>NC_135721.1:69329605-71845458 GCF_964656455.1 Halichoerus grypus | reverse complement strand
GGAAGACTCTGGAAGCATAGCAAAGTATAGAAAGCTCACCTGCTTTCAGCTATTGGCCTACCTTCAGAGGAACTCCAGATAATTGCCCTAAGCAAACCACACAGTGCAGGACAATCCTGATTCTCAAAACAGATCAGCTAGGGCAGGAGTCAAAACCTGGCATGCCCGGAGGGCCCACGTGGGGCAGGTAAAACAGGGAAGCTGGCCAGGTGTGGCTACCCGGAAATGATGAGCCCGTGCGGAGGCAGCCCCCACTCGCCTCCCTCCCACCCATTTTCACCCTGTCAGGATGCTGACCCTGTGTCCAGTTCAAGGACAGCCAGGAATCCAATCTTTTTATGTGATACCTGCTGATAGCGAACTGAGTTGGTTCCTTTTTTTTTTTTTTAATTTTTAAATTGTTTTAGCCAGGGACACCTGGGTGGCTCAGTCATTAAGTATCTGCCTTCGGCTCAGGTCATGGTCCCAGGGTCCTGGGATCGAGCCCCGCAACCGGCTCCCTGCTCTGCGGGAAGCCTGCTTCTCCCTCTCCCACTCCCCCTGCTTGTGTTCCCTCTCTCGCTGTGTCTCTCTCTGTCAAATAAATAAATAAAATCTTAAAAAAAAATAAATTGTTTTAGCCATACTGTGGACCTAACAAAAGTCCATGGGCCCACTGGCTCAGAGCCTCTGAACTTGCGATGTGATTTCCTTTATGGTAGAGTCTCTGTTTCACTCAGAGACCAGCTAGGGGATTTCTTTAAACAGAAAGCTCTCCTGGTACAAAAATAGAACGTGATTCACTCCAGCAGTGTTTAAGCATGGAAGCAGCAGTGAGGGATCTTTCTGCCCTCCACAACTGTCTCGCCTTGAGGTGTTTCAAGAGACAGATCTCTTAATGCATTTCAAATCCAGTTAGAGTGGCAAAAATCTAATTTCCCTACAACTTCTTGAAGGAAGATGGGAATTTGGCTCAAGCCTGGATCAGGACTAAAGCAGGGGCAATGCAGTGGCCTGGAAGTAGCGAAATGAGGCAGGAGAGTGTGTTAGGGGTGGAGGGCAAAGCTGGGTGTCCAGGCTGAGCAAGGTGGAGGGAGGCAGGCAACAGCTCTGTGAGGTTGGTCAGACAGAGTGGTGGGGCCTGGGGAGCAGAGCCAGCTAGAGAGGGGAAGAGGGGGAGGGAGCATCATTAGTTGCCATGGCGACCGAGGAATCAGGAAAGGGGGAGAAAGAGTGAGGGGGATCTCAGAGAAGAGCTATGTTGGGCTGCTGCCTACAACCAGCTCTCTCCTCTCCACCCAGGCACCTTGTCTATGACTCCTTGTCTATGGCTCCCCTCTTATACCTCCGCCACCCGATTTGGCTCATCCCTGGCACAGATAAATTAAAAATATGTTCTCCACTGTCCTGCCCTAAAGCCTATAATTCCACCTTCAGGGCTACGCTTCTTGGATAAGGATTTGTTCATGTTCCATTACAATCCCTCATTAGGAAGGCTAACATCCTGGATACTGATTTCTGGACTCGCCTAGGGAATGAATTTATCACACGGAGCAGGGATCTCCGCTTCAGCCAAGGCATGTCCACCAGTAGGGTTCAGACATAGCTGAACAGATACCACAAACTAGTGGGGCAGACCCCAGACAGGCCAGTCCATAGGACGGCTCCAGTGATGTGCACTGTGTATGTACAGCATTCGTTTCCCCTTGATTTTCTTTCGGGGGAGGTCCGTGTTCCCTAATCTTAGTCAGTGAAGTTCAAGGGGGCTGATTTCCGATCAAGGGTTGGCCCAAGACCCAGACCAGCCAATCAGAGCATTCCATCTCCTGGCCCGAATGATTAGTTTCTGTGCGGACACGTGACCCAAGCCTGACCAATGGGCCTCAAACCTGGGACTTTCGCTAGAGCTCCTGGGAAGATACGCTCTGAGCCGGTAGACTGTATGCACAGAGGCTGGTGGCCGTCTTGTTCCACTAGGGGAAAACCTGAGTGAGAATAAAGCTTACAAAGAGAAAAACAGAGCCAAGAAGAGATAAGAAGACACTGACAGGGAGAGACGGATGGGAAGGAGAAGGAAGGAGAAAGCGAGTCCTTGTTGGCATGATTCGAGCCCCTGGATGTACCGGAAATAAGAGACACCCCTAAAGCTTTTCAGTTGCTGTTAACGTTGATTTGAATTGGGTATCTGTCACTTGGAGCCAAGTGTTCTGAATCACACAAGGGCTTTCCCATTTGGCTAAAGAAAAGAGGATTATATAAGTTGGGACCTGGGATTGGCAATAGCAAATGGAGGAAATATCATGGCATCTGCTCCCAGCCTGTCTGTGGAGAGAGATGTGGAGATGAACCTAAACCAGTTTAGGTGGAGTTTGGGAGACATGGCGAGAGGTGGAGTTCTCACGTACACAAACTCAGCAGGAGTTTTCTTGAGGGAAAACAGCCCTGCTCTGGGGCACCCTGAGGGGTTGGGGCATCTTGTCCAGAGTTTCCCTTGGCACTGTGGACATTTTGAGCCAGATAATTCTTTGCTTGATGGGGACTGGGGGGTAGGGGGTTGTCCTGTGCATTGCAGGATATTTAGCAGCCTCACTGGCCTCTACCCACAATAACAGGCTCCCCGTTTTGGTTGTGATAATAATAAATGTCTCCAGACATGGCCAAACGTCCCCTGGGGGTCCCAATCGCCCCCAGTTGAGAACCACTGCTCTAGTGTAAAGCCCGCCCCACCATCTCCAGTATGATTAATGTCTACAGACTGAAGGCATGACGGGAAGCCAGAGAGATGGGAGAGATGGGAGAGATGGGAGAGATGGGAGAGATGACAGTGGGCTGGAGGAGCCTGGTTCTTGGAGGAGGAGGTGGCATCTGAACTGGGCCACAAAGGATGGGTAGGATTTGGCTAATGGAGCTAGAAGGACAATGCCCAGATGGAGCGGAGAGGCAAGCCAGCCAAGTAGCCAGCACTCTGTCGGGGGCTCTCGCTTTCTCTGGCCCTGGTTGGCCCCATGGCACTCCTCTCCACTCTGACTGGTCTGTGAGGACCCTGCCCTGGCCTGCAGAGGCCCTGCACAGAAGAATGAGAAGGAAGTTCTTTCAACAGCTCAAAGGAGGCTGAACCAAAAGGAGAAGGAAAGCTCCGAGAGAAGAGCCTGGACCTGGAGACGGACTGCAGCCACTGTGCCTGGGTTCGGACCACTGCTGTTGCTGCCCCTCCACAGAAAGGCCCTGCAGATAGACGACCACCCCTCAGGGAGGACCCTCTGCCCAGAGCCCCGCCCCCTCCTGCAAAGAGACTTTCAGAACCTCCAGGACCCACTTGCCCCCATCACTTCTCTTCCTTTGCCCATCCATCCAGCCGTGGACCAGTACAAACCAGGGCGCAGGAGGTCTTGGGATACCCAAAGATCGTCACAGGGCACGTATTTGCATGTGGGTCATTTTAAGAGCCTCACAGGATGAGCCCTCAACTTCCACAAGGGCTTTCCCCTGCAAGTGTCCTGCCCGAGCTCACGGAGGTCAGAGGTCATGGTCCAGGGATGCTGCTGGTTCCCCTCCTACTTCCCATTTCACAATCACCCTTCTCCCACCTCTCAAAAGAAAGGCATACCCCTCACCCATCCCAAATCTTACCATGGTGCATTAACTTGGGGGAAAAAATGTATGGTGCAACAAAGCTGCAGTCTAAATCCTGGTATCCACGTTGAGGAAAGGAATGACTAATGACTGGGCAAATCCATGAGCTTCCAATTCTCTGCTTGCATTCAAAGTGAAGGATCTCTTCAATTGTCAGCAGATAGACTTTTAATGACCTACCCATATGATCTTTGGCATATAACTCAAAAGGAATTTATAAAATTGATTGACAAACTCCTTCTATTCCTTTGTGCTTATGTATGTGAAAAAGCTTCTGAGCTCAGCTCTCACATCTATTAAAACACACACACACACACACACACACACGAATGAATTAATGCTGAACCATGACCTCATCTAGCAATGAGTTATATTCATCCATGGATATAGGAACTAATTGGGGCAGGAAAAAAACTTCATCTCATTAAGAAATGTATTTCCAATTAAGCTTTATTTTTTATGTTTCCTTAGTATCTATTAAAATTCCTAATAGCATTTGCTTTGATTAATTGTATCCTAGTTGTCATGGTACAAATCCAGACAAAATGTTCTCTAACATTTAGAATCTGTGGTCACAGGAAACATAAAAAAAATAATGCATTTTATATACATAGCTTTTGGAGGGAAGTATGATAAGGTGATACATAAAAGTCATTCAATCATAAAAATATATGAGGATAAATTTCTGTAGGGAAAGTAGAATGAAAATATAAACTGGAGGAGAAAGAGGAAAGATGACATCGTTCCTACTGTTGGGAATTTCACGTGTTTTTTAAAAGGATGGCAGTGGGTATCCAATGCTATAGTATTTCATTTGGAAATATTTTTCAGAGTTCTAAAACAGTTTTATTTTTCAATGTCAATATTTGCACACACCAGAGAGCACACCCTATGTAACTATACTATGAAAAATAAATTGAATGTTTGCTCCTACAAATGTGCAAGGGGGGTACCTAGATTTCCACGATTCTTTTAGGAGTCTGCAAGAAAAACTTTAGACACCCCCCGCCACAAGGGCCCCCAAGCCTGGCTCTTGCCTCCAAGGAATGGGGCCTAGAATGAATGCGAAACCAACAACTTTGAATATGCTCCTAAATCTTGGGAGACTTGAGGGCATTCTCAAAGCTGGGGGGCTCTCCCTGGCGCTGGGTTGGTGGGAAATGGGCCAAGGAGATCTCCCTCCCTCCATCCGATCAATACTTTCCTCCTGTCTTTTTTGTTTTCTCGTTTTATTTTAAGTATTCCTCTAAAATGCCATTCCCTCCACTCCAGATGCCCTGTCAGGTCGGTGTGAGCCCTGGTTTGCCCCTGCTGCCTCCACCGCTGGGTTTCTCCCGGAGCGCCACCCCAGCCCCCACGCCCACTCTGGCTGGGCCCACTTTGCGCGCGGGCACACCCCCCGCCCCCCAATGCTTCCTCCAGGTCTCTGTGGCTCTGGGCTCGTCCTCACTCCCAGCACGGCCATGAGTTCTCTTATCTGGGTCTCCAGTAAGATGGACATAATAAGTAAGGCAGATGAAATGTGTACAGAGCCTGGCACCGAGCCTGGCCTGCAGCCAGAACTGGGCACCCAGTAGCATTCAGCAAATACTAGCTAAACGTGCGATGAAGTCTGGGCTTCCTAGCGTCCCCCTTCTTGGCGCCCAGGGAACCAAGGAGCGTTCCCAAATCCCCAGGGCTCCTTTAGGTAACCCGCCAAGCAGGCGCGATGAAGATGCCCTCCGCCTCCTGCCACCGCGGGTCCGCTCTGGGCGGCGTGGGGAGCGGGGAGCTATGCGGTCACGCTCAGGTCACATGACCCTCTCCGCATCTGTCACTTTGGTACACTTACTAAGACAGTCGGGGCGTGTGACTTTCAAACCAGTTTTCTCTCCTCCTCCTTCTCACGTATGCTGGCCCCTTTCACACCAAGGGACCGTTTCAAAAGTCCAGGACCCTGAAGGGTACGTCTTCAAATGCTATGATTTAAGGGCTGGGAAAGAAAGAAAGGAAGGGAGTGGGGAAAAAAGAATCCGAGATCGAAAACCATGCTTAAGCCCCGTTCTTTAAAATCTTTTCTGCCAAAGCAATTTGGCATAGGTATCAAAGAGCCGTTTAAAAATCGTCATATTCTTAACCCCCTAATTCCAGTTCTAGGATGCTTGTCTATGGAAATAACATAAACTGGAGCGAAGGTTTAGGTACGCAAAAATCACTGCCTTGTTACAGAAACTAAAAAATATATATGATGAACTTGAATAGATTAGGGTATAAAAGAACAGTAATCAGGTGTTTAAAATGGTGATTTTTCAAGAATTTGTCATGGCATGGAAAATGCATGGAAAAAATGACCATGGGGAATATTTGTTGAGCACTTCCTACGTGCCAGGTGTTCTGCTAAATGGTTTATATAGATTGATTCTTACACCCATACGAGACAGATTCTGTCATTATCCTTCTTCTAAAAACTGTGGCCTGGAGGAGGAACTTGCCTAAGGTTGACTAGCAAATAAAGTGTGAAAATTGAGGCATAGAGTTTAACCAAAGGGCTTAACTGAGTAAGTGGCAGAAACAGGATTTAAACTCAAGGACTCTGAACCGGGTCTCCAGCCTCTTAACTCCCATGCTCTTAACTACCTGCCACAGTAGAAAGGAATCAGGATGCAACTCCGTGCATGCACCAATAGGCCAGTAACGTGTATGCACACACATGCCCCCCCCCAATATATGCACAGAAAAATAATGGAAGGACAGACTCTACGTTTTCACAATGGTATCTCTCAGTGGAACAATTACCTGTGATTTAAATTTGCTTTATACTACTCTGGATCTTTAAATTTTTCAGCAAAGTGTGTGTATTAATTTAACAAGTAGACAAAATGCTATATACAGATTGATTCCACTAAAAAGCCATGTGCTAATTGCAGCACTGTTTATTATAATAAAAACTTGAAAATTAACTCAAATGTCAATTACTGTTTGAATAGTTAAAATCAATTACAAAACATATTAGGTAAAATAATCTGTCGGCATTGAAAATGAGGTTTATAAAGACCAAGCAACTCTATATATGAGGAGAAAAATGGTAGGCATATCATGCAAAATTATTTGAATATCACTGTGAAATATGAAAAAAAGAAAATAACTGTATCAGGATGGTAAAATTATATGTGATTTATAAAAAATTTTGACTTCTATAATGTTTTTCTATTTCTTGTATGATAAAAATTTTTCACTGAGTTGAAGTTCAGTCATTAAAATTAGCATGGAACACATAAGCATCTCTTTTGCCTTTGTTTTATTTCAATTCACTGCCAAAACACCCCTATGAGAATAGGCATTTTCTCTACCATTTTACTGATTGGAAAATTAAGGCATAGAAAAGGTGAGTTACTTTGGGGTGCCTGGGTGGCTCAGTCATTAAGCGTCTGCCTTCGGCTCAGGTCATGATCCCAGGGTCCTGGGATCGAGTCCCGCATCGGGCTCCCTGCTCCGCGGGGAGCCTGCTTCTCCCTCTCCCACTCCCCCTGCTTGTGTTCCCTCTCTCTCTGTGTCTCTATCTGTCAAAAAAATAAATAAAATCTTAAAAGAAAAGGTGAGTTACTTTGCTAACCTAGCCAATGAATGGCAACCCTGGAAATAGAACCCAGGCCTGCAATCTCCCACCCCAGGGCTCTGGCCTATAAACAACATGGATTCCCTTATGGAAGGACTGCATGGTGCTGTGTAGAGAATAGAAACCACTATTATTAAGACCTCAAACTGAGATCCAAGTCTGGATTGTCTCCAGTGGGCAAGAGCCTGAAGACAGGAAGCATGATGCCTTATTGATGCTCTCTGTGTCCCAAGTGGGACTGCCTAAGGCCTAACTAAGCTTTCTCCCACCACTCTCCAAACCCTTCCACCCACACCCACACCACACCCACCCAGCCTGGTCTGCAAATGCAGGCTAGAAACATGCCTTGCCCTTGGTTGGAGAGAGACCAGTAGATTTGCAGTTTGTCCTCGCCCATGCCCTTTAGGGGACAGCCCTGCCCATGGCCCCATAAGAGGGGCAGGGATCCCAGAGGCTAGCATGTGTGGCACCAGGTAAGCACGAGAAGGAAGCCTGGAAAGAGAGATCAGAGGAGATCAAGGGTCAGCAATAGTGGGTGAAGCCAGCAGTGGGAAGCTGGGGGTCTGAGGAGTCCCAGGGAACTTGGTCATGAGGCCCTGGTTCTTCACTTAACAGATGGAGATGTGACCCTAGCGGGTCACACAACAACCAGAGAGAGTAGGAGTGAGTCTAATCCAAAGCCCAAGGGACTCAGTGGAAGACCAGGTTATGATTCCATAGAGCCAGGCTTTATTCATTCAAGATATATCCGGTGCCATCCTGCTTACCAGATCTTTCTGTTCTTATAGGGCCAGAGTCAGTACCTTATCTCCAATTCCACCCCCCTTGGGGGTCAGTGACCCTCATGGCTCAAGGTGGGAAAAATCTGGCAAGTCACAGGAGAGGGGGCAGCTCCCTTTCCAGGAAAACAAACCCAATCTCCAAAATGCATGAGACAAACCAAAGGGGTGAGAGTCCAAGGGTGTGTCCAAGTCCGAGGATTCCAGAGCCCAGTGGGCAAAGAAAGGTTCCAGAATGCAGGAGGAGTCAGGAAGAGACAGGGGTTGAGTGGTCTAGAAGAGGGACATGCTGTAAAGAGCCAAGAGAAAACCGGAAGACTCTGTAAGTATGGTGACAGCACAAAACGCTAAGAAGTGGGGCTAAGCCCAGGTTTCGCAGTCCCTATGGCAGGGAAGCGTCCCTGATAAGGAGGAAGGGAGGAGGGAATTTGGATAGAGCGATGTGTGCAAATAATACATTTAAGTTCTGGCTACTGAAGACAAAGCTGACATTAATGGTACTTTCTGTAAGGAAAGGGATGTCATTGGCCCCGGAATGCTATAGGGAGCTTTTCAGGAGAAAGAAAAATAAAAAGTGTTGCCTAGAAAGAGACCTGTCCAGCTGTCTGAACTGGCTGATGACTGCGTACTTGCTTTCCTATTTCTGTGGGGTCCGAGCAGTTTCTTTGGAACAAAGAAGGGGAGGGGCATGTGCTGTCCTAGGGACCTAATGGAAAAGCTGGTGCATTTTACACAGTTAAATGAGCTCATGTCCCGCTTCTGCCACCCCTGGCGCTGCTTGTGGGCTCTCTCACTGCAAACCTGGTACCCTTTTGTGAAGCAGCAGCCGAGGAGACTCCACGCTCCCCATGGCCAAGGAAAGGGGGCAGCTCCCAGGAAGGAGTCAAGACTGAGAACCACCATCACGTTGATGTGAAGGTGGCCAGCAGGACGGTTCCATGGTGCACTGTAACATTAAGAGGCATATACAGCACTTAGTAAACTAATGAAAGCCTATCGCGAACGACAGGGCTTGTCAATGAGGCAGATCAGATTCCGATTTGACAGGCAGCCAATTAAGGAAACAGACAAGCCTGCACGGTTGGATTGGAAACAGAGGAGGAAGATACATTGGCTGTGTCCCAGCAGCAGACGGGAGGTGTCTACTAAAATGGGAACCTGCTGCTCTACTCCAGAACTCTGATTCTGCAGGCCAAGAAGACGTTTGCAGTTAAAAACTGTGATTTGGGTCCATCACATCCTGACTCCTACCGTATAGCTTTCTCTAGTCTTCCATTTCCCCTCCCCATTCCTTTCCTGAACATCAAGTGTGTATGTGCACAAGCATATTGCGTTGTTTTTTTTTTAACTAAATGGCCAGTGGTATGTTTTGATCGACAGCAAATGGAGATGAGGTGGGGAAAAATACTGATTCTATGAAAATAGCCCCTTTTCCCATTAGTGGCATGCTCCTTCAGCTCTTACCTTTATATCCCAGAAAGTTAGTTTGTTCTCACTGTTGGACAAAGAAAGAACAATATGGAAATTCTTAAATACTTTCTTCGACTGGAGAATTTTAATGTTTTTCATTTATCATTGTACAACCAAGGATAATTTTATAATTTTAGAAATTTTGTAAATTATAATTTTTAAATATTTTTTGGTATGCCGCTGTTACCTGTGGGGCAACCGTCTTTAAGTAGGGGTAAGTTATTCTAAAAGAAATAAGTCCTAGATAGTTTCCTTTCAAGTCAAGTGTCTTGATGTTTAAATAAACTTCTTATTTAAAAAAAAAATGAGGTCATGTGCCTTCTATGCTTGCACGCCCTGAATGACCTCCCATTGTACTTAGAATAAATCCAAATTCCTCAAATGCCACCCACAAGACCCAGTATGATCTGACACTGACCCTTCTCTCTCCCCTTCACTCACTTAGAGAAGCCCCACTGGCCTCGTCTCTACTCCTCAAACCAGGAGAGCTTTTTCTGCCTGGTGCCTTATACTTGTGGCCCCCTCTGCTCAGGATGCCCTTCCCTTCTGCCCACCCTTCCTCTCTGCTGTAGGCAGGACTGGCTCCTTCTCACGCTATAGGTGCCCAGGGTGCTACCTGAGCAGAGGCCTCACTGTCCAAAACCCTTGACTTCTTTATGGCACTTGGATCACCTGGAAATCACTAGCTGTCTGCTTGTTTGGTGTCCCCTCCCGAGCCCTGACCCCTCCCACTTGTGGCCCTACCAGCCACATTAGAATGTTCTAGAATGTTCCTTTGTGAAAGCTGGGGCAGTCACTGCAAGGGATGCTGTGCCTGGCAGAGTGCCTGACATTTGTTAACCATTCAGTAAATATTTGTGGAATGAATGAATGAATGAATAAGAGGTCTACTGATGTGAATTTAACTGACTGAAAGAAAACCCAGGACTCAAATTCCAAATGAGGAAAGACAAGAATCTTCCAATATTCCCTGTTGTTCCCCCTTTTCCAGTTGGGCGCTGGTGCATTTTGCTTCTACTTTTTCCTCTCCTCCCTCCTCCCTCTCTCCCTCCCCTCCTTGCTTCCACAGAAGTCCATTAACAGCTGGTCTGTGCTAGCTGGGCTAGGTGCTGTGTGATGGACCCACCTTCCCCCCACTCTGATCCCCAGCATGCCCCCCGGGCCCCCAGTCTTTCCCTGGGCCCCCTCAAGTTACACGCTTTGTGCGGTCACCCACTAGTACCCCTTCTCTGTGGGCTCTCACTGTGACTGAGCCCTGGGGTTAGATCACCCTGGGGAGGAGAAAGGAAGGATCCTCCCAGAAAGCAGCTATCTATGGCCCTGTGTTTGCCAACATGTTTGTCCTAGAGGGAGTCAAAGTTCTGGAGCCTCTATACAGCAAGTTTTTCATAAAATGAACGACAACAACCCTGTCTTTTCAGGTGTTTTCTTTGCAGTCCCAGGAGTCTCATTAGCTGATTATAACCCTGGACTGTTCCTTGTTCCCCCCAAGCTTCAGATGCAAATGTACATCTGGCTCTCTGGATCCTTCGAGTTCTAAACCTTCCCTAAGCACCAGGACATGAATCCATGAGTCAAACGTCACCCTCTATGGGCTCATGTCCCCGTGACAAAAGAATGTGCTCAGTTCCATCATTCCAGGCTGTGTGGGAGGGTGGGGTGAGCTGGGCCAAGGGTCTGCCAGGACAGTCAGAGCTGGGATCCCTCTTGTCTGTAGGGAGAAGTGCAGTAAGTAGCCTGCTGCCCAGGGAAAGGGATGCTGTCCTGCAGAAAAGGCCACCAGGTGAGCTGTGGGATTGTATGGGAGCATGGGGGTGCTCTGACAGCGCATGGGGTGCTTTGACAGTGAGGGTCTATCATGCTTTGGAATCGAGTTTAGGGAGGTGGGGGCGGGAGGAGAGACTCAATCCTTTCCCAGTGCTGTCAGTAACAGGCATGATTTCAGAGATGAGGTAATAGACGGGGAGGGTACAGGGAAGGACACAGAAGAGTGCAGAGGAAGGGGGCAAAGCCTTGAGCAATTTCCCAGGGGAGCTCAGCAAAGGGCTGAACTCGCTCCCCAGAGGCGTGGGGAGTTGTGGTTCGCCCAGAATAGATCTGCTGACCTACTTCCGGGGGTCCTGGGACCCTAGAATCAAAGAGGAAGCCCTGCAGCATGTTCTAATCTGCTGGTCTGCTTTCCTTGCCTCCTCTGAGGTTCTAGCACATGCTCAAACATCCCCTCCATTTCTGCTTGTCCAGGCAACTCAGGATTGGAATTAAATGTAGGCTCTCCCTCCACCATGTGACCCCTGGCAACAGGATTCCTGGGTCCCTGGGGCAGAGGCCTCAGTGAAGGGCAGGGCCTGGCTCTGGTGGGCACTCAGCTTCCCCCAGCAGGGAAGGAGCGTGCAGAAGCAGCCCCCCCGCCCACAGCACAGCCTCTGTCTCCAGCAGCAAACAGCTTCCCTTGCACCTTGGGAGGAAGTGTTAATGAGGAGCGCTGTGGGGAAGGGTTGCGCCTGCCTGTGGTTCAAACAGTTTGCTCCTTTTGGCTCACAGGGACCGAGGCGCTTACAGGAGGTACACGCCTTCTTGAGGGTAGGACAGTTAACACTAATAAAGAGTGTGTGTACTTTTGTTTTTGGTTTTAGCTTTTTTAAAGATTTTATTTTATTTTTTAAAATAATCTCTACACCCAACGTGGGGCTCGAACTCACAACCCCAGGATCAAGAGTCTCACGCTCCACTGACCAACGCAGCCAGGCACCCCGTTTGTACCAGTCAACTACCCGGAAGTGCCCCATGCAAGCATTTCTAAAGCAAAGACCCCTGGGAGTGCAGGTGTCAGAATGGTGACAAGCAGCCTACCCCACGGGTCAGGGCTAGTGTTGAAGGCTAAGGTTTGCCTTTCCCAGGGCTGAGGCCCGCAAGGAGGACCCAGCCCCTCCACAGTCCCTCTTTGCACCCAGGTCTGAAGCAAAGCCCCTCCCATTTGTTTCCCAGGGAGGGAAGCAAAGCAATAAACCCACAGCTGCCTTTGGGAGGTAACCAAGGCCTGACTGAAGGGAGTTGGGGGGGGGGGCAGTCCTGCTGGAGCTCAGGCTCCGCCCATCTTGCAGGATTTTCTTGTCAAGCACCATCCCTGGGCTATAGTCCTGGCACCCTTCCCTTGGTCCCCATCTCACATACGTGCCTCTTGCTATGGCACCATCTATGTTGAAGAGGAAAAAGACTCTGGAGGCCTCCATCTAGGAACCAGAGCCAGGCCAGGAAAGAATGCAACAACCGTAGATGTTTGTTCAGAACCTACTATGTGTGCTGTGCACGCCCAAGATCAGCACTAAAATAACAAGGCAGCAGGAAATGCAAGAAGGAAGAATCAAAACACTGTCCCACTGTCCCTACCCACAAGGAGCGATGTTTAAAAAGATGGGCTGAGTAGAAAAAGCAGCTAACAGTAAATAAAGGTGGTGCATGAAGAGTCCTCACTGGGAACTGTAGAGTCCTTGTAACCAGGGACTGTGGGAGGGCAGGGCTCCCTTAGCCACCAGCTTTTGTTTTGCTGAGGGGACATTATGATGGAGGAGACTGGAGCCCAGGTGTTGAGAGGCTGAGGAGGAGAAGTTTGAGGAGAAAGAGAAAGTATCTGGCAGCCCAGGGCAAAAGAAAAGTTTGGAAAAACAGAGAGATGTTTAAATGGAACTTAGGGAGGGGCGCCTGGGTGGTTCAGTGGGGTAAGCATCTGCCTTCTGCTCAGGTCAGGATCCCAGGGCTCTCCGCTCAGCGGGGAGCCTGTTCTCCCTCTCCCCCTGCCCTCCCCCTGCCCTCCCCCCACCACTTGTGCTGGCTCTCTCAAATAAATAAATAAGATCTTTAAAAAAATAAAATAAAATACAATAAAAGAGGCTTAGGGTAATTGGGCCCCACAGGCACTCTGTAAAGCTCTCCTCAACTTCCCATAAAAACCTTCATAAAATCTACCTGTCAGCTGTTTTGGAGATGAATTAATGTCAGGGGCCCCAGTAATGAATTGAGGGCAGCTCAGAAGGCCAGAACTGGGGCAAGCCAAGGGGCTTCAGATACTCCTGGATTACAGCAGGAAGTGGGGTCTGGCTTCCGGAAGAGAGGCAGCTGAGGGCTCAGGCAGCTGCGGAGGGAATGCTTTGCTGGGCCTGGAATGAGAGAAGGGGGAAGACTCTGAGGGGAAGCACACTCTCATAAGAAAAAACTGTAAGATGGGGACCTGGGTGGCTCAGTCGTTAAGTGTCTGCCTTCAGCTCAGGTCATGATCCCAGGGTCCTGGGATCGAGTCCCACATCGGGCTCCCTGCTCGGCAAGAAGCCCGCTTCTCCCTCTCCCACTCCCCCTGCTTGTGTTCCTGCTCTCGCTATCTCTCTGTCAAATAAATAAATAAAATCTTTAAAAAAAAAAAAACTGTAAGATGAAGCAAAACTGATGGAAAACCTCAAGCCTGGATGAGGGAAAGAATTTTCTGGGGGGCAGGGCAGGGGAGGGGGGTAAGACATAACTCACTAATTCTAGTCTCTTCCAGCCTGTGTGTTAAAGAATCCAACCTATCTCACAAAAGAGCTGCATCGATTATTTATCGTCTCCCACTTGGGCTGGTAAATAAGCCCCAACAGGGCTCCTGCCTCCAACCTCTCTGTCCCTCCAATGTGTTTTCCACACACAGTGACACCAGCATAATCTTTTAAAAGTCCAGCTCTCATGGTTTCACTCTTATTTAAAGTCCTTCAGTGAGCCCTCATCACCCACGCAGCAGAATTAGCCTAACTCCAGAGCAAGGCCCACTGCACCTCATAATCAGGCTCTGTCCATCTTTCCAGCTTCATCTGTAGTCACGTCCCCCACATCCCTCATACTCCATCACACTGAACTATGCGCAGTTCCTCTAACACAACTTGCTTTTTCACACCTCAGGGCCTTTGCATATGCTTCCCCCACCTCCTTTGCCTAAAACAGCCGGCACCCCAGAAGCCTTCTGTGACCTTCTCTTCCTGTACCGTATTCTCACAGTACCTCTTATACAGCTCTAGGTGGGCACCTGCACCTTGTATCGTTACCATTACATGAGCCTCACCTGTTTATGTGTCAATAACTAAAGGACAGGACCCGATTGTATTCTTTGCAGCCCAGCAGCTAGCAAAGGGCCTCGCTCATTACTGGCATTCAGAAAATGTTCAGTAAATGACTGGGCTCACAGCTCAAAAAGACCCACACAGAAGACACCCTTTGCAGAGATTGTCTAGCTGGCACGGACCCCCTTTCTCTGAGATGTCAGCTGGACCAAAGGTGAACATCTGACCTGAGCTGGGCCAAATGGACTCCTTCTCAGGAAAGTGGAATTGTAAGAGAAGTTCGTGTCTGGAACTATACCATGTAAACCTTAGAATGTAAATTTATGAGGCATGTATACTCTACCGTTGAAACTGTGCAGTAGAGAAAGTGACTCCTAAAAGAAAGATGAAGAAGCCAGGTAGAGGATTTCAGATGGCTTTCTGAGTCCCAGGCCCAGCCCTCTCCTGAGACCATAAGAGATTCCTATACCCAGGCTTTGTGAGACACCCTGATTTCTAATAACCTGTCTCCTACTTTGTGTTTGGGCTTTACAACATTTCTGTTCCTGACCACGTAAGCCAAACTTTGTCCTTGGCAGAGTGGCGTGGGTTTTTTTTTTCTTCAAAAAACCTTTATTTTAATACATAAACCACACTTGGCCATAGATTAGACTGTAAATCAGCATACACATGCAGAACTAGCAACCTATAATTTACAGGGCCCAATGCAAAAAGAAAATGTGGGAATCCTTTGTTCAAAAAGTACAGTGAAAAGTCCTAAAAGATAAAGCTTTTTCCTTTCTTCTGCAGCCTCTCTTTTGACTTGTCATTGTATTTATTTGCTATTTAATGGCTAAGTAAATTAAAATAAAAATTTTAAATCATTAACATGAATTTTACCATTTATCTTTATATTGTGAAATACCCATATGGAGAATCACCAAAATTATACAATCTGTATTTCTTGGCTTCTCTTGGAAGATGTCTTAAACTGGCCAAAGAAATGAGCATAAGTCCCCCTAGGCACTGAGCTGTCTGAGGGACTGGGATACTTTCCTCATAAGGTCCTGATGTTCCCAACCTGAGACTCAGGCCCAGCAAGCTTGACAATAGCTGGGTCCTCCTTCCCACCAGCCCCCACATCTATGTGCTATGCCCTGGCTGGGGTCAGGGAAGTCAAGCCAAATAGCTCCCATTCCAGTAGACCAGCTGACCCCACTCATAGCAGACAGGTGAATCCCAGGGTCTTTAAACCTCCACACCAGGATGTGCTCAGTATGTGGTAGGCAAGAAACTCCCCCTCACCAAGTCACTTGCTGAATGTGCCATGGAGCTGCCATTCTTGGACAGAGATGGCCACCACTGTGTCCAGCTCTGCGACTCTGCAGAGCATACACGTCCCTGACCCTCCCTGCAGGCACCCCCAGACCTCACCAAAGGCAGAAAGCAGCAATGTTGACTGGGTGAGGGAGGGCAAGGCTGGGTCTCAGGGCACCAGTAAGCTGGGAAATGAATGGCCAAGAATCCATCCCAGGGAGGAGGGTAGGCTTTGGTATTTGGTACCTTGCAGGAGCTAAGTCTCCAAGCGCCTGGCATATGCCCCAAAGTCCCAGCATTCTTCACTTATAAAACACATTTTCAAAGATAAAACTAAGAATTTCAAGTCATTGCCGTAGAGCATTAAACCCCAAGCGTTGGGCTCTTTTGCGCATGGAACCCTATGTGACTATTCTGGTCACATGCCCATGAAGTTGGCCCTATACACACAAAAAAAAGATCGCTAAACTTCATTAAATAACATAAATACAGAAAGCTGAAGCAAAAGAAGGAAAACACACTTCAAATAATATTAAAGAATTTTAGAGTACTCAAACCCACAAACCATTGATATCCTTCACATCTCAACTGAAGGACAAGCTAAAGAGCAGATGTCTTTACTCCCTTCAACCTAGACTATTGAACTGACCAGAAGATGCAGCATGTATGGATAAACCAGAATTAGATTTCTAAGCATTTCCAAGTTTCACTGCAAAATATAATGCCTTTAGCTATTAAAAGGGTATTTCATGTGAGAAGATAGAATCCTATCAAAGCAACAAAGAAGAGGAAACATGACTAGTTTCCTTTGCCCTAATAACGTATGCTTTTAATGGCTTAGCACTTCAACACGAGCTTCATTCGGCAGAGGCTTATATGAAAAACCTTCTGTTGGCATTGGCTCCAAACAAGGCTTTTCGTATTTCAGGCATCTTTTGTTGGGCTAAGAGATCCAGTCGACTTTCCAGGGTATTGGAAACCTTCATTCTCTGATTGCCACTGTAGACCTCCACACCTCCAGCTGCATTCATAGCCAGGTGCACCTCCTGATCAACTTGGACATCCACACATTTTTGGGAGACTGTCATGTACTCGGGGATGGCTTTTTGCACTGCAGCCTCCACCAGGAGGATGTCCTGTGGCCTGCAGCGCACGATTACCACGGGCTCCAGCAGTCGGAGCAGACCCTGAAGCACTAGTTTATCCAGCAGCCCCTGGTAGATTTCTGGGTCTGCCACAACCCTGCTGAGTCTCAGCTTTGCATCATTCAGCAACTCTGAGACAAGGTCATCTCGGGCTCTCAGGACTTTCAGCCTTGCCTGATTCCTCATGGTGGACATCTGGATTTTCTTCTGCTGTTCTATCTGCTTCTCCTTCTTCTCATAATACTCCATAATCTTCAGTCGTTGGGTTTGCACAAGGCGTCCTTTCTCAATGTTGAACTCTTCCTCAGACTTGGCATCTATTTCTTCTGCCTTCTCATTGGCTTCCTGCTCAATGAAAGCCATCATGTGCTTAATCTGCTTCTGCACATCGACATCACTCAGGGCCATGGTTGCTCCTGGAAAGGGAGGTAGAGAGAAAATTTGCAGGCCTGCTGGTTCCTTTGATTTAGGGCAGAGTTTCAGGAATGACTTCAGAATTCCACTTCCTCAACTATGGAGTGCAGAAGAGAAGGAAGGAGAGTCAGAGTCTAAAAGGAAGGATCATGGAGACCATCTATTCACTGCTCATCTCACAGATGAGGAAACTGAGACCCAGAAAGGAAAATAAACCTATCCCAGGTCATACCCTATAAGAACAGAGATGTGAACCCGAGTTCTCAGAGTTCTACCTCTACTACATTCACCACTTTTTTGTCATTAAATAATAAAAAAATTAGGGTAGACTTAGTCCAGAAGTTTTTTAGACAGTGATGGCTTAAGACTCATATAGCAAATTGAAGGGATGAAATGCCAAATTAATACAGAAATAGGAAGTATAGGCCCATTTTGGGTTGGAGAGGGCTGGGGAGAATTCTAAGACACTCATGGTCAGACAGGAGTCAATCCAGGAAGGCTGCCTGGAGGCAGAAAGGGTTCAAGATCCCTCAAATAATACAGAGGCAGAACACTGGTAGACAGATGGTGGCATCTCGGAGAAAAGTGGGAAGTGGGAGGGGTTGAAGGTAGTCTTTTCATTGGAAGTGTTTTCCAAACCTAGAAGTACATCTAAATCACCTAGGGAAACTTTCAGAAATACAGATTTCCAGGCTCCACTACGGACTACTGAATTAGAATCTCTGCCAATAGGGTCTGAGAATCCATATCTTAAAAAGCCTCCCTGGGATGCTTAATGAACTCAGGAAAATGATACATGAATAAAATAAGACTAGCAGCAGCAGCAAAGAGAAAATATTTTAAAAGAACCAAATTTTGGAGCTAAAGAATATAACCGAATTGAAAAATTCACTATAGGAGTTCAACAACAAAATTAATTTGGAGAAGAATGAACCAGCAAATTCAAAGACAGTTCATTTGAAATTATCCAGCCAGAGATACACATTTAAAACAAAAAAAGTTAAGAAAACCTAGGGACATATGGGATATCATTAAGTGAATTAATATATGCAATATGGGAGTTCCAGTGACAGAAAGCATGTTTGAAAAATAATGGCCAAACACTCCCCAAGTCTGAGCAAGGAAATGGACATCCAGGTTCACAAATGAAAATGAGAAAGGAATCAAGTCATGTCAATAAAACCAGTCAACAAAATACAAAGTAAGGCAGCAAGAGAGGAAGAGGGGCAAAAAAGCTACAAGACATACAGCAAACAGTTAACAAAATGGCAATATCATGTTCTTCCCTATCAGTAATTACTTTAAATGCAAATGGATTAAACCCCCTAGAGTGGCTGAATAGATACATTTTTTTTTAAAGACTCAAGTATATGCTGTCTACAAGATACTCACTTTAGATTTAAGGACACACATAGGCTGAAAGTGAAAGGATGGAAAAAGATATTCTGTGCCAATGGTAACCAAAAGAGAGCAGGAGTGGTTATACTTATGTCATACAAAATAGACTGTAAGTCAAAAACTGTCACAAGGGAAAAAAAAAGACATATAATGATGAAACTTCAATTAATCAGAAAGATATAATAATTACAAATATGTATATGCACCCAATATCAGAGCACCCAAATATATGAAGAACACGTCAGAACTGAAGGGAGTAATAGACAGCAATGCAATAATATTAGGAGATTTTAATATCCCATTTCAATAATGCATAGCATATCCAGACAGATCAACAAGGAAACACAGGTGCTTGAAAAAATTACAGAACAAATGGACTTAACAAATATAGACCTATCCAGAACAGTCGACCCAACAGCAGCAGAATACACATTCTTCTCAAGCGCATGTGGAACATTTTCCAGCATAGGTCACATTAGGTCTTAAAACAAGTCTTAACAAATTTAAGAAGATTGAAATCATACCAAGTATCTTTTCTGATCACAATGGAATGAAACTGGAAATTAATAGCAGAAGGAAAATGAAAATTCACAAATATGTGGAAATTAAACAACACACTCTTGAATAAACAATGGGTCAAAGAAGAAATCAAAAGAGAAATTAGAAAATATCTTGAGCCAAACAAAAATGAGAACACAACATATCGAAACTTATGGTATGCAGCAATAACAGTACTAAGAGGGAAGTTTATAGCAGCCGATGCCTACATTAAAAAAAAGATCTCAAACAATCTAACTCTACACTTCAAGGATCTAGAAAAAGAAGAATAAACTAAGCCCAGAATTAGCAAAATAAAGGAAATAATAAAGATTAGTGGGACTCCTGGGTGGCTCAGTCAGATGAGTGTAGCTTGGGTCGTGATCGTGATCTCGGGTTTGTGGGATTGAGCCCTGAGTCAGACTCCACACTGGGCATGGAACCTACTTGGGATTCTCTCTCTCCCTCTACCCTTCCCACTCGCTCTAAATAAATAAATAAGTAAATATTTAAAAAAAATAAAGATTAGAGCAGAAATAAATGAAACAAAAATGGGAAAAAAGCAATAATACTAAAACTTGGTTTTTGAAAAGATAAAATTGGCAAACCTTTAGCTAGACTAAAAAAAAAAGACTCAAATAAAATCAGAAATGAAAAATGAGTACTACTGCAGCCACGAAAATAAAAAAGGACTATAAAAGACTATCATAAACAGTTACATACTGACAAATTGAAAAACCCAGAAGAAATAAAGTCCTAGAAACATACAACCCACCAAGACTGAATTATAAAGAAACTGAAAATCTGAACATTTCTATAACCGGTGAGGAGATCAAATCAGTAATCAAAAGCTTCCCAATAAACAAAAGCCCAGGACCAGATGGCTTCATTGGAGAATTCTACCAAAAATTTAAAGATTAATGCTAATCTTTCTCAAACTCTTCCAAAAAATTGAAGAATGGGAAACACTTCCAAAGTCATTTCATGAGGCTGGCATTATACCAAATGTGAAAGACACTGCAAGAAAAGATGACCACAGGCCAATATTCCTAATGAACATAGGTGCAAAATCCTCAACAAATACTAGCAAACCCAATTCAACAGCACATAGAAAGAATCTTACACCATAGCCAAGTGGTATTTATCCCTGTGTTGCAAGGATGGTTCAACATACAAAAATCTATCAATGTGATACAGCACATTAACAGAATGAAGGATCAAATCACATGATCATTTCAATAGATGCAGAAAAGCATTTAACAAATTTCAACATCCTTTCATGATAAAAACACTCAAAAAACTAGGAATAGAAGGAAATTACCTCAATATAAGACAGGCCAGGGCACCTGGGTGGCTCAGTCGGTTAAGTGTCTGCCTTCGGCTCAGGTCATGATCCCAGGGTCCTGGGATCGAGTCCCTCATGGGGCTCCCAGCTCAGCGGGGGGCCTGCTTCTTCCTCTCCCTCTGCCTGCCGCTCTGCCTACTTGTGCTCTCTCTCTATCTCTCTGTCAAATAAATAAATAAAATCTTTAAAAAAAAAAAAAAGACAGGCCATATATGAAAAGCCCACAGCTAACATCATACTCAACAGTGAAAAACAGAAAAATCTAAGTCTTTCTTCTAAGATCAGGAACAAAACAAGGATGCCCACTCTTGCCACTTTTATTCAACATATTATTGGCAGTCTTAGCTATAGCAATTAGACAAGAGAAAGGAAGAAAAGGTTTCCAAATCAGAAAAAAAGAGGTAAAATTATCTCATATCTTACATCTTATATCTAGAAAACCCTAATGATTCTACAAAAAAAAAAAAAAAAAAAAAA
This sequence comes from Halichoerus grypus, assembly GCF_964656455.1. Taxonomy (NCBI): domain Eukaryota; kingdom Metazoa; phylum Chordata; class Mammalia; order Carnivora; family Phocidae; genus Halichoerus; species Halichoerus grypus. Next base: position 71,824,309 of record NC_135721.1, on the reverse strand, counting down.
CCGGTTGGAACTAATAAAAAAATTCAGCAAGTTTGCAGGATGTGAAATCAACATACAAAAATCAGTTGTGTTTCTGACTAATAATGAGTAATGCAAAAAGGAAATTAAGAAAACAATCCTATTCGATATAATGCTAAGTGAAATAAGTCAGTTCGAGAAAGACAAATACCATATGATTTCACTCATATGTGGAATTTAAGAAAGAAAACAAGTGAATAAACAAAGAAACAAGAGACAAAACAACCAGACTCTTAAATACAGAGAACAAAGTGGTTGTTGCTAGAGGAGAGGTTGGTGGGGGGATGGGTGAAATAGGTAAAGGGAATTGAGAGTAATGAGCACTGAGAAATGTATAGAATTGTTAAATCATTATATTGTACAACTGAAATTAATATAACACTGTGTTACTTATACTTGAAGAAAAAAATTAAGTGAGTTGATTATGTAAAGTGCTTAGAACAATGCCTTGGCACACAGTAAGTGTTGATATTATTTGTATTACTAAAAAAAGAAGAGGAAGAAAAGAAAACAATCACATTTATAATATTATCAAAAAGAAAAAAATACTAGGAGTAAACTTAAACAAGGATGCTAAATGCTTGTACACTAAAAGCTACAAAACACTGCTGGAGGAAACTAAGACGCAAATAAATGGGAAGACATGCTACGTTCATAGATTAGAAGAATTAATATCAAGATGTTCATAATAACCAAAGCAATCTACAAATTCAGTTCAGTCTCTATCAAAGTCCCAACAGCATTTTTTGAAGAAATAGAAAAAAACAATTCTAAAGTTCATATGACCACAAAGGACCCTGAATAGCCAAAATGATCTTGAAAGAGAACAAAGCCGAAGGCCTCACACTCATGACTTCAAAACGTATTACAAACCTATGGTAATTAAAACAGTACGGTAGTGGCATAAAGACAGAAATATAGACCAGTGGAGCAGAATAGAGAGCCTGGAAATAAACCCACACATATATCATAACATGATCTTTGACAAAACGGCCAAGACTACACAATGGGGAAAGGACAGTCTTTTCAACAAATGGTGCTGGAGAAACTGGATACCCGCAAGCAAAAGAATAAAATTGGACCTTTATCTTCTATCATACACAAAAACCAACTCAAAATGGATTAAAGACTTACACATAAGACCTGAAACCCATAAAACTCCCAGAAGAAAACATAGGGTAAAATCTTCATAATATTGGTCTTGGCAATGATTTCTTGGCATGACAAGAAGCTCAGGCAATAAAAGCAAAATAGACAAACGGGACCACATCAGACTCAAAATCTGCACAGCATAGGAAATACAGTGATGAGGCAACCTATAGAATGGGAGAAAATTTTGCAAACCATATATCTGATAAGGGGTTAATATCTAAAATATACAAGAAACTCCTACAACTCAATAGCAAAGAAAAAAGAAAAAAATTTTAATGGGCAAGGGATTAGACATTTCTCCAAGGAAGACATACAAATTCCCAGAAAGCATGTGAAAAAAATGCTCAACATCACTAACATCACGGATCTGCAAATAAAAGCCAAAATGAGATAATACCTTACACCTGTTAGGATGGCCATTGTCAAAAAAACAAAAAACAAACAACAACAACAAAAAAAAAAAAACAAGTGTCGGCAAGGATATGGAGAGATTGAAACCTTTGTGCGCTATTGCTGGAAATGTAAAATGGTGTAGCATGTATGGAAAATAGCACGGAGATTCCTCAAACAATTAAAAATAGGACTACTGTATGATCCAGGAATCCCACTTATGGGTATTTATCCAGAAGAATTAAAATCAGGATCTTGAAGAGCTATTAGCACTTTCATGTTCACTGTAGCACTATTCACAATAGCCATGAGATGGAAACAATCTAAATGTGCTTCCATCACCAATGAATGGATAAAGAACATGTGGTATATACATAGAATGGAATATTATTCAACCTTTAAAAAAGAAAAGAAAATCCGGGGTGCCTGGGTGGCTCAGTCATTAAGCGTCTGCCTTCGGCTCAGGTCATGATCCCAGTGTCCTGGGATCGAGCCCCGCATCGGGCTCCCTGCTCAGCAGGAAGCCTGCTTCTCCCTCTCCCACTTCCCCTGTTTGTGTTCCCTCTCTCACTATGTCTCTCTCTGTCAAATAAATAAATAAAATCTTTAAAAAAAAAAAAAAAGAAAATCCTATGGATGTTGCAACGTGGATGAAGCTTGAGGCTATTATGCTAAGTGAAATAAGTCAATCACAGAAGGACAAATACTGCATAATTCTATTTGCATGAGGTGTCTAGTCAAACTCAGAAGCAGAAAGTAGAATGCTGGTTGTCCGGGACTGGGGATAGGGAAAATGGGCAACTGCTGTTTAATTGGTATAGAGTTTCAGTCATGCAGGTCTAGAGATCTGTCGTGTAACAATGCAGATACAGTTAACAATATTGTACTATGCACTTAAAAATTTTTTAAGAGGGTAGATCTCATGTTATGTGTTTTTTTACCACAATTAAAAAAAAAAAGATAGAATACCATCCCAGAAAGATGCACACTACTCACCAGGTTTGGTGGTAAAACAACCCAGCATTTGTGATGAAGACCAAGATTTAGGGTTCAAAGTCTTACAAACTGTCCCATTGTTTTAGGATGTAATTTAAAAAAAAAACTGCACTTTTGTAAACAGAGCACTACATTCTCTGCTCCTAACTAAGACAATTAAATGGTTTTTTTGGTTTTTTTTTAAGTCTTCCTGGGTAACCCTGGTTGGTCACCAGCTTTGGGAGCCACTACGAACGAAAGCGGAGAGAGTGGGAGATGCAGGAAGCCCTAGGTTATGTTGTAGAGGAAAAAATGTACCCGACGAACCCTTACCCAGTGTCCTGCCAAGGGTCAGCCTTCGATCTGGCGCCGGGAGTCTGTGCACGGAATGTGGAACTTGGAACGCGCACCGGAGCCTGGCACTGTTACTGTCTTCTCTCTGCAGAGAGACCCTCACCGTCTGACCAGGTGACTCAAGTCCAAAGAGCCTGGCTGTCACTGGGGAAGGCTGGCCAAGCCTGCCAAAAGGAGGCCAAGAGGGATTTCCTTGGCACACAGGCCAGGCTGGGGGCTACCCTTGCATACTCGGAATGGCAATGAAGTGGGCACAAGGCGGGCTTCAGCTCTGGGGTGGGCTCACTTTCTCCAAGCCCTCAGAAACAGATCTGTGTATGAACTCAGGCAGCCAGCTTGTTAATTGACTAATGAAAAACACAGCTGTCGTGTTGGCAGATCATGACCTTCTTTCCCTGTACGTGGGTTGCACGGGAAGCCAAATTCAAAGGTTGTTTCATAAGAAACCAGAGCAAGCAAAATTTGCCAGATGCTCTTCAAGAGTGCCACGCCCAACACAGGGGCTGCTCGGCTCCCGCCTGGTCGGTGAAGAAGACCTCTTTCCCAAGACCAAGCGGGGCTTATGTGAGCATCACCGGCTTCCACGACGTGGGTGCTGGAGTCAGACTTCTGGAATCAGATCCCAGTTCTGCACTGACCATTTCCATGACTTTGGAAAGCAGCTCACACCTCAAAAGCCTCGGGGCTCTCGTCTTGCAGGCCTACCCATAGCATCCACGTGGTGGGATCATCATGAGGATCAGATGGAAGGAGCGAATGTTCAGCATCATGCCATCTGCAGCGTTCCTCCTCGTGCCTGCTGGTGGTGGTTCTCCTTCCTACTACTATTATTACCAGCTCTTCTCTGCTCTAGCCTGTATGCCCGTCGCAGTCACTGTTTGTGTGTATAGAGTACTTATGACTGATTTGATTTCCACTCCCAAAGTAAGTGGAAACACACCCGAGTCTTGCCTCCTGGTATGAAACTTCGTAGCCCTGCCCGGAGCTTGGGAACCTCCCCACACTCTGTGGCCCCCTTACCCACGGTCTCAGGTGACCAGCCACATCCTTGGCCATGGCGGGTGAAGTCCCGAATTCCAGGGCGCTTGGGCGGGGGGTGGTGGGCTGAGACATCATCTCACAGACTGGCGCTCAGGGCCGTCCCTGAACCTGATGTCCTGAGTTCCTGCCTCCTCCTGCACTCCCGCCTCAAAAGAGCTTGTCAGCGCTGGACCTGACAGCAGCTGCAGGGTGGGGCCAGGCTAAAGTCAGGGACTGAGCAAGTGTCTCTGCTGGAATGCGGGTGTCGTGTAATGTGTCTGGCAGGTAGAACTTCCAGTCTGTCTGGGATGGGGATTAGGAGCCCACATGGTCCTGTGGCTTGAGCAAAAGAACAAAACAAACCAAGAAATGTGAAATGCACATGTATGCTCTTGCTGAGGACACAGACCCTTCCATGCCAATGAGGCAGCCTTCCACTGGAATGGCACCCACCTTGCCCATGCTTGGGGCTGGGGGCATCATCCAGGGCTCTCCAAGCCAGTCCTATTCTCGTGAACTATTCAGCACCAGGGTCCCTGCATTGTCTGCCCCCCCCCCCGCCCCCAACACATCAGGCTCAGTCCCACCCAACAGCTTTTTTGGATCACGCCATTCTCTTGGCTAAAAAGCCCTCCTCTGCTTCTCTCTGCTTACCTAAATCCCACTGTATCTTCGAGGCCCAGTTTGAGCCCCACCACCTCCTTGACCTCTGGACTCCTCAAAATAAGACAGCATGGCCTATTTTCTAGATATAATTCAGAGCTGGAGTCCATGTCTTTTGTTGCTCCAGGTATTTTGCTTCCTCTAGGAAATTCCTTGAGGACAAGGAGCTCCTTCCCTAGCAGGGGCTGGATGGAGATAGGAACTGGTTAAACATGGATCGATTGGATTAAGGGTTTGGGAGTACAGGGCTGGAGGAGGGCGGCGGGGGCGGGGCGGGGGAGCTTCCTTCTTTTTTTTTTTTTCATCTTTTTTATTGTGAAATATAACACACATTCAAAAAAGCATCCCAGACATAAATGTATGGCTTAATGAATTATTATGAGGCAAGTATCCTGTAACCATCACCCAGGTCAAGCAATAGAACTGTGCTAACACCCCCCAAATCCCTCCTTATGACCTTGGGGAAGGAGATGTTTTCAAAACTGCTGCCTCGGCATCCATGGGCATAGGAGGGGTCCTTCGAGGACGTGTGTACACTTGGAAATCTCTCTTCTCTGGCCCTCGCTTCTGTTGGCCTATGTGTACCCTGCAAAGTGCAGCGTCCCCAGCACCATGACAGAGAGGAGGGGAGGCAGGAGTGCCTGGTGGGCAAACTCTGTCTGTCCGTCTGGAGCCGTGCCCAGACCCTACAGCAACTGTTCTTCATTCCAGCTGGGGTTTGTAAGCAAGTCTGAGGGCAGACGTGTCTGGGTGTGGGCTCCCTACCCTAGCCAAAAGAAAGGAAGTGCCGAATGTGGGCCTCCAGACACGTAGAGATGACAGAGTGAGAGAGGAAAGGGGCTTTCCAGAGCTTGGAGCACAGGGTAATTTGCAGAGCCCAGGAAGTGGGTGAGGAAATTTAGAAGAATAATGACTCCTTTGGGGGAATTTCAAATACTAAATATGGGGGAAGGGGGCATCCCCTTTTTTTTCATTCAACAAATACGGGTTGAATACCTATTATGTGCCAGGCCCTGGAGATCGAGAAAGGCAGATGCCAGCCCTATCTCCCAAGCCCACGATGTAATAGGGAAAAGGAACAGGTAAGCAGGTCCTCACATTACAGTCTGGTGTGTTAGGAACCAGCAGTTGCCAGAAAGTTAAGTGAATGAAGGGATGCAATGCCTAAGCCCCCTTCCAAGATCATCATGCGCTCTTCTATAATGTATCGCCCTTCGGACAGGTAAACTGGGTAGTGGGTGGTTTGAGACATACCATCAGTGACAACAGATACCTCACTTTGGAGGCAGGTGCCCTGGACAAGATAGCGAGTTGGTAGAATTCATTAAGGAGAATTTATCCAAATAGACAAGAATCGCTCAAGTCTTCATGGACATCCTATTCTAAGCAACGCCTTTGAGTTTCCAGAGAGGACCTTGGCTCAGAAACGTAGAGAGGTGCCTGGCACCCAAAATGGGTTGGGATGGCAGCCAGGAAAAGAAGCAGGCTGCAGCTTCAGCTGAAGGAGCAGTCTGGCGAGCAAGGGCTCATCCAGGAGGGAGCGGTCAAGACGGGCACGAAGGGTGGCCCATTTTGATGGACGGAAAGAGTGAGCTAGTCCAGAGAGGGAGAATGCTGTGGGCAAAGGCACAATGGTGGGCATGTGCAGGAGGACTGGTTTGGGCAGAAGCAGACAGGCCCATGGTGGCAGTGGGAGTGAGCCATGTCCAGAAAGAAGGTTGGCATTCAGCTGGGGAAGGTGTGAAATGTCATGACTGAGAGCTGGAGCACTGGGTAAAGGAGACTCATCAAAGGCTTCTGAGCAGAGCTGTAACTTGGCCAAACCTGGATTTAGGAAGGTTAGCCTGGTGGTGACAGAGGCAGGAGAGTCTGGCTGTAAGCCAAACGCCGGGTCGATACTGCACGGATGAGCACCTCGACAGGAACACAGGAAGGGAGGTCTGGGATGGGAGGAGATGTGGCAGAAGAGCTGGCAGCTTTGATGGCGCAGGGGCTGGCCCCTAGAGGCACCCGCTGCAGCTCCGTGCACAGGGCCCAGCCGCTCAGCTCAGGGTAAAGATGCGGGAGAGGGGCCATTCTACCTGCAGCTCCCTCTGAAGCAAGCTGGGGGGGGGGGCGGAGAAAGCAATAGCCAGAGAGTTCATTTCATCAGAAAATAAAAGGAGACACCCAGAGAGAAAATCAGAAGTGGCCATAAAGCTTTAGCTCTGCTTCAGTGGCTGGGGAGTGATGGGCCACATACAGTTTTATCCAGGAATTCCATCCCAGTGGCAAAGCAGGCTTTGGTTGGGGCCGGAGAAAGCGAATGCCAACAGGACCCCGGCAGGTCATACGAATGAGAGAACCAGGCAGGGTCAGAAATGTTCCTCCCCAGGGCGCCTGGGTGGCTCAGTTGGTTAAGCGACTGCCTTCGGCTCAGGTCATGATCCTGGAGTCCCTGGATCGAGTCCCGCATCCGGCTCCCTGCTCGGCGGGGAGTCTGCTTCTCCCTCTGACCCTCCCGACCCTCCCCCCTCTCATGTGCTCTCTCTCTCAAATAAATAAATAAAATCTTTAAAAAAAAAAAAAAAAAAAAGAAATGTTCCTCCCCAAACACTTCACATTACGAATTCACAGCTTAATTTCTCCTTTTCAAACATCTGCCGGAAGGTTTCTTCAAAGCAGCCAGCTTCTCCCCAAGAGGAATCTGCTTCAAAGTTGCATAGCTAAAAGGTTTTCAGTGATGGTTTCCCCCCAAAAGAGAAGCCCTTCCGTTCTACCTCTGGCTAAAGGGCCCCTGTCACCCTTCCTTCCTAGAACCATACTCCTTGAGCTGCCTGTGGGGAGGCAGGCACAAGATAGCAGTCTTTGCCCCAGAAAGCCTCCGGAGGGGCTGAGGGTGAGTATCAGGTCAGCGAGAAGCCCCGGGGGCACAAACACTTGGAGGGAGCTGGCTGCCCAAGCCTCCAGCCTGTGAGCTATGGTCAAGGACAGTCTCAAGAGAGTGCAGATGCTCTGCTTGCTCAGAAACACACAGGAATAATGTTTGCTACCAGCCCTCAGCTCAGGGGACACATTCAGATGGCAAGCGCTGCTTTAATATTGATTTAAGTCTCACTGTTACAGGTCCTGACTGGCCTCAGCTCTGCTGCGAGACATAGCTCAAGCCCTGACCCAGGGAAGGGTGTGGCTTGCAAGGAAGAGAACGTATCCATCCAACTCTGTCCCTCACCATGCACAGAGACTTCCACGATGACCCTGTTGGAGAAAGTACTATTTCTGAACCCTCCCGCATACTCATCTTAACCCTTCCCACAAGCAGTAGAGTGACAATAATTATTTGTTGGACCCACGGATGAATGATGGGTGATGAGGACATTGTCTCCCCTACAGATTGTCACAACCACAGGATTTGCAACCCTCTTTCAAACAAAAGAGAGAGGCATGTGAAGTTGGGAAGAGGGCCTGCAGTGGCCTGCCCCAGATGGACACCTCCTTGTATCCTGTCCACATTCCTAGAACACAAAGCTCAATAAGAATTTTTAAAATTCTTAACTTGTTTAAATGAGTTTGCCCAGGGTCCTCTGGTTGCATTTCTTCTACTCAAATTGGTGACTAGAAGGCCCAGGCAGGCTCCCACAATCCTAACCCATTCCCTAATCAGGGATGACCCTCAGTATAATTAAGACTAACCAACCAGAGTGATCCTGCCTCAGATGGAACAGGGTCTTGAAAGACCTCTGCTCTGTCAGGCATTAACTCTTTAGATGTTGAATCAGAAGGTCAGAAGGAGCCAGGAAAAGGCCTGGAGTGATGGGGGCAAGGTGGGGGCATTCAGGGCCGGGCAGCATTTACCAACCAACATGCATTATTTCAGAACTTTACAACCTATTGGGCCAAAGGGGTGGAAGGTGAGCCCTGCCCCTATGGAGACTACTGGAAATTCCCACCCTTCACTGAAGGGCTCTGGAGCCCACAGTTTAGGACACAGCTGCTGTGTTGCATGCTCTGTTTTATTTCCTCAGTCTTTTGGTCTCTGTGTTTTGTCTGCATCATTTCTAGTGCCATGTCTTCAGTGTGACAGGTACTTTCCTGTACCATGTCCCACCTGCTGTTAAGCCCAGCCAGTGAAATTTTCATTTCAGGTATTGCAGTCTTCAACTCTAGAAGTTCAATTTGGTTCTCTCTCTATCTTCAGTTCCCTTCCTCCCCATGTTCATATTTTCCTTTAAATCCTCGTATATAATTATAATGCCTTTTTAAGTCCTCATCTGCTAATTTCACTATCTCTGTCATTTCTGGGTTTGTTTCCATTGACTGATTCTTTGGCCAATTACATTTCCTTACTCTTTTGCATGTCTGGTAATTCTTGACATTCTGAATTTTGTGTTGTTGAATGTCTGTATTTTGTTGTTGTCCTTTAAAGAATCATGAAATTTGTTTCGGCCGGCAGTCATGATCATAGTGGGTGAACTTGGTTTTTATGAGGCTTGTTTATAAACTTTGTTGAGGGGACATCTATAGGTACTTTTATTCTAGGGCTAATTTAGCCCTTCTACTCATGGATAACTTTTCTGGAGTTTCTCTGAATTTTCTGGGCATTGAACAAGGTCTCTCCACATTGGCCGGTTGAAAATCAAACATGTCCCAGCTGTGTGTGAGTCCTGGGAACCAGCCCATGCTCCCTGGCTGTCCCTTAGCTAGCACTGAGGGGTTTCACTGTATGTATGTGTAACTTAGTATTAGCAACACTCTCAGAAGGATAGTTCTGGAGTCTTTGTTGCTGTCATAGTCCCTCCTCTCTGATAGTCTGCCTTGAAAAGTCTTCTCAGCCATCTCCTCAACTCAGTAAGACTGCTATTGTCTTTAGGTTCCCCCTCATAGGCTGCAATTCAAAAGGTACTTCCACCAGAAATTTAGGGTGACAGCAGAGCTTGTCCCATTTGTTTCTTTCTTTCAGGAATCATAGTCCTTTGCTAGGTGCTGTCCAATATCTGAAAACAGTGATATATATTTTGTGCAATTTTCCAGTTGCTTATATGCAGAAGGTATTACAGGTGGAATGTGTCCCCCGTAATGCCTAATGTGATGGGGTTAGTAGGTGGGGCCTTTAGGAAGTGCTTAGTCATGAGGGAAGAGCCCTCATGAGTGAGATTAGTGCCCTTATAAAAGAGGCCCAGCAGAGCTCCCTCTCCCCTTCCTCCATGTGAGGATACAACAAGAAGTCTGCAACCCAGAAGAGGGCCCTCACCCAACCATGCTGGTAGACTGATCCCAAACTCCCAGCCCCTAGAACTGTGAGAATTAAGTTTCTGTTGCTTATAACCTACCCAGTCTGTGGTATTTTGGTATAGCAGCCTGAATGGACTAAGACAAAAGGTAGTCTGGTACCCGTTACTCGGGTATGGTAGAAATGGGAATCTCCACTCCCTCAGCATGAAGCGCAGTCAACACAGTGATGTGCTCTTCCAGCCCCTTCTCAAGAGGCTGGGTTGCAAGGAACAGAAGCTGTCTGTGGCTGATTGAACAGACAAGGAACCTCAAAGGATCATGGTAGCTCACAGGATTGCGGAAGGGCCAGAGAAGCTGCTCAAGACTGTCTTTATAGGAACTGTGCCCGACACATGCCTCAGACACTATTCTGATGAGAAAAACCACTTCTGGTACCATTGCTGCCACCAAACTCTGGACAGTCAGTGTGTAGAGCTGTCACTTCTGCACCAGGAACTTAAATCGACCACAGGCACCACGACCACCGCCTGCCCTTAGGTGCCACTTCCTGTCAGGAACTAGATTGTGTACCCACCGCTAAAGCTGCAATCCCCTCACAGACCGTGCCCTGTATTTAACTCTAGTTGCCCTAGCTCTAGAGTCTGACAAGGAAAGCAAGAGTCTGTAATCTTCAGCCTCCATAAGGGATGATCTTTTCTTCCCACCAAGACTCACGAAGGGGAAGATTCCCACAATTCAAAATGTCGTCGTGATGCTGAGTGGCTAAAACATCCACATGGAGGAACTTCCATTCGTGAGTCTTGGATGGCTTTCTGGCACTCTTAGTACCGAAGCATGAGGAATAAAATCCCTGATTTCGTTTCTGGAAGAGGAATCTGTGATCCAGTCTCCTTTGGAGCTTATGAGAGGGGGTCGCTCCCAGATCATATGAGTATTCCATACCAACAACCTCGAGGGAAGCATCCTTTTCTATAGTTCAGCAACTGGTAGCAACACCATCAGTTATAATGACTTGTCTTCTGACCTCAGATTGCAGAAGAAGACAGGAATTAAGATGGCAAAATATTATTAATGGTTCTTGAGCCAAAATTCTCAGAGGCTGGGACATACTTCTGAGTTTCTGGTATGTAATGAACTGGAAAAAAGGGATCTGGCTATATTCTATTTTTATTTTTTTTATATTCTAGAAATATAAAGAGAAATGAAAACCAAGTGAGCCAATCTTATTAGATCTATTTATTGTTCTGATCATGAAGGACCATTGATGTTTAAAAAAATTTTTTTTAAATTTTTTAAAGATTTTATTTATTATTTGACAGAGAGAGACACAGTGAGAGAGGGAACACAAGCAGGGGGGTGGGAGAGGGAGAAGCAAGCTTTTCGCTGAGCAGGAGCCCAGTGTGGGGCTTGATCCCAGGACCTGGGATCATGACCTGAGCTGAAGGCAGACACTTAACGACTGAGCCACCCAGGCGCCCCTGGACCATTGACCTTTAAGAAATGCTACAATGTTTAAGCCATTACTAACACCTTAGCTAAAAAAAAAACTATGCAAGTTACATCATGTCTGAGTCCTAAGAAAAAAGGGTGCTGACAGGAGGTTTTAGCGGTGGGAAAGAAAAGAGGAGTGGATATAGCATATGGCATGATGCTATGAAGGTGGGCCAAGTAGAGTCTGGGAAGCAGGAGAGCCCTAGAGAGAGAAGAGGCTTCAATCTGAAAATACTGGGCATGTGTGGAGGAAAGAAGCACAACAGAAGACAAGAACAGCCCAGGTAAAAGGATGATAACCATTCCACCTCCTTACCAATAATTCTAAGAAAGAGGTTCAGAGGGTGGAGAAGAGTACCCACTATAGGCCAAGAATTAGGGATTCAGAGTGAGCCCAAATTTAGGTATTGACAAACCAACTCACTGAAATTTGGAACAAATCATGATTTGACTTGGATCCTTCTCACTTTCCCCTCCCTTGAATTTTGCTTCTCCTAAAGTTCTTTATTTCTAGTATAGCTTGGGAAGGCCTAGGAACCTTGGTACGTGATAATCCTGATGGAATGGAATTGCTGGTTGCCTCCCCCACGCACATCCCCCCCATACCTGCCACCCACTGTGGGGGAACCACAGAATCTGAGGGGGAGCAAAGCTCTGGCCTTGGGTGGGCCCCGATAGGCCCGATCAGAGGAGTCCCAACCCCTTGTCACAGCGATGGTTTCAGAGATGGGCAGTAGGCCAGGTGTAAGGCAACGACTGTCTGACATCCTGTTGGCTGCCATGACTGGTTCAGGGATGAACCAAGCTGATCTGATCAGAGGAAATCCAAACTTTTGTGCAATGAGTGAGTCAAGAGAAGCTCTCTCTCCTCCTGGGCAGTGTGGTGTAAAAATAGAGCCAGAGTTTTGATCAAGCCGTGTCTGAAGCTCGAGTGACTTCTGGATGTTTCGACTAAAGAAGTCCATATACTTCCTTTGCTGGTGAAGCCAATTGGGTTGACTTTTCTATTTCTTGCAACCCAAAGCATCCTAGCCTAGAGACCAAATGATCTATTGGAATCCATTTTTCCGTTTCTGGGGTAGATGTGAGGGGACACAAACAAAATGTTTAAAAAATGAATATATTTTAGGGCCTTACTGTCCTTCTGGAGTTCTACTCTGAGCTTGGTTTAAGCAGTTAGTTGCAAGGTTAGGAACAGGAGATGGGAAAGTATTGAAAAGTGAGCAAGAAGCCCAATGAAGGAGTAGAGAAAATAAAAACAGGAGTTTAAAAAGCAAAAGAGAGGGCGCCTGGGTGGCTCAGCTGGTTAAAAAGCAAAAGAGAGGGAGAAGGTCAATTCAAACATAACATAGAAGCCTCAGAGTTAGCGTCCTCTTCCGCATGCTGTGTCACCAAGCCCAGCGGATTCTGTCATCTACATAGCCCTGATCCCCAGGGCCGCCTCTTTATTTTCACAGCGATGCTCAGTTCAGACCTTCATGACCTCTCTCCTTCTCATGCTCTCTGCCTTCACTCTCATGCCCTCCAAATTTATCTTCTACACCACCACCAGAGTGATCTTCTCAAAAGAGAGCTCTAAACTTGTCATTTTCCTATTGAAAAACTTTGGATGCCTCCCTTCTGTGGAACGTGGGAAATAGCTGAGCTTTGAAGACAGATCATTTTGAAATCTATCTCTGCCACTTACCAGCTGTGTGGCTTTGGGCAAATTTCTTCATTTCTCTGTACATCACCAATCTCAACTATAGGCAGGATTCCTTTGGTTACCAGTGACAGAAAATGACCCCATACTCATTAGGCAAAAGGGGAGGAGAAACTCATGAGCTCAAGTGACCAACTTAAGGACAATAGTACAACAGGGTCTCAGGGATAACTAGAAGCAGAACTCACAAATAGCCTGTATTGTCTCTGCCTTTTTGAGGGGTGGTGGTAAGGGAGGATTTGTATTTCCATTTTTGTTTCTCTCTGCATTTTAGCTTTATTTTCTTGGATTGGTTATTTCATGAATGGCTGAAACATGAAACATGAAACATGAATGACCAACAGCTTCCAGGCTCACATCTAGTTTAGTTAGCAAAACAGGGGAGACTCCTGTTTTGAATCCCAAATTCAAACCTTTCAGGAAGGGCTCTGACTGTCCCGTCTTGGCTCAAGCACCCACCCAGGGCTAATCAACAGGGGTCAGGGGCAGGATGTGTAAGAAGATAGCAGCTTCTATTTAAACCACATGATCACAGAGAATAAAGGAGAGAGAACATTTAGCAGAAGCAAATGGTCTGTTCTGGATAAGCAGACAACCCAAGAGATGTTCTCTACAAATTTTATCTCGTGTGGTTGTTTTGGGGGCCAAAGAAGAAGGCCCACATAGATGAGTACCAAGTACCCACACAATACCTGGGCACAGTACACGGCTCTGCAAATTCTCAATTAAGTGCCCAATTGAATACAAACCAGTTTCCCTAGACCACTAATCCTCTACTCTGTCCACCCTAGATGGTTCACCAATCCCAAAAAATTGTGTGCTGTGTCTTCCTACCCTGTGCAGGGCTGTCTTTCCTAGCCATTCTTATCTTACTCCTATTGGCCTCTTAAACCCCAGGCCAGTGATCCCTTTCTGCAAATCCTTCCTCAGCAGACATACAGCTAGGTACTAACAACCTTCTCTGCACTTCCAGAAGGCTGTTCCTTAGCCTCCAGTATAGCACTGACCACATTATATAGTAATTACCTGCTTGCTCATCAGCTTGTTTCCACCTCCCTTTCCAGCAACTGTGGCTTTCCAGCTCTTCGTCCCGCGTCCAGGAATAAAGCCTGGCATCTAGTGGACCTCAGTAAATACTTGTGAAATGAAACACTGGATGAATCAATGAAGAGGAGGAAGTAGAGGGAAAAGAGGGGAAGGCTAAGGATAGATTTCACTGTTCTCACACAGACCTGTGTGTGTTTTGACATTGGCAGTCACAAAGGGACAAAAGCAAGCACAGAGTCTATGGGATGCTTAGAAACAAAGTTGCCTCCTGTCCCTCCAATCCTGAAATTGGAAAACTGTTTTTTGGGGTTTTGTTTTGGTTTGGTTTTTGTGTGTGTGTGTGTGTGTGTGTGTGTGTGTGTGTGTTTGGTTTGTTTGCTTTTGTTTTAACCACTTGAGGCATTATCTTCTTTGCTCATAGGAAAGTAAGCTTTCTGTTGAGATCTGTTTGGTTCTTCCAGCTAACCCATCTGTGGGCTTGGGCTGACCTGGGGCATCCAAGATAAGTACCCCCCCCCCAACTACACTCCACTTACACACTGGTGGAATCAGCCCAGAGCTCTAAGTATTCCTGGCAGTCAGTTTTGGTTTTTCTTTCTTTTTTTTTTTTTTTAAAGATTTTATTTATTTATTTGACAGAGAGAGACACAGCGAGAGAGGGAACACAAGCAGGGGGAGAGGGAGAGGGAGAAGCAGGCTTCCCGCCAAGCAGGGAGCCCAATGTGGGGCTCAATCCCAGGACCCTGGGATCATGACCTGAGCCGAAGGCAGACGCTTAACGACTGAGCCACCCAGGCGCCCCAGTTTTGGTTTTTCTATGGGCCAAAGGGATGAGGTCACCATGGCCAGTGAAGTCACCACTGCATGATTCATCTGACATCAGCACCCCATTGGAGTGCTCTGACATTCCCAGAGCTTCTCCCAGAGCATCCAGAACCTGGGGTCCCTGCCATTTTTCAAGGTTCTGGAGCTCATCCTCCAGCTCCCTGGATCCCTAGTAAGTATCTGCCACTTTGAGAAGTATTGTAAGAACTGAGAGGAAAGAGTCCTGGACGGGGGAAACCTCTGAGAAGCCTCTCTCCTGCAGCCCCAGGACAGACCTCGTCATCCCTCATAAAGGCCTTCCCCATGTCTCCAGCAACTGCTTCTCCCCTTGTCCGAAAGCTTTTGCCAGGGTCTGTCAGGACACATTCTGAAGGGCTCCAGGGTTCTCAGGGGCGTCTCCACCCTTATGGATGAGCTCACATTTATAGATGAGAAAGCTGAGGCCAGGAGAAGAGAAGTGACATGCCCAAGGTAACACGGTTAATGGTTGTCAGAGCTGGGACCCAATGCACTTTCCCTGCTGGGGCTACTCTGGGAGCTCCTTAACCTCTTCTGATAGACCTTCCTTTCAGGACACCAGTCTCTATACACGCTGCCTGAAGAAATGGTCTCTAGGCAAAGGGGACTAGTCCTCCCGAAAGTGACAGAGACCGGCCTTGAACCAAGATCTGACTTCAAGGCACTGTACTGCCTTCCTTAACCTGTCATTCCGTACACACAAACTACCTTCCAGATTCACCGCATAACCTAAAGCAGTGGGGCAATGGCAATACCCACACTTTGACCCAAATGGAGGGGTCTCATGAGATGTTCAGTGTGACTCCACAAGGACCTTCCAATAATCTAGGAAGTCTTTCCGGGACAGTAGAAATCTGATTAGGGGTTTGAGAATCGAGGCCTGGTAAGTGAGGCATGGGGACATTCCCCCAAAGTGTGCTCCTTCTTTGACTGCCGGAATTAGCTGGGAGCCTTTGGGATAACCACTTTGCCTCCCTAGGTGTTTGCTTACCTACAACCTCGGGGAGAGCTAAGGGAGATGGTCCAGTTGACCTCCACACGGCCTCTCAACATAACATTTTCCAATCTTGTGAATCAATGAAAGAAAGCGATTTCTCCGTGTGAGCAGGGGGTAGGGGGTATGCTGTCAGCGTGGGGCGTACCCACTCTCCCCTGCCCTCGGCCGGGTGCCTAATGGTCAAGAGGCCAGTGAACAGGACCTGGCCAGATGGTGTTTCCGAGCTTTGCCCAGGCAGGGGTCAGGGGTTGCTCCCTGGATCACCGGCCAAGTCTTAGAGCAAGAGTATCACTCCTCAGGGATCACAACCTAACACCTTCGAAGGACACTCGAGACTGCAAGGGGACCTCTGAGAATGCTGCCTCCAGAGGAAGCACGGGTACATTTGCCGCATCCGGAGCCCGCAGGGTCTCCCTTTGCTGGCTGGCTGGGGGTTGCTTCAAAGGTCCAAGATGCTGTAACTCCCTTAGTCACCAGTTTCAAAGTAAATGATTCAAGCTCCGTGCAGTGAACACAGCCTGGGGTGGTGGTGGTGGCGTGGGGAACCAAGCAATAAGCCGGGAGTCCCTACTCTACAGCTGTGGGACCACCACCACCCTCCCCTACCACCCCGCGCACCTTAAAAAAATTTTTTTTAAAAACCTCTTGGCCTTTCTTCCTTCCCCGATTGCTAGTTCTGTTGTGCTCTTAGAGGCCGATAGGATGGATCCTGCCTTCCGGGTGGAGTTTAAATATATATGTACAATTTTGCATGACTATTGCGTCATCGTTGAAGTCGTCGTGGTTCCCCAAGAGGCCTCCGCGTCTTCTTCCAGCACCGGGGCCTTTGGACGCTTCCGGGCGCTGCGGGCACTTGCGCGAGGAGCCCTTGGCTCCCCCCGAGCGCTTCCCTTTCGGCCCCCTCCCCCAGCCTCACCTTCCCCCCCCGCCGCCCCCCCCCCCGGCAGCTCCGCGGCTCCTCCCCCTCGCCCCCTCCCCAGCCCTCGCGGGGAGTCAAGCTAGGGTGAGCGGGCAGGGCCGAGCGGCGGCCTCGGGCGGGGCGCCCGGCGCGGGGCGCGGAGCCGGCGGGCGGGGGCGCGGGGCGGGCGGCCGGCGCTCGCGGAGGCGCCTGGGCCCGCCCTCCTCCGGGGCCCAGCCGGGAGGGGGCCCGGGCCGGCGCGGGGCGGGGAGAGCCGCCTGGCCCCTCCCCTCCGCTGCCCTCCCCAAAGTTGCTGTCTCCCCCGGGGGCCGGCCAGTCTTATGATCCAGCGGATCCTCCTGGGGAGGCCGGGCCGGGGAGAGGGCGCGGGCGCCGAGCGGCGGGGGCAGCGGGCGGGCGCGGCGACCGGGGCCCGGGCGGGGATCCGGGCAGCGACCGAGGCGGCGGCAGCGCCCCGGGCCCGCCGCCCCCTCCCCTCGGGCGGGGGGAGCCGCTGCATGGGGCCGGGGGGGCGGCCCTGCTGCGCGGAGCGGCGGCGGCGGCGGACCCCCCAGGCGGGCTGGGGCTGAGCCCGGGGCCGGGGCGGGGGCTCCGGGGGGACCATGCCCGGAGGCCGGCCGGCCGCAGCATGGCTCACGGGCCCGGCGCGCTGATGCTCAAGTGCGTGGTGGTCGGCGACGGGGCGGTGGGCAAGACGTGCCTACTCATGAGCTATGCCAACGACGCCTTCCCGGAGGAGTACGTGCCCACCGTCTTCGACCACTACGCAGGTAAGCCTCGGAACTGCTGACTAAGGGGCCCCCCTCCCCGGGCCGGGAACTTTGGAGCAACTTTGGCGGAGCCCCCTCGCCGCCTCCCCCGAGCGCGCTCCCCACCCTCTCCGGCGCCTGGCCCTACGCGGGGCTCCCGGCCCCACCCCCAGGCCTCCCCTCTGGCCCTCCTTGTCGCGGGCAGAGGAGACCCGTCTTCCTACCCCGCCCCACCCCCGGCCCAGTCCCGGCTCCCCGCACTTCCCAGCCCTCGGACGCCCTGGGCCGACCTCCTTGACCTTCCCACGGCCTCCTCCCTACTGCCCCAAATCCCCCGGCGAAACACTTGGGGCACTGGGCGAGACGTGGCCAGGGACTTGGGAGAAGGGAGTGGGCAAGTGGGGCCACATCACACCCCGGCCTCACTGCCACTTAACAGTGAGCTCGGCACAAGGGAAAAGGGGTGACATCTCCCGGGGAGCGCCCGCATGCTTCCAGCTGGGTTGGCATAAGCGGGTCCTGATGGGGAGGGAGATTGCCCCAGACCCTAGATAATCGAGCTTCTCTCCCCGCCCCCACTTCTGCCCTTGCAGTCAGCGTCACCGTAGGGGGCAAGCAGTACCTCCTGGGACTCTATGACACGGCCGGACAGGTGAGTGTCTTGGCCCCTGGCCGACACCCCCTTGCCTTTCCTTAATTCGGGGTGGCTGTACATGGCCTTTGGAAACAGATGTCTAGGAAGGAGGGTGTGTCTTCGAGGGGCCCCTGTGAATCAAGTCTTTATTTCTTTTTTCAAGTCAGCAAATTAGGAAAAGGAAAAAACAAAACCCACACAACCCAACAACAAACCCATCCCAGCCCACCCCGTGCGAACCCCTGGGCTATGAAAGTTTTTGCCTGTGTGTGCTTTGTGTATGGTGCCTGGTGTGTGGGTCCCAACTCCTGTTGCAAAGTGGCAGCGGCCAATCGTGAAGCGCCCTTATTTTTAGTTGCAGATGACCAGGTCTCCCCCTCACAGCCTCTGTCTGGTCCCTCATTGGTGAGTGGTCTGCCTGCCCGAGGAGCCTGATTGGTGCGAAATGGCATCATCTAATATGATGGGAAGGCATTTGGTCCTGGTTATGTTTATTACAACATCATTGCTCTCTGGGACTCGAGTCCCTGCAAACGTAATTTGTGGTGTTACCAGAGGACCACAGGGAAAAAAAGAAATGAAACAACAATCATCCAGCCACTCCCTGGGGTAGGGAGGAGGAGGAAGGGTTAGGAGTTCAGTATGAGTCTTGGAGGAAGAGCTCCTCCTCCCCCCCCCCCCCCAGGAAGGCCAGGTGACTTTGTCTGGGTTTTCTTTGGGAGAGATTATTGTGCAGAAAGAAAATGCACAATCCTCCTGGCAGCCTCTGACCGTTAGCAAATCAGAGGTGGCTCTCCTCCCTGTCTCTGTCCCTCTTCCCAGACCCACTTTTGCTGTGGGGCCGGGATGATTGCGTGTGATGAAGTTTTACAGAATCCAGCCCTGTGATTAGACATGGGCAGAAGTTTCCACGTGGCAAGCAGACTTGAGTCCTTGAGGACATGGGAACAGCTGAGGGGCTTAGAGAGTGCTCTGGCGGATGTCCGCTAGTACAGTTTCCTTATCCATGCGATGGGTTTCAGAACATTCCCTGTTCGTATATTATATGCCAGATGCTTAGTACTGAGCCTGGCGCACTCGGGTAGGTGCTCAATAAAGGGGAGCTATTCTTTGCAGCTTTTCTAGATTTGGATTTCAGAATTGTGGTTCCAGGTTGGATTCTGAGAAATGCCTTATGGAGGGTGTCTTGATGGGGCTTCTGGTTTCTAAACTGTTAAGTTAGAGGAGCATCTGAGCATAGAGAAACTGTTGGCAGCGCAAGGTGCCAGAGGCTGTCCCCCTTCACCAAACCGACCCAAGTCACTACAACCAGTCCTTAGCTTGCCGGGGCCCCTTCAGGCTGCCTACCTCGTAGCTGTTACTTATTCTATAGGAACGTATGGAGGGCAAGAGGCAGAACACAGTCCATTAAGTAAAACCAACTTTTGAGCCGTACGGTTGATAAATAACATTTATCGTTGGTTGAAAAGGAGGCCGGATTTTAAATATCGTCTCTAATTTTAACTGCTCTCACTACCACCTCTTCCCTTTTCTCCTTTAACTTGTCACCATGACCATTCATTTGACCGCGAGCCCTATTCAACAGGATGTGTGTGTCAGACCTGTTCTGTGCACCTTCAAACCCAACTAGTATTTACTGAGTTCCTTCTGCGTATCAGGCATGGGGCGGCCACATGCAAATACTCTTCTCTCCACAAAACGACCCCATGAGCTAAGTGGTATTCTAGCTCTGCAGATGGGGAAACTGGGGCTCAGAGAAGCTAGGTAGCTGACCTCAGGTCACACAGCTACTGACAGGTATTGTTGGGATTAGGACATGGGTCTGAATTTGCCCCAGTTTGAGGTGGTTATACACACAGGAAGCCACAGGAGAGGCCGAGATGCCACCTGGGTTGAATGGATTCCTTGTGGGTCTGTAGACATGGTACCTGGAATCTGGACAGCCATTCTCTGAACGGGGGTTGTGTGCTACCACTGCAGAGGAGAGAACCCAGATCCAAATCATCACCTGAAGTTGGACCCACTCACAAAACCAGGGCTTCCCACAAGTCCTCATGATTGCTGTGTCCCGTGGCGATTGTAAGACACATTCCAAATGGGATCAAACTATTAGGAAGGTTCACATATTCCTGTTTTCACCCAGTGGTGGGACACCTACTCTGTTGACCAAGATGTGTTTTAAGGCCGCTTGGTGTTTTTCCCAGTGTCTGGAACTTTCCCTTTTAGATAAAAGTTAGTGATAATTCATCTTTCAGCACTTAACGGGTTTATTACTAATAAGCAATCTTAGCAATGTAATCATCAAGGAGATTAAATGAGGAGTGCCCAGTGCATGCCTAGCACGGTGCTAAGCACCTGGGGATTACAAAAGAATAAATTTAAGATAGGGATCTGCCATGGCTGATGATAGCATAGAGAGAAGGATCTGAACCAGATACCTGTTCATGTGTGTTAAATAGGAGATTCCTGTGTTGTTCTTGGTCATTAAGATCTCATGCCTCTATGAATCAGCATCAGATTAATCTACGATAACAGTAATGGTCAATAAACACACAGACATGCATACGCACATGTAGAGAGACATTTTGAAGCCTCACGGACAGCAGAGAAAAGCCCACGGGCTTTGGAACCAAAGAGGCCCGAGCTCAGATCTCCCACTTGCTATCCTGGTCATGTGATTCTGGCTGTACCTAACCTTTGTGATCTAGTAAAAACGTGGATAATTCAAAACTATGGTGCAGTGTCGTAGACTGGCCTAAACTGTTTAAGGTATGTAAAAGTGGCTGGCACTGTTCTTCGCTCATAGAAGATGGGTATAAATATTACAAGAAATGATAGTACTGCACTCTGGGCAGTTTTGTTGGGGGCAGGGGGTCACGGGCAGAAGAGACTAGTGTATTATGTCTGCAGTTGACAGAAATTCCACGAGATGCCAGATGCTAGAACCTTCTCACCCGGAGATATGGAGCCAGCTCGTACTTCAGGAGTCCCACAGTCCCCATCACTGGACCCGTGGACGCAGTCAGTGCTCCCTGCTCTAAATGCCCTGTGGTATCAGATGGTCACCTTTCTCCGTCAGAGCCTGCGTGCCCAGTGACGGGAGAAAAACTTAGAAGAGCTAGGAGTCCAGTGTACACTTGGAGAAACAAGTGGGGTCTGTAGGTTTCAGCTGACTCTACTTTGGGAGGTAAGAAGGGCTAAGGAGGAAGCGCACAGCCCTGGAAAACGTCACTTTCTCTCCATAATCTTGGCTCAGAATGGTCACTCGCTGTATTTGAATAACAGAAATCGTGCCTCCCTTGGGTGGAAACTTCTAGTCTTTGTGCTTGCTCTTGGTATCCTCTTTGACCCCAGTCAAGTTCAAAGCTATAGGTAACATTAGCCCAATTTACACACTAGGGAACATAAAAGATGACTGTCATAGATGACCTTTGGCCTTCCGGAGGAGGTCGCTTCCCCCTTGGCCTCTGTGGCTATTGGCACAGAGAGAGAGAGAGAGAGGATGAATGAATATGAATGTGAGTGTGCTTTAGTCCCCATCATGCGCTCTTCTGGGCACATCCCTCAACATCCCCAACACACTTGGCCGAAGGGAAGCCCCCCTCTCTTGGCCAAGCCCAGGAGCGGCCCTGACATTTTGACTGCCCAGCATTTTGGAGTGGAAGTTGAGGGCCGTGGTGGCTTCCTCCTCCCCGGGGCCTGGTGGAGGGGTCTGGCTTCCGGCCTGGGCCTTGGTGGAGCTTCTCCTTTCTTGCTCGCCTCTCAGGACTTCAGTGTGGGTTCCGCAGCAGCCCCATTGCCCACCGGGGAGGGACGGGACAGGCAGTACTTTCCCTCCTGCCTCTGTGCTGTTTGGAGCTCAGGAGAAGTGGGGAGAGCTCTCGCTCTCTGTGCAGATGAGCTGTTGGGGAGCAGCCTGGCAAGCTGCTCTTGAGCAATGGGCTCCAGGCTGATCTCTTAATCCTTGGCAGGAAGGCAGAACTTGATACCCTAAAGGGGGAAGGACTGGCGCCCAGTTTATCCCAGGTCCCAGAATACCTGCTCTCGGGAGGGTGTGTGTTGGGGATGCGTTTGGGTTCCCTAAAGTTCCAGATTTAGCCACTGCCTCAGTGTGTGGAAGTCCTTATGTATGCTTTTGGGTGTGGTGTTGCTATGTCTGTTGGCTGAAACACACACAGGTTCAAGGATGCATACATGAGAGCTATAAATATCTTTAACTTAGGTGTCCCTGGGATTGGCTTTTCAGTGACAAGTGAGATCTGTTTCTTACTTGACATAGCCCAGCAGCTGTGGCTGCCCTCCAAGCCCTCTGGGGAACCAGGGAAGTACTTTCCCTCCAGAAAGGAATCTCCAGGGGAGGCAGCCTTGGAATGCCCCACCTTCTGGGTTTCTTGGGGTGGCAGGCACCTAAGGGCCTTGTAGAATGGGAAGGGACCAGGGGGAGGGCCATGGTTTGCCACTCATCAGGCTCCTCCTGCCTTCAGGCAGGCATCCTCCCAGTAGCCGCGAAGGTAGACTCCTGCCAGATGAGGAATTTGAGAGTGAGTAGGCTTATGGAAACTAGACAGAGATGTAGTTAGGAAAAAGGTTTTCCTTCCTTTGGAGGGGGCCTGCAGGGCACGTCGGTAGGGCTTAGGAAGCCCCCACTCACATTACGCAGGCTCCAGGGGCCAGCAGCCCCACACTGCATCCCGAAGAGCCCAGAGAGCAGAGTTTGGGAGGAGCCCCAGAGTTCCTCCCCAACACAGCTTCAACAGGTGAGCTGCTGGCCCTAAGCATCCTGGTTTCCCTTAGTAACCTACTGTAGATTTGTCGTCTGTGCATTTTCCCTAACCTTTTTAGAAGCTATTTATATCTCCAGCCTGCACCACATTACACAGAATTCTGGTTTCCTCCTCTGCGTTGGGAAGGTGGATGGCCTTTGTTGGCTCCAAAGCTTCTGCAGTGACTGAATGTCCTATGCTCCCCTTGTTGTCTCTCTGATGTGGGTTTGGGCTATGTCAGCTCAGACCGTGGTCGTGCAGACAGGAGCCCCAGGGTGGGAGCAGTGTCCGTCAGCTCTCATTGGTTTTCTGTTGTGTGCACATGGGCCCTTTCCCCTTCGTCTGATCTGCCTGGCTCTTCCACATCTGTCCTGATTGTCTCGAGGTTCACTGACATTTATCCGATGGGAACCAAAGCTTCCCAGCAGGTGTATCCGAAGCGGGTGTTACAGGTGTGCTCAGATCCCATCCTCTTAGCTCTGGGAGGGGCGGGGGGCCGTGTGCAGCCTCAAGGGGCCTGGGCATATGTTGTCATTTCTGTGTGTGCCACGGTATGAAAAAGGTGGGCAGCATTATTTCACAGCTCATGGGTCGGAGGCCTTATGGGGAACGGGGTGTTTGCGGTTTTGTTGTGGAATTTAGGGTTTCAAAGATGAGACCTAGGGGTATTAAAACAAGAGAGAACAAAGCAGCTTTCCCTGGGGGTATCAGTTTCCAGCAAGGACACCCGTGCTGGCAGCAGTGGGCACTACCAAGAGGCCGCCGATACAGAATAGCAAACTGCAAGGAGGAGGGAAGAGGAGATGTTACAACGAAATGGAACCCAAGACCACACATGTCTTTAAAAACTGAAATTGGTGAGTCTCAGCTGGATTTCCTTTCACTCGGAGGGGCTTGGTTTTGCCCTAATTTGGCAAGCTCAGATCAAGGAGCAGCTTTCCTTGCCCTCAGCAGTTTGCTGTTCCTCTTTTAGTTTCTGGCAGGCCGCTGCTTCGTCCGAGAAAGCGTGGGGAGGCCGGCCGGGGAGGCTGCGCGGCGGCCACGGCCGGTTCATGGGAGCTCTCCCGGGGCTCCCCGAGGAGAGTTCTTCCAGATCCACTGCCTGCCGGGCCCTCTGGGGCTGTTTCTTGCTCTCTCTGAGCTCCGTGAGGACTGACTGTCTTTTTCTCCTCCCCGACTCCAGCACTTAGTCAGGTACCTGGGGCACGGAAGGCATACAACAAATATTTCTCAGACTGAGCTGATTTTTCTTTGGCTGTCAGCTCCTTTCTGCAAAAAGGTTAACCCAAGACTAAGGTGAGAGCCCTTAGATGATAGCTTCAGGCACAACCCGTTGCTTGGAAAACAGCTTTAATACAGTTGAAGTCTCCAAGGGTCAAAGGAATCCCAGGCTCCGAGGGATGCAGCCGGCATCCATTATACTCCCACCGAGAGCCTGGGGGCTTAGCGGTCACCAGTGGGCCTGTCCCCCAATACTGTCTCTCAGGCTCAGGCCTTTGCAACTTTCCTGAGGCCTCTCATGTCTAGGTCCCCTGAGGAGGAGGCCACTGGGCCACGGAAGTGTGGGTTTGGGATTCTCCAGACCAGCTCTGGATCCCGGCTCCTCTTCTCTGTGGCTGGAAGGCCATGGGCCAGCCGGCTCCTCCCTCCCTGCGCACTGGGGAGGTAATGTCTGCCTCCCGGGGTTGCAGTAAGGATCAGAGATGGTGCCTGTAGTCACCGCGCATGGCGGCTGAGAGTGATGGTCCAGGCCAGCGCTGGGGGCCCACACCTGGTCAGCTCAGGCGCTGTTGATGCAGTGTCTGTGGGAGCGGACAGGAGGGGGTCTGATTGCCTACACAGCTGGGAAAGCTCATCCTGTGAAACCAAGTGCTTCATGGTCCCACCCCAGAAGAGGTGGCAGGGCTGCGCTTTTTGGAGGGCGTGGGCTTGCGGGAAGAGGTGGGAGAGACTAGAGTATACTGGTGGCCGCTGTGAGCCCCCACGCTGCACTACCAGGGCCCACTTCCCAGCGAGGGTCTTCACCTCTTGGAAATTCAGTGTTCTCATCTGTCAAACGGGGATGGTAGATGTACCTCCTCGCAGAGTCATTGGATCAAACCAGAGCTTCCCAGCTCTCGGGCTCAAGGTGGCGGGGTAGGGCCTGGGACAGGCAACCCTGGGCTTGGGCCGTCCCTTCCAGGGGGAGCTGTCCCACCTCAGCCACTTCACTGCTGGCCCCTCCACCCCACCGTGTGCACAACTCATGATCTCCCTGTCCCGTGAAGTGAGACGGGGGCGGAGCATTGGATTAAATGAGGTCACGCGGGCAGAGGGTCACGGGGAGCTCGTATTCTGGGTGGGGGGGAAGAGCGTGGGGAGCACAGGCACAAGGGGGTGTCCCAAATGTGTCTGTATGGACCCCAGATCCCGTATCAGTGTCGACTTGTGGAGCAGGGCTGATCATTAAATTACAGAGTGTTTCACCCGGTAACTGACAACTTAGTAATCAGAGAGATATTAATCTGGTTCTGTGTTGCTTGTTGATTTTCATAGAAAGAACAGAAAGTGGGGGGGGAAGGGACTTTATTGTTGTCACTGTCTTCTTGTCGAGTGACTGGTGGGAGTAGGGGACCAGCCGCCTCTCTCCCGATCCCAGACTTGCCAGCCCTGCCCAGACTCGGGGTAGAATCTGGGGTTTACTACCTACACCCTCCCGCTGAGTGGCATTTTCACAGAGTGCATAGCATGTTGCATTTGGTTCCTCCCGGAGGCCTCTCACCTGCTCTGTGAGGAAAGGAAGCAAGTGGGTTTGCCTTCATTTGCGGGGTCAGGGAGGTTAAGCGATGGGTTCCAGGCGACGAAGCTGCTGGAAGGCAACAGCAGGCTGCCCCTCTCCAAGCCCTGGGTTCTTTATGTTAAATTACTCATGCTAATCAGCTCGATGGTGTTAAATGTCTCTTTTACATCGCATGTATTCCATTGTTGAATGTTTCCTGCAAGAAGGACATCCCAAGCACATCGCTTTTCTAGATAGAAGAGCTGATGGAATTGTCTGTAGGTAGGGGCTCCTGCTAACGTGGCCCCCCTAAACACTGCCCCCCGGAAGTTAAGGGTGTTTTGTCAGTGTGTTCATTAACATACTCTCCTGCTTCAAAAGACGCCTTCCCCTGGGTGGTGCAGGTGGCTGCTGCCTGTGAGGGTCTGGAAGCAGCTCAGTGCTGTTTGCGCGCAGGGAAGGGGGGACCGGGAAAGTTCTACGTTGACTTCAGCTGACTCCTTCCTCCCCAGCCCTTTGCGTCTTCGCCCTTGTTTTTGGCCTGCTAGCCTTGACTTGACACGAGCTTGCTATCTGGGGGCTGCTGGGCTGGGCAGCTTTGGCCTGCCAAGGTGCCTTTTCTGTCCCCATAGGGGCTGCCCTAGGCCTTCCTTTCCTCCCTCTGAGAGTTCCTATTTAGGTGAAAGCTGTTTCCAAGTGAAGCATTTCCAATCTGTCCCACTTACAGCTGAATATTGCCTGTTTACAACCCGAGGCTGCCTCTCCCACCCCTGCTCATTTTGCTCGCCTTCCTGAGCTGCCCCCATTGACAGCAGGTCTGCAGGGACCCCCCCTTCCTCCTGCCCCTGCGGTAGCCGCCCCCCCCTTGGCTGTCAGGACGAGCTGAAAACCTTCATGCGGTCTGTCAGCAAACAGTCCCCGAGAACCGCAGCTAGATGGGGACCCGGCGAGGGGCAGGGCTTACCGGGGAGAGGCCAGGCATAGGCCCTGCCCCGAGGAGGAGCTCCCAGTTCAGCGAAGGGATAGGGCCCACACCCAGTGATGGGAGGGGAGCCGCTGCCTGTTCATGGAGTGGGGGGGGGGCCCGGGGGGGCCGGCTCTGTCCATAGGAGACCAGCTACTCCTGGGAGCTCAGCTCCATAGGGGTTCTCCAAGTTGATTCGTTGGTGCAGAAAGTGCCCAGATTGAATTCTTCCATGTACTAGATGCTCAGCAAAAGTTTGAATTACTGCCCTGGTTCCCAGATGTGCTCCTCGAACCGAAACCCATCTCGCAGGAACTTGTTAGAAATCCGGTTTCTTAGGCTCCACCGCAGACCTCCTGAATCGGAAACTCGGGGACAGCTCTGTCACAGCAGACCCTCCGGGGGATTCTGACGCACGCTGAAAAGTCAGAGCCACTGAGTTAATGAATGTTTGTGTACTTACTGTCTCCTCAGAGCAAGCCGCCTCCCCTCCGCCCCTCCCCTGTCCCCCCACACCCCCCCACCACATATATACCACACACATGCACACCACACACACACACACCACATACACACCACACACACATACCCCTTCACACACACACACCATACACATACACACATACATACACCACATGCACACCACACACACCCCTCACCCCACATATACACCCCCTCACACACACCACACACACACTGCCTACACACACCACACATATACACACATACTATATACATACACACCACACACACACACATTTACATGACACACATAGACACACCCCCCACACACACATACACACACACACATTCCCCCCAGACGTACGTGCATACACCGTACATACTGTGCACACACACACACACAGACCTCACACACACACACACACCCCCACCTCGTACACTGTCCCTGGAGTACAGGGAACATAATTTATTCACTTTTTACCCCCCACCCCACCACATACACCTCCACATACCCTATTTCTAGTTTGTTTGTTTTTTTTTTTTTAAGATTTTATCTATTTATTTGAGAGAGAGAGAGAGAGAGCACAAGAGGGGAGAGCGGGAGAGGGAGAAGCAGACCCCCTGCTAAGAGGGAGCCCGATGCGGGACTCGATCCCGGGACTCCAGGATCATGACCTGAACCGAAGGCAGTCGCCTAACCAACTGAGCCACCCAGGCGCCCCCTATTTCTGGTTCTTTACACAGGGCTGGGACTCTCCATATTTGTTGGGATGAATCGAAGCCGCCTACTTAGCTTGTCTGGTGCCGACGGGGCCAAGGGCACTATCAGAAGAAATTTGAAACAGAACTTCCTAAACTGCCCTTGACTCCACTGATGTGCTGTCTGGCCCAGGGCTGTGCACATAGTAGGCTCCACTGGTATTCCTTGATGAGGTCTAAGTGCCAAGGCATTTTGTCTCCTGTGCATTAAGTGGCTAGACAGATTGGGGCCTGGGCCCTGCTCTGTTCACTGTAGCTGAGGTTAGCACTCCGGGTGGTGACAGACCTGCCCCTGAGGACTAGGCCAGTTTGGTGTGTGCTAAATTAGTTCCAAAGCAACAGATGGGCTATGACGTCCTTTTGTATTAAAACTCCTCAGGCAGGTCACCAGGAGCGGTTGGAGGAAGGGCTGTTACTCAGACATGCATCTGGGCCGTAATTAGTCTGGCTGACCAAAGCTTTCTGTGTAAGTCTCCTCTTCCATTCTCCTGGCCGGCTGACCTTCCTTCCTTCCTTCCTCCCTCCCTCCCTCCCCTCTCTCTCCCTCCCTCCCTCTCTCTCTCCCTCCCCCTCCTCTCTTTCTCTTTCTTTTTTTCCAAACTTGTTTCAGTATAGAAAAACCATCCTCTTTCACATGGCATAATGGTTGGGATTATAAATGTGTTGGCTCAAATTATGCCCCCTCTAAGAGCTGCCAGGGAGAGAGAGAGAGAACATTTACTCCTGATGGTCCAGTTCAATTAAAATGGAAGCTCACTTTTCAGCTTACTTTTCAAAGGGCTGTCTTTGAAAAGGCACTTTTCCCAGCTTACTTTTCAAAGGGCTGTCCTCCCCAGTGAGCTGGCTCAGGGCTCACATTTATTACCTTAAGGTGTTTCTAGTGGGCCCTGGCTCTGGAGGGATGCTGGATGTGAGGGGCAACAGGCGAGAGAGGTGGCAGGCTCCCTGCTTCCTTCAGACCCGGGGTGGGGGTGTGGAAAGACTGAAGCCTTCATCCAGGTCTCTGTCCAGCCTGCGGAAAGTGAGAAGGTCCTTCTGAGGTTGATGCACCCTATGACCTCCTTCCTCCTCTGTGACTCCAGCCATCTTGCAGTTGAACCCTTTCTTTGAATTTCAATGGAGAAATTGTCTAGAGGTCACAGTCCAGCATTTGGTCGTATTCATGTCGAACTCTTTCCTCGGCACCCAGATTATAAGCCCCCAGAGGGGGACTACCTGTGGTGCCCAGCACTTAGCACGAGGTTGGGGGATCCCAGCAGGAGCTAGGTGAGCGTGAGATTTAGGGGACTCCGTTGGAAAGATTATTGTGGAAAGAACCTTTCCAGTGAGAACAGCTCTGATCTGTCTGGACATTATGGAAGGTCTTTAAAATCAGATTATAGGTGGTCATTCTAAAGCATTGCCCATTTAAGCATAATAGAACTCATTTCTTAACTCATAGAGCCCATTAGCACAAAGGCTGCCAGGTCTATTTGGATAAAATATTGACCAGGATGTGAACTGTTCTCCAGCAAGTCTGGATCTATACGAGTCTGGCAGTGTGTTTTATGTCAGGTGTCCCTCCAGAGTGTGTCCTGTGGCACTCTGTTAGCTGCAGGGGGAGGGGAGAGTGAGTGGGTTGACTTGTTCAGCTCGGCCTGGAGAGGAGGGGACACACGCATGCTGCCTGCTCCCCTGCGGGGAGCTGTGACATCCTGCTGCCCGACCTCACGGAGCAGTGTGGAAGCATCACAGCCTGGGCAAGCTGGTGTTACAAAGCACGGGATCCCTCAGAAATTCCTCATGGACCAAACCGTTGGGTGTATAAGTTTTACTTCTCCTTCCTTCTCAAAAATTGAGATATAACTCACATTCAGTGGATTTTATATATTTACAAAGTTGTGCAACCATCACCACTATTTAATTCCAGAACATTCTCATCATCCCCCAAAGAAACCCTATACCCATTAGCAGTCACTGTCCATTCTCCTGTCCCCCCCAGCCCCTGGCAACCACTAAACTACTTTCTGTCTCTATAGACTTGCCTATTCCAGACATTTCATAGAAATGGAATCATGCCCTATGCAGCCTTTTCTGTCAGGCTTCTTCCCTCAGTGTAATGTTTTCAAAGTTCATCCATATTATAGAATGTATCGGTAGTTCATTCCTTTTTATGGCTGAATAATTCTTGTCTTTCCTTTTTATTCCTTTTTGTCAGCTTTATTACAGGGGCACTCTGCCCCAGGCTCTGGGAACCCGTTTTTGGGTGCCGAGGCAGAAAGTCAAACTCTGTTGCACGTGCACCCCTTGCGCTGTCTTCACCCTTGCCTCAGGGAGGGGTGGAGCTGGTCTCCCGTCTCCCCTTCCAGGCTCCCGTTCCATCTGTACCTCTGTTCATAATGTGGTCTCCCGACCCCCACCCACACCTTTATATCTTTAGTCACCAGATCTAAGAGTATCTGTTAAACACACGTGAGGTGAGGAATAAAGACCCATCAGATAGGCATTTAGAGTCCAGTAGGAAGAGAAGATGTATACAGATGACCAAAACACAAGTAGAAATGTGATAGAAAAGAAAGAGAAAAGCAAGCAGTGTGATGTGCCAAGAGAAGGTGGAAATGGTAGAACGTGAGGGGTGACATAAAGGTGTCTTGGCCACTTGCCCAGAGCCTCACAGATAATGGGGCCATTGAGATTCAGAAACACAATCCAGGCGCTCACGGATCATTGGTTCCATGGGTCTGATTTGTGTTAACTCGTAAGAGATCCAGACATAAACGAAGTTGCCAAAGGATTAATTTACCATGTGGTCTCGGTGGGAAAATAGACACAAGACATAAACCAAAAGCTCACAAAAGAAGCAGAGCATATAGTAGTTCCCCCCGCCTCCACCGTCCACGGGTTTGCTTCCTGAAGCTTCAGTCACCCGTGGTCACCTGCAGTCCGGAAGCAG
Source organism: Halichoerus grypus (assembly GCF_964656455.1). Taxonomy (NCBI): domain Eukaryota; kingdom Metazoa; phylum Chordata; class Mammalia; order Carnivora; family Phocidae; genus Halichoerus; species Halichoerus grypus. The sequence goes on along the minus strand of NC_135721.1, from coordinate 71,793,506 downwards.
CCTCCTCCTGACATACTATCAGAAGGGCAGTAATATCCTAACGCTCCGTCACAGTGCTGACTTACGTCCTCACCTCGCTGCATCTCATCACGTGGGCTACGCATCTCACGGCATCCCAAGAAGGAGGGCAAGTACGGCACAGTAAGATATTTTGAGAGAGAGACCACTTTGCATAACTTTCATTATGGTATATTGTTTTATCTCATTATTATTATTTTTTAAAGATTTTATTTATTATTTATTTGAGAGAGAGAGAATGAGAGAGAGCACATGAGAGGGGGGAGGGTCAGAGGGAGAAGCAGACTCCCTGCCGAGCAGGGAGCCCGACGCAGGACTCGATCCAGGGACTCCAGGATCATGACCTGAGCCAAAGGCAGTCGCTCAACCAACTGAGCCACCCAGGTGCCCTCATTATTAGTTATTGTTGTTAATTTCTTACTCTACCTAATTTATAAATAAACTTGATCATAGGTATGTGTGTATAGGTTAGTAGAGGGTTCAGTACTGTCTGCAGTTTCAGGCACCCACTGGGGGTCTTGGAATGTATCCCCATGGGTAAGTGGGGACTATAATAGCCAATGAACACACAAGACGCAGAGATATGCAAATAAAACCTTTTTATTTTACCTATCAAGTTGGACAAGATGGGAAAAATTGATACCCAGGAGTTAGGGAAGCTGATGCTCTGTGCACCACTGTTGGGAGTAAAAACGGACCCAAACTGTTGAGGGTTAATTTGGCAAAGATCACTTCAGTGATCCATTTCTATGAATTTATATGCAGGAAGCATCAGAGTACACAGAGATTTACATAAAATTATTTTTTCACAATGAATTTTATAATAGTGATAAATTATGAACACATCAATGCATAGTAAAAAGGGATTTGTTAAATGATAGCATGATGTGTATTAGGATAATCACAGCCATTAAAAACTGCTTTCAAGGGGCACCTGGGTGGCTCAGTTGGTTAAGCATCCGACTCTTGGTTTCGGCTCAGGTCGTGATCTTGCAATCGTGGGATCAAGCCCCACATCAGGCTCCGTGCTCGGGAAGGGGCGTCTGCTTCGGATTCTCTCTCTCTCTCTCTCAAATAAATAAATAAAATCTTAAAAAAAAAAATCTGCTTTCAGCAAATATTTAAAGATGGTGAAAAGGCTAATGATGTGTTATGTGTGAAAAAGGATTAAAACTATATATATATATAGCATGATTACAACTTCGAAAAATACCCATGAATGTCATATGTGAAGAAAAAAATTGGAACAAAACTGTCAAAATATTAGTGTTTGGCTCTAGGTGGTGATATTGAATATATTTAGAAATTTACTTCTCGAGGCACCTGGGTGGCTCAGTCGTTAAGCGTCTGCCTTCGGCTCAGGTCATGATCCCAGGGTGCTGGGGTCGAGCCCCACATCAGGCTCCCTGAAATTTCACAATCATGGGTTTTGGAGTAGGGTCTAGCTGGCTATCGTGGACCCTTTCAATCTGGAACTCATGTCCTTTGGTTCTGAGAAATTTTCTTGGTTTATTTCTTTGATCTCTTCATTTCCAGTTGATCTTTTCTATTACACTACAACTCCCAGTATTTAAATGTGGGAGTTCTTGGGCTGGTCCTCTAATTTTTTTTTAATATTTATCCCCTGTTTTTGCTCTATTTTGGGGAGAGTTCCTCCATTTTATCATCCACCCCTTCTATTATTTCTTTAAATGTGATTCTATTTTTAATTTTTAAGAGCCTTTTCCTGTTCTTTAGACGTTCCTTTTTTTTTCCCCTTTGGCATCTTCTAGGTCTGGTTTGTTTTGCTTTTTTGATTGTCTTTTCCAATTTCTCTGAGGATATTAATAATAGTTACTCAAAACTTTTGTTCCCTGCATAGTATCACATTTTGATCTGTCTTTTTTTTTTTTTTTGTTTTTTTTTTTTGTTTTTTTTTTGTTTTTTTTTAAAGATTTTATTTATTTATTTGACAGAGAGAGAGACAGCGAGAGAGGGAACACAAGCAGGGGGAGTGGGAGAGGAGAAGCGGGCTTCCCGCCGAGCAGGGAGCCCGATGCGGGGCTCGATCCCAGGACCCTGGGATCACGACCTGAGCCGAAGGCAGACGCTTAACGACTGAGCCACCCAGGCGCCCCTTGATCTGTCTTTCTTTTTTTTTTTTTTTTTTTAAAGATTTTATTTATTTATTTGAGAGAGAGAGAATGAGAGAAAGCACATGAGAGGGGGGAGGGTCAGAGGGAGAAGCAGACTCCCTGCCGAGCAGGGAGCCCGATGCGGGACTCGATCCAGGGACTCCAGGATCATGACCTGAGCAGAAGGCAGTCGCTTAACCAACTGAGCCACCCAGGCGCCCCTTGATCTGTCTTTCATGGTCGTTCCTCAGAGGTCCACTTGTTCTTATGAGATGGAACTGGGGCATGTGGGAAGCTCTGTGTGTGAGCGAAGCTGGCTGACTCTGGTCCTTACTGAAGGTCAGGGTTCCCCCCCCCAGCACTCTTGATATTTGGGGCTGGAAAATTCTTTGTTGTGGGGAGCTGTCCTGTGTACGGCAGGGTGTTTAGCAGCCCCCGTGCCTCTTCCCACAGGGAGGTGCCTGGAGCACTCTGCCCCAGCCATGACCATCAAACATGTCTCCAGACATGACGGAATGTTCCCTTGGGGCACCATCACCCCTCACTACCCCTGACACCGCAGTTGAGAACTGCTAGAGGCGAGCTGTCGGGGCCTTTTCACTGGGGAATCTTTAACATCAGATTTTGGTCTCTCCCCTTGGGCTACTCATATTCCTTAGAAAGGAATCTTCCTCTCTCCTGTCTGAGGGGTTCACGCACAGCTGCCACCGTTCTGGGAAGGGAGTGCCGGAAGCAGAGTAGGGGTCTTAATTTTTAGCATGTGTCCTGACCTTGTGTTCAGTGTGTTCAACTGGACCTTGCGTCCCCCCCGCCACCCCGATCCAGGGAACCCTCTGTTCTACCCTCTCCAGACACTAACTCCCCCTGCCTTTTGTCGGGGTTCGGGAGAGTGCTCACCATGATAGAGCATGGAACCTGGGATTTAAGTGCTGCATAAGCAGACTCACTTCATCCCCTTGTTGTGGCTCCCGCTTCAATCCACCTGCAGGTGAACAGGCCGCTGCAGTTCCCACACCTTCAGGGGGTTCTGTCTTTAGGGGCTTCCTACCTTTCCCCTCATTGCTGCCCTTCTGAGTCTGCTAAGTCAAGTCCCACTCGTTCTTCTACCTCCCAGCTTCTAGAATTGTTTTGCTCTTGTCTCCTTTCCTGTTTGCTTTGTCCCTCTGGCTTTATGCCTTTTGTCTTTCTTTTTTTTTTTTTTTAATTACCATAATGTTAGAGGATTTGGGAGCAATCAGAGATAAATGCGTGTGTTCAGTTGGCTGGGATTTAACTAAAGTCATCCCGTTTTTTTTTTATATAACTAGAAAACAGAAATATGAAGAACAAAGTTATAGTGATAGATATTCTTTCCGGCGCCTGCTATCCATCGTAGCTTTCCTTAGCATCACGGGACTTGGGAAAATGAATTCAGAAGAGGCTTGCTTGGGATGGAGGCTGTGGAGCACACAGAATTAGAAATCTTAGAGGAAATGTATATTTTATCCGGGCCCTAGAACCCAGTGATGAACTTTTCCTTCCACACGAGAGTGTGGCTTTCTAGTGACCGGGCTGTGTGTGTCCACCACGGCCAGCGTCTTACCGTCGGCAGAGCTAGGCGGACGCTGAGATTCTAATTATGCAGTTTCTCCTCTGCTGGACTCTGTGTAGAGTCTGTGTAGACCACGACTTTTCAGTTAACCTATTTTTCAGCCAGGCCAAAGCACACTGTATCAGGTTACGGCTTTCTTTAGTTACATTCTAGTCCCCTTGATTGGATTTGGGTGTTTTCCAGCGTGACCCATACTGCAGATGACTAATAACAGTTACGGTTTGATTTTCATTAATCTAATTCTCAAAATGCAGCCTTATGTCGGATTATTAGGGTGCCCTACCATAGTTCCCTTGATTTATTCACCATACCTACAGGTGTTAATGACAGTGGGAGGCGGGCAGGAGCACTTCCAGCTCTGGGGACAGGCAGTTTTCTTAGAAGAGAAGATGACACCTGTGTATGGGGTGAGGAGGGGACACAGGTAGGACAAGGTACCCCAGGCCAAGAGAAAACACAGAGGGAGACGCACAGGCAAGCAGCAGACTGCCTCCACTGGGTGGTCACCAGGGAGGCCGGTAGATGTAAGTTAGGAGAGAGTCGGCCGTCCGCCGTGGTTAACCTCCAACACCAGGCTGAAGGGCTTGGACTTTCTAAGGGGTGCCGTGGGGGGCAGGGAAGTCTTCTGAAGGTCTATGCCACGGTGGCAGACTAAGAGAGAAACATTAGGGCGTGTGGATTTTTCCATGCAGCCTTTTGTAGTCCTCAAGGGCGGACGAATTGTCTCCCCTCTGAATTCCTGTGCCCCTTAGCACATACGTCTCCTGTCATTAATTCTGTGCCTACATTTGAGGCCTTCTTTGGACTTGTTGATCCCATTTAGCCACAACAACCACCTTATGAGGTAGGTGATATTATCTTCCTGTCCTTTTTTTTTTTTTTTTTTTTTAAATGGATGAGAAAACAGACCCAGAGACACTGAAAGAACTCTTAAGGTTACACACACGGCCCATGAGCGGCAACGCTGGGCCTCAGACCAGGCCCTGTGGCTCCACGTCTGTAATTCAGTTTTCTAGGGCCTTCCGCCTGCTGCCAGTGTCTTACTAGATCGCCTAAGTCAGCCGGTGCCTCCCTGAAGGGCGAGGCGTGCTTTGATTTTCCAGGCAGCACATGACACATGCAGTGAAGGAGCTGAGGTGCTGGACTGGGGGCTCCGACAGGACTCACCTGAGGGGGAGCACCGGGTGAGCTCGGAGTGGGCACCACGCAGGTCCCTGTGCAATCTGACCAGACCGTAGGGCCCACGCCTCTAAGACTGAAAACCACGCTCCCCCCCACCGACCCACCAGCCAGCCCCCCTGCCCCCCGCCCCACCCGACTGTCCCACCACTTCAGCTGGTGCCCTGGGCGCAGCGGCTGTCCTCGGTGCCCGGGGAGGGCGGGGTCACAGCACCTGTCCCCGCGCTGCCTCCAGGGTTCCGTGAGGATACCCGAAAGAGAATGGATGCCTGGAACCACGGGAATGACCACGTACCTGGTGCTTTTGTCCCCAAGTTTCGCTGTTGCCAGCTTCCTGGTCGGCCGGGAGCACTCCATCTCTTTAATTTCGTTTCCCCGGCTCCCAGTTTGCTTCCGCACATGCCCCAGCTGCCCAGCCAGGTTCTGGGCAGTGGGAGCGCCTGCTTCTGGGTTGGCCGAGCCTCTCGGAACACATGGGATTGCTGGTGCAAACGTGCGTCCGGCTACCGTTTCACAGCGAGCCGCCGAAAACTGCCCGCGGCTGTGTGCGCCACGAGCCTGCAAGGCCCCAGCGGCCGTGCCACCGCCCACGTGCAATGCAGTTTCAATAAAATGCACGGCTCTGCCCCAAAGTGGCTGAAACTGAGTGCAGAAGGAGCCCCACTGCGCATGGCCATAAGCTAGCCGCCACCACGTTTGCCGGGAGCCTTTCCTACTGTATGGAGCTCATTCTCATTCAGCCTTCCCGATGACGCTTAGTCCATTCTGTAGGTAAAGGAAAGAAGTGGGAAGTAACACAGCTCGGAAGCCTGTGATTCAGAGATTCAAAAAGTCTGTGTCCAAAGCCTACGATCTACAGCCTGGTCAAAACAAAGGGGCCAGGAGGGGCCTAAAGTAGTTGTTAGGACGGCAGTCCTGCCTCACTTCTGCCCCACTCTCCTGGGCCTCTGGACGCGGGATGAGCTTCTCCGAGCCTCGGCTTCCTCCTCTGTCAAGTGGGAGCTGCTCGATCTCATAGGCTAGTGGTGCAGGGTCAGTGGGGAGCTGGCGTTGGCGTGAGAGTGGGAGCAAGCCGCGCTCCTCAGGGCTGGGAAGTGAAATAAGGCTGGAGCAAGGTGGTGCGATTATGTGCTACGGGCCTGGCAGACTCTGGTCGGGAACCTTCCGTAGTCCAGAGCTGGAGGGGGGCAGGTGAAGGAAGTGATGCAGGACAGGTAGAGTGGGGGTAAGCCATGCTCAACACCGTGGAGGAGTGTAGTGGTGATCTAACTCAGGTCCCGAGGAGTTGATGCGTTGGGTGTTTCTGCCCTGTGCGGCACCTCTCTGAATTTCAAAGAAATCTCTGTGAGAGTGTGCGTGTATGTGTCTGTGTGTATACGTGTGTGTGTGTGCACGTAGGCACAAGGGCCCTGCTTTGCATACTTGTGGACCTGTGTGTATTTTTCTGAAATTAAGGTGAAGTTGATAGAACATAAAGTTAATCATTTTAAAGAGCACAATCCAGTGGCATTTAGTACATTCACAGTGTTGCACAACCAGCACCTCGATCTAGTTGCAAAACTGTTCATCACCCTAACGTAAATTGTGTTTTTTCAAGGGTCTGTTCTGTGAAAGTGTATTTGTGAACTACATTAGGTTGTCCTGATTTAACTGCCCGCCCAGAAGTCTTCCCCGTCTCAGATGGCAGATTGCACCGTCTGTTTGGCCAAGGAGCGTGGTTCAAGTACTCAGATTCCAAATGGGCCTGTTAGTCATGGTTTAACTCCTCCGTGCAGTTTGGCTGCCTCATTCTGGACATGGAGAAAACCAGCATTTCAGGCTTAATCAGAGTGTAGTTCCTGGGGTCTTCTCTTGCTGCTTGGCTGCTTGTTTTCTAGTACATTAAAAGCCCAGGAGTAGGTATATATGTCAATGAGTGTCTTCAGGCTTCGCAAGCGTCTTCCCTGGCCTCCGAGGCAGAGAACGGCAGGTGTTAGTCCACAGCTGAGGAAGATTGTGCTTCCCCTGGATTTGGCTCGTCTCTAACTCCCAGTTCTCTGTTGGCTATCTGTGCTCCATGTGTGGTCCCCCGAACCCCGGCTGTGGGAAGCCCAGGTGACCTGTAGCCCAGATGTTGATGGGCCCCTGGCAGTGTCAGTCCTGATACTCACATACGACTCCCTCTGTGTGGCTAGTCCCGGGGTAGCATACTCCAGTGTGATACAGGGACCACAGCACTGGCTGATGTAGAGGGGAGTCCCCACATAGTCTCCATGAGCTGCAGAGATGGGGCCAGTGAGCGGCAAATCCTTATATACTGATGGGAGTGGATGGAGGAGGGAGAGAAAGAGACGAAGAGGAGCAGCAGAAGACGGAGGAGGGGGTAGCTACCTTGGATGATCTAGGGAATACTTATTGTGATCAGACTTCTTGGGTCCTGTACCCATCCAAATATCAGTGACCACGACCCTGGGGGCAGGGAATGAGCCCCTTGGAAAATCCAGGGGCTACTTCATTCTGATTGGACAACTTAGGTCAGGTGCCCACTCCGGAGCCAATGGCTGTGGCCGACCGTGGCGAATGGAACTCCATGATTGGCTGAGCCTAACCAGGAATTCTTCTAGCTAAGGATGGACTCCGAGGCTTTGCAGGCATGCGTCGGGGTGGAGGAGAGATGGGTCGGAACTAAGTCAGTTTTAGGAAGGGAGGAAGTAGAAGGATGCTGGGTAGGCAGTCAACAATACCCCCCTTCCCTAGGTAAAACAGATGTCCAGACAATGAAAAAAAGGCCGCGGTGAAGAGCAGTAGCAGGGCCTAACGTGCTGAAAGTATCTCGGTCTGAGGCTCTGCTACGTCAGAGCTCCGTTGTTCGGGGGGGTGGGTTGGACCCCTCGGTGCATCACAGGAAAATCGCCCTGCTCGCAGGAGGCGGTTTGATTCTTGGCTGAGGGCGGTGCCAGCAATGTTGCTGGAGAATTCAGACACTTGATCCACCTTCTGCGGCTTTGTAGCCAGCCCAGTGCAAGCCAGCCGCGATCTGGCTGCAGTGGACCTTTTGGACTTCGCCTTCCCACACAGCACCCTCGTTCATTCAACAGGAATTTAGTAAGCAGCTACTATAAGCCACGCTTTGAACTGTCCCCTGCCCTCAGGGGGTCTATGGAGGATACAGATAAGGAGGGAGGCAGTCCAGTTCTAGCACAATGGCGGGAGGGGCCCAGGGTGCTGAGGAAGCACAGAGCAGTGGGTGGTTAATCGAATTGTGGGTTCAGAGAAGGTTTATTGGATGCAGAGATTTTTAGACCAGAGCTTGGAAGATGAATAGGAGCCGCCCAGGTAAAGGAGTCTGGGAGGGGAAGGACAGTGAGGGGCTGGGCAAGGGCTGTCTTACTGGGTATCGGGTCGTCTCCGGGTCTGGCTCGGGCCTGATTGCATGGTGGTATCTTGTACTGAGATGAGGAACACAGCAGGAGTTGGACATTTGAGGGAGAAGAAATGATTGTAGTGCAGAAATGTCGAATTTGGGATGCTTCTGATTCAGCTAAAAGGAAGCATCTGGAGCTAGGTCTGACACTCAGAAGGCAGAGAACTCCTCCACATATACTTTTCTGACTGTGTACTTGACATCTCAAGCTTAACACATCCAACACTGGCCTCTTGAGTTTTCTCCCTCATGTGCTTCTCCACCCACAGGCTTCGTCATCCCTGTCCAAGACCATCCATCCAGCTGCACAAGCTGAACCCTGGATTCTTCCAGAGACCTCCCTGACCTTCAGCCCCACATCCAGCCCCTCGCCCAAGCCTGAGTCCATTTCCAGGGTAGATCTAGAATCCCCCGTTTCTCTAGCTGTATCATCTTCTCTTGCCCGAATTACTGTAATGGCCTTTCTCCGGTTCTCCTGTCCACCTCTAATTCATTCTCCACAAAGCAGCCTGAGTTGCCTTTTTAAAAAAACAAATTACATGACTTTTTTTCCCCCTGAACCTTTCCATAACTTTCCATTGCAGTAGGTTCTGATGGTCCAGGATGGCTCCCTCTCCAACCCTACCTTGTCTGTCACTCTGGCCTTTTCCCAGGACCTCAGTTGTCTGTCAGCATGATTCTGCCTCAGGGCTTTTGCACACACTGTCCTCTATCTGGCTCCTTAAACTGCCCCCCCCACCCCAGATCTCAGGTTGGATGTCTCTCCCTCCAAGAGGTCTTTCCTGACCCCCCAGACTGAATCTGGCCTCCCTGGTTATTTTCTCTCCCAGTACCTGGCTCCTTGTGTCTCAGAGCAACTATCCCGATCTGCATTTCTCGTCACTTCGGTCTCATTTTGTTAAATGCCTGGCTCAGTGCCTCAACTGTATGAGACCCATCTCCCCTTTTTATAACAAACATGTCTCCTTTCCTCATCCTCAGATGAAATCTACAGGAGGTGTACTCTCTACACATCATTTTAAATCAAGGTAACATCTTACGATATGAAGGAGAATAAAAGGAAAGTAATTCACAATAAAAATATTTATTTCAGCATTAAATTCCTAAGTTCCCAGGGCTGAGTACTACACAAATCACAATGAAGTAGTCAGATGCCTACACCTACAGCTGGAATTACCATGAATGCCCAGCTATCGAGGTTGACGAATATAATTGTGTTTTATTGGTGGTTCCACGCTAAGAGCGAGATTGCCAGGGCTGTGCAGTTTTCTACAAAGGTAAGCAGCTCCTATAATGTTTTGCACGAAATAAAGTACAGTCTACCTTTCTCCTTCAATTTGCACTGAAATTACCTTCCTAGAAAATTCATGAAAACCGTGCAACAAATACTTTGTGCTTTTATATACAACAGAGTTAGGTCCTGGATTCAGGTAATTATACAAGGGTCTTTCATGTTCATCAACGCCTGGCAGTAGACTCACCAATCCTGTGGGACCTGGGTCCGTTTTTCATTACACAGGTTATATAGCATGCTGGCTCCCATCCCTAAATGCCCGTAGAGGTCCCCCATTGGTGTTGACCATAGAAACACCCCTACGTCTCCAAAAGATCCCCCAACGTGGAGCAGTACTGCCCGAGCTGAGAGGCCCTTGCCTTCCCTCTGTTATCCTGCGAGCTCATGAGGGCCGGGGCCGTGTCTGTTTTTCACCGTAGCCTACACAGTGGCCAGCACCTAGCTGCTGGGTACTTGGTGGGACAAATGAATGAACAAATATTCCACCGCCATGAACTTTGTGCCGAGAAAACCCGAAAAGAAGTGTCCTGCATGGGAGTGTGCCCTGACATTTACCTTCTTTCTGCATGCCTTAGGCCAGCTGACCTCCGTTTCAGTGAAAGAGACGTGTAATTAGAGCCGCCGACGATGTAGAATTTCAGCTCTAAATCCTTTACAACAAGGGAAGTCACCTCGCTGTGCACAAAAGAAATCGCACCAGCTCTGAAGTTGTGGTTTGTCTTTTTTTGGAAAGTCAGGCGTGTGTGTTGAAGAGCTCAAAACACTTGACCAGCTCTCTCATTTATCTTAACATGTGTGTGCTATATTTATTCTCCCTTCACAGATGGGGAAATGAAGCTCGCCGAAGGGCCATATTTAGCCAAGTCTTGATCCTCTGCCTTGTGGGGTCAGCGCAGATAAAACAGAATCCTAGAGCTTGATTGCTAGCCAGTAGTTGAAACCTCCTCCCACATTAAATCTGTTACTAGGGCTGCCCCCGGGGGTGAACAGTGTTAGGCTGAGCATTTTGAACTGTGTGATGTGGCCATCCAGTGCAGGCCTCTCCTTTTGGAGATGAGGAAGTGTTGGGTCGTGAGGACGCGGTCAGGCAGAGCACACTGTCCTTCTGCTACCCCACGCCTCATTTTCTCTCCTTTCTCTCCAGCCCATCTGAACAGGACTTGGGATCAGTCAGGCGGTCAAAAGGAAGATAGTGATGGAACAGAGGCCAAAGATCCGGTTCACTAGCTCTCAAATAATCGTTAAATTAATTGGAAGACTGACTTATTACAAATCAAAGTACATGAAGATGACAGTTGCCAAAAATTAGAAGCTAAACCTTCCATTTCAAGAACTTTTTCACTAACAGCTACTCGGGCCGGTGATCTTACAAATTATACCACTTCACAACCGAACTAAAGATCAAAAAATACTAATAATAAAGCCAAATATTTGGAAACCTTTTGAAAACATTGACCTCTTAGGAATTTATAGCCCTTTAACAAAATTCTTTCTCCTTTCCCAGTGCTCTTTAGTTTAAGGAGAGGGGGGCAAATTCAATAAACTCATCACCGATGCTTGTTGAACCAACTTAACAAAATGCTCCCCAAAGGGACCCAACCCAGCTTCCTTGAAAGACAGAGTTATTTTCGGGGGGGGGCTAAAAAATGATGTTTTCATTTCACAGAGTTAAATGCAAAATGAGCTCAAAAGGTGACCCAAAAACTACACAAAGGAGACGGGGCTTCACAGACTACTATAACGGAGAATTACCGCAGAAGTGGTTCTAAGTTGGATTTCTGACAAAACACTTTTCATCTTCAGAAGCTAGCTGCAGTGCACGTGGCCTCTCGGATTTGGGAGAGCGCCCTTTGCGGGGTGGAGTGTTCCCAGAGCCAGGCCTGATACCTATTTTGGGCTTCTTAGTAGAAACACATGTTTGGATAGAGGTTGCTACTATGCGCTTTGGAAGTGACAGAGTTGCCCCTTCACGTTCCATAAGCCACCAGTCGTAAGGGCTGTTCTTACTTGGTTGTCTTACGTTTTATCTATCTCATAAAGGAGTCAGAAGCTGGTCTAGACTTCGGACATCTGGGGCTTGTCTGTTTTTGTTTGTTTGTTTTTAAGATTTTATTTATTTGACAGAGCGAGCACAGGCAGAGGGAGAAGCGGGCTCCCTGCTGAGCAAGGAGCCCGATGTGGGACTCGATCCCAGGGCCCTGGGATCATGACCCGAGTGAGCCTAAGGCAGCCGCTTAACCGACTGAGCCACCCGGGCGTCCCCTGGGGCTTGTCTGTTAAAGAATTCTCTGCTCTGGTCCCGCTTTTTCTGATCGTAGGTTGTGTACAGAGGAAGACTCTTGTAGGTTTTGATAAATGAGTATTTCCTCAGTTGAACTAACATCCTGGATTCTTTGGCGGTATAAGACATTCTTAGAGCACTTTATAGCCTTCAAAGCATTTGTCCCTGACATTCTCCCAGTTTGTGGCAGAGACACTAAGCCTCTAAGAAAGAAGTGAGTTGACCAAAGCCACGTGGCTGGCAGGTCGTGTCTGTACCTTTCTATTCAGTAGGGCACGACTAAATACTGCCTCTTCTGAGTCTTTTCTTAGCATCCCCTCATTACTGTAACTCTTAGTATTTACCCTGTTCTGACTTGTGATAAAGTGTTCACCTATGTTTGTTTCTCTTACCATAAACCCCCTCTGAGCAGAGACTGTTAGAAATGTTTGTGTCTTTCCCCATCTATCAGATTCTTCCTCTTTGGTGCCAGACTTCTGCGTGTGGCCACGCCAGCACCCCGACGTTGTCTTCTAGGCTGTGGCCTTGAGGTCCCCAAGGCACTGGTGAGGCCCACAGGCACGTCATGCACACCACTGCCTTGTTTTGGACATACAAATATGTTATGAGAGAGCTTTGCACATGTAATAAGGTGTCTTACAAATCAGATATAATCTGAATCTTGTCCTTCGTTGCCCTGATGATTGCACTTAGCACCATTGTGAGCACACAGTAGGTGCTTATTAATGTTTCTTGGATGAAGCATTTATATATTCCACCTACTCTAGTTTATGCTTTTCTTTCTTTCATCGTATATGACTACCTTTTTTTAAGATTTTATTTTTAAGTAATCTCTACACCCAACGTGGGGCTCGAACTCACAACCCTGAGATCAAGAGTCGAGTGCTCCACCGACTGAGCCAGCCAGGCGCCCTATGACTGTCGTTTTCTCTGTATACATCCTCAATTTCTCACAGAACTACAAGCTCCAGAGGGGACCGTTATTTCCTTTCTTTGTGTGTGTGTGTCTCCTTGGAACGTCTCCCATGCGGCATGGGCTCCGCGAGCCTTCGCTGACTGAGTTGAAAGGATCAGTGTGTGGTAGCACGCCAGCTAACAAGCTGTGGCCAGAACTACCCCGTCCACTGTGGGTGGTTTTGCTTCAGCTATATGTTTTGGATATGTATTTTAAATAGGCATACACGTCCTAAAAACACGGATTTTACACAGAATTCACAAAAGGAGGAGGGAGCACCCAGGTCCACAGGAAGCGGACCGAGGTGGTGCAGAAGTAGAGACGCTCACGGGCACCAGCGGCCGAGCTGTTTGTGAGGAGGGGGCTCCCGACCGATGGGCGTTTGCTGCAGTTCCCTGTTTCCTGTCAGGGCCCGTTTCTTCAGGTTCTTCTTGTTGGCGGACTCTGGTCAGGTTGTAAGTGTGTGATAGTTTTCAGGGGTTAAGGCTGTCATCATCACAGATCAAAGACTCTTAACAAGAATGGAGAGCCTAATCATGAAGCTCTCAGAACACAGTTTTGAAAAATTGGTAGCTCTGGGGCGCCTGGGTGGCTCAGGCGGTCAAGCGTCTGCCTTCGGCTCGGGTCATGATCCCAGGGTCCTGGGATCGAGCCCCACATCGGGCTCCCTGCTCTGCGGGAAGCCTGCTTCTCCCTCTCCCACTCCCCCTGCTTGTGTTCCCTCTCTCATTGTGTCTCTGTCAAATAAATAAAATCTTAAAAAAAATTAAAAAAATAAAAGTAAGGGCTGTTGTTCCATATTCAGCTTTCTTTGTGTCACCAAATTTCAGAAGTAAAGCTGGAGGTGAAAGGTGCTGTATGCTTCAGCCTATTTTCCTCCCAAATCTTCGTTGCACGTTGAGTTCACCCAAGATCCCGCACGGTGGCCATAAACAGTGTCATACAGTGACGCAGGGTACAGCATGCACAGGGGATAATTTATTTTTTTTTTCCTTTGCTATCTATGATTGGATTTCTAATTACTCAGGCTGAATAGAAGCAGAAAGGCCTCCTTCATATAATAACTGCAAATTATTTAGCCGCAGATGAGAGGCAGTAGTTCATTTTCGATAGTTCAGATATAAGAAGTAACATTGCCTTCCAAGGAGTTCTAAATATACTTGTCTTTGTTTTTGTTATAACCTCAGTCCATCACAGTTTAATTATTCCAACAAAATCTGCAATTTTACAAGTGTCTAGAAATGACTGGTCTAATTTCCTTCCTATGTGCCCGCATGTCTCTCATTGAGGAAAGTCTGTGAGTTATGGTTATGAAAGGGATCTGTACAACAGACCTATGTTCTATGGAATATTTGTGTTAATGTTATTAAGCATTTCTAGAGGGCTTTGCATTCACTTACTTTTTTTTTTTTTTAAATATTTTATTTATTTATTTGACAGAGAGAGAGATAGTGAGAGCAGGAACACAAGTAGGGGGAGTGTGAGAGGGAGAAGCAGGCTTCTCGCTGAGCAGGGAGCCTGATGCGGGGCTCGATCCCAGGACCCTGAGATCATGACCTGAGCCGAAGGCAGACGCTTAATGACTGAGCCACCCAGGTGCCCCACTCTTTATTTCTTGTAATCCCCTTCTAGAGAAAGAATGCACATTCTATTTCTCTGATGAGGTAAATTTGCTTGAAAAGTAAAATTTTCATTAAAAAATCTAATTTGATTATTTATTTATTGGTTACATTTCAAATAGTCTTCAGGCTCTTGAGTTCCAAAATGACTAATTAGTACAATGGTAATATAGCATTCTCTTTCATTGATCTGAAAATTATACTGTCAAGAGACCTCAGTTTGATTGGTGTATTTTGATACCAGTGCAGAAAATGTTATTTCTCACAAAAGAGTTTCTTCTCTGCGGTGGGAGAGAGCTGCGAAGCCAGCCCTGGTGTGAGACAGAGGGGACCCTGCGTGGATTTGCAGAGGAAAAAGGGAATCAGTTTCCCGTGGGATGAAGGATTTATGTTTAAGCACCAGGAGAATTCTTTGCATGTGCCTGGCACGATGCCGAATGCTTTTGTTGCATGATTTCATTTATTCCTCAGAATCCTGAGATAGTATCCTCATTTCTCATTCTGTGAAAATGGGCTATTTAAATATGGATGAGAGATTTTTAACAAGAGCACCCACCTATTCATTGCCTGGCCACGCTGAGCACACGTTTGCTCGGGAACCTAGAGTTGCCAGGTAGAATGCTAAGATGGGTGCTGTCCCTGCTTCCCCTCATGGCCGTTACTTATTCCACGCACCCATCCTACTGCATAACACTCAAACTAAATTGTAAAAATGTGTTACATTTTTTCATGGTAGCCCTCTTAAAGTAACAGGCTGGAGTACAATGTGTTCTACACCCACGCTACCTGATTTCTTCATTAATTAACGCCATTCATTAATGCCAGAGCACTGCTTTCTTCAAAACCAGTTAGAGGGCCCCTGGTTTAAAAATAAAGGGCAGGGGCGCCTGGGTGGCTCAGTCGTTAAGCGTCTGCCTTCGGCTCAGGTCATGATCCCAGGGTCCTGGGATCGAGCCCCGCATCGGGCTCCCTGCTCAGCGGGAAGCCTGCTTCTTCCTTTCCCTCTCCCCCTGCATGTGTTCCCTCTCTCTCTGTGTCTCTCTGTCAAATAAATAAAATCTTTAATAAATCAATAAAAATAAAGGGCAAAGAAGATTGGGCATGGCATTTCCCCTCTTGTCCTGTTACAGCCAGCACCTGAGAAACCTTCCACTGCCCCCGGCTCCAGACTGCAATTATGCTTTTTGAAAGCGTCAGAGGGAAACAGAAGGGTTAACTCCCAAGTCAAGAGTTTGAGACTGGTTGGCTCAGTCTTTAAGCGTCTGCCTTCCACTCAGGTCATGATCCCAGGGTCCTGGGATCGAGCCCCGAGTCAGGCTCCCTGCTTCTCGGGGAGTCTGCTGCTCCCTCTCCCTCTGCTCCTAGCCCACTTGTGCTCTCTCTTAAATAAATAAAATCTTAAAGAAAAAGAAAAATGTCGGAAGATGACATGAAAGGAAAGTTGTCCCATGAGGGAAATGCTACAGCTAAACCGTGAGCGGAAGGTATTTTTAATACTCCTTCAGTTCTGCATTCATGCAGTTTTAGTTGTGAAGGGGTGGTGGCCCGAGGCAAAGAATAAAGCTTCCCTGAAACCAGAGGAGAATCTAACCACGAGAAAAATGGAGTCCTGACTGTTCACTCACCAGAATGGAAATAAGCAGAATATTTGTGTCATAGAAAGTAGTCTAAGCAAAATAGAATCTTCTGCCTTTTGTGATGGAGAAATCCTGAAACAGCCATCAATAGGACAGCCCTTCTGTGGAATTCAAAGCAGCAGTTTAAAATTATATAGTAAGCCAGGGGCACCTGGGTGGCTCAGTCGGTGAAGCATCCGACTCTTGTTTTCAGCTTAGGTCATGATCTCAGGGTCATGAGATCGAGCCCCCAGTTGGGCTCTGCGCTCGGGACAGTCAGCTTCTCTCTCTCTCTCTCTCTCCCTCTCCCTCTGCCCCTCCCCCCAGTCTCTCTCCCTCTCTAAAATGAATAAATCTTTAAAAAAAATAAAATTAGATAGTAGTCTTACATATTCTCGTTTGGAAAGCTCTCCAGGAGCTACTGCGGGGTGCAAAACAACATGGATCGCTTGATCTCTTCTATGTATAGATGTTTGAATATGTACAGTTGTAGGCTTATAGATGCAAAGAAAAGAACTGAGAAGGTACACCTGAAAAGACCTACATTTGGGGAAGGGAATGGAAATTGAAGAGGAAAGGGGGATTTTTGTGCATTTACTCTTTATGTTTCTATCTTTAAACTTGCACGCACGCGCAATTAAGAAAACAGTATCAACAGGGAAAGCAGTGATTTAAGGTCTCCGTGAAATGTGTAGTGGTTATGGTGTAGGTTCTGGAGTGAAACTGTCAGGGTTTGAGTCCCGTCTCCTTTCTATTGGCTGTACATGTTTACACAGGTTATTTAACTTCTGTGCCTCCTTTTCCTCCAGCGGAAAACAGGGATAATAGTACTTACATCATGTAGCTGTTAGGAGGATGAAATAAGGAATGCAGGGGAGAGCGTCTGGATCACGACCCGGCACGCAGCAAACATTCAGCATCTGTTAGTCATTATAAATTAGAATAGTCAGACGACTTCCAGCTTTAATCAATTCTTTGTGCAAACATCTCAGTTTAAAATGTTTCTAGTGACAGCTTTAGTAATCACGATGTATTTTCTCCAAGTTTCCTTGTGGTTGTTAATGGTATTTTCATTCTCTTAGCCCACTGTTAACCTCAAAAGGAAGAATAACAAACACAAATGGAATTATCTTGTTTCGTGTAGAGTGCCGCACGTTCTGTTTGTGGAATTCTCTTGACTTTGCTTCTTCGACCATGTAACCTTACGCACCTGTTATTAGTCAACTAAAGAGATGGAAATAATGAGGTTTTTCTCTCTTCCTTAGGAAGACTATGATCGTCTGAGGCCTTTATCTTATCCAATGACAGATGTCTTCCTTATATGCTTCTCTGTGGTAAATCCAGCCTCATTTCAAAATGTGAAAGAGGAGTGGGTACCGGAACTTAAGGAATACGCACCAAATGTACCCTTTTTATTAATAGGAACTCAGGTACGTCTGCTTTAATTTTACCCATTTAAGAAGAGTCTCTTTGGCCCATCTTGTGGTGTTGCTTTCAGACACGTAGTCTTAAGTTTTAGCAAAAGATATGCATGTTTAATCTCAGTTGCAAATTATAATAAATTCTATTTATTATAGAAAAATAATAATTTGGTAAAAGTAGTGCCCAAACTGGTTTTGAAAGTGAAGTTCATCTGTTTAATCTTTTTTGGGTATGGGGGATTAAATGGGACTCCATGTTTGATGTATCTTTAAAGACTTGTAACATTACGGGACATTATTGACCTTTCTTGATTAGATTGATCTCCGAGATGACCCCAAAACTTTAGCAAGACTGAATGATATGAAAGAAAAACCCATTTGTGTGGAACAAGGACAGAAACTAGCAAAAGAGGTAATGGAACCTTAACAGAATGTAAAAATGAACGTAAAAGCAGCTTGGGTAGTAATAGAAGCTGACACTGATTGTGCGTTTACTCTATGCCAGGCATTGTGCTGAGTGCTGTGCGTGCATTATCTCATTTAATCCTTGCACCTGCTCGCGCGGGTCTGACTACAACAAACGAGGGCTTGGCGATGTCAGATAACTTGTCAGGTCCCGTCCGTAATAAGTGGCAGAGCTGGGTTGCAGGGAAGACCTGACCGCAGAGCCCAGGCACGCACAGCTGCGTGACACTGCCAACAATATTTTCCTCTTAAGTTACCTGTAGAAAGAGGCGTCAGAAAAAGCCCTTTGAAATCTCTTAAATGTTTATAGTGTGCCAAAGCAGACTCTGTCTTCAGTTAAGACTCATGGAGTAGGTGGTAGAATGGCATATAGGATGAGTTTAAATCTGCAGCTAAAACCAAAAAATGATGGCTAGGTTTGAAAAGAAATGTGTTGAATGTTCTTCCAATCCTTTTATGAAAGAAAATATTAGCATTCTAAAAAATACACCACTGTGATGTGCATAAAGCTTTTAACTTCTGTTCTCCCTCGCCCTGAAGCTAGGCTTACTTTTCTCTCTGCCCCCTAACATTATTGGATCCTATTTTTTTAGATGTGACTCTAATAGGACCTTTGTGGAAACAGAATGTAATAAGGTCTTTTTAAATGTACTATCAGGAGGCAGAAGAAAGTGAGAAAACTTTTTGGAGAACAGTTTTTCCTAAAACAAAAGACAAATAGCTTCACTAACAAATCGCTTTAGAAATTCCATGCATTCAGTTTCATAATCTCAGGGAGAGAAAGGGATTTCTAAAATGTCATAGAGGTAAAATTGGTAAATGAAAATCTTGGTGATTTAACTACATAAAAATTTGATACATCAAATGCCAGAGATACAATTGAAAGTCATAAAACAAACTTGACATATGTGGCTGAAAAAATGGGTTAATATCTTAGTATACAGGAGTTCCTTACATATAAATTAATCAGAAAAAGACATGTATACCCCTGTAGAAAAATGGGCTAAGAACATTAATGGAAAATTTACCAAAAATACAGATTGCCATTGAATATAGGAAATATGTTCTAAGTCCTTCGTTGTCAAATGCAAGTTCAATTTCCGCCTATAAAATTGGCAAAAAAAAAAAAAGAAATTAATTATAATAGCCACTGTTCCAGGGGTGCAAGGAAATGGGCACTCTCGTATCGTTGATCATTGAGTAAAAGCCATCTTGATAATAGGCAAAAGCCTTAAAGTCATGCACACTTTTGATCAGGCAATTCCATATGTAGGAATTTATCTTAAAATAATTATTACAGATGTGCTTAAAGAGATGGCTACAAAGTTGCTGCATTGTTTATAAAGGCCAAAAAAAAAAAAAAAGAAAAAGCCCCCACATCTATTAAAAATTTATACTAACACAGCTATTGAGATATTTATATTTATTATGTAGTTTAAGGGGGAAAAAAGTGGTTGCAGAACACTAGGATCCCATTTGGAGGCCTGTTGGCAGCATTTGGGGCAGTGGGTTCCTGGGTTCCTTCTTAAAATACTTTCGCCCGGCCCCCTTGCTTGCCCTCTCCTGGTTCTGTCCCCTGGCAATGGCCTCTCCTCCGTGTCTCAAGTCCCTGTCTCTGCATGCTGGATGCCCAGGGATCAGCATGCGGCTTCTGGAACATCTCTTCTTCTGCAGCCACCCTCACCAGGCCCAGGTGAGCTGGTCGGTCTTGTGGTTTGAAAAGTCTGCCACTGAAGATTCCCAAGTTTCTATCTCCAGCCTGACCGCTTCCCTAAACTCTAGACTCGGTTATCCAGCTCTTCACCCAACAAGTCCATCTGGGTGGCTAAGCATCTAAAAATTAACATGTCCAAAACAGAATTCCTAATCTCCTCCTCCGTGCCTGTCCTCCCAGTTACTCAGCTCCAAAACCCTGAAGTCACGCTCGACTTTGCTCTCGCTCTCCTCCTGTGCAGGCAGCCGTGCGGCAGAAGCTCTTGTCCTACCTTCACAATCCATCCGGCATCCGCAGGCTCCTCACCGGCCGCTCCTCTAACAGGCTGGTCAGGCCCCCCTCTCTCTGGCCTGGATTACCGGAACAGCTCTGACTCACCTTTCTGCTTCTGTCTGTGACCCCATGTCAGTCTGTTCTCAACGCAGCAGCCTGAGTGAGTCTTTAAAAATGCAAGCTCCATCAGGTCACTGCTCTGTTCCCCAGCCAGTCACAGAGGGCCAGAGCCCTTACCGGGGCCTAGAGACCCCTGCTATGTCCTGCCCTCACTGATCGTAGTCTAGGCACATGGCCTCCTTGCTGTGTCCCCAAAGTCTCGTACCTCGGGGTCTTTGTACTTCTGCCCCTCCCTCTGCCTGGAGTGTTCTTCCCTATGGAACATTATTTTCTCACTCCGTCCAGGTCTCTGCTCAGATATCACTTTCTCAGTGAGACCCTGCCTGATCTTGTCCCCACTCCCTATCTATCTTCCTTCCCTAGACCACGTATTCCATTCCCTTCTGACATTCTACCTCTAGTAGCTCGCAGTGGTCTTCTCCCTCTAAAACGTAAGCTTCCTGAGAGTCGGGGAGACTTAATTTTGTTCCCTGCTATATTCTCTCACTTGGCAAAATAAGAATGCTCAATTTCCAGTGAATGAATGAATGGAGCCTCTCCTAGAGTAGAAGCCCAAGTCCGTATCCCGGCCTCAGGGCTGCCTCACCACCTGCCTCACGGCTTGCTGTTCCCTCTCTCCCGCCGTTCTGGCTTCCTTACCATTCCCTGAACACTCCACTCATGCTCCTGCCTCAGCATCTTCCCACCTAGGGCTCTGTCTGCCTGGAAACTCTTCCCCTCCGTGGCGCTCACTGCTCACACCACTTTGTTGAGAAGCTTCCCACCTGTGTCCTGTGCACTCCCCATCTCCCCCACTCTGTGCTCCCAAGTGCACACCACCATCTGCTCCCTGTTCCCTTGGTGGGCCCCTCCCCCAGTAGGATTTAAGCAAATGTAAGCATCACACAGCGGGGACTTCGGTCTTTTGTTCAGTTCTTTGACATTATCTCCAGCACCTAAAACAGTGCTTGGCATATGGTAGGTAACCGGTACATACTTGATGAATGACATTAATTTTCATAAAATAAGTGTGGAAGGATATACACTTAGTTTTTAGTTGGCTGTCTCTGGGTTTTTATGAATATGGATGATGATTTCATTCCTTCTGCATAGCTGTGTTTTCTCATCTTCCTTATAATGGGGTGTGTCATACCAACTGTGTAAAAAAAGATTTTATATGTTTGTGATTTCTTTTTCTCCCTCCCAGATAGGAGCATGCTGCTATGTGGAATGTTCGGCTTTAACCCAGAAGGGATTGAAGACTGTTTTTGATGAGGCTATCATAGCCATTTTAACTCCAAAGAAACACACAGTAAAAAAAAGAATAGGATCAAGATGTATAAACTGTTGTTTGATTACGTGAGAAACATCTTCAGTGGCCAAGGAAACTGTCCATTTCTCTCAAAAAGCATATGAAATGCTACAGCTATACCCAGACCTCTTATAAATAATGAAGCAGTTTAAAACTTGAAAAAAAAAAACAAAAACAAAACCTGTCCTCAGAATTCTATAAAATTCATTAAGAATGTTTCTTAAAGGTCCAAGAAGCAGCAAACAGCATCTGAAGCCACAATCTACTATAAATACTTTATTTCAACTAGAAGGTACAATCTCAGGGGTTTCATAGTTTAAAAAGCTACAATCACACCATGTTGTAACTACATAAAAAACAGTGCTGTAAATGGAACTGCCTGGCTTAGACCATGTACATTTCTGCACAGTCTTTATGGAATCTGCACAATGAAGTATCTTCTCCCTTTGCTCCAATTAATTGTTCTTGTATGTAAGTTGCTTTCTATTCCAGTATATCCAGAGTGGTGAAATCACAAGGCCAGCCACGTAGCCAAAGGTCGCTCCAAGCGTACAGGAGATGGGCCATACCTGAGGAGAGGATGTATGAGATCAAAAAAGAATAACTGTTTTATTATTACTTGAGCACAAGTTAAGTGTAACCTAAATATTTCTATATTAAAGCTTAATGTGCTTTCTTAAAGAATGCCAAAAGTGTAATAAGGTCATAACCGCATTTATCATGAACACTAAAAATGTACACATTCTAGTTAATGTACATTCGACTGTAACAAGGCTTCTGGTGACTGTAGATTTAGTCTGATGCTCCCCAAACTGCATGAGATACACCCTAAAATTACAAATTAAAATTCTGGGTCAGACTTTGTCATAATCCTGGACTCGATATAGCTGTCTGAAGTAGCTGGCAATTTTGTCTTTTAATTTCCACCTTGGCTTATATAATCAGATGACATGAGACGTGTGTATGCTGACCAAACTACAAGAAACTTTAAATAGTGCTAAAGAGAACAGACCTAGAATTCGAGCATGTTACATGGAATTTATAACAAAGCAACTGCTTCCATAGTAATACTGATGTTACCTTTCAGACACAGGTATTGGAACCATAGCAGAAGTTCTAGAACTACAACTTATGTACACAACTAGAGTGTCAGTTAAATGAAATACTGGCTTCTAAATACCCATTTTCTCCAGCCATATTACATTTTGCAATATTACATCAAGCAAGCCAGAAGTAAATAATGTTGATTTCTTTCATCCACAAGCAGTGCATGCTAGTCCCTAGGTGAAAGGCCCTGCTTTAAAAAAAAAAAAAAAAAATTATGTTCATCTGTGAAGCTTATTTGGTATACTGGAGCCTTTTCTAATCTTTCTCTGGGGGATCAGGCCATAGAACTGTGTTAGAGGTGAACCATCTTAATTACTAGTTCTGTAACCTAATTAAGCTTCCTTGTTTGGTCTGCTACTGGATCTTCCTTGTTCCAAATGCCATGTAACAGACAATAGTGTTAGATAAAGTTTCAATGTGAACAAATTAATGCAGTTCAGAGAAGCATAATCTAACCCATAAATTTTTCTCCAGCCTTTCCTACATTTAAACTTGCTGTTGACTAAATTATGATTTATTTATGTCTTTGGTAAGCTTCTGTTAATTTCCATGACTTGAGCTAATCGCTGTGTCTATTGCACAGATTGGGTAATGGAACACTAAACTTTTATACTTGAAAATGACAGCCTTAAATGCTCATATCAGTCACAAATCTGGGATGTACTGTCTTGTATGTGAGCTTTGTAGAGATTTTTAAAAATATAAGCATCATCTTCCCCACTGAAGAGTGGAAAGTCTACTGGATAACTAGTCAGGATCTTTCTCTCCGAACTGGACAGTGGATGTCTTCCTTCTCCCAAAAAGTGATGGTTCATATTAAGTACCATGGCCTTATGTGTGTTCAAACAGAATCTTTATGTAACTTTCTCATTTAATTTGGGTCAGTTAATTATTAGCTATTTTTAGATACAACTGAAAGGAATTGCGTCAGTCAATTAGTATATTAACTAAGTTGTCCAACACATGGTATAAAGGAATTAAGACAGTAAAGTATTATACGTTTCCAACTGGCCTTTGGGGATTTGATGGGGACTTTTTTTTTTCTTCAAATTCACCTCTGAAGCTTTTCATACTTGGTTTACTAGCCAATTAAAGTTAAAGTCTAGAATTTGATATGCCCTACGAGAAATGGACTAGGAATCCGGAAACACAAACTCTGGTGTCACTGTTTCCTGCCTGGGCCTCAGTTTCTTCATCTATAAACATGGGAGGTAGAACGAGAGGACCTCCAACATCTCTCCCATTTATCAACTCTTAACGATTCTCTTCTTTCTTATTCACAGTATTCATTGTTGGACATTACCTTTTCAGCTGCACATTCTTAAGATGGTAAAAATCCTGTATATAGATCATTAGAACTCTAAGCAAAGATGATTGTATCATCTGAACCTGAGGTGCCTTAGGTACTCTATTGACCTTGATGGGGTTTGGAGTTTCCCATTGCTTATTCAGAGCCTTTTCATTGCTTTGATTCCTTCGTATTTCTTTTTGCACTCAATCCTTCCTGCCACCCTATAAAAACCAAAGATTTGTTTTCTATTCATGAGCAGATTGTAGAAAAATTGCCTTATTTTCAGAAGCACGTCCTCATTAAAGACTTAAGTTTCAGCAGAAATTGAGACTAATCACTGGAACAACTAGTTCAAAGTAGTCAAATATCTAGGAAATAAAATACTTCAAAAATATCTTACTGACATGAATTTTGCTAGTCGATGCAAATACATTGCTTCAAATAAGGTCATGTATGAATGAACTTAACGTACAGTTATTTTTTTTTTTTTGCATATAATCAGTTCTGAAGTTCTTGAAAATAATTTTAGGGGCTCCCTGAAATCTTATTTCTAATACTTTGCTAACTTGTACCCTTATTCTGTTTCTACAGATACATTTTAGGTTAGCCCATGTTGAATGATCTTATTTCCAGTAAGTAGAGCCTGAATTAATGGTTTTTATTGTGAATTAGTTACTTTAGGCGTTGCTTCCATTTGATTTTTAATTATTACTCTTAAGTACCAAATTAAATAACTGGTTTGTTGGTTGTTGTTTTTTAAGTGATTGTTACTTTAACAGTGTCCCATCTTAACACATGGGGTTATAAATAAAATAATATGCATAGTTTACTATCTATGTAAAGCATTGAACTTCTTACCTTAGTAGTTTTTATTTAACACCCTATGTAAACGTTTGGGGTAATACTCATTCCTGTTTCTCATGCTGTGAGTCTAATCACCAGCCAAGTGTGAGCACCTGCACTTTGTTAAAAAAGCACATTGTCAAAGTGTAGCGAGAATAATAATCCCTCATGAATCCTAGCCAAATTCCAATTTGGGTCACTAAATTCTACTTGAGTCACTTTGTAATTTCAGTACGGCTCTTCGTTTCCAAACATACGCACACACACGCACGTTCCTTACACAGCCGCCGTACTGCACCTCCAGTGATGTGCTGAGATGAGCCAGTAGTTTAAAAGTTGTATTTAATGAGGGGTGGAGGCTTAGAACACTTGCTATTTATTCAATTCTTAAGAAATCCATGCCATCAGCAAGTTAAAATGTTGGACTGGCTTTGAAGACTATTTGCTAGTCATGAATCAGGCTTTCCTGCTTGACTTTCCCGGAATAAGGAGCCCTTAACTGTGACACATTTTGTTAAAGGAGAATTTCTTCATGTATGGGCAACCTTTCTGATTTTTTATTCCCAGGATAGGGAATGGCAAAAGGAGCAGCCGAAGGGAGCTGGGGGAGGCTGCCCACTAAATCACCTTTCCTCTAAGGTTCTCATGATTGAATTTCCTACTAACCTTCTTACAAATGCTTTAAAAAATTTAAAACTACACAATGGCAACAGATCTCATATTGACTTATCGAACCATCTTAGCTTCATCTTGCATTTTCATACTGAGATCCTGGGGTTTTCCATTTAGAATTGGGTACTTGTCTTACACACAGAGATGTTTCTATTTAACATTCTTCATGCCACAAATAGGCTTAAGAAACAAAAACAACTGGTATCATCTACTGAACAGACAATCCAACTGCAATGCTACAAACATTTCTCCAAATTACGGTCATCTGAGATGGCTATATATAATTATCTTGTTTTGTTTAAGGAAAATAGAAAACTAAAAGACATTCATGTAAAGGAAGTCATTCACAAGTGTTTGCCACCAAAATTACTGTCTTCTTTTTATCCAGTTTTTTATAAATTAAAAAATTCTTAACCACTACATGGAAAGAAAAAAAAACCCATTGCATGACAAAAGATAATTTATCATGCAAGTGGGTAAAATTATTACAATTACTGTTAAAAAACCTATTTTAAAAAATGAACAGCTACATCACATGAACAAAGTGTCTTGCTTAGAGTACTACTATTATCCTTTCTCGAAACCAAATGACTCCTTAACAACATTGTTTTCTCATCACTTAAACCAAAAAAGGTCAGTGTTCTCTTCAAATACTCAGCATTAAGAAAGGCCTAATATTATAGGGTCTGGGTACCTGGTACCAGCAAAAAGCTGTGTTTCTCTCAGAAGTAAAACAGTTTCACCCTAATAAGCTGAAAACCGATTTCTCAATAAGTACAGATTTAACTTTGTATGTTTTCTCTGTTAAACAAATCCATGTTATTGCTGGTTGAAAGACATTTCAAAATTATACAAGCTTATTTCCACCTGAAGACCACACTGCTCTCTTCTGATCAGGCATTACTGATATATCTATGTAGTGTTGGGACTTTTCAAAACATGTTCTAAGTAGTACAGAATAATGATTTCAGAATACTACTTTTTGTATTAGACTAGATTTGAGTCTCAGCTCTGCCATTTATTAAATATGTGACCCTGCGCAAGTCACCTATCCTCTCTGTACCCTAGTTTCTCATCTGTGAAATGAGGATCATCATAAAACCCGCCTCACGGGGTTGCTGTACTGATTAAATGAGATAATGAGAAAATACACTAAGCAGCTCTGAGAACCATACCTATAACAGTATCTGGCACATGGTACATGTGAGCTATAAATTGATAATTTTTAGCCCATATTCCTAACAGACATATAAGTTGTCATTACAATCTAGAACACCATTATTCCCCAAATACACCATCTCTAAAGCTATTAAAAAATTCCTCCCCAAATTTTAAATTGTAGTTTAAAAAACTGTATCTAGGGGCGCCTCGGTGGCTCAGTCACTGAAGCGTCCAACTCTTGATTTCAGCTAAGGTCATGATCTCAGGTTCCTGAGATTGAGCCCTGTGTCAGGCTCTGCCCTGAGGGTGGAGCCTGCTTAAGATTTTCTGTCTGTCTCCCTCTGCTCCATCCCCCCTCTAAAAAAAAATAAATAAAAATAAAAACTACATCTAACAGGATTCATGTTTCCTTCTTGTCAAACATGATCCACAGATTTTATATGTATATATCATACCATTTCAGGGGCTCAAAGACCCCCATCTATAGACTCCTGGTTAAGAATCCCTGTATTCTTGGGGCACCTGGGTGGCTCAGTCGTTAAGCGTCTGCCTTCGGCTCAGATCACGGTCCCAGGATCCTGGGATGGAGCCCCGCATCGGGCTCGCTGCTCAGCGGGAAGCCTGCTTCTCCCTCTCCCACTTCCCCTGCTTGTGTTCCCTCTCTCGCTGTGTCTGTCTCTGTCAAATAAATAAATAAAAAATCTTAAAAAAAAAGAATCCCTGTATTCTTCATCACTCAACCCTAACAAGTACTTTTATTAACTGTTCTGGTTGGTCAAAATAATACAGTGACCCTCTACATTTTGGTTCAGAATTTTAAGGATCAATTTCAGTAATGTAGATGGCATTTATTTGTTGTTATGTGATTTGAGAGTAAAAGGCTTAAATCTATTTTAATTATAATCTGCACGGTTATTACTTAGGTTCCTTTAACATGTATTAAATGCAAGTAGATTTTTAATCTTGTCCTGTCACTGAAATGATACCCACAGGTTTCTGATACTACCACAGAACAGCTAGTTTGGTATGTCACTGAGCATGGCAATTTATGAGCTATTGCAGGTTTCTTAAAATGATGATCAGGTATTTGAAATTAGACGACGATTTCTTCTGAAGTTAGTTTCAGATATTCAACGAAAGTTTTAAAATAATTGTATATAAACATTAGGCTACTTTTAAAAATACTTCCTATTTCACTTACGAGCTCTACTTTGCTTTTCTGGGAAGTAGCACAGTCAGTGGGGTGAGAATGAGCTGAGCTGCGGAGCCAGGCCAGCCACTTACTGGCTGTGTGGCCTGGGCCAGATCACTTACCAACTGAGCCTCAGTTTCCCAATGTGCAAAACAGGATAACAGTCCCTCTTGTACTTAAAACGTGGGGCTACTGTATTATTTTAGAATTTGTCATGAAAGCTGTAAAGTACCATGCATCAGTATTATTTTGTATATGTTTTAGCTGGAAAAAACTAAACTTACGTGATCACCGATCTTTCTTAGGTGATGGACACTAGTAGGTGATAATCAGAAGTGGCGGTTTAGAACAAATAAAATAGTTCATGAGCAATGTCATACTGTGCTGTAGGAACTATTCCCTTGCCCTGGTAATCCTCTTTAATACATGCCATTCTTCACATGAAATGTCTGGGGAGTATAAAGCTTATAAGAAAACTCTCAAAAGCCACACAACACACTGCATTATATTAACCATATGTAGCCTCACCTCAGAAACAGAAAGGCATTTCCTGCTCCTTGCTGTTATTTTTTATAAATTTTAAGAAGTGTAATACAAAAACTGATTTTAAACCAACCACTTGGTAGACATTTGTATCATTTTTAATAGTCTCATATGAATGACTCCATTCATTCAAAACTATTGAGCCCCTACTATGAACCAAGCAGTTAAATTGAAACTAAGATTATTTGATTTTGGATATTTAATTTTAACAACAAATTCCTAAAAAATAAGTGCTGTGATATAATTTTTGGAAAGATATAGGATGTCACAGATATCATAGGGAAACTGTTCTGTCTGCGGATCAGAAAACCTAGAAACAGAACTCACAGTCATTAGGATTACTGGCTCTTTCGGATAAAAAAAGGAAGCTAGTTTGAGGCAGCTAGTTCTAAATTTCTCATAAGCTACTTTTTAATGTTTATTGTGCTTATCACAAATGTGTGTTGCATGACAGAATTCATCTTTCAAAGCCTGCTGACACTTCTACTGGCTTTAAATGATGATTTATATTTTCCTCTGTAATGGACTGTAAGTGAGGTGTTTTTCTCGATCTTCTTAACGTAAATGCTATTGTCTGATGTAGGAATACTTCATAGATGAGTCTACTCATCTGGACACATTTCTCTGGTTGTAAATCTGCACCAATCCAGGTGTACTCTACCCACTCTCCCATGACCAAGAGCACAGATTTAGGAAGAGCTATTTGCAGACAGGTGTGTGGTCTCCAATCTGGAAGTTCTTGTGAAAGTAACGCTACATGGTCAAGATCGTACAAATAAGTTAACCTGGCTAGCACTATTCTTTCTCACATGAAAGTCCTGCCAGCAGAGCATTATCAGCATGATTACCATACAACCCACCTTTTAAATACAAAATCATTTTCTGTCAGTTAAGTATTACAGGTTTTTTTTCCATGCTTGAAACATAAATCATATTCATATAAATTAGTATTTTATTTTGGTCTGTCTATAACACTGTATAATACCTTTGATAAAAGAAACACCAATTAACCTAAAAACATGCCACTCTTCAATAATTAAATTTTTACCCCTCGCTCTAACAATATTTCCAGTAATCCTTATGATCTCCAGCTTCAATTTATGAAAGAATTATCTGTAGCATCTGTGACTTTAGAAAATGAATATACATTTTCACAAATATTAAATTTGTAACCTGATAAAACTAGAGAAAACAAAGATTTTAACATACAACGATGCCTTAATTATCTGTCATGGGAATAAGTACAAATATTTTTAAACAATTTTAAATTGCTTTAAAAAAGTCTTAAATCAATTTTGCTTTTAACTTTATAGAAAATAAGTACACTCAAAAGAGATGTGATTATCTGGTTCAATTCCATTTTAGAGGCAGCAGCACTCCAGTCCAGGGCTTAAAGGCAGTTGTGGGTTTACTAGACACAAAAGCTTTGCATACTAACTTCAGATTCTCTCCGACAAACGTATTAAATTGTATGGTCTAAAATACATGCACCACAGTGGTCATGGCATTTATATGAAATTCTTACGTGTGGGAAGAAATGCAATACAATAACTACTCAAGCTTTTCCAAAGAGATCTAAACTATGGCCTTTAAAAAAAAAGAGAGAAGGAAATCAGGAAAGGAAAGGAAGAAAGGAGAGAAGGAAGGAAGGAAAAGGAAAAGGAAGAAGAAAAGTTATGTTTCAGAGTCCCCAGCAAGGAAGAGAATCAGGTTTGGATCCTAAGGCTTTCTTTTATCGGCCCAGTAATGTTGAGCAAGATGTGTACTCCTCTCCTCACACTTTGACATTCTTATGTGTAAAAAACCCACCTTTCACTACACTTGTTAGGATTAAGTTACCTGTGGACAGTGCCAGCCCCATGCCTGGTACATACATAGAGAGATCTACACATTTTATATTTTCTTTCTATTGCCATCTGAAATGTCGGACAGAATTGAAAATTATGTGAAATCCAATACCTTAAATACCAAAGAACAAAAAGATGAATTAAACAATCCACTCTACCAACTGAAGGACTGGCAGGCAGAATAAATAAATAACACAAGGTGGCAATCAATGCACTTTCTAACACTTTGAGAACCCAAATAATGGAATTTGCATTTTTTTTGTAATGCTAAAAATACAGTCATTAAACGACTCCTTTTATAGTCACAAATGCCTATAACATTGATTAAGCAGTAACTATGTGTCAAGTTCTGAACTAAGTACTTTGTTAGGATTATATTATTTAATCCTCACTAGTAAGTGGCAGAGCCAGGATTTGAACCTAGTAATCTGATGCCAGAGCTCTTAATCATCGTGTTATCTGTCTACCTAGTAATAAAACAAGTGGGTTTAAAAACTTTATGACAAATTTCCTTTGCTCAGAATAACCAACAACATTTCTTAAACTTCCATTAATTTTTTTTTATCAACATGAAATACTGGCCTATTTCTGATAAAGGAAAGAATTATACCATTTTTCCAGATGAAAAGCTCATAACTATTCTATAAAATATTTAGAGCATATTACATCTGAACCTTAATTATTGTTACCAAATAATTAAATTCCAGTCCTGTATAATATTTAAATACCTGTTATACTTACATTGAATATATGCTTTGTACAGAGTAAGAACTTAAATACTTACTAATTAGCTATTTAGTTACTTACAGCAAATAGTTATAATGTACAGAGGTTTTCCACAGTCAAATGTTTATTTTGTCAGTAACTATAAAACCATCAGCATTTTCTGGGAGTGAAGGAGGCTGTCTGGGTTATGGGCAATTTAAATGTTTATTTTCTTGCTGATTTTAAGGCAAATAATTAAGGCAGGGAAGAGAAGATGTCTTGCAAATAGTTTTTTAAAAGACAACAAAAATGACCAACAAGGTTATGGGTAGCCACCCTACCATATTCTCTTTAATCAAATCCTCTTGCTGCCTCCTACAAAGGGAAGGCTTCCTCCAAATATAAAGATGCCTACTATCTTTTGTCACTTGTCATTACTTAAAATTATTTAAAGTTCCTGTTAGTAAATGAAAAAACTTCTTTTCACTGAGATTACATATTTTCAATGGGCCTTTCCAGTCATATAGAAAAAATATAAATAAGCTTGAAACTGCTCAATACAGAATTCATGTCATTATAAGTTTATGTTGGGCCTCTGAAACTATACAGAGTCAGATTTGAGTTCAAAGTAGAGAAAACTGAACTAATACATGTAAGAGTTTTTGTGAGGGTGTGTGTGTGTGTGTGTTTTTAAAGAAGAAATCTTTGCTTAACTGGATACGCTTGTTTCTCTGAAAACCAGATCACAATCCAGAAAGGCTTGCTTTATCACAAACGAATCCTATCTGTATTGGGCTACAAGGCACAGAGAACTAAAATCTCTTCTTTATACATGTTGTATTTTATTTTTTTTTAGATCTTATTTATTTATTTGACAGAGAGAGACACAGCGAGAGAGGGAACACAAGCAGGGGGAGTGAGAGAGGGAGAAGCAGGCTTCCCGCTGAGCAGGGAGCCCGATGTGGGGCTCGATCCCAGGACCCTGGGATCATGACCTTAGCCGAAGGCAGACGCTTAACGACTGAGCCACCCAGGCGCCCTATACATGTTATATTTTAGATAATATTAAGTGTATACAGTAGTCTCTTCCCATGAAATTTTGCTCTAGAAAAATCTCCATTTTGAGGTAATGCCATATTCCTTTCTCAAGTTTATTGTTACTCTGGCAGATTCTGTCAGTATCATGAGCCACACTGAGTACTGACTCTAGGTAGTTACTTATGAAGAACAGAGCAAAACAAAACACCTTGTTTGCTGAAATTAAAAAGTGAAAGAAAACAATGAAGCCTCATCATTTCCCTAGTTTATCAGTAAATAACTGCTGAAAGACAGAGGGGCAGGGGATTATTATGTGAATACAGATGATTACTTTGTACATTAGTTCTATCATGCCACCAACAGCATGTATCATAATTTTTAAAAGATTATAGTGAATAAGTAGGTCATTAACTAGGAACACTCTGAAAACAACCCAACAGTAAAGACAACTAAAGTACCAGTGATAGTCCAGTCGAATCAAACATTCTTAATGAAGACCAACACTTGTTACATAAATTAGCTAGCTAGAAAATATTTTTTAAAAAAAGTCAGTAATTCAAATGGAAACTTCACATTAATTTAAACAAGTGAACCCATCCATTTGGATCCAGCTTACCTCTTATTGTAAACAAGCACTGAGGTAGAAAAGTAGCTAAAAGCCTGAACAATCCAGAATAGATAAATGGATTGTAAATCATTAACACATATATTTTCTATGCAAACCTAACCCAGATTTGGGCACATCTACTCCCCATAATTCAGTTTCCACTTCTACATAGTCTTATAAACTTGTGATTTAGCCAAGTGTAAAATATCAAACATTTACACTCTAAAATATTCCATCTATATGCAAACTGACATGTTAATCATACATTACCTTACCAACTCACTAAAGCTGCAGCCCATGGTGCTTTATGTACCAATACTTTGTATTTAGACTTAATTGCATGTATTTGAAAGTACTGAATCTAATGCAGGTTAAGACACAATTTTCTATATATAGTTTCTAATGATTCTGATTATCCTGCTCCAATTTAGAAATCACTGACACTATTGAATGAAATTAAGTTCTGTAAGACGGTAACTTGAGTACAAATGGATCTCCATCTCCCAGTATAAAAGATACCTTTATCAGTACTAAAACCTTGAGAAGGGCATCAGTGACACCCCAAACCTCCAAGGATTTCTATAATATACAACAGAGGAATATTACAGGGAAGGGCAAACCCACCAGACTTATTGAATGTAAAAGGACAACCTGTCTCTCTAGGAGACATGACATCTAATAGAGCAAAGAATGGACTTAAAAGTAGGCATTTAGGTGCAAAATATATAATCCAAATCCCTCAAAAGCCTTTGGAAAGTGAGATACTTATCAAAGATTTAACCCAGCTATCAACTAGGAATTATACTAGAGAAAACTGGACAAATATGCAAAGATGTCTGTTTAAATATGATAATCACCGTAATTAATAATAGTAAATCAATAAATGTGAAACTATAAACAATCTAAATGTTCACTGATAAGAAACTGATATATGATTTTACTCAAATAATGGAACATTACTTGTATGTAAATTTTCAATGACAAGGAATGAGCTCCATAACATACTGCTGATGGAAAAAAAAGATTAAAAATGACATATACATCACTCATCATCAGGGAAATGCAAAAAAGCTACAAAGAGATATCACCTCACACCTGCCACAATGACTAAAATCAACACAGGAAATAACAGGGACCGGTGAGGATGTGGAGAAAAAGGAACCCTTGTGCAGTGTGGGTGGGAATGCAAACTGGTGCAGCCAATTTGAAAACAGTATGGAGGTTCCCCCCAAAATTAAAAATAGCACTACCCTATGATCCGGGAATCACACTACTGGGTATTTATCTAAAAATACAAAAGCACTAATTCAAAGGGATACATGCACCCCTATGTTTATAGCAGCATTATTTACAACAGCCAAATTATGGGAGCATCCCAAGTGTCCATCAACAGGTGAGTGGATATATATATATATATAGACACACACACACACACACACATACACACACACACACACACACACACACACACACACACACACTGGAATATTATTCAGTCATAAAAAAGAATGAAATCTTGCCATTTGCAACAACACGGATAGAGCTAGAGAATATAATGCTGAGTGAAATAAGTCAGAGAAAGACAAATACCATATGATTTCACTCATATGTGGAATTTAAGAAACAAAACAAACAAAGGGGAAAAAAAGAGAAAGACAAACCAAGAAACAGACTCTTAACTACAGAGAACAAACTGATAGTTACCACAGGGGAGGGAGTTGGGGGGATGGGGGAAATAGGAGATGGGGATTAAAGAGCACACTTATCATGATGAAAAAAATAAAATGATTTAAAAAATGCATACCCAGCAATTCTACTTCAAAAATTTATCTTAAGGAAATGATAATACTATTTTCCGAAGACTTATAAATAAGAATGGTAACTGTAATTTAAGATAATAGCTAACATTTCTTACAAATGATCTCATTTAATCCTCACAACTACTATTACCTCCATTTTACAGTTAACTTGTTCAAATCACATAGTAAATGGAAGAGTTGGGATCTGAATAACATGTACTACACACCCAAGTAGAAACGAGATCATAGAGGCCCTTATAAGTTATGCCAAAGGACTCCGGCTTTATTCAAGGCAAGCAGCGAGGAAGCCGCTAGAAGATTTTTCAGCAGGAGAAATGACAGGATCAAGTATTTTGCTATGTAAAGAGTGGTTTGTAGGGCAGACATAAACGAGATGAGAGACACTTGTACAAGTTAGAGAATTAAATGTAAATGGGGAGAAGACAGATCCAAGAGATGTTACAAAAAAACCCCACGAAACACTAAAATCAAAAGGGCCAGTGCCCAGTTCAACCTGAGCTGTTAAGGAGAAGGCGGTATCAGGGATGACTCGGTAGGTTTCTGACCCAAGCAAATGGGTGAATGAGAGTGCTACTTAATTACAGGGGCAGAAAGAAAAAGCTGAATTTTAAGCATGTTAAGTTCAGGGTGCCTATGGAACCTCAAGAGGAACATCCTGCTGCATTTATGAGTCTGGGCCACGTCTGGGCAGGAGATAAAGTTTTGGGATTCAGTATCCATATTTTAATTGCAATCATGGCCAATGGAGGAGGTCATGCAGGGAGAGTGGGAGAAGAAAGATATTGGAAATCGCGGAAATACTGGTGTTTTAGGAGGAGTCAATCCAAAAGCTTGCAGGGAGACTGAGGAGGAGAAACCAGAAAAGGAGAAGGAAAAGCAGGGGACACAGCTGTTGCAGAAAGTCAAGAAAAGAGTTTCAAGCAGGGAAAGAGTGTGTTTCCAGTGAGTTAATGCTCAGAAAAGCCCCGACAGTAAGGTCTAAGAAGTCTTTCTTTGACTTAGCAATGAAGTGACTGTGGACAGGGTGGTTTAAAAAAAAATGACATATATATTATAGTTATACACATGGAGAAAGAACTGCACAAATTATCACCAAAAACCAATGAAATGAGGGTTGCCTCTGGGTGGTTGGATACTTGGTAATTTTTACTTTCTTCTTTATAACTACTAATATTACTTAAATTTTCTAAATAAATACGTACTGTCTTCGTAATAGGAAAACCATTCTCTTTGTGTTGAAAAAAGAAAGTGTATTTAGTTTTTAATACTACGATTCCATTTGGGAGAAATTATCTTGAGAAAATAATTGGAAAATGCATGAAAATATAGATTCAAAGGTGTTTATCCCAGCACTATGTGTAATAGTGAAATGCTGGCAATAACCTAAAAGATCAGTAGTGAATCCGTTAAATAAATCTGGGGATAACTATGTAACGGCATACTACAAAAGCCACTACAAATGAAGACCAAGATATATTCATTACTAACTCAGTGACCTTGGAAATATTACATATCCTCTAGGAATCAGTTTCCTCAACTGTAAAATGGGAATAAAAAGAACACTTACCTCATAGTGCTTTACCTAGCTTATTAGCTATAACCTATTGTGATCAGAAACAAAAAACCTGATGTTCACAAGTTTCCTCCAATATCACATACCCCTATTTCAAAACTGGCTTCGCTATATTAGGCTTTTAAAAAGTATTTCACAATCAACATTCAACTTGGCCATAAATCAAATTAAGAAGATACGAATCTAAGACCACAAAGGCAATGAGTATCAAAGTTGAAAACAGGAAATTCCTGCAACTTCTACCCTGTTTTTTAAAGACTCCTATAAATATTCACAAACTAAGCTTATTTATTCACCTATACATGTAGAAAACACAGTGCCTGAAGACAGAACTGGGCTGATCCGGATGCCTATGGGCCCTGGGGCCAGTAAGAAATCGCCTAGGTTACGGTGACAGAGGGAACTGGCATCCCTACTTAACTGGACAACAACACAATTTATACAGACATACTGGTTAGCTTCTTCAGTTTTACCATCACTGTCCATTTCTTTTGTTGCTTTAAGCAGCTGAAACCAACCTGCCAAGGTCTTTCCCAATCGAGTGGAATAGGAAAGGCTCCCAGCCATGTTCCTATAAAGCTAGAAATTGTAGTGATCTGAAGGCTGTTCTCCCAAATGGATGTAACTCTGTAAAACACAAATACATCAATCACCGGTGGAATCTCTCTTAGCTGCTAGAGAATCAAACAGTAGTGCCAATAACACTACACCTACAGGTTCTGTTCATTTAACAACCATCTCGAATTGACACCCATTTACCCTGAACTATTAACAATTAATTAGTAAGATGATATACATGTTTTTCGGTTGGAAAGGTAATATGTGCACACGGGGAGAGTCAAACAATTGGAAAGAGCATTTGCAATGAAAGCTAAGTCTTCCTCCCACCCTTATCAACTCTGGTTCCTCTCCCCAGCAGCAGCTGCTATTACCAACAGAGTACATATCCTTCCAGAAATATTTTATGCATGCACAAATATGTTTGGAATGATATATGCATAGATGTATACATCCTTTATCAAAACTCAAATGCATGTTATAAACCCAGTTTTGCTGTTTTGTTTGCCTTGTTAACAGCTATCCTAGTATTCCACTGCATGGAGGTACCATCACTTATTCAACTAGTCCTTTCCAGGGCACATTTCATTTATTTACTTTTTTATTTTTTAAAGGATTTTATCTATTTATTTGACAGAGAGAGAGACAGCGAGAGAGGGAACACAAGCAGGGGGAGTGGGAGAGGGAGAAGCAGGCTTCCCGCGGAGCAGGGAGCCCGATGCGGGGCTGGATCCCAGGACCCTGGGACCATGACCTGAGCCGAGGGCAGACGCTTAACGACTGAGCCACCCAGGCGCCCCTAGGGCACATTTTATTTTAACAAATCAACTTTATTTGTTTGGTGGGGGAGGAGTAGAGAACAAGAACAAAAGATTTCAAAAGATCCAGCAATATCACCTACCATTCTTATTTATTAAGTATATATCTTAGAATATAAAGGTGAAAAGACATAATT
Organism: Halichoerus grypus; assembly: GCF_964656455.1. Lineage (NCBI taxonomy): Eukaryota > Metazoa > Chordata > Mammalia > Carnivora > Phocidae > Halichoerus > Halichoerus grypus. The sequence goes on along the minus strand of NC_135721.1, from coordinate 71,756,240 downwards.
CTGCCATTCTCTGAGTAGGTCTTGCTTTCAGCCTGCCCCTCAGAGTGTGACCACCCAGCTGGGTGGAGCATGAGTCTGGTTACAGTAGAGTAAAACCCCACCACAATGCAGTAAGTAGGGTTCCAAATATTCAGTTGTTTAAAATGCAAGGTTGACTTATTACAAAGTTTATGAAAAGCAGTTTCTTCCAGTCGGTGTGGGAGTAACTGAAGACATCTGTTTTGTTAGAGGATTTCTTTCATTAGAAACAGGCCATACACACAAAATATACACTGAATTAAAGTAGCCCCAAATGACAAGTCAGTTCATAAGCCAACCACTCTGTCACCTGTCCCTCTCATTACTGCCCCACCCTCACCCTACACAAGATAAGAGCTTTAGCTTTTGAAATCGATTGAAAATTGGGACTGGAAGAAGGCTGGAGCCAATCGCCATAGATCCAAATTCGTGTTATTCTCTAGGCAATTGTTGCTATTATTGTTCTTTTTTATTTTAACACCTAAAAATGCAAGTCAATTTCTTCAGCTAGAGTTCAGCAAGACAGAGATCTGTCCCAATCTTGGAGGGAAAAAAAATGATGAGTGTAACGTAAAGAGGTAACTATACTGTTCAGGTGATTTCAAGGATTTTCTAAGGTTAATTTTTGACTATGTGTGGCTGTCAAATGTTGGCTGATTTTCACTTAACACATAGCTCCTGTATGTTGCAATACATAAAGTGATGTGTCTAGAGACATGAAGTCTGGAAGAGGATGAAAGCAAGGTTTACTTTCTGCGGAGAGGGGTTTACTTCTTCCATTTTATGAAAGAGGAAGTTCCGCCAGAACTGAAAGAATGGGTGGCAGGTGGGCTTGATGAACTGGAGAAAGACCCGCACTGTGGGTAGAAAGAACGCAAGTAAGATTGGTCGAGGCTGAGTGGAAGAATGGGAAATAAGGCTGGAAAAGTAGGTTAGAGTTAGGATTTTTACAAATAACACCTTCGTTGAGTACAGTGAAAATCTGCCCCAGATAACCCTTTCCCAGCCATATAATTCACTCATTTAAAGTGCACAACCCAATGTTTTTTTGGTATATTTAGAGCTGTGCAACCATCATCCCAAAATGACACCCTTTTACCCATTAGCAATCACTCCCCATTTCCCCTTCCCTCCAGCCCTAGGCAACCATTAACCTACTATCTGTCTCTATGGATTCGTCTATTCTGAACATTCATATACATGGAATCATACAACGTGTGCTCTTTTGTGACTGGCTTCTTTCACTTAGCGTAATGTTTTCAAGATCCATCCATTTTGTAGCATACTTCCTTTTTTATTTTCAAATAATATTTTGTTGTATGGATGGATATATATCACATGCATCAGTTCCTGGGACATTAGAGTTGTTTTGACTTTTTGGCTACTATGCATAATGCTACTATAATAGTCATGTACAAGTTTTGTGTGGACATATGTTCTCATTTTTCTTGGGGATATAGTAAGAAATGGAATTGCTGGGCCATATGATAACTTTGTTAAACCTTTTAAAGGAACTGCCAGACTGTTTTCCAAAGCAGCTGAGCCATCTTATATTGCCACTCGCTATGTGTGAGAATTCCAATTTCTTCCCATCCTTGCTAATACTTGTTATCATTGATCACAGCCATCTTAGTGGGCGTGAGGCAGTATATCATTGTGGTAGATTTAGGGTTAGGATTTTAGAAAAACCTGAAAAGTCACACTAAAGGAGCCACTGCAGGTTTTAAATCAAGGCAGATATGATCAGAGCTATGTTTCAACAAGGGTTATGTACATGGCTTATCTAACCTCTAAGCTCCAAGTTCCTTGGGCCAAGGGGCAAGATCCAGGTCTTCACATTTTTCATTTTTATAGCACACTGAGGCCATTGGTTACAAAATGTGCAAACATGCAGGAGGTTGTCCTCTATTTTGTTTGATGTATCCAAAGGGGTTTATGATCTTAACACATAATATAGAAAAAAAATGGAACTAGGACCTAGTTTTTAAAATAGAAAACTCTGTAGCCTATCTTCGTAAAATTAAAATTTAATATTCATCAAAATCATAATATATATCAACACCTTCAAGGTCCCAGATCACAATTAGAGGATGACACCTACTACCAATCCTTCCCTGCATCCCTCCCCACTCCCAATTTCGGCTCCCAAGGCAGACACTGTAAACTCTTCACTGTTTCTTCTGTGTACCTCAAAATTTAAAGAGCATACATTAGGTATAGACTTTTCAAGACGTAGTTACTTCCTGCTTTCTACACTAGAAGAAGAGGACTTAGTACCCTTTTCCCACAAGCCTCCCATTGCCACATACTTATTTCTCTCTGACTCACCATTCCCTCCTCCATGGTAACATCCTCTCCTCTCGGCTGAATCAATAGCACAGTATCTACATCATTATGGTTATGAAAATGTTCATCACAGCTGAACCACACAGTAAACCACAGTCACATTTCCTTTTTTATAGTAAATTTTTCATGTTCTTTGGATGTTAAGAACTGCCTCATTTTATCCTTATGTACCTGTCACTTATGTACCTGTCACTAAACCATCCTCAAATATTCCAAAGAAACTAAACATCACCTCTAACTACTTGCTTGTGCTCTCTGTTCTCCTTCTGTCTTTCTTTTTGGAGGCACCTCACCTGCTCTGAGCTGGTCTGGCTGCTCTCTAAGCCAGAGGCACAGCTGCTGTCCTCTAACTTCCCTACACCATCATCCTGTGAATTCCCTTTGCCTCTTTCAATGCTTTTGGGTGTCCTGCTTCCTAGATTCCAAGACTTTCTCATACTTTCCTTTTTCTTTTTTTTTTTTTTAAGTACCTCCTTCAGTAGATTCCTGAGAAAGGGTAAAATAGATTTTAAAGATTGTTTAAAGTCTAAAAAGGGCTTTACTGTAACTGTTGGAAATCATTTTGCCTCAGAATTTTGAAGGCATTGCTCCATTATTTTCTGTTTCCCACCTGAAAAGTTCAGACATTCTGGCTCCCAGTCCTTTCTAGGTAAGATGTTCCCCCCACCACTGCCCTCTCTGGAAGCCTTTGGAATCTTCTCTTTACTCTTGGTTATCTAAAATTTCACAATCCTATGTCTTGGAGTGGGTGTCTTTTCAGCCATGATGCTGGAAACCCATGGGTCTTCTTAATCTACAATGTCAAGTCTTTTGGTTCTTGGCATTTTCTTTTTAAAGACTTGCTTTTTCTGCCCAGATCCTTAAGATTTTCTTTTTCTTAGTCTTTTGCTGGGAATACTACCATTTGGAATTAACCCTCTGATTTTTTTTTTATGTTTTAATCCATTTTCCCTATTTTTGCCTTTTCTGTTGGACTAAGGGAACTTTTTAACTTTTTGTTTCTACTTCTGTTGAATTTTCTTCTCTCATATTTTTTAATTTCCAAGAGCTTTCTTATTCTCTGAATATTCCTCTTGACTGTCTCTGTTCATGTTTTACGGATATAAAACAATAGACATTTTTAAAAGTTATCTTCTGGTTTTTATATCGCCTTTGTTTCCACTGAGTTTCTTTTTTGTTTTCATTTCTGCATTTCACTTTAGAGGTGTTCCTGAAATGCCCAGTGATTGTTCATTTCTCATTCTACTTAAAAGTAAAATACTTTATATGAAATGTTCAGAACAGGCAAATCTAGAGAGACAGCAAGTATTTTAGTGGTTGCCTGGGAAGGGGGTGAGGGGGTGTGCACGGGTGGGTAGGAGGGGGAGTGCTAATGGGCAGAGTTTCTTTTTGGCATGGTAAGATGTTCTAAAATTAGATTGTGGTGATGGTTACAAAGCTGTGTCTATACTTAAAAACCACTGAATTGTACATTTGAAATGGTGGGTTTTATGGTATGAAGTTATATCTCAATAAAGGTATGTTTTTAAAAACCAACAAAAAAGAAACACACTAAACAGATGACTAGATGTTCACTGTGCAGGAGTAGCACAATTCACCTGGTCAGCTTCACTGTACCAGGGGGCGAAAAGGAACCCGCCTTTTAGAGAACCCCCAAATGTCAGTATCTGTAGGTTTTTCTCTTATGCCATTTTTTTCCCTGAAAGAAGTATTTCTATACCCTGCCTAGATGGCATAAACCTGGCCGTCAGTATTCTGGGCCAAGCGAGTGAAAAAGACTAGGCAGGTGAGGATTCATCATTCAATACGTAGAATTTCATTTAATCCTTATTCCCTGAAGAGATTGTACCAAACAGGCTCAGGATCTGGGGTCAGCCAGAGTAGTTGGGGGTACAGTTGGATTTGCTCTATCTTCCCTTCCCCCACTGTGTAACTTCTATTGCTTATATTATTTTTATGGTGTTTATATTCTGTTCACTCTAACCCTAAACTGCAACTACTTTTTTAATGTAGTGAGTCCCCTTAATGTGCAAACCGCACGATTCCTTCATTTGGGGAAACTGTCTTCCATCTAATTTTGAATTACCTTCTGTTTTGTTATTTTAGGGACACTAGCGGGTCTTAAGCTCATCTCCTTTGTTCTCAGCATTTATCATTTCTTTTCTAACTGCTCTACTCTTCCCTACCTCTCATTCATTCTGATTGGCTCAAACCTTTCTTCCAAGCTAGAACCTGATTTCCTAACTTGTCTATGTTTCTAATTTATGACCTGTGGTGGTGTGGTTTGGATTCTCATTTTATTTCATTAATTCTGCAATCTCCTTCTCCACCTCATTTTTTTTAATCATCATCTTATCTTTGAGCTTTTATTGAATTTATGCTCTTAATAACATTTTTCCATGATAAACTGTGTAGAGTTTTTGTTCCTTGGGTACTATTTTCTTCCAGACTGGATTCTTTTGTCTTCCACATGCCTTTTTCTTATTATTCTATAATGTGTTTTTAGGGTTGCCATGCCATTTCCTTTTATCTTGCTCACACTTTGCATGGGCAGACTGCCCACACTACATATTTGCTCAGATACAGTAAGTGAATTATCATTAAAACTGGCTTCCCATCTTAACTAGCACCAATTTTTCCTGTCTTGAAGCTGCATTTTGAGGACTGGATGTTATTTTCTACCCAGTTTTCTGTAACCTGAGGCAGAAGAAAAGAAGGGAGGCAGGGAGGCAGCATAAGGGAAATGCTATCCCTGCAATTTAATCAGTAATATTCTGCTGAAATTTAATAAATGGTTCGACTGATCAAACTTTCAAAAATTTCTGACCAGGGCTTATGCATCCCATTAGAAATCAGATGAAGCTACTACGGGGTAGCAGTCTGTCCCCTTGGCAGAACCCAGGAGGCAGCAGCCCTCATAAATGGATAAAAAGTAAACAGCCCTGATTGGGATTTAAGGAAACAGCCCTCTATTGGTAGGTAGGTTCATACTCTTCAAATCAGAACTTTAGTTGGGCAGTCTCTGTCAACTTCTTTTGATCTAGGAATTCTACCCCAGGAATCTAGGCTACAGAAACTGTTGTACAAGTACATAAAATTATATGGTACAGAGATGTCATAACAACACTATTTATAATCCTGAAAACTTGAAAATAATCTTCAATAGGAAATTAAATGAACCATGGTACATGGAATGCTTGCCCAACATTCATCTCATCCCTGAGGATCAGACTAATTAAATCATGGTGATCCCATTCTCTCTCTCAGTGATTAGCTTAGGAAGACTCAAAGGAGAGGAGTTCAGCCTGAGGCTAAGAACCAGGAGAATCAGTGAGAAGCACAGCTACACCTTGACTATCTATCTGTATCTAGAACCATACAATCTCTGCTATGTCAGATAATCAGTTTCCCGATTGTTCAAACCAATGTAAACAGAAGTATTCTTACTTAACGATGAAGATATACTAAGGACATTATGCAAGAAGAGGCAGATTATACACACATACAGTTAAAGATGTTCCTAATAAGTTAAAAAAAAAAAAAGCTATAAAGCAGTGATAATATAACCATTTTTGTTTTTAAATTGCAAATATGTGATACGCGTGGACGAACTTAGACTAAAATCTGTTGTAATGGCTGCTTCTTTGATAGGATTACTAGGATCTTTTAACTTTCTATATTTCTCTATTATTTGAGTTTTTACATTATATATTCTTTTGTAATCAACAAGATAAAAATAAATTCCTTTCTATTAACTAATTTATAGCAGCGCTGACATTGGTTTATTACCCTTCTGTAAGTTTCCATAATAAAGTCATCTGAATTCTATGGTTTGGGGTTAATTTTTTCATAGTTAAGGAATGTATACACATAGTCAAGAGGGCTGAGAATATAATAAATGGCTCACCATTCTGTGGACAAACTTAAAAAGTAACTAAAACAATACGACAGACCAATCTTCATGACAATGAGCTCCAAGTAACTGTCCATATTATTTGCCTCCACTGAAATTCATCATATCAAACATTAATTGAAATAAATAGACCATGTTGAATGTTTACTATGTTCCAGACACTGTACTGGGTGCCTGGAGTAGCTAACAGTGAGCACTGTGGCTTAGATAGGCTGTCCTCAAAACAGTGCTTCTTTAAATGAGCTGATCTTTTTAACTATTGAGCTCTTCATCTAAAAAGCAGACCACACACAACTAACTCCTCCTGGTGGCTAAAGACATTTTACAGAATTTTACTCCCCTACTGAATGAATATTAAAACCAGTGCCTCTTTGCCACTAAATTTTCATGCCCTCATCAAGGCTAAATTATCTATTTTTTACAATGTATACATTTTTGGTCATTCACTATCTTTTTACTGTTAAATGTCCTTGGTGGTTTTTTCCGTATAAAATCAATTTCCATGCAAAGATGACCAAAAACGCCTGCTGTTCTTTGTCTACACAAACAGGTCTTACTATCTTTACCTTGGCAAGATAACCACAAATTCAGGAACCTATTCAGAAATTCAAGTTTTTCAGTTCACCAAAAGTGGTCAGATCCTGATTTTAAAACATGAGAATAACAGCATTAAAGAACTGATAAATCAAAAAGCCAACTTCAATGAAAAATATAGGCTTAAGGTAGTCAGAATGTTACTTTCTTTTATAAGAAAGTCTACAAAACAAAACAAAAAAAACCCCACAATAATTGTAACAGCAAGGCAACAAACTGAATTATACTAGTACACATTGAGTATGCTCAGTAATAAATACCAAACAGAAGCTGGCAGAAGTTAAGAAACCAAATTATTTTTCTACCTTCAAGTTTCTTTAAAATAGCATTCCTTAAGGAGAATACCATTTTCCGGCTAGCAAGGAAACTGACAAAGATCTGTAAGTTCCATAATACATGCTGTTAAAGGTTTGGGGAGGTAAGTGCCAATGGGAATATAAATTGGTTCAAGCTCTGTAAAATAGCATTCCTTTGTATTTTTTTAATCTAGAATAACTTCACATTTACTTTAAGGAAAAGTCTTGTTAAAATAGTATCATTTATGTCATTTAGTTAAGTATCAAATCTCAATAGTAACAGAACTGGTCCTTTACTCTTGGGATATAATTCCTACACAGTTCTCAGGATCAAAGCTCTTATGTTTCTCAGTCTTCATCTGGTTATCATCTACTCAATATTAAGCATGCAAATAAATACATTAACAATTTGGATATAGTACTTATTTTGCATAGAATAGTATAAAACATTTATACTGATTCCATACTGAGCGAGGTGTCAGCCCAATTCAAAACTGGCCTGTTCTTTCTGAACATTTTAGTCATATTTCAATAATACTAAAAAACAAAAAAACTGTTCCGTGTTTTATACGCTAAGACACAGGATAAATGATAAAAAGATTGAAAGCTCTAAAATCTTCAATCAAGAAAATATTTTATGCACTTTTAATGAATTAGAACTACAGCATAAGAACTTCAAATCAGAACTTTAATTTCTGTTGTAAATAATTATTGGGTAGAAAGAAAAATGTATTTTCATGTTAGTATAACCTCCCTAAATAATAATGGAATTCTCTGAAACCAAAGTTGTGACTCAATGTAAATAATGCTAACTGTATACTAGGACAATTCTGAAATAACATACAAGTTGTTTTTGTGGGTATTTCATATTATCACTTCAGAACCACCAGATCTTTGCATTTTTAAAATATTTTCGCCTCACAGTGAACATTTAAGAAGGCCAACTCTAACATTAAACAAGTTAATCTATCAAATTAACTCTTCCCTTAACTCATTCAAAATTTGACATGCTATTTATGCTAAATTCTTAAAAGTGTGATAAAAATGCCAGGGAAGAAACTGAACTATCGCTAAGGGATGGTGGAGACATGAAGACTTAAGTTGCCCTCTCATGACAAAGTTCAAATTAATTTTACATTAAACCAACTGAAAATACTTCCTCCTTCTCCATGGTTGTCCATGCCCTACACTCCTTGGTCTGCTACCTAAACCAGGAAGAGGTACCAAGACAAAGAGCAGCCAGGACTGGAAGTATGAAATATAAAAATGCTCCCTGACATTTGTTAATCCACTTGACAAACATTTCTTAAGCATTTGCTATTTGATTTCATTTATCTCACTCAGTTCTGATAATAACCCTGCAAAGAGCTTATTAGCATTCTTCTAACAGTATTTCACATGAGGATCTCTGAAGGTAAATAGCTTCTCTAAGATCACCACTACGTAGTGAAGAGAAGGCAGGAACTCATTTTCTGACCCTCAGTGTGGTCTTCTAAAACCTTCTGTCCTTATCAGATGATCTGCATTCAAGTGCCAGCTCTACTGCTTACTGGCTATTCCAGGGCTTGGGCAAATCACTTAACCTGTCAGCTTTCTAGTATCTTCACCTAGAAAACAGTGAGAACAGGAGTATCTCACCAGACTGCTGTGAGATTTAAATGCTCTAAGACACATGAACATGCTTTAAAAGTTGTTACTTTTGCCTATTACTATTTCATGCCCTGCCCTGTGCGATGTTAACTGTTTCATATTACAAATTGATTATTTTTAGCTATAGACCTCCAGTAACAGAGCTATTATCTTGTTGTATGTTAGAAATTTTCGAAGGATATTTCTGCAGTCTACCGAGGTTTAGGTGGCATAAAAGAAATCTAAAAACTTCTTGATTCAGGCCTAACTTTCAATACCCCCCAAATAAGTTTAATATTGGCAAAACCTAATCCATTATAATTTTCATTTTGACTAGGTAGTATATTACTATGGTTTAAATTTCAAAAGACACCAAAGGGTATTAGTAGGTGCAAAGTCTTCTGAGCTGGTCCCCTAGCTTCTCAGACCCCCTCCCCAGAGACAACCAATATTTTTGTCAGTATCTCATGTATTCTTCCAAAGATACACAGGTGTATCTATTCTCTCCTGCTCACTTTTTACGTAAACAGTAGCATCCTACATACATTTCTTCACCTTGCTTTTTTCCACTTAACAGCATTATCAGTAAATAAAGAAGTGGTTGGGTTGTTGTTGTTTTTTTAACTGCATTAAATTTAACTTAATCCACCCCTTATTAAAGGACATTTAAGCTGCTTCAAAGCTACAATGAGTAATCTTACTCACTGAATATTCTGTAGGTATGAAAATATATCTAGTGCATAAAATCCTAGAAGTGGAACTGCTAGGTCAAAAGATGGGTATTTTTAATTTTTACAGATATTACCGAACTGCCCTTCACAGAGCTTGAACCAATTTATATTCCCATTGGCACTTACCTCCCCAAACCATATGTATTATGAAACTTACAGATCTTTGTCAGTTTGCTTGCTAGCCGGAAAACGGTATTCCCCTTCCTATAATTTTTAGTTTTACTTTGTTATAGATCTTTCTGAGAAGGGATAAAGTGCCGATAGGTACGAAAACAAGGTGACAACAAATTAACTCTGCAAACCTCAAAATACTCAAAAGTCGAATTTTATAATAAATTTTTAAAAAGCTCTTTTCAACCTAGCAGAAAATAATAGGCATGCTGCAAGGTATAGTTCAGGCTAAATGTAGAAATAGGGTTAAAGCAGAATTAGAAAATATATACATATTAAATTTGTGGTAAGTTACTAAGAGAAATTAAGGGTAGTTTCTCTGTTTCCCTTGAGTTTTGAAGTTTGATTTTTTTTTTCAATTTTAAAATTTTAGGAACTTATATATATATAGTCAGTTCTGCTATAATGCTTATCTTGAACATGCAAATTTGTTCCCATTTGACTGATATATTAGGGAACAATATGAGCAATTTCATCTGAGAAACACTAAGTAAACACATAAAAACTGCACCCATCGGCACTGAGCAGTGTATGAATACACAAAACATGCACATCCCCCAAACATCTATCACATAATCAAAACAGTGGGGTACTGACATAAGGATAAATATATAGGTCAATGGAAAAACAACTAAAGATCATGTGTTTATGATCAACTGATTTTTGACAAGGGTGCCAAAATCACTCAAAGGGGGAAAATAGCCTTTTCAACAAAAGGTGCTGAGACAACTGGTGGGCCACGTGCAAAAGAATGAAGGTAGGCCCTTACCTCACACTGTATACAAAAACTTATACAAAATGGACCAAAGACCCAAATGTAAAACCTAAAATTATAAAACTCTTAGAAGAAAACATACGAGTAAATCTTTATGACCTTGGATTTGGCAATGGATTCTTAGATGACCCTAAAAAACGCACAGCAACAAAAGACGAAAATTGATTAATTAGATTTCATCAAAATTAAAATGTTTAGTGCTTCAAAGGACACAATGAAGAGAGTGAAAAGATAACCCACAGAAAGAAAGAATGTGCAAATCATGTATACGATAAAGGATTTGTATTTAGAATATATAAAGAACTCTTACAACTTAAGAGTAAAAAAGACAAATAACCCAATTCAAAAATGACCGAAGGATCTGAAGAGATATTTCTCCAAGGAAAATATATAATTGCTAATAGGCACATGAAAAGATGCTTGACATCATTAGCCAGTAGGGAAATGCAAATAAAAAAACCCAAGGAAATAACACTTTACACCCATTAGGATGGCGCTAATCATAAAGGCAGGTAATAACAACTGTTGGCAAGGCTGCAGGAGGAGAACTGGAGGCTTCATACCCTGCTGTGGGAATGTAAAATGGTGCAGCCACCTTGGAAAACAGTCTGGCAGTTCCTCAAACAATTAAACAAGTTATCATAAGACCCAGCAATTCCACTCCTAGGCATATACTCAAAAAAATAAAAACATTATGTCCATACAAAAACCTGTATACAAATGCTCCCAGCTGCTCAGTCATAACAGCAAAAAGTAGAAACAACGCAGATGTCCATCAGCTGATGAGTGGGTAAACAAAATGTGGCATACAAACGCACAATGGAATGCTATTCGACCATAAAAAGGAATGAACTACTGCAGAGCTGAACTTTGAAAATATTATGGGTAAGTGAAAGAAGCTAATCACAAAAGATCACATTTTATATGAGAACACTTTTACGAATGTCCAGAATAGGCAAATCTACAGAAACAGTAGAGATTAGTTGTTGCTTAGGGCTAGAGGAGCAGGGGTAAGGAGGAGATACCTAAAGGGTATGGAGTTTCTTTTTTGAGGTGATGAAAATGTTCTAAACTTGACAGTGATGATGGCTGCACAACTCTTGTGAATATACTAAAAACCACTGAACTGTACACTTTAAATAGGCAAAGTGTATGGTATTTGAATTATATCTCAATACTACTTAAAACTCATCTCCCTGGGTTGCTGGCGGGGAGGTGGGTAGGGGGGATGGGATAAATGGGTGATGGGCATTAAGGAGGGCACTTGTTATGATGAGCACTGGGTGCTGTATGTAAGTGATGAGTCACTAAATTCTATTCCTGAAACTAATATTATACTGTATGTTAACTAATGAATTTAAATAAAAATTTGAAACACAAAACAATAAAAACAAAAACAAAACAAAACAAACCCCAACTCCCAGCTCTCTTAGTTTCCCTCATGTGTATGAGTCACACCTTCCACATCTGGTCCTTAACTTCCCATCAGATTTAACAGCAACCTTCCTTTACCACTTCATAATAACTTACAAGTGGCAACTCTTCCCACACTACTTCCAGAAAGCAAATTTCAGGGGTTTTTTTTCCCCAAGGAAAAGGACCATATTCATTATAATGTTTATCAACTTAACTATTTAACATGTATAAAACTATACTACCATTTTTATTAAGTTCCTATCTTTTTTATGTATTATTGTCAAGAGTTTTCGAGTGTTATGCCTCAATCCTGCCTTTCCCATAAGCTCTGTGTTTTTTAGTGCCCAATTTTGCATAGTGTAGGGATTTCTAGGGATGCATATTGCACACTATGGCAGAACTAACTGCAGAATCAGATGACAACGTCTCCCCCAAATATACCATTATTAGAAACACAGTTCAAAGCTGAGTAAATCACCAATCCAAACCTATAATGTTTCAACTGTTTTTTACTGCTTAAAAATTTCAAACTAAAATGCTAGAAGAAATGAATGCCATTAGAGATACTATGGTAACAATGTGGGAAAGTTTTCAATGATTACACTTTTGTTTTCTAGAGACCTTATCGACACCAGAAGACAGTTCTGCAGGGAAACAATATTCATTTCAAAAGGAAAACGTCAATAATTTCTGGAGCCTAGCTGCTAGCCAGCATGCAGCCTCTGTACTACTTGCGCTGTTCCCTTCCAAATTACAAAAATTACCACTTTCACTTCAGTTTCTATGGTTTCATTCATTACCTTAGCATGGATATCTTTCCCTTTTCCCTTCATCTCACCAAATCTCACACTCCCGATCCAAATCCTTTACTGACCATTCCCCCATCCAGCTCATTCTTCAGTGGTTTCCTACCCCTCTGAGTTCCAATAGCATTTACTATCTGATTGACACAATTTTAATCTCATATTGTTTGTTCATTTTATTCTTGTCCCTTGACCATACAACTTCTCAGCAAGAGAATTATGGCTAATACTTCAGCACCCACACAAAGCTTCACAGCATGGAGCACAGAGTAAGAACTCAAGAAATTTTTGCTATTGGGTGATAAAGAGGACAAAATCACGGGCACCAAATAACTTCACAGCTTTCTTAGTCACAATTTAACCATTTCTGATAGGAACCATTTCAATGCCTTTGAAGAAGCTAACTAACTTAGCTGTGCTTAATTTATATATGGCTGCTAAGGAAATAAAATCCTATAAAACTTGCACTCAGAAGTCTTACCACAAAAGAGGCTAAACAAGAAATTATAGTTGTTACACTAAGCATTTTTAGATTTTGGATCCCAATTCTACATTATAAGATGTATGGAAGCAATTTTATCTGTAGCAATTTTATCACAGTGACAAATCATCCCTGAGGAGTGGTTCTCAAAGCCTTCTTTTGGTAGGGGAAACCTTTTTTCAAACAAAAGGCGAAGTGGAATCCTCCCATACAGAAAAAAAGCAGAGCTGATCTTGCTAAAGTGGAAGGAGGAGCCTAGAGTTCTACTTGCTTGAGTCCCCCCTCAAATGTATACAACCCCTTCCCTATCCCCAATCCCCAACCACGGTGGGCCCTTAAGGCATTCTTGAGAACCACAGTCTGGAAAAACACTCGTAGAATAATCAGAAAGCTGCCATGAATAGAAAAACACTACATTAATTTTTTTTTAATTTCAAACACCACTAAAATATAAAATTAAAACTTACCCATTTCTGCTGAAAACTCTTAGCCATGCTTTGATGTTTGGTCCTAACAAACACAAACAAGGTACAGTAGTAAAGGTAGACAAAATAACTGCAAATAAAAATGTTTCCAACACCAACCTAGGAAAAAAAAGCTTTATTAATTTTTTTAAAGCATTAAACGTGCATGTACACGACATAATCTTGGTTATTTAAATAGATTTAACATAAAAACATTTTCTTATACTTTACTTTGAAAGGTAACAGGAGTCCTACCAAAATGATAACTATAAAAAATTTTACTACTGAAATACAAGCTATAAAAAACAATCTAGCAAATACCCGGCTTTATTTTTTTTTAAAGATTTTATTTATTTATTTGTCAGAGAGAGAGAGAGAACAAGCAGGGGGAGTGGCAGGCAGAGGGAGAAGCAGACTCCCGGCTAAGCAAGGAGCCCGATGTGGGACTTGATCCCAGGACCCCGGGATCATGACCTGAGCTGAAGGCAGATGCTCAACCGACTGAGCCACTCAAGCGTCCCAAATATCAGGCTTTAATGATAGAGTTCAGAAGTGTTAAATACCCTCTGATCCATATGAGACTCTCCACTGCAAGCAACCCCATTTTTAGATAATTAACTTTCTTCCTGAATAGTCTCTGGAACTTTCTCTGCAACTACTGGTTCAACTCTAGCTTATACTGGAGCCACTTGGAAAGTGAGATAAAGATTGGGGGGCTGCATCCCTAGAGTTTCTGCAGCCTGAGAATTTGCTTTTGATAAAATGCTGATGCTGCTGGTTTTAGAACCACTGCTCAAGACATTCATTCTACTCTACAATGGATTAAATAGAAACTACCATTTCCCATTACAAAGGTCTTGTCCTCACCTCTCTAGAAAAGAACTACCCATTAATTTAGTGTGTGTATATATACAACTATGTGTAAATATACATAAAACTACATACATAACTATATGTGTGTGTCACAACTTGTCTCACCGTGATCTTTTTTTTTTTTTTAAGATTTTATTTATTTGACAGAGAGAGAGAGAGCAAGAGAGGGAACACAAGCAGGGGGAGTGGGGGAGGGAGAAGCAGGCTTCCCGTGGAGCAGGGAGCCCAATGCGGGGCTCGATCCCAGGACCCTGGGATCATGACCTGAGCCGAAGGCAGACGCTTAACAACTGAGCCACCCAGGCGCCCCTCTCACCGTGATCATTAATCACTGCTAGATGAAGTTTCCCAGCCTGTGATGAACATTATATAAGAAATATTCATGAATTTAGTTTTTTTAAAAAACTGGTCAGCTTTGAAAAAGTGCTGAGTTAAATTCTGCCTTTAAACTATCAACATTAGGTTATTAAATAATTAAATACAGGAATCTATTGACTTAAGAAAAACTTCTTTCAAGCACTTCAGAATCATATTTACTGATATGCTAATTGTAACTAATTTATACATATCATTATGGTAAGTTCCCTTAGAGGTTCTAAGGGCCACACATTTATTGGTATAGTTTCTCATCTACCTCCCCACCCCCCACATGCAATGGGGCAATAAAAGGCTAGGTAATAGAAGCATTCAATGAATTAAGTTATTCTCCTTATGAAGTAATGTTAAAAGAATATCATTACTAACAAAGGGCAATGATGTCAGTATCCTTCTGTGATCTGGTAATTAAACACACCATGGTTTTTCATTCATCACCAACAGAGTTAGTGCTTTGTTTAGTAAACAAGTGTTTTAAAATATTATTGCCTTAAGGTAAAAATTTCAGACTTACTCTATGAGTGGTGCTCCATATAGAACAAAAATTACATGAAAGAAGAAACATGACATAAGAAAGTAGATACAGCATTTCAAAAACCTGGTTATCTAAAAAAGAAATGAGAACAATTTGAAGGCTCAAGACAATGCCTAGAGGACAGCAAATGCTTCCACTTTATCTACAAATACAACTTATTCCCATGTGTGCAACAGTTGAATGTTCTTTACGTCGGGTAGCCTGAAGTGCACGGACCTCTAGACAGCCCCACAAAAGAGCCTACAAGTCACAAATCATCACCCATATTCCACCCACCTAATCAGCACTAGAATCAAAAAAGCATTTCTGTTCCTACAGTATTCATTGAGCTATGTTACTAATCAGTATTTATAAAATATTTACCAACAACAGAACGCTATGATACAAAAAAACGCACAGTCCTTATTATGTGATGCATGAAATCTTTGCAGAAAATAAGAACTACAGTTTTTTTTTTCATTTAAAAACAAAATTCATTTAATTCATTTAAAAAACAAAACAATTTGGAAAATTGTACCAAAAAAGCACAATACTAAATAATTCCCCAAATCATATTCATGTGATTATATGATGCATATGATAAAAGACCTGCATGTCTGCAAATCAGTGTGGGATCTACTTGATTTGGAGCTTAAGAAGATCTAATTATAAGACACACAGTGAGTTTTTTAATTGTAGGGGAGTAAATGTGTTTTAAATTATCTAAGAAAGCTACACATAGTATTGGGTAATGTTAAGGGAGGACTTTATTAATTTAAAGTAATAGTTAAGTGTTACACATAGTGAATATTCCGGAAAATAGATTCTGATATTTGAAAACTTTAACACTGTTTAGTCGAGGCAGGTCATGTTCAAAACAAAGCTACCACAGAGGCTTATTTGGTAATTTCTGAAAAATCCATTAAGTTTCTCTCAGAAATGGAAAAAATAAATGAAAATAAACTAAAATGTCTTATAAAGTTTAAAGATATGAGTGCTACATCATGCATTTATCTGCAATGGTGACTTAAAACATGACTATCTAGGTTTACAATGCTGTAATATCCATTGAAGACATCCTAATTCCACAACTGATGCTTGGCAAGGGTCTATCGAACATTGTGGGCAGCCTTCCAGCAATAATAGGCTATTGATTTGGAAAAAAAAAAAAAAAATCAGGTTCTCTTTACTCATTGTAAATAACCCCATGAGTACTTGAATAATACTTTATTCTTTCATTAAAAGAAACACTACCTCTATCTAAAAATCAGTTATTAAGAAATAAGCCTTACCTTGTATGATAATGAACTTCTTTTAGAGGATGCATTTGGTTTCACTACTAAATATAATACTAGATTGACGGCAGTTACAAAAACAGAACAGATGCACAACCATGTCAAGTGTGTTTCCAATATTGAGAAGTTCTCCAAGAAGAATGATGGAATGAAGACGCTTAGGATAATTGAAAATATGCATAAAAGATGGGTATACAGTAGTCTCTTGATATCAGTATCTTTCATGGTGTTTTCTTGAGGCTATCTAATGAAAAATTAAGAAAAGAGCATATCCAGTAATGATTTTTTCCATTGTCTAAATGGTCCAACACCTAAAAGTAAGCAAGAACAAGTCAATTTTCTACGCACAATAATGTATTAGTTTCAGAATATGGGAAGATGCATATGTATAAATGTACATGTAGACTAATATGGCTCAAAAAGGTCTCAGAGCTTGAAGAGGACAAATTTACTAATTTCTTAAATATTTATAACTAGCTTCTGTAAAAGGGTCATGTATTAGGTCCAATTAAGGGATTCGTTTTCTTTTCTTTTTCTGTTTTTTGCCAAAATCACAGAGGTAAAAACAACATGCACGGATTAATGATTTGCTCTTGTTGGAAATATAACCTATGCATTCTAGAAACCCCATGAATACACTTTGGCCAAAATGTTGGCTTTTTTTTTTTTTTTAACCACTGTGGACCCTTGTCTAACATCACAGTAGTTCACATCTTCTGGCAAATGACAAGTGACACCAAGTGCACACTTGAATACTCAAATGGTGGCCAGTGTAATCAAGAAAGTTCAAAGAACATTATGCTAAACTAAGGGATCCCAATGCTCCAGAAATACCAAAATGACAATGTCTGTTTCATGTGCTAAGTTCCAATCAAAAGTAGAGCATAAATAAGAGAAAAAAGTCTACTTTCTCTCTATAAAATACACATTATATGTATAATATGTTTATTTATAAGTTACTTAACATAATACATAGTACTGACTAATGTTAAGTAGGACCTTATTAAAGTAACAATCCACATGTTACACTGTGGTGAATATTCCAGAAAAACAAAAGGGGAAGTCCAGGCCTTATCCTAACAGCTCTGATCTAATTCACACTACAATTTTCCAAGGCAAATACTCTACTGATAAGGAAACAGGATAAGACACGTTAGGGGACATGTCCAAGGTCCCAAGCTCCCAAGCACGAAAGCCACATCAAAGCCTCGCCTCTTTGATATAAAGATACACATCAGGGGTTGAGAAAAGAACAAACTGCAAGAAGGGAGAATGGAAAAGTTTCTCGCAGGTCCTATCCTCCGCGGACTGAGGGGCGGGGCGGAGGATCCGGAATACACTGTCTCAACCGACACCTCTTCGGATTATTCTTCTGGGCACCTCTCAGAATCCCAAGTGACATGAGCAGATTTGGATCTAATACAGTGAGCAGTACCCAAACTCAAATGCTTACTGAATGAATGAACGAACGAAGGAAAGAGGGTGGGTCCTGCGAAAGCAGCCCTGGGGTGGGCCCTGGCGAGCACACAAGGACGCCCGTCGGGCGCCCCTCCGGCGGCCACGGCCCTGGCGTCCGCCGTCTGACCTAGCCCGGGTTCGCAGGCACTGAGGCTCGCACAGGAGGCTCCGCGGAAATCGCAGGACCTGTCTCGGCAGCCCCACCCCAAACTCGGTCGCTCGGGACTCTGCCCAAGCCTCACCCAGGGCGAGTGTGAGCAGCGGGGGACGCGCTGAGAGGCATAATCAAAGAGCACGGGCGCGGAGACCAGGAGAAATGGGAGGGCCACGCAGAAAGACGGCTCCGAAAGAGAACCGGGTCCATCAGGGCAGCCCCTGGGTCACGCCGGAAGGGTGGCCCTCGGACGGACGGCGGGCGCGGGCGGGCTGGGGGCACATACGCTCTCGGTTATATGGGCAGTTGGTGGGGGCTGCTTGCACCCCCGGGAGGCCCGCGTGCCGGGAGGGTTCCGCTGGGCTTACCTAACTCTCCCGCCAGCGGAAGAGAAACGGGGTCTACTACCTCCCACCATCAGGTACGATTCGCCGCCCTGGCCATCGCGCAGGCGCAGGCCTGTGGGGCGGAGACCCAAGACCGCACAGCCAATTGCAGAACCGGAGGGGCGGGCAATGGGAACAGCCCCGCCTTCCAGCTCGCGTTTAATTCCTCCCGCGGCTTCTCAGGTGTGGAATGGGCGGGGCGGAGGGCGGAAGGGCCGGAAGTGGGTTGTCGTAACCCGGAAGGGGAATCCTTCCCTGGCTGTTGTGTTGACATTTTCGAGCTGCTGCTGTTTCTGCGGCCAAGGGAACCGTCGGGGAAGGATGGTGTGCGAAAAATGTGAGTTAAGGGGCCACATCTTTGGGAGAAGGAGGCTAGGAGAAGCTAACTGGAGCTCTTCGGGTACTTCGCCTTTTCTTTGTTTTTCTTTCGGCCACAGGTCTCCGATGCCAGCCTTTGTCCTTCTACCCCTTTGACCATTCCTTCCCTCCTCCACGACCGTATAGTCGTTTTGCATTCAGAGTGGTCTTAGTTTTGCACTCATTTGTCTATTTCCTTTGCCTCCCCTACGACCAACCCGGGATCTCATACAGCTCTTGACTGGCTCCTTCGCCTCACAGACCCTCAGGGTTGGAATGGATCTCAAAAGTAACATACAATATCTAGATTTTCCAGATTTAGCAACATTAAAAAAAATGAACACTTTTTATTAGGAGAAGTAGGTCCCGTGCAATATTTGAGACTTGTCTTTGCTTGGTGCTCTTTACTACTGAAAGTACATTGGACTTACTTTTAGGACGTGACAGTACTAAAACGCCATTCATTGTTTGAAATTTAAATTTAACCGGGCATCCTATATTTTAACCAGCAGCCCTAAGTTAGCAGCCTATCCAGTGGCTTAAATGCTCTTTGCATGAATACCTGTGGTATTGAGGCAGGGTTCAAAAAGTCTCACCACCTTCAAAGCAGTCTGTATCGATGTCTCTCACTTTTAGAAAAGTCCTTCCTCCCTATTGTTGCCATCAGTGATTCTAATTCTAAATTCTAATTTCTAATTTCTAATTCTAAATTCTAAATTCTAATTCTAAACTCTTGAGGTTTCTAGAAAATATGATTTTTTGATGTCACAGACTGTTTGCTTTAAAACGGCTGTCATATCCCTAAGTCTCTTTTTCCTCAGGCTAGACATTTCTGGCTCTTCTGAGACAAGGTTTCAAGTCCTCTTATCTGGATTAATATTAACATAATCCACTTTGTTTATACCTCCCCCCCACACAGTAGATAAACCTTTGAACACAGGCACGCATGAGTTTGAATCACAGTTTTTACATTAGGTAAAAGAATAATTATGGGCTAGTATCGAATATTTCTTGGCCCCAGTTTTCTCATTTGAAAAATGAGAAAAATACGTAACTTATGGGTTTTGTGACAATTAGATAATGTAGGTAAAGCCTGATTTAAAAGTGCCTTAGTGTATACTCAAAAACTGGTTATTTCTATCATAACCCCCAATATGTGGCACTCAGAATTGAACTCTGCCCCATTTTATGAGGGGTAGAGTGGAACTAATATTTCCATTTTTCTGTGCTTTATATCATCGTCTCACATTAAGCTTTTAAAAAATTATTGCAATGTAATTGACATAGATACAAGTCACCCATTTAAAATGTACCATTCTGTTATTTTCATTATATTCACAGGGTTGTGCAACCATCACCACAATCAATTTTAGAATATTTTCATCGCTCCAAAAAGCACATTAAGCTTTTTGACATTGATGTCCTTTAACTCTACTCCATCCAGTACTTAAGTTTTTTGGTTTTGCCTCTTTGAGTAAATATGACTTACATATATTTAGGTTATGCACCTTCCTTGATGTCTTCTCTCTTATGTAGTATAGTTCCTAAACATGTAAATTTAGCCTCCTATGTAATTTGTGTTAATTCTGTATATTTTAACTTTAGAGGACTGTTATTCTGCCTGTTTTAACTTGTTTTGTGTGATGTTCTTTACACCATAAGTGCTTTTTCTCAGGGAAATTGAGGATACTGGGCAAATTGTGAGAGTTAACTTCCTAAGATACATGAAAATTTTGAGAACCCAAGATCTAATGTGGTATTAAAATAAGTACACATAGTTGGTTCTGGGACGTGATATGTGTCCTAAAAGGTCATTTGCTTTTTACTTCTCTGCACTTCTGAAAGTCTATGTATTATTTCTTTGCTCTGATACCTTTCTACCTTCTTTAAGATCTTTAATACTATTCATCAGTCTTTTTAACTTATCTTTAGTCAGTCCCCTTGCCCTTTGTCGCTAGTGACTATTCCAAGCTCTCTGGTTCCTTAAACTTCCACACCTTCACCTACCTCATCCTCTGTTGACAAATACCTCCTTATAGGTATTAGAAAAGCAAGGTAATTACACGGGAACATTCTCAACTTCTTTTATTTCTTTTGCCATACCCATAAACAAATCTGCATCCATGCTCATTTACTTCTTTCCCCTTTTTCAAGGAAAATTCTACTCATGTCCTTGTTGCCATCCCTCTCTACCTCTTTGTCTCTATATCCTTTGAAATCCTTAATCAGCTCCCCTTCCATATAAAAATGCTCAATTAGACCCTGACTCCACCTTTCATTCTTGCATCTTGTCACCTTTTCTTTTCATTCATGCAACAAGTATTACATTCCTACCAAATGCTAGACAGTAGAACCAAAGGGTAAAGATTTTGTCTTACCATCCTTCATCATTATGCCAGGACATAGTTTATAGTAATCACAACAGATACTTGCATTGAACCTAAATATAACTGCATTCTTTCGTTTCCTGGATTTAAAACCTTTAATAAATTCTCAGTGTGCAGAGAATAATTTGGGGTTTCTATATTTAGAGCCTGGCATTCAGGATGACCCTCCACAATGAGGGCCCAGCTTATCTTTCCAACTTTATTTTCACTTATTCTTACCTTCACTCTTTGGCCAAACCAATCTACTTTGCATGCCCATGTGTGCCCTGAGCTTTCCATGCCTTTCTTCAGGATATATCCTTTCTCTAGTTTGCCTTCATCATCTCTCCTCCTCTTTCTTCACAGCCCCACTGCCAGATCCAGACCCTCTTCCTGCCTCCTCCATAGGCTTTTCTGGATTTCCCCAGCTAAGGTTATTTCTTTCTCCGTGGAATTTCTCAGTTACCCATTGCCCACAGTTAGTATCTTCAGTCTCGTTTCATAGTCCCTACCCCGGCATGAAAAGGCTCCGACTGTAAGACAGTGGTTGATACCACTGAATTTTAAGCTCCATGTAGTGTATTTATTAGATAGTAAATCCGAATTCCCCTTACTTTTACTATCTTGTTATAACAGGTGAAAAGAAACTTGGTACTGTTATCACTCCAGACACATGGAAAGACGGTGCAAGGAATACCACAGGTATTTTTCCATTTGGAAAAGAGAAGTTGAATCCCATGCTTCCTGTTACAAATGTTTTAGCTTTACATTATTTGTAAAAATAAATCTTTTGTGTACAAAGTATTTTATCTCTTAACTATTAAAGAATTCCAGATCCCCCAATAATTTAATATCTTTTATTTAGTTCTCTGGGTTACATGTTAAGAGTTCCTCATCTGTCAGGCAAAAGATAGCAAAATCATTAAATGATTTTCAACCAATGAGTAGATCATAGTAACTGATTTGATTCCGCTTTATTAGAGTCTGCATTTAATTCCCCCTCTCTTCACCTGACTTTTATATTCTTGAACAAATCATTTACACATTTACATTTTCACCTTCATATCATTATTACAGTTGAGGTGTTCCCAAAGGGAAGGAAAAAAAACACTTGTACTGTATTCAGGGTCTATGGCACCGAAGTAGTGGCTTTAAGATTTTACTCTAGATAAATTAAGTGTAGACCCATCCCTAAAGTCCTCTTTTGAGTCTGAGAAATAAAATGATTATCCACAATTTTATTGCTTTATAATAAATGTTTTCTTTTTAAGTAGTGTCTTAAAAACCTGGGTATTACCTGGGGATTTTTGAAAATTTTGATCCAGACTAGTCTACTGGTAGGAGGCCAAAGAATGAACTTTTTAACTAACTGTTAAATGTTAAATGTATATGTTATAGTGAAATGTGCAGAAATAACCTGCTAAAATACATGTATATTTTGATTTAGAAAGTGGCGGAAGAAAGCTGAACGAAAATAAAGCTTTGACTTCAAAAAAAGCAAGGTAGGTAATAGGAGCAGCCACTCCGCAGGCATATAACTTTCCACTCTCTTTGGTCTTAGACATGCTGGAGTGAATTTGGTGTGCATCATTCTATCGCGATAAAACAGAGTTCAGTAGTTCCTAGCATGCAAAGCCAAGCTGTCTGTTACAACCTGCTGGTTTCACCCTGCTCCTCCTCAGTGTATCAATATATGAAGATATTAGTGCTACTTTTTTAATATATAGTTTCATCAGAAAAAATGACTTTTATTTAATCTCATTCTTTTTTTTTTCTTTTGAAAACTGTGATTTCTTATCCCTAAAACTACTTTGCAGTTTCATTCAGGTGCTTCAGTGTGCTATGTTTTATAGAACTAGTTTTGGAATAATATTGCCTGGTTTAGGTTTACTCTAGGTTATTTTATCTGGTTCTTAATTCTCATACAAATTGGAGGTAATAGAGGGATGTAGACAGATCAGAAGCTCTGGAGTCAGCCCTAAATTTGGATTTGGACTCTGTTCCTATCTAGCTCTGGGGCCTTCAGGAAATTAAGCCAGTTTTCTGAACTTTACTTTTTCATCTAAGAATGGAGATAAAAGTGTCTCCCACCCTAAAAATCACTTTTTTTTTTGACACCACGCTTTATTATTTCCAGTCTTAAAAATGCCATGAACCCTTCCAGCTGCCACCCCATTGCCTTGCTTCCCTTCACAGCAAAAGTTTCCAAAAGCCTTATTCAGATGCTTTCTCAGTTAAGTCCGATTCGCGACTTCAGCCTCACCAAACCCCTGCAGCTGCTCTCAGCAGGATCACACCTGATGGACTTCTCTGTTCTTACCTTACTTAACCTTTTAACAGCTCTCATTTTTGCAACCTTCTGTTCTCTCTCTCTTTTTTTTAAAGTAAGCTCTACCCTCAATGTGGGGCCTGAACCCACAGCCCCGAGATCAAGAGTGGCTTGCTTCACTGACTGAGCCAACCTGACTCCTCTGCAGCCTTCTGTTCTCTGGGCTGTTGGGTACCATACTCTTTTTTTCCTCCCAACTCACCGTTCCTTCTCAGTCAGGTGCCTCTGGACTCAATCCTAGACCTTTCTCTTTTTTTTCTATTTATAAATGTATATAATCTCTCCTCAAGTGACTTTAGTCCAAAGGCTTTAAATTCAGACTGTATGGTTTTTGTTGTTTTTTTGTTGTTTTTTTTTAAGATTTTATTTGACAGAGAGAGACAGCAAGAGAGGGAACACAAGCAGGGGGAGTGGGAGAGGGAGAAGCAGGCTCCCGCCGAGCAGGGAACCCAATGTGGGGCTCCATCCCAGGACCCTGGGATCATGACGTGAGCCGAAGGCTGACGCTTAATGTCTGAGCCACGCAGGCACCCCCAAACTGTATGTTAATGACTCCCAGATTTATATCCCCTGTCCTGACTTCTCTTTTGAGCTCCAAAGATATACCCAGCTGCCTACTTGACTTACCAGTTTGGCGTCTACCAGGCAACCTCTTGTTCCTGCAGTCTTCTAATAGGAGTCTGATCATCACACCCCTCCAGTCCAGCCTTGCGAGCCTAAGAGCTAGAATTCTGCACTGATCTCTCCCTTTTCCTCACTTCTCTTTCATCAGCAAGTTCTTTAGCTCTGCCACCAACATATAACCTGAATCCACCTGCTTCTGTCCATCTCACTGCTATTACCCTCTTCCAAACCACTGGTATTTCTTACTTAGATGCCATAATAACTCTCCATCTTTCTGCTTCCTCTCTAGTTCTTTATGGTTCAGTCTCATAGTAGCCAGAGTGGTCCTTTAAAGGGCACAGAAGTGCTTTTCTCAGAACCCTGAATTGCTTTTCTTTTCACGTAGAATATAATCTAACCCCTGCACCCACTTTCCTAACAAGGTTTTCCATGATCTGGCCCCTCCCACCTCTCTGACTCCCCGTTGCAGCAACTCCTGCATCAGATAGACCAAGGCCACTCCCACTGGAAGAGGTTTGTGCTTGCAGCTCCTTCCTCCTGGAGCTCGTCCCACAGAGCTTACTTACATAGCTGGCACCTTCTTGTTACTAGGGTCTCAGCTGAGATGTCACCTCCTCAGAGTGAGTCCCTAACCAGCATTTGAATTAATATCTTCCCTCCTTCCCCTCATGTCTGCCGCAATATCCTGTTTGACTTTTCTCCTCAACGTGTATCACCATCTGAAAAACATGTTTATTCCTTTACTTACTGTCTTCCCTTTCCCTGTTGTCTTACTAGAATGTCAGCTTGAGGACAGAGGCTTTGTCTGTCAAGTTCATCTCTGGTGTGTAGAACAGTGACAGGCACATAGTAGGCCCTCACCAAGTATTTGCTGAATGAATAAACACCTGTTTCATGGCATCCCAAGGATTAGAAATAATAATAATAAAGCTTTTACTACCTGTAGTGTCTGGCTACCATAAGTACATAACGGTACTTTTTAAATAATGGATGTAAAACAGCGTAAGAGACTTAATCTTCAGTGGAGCGTCACACTAAGTATTGCTCTGACTCATTGATGTCTTCGAAGACCGTTCAGTTATTATTAACTAAGTTGTAATTTTTACAGATTGTACAGTTTTAGACACTTCCAGTTCCTTTATGCTCCCAACCTCACTCCAGTATCATTAATAAGTAGCTGTTACTTTGGATACTCCAAATGTCTCACACTGGAAAGCGTACTATTGTACTGCATTGAATCTAAGATACCAACACTTAGAAGATGTATCATTGCTTTAAGAAAGAAAAAGCTCTGCCAATTAATTGTAAGATTTCAGACATACTAAAATGTACATCTTAGAATAAAATATGGTTTGAAGCAAAAGTAAGCATCCATATGGATGCACACAAATCGAGCTTATTAAAAAGAGGAATATCTGTCTTCCCTTGTGCAGAGTACAGTGACATTCTTTTGGGTTTGGAGAAATTAACCTTTGAAAATGAGCTATTGTATTACACTACCCCAAGAGAAGAAACTAGGTCTAGGACAGTGTTGGCATTCGGTATATGAGTATTGTTACAAAAGTTATGGCCAATTTAGGGGGAATTATTTTCTACTCCAGTCACTATAAGGTGGCACTTTCATGTAGTAGAAACTCTTTTATGCAAGGGGATTGGATCAATTAATGGAAAATGTCAGTTAAAGGAGGCGATTATTAAAACATACACATACCTTCTTATAAGTCACAGCACATAACAGCACATGCATTCATCAGTCCTTTGGCACTGAGACAGGCTTTTTGAGTATGAGTCTACTGATAAGAGTTCATCATTTTCCTCACATAAATCATAACCAGAATGCACATTTCCAGTATCTTTAAAGCGGAGCCAAAACTGACAGACTTGCAAAGTGGCAAGTCCTTCCACTTACGATCTTGCCCCTATTTTGAAGCTGTCTCACCTAATTCAGTGGCAGTTCAGTGACTGTCACTGACCCAGCCATCCTAAAGCATTCTCATAGTTTTTAATAGAATTGGTCACTCTTTTTGTACCACATTTCATCAGTTTCCATAATATTAAACTATATCACACACACAGATGGGCAAATACAACTTGTAGAAACAGGTTTGGGATTAAGGAACTGACTGTTCACCAGCATACAAGTCATATAGAAGGGGCAGGGGTGTGCAGGCGCGGGGAGAGGAGCCAGCTGCAAGCGTGCCGTGCCCATCAGTCAGACAGTGTGACACAGAACAAAGAGCATGGATTGATCCCATTTGTTGCTAAAGGGAGGTCATTTAAGTGTTTCTATTCTATTATACATTTTTTTTCTTTTAAAAAAAAAAAAAACCTCTAGATTCGATCCATATGGAAAGAATAAGTTCTCCACTTGCAGAATTTGTAAAAGTTCTGTGCACCAACCGGGTTCTCATTACTGCCAGGGCTGTGCCTACAAAAAGGGTAAGTTTCTTTCAGTACCGTTTTTCTATTCATATCTAGCCTACTCTTGGTGCTGACTTAGATAACACAAGAAAGGAGTAGCCTTTCATAGATGCTGTTCATCAAGTGCTCTTTTTTCTAAAGCAAGATAAAACTTAGAACTTGTTTGTAGTTACAGGTCTATGCTTTCTTTTTCTCTTCTCTCATGCTGTTAATTTATGTTTTAAGCCTCAGGAGTGACTTAAATAAAGCAAACTGTTGGTATTCGGTATTTGGTATTATTAGTCGGTATTATGATTTGATTGCTTACATGTTTTGTTTGTTTGTTTTAGGCATCTGTGCAATGTGTGGAAAAAAGGTTTTGGATACCAAAAACTACAAGCAAACATCTGTGTAGATGTGTTGATGACATTTCTGGCTTTCTACATGATTTTACTTTTTGCTTCGAATTTTCAAGGCATAACATAGGTGTTCAAGTTCCAAAATAACACGTTTTAAGACAATATTAAACCGAGAAAGTTGATTGGTATTCATTTTTTGCTCTTAAGAAATTCTAAACAACAACGTAACTAGTTTCCTGCCTTAGTTCTTTTCCTCACAAGCATCTTATTGAACTAGAATAAGTGGCAAATTTAATGAGAATTATTTTCTCATTTCTGTAGATGCTTTTTATTTATCATTATTCATGTAATTCTTACCCTCACTCTCTACTTTATTGATATCGCAAAAGTGAGAAGGAGATTATTGATTGATATTTTGCTCTGAACTTTGCATCAGACTTATAACTCTTCCTTCATTCCCTTGTTGGTGGCATAGTTTGTAGAATCAGCAGTCTCTTCATTAACTGTAGGTTCACAGGGCATTGAAATATCCAAGACCATTATAGCTGAATAGTTCCTTAGTCATTAGCCCAGACCCAAATCACAAGTTGTATTTATGATACTTTTTATTTGTTCTTGAAGCCGAAGTGCCAATACCATTTGTGTGAGAATGAGAACACAAGGGTCACCCCGTGTGTGTCCAAGTGAATACACTGAATTTCAGAAAAATACATTTTATGCACATTACCTTGAATTCAAACTGTCATGAAAGCCAAGAAAACATGTCATCCATGGGAATGTGTAATGAATGAGTTACTACTCTTTAGGAAAGCTCCTTGAAGCAAAAACCAAACTTTTTTTTACCGCCCCTCCCCACCCACCAAAAATAAATAGAACAAAACCAACATTTTGACTCTTCTTTTATATATGACACAGACTGCTAAAAGACAACTTTGAGGTTCAAATAAAAATTTTTCTTATGCTGCCTTCAGAGGTTTAGGACTTCTGCTTTTGAATCTTGCAGCATACTATGGGAAACCAAAAATGTATTTCCTATTGCAAGCGCAGTATGTATAAATACATATCACTATAAAATATGTAGGATAGATAACATGATATACATGGTATAGATACTACATTTCTATTTGTTTTAAAATTATTATGGAAAGTATTTAAAGTTTTAACTGTTTATCTGTAAGGTTTTTAAAATAGTATTTCTCTAGGATACATTGTTATTCTTATCCAGAACGATCATAAGGATGATGCAAAATATAACAAAAATAGCTCTGAAAGCAGAGAGTATCTCCTCGCACTTCAGTCGATTAGGGATTTTTCATTAAAATCAATACAAGGAACCCATAATAGGATCCAGTTAGAGAGTGGCCCAGATCTGTTAAAAGTTGGGTTGGTCGACTTTAGGAAAGTACATTTCTCAGGTATCAGCTGGGATTTAGACTTCCACAACTCACATTTCATATTCATGCCTTGCATAACTTCCTTCCAGAAATGATCTACTGGCCAGACTCAAGTTCCTCCATGAAGATTTTCATTAGTATTATACTCAGGATAGACTCTAAGCATTATAAATCTTTATATTATTGAAATAATAATATGGCATAAATTGAATAAAAGTTGTAAAATGTGAAGGAAAATCCCCAAATAAAACATGAGCATAAAATATTTTTTAAAAGGAAGGCATAAAAACAAACTATAAAGTATGCCTGGGTGGCTCAGTCAGTTAAGTGTCCAACTCTTGGTTTCGGCTCAGGTCATGATCTTAGGGTCATGAGATGGAGCCCTGAGACAGCTCTGTCCTGGGAGTGGAGCCTGCTTATGATTCTCCCTCTCCCTCTGCCCCTCCCCCCATCTCTCTCTCTCTCTCCCCCCGCCTCTAAAAAAACAAAAACAAAAAACTATAACAGAATTAAGGCCAAATAGCTTTTATCAAAGTAAATATAAAAATGAAATAACGTATTTTTTAAAATCTGATCGTATTTAAAATATACATATTAGAAACAAATACAAATAGAACACCTTTAAGTAGATTCATTCAAAGACTATGCAGCCATCAAAATGATGGAAGAATTACACATGTGCAGAAGCTTGTGTGCACATACAAGAAAAAACTTTGTGGAGTGGAGCTGAAGGTTGAGAAAGAAGAGACTTAACCGTTTTGCCCTCATGCCAACCACCTAATATATTTTAGCTCCTATTTCCCTTACATGGGGGAGCAAGAGACTACTAATTATAGTGTCCTAGAAATATATGTATTTAATGCACATATATGTATATGTTTTGAGAATTTTAAGTAGAAGAAACCTACATTGTTTTGCATTTAGACTTCTTTTTTAATGTTTCTCTGTTTGGTTTACCATCTTCTATCTCTTGTTATATATTTTTTCTTGACTCATCTGAGAGTACATTGCAGACCTACCTTTTTTCACTTTTAATGTTACAGATGTACTTCATAAAAACAAGCACACTAAGTACAGTTCTCAAATTCAGGCATTTAACAGTGATAGAGAATTTTCATCTATAGCCCCTATTCCAATTTCAGTTGTTCCATTGGTAATTTTTTTTTTTTCAGCTACAGAATCTAGTCCAGGATCATATGTTAGATTCTCATGATTCTGTCATTTAGAACGGTTCTTCAGCCTTTGTCTTTTGTAGTATTGATCTATTGAAGAATACAGGACAGGTAAAATATAGATTTTCCTTCAGGTTGGGTATTTGTGATGTTTCCTTGTGGTTGGATTTGGGTTATGCAGTATGAGCTAGAATGCTATGAGTGATGTTGGCCTCCCAGTGTCACATCCAGACTCAGCAATATCCCATATTGATGTCCATTTTGATCAATTGAGTAAGATGTCATCCAATTTCTCCACTGTATAGTTAGTAATTTTCCTTTTGCAATTAGTAGATAATTTGTGAGGAGAAACTTTTGAGACCATGTTGATACTCTATTCCTCATAAACCTGCCCCTTATAGATTTAGCATCCTTTGATGATTCTTATCTGAAAACATTTTTTACTGTGATGTTTACAAAACTGTGATTTTCTAACTACGTCATTCTTTCTGTATTAACTAATTGTCATCCAACAATAATGGAGAGATTTCCCTTTGTCAGCACAGATATCTGTATAGAATAAATGCTTTTTTTCTGACCATTGGAGTGTTAGTTACAGATAACGATGCCCTTTTACCACAAATACTTGTGTATTTCCTAAGAACCAGGATATTTTCTTACATAACCATAGCACAATTATCAAAACCAGAAAATTAACATTAATACAGTACTATTACCTAATCTTTTCCATATTTCGCTAGTTGTCCCAGTAATGGCCTTTGTTAAAACAAAAAACAAGTCCAGGGTCCAAATCAGGATAACACAGTACATTTAGTTGCCATGTCTGTAGTCTCCCTTTAATCTAGAACAATTCTTCAATCTGTGTTTCACAAGTGTCAAGGTCATGAAACACAAAGGTCAATTATTTTATAAATTCTCCCTTCATCTGAGTATTTCTGATATTCCTTCACAGTTAGATTGAGTTCACACATCGTTGGCAGGAATATCATAGAAGTGATGCTATGTCGGGCGCCTGGGTGGCTCAGTTGGTTAAGCGACTGCCTTCGGCTCAGGTCATGATCCTGGAGTCCCGGGATCGAGTCCCGCATTGGGCTCCCTGCTCAGCAGGGAGTCTGCTTCTCCCTCTGACCCTCCCCCCTCTCATGTGCTCTCTCTCTCTCTTTCAAATAAATAAATAAAATCTTTAAAAAAAAAAAAAAAAGAAGTGATGCTATGTCTTTTTCAGCGCATCTTATCATGGTGTCGGTTGTTCCATTACCAGGAGTTGATTTGGATCACTGGTTTTAGGGGGTGTCTGCTAGATTTCTTCACTGTAAAGTTAATATTTTTTTCCATTAAGTTAAGCATTTTGTCAGGAGATACTTTGAGACTAAATATTCTGTTTCTCAGCAAACTTTCACATACTAATTTTAGCATCCAGTGATGTTTCTTGGATGAATTGTTACCCCTGAGAGTTGCCAAATGGCTTTCCAATTCTACCATTCCTTTTACATTTATTAGTTGGCATTCTGCTGTAAGGAAAAGCTTTCATTTTCCAACTTAGCATGAATTCATGGATTGCTATTTTATTCAGGTCTGTTACTCTCACGTGTTTTGATGTCAAGTTGTCCCAGATTTGGCCAGTGGGAGACCTTTCAAGGTGGCTTCTGGGTCTTTTAGACATGTTCTCATCCTTTCTTGAAGAATTCCTTACTTGCTAGCACAAGATGTTTCAAGTTTGTCCTATATTTTTTCCTACCCAGCCCTGGAAGCAGCCATTTCTCCAACAATCCCTAGTTTCTCTTAGTGGAGAATGGTGTTTGGATGCTAAGGTCTGGGCCCTGCTGGGTTGCCATTGAGTCTAGGCCCCTTCAACAGAAGGAGCTAAGAAACACAGATACTAGAAACCACAAGTTTTACTAATACTTCCAACTCCAATTCAGCCCCACTGGGTTCTTCCTTGTCTTCCCCCATTCCATACTTGTATCTTCTTCCTCAGAACCCTGGCTCCCAACATCATCCATAGAGTCACTCATTTGCAGAACTCTGAATTTTTTTTTTTTTATATTGGTCATGTATTTTGCAATTAAAACTAATTTTTTTAGGTAAGCCCACAGAAAAATTACACATGTCAATTTTTCATCAGTCTGGTATTCTAGAAGGAAAAAAAAAGGTTGGAAACGTGCCTATGTCGCCTCCCAGATAAATTTGGCAAATGAGCAAATGGTACTCAATAACTTTTTTCAATTCAGCTAACATTTATCGAGCCTCTACTTTGTTCTCTCTGTTTGTCCCTAGTCAGACTGCTGTTACTGGTTCCAAAATGTTTTCTCGTAAGCAAGAACTTGATAAGTGACCCATCGAATTAACGTGAAATTATAAGGTGTGACAATAGGAACAAGAAAAGTATTGAAAGAATAGTGACTAAAGAGAGGGGCTGGTTCAAAGGCAATAATCCTAGCAAAGTAGGAAGTAGACTAAGGTGTAGGTACCAGGAGAATGGAAGTGAAGGGACAGATTAGAAAGAACTGATAAAGGAAGATTTTTCAGACTCGTCGGCCAAATGGGGGAGTGAGGAGGTGAGTCACAGCGGGTCTCATTTAGATGTGGTAATAGTAGGTCTCTCCACCAGATGGCAATAGTGTTCTTGGTTTTTAATTTTCCGTCATGCTGATAGATTTGTAGTTTTAGCAACTTAAAGATCAAACAGATGGATTTGAGTTTCCAACAACATTGTGAAGAATTAATGCAGTATGATACCAGCGCAAAGACAGAAACAGACCAGGAGTAGATGAATCCCTGTATGGAAAGGTGGCATCGTATATCAGCGGGGAAATTCTTCAGTAAATTCAAACTGGATCCCTATACACAAAAGTAAAATCCAGAAAGAGGACACTTATCATGATGAGCACTGAATAATGTATAGAATTGTTGAATCACTATATTTATTGCACATCTGAAACTAATAGAACACTGTTAACTATACTCGAATTAAAATAAAAAACTTAATTAAAAAAAAGTCAAATCCAGAACTTAGATGTGAAAGGAAGTCCTGAGTTGCCTGTTATCCAATATTGGAAAACAGCTTTCTAAATCTTGTCCAGTTTTCTAGTTGTTTACAGCAGGAAGGTAAATCTGGTCCCAACTAATCATGGTCATAAGTGGAAATCAAATACAGTTTTTTAGAGTTTTCTTGTTCCTACAGAGTCCCTTTTTCCAGTTGCTTTTTTTCTTTGTTTTAAGTAGGCTCCACGCCAGGCCCCAGTGAGGAGGGGCTTGAACTCACAACCCTGACATCAAGGGCTGAGCTGAGATCAAGAGTCAGACACAGCCCGCTGAGCCACCCAGGCGCCCCCTTTTCCAGTTGCTTTTATCTGTTTGTTTACATCCCCGTCTTCCTTGTTAGAAGTCTTCCTCAGTTGTCTGGGCATTGTTTTTGTTTTCTGCTCTCGTAATAGAGTAGGAGACTTTGGAAACGTTGCTTGTGTTGATGGGCAAGTTGCCCATGAATTTCATGTAGAGCAGAGCTTATCAACAGTGACACCACTGACATTTTGCACTGGCTAATTCTCTGTTGTGGGAGGCTTTATTGTGTATTGTAGGGTACTAAGCAGCATCCCTGGCCTCTACCCACGAGATGCCGATAGCACTCCTGCTACCAGGTTTGAGACACTCAAAACTATTTCCAGACGTTGCCATATGTCTCTAGTTGAGAATCACTAACGTAGGATGACCTATCTAGGTTGTTCGAGAGGGGGCTCTTAAAGTCAGTATCTTTAGATATTTCCTCTTGAGATGGTCATATTCTCCACAGAATTGTCCTTCAATTTCTTTGGCCTGAAGGATAAAGTGGAGGAAGAGAGCAGGGAGCCTTCAATACTCTCCTCTTTGAAACACTTCACACCCACCCTCAGCTATGACTGGTGTTCCTTCATTTAGAAACCATCTGTTTTCCCATCTCTGGAACCTAAACCTCCAGACTTTGGCCAGCACGTGGGAGGAGCAATCAGCTAGTGATATGGAATGGGGGAAGGGGAGGTCTGAGACTCCTCCTGATCCTCAGCCTCCATTCAACCAGTCTTCCTTAATTTAACATCCCAATTCACGCCCTTTCACAGGTGCCATTGATCCTTGAGTCTTTTGAGGATTCTGGAGTGCGTATTGAATTTGTTTTTATCTTTATTTAATGTCAGTTGACAGTTTGGTCTTTCAAGTCTGCCAAGTCCATTACCATCTGTCTGCTTTCTACCCTCTAAAATTTAGTTCCTTTGGTATCATCTTTCACTCTTTATCCTTGGGGTTTATGCCGCCCCCCCAAATACTGTTAATGTAGTTTTACATGGGGAGGTTGAAAATGATAAAAATTAGATGTGTATTTCATTCTGTCGTCCTTATCTGGAAGCTTCAATTTCACATACTTCTGATAGTTTTGTCATGTTTCTAATGGTCACCAGACATTAACTATTACTTTGGAATATGGCTATCAGGTAGAAGGGGACAGATGCAGCCTCATTTCCTTCCCACCCCTTCCCTGCTCTTACAGATAGTATTAGATTTCTATTTGTTAGAGATAATATAATTAGATTTTGATACAGGGAGGAGATAGTCTAATTAATAGGAGAAGTGGTGGGGACAAAAATAAGCAAAGTCATAGAAGTGGGAATGAAGAGTGAGATTGACGGAGGATGTGGGAGATTGACCTGGCTAAAATTGAAGTTTATGTTGAAGGGTATGAGAGAGATGAATATAATAAATAAAGTGGGGCCAGATTAAGAAGCCGAAAATACTGGTTTGAAGCGATCAGACCAAATCCAGAAGGCAGTAAGGAAATTTTCACCTTTAAACTTTTCATCTGAGACGTGATTGATGAAAGTAGGTTTGTAAAAATTAATCTAACAGCTCTGACAACAGATGGACAAGAATATGGAATGAGTAGAGGCAAAGGAGCTTTCTAGAAGACTGGGGCTAAAATCCAGATAAGAGTGATAAGTACAAGGCCACAGTGGAGGGATGGGAATGGAAAGGACAGATTGAAAAGTCGTTGATAAGGAGAATTTGATTGTATTTGTTACTGGCAGCTGGTATAGAAGTTAAATAGATCACAGTGGAACCCATAGACTCTTACATTCATGGATGGCAGAACTAAAATGTGTTACATACAGCTTTAGTTGTGGCAGGAAACGTGCCTCCTAGAGCACCGTGTGATTTAGTTA
Source organism: Halichoerus grypus (assembly GCF_964656455.1). Taxonomy (NCBI): domain Eukaryota; kingdom Metazoa; phylum Chordata; class Mammalia; order Carnivora; family Phocidae; genus Halichoerus; species Halichoerus grypus. Next base: position 71,721,355 of record NC_135721.1, on the reverse strand, counting down.
CTGAGAAAAGATCCAATGAATGCAACTCAAGAAAAGGGAAAGGGAGGCGATTATAAATCCACAGAGTGGCCTCACTGGAATAGGATTCCTGATGAACAGACAGGCCTTGTGGGTCACGGAACTTGAAAGAAGCTGAAACCCTTTCTCTATCCTGTGCAAGGCCCACATGGGGCCCTTCCAGCCCCTGAGCCCCATATAATCTTTCTGGCTACATCCCTGCCACCAAGGGCATCTTCCCTCTGGTCTCCATTCGAAGGTATGGAAGAGAATCAGGAGCCAGCTCCACCTTTCAAGCCAGGGCACAAGTTGCCCATACCCGAGCCACCAGCTGTGACAGAGGCCGGGTCGGGGACAGAGTGGTTACACGGTGATGTTCGTTCAGCAGCAACGAGGAGTATGGCAGGAGAACTGACCTGCCCAAATGAAACAATTGTCTTAATGATTCCGAATTGGAAGGGAAGCTGGAACTCTTTGGGGTTTAACCTTACCTTCTGAAGGTGTGGTCAGCTCCAGAACCCCCTTGCTACCTCACAGAGCCGCCACGGGGGGTAAAGTGTGAAGACTGTGGGATTGGCCAAGTGCGCGTGCCCCATCTGTGTACGTAGTGGGCGCACAGACGAGCAGCTCTTCCTGAATCCAGCACCCACCGGCTGCCTACAAGTCAGCCGGCCTTTCTGACAGCACCAGGCAGTCCTCCTCCGGGCCTCCTTACGTAGTGTTTATCGGTAAGGGGCACAGCTGGCCGGCCTCACCCCATATCCCCACAGGAATCGGTCTGCTGTGGGGCTCCACGGAACTCCTAGCTTTCCCAAATGAACTCACGGTTTTTCGACATCTCCGCGGTTGTTCGAGCTGAAAGGTCAGCAAACCGGGCCCTCTGGCCGGTCACCTATTTTTATATAGAAAGTTTTATTGGAACCCAGCCAGAGCCGTTCATTAACACGTTGTCTGTGGTTGCTACTGTGCACAATGGCAGAGTGGCAAGCCTAAAATATTTACTGTCTGTCCCTTTAAGAAAGAGTCTGCTGACCCCTGTTCTAGATAGCTCTAGAAATGATCTGCGTTTTTTTTAAAAACCTCAGGTTGATGTAAAAGATTAGTGGCTACACAGTAATCAGACCATGCTTTCCCAAGGCATTTCTATTGTTCCTTAATTCCATAATCACTTTGTGGACTAAATTTCAGGCCAGAAGTCAGTCAGACATCTCTAAAGATTATCTTATTGGCATAAGCAAAAGCACACATAACTATACATTTATGAACTAAACAATTAAGTAATTTGATCTAGATCGTTGTTTATAGTTTAACACACACACACACACACACACACACACATCTTCAACCTGTTCTGGTTATTTACTCAAGGATTATATTTTCTTGCTACATGCACTCAAAAATAATACTATATAATTATTTCCTGTGTGATCTGGAATGTCGGGGCCTTTCTCCAAATGCAGCCTTTTCGTTTGTTACCATAACATGGAGTTAGCCTTTAGATGATGTGGTTGAGTTTCCTCAAATGGGATATTAATTTTCACTCTTCACAGCTGGAGAAACAGAATCTTATTTCATGAGTTAGTGGGCCAAAGAGCCTCCTACCTTCTTACACTATCCTCCTTTTATAAAATGAATGTTAACCTGGTATCTTTATGAATCATTTGCAACAAGCCTGTATTTTCAAGGAGCTCACTCCATACTCAGAGGAGCATACTTAGCTAATCAGCCAACTTGGAACAAGTGAGCTTTAGCCAAGCAGTGATAAAAATACATTGCTGCAAAAGCTCTGATTTATCACTCTGGTGCCTCCTACATGGTTTGCCAACAAACTCTTTTCTGCCTGCAATATAGGATCTTTAGAGTCAGCTGCCACTCTCTCTCCGAGAGGAGAGGGGGAGAGCGTTTGTGGCTTTTGCTTTGTGAAGGAACCTCCACCCCCGTGTTCCTCCCCTAGGCTCCTGATTCAAACAGTGCGAGTTGAGAAACAGGGAAATAGAATCTTCCTACCTAGTCAGGCAGCAGTTAGCTCTTTTGAATGAGAAAAAAATGTGTGTTCATAATTACCAAATTTGAAATGTATAGCCATCACTGCTTCTGGAAATTTGGGGCTGTGTCTGAGCCAGACCAGCAGGGCTCCCCTGGCCTCCTCCCATGTAAGCGGCACCTGCCCCAGAGCCCTGGGGTTCCTCTCAAGTTCTACCTTCCTGCCCTACTCAGATTCCTTCTCTGACACCTCAGCAAGAGACCGCCCCTTTGCTTGTCTTTCCCTGGGCAACTCCCTCCCCCAACTAAACCATGAGATCCTTAAGTCCAGAGGCCATGTCTTTTTTGTTGTTCAATAAGAGACTTAGATAAATTCACCAAGACCAAAATAGGATTACTTGTTCCCCAGCATGCAGCTCAGCGTAGGAAGTCAATGGTTTTGAGTGAATGAAGGGACTTCAGATCTGCTTGGAGCAGGAGCACCGGAGTTAGAGACAACTGCCTTACCAACAGCTCCAGAGGCAGGAAAGTTCTAGAAAGGGCATGAGTGAGAGAGCCTCAAGGTGCGCAGTTGCTGCCCCTTTCTTCCCAGCCTACCCTTCCTCTCCCAACACCCCGGTTGGACTGGTGCCACTGTGGAGCTCATCGTTCACCCCATCCTTAAAGAAGATCCCTTTTTATTTCAGTATCATGTCTAAAAGTCACTTAGCTCTGGATGCCACACTGCAGAAGATGTGAAGAGCCTATAGAAAAACTGCTCTGGGGCGCCTGGGTGGCTCAGTTGGTTAAGCGACTGCCTTCGGCTCAGGTCATGATCCCGGGGTCCTGGGATCGAGTCCCGCATCGGGCTCCCTGCTCAGCGGGGAGCCTGCTTCTCCCTCTGACCCTATCCCCTCTCATGCTGTTTCTCTCTCTCTCTCTCTCTCTCTCTCAAATAAAAATAAAAAAAAAAAAAAAAAAAAGAAAAACTGCTCTGGTGCTGGAGGCCTTATTTTAATTATTCTATCAAAGTTCACTTTTTGCTCAGTATCTGATTTCATTTAGGGCTGACTTCCTCTCTTGCAGGCCCTGGACCCATGAAAGCTATAATAATTTATTTATGTGGCAGCATAATATCAGTGGATCCCTTTCCCCTATATTTACTCTCCTCCTTCCTTCCCCTCATTCAGGCCGCTGGCCTAGTTCAAGGTTCTTATCTCAGAGGAGGGATGTGACAGGAAGAGGCAGAGAAAGAAGAGTGTCTTCCTGGGTTTTGGTTCCAGAAACTGCCCTTAGGAGAAAGAAGAAGAAAAAACCTAGCAGCATAGACAAAATATTTGGAGGAAAAGCTAACAAGGATAGAAAAGAGTTCCCTGTGCCTGGAGGGGGATGAAGTAAATTCCTGGGCAAATAGCAAGAGCAAAGACGTCAACCCTGGGTCCTGTGTGTTACTCCACAGGCTCACCTAGGGAAGGTGGTGCAATCCCAGAATTTTTTATGGGGTCTGGGAATAGAGAAGACATGTTCCTTGTATCCTCAGCAGAGCCTCAGGAAGGTTGCAAGACTTCAGAAAAGATGGGACTCCCGGGTGGTTCAGTCAGTTAAGCCTCTGCCTTTGGCTCAGGTCATGATCCCAGGGTCCTGGGATCGAATCCTGCATCGGGCTCCTTGCTCAGTGGGGAGCTTGCTTCTCCCTCTGTCTGATGCTCCCCCTGCTTGTGCTCTCTTTCTTTCTCTGGCAAATAAATAAAATCTTTAAAAAAAAAAAAAAAAGACTTCAGAAAAGAAAGGGTACATGGTGGGTCCCCACTGAAGGGCCCCTTTGCAAGCTTGCAAAGACTTCAAGGCCACATGGAAGCACGTCTCCTTATGCCCAAGAGGATGCTGGAGAAACGGACGGTGCTCTCGGACCTGAAGAGGTCCCGAAACAGTATGGTTCAATAGATACTGGTGTGGAAGGATGACGTGGGGACCAGGTTCCTTACTCCCTCCACTGCCTCCCCACCAACACCACTGCATACCATGGCACCTCATAAGGCCCTCCCAGAAACTAGACACAATCCCAGGAAAAGAAGAGATGAAAATCTACACGCTCACTCAGATTAAATTTCTGATAATGCAGAGAGATGGCAGCTAGAAATAAAAATTAGCTTATATTTCTTATTATAAATTTGTGGTCTAAGAAATGTACCCACTGCTTATAACTTATATTCTCAGATGACATTTCTCAGAGAGGAGCAGTGCTCAACTAACCATTTAAATGGCTTCCTAACAGGTTCTCAGGTTTTAGAAACCAAATTGTGAATATATTATCCACATATGTCTTGAGACTGAAGCCAATAACCAGAGGAAAGGGTCTCTCCTCCTGGTAAGGTGTCCATATTCTCTGAACCAGGATCAAGTCAAGTGATCTGACAAGTATGAGGCTGTATTTCAATACCAAGAAAAAATTTTTCTTAAAGTTAAACATGAAACTAACGCTAATTTTAGCATCAGTTGATTAAGAAACTACATAACAAAAGGCTAAGATATATTTAGTAACATTGTAAGTTAATTTCTTTTATTCATTACAACACTGACGCATATTTGAGACACAATCCATGTGGATGAGCATATTTTCATTCAATCTACAGAAAGAACATGCACACCCCTTGAGGTAATCCCACAGCTCCCAGGGGTCTGAGGGCCACAGGTGGGGGGCCTGCTGAGCCAATGAATTTGAAATTGGTCTTATTTGGAAAACCCACTATGTATGATGGCAGTGTCTTGCAGAAATACCTCTTTTAGTATTCCAGTCTGTGGGCTCTGGCAGAAATAATAGTTTGCTGCAAAACAGATCACTCTTTTTTATTTGCGAAGTCTTCATACCAGCTGAATCACAGCTTGCTTTTCACTTCTCGTAACACCTTGCAACATCGCAAAATATTTGCTGGCGTTTGTGAAGGGCGGCTGCAGAATTAGTAAACTGAAAGGAGGCCTGCCTTTCCTCCCACCCTGTCAGCACCTTCTGTTCTAGCAGACCGAAAGGCAGCTTGAGAACTCTGATTGCTTCTCCAGATTAGGACAACTCTTGGCACCGTAGCCCGGAGCAAGAATGGAAGCAAGGGAAACATTAGGGAGTTTGCAGGTGCCAGTACATAATATTGTCACTTTACAGAATCGAACTTATGAAATGACTCCGTGAAGGTGAATTGCTATGGTAACCAGCCTTCTCAACTTTTATATCTGTAAGTAAGGACAGCGTGGGCCATTTCTATTTGGGGGTATATAATCTGAGTTTAATGAATAACTACCCATGCTCTAACTCCTAGTTAAGTAGGCTCATATAATGCTAAACCAGGAAGGAATCTTAGCAATTACCTTGTTCCACCTCCCAGGGGATAGATGGGGAAGAGAGACCTAGAGAGGTGACACTACACAGCCCATGTATGTCAGACCAGAGCCCATGTGGTCTCACCTGGCTGTCTCGTGCTCTTTTCTATATACCAGGCTGCCTTTCTGAATGGACTCACCCAACTACCACAAGTGAAGAAGAGAAATAGGGCCACAATTAGACATGGGGCATCATCACTTCTTATTGAGATGGTAAATCAAGTATTGTCAATATGCTAGTGTCTGAGTGTCTGACTTCATCACAGTTATCACGGATTCTACATTCTGACAACTTTCATTTACCCAGAATGATAGGTGGAAGGGGGTAGGGAGTGACCTGATGAGACTTGATCCAGTATTATGGTTTCATCATATGCCATACACAGGTTAACCATCTGCAAAGAACTAGAATGTACCAAAATTGCATTGAACATAAGGTAAACTTCCTTTAGTGATTTGATTCAAAAAATACCCTTTAGGATTTTTCAAGGCCTAGTTTCTTGAGCAATTCTCATTGCACAAATACTTGGAAAAGTGCTTTGGATAAGAACTTTCCTTCCAGTTAGTAAATCACCAGGGCCCAGAAGATTTAGCTAGTAGGAATCTCCATAGGTTCTTGTAGAGAGGAATGGCAGAAGTTTAAGAATATTTAGTACCATTCTTGTAGGAGAAAAGCAAAGTCCAAAATTAAAACTAAACAGTGAAATTAAAGAGTGTTTTAGAGTATTACTTCATTTTAAAGGGACATATAAATACAAATACTTGGTCCCCCAAAGTCTTTAATGTGTGCGAATCATCTGGGGAGCCTGTTAAAATGCAGATTCTGGTTCATGAGATCTGAAGCCAGACCAGAGATTCTGCATTTCTAACAAGCTCTCAGGTGGTGTCAAACCCGCTGGTCCTTGGTCCACACCTTTTGTAGAGAGAGACCAGTTTACTTGCCCCCTATCTCCCAAAATGCATTTCCTGTGAAGGTCAAGCCTGACTTTGAGATCTGTGACCACCCCAGTCACAGGAATCTTTCTGGCCTCTGAATGCCTAGCGTTCTTACTGCATATATCTCCACAAGGCACCTGCGTATGGCAGTGTATTACGTCCCATACGTGCATGTCTTATATGCCCAACCAGATCGTAACCCTGTGTGTGCAACACAGATGCTGAATGAAGAACTATTGATGACTGATTGATAAATTGAAGGTTATTTCCTCCTTCCTCAGAACACTACACCTAACCCATCCATGAGCTCAAGACTTAAACCTCTGGTCTAAGAAACATTGAGTCTGTTCTGCCTGTCATCTGCCCTCCCTGTAAGCTGACCTTTTAGAAAGCAAAGGCTGTGTGGATAGTGATTGGACATGTGACAAAACCACCCGCTGTGAGGACAAAAGGGGGGGAAGGGTGGGTACCTATCACAGTGGGAAGGCTGTTCATTGGTTACATCAGACTGCTGGAGGGCAAGCCGTGGGGTAAACTGAAAAGAACACAGGCTTGGAGGCCAAACACATCAGGGCCTTCAGCTGTGCATCTTTAGAAAAGTTACTTAAAATTACTGGGAATTTATTTCTTCATCGGTAAAATGAGATACTCTATCTTGTGGTTATTGTCAGAATTGTAGAAAATGTATTGTAAAATTGCCTGCTGTGATGCTCAATAAAAGACAGATGTTATAGGGGCGCCTGGGTGGCTCAGTCATTGAGCGTCTGCCTTCGGCTCAGGTCATGATCCAGAGTCCTGGGATCGAGCCCCGCATCAGGCTCCCTGCTCGGCGGGAGGTCTCCTTCTCCCTCCCCCACTCCCCCTGCTTGTGTTCCCTCTCTCGCTGTGTGTGTCTCTCTCTGTCAAATAAATAAAAATAAAATCTTAAAAGAAAAAGACAGATGTTATAATCCAGCATAATCGCTTCAATTCAAAATGGAAATTGAGGCTGTCACCCATACTTGGTGTGAGAAAGCCTGCTGGATAGTTCACACGCAGGGTAACAGCGCCATCTAGTGGCGCGTTGCTGCCTAACCCTCCTTACAGAATTCGGTCTTCCCCCAGTACCTTTGATGGTCATTTGATTCATTCCTTCATTTCATGCAACACGCATTTATTGAACGCCCACTGTGTGCCGGGCACTGATTTGGCTGCTGAATATACAACAGTGAACAAGACAGACATGGTCCCTGCCTTTAGGGACTTTGTGGTCAGGTGAGGAAGACAGAAATTAAATTTTGAATTCAGATTGTGAAAAGCAGTATGAAGGAGTACAGGATCCTGAGACTTTGTAATATGGCTTCCCTAGGGAATTGCCATTGAAGGTAAAAAGAAGCTGGCGAAGAGACCACATCAGGCACGTATCAGTCGTCCAGCAGCATCTCTGGGTGCCTCAACTCGGATTTAGGACCAGGATTCTGCCAGTCCATGGGGGGCTCCAGTCGAGCTGTGGCATCTTCCATCAGCCATTCAGCGTCCATCATCCCACTCCCTGCGAGTCACTCTACAGACGTCATCACTGATCTTCTCATGTGATCCTTTTACAGACGATATTCAGGGGGATCAAGTAACTTGCACAAAGACATAAAATGACATGTCAGAGACAGGATCCACACCCAGTCTTTCTGCCTCCAAAGCCCACGTCCTTTCTTTTACTCATGCAGTCTCCCTAATGCCAAGCCCAGGTCTCTTTATTCTGCTGCTTGCTTTGGGCTGAAAGGAAATCATTAGAAGAAGTGTTTGGGGAGAATGAAAACATGGAGGGAAAATAAAATAATAGCTTGGTAGGTCAAGTGTGAAGGGCGGAGAGGAAACTGCTGGCTTATGGTCCATCAGTGTGTTTTAGAAAAGTAAACCTGAGAGAGCTCCTCCATCTGGAAAATAAGATCTCCTATTATACCTTATGCTCTTTTGATTTAAAATGTGACACAGCTGTTGCTAAATTAAGACAATTTGAGGGATCATTTGGAGAAGAGAGGTTATTCTCTGGAGATCTACAGGAAGATGCATGGGTTACCAAGCACTAAGAGCAAAGCTTCACTGGGTCAGAGAGTGGCTACTGGCTTATGCAGCATGCAGGGTAACCAACCATCCTGGTTTGCCCAGGATTGAAAAGTTTCCCATAACACAGGACTTTCAGCTTGAAAACTGGGGCATTCCTGGGCAAACTATGACTGCTGGTCACCTGAGAAATGGACCAGACTGGGAGGGTCTGATATACCCATGGATGGTAGGCCAGGGCAGTTACTGAAACCTGGGGTCCAGTGGAAGGCTTGGTCATAGTCCAAGGCAGAAAAAGGGAGACAGGGGTGGTGTAGGTCCCTCAGCAGGATATCTTTGTGCTGAGTTCCTGGGTTACCAGCCCAGAACTCCTGCTCCAGGACCTGGGAGCAGAACTGGTTGGTCTCAGGTAGAGGATAGATATGACAGCAGGTTGGTCTGTGCCTTAGTTTCCTCAACTATAAAATGGGATGGATAACAGTACCTACCTCCTAAGACTGTACATGAAGTACAAGACCTAATATGTGTAAAGTGCTCAGAACAGTGCCTGGCCTATGAGAATACATGACCTGTCACCATGGAATTCTCCAGAAGAGAAGTTCACATGTAGCCCTGAACTTCCATAGCTCAGTTTCCCTGTCTTTGTAAAGTGGAAACCAAAAGCCCTGCCAAACTTTTCAGAAGAAACAGAACAGGACACAATGAACAAGAACATGGATAGTGGTTAGGAATATGTGCTCTGAAATCATATCACCAGGGTTACATCCAGCTCTGCTATTTAGATGTCCATTTGTTATTTAACAAACACGTGTGGGCCAGGCACTGTTCTGGGCACTTTAAATATAACAGTGCCGTTAATTCTCATAGCAGTCTTATCAGGTAGGAACTGATATTCATCCCATTTTACAGATGAGGGGACTAAGGCACAGAGAGGTTATGATTTGCTCAACTCGCACAAGGAGCCAGAAACTTGGGCTAGTTTTATTGACATTTCTGTTCACCTCGCTGCCCCAGAAAAGTGGGGATAATAAATGATGGTACCTACTTCATAGGGCTGTTATGTAGATGTGATGCCATCAGCTACATAAAGCAGTTGGCAAAGGGTCTAGAACATAGTATGCACTCAGTACTTAAATACAAAGTACCTTACTACTTAATTGGAGTGACAATACCTATATTATATGCCATAGTTATCAAAAATTTAACTGGCAGTTTAAGAAAATGGCCAAATGGTCAAATAGTAAAAGTCTGGGTGGGGCAAGGTACATCCAATATCCTGAACTTAGGAATAGGAGGGAAGCCTAAAGATCCTATTTGCATGACAGACCTCATAGGCCTCTGGGGAGAAGTGGCAAAAAGGACTTTAAGGATTGATGACTGGTCCCCAAACTCCAGGCTTTACTTTCCTGAACTAAGAAGGACACTAAACAAGTTCTCACCTCTGGGAAGAAGTCCCAGAAGCCCCAGATAGGAAAGCTGAGGTATCTGGAGAGGCCCACACCTGGGCCTGGGGCTTCGCTGGCCAGGGAGGCCCATACATGCTGACTTTTCTTGCCTCCCACTGTGGAAAGCCTGGGTAGGGTCATGGCTCCAGCCCATGTTCCAGATTTCTCACATGACCATACCCCTGCTTGCCAGCCTGAAACCACCATTGTCCTGGCATTACCTCCCTGGCTTCCTCCTTCTCAACCATCATCTTTGGCTCACAGAACACAGCCCTCTCCCTTCACCTGCTCTGTTTTTGATTTGCTCCCCTGATTGCAGGGAGGACACATGCCCATCTGCCCCAAGCAGGGGGACCCTGAGGACAAAGAGGACGGGCCAGGGATGGGCGAGGTGAGGACAAGTTTCTCTGATAAGAGATATGGTGATGTTACATACAAATAGCCCTAGACTCCTAGTAAAGTCCTAGGAACTCACCCAAGTTCTTCATCAGAGAGTGTGTTAAACTTCGTTTTGGAAACCTAGTAAGAGTTGTATGTAGCATCAGTGAGAGAACAAGAACTCTCATCTAGGGTGAGTGCCAAGGGCAGTAAACATTGAATGGACACGGGCTGTCCGGCCAAATCACATTCATCTCTCCTTCTCCCACCTCTTAAAAAGTGGTTGGAGTGGTGCTCTTGGGCTCAGGGAATTCTTCCCAGCTGTGCTGCTTTGCCCCCAGATGGATCCTCTGTCTCTCCTGTGCCCTTTCACATAGACGGCTGGGTTGGATGGTACCTGGTTTGCATTTCCATCTGTCCCCTGGATGCTGCCCTCCTCAAATCCTTGGCAACCAGAATTGGCAGATCCGTCTCTCGCCTTTGGGTGAAGCTAACCCCTGCCCTGGGCTGGTACCTCGGGGCCCCTTGTCAGTGTGGGGGGGATTTGGGTGATGGCTGTGCAACCTTGGTGCCTAGCATTTCCACTCTGGCTTCTGGGGTCTTGGGTCGTGGGTAGGAAGCTGCAGAGTGGAGCCACCCCGTGGCGGAGAGGCGCACAACAACAGGGAGACTACCCAGGGCTGGTCTGTGGGAGGAAAGGAGCGTCTAGCGATCCTGCTGGTTGAAGGCGATGGCATCCTCTTCCACAAACTGACGTGGCCTGGGGAGACTTCGCTGGTCACCACCGAGCTTTCTGCTAGGAAAGCTTCCAGGACTGGAACTGGGCTCCAGTGGGGCTTGAGGGGTGGGCCACCACTAGGTGCATTCGAGTCTGCATTCATTGGTCCCCCGGTCCAATTTTGCTTAACAGTAACACGTTCTTTTTCCACGAATGTTCTGTTTTGTTCCATAGATCCTACAGGAGATAGCATGATGATGGAAACTCTGTGCTTCCCACTGCTGCTACAAAAAGACCAGATTAAAATTTTATGACACTTTTGTTTTTGTTTTTTATGTATGCTGTATGTGAAAATATCTATTACGCAAATCAAGTAGTCTGCTCCCCATTGCCAAGCATCTCTGGCACAGGAGCTGTAAGAAGAAGTGTAATGAACATAAAACAGTTTTTAGAATCCCTAATTTGGTGGCTGGTATATGAAGCTGGCAAGCCCCTCTCTGCCATTACCTCCAAACACTGCCTGGGCTGAGCATGTCCTTCCTCAGCTCACAGTGCTGCAGGGGGTGGGGGGAGGTGTCTCTCCTTGGACTTCATCCCCAGGCAGCCCCCACCTTTCTGACACTCCCATTCCTGCCCTGGAGCACTGACTGGCCCTGCTTGCTGCCCTCCTGGGATCTGTGGGCTGTTCAGTCGTCACCGGCCTTCTTACTTAATCCAACGCCCACAGATGGCATTCCAGTCCTCTCGGGAGAAGAGCATCTTACTCTTCTCTTGTGGTCACTGTCATCTCCCAGACGCCTCCCCTCCTTTAGCACATTTCTTCTTTTAACTGGGAAGAGAGTCTCTTCTGACCTTCCATCTGGAGGCCTTTCCCCTCAGTAAATTCACTCCCCTCCCCACTTCCCGGCCCCACCTCAGCCTCTGCTCTCAGGTCTTTCCCAGGATGCCATTCACAATGCCACTGACGTATCTGGGCTGCCTGGGACATTTTTGTTGACATTGCCTTACCATATGGATTTGAGCTAAGCCTGTCCATGAAATAAGGTGTGGATTTATTTTATTTTTGCTTACAAGGATTTTAAATGGCAGGAAGGAAAAAAAATGAATACTGAAGGAAGGAAAAGGGAACTAGCATTTACTGAGCCCTGAGAGAGCTTGATATCGATTCCAAACACATGTCAACTTATTCATCCTTTCAATGGTCTTGAAAGGTGTTATTTATCCCATTTTATAGAGGAGGACATGGAAGGAAAATAACTTGCATAAAGTACCAGAGCTAGTAAACAGAGAAGTCAGTTGCTAATTTGCTTTTCATTTAGTGTGAAAATTTTCTGAATGATTCAGTCCTTTAAAAAAAAAGACTTCTACAAACAATCATAAGAGAATATTATGAAAATCTATATGCCAACAAATTGGACAACCTGGAAGAAATGGATTAATTCCCAGAGACATATAAACTACCCAAAACTTAAACAGGGAGAAGTAGAAAATTTTTACAGACCAATAACCAGCAAAGAAATTGAGTCAGTAATCAAAAAACTCCCAACAAACAAAAGTCCAGGACCAGAAGGATTTACAGGTAAATTCCATCAAATATTTAAAGAAAAACTAATACTTACTCTTCTTAAACTATTCCAAAAAAGAGAAAAGGAAAATTTCCAAATTCATTCTCTGAGGCCAGCATTACCCTGATACCAAAGCCAGATAAAGACTCCACTAAAAATGAGAACTACAGGCCAATATCCCTGATGAACAAAAATTCTCAACAAAATACTAGCAAACGGATACTCAATATTCAATATTCAACAACATATTTAAAAAATCATTCACCATGATCAAATGGGATTTATTCCTGGTTTGCAAGGGTGGTTCAATATTTGTAAATCAATCAATGTGATACATCACATCAATAAGAGAAAGGATGAGAACCATATGATCATTTCAATAAATGCAGAAAAAGCATTTGACAAAGTACAACATCAATTCATGATAAAAAAAAAAACCCTCAACAAAGTAGGTTTAGAGCGAACACACCTCAACATATAAAGGGCACTTATGAAAAACTCACAGCTACATTATCCTTAATGGGGAAAAGTTGAGAGCTTTTCCCCTAAGGTCAGGAACAAGACAAGGATGTCCACTCTCACCACGTTTATTCAACACACTCCTGGAAGTCCTAGCCACAGCAATCAGACAATAAAAAGAAATAAAAGGAGGGGCACCTGGGTGGCTCAGTCGTTAAGCATCTGCCTTCGGCTCAGGTCATGATCCCAGGGTCCTGGGATCGAGCCCTGCATCGGGCTCCCTGCTCCGCGGGAAGCCTGCTTCTCCCTCTCCCACTCCCCCTGCTTGTGTTCCCTCTCTCACTGTGTCTCTCTCTGTCAAATAAATAAAATCTTTAAAAAAAAAAAAAGAAATAAAAGGAATCCATATCAGTAAGGAAGAAGTAAGACTTTCAGTATTTGCAGACAAAATTCTACTCTATGTAGAAAACCCGAAAGACCACCAAAAAACTAAAACTGATAAATGAATTCAGTAAAGTCACAGGATACAGGGGCACCTGCGTGGCTCAGTTGGTTAAGTGGCCAACTCTTGGTTTTGGCTCAGGTCATGATTGCATGCTCTTGAAATCAGGCCCTGCGTCCAGCTCCTCACTCAGCGGGGAATCTGCTTGAAGATTCTCTCCCTCTGCCCCTCCCCATACACACACACACACTCTCTCTCTCTCTCTCAAATAAACAAATCTTAAAAAAAAAAGAAGTCACAGGATACAAAATTAATATACAGAAATCTGTTGTTTCTATATACCAATAATGAAGCAGCAGAAAGAGAAATTAAGAAAATAATCCCATTTACCATTGCACCAAAAATAAAAGGATACCTAGGAAAAAACCTAACCAAAGAGGTGAAAGCCTGTACTCTGAAAACTATCCAACACTGATTAAAGAAATTGAAGACAACACAAAGAAATGAAAAGGCATTCCATGCTCATGGATTGGAAGAAAAATATTATTAAAATGTCTATACTACCCAAAGCAATCCACACATTTAATTCAACCCCTATCAAAATACCACCAGCATTTTTCACAGAACTAGAACGAACAATCTTAAAACTTGTATGGAGCCACAAAAGACCCTAAAAAGCTAAAGCAATCTTGAAAAAGAAAAGCAAAGCTGGAGGCATCACAATTCTGGGCTGCAAGTGGTATTACAAAGCTGTAGTCATCAAGACAGTATGGTACTGGCATAAAAATAAACACATAGATCAATAGAACAGAATAGAAAATCTGTAAATAAACCCAAAATTATATGGTCAGTTAATCTTCAACAAGGCAGGAAAAAATATCCAATGGGAAAAAGACAGTCTCTTCAACAAATGGTGTTGGGAAAACTGGACAGCTACATGCAGAAGAATGAAACTGGATGACTTTTCTTACACCAAAATAAATTCAAAATGGAATAAAGACCTAAATGTGAGACAGGAAACCATAAAAATCCTAGAAGAGAGCACACGCAGTAACTTCTTTGACATAAACTGTAGCAACTTCTTTCTAGATGTGTCTCCTGAGGCAAGGGAAACAAAAGCAAAAATGAACTACTGGGACTTCATCAAAATAAAAAGCTTCTGCACAGCGAAGGAAACACTCAACAAAATGAAAAGGCAACCTACAGATTGGGAGAAAATATCTGCAAATGACATATCTGATAAAGGGTTATCCAAAATCTATAAAGAACTTATCAAACTCAACACCCAAAAAACAAATGATCCAGTTAAGAAATGGGCAGAAGCCATGAATAGACATTTTTCCAAAGAAGACATCCAGATGGCCAAAAGAACATGAAAAGATGCTCAACATCACTTATCATCAGGGAAATGCAAATCAAAACCACAATAAGATAACCTCACACCTGTGAGAATGGCTAACACAAGAAACAGTAAGTGTTGGAGAGGATGCGGAGAAAAAGGGACCCTCTTGCCTTGTTGGTGGGAATGCAAACTGGTGCAGCCACTGTGGAGAACAATATGGAGGCTCCTCAAAAAGTTAAAAATAGAACTACCTTATGATCCAGCAATTGCACTACTAGGTATTTAGCCAAAGAATACAAAAACACTAATTCAAAGGGATACATGCACCCTGATGTCTACAGCAGCATTATCTACAATATCGAATACCTGGAAGCAGCCCAAGTGCCCATCGATTGATGAATGGATAAAGAAGATGTGAGATATATATAATGGAATATTATTCAGCCATAAAAAAGAATGAAATTCTGCCATTTGAAACAACATGGATGGAGCTAGAGAGTATAATGCTTAGAGAAATAAGTCAGTCAGAGAAAGACAAATACTATAAGCTTGCACTCATATGTGGAATTTAAGAAACAAAACAAAGGGAAAAAAATAAGAGAGAGAGAGAAAGCAAGAAACAGACTCTTAATCATATAGAACAAACTAATGGTTCTCAGAGGGGATGGGAGTTGGGGGGAGGGGTTAAGTAGGTGATAGGGATTAAGGAGGGCACTTGTAATGAGCACAGGGTGATTATGGAAGTGTTGAATTACTGTATTGTACACCTGAAACTAATATAACACTGTAAGTTAATTAACTGGAATTAAAATAAAAACTTAAAAAAAAAGTCTTCATGGTATGTACCATCAAATGAGCTGTGTGACCTGTGGCAAGTCGGCAAACCTCTCTGGGCTATAGTTTGAACATCTATAAAATCGGGAGGCTGTTCTAGAGGGATCTGAGCTTCTGACCCAGACTTTAAATACCCTTGTTCTCAAAGAACATCTTCCTCCTGCCCAGCCCAAATCTCTCAAGAACCTAAATTATACTAACAGGAAATAAATGATTAATACTCATGGAGTACTAATCAGGAGTACTTCAGGAATTTCCCTCCTTTTTCCTGCCAGGCAGCAGTTGCACAGCCATGCTCCAGCTCTCCGAAACCAGGATCTCTGAGTGGGCAGGAGGATGAGAAAACCCAGTGCTAAAGGGTTTCTACTTCACCACTGCCCCCACCTCCTGCTCCAGCCGCTGTAGCCGCTGTGCCTGGACCCTGCCATCTCCCCTCCGTGCAGCTGCGTGTTCCCCCACAGCTGGCTGCCAGCGCCCCGGGAAGGGCCAGGGAAGGGCCAGTACCGGCCCTGCTTTATCCCTGAGCAGGCCCGGCCAAAACAAACAGGCCGGACTTGCATGGCCTCCCCTGCAAAGCCTGGGAGAGCACAGCCCATGTGCGGGGAAACAAGATAATATTTATGAGAAACAATAAAATCTACAGCAGCATGTGCACCTTGAAATTCTAGGAGCCATGAACTGGAAGGGTACTTCCTGACTCCCCGTGCAATCTGTACTTGCCTGGCCTAGGTCGGGGAAAGATCACGTGCAAGGGCACACACAAACACACACACATATATATACACATGCATGTACACACACATATGCACACACACATACACATGTATATTGACTGTCTCCTTGGCACTTGCTAAGCTCTCACACAAAGCATTAACAGCCCTAGGAAACTGTACTTGTGAACTCTAATTTCTCTGGAGCTTGCCAGTATTCCAGGGTCAAGTGCAGACTTTTAAATATCTGTAAACTTGATTCTGACCTCGGAGCACAGACTGGACAGAGAAGGGCCCAGGGATGCCGGGGAAGCTGAGCTCAGGAGGGAAGCCAAAGTTTGCTCCTCACCATCCGCGTCCTCCTCCCCTCCCCAGCCTCCCCAATCCACTCCCCCAACACACACACCAAAGGAGCATTAAGTCCCAGAGTGAGCCGTCAGGTAAAAGAGAGACACTGTGTGAAGCTTTGGGTATGTGCACGTAGCTGTGCCCAGTACTTGATCTGGGGATGACCACGAGAGGCAGTGTGATAATTTAAGTCAAGTTTTCTTTGGCACCTGCCTGCATCTTACAGCTTATCCTCTTTGTCCCCATCCCAACCCTTGTCGGGCACCCTTCCAAGTAGCTCCGTGCAATTCAACTGAATTTATAGGCCACTCGTCTGCTCAGCACTGTGCTGAGAAACACAAAGTCATTCTGGTACCAGGTCTGTTGCAAGCCCTGTGACCTTGGGCTACTCAAGGGACTGCGTTCTTGCTCCAGCTTGGAAAACTGGAACAATGCAAGAAAGATGATGAGGAACTCATGCCCAAATGAAAAGTCTAACCTTCTCATCAAAAGACTGGCAAATGAACCCATATTTGTATGTTTTAAGTTAAAATAAGATGTTTAAGGCTGGAGTATTTCATTGTCTTATCTGTTCTAATTTTTTTCAAGGAATTGATCAATAATAGTCCCAACTGAAATTGATGAAAGCTTCTGTGTCTAAAGGACTAGGGAGACACTGTGCTGGGGCCAAAGGGAGGACGTCCTGGAGGGGCGGGTGGGGCTTCTGCCAGGCACTGACTGATCATCCATTCTCATGTGTGTAGCTATTGTTCATTTTCACTGCTGTATAGTCGTTCGCTGAATGAACATAATGAAACTTACATGTTCATTTAGTGTTGGTGGATATTTGGGTGGGTTATTCTGAATATGTGGCATGAAACACTCTTGTATAATGTCTCCAGATATAGAGACATAAATGTGGATATGATACAGATATGGGGAGAGAGAGAAGGAGAGAGAAAGGGAGAGAGAGAGAAGAAAGAGAGAGGGAAACTGACTGACTTTAGAGTATATACTCGGGTGTAGAATTGCTGGGTTTTCAGGTGTGCTTACCTTGCCCCTTACAACGAAACGCCAAATTGTTTTCCTATACTGGGACCAATTTATACTCACACTGATAAGATAGGAGTTCAGGTTATTCCACATTCTTCCCAGTATTTGTTACTGTTGGACTTTTTAACTTTTGCCTACCTGGTGGATATGAATCAGGTAGATTTGATTTGCATTTTGTAAATCAAAGGTTGAGCATTTTTCACTTGTTCATTGTCCATTTGTGAATGCCTGTTTATGTCTTTTGTCTCTTTTACTATTAGGGTGTTTCTCTTTCTTCTTGATCCATTTGTGTCCTTCATATATTCTAGACCGTAATCCTCTGCCAGTTAACATATGTTGCAAATATTTTTTCCCAGATGGTGGCTTGCCTTTTCACTCTTGTTAAGGTGAATTCTAATGAGCAGAAGTTTAAAATTTTAATGTAGAAATTTGCATTAAAATTTCCTTTATGGTTTCTGCCTATTGTGGCTTATTGGAGATACTCTTTCTTACTCTGAGTTCATAAACTTACTCCATAGTTTCTTCTAAAAGATTTTTAAAATTGTGCCTTTTACATTTAAATTTTTATTATATCAGAAATTCATCTTTGGGGCACCTTGGTGACTCAGTGGGTTAAGCATCCACCTTTGGCTCTAGTCGTGATCCCCGGGTCCTGGGAAAGGCGGCATCAGGCTCCCTGCTCAGTGGGGAGTCTGCTTCTTCCTCTCCTTCTGCCCCTCCCCCACCATGCTCGCTCTCTCTTTCTCTCAAATAAATAAATAATCTTACAAAATTCATCTTTGTTTGTAGTAAGGGTCCATTTTCTTTCTTTTTTTTCCATATTAATGGACACCAATTTTTCAGTACCATTTATGGAATGGACTACCATCACCCTTGCCTATCTGTCGTATCTTCTCTTTCATATTTGTATATGCATGTGGGTCTGTTTCTAGCTTCTTTCTTCTATCCTACTGGTATATCTTTATATCCTTGCACCAATAACAGTTCTAATTTCTATTGCTTAATAATAAGTCTTGATATCTGGTAGGGTATCTTTTCTTTTTTAGAAATGTTTTATCTGGGGCACCTGGGTGGCTTAGTCAGTTGGGCATCTGCCTTCAGCTCAGGTCATGATCGCAGGGTCCTGGGATCGAGCCCCACGTCGGCTCTCTGCTCAGTGGGGAGCCTGCTTCTCCCTCTCCCTCTGTCTACCACTCTGCCTACTTGTGCTCACTCTCTCTGTGTCAAATAAATAAAATCCTTAAAAAAAAAAGAAAAGAAATGTCTTTATTCTTTGCTCTTGTCTCTTCCCTATAAAAATTTATAAATGGTTTGTCAAGTTCCAGAAAGAACCCTAGTAGGCAGTGTCATAGATAAATGGAAGAAGTGGGGAGAAACATCTACATGCAGAACACTGAGGGCCACTGGGGGTAGAGCAGGATCTAAACAATGCAAGGTGGTACCAGTGACCTGACCATATCTGAAGTCCAGGGGCCAAGGCCTCCAGTGCCCCAACTAAGACTACCTGGTATGGGGAAGCTCGCCAATGTCAAAAAATGATGTGAGGCAGTCCCTACTTAGTGTTTGGTTTTTTTTTTTTTTTAAAGATTTTTTTATTCAAGAGAGAGAGCATGAGCAGGGGGAAGGGACAGAGGGATAGGGAGAAGCAGGCTCCCCGCTGAGTTGGTAGACTGACATGGGGTTGGATCCCAGGACCCTGAGATCATGACCTGAGCTGAAGGCAGACGCTTAACCGACTGAGTCACCCAGGCACCCCTGTCCCTACTTGTTTTTATCAGTCCAGTGGCCCAGGGACATTGTATAGGTACTAAATCTCTCTTGTAAATCTCCTTTGAAGGGGTTTATTAAGGAACTGGAATTATTTATTATGAAAAACTAGGAGTGACTCAGGTGTTGAGTACTGTTCCAGGCTAAGGAGATAAGGAAAAGTGGAAAAAGAGGCCAGAACTGGGGACTCAGAATCACAGGGATCAATTAATGCCACAAAGAAATAAACCTAGTTGAAACCATGGCCCTGGCCCATTTTCTCCCAAAGAGAATCTAGATGGTTCCAGTACAAATCTGAGTCCATTACTGGGTTGGTTGGTCGGTTGGTTGGTTGGTTGGTTTTTTAAGTAACACTTATTGAGTATTTACCATGGGCCTGGCTCTCTTCTAGGCATCTACTGGGTATTAGTTGATTTAAATCCTGCCCCCTCCCCTGACCCAAATCAATTCCAAGTCAGTAGCTAACCAATGATTCATCAGTTGGCACATTCCCACAAGGAACAGACCCCCTGAGGGAAGCTGAAGAGTTCCCTGTGTGTACAGACCTTTGACAACCACTCCTCAAACTGATCTTTTGAACATTTCCTAGTGGATCTTGTTTACTGGACCGAACTGGGAAAATGTAAAGCCAGGAGTCAGGTTATGCAGTTTAAAAACAAAAAGGAATAGGACCATGGTGACCACATTTTCTCTGTGGAAGCAGATGGAAGGAAGGGGATGAGCAGGAAGAGGGTATTCTAGAACATACTGCTTAGAGTAGCCATTATACCCTCCACAGAGGCTGTGTGAACAAGACTTCGCCCTTTGCGTCAGCTCAGAAAACTCCATGGTATCAAATGCCAAGTATTGGCATCAAGGGTTTTCCAACAAGAAGGCAGTGCCTCAAATCCTTTGTGGAGCAAGACAGGTTATAAATAGATCTATAATTTTTTTTTTTTAACTAGAAGGCAACAGACTTAGCACAGCTATTCTTCCCTTTTGTTTCTCCTCCCTGCACTGTTTTGCCTATTAAATCCCTGCTACCAGGCAGATCCACCTGCCTCCTAGCCAATCCGCTGTAGCAGCCTCAGGAGGGCCAGGATGGAAACTGGCTTCTATTTCGACTTCAGGTTGTGACCTTGCTTGTGGAAAAGAGTAAATCTTCCCATCTTATCTCCAGCTAATTGGGCAGGAGGTAGAGGAGACAAGAATTTATTGTACAATTTGCCACCTGCTGACTAGAACTATAATGTATCCATTGTAGAGGCAGGCTCTGATTTTAGTGACAGGCTAATGAGAAAGAGGATGTGGGCTGGGTTTCTGGAACATGGAGTGCAGACCTGCTCACAGAGCTTTTAACTACCACATCAGAAGACTGGTATTTCACTGGCCAAGTTATATGTGGCTTGTAGTGTGTATGTGAGAGAGAGGGGCGGGGGAGAGGAGAGAGAGAGAGACAGAGACAGAGACATTTGTTTCATCTGTCCTAACAGTTACAAAGGCATATGAGCATGCAGGGACTTAGAAATTTTTTAGCCTAGTGCGTCTCAAACTTTGTTATACATCAGAATCATCTGGAGGCTTGCTAAAAGCTCAGATTGCTAGGTTCCCTTGGCAGAGTTTCTGACTCATTAGTTCTGGGGTGGGGCCTGAGAATTTGCATTTCTTATAAGCTACAAAGTGATGCTGATGCTGCTAGTCAGAGGACTAGACTCTGAGAATCGCTGATTTAACCCCATCTCCTAATGTCACAGATGAGGAAGTTGAAGCCCAACAGATAAAGAAAATAAATGTCCAAGGGCCCACAACTGGCTATTGACTAGAACGAGACTGGAACAGACTCCTGACTCCTAATCCGGTGCTTTCCCCACCTCTTCAGGCTGGTACATGGCCAGAGTGTCAGGGAGGTGCTGTTCTAATAATAAACATGTTCTCCTTTATTAAGGCTGACGATGACCAGTCTCCTCGTTGCTTCCCTCTTCCTCTACCTTCCCCCAGCCCAACCTCACTGGCCCTGCTGGCTCAGTACATAAATAGCCCAGCCCAGCCCACTCACCCTACCATCCAGTGGGATTTAGGATTAGGTTCTGTTCCCAAGGCCAGGTGCCCACTCCTATAATCCTAGTGCTTATTTTACTCCCCTTGGATCTTTGCTGGTCAATATGCCACAGATCTGAGGCCTCTGTGGCAACCACTGGTCATGCATATTGGCTCTGAGTTATAGCTCTGCCTATATCCTCCATGTTCACCAGAGCTTTGACTGGGGTATCCAATATGTAACCCCCTATATCTTGCCGAGCACCTAAGTCCCCTTCTGAGGCTGGAGCTCCACTCTGACTAACCATCCAAGGGTGGAGAACTATGCTTCCATTGATCCCCTTCCTGGGCTGGAGTGTTGGCCTATACCCAAACCTGGTTGCTGGAGATTCTTCAAAACTCCTACATCGTATCTGCCCCTCCAGAGGTTTTCTGAGCACTGACTGCCTCTTCAGTTCCCTGAGGCTATGCCTGTCTGCCAGATTGGAAATCCTAGGCTTGAGTTGGTATGAAATCAAAGCTGAGATTTTAATGGCCTTGGGATGCTTATCTACCTATCACTGGCATTGCCAGGGCCAGCTTCAGCACTGAATTAGTTCCCCAGCCCCATCTCACCCAAGCCACATTTCTTCATCTGCCCTGTGAGACCCAGCACAAAGACGGCCTAAAGAGGGCAAGTGCTTCATGGTTTACCCTCAGCATGGGGAAGGGATATAGTGACCCATCCACCTTGAGGTACCTTGAGGCCTCTTTTCATTCAGAAGTGATGCTCCAAAGGCATTGCCTGGAAGAAGACAAGAGTTGGCTAAATTATTCTGCATAAAGAATTGGTAGATACTTGAGGAGAGGGAGCGAATACAAGAGAAGATGCTGGAGAAGGCTGGCGTAGATTGAGTGACACCGCAGAACGCTGGAACCTAGGGGAGAGTAGCCACTTAGAGGTTCCCTGTGTGGAATAGCCAGAGGACTTCTGCTACTCAACTCTAATTTGTCTGCTGTGGGTCAGTAAGAACTCCTCCTTGCTCCAAATGTCGATACACCTACGCAGCCTTTGTGAGGGTGACCCTGGGGAGAGAGTGGGACGATATCCAGAAGTGTGGCCTTCTCCACTCACTTCTGCTGAGACTCCCGTGTCACTGACAGCACTCCATCTTGATTCCAGGTGTAATCTGCAGGGTTCCAGGTGGCCAACACCAGAGGGGTGAGCAGAGACTAAAAGTGGGGCTGGAAGAAGCAGGGACGAGTACTCGACACAGAAACAACTGCCAGGTGGACGACTCAGGCAGGAACATGAAACATAGCCCGTTGCCAAACATACTGGAGGCTTCAGAGGCAACTCTTGGGTGGGGGTTCTGGGTTACTCTGGGATTCACTGCTGCTACACTCTAACCACTTGGGCGAACTAGCCTGATTCAAGACATACTAGATTCTGCTAAATTTGGATCCAATTAACTTGGAATCTGTGCTCCCATGGTCAGGGATTTGGGGGGAATTATCTTCTTCTTGTCTATGAAGAAACAAATCAGAAGTAGAGGAAGAAATGGTAAGAAGGATGTTTAGCCTTTATAAAGGAACAGTTTAGTCTTGCATTCTAACAAAATATTTATTGCTCTAGGAAAAAAATAATTGGCAATAAATGCATTGATAGCTTGTAGCGGTTTATGGTTTCAGAGAAAAAATATTTTAAACCCTCAATCCTTTTCCTACAATTTGGTTTGAGAATAGTTCTAAACCTCTTTCTAACCACTCCCTCCCCTATAGAGTTTATCCCTTTATTTCTCTCAAGCAGCCTTTGCATGGGGAAGAGATGCTATGGAAAGCCAGGTTGTCCTTTTTAAAGGCTCCCCAAAGCATCCTGGAATGGACAAATTTTCTTTCTCCTCTCCAAATAAGCGTCAATCATCAGGGCTGGAGTGGATGGTCAGGATATGGCAGTGGGAATAGAAGGGGTGGAAAGGGAAAGGCTCTTGCTGAAACTAGGCCCTTTCCTTTATTTGTTCCTAGTCCAAGAGCTGCTGCAAAGTGTCTCTCAGAGCACACCTTGGTCCTTTTCCTGAGTAAGCCAAACTTGGAAGTGGCTAGCAGGCCTAATGGTGCCTCTGTGGGATCCAAATTCTGGAAGGAGACAGAGAGGTCTGGAGGCCTCAGACTGGAGAGCCTGATGGATTAAATCCAAGCCTCGAGCAGTCCCAAAAAGCTGTCAGAGTGCCTGGGCAGTGTGGAGCCGATCTGGACGATGCATTCCAGATGGTTTGCCTTCCTTCCTTGGGTTTGGGGCCAGTTGGAGCTCCCGGGCGGTCTCCCAAGGTAGACCCCCTGGGAGCTCAGGGCAACTGTCCAGCTGGGAGGGACCAGGCTCAGGATCACTGTGGCAGGCTCACAATTAGAGGGAAGGGCCCCTCCTTTGTGTGGAGCATCTGGATATCATTTTTCAGGCCATTAAAAACACTAACTCTACTCTGCTAAATGCAGCCAATTCACGAAAAAAGAAAGAAAAGAAAGAAAGAAAGAAAGAAAGAAAGAAAGAAAGAAAGAAAGAAAGAAAGAAAAAGAAAAGAAAGAACAAACTTGGAAGACAATTTCAGGCCAAGCAGTTGCCCCAAAATGGATCCAAATAATTTGGATGATATGGTGAAGCTCAGAGAAGGGGTTCCAAAACTCTCTAATGGCATCTAACCACCACCCCCACTCCACTTCGCAGCTTCACCAGCTCATGAGCAATGACACCACCAACTGCAAAGACTCAAGGGCAATGCCAGGGCTTTGCAGTATATTTCACCTTTTGGGTTTGTTTTTTATTTTAGCTTGTGCAAAACGTACAGGCAGATGCAGAAAATTTTCTTGCACGTACAAAGCTTTCAGACTAGGGTACAGAAAATTAGCATGAGACAAAGAGAAAGGAAGGAAAGGAAAAGGGAGAGCGCATGAGAATGGAGAGAAGGAGCAGACCTCCACCAGCCACCTGAGAATTCCCAGAAATTCCCAAACTCCGTGGTCTCTGAATCAGCTGCAGCCATGATTGCATGTTCTACTGTGAAGAGGAGGCCTATTTGCCCATGGTCCTGTTGCAGCCATGTGGTTGGACAGCAACCTAAGGTCAAGGGCCAACGCAACGGCCCTGGGGAGGAGACAGAAGGTGAGGCGCGTGCTTCTGCCCCATGAGTACACAAGACTGGATGGGAGAGAACCAGGCCCCGCTCTGGAGAAATCCTGGCTAATGAGGTAGCAGGTCCCAGGGCTGGGGAGCTTCTGGCTTACTAGACAAGAATGATCACAGAGCAACATGCAGCAAACAATTCCAAGGG
Source organism: Halichoerus grypus (assembly GCF_964656455.1). Taxonomy (NCBI): domain Eukaryota; kingdom Metazoa; phylum Chordata; class Mammalia; order Carnivora; family Phocidae; genus Halichoerus; species Halichoerus grypus. Next base: position 71,696,687 of record NC_135721.1, on the reverse strand, counting down.
AAAGGAGTCCATAAATATTGAGGGGACACAGTGAAGGAGTGAGCAGAACAGGTTGGGGTTATTCTACTTCTTGAGAAAAGTTGCTCAAAGAGAATGCCCTTCAACTGTACTCAAATAAAAAAAAATTTAAAGAGAAAAGAAAGCAAACCCTTTTCAGTGCAATAGTCACACACAGAGGAAGCCCAGGTACAGATCCCCAACCACTCCAATGTCCGTCCTGCTACTTTTGGAACTGTGCTCTCGTGAAACTATTTTGGACACACTTCCAGAAGGTAGGTATCAGAGAATGAAAATCTTACACATCCAATGAATCTCCCAAAGCCACCTTGTTTGAGGAGTGGAAACATCTTCTACATATATGTCCCAACTCTGTGAACTACATGTGATGGTAAAGACAGGTTTCCTAAAATTTTTAGCCTAGTCCAAGTTGGGAGAAAATAATGACATTTGGTACATAAATGTCTATTGTAAATATATGTCATTATATAAAAATAAGCCATGAATAACCAGAAACATAAATCTATATGCTGCAGACTTGCAGCAACACACCTCCACATGTTCCTAATGGCTCACTCATACCAGGTCCTCAAGACTCAGGCGAGAGTATGGTTAACCCCATGATTCAGAGACCTCATTTGACCCTGGTCCGCCTGGACGGCTCAGCATGCAAATCGAAAACCTTGAGGCTCAGACCCTCTCCTGTCTTGACAGGGCTTTTCTGGGCTGCCAAGCAACTCCCTGCTGCATGCCAAGGTATAATTAGTTAAGGTTGATCTCGCTCATGGCAGCTCTGCTGTGAAATGCCAGTCCTGTTCATAGCTCACCATCGGGCTCTGTGCTTGTCTTCTTGGAGTTGTACCTCAGGTCTAACTTTTGTCTTCATTTACAGCACTAGGACACTGACAGACTCTTAAATGCCATAAACAATACTTTTCTGACACTTATCCACCTCATGGTAGTGCAGACACGTCACATGTACCAGCCAATCCTTCCAAAATAATATTGATATAAGTGGTAGGCACACAAAAATGACAGGCATTTTTACCTCCAGATTTAAATGGAGGTGTTTTTGGTATCATTTCCCAGACCAGGAGACTTACATGGTGGAGAACTTCCCCAGAATGAATGTTTCTTTCTCACTTGAATTTGAAGAGAGACTTTCTCAAAGGATGCAGGCAAGGGGCACCTGGGTGGCTCAGTTGGCTGAGTGCCTGCTTCTGGCTCAGGTCATGATCCTGGAGTCCCAGGATCGAGCCCCTCGTCAGGGTCCCTGCTGCTCCCTCTGCCCCTCCCCCTGCTCGTGTTTTCTCTCTCTCTCTCTCTCTCAAATAAACAAATAAAATCTTAAAAAAAAAAAAAAAAAAGGATTCAGACAAATGTTGCTCTAATTCTCTACATGGAGCGATGTTAGTTGTTCTCATCTTGTCCATACGTGGTGATTGGTGACACTGCTCTTCTGCACACTTAGGTCCTTTCCCACTATGTTTGCACCTCTCCTCTGGGACTCCTATGTGGCATGGCCCAAGTTGAATGAGGGAGCCCAGGATTCTCCCAATTAGAGACACCTGATACTGGCCCCAAATTAGCTTGCCTAGGGAACAGAATATATAGGTGCAGTGCATCTCAACCCAGCCCCAAACTCATGGCCACCCAGTCCTCACTTCCTTTCCTGGAACTGCCCGTGGGTGCTACCTGAGGTGGCCGCTCCAGTGTTTGCTTAGGAAGAAGATGCCTGTGATGAAAACTGGAGGCCTTGAGGCTCTGCTTCATAGAGGCTTGGTCTAGATTTTCTAGGATAACTCACCACACTGGGGGAAATGAGCTCATCTGGTCACTGACCTGACAGATGGCAATGACTCTGGTCAAGGGTGCCAAGGAAAACTCCCAGAAGACAGCCGCTCCTTTGTGGCTTTGGTGGCAGGGCCACATGGATGGGTCTGTCCGCCAGTAACCTTCTCATATCCCCAGAGTGTAAACATCAAGAGAAGCCACACTCCCTGGGATCTGCATAGGGGATGTCTCCATGGTCATTTTGACCTGATTTGAGTCAGTAAAGAATCTGTTAAACCAAATCCCATTTGAGAAATGGGTGGCTGTTCTTAGACTCCGACCTGGTAGAGAGTCCATCCTGGAACCTCAGAGCTGAGGAAAGCTGGCTGAAAGCAGCAAGACTCATCCAAGAAGCTGTGGTGGAGGCACACCCATCCTGGCCTGGTGGCTGGCTGCCAAAGCAGATTGGCTCCAGGTGAGTCACTGGCAAAGAGCACTTCTTCCTGTTCTGCATCAGCAACCTGTGCACGGGTCATGAGCTGCTGGAGCAAGGTCATGGTGTAGAATTTGAAGGACACCAGGAGGCTTTTGCAATCTGATGATATTCCTGGGTTCAATGAATTCTTCCATCCAGTCTCCTACTTCCAGGAGGCTTGCTCCCCTGGCTTCTCTTCAGGTGCCACGATGGGTCTCTTCGTGTGACACCGAGCAGCTATCTCCACACTGCCTCTGTCCAGGAGACTTTGTTGAATGTATTGCTAGCTGACCCAAATGATCACAGTCTGAGCTTCCCCTCCCCCACTCATACAGTTTCTTTCACTTGTAAATAAGACGTGAGATTACCCTGAAAAGTACTCTAGGAAGAAAGTACACACATTTGCCGTAACCAGGAATATCTAAATTTACTTTAATCCATAACAATTCATGTTAGGGGGAATTTTCTTTCTGATTGTTCATTTCACCCTGGTAACCGTTAGGACCATGTAGGGACAAGCCCAATTACCTCCATTAGACACCTGAGGACAACACAGCCCCATAGTGATTCGTTTGAAGGACTCCAGAAAATTGGTGATAAAGCTGATGTCTGGTTTCCTGCCTTTCCTTCTGGGGTTCTTTCTACCAACCTTCCTTAATTTATTTATTCAGTGTAGCAACTAAAATGAAAAAGTTCCTAGCACATGCCATGGAAGAAACAGGTTTTTAGTCTTCTCTCCCACAGCCTGCCCACACAAACCATCTGTCCAGCCACCCCAAAACAGCGTTGTGCTTTCTGCCTCGGCACCTTTGCTCCTGCCGTGTCACTTGCTTGAACGGCCCTCCTCCAATTCTGTGTTTAGTGAAACTTAATCATCCTTTCAGTCCAAGCTCAACTGTCCTCTGTTCTATATTGTCCTTCTGATTATTACAGCAGGAAATAATTGCTCTTGCTGGGGATGCCGTTAATTTAAAAAAAGCAACTTTGAGGCTGTCATATACTGCTTTGGATTATAATTTTTTGCAAGTGAATTTTATCTCCCCAAGTAAACTGTGGACCCAGAGGAGGCAGAAACTATGTTCCCCACAGTGTCTTGTGTATAATAGAAGCTCAGTATTTACTGAATGAGTAAGTGAGACATGGGGACATTAAATGGTTTCTTCAAGGTTTCACAGTATTGGGACTTGAATTCAGAACCCAGAATCTGGTCCTCATGTTCTTTCTACCATGTCATGCTGAAAGCAACATGGTTTCCACTGTGATGAGCTTTTCTGTGGGTCAAAAATGGTTGAAAACCAGCTATTCATACAACTCAATCTAACACAAAGCATACTGTGCTGCTCAGAAAGAACAGAATAGTTTAAGTGGTTGGGCTTGAAAAACTGAACTTCCTGTGCTATTTCTAGCATGAAATGAGTAGCTCTCTCCCAAAGATGCCCCCTCCTTTCATAAACTTGAACTGATTCTCACCTTGAGTCAATGTGGTGGTCATTAAGGTGCCTCCATGGACCACACGAAGCAGAGGGTGAGAGGGTGACCCAGCATTGTCAGCTTTCTGTCATCTGCATGCTTCTCCATCAGCATTGACTAAGCACCCTCCGTTTGCCCACGCTGCGCTGGATGACGTGGGTACAGAAATAACACAAAATCTCTATCCTCATGGGATGCCAATCTAGTAACCATCTATGACTACTGTAAATAATTTAAGCAAAATCTTAAATTTACTAGACAATGTTTCTCACTCTTATTTTATCTGAAGAGTTGAATTAAGAGTAGAACTCTGGGCATCATTCTGTAAATGACATGTAAACTCAATCTGAATGCCAAAATGTAATAAAATAGAAACAATTATGCTTACTCAGAACATCTCAGGAAGCTGCTTGGGGTGGGAGATTTCCAAGACACTGCTGAGGCTCCCTAGGGGGCTGCTCAAAGGACAACAGAAGTTCACTCACCTGCCATCAAAGAGGATTGGGGTGGAGTTAACAGCAGAGCTCTTCTGTGGAGCACAGGGTACAAGTTTGGGTCAGAACTAAATTATTCAAGCCAATAGAAAAGAGACTGATCCTATCCTCTTTCACCTGTGGTTGTCAGGCTGTCTTTCAGTAAATATGAAACACATATTTAAAGAATCTGGGTTTGAAGCAATACCAGATTGGCCCATTAAGGCAGCTGTCTGCCTCAGTCTAGTCTTGTTTATCTGTGTCATTTTACTTATCTGGGGGGAATGAATGGACCACTCCTTGGGTAGTAGCAGAAACCACAATGGAACCCAGTCTTTCATCCTATGCATTAACATCCCATTGTTAATAGCAATTCATACCACTTGTTTATTTATTAGTGACAATTATCTGCATTGCTCAAATGACTTCCACATCCAAATTAAATATTAGGATATTAGATAAACAACATCAGTTTTCTGAAGGCCATACATCTTTGAAGTACAAAAGAGATTCAACAAATCAAGCAAAGACCAACAGCCTACTTCCTACCAGGCACTGTGCTAGGTACTGGATGTCCCTGTTGGTAAGGCCAAGTATCATTCATTCAGAAGACTACTCTGATAGACAAGCCAAGAGATGTTTTTGTGAAAAGATAAAACTGATCTTCAGGGGGCGCCTGGGTGGCTCAGTTGGTTAAGCAGCTGCCTTCGGCTCAGGTCATGATCCCAGGGTCCTGGGATCGAGCCCCACATCAGGCTCCCTGCTCGGCGGGGAGCCTGATTCTCCCTCTCCCTCTGCCTGCCTCTCTGCCTACTTGTTCTCTCTCTCTCTCTCCCTGTCAAATACATAAATAAAATCTTAAAAAAAAAAAACAACTGGTCTTCAGGACATCATCTTTATAAAATTATAGACATATCTTAAATAGCTCTAGCTCCCTTTAAAGAACTCACGATGAGTTCTTTCTCCATGCAGTTACCTAAATTCCTATTGCATTTATTTTGTTCATGTCTGTATCACTTATTGGTATGACCAATTTATAACTCAAAGAGTAAAGTACAATTTCCTCTTACATGTTCTAAAATTACATCTTTCAAAGTTCAAGGGCTCCTTCTCCCCCTTTAGTTTTAGTGTTGGATAATCTGATGAGTCATTCCTGATTACACAGTATATGAACTTCATATTTTCATAAAATTTAATCATGTTCCCGTTCAGTCTTCTTTTCAAAGCGCTTTACCCCAGCAGTAGGTCACTAGTCCTCAAGTCATTTCTGAGGCCCTTCTGGAACTTTCCTGGTTCTTCATGTTTCTATTGATGTGTATGGTTTCCAAGAGTGGGCAATAAGCGGGTGAGGTGTAGGCTACTGTGATTCTATATATATCCAGGTTGATGCCTACATAATTAATAATAAACAAGCCAGTATCTCACACAACCATTTGTCATCAATCCATGTTTCCTATCCAGACATTGCCTCGCTGTCTGAACTTCCTTACTGCAAAAACAAATAAACAAAACAGCCCTACTGCAGCAAACACCTGTATAGAACATTCCTTTAAAACTCATTGTCTTGCTGCTGCATTCTCTTCTCTGATTTTGGTTTTCTATCTACACTTAAGCACTCATCTATGTGCTCAAAGCAAACAAACAAATAAGACAAAACAAAAACCAATATATCCCTCCTGTCCTCCTGCAAAATACCAAACAACAAACCCTCTCCTTATTCCCCATGCATTTCCATATTCTCTTTAACATATTTCTACTCCCTCACTAAACTCCATTTTCCCTTCTGTGCTGTAGTGGTTCTTTCTCATCTTTTTTTCACAGCATACATGTTAAAAAACACAACAAAAAGAAAAGTCTTCTCATTCTCCAGCTAATGTGTAGCCAGTACAGTGAGGAGAAAATGGGTCTCACAAGCCAAATAAATTTTAGCAATTAACAGCGTCTTCTGTGCATGGAACTTAAAAATATAGCTTTGGACATTTCATACTTCAAAAATGTCAATTGTGAAAGTTGCATTTAGGTGGATAACTGCTTTAAAACTAGACTGTACAACATTGGATATGATTTAGCATGGCGCCTTGCGTGTAGGAAATGGATGATAAATAATTGATGAGGCTTTACTCTAATAACTACATGAGAAATATTGCACTATCTTGCAGGTTATACTTCTTAATGCAGATGTCTGGTGGAAGTTTAGTTAACTCTGTGAATGTTTTTGATGGATGAATAGAAATCATGTGGTGGACTGATGAGAAATGGATAGAGTGTATAGGTTTCAAGTTTTTAGGAGGTAATATTCCCTTTGGGACCATCTAGATAGCCTGTGGTCTAGTATTCTGTAGAATGAATATGAATATGACAGCAGCATACTTAAAAAAATTAATTAGTTCTAGAAACTGATGCTTTTAAGTGTTTCTTCAGTGGATCTTCAAAAAGGGCAGCATTGTACCCATGCACTCAGGAAAAGCTTTAATAAAAAAGCAGATGAAAATCAGTAGTACAGGTGCTCCACTGTTCCTTCAATCTTTCACTCAACTGTTGTCAACTCTAAATACTTTTTGTCCAGTTTAGAGAACCATCACTGGCCTTGAGACTCCCCAGAGAAAGCCTCTACTGGGTTTTCATCTTGAGTTTTCTAAAGACACGTTCAGTGCCAGTTGGGCTGCATGAAGATGTAGGCGGGATCTTTGTGCTTACATGATCAGGCCACTAAGCAGGTGGTCTCATATTTCACTGAATTGGGAGTGAACACAAAATTCACAGGGACAAATGTTGATTCAAGCACAAGGATGAGGATTGCCAAGTCTAATATCCTAAAATATGGAATTAGTCAATGGCTAGGAACTCATCCACACATCAGTCTGGAAAGATAAGTCAAATACAGAATGTTTTCTTTTTCTACCTTAAATATCTGCACTAGCTGACTAGGCAGTACCATGCCAGTTGCTAATTTTAGAGGGTTTGGACTTGTTTCTACAGTATAGACATAAACTAAGTATGAGGTCCAAAAAAGCTAGTTTTTTTAGAACATAACTAAAAGTCCCTGTCAGAAGCTGCCTGTTGTTAATGAGAAGACTGTTGGAATAGAAGAATATAATAAAAACCAACTGTCCTTCCCAGCTGACTTAATTTTTGAAGAGACTGAAAAAACACAGACATGTGACCTGTGGCTTGAGAAAAGCCCAGATGAATTCCTCCAACATATTTATATTCAAGCTTGACCCTGCAAAGATCTTCATTTTCTGCTCCAAGGATGCTATGGCATATGCACCTTCTTCCTGACTGGGCCTCTGAAAGGCAGTAGGTCCTCCAGGGGCACTGATCATCTCAGAACAGTCCATACAGGTTCTGTAAATCTTGTACAGAATTTAAGATCCCACCAGCTCTTATTTACAAAGCTCTTTGACACCTATTCACGGATTTATGGTTCAGAATGAAAATGCTTAGGATATACAGCCTCCCAGAATGTTCACTGTTTTCCTTTTGCTGTTTAGAAATAGGAAGCTTATTAATTTTTAAAAATATTTAATTTATTTATTTATTTGAGAGAGAGAGAATGAGAGAGCACAAGCAGGGGGAGGGACAGAAGGAGAGGGAGAAGCAGGCTCCCCACTGAGTAGGGAGCCCGATGTGGGGCTCGATCCCAGGATCCTGGGATCATGACCTGAGCAAAAGGAAGATGCTTAACTGACTGAGCCACCCAGGAGCCCCGGAAGCTTATTAATTTAAAGCAAATGTCCACAGAACATGCATCATCCTTCAAATAATTTGGTAATACCTACCAAATTTTAAAGTGGGGAGAGAATTGGGGGAAGATGAAACAGGTAGCAGCATAGCTTTGAATCTCCCCAGGTCCCTTCACAAACAGAATAATTAGACAGCAAAACCAAAACCCCTTGAAAATATTTATAGGAAAGCTAGGTGACAAAGTATCCCCATGAACTTCAAAACATAAGCAGAAGGGGATAGCCACAAGACCTGCAAATTATCAGCACCTATGTAAGAAGAAGCAAAGGGAAGGCACAGTGTATCAAGAAACTCTGAGAGCAGGGAAGCTCAAGAATAGCCAACAGGTATTCACTGGAAAGTACAGTGGGTCAACATGATAAAAACAGCTAAATCTAGAATTTTGTGGTTCATAGTGGTTGATTGCATGGAGCCCGCAGTAAGAAGGACTGAAGGGGTTGAAGTTGTGTCAACCCTATGAACTCTTTAGACTGACCAGCCAGGGCATTTTTCCAAGAGGGTCCGCACTGAGGAGGAAATTGTGGGAGTAGAACCAAAATTGAGTTGTACTAGGACAAGAGAGACAAAGGAAGAGAAATTTCAGATAAAAATGGGGAGAAGAACACAGCCAGTCACCTTGTTTTTGAACACTTCACAAAAACAACAGGGACGTCCATGAAGTCAGTTTTCCTAACTTCTCAGTCATGCCTTTAACAAAACCATGCCTCTTTCTAAAAGTTCAGGAAATCTGATTTTACATAGAAATGAATAACAGAAAAGGATGAAGTTCAAATTTCATACAAACATTATTAGAAAAAAGAAATGAAGGGGCAGAATGATATTCCTACAGACAATGAAATCACTTCAGAAAGGCAAGTCTTTAAACAGGATCAGAACAGTAACCTACTATTTCAAAATGAAGTGAAAGAGATTAGGAAAGTTATACATGAAAGGATAACAAATTAAAATTAGGAAAAAATCAGAAAGGAGAAGACAGAACTCAGAAGAGAATTAGAAATAAAAGAAAAATTTATTTCAGAAGTAAAAATGAGATCAATTCCTCAATCCCATTTACAATTGCACCAAAAGCCATAAGATACCTAGGAATAAACTTAACTGAAGAGGTAAAAGATCTATACTCTGAAAATTATAAAACACTGATGAAAGAAATTGAAGAGGACACAAAGAAATGGAAAAACATTCCATGCTCATGGATTGGAAGAAAAATATTGTTAAAATGTCTATACTACCCAAAGCAATCCATACATTTAATTCAACCCCTATCAAATAGCACCAGCATTTTTCACAGAACTAAAACAAACAATCCTAAAATTTGTGTGGAACCACAAAAGACCCCAAATAGCCAAAAGCAGTCTTGAAAAAGAAAAGCAAAGCTGGTAGTATCACAATTCTGGACTTCAAGTATTATTACAAAGCCGTAGTCATCAAGAGAGGATGGTACTGGCACAAAAACAGACAAATAGATGAATAGAACAGAAAAGAAAATCCAGAAATGGATCCACAACTATATGGTCAACAAATCTTTGACAAAGCAGGAAAGAATATCCAATGGAAAAAAAACAGTCTCTTTAACAAATGGTGCTGGGAAAAATGGGCAGCAACATGCAGAAGAATGAAACTGGATGACTTTCTTACACCATACACAAAAATAAATTCAAAATGGATGAAAGACCTAAATGTGAGACAGGAAACCATAAAAATCCTAGAAGAAAGCACAGGCAGTAACTTCTTTGACATTGGCCATAGCAACTTTTTACTAGACATGTCTCCCCAGGCAAGGGAAACAAAAGCAAAAATGAACTATTGGGACTTAATCAAGATAAAAAGCACAGTGAAGGACACAGTCAACAAAATGAAAAGGCAACCTACGAAATGGGAGAAGATATTTGCAAATGACATATCTGATAAAGGGGTAGTATCCAGAATCTATAAAGAACTTACCAAACTCAACACCCCAAAAAACAAATAATCCAGTTAAGAAATGGGCAGAAGACATGAATAGACATTTTTCCAAAGAAGACATATAGATGGCTAACATACATGAAAAGATGTTCAACATCACTCATCATCAGGGAAATACAAATCAAAACTACAATGAGATACCACCTCACACCTGTCAGAATGGCTAAAATTAACAACACAAGAAACAAGAGATGTTGGTAAGGATGCAGAGAAAGGGGAACTCTCTTACACTGTTGGTGGGAATGCAAACGGGTGCAGCCACTGTGGAAAACAGTATGGAGGCTCCTCAAAAAGTTAAAAATAGAACTACCTTACAACACAGCAATTGCACTACTAGGTATTTATCCAAAGGATACAAAGATAGTGATTGGAAGGGGCACATGTACCCCAATGTTTATAGCAGCATTATCAACAATAACCAAATATGGAAAGAACCCAAATGTCCATCGACTGATGAATAGATAAAGAACTGGTATATATATATAATGGAATATTACTCAGCCATCAAAAAGAATGAAATCTTGCCATTTGCAATGACATGGATGGAGCTAGAATATATAATGCTTAGCAAAATAAGTCAGTCAGAAAAAGGCAAATACCACATGATGTCATTTATATGTGGAATTTAAGAAACAAAACAGATGAACATAGGGGAAAGGGAAAAAAAGAGGGAGGCAAACCATAAGAGACTCTTAACTACAAAGAACAAACTGAGGGTTGCTGGGGGGGGAGGTGGGTGGGGGATGGGCTAGATGGGTGATGGGCATTAAGGAGGGCACTTAGGATGAGCACTGGGTATTATATGTAAGGGATGAATCACTAAATTCTACTCTGGAAACTAATATTACACTATATGCTAACTAATTAAAATTTAAATAAAAACTTGAAATTAAAAAAAAAGAAGTAAAAATGAAATTACAAGGAACACAATAGCCAATAAATATAACAAATAATACCTTAAAATGAGTATAAGGTAAAAATGCGGGGAAAAGTCTCTAAAATCGATATGAAATGAAGAAAAAAAAGAAAAAGGTTCAAGAGAAAGTGACCAATATTGACAGTAGACAAAGAAGACACAACATACAATAATGGGAGTCCCTGGAGAAGAGACCCAAAGAACAAATATTTCTTTTGAAATATTCAAGAAACTTTCTTGAAATTAAAAAAGAAAAAAATATACAGAACTACATATAAAAAAAGTATACCATGTACCTGAGCATATTAATTCAGAATGATGAACCAAGACATATTCTAACAGTTACTGAATTTTAAAGAGAAAAAGCTCTTTGGGCATATAACTTTTCAAAGACAATGACTTACAAAGGAAAGAAAATTAGGTTAACATCAGATGTTTCGGCAATACTTATGTCCAAAGAAATGGAGTAATGTATTTTAAGATTCATAATTAAATGTGAAAGGATGATTTTATATCTAGAAAAACTTTCAGGTACAAAGGACACAAAGTGTTATGGCCATGTAAGAACTCAGGAGATATTGTTCCTGTGAACACTTCCTGTGTATCTACTAGTAAACAAGCCCCAGACTGACTGGAGACATATCAGTACCAAGAGTAGTGGTAAGTGTTAAATACATAGCTACTTGAAGAATCAAGATTAAGTGAGGGGTAAATGGGAGTGAGTATTGTATGCAATGGCTATATACTCTGACCATGTAGATATACAATAGAGGCAAAAGCAAAGAGCAAATGAAAAAATGTAATTTGGGAGCTCCTGACTGGCTCAGTCCATGGAGCATGCAGCTCTTGATCTTAGGGTCCTGAGTTCAAGCTCCACATTGGGAGTAGAGCTTACTTAAAATAAATAAATAAAAGGAAAGACTGACTTTTTTTTTTAATGTAACTTCTGGCGATCATATTGGTGGTGGTAGTACTAGTACTATTGTTCTAAGCCTCTTATGTTTGTAAAAACCTATGGTACTAAATTCAAATTGGAAGTATCTAAATAAGCTCATGAAGTATTTTATCTTTAAAGACATACAGCTGTTGGGGCACGTAGGTGGCTCAGTAGGTTGAGTATCTGACAATTTCGGCTCGGGTCATGATCTCAGGGTTGTGGGATCAAGCCCCTCGTTGGGCTCTGCACTCAGCGGGGAGTCTGCTTGAGATTCTCTCTCCCTCTGCCCCTCTCCCCACTCTGAAATAAATAAATAAATCTTAAACAAAAAAACCATACAGCTATTTCCTAGCTCTGTCCACTGAAAAATCTTAGAAACTGGGACCAACACAGTAATGATGAATACAATTTGTGCCTAGACTATGGTTTTGAAATACCATTTCATGCTTTAAAAAACAAAAACAAAAAACTAGGGCTTGTTGGAGAAATGGCAGATTCCAAGTCTGGGGCAATAGCCATACAGAATGAGGCTAGAGTATCTTGTCATATCAGACAGCGAGGAAGCTATCAAAGACCACTAGGGCCATGTTAAAAGGATTCAAGTACAGATGGAAGAGGCTCTCACTGGCCAAAGATGGAACAAATTGAGCTGCAGTAAAGATAATGATTGCAATGACTTGAAACCCGTAAGACAAACTGAATACATGTATGAACACATGAATTCATGATAACTAAAATAAAAAGTCACCTTTGTAGGATAATGGTAGAGAACATTCATTATCTTGGAAACTGGTAAGTAAAGGGAAAGAACTAAGCATTTACTTTGCTTTTCCTATCTGAATTACACCACTGGGTTCAAGCAAATAATAGAAGAGAGGAAATGTCTTCCATAAATATTCTAACTAATAAGTGAAAAAGAAATAACATAATTAGAATATTCTGCAGCCCACAAGAAATGAATGGATCTAAGCACTGAACATCAGTAATTGCTAAAGTCACAGAGAGACAACTAGCCATTATGTAGCTTCTGATGTACCACTCATTCTCTTGCCAAAGGAATCAAACCTGAGTCTCATCAAGCCTCCAAATCCAGCCATCAGTTTGCAGGAAATTGGAGGACAGGGGAACATGCTGAACTACATCAAGAGTACATAGTTGGCAACATCCAGACTGTAGGAAACTCCACTGGTCAAATGCTGAGTTATTCAATAGAGAAATTGTATGGAAAAGAAAAGTTTGGAGGGGAAAACTGTAAATTTAAAGAGGTATAGAAGACATATCAGGATTTTTTTTTAAATAGGCAAAATTAAAGTATCATGTTTATGGATGCCACTTGGGTAGTAAAGCCATAAAAAAAATAGAAGAAAGTGGTTTCTACAGAAGTCAGTACCACAATTAGTTTCAGAGAGGGAGGCAGTTGTGATCACAGACCATTTGGAGGGCTCCTGATGTGGGTGATAGTCTGTTTCTTGATCTGGGTGATAGTTAAAAGGGTACTTGTCTTATAACAATCCACTAAGCTCTGTAACTGGTTTGGTTTCCTGTATTTGTGATTTATTTCATAATAAAAAGAGGCTTTAAGGATTTTAAATGCACATATCTTTTGGCCTAGCAATTCCACTGCTAGGAATTTGTCTTTAAGATAAACTCACCAAAATATGCAAAGATGTATGTATAGATGTGTCCATTGCAGCACTGTTTCTAGTAGGTAAAACATTTGGGGTGGTGATGGAAATGAATATCTATTAGGTAGAGACTCATTGAATAAATTATGGCACATCCCTACAGTGGAATGTTATGCAGCCAAGAAAAAAATTAAGATAGGTCTATATAGGTTCCCAGACATATCACTAAGTGAAAAAAAAAAAAGGCAAGGTGTAGAACAATATTATGATGATCCCATATTTATATGCACACACAGACACACTGTATTTGTGTTGAAAATACTTGTAATAATATTTAAGAAATAAACTCCTTACTTTTTTTTTTTTTTAAAGATTTATTTATTTATTTATTTGAGACAGAGAGAATGAGAGAGAGAGAGAGAGCACATGAGAGGGGGGAGGGTCAGAGGGAGAAGCAGGCTCCCTGCCGAGCAGGGAGCCCGATGCGGGACTCGATCCAGGGACTCCAGGATCATGACCTGAGCCGAAGGCAGTCGCTTAACCAACTGAGCCACCCAGGCGCCCCTTAAACTCCTTACTTTTGAGGTTGAGTGGGATGAGGGATGGAATCAAAGGGTGAGAATTTGTCATTTTATATGCTTTTATATGTTTTTAAAGTATGTGCATATTTTATTTTCATGAGTTTTTTTTAAACCTAGTTTAAGTTTTTTTAAACACTGGTCCTTTATTGTCATCTCAAACAATTGAGTGATAGGCCACAAGTAAGACCCGTTAACAAGAAAAGGCCACATTCTCCCTTTATGAGAAAATGGAGTGGGCCTTTCTTTCAGTTGACTCTCTGAATTGTGAACAAAGATGGTCACTGACTGGGGCTGCTTTTGGAAATCCCAAGTGATAAAAATCTCTTCTTTCTACTCTTGGGTACAAATGCAAGTATTTCTGATGCTCAGTTTCTAAACAAGTGAAGTCAAGTGCCTGACATATAACAGATCCATGGTAAATATAGTTGAAGCCATTCATTCAACAATTATTTGTTGAAAACTATATGTTAAGCCCCTATGATACGCACTGGGGATACAATAGAGAACAAGACAGATAAAACCCCTGCCCTCATAGAGCTTACATCCCAATGAAACATGTAAATGAATATTTCCTTCATTTATTCAAATAGTTTGCCTATTGGCTAAGTTGATCTGGGCTATTTATTGCCATATAAATGATGTAAACAAATAAAGCCATTTGCTGAGAAATAAAAGAGACCACGGACACACAGATTTCTGGAGTACTTTTCTCCAAAGAATGTATTTTTGGTCTTGAAGATGACAGCCTCTTATTTCTATGCTATAAAATTAAGGGAAGAATAAACTAAGTTAAAGTGGTTGACAGCTCTTAAGATGGCTCCCAATGATACTGCTTCCTGGTATTCCCCTCCCCTTGAGTGTGACCTGGTCTTAGTGACTTGATTCTAATAAATAAAATACTGCAAAAGTCAGTTCCGAGACTAGATTACAAAAGACTGACTACCATCTTTCTTGCACATTCTCTTGGCATTCTCTCCCATACTGGCTCTGAAGGAAGTCAGTTGCAATGCGTTGGGAGCTGTAGAGAGGATCACACAGCACACACACAGCACCAAACTGAGAATCTCCGTCCAACACACAGTGAGGAACTGAAGTCCTCGATCCAATGGCACTGAGTAAGCTGGGAGATGGATCCTCTAGCAGAGGCCTTGATTGTAGTCTTGTAAAAGACAGAGGCCCTTAGCAGGAGAACCCAGCTAAGCTGCACCTGGATTCCTGACAGAAAGAAACTTCGAGATAACAATGTTGTCATTCTGAGCTCTAAGTTTTGAGATATTTGTTACACAGCAATAAGTAACTAATACGGTTGACTAAACCTCATCTTCCTTTGGAAGTAGACCACATAAGGTCAAGACATTTGCCTTTGAGAGCATTGTCTATCACACAGCGTGCAGTCAAATGCTCTACCACTGAGCTATACCCCCATGTCACACAGGGTGGACAGAGTAAAGCCATGATGGTTTTTAGTGAAAGCACTCCTCTGTCCTGCTTTGCTTTGTTTCAACTCCTCTCCAGTGAGCTGACCTTGTCTCTGAAGGCTCTTAGTTCACTAAGGCCTTTTTTTACACATTGATTTTGTCACCTTTTCTGGAAATGAATTTTTTCAATCTCATATTTTATTTGAAAACTGTAATTTGCAAGTACTTTAGTTAAGAATCATCCCAGACTTCGATTTATTCCTTTATACACTTATTATTTTCTGCACTCCTCTGCTTTTCTCCACTGTCTGCATTCCTTTACCTTTCTTTAGAGCTTTTGTTAATTCTTCCAGCTTTTGGTTGAAGCATAAGAATCTACTTGAGTAAGACTTCATTTTGCTCCCATATTTCAACATCCTTTTCTTTTCTTTTTTGAGTGGAACTACATTTCTTATATTATAGTCTTTGTTCCAAAAGCTTGTGCATGACTTCCTTTTATTTGTCATTTAATTAAGATGGAAGGAAAAATTCCACTTTAAGAGATAGACCACATGACTACTTTTAGTAGTTTTTATTGAGAAGAATGTTTGCCTTATTGTTTCTAGAACTTTCAAAATACTTAGTTCTTTGAATAGCATAGGTAATCCAGATTTAGGAGGCTTCCTCCCCCAGCCCCCAGAATGGCGATTTTTGGCTATATGGAAGGATTTATAAAGATAAGAGGGAAGGGAACATTTGGGGTACCATTTTACTTTGTTTTTCAAGTTCTGAGAAAGACTATTTGGAGTGAAGTATGAAATGACTCAAAGATTATTTTGACTGAATCAAGAATATAGACTCTCTAAATTACAAATCATTATCATCATCATCATCACCACCACAAAACAGAAAATATATTACTTTTCCTCCTAAAATATTTAAAGAGAAAAGCAGCCATAGCAGAAAAATGGCCTTAGAAGAACATGGCAATTTACATCTGCTACCAAGAAAAACACACATGAAATTATGTCCAATAAGTGCTTTCAGAGATCCCAAAAGCTGGCCCCCTTTCCTGAAAGGTTTTCCCTTGCACTGATATTCTGCCCCTTTCTAAATATGGCACAGCCCTGAAGCAATAACATACTCTTCAACCAACAACGGCAGTAACAACAAAGACAATTGCATAAAAGATCTTTAAAATTTTTGTTTTGTTTTGTTTGTTTTATTAACAACTTCAAGAAGGCACATGGCCCCCAGAGAAGCTGACCAAAGACTTGGTCCTCTAGCTATGTGGTGTTACTTGAAGTTGCTTCTCAGGGCAACACAGATAACTTAAATATGTATACTTAGGGATGAAAGACACTCCTTTCTGACTTTAAAGAAAATATGCAGGGATTTGGGAGAAGGCACATGAGGCTTTTCAAGGTGCCACCAGCCTTTCTCAGTCAAACATCCCAAATGAGAAAACATGGAGGCCAGCAAGGGCAGGTGCAGGAAAGGCAATGATAAGGAGGGCTGGCAAAAGTAAACCCTCGGTGAATTCAGCCCCAAGAAAGTAGATTTCCTACAGTGTAAGGAAAGACTTGTTTAGGCTTAGTTTAATAAATGATAAAGAGACACAAATTAAACTAGTGGCCATCTTACCATTGATGATTTCTTAAGAGTCTTTAGAGTATGTAATTCAATTTAAACTTGGAGGCCCTGTGCTGTAGGGCGGACAGGAAATCCACCTCGGGTAAGTGTGAAGTATCTTTTCCACACTCGCTGAGGGCTCTGGCGGGGACGAGGCATCTTAAGAAGCACCAGGATCACTGGAGGCCCTTGCCATCATTACTCCACATGAGTAAGTCCCAAACTGCATTTCTAGAAAAGAGGGGCTCTTCAGCAAAGATGCAGCCTTCCCAAGCCATACATAGCGAGGGTACTGCCAAGAAGCAGGATGACATCCTTGCTGCTTCTGGGAGAACAGATCTCTTTAGTCTGGAAAATACAAGTTACCTCAAACTCTCCTCTCCTCATGGGTTTATTTGGAACTAAAGCTTGGAAGTCCAATCCCCAAGTCTTTCCTGAGGTAAAGACATGTAAGCCAGACAAAATGGGAAAGGGAAAGGGAAAAATACAGAGAGAGAACATAAATCGACATTTCTCAAAAGTGTCTCTCACCAAATTCCTTTCATCTTAGTGTCTATTTTGGAGTTGAGGAAACTGGGACAGGGGCACAATGACTGAGGGCATACAACCAGTTACTGACAGAGCTGGCCTTCTGCTATATCCTGTGTCTCTTTGTTTTTCTAATTTCCAACCTCTGTTCTAATCGAAATTGCTCTTGTTAGTTGGCACTTGTGTTTCTGCACCTAGAGTTTTAGACATATTTGGAAACTTCTTTTAAATATGTTGATCCACTCAGGGCTAAATTATCTGTGACAGCAAGAATAACTCCACCTTGGGGCATATCCAGCAGGATGAAGGATTCAGGGATAAATCATGTAGTGTTCCATTCTTCCTGGCTCTCGATGTTTTCACACAGGAGAAATCAGCTTCCTGGGAGCACAAAGGCCTCAAAAGGCCATCCTAACGGTGTCTGTGGAGGGAGGAAGTCAAAGTCCACAGACATCTAGGGTGACCTTGGGGAACCTGATTCCTCTCATGGCGATGATGTATGTGGAGCAGGTGATTTGGGAGGGACAGGTTAATGAGTTATTTGCATGTAGTTAAGTCTTGGGTCCTTAGCATCAGCTGGCAAGGCCATGTCCTCCCACCTCCTCTGAGAGTCACTGTTCAGCTGCATCTAGGCAAGGAGGGGAAGAGAGAGCTGTATTGCATCTAATTTTGAGAGTAATCATGACTGTATCAGTGCGCAAAAGACATGTTCCAATGGGCGGTGCAGGAGTGTGCAGGATTGTTCAGCTATCTCGTATGATACAAGCATGGTCTAATACTTCCTCATATTCTTTCTTCTAATAATGAATTGCAGAGAACAAAATGTACTGTTGTGCTTTATAATTCAGACAGACAATACAGGTATTGGCTAACATGGTTTGACATGATCGGCTGCCTTTTTTTTTTTTTAAGTCAATCTGGCAGAAAAGCACTAGACTTATTGTGGGAGTTGTACTGGCCCTTCCAACAGTCCATTAATCAGCAGCAAGATAGCCAAGGGACCACGTTACTTCACTGTAGCACAAAAAGGTTGTGGTTGTGAGTGGGCTGAGTGGGAACAAAGTTGTATCATTCCAGTTCTGATTGATTAATGCTGAAGTCACTGCTAAATAATGATTACCAGCCCCAGTCTCCACAAATCATTCACTGGGTGAAGGAGGACTCAGTTAAACAAACTTGGGCCAGTCAACACAGATTTTTCTTGTGGTGGGGGTGGGGTGTTGAGGGTGGAGTGGGGCAGAAGTGTGGAGACGGGAAGGGGGAAGAAAACTGGATCTGATTGAATAAGCAAAAAGAACTGCAGCTGGGGTTCTCATGGTCCCTTGGGCACTTCCCTTCCTCGTACTGTGGCCTTCTCCCAGCCTCTACACTGCAGTTCTCCACTGTCAGATTAACTCTGAATGCTACCATCATGAGTCTGGTCCTCTAGCACACTTGGGCCCCTCCTTCCAGATTCCCACAACCAGCCAGATGGAGTTACTACCAACTCCAATGACTTAACCCTCCCCTCTCTAAGGCTTTCCTGCCCAAATTCCCCAACTCCCCCTAATTCCTCCCCATTACTTGTTTCCAGCAAAGTACATTCCATAGTGTTCCTCTTGTCCTTTTCTCCCTGTATCTCTTTTTCATGGCTTGCATGCCCAAGTATGCTCATGCATGGAAAGATAACATTCTTCTACTTAGGTTAGATGACCTTTTCAAAAATGTTTGGTGTATTTCCACTAATCCTGGACATAGAGTAGGTAGGAGATTAGAGTCACAAGAATGTTTTGGATAATATGAAGTTTAAATCTTGCTTTCCTGTGTGTAGTTCTTTGAGACATATCCAGGCAACTAATGGGGAGAAAAATTTTAAGTTTTGCGTGAGCTCTGGTTGCTTTGGTGTCAGCAACCTCTAAGGCTGCATCTTGCCATCCACTTGGTAGAAGGTGCTTCCTGAAGATGCACTTTTGTGAAGTCAGAACCAGCGTAGACTGAGCCAAATCCTGATTAAAATTCTTGCTGGCTGCTCCTTATGCCAGCAGAATCCTGTGTCTCCACTTGTTGGAAATATATCTGCCTGTCAATGTAAGAGAACGCCAGTGCCTTTTCGATATTACAAACTCACAGTGTTCCTCTTCAAGAATGCCAGCATTCATAATTTTTAAGCCTCAAACTTTCAAGAAATGGAAGCAATTGAATTTCTCTGCATTTTAAAGTAGAAATGGTAATATTACATAGCTAGAAATTTCTATAAAGTATGGATTGGCAATAACATTATTTATGCTTTCAAAAATGGGTTCCTACTAAATTTATGCCTGTATCTCAGTCACAAGCTATGTTTCCAATACATTCTTTAACTTCAACCTACTTTTTTTCTTATCCCAGAAACTCTGAATGATTGCTCTGCTGCAGAAATTCACAGAAGTTTGAACTGAAATGAAATGTTTCAAAACTCAGGTAGACTTAAATGACAATGTATTGCTGTGAAGAAAACACTCTCAGTTGTAACATCTCTTACAGGAAAAGTTTTTAGACTTTCTAGATATGACAAAGATTTATGAGGTATGATTTCACAAGGAGAAAAAGCATTTTGGTGGGAACTCTTTTTTGTAAGTAAAATAGGAAATCACAAGAGTTAAATAAATAGATGAATTTCTGTGGAAATCACCTGTTAACTTAATTGAACAAATGAACTCCATTAAACTCTAGAAAACCAAACACACATTTGTTAGTTTCTAGTAATTTTTAAAATTTTTCCTACAGAGTTGTTGTGGGATTTATTATTTTGAAAACATGCTATTTTATTTTATTTTTTTTTTTTTTAAAGATTTTATTTATTTATTTGAGAGAGAGAATGAGAGAAAGCACATGAGAGGGGGGGAGGGTCAGAGGGAGAAGCAGACTCCCTGCCGAGCAGGGAGCCCGATGCGGGACTCGATCCAGGGACTCCAGGATCATGACCTGAGCCGAAGGCAGTCGCTTAACCAACTGAGCCACCCAGGCGCCCGAAAACATGCTATTTTAACGATGGGTTGTCAACAACTTGATCCTAGTAAAATGGTAGAAAGGGTGATTAGATACCAGATGGCTTGGGTTTCCCTCTCATGCTGCTACTCACCAGGTTTGTGACAATGGCCATTTCTCTTCAATACTTTGAACCTCCATCTTCTCATCTGTTCAACAAGAATAAGAAATACCTGAACCCCCTATCTCTTAACACTGTTGTGAGGATCAAACAAGGTCCTAGTTGTTAAATCATTTTGAAACTATAAAGTGCTATACAATATGAGGTATTCCATTCATTATCACCTCAGAATTCCTCTCAGATTATATTGCCTCAAATGCATTATTTAGGAAAAGTACAAACTTGAATGCCATATGGAGTCCTTGTTGACACTGCAGATGTTGGTTAATTTTAGATTCTAAAAGAACAAAAGAACAGAAGCACTACCAAGCAAATTAGCCTCTCTTTAGCTTTTTCTTCGAAATCTCCTATTATACAAACACCAAACTAAAAATGGCAGGCTAAATATTATAGAAAATTACATCATTTGAGGCATTGAAATTCTGTATATCCAAGCCCTTTTGCAGAACACAAATTTATTCCCTCCAAAGCACATTGCCAATGAATTTAATGTTATAAGATAAATTATGGTTATTTCTTCAAGGACTAAGTAAAAGAATTTTAATCTTTAACTTTAAATAACACAATGCCAGGGAAAATGTAAAAGTCTTAGAAGAGTCACAAAAAAGTATGAAATCCATGTTGGTGGTCATAGTCTCTCTCAAACTAACAGAAAACTAAACTAAGCTCAGCCAGCCTTGTGCTCTGATTTTGAAGACCATATTTACAAGTAGGGATTTCTCTGTAGAACAGGTGTGACAGACGTGCACATGACAACTGCTTTTACAGCTCCATTAGTTTGGGAAGACCTGTCCTGATGGGCCTCATGTACCATCTGTAAGACATCTCTTTGCACCTTGTCAAATCCAACGTCCTCCTTACACATGCATAAGCAGGAGGTGTTTTTGTAAAGTATATGGATGGCATCTGTCATTCTTTTTGTTTGCACACAACCCACTAACAAAAAATATTTTGGAACAAGCTGAGCATTTTGTGTCTTGAAATTGTACTTACTTATTTAATTTATATTTATTACCTATAAATATATATATATATTTATAATGGAAGCAATGAAACAAAAAATGCTTCCTATCAGAACATATCCATTAGATGACCTGAAGCAACTTAAAAATGGTCCTGTGAATATTCTGAGCCTAGATTTTTTTTAAAAATTGAAGCATAGTTGACACACAATGTTACATTAGTTTCAGGGGTGCAACACAGTGATTTAACAAGTCTATACATTACGTTACGCTCCCCACAGGTGTAGCTACCATCTGTCACCATACAATGCTATTACAATACCATTGACAACATTCCCTAAGCTGAGCCTAGATCTTCAATACATTTTTCCAGAAAACTGTTAAGTTTTAGCACCTTAAGATACTGACATAATGTCACACTAATTAGAAATAATTTTCAGAGACCATAAATGTTTCACCTATAAAATATGTGTTCTTCTAAAGGAGGCAAAATTTTCAAAAAATGTTTCAACTTATATTTTAATAATTTGGTCAATACTATGTGATATGATATTTCAAAGTGTGTTCTGATGTGGACTGGAAATATTAAAAGCAAATCCAAGGAGTAGATTTTATAACACTGCTTATTATGGAGGCTGTCTAGGCTGATTATTTTAGTATTAACTATACTATTAATCGTCTCCCTGTCCTGCCCATATGCTACCTCTTTTAGCACAGAAGTCCTAATAAAACAGGTGCAACTTAATTCCATGTTACATGGTTTTCTCAAACTGGAACAAATATTAACCCCCCTTCCAAAATATTTTTCCCTTGTGAAGAACTTTGGATTACTGCAGATGATTACAGACCTGAACCAGAAATGGATTCAAACAACTTTCATTCACTGCTGAAACTGAACTGGGACTGACCCCCAAAATAAATTGGCTTAATTCCCTGTAAGAGCAATATGAATCAGGTTGCCATCTGTTCCCTTCCTTCTTTAACTTCACCAGTGGGCTGGGTTTAAGCAAAGAACTGGAGGAGTCCTTGGGGGAAAGGGAGGAGGACTCTGGCTTGGTATTTAGATGGGTATGCTGCAATGGTAGAGTCACTCCAAGTGCAAGAAGAAAGGAGTCTGGGAATTAGCTGGGGAAATCATGTAATTTGTCAAACCATGGGAACAACATGAGTTGAATTTGCCTAATTTTGTTAGAAGATATTGCATCAACTAAAAGTCCTTTGCATGCCAAAGATGAAAAATGTAATCCAAACTAACTTAATTAAAAAGGTAAATTTATTGGTTCATGTAACTGAAAAATGTAGAGGATCTGGTTCAGGTGAAGTTTGATCTAGGGCTCAAACAGGGTGACCTAGGACTTGATTTCTCTCTCTTCTTTTCTAAATTCAGCATCTTCAATATTGGCTCCATTCTTTTTTTTTAAATTTTTTTTATTAATTTTATTTTGTTAGTCACCATACATTACACCATTAGTTTTTGATGTAGTGTTCCATGATGCATTGTTTGCGTATAACACCCAGTGCTCCATGCAATACGTGCCCTCCTTACTACTCATCACTAGGCTAACCCATCCCCCCACCCCCACCCCCTCTAAAACCCTCAGTTTGTTTCTCAGAGTCCATAGTCTCTCATGGTTCGTCTCCTTCTCTGATTTCCCCCCTTTCATCTTTCCCTTCCTACTATCTTTTTTTTTTTTTTTTTTAACATATAATGTATTATTTGTTTCAGAGGTACAGGTCTGTGATTCATCAGTCTTACACAATTCACAGTGCTCACCATAGCACATACTCTCCCCAATGTCCGTCACCCAGCTATTGGCTCCATTCTTAGGCAATGTCTTCACGTAGCCAGTATGGATGCAAGCCACTCCATGGAGTACTTGCCTCTAGGTTCAAATTCAGAACCAACTTTCTAGTAGGTCTAGAATGGATTACTGTGGCCAGAGGAATAGGATATACTAGATGACCTAGACTAAGGTCATATGTTTCACCCCTGAAGGAGGGGGGTGTAGACATCAGTCTTTTCCCCAAGCCCAGGGACTGAGAGTAAGGGAGGACCATAGTCCCCAGAACAAAAGGAGAGTGTAGTCAGCAGAATGGATGTTCTCTACAGATACTCAGGGATCAGATGAACAAATAATTTCAGCAAGTATTATTTTTCACTCAATAAGGAATTCTGCTGATATAAAAAGAACAAAAATATGAATAAGATTTACTATTATTTACAGATGATACAACTGTCTACCTGGAAAGCCCAGTGCCAACCAAAATCCAAAGAAAAGTTTTTAAAAATTGACAATTGTTCTAACTCTCTTATGGAAGAATAAATAAAAAATAGAGGAGGAGGAGGAGGGGAAGGCGGGGAAGGAGAGGGAGGGGAAAGAAGGGGAGGAAGGAATAATTTTGACTATATCCTAAAGAGAGAGTCCAAGTCTTGCCAGCTAAGGGGAAAAAAAAGTAATGGCCAAAGGGAGACTGTAGAATCTTTATGTGAGACATTTTAAAAATGTAAGATAGGGGCGCCTGGGTGGTTCAGTCAGTTAAGTGTCTGCCTTCGGCTCTGGTCATAATCCCAGGGTCCTGGGATCGAGCTCCACATCAGGCTCCCTGCTCAGCAAGGAGCCTGCTTCTCCCTCTCCCTCTGCTGCTCTCCCTCTCCCTGTCAAATAAATAAATAAAAACGTTAAAAAAATTTTTTTTAAATAAAATTAAATTAAAAATATAAGATAAGTTCAACTAGAGCTGGGACTAGACACTCTTCACAGAGATTAGACAGTTCTACAATTTGTAGTTTTTGTCATTCCCAAGGAAGAGAGCTTTAGAGCTAAGAAAAGCTTTCTAGATGGCTATTTGCTGTACCTTGTCAACTTCATGGTTTATTTTTAATACTTTCTCTCATGCTATAATTACAAAAAAAAAACACAAAATAAAACAAAACAAAAACAAAACACCTCCACCTACATGGAGCCAAACTAAAGAGAAGTACTATGTGGAAAGATAATTTTATGGCTGGGGTACCTTCTTCAGATATATATATATATTTGTTTTTTTTAAATGGCACTTCTCACTGCCATATCACTTGTGCATATTTCTGCATCGGTAAATGTTCTCCCAACGTCTCATGTAAATTAAGTGCCCTAGAATTTTTCCATCCTGGTCTCATATACCTGGAATATAATAAATAAGAAAAAGTCTTTGGGGGGGATAGTATAAAAATAGCATACTTACTATACATGGTCTGGTTATAAAGCACACTTACCAAAGCCTGTTTCACCAAAACTATAAACCTATTTTCCAAAAGCAACTATGGGAAAATGAAGAATTACTAAGAGAAATGAAAAGAGATCCTAACGAAAATGGCCAAGGAGTATTTGGCCCTGAGGCTGGGGTAGCACTATGAGCTGGCTGGGGCAGGGTACACCCTATAGTCCTCACCTTGTAACCCATCATCCCCACCTGAGACTTCACTCTAGAGATGCTTCTATATGTTGAATGAAGAAAAATCGAAAATTTTCTACAGCCTGCAATTCATTAACTGGAGCACAATTCAACTGCATTTTAGTCTTTTTTCTTGAAACAGCATGCCAACTATGGTTGGTTGCAGGAGATGCAGATTAAATATTTTTTAAATTCCTTATTGGAAAAAATATAAAGGCATAATTGACAGGCTGAAAATGAGGAACTACTCTTGATGGAATGTGAGAGTTAATGCCTGGAAAGCTGAGGTTCTAATTTGGAAACCTAGTCACACTATCTCAGAACATTCCTTTCGAAGATTTTATTAAAGGATTTGTAAGACTCCTGAGGATTTATCCTAAGGCTATATATACCTGTAGACATATGTGCCGGGTTATACACTATAGGGTTGTTTGTAATAAGTAGCAAAGACTGGACAAAGCCCAAGGATTCATCAATAGGGAAATAGTTAAATGAACCATGGCAGATCCTGCAGTGTAATACTATGCAGCTGTTTAAAAGAATGAGGAAGCTCTCCTAGTACTGATAGGAAAGATTTCCAAGATACATTATTAGAGGGAAAAACAAGATCCAGATCAGGGGATAAAGTAGGCTACCTCTTGTGTAAGAAGCTGGAAGAGAAGAAATAAAAGAACTGCTCGTATCTGTGTGAAGAAACACTAGAAGGATACATAGAGGGGCACCTGGGTGGCTCAGTCGTTAAGCGTCTGCCTTCGGCTCAGGTCATGATCTCAGGGTCCTGGGATCGAGCCCCGCATCGGGCTCCCTGCTCGGCAGGAAGCCTGCTTCTCCCTCTCCCACTCCCCCGGCTTGTGTTCCCTCTCTCACTGTGTCTCTCTCTGTCAAATAAATAACTAAAATCTTTAAAAAAAAAAAAAAAGAAGGATACATAGAAAAAATCAGTATAGTTATCGCTACCCATCCAGGTGGGTGGGGTAGAGAACTGGGTGAAGGAGCAGGAAAAGATAAGACTTTTCATTATATCCTTTCTTATTTGGATTTTTGAAATGTGAATGTATCAGCTGGTCAAATAGAAGTTATTAAATAAATACCAAAAAGAAAAAAAGCTCGAGAGAAGTTATTCAGGAGTCATATGGTAATTTCAAAGAAGTTGCAGCTGCAATTAAAGTGAAACAAAACAAAATACCCTGAATCCATCCTCAACCAAGGGCGTACTGTTGGTAGGTTTTGAGCAGAGGGCTGCAGCAGAAGCCCAGACCCTACTGACTTCCATTCTTATTAGCTGAGTACCTTGCCTATCCATCATGACTCTTTTAAGCATCCTGACTCTTTCTCTGTAGCATTCTTTCCTCTCCTCTTATTTTTTTTTTTTAAGATTTTATTTATTTATTTGACAGAGAGAGAGCACAAGCAAGGGGAGCGGCAGGCAGAGGGAAAGGGATGCAGGGCTCGATCCCAGGACCCTGGGATCATGACCTGAGCTGAAGGCAGACACTTAACTGACTGAGCCACCCAGGCACCCCTTTCCTCTCCTCTTAAAAGAAGTAACAAATCAGAGACCCTGGAAGATGCTGCTGACAGCTATTGTACTTTATTTATAAAGAGTTAAGTTAAACTAGAGTGTGGATTACTGCACATATTTCACAGGTGTTGAGAAAGTCTAGTTATCTTCCCAAGAAGGAAGGACTCCTGGCTCACTTGGCTAGACTGGGCTAGGAAATCCTTCTTGATCCTCTCATAACCTATACGTAGCTCTGTAATTGTGCTTAAAACCTCCTACAGCAGGGCGCCTGGGTGGCTCAGTCAGTTAAGTGTTCGACTCTTGATTTCTGCTCAGGTCATAGTCTCAGGGTCCTGAGATGGAGCTCCGCGTTGGGCTTGGCGCTCAGCGCGGAGTCTGCTTGAGATTTTCCCTCTCCCTCTTCCTCCCCACCCTCTCACTCTCTAAATAAGTAAATAAATAAAATCTTAAAAAAAAAAACCTCCTACAGAAGCCACCAGGGTAGGAGGCAGTCCTCCCCACTAGACTGTGAGTTTTTGAGGCCAAGGATTCTGTCTTATTCACTGGTCTTTGTATTCTCAGAGCCTAGCACAAAGCCTCCACAGGTACTGTGTGAACTCAGTAAACTGAACTTTTATCCACCTAATGGCTTAGACCATAATCCTGAGCCCTTTTTAATGTCTTTCCCTCACTGTCATTAAATCCGTCAGTAAGTCCTGTCAGTCCTACTGCCAAACATACCCCAAACCTACTACTCTTTTTTTTTTTTTAAAGATTTTATTTATTTATTTATTTGAGAGAGAGAGTGAGAGAGAGAAAGAGCACAAGAGGGGGGAGCGGGAGAGGGAGAAGCAGACTCCCTGCTGAGCAGGGAGCCCGATGCGGGACTCGATCCTGGAACTCCAGGATCATGACCTGAGCCGAAGGCAGTCGCTTAACCAACTGAGCCACCCAGGCGCCCCAAACCTACTACTCTTTATCATCCTTAGCACCACCCTAATTCAGACTACCAACATCTCTGGTCTGGCCCAAAACAACCAGTCTACCTTCTAATCCACTCTCCTACTGCCCCCAGAATATATTCTCCATATGCAGTTAGAGTGATCTTTTAAAAATCAAATCAGGGACGCCTGGGTGGCTCAGTCGGTTAAGCGTCTGCCTTCGGCTCAGGTCATGATTCCGGGTCCTGGGATTGAGTCCCGCATCGGGCTCCTTGCTTGGCGGGGAGCCTGCTTTTCCCTCTGCCTGTTACTCCCCCTGCTTGTGCTCTCTCTCTCTCTGACAAACAAATAAATAAAATCTTAAAAAAAAAAAACAAATCAAATTATATCACACTCCTGCTTAAAACCCTTCGGTGGTTTCCTATTACAATTAGAATAAACATTTAACTCTTTACCTGAACTTCCAAGCCCTATGAGATCTGGCCCCTGTCTGCTTCTTTGACTTAGCCTCATACCGCTGCCCTTCACTTCCTCTACTCCACACAGACCGCCTTTCAGTTCCTTATATCGACTCCGTCTGCTCCTGTCTCAGGGTCTCTGTGCTCTTCCTTTGACCTGCAAGGCTATCCCGCCTTCTTTTTGTATGCTTGCCTCCTTGTGTCATCACTGATGCTCTACAGTGCTTTCTCAGAGAGGCTTTCCCTGACCACTCCAGTTACATCCGCCCCGCCCTCCATATTGCTCTATTTGTAGCACCTTTAACTGTATAGATGAACATCTTTACTTGCTGCTCTGTGCTTATTGTCCCCACGATAACGTAAGTTCTGTGAAGTCTCTTGTTTGCCACTGTATGACCTGGGCTTAGAACGGGGCTGGGCACATAATGGCTCTAAAAAGTTTTTGTCAAATAAATGAAGGTGCTTAAAATTAATCATGGATAGAATATTTATTTCTTTCCTTAGAGACCTTTTAATGTAGCTTTTTAATTGAAAAGGCAATAAACAATTATAAAAAGAAGTGAGGATGTCATGATTGGCTTTTGAAGAAACATAGTAGAAAATAGTATTAAGAGAGTTAATTGAGAGAATAGGATCCTACCAAAAATGATAACTTCTGTCATAAACCAATCTAGGCAAGGAGTAGGTCCAGACACCATGTCCAGTGGATGGCCAGATGTTGGTTTTGCACTCAAGAAGTTCAAAATCTATCAGAAGATACAGCTTTGCAATTATAACATCTAATATCCGTATACTGCAAACTGTGTTCATGTTTATAATTACTTGTTTGATCACAAGAGTCCTATGAGGTAGGGTATTATTATAGCTATTGTTAGTACCATCTCACAGATTAAATAACTGAGGCTCAGAGAACTTATGTCATTTGCTTTGGCTAACACAGCAAGCAATGAATGAGATTTTTAAGTTAGACTCAGATCTTCTGACTCAGCTCTCCTGTTCCATTTCACCATTATGTCTATTCAGTGTGATAAATGTATGTGCAACATGGTATGGGGGTCAAGTGTAGCAGAGAGAGACTCTGTATCTGGAGAGGTCTGGGAAGGCTTCATGAAGAAAAGTCTTATAAATGGGGCTGTGAAAGGGAAGCAAGAGTTTTCAGGTGGAGTATGAGGCACATTTCAGATCGATATCTGATGAAAAGCAGAGAGGGATGAAAATGGATAGCCTGCTCTACGTGGCAGGGAGCAGAGGAGTCCAGATGGGGAGGTTGGGTCATACCATGAAAGATTTTCAGTGCCATTTTTAGGCAGTTGGGCAGTCCCTGAAAGCAAAGGATTGAAACAGTCAAATCTGGGTTTTCAAAAGAAAATTAAAGTGGCAGATTGGTGGATGAACTGGAGCATGAAGAAACAAGTTAGGAGGGGTTTTTTTGTTTTGTTTTTTTGGTGATCGTGCAAGCAAGATAAGTGTCTGAATGAGGATACTGGAAATGCAAAGGGCTGATTTAAAAATGTTCGTGTGAGTAAGACTCACTTCTGGGGAGGTGTAAGAGACGGAGAAGTAAAGATTATTTTTAAAAATTTCTAGCTTATATGACTTGGTAGATGATTATCTCAACCAAACTGAAGAATACAGAAACATGATTTCAGAAGGGAATTGGAAGTAGGGGTTTTCTTGTAGCAAAGATAAAGCACCTTCTGCTTCATCTTTCAGAAATGCTTGGTTTGAGGTGCCTGTTTGCAACATCCAGGGGGATATGTCAAGCAGGTAGCTGAAAATATGGGCCTAGACTTTGAAAGCAAGGTTGACTGGAGATCTAAATTTTGGAGTCATTAAAATACAAATTGTAGGGGCACCTGGGTGGCTCAGTCAGTTAAGCATCTGCCTTCGGCTCAGGTCATGATCCCAGGGTCCTGGGATCGAGCCCTGCATTGGGCTCCCTGCTCAGCGGAGAGTCTGCTTCTCCCTCTACCCTTCTCCCCTGCTTGTAATCTCTCTCTCTCTCTCTAATAAATAAAATCTTTAAAAAAAAAAAAAGAAAAGAAAAAATAAAATACAAATTATATTAAAATTCCTATGCAAAAGAAGCACAAAGGAACTTTTTTGAGGTGATGGAAATTTCTTTTTTTTTTTTTTTAAAGATTTTATTTATTCATTTGAGACACAGAGATACAGAGAGAGAGGAGAGCATGAGCAGTGGGAGAGGCAGAGGGAGAGGGAGAAGCAGACTCCCTGCTGAGCCAGGAGCCCGATGTGGGACTCGATCCCAGGACCCTGGGATCATGACCTGAGTCGAAGGCAGACGCTTAACCATCTGAGCCACCCAGGCGCCCCAAGGTGATGGAAATTTCTATTTCACAATTATGATAGGTTATAAGGGCATACATGTCTCCAAACAGATGAGACTATACACTTAAAATGAGTACATTTTTTTTATCTTAAATCCCTTAAAAAGCACTAAAAATAAAAGTGAACTGCCTTGTATGACACAGTAAGTTCTAAACAAATTGTCTTTAAAAATTGTTAATCAGGGGCCCCTGGGTGGCTCCATTGGTTAAGTGTCTGCCTTCGGCTCAGGTCATGATCTTGGGGTCCTGGTATTGAGCCCCGAGTCCGGCTCCCTGCTTCTCCCTCTCCCTCTGCCTCTCCCCCCACTCATGCTCTCTCTCAAATAAATAAATGAATAAAATCTTTAAAAAGTTATTAATCAATTGTTTTAGGAAAAAAAAGAGAATGGAAAATTGTTCTACACATATTAGTTAAAAACAAGTGATTGGCAGCAGAGAAAGCTGCCATGGTTTTGGCTGTTCCAGAAACCAGTGCTTGATGTGCCAGTTTATGGGCCATTGGGGAGTTCTCCATTCAAAACCATATTCCCTCCCTAAACCACCCTCCTCCATCGCCAACCCACCCTTGTACCACCTGGGGTGACTTCCCCATTTGGAGTAGCTGAGACAATAAAGGTACTTGAAGAATATAATATGACATTGCTGAACAAGAAATCTGTCCTTATTGATTGATTTTAGGCTTATGGCCAATTTGGCTTCCTCATTTGGCACCATTCTCTCAGCATCACTTCTGAATTGTCCTTTCAGTGCTCAGCTTAAAATTTACTTTGTACAAAATACCCATTTTTAATTCAGTAGAACGAGGGGAGGTCTGACACCTATACTCATCTACCAGTGTGGACACATCCACCATGAGTATACAATCACCAAATCTGTATATTTATGTTGGAATCTCAGTTTTGTTATATGCTAAGTCTTTGAGACCTTGAAGAAAATGAGGAAAATGAAATCCACTTTGCGGGGTGGTAGAAATTAGGTCAGATAGCATATGTGAAAGTGCTGAGTATGGTGTTGAGTAGGTGCTCAATAAAAGGCAGATATCTTGTCAAGCCTTACTATACTTTCTCAATTAGTTAGTCCATATCATAAATTTCTTGAAAGTAAAAATTTTCTGCTCTCTATAACCCACCCTAACTAATACATCCTCAGTAGACCTTGGGGAATGATGTTTAGGAAGCTGGCAGGTCAAGGATAAAGCTGAAAAAGATTTACACAATAAATCATAGATGAGACCATTCTGTGAGATGGGAAGAAAGGAACTTGATTCAGAGGTGGTGGCAAAGGTCCTTCTTCACATTTCCTCTTTCCATTCATTTAAATTTGTATCTTGCCAAAAAGAGGGGACAGAAGGGCTCATCTTGATGAGCAGAGCTGCAAGACTGTGTGCCAATACACCTGGTCTTGATTCATGCCAGCTGGGAGAGGAGCTTGGCTTCTCAGTGTTTTACTACTGTGGTTTCCTGGGCTGGGCAGCTGGGTGCCTAATAATGATAAAAACCATAATAATACTTCATAATTATGCACTGCCCTTTGCCAGAACTTGGATTTAATTATAATGACTATGACAGAACTGGCAACATCTCGCTCCCTGTTGGGGTGCAATACCCAAGGGCCTGGAAATACAAAGTGAAGTGGCAACTGCAACCTTTTCCTGCAGGGCCTATCCTGGCAATTTACCCAGAATGCTCTGGGTTTAAAGCTCATCATCAGAAACAAAGAGTACTTTTAAATTGCCCACATGCACTTGGCACTGTCAAGTAAAACAGTTTTATGAAGCAACTACTGCCACTCACGGGCACATCATCATGGAAGCCCAGGCCTGGAGGGTACCAAAGGAGGTGACCTCATTCATAACCCCACCCCTGCCACTACACTCTGGTAGCTAAGTTCACTGACCTTCCCACTCTGATTTGGGCTGGAGATGCTTTTGTGGCAGCCTGATTCAGGTGTCAGGGAATTCACCATTTAACACTCATTTTGTGAGCACCTATTCTGAGCCAAGGCACTGTGGAGGCACAAAGATGTATAAGGTACGATCCCTGCCCTCAAAGTAGCTTATCTTCTAGTTGAGGGATTCATATTCAGGCAGCTGTAATATAGAGGGAAGTCAAGGCAGATGAAAGGGAATGAAATTAAGACTCCAGGTGAAAGGCTCAGGGCCACTCCCTCTTCGAGAATAAAAAGAAAGGATGAGAAGATATGGGGTGAGGGTGGGGAGGATTTGAGGTGAAGAGATAGGCAACAATTTAGGTTTTTACAGGTTTCCCTGGTTGTTGTTGCTGGTGGTGGTGGTGGGTTTTTTTTAGCTTCATAGCACTTATTACCCCGAGTTATGTTGTTCGTTTATTAGTTTACTCATATACTGTTTCTCTCACCCCATTCTGGAACCTTGTCACTTTGGTTCACCACTGTATCCTGAGCTCTCAAATAATGCCTGGAACATAGTACAGTGCTCAGTGGCTTAATGAATAAGTGACCCAGGTGAGGCAGTGGATGTAGAAATGGAGAAGAAAGGGCATCTAGTAAATATAACCAACAAGACAAAGTTAGAAAGGGTAAGGCAGGAATTTACAGCAGTGAGGGAGAAGCATGGAGGTTTACACCCAGGTTCCTGGTTCTGGATTTGGGTGATTGGACGGTGACATTATCAAAGAAGATAAGGAACAGAGGAGAAAGAATAAGTTTTGTGGACTTCTGAGCGTATTTGAGTTCTGATTTGGATAGGTGATAATGAGGTTCAAGTGCAGATGTCCAAAAACACTTACATATGCAGATCTGGACCTCATTAAAGGTACACTCAGCCACCAAAGTGGTTAGATCACGTAGTGTGCGGTAGAATGACTATGTACCTACTGAAGAGAGGACTGGGGATCAGCTCTTGGGACTCTTTTAACGAGCCAACAGATAACAGATTTAGTAAGATTAACAATCTGAGTGTTTATAGTCTCAGGGAAACTGGGTGAGGGGTGCACCGGACAGGAGAAAAAGCTTAAAGAGGGATGTAGTCCATCAAGTTTACTGCAATAGAGATCAAATAAGAACTAAAAAGTGACCCTTGAACTTGGTCACATGGCTGTCACCTGTAGCCTTAAGAGGAGCACTTTCAGTGTACTAGTAGGGAGTTTAATTTAGCCTGTACTTGAAGTATGAGTTGAAATACAGATGAGCGCTAGGCGAACGGGCAAGTTGTTTTTTTTTGTTTTGTTTTGTTTTTAAGTTTGGAAGCGTTGGAATTGGAACATGATCATGGTATGTCCAACACAGAAGTGGCCAGTGAATGACGACACAGTTTCTAAAACGCCAGATGTAAAGAGTCCTGCTGGCGTCACAATGCCTCAACTATGCTTTTACCCTTTCAGCCATTTCTAGGGCGGGGGCCCTTCCACATAAAGTGCAGGCAAAAAGTGGAGGACAACCACCCCTCCATCAGATCTGTGAGTCACGTTTGTGACAGCAGGGAGTAGCGATGGGACTACTTGAATTAAATGAAGTGCCCAGTTTCCCGTGCATCTTGGAATTTAGTGACTGGGTGGTTCCATGCTGGAGGGAGCTAGGGAGACTCATTCACATTTTCCGACCCGGCACTCACACCCTCCATTCATCATTTTTCCTTTCCTTTTCCCTAACAGAGTTGAAACCAGGGACAAAGCTTTCTTCCTTCTCCCACCTCAGGTTGACCTTCCACCCCCAAGCCCACCGCCGGCCCTTCTCCGACCACGTGACCCCCCCTCAGCCCCCGTGACTCGCCGCCTCCGACCCCTCCCCTCCGGCTACAGCCCGCTTTACCCCGCCCCTCCATCCCACGTGACAGCCTCTTTCCTACCTGACTGGCTCCTCCCTTTCCCCCGGGCCGGACCCGGCCGCCGTCTCAGCTGCCCGACTCCAAAATGGCAGCCGCGCACAGCGCGCACCCGAGCGGCCGGACCTCCCTGACTCCCGGGCCAGCCCCCTGTCGCTCCCTGTCTCCCTCCTTCGGCCTTCACCTACACGCCTCCGGATTGGCCGCTAGGAATCCCGCCCCTCCAGAGCCCCTCCTGCTATTGGTCACGGTAGGCTGCCCTTCAGAGAGGCGTGCCCCCGCCGCCCCCCGCCCCGGGAGGTATTTTCCATTCTGGTGGGGGTTGGGGGGAGGGGAGGGGGGGAGGGGAAAGGGTGAAGGGGGGAGGCGGCCGGGGAAGGGGGTGGGGGCCTGGCGGGGGCATCCGGCAGAGCTGGGGTCCCCGGGCTCCGTCCAGAGGAAACGGGACTGCGCTCGATCGGGCAGTCGGAGGGGACGGGACGGGACTGGCGGGCAAGCGGGAGGACTCGCCCTCTCGGTGACTGCGACGTCCGGGCCCGTCCGCCTGGCCGCAGGTGCCCGTGGATGAGGCCGCCCCGCGCGCCCCGACCGGTGAGTGTCCTCGCGGCCCGCGCCCGGCCCGGCCAGCGCCCGTTCCCGGGCCCCCGCGCCGCCGTTAGCGGCCGCCTGCCGGGCCTCCAGTGTCCGCGCCCGGCGCAGTCCGCCTCCAGCCGGCGCCTCCACACCCGGGGCAGAGGCAGCGCCGGCCCTCGGGCCGGGAGGAGACGGCGGGCGGGGGACGGCGAGTCCGGGCCGCGAGCCCAGGATAGACCGCGCTGCGCGTAGTGGGGGCTTGCGCTTAGTAGGCTCTCGATGCATTTCTGAGGAATTATTTTTCTGATTGGAGGGAGGTGGAGCGCCTAAGGGGAAGGGGGTCGCCCGGAGCCGGTAGGAGGGCGTTCGTGATAGGGGTCGGAGGGAGGCCACCGGAGACTGTGGGGGGCAGTTAACGCGCGCTGCGGGGAAGGGGCCAACCGGCCAAGTCACGTGGGCTCTGAGGCTCCGTTCCGGGGGTCTTCAAGGTCGACGAGAAGCGGTCCACTGGGAGATGAGAGAACTGGGGAGCTTGGATGGGGAAGTGACCGGAGCACCTCCGGGGGTTTAACCCGAGGTGGAAAGGGATGCGCAGGCGGCCGCTGGAAGACCCTTCTGCAACTACTTGGACTCCTGCGATTCTTTGGTGCTGGGCTTTGGGCGTTCAAGTAGCCGAAGCGAACTGACTTTCTGGAGAGGGAGTTGCATTTAAAAAAGGATGCTAAGAAGCAGTTTAAGTACACATGTCGGTTTGGTTCCGAACTTTGAAAGGCTGGGGGATTGGATTCACGAGGTGATTTTTGACATTTTGTTTTGGCATTCCAACCAAGAGGAGGCTTGCTGCTGGAACTTGTCAGTTCTCCTTTATTTTAAAATGTATGTACATGTTTGATGGTGTTTTACCAGTTACTAGTTTTGCTGGAAATGCTCATAACTGTACCTTTAAATTCTTGTAGCCGCCTCTACATCTGCTGAATATCCTTTCTTCAGGTCTCTCAGTCTATAGCTGTGGCTTACTTCTTCCTGACTTAACACTTAGAGTGGACTGACTGTGCTATTAGAATTTGCTACTTACTTTTAGTCTACAAGATTATTAAGTAATTCGCATGCTTTCTTTCCCTTGCTTTTAATTGTTTCTTTACAAGGTCAACTTTAAGTATTGTACTGGGAAGATGCTGGTAAGGTAGCAGCTCTATCTAGAAAGCAAGACTAAAATCAGGTTGAGCTTTCTAACAGTTGAATTATTAATGTCAGATGCTTAGTTTAATTTCAATAATCTTGTATTTGCATAACACTCTTGACACTGGGTTAGGAACACAGAAAATGCATACCAGGGTCAGGCGGTGGCAGTCCACAGATTCTACCTCTAGCACCCCTTTGAGGTTCTTCATGGCACTGAGAAGAGGAAGCTAAGAATTACACAGCTAGATCTTTTCCTCTTTTAAATATTTTCTTAATCATATGTATATTATCTTACTAATTCCTCACAATTTAAAAAAGGAAGGCCTCTTTTAGGGAGTACTTAAAACATACTTGAGAAAATTTGTAGATATGTTGCATTGTAATGTAATTCATCAGAGAAAAATGTTCTGCAAAAAAGTACTAATATTTTAATTTGGCACCTTTTTAGTTTTTCAATAACTGATGGATAATTACATTTTTTTCTCCCTATTGTCCTGGAATTTTACTATTTGTCCTTAGGGAGAATGTACTGGCACACAAAACGGTAACCTAAATATTGAAACCTAACACCTTTTAGCATTATAACTTCTACATTATTCACCTTGAGACTCATCTATGGTAAACTCGTGGTCCTGAAGGCTTTCCCTTATCACCTTAGTTAAGAATGGGCAGTTTCCTCCTTTTGTAGAACCAAGGAAAAATAATGTTTAATGCCTGCAAATTGATGATAATAACTAAATAGAATGAGAATGGGAAGCTTGGAAAAAAGATGTATGTACAAGAGTCACATTTGTTT
Organism: Halichoerus grypus; assembly: GCF_964656455.1. Lineage (NCBI taxonomy): Eukaryota > Metazoa > Chordata > Mammalia > Carnivora > Phocidae > Halichoerus > Halichoerus grypus. The sequence goes on along the minus strand of NC_135721.1, from coordinate 71,660,052 downwards.
TAGAGCTGGGAGAGTAGGCCATGGAGATGATTATTTTGCAGATCAGGAAACCAATGCCCAGAGCAGTGGAAGGGACTAAATTGCTAGTTAGTGACAGAGCCAGGATCGGTGGGCAGGTCTCTGGACTCTAGTCCAGGGTTTTTCTACATTATCACATTCACATTGTTTATTACCAAAGAGTTGCAGTGCCATCTATAAATGGTTTTTGGATTATTTGTGATGTTGTTCACTTCTAAGGATGGGGAAGTTTGAGTTGACTACATTTATACATGAAATGATGTAAAACTGGATGAGCTTTTATTGAAAAGTTTTAAACAATATGCTTCATTGTTAGTGGAAGTGCTGATATTTCTCTCTCATTGGGAAGAGACAAACTGTCATGTCATCTAGATTAAAATATTAGATGAGCTTAGGGCAGGCTACTGTTCTGTCATTTTTATGCTAAAAATTAATTGCTTACAAGATCTTCAGAATCCAAAGGCTCCTGTACTTTCAAAGTAAATTATATGAAAATTATTATTCTCAGTAAGTGTGGGAGTTTTGTTATGTTAAAATGGGTTTTAGTACCTTTAAAAATAAGAGCAATAGTAGAATTACATGATAATTATGAAAACATAATTTCTATCATAGTTGTAATAGAGACCAACTGACTTTATATCTCAGCCACTTAATAAGATTATGATGTCTGGCAAGTGATTTAACCACTGTGTACTTTAGGTTTCCTCATCTGTAGAGTGAGGGTAATAAAAGTACCTACCTCATAGGAGAGTGGTGAGGATTCAAAGTGTTTCTTTCCTTAGCACACAGTAAGGGTGCAACAGATATTGGACACTATTCTTTATGGCTTGTTAGGTGTATACAGACACTTGTGTGCCCATTTGTTTCTTTGCTATTAATGAAGTCACTTTGAGGCTACAAAAAATTCCTAGATAAATACATGATCACATAATAGCCTGTCTTACCAGGCTCTTAGTGCAGATGATGCCCTCATGTTTGTTTGTTTTTTGTTTTCTCCTTCCTCGGCTCATCTTGGACCTTTAATTAGGTATGCATATCAAGTTAGAGCAAGTGAGTCTATTTTTCTCAATGTCATCTGGAGACCCTTGTTGCAATGACATTATTCTAGAATCAAAATGCCAGTAATTGATTTGCAGGTATCCTAGTGAAAATGCAGTGAGTTCCAAAGGCTTACTGGGTAAGCTTAGGTGAGGAAATCAGGAATTTATAAGATCTATTATTCATTACAATCCCTTTCTGTCAATGAAGCCATGAGAAAATCCTTGAACCTTGTTTTCTATTAAGTGAATGTTTTGATGACTTCATTCATTATACTGTTAGGTTTTAGTGATAAAATTTGTGTAATTCCAATTTTGTAACATTCTGTTCTTTTTACTTTGCTGTAACCCAGGTCTAATTAGTGTTACGCACATGTGGTTTAGCAAATGTTTTTTAAATGACCGTGGTGGACTTTTCCTACATATTCTTTGGTTCTGCCTTATCAGGTTCTTCTATTGCTCTTATAACAGCTCTTCGGCTTGTAGTCCCCTTAACTTTGGTTCTCATGCACCTTTACCTACTGTCACAAACGTTTACCTACTGTCACAACATGTAACTTCTTACTGTCATACATGAGCATACTTTTTTATGCCTCTTTTTAAACATTAATTTCAATTATTTAAAAAATGTATTATCACATATTTTTAATTGCCCTTATTTTTAGAGTTTCATTGAATTGAGTCCATTTTACAGGTTAGAGATTAAAATCAGAAACAAGAGTAGCTCAAAAGCATTTTTATTATGTTATTAGTAGATTCGTGCTATTTTGTTTCAGATCTCAGGCAGGCATTCTTTTGGTAGGTACTTCAGGTGATAAATACATGGATCATCCCTTTAATCTGAAGTAAGCATTACATGGAGCTATCAGAAGCTTTCAGGATCATATTTTTCTTCCACTGATACAGAATTTTAATGTTTGAGAGTGACCAACTCCTATTCTTCTTTTGATTAACTATATTATAAGGATTATGAAATTATTACAATTTATTGGACATTTTTGGAATCATGAAATGCCTTTAGGAATTTTGTAGAACTTAGACATGCAGATCTTTTCTTTCAATCAATTACATAATCTAATTATGTGAATAAAATATTTAAGTATGGTTTCAAGAGGCATTAGAAATACCATGTTATAATAAAATATAACCAGTTATTACTCAATTATTCATTAAGTTGCAATTTTTTTATATGTTTAAAAATAATTATGGTGTTGTGAATTGCCAGTTATTCATATTTAAAATTCATGGATACAAGGACTGAGTAGGTATGGACCATGCAAACTACTTTCTTAGCTTCAATGTAGATGTTAGAGAATGACTGAAGGAAAATATGAATCATTTTCCTTGCTCGATAAATTATTTTTCTGAGTTAGCCAACTGTCTTACTTTTTAGTGGGTAATGGAGAGAGGGCTTTTGAATCTGGTAATCTTGACTGGTAACTGGCTGGACTGTTGATTCATGTTAATGTTGGGTAAATTTACATCTGAGTAGTTTAACTGAGAATTAGTTACCTGTCTTTATTGTACATGTAGGTGAAAAATCCTAAGGAATGATTTGAGAGACCATAATCATAATGACACTTATTGCCAAGTACAGTAGAGTAGAATAAGTTTTTCTCTAAAAAAGTCCATAAGCCTTTTGCTCATGTGATGTTAAACACCAAAATTAAATTTAACTTTGCTTTGATGAGATGTCATACAATAATCTTTTATCAAAGCTAATAATAAGCAGTGAGGAAGGTAATTTTGAAAAAAAAAGATTTTGAAATAGGCTTATTGCTCTGGGATTATCTTCAAATTACGACTTCCTTATTTTATTTGAAGACTCCTATAATAGGAATAATATCCAGTCTTCTATTCTGGGCAAGATTCTTCAGTTAGAGGTGGTAATCAAGTATTGATACACTGTATTTCAAGTAATTAAAAAGGACAGAAGCTTACTTAAATAATGTATATGTACTTAAAATGGAACATGAAAGGTAGAATGATGAAACAGGAATGATTTGGGAACTGAACTACAAGCCTTCATATATAGTGGGTAGTCAGATAAAGGGGAGTGAAGAATTGGAGGTTGGAAAAAGAGAAATGTGGAGGAAAACCAGGATTTTATAAGAGTTTAGCCCTAACGTAGACCCTGGGTTCTGCAGATTAGTTTCTTTGTATAAGGAAAATAGGTGAAATATTCCAAAGCTGAAGAATAAACTTAATATTAAATAAAATATATTGGAAGAAGTCCAGGTATTTTTTTTAGGGGTTAAAATATGCACATAGCTAAAGGGGAGCTTATTTATTTATTTTTTTTAAGAGTTTATTTATTTATTTATGTATTTGTGTATTTATTTATTTGACAGAGAGAGAGAGACAGCGAGAGCGGGAACACAAGCAGGGGGAGTGGGAGAGGGAGAAGCAGGCTTCCCCGCTGAGCAGGGAGCCCGATGCGGGGCTCGATCCCAAGACCCTGGGATCATGACCTGAACCAAAGGCAGATGCTTAACGACTGAGCCACCCAGGCGCCCCCAAAGGAGAGCTTATTTATCTAATTATTTAGTCTTTGACTTTGGTTATTTTATCTTATTTTATTTTTTTTAAAAGATTTTATTTATTTATCTGAGAGAAAGAATGGGAGACAGAGAGCATGAGAGGGGGAGGATCAGAGGGAGAAGCAGACTCCCCGCTGAGCAGGGAGCCCGATGTGGGACTCGATCCCAGGACTCTAGGATCATGACCTGAGCCGAAGGCAGTTGCTTAACCAACTGAGCCACCCAGGCGCCCCTGACTTTGGTTATTAACATGAGACAATAGTCCAGCCTCATTACCCTTCAGGTGATCAGTGCTGGGACCAATTTTATTTAACATTTGTTTTCTTTTTTATAAATGATTTATTTTTTTAAAGATTTTATTTATTTATTTGACACAGAGAGAGAGAGATAGCAAGAGCAGGAACACAAGCAGGGGGAGTGGGAGAGGGAGAAGAAGGCTTCCCGCTGAGCAGGGAGCCCGATGTGGGGCTCGATCCCAGGACTCTGGGATCATGACCTGAGCTGAAAAAATAAATAAATAAATAAGCTCCCCTTTAGCTATGTGCATATTTTAACCCCTAAAAAAAATACCTGGACTTCTTCCAATATATTTTATTTAATGTTAAGTTTATTCTTCAGCTTTGGAATATTTCACCTATTTTTCTTATACACCCAGGCGCCCCTTTATAAATGATTTAAAAGACAGACTGGCAGTGAAAGTTGCCAGATTTGCAGCTGACTCTGTGTGCTGTTCCAGGTAGTTGACAGCCAGGCCAACAAGGAGAAGCTACAGGAACATCCTTTGATGAGTTTCTGTGCAGATACTCCAAATTATATTTACAGGACCTGAGTTGTGACCCAGGAAGGGGATCCAGAAGTCATGGAGATAGCTTCTTTGAGGGCATTTATTGTAGTTGTTGCTGGGCCACAAAGTCCTGGAATGTGTTGAGAGTTGTTGGGCATAGTTCTGAAGACAAAAATGATGTATATGAAAATAATTATTAAAGAGATTACCTTTTTTTTTGACTGTTTATTATGTTCCAGGCTAAGTGATTTGCAGTCATTTTTTTTCATTGAATTCTCTGAACAATTCTGAAAGGTAAATGACATTGTCCAATTTTCTCAAAAAAGGAAATTTGGCTCAGGGAGGTTAAGTGACTTTCCCAAGTTACCCAATATGTGATGGAGTCAGGACCAAGGCCCTCATCTTTTGATTGTTAATCCTAAATGTTTCCCAAGATATTAACAGACATCTTTTAAAACTTAAAATAGTTTAATTTAGGGTTTATGAAATGCTGTTTTTCTCCTTTGCTGTGGCAGCTTTGGATGTCATTACCAGGAGAGATCATATCTATATATTTTGAGAGGATTTGGAGACATTCCTTAAATTCCTGATTTTTAAAGAAAGGTAAGGGATTTTTTGGTGTACAGTTTTACCCTAGAGATTGGAAAATAACACAGGCCATCCATAAAATGTTTCTCCTCTTCACTATGAAATGTTGAATCATTAATGCGCATTAATAAGGTAACATTAGTTAATAAGGAAAACCTTATTTGGTAGAAAAGACACCAGAATTAAGAGTCCAGATAGCTGGATTCTTCCAGTGGTATGAAATAAGTGGTGTGAAAAACATTAGGATAGCATTGAAATAGGTGTAATATGCTTGCTCTGGGAATAGGGGAAGGCCTGAGATGTGTCTTGAGAGATGAGCAGGTGAAGAGGGATTGTGGAGTTCTAGGCAGAGGGAATAGCAGTATGTTAGATGAATAATAACTTTTTAAAACTGCAGTTTCCTCAGATGAGTTAAAATATAAGAAAGTATCTTAAATTTTACTTGGGTGAGCAGCATCTGCTGTATATTGTTAACCTTAGAAATAAAACTGTCAGCTATTTTACCAGCAACATTGGGTTTACCTGGAAATAGCAGAGAATTGCAATCCCGAATAAGCAAGCTATGGCAAAACCACAAGCAAGTCTAGAGAACAAAGGAGAGGACCTCTCTTTCACAGAGGAAAGGGAGAAAGTGGGAGGGCTGTTATAAACAAAAAGTTCATTGGATTAAACTAGCAGTTGGGGGGCGCCTGGGTGGCTCAGTCATTAAGCATCTGCCTTTGGCTCAGGTCATCATCCCAGGGTCCTGGGATCGAGCCCCGCATCAGGCTCGCTTCTTAGCGGGAAGCCTGCTTCTCCCTCTCCCACTCCCCCTGCTTGTGTTCCCTCTCTTGCTGTGTCTCTCTCTGTCAAATAAATAAAATCTTAAAAAAACAAAACAACAACAAAAAAAAAAACATTGGCTGAGTTGTGACAGTCTCTCACTGGCTAGGCTGTTGCCCCTCCTGCTGGGATAGTAAAGTAGTAGCTAAAGGAGTACTAACTTGCAAGGTACCTCTCTTCCTGTTGGGTCTGCAATTGACAAAAGTGATAGAAGTGATAGGGCGTGAGAGCTCCCCCTGCTGGCCTCCTGGCTCCATTCTAAATGAGGTTTCCTTGTTTCCTTTTAATTTTCACAGTATAAACTGCCCCCCCCCACACCCTTGATATTTGTTGATTTTGGAATCCCAAAAAATGAGGTTGCAAGAATCACGTAAGTATATGTGAAAGTACTTCATAAGATTTTAGGTGCTCTACCAGGAAGTGATAGAGGAATACTGATGTTCTTGTAAAGGGTGGACAAAGAGGGTGTTAGAAGACTTAGGTAGTAGCAGGGGAAGGAAAGTACAAGAGGAGAAACAGCAGAAATGGGAAAGGGAGGTGTTAAAGATGAAGGAAAAGGATAGATGTGAAGAAATTTGAATTATAGTTCTCTTTGTGCCTGTCAATCAAAAGGAGGGTAGTTAAGTCTGTAACTGAAGACTTCTAACATTAATTTACGGTAAGGAAGAAGCTCAGCAAGCAGTTGAAATATTTTACTCACTTTTCCATTTAGTCTATGCTGACCATGTTAATAAGAATATGACAATAAGCTAACAGAGTTGGCTATATCTTCTGATGGTTCACTCATCACTTCTGTACAGGTTTAGCTAATGGCTTTAAATAGTATAAGGGTGATCATAAAAATAAAGCAAGCTGGACTGAGTTTCTATTTGTCCTAGATTATTAAAAATGAAAGGGTATATTGTGTTTAAGGAGAAAGGTGAAGTTTGATCTGTCAAAATGAGTACAAAAGAAAATTAGGAAATCAGACTAGAATCAAGGTAGAATGGGAACAAGTTGTTAATGGTCTCATATGCCATACAAGGAGTTTGGGTTTTTATTTTGTTTTGTAGGTGGGGAAGTGACACAGTTTGTTGTTGTAGAAAACTGGTTATAGCAGTAATAAAGAGAATAGTCTGGAGGAATAGAGATTGGAGATATTTATTCACCAAGTAATACGTATGGCAGAGTAAGTGAATGAGGCATTCTCTCTGGCCTCCGATAGGATAGATCACAGGCAGGGATGCCATTTAAGGTCTGCCCTAGTTCAGGAAAGAGATTTTGGTGGTCTGAATTAAGGAATTTGTAGTGGGGATAGAAACAAGAGCACTGATATCACAGATAAATAGAGTTTAAACCCTCTGGACTTGGTTAGTGTTTGGAGGTGATAGAGAGAGGCTGAGGATGTCTAAGGTTCCTGACTTGGCAGTTGAATAATATGTGCAAGTTTGAGAGAGGGGGAATACTGGATTTGTTTCCAGGTAAGTAGTTACACTTTTTAGGTAAGTAAGAACATGACCAAAACATCAGCTGTAAATATGGGTCTAGCTCAGAAGTGTGGCCAGGTTTATAGATAGGATTTGAAAGGCAAAAGTTTATAGAGTTGAAACTTGTGAAATTAAGTGGGTAATGACCATAATTCCTAAATAATAATGTATGCAGAACAAAAAGTAACTGCCAATACTGGCACTTAGTTCAAGAGTGTAGACATTTTTTTAATATTTGCCTTTTGCCCCCCTCAACTCAACCTCCCCACCACCACCACCACCACCTAACCTTACAAAGAGTATGTAGAAACATTTGCTGCCAGAAATGTTTTAGTGTCCTTGGAACAGTGTACCATAGTACATTCATAACAAATGCACTTTCTTATTCCTCACTGAAACTCTCTTTGGAATCTTGTTTGTTTCCTTGGGCTGGTGAGGTAGTCTGAATAGATACTGAAGCCTGAAGGGTTTTTTCACCTTCTTGAAAATCTAGTCCAGAGCAGTCCTAATCAACCATCTCTGCCTCTCTTTCTCTCCTACCCTTTAGCATTATAGAGCTTAAGGCTCTGGCAAATAGAATGCATTCCAAGACAGAATATCTCAAGGGAAAGAACCTTGAAGAGAACTGTAATCTTTTCAGTTCGCTTCCAAAGGTTCTACTCTCTAAGCCAGGGGATGGAGTTGGTGAGTCATGAAGAGGAGGTGTCCAAACTCAGTAAAATAAATAGCCTGTCTATTAGCAAGATCTTCAAGTGCTGAGGGAATTTGGAAAAAATCTGAGGTGGTTTAGCACTTAGTGGAAAAGATGAGTTTTTGGTTCAATTTTAAAGGAGGTAGAAAGTCAAGGCTGTGCAGCAAACAGTAAGAATACCACTATTAAGAGGTCGAGAAAACTGTACTAAGGAAGTAGAACATTAAGAAAAAAAGAAAAGGAACTGGTCAACAGGATTCCTTATCTCAAATGCATAGTTTAAGTTGGAATTAATGAGAAATTAGAGTAGTTAGAGGATCAAAGACTAAAATTTGGAACTGGAAGTCCATGAAGGACATAAGTAGAAATTTGAACACAAACAGAGGACTATAGTAACCATAATTGAAATAGCAATTAAGCATCTATGAAAAATGACAACTGTTATATACAGTTTATGATGTATGTGGCACTGATTAATTTATGAACTACCTAAATCTCTTATATTTTCCCTTTTTGTTATTATGTGTGTGCTTCTTGTAATAACAGTGGTTCTCAGACTTGCCGGGGCATAAAATTTATATGAAGCTCTTGTTTAAAATACAGATTCATCCATGTTACATGTAATAGTAGTTAGTTCCTTTTAGTTGCTGAGTAGCATTCCGTTGTATGGATATACTATAATTTAACTATTATTACTGTAGGAAAGGGTTGTTTCTGGTCTTCAGCTGCTAGGACTAATGCTCCTATGTACAAGGCTTTTGTGACATGAATATTCCTTACTTGTGGGTGACTGCCTAGAAGTCGAATTGCTGGGTTATAGGATGGGTGTACGTTTAACATTATGAGAAACTGACAGAACAGTTTACAAGGTGGGTTTACCATTTTATACTCCCACTAACAATGTCCCCTCTTCATTTCTTTTATGAAAGAGTTTGGGTACAATTGATGTTCTTCCTTAAATGTTTGATAGAATTCACCAATGAAGCTATCTGAGCCTGAAGAGTTGTGTGTCTTGTTTTTTGTGGAAAGGTTCTTAATTAAGGATTCAATTTTTAAATGAATAGATGTAAGACTATTCTATTTCTTTTTATTCCTGTTTTGGTAATTTGTGTCTTGAGGCATTTGTCCATTTCACCTTTCCTCTCATGATTAGTCCAGTTAGGGCTTATCAATTTTATCAGTCCTTTCAAAAATCAACTTTTGGTTTTGTTGATTTTCTCTGTGGTTTATCTGTTTTCTAGTTCATGAGTTGAGCTTTCATTAATTCCTTACCTCCGCCTTACTTTGTTATACTTTTTCTAGCTTTTAAGGTGAAAGTTTAGATCATTGAATTAATACTTTATTTAAAAAGTTATCAACTTTTAAAGTCATAAATTTTCGTTATCATTTCATTCAAAATATTTTCTTTTTTCACTTGTAATTTTTTTCTTTGACCTATGGATTGTTCTGAAGTGTTGTCAAATAATTTCCAGGGGGTGCCTGGGTGGCTCAGATGGTTGAGCGTCTGCCTTCGGCTCAGATCATGATCCCAGGGTCCCGGAATCGAGCCCCACATGGGGTTCAGTGGGAAGCCTGCTTCTCCCTCTACCTCTGCCTCTCCCCCTGCTCATGCTCTTTCTCTCTCTCTGTATCTCTGTGTCTCAAATGAATAAATAAAATCTTTAAAAAAAATTTATTAAAAAAAATAATTTCCAAATATTTGGGATTTTCCAGGTATTTTGTTACTGTGTTTTCATTTAATGCCATTTTGGTCAGAGAACATATTCTTAATAATTTCAGTTCATTTAAACCTTTTGATTGGTTTATGTCCCAACATACGGTATATCTTGGTTAATGTTCAATGTGTACTTGAGAAGACTGTATTTTCTCTTACTGGGTGCTGTGTTCCGTAAATGTCAGTTAGGTTGGCCTTTGTATATCTTCTTATATTTTTACCAATTTGCTATTTACTTGTTCTACTGTGAAAAGAGTTGAAGTTTTCACCTACAAGTTTAGATTTATCTGTTTCTCCTTTCAGTTCCTTCAGATTTGTTTCATGTTCTAAGCATTGTTACATGTGTTACAGCACATTTAGGATTAAGTCTTGTTGATGAATTGACCGCTCTGTCGTCATGAAATACCTTTTTTATTGCTGGTAATTTCTCTTGTTCTGAAGTCTCTGTGTCTGATACTAAAATTTCTTTTGATTAATATTTGCATGCTGTATCTTTTTCCATCCACTTACTTTTAACCTCTATGTCATTTATATTTAATCTTTTTTTTTTTTTTTTTGTATACAGCATGTAGTTGGGTCTTGCTTTTTTATCCAGTCTACATCTTTATAAATTTGGTATGTTTAGACTTGAGTTGGCAAAATTATGGCTGGCAGACCAAATCTGGCCTGCCACCTGTTTATGTGAATGTTTTATTGGGACACAGTCATGCCCATTCATTTACATACTATCTATGGCTGCTTTTATGCTATGATGTCAAGGTTTAGTAGTTGAGATAGAGACCATATAGTCCTTAAAGCCCAAAACATTTTCTGGTTCTTTACAGAAAAAGTTTGCCAACCACTAGTGTAGACCATTTACATTTAATACAGTTATTGATATGGTTGGATTAAAATGTACTGTCTTATCATTTGTTTACTGTTTTTTCTTTTTTCGTTGGTTTTCTATCTGCGCTTGGATGGGTTATTTTTAATAACAGTCTGCCCTCAAATAATATACCACTTCATGTGTAATGCAAAAATCTTACATAATGATATACTCCCAATTCCTCTCATCTTCTGGGCATTTTTTTTTTGTCATATATTTTGATTTTATGTGGGCTTTAAACCCCATTGCTAGTTTTTGCTTTTGTTAGGCACTTACTTTTTAGAGCAATTAAAAATGAGAAAAATGGGGACACCTGGGTGGCTCAGTCAGTTAAGCTCCTGCCTTTGGCTCAGGTCATAATCCTAGGGTCCTGGGATAGAGCCGCAAGTTGGACTCCCTGCTCAGCGGGGAGTCTGCTTCTCCCTCTCCCTCTGCCCGCAGCGCCCCCCCCCCCAGCTCGTGCGCCCCCTCTCTCTCTCTCTCTCTCTCTCAAATAAATCTTTTTTTTTTTTTTTTTAATTTTATTTAGTTATTTGAGACAGAATGAGAGAGAGAGAGCACATGAGAGGGGTGAGGGTCATAGGGAGAAGCAGGCTCCCTGCTGAGCAGGGAGCCCGTCAAATAAATAAAATCTTTTAAAAAATGAGAAAAATGTCTTTAATATTTACCTTCATTTTAACCATTTCTTTAGATATTTATTTCTTTGTGTAGATCCAAGTTTGTGTCAGGTATCCTATTCCTTTTGTTTGAAAATTTCCTTTTACATTTCTTATAATGCAGCCTCCCCCACCCCCTTATTTTGCTTTCAATTTTTAAAGCTATTGTTAGTGGATGTAGAATCCTAGGTTTTCAGGGTTTTTTTCCCTCCTTTTAGCACTTTAAAGGTATTTCTTTTTCTTTTTTCTTTTTTTTTTTTCTATTTTAGTTGCATAACTTCTGACAGGAATTCTGTGGTGATTTTTATATTTGTTTTCCTATATGTAATATGCCTTTACCCTTTGGTTGCTCCTAAGATTTTTCTCTCTCTGACTGGATTTCAACAACTTTGATATGATACTCCTTGGTGTGGTTTCATTTGTGTTTATCCTTAGGGCTTATTGAGCTTCTTAGATCTGTGGGTGTATTGTTTTCATCATATTTGTAAAATTTTTAGCCATCTCTCTTCAAAATTTTAAATTCCCAAGTGTTTCTTTTCTCCTCAGACTTTAGTCCTACATGTGTTTTTTGGCAGGTCACTGAAGCTCTGTCCATTTTTCTTCCGGTCCTTTTTTCTTTTCCTTCAGTTTGAAAAGTTTCTGTTGCCCTGTCTTCAAGTACACTGATTTTTTTTTAAGTATCCTTTGTCTGATATGCTATTATTTCTATCCAGTTAATTATTTATATCAGATATACTTTTTTATCGTTCTAGAATTACCACTGTTTTTCTAAAAAATAATTTCCATTTCTCTGTTGAAATTTTTAATCTTTTCTTATGTTCATGTTTTTCATTAAGCCTTTAAATTTTTTTCTAAATACTGTTTTAAAGTCCTTATATTAAAAGTTCTCAGGGCACCTGGGTGGCTCAGTCGGTTAGGTTAGACATCCAACTCTTGATTTTGGCTCAGGTCATGGTCTCTGGGTCATGGGATCGAGCCCCTCATTGGGCTCCGCACTCAATAAAGGGTCTGCTTGAGATTCTCTCTCTCTCTGTCCCTCCCCCCACTCACACACACACATTCTCCCCCCACCCCTCAAATAAATCTTTAAAAAAATAAAAAGTAAAGCCTTTATATTAAAAGTTCTCCTAATCCCTACCACTTCTAGATCCTGATTATAAGTTACCATTTCTTATTTTTTCCTATGTCTGGTAATTTTTTATGGAGTTATGTTGAGTGTCTTGATTTTTTTTTTTTCTTTCTTGAGTATTGAGTTTTGTTCTGGCAGGCAGTTAATTTATTTGTGGATCAGCTTGATCTTTTGAGTTTTGTTTTCAGGGTTTTTTTGGGTTTGGGTTTTGGCAGTTCTAGAATAGCTTTCAGTGTAGGTCTAGTTTGGGCCCATTACTGAGGCATGCCCCTTCTTGTGTCTCCCTTGATTGCATCATGTCTTTATCAAGGTTTATTCACCTTGGGTTGGCGGAAGCTGAATGATCCTGGCCCTATGTGAACTTTGGGAGTTGTTTGGGTTAGAGCTCCCCAGCATTTGTTATTTTTTTGGAAGTTGTTCTCTGTCTAGCCTCATAGATTTTCATACAACACATATGCAGATTGATATTTAGCCAGAAATTCAAGGATACCCTTTTTGCGGGTTTTTGGAGCATTTATATTTAGTTTCTTCCTTTGTGGTAATATGCCTACTTGGGTTCCCCTTGCATGTGCTGTAGTCCACACAGAAAGCTGGGACAGTCTTTGGGCTCACCTCGTTTTCTTCCCTTCTTTCAAGGATCATGTTTCCATATGCCCTGTTGTCTACTATCTGGAAACAGTTGTTTCATATTTTGACTAGTTTTCTACTTGTTTATGACAGGAGGACAATTCTGGAGCTTGTTTTATTTATATTTATGCTGGATATAGAATTTAAGTTGATAGCATTTTTTCCCCCTTGCAGCACTTTAAAGTCATCATTTGAATATCTTCTAGCTTAAATTTTTCTGATAAGAAGTTAGTGATTATTTTTACCATTGTTCTTTTGGTGTAATATGTCTTTTTTTGCTCTTCTGGCTGCTTTAAAGATTCTCTCTTTTTCTCTTTATCTTTGGCTTTCAGCATTTTATTTATTCCAGGACTAGCTTAGCCCTGATACAGAGGTAGGGCCTTTCTGGGGTGTCTATCAAATGCATGTGATAGTCAATGAGATGTCTCTACTCCGCCAGGAATTTGAATGTCTCCCAGACCTTTGCAAGCTCAAATAGTTGTTCACCTCACACTCTCTAGTTGTTTTTCCCCCAGATTTTATTCTTTGGTCTCATGGAGTCTTGCCTTGAGCATGTGCAGGTTAGTCTCCAGGCAAAGAATTAGGAGATCTCTCTACAGATTTCTGAAACTTTTTCTCTCCACAACTCCCTTCTTTCTTGTATTCTGCACCTTAAATTCCAGTGACTTCATTAGCTTCAAACTTCAAGTTCTGTTTCCTCAACTCAGTGAGATCTCTGTGCTCTTTTTAGGTTTCCCTTCCTTGTGGCATAAGCAGAAAGTCAAGGCATTCAAGAATCTTTGTTTCTCTTCGCTCAGGAATCACAGACCTGCACTGCCCATTTAATAACCTTAGTTTTTAAATGAATTTATGCAATTCATACTATTTCAGTTAACTAATTTAATAGAGATAAATTTGTTTAAAAAACAACACTGGAAAAACTGCTTAATGACAGGTAAAAAAATTTTACTACAAAATATTTTCCTCTAAGCTTATGAAATAAACTTATGGAAAAAGCTTAAGAGGTTAGAATCATTATGTCATAGGTTGCATGCTTTAATAGGTCTGGCATATTAAAAGAATCAGGTGTTGGCAAATTCCTTCTTTTGGTAGGAGCACAAATTGATACAACTTTCTAAATGGCTACCCTAGCTCAGGCTGCTAGAACAAAATACCATAAACTTAGGGTATTATAAATAACAGGGGGCTTATAAACAGAATTTATTTCTCACGATTCTGGAGGCTAGAAGTCCTAGGTAGGGTGCCAGCATGGTTGAGTTCTAGTGAACCTTTTTTTAGGATTGTAGACTGCAGACTCTCTGTTTCCTCAAGTGGTAGAAAGAGAGCTAGCTAGCTCTCTGGCCTCTTACAAGGGCACTAATCCCATTCATGAGGGCTCCACCCTCATGATCTAATTACCTCCCAAAGGTCCCGTTTTCAAATACCATCACATCAGGGATTAATTAGATTTCAACACGGTGGATTGGAGGATACGCAAACAGTCCATTACAGTGGTAATTTGGTAATATTCAGAATCCTTAAAATTGTTCATACTCTTTCCCCCCAAATTCTATCTTTAGGAATTTATTATAAGGAAATAAGAGATGCATATAAATGTATGCGTGGGTATTATTACTTATTCATTACAGTGCTATTTATAATGTTAAAAAATGGGAAGCCTCTGAAATGGTTAGATTATGCTACTGTATGACCAAATACTATAAAACCATTATAAATCATGTTCTTTAAAATTTTTGTTTAGTATACTAAAAATGATTGATTGACAAGTGATAAAAATCATGAGCTTTAGGATGTTTGAGGGCGTAAGGTATAAAAAAATGTTCACAATGCAGTAAACAAAAAAAGTAGAGTGATACTTTTGAGTTTTTTAAAAAGGAAATCTTTATTTAAAAGATAGAATATAAAATATTCTGTGAGTAGTTAGATTATGGGTTATTTTTCAATCATCTCATACACTATTTAATGTTTTTCACATTTTCTACAATAAGCATGTATTACAATGTTAATAATCATCCGAAAAACAGCTTGCTTTCGTTTTTAAAATTGTGTTAAAATTAATGATTGGGAGGATGAAGGAAGAAGAATGATTTTTAGTTCTTCTCCTCTTGATCATGCCTCTTTTCCATTTTTTGCAGATTCTGTAGCTTGAGCTTTATCAGTATAAATCTAGTGTAGTATATATTCCAAACTTTTTTCTTTTTTTTTTTTTCTAAGATTTTATTTATTTATTTGAGAGAGAGAGAGCACAAGAGGGGGGAGGGTCAGAGGAAGAAGCAGACTCCCTGCTAAGCAGGGAGCCCGATGTGGGACTCGACCCCGGGACTCCAGGATCATGACCTGAGCCGAAGGCAGTCGCTTAACCAACTGAGCCACCCAGGCGCCCCCAAACTTTTTTTCTAAACTAAGGCAATCTCACATGTTTTAGAGTTTAAAATTATGGGTTTCTATCAAGCACTTCTTTGTACACTTGAAGAGATTGAATATTGCTTGCTTTCTTTCCTTTTTTCTGTTTTCCAGAGCTTTTTGTTTTTTAAAGACATTTTGTCTTATTGTTACTGCCTACCTCCTTGCAAATGTAGATGTCCTTATGTTAAAAGAGAAGTTATGGTCTTTAGTTTTCTCAATAAAATATTATATTTGCCGTTTCTCTCCCTGGCATCTTGAGCATATGGACCTAGTGCTCTTCAGGAACTCACTGTAGTGACTCAGCTTCACATTTTTTGCTATATATAGAACACGTTAGAAACCCAACACAGAAAGTTAATATTCAGAAGAAGAGACAAAGGAATGTTGTGGTTAATGAAAAAAAGAAATAGACACGTCCTCCGGGGAGGTGCCATTCATACCAGACCTCAGAGAATGACCTTAACTTGAGTAGTCTGATGTCTGTTCCTCAGCAGTTGTAGATACAGAAAGTCATTTTGGTCAGGGGAAGTGATTTCATGCTAAGCAAATCTACTGAAGACTCATTTGGAAAACAACATTAATTTCTTAATTTACATTAAGAAATAATATGAAGCCATGATTGTTTGATGGCCCGCATCACCAACATCATCATACAAAGGCTATGTCTACCAAAGGGATGTGAACAATTGGGTCTGCTGATCAGAGTGTTTCCCTGAACACACTTGAGACAGTGGTACATTCTTCTTTGATCACCTCACTTTTAAGCTTTGTCAAGGGCTCTGTAGCTCTAGGCAAATTTCTCAACCTCCTGAATCTCAATTTTCTCATCATTAAAATGGTAATAACTAGCTACCTCATAGGATTATTGCAGGAAGTAAATAAGGTAATCTATGTAAAGTGACCAGCACGATGCCTAGCTCCTAGTTGCCATTTGGTAATTGTTAAGATGACTTGCTTTCTTCTACTTCTGAATTTGAGTTCTGGCAGTTAAGAAAGGTAATCTTTTCTTGTTCCCTGCAGACATTGCTGGGAACTCTGATGTGCTTGGAGTTGTAGAGGTACTAACACTCCTTGATTCATAAGAATATTGTTCTGAAACTATTCAGTCTAGTGAAGAACTATAACAAGTCTTTGCACGTAACATAGGTTATATTCTACTGTTAGATCTAACCATTTTGATACCTTAAGACTAAGGTAAGAATCATAGGACTTCCGTAGTGTTTGCTTTTCTGATTTGGCATTTCTCAAACGGCTTGATATTTCTTGTAAAACAAAGTCCAGATAACAAATTTAATAAGCTGTTCTTACTCATAGCTGACAACTTAGTAAGGTTTATGTTCTATGATTCATATTTCTAATTTATTATATTCATAGATTGTGATGTTGTAAAGGACCTGATCCAATTCCTTCTCTTTGAGATGAACTTAGTGAGACCCAGGGAACCAGACTGAAACTAAGCCAGACAGCTGATGCATCACAGGGGGTTCCTGGGACTGTGAGGTGCCAGTGCGGCCAGGCCCAGGACAGTGAGACCCTTGGTATAAGAGGTTTTGCTCTGGAGGAGGCCAGGAGAGCAACCAGCTCCTTCTTTTGGTATCAGCACCCTTTCTTGCACATGTTTGTGAGAAGGGAGTATTGAATTCAAGCAGTGAGCTTGCCGTAGTCCTGAGTTACTTCTAGAAGAAGCCCCTGGCCTGCCCTTCCTTCCATGCTTAGCCATATCCAAATCAGAGGTGAATGAGCAAATATGTCCTTTTGTGTGTGTGTCAAGTACCATGTTTGCTCACTAGGCACCATAGAGCAGTTGGGACTTAGCCAGGAGTTTTTCATGGCAGAGCTGAGGCAAGCCTCTGGCCCCAGTACACGCTTCTCTTCACTGGACTCCAGGGCCTCCCTACATCAGCCAAATTTATTTTCTCTTCTGAATTACTACTTGACTTGTATGGGAGATTTACTAAAGAATGTTTTGACATCTATTTAGATGTTATCTCTAATTGTTCTATATAGTACTTTCTTATTTACAGTTGTGGTGTCTAATTATCTCATGGGTCTGTATCGTCTACTTAGCTAAGTCCTTGAGGACTGATACCATTGTGATCTCTTTTTGTATTACTCCTAGGAATTGAAATATTTTAAGCATTCTGTAATCAACTTGTCAATCAATAGGTAAATATTTGTTGTCAATTTTTTAATTGCACCAAACTACATTTTAACATCCTTTCGGCTCTTGTAAGAGCTGGGTTTGCTATTTAAAGCTCATATCCTGAGAAGATTTTAAATTAAAAAGAGTTATAAAAGTGCTCTTGTCATTTGAAAGAAATCGAGTTCTTCCACAAATAATTTACACTGAATGATTTAAGAACTAGGAAAAGTTAGTGACAGTGAGGTTGCTCACTTATTTAAATAAATGATTTTGGTCATGTAGTTGTCTTTTTGTTTTTTAGAATCACAATCTGAGAAAACCTACTAACTTTTATGGTAGTCATCCAAAAATACGTAAGGTTATAGAGAATAGCTATCTTGAATTATAATCCTCTGTGTGTTTTGGTGGGCTCATTTGCTATGACTTTATTTCTTAGGGGAAAAAAAAGGAAAGTTTCATGTCTTCTTAGGATGCGTTATAGATTTGTGCAGTTATGCTTGGTTCCAGTCAGCATTCTTGCCCCCCCCAACCCTCACCAGCTTTATTGAGATATAATTGAGAAATAGAAATTGTATATATTTAAGGTGTACAGTGTGATGATTTGATAAATATATACATTGTGAAATGATTACCACAATCAAGGTAATTTACACATTATTGCCTCCAGTAGTTACACACACACCCTTTTTTTGGTGAGAACATTCAGGATTTACTCTCAGCAGATTTGAAGTATGCAATACAGTAATATTGACCATAGTCACCATGGTATATATTTTATCCCCAGAAATTATTCATCTTATAACTGAAAGTCCATACCCTTTGACCAACATCTCTCCCATTTCCCCCACCCCCGAGCCCCTGGCAACCACCGTTCTACTCTGCTTCTGTGAATTCAACTTTTATTGATTCTGCATACTAGTGAAATCATAACAGTACTTGTCTTTCTGTGTCTGGCTTATGTCACTTAGCTTAATGTCCTTTAGGTTCATCATGTTGTTGCAAATGGTAGGACTTCCTCCTTTTTTTGTAGCTGAATAAGACTTCATTATATATGTCATTTTCTTCAGTCAACATTCTTGAAAGTGCGTGTTTTTTGTGTCAAGTGGAATCAGATGAGAAAAATATGGCTAAACCATTGTAAATCTTTAACTGCTATTAGAAAAAAACAAGGTACATACCGTACTGATAATGGATAATAATGTCATTTCCATTCCAAGGACCAAAGTAATAGCTAGTATGAATGTGGAATCTTCAGTCAGACTTCCTTTGGATTTGATATATGCTGTGTTTGTTTTGTCTCAAATTACCTTTTTTACAAGGCAATATTAAATATGTGTTTAGTTGATATTAGGTATGAATAGCCTCTGTGGTTGGTTGAGGGATATAGTTGAATTTATACCTGAGTCTAGAATTTATACCTATGCCATATCTTTGTAATTTTTAAAAATTGAATTCTCCGGCCTCTGCATGTTCCCATTGTACTGATGTACACATACTCAAAACATTTACTTTAGAACCTTAATTCATAAAAAATTAGTCCTAAGGTAACTTA
This sequence comes from Halichoerus grypus, assembly GCF_964656455.1. Lineage (NCBI taxonomy): Eukaryota > Metazoa > Chordata > Mammalia > Carnivora > Phocidae > Halichoerus > Halichoerus grypus. The sequence goes on along the minus strand of NC_135721.1, from coordinate 71,641,014 downwards.
TAGTATTGTATTTTTTAAAGCTTAAAAAATTCTTAAACTAATATACGGTAAAATTGATTTTGCGGGGGATGCACAGTTCTCTAAATTTTAACTCCTATATAGATCCATGTAACCACCACCACAATCAGAATACAACATAGTGCCATCACCCCCAAAATTTCCTCGTGCTATCCCTCTGTATCACACCCTTAATCCCTGACAACCACTGATGTTATATAAATGAAATTATTCAGTATATAACCTTTTGAAACTGGTTTATTCTGCAGTACCATACTGTCTTAGTTACTGTAGCTTTAGAGTAAGGTTTAAAACCAGTTGGTATGACTTGCTTAATTTTATTCTTCAAAATTGTTTGGCTATTTTAGTTCCTTTGCTTTTGATTTTAAGATAAGTTGGTCTATATTTTGTGGGGCAGTGGTTTGATTAGAAGTCTATTAAGCTGTAGATCAAATGGGAAGAATTGACACCCTGACTATGTTGAACTTCAGTCCATGAAAGTGGTAAGTCTTCCCATTTATTTAGGTTTTCTTTGTTTTGTTTTTTTTTTTAAATAGTGTTGTAATTTTCAGCATACAGCTTTTGTGCATGTTTTGTTAGATATGTACCTCAGTATTTCCTTTTTTTTAAGAACTATTTTCATCTGGACATTGCTTAACTACATTGTACAAATTCTGATGTATTTTTATCTTGTTTCAGCTAAAAATATTTTCTAATTTCCCTTGAGACTTCTTCTCTGACCTGTGGATTATTTATAAGTGCATCCCTAAATTTCCAAGTTTTTAGAGATTTTTCTGTTTTCTTGCTGTTGATGATTTCTAGTGTAATTCATTATGGCCATAGAACATATTTTGTGTTACTTCAGTTCTTTTAAATTTGTCAGATTTGTTTTATGACCTGAGTTATGGTCTCAGTGAACATTCTCTCTGCACTTGAAAAGAAAATATACTCTACTCCTGTTGGGTGGAATGTTCTATAAATGTCAGATCCAGTTGGTTGATGGGATTGTTCAGTTCTATATCCCTGTTGATTTTTTTGTCTATTAGTTATATAGATTACTGAGGTAAGAGTGTTGAAGTCTCCAACTATAATTGGAGGTTTGTCGATTTCTCCTTCCAGTTTGGTCAGTTTTTGCTTCATGTGTTTTGAAGTTCTCTTGTTAGGTGCATACACCTAACTTAGAAGATATATAATATCTTCTTCTTGGTAATTGACACTTTTATGGTTATATGGTTATATAGTGACCCTTTTATGCCTGTTAATTTTCTTTGCTTTGAAGTTTGCTATATTTGATGTTAATATAGCCCCTCCAGCTGTCTTTTGATTAATATTTCCATGATATACCGTTTTCCATCCTTTTACGTCTAACCTACCCATATCATCGTATTTGAAATAAATTTCTTGTAGGTGCCATATAATTGGATCATCTTTTTTAAAAATCCATTCTGACAATCTTTGTCTTTAATTGGTATGTTTAGATGTTTTACATTTATTATAATTACTTATGTGTTTGGATTTAGTGCTACTATTTTATTATTTACTTTCCATTCTTTTGGTTTTTTTGTTTATCTTTTTCCCTTTCCTGTCTTCTTTTGGGTTATTTGAACAGTTTTTGGTATTCCATTTTAACTTACCTATTGTGGGTTTTTTTCTTTGTTTTTTTCCTATATCTCATTCTACTGTGTGTGTGTGTGTGTGTGTGTGTGTGTGTGTGTGTGTGTGGTTGGTCTAGGGATTATAATATACATTCAGGCATACCTCGCTTTATCTCACTTTATAGATACTGCATTTTTTTTTACTGATTGAAGCTTTGTGAAGCAGCCCTGTGTCAAGCAATTCTATTGGTGCCATTTTTCCAACATCAATTGCTCACATCATGTCTCTGTGTCACATTTTGGTAGTTCTCACAATATTTCAATGTAATTTGATTTAATATTATTATATTTGATAATCTGTGTTCAGTGACTATGACTCACTGAAAGCTCAGATGATAGCATTTTTTTAGGAATAAAGTTTTTTTTTAAATTAAGGTATGTACATTGTTTTTTCAGACATACTGCTATTGCACACTTAAGAGACTAAAGATAGTATAAACATAACTTTATATGCTCTGGGAAGCCAAAAACTCATTTAAATGACTTTATTGTGATATTTGCTTTATTGCAGTGGTCTGGAACTGAACCTGCAGTATTTCTAAGGTATGCTTGTACTTAAATTTTTATAGTCTACTTAGAATATTTTTCCACTTAAGTGGGATGTAGAAATCTTAACACTATATGTGTCTCTTTATCCTCTTCTTTTTTGTTGTAATGTCTTATATATTATATTTACATACATAGAAAATGCAGACAGTGTTAATGTTTTTGATTTCAACTACCAAACGTATTTTAAGGATTTCAAGAAGAGAAAAAGAGTTTATTATATTTACCCAGATGGTTATCATTTCTTTGTTATTTCTTCATTACTAATGTTCTGTTTTTCCCTTGGCATCTTTTCTCTTCTGCCATTTAGTGATTCTTCTAGAACAAATCTGCTGGCAATGAATTCTCTTAGTCTTACCTTCACTTGAGAATGTCTTTATTTTGCCTTCATTCCTGAAGGATATTATCTCTGGATATAGAAATTCTGTGTTGGCAGTTCTTTTGTTTCAGCCCCTTAAAAAATATGCCATTTTCTTCTGGACTTCATGGCTTCTGGTGAGAAATTCACATTCAAGTTGCTGTTCCCCTATAAGCAATGCATCACTTTCTTTTTCTGGCTACTTTCAATTTTTTTTCACTGTTTTTAGTTTTTATCAGTTTGACTACGATGTGTCTAAGCATGGATTTCTCAGGGGTTTATTCTCTTTAGATTCTCTGAGCTTCTCAAATGTGTATATACATTGTGTCTTTCACCAAGTTTGTAAAGTTTTCAGCCTTTGTTTTCTCAAGATACTTTTCTGCACTACACTCTCACTCTCCTTTAAGGATGCCAGTGATGCTAATGTTAGTCCTTTTGGTATCCTAAAGGTCCTTGGTGCTCTGTTCATTTTTTTGTTTTGTTTTGTTGTGTAGACTGGGTATTTTTTATCAGTCTGTCTTCAAGTTCACTGGCTTTCTTTTGTCATCTCCATTTTACTTATTAAGCCCATCCAGTGAATTATTTCAGTTACTGTATTTTTCAGTTCTAAAATTTCCATTTGACTCTGTTTCTTTGCTGAGATCTTCTGTTCAAGAGTGTTCACCCTTCTTGGAGCATTTTTGTAATAATGCTTTAAAGTCTTTGTCAGATAATTCCAACATTTGATGTCATCTCAATATCAATGTCTGTTTATTGTCCCACGCAAGATGAGATGTTCCTATGCAATTTTGAATTGCATTCTTCAGTATTATAAGGCCATGGGTCTTGTTTAAATTCTATGGGGAATGTTCATTTTGTATTTTAGTATGCAGTCACTCCTGTTGGGTTCAGCATGCAAGTTGCAGCCAGCTTTCTGTCAGTTCCATTTTCAAAGCCTATAGCGCTTTGCTGTTTGGATCTGTCCTGTGCGTACTGCCCATTGGCCAGTTGGAGATAGGTGACTTTCTATCTCTGTTCAATTCTCAGAGGTTCTGGTTTGTTGTTTAGGATGAGATCCATGCCATGTTCTGCTCTGGAGTGAGCCCAGGAGGTTAATCAACGTCATGGAGTTGCTTTTTTGAGTTCCACCCATTCAGCAATTTCCCTTATACTTCCTACCTCCCTGGGGGCTTGCCTTTTTGGTCCTCTAGCCAGAAAGCTTTGTCTACTCTGCTGACTTCTTGCATTTGCACACACATCAGGGACAAGTGGTGGGAGCATGGGTGGAGGGGGTTGGGAGAGAGGTTTGCAACACCCTCTTGAAACCACAGCCTGGGATTGGAGACTTTCCTCAGACTTTTAGGGTACCTATGGTCCCCCTGCTGTTACTGCCAGGAGATCCCTTTCCTTCCTCAGCTAGAACTAGAGGGCTTCTCCTGGAACACTGCCTATGTTGATGCCACTCCAGGTTTTCCCCAGTCTAGGCAACAGGATGGGTTTGGGGAAGGCAGTAAACCCACACTACTTCTATGATACTTCGAATTCTGGTCTTCTTCCTCAATCTGGCTGCTGCCATTTACTTTTCAGATTCTTTAAATAGCTGCTCTGTTCATTGTATTTAGATTTTATAGCTGTATTCAGTTGGAGAGACAGGGTGTGGAGTGTTTATACTCCATCCAAGCCAGCACTTGCAGTGTGTACTTTAAGTATGGCATTCATTTATTCAGCCAACATAGGTAGTTATCATTTGAGTCCTCACCATGTGCTGGGTACTTTAAATATATTATTTGCTTAATTTTCTGGTAACTCTCTGCCTTTTAGGCATGGGAAAATTGAGGGGTAGAACTTTTAAACTTACGTCCAGAGAACAAAGATATTGACAGGCTGGGATTTGAACACAGGTATTTCTGACCCCAAGTTGTGGTTCCAGTACCAACAGTATCAGAATCACTTGAGAATTGTTAGAAGTGCAAAATCTCTAGCCCCAAATTCAGACCTACTGAATCAGAATTCTAAGAGTGGGGCCCAGTAACTTGTTTTGATAAGCCTGGATTGTCCTCATGCGTGCTAAATGTGAGCAGCAGTTCTCTGTGCTGTTGGATTCACAGGCACTAAGTATGTTTTAGTTTCTTAGCAAAACTTGAATATAAGAAGCTGAAGTAACTTTTCACCATTGTTTGAGACATACAGTAGTATGCTGAGGAAGAACTAATTTTTTTTTTTTTTACTAAAATCATTAATATATAGCTTTGAGATTATACTTTTCTATATTATCAAGGAAGCAGTAGTTAAGAAGTAAATACTATGAATTTTAAGATTTTAAACATATGTGTGTACGTGTGTGTGCATATGTATGTAAAGAAATCAACTTAGATGTGGTTTTTGGCCAATAAATCACTGGTAATTGCTATGCTATATAATGCTCTGTATTTTCAATTTTAGTATATATTAATGCTGTTTGTCTTAGATTTCAGGGTAACTTTTGATATTGGCTTAGATTAAGATTGGATTAGATAAAATGGCCCATATTTGGAGGGTCGGTCCTATTTTGTGTAATTTTATCATTTTCACAAAAGATTAAATATATAAGTTAAATTTGCATACTCTTTTAAGACATCTTTTTTTTTTTTTTAAGGTTTTATGTATTTATCTGACAGAGATAGCACACAAGCAAGGGGAGCGGCAGGTACAGAGAGAGAGAGAAACAGGCTCCCCGCTGAGCCGGGAGCCCTGCGGGGCTCAATCCCAGGACCCTGGGATCATGATCTGAGCTGAAGGCAGACGCTTAACCGACTGAGCCACCCAGGTGCCCCTCTTATAAGACATCTTATATAAATAATCAATCACCAAAAAAAATCCATCAGACCACATCTCCAGAATCTGTTTTTTAAATTAGTCTGGAATCCACATGTAGATTAGTAGGTTGGTTATGAAGCATTGTCTTTGTGATAAACTTTTGAGTTAGAAACACTGTTTGAATCCCGTCTCTCCAGTTACTAACAGGGTCACTGGGGTTTGGAGCAGAGCAGATAATTAATTTTCCATTGTAGAAATAGATTTTATAGTTAGCATTATTTATATTAGATCTTAAGTCTTGTTACCCTCTGGTGTCTACATTAGCAGGACACCTACTAACAGCTAGGTACTATTTAGGGAATGTTGGTATTAAGGTGAAGAAGACCCTGTTTAAAGCTTACTGTCTTTAAACAGGAAAACATTGTTATGCACAACAATGATTACTGTGATAAAGACTTGTACAGACTATGGATAGGTTGTGTTGGAGCCAAACTGGACACGGGAGCCCAACTATTAGTATTTGAAATCATCTGTGGTAGTGTGTACACCACAGAAATCAGCAAATCCTACAGACAGTCAGTTCTGCTGTCACGGGACATGTGCATTCCTAAAAATCACCAAGCTTAGGGAAAAATGGGACATAACACTCAAAAACTTCCTCAGTAACACATTTTTTTTTTAAAAGGTAGGAACTGAATAAAAAGGACAGCAGAATTGTACATGTTAAAATGATTAAGAAAAACATAAATATAATAATAAATATTGTGCTTTACCATAAAAAAGACTTGAAGTCGGCCTTTGGAGGTGGGCATAGGAAAGGTTGCCTCTTGTGAGTCATTGAAGTGGTAGAAATAGGTGTCTGAAGTCTGAGGGAAAGTTGCCACCAGATGTGGACAGGGATGGCCCTGACACAGGAGGCTGCTTGAGGTAGCTGGGAGATGTTGGAGGTGGGTGCACAGGACTGGGGGCAGCCGGGGGCAGTGCTCTGCATTCATCTAGCATTTCAGGGCACACAGGCAAATGGGATTCATGTTGTGCTTGTGTTGTTCCCTAATGTAACAAGCACACTGACACAAATTTGAGTTTTCAAAACAAATGTTATAGCCGAAGTGACTGCATCAGGGCTTTTTTCCCCTTCTGAGAGCTAGTTTACCAACACACCAGGGAGAAGGAGCTCTTGGGGTCGCCTGGAGGAGTCTTGGAGGACTTGATGAGAAGATGGCAATTGAACTGAGACGTGAGGAATGAGTGTAGTGTTTTACCAGGTGTAGTAAAAGTAGGGGGGAGGGCATTCCAGGCAAGGGGAACAGCAACATGAAAAAGCATGCAAGTGGAAACCTGATGTGTTTAGGAAACTCATACATAGTTCAGTATTAAAAGAGAGGGTTAGAACTTGGAAGGGAGAAGAAAAGGAAACACTGTTATTGAAACATAATATCTAAAAGGTAGGGGCCAGATTCTCAGTGGCCCGTACTTCCCTTGAAAGAATTTGCATTTTAGCCATCAGTGGGGTAGAGAACACTGAAACATTTTGGACAGAGAATTATATTTTCTGAGACTTCTTTATATGACATTCCCTGGTGACAGTGTGGAGGGCAGATTGAAGGACACCCAACTAGAATCTGGGACTTCCAGTGAGGTGAGTAGGAGCCAGGGTGGATCTTTTACAGCCTTGACTCCTTTGAGAATACTTCAAAAGCTGTAGATGCTTACTAGCAACTGTGCCCTTTGTGTGTTCCTAGAAGTCACTATTACTATACTCCCGTTTCTTGAGTTTAAGGACGAGGGCCATAGAGTCTTCTCTATGGTAATGAATCAGGTGACTTTATAACCAGCTTTCACAACAGCTAGTTTGACTATTAGCCTTATTTTTCCAGTGTTTAAAAAATGGTGTGGTGACTCATGATTGGAGACGTTTTTTTATTGTAATGTGCATTCATTGAGAAATAAATACTTGGGTGAAAGATCTCTCTTTGCCCACTGGATTCCTATTTTTGCCTCAATTATTTTATCATATAGAATAGCCATTATAAGGGATGAATAAATATCAGGAGAAATTCAGGGGTTAATAAGTGCTATAACTGCATTCTTTCAAGCAGAAGTTAGACATAAATGATACGAATTACAAGTCTAAATTGAGAAAGCGATCTCCCCCACCTTTAAAAAATTAATTCCTTTTTCTTAGTGTTCCTTAGCAAGTGTTTTGATGCCTATTATCAGAGTAGGATATTGATAAAACTCATAATCTGATTGAAGGTAGCAAAGACCCTTTCTATAACGAATTGAAAACAAGAACATCAAGGTAAAACATAAAAAAACGTGTCCTACAATTTTCTAGTTAATAAACTCTGGTATCCCACACAGTCTTTTTTATGATCAGCATACGGTAAATATTTGTTAAAAGGCTAAAATGTAGTACATAAATTTAGGGAGAGCTAAAGACAAAAATAATGGAAACATTGTAAGACCTTTTTTTTTTTAGAATTTTCTGATCTTTGAAATTGGAGAATATAATTAATGGACTATGGATTCACAGAAGCCATATACTCTCAATAATTTGTCCCTGATACTTCTATGAGGTAATAGTCACCGTATTTAAATTTTTTTGGTGAGGCATTGGTGTTTGTTTTTAAATTACAAAACTAAAAATTTAGAACAATGATACATGATTTTTGCAGAAATGTAGAAGAATACTACTTGCTTGAATAAAAATTCAAACTCTTGATAACCTTAAGGAACACTGATTTTTTTTTTTCTCCTTCAGTCATATTTGTAACTCTTCTTTGATAGGAAAAGATATGTGATCATCAAATAACCAAATTCCTTCTATAGACTAGTGCTCTTTGGCTATTACTTACTAACTTATGATAGCTACTTGTGAAAGGAAACCGTGGGTATACGCATATAATAAAAATAAAATGTATTATAATCAGATGCGCATAGTTACAGTGTAATTCATTGACCTCGGTTCACTGAGGTGGGGGCAGGTATTCTGATCTTTACATGGTCCACATATTGGCAAATTATATATATATGTTTCCTCTTTTCTATATTGTCCATATTCTTCTCCCTTAACTCTCTCAGGAGTCCTAATCTTTTCCTTGTGCCAGGTATTTATTTCTTCTAGTCCTCAACATTTACAGAAATACTAGTCTGCCTTTCTCTTACAGAAATAAGATTTTCTTTTCCTGCCTAACCCCTGTCTTCACCATACTATAATCCATACAGTTGTGATTGTTTTCTGACTGAGCCGTTTGGCTCTTCTAGAATGTGCAGAGAATCATCTATGAAGTCATAGTCATTTAATGTGGCCAAGTACAGGAATAAAAGTACTTTTTTTAGCATGGCATGCAATACCCTTTAAAGTCTGTTTTTCCCAGCTTTTCAGGTTGCTTGTTCTTGTACTTCATTCCACCTGCCCTGTACTTTAGCATCTGAACCACTCCTCTTCTTCTAGAAAGCTAGACCCTTTCCTGAGTCTGTGCCTTTGCATGATCTGTGCTTGAAATGCCTTTCTCCACTTGGGTAGGTAACATCATTCTTCAAAACCCAGGTCAAAGTCACCTCTTCTGTCAGGCCTTCCCTGATCCCCTGCATTAGCTAGGATTAGGTGCAGTGGCAAATAACAGAACCTCCAAAATAACAGGCCTAAAAACGAGAATTTCTTTCTCTCCCATAAAAGTTTAGAATTTGCAGGGTAGGGCTGAAATGACTGCTCTTCTCCATAGAGTCATTAAGGAAGTAATTTCCAGCTCAGGGCTTCAAAATCTCTCAGATTTGACCCTTGTCCTCATGGTCCAAAATTGAGGTATCTGTTTTAAGCAGCCAGACATAGGAAGGAGCAAAAAAGGGACTAAAGGCATATGTGAAGTCTCTCTTAAAAGTTTCCCTGGGTCTCGCACACTACATATTTGCTTGCACCTCATTGGCACAAAGGAAGGCTGAGAAATATAGTCTTTATTCTTGGTGACTTTTATTCTGGAAGAAGGGGGGAACAAGTGTGGGGTGCAACTAGCGGTGTGCCACAGTTCCCCAGCTAGCAGTAGTTGCTGTGCGCTTTGTGCTCCCAGAGCACTGATTAGAATTAATTAGAATTTAGGTTGTGTTGTAATTTGTTTGCCTTCTCCACCAGATTGTGGACTTCTCAGACTGAGTATGTTTGTCTTTCTCTCTCTCTCTCTCTCTTGAAATCTCCAGCACCTGACATAAAGTTTAGCACATAGTCCCTGCTCATAAAGTGTTGAATGAATGGATAGACATTCAGGAAGATTACAGCAGAATTATCAGAGACATAGCAGCTGGTGATATTTAAATACCCAGGTGAACAGGGAAATTGCTTATGTGGACCTTAATTTCTTAGACTTAATTTTTTTTTTTTTTTTTCCATTTTCTCCATTACACAGAGAGAAGGATACTGCCAATAGTAGAGGGCCTGGCTTCTCTTTTTCAGTAGTGCCTCTGAACTGACTGACCACACAGAACACAAAGTGACTTACAAGGGTGTATATTCTTCTCTGGGTTATACAGGTTTTTTTAGACTGTAGTAAAATACATGAAAGTTAACCGTTTTAACCATTTTTAGATATATAATTCTGTAGCACTAAGTACATCCACATTGTCGTGCAGCCATCACCATCCATCACCCGAACTTTTCTGTCTTCCCCAACTGAAACTCTGCCCCCATGAAACCCTGACTCTGTGTTCTCCTCTCTGTCCAGCCCTGGCAGCCACCGTTCTGCATGCTGTCTCTGTGAAGTTGACTACTCTGGGAACGTCAGATACGTGGGATCAATTAACATTCATCCGTTGTGACTGGCTTCTTTCACTTAGCAGAATGTCTTCAGGGTTCATCCATGTTGCAGCCTATGTCAGAATTTCTTTCCTTTATAAGGCTGATTATATTTCATCTATATGTACCACCTTTTATTTATCCTTTCATTTGTCAGTGGATGCCTGGGTTGCTGTCTTACACTTTTATGTGAGATTTTTGTTTTTTACAAATATCCTCAAGAGAGAGTCTTGTTCTATTGTAATTTCACCACCACTGCCCCTAAACCCAAAGCACATAATTATATACCTTCTTAAAGGGAAATTTAAGAGAAGAAGAGGAAAACAATCATCTATATTAGAAACATAGTTTTATAGGAAGTAATCTCCTCTCCCAATCCCAGCTTCTCAAGTATAAACTAAAAAATAAAATTGAAAAACATTAACCTGGTGGGAAGTCTGGAAAATGGATACAAGAGTAGAATTAGAAAGAAATATAAGGGGCTTTTCCCAAGAAAAGATTAGATTTTATTTTAATTAAGAGTCTCTTGATTACATGGTAAAGCCACAGGAGAGTACAACTTGTGAGTTCCTATCATTTTTAAATATGGAGATTTTTAGGGGCACCTGGCTGGCTTAGTTGGAGGAGCATGCAAGTCTTGATCTCAGGATCTACATTGAGTGTAGAGATTATTTAAAATAAATAAATAAGGATGCCAGGGTGGCTCAGTCGGTTAACCGGCTGCCTTTGGCTCAGGTCGTGATTCCAGGGTCCTGGGATCGAGGCCTGCATCAGGCTCCCTGCCTACTCAGTGGGGAGCCTGCTTCTCCCTCTCCCTCTCCTGCTCCCTCTGCTTGTGCTCTCTGTCAAATAAATAAATAAAATCTTTAAAAAATAAATAAATAATAAAAATAAAGAAAATTTTTTAAAAAATAAAATATGGAGGGGTGCCTGGGTGGCTCAGTCAGTTAAGTGTCCGACTCTGATTTCAGCTCTGGTCATGATCTCAGGGTTGTGCGATCGAGCCCCGCATTGGGTTCCACGTTGGGCATGAAGCCCGCCTAAGATTCTCTCTCTTTCCCTTTCCCTGTGCCTCCCAAAATAAAATAAAATAAAATAAAATAAAATATGGAGATTTTACTGTCACTGGACAATGAGAAAGAAATTATAAATTATGGCTGTAGCTTGGTGGTTTTGCTTTATGAAATTCTCTGGCATTGAAGAGGAAAGGGTTATGAGTGGGTAACGTAAGGAAAATTAGCTCCATTCCTGTCACCTGACCCCCTTTGTTATTAGGTGGAAATTAGTTTAGTGACAATAATGATTGGATATTTTATTGCCAATAATATGACTGATGCCTAGAAAATTCTGGGTTTTGGCCTCTATCCCACTGGGCACATAGTCCAAATTAGCAATCTGGTTCTTTTACTAAAATTCTCAGATCAAGCTTTCAAATAATGTAAGTAGAGTACATGTCCAGTAGTTTAAACAGAATCTCAAACACTTTCCTGTTGCTGCTGATTGTTGGGTCATTTTGGCAAAATGGTGAGTCAGACTTGACTAGCCAACTCACAGGCCAGCAGTTGATTTTACTTAATTACTTGAGCCAAGACCGAAGCACCAAAATAGAATAGAGCACCTTGGTTCTGATACCTTTCTGTCTTTTCCAAAAACATCTGGCTGTAAATTCCCATGCCTCCCCTAGGTGTTTTGGGTTACAAGAAGCATAAGATTTCCTTGTTTTTGAATCTCATAGTACCATTGGAGAGATAAGATGAACCTGCCTGCAATCATCTGAGCAGGAAAGAACACATTGTGATGTTAGCAGTAAACCCTTTTTGAGAAATTAGAGCTTGGTTTAGACAAACATGGAATTGAATTGTGAAGGACAGAGTAGTGAAGGGGTTTCAGAGGAAGGAGAATTCAGTACAGGTAAAACGGGGCCTAATGACAGATGGCAGTGAGTGAAAGTCAGGTACGAGGTGCTGCATGTGACTGCGGATTGTTCCTGAAAGGAAATGAGTCTGGCCATGTTCTGATTCTAGGAAGAGAGGAGAGACTGTGGCGTTGTTGAACTCTAGGAAAGGGCAGTAGAAATCTGGACAGGGTTACTGGCAGTGACAGAGAAAAGGTAAATCTGAGAGCCATTCTGGAAAAAGGAACTGTTCAGTTAGGTAACGTTAAATATAAGGGTAAATATAAACACCCATTAAATATAAGGGTGTTTTCTGTAGAAAACAGGTACTGATATCCCAATCTGGGGAGCAATCTTTTTTTTTTTTTTTTTTAATTTTTTTTATTGTTATGTTAATCCCCATACATTACATCATTAGTTTTAGATATAGTGTTCCATGATTCATTGTTTGTGCATAACACCCAGTGCTCCATGCAGAACGTGCCCTCCTCAATACCCATCACCAGGCTAACCCATCCTCCCAACCCCCTCCCCTCTAGAACCCTCAGTTTGTTTTTCAGAGTCCATTGTCTCTCATGGTTCTTCTCCCCCTCCGATTTCCCCCCCTTCATTCTTCCCCTCCTGCTACATTCTTCTTCTTTTTTTCTTTCTTAACATATATTGCATTATTTGTTTCTGGGGAGAAATCTTAAGATCATTTTAGGTGCAGGAAATCTGAGCTATGACTGGGAATAGCCAAATTGAAAGACTTCTTAAGCTATTAGTATTGAAAAGTGGGTGGAGTGCGTGGCCTGGAAGTATGCTCCCCACACTGCCAACTGTGCTTGAGGAGGTGGGACTCGGGCCTAGAAATACCTGACTATCACTGTAAAGGCAAGAACGTATGTTCTCATAGCTTCTGCATAGATGTAAAAACTCTTAAAATCAAATACAATTGTTTCCCGTTAGCTTCATTTCAACCGAAGGGACTAAGTTAAGTTAGTTCAGTAGATGACATTCATAAACTACACCCAGGAAACTGAAGTTCCCCCACACTGTTAAATAAGAAAGCGGAATCCAGATTGCTTGTACATGGCTAGTGAGATGCAGAACAGGGGCAAGAACTTAGATTCTTTCATAAAGAACAACGTCTTAGAATAAATAGATATTATGGCAGAATACTGTCATACCAAGGAGAGTTAATGTTCTTAAATATTGTAAGTTAAGTTATTGAATTAACATTTAACATGTAGTTTAATTTCATAACATTGGAAGTAATCTGCCAGTATGTAATTGAATGTTTCATGTTTTTCTTTAGTGGAACATTTTGTTGGATCTGCTGTGCCAAATGTTTATGGCTTTCTCTCTCGGAATGGCTCTTTGTGTATATAGCAAAACATATATAACCATATGGAGTCAAGCCGGAAAAAAAACTTGGCAAAGGAGCGTTTCTCTTGTAATTAGATTAGAAATTGTCTTAAGATATACGTTACAGTACTGATAAAGGTAATCCAATCAGGGAAATGATTAGCATAGAGGAGGACTGTTTGGGTTTCACTACAGATTCCTGAGGTGGCTGTCAGTAGCACTTTGCTAGTTGCCTACAACAAATACTGCTTTCTGCTTTCTTTGTTCTCTCTTGTGTATGCTTCCTTTTTGCTCTTTATTTTCACTTTTTATGGTGAAATATAACATACATATATATATATTGGACAATGAATAAAATATAAAGGTACAGTTCAGTGAGTAATTATAAAGCACACCACCCAGATTAAGAAACAGAACACTGCCAGTATACCAGAAGCCTGCTATGTGCCCCTCCCCAGCTGTCTCTGCCCCATCCCACCCCCCACAAGTTACCAGATTCTTACTTTGGTGATAATAATTTTTTCTTCCTCTTTAAAGTTGACCGCCTATATGTACATCCCTAAATGATGTAGTTTACTTTTGCCCTTTTCTACACATATATGCAGACATATGTATATATGTCAATATGTAATCTTTTTTTTGTCGGACTTATTTTTGTGCCATTCGTCCATGTGTTATATATATGACATTTTTATTTCTGTAATCTGTTGTACCCATTCTGTTCCACCACATGAATATGCCATGCAAACCCAGACTGCAAACCCCTGTCTGGGGCGAACAAACTTCTTAGGAACCTATATCCTGGATATCCTACCCACCAGGCTTTTTTTCTCTTGCTTCTCTCTGGGCTAAAACTACTTCCCTGCAGTCCCCTGGGGGTAGGATTAGAGTTTAGGTTTTGTTACAGTTTACCTTTACCTGAGGTTATAGCCCTTTGTGGTCCCAGTTCAATGTGGGGAAGAGTTCCCTGTACTCTCCATCTTTTGAGGAATTTTTGCATTGATATTTGTTCCCCTCAGTGAGGCCATTGAAACCAAAGACCTAATTTGCTGTGTTCTTCTTTTTTCTTTAAGATTTTATTTATTTATTTGAGAGAGAGAGAGCAAACAAGCAGGGGGGAGGGGCAGAGGGAAAAGCAGACTCCCCCGATGATTAGGGAGCCCGATGAGGGACTCCATCCCAGGACCTCAGGATCACAACCTGAGCCGAAGGCAGACACTTAACTGAGCCATCGAAGCGCCCTAATTTGCTGTGTTCTATCTGCAAGTGCCCTCAGGGCCAGTGTCTTCAGGGGGTCCTACTACCTCTCTGGGGTCCCAGTTGACCCTAGAATTTATCTGGCAGTTTCCTACCATGTTGTCAACTTTTTATTTTAAGATGTTTTTGGTTTTTGTGTTTTTGTTTTTGTTTTTTTTGTATCTAGGAATTTTTAATTGTTTTCAGCAGGAGGGTTGGTCAGAAAAATCTTAGTCTGTCATTACCAGATATGGTATCCTCTTGATTTTTTTTCCCACTTAGCCTCTTATTTCCTGTTTTTCCTTCAGCCTCCATGTTAATGACTTTCACAAACATTTATATACTGAGTATCTAATACATACCAAGCATGACACAAAACAAAGTCCCTGCTTTCTTGAAACTAACATTATAGTGGATTTTGGATTGTGGGCAAAGTTGCAGCGCTATAGGACAGCATTTTCCAAACTGATCCACAGAGTATTAGTGTCCTGTGAAACCTTAATAAGGTTGCCTTTGTCAAGTAAGTCTGTAGTAATGCGTAGGAGGGTTTCTTCTCTCAGAGGGCTTAGGCATTACCTTATTTAAACTGCAAACTTTACCTGTAGAATACCTCTTAATATTTTAAAGCATACTAATATTCCAGGGAACATGATTTATGAAACCCTGGAGTATCTGGAGTAATTTTAAACATCTCCATATTATTGTGTGTTGTCACAGAGCAGTTTTGGCTCCTGCTATTCCCCCAGTCATGTCTAAGGGGAACATTTGCTGAGGGAGTAAACCGAGGCAGCTATACTTTACATTATAAACGACCTTCTCTTACTTGGCTGTAGGTGCTTGGACTGGTGCAGGTGCCAAATCAAAGGCGCCAGTCATAGGTCAGCCACTGGCCAGCCAGGTGCACTAGCACAGAGAGTTTTGTCCAGATAGGAACAAGCCAGACCAGTCAGGTTCCCACAGATCTCAGCTGGTTAAAGAAATCTAGTTCTTGCTGCTTTTAATTTTCTGTCTGGATATACTCAGGATAGACAAGTAGTAGGGAGTGCTGGTTACTGTAGGGATACACATGATGATGTGGATCACAGAACTTACAAAAAGTCACAGATTTTGCAGCTAAGCAGTGGAAGGGAGCAGAATTTGAAAAGTCAAGAAAAGGAGATAGGAGGGACCTGTGATGCACCAAGAATTAGCCAAAGGTATGACCAAGTGACAGCTTTGGGGTTAAAAAAAAATTAGAGTATAGGAGCAGAGAGAGCAGCTGGTGGCCGGAGGCAAATCAGATACCAAAAGCCTAGTACCCAGGGAGTTCCGAGTCACAGCAGTGGCGGGAATGCTGGAACGAGGATCCACAAACTCGCGCGGCACGGTCCCCTCAGGCAACCTTGGGACTAGACCACATTTTCCGTTCCAGTGTCCTTGAGGCATACTCGACTTGTGTTACTGGTTTTGTTCTTGGATTTCTGTGAGAAGTCTTATTTCCCTTATCCTCAAATTGATGCTTAGAACCAGTCATTGTCCCCCGCCTTGCCCAACTATGTTTGCCAGCCTGAGTGAATGTCAGTACTCTGCAACCAGAAGAGACTGATACATAAGGAAAGAGTTGAATTCATATCAGAATGCTACTTTTTTGATTAACAACTAGAAAATGTTTTTATGACACCAGAATATGCACCCTTCCTAACACTGCTATTCCCTTTTTTTTATTACATTTTGGAAACTCGGCTTCTAAGCTCAGGTGTGCTAAAAGTGGTACTGTTATATGTCATCACATAATCTATTTCTGTTGGTTATCCTATAAATAGTATCTCCATATACAAAAAACAATGCACATTACTTGTTATCGGTACTCCTTCAGAAAGGGTATTTTATATTTCCCAATCCAGTGTTACTTACTACTGATCCCTAGTACTGTTTGAGAAAATCAGGCTGGCTTTGTGGAGATCTCTGTATTATGTTATTCCTTTTTTCATTGATTTGGTTCACCCACCCCTCTCACCCCACTATGTTTTTGTGTGTCTTTTTCCTTCCTCACAGTTACCCCACCTTTTCTTTAAAAGTGAGTTTTTAATACTTCATTATTTATTTCTTATACATTTTTCAAATAATTTTGGGCTTATAATATGAAATCAGAGTGGTCTTTTTCAAGATCTGTTTCCTTTTTGAATACCTTTTTTTTTAATAGCATTTTTTTCCAACTAGGAAATTAATACATTTAAATGTAATGTTTTAGAAAATGCAGAAAGGGGGAAAAAATGAAATTACAATAATCACAAACCACCCAAGATAACCACAATAGTACCTCCTATCCATAATCTTTTTATTAAATATGTTTATATGTATATGTTTGTGTTTAGGTCAATTTAGATGTATTGTTCTATATTCATATTCATTTAATATCATGAATATTTCCAGAATATTAAATACTCCAGAGACATCATTTTTAATATCTATTATTTCAGCATATGAAAGTACCACATTCTCTGTTAACTAAAAAATACAGTTATTGCCAGTTTTTTTGCTAAGATAATACTATGAGGACTATCTCGTATATAAATCTCTGTCCTTACCTATTTTCTTGAAATAAATTTCTAATTGTGAAAACTTCGGTCTAAAGGTACAGTATATCATTTGTCCTTGAATTTTGTTCATGGCATATTTTTTGACATCCAAAATTGAAAGTTTTATGTCATTAAGTATTTTGATTTCCTTTTGGTTTCTTTCTTCAGCGTTTTAAGTAGGCTTTCCCATCTCCTCTTTGAGACGTCATATGGTTTCTTTTACTTACTACTTTTTTTTATGGTGGGTTTATCTGTTTTTACAATCCATTGAAATTCTTACCCATTCCTCTTCCAGGAACATTTGAGATTACTAAATTTTAGACGCAGAAGTATAGTTTCCAAGTTTCAGAAAATTTGACTGTTAACTGTGTTTTCATTCCCATCTACTTCCAAACATAAGAAAAAAAGATGATTAGGAATGGTGCCAGGGTGGCTCAGTCTGTTAAGTGTCTGCCTTCAGCTTGGGTCAGGGTCCTGGAGTCCTGGGATCAAGCCCCACGTTGGGCTCCCTGCTTAGTAGGGAGTCTGCTTCTCCCTCTCCCTCTCCCTCTGCCACTCCCCCTGCTTGTGCTCTCTGTCAAATAAATAAATAAAATCTGTTTTAAAAAGATGATTAGCAATAAACCTATACTTTGGGGGGCGCCTGGGTGGCTCAGTCGTTAAGCATCTGCCTTCGGCTCAGGTCATGATCCCAGGGTCCTGGGATCGAGCCCCCGCATCAGGCTCCCTGCTCGGCTGGAAGCCTGCTTCTCCCTCTCCCACTCCCCCTGCTTGTGTTCCCTCTCTCGGTGTCTCTCTCTCTGTCAAATAAATAAATAAAATCTTTAAAAAAAAATAAACCTATACTTGGACATTTAGTATAATGATACTTGATCTAGACTTACATAAGGGAGTGGGAGGGGGATTTCCAAATCTATCACAAATTTATAACCTTAAGGTCTTCCATTTGGGTTTCCTGTTGGTAATAGCAGAAAAGAGGAGGAACACTTGACTTATGTTTTTCATTGTCTGCTTAAAGGAAGCATATTGATTTTTTTTTAAAGAGAGAAATCTTGGCGGTAAAGCCAAAAAGGAGTTTTATGTGTGGGTCTTTATATGAGGGATGGTATCTTTGATACCATTTTTTAGAACATGAAATAATACCAGCCATTTATTTTAGAAATTCTTTTTTTTTAAGTTTATTTATTTATTTTTTAGTAATCTCTACACAACGTGGGGCACAAACTCACAACCCCAAGATCAAGAGTCACATGCTCTTCTGACTGAACCAGTCAGGCGCTCCATTTTATAAATTCTTAATAAAAGTTGAGGGCATCATATTAAGCTGTAATGCCAGTAAAGTATATCTGTAGGGAGTCAAAGTAATGCAAACCACGTATTTGAAGTAATTTGATCAGGTACAGAGCATAGAAAATCTTTGTGGATGGTTACCTATTCCTTAAACTAGCTCTTTTAACATAATAATGAAGATTTCTAAAAATCAGATTTTGATTTATGTATATTTATGATTAGCAGTTAGAAATAGCAATTGTGGAGTGGTTCATCTACATTAGATCCAAGTATTTAACTGGCAAGTTTGACATTTTATTGGGAAAATTAGAGTCTATTATAATTATTTGACAAAGTGGAGAATTCTCTCATATAAGTGGGTTTCCTGGATTACTTGCAAGCAATAACAGACTATTTTTACCTGCTATACTTCAAACAATTATAATGTGAACTATTTAAATAAATAGTAAATCTTAATCCATTTCAAATCTGACAATGCCTAAGAAATTTTTGAGTTTTCATGAAGTAGTTTTTCCTTAGTTATCAAAGAATATGAGAATTAATTGTACTTTAAAGTGCTCAGTTCATCTTTGAAACTATTTAAGCTTATTTTTCTCTATTTGTAAAAAACAAAAAAACACAACCATTTTAAGTTATGTTTACGGGAAGTAACTATTCCTTAAACTGTGTATGAAGGGGAGACCAGGCTTCTCGGGGTGGGGGAGGTGGGTTGTATTGACAGAACAGTATGACTTTTATATTAGGTATTTTTACAGCTGGCACTGACTTGTCATACTTAAATTGAGTATTAAATCAACACCTGACTAGCTGTAGAGTATGAGACTTTAGATAACTTAGTATGTTGGATGTTAGGATTATACTTTAGTTTAATCGGACAGTAGTGTGATCAGGAGTCACACTACTGTCCTACTGCTGTACTACTGTTAGATCTTAAATAATGTGACTATTTGTGGAAGGCTATGCTTATTTTTTTTTAATTCTAACATTAAAAAAATATCACAGCGCTTGAGGTTAGTCAGTTCAGTTGCTTGTAGAGGAAAGACTACCTGGGCTGGCTAGAGACAGAGGGTTGCTTATCCTCTTTAACATCTCCCATGAAAGACTCCTCACAAATCTCTTTTGGTTGTTTATTTATATTTTTAACTATTTGCAATATTAATTTTTTTTCTAAGAGTTTCTAAGGAATTCTCCTTTTTAGAGAAAGATTCTTTATATACATAAAAACAACCATTCGGTCACGTTTTTTCTCCAAGTGATATAATTTCAGGTATGTTAGTTACCTTTATATTCCTAAGTTATGATACTGAGAACTATTGTTTTGTTGCTCCTTTTGTGCATAGTTCTTAAAGTGTGGAGGAAGTAGCCAGACACCGAGTCCCTTGACTTTTTTCTTAGCTGCTTGAAATCATGGGATCAATGTAATGGAAGATGTTCCAGAGGGCAGTGAGTGGAGGAAGGTAGGCTCTGCTGGGCAGCTGTTACAACTCAGATATGCAAATGATGCTGAAGCCTGAGCCTGGGAGAGGGCAGTAGAGATAGAAGGCATGGACCTGGCACGGCTATGGGCTGGACTGTAGACCACATTCTTCCTCACCGCTCCGTAGGGGAAGTACAAAGGCAGTGGCAACTTTAGGACATCTAGCATATTTTCCCCCTTCCATTTTAATCTTACCCTTCTGAAGCATATGGAAGTTAGGACTTTGGCTAAAGGAATTATTGCACAGAAATATCAGTCTGTTTTCTTGCCCTTTAAGGTCATTTTCTTTGTTGCAAGACATTTAATTTCAGTTTCCACTGTTCGTGGTTAGTATATAGATAAGTGATTTGATTTGTATGTTGATCTTGTATCCTGTGACCCTGCTGAGAACTAACTTGTGTTAGTTCTAGGGTGTTCCATTTTTCCTCCTTCCTCCCTCCCTCCCTTCCTTCCTTCCATCCTTCCTTCCTTCCTTCCTTCCTTCCTCTTTTAAGATTGCTTAGCATTGGGCGCCTGGGTGGCTCAGATGGTTAAGCATCTGCCTTCGGCTCAGGTCATGATCTCAGGGTCCTGGGATCGAGTCCCGCATCGGGTTCCCTGCTCAGTGCAGAGCCTGCTTCTCCCTCTCCCTCTGCCACTCCCTCTGCTTGTGCTCTTCTGTCTATCTCTCTGTCAAATAAATAAATAAAATCTTTAAAAAAATAAAAAAATAAATAAAAAAAAAGATTGCTTAGCATTTTCTATGTGGACAGTCATGGTCCTCTGAGAATGGACAGTTTTACTTCTTCTTTTCCAATTAGTATGCATTTATTTCTTCTTCTTGCTTTATTATGCTGGCTGTCGCTTCTCCTTTGACCCTGAGCTTTCCCTCTGGCCAACAGTGATTAGAAATCACAGTTGCTAGACAGGCCGACTTCTGCCTGGAATGCCTGCCTGGGTTGGCGCTTTCCTGGGCAAAGATTTTTAATTACAGATTCCAAGTTTTTAAGAGGTATGGGCTATTGATTTTTTAATTTCTCCTTGAGTCAGTTTAGGAAATTTATATTTTTCAAAAAATCTAGCCATGTCTTCTAAGTTTTTAAATGTATTGGCTTAAAGTTGTTCATAATGGCCTTTTATCTTTTAAATCTTTATTTTATATCTCTAATTGTGCCCTTTTTTATGTCTTACAATAGGTATCCCTGTAGTTTGTGACCCTAGACTATTGTGCTTTTTCAGGGTTTTGGTCTTCTCTTGGTCTGGTCAGTGTGCAGGCATACAGCACCTCTCTTCTCTCAAACCCCCGCCCCATTTCTAATTTGCAGTTTCTGTGCTGCCATGCACTTGGTGTCCAGAGAATATATTGTTTGTTTAAACTGTGGGTCAGCTTAGAGTAAATATGGGTAGAGCAAGGGCTTTAAGTATTCTCATCTGAGAACTTGAATTTTATTATGATGTCTTCCACGTGTGGTATCAGTAAATGTTAAAATGAGTATTTTTTTCATCATCTTTCGGCTTACTCATTTCTCAGCTTTTGATAGGTGAGGTTTTATTTCAGTTCTGTTAATGACCTAAAGGTTTTTAATTGTCCTATTTTTTAAAAAATAAAATTGTAAGTTGCGTGGTAATACATAACACAAAACTGGGGTGTATTACTTGGAGTTCCTAGTCTATAATTTTGGTCAAAATGTTTCTTTTGACGTTAGTTTTCTTAAGTGGTTAAAAGGTATCCTTATTTGCCTTTACTTCTCCCAAGACCCCTCCCAGATCCCTTTCTAAAGAATAGACTAACTTCAGGGGCGCCTGGGTG
Source organism: Halichoerus grypus (assembly GCF_964656455.1). Lineage (NCBI taxonomy): Eukaryota > Metazoa > Chordata > Mammalia > Carnivora > Phocidae > Halichoerus > Halichoerus grypus. The sequence continues at coordinate 71,619,303 of NC_135721.1, read as the reverse complement.
GCTCAGTCGTTAAGCGGCTGCCTTTGGCTCAGGTCATGATCCCGGGGTCCTAGGATCGAGCCCCGCATCAGGCTCCCAGCTCAGTGGGAAGCCTGCTTCTCCCTCTCCCACTCCCCCTGCTTGTGTTCCCTCTCTCGCTGTGTCTCTCTCTGTCACATAAATAAAATCTTTAAAAAAAAAAAAAAAAAAGAATAGACTAACTTCAAAATGTTTAAATTTTCTTTTCTTTTTTTAAGCTGGTAGAGAATCTAGATCAAAAACATTGAAGCTGTCCTAATTATGTTTATTTTCTTTCTTGGATTCATTACAAGCTATCGAATTATTTGAAGACCCTTAGTTTTCTACAGGCCTAAAATTTATAGAATAGTGCCCTTTAAGTTTATACAAGGATAAATGTATTCTAAGTGGTTTTAGATAGAAAATAAAAGGATAAAAGTAAAGTGTTGTTATCCAAAAAATCATCTTGTTTTAGTCCTTAGAGTCTTTGTATTTCTGATGAGACTAAACTGCAGGGTTTGTAAAAATGGTTGCCCTTATTAGAGAAGGAAATGGCCCAGATTACAATTGCTCACCATTAGTAACTGAATATTCTTTGTAAATTATTAGCAGGATCACAATGAGCTCATTGAGCTCATTGTTAAGCACTTCCCCAAATCAGAGATTCTTTTCTGGATTAAGGCTAGCAGGTGTAGTCCCTTGCTCCACTCAGTCCCTCAGCTGAGAGTTGTTTTGCTTTGTTGGTTTTTGTTTGTTTGTAGCTGCCTTTTGGCGTTATGGGAGATGTGGAGCGGGGCTGTCGATGCCCGTCCGTAGAGGGGCGTCTGCGGTACTAACACACACTGTTAACAGTGCTTAGGGAAGGTGCCTGGTTTGCCTAACTGAGGCGGCCTCCCTTGAAAGGAGAGAGATAAAGGCAAGACTAACTCACCAATCACCTCTCGCTAGACATGAAACACTTTGCTTTTTGCTACTATCACCAACATGTATCTTCTCCTGCCTGGGATTGGTTGAAAACTGAAGCTACCATTTTTGAGCCCCTATGATATACTCAGCTGTACTTACCTTATATCATGTTTTCCTCTTAGAAACCCTTGTAAAAGAAGGTAATTGTTCCTATTTTTAGATGGAAACACTGAGACTTAGATTTCACACAACTAGCAGAGTGCTTGAATTTGATTTTCGGGCTCTCTGAAGCTAAAGCATATGTTCCTTGTGTTCCACCACACTCTGCCAATAATGCTGGCCAGATAAGAACGTTTCAGTGAATGGTGTATTTGTTAGTTTATTACATAAGATACTTTCTCCATAGAAAATGAAGTATAACTTACTAGGATTTTATGCTTCTCTAGTGTGCAGTATCTATATGGTAAAATTTAAATTGTGGCACTCTTTTTATAGACTAAAAAGGAATTTTGGAGCAAAAAAAAAAAAGAATGAGAACTGTGTTCCTGGGCCTTGCCCAGCACTATGCAGATTAACTAGGCTGTAGATGAACTACAGCTTCAGCTGCTGTGGAACACTGAAATCCCTGTAGTGTTTCCTAGGAAATCATATAGAAGTTTAAATGGTTAATAGAATTTGCAGTCTGACAACTATTGTATATCGGAAGATACTGACATTTTGTCATAACCCAGAACTGAGTGGGGTAATTATTTTTTAAAAGAAAGAAAAGCTAAAGCTTTATGCTAGATACCACTGGTAACATTTTTGAAGGCTCCTGTCTTTTGAGTGTGTCCTGTGCCAAAGGCTTTAATAGATGTGATTTCGAATCCTCATACCCAACCCAAGAGGTAGGTGTCGTTATCCTCATTTTACCAAGAGGGAAATTTGGTTCAGAAATTGGACATCCAAGTATGAGTACATCCAAGTTCACAGCATTCTGAAGTGGTAAAGCTGGAAATGAACCTCCTGTCCTCCCCCATTCCCACTTAGACTATCTCATGCCTGTCCCTTGCCGCTGGAAGCGAAAGGCAGGCAATGTCTCTGCAAGTGATTTGGTTTAAGAATCGGATTTTGACGGCCTGGAGTACCCTCCTACATTGGAAGTTAAGAGTTGTGTGAGTCAAATTTGAGAAACGGAGATGCAAATTTTATTTACTCGTTTTTTATTAGAAATAGCCCTTAAATTATCTTTTGGGGGAAGGTATTAATGCAGCCTAACACTGTGACTTGATTCTTAATTTGATGTCCCCTTTCTTCTTCTTTTTTTAAATGGACTATTGTATTTCTGTTAATATGCAGGAAAAAAAGTATAAGAACTTCTTAAGCTTCATCCCTTGAAATTAGGCATGTGGTTTCAAACATTCTTAACTGACCATTACTCATATTCTCGTTAAGAAGTAGAACTTATTTACCTAGACCCATTAGTTTTAATAATGTCAAAGCATTTCTGAGTAGCATACAAACCTACACAAAGGGATGGGGCTCTCATAGTTGACAGGCATAGAGTAGACAGCAAAACATTCACAGCAAGCCTATGAATATACCTTTTACTCTACATTCTTTGGGTCAGTATTGTTTCACTCATTACAACTAAAATGGAACAGCTAGTAATTTTCTTTTGAGTGTGTATTGCTAGCTCTGTCAACTTTTAATACCAGTTCCATACTTTTCTTGCTCTATAATAGTTATAAAAATATAGAAATGATGTATTCCTTGAGGTTTTAAAAAGGCTTTGTAATGACACTTCTTGGACTTAGAGCTGTTAGTGTACAGTTAGTTCTAAGCTGTATTCGAGATAGAAAACCTGAACAGTCTGATAATAATGGAAGAAACTCACCTCTAGGATATTACTAATCTCTCAGTTGTATTAATGTCTACATCTATAAAACTGAGCATTTTTACTCACGGGGTTGTCAGGAGAAGTAAAATTTTTATATCAGTGCCTGGCACATGGTTAGCATTCAATAATGGAAATCATATCCTCAGCCATTAGTGTCATCATCATTATTATTATTGTTTTCAGGTTTCTAGATGTTTGCCTGTTGGTTTTGTTTCTTTTTTTTTAATGTTTTTTAATGTTTTATTGCTTACTTCAAAGACTCTTGGATTTGTCAGTTTAAAAAACGTAGCTGCCAGACATTTTTCTCTTTTATTTGTCTGGAGCCTATCTCTGGCATAGCTAATTTTAAAAAAATACATTTTTCAGGAAATGAGAAGGGATATAACCACAAACACGAAGTTTTTTTAATTGTAAAAGAATCTTATGTATAGCTTCTTGCATAAAAGAGAACACATACTAGGGTGCCTGAGTGGCTCAGTTGGTTAAGCATCTGCCTTGGGATCAGGTCATGATCCCAGGGTCCTGGGATGGAGCCTGCATCAGGCTCCCTGCTCACCAGGGAGGCTGCTTCTCCCTTTCCCTCTGCCTTTCCCCCTGCCCATGCTCGCTCGCTCTCTCACTTTCTCTCTCAAATAAATAAAATCTTAACCAAAAAAAAAAAAGAGAGAACACATACTAACAGAGATAACAGTGGTTATCTCTGGGGGGGTGGAGTTTCAGGTGAGGTTAGACTTTTTTCAGTAGTTTATATAGTGTTTTAATTCTTTCGTAATATGTATGTGTTTCATTTTTACAAGAAATAGTTTGTACTTTTTTCACTTTTATGCTCTAGGAACCATTCATATACCTTTATCATTACATACTTAAGATGATCTTCGTAGACTGTTGTTTCCCAAATTGTTCCATAGAATGAATGACCATTAGTTTTAGTAAATGTCATATCAAAGCTGTTATAATGTGTTCTATCAGAAGTTGGCAAACAATGACCTAGAGGCCAGATATGGCTTGCCACTTGTTTTTGTACAGCCTATGAAATAAGGATAAATTTTACATTTTTAAATGGTTGAAAAAAAAATCAGAAGAAAAGGAATTTTGTAACAAGTGAAAATTACGTGAAATTTGAATTTCACGAACCACAAAGTTGTATTGACATGCAGTCATACTTACTCATGTACTTGTTTTCTGTGGCTGTGTTCAGGCTATAATGGCAGAGTTCAGTAGTTGCCATAGAGAACAAATGGCCTGGAAAGCCTAAAACACTTAATTGTTATATGGACCTTTTCAGAAAAAGATTGCTGACCCCTGTACTACATTGGAGAAATCTGTTTAAAATTTTGTTCTGCTGTTGGGTTTTTGTGTTGTTGTTGTTGTTTTAACTTTGCCTGCTTTCGGGTAACCATCTAGTCTAGAATACGCAACTGCTAAATTAAAAATAAGAGCATTTTGATATCATCAAATTGACATGAAGAAAAAAAATCCCCAATATATGAATATGCTGTTTTCTAAATGGCCTATACTTTTCAGTTTTGGATCCCTCTTTTACTTAAGAGTTACGAGCTTTATATTTTCCTAGTGGTTGTTTTGTTTAATATTTGGTTATTAATTCCCACTGTGGTCAAAATGTGGCCTGCATAATTTAAATTTTTCTTATTATGCAATGTTTCATGCACAGGAAAGAATGAATAAAATGTAAATGCAGTCTAAAGAATAGTTAATAAGTAAAACCATGTACCCATCACCCAGGCTAAGAAACAGAAAATTACCGGTGTTTTATTTTTTTATTTTTATTTATTCTTTTATTTTTTTAAGTAGGCTCCATGCCCAACACAGGGTTTTAAACTCATGACCCTGAGATCAAGGTTGTATGCTCTACCTACTGAGCCAGCCAGGTGCACCGTCCCGCTCAGTGTTTTAGAAGCTTCCTGAGTTCCTCTTCCTAATTCTGTATCCTTCCCTTCAATAGGGAGCCATTTCCTCGGTTTTTACATTTTTATTATATATCCACGTATGCCTAAATACAGTGGTTTGCCTGATTAAAAGGGAACTTGATTCAGGGGCGCCTGGGTGTGGCTCAGTCAGTTAAGCATCTGACTTCAGCGTAGGTCATGATCTCTGGGTCATGGGATCGAGCCCCGCATGGGGCTTCCTGCTCAGTGAGAGGGTCTGCTTGTCTCTCTCCCTCTCTCTCTTTCTCTCTCTCTCTCTCTCTCCCTCTCCCCCTCTGCCTCTCCCCCGCTCATGCTCTTTCTCTCAAATAAATAAAATCCTTTTTTAAAAAAAAAGGTAAATTGATTCATAATGTAGGTATCATCTCTATTGTTTCTTTCTCTAAGCATTTTGTTTTTGAGATTCACATGTAGATGCAAACAGCTGTAGTTGATCATGCCTGCTATATAGTAGTACATTATATGAATCTACATTAATGGACCAGTGAGGCTTCACTTAGATATCTCAATGACAGTCTCAACTGCAGCATTTCCTAACTTGAAATAATTACTCTGTCCAACCCCTCACTTGCCAAACTGCTCTGTCTGTTGTGTTTCCTGTCTCTGAAATAGCATCTTCATCCTCCCATTTCCCCAAGCCAGAGATTTGGCAGGGTTTTTTTTTTGACTGTCTCTTCTTCATTGCCCAATTTCCAGTCAATCATTAATCCTATAGATTTGACTTCTTAACATTCCATATCCATCTTTACTTTCACTATCCAGTCGAGCTCTTATGTATACGCTGCAGTTGTCTTCAGTGCAGCATTAACATTCTGTCTTGTTCTCTGATCACGGATTCCAGAGCTTACCTCTTCAGCCTCACCTGTGCACTCTTCCATTCACTTGCTAGTCTCTGCGCATTTAGCCATTATTCAGGCCATGCTCACTCCTGCTTTGGGACATTTGCAAATGCTCTTCCCTCTGCCTGTAGAACACAGCCCTAATTCATCCTTCAAGACAGAATTTTGAAATTATCACCTCCTCAGAGAGAGGTCATCTTTGCTCATCATCCCTTAAACTAGGTCATGTCTCTGTACTTTTAGGACTTTGTACTACACCCTGCTGGCACTATTATAAATTTTAATTAAATGGTTATTGAGGAAGACCTCTTATCTGATTCAAATTAAGACCAGTAGGCTACAAAGTCTAATAAAGCAAGAAGAGATATATAAAAAGGTATATATACCTTAAATATTTTACTCTAACTTTAAGAATAAGACTACATGTTCATTTGTCAGATTTTTTATTAAGGAGCCAAGATCTTTTCTTTGAGAGTAGGTTCACTAGTTGCAGTTCCATATTGATTTCCTTGTAGAAACCATACCCACAATATATCCTCTAAGATTTCCAGTTTGGGTTTTTTAAGTAGAACAAAAATTCAGACTCTTATGATGCATTCTGACTTTATAATTCCTTATATTATTCCTTGCAATATTTTTTCTAATTTTTTTTTTTTTTACTATTTTCTTATACCTAATTCAACAGTGGTACCTTCCTTTTTTTCTCTCTTATTTTATTTTTTATTATTAACATATAATGGGTATCTCCCTTTTATTCACTATTTCAAAGTCATTCAACTCAGTCTTCCCACTCCTCCACATTTCATTAGGTTGATTAACAATTAAATCACATAATTACAATACTAAGTATAAATAACATGAACTGTTTTGGAAGCTAACATAGCTAACTCAGTGAAAGTATAACTCAACCTGTGGGAACAGGAATATCTGGGTGTAGTAGATCATTGGGCCTCACATTTTTTGAGTGCACATGTACATGGTCTACTGTATTAATATATTATGTGTCTTGTAAAAGTATAAACTATATGAGTTTGAATTATATGACCATTTATTACCCACAAGACAGTAATTTTATACAGTTGAACATAATATTAAATAGCAGTGTAAAAGATAAATAGGCATTCAGTTAGATAATATAGACCATGTCACAATAGAGTGTATAAATAACAGTTATAAAATAACATTTTGGGGTTGGGTGGCTCAGTCAGTTAAGTGTCCGATTCTTGATTCAGCTCAGGTCATGATCTCAGGGTCGTAAGATCAAGCTCCGTGTCGGGCTCTGTGCTGCGTGTGGAGCCTTCTTGAGATTCTCTCTCTCCCTCTGCCCCTCCCCTCCCTTCTCTCTCCCTCTCTTCCCCCTCCCAAACAAACAAACAAATAAAATAAAACAAAATCAAATAAATAAATCGGAGGGGGAGACGAACCATGAGAGACGTTGGACTATGAAACACAAACTGAGGGTTCTAGAGGGGAGGGGGGTGGGAGGATGGGTTAGCCTGGTGATGGTTATTGGGGAGGGCACGTTCTGCATGGAGCACTGGGTGTTATGCACAAACAATGAATCATGGAACACTACATCAAAAACTAATGATGTATGGTGATTAACATAACAATAAAAAATTTAAATAAAATAAAATAACATTTTAAAAAGCCCAAACAGTTCTCAGATTCTTTAAGGGACTATAGCTATGACAGCCATGCATTCCTGGATTTCTGGTTCACTCTTAATATTAAAACATTGTATTATCTCTTTCTAAAAATTATTGAAAGTGCCACCAAAATATCAATCAAAACTTGTATCTCCTAAACTGCCTCTCATACCTGAAGTTGGCACAGAAATACTTTAATCAGTCCATGTGTCTCTGTGACTGAAAGACTTTTCACTGGGCAGGTATTACCATGACTAAGTAGTCTAGATGGACTCAGCAGGAGAGGAGAGAAGAGGTGTGGGTTGGGTTATAGTCCTCCTCTTTACCACTGTGGCAGGCCATGTAGTCTTAAAACTTGTTGAATTTAATTTATTTCTAATAAAGTATGGATTAAGTCCCATTGAAATGAACCCCAGGAACTGTTTCAATTATTTCATTTTGTGGAAATTTTGTAACAGATACTACTTGGCATGAAGAGGGCCATTGCCTATAGTCCTTTTTTTTATATATGTAAATTTTTGTAGTAATGGAATTTGACCTCTAATTTTCCATAATTTTGATTTGTAGCTTATCCTGTTAGGTATCATTTTTCAACAAAAACTCTTCAACTTATAACAGTTATAAAACCAGTTATAAATTATGATAGTCCTTGGAGGAAGGAATGACTTTTTAGAAATTTGTTTTGGATAGTTTTAAGGATAGCTATGCAGGTGTAGAATGTGAAAGCTTGTAATGGATGATAATTGGTATTCTAGAATCAGTACATTTGAAATTTAACACTTTTTTAGTCCTGTGTGACTTCATATAAAACCCTAAAGTAATAGACTTATAAGTTAGGTCTCTAAAGGTTACAGCTAAATACATTTCCAAAAATTTAATAACAAACCAAAGAACCTCAAAACTGACATTGTAAATATGAAGATAGTTGAAGTGTCTTCTTGATTCTTCTTACATGGACTCTTCTGTGAATAACTATCAGTGGTTTCTTCTTTGCAGTATTACAGCTGCCCACACAGCATTCCCCATGTCAAGAAAAGTCCACTTTCTATCCCCAAGGGATGTGGAAGCATAATAGTCTTTCTTTAAATTAGAATATTTTATCACGATGCAATCTCACAACAGTCTCCAGATGAGGAATGGAGAATATACGAAATTTCATGCTCTATGAAACTGAACCACAGGCTCAGAGTTAGAAACTGCCTTCTGGGGGCGCCTGGGTGGCTCAGTCGGTTGGGCGGCTGCCTTCGGCTCGGGTCGTGGTCCCTGGGTCCTGGGATCGAGCCCCGCGTCCGCCTCCCTGCTCGGTGGGGAGCCTGCTTCTCCCTCTCTCTCTGCCTGCCTCTCTGCCTACTTGTGCTTTCTCTCTCTGTGTCAAATAAATAAATAAAACCTTTAAAAAAAAAAAAAAGAAACTGCCTTCTGTAACCTGGCACGTACGCGTGTTTTCTGCAGGTCCCACTTGTTCATACAACTTCCGCAGAACTGTATAAGGAAGATAAGTGGTTTTAAGTTGGGTTGCTCTCTCAAATGGACAGTCATCTTTCAGGTATAATTTGCTTGTCAAAGAAACATCTGTAGATTGCTATAGAATTTATCTTATAAACGTGAAGAAGAGAGATTTTTGGACTTCTTGAATATTGCTCTTCTGGTGTCTACAGCGGTATGGTTTATAAACTTACATACTCTAGACCAGCGTCAGCAAACTTGCTCTGTAAGAGGCCAGATAGAAAATATTTTAGGCTTTGCATGCTACATGTGGTCTCTGTCGAATGTTCTTTGTGGGTTGCTTGTTTTTGGTTTTTTTATCGCTTTAAAAATGTAAAAACCATTCTTAGCTAGGGTCCCTACAGAAACAGGCCATAAGCCAGGTTTGTCCACTTGGGCTGTGGTTTGCTGACCCCTGCTCTAAATCAGTACTATCCAATAGAAATACAATTTGAACCATACATGTGATTTTTAATCTTTTAGTAGCCACATTTAAAAAGCAAAAAGCAGATGAAATTAATTTTAATAATATATTTAGCTAATTATATACAAACTATTAGTCATTTCAGTGTGTGGCACAGGCCACATTTCAGGGGCTCAGTGACCACATGTATTGGACAGCACGCTCCAGATGAGAGCTACTCAGAATAAGGGCCATGAACTTGTAGTTTGTTACCAGTCTCTGACAAATTAGGTATAGGAATTAAAAGTAAGCATTTAAAATATTTTATAGCTATTTGATAGTTCTTTTATGTCTATTCTGCCTAATAAGAAAATTGGCACTTGTATTTCATAGGTCTTTTTTTACATTTCATTTTTCCTAATAATTTATTCTTATCTTACAAAAGAATCGGCCTGCAAAATTAAAAAATGAACCTGCCTCTTCATTCTGGATGGTTGAAGAGGCACTGCTGTAAACAGTCTTTCCTAAGACTCTGCAGGCCTCTCGTGTACATGGCAAAAATAAAACCAAGAGAAACAGTGAGGAGATTGTGGTAGGTAGTTTATTTAGAACCTCTCACACCCTGCCAACTGCCCCAGAGCAATGTCCTTTTTACTTATCTCTTTCAGAGCTACCATTGGAGCCCGTGGCTGGAGTATCCTCCTCAGTGGTTTTTCTTCTCTACTGAAGAATCACCCAGAGAGCTTATTAAAAAACAAAAAACAAAAAACAGCAGTGTCCAGGCCCATCTCCAGACCAATGAAATCACAATCTCTTGGGAGGGGGCCTGTGTATCATGTAGTTTCAAAAGCTCTCCAGGTGATTATATTATGTAGCCAGTGTTTATTGTGTGGATCCCTCACCCTAGGGGGGGAGAAAATTGCTATTTTTCCATTTGGAAAGAATCACTCATCTGGGCAGGGGGTTTTCTGTGTGGTGTACTATTCACTCTCTTTAACACTGAAAAGGGGACTTTCCAGTTAAGTATGTCAGATTGAACATTGGCATTTTAACTACTCATTCCTGGAACCCCACTAAAATTAAAGGAATAAAAAAAGTATAAGGCATAAACCCACAAGAAGTAAGCCTGATTGGTTAACAAGTTTTTGGTAGAAGCAGTAGCTAGAAATTAACAGAATGGAGAAAATTATATAAATGCCTGCAAATGAGGATGTTAAAAAGAAGCAAAGCAGTTTATACTGCTGGCTCAGAAATTAGAGCAACCAGCTAGTTCAGAAGGTAAGGGTGAAATATAAAGCTGAACACTGGAATGGTTGAAAGTCTGTATGCTCATGAGACTGTTGCTCTTTTACCTTGGATAAAACTATAGGTTAGAGTTTGGAGAAATTTTCTAAGACAGTCAGTCAGAGCTTGAGGTGGGGTATCTTTTGAAAATAAGGACACCTTTTAAAAAATAGAGACTAAGCAAAAGCCTGAAATGTTGTGGTTAAAACCCTACCATTCCCCTTGCCCTGTTCTCAGAACATGGCAGTCAGCTGTCTGCCCCAGAGAGGAAATTGGAACATTTCTCTCTGGGATAAACAGCCAGGAGAGGGGTGCCTGATTGGCTCAGTCGTTAAGCGTCTGCCTTCGGCTCGGATCATGATCCCAGGATCCTGGGATCGAGTCCCACATCAGGCTCCTTGCTCAGCGGGGAGCCTGCTTCTCCCTCTGCCTCTCTCTCTGTCTCTCATGAATAAATAACAAAATCTTTTTTTTAAAAGACTTATTTATTTGAGAGAGAGAGAGAGAAGGAGAAGATAGAGGGAGAGTGAGAGGGAGAAGCAGACTCCCCACTGAGCAGAGAGCCTGATGTGGGGCTTGATCCCAGGATCCTGGGATCATGACCCGAGCCACTTAACCAACTGAGCCACCCAGGCACACCCCCTTTTTTTTTTTTTTAAGATTTATTTATTTGAGAGAGAGAGAAAGAGATGAATAAATAAAATTTTAAAACAACAACAACAACCACCAGGCACGAGACTTGACAGATCTTGACTTTCCTGGATTTCCTAATAAAAAAGCAACTCACTGCCTCTCATTACCTTGTGGGAAAGCCAACCAGTTGACAAGTACCTTACCCAACCACCTGCACCACCATGCACACAGAGCTTCTGATCAGCATGGTAGTGGCCACATCAACTGTGATGGACAGCTGGGGCTCATCAGACCCTTGTAGAAAGCCTATAAAATTAAAAAAAAAAAAAGAGAGACCTAAAGATTTAAGGAGAAAAGAGGAAGAAACAGATAAAAAATATTTAAAATGTTAAAAAAAAAACAAGAAAACATTTGAAAAATTTGTATCCTCTGAGAAATGTGATACTCATCCAAGAAACTAGAATAGGATGTTATTAAAAAGAACATTCAGAGAATAAGAAAACAGTCTTAGAAATTAAAGCTGTGATAGGAAACATTCTAAGTGCAGTAGAAGTGTTGTGAAGTGATACCAAAAAAATCTTCCAGACAGTAGAAAAGGAAAAGAAATGCGATATTGAAAAGAAAATCTATACAATCATGGGACACCTGGGTGGCTCAGTTGGTTAAGCATCTGCCTTCAGCTCAGGTCATGATCCCAGGGTCCTGGGATCGAGTCCCGAGTCGGCCTCTGCACTTTGTGGGGAGTCTGTTTCTCCCTCTGCCTGGTGCTCCCCCTGCTTGTGCTCTCTCTCTCTCTCTGACAAATAAATAAGTAAAATCTTTTAAAAAAGAAAAGAAAGAAAGAAAAAGAAAAAATCTATACAATCAGAAGATGAATAGAGGTCTACTGTTAACAAAAGGACTTTCAGGAGGGAGGGCCAGGGGCAGTGGGAAGGACATGGAAAGGACACAGTGAATGTAAAAAAGGCTCAGGCTAAGGATAAAGAGAAGCAGCTACAACTTCCTACAAAATAAAAACAGGTCACATGACAGGAGACTGGGAATTGCTGGGATAATGGACTTACTTTCCTTGATTCCCTGGGATTAGAATCAAAGATGGAAAGGAGTGGCCAGCAGTGCTACTGTTTGTTACGAGCCTTGTACTTTGAGACGACGCTTACGTCATTTTATCTCACTTTCCTTCATTGCACCTCGCAGATACTGTGTATTTTAGTTTGAAGGTCTAAGGCAGCCCTCTGTTGAGCATGTCTGTTGGTGCTGTTTTTCCAACAGCGTTTGCCCACTTCATGTCTCTGTGCCCCATTTTGGTAATTCTTGCAATATTTCAAGCTTTTTCATTATTATTATTATTATTATATTTGTTATGGTGATCTGTGATTGGTGATTACAACTTACTGAAAGCTGGTTAGCATTTTTTAGCAATAAAGCATTTTTTAATAAGATATGTACATTGTTGCACACTTAGTAGACTACAGTGTAGTGTAAACATAACTTTTCTGTGCACTGGGAAACCAGAAAATGCATTTGACTTGCTTTATTTCAATACTCACCCATTTAAATCTAAAAATCTTTCCTCCTATTTGCCTTTCTACTCAAACTGCTTCTTTAAAATCACAGAAAAAAATTCAGTACATTGCAGAGTAGGGAGGAAAGATACTGAGTTTTCCCAAGTGATTGATCTGTAAGCTTTAGATTTCCAGATGAGTGGAATATAGCAGTTAGTAAGTGAAATCGAGAAGATCACTACTCAAAGATTTTTGAACTAATTTTAATGTGTCACACAAATGTCCTGATTTCAACTTTGGAGCAGTAGAATACAGATACGTTTCAGCAATACAGAACGTATTTTCCCTTGGTAATACTTGAGGCAGTGCCTGAATTATTTGTTGTAAGGAGACAGAAATCAGTGTCATAATGAAAGTAGGTTGATGCGTGGGGAGAAGAACCCAGAGTTTAATTGAGAGGGTTTGTTTCCTTTCCCATGAGATCTGAATATTCCATCTGAAAGGAAATGGGGAGTGAGGACTGGCCTGACTAATGATGCCCTGAGTGCTGCGAGAAGCCAGAGGGCCGGGGACCTTAAGACTGTGACCAGCGTCACCGAAATTTCCAATGCGGGGGGTACTGCCCGTTTTGTTTGCACACACCACCTTAACTTCAGTTTCTCCTCTTCCTATTTTGTCTTTAGATCTTATGATCAATGGATAAAGTGGGGAAGATGTGGAATAACTTCAAATACAGGTGTCAGAATCTCTTCGGTCACGAGGGAGGGAGCCGTAGTGAAAATGTGGACATGAACTCCAGCAGATGTTTGTCTGTGAAAGAGAGAAACATCAGTATAGGAGACTTGGCTCCTCAGCAACAAAGCAGTCCCTTAAGAGAAAATGTTGCCTTACAACTGGGATTAAGCCCTTCCAAGAATCCTTCAAGGAGAAACCAAAACTGCGCCGCTGAAATTCCTCCGATTGTTGAAATAAGCATTGACAAGGATAATGATTCATGTGTCACCCCAGGAGCGAGACTTGCAAGAAGAGATTCCTACTCTCGGCACGCACCGTGGGGTGGGAAGAAAAAACATTCCTGTTCTACCAAGACACAGAGTTCATTGGATACTGATAAAAAGTTTGGTAGAACTCGAAGTGGACTTCAGAGGAGAGAGAGACGGTGTGGTGTAAGCTCCGCGCACGACACGGACAGCGTGTCCAGCAGAGCGGTGGGAAGCCGCTCTCTGAGACAGAGGTTGCGGGACACTGTGGGCTTGTGTTTTCCCACGAGAACTTACAGCAAGCAGTCAAAACCCCTCTTTTCTAATAAAAGGAAAATACACCTTTCTGAATTAATGCTTGAGAAATGCCCTTTTCCTGCTGGCTCCGATTTAGCCCAAAAATGGCATTTGATTAAACAGCATACAGCCCCTGTGAGCCCACACTCAACATTTTTCGATACGTTTGATCCATCCTTGGTTTCTACAGAAGATGAAGAAGATAGGCTTCGAGAGAGAAGGCGGCTCAGTATTGAAGAGGGGGTTGACCCTCCTCCCAATGCACAAATACATACATTTGAAGCCACCGCACAGGTTAATCCGTTATATAAACTGGGACCAAAGTTAGCTCCTGGAATGACTGAAGTAAGTGGGGACAGTACTGCAATTCCGCAAGCTAATTGTGACTCAGAAGAGGACACTACCACCTTGTGTCTGCAGTCACGTAGGCAGAAGCAACGTCAGGTGTCTGGAGACAGCCATGCCCACATTAGCAGACAGGGAGCTTGGAAAGTCCACACGCAGATTGATTACATACACTGCCTTGTGCCCGACTTGCTTCAGATTACAGGGAATCCCTGTTACTGGGGAGTGATGGACCGTTACGAAGCAGAAGCCCTCCTCGAAGGGAAACCTGAAGGCACATTCTTGCTCAGGGACTCTGCGCAAGAGGACTACCTCTTCTCTGTGAGCTTCCGTCGCTACAACAGATCCCTGCATGCCCGAATTGAACAGTGGAATCACAACTTTAGTTTTGACGCCCACGACCCATGTGTATTTCACTCCTCCACTGTAACAGGACTTTTGGAACATTATAAAGATCCCAGTTCTTGCATGTTTTTTGAACCATTGCTTACTATATCACTAAACAGGACTTTCCCTTTTAGCCTGCAGTATATCTGCCGTGCAGTTATCTGTAGATGCACTACATATGATGGAATTGATGGGCTCCCTTTACCATCAATGTTGCAGGATTTTTTGAAAGAGTATCATTATAAGCAAAAAGTTAGAGTTCGCTGGTTAGAACGAGAACCAGTCAAGGCAAAGTAAACTCTCCCGCCCCCAACGGGCATTAACTAGATCTGCTTTTATGTGCATCAGACAGTACACCTATAGCAAGCACACGTATCAGTGTTAGGTGTTTTTCAGTGCAGTATGTAGGCTTAGTGTTAGTATCTGTCAGATGCGATCTGCTGTTACTTCCTCAGATAAACGCGGTGCCTATTGAGACAACAGAGGACAGAGCTACAGGTGTTCAGTAAGGCTACAAAGGCATTTTGTCAATTGAGCGAACGGTTTGGTTTGTAATGACTATTGTAATTGAGTGAAGCAACTCGGGGGCATTTGCTATGAAGAATTCTATTTCTTACTGAAGAACAAATTATTAATATTGGATAAGTATTTCAACAGTGTGACTAATGTTTGAAATTGTTATTTTTTCTAAGAATTTTTCTATAACCTTCCAAAAGTAGCGCTGTTTGTAGTTACTAAAAATCAAGCTTTGGAAGTCCAAAAAATAAAGACTGCCTTCCTTGGAGAAAAAAGAAAAATGCAATTTTCTGGCCACAAGGGCAGAGTGCAGTTCACTTAAGTGTTGATATAGTTTATAGTCAGTCTCTTGTCTCTTCTGCAAAAGGTACTGTTAAGCCAACCAGGTTTTCTAAATAGTTGCTCTTAAAAGTTCAGGCTTACAAAGTTGGTAGTAGAATTTTATTTCAAGGCCTTAGGTATTAATTTTTTTGAATGAGTGCTTTAACTTAAAACACATTGGGAAGAGCTGCAATGTAGTCCTGTGTGTGACTTCTTAAGTTAGTACGTGCAGTCTACTCGTTGATTAGTTAAAGTTGGATCTTTTCCTGTGCCCATGATGCGTTTGTGAACCATGAAGAAAGTGAGACTAGAAGATGCCCAGACAAGTCCAGTGATAACAGCAGTGGTATGCTGATGTTGAGATGATTGTTAAACTGCAGTGAACAATTTGGATGGCACTATTTAGCTCTTTGTTGTAAACGCTCATAGCTGAATCGCTTAAATACAATTTATAGAATTTCAGTGCAGTTAATTTCTAATGGAAAATCTGAAACCCTAATTGCAGATTTAAAAGGTACTGTACAACCGTTGTATCTGTAAATAACTTTACTTAGCACCTTTTTGTCACTTAGAATAGTATGCAATACTACTTGAGTGAGCTATTTTGGAAGTAATACCAAGTCCTAGTGTTTGCTTCTTAGTATTGAGCTGAATTTACACTTCTGTCCTAGACATTTTGCACTAGTCAAATCCATTCTTGTGTCTTTTTGTTAATGTGCTCTGTACCACTGGTGAGTGCTCCTTGGTCTCCTTACCTGCTGCTACAGAAAGTTCTTTTACATCCTGATGGCTGTTGCCAAGGCTACAAAAAAGAAAAGCTATATTTGTATGCAACACTAACCCTTTGACTGCTAATGTACGTTTCTGCTTGCTGTGCCTTGTTATGGCTGCTTTTTTGTGCTAATAAAGTATGTTTGGTGTTCTCCTTGTATATCTGCTGTTTTATACATTTGCAACAATTTCTCTTGTAAATGGAATGGTATGGGGTTTTTCAATGAGCATTACCTGACAACCTACTATAGTTAATGCAGAATTACTGTACAGTCTAATATTGACTTACTCTCGGTAAGCTAACTCTAAATTTAATGCTACTCATCTTTCCAATTGTAATCACATATACTGTGGAGCAGTATCTCTAGTTACTGCAAATTACTGTACAGTTTGGATTATAACACAAAACGAACAGAGAAATATTGACTAACCTATTGATTTCTCTGCTTGTAAATGGAAGATTGAAACTATCAATGACATGTTATAATAAATGAATATCTTTAGCCTTCCACTTCATCAGAAACAAGTTAAATGAAGTCTTGTGAACTGATAATACATCAGCACCATTTATTGGTTTGGGGACCATTTTTATTAATCATAAATGCCCAAAATGTAGAACTTTAACCAAAGACTTGTCCATTTTTAAAGCAAAATGGGGATTGAGGGGACTTATAATTCCTGTTATTTCTAATAGAAGTCCCTGAAGAACATATACCAAAGTGTTCGAGAACGTCATCCAAACCTACTTTAAAGCATTATGTGCAATTAAGTTGTTATGACGTAATTATATTGCGTAATTGTTGGGTCCGTTTTCTTGATAATGTATCTGGAAAATAATCTCTTGGGAAAAAAAAGTTCTTACTGATTATTGGAGAAAGATTATATATGCAAGCAAGATCTTGTTTTAAAGAGGAAACTTGAAACTCCAAGAAAGCACTTGATGTTTTATATGCTTGTAGCAAATTGATGTTCTAATTGTAGTTTTATAGAAAATATTAATGCTTTTATGTATTTCAGAACTTTCATATGTTAAATGGAAATTGTTTTAAATGTGTAAATATTTGAGTTTTATGTAAGCATGTATACACTGTGCTAAAAGTCACATGTTTCAGTTTGTGTGTAATATTAATATGCAACCTTTGGTTTAAAATTTTTTTCTTAAAAAATTAGTGGCTTATGTTTTAAAAAAGAAAAATCACCAGCATGAAATTGCACCTTAGTCTATATTCACTGTGTCTTTTTCTGAATCCCGTTGTAGCCTGTCAACTAAATATTTGTTTTCATGGTCTTTTTGAAGTGCATTTTAATACAAACCAGGAAATTCTTTAGAAGTTTGGACACATCTTCATAGTAAAGTAATTAACCCAAGGAAAGGTTGGTCTGATTCCTATCCATTCTCATTCTTTCTTGCATTCATTCATTCATTCATTCATTCTCTCTCTTTCTCTATCTGTGTATATCTACATACACACATGCACACACATATATATACACGTACATTTATACATTTATGATGTTCATATTACTTTAAACAATATTGCCATCTGATTTAAAATCATTTAGAGGCCTTATTCTATATATATATACTATCCTTGTACCATTCAAATTTGGTTATCCACACCTAAAGTTTAGTTTTGCCGATACAGTCTTATTTGTAATATAGTCACCTTACAACAAGAAGGCATGCATCAGTATTTTCTGGCTAAACACAGTAAAAAATTTTTGAGGAAGAAACAGCTTGGTTTAAATATAGTTATTAAGAGACATTGTTAAATGTATATTTCTTCTCAACAAAAATTGAGCCCAAATAATCATACTCCACAAACTGCTCTCTGTTCTTATGGTCCATTGGAAGGTTTATGTAAGATTTATAATGGCTTGAGCCATAAAAATTGAAAAACTTGAATTCTGTGCTTCACTTTGACAAAATTCAGAGTTTATGAGCCTTTTTACTTGACGTTTTGATCTGGTTGCTATTCATTTTTATCTCAAGTTTCCTTTGCTAGCTGGCACTAAACACTAGTTTGGTCAGGTTTACTGAGATTGGTCTTAGTGGACTAATCCTTTATTTTTGTAGCAAAGAAAGCTATAAAGCTGCTTTTTGGTAGAGGCACAAAGGCTGAGAGTGAGTCAGCACTCTAGGGCCATCTCTGGGAGTGTGTTAACACAGGGAAACTCACACCAGTTCCTCCACTTACTCTGTAGCCCAGCACAGGCACACAAAGGGCTGACTTCAAGGTGAAAAGCCTCCAAAGGGGACAGTAATGTTCAGTGTGTGTATACATAAACAGCACGTAGCTATGAGGCTCAGGCTTTTTTTCATATTTTTGCAACAGTTGATACAGAACATAGACTTTTAAAATGTGGTATGTTCTAAGAAGATTTGGGGTTGGAGTTTTTGTGGGAGGTACTTGGTGGTTGGGGTTTTTTTGAGGAGGGTGGAATGGAGGAGTTGCCATTGTAAAAAGTATCGATCATTCAGAACAACTGTTTTCATGCCCAGGAAGCTTGAATGAATATTTAAATTCTTTTCAACCACTCATTCACAAGGATTTATTGAAGACCCATGTGCCGGTCACCATCTTAGGTTATACATTGGGGTACAAGACAAAGTTATAGGGTCGTTGGGGAATAATGACCTTAAAGGATGAGAAGAAAATCACCAAGATCAAAGAAAAGAGCATTTTGATGAACAAGAAAACTAAAAGTCTCAAAGCAGGAATGAGCTTATAGGACGAGAGAAAACGCAGTAAGACCGGAGTCCCGTGAGTGGTGGGGAATGGCAGGTGATAAGGTAGAGTGGCAAGGACTGTGAGCCCATAGAAAGGAATTTAGATTTTATTCTGAATGTGACGGTAAGCCCTTGGACAGTTTTAAGCAAGGGAGTGACATGGTCTGCTTTCTATTTGCCTAGTAGATGGAAAACAGGGTATAGTGGGATAAAATAAGGGAGACTATTGCAGTCATCTAGGTGAGAGATGGTGAGAGCCTGGACTGGGGTGGTAGTTTTAGGGAGAAGTCAGATTCAGGAGACCTTTATTGGTGGTGAAGCTGACAATTTGGTGATGGATTAGATGGGAAGAAAGAAACAATGACCGATTTTTGAGCAAAGGTGGTGATGCCATTAGTTGAGATTTCAGAAAACCAGTAGAGGAGCAAATTGGAGGGTGTAAACTGAATTCTGCCTTGGATATGTTGAGTTTTGAGATTCCTGTTAATTACCCCAACAGAGACATTGAGCAGGCAGTTGGATATATGAATGTAGAATTGGTGTGGGCGGGGCGGGGGCAGAGGGAGTCACTATATGGATAGTATTTCAAACCAGAGACAGGATGGCAACAGCTAGGAATTTTACATGGGATTAAGTATTTCTTTTGGGGGAGAGAGTTATGGCAACATTTATCTTAGTTTGTCAATTCACGATTCTGTATTGTTAGATATTTTTGAAAATCTAAAGGATTTGGTAGAGGTAGAGGATTTTGCCTTCCAAAAAGTTTTTAAATACTGAAATCATAAATCTTGCACTCAATTTTAAAATTTTATCCATGCCAAATTTGATTGTCATGCTTCCCATGTCAAATTAGCTTGTGTATCTTTCTTAGTGTAGATTTTTATGTGAGAAATGCAAGTTCGTTATGGAATGTTTAGGAAGTACTGAAGATTATAAAGAATCAGTGCCCCCCAAAATTTAAGAAACAGTCCATATTATCATTTTCTTTATCATTTCCCATCACCAATCCCAACCCTGCCGCTCCTAACTTCCATTTTTGTAATCTTCCAAGAGGTGACTGCTGTTAACATTTATTATGTTCCCTTCCATTATTTTTTCATGAGTTTTTACAGCGAAAGGTTTGAAAGTTTATAAGATATAGATACAGATAGATACTAACATAAAGAAAAAGGAAGAGAGTTGTAGGCCTCAAATTACTTTGAGAGGGTATACGGATGTGCTCCAGATTCTACTCCTTACCTGATTCAGCAGGGACCTAGGCTTCTTACGTGCCTTCAACTCTTGAGGCAGATCATTCAGTGGTTAGAGTAACTGACAGCGCAAAGGCCCAGTCACTGATGGTTTCTTAAAATTTCAGTAGGAGATCCCTTGCCTCATGGAACTTCTAAACTAGGAGGGTACACAAACAAATACAGAAATGTGTAATGATGAGAATATATTGGAAATAGACCAAGCAAAAAATAATTAGACAAAACCTGCTTACATACTTGATAAGGAAAAACAGAGAAATGACCCAAGTGGAGGCAGGGTGATTTGGTGTCAGGTCTGTTTGATCACAAGAATGTCTGGTAATTGGACTTAGCCCCAGGGGGGTGGGGGGGGGGGAGGCCAGGGGTGGAAATTGTAGTGGTCACTAGCAACTGATGAGGGGCAGTACTGAGGTAGAAGGATCTGTTGTTTGTGACATTGGAATGTCTGAATCTATCTAGGTTCTTAAGCAAGACAGTATTAGAAATTATGCCAGCAGCTGTAAAATGGATTATAACCGGGAGAGATTGGAGGCAGGAAGCCCTGTGAAATTTGCCTCGATCAGATTGCTAGCACTGGAATTAAACTGAGGAGTGCATCTGAGAGCAGTTGCAAGAGGAAAAAAAAAAAAAAAGCATATTTTGGGGTAAAGAAAGGCAAGCAATTTGCTTGCCTAGGAGATTTTGAGTTAAATTTGTCATAGTTTCTCCAAATTCAAGCGAATCATACGGAAGCCAAGCTAGTATCTCCCATTTAATATAATCTGCATCCTATCTGTTTTTAAATTAAGCAAAATATGGAGAGTATATTTTTGAAAGGCACATTTTTAATGCAAAAGATGAATAAATATTTGATCAAATAAGGAAAACTTCATCACTCCTAGATGCACTTTCATAGAGAAAATGGAGAAATTAAAATCTAAAGGAACATCAAAAAAATTGTCTTATCTGACAAAAATGCTAAAAGGATGGCAAGGTGAGCTTGAAGAGGGAGTTAGTGAATTTAACCCCCCACACTCTATCGTGACTGATGTAGGTTTTTTCGTTAATTTTAGTAAGTGAAAGCTGCACTGGATGTTTATTTCGTAGGAATGTATAATATTACCACCCGACATTTCTTTCTCTAGGTGTTTACTAAGCATCCCTTTCTAACTGTAAACCCAAGATTTTAGGGAATTTTTTTAACTTCAGGTAAATTTATCATTACACTAAATGGTTTAATCTTTTCTCATCTGTTTTAAAATACATACAATTAGGCACTTAATCCTACCTTTCATTGCTCCTATTTTTAGGATGAATTATTTGAAATTTATAGGGCTTTTCTTAAACCCCTTAAGATACTTTTCAAATTGAACAGTAATAATTATTTAAAACTTTGTTATCTAATTCTGTAAATATTTTGTAGGTGCCCTTGGGTGCAATCGAGACAGTATTGAATTTTTTTCAAATTTTTTATTGTTATGTTAATCACCATACATTACATCATTAGTTTTTGATGTAGTGTTCCATGATTCATTGTTTGTGCATAACACCCAGTGCTCCATGCAGAACGTGCCCTCTTTAATACCCATCACCAGGCTAACCCATCCTCCCACCCCCCTCCCCTCTAGAACCCTCAGTTTGTTTTTCAGAGTCCATCGTCTCTCATGGTTCGTCTCCCCTTCCGATTTCCCCCCCTTCATTCTTCCCCTCCTGCTATCTTCTTCTTTTTTTCTTTTCTTAACATATATTGCATTGTTTCAGAGGTACAGATCTGTGATTCAACAGTCTTGCACAATTCACAGCGCTCACCATAGCACATACCCTCCCCAATGTCTATCACCCAGCCACCCCATCCCTCCCACCACCCCCCAACTCCAGCAACCCTCAGTTTGTTTCCTGAGATTAAGAATTCCTCATATCAGTGAGGTCATATGAGACAGTATTGAATTTTAACGACATTACAGGAATAGAGAAATATTTTGGTATAGTAGTTCCAACATTGGGGATGATATAAATTTGCAAATCCTATCTTTCAAACATTGTCTTAACTTAATAGCAGTCTCTTCCTGGATGATGATAATAAGATTAGAAGGCCAGTTGATTTCTAAAATTTGGCCATGCTAAATTCTCATCCTTCCAACAGTCAGAGAGTCTGAGAGGCAGTATCGTTAATTGGTGACCTGAGCAAAACAAATGTAAGGGTCCACGTTTGATCTATAAACACTTATGTCAGAGGCTGGGTGATGTGCTGAATACTGGAGGGAAAGCTGCCAGAATAGCTTCCAGGCCCAGCAAACCATATATAACCTGGTGCAGCAGATCGATTATTCTGTAGGACATAGATTTACCTGAGCTGCCTGTGTCTAATCCTCTACGTGTCTTTGATACCTGACCTAGAGGTGTTAAGTAGCTTGTCCAAGGTCACAGAGAGAGTGAATGTCAGAGCTAGATTGAAACACAGGTCGGAGGCCAGAACTGAAGCCCTTAGCTGCTATACTTTTTGGATACTAATCTGGTCAGTCAAATTGATGTTTCTTCCAACACTCATTTTTTTATTGACATCTCAAGAGGACAGTAGATTTCCAACAACTGATAAAAATAGATTCTAAACCATTGGTAAAAGTGTTGAAAGAAGAGGCCATGAGAGTCTCCTTATTCCTATCTCCAGTTCGTTACCCCTGCCTGTTTCTCCAAATTTTCTAGCACTACTTTGCCCTTACTCACTGCTTTCCTGTCACACTTGGCCTTTCGATGGCTCAAACACTCCAGTCTCTTTCCTACCTCAGGGCCTTTGCGCATGTTGCTCCCTCCTGAAATTCTCATCTCCCCATTCTTCCACATAGCAAGATAGATTCTTTTTATTCTTTACACCTAACCTTAAATGTCACCTCCTCAGAGAGACCTGATCATGCCATTTAAAGACTTCCCTCATATTGTTCTCTATCTCTGCCCTGCCTTTGTTTCCTTCATAGTCTTTATTACAAAAACTTGAATATATTTTGAGTTTTGGGGTTTTGACTCTCCCTCTTGAGAAATTCTGAGAAGAGAGACCATGTCTGTTTTGTTTGCTGTTCCATACTCAGTGCCTAGCAGAGTGCTTAACACAGAGTAGAAACTTAATATTTGTTAAATGAGTGAATGAATTAACAGTCCACTTGTATTTATTTCTCCACTTTACTGACCGAAATATCATGAAAACCTTATTGCATGTCCTCCTAAAGTCTAGATTGCTCAACCTGTTTATATAATCTTTTAAGTTATTTTGTAATATGAGAGAAGGTAAGGTTAATCTGACATGAATTGTTCTTGGTGAGCCCGTGCAGGTTCCTGGAGATTACCACTTTCCTTTCTAAGTTCTCATGGGCCCTACATTTAGTAATCCATCCCAGAATGTTGCCCAGGATTATGTCAAGTTCATTGGTCTGCAGTTTGTGGAACCACCTGTTTCCCCTTTTTTAAAGACGGGAATCTCCTTTCTCTGGTCTTCCAGCGCGCCTTCCGTTTTCCTCAGCACCTCTGATGCCTCAGCCTTCAGAGACCTTATTTGGAGACTCTTAGTTCTCTGGGAAAAAAATTAACCTAGGCCAGGCTATTTGAACATATTTATAGCAGCTGTGTTTTTTCTAGAATCTCTTCACCCATTTGGACCATGAATGCCTTCTTGCCAGCATTTGTTCTGCCTTTTTCAGAAAAGGCAAAGTGTAATAGGAATCGGATAACTGAGCTTTCCCATCATCCATTAATATTATACCACTGACTGTTCCTTCATTTATCATCTCCTTATCTCATGTGTAACTAAAACTGTGTGTATGTGTTTAAATCAAAATACTTTCCTAGTAGTAGGTTGGGTGTCTTTCCCAATGCACTTGGATCATCTTTTTAAGTATGCCATAGTTGTGTAGCAAAAACAGGTGACTCTAAGATAGTTCCTCTTGAAAAGCTTGCCCTTTAAGACGCAGTGCACCACTGTAGTAATGCTAAAAGTACAACTAAATATTTAAAGGAAGGCGGAGGAAGATCTTTCATTAAAGGAGAAAATTGGAAATACACCAAATCTGAAACTTTAAAAAGTTGTTTCCGAGTATAATACAAATAGTATAGATACAAAAAATGTAGATTGTGTTTTGTGCCTGAATATTCAGAATACAGGGCCCTGTGAGTGATAAAATCAAATAGACACATCTCTACTCCCCCCCTTCATTTGTTTCCCTAATTTTGTTTTCATACTTAGTGTCCAAATCATCTTCCTCCTGCATATGTTGAGATTTTTTTAAGCATGCATGTTTTTTTTTCTTTCAGTTTTTTGGGTAGCTTCTAGTGAGTTCCAATACAAAAAAGGTGTATACATAAAATAAGTACAAAAAAGAAGTGCTTTTATACTAACACCTTAAAGCTATTTAGAACTCCAGCGAAGCCACAAAAGAATGCTGCTTTGGAAATGGAGAAACATTCCAAGTATGGTGTGGTGTTTTCAAGTGGATTGTGGTTATAGTCTCAGTTCACTGAACCAAACCTCTAGTGGACTGATGCAGGATCACTAGTCCTTCAGTCCTTATGAACTGAATGAAGAGATTCAAGGGGACTCAGAAGTTCATGTTTGAATGGAAGAAATGCAGAGACTGTGTTCTCTCATGGTTTGGGCACAAAGCTGTCCATCCAGGTAGCTTTAAAAAAGAGACAAGAAAATAACCCGATGGCCTTGCTGTGATGAGTGGGGAAACCCATGAGTAAGACCCAGG
Source organism: Halichoerus grypus (assembly GCF_964656455.1). Lineage (NCBI taxonomy): Eukaryota > Metazoa > Chordata > Mammalia > Carnivora > Phocidae > Halichoerus > Halichoerus grypus. The sequence goes on along the minus strand of NC_135721.1, from coordinate 71,594,461 downwards.
ACAGATGAACGCTGGAAACACGAAGGCAACAATCATGGAGTCGGAGGTAACTGTATGTGAAAATACAGACCCTGGTTACATGGTACTAAAAGTCATTAAAAAAAAGAAAAAGGTAGAGGGCGCCTGGGTGGCTCAGTTGGTTAAGCGTCTGCCTTCGGCTCAGGTCATGATCCTGGGGTCCTGGGATCGAGCCCTGCATCGGGCTCCCTGCTCAGCCGGGAGTCTGCTTCTCCCTCTGCCCCTCCTCCTGCTTGTGCATGCTCTCACTCTCTCTCTCTCTCAAATAAAGAAGAAGGAAAACAGTGCCCTTGAAACCTTGTATGAGATTTGATGACATTTTAGGGAGTTGGCAGTCGGTGGGGCTGGAAAGACCAGCGTTCAGGTTCAGGAGCATGTCATCTTGGTCAAGTCAGTTTCTCTTGGCCTTTGCTGCTTCTTGTCATGAACAAAACACTGTGGCCTTCTTGAAAGAAGTTCTTTAGATAGCATTTTTCTTCTAAAGAATTCACATTTATTTCAGAGCTGTGTAGCTATTGTCAGATTTTTTGGGTTTGCCTCAGCTCAACTACCTACTACTAAACAGGTAAGCTTCTTGACTTCTCAGGCTTGGCTTCTTCATCTACCTTATCCACCTACCTTCTCGTGGTGTAGAAATACTATGTTGAATGGTCCTTGAGAAGTGCACAGCATAGTGCCTGCCATGGAGTAAGTGCTCAATAAATGTTGTGATTGTTCTCTTTATCCTTACATCCATCATTATTATTCCATTAGTAGAAATACAGAGCTGAAACCTAGAGCACCTTACCAAATTGGTCTGTCTTTTTTCTGCTGAAGGCTGGGCTAAAATGTAAATTCAGCCAGTAGTTCTCCTATATACTGTTGGCTTAATGTGGGGTTTTATTGAAGGACACAGTCAAAATGTTGAGACGTGATCTCTAAATCTTCACAGAGAAGAAAATCTATAAAACTTCTTGCACGGAAAATTACTGGGAAGCAGATAGAATAAAGCCAACAATAATTCTGTTCAGATTTTATTTCAGTGCTCATAAGATGTTCCAGTCTTCCACAAAGCAAAAGAATTATCCTTGGATTTAATAGAAGTATAGTTATTATAAATTTAGTTCATGTTTTTACATCCTGGTAGAAATGTGGCAGTACACATAGAAAAGTTTCATTAATTCTTTTTCTCCAAATGCACCATTCCATGTTATAATCTTGGCTGTGACTATAGGACCCAGGGACACACACACACACAGGGCATGGGGAGTGACTCCAGTGTGTCCTAAGACGTATTGCAGCCATCTTGTACCACCAACACAAATGATCACAACTGTGTCATCCTGTGGGAAATCCACATTGTTATCCCTTGCTGCCTGGGACTTTGAAAATGAATGTGGCTCCTTTCATGATTGAGATTTCTGGAAAAATTCCCTAGTGTCCCCTTTCATCTAATTAGTTTGGCACCTCCACATTTTACACATGGAATCATTGCTAGCTGTTACTATGGCCTTCTTGAGGGCAAAGACCTTACCATTATGTTTCCCAGCTGTATGCCTAGTGCCCAGCTCACTACTGGGCTCATGGTAGACACTCAGTAAATATTTGTTGAAAGAGTGAATTAATTTTCAAAAATAATTTAAGTATCTATTGTGCATATATTTTAAAAGTATAAAACATGGTCTTTTGCCCTAAAATTTTGTTCTCTTCAATTTGAAAGAATTGAAGAACAAGATGGCATTGTGTAACTTCTAGTTTTACCTTGCCTTATGTCAAAAACATTAATAAAAAGTCATTGTGCTTTATTCTAACCTTATGACTTAATTAGCTGACTGCCTTATAGTAAAAAGTCTCTGATTTTGTTAACTTTGAAATTGAGACTCAAACTTTTTAGGCCTTATTGCGTCATTCTGCTGATTATATGCCCCCTTTAAACCATAAAGAGACTAGGGCACTTGGGTGGCTCAGTTCGTTAAGCATCTGACTCTTGGTTTCGGCTCAAGTCGTGATTTCAGGGTCTTGAGATCGAGCCCCGTGTTGGACTCTGCATGTAGCACGGAATCTGCTGGAGACTCTCTCCCCTCGCCCCTCCCCCCGCCCCCTCTCTCTCTCTTTCAAATGAACAAGTAAATCTTAAACAAAAAACCATAAAAAGACTGCATTCACATCTTCTGATTCTAGAAATGCTAGAGGTTTAGAAGACGCTAGTTTTGTTTTGAAGTTGAAGTGCCCGCCATTTGTTGAGAAGTGGGGCTCATATGACCTGTAGTGTAGCCATGGAAAGAGGGAAGTGCTTCTACCTCATTACCAAAGTTTTTCCTAAAAAAAGAGACCAGAGACAGTGGGACATAAGTAAAGGACTGCATAGCTGTCACTCCTGCATGTTTCTGGGTATTGCCATCCAGAGTAGTACTTTCATTCTCTTAAGGCAAGATGTTTAGAATCTTGTCCTTGGGACCCACACTGGAGCAGTTTCTAATGGAATGTTCTGGAAACTATATTACACTTTTGAGGAATGTCTCTGAACACCATAATTCAGATCAAGCCAAAGAAAGTGGTATTTTGACTTCCAGTGTCCATCTTGTGCTTGCATCCTGGCCTGGGAAGCAGTGTGTATGCTCTTCAGAGCAGGGGGACATACTTCTCCCAAGCCTGTCAGCACAGGAAGGAAGGTCAAGGTGAATGGAGGTATTCCAAAACAAGCTACTTGGACTGGAATTCTAAGAATTGAAGCTCAATTCCACCTTAAATCATTGGATTCTTCTTTGAGTACAAGAAAGCTAATACCACATTTTTTTATACAATCAAACCAGAAAAATTCTGAAGAGAGAATAGTCCCCATCTCTTGGGTGATTCCAGTTCTTTCAGGTAAAAAACTTTATAGTGTTTAATCCTGATAATTTTATTCTGTGATTGAATGAAAAAGGATAACATTGAGTGACCCAAGATACACTTAACTTGAATTTTTTGGTTAAATATATTAAGTGACTAAAAACAAAAAACTTGGAAAAAGAATCTCTCTCTACTTAGGAGGTCTCTTTGTCCAAAAAATGACTTCTTCAAGAAAAGACATAGCCCAGCCCTTATAAAAGCTCTGCTCTAGGCACCGTCAGACATTCAGGTATAGCAATTCTGTGGCTTTTATCTATGCTATGTTCTCTTTTCTCTTTCTGGAATTAATTAGAAGAACCACCTCCCTCCTCTAACTGATGCATGCCTCAGGTCACTTGAGCCCATTTCCCTAAAATCCTAGGTTCCTGTCAGTTTAGGGCAGTAGCTCCCAAACGTTTTGGTCTCAAGACTCTATTACACTCTATAAAAGTATTGATGACCCCCCCAAACCTTTTATTTGTTGATTTATCAATACTTATTATTTTAGAAATTAAGACAAATTAAAATGTTTTGTTTTTTTTTTTTAAAGATTTTATTTATTTATTTGACAGGGAGATGGCTAGAGCAGGAACACAAGCAGGGGGAGTGGGAGAGGGAAAAGCAGGCTTCCCGCTGAGCAGGGAGCCTGATGCGGGGCTAGATCCCAGGACCCGAGGATCGTGACCCAAACCAAAGACAGACGCTTAAGGACTGAGCCACCCAGGCGCCCATATATTTGTTATTTTGAAAATAATAAACCCATCATACATCAACATAAGTAACATTTTTTGGAAATATAAATGTTTTGTAGAAATTTAGTGAGAAGAGCTGCATTGTTGTAATTTTTTTAAAGTCTCTTCAATATCTGGCTTAATAGAAGACAGCCAGCTACTCTTATCTGCCTCTGCATTCAATCTGTTGCAATATGTTGCTTTGGTTAAAACATATGAAGAAAATCTGGCCTCATGTAGATATGTAGTTGGAAAAGGAGAGGAGGAATTTAATAGCCTTTTCAAATAATTATGGATATTATTCAGTTCTATTTTCTTCATTTTCTTACTTTGGACATAGATGCCACAGGGCTGGATTGAAAGAGTGAGTCTTCTTGTCTCTTTGTTCTCAAGCCACTGATCCACCCGTACAGATAATAAAAATAACCTCTGATTTTTTTTATTTTCGAATAAGGAAATCTAAAGAAACATTTTAGATACAATTTTTTAAATTTGAAAATTTTCTGAAAAAAAATTAAAATTACCACAAAAAATAACAATAAAGTATACTCATTTCTTGCTGAGTTTCCAAAGAGATGCAAGGAAAACTTTGGGATTTCAAAACAATGCATTGGACAATAATGAGGTTGTAGAAATTATAGCAGGTATAAGGAAAGATAGTGAGAACATAGTCCAAGTACTGCAAACAAGCTGGGTTAATGTCTGAAAATACGCATATTTATACCCTCAACCTACCACCTTAGAAAGTTCTAGAAAACACAAAACACATTCCATTACTTGCCAGAGCAATGTCATTATACACCACATGTCCTCTGGAAAACTCCACTATATACTCATGAGAGAAAGAACAAATAAAAAGCAAATAATGTCCTAATATTATTATGAAATAGTTTAGACCCCACAGACCCCCTGAAAAAGTCTTCAAGCCCCCAGGAGCTCCCACACTACACTCTAGGGAGCCAACTGTTTTGAATGAGTTTAAATTATCTTAAATATGCCAAGTGGGGTAGAGGGGTGAGGAGTGTGCTACTTTTCCCTTATTTGATGCACCTGTAGAGCCTAAAATTGGATCACAGGAGTTGCTGATGCTTTGAATGAAATGACTGGTGGCTCCCGAGGTTAACACTTCAAGAGCGGTGGATTCTAACTTGGATCCAGTAACTCCTTCCACCTTTGCAGTATGATTCTGGGAGCCCATTCAGTAGCTAGAAATAGCTGCTTTGCTGATAGGAACGTGAATGAACTTAAATTCCCACATTTCGCTCCTCTAGATCCCTCCACAAGCACTAATTTTCCTTCAGATAGGAAACAGTAGCAGCCAAAAATGTCTGTATGTGGCTGGAATTTAACCGCTTTACATATTGAACCGACCTTTGAAAGGAAATTTCCTTTGGGTCAATACAAAATACGTGAGTACATGCCAAGAACCCAATACTATCTAGGCACTTCAGGGAATAAAAAATGTACATATCCCTACTCCTCAATTATTAATTTTTGCAAAGGCTTATATATAAAACAAAGGATTTACAAAAATGTATAAGTGTTGCATCAAATGTAGGTTATGAGCAGTGAGAATAGGGATTTGGGGTTTTGCAAAAAAGGTGAAAAATAGAGGCTGGGTGGAGGGCCTATTTCAGGGGATTCATGATTTGGACAAAGGCACTGAAGCTGGAAGCTGAAGCCAAGCCTGAGGGATTGGAGGTCAGTGGGACTATAAATATTTGCACACAGCCACATCCAGCAGTGGAGAGGTGGAGGGAAAGGGCTGGAATTTCTTCTTCACCTTCCTACCCTCAAACTGCCTTTAGTTGAGCAAGGAGGATAGAAAGGGAACTGAGAGAAACGGGGGGGCAGCACAGGGAGGTGGGAAGGAAACTCCAGAGTGAGTAACAGCCAAAAAAGATAGTCGAAATGCAATGACCAAGAATATAAGGGTACCATGGTCTGTGGTAGACGAGATGCACCAGCTAGATCCCAGAAGGAACCTGCTGCCCATCTAGGGGCAGCATGGGCAGTAGTCGGCTTCCCGGGGCCAGCTCCTTCAGGGTCGGGCTCAGCAGCAAGGAGCCGCCATGTCGAGGCCATGCCCTTCCAATCAGTAACAGAAAGGCAGGAATGTAAAGGCACAGGCAGCTATTTTAATTTTTTTTTTAATTATTTCTTTAAGTAAACCAAAAAAAAACCTGGGACATCTGGCTGGCTCAGGTGGTGGAGCATGCAGCTTTTGATCTCAGGGTCGCGAGTTCAAGCCCCACGTTGGGTGTAGAGTTTACTTTAAAAAAAAAAAGGCAGAGCAATTTTAGACGACTCTACTTTAAAAAAAAAAAGGCAGAGCAATTTTAGATGACTCTGGGGGATGGTATTTGCTTCAGAGCTCCCTGCTGATTGGCCAAGACCTCACTGCCCTGCAGCTTCTCCCTTTGTCCCATCCTTTCTCCCTCTTCCCGTCACAAGTGTGGATTCCTAAGAGTAACTTGCACCCCAAGTCCTGCCTCAGTATCTGATTCTGGGAAATCTAACCTGTGACATTCTCTCATCCGGAGCTGAATACCTATATGTGCTTGTGTGTGTGTGTGTTTATGTATATGGCTATATGCTTATGGATACATATAATATTTATTAATTACTTTCCTCCATTCAATAGTACACTGCCCACCAATAATCAGCAAATTGTGTTTTCAACCTGTTGGCTTATTTATTCTAAATGCAGCTATTTTTTCCTCTAATACAAATCTTTGTTGCCAAAAAAATTTTATAATGGCAAAGTGTTTTATTTTTCTCATTCATCCCAGTGTCATTTTTGCCCAACTTTGGGGTATTAAAATCCTCAATACACATCATTTGTTCAGAATAGCAGGGCAAGACATAAACAGATGCAATCAGCTAACTTACTGATCACTGTGGACATTAGCGGCCGCTTACAGTGTCACAACTGTGAATGTTAACACCAGGCTCTCCAAACCTGATCAGGAGATGGGATGCTGCTTGCTTAAAACGGGACCCACAGGACAGATACTCAGCTTCAGATCCCTGCACCCAGCATCATTGTTTTGGCCTCAGTAGTGTTAATCATAAATATGAGTAGTTCTTGGCAAGAATGGAATGTATTCCATTCGAAACTTCAAAACTATGCTATGTGGAAGGTTGAAAGCCACTTTCTCAACAGACGGATGGGCAGATGAGCTGGTCAGATTGCACTGGATCTGTTTGCAGGGAACTCAGGCCAGGTCAAGCCTTTTCTGAAAGACCCTCCATCAAATCAGGAGTTGGACGAGAGGGTCCCTAAGCCTGTGCTGTTTTGCCACATAGGTTATTTTGGGTCCTGATAAGTAGATCAAAATGGTGATTTTTGTGTTTTATTTTAGGCAAGGCTTTTTGTGTAAAACAACAAGCAAATGTAACACCCCTAAAATTCATCCCGAGAAATAAGCATTACATTTCATGGAGCCTCAGGTTGGGGGACAACCCTGGGCTTGACTGTGAGGCAGGCAGAGGCCACGGCCAACGTTCTTCCCACCTCTCCTGTCCTTGCCCTGGCCTGGTTACTCAGGCCTGCCTTTTCCCCAGCCTGCTCTCTCACCTCAGCTCCCGGGTATCACTTCCATAGGCCACTGCTCCACTGACTCCCCAGGGCCACGAAATGCAATCCAGATCCCTTAAGCTGACCCACCACAGTCTCTGTGGTCTGACCACTGACCACCTTCCCACCCCCCTCTGGCCACTCTCCCCCACAATGTGCTCGGCGCGCCAACCACTCTGGGATTCTCACAACCCTGAACACCCACTCACTCCCTCAGCCCTGCCTCCTCGCCTACTGTTCTTTGTCCTTATCCTGCCCTTCCCTCTGTCCACTCAGCCCCATCTGCCTGGCAAAGCACTGCTCAGCCCCAGGCCCCATTACCCCCTCTGTTATTTTCTCTGACACCCACCACCCACTCCAGGTTCCCTTTGTCTTCTGGCTATTCCTCCATCGTAACAGATTTGTGCATTAGAGCCTATTGATTTTTCATTCCGGACACTTCCGCCAATTGTGAGTGCCTGAAGAGTAGGAACTGTATCTAGTTCACCTTTGTGTCACCAGCCCCGTCTCAGTGCCTGACACGTGGTCAGCATGTAGGAAGTTGAATGAATGGATTCCCTGCCCCACCCCCACGCACATGCTCCAACTCTACTGAAAGAACTGGTTATGTCCTATTTTGTTTACTTATTTTGATGTCTTTCCTTCTGGTCAAAGCATCCCCAACAAATGGGAGAAGTCCAAAGAGTGCTTTCCAGACAAATCATATGCCAACCACAACGCTCAGCATCTGTAAGTAAGTAGTACGACCTCACTGAAATAAGGAATAGAGCCCTACTAACTGGCAATACTCTGCCTTTCCTTTCTAACCCATTAGCAGCAATTTCAAGAGAGTGAGAAGAGACATGGGGGAGGGAAAAATGGGTCTCTCAATGCCCGCAAGTCACAGCATGTGGGGAGGGGGCAGTCTAAATGTCGGTACCCCACCCCCCAAATTCCTATGTTGAAACCTAACAGGCAAAGGTGGTGGTATTCGGAGGTGGGGCCTTTAGGAGGTGCTCAAGTCATGAGAGTGGAATCCTCAGACACAGGAGTAGTGCCTTATAAAAGAGCCTCCAGAGAGCCTCCTAGCATCTTCCGTCATGTGGGGATACAACCAGAAGTCTGCGACCCAGAAGATGGCCCTCACCCAACCATGCTAGCACCCTGATCTGACTTCCAGCCTCAGACAGTGAGCAATAATGTTGTCTACTGTTTGTCAGTCACCCAGTCTGTGGTATGTTGTTATAGCAGCCTGAACGGACCAAATCAGGGGGCCTCCTGCTTATAGACCTGGCTAAGTATGACTCCCAGAGGATAAAAAAGGGATGATCTCAGCTCTTTGCCCAGCTAAAGCATGTCCGAGGGTATCCATATAGGACACTAAAGGGTAGAAGGAAACCCTGGGAAGGCGGGGTCGAGTGCTGGTATGAGCTGAAGTTGGTAGAGTTTCCCTCACCTGCAGGTTTCACAGGTATGATTGATGTCTGAATTGTCCAGGGGCGCTGCAGGGCGGGCCCAAGGGGAAGCCTTCCACTAGGACTGGGAAACACAAGAGGTGTGGGAAAATGTGTCTGAGAAGCTCATCAGGCACAAATGTATTTGCTGCCAGCCTAGGAAATTGTTAAATTCATACCGCAAGCGCCTGTTATTGAAAACATCCTGGTGAGGGGCGCCTGGGTGGCTCAGTCGTTAAGCGTCTGCCTTCGGCTCAGGTCATGATCCCAGGGTCCTGGGATCGAGCCCCGCATCGGGCTCCCTGCTCCGCGGGAAGCCTGCTTCTCCCTCTCCCACTCCCCCTGCTTGTGTTCCCTCTCTCGCTGTGTCTCTGTCAAATAAATAAATAAAATCTTTAAAAAAAAAAAAAAAAAAAAAAAGAAAACATCCTGGTGAAATTGCCTGCTGAAGCAGAAAAACGAGCTTTGCGCAGCTCTTGAGGAAGACCATGTACTCATGTGTGAGCCCCTGCCACCCCCTCTCCTCAGCACTTAGCGTCTGTGCTTCCCGAGGCCCTGTGCCACTCTGCTCTGCCTGCTGGGTTTCAGCTAGGGTATGAGCTCCTTGACAGCAAGGTCTTCACTGTCGCCTCCATCTCTTGTGTTGGGCACATAGGCGCTGCTCATTAGATAAGTGTCTAGTTGGATGGCAAGACTGAAGCTGACGCTCCCCCATGCAGCAGCATGAGGAGTCCGGCAAGAGCTGCCCCTCATCGCGCTCGCTGTTGCACCAGACATACATGTTACCTCTTCTTACCCTCAACACAACCCTCTAGGGTGAGTGCTCTTATTACCCCCAGTTTACGGACGTGCACACTGAGGCTTGGGGAAGTGAAGCAGCTAGTCTGAGGTCACAGAGCTAGAAATTGGTGAAGCTGAAACTTAAACTCAAGAATTTGCACTTCTGGTATTGCCTGAGAAAGACCCTACCAGACCACCCCCCGCCCCTGCAGATGGTAACTGAAAACTCTGAACAGAACACAAACGACTCCAAACTAAAGTAAAAGACAACTATCTGAAGGCACTGGTGAGTGATCAGAAGCAGGCAGATCGTGGTGAGGAGGCCATGGCTGTGGGAGGGGAGTTGTGTGGAAAGAGGGTCCATTTCCACAGCTTCCTGGCCCTCGACTGGCATGGGGCGCTGGGGGTGCTGGGGTCCCTCAGCATGGCATATGGGGTGCTGGTAGACGAAATGCTGTCCTTCCAGGATGTGGAAGCCTGAGTGCAGGGGAAGCACACATGCTGGGGGAGGATCCCCAGATTCTGCCTCCCTCCCTCTCTACCGAGCCCTGCATCACACATGTGTGGAGCAAAGCCAAGCAGCCCTGCAGAGGACAGAGGAGCTCGACTGGTCTCAGAAGTGCTGGCCAGGAAAGAGTCGGTTGCAGCTGGAGTCCAACAAAGATACGTGTCCGCTTTAAAAGAGAAAAAGAAGAAAGGAAGGAAAACATTTTTTTAAAGAAAAAAGACTCATCAGGATAAAATAACATAATCCAGAATCCAGAGTCTCTATACTTTACCCTTGATAATGTCCAGGAATCTAAAAGTACCCAATGTACCAAGAACCGAGAATATGGAACACATTCTCAAGAGAAAAGAATATTAATAGCAAAAAACCAAAAAACAAAAAACCCTGAGCTGAACTGGATGTGGAAATAGGAGACAAGAACTTTAAAGCAGTTATCATTGTAACTATCCTCAAAGAAGTGAAAGAAAATATGCTCACAATGAATCAAGACAGGAAATTTCAGCAGGTAAATAGAAACAAAAATAGATACTCCTCGATCTACTGGATAGAAAAATCTACTGGATAAATTTAACAGCAGAATGGAGACAGAGGGAAAAGTAAGAGAACCTGAAGATAGATCAATAGAAATTATCCAATAGGAAACAGAGTTTTGTTTTTTTTTTAAAGATTGACAACATAAATGGAGCCTCAGAGATCTCTCAGATAATATCAGCCTAAAATACGTGTCGTTGAAATTCCAAAAGGAAAGGAGAGAGAAAATAGGACAGAAAAAAAATACTTGAAGAACTAATGACTGGAAATTTCCCAAATTTGATGAAAGCATAAATTTATAGCTTCAAAGTATTCAGAGAACATCAAGCAGGCTGTGCTAAAGCATATTAGGGTCAAACTATCAGAAGCCAAACATAAAGGACAAACCTTGCAGAGGTAGCAAGAAAAGAACAACATTTTACGTACAGGGAACAACACTTCAATAAGGAACTGACTTCTCATTAGAAACTATGAAGGCCAGGAGAGAGGAGAACAAGAGTTCCGAAGAGCTAAAAGGAAATCTATCAGCCCAAACATTTATAGTGGGCCAAAATATCCCTCATGAATGTAGGCAACATAAGGACATTTTCGATGAAAGAAAACTAAGAGATTTTGACACCAGCACAAAGAAATGCTAAAGGCAGTTGTTTTTTTTGTTTTTTTTGTTTTGTTTTTTTGTGTTTTTTTTTTTTTTCCCAGACAGAAGGAAATGATATCAGAATGAAACTCAAATCACCAGAAAGGAATGAAGCAGAAAGAGTAGCTAGGCGGCCTGAGAGCCCGCTTCCTCTGGGGGCCCAAATTGGCCTCAGAAGTCAGAGACAAGACTGCTAGCTTCCCAAACGGCCAACGTCTATCTGTTAAAACTAAATGCCGCTTACAATAGAATTTTAAAAAGCATCAGGTACCTAGAAATAAATCTAACCAAAACTGCTCAAGGAAAACTGAAACCACTGCTAGGGAGAAGAAAAGGAAGGAGTGGACCAGGCCGTTGGAGCGAGTTTGGAGGACCCCCCTGGCAGGGCCTGCGTGGGCTCTGTGCCCCAGGGTCGGGTCCAGGACAGGGTAGAAAACGTTGGCCCCTCTTGCCACTCTCCAGCTCTTGAGTTTATGTTACCCGTCCAGCCACCTAGAGACCGTCCAACTGCTCTCTTGCTAAGTTCATACTCTAAATTTCTAGGCGGTTAGCCCACCCTGAAACAATTAACCATAACCATAACCACAACCGTGACTTATTGCACAGAGTAGCTACCAGGGCTGATTGCTGTTACCAAATGAGTTGGTGGGAGGCAGTTTCCACAAAGTGAGGGGGAAGGCATCTCATTTGGTGTCTAGTACAGCAAAAGGAGAAAGGAGATCCTGCTAGACTTTTTTGCAGGCAAACACTGTGGGTAATAAAATATGGCCTCCAGGTTAAATATCTTTCCAGTAGGTGCTACCATTACATTTTTTCAGTGCCTGGCTATTTGCACAGCTCTTCCGTTTTGCACTGATCTAATAGTCTGGTGCAGTGAGCAAGGCAAGGGGGGGTCGTATTCCCATTTCTGAGATGCTGGCTCATGTGCCCGAGGTGACCCAACTGTAGGAGGCAGCACCCTACCAGAGTGGGTGGGGAGCTCCCCCAGAGGCTGGCATGTGGCTTCACTCAGCATTCCTACGGCCTGCTGGAATCGGGGAGGTCTGCCGGACCCCGTGCGTGTGGCCCCTCAGCTGGGGCCAGTCTCAACTATTTCAACAGTGGACAGTGCTGTCCCCACGGGGTGCAGCGATCAAGCACCTAGATGCAGCCATCTGAGGCCCGAGGCAGTCCTGCCCACCCTGATTCCACGGCCCCCCACTACAGCTGGCCAGATTTCTACTGTCAAGCTCTCTTTACCAAGCTTATTTCCAAGTCCAAGTTCTTGCAAGTGGTTCTGGGGATGGCGACATTTGGATAGAACACTGGAACTTGCCTGGTGTCTTAGCAAGGACAACCACAGTGTCTGGCCTTGCTGAGACAGGACAACCTGGTGACGTGGGGCAGAGTTCAGGATCGAGTGCGACAGGTCCCAAGGCAATTTGAACATCTTAAAGCTCGGACCAAGTGGCCAACTCTGTAGGTTTTGTGTTTTTCTAGCCTGCTACAGCTTCCAAATATGTGATTTAGGATGTTGAAAATACTTGTTATTCCTGTGTTAATATGATGAAAGCAGGAATAAGAAAGTGTGGTCACTTGGGGGCTGTGTTGAGCAGGGCTGGGCTTCCTGCTCTCCCGACCCCGGGTTTGGTGGGCTGCCCTGGGGCCATGTCAGCTTCGGCTCTGGCAGAATTCTGTGACCTTTCCAGCAGTTCTGATGCCCTCCTCAGAGCCTGTAGCCTGTTGCTTCCCAGGGGTGGTCCCAGGCCAGGGAGCAGCTCCAAGCCATCCTGGCAGGGCTGTCTGTGGTGCTGGAAGCAGGGGCCCTGCCCCAACTCCGCTGACTCCAGATCCCTCTGGGCCTGGCCCTGCTGCTCAGCCCCCAGGGGAGCAGGGCCTGCCCTATGGATGGGAGAACTCAGAGTCCCAGAGGTGGCCTGGGCCCTCCTCATTGGGGGTGGGGAGGTTGATCAATGCTCTTTCTACTCGAACACCTGCCAGTTTGTCATGTCCAACACCTGCAGGGAATTGCAACCTGTCTTGACCAGCATTTCACTCTAAACTTCTGTCCCCTCCCCCCAGGAAGGTGAGGATTTAACCAAGCAAATTATAAGACTCCTCTGCTGGAATCAGACATAAAGGAGGATCTTGAATAAGAGAGTCAGTTATGGATGCTATGCTGTTATGCCCAGTTCTCCAAGAGGGCAAGGAGGACAATGGGAACTGATGTTCTTTTAGCTCCTGTTCAGGCCTTCAAGGTCTGAGTCTGGCTATTGCCACATGGAAACTTTCTTCTGTGAATTCTATAATATAAGGCCAATCTTGCTCACTATCCGATAGCCCACTCCCATGAGAATCTGCCCCTCCTCCCATTGCAGGTACAACTACCTACCAGCATGGGCTTCTGACCTGAGGTTACCTCTCCTGAGCTGTGGCCTGATAAAAAAGATGATCCGGGCCATTCTAAGATTTCAGGATGTAAGTATGGGAAACTGAGAGGCTACTGACATTTGGAAATGGGAACCAAAGCAGAAGGTTGTGGTGCAGAAAGGGGAGAGAAGCACGTGCTTACCATGATGGTCACATGTGGGCTGAGGGCCTGAAAGAGCCAGGGGAACAGACACTCAGGCAACAACAACAGCTAGAGGCCCTAGTTCCTGGAAAAAATGGGGAGTATGGCCTTAGCTTGGGATAGATTGCCCGTCTCAGGTCCCAGCTCCCACAAGAGCCAGTTGAGTCAAGGCTCCCGTTCTAAATTTTTTTTTTTTTTTTAAGATTTTATTTATTTGCGAGAGAGAGAATGAGAGACAGAGAGCATGAGAGGGAGGAGGGTCAGAGGGAGAAGCAGACCCCCTGCTGAGCAGGGAGCCCGATGTGGGACTCGATCCCGGGACTCCAGGATCATGACCTGAGCCGAAGGCAGTCGCTTAACCAACTGAGCCACCCAGGCGCCCCAAGGCTCCCGTTCTAGTGGTCACCATCCCTTCTGCATAGATCCTTGCACTAAACCCCCTTTCCTGAGCCACCTCGAGGGGAGGGAGTCTATTTCTGAAACCTATCTGCTAATCAAGAGAAAGTTTAGATCATTTACATTTAATGTAAGTATTGATAGTCAGGTTTATATCTGCCATCTTGCTACTTATTTTCTACTTGTCCCATCTGTTCTTTGTTCCCTTTTTATTCTTTTTATCTTCTTTTGCATTAATTGTGCAATTTTTAGTATTCCACTTTATCTCCATTATTGACTTGCTAACTGTATCACTTTGTTTTATTTTTTTAGTAGTTTCTCTAGGGCTTAAAATAAATATATCACAACCTACCTTCAAATAATATTATACTACTTCACGTATAATATCAGAACCTCCCAACCTCGCATACTTGCATTTTCCCTCTGTTCTTTGTACTATTGTTGTCATACATTTTACTGCTGCATGTGTTATTAACACCAGAGTACATTCTTTTGCTTTAAATCATTATTTTTTTTGCAAAAAATTTTAAATGAGGGGAAAAAATGATCTTTTATTTTTATCCACATATTTACCATTTCCTGGTCTCTCCAGTCCTTTGTGTTGATCCAAGTTTCCATTTGGCACCATTTTCCTACTGCCTGAAGAACTGTAATATTTTTTAAGTTCAGGCCTACTGGCAACAAATGCCCTCATCTTTTCATCTGTCTGAAAAAATCATCATTTCACCTTCATTTTTGAATTATATTTTTGCTAGATTTAAAATTCTGGGTTGACATTTTTTTTTTTCTTTCAACACTTTAAGATGCATTCCACTGTCTTCTGGAGTGCATAGTTTCTAATAAGTCTGTGATTAATTTTCTCTGTTCCTTTGTACAAAATGTGTCTTTTTTCTCTGGGTGCTTTAAAGATGTTCTCTTTGTCACTGTTTTTCAGAAACTCAATCATATTGTATAACACATTTGGATTTGTACATTTATAATTCTCATCAAATTTGGAGGGAAAATATGGCCATAATTTCTTCAAACATTTTTTTTTTCTGTTTCCTCCTCTCTTCTATCTTTCTGGAATTCCAATTTCATGGACACAAACCTGTTTGATATTATTGCACAGGTCACTGAGGCTATGCTGTACACTTAAAATGTATGCATTTTCTTACACATAAATTAAAACTAAATATAACTGACTTAAATAAATGAGCTAATACATATAAGCCCCCCAGCACAGTTCGTGGCACACAATCACTGCCTAATACATCTAATTTCTCATCTCCCCAGTCCTACTGCTTTAATCCCCTTCTGTGCTGATGCCTTTTTACACACTCTCAGCCTCTTATACTTTTCACACCCTTCTCCCTCTCCCAAATTCCTCCTGTCCTTCAAGATGCGGCTTAAATCCCTCCACCCAGAATGCTTCCTACATTACTCTAGGTCACAGTTCGGAACTCTTAAAGCACTCGCTTTAAGTGCTTCCCCCAAAAGCAGGGTGAAGCGTGGTTGTGTATTGAAATGTGCCATTCACAACTTATAGATGCACCTGTGTCTTGCCTCACTGTTGGTTTTGAATTCCTCAGGGCTGACTTCTACTTTTTAACCCCTGTGTCCTTATCACTGCCTGCCCCAACACTGCCAGGCGCTATTTCCCATTGTCTGTTACCTGGGATGGAGCCTCCCCAGCTTGCTGGAGCCCTGCAGGTCTCCCACCCCTCGCCAGTGCACTCCTGGGGGCAAGAGACTGGTCTAGAGAGATGATGTGGTGGTCTGAAGAAAATGGACTTTGGAGTCCAGTCATCCTGCTGTGAATCTCAGCCCTGCCTGCTGCCTACCTGTGTGACTCTGGCCAAGTTACTGAGCCAGACTGACCTGCATTTTCCTTATCAGTTTCATGGTTGTGTGCGTTGGATTGAGATGAGAGAGAACTGTGTCAGGCACCTGGCTATTATCTGCTATCACGGAGAGCTGAGTGGACGAATGCAGGACCAGGCCCCCTGCCTGGCCAGGGGTATGTACATGAAGCTGGTACTCATTTGGAGAGCACTCAGACCTGTGCATTTTTTGCCAGTCATGAACTCATTTCCCCAGAGACGAGACGAGAGAAACAGGCCACATCTAAGGGCTCTGCATACCTCACAAAAGTTTGCTGTGTTTCTTCAGCCCCATCCACACATCTGGTTGTACTTACTGATCTAAAAATGTATCCATCTTGCTTGCCATGTTCACATTTCAGAACATGGTGTGGCCCCAGGGGGGAAAAAACTCATAAATACCATGCATTAAAAAAAATTAATGCCATGCATTTATGTACTTCCAAAAGATGAAGGTCTAGGACAAGGAGCATAGCCCTCTGCAAGCAGCAGGCACCTGGACAGCTCTGCACACCAGGGGCTGACCCACCAGGGTCCCCAGGCCTTAAGCCTAGAGGTCCTGGGCAAGGGAAAGCCCTCCAAAGCATGGAGGAGGACTTCCCAGGCAAGGAATCCAAGAAATCAAAGGCCTTATGAGTGTCTGGTAAAAGTTCACTTCCAAAGATGGGGGAAATAGCAAGGAGAGGGCAAGAGTCAGGACACCTGGTTCTTCCTTTAGACATCCTAAGTGATCAAGAGCATGCCCCTCAGTGTCTTTGGGCCTCTCTCACTCATCTGTACCAATTAGTTATATCTCCATTGCAGCTGTGATTCTGTGAATGTCTCTGAAATGGGTGAGGCAGAGATATTTGTCTGTATTTGTATTTGTCCATGTTCTCAATGCCTACAACAGTGCCCGGCATGTAGTAGATACTCCACAAATGTTTTCTTTAATACATGAATATTATAAGGTTGAAATCATAAGCCTTTACTTAGATACAAGCTTTGCCCTCGACTACTATGACATCAGGCAAGTGATTTCATCTCTGAGGCTCTAGTTTCCTCATTTGTAGGATAGCTAATGAAGCCTCCATGTGATGCTCAAATGGGATGGTTGTAAAGTCCATAAAAGGTGCCTACACAGAGGGAGTGCTCAATAAACAGTAGCGATCAGTTATTGTAGCATCTACCACAATTCCTCTTGTTTTGAAATGGCTGTAGGAATTTCCCCTCTTCTTTTGTTTCTTTTTCCTGGCCATCCCGCTCCCAGTATAATGGTGCAGAGCCTGGAGTTTCTTCCTCAATGGGCAGTCTCTGAGGATCAGACCAAAAGAACTGGCTTATATTGTAGAAGATCAAATTCAGGTTAGAGCTGATCAAGGGATATTAAACCCTGAGAGAAGTTATGAAAAAGACAAGGAAACTTTCCCCAAGAAATCTGTTGGAATACAATAGATGTTTTCATCAGTGACTGTCTCCTGTGTTGACCCATGAGGAGCAATGTGGGACTATCTGACTTTTCACTTGATGGCCTCTATAGGGCATGAACAACAACAACTCAAGGACATTTTGATAAGGCCAGTGGGCTCAGCCAGAGATGCATGTGATCTGCTCCACAGCAACCCACAGGTCTTTGAGGTTAAAGAGTTGCTAAAATGCATTAGTGCTGCTCAAGAACAAAATGAAAGGATGTAGAGCCCTGCCTACTGCCCAACCAGCCCTGATGCCTGGCTCTGAGTGAAGGAATAGAGAAGCGCCCCACCAAAACTGCTTTCCCATGCAACTCACATGTACTGGGTCTTTCAGGAACCTTCTTATAACCTTTAAAGCCAACCTAGGGACACTCTGGAGCCTCACTAGGGTTCCAGCACAACCTCAATGTGCTGGACCTCAGGTCAGGTGGGGTCACTGTAAGCCAATGACTTTCTGTCCTCCTGCCCATTTCACCATGGGCTCCATTTGCAAGGGGAGAAGAGGAGTCACACTCTTAGCTGGACTGTGTCCTCCAGGGGCTTTCCCATAATGGCTGGAGACTGCCAGCCACCCCCAGGGCCCACATTTACAAAAGGAGCTGGGCTCTTGCTTCTTATTAGGAGAGCTTGGGAGGGGAGAAGGGAGGGGTAAAAGGGCATGATGTGTCATGATTGAGGTTGGGACAGAAAAGAGAAAGAAATTTTCTCTATTTGTGAGTCTTACCTACATTACCAGTTTTGTCTGTGGCAGCTGAAGATAGGAAGTGCTGACCTATGACTGGCAAGTAATGTGAAGAGAGAGGTTAAACTGAGCTGGGCTGAGTTGAGCTGAGCTGAACTGAGTGGAGCTGAGTTGAGTGGAATTGAGCTGAGCTAAGCTGAGCTGAGTTGACCTG
Organism: Halichoerus grypus; assembly: GCF_964656455.1. Lineage (NCBI taxonomy): Eukaryota > Metazoa > Chordata > Mammalia > Carnivora > Phocidae > Halichoerus > Halichoerus grypus. The sequence continues at coordinate 71,576,237 of NC_135721.1, read as the reverse complement.
AGTTGAGCTGAACTGAGCTGAGTGGAGCTGAGTTGAGTGGAGCTGAGCTGAGTTGAGCTGAATTGAGTGGAGCTGAGCTGAGTTGAGCTGAATTAAGTGGAGCTGAGTTGAGTGGAGCTGAGCTGAATTGAGTGGAGCTGAGTTAAGTGGAGTTGAGGTGAGTTGAGCTGAGTTGAGTTGAGCTGAGTTGAGCTGAGTTGAACTGAGTAGAGCTGAGTTGAGTAGAGTTGAACTGAGCTGAGCTGAGCTAAGTAGAATTAGAAGATAGATACTACCCTCTTAGAATCCACTGGAACAAGGCATCTATTCTGTGCAGAGATTGAGTTAGTTTTCCTTAAAACTGCTTCTGGCAACTGAAGCAGAGAAATGCTCGTGGAAAGGACATCCAGGAAAACCATCTCAAGATTCTCTTCTGGTTCCCAGAAGCAACACTCCCACAGGTGTCCCCATGAAGCTCCTCGTTCCAGCCAGTCCCTGGGCTGCCCTTATTTCCACTGTGCCTTTCTGTCCCTGCTCTTCATTCCACTCTTCCTCTCCACTCTCACTCCTCACCTCTCATGGGAATGACCTCCTAGAGCCTTCTCCAAGGGCCTTTCTGGAATAACCTGGTGTTATCCAGAGCTTCTGTACCTATCTGATTGTGTATCACCTTATACTGACTCCCATCCTCAATTTGTTGTGTCACTCTGGGTCCTTTCCTCTGAACAATTGTAAATGCTATGAAGGAGAGACTTGTAATTCCTTGGTGTCTCCCAGAGTACAGAGCCCAGTATACAATAGGTGCTCAATAAATGCTTCTTGCATGAATGCTTGAGAGGCTGTATTAGCTCATATCTTAAGATGTACTTTTTAAAAAGTTTGTATCATAACTGGGCTGCACTGTGTACATTCAACCAGTATTTCAATGTTTATCATGAGAAATTTTCGGTTTCTCTGGCTCCAGGCTTTGGGTGCTCTGAGGCTGCTGAAGAGCTCTGGACTAGGGGTAAGGACATCAGGCCTGGGTCCCAGCCCTGCCACCAATTTGTGTGTGATCTAGAGTTAGTCAGATAACCTTTCTCCACTTCCCTACCTGTGCTGTGGGTCATCACCTGCTCTTATAGAGTGTTGTGAGCAGAGAATGGGACAGTTTTGAAAGAGCTTTGGTAAATGCTGAATAAATGAAGGAGGTTATTATTCTAAGGGCCTCATGAGGTATTCATTCAACAGACCTTTATTGATAATCTCCTCCGCATCAGGTATTAGGAATGGGCAAGTGTTACAGTGAAGCACCAAGAACATAGGGGGAGGAGGGAGAAAGGCATCTGGGGGCGGGCGGGTGGTGGAAGGGAGTGGCATTTGAAGAGACCTTGAAGAAACGATCAGATGTCTCCCGGGGAAAAGCCCATGGGTAGTAGCGTCCTCCTGGCAGTGCGCAGAAGGCTGAAGGTTTGGACAGGAGCATTGAATGGTGCTCTGTGGCCACAGCAAAAGCGAAGCAGGGTGATGAGGCTGTAGGGGAGGGATTGGAGACTCAAGAAGAGGGTAGGGCCCTCCAGCTGGTGGCTGCGGTGGGGCGGGGTGGAGCAGGGCAGGATACAAGCCCGTGTTGGGGAGAAGAGGTTTCAGATCTCCTCTGGGCCTCTGGCTAGGTGCAGGCACAGCAGTGCCTGGACCCACAGGGTAAGCAGGGAGGCCAGGCCCCCCAAGGTGCTCTGCGGGAATGACAGAAGCACAGCGTCTGGTCCTTCCCACTCCTGAGGAGCTCCGAAGACAGAGATGGCCGGGAGGAGATCCAACGTCTTGAGGTTAGGGCGTGGGAAGGAGCCCCAGGGCCAGATTATTCTCCTGCCCTTCAAATATGTCAGGCTCTTTGTACCTCAGTGACTCTGGGCCCACTCTCCCTCTGTGAGCAGGACTGTTCCTGCCTCCCATCCTCTGGGTCCCAGCTCCCATATCACTCCCCCAGGGGCTCTCCTTGCCCAGAGGTCCTTCTCACTCTTCTTTCTCTATTTGGTCCCATTTGTTTCTTTTACAGCACTGACCCCAGTTGTCCTTACTGGGTTTTCTGGTCTGTCTCTCCCCCACTGAAGTGTCAGTTCCATGAGAATAGGGACTTCGTCTCTCACCCCAAGATAGCGCTGATGCCTGGCACCCAGTGTCTGGTATGCAGTCGGTGCTGAATAACTGAATCATGGCCTGGCTGTGCCGCATGACTTGAAGAGCATTGAATTTAAACATGCAGTGTCATCCCTGGGTTAAAGTAGTGATCCACAACCCCTATGGTAGGGATCAAGAAACCCAGGGCTCATTGTTAGTCTTAAGGTCGTGTCCCATTAAATTTCACAGTAAGGGACCAGGAGAGTCAGCACAAAGCCCCAAGGCTGTAATTCTGGCTCTGCGTGCCCCTCCCCCAACTCAAGTACAGAGCATCGTGTCCTAAATCCTGAATCTTAAATCCAGCCTGGTCAGAGGACAGGCAGGCTTGCACATGAGGGTCTCCCATGGGGCCACAGCCGGCCACGGAGAATGGAAAGAACAGGCATCAATGGACAAAACCTGCCATCACCTTACTTAGCAATACATGTTTTTTTAAATAACAGATTTAAATAAGTAATGCAAACTGTGAAAATCTGTGGTTAAAAATGAAAGGGGAGGGGTGGGGATAAAGAATCTAACAGATGGTTGCCAGGCCTCCCTCGTTGACAGGTGGGATAGAATCATCTGCATGAGCACATCTCTGAAGGGCTTCTTTTTATTGGCCCGTTTATTGGTCATACCGCAGCGTGAGCCCTGCACGGTCAAACTGCAGTGTCAGCCCAACCCAGAGCAGCCCCGGGAAGGAGGCCCTCCTGCTTGCCTGTGCCTCACCTATGGCCACAGTGTTGCCCCTTACAAAAAGGAGAAGGAAAATTATACATGCTGGTCAAAAGCGTGGACATCGGCCAAAGCCCTTGGGGTAGCCAAGTCGCATCTCTCTCTCTCTTTCTCTCTCTATCTCACACACACGTCACTTTGTGCTGCCCCATGGCCTTCTCCCTCTCTGCTCTGTTCACACCTGCTCTCTGAGTTCAGGACTTGTGGGGCACTGGGGAAATCCTGCCTGGTCCACTAATTGGTTCTTGTGGGAGAGCCTCAGAGGTAGGAACCAGCCAGTGTCCTCCAGCATCCCCGTGGCCTGTCACAGGCCATCCATGTCTGAGGTGCAGTCATCCCCATCTCCCAACATGGCCATGGGTTTGGGGCCAGGCTCCATGGGCAGGGCTGCTCATCATCAGTCTTTTGTCTCTCTGTGGTCCCACTGCGAGTTGTGGCGGAGCTGTGTGAGTGAGGAAGGCTGGCCTCTGGACACTGGTGCTGAGTGACCAGGAGTCCGCAGCGGGTCCACAAAGCCCAATGGGATGGTGGGAGCTCTCCTAGGAAGTGAAGTGTAGTCTCGGGGACGCCTGCCATTCACCGAGCTCTCGGGCCAGGCACTGTGCGAAACTCCTTTTGTGCGGAATCTTACTAAACCATCTCAACCACCCTATGAAGTGTGCCACCACCACATCATCATTGATCTTCATTTAATGTACCAGGAACCGGAGACACGAAAAGGGCGAGGAACTCGCCCAAGGCCACAGGGTCAGCAGCGGTGAGCCAGGGTGCGGTCCCACTCCCCACTTTCTGCTCTAAACCCTTCTGGGCCGGGGCAGTAACACACAGCCCACCCAGACCTCACCGGTCCCACAGTCCCACGGGCACCTGTGCAGAGGCCCCAGATGCGCGTGCAGGCTCAGGCGGGAGGCCACCTCGTGGTGGCATGACTCACTCAAGTCACTGGCCCTCTCCGGCTTCTCATCAGTAATATGGGGTTTGCGCTAGAAGCTACCTCCCAAAGTAATTGGGAAGATGACGTGTGCTAATATGTGTAAAAGGCTTAGAAGGGTGCCTGGCAGTGGATGCATTCAGGAAATGTGAGACTTTGTTCCCATTATTAAGAACATGATGTTCCAACTGGATCATTCCAGGTGTCTGTCTGACCCCCAGTCTCTTCTCTGGGAGATCTGTGTATTGACTTCCAATATCCGCTCTTTTTTTAACTTGTCCCTTCACATCTCATTCTTCCACCTTCTTTTCTCCGCCTCCCAGCTCCATCATGCCACTGAATCTATTTAATTCATTCTAATGCTCGGAGCCCTAGATCCCTGAATGTGACAGATTGGGGGTGGGGGTGGAGGCAGAGAATGGGGGAGCTTGTGTAATGAGACATAAATAAACTTTCACACGCCTCGCTTTTTTTTAATTACAGATTTTATCCTGTCATGGGGCAAATTTTGCCTTGTCTTCTCTTGAATCAGCGGGAAGACATTTTATTCACGTGTCTCTCCCCAGCACGCAGCACAGTAGGTGCTCAATGTGTGGTGGCGCGTTGGGTTCTGTTGGGCCAACATTCATGCCAGGTGCTGCTTGCTCTAAGGCCTCCCGCCCGCTCACTCACTGGATGCGCTGATACCATCTTAAAGTCTCCATGCCGGGAGAGGAAAAGCACTCAGATGTCTAGCTTCTGAAGGAAATGTGTTCAGTTCTCTTGATGGACACAACGTTTTAAGTCCCCAGCTTGATCTCCATGGCTCCTTATTGTTCCCCCTTACTTCCGGCATCCCCGGCCTCTAACATTCAGGAAGGGGGTTTCAGCACAGACTTTCAGCTTGGTGAATGGCAGGGTGCAGGTGACGTGATAGAGCCTAGCACACACCTGAGGGGACTTAGACGTTTGATCTGAGCAGCGTGAAGAAATCCCCGCAAAGCATCTACAAACATCTCCCCCACCACTGGAAAGGCGTTTTTCGGGTTACCTCCCCAAGTAGTCCTCTGTAAAAACTGTAAATCGTGGAGGCTTCACCCATCACGCCATGTCATGGACAGAGAAGCCGGGGTTCAAACCCTCGTCCCAGCATCCGTTGAGTGAGTTCCTTACTTTCTGTGCCACGGCTTCCTCATTGACAGAGCAGGGCTGTGAGGAGATCAGCCGGTTCAATGGAGCCTTCCTCACTCTCATGGGCCGCGGAGCACAGGCCACTGAGGAAAGGAGAATTTTGAGAGAGAGAGAAGAGGAAAAAGAAAGGGAGGAAGGTTGCTTTGGGATTATGTCAGGGCCTGAGTGGGACAGGGTGATGGGTGGAGGCTGGGAAGGGAGAGAGCCATTTACTGGCACCGTCAATAAACAAGGATTGAGGATATAAAGCAAGGCATTGTGCTAAGTGCTGAGGAAGTAAAAAGGAATTTTTATTTGTAAGTTATACCCCCTCTACTTCCAAAGAGAATTTGAAGGTGACTCACAATGAAAACCACATATGCAGCAAGATCACTAAAATAGAACATCAAGTCCAGGGAAATGAAGAAAAGAAATCAGTGTTACCACCATGCGCCAAGGTCTTGCGTGCATTCCATCATGTAATCCAGCAACCCCATTTTACAGATAAGAAAGACAAGAACAAAGAGGCATGCCCAGGGCAAGTGCAGGTGTGACAGGCATGGCACCCAGAGTTCATGATACTTTTAGGAGCCCATGAAAATGTTTTAGAATCAGAAGAAGAAGAAGAAAAAGAAAGCTTGGCTCGAAGAAAATGTTTTAATATGTAATATCAATGTATTCTTTATACCAGCATCAGTTTTTACTTTTTTAATGGAGGAAGGGGCCCACAAATGTAAAAGTGCCGAGGACCCCGAAAAGTTATGCAGCCCTGGGCCACAAACTCCAGACTGCCTGACTCCAAACTTGTGCTCTTGCCAAGCCTAATTGAGAATATTTGCCGTCTTTGAGCATAACGTGCAACTCAGCTCTAAAACCAAAAAGAGACCACGAGGAGATAAATAATTCTCAGTTTCATAAAAAAAGATGTGTAGTGAGACACGTGCTCACTTTACAATGTGATCGTAAGGGGGAACATGTAGTTTTCTTATTTTCTTTAGAACTAATCCACACTTTCTTATCAGTTCCACTAGGGATCTGGTCCAGGGCTGGGGGTAGGGAGGTAGAAACTAAATTTTGTCTAAATTGGTAAACTTCCAATCTGACTCAGTAACTAAACTGATCTTTTTTAAGTAACTTGGATGACTCGGGTGAATCTCAACCTTTGGGAGATGGCTTTCTCTGCTTCCTGAACCCAGTGTGGCCAATGGTTCTGACCAGATCCTCGTGGCAGCGGGAGAGGGTCCTTGAGTCCCTGTGGCTCCTCACTGCTCTCCTCCACAAGAGGCTGGACTAGCCTGCTCCCTGCACTGATGACTACCACAGTGGGATGGACCCCATCTGGCTCTCTGGGGTGCTATGCCGGGATGCAACACTGGAACCCATGGTCCAGGGCCCGAGTGGCCAGGCCTGTCCCCTGCCACTCTGCTGGCTCTCTCTCGGCACCTGGTGCTGTCTCAGGCTTCCCTACCTGTACTTCCTGCTGTACTTCCATGCCATCACGGGACTGCTTCTTCTGGACTTGTGGTCTCCCCCACATGCATGGATCAGGGCACCCCTGGCCCTGACACTAACTGTCTCCTTCATACTTTTCTGGATGCTTCAGAAACTCCCCGAGTGCCAGGTTGTGTGTGGGGAAGGTGGTGGGGGCAAGAATGGTAGCGGCAGAGAAAAACCTTGGTGCCTGATCTACCTGTCCTCTCTCTAGCCTCTTGTCCTTCTCACAGTCTATCAGAATAGAAGGAGCAGGTGTTCCTGCTTCATTTTCTCAGAACTAGTCAGGCAGACCCAACTCTTAAATGAGAGTTAAAGGAATTTAGAAAAACCTTTCTCTTAACGATGACTACATTCCATCCAAGAATCTTGCTATAGATGCAGACAAAAATCTCATCTGAATGAGTTGAGCTGGTATTTTATATGCCTCCCTCTCACCTTGTGCCCCAAACATTGCTTCAGTGGACAAGAAACCCCAGAACAACAAGATTTCCAGGATATGAAAACTCATCTAAAAGTGTTAACCCCATTGCAGAAACCTAACAGTTCAAGAGGAGAAACCAACTATGCTAATATTAAATTTCAAAAGAAATGCACAGTTGACCCTTGAACAACAGGGGTTGAACTGCATGGGTCCACTTATATGTGGACTTTTTATAATATGGTACTGTAAATGTATTTTCTCTTATGATTTTATTTTATTTTATTTACTTATTTGAGAGAGAGAGTGAGCAGGAGTGAGGGGAGAGGCAGAGGGAGAAGCAGACTCCCCACTGAGCAGGGACCCTGGGATCATGACCCGAGCCAAAGGCAGGCACCTAACTGACTGAGCCACCCAGGTACCCCATCTTATGATTTTCTTAATAACATTTTCTTTTCTCTAGCTTACTTTATTGTAAAAATGCAGTGCATATTACATGTAACATACAAAATATGTGTTAATTGACTGTTTATGTTACCAGTAAGGCTAACAGTCAATAGTAGGCTATTGGTAGTTAAGTTTTGGGTCGTCAAAAGTTGTTTTTGAATTTTTGACTGCATGGGGGATTGGCACCCCTAACCCCCACATTGTTTAAAGGTCTACTATATTCTGTGCCTCCTTCCTGTACAAGGAAGATAGAACAACATACTGAACATGAGCCTCAATGCTTATTTTGCAAACCTTCTTCCAATAGCTATTTGTTTTATCACCTTTGTAAAAGTAGAATATGAGGCATTTCTGGTGAAAGAGGGCTAATCAGGTGAGTCCAGTAGTGTTGTACCTGGTGTTCTCACCACTGGATGCAGCTTAGACATCCCAGAGAAGACAGCACAGCACAGCATGACTGGTCTTTCAGGCGGGGTTTAGACTGGGGAGCAAAGTCACTATCCTCCTCTCCCTCCTTGAAGGAGAACAGGTTGAGTTTTAAAAAAGGAAGAACGCACAGCCAACCTCTCATCTGTAACAGCTTTTTTTTTTTTTTTTAATATTAATCATGATTCAAAATGTGCCAGAAATGGTTTGAGAGTTTGGGGAGGAACTGACTTTTGGGAGGAAATGATTTCAATAAGTATGACATGTTGAAGAATAAGAGATCAAACTCTAGGATCTTCTAGATTCAGGCTGGACATATACAACTGTTAAAGGTCTGGATACAAATCATGACTCTTACTCTGGAGCAGGAGAAAGACTCCAGAAGGCTGAGTAGTTGCCTTATCCAGAAAGAACGTGATCATGAGGAAAATCAAGATCTTTGGGTTGGAAGGCACTCAAGAGATCATCTTGGGGCACCTGGGTGGCTCAGTTGGTTAAGCATCTGCCTTCAGCTCAGATCATGATCCCAGAGTCCTGGGATCGAGCCCCATATTGGGCTCCCTGCTCAGCGGGAAGCCTGCTTCTCCCTCTCCCACTCCCCCTGCTTGTGTTCCTCCTCTCTCTCTCTCCATCAAACAAATAAGTAAAATCTTAAAAAAAAAAAAAAAAACTGAACATTTTAAAGAGATCATCTTGTCCAAGCACTGCCTCCACTGAGATGGAGAACAAGACAAGGATGGTCACTGTCACCACTTCTATCAACATTGTACTGGAAGTCCTACCCATTTCAATAAAGGAAAAAAAAAAAACAATGTAAGAGCTAAGATTGAAAAAAAGACAAAACTTAAATTTGTACTAATAACATCATAATGAATGTTTTATTGTCAAATTATTATCATAATTATGTGGATCATGATCCAAGGGTCTACTAATATTATTAGACTAGTAAGAGAGTTTTGCAAGATGGCTGGGTATAAAACTAACATACCTAAAATGAGTTTTTTTCAATATATGGACAATAAGCAAGAGAAAATGAAATTTTAAAAAGTGATCATTTACATTCACAACAAAAATGAGATATTTATGAATGAGTCTAACAAAATGTTACTTTTTTTTTTTTAGAAAATGATGAATTAAGCAGAAATTTTATTTCCAAACTCATCAAAGATTATTACAAACACAAATAAAGTATCCTTTTAAAAGTGTCCCAAATTAAATCAAAGGCACATCATCAAAGTAAAATACTTGTGACATTAAGAATTCATTTAGGTTGTAGTATTTTCCATTATTTTGTTTTTAATCATTTGCAGTGTTCTGAAGACCAAATTTAAACATCTTTTTTAAAGACATGAAATAATGTAGTTTGTTTTTTGTTTTTTTAAGTACAACCACATCTATAAAGTAGAGGAACTTAAGACAAAAACCAAATCATCTTCATACACAGGATGGGGCAATCTAATACACAACACAACAGGAATCTTTCCAAACAAGTTTGCTAAGAAACAGCTCCCATGCTTAGTGTTACAAATAAAACAATCTTCTCATTTAGAAAAATCAGAACATCATTTGATTAATAAAGCCTATTCTTCCCCCAATTTTATACTTGCTTGTTTTCATTTAGAAACTGTTAAATTCACAAGAAAAGAACAAGTTTTGTTATGGGATAAAAATCTTAGGAACAACAAATTAATGAAATACTCAATTTTTTAAAATAAAGATTTATTTATTTATTTGAGAGAGAGAGAGAGCACAAGTGGGGGTAGGAGCAGAGGGAGAGGGATAAGCAGACTCCCTGCTGAGCAGAGAGCCTGACTTAGAACCGGATCCCAGGACAATGAGATCATGACCTGAGCCAAAATCAAGTCAGACACTTAACGGACTGCACCACCCAGGTGCCCTGAAATACTCAAGTTTTTAACAAACAAAAATGTTTCTCTTCCCAAAATGCAAGTGTCCAGTTAATAAAACAGACATAATATTCCAAGTCTAGAAACACTAGTAATTTGCTTATGAAAGAGGTGTATGTATTTGGTGGCAACATTTTTGTTGGTCTTAAATATAAAAGCACTTTACCAAAAGAATCAGGCCATTATTATTTAAAGTCTCCTCCTTCACCCAGTTTCCTTATCTGAATAGGAAACTCATCAATTTCTGTAGAATTTTGGCTATAGGACCAGGCCACAGGGAAGGTCTGAAATATCTAAGTCATTTGGCTGGAGAAGTGTTTTCTTGAGACTTGGAGGCAGTCATTCATCACTTTAAGCTTAAAAGCATTCCTCAGCAAACTTCTTCCCAGCCTTTAGGATAAAGCACAGGATCTGGGCCCCTGGAAGGTGTTGCTTCCAGCCAGAACACCTACCGGCAGGCATTCTGCATACAGTACTGTTGAAGCTCTGCAGCTTCCTGCAAGACCTTGAATCTCTCCATTCCGGCCTCCAGTTGGAGCAGCTCCATCAGGCGCTGCAGGGCATTCACGTTGGCCCCAGAAGACTTGGCTGCAGCATGGGGCTCCAAGGGCCTGTTTGCTAGACTTCTATAAAAAATTATTAAACTTTATTGAGAGACATTAAAGGATGCTCTAAGAAACGCAGAGGTATACTATATTCATGAAGGGATGAGTCACATTGTAAAGATGTCCTTTTCCACAAATTTATATGTGGATTCAGTGCATTCCAATCAAAATCCCAACACATTATTGCATGTAGGATTTGTTAAGCTTATTGTAAAATTCATATGAGAGTGCAATAAGAAGAAAAACAAAGTGACAGAACTGTCCTACCAGGGATTATGACTTACCGTAAAGTCATAGTAATTCAGACAATGTGTCATGATCACAGGCATAGAGAAATAGATCAGTGAAACAGAATAGAGAGCCCATGAACAGATCCACGTGTACAGGGATACTTGATATATAATAGAAGTTGGATTACAGAGCAGTGGGGAAAAAGAAACAGACTTTAAAAAAATGATGCTGGAAAAAAAAAGTGGTGGGGGGCGCCTGGGTGGCTCAGTTGGTTAAGCGTCGGCCTCCAGCTCAGGTCATGATCCCAGGGTCCTGGGATCGAGCCCTGCATTGGGCTCCTTGCTCAGCAGGGAGCCTGCTTCTCCCTCTCCCTCTGCCTGCTGCTCCCCCTGCTTGTGCTCTCTCTTTGTCAAATAAATAAATAAAATCTTAGAAAATAAATAAAATAAAATGAAAAGTTTAAGAATGAGTCATTTAAAAAAAAACCAATGAATTTTAAAAAAAAGAGTGGTGGGGAAATGTGTTAAAAGGAGGAGTAAGACCCTTGTGGGGTCTTTACTGATCACTCCAACATGCACGGACATTGCACTTGGAGAGGCAAATGAAATGAAAGGATTTATTATGATTGCATCCTAGAAGAGGGCAGCACGGCGGGCTACACAAAGTCAATTATATCTCAATTAAAAAAAAAAGAATGCATACAGTAAGTACTTACTTCCCAAGCCTAAAGATCAACTATACAACTAGCTTAAACTGTATGAAATTGCTATCACCCAACCACTTTGTCTCCTACATTTAACCCTAATATTTTCAGGGTGCATACACAGAGGGTAAAACCATAAAGGAAAGAAGGTAACGATGACCAGAAAAGTCAGGATCATGTCACCTCTGTGGAAAAGGGAGGGAGATTTGATCGGGAGAGGTGTGGAGTGGGGGAGCACTTCACAGGTACTGGAGATGTTCTAGTCTATTTCTTGATCTCATGGGTGGTTACGTAGATATTTGCTTTACAGGTACTCTTTAAACTCTTAATAAGTTTTATGCATTTAAAAAAGAATATTTTCTTTTGAAAAGTAGAGGCCAGTTCTGAATCAGTGCGCTCTAGCCAAACAAGTCATCTCTCTCCGGGTGGGGGCCAGAGAGCAGGACACCTCCTGCCGGAAGCCGGGGGCCCACATTACAGATGACCTGTAACAGTCGCCTGGCACAGCTGATTTGTCTTGTTTTGTTTTTCCTAGCTAACAATTGCCAACATTCTTATTATTCCATTAATAATGATATATTCTAATAAATTATTTATGTGTGTTTACCCAACAGGAAGTGTGCCCTTTGAGGGCAAGGCCTGAGTTTTTATGGTTGACCCCATAAGAGCAGAGTGCCCAGCACACTGTAGATACCCAGTTAAAAGTCCTTGAAAGGGCAGACTCTAGATGAATGGACGGATGGATAGGTAGATGGACAGATAGAGCTCTTAATACTTGCAGGTCTTTGAGGGGATTTTATTTTCAGAACGAGTGGAGAGATTTTTAAAGCCAAACATGGGGAATAGAGTGGGTTTATACGTGTAAATGTGCTAGTATGGTAAAAACAGACGGAAGTGTATTTAGTGATTTAGTGAGTGGGACAGTGCGTGCTGTATTTTGAATCCTCATTTATGTGCCCATCTAATTATGCTGCTAGGACTTGCCAGCCACACAGGGCCTTCTACTTCCTTGCAGGGCTCGGGGGCAATTACTCACTTTGTGTTTGGGGTAAATAGGACTCCCAGAGAGGTGCAATGAGGAAGCTCAGAACTGGCCTTTGCTGGTGAGGCCATGAAGGGATGGGCACAGTGGGGCCCCAGGAGGGGGATGGTGGGAAAGTTGCCCCGGAAAGGGGCTGGTTCCTCCACATGCCTGCCCCGCACCCTCAGTCTTAGAGGGTGAGCACTCAGATGACACGGTTTGGGGAACATTTTCCTTTCTCATTCTCTTTCCTTCCTTTTTCCTTCCTTCTTGCCTGCTTTCCTCCCCCCTTCCCTTCTCTCTTTTCTCTCTTCCTCTTTCCCTTCTTTGCTTCTCTGTTGTCCCCTCCCCCTCTCTCTGGCTCTTCCTCTCCCTCCCAACCCCTTCACTGGGCAATCTTTCTAGTCCTCTGTTTCTATCTCCCTCTGTCAGTCAGATGGATCCAGTGGCGAAGAAACCCAAACACGTTAGCTATTCTCCTCTCTCCTCCCCAAGAGACCAGCTCAGACTACAGTTCTTAGGAGGCTGAATTCCCTCGGGGCCCTTTGCCCTGTGTACTCTCCGCCCCACTCCCCTGCAGGCCACGGACCCCTCTGGGTGGCCTGGAACCTGCTCCACCAGGCAATCACAAAGCCCCCTGGGGCTGGCCCAGGACCCCTTCCCGAAACCAGAGCAGGGGCCATCTCTTACTTCTAAATGTATCCACCCTTAGCTCCAAGAGTGAACGCCCCCCCTTTCTGGACCCCATAATAGAAACGAACGCAGATTTTGGCTGCCCTTCTTTTCACCCCAAAGAAGGGCTGCTTTTGCAATAAGGGCATTAGAAGATTGTCGTCTGCCAGGAATGCACAGACGTTTTTCCTCCAGTGCCTGCTCTGGGCTGATCGGGTCTGATTGACAGGAGAGGTAGACAGGACAGGGCGAGGGGAGGAGGGCAGGAAGGGCGCTGGAGAGATGGAGTCCGGGAGGGTAGAGGGAAGCAGAGGGAGAAGGAAAAGATCAAGTTCCCAGCATTTTAGAACTGGAGGAGGAGATAGAAGACCCTCTAGCAGGCTGCTCCAACACACACACCACCCATTTTTCAGAGGAGGAGACTGAGGCCTCAGAGACAAGAAGCAATTTGCTCCCATCCTGCATTGATCATCGGCAGAGTCCAGACCAGCAGGCAGGTCTCTTGACTCGGATCCCAGCCCAGCACCGCCCCTCGGCCTGACTCAAGGCAGAGAAAATTGACTGTCTTGGCAGCAAAATGAAACCTTTTGATTTATGAGGAATTCTGAGATATCTTCCAGTTGACAGTCTTTGGAGAATTGCACAAGCCCACACTTTTGTGGGGGCAGCATTTAATGAAATGAACACATGAGTTATTCGTTTTTCATTAAGGAAGACATGCAGAGAGTCCATATCTAAGGAGGAAAAATAGGTCCTGGCCTGGGGCCCTACAGTCCCAGGGAGCACCTGTCTCAAGACACAGGGAAAGGCAGGAGGTTGGGGGGCGGGGGGTTAAACACCTTCCAGACACTTCCTGTCATGTTCATTGGCTCGTGTAATTCTCATAGGGACCCAGAGCCTGGTACCGTTGCGCTAGCATTGCAGATGAGAAAACCGAAGCTCAGAGGGAGCAAGGAACAAGCCCAGCGTCACCCAGCTAGTGAGCAACAGAGCCAAAATTAAAATCCCAGGCTGCTTTGGCTCAGCGCCAACAAGCTGTCCTGCAGGAACGGGAAGCAGGCTGCGCAGCCTGGGCTCCAACCGTGCGGACACTCGCTTTGGATGGACGCTCCGAGGACAGAGGAGCCCCGCAGCCCGGCAACGGCAACCCTGGGCTTTGGTGGTCAGCCAGGCCCGGCTGAATGGTGGCCGAGCCTATGAGGTCCAGGGAGCAGTTGGGCCATGACAGTGATGCCCGGCAGGCTTTGGTCTCGCTCCTTTCCAGCGTCCAAGCCTCCGAGTAACCTGTATCAGGAAACCCAGTCAGCCCCCATCTCCGATGCAGCCGTGACAAATGTGGGCCTTGGAACCGGGCGGACCCGAGCTTGACTCCTGAGCTCGCCACTCATTATCCGTCAGGCCCTGAAACAGGGCCTCGATCCCTCTTAAGCCTCCGTTTCCACACTGGGAATAGTTACATACAGCACTTACCTCTCGGCATTGTCATGAAGTTTGAAAATAATACTATTAATAATAATAATGCTATTATAATTACTAATAGCAACTACCTAATAGTAATGACAACTAACATATTGAGAGCATTTTATGTGCCGTGCGTGGTGTAACTAAAAGTGAATCTTCAGCACGACGCTCTGAAGTGTAACGTCATGAGCTCCATTTTACCTAGGAAGAGACAAGCCCAGAGAAGCTGTTTCCTTGCCTGAACCACACAGTTAGCAAAACGACAGCGTCAGAATTTGAACCCAGGTCTGTCTGTACCCCCAGCCCATGAACATGACTATCTTTATAAGCAAAGCAAGTAGCACATGGCAAACATTCAACAAATGGGAGTTCCAGTCCCTTCTTTTTCCCCTAAAAGCCCAGATTCCCACAGTGCCCACCGGTATTTGCTTTAGGGCTTGCCTGCATGGAGTTTTCTGGAAGTCAAGAGAAAGCTAGGGAGGTGGGTGGGGGAGGGGGCATCTCTCATTCCAGGCTCCCCTCCCTTCCCTGGCGTCCTTATAGGGTTTGGCAAAAGCTGCTTTGCTGAGGCCTCTTGTGTTGCTGGAAACATGGCAAGTTTATTTTGGCACCGCGAAGAGGGCCCGAGTCCACCCCCCTGGGCGCCTCTGTGGGAAGAGGACCTAGGGAATGTGGCCCAGGCCCTGTGAGTGCCTGCTGGCCTCCCAGCACATCCCCGGCCCAGTTACAGCTGTCACGTGTGGCTCCGGAAGGAAACGAGGTCCGAGCTTTCCCCCTGCCCCCTCCAGAGTCCGCCTCCAGAAAAGGACGTCAGTCCAAGGCCAGGTGCCGTGGTACCTGCCAGCCAGCCCGGGGCCAAGCAAGGGGCTTCTACTTCCAAATCCTCACACCACCCTCTCTAAGGAAGGCCTCACTTCCCTGTTTCACTAACCCAGGGCCTGAGGCTCAGGGGGGCCATGAGGCAGTTGGGCCAAGCTGTGGAAGCAGGTTGTGACCTTGCCGCTCTGGCGCCGCTGGGCCTGTCCCAGCCCGGGAGGCGTCCCTTCCGCAGCACTCTCAATAGAAGTTTCGTCCAGGCGTTGTCTGAGCTCCGCTGGTGTTCCCTGTGAAAGCCTCGTCTCTAGGCTTTCCCGGGTTGAGTTAGAAACTGCTTCCCTGTCACTTTCTCCCACAGGCCCCAGAAATCCTCAGTCTGACTCCAGGCAAAGGGAGGAAATCCAGATCTCCACCCTGGGCCATACCTGTTCTTCAGAGATGGGAAGATGGCCCCGA
Source organism: Halichoerus grypus (assembly GCF_964656455.1). NCBI lineage: Eukaryota > Metazoa > Chordata > Mammalia > Carnivora > Phocidae > Halichoerus > Halichoerus grypus. The sequence goes on along the minus strand of NC_135721.1, from coordinate 71,560,644 downwards.
TGACCCTCGATCATCCCTATTCTTGCCCTCAGACTGGCGTTGTCTGTGGGTCTGGTAGGGGGGCCCTCCCAAGGGTCCCGGCCTCCAGGACCCTGGCCCTGTGAGGCTTCTCTTGCCCTCTCTTGTAACTGCTACACTCGGCTCCAGGTGGAAATTAGGGGAGGCTTAGGGTGAAAGGTCCAGCCAGGTGAGGATGCCAGGCCGGCGCCAGGCAAGGGGGTGGGGTGCATGGGGACTCCTACATTGGTCCAAAGAACTGGAAAGGCCCAGCAACCATGAGAAAGTCACCAAGGCACTGAGTCGGTGGTGCCCCATGGGTGGGAAGAGCCCTTGGGCCACAGGGGCAAACTGAGGTTCCCTCTCCCCACCTACATATCCGCATCTGACCCCGCCCCCAAGCTTGGCAGCCCAGGGCCAGACGGGGGGCAGGGGCTCGGATTCCCCAGCAGCACCAGCACAGATGACAGTTTTCAGGGCTCCTTCTCCACAGGAGCCCCTTGATCCCACAACAACTCCTAGCAGGAGGTGGCTGGGGCAAGCTTCATCTTAGGTTACAGATGAGGAAGCAGGCTCCGAGAGCTCAGAAGGGCAGAGGGAGGCCTGAATGCAGGCTCCCGGCTCCCAGGCACAGAGCCCCCCTCTCCCTCTGCGGCTCTGGGAAGACAGGTCTGGGGACAGCTGCAAGGCACAGATGGAAATAAGCAGGCCCAGTCAAAGGGCCGTGAGAAAAGTGACTGATGGGTTGTTTGATCGAATCATCAAGACTTTGTCTCCCAGAGCCCCCGTCAGGCTCTTTTTGGGTTTCTCTGCTGGAATAATAAACCCCTGGCGAACAGGGGAAGCAGCCCAGGCCAGCCCAGCTCAGTGCACTGAGCTGAAGAGGGAGCAGATCTGCGCTCACAGTTCCTGCCCAGGGCGAGGCTGAACCACACGTTCCTATTTAAAGCCACACCTCGTTCATCACTTCAGCACCAACCAACAATTAAACCTGATTCAATCAGACACTGACAACTAATTTAAACCAGGCCTCACAAATGGGCTTGTCACTGGCTATTTAAAACCCTCTCCTGGCCTCCGGGGCTCTTCAGAACCCAGATTGTTGGTGCTGCGAGAGCGAAGATCCGCGTGCAGTGTCAGGGGGCCCGGTCTAGGGCTCCTCCCGCTCTAGGCCTTGCCCCGGCCTGGGCTGGCTCTCGGGGGGCTGAGGGTCGACTTCTGGGAGGAATGCCAGAAGGAGGGAGCGGGGGGAAGCAAAGAAAAAGCAAAAGCCCACTCCAGAGGTCATATGAGCCGCAAATGCACACGCTTCTGGTGCCTGGTTTGGCTTGATTCAGGCCCTGAGCAACTGTGGCACCTAGGGAAGCATCACAACTCGGGTTTGAACCCTGACTCTGCAATCAACCACCCAATCCTGTGACCTCGGCTGGCTCTTGGGCTTTTTTGGCCTCACTGCCCTTACCAGGATAGGGAGGATAACAAAAATCTCTCCCCAGAACCGCCCCCCACTGCCCACACGGGGTTAAGAGAACCTCAAATCTGGCCACCCCGGTAAAAACAGTCGGAAGATGAGAAGTCCTAAGACACAGAAGTTCTGCAGTAGAGCAAGCTCGAGCTTGCGCTGGGTCTGGCTCTGTGCCGGAGTTGGGGCGGGGGGGGGGGGCGGGCAGTATGGCGGATTCCAACACGTGGTCCTGCCGTTCACGTGTCTTTCTAGAGCTGCAGGAACACACAGTAGATCACCAAGTATGGATGATGACCCCTTCAGGCCAAAGACTTGGGCCAGACTGGCGTACTTAGGGAGGTCTTCCTGGAGGTGGGGGGCTTGAGGTGAGCTTTGAAGGGTGGGCAAGATGCGAGTAAGCCGAGAGCTGGAGCGGAAGCCAAAGAGCTGGCAGCAAGCTCCCACAGCGATTTCCCATTTAATCCTCCCAAGCACCCTGATTTTCTAGGGTGACGATGCTGAGAGTTGAAGTGACTGGCCGCTGGGAGATTAAGGCAGCCAGACACTAGCTTGGACCTCCTGACGTCAGCTGCCGTGGTCCCACTCTGCCCCGCACTGCCCCTCGCCTCTCCACAGAGCGGAGGTTACCAGGGAAGGCAGAAAGACTCCCGGCAGGGCTCTTCCCCTGGGATTCCTCCTGCATATCCTTCTCAAAGGCAAGAAAGTACAAAAGATATGGCTTGAAGGCAAAGAGCTTATGGGAGAAATTGGGGAGGGGCTGAGGAGCATGGGGGTACCGAGAGCCGCCCATCCCTGCACTGCAGGGAACTGGGGCTGCCCTAAAGGGGAGAGGGGCCTTGTGGGTCTCCAAGTTCTCGTGTGTGGGAGGAAACAATAGTCTCTTTTCTGGGGCCTCCAGTGGTGAGAAGGAGTGAGATCATGTCTGGGGAGGGAGGGGGCAAGGACACAGGATATGAGTGTGCTCCCAGGGGAGCACGAGGGAGTTGAGGAGCAGGGCCTTAAGAATGGCTGTTTCCCTCGCCAAAGTTCCCCCATGGCCTCCACCCCACCATCCCTCCCTCCCTTGGCCATAAGTCAGGACTGTCTGACTCTGCTAGGATTCTTCAGGGGTCTCACAGACCCCACTAGACGGCAAGCCCCCCTCCCCAGGGCAGGTCCACGGCATCAAACTGAAGAGCCCAGGGCCAAGACGAGGGCAGCCTTGAAGCAACCCCCAAACCTGCCGCTTATTAGCTGCGTGATTTTAAGCCTGTCCCTTAACCTACTTGATATTCTCCTGTGTAATGAAGGTAAAAATAGGACCTCTCCCATGTGGTTGTTGTGAAAATTAAATGAGTTCATCAGAGTAAGTGCTTACCAAAAATATCTTCATTTGGTATCCCCAGAGCAAAGTCCCCATCTCAGCATGCAGCGGGGGCTTGGCAATTAGCTGAAGGCAAGCTCAGGACAGTGGCTACAGCAGCGGGACTGGGGTGGATTGGAGGGAAAGCTCCCACAATGGCAAATGAAGGGCAGATGCTTATCTGGGCAATTTCCTTCCTGTGACGCCCCGGGAACATGGCAACCCCCTGTGTCAGCCCACCCTAAGGGAATGCCCCCATCTCCTGCAGACACTGGGGAACCCCCAGACTCTCTGTGAGGTCTTCTTCAGGAGTCTTGGCCCCGCCTCGTGGCTGGGGTGGGACAGGAGATGGGGAACAGCTGAAGCTCAGCTGGCAAACGCTGGGATGCGTTTGGCTCACTGCAGGGGACACAGGGAGGAGAAAGGACCCCCTAATTCAAGACCCTGTGGAGGCTGTTTGAGGAATAAAGAGGATACCATATATCGGTCTCGAGACCAGACCAATTTTGTAAACATTCAATCTGCCACAGACCAATGCTTTTGTAATATACAGCACAAAGGAATTACTAGAACAGATGATCGCACACTTGGATATTGTAGCAACATCAAATTGCCATAAAAATGCATGTTTATTCTCCAGCTCTGGGCTTCTCTCATCAGCGACCAGTGACTGTTTGCACAGGCGACAGCCGCAGTGCCCGTGGAGCGGACACCCCATAAAGGACAGCTGCCCTCGTTTCCTTCCCGTAGCCTCACCCCCTCCTGGCCTGGATGGGAGGCGGCGTCCTGACAGCCCCGCACCAGGTGTTTAGAATCCTCCCCACCTCCGCCACCCGCAGGCCTTCCCAGGTCACCTGTGGCCGCACACCTCCGGCGGGTGTAGACACAGAGTGTCCGTCTACTGGGGAACAGCGTAACAGCCGCTACCGTACTTTTGACACGTACCATCTGCCAGAGCCCGAGCTCCAAGAGCAGTATGTTTTTTTCCTGACAATTCCACAAGGTAGACATAAATGTGTCTGATTTAAAATGAAACCTCTCAACTCGGTGAGTTCCTAGGAGCCCTGTAGCACAGCGGGTTTACGCGCTGCGCCGGAGTGGCCGCAGGGCACCTGGAGGGCTTGCTAAACGCACAGATTCTCCAGCCTCACGCCCTGGATTCTGATGCGCGAAGCCTGGCTGGTCCCCAGGGACCCCAGGCGCTAGTGATGATCGGCTGGCTCGGGCACCACTTTTCTCAAAGATGCTGAGGCCTGGGGTCCGCTGAGAAACGGGAGAGACACCACCTGATGCAGCTCTTACAAATGAAGCGTTTTTTAACAAGGGAACATACTTCTGTCTTATCAAGGGTATGAAGCAGATAAGGAAATTCATATTTAGTTTTACCTCAACTATGTAACCAAAAAAACTACATGTTTAAAAAAAATAGACTGGAAGGAAAAATGCAAAATGTTGATGATCTCCTATGAAGGGATTATATGTGATCTTTCTTTATACTTTTCTACATCGAGCACGCATTACCTTTATAAATAGAAAAGCAATAAGCACTGTTTTTAAAAGCGAAAACTCCCATCATCTATGCTACCCTAAGCATGAGTCAACTCTTGCCATTCTGGGGCTAGGCAGAAATTACTGGGGTTTTCTTCTCTGGGAGGGCAGGAAGTCCTTATTTCCCACTGGGTTTCCTGCTGGAGTTGGAGGCTGAGAAAAATTCTGGCTGAAGATTCAAGAAAGGTATAAAAACTTAAGACAAGCAAGGTCCTTTGTGAGTGGCCTCTGCTTATCTCTACATCCCCCTCCTCCTCCACCCCCTGCTCTGGGAGTCGCTTCTGAAAAATACTATCATTCCTCTCACCTTTGCCCCCACTGTCCCCTCAACCTGGAAAGCTCATCCCTATCCCCACCTCCCACCCCCGCCACTCACTTTAATATCTTCAGGCATCAGCTTAGGTGTCCATGTTCCATGAAGAACTTCCTTGACCCCCAAATCTGAGTGAGGGTCCCAGGCACCCTAACCTCCCCTATCAGTGTATGCGTCACATTGGACTGTGATCATGGCTTACTTCTGTGCTTCCCCACTTGCCTCCAAAAGCGCCATGTGGGGGCGCCTGGGTGGCTCGGTCATTAAGCGTCTACCTTCGGCTCAGGTCATGATCCCAGGGTCCTGGGATCCCCCGCATCCCGCTCCCTGCTCAGCAGGGAGCCTGCTTCTGCCTCTGCCCTTCCTCCCTGCTCATGCTCTCTCAAATAAATAAAAATCTTTAAAAAATAAAAGCGCCATGTGGGTGGGGATCCTATATCCCCAGCCTGGCACCGAGTAGGCACTCTCAGGAGTACATGAAGGAACTAATGACTGGGGGGGTCCCTCCAGGCAGCTCTAGGTACCTGCCTCTCCCAGAGCCCCCTGGAGGATAATGGCCACAAATAGTTCCTTCCACACGAAGTTCAGCCAAGCCCTTTCCTCAACCTGCTGCACAGACTGGACCAGGGATTGGGCCCGCAGCCCAGGCTGGTGGGAGGGAGGCTGGCCTCTGCTCTGATGGCTCGCCCAGAGAGTCCCCCAATCCGGGGACCCAATCCCGGGACTCGATACAGGATGGTGGCTAGTGGGCCAATCACATAGCTTTGGGGAAGAGGGTCCTAAAGGCTGCTGAGTCTCACCGAGGCTTCCCGGGAAGGTGGCTCTCCAACCCAGTCCTGGAGCTGTTGGAAGCAGAGTCCCTCCCGCCTTCCCACACCTCAGGACTGAGGGCATCTCCATCCGTCTCTTCCGAGCAAACTAAAGAGGCTGCGTCACAGGAGAGGGCAGCCATCCATGCTGCCTCTCTCCTCCTCTGGCGGCTCGCTGCCCCCTGCCAGGCCACTCCGCTGGGGGGCCCTCTCCCCCTCAAGCGGGGGCGGGTGTGACTCCCTGGCCCCGGCCTGACCCAGCTGGTCGCGGGCAGGAGGCGACCCGCATCCGCTGCACCAAACCCAGACAGGCACATTGGTTGATGAGTTTAGAGCCCTGCTGTCTGCCCTGTGTCCCTGGCCTCCCCTGCCTAGGGCATGGGGGGCCAGGAAAATGTGACAGAGGGGAAGCATTTGGCACACTGGCTCACTCTGGTGGGGTGGAAGGAGCGGCACCAGGGAGACTGGGAAACACAGAAACATGCTGCTGATTATGCAGGAAATGTGCTGGGAGCAGGGGTCCCAAGGGGGTGGGGGTGGGGCTGCTTCCCCGGTCTAGAGGGACCGACCCACGCTTGTCCGCAGACAGCCTCCTTCCCAGGCCCACACTTGGCAGGTTGGAGTTGTGCGAGGTCAGTCCGGTTCCCCCCACAGCCCCCCTGCCCTTTGGACACTTTCTCCTCACTTCCCTTCCCCCTCTTCAGGGAAGCGGTGCCCTCGGACTTCTGGAAACCACATGGTCCCGGCTCCGAAGGATAACTCAGATTTAAAATATTCCCATCCCACATCAAACCATGTGTCATGGTGCTGTCGCTGCCCCAAAGCCTCCGACCCAGCACAGTGGCTGACACACACACCCACACTGAGGAACTGAGGACCAGGAAGGGGGCATAGATTTAAAAGAGTAGCCCCAGGAACAGAAGGCTTCACCAAACAAACCAATCCCTTAGACTGGGATGGACCAGTCTAGTCAGGGCCACAGAATGAGCGCTCCACTCAGGGGACCACCTTCTCTGCCAAAACAGGATGCGCTTGCTTGGGTGGGAAGGTGGGGAGGGTGGCCTAATGGTCAGTGTGGCGCAGGCCATCCTCCCCACCTTGCGGAAGATGAGCTGCCTTGTCACAGCAGAGGAGGACAGCCCTGAGCTGGGGGCCCAGGCCCCTCTCAGTTCTAGCCTGGGACAGGCCTTGTGGCAACTCACCCACAGGACCTCAGTTTCCCTACTGGTAAAATGGGAATAATCCTACCTACAAAGCAGGGCTGTTGTTAGCCTCACTGAGATAAGACCTGAATGATGCAGGCAAGTTAGACGTAGGACACTGGAAGGGTTGTGAACAGAACATCAAAAGATGGCTAAAGAAAATGTGGTATAGGGGCGCCTGGGTAGCTCAGTTGATTAAGCACCTGACTCTTGGTTTCGGCTCAGGTCATGATCTCAGGGTTGTGAGATGGAGCCCCGAGTTGGGGTTCATGCTGGGCGTGGAGTCTGCTTAAGATTCTCTCTCTCTGTCTCCCTCTGCCCCTCTCCACCTTCTCTGTCTCAATCTCTCAAAAAAAAAAAAATAATAATAATAACATGGTATATGTATACGATCAAATGCTAGCCATTAAAAAAATGAAATTTTGCCATTCATGACAATATGGATGGACCTAGAGGGTATTATGCTCAGTGAAGTAAGTCGGAGAGAGAAAGACAGATACCATATGATCTCACTTATATGTGGAATCCAAAAAACAAAACAAACGAAAGAACCAGAAACAGACTCATAAATACAGAGAACAAACTGGTGGTTGCCCAAGAGGATGGGGGTAGGGAATAGGTGAAGGAGGTGAAGGGGATTAAGAAGTACAAACTTCCAGGGGTGCCTGGCCGGCTCAGTTGGTAGAGCATGCGACTCTTGATCTCAGAGTCCTGAGTTCAAGCCCCACGTTGGGCATGCAGCCTGCTTTAAAAAAAAGACAAACTTCCAGTTATAAAATAAATAAGTCATGGGATGAAAAGTACAACATAGGGAATGTAGTCAACAGTAATGTAATATTGCATGGTGACCGTGAGTAGTCACGATGTTGGACACCCGAAGCTAATATAACCTTGCACGTCAACTATACTTTAATAACAAACAGACATGCAAACACGATGGTCTGGCTGGGCGGCCTTGGGCAAGCTCCTGCCCCCTTCCGTGTCCTGAGGCGGGGGACCAGCCAGTCTTGAATGCCTTTTGCAGCTCGAGTCTCTCTCAGCGCCCTGTTTTTGAAGAACGACCCTGCTGTCTTCACCCTTCCTAAGGGATTCTTTCTGGGGGACGTGCTGCCAATTGCTTCTACATTGTTCCTCATGACAACTCAGAGCCCCTGCCAAGGGCCTTTGTCTGGACACTGTGGGGAGCCCTGGGCAGAGGGAATGAGGCAGGTCCTGCCCTTCTGCTGCCCCCCAGGCCTGAGCGTGCTCTGTTGCCTCCCCTCCTGCCACACCCTGTCCCTAGGTGGGTTTTCCTGCCCTGGTCTCTGAGATCCCTGACAGCCAGCTCTTCGTACCCAGCACACACACACACACACACACACACACACACACACACACACACACACAGGCTGTCTGTCCCCTGCTCTGCTGGCCACTCGGGCCGAGCCTGGTCTTGGGTCTTGAACCAAACTCCTAGGGTCTGGAGCTCCCCCATGGGTGCTGGGAGAGGTCCATGGAATTCTTTTCTAGGAAAGCTGCCTCCTCACTTCCTGCCGGGGTCAGACAGGGCCCTAGCTTTCTGGGATTTGCTGTCAGGGAAAGGTCTGGCCGTGCTTTGGGGATGGGCATGATTCACAACCATCTGGTTCTGGAAGACCACACTCTCCGGAAGGGAAGACAACTCGCAGCTAATGACCTGAATGTGTGATGTTCTTTCTCTCTTCACCTCCCCCTTCAGCGCTGGAGTTTGATTTCCTCTCCCTCCTAGCACCTCCACAGCCTGCTGCTGTCCAGTGGGCCCTGGGACTAACAGGGGCCCCTGGAGGTCACCATTCCCACCCCCAGCCTACAGGCCTGGCCGCACTGGACCCATCCGATCAGCCCCCCTGTCACTCGGCTCCTCTGTATCTTCTAACACACCCCATCTCCCATGCATCTCTCAGGACCTTGGCCACTTCGTCCTCTGACTTCTCTCTCGCTCTGGCTCCCTCTCGTCCTGTGTCTTTCTTTGCAGGTCCCCATCTCCGTGTCTTCGCATCGTGCCCTCCTCCTCTCTCGCCTCTGTCTCGGACCTGGTTGGTGCTTCTCCCTGGCGGTTCTCCAACTCTCCTTCCCCTCCAGTCCTGCCCTCTGCACTCATCACTACGGGCTTTGTAACCTACTTTGCAGAAATCTCATGAAGGGGAAAAAAAAAAGGAAAGAAAGAAAAGGCAGAGTTTGGTTTTCATCAGGGTAATGAAACCCTGGTGGCCTCGGAATGTGGCTGCAGGCCTGCCCACCTCCCTGCTGTGGCCCCCCTGCGTCCAGGACATCTGTGCCCTCCCTGCACGTCAGCAGGAGGAAGCGGCTCCCGAGCTCCCACCTGACTCCTCCATCAGGCCAGACAGAAACAAGGCAGCCGGGATGCGTGCCCCAGAGACACGGCCAAGCGTGGGGGCAGAGCAGGACCCCACAGGGCCCAGGGCAGGTTTCCGACAGCGGTTAGGGGTTTATTATGGATCCAGTGTTTGTGTTCCTTCACATAGGTTTGTATTCCTTCTTACACGGAAGCCCTAACCCCCCATGCAACAGGATTTGGAGGTGGGGCCTTTGGGAAGTTATTGGGTTCAGGTGAGGTCATGAAGGTGGGCCCCCCATAATAGGATCAGTGTTCTTGTCAGAAGAGGGAGAGACGAGAGCTCTCTCTCTTTGCCATGTGAGGACACAGCAAGAAGGTGGCCACCTGCAAGCCAGGAGGAGGCTCTCACCAAGAACGAATCAGCCAGCATCTAGATCTTAGACTTCCCCACCTCCAGAGCTCTGAGGGATCAGTGTCTGTTGTTCAAGCCGCCCAGTCTAGGGGATTCTGTAATGGCAGCCCTAGCTGACGAAGCCGCTCTTCCAACCCGGGTGGTCCCTCTGTGGAGAGGCAGCGGCCTGGTCAGACCTCCAGGCCCAAGCTGGACCAAGGCCGGCCCTACGCGGCACTCTCCACCCTCACCTTCAGCTTTGGTCGCCTCTGGCTTCTGCCACAGGGGCTCCCACAGGGATGGGAAGGAGGCTACCTGCCCCCACGGCTGGCCCGCCTGAGCGCTGGCCCCCAACCCAGGAGCCTGCGTGGGCCCAGGGGACCCAGACTGGACCCCTGGCTAGCACAGGACACTGATCCACGGGGCTCTTTGAGGGGGGAGAGTAGGGCAACAGGCACGAGGACAGTCCAGGCCAACTCTCCCTGCATTCTCCCACTCGCTGTCTTACATTCCAGGAGCCCCTATGTGCCCCTCTCTGCCCCACTAAAGGCTCCTGTCCACCCGGCTGCCTGCGTGCCCTCCACTCCCCACTCACGTCTCACGCCTGCACAGGGGCACTGCGAGTGGGGAGCTGCCCGGGGAGGGGGCTGTGGCTGCAAATTCCTCCTGCTTTCCAAGGCTGAACCTATATCATCATGACAGTGGCTGTTGGTTTGGGTTTTAAGATTTATTTATTTATTTGTCAGAGAGAGAGAGAGCACAAGCAGGAGGAGCGGCAGGCAGAGGGAGAAGGAGGCTCTCTGCTGTGCAAGGAGCCTGATGCGGGGCTCGATCCCAGGACCCTGGGATCATGACCTGAGCCAAAGACAGATGCTTAATGACTGAGCCACCCAGGTGCCCCAATGACTATTGATTTTGAACATCTAAAGGGTATAGGAGCTTACAGTTTACAAAGGGCTTCCTCCTACCGCATTTCATTGAATCCTCACAACAGGATGGTCTCTGTGTCTGTTTTACAGAGGACACCAAGGCTCTGGGGCTTGTTTCGCTCAGCACAGCACTGGCCCCCTACTCTGGGGCTGTGAACCAGCTAGCTGTCTCCTGACACACGGCCCCTGCTTGGCCAAGGATACCCTACTAACCCACAGGGACACCTTGTGCCTTCTTGCCTTTGAGCTCTTGTGTGGCCATTCTCCTGCTAGATTGCCCTTACCCCTCCTTTCTGCTCCTTTAAATCCTGCCGGTCGTTCGCAGCCCGGCTCGTGCCCTTCTGCTACTGGAAAGCCTTCCAGCACTAGGAGGGAACAAGCCTACTTACCGTGTTGCATGCAGAAGCAACACCACGGAGCTTCACAGCTGTGGCAGAGCCTGCTATTTGTCCCTCAACATTCATTCTCCCCTTCTTCCTCAGGAATGGAGCCCCTGGATTTCAGTGGGGTACTTGGCTGCCCAGGCTCTGTGTGGTTAGATGTAGCCAAGTTGTAGCCGACCGAGTATAAGCAGAGTGGCATTTATTACACTGGGGAAGTATTCATATTCATTTTTCTGACCTCCTTTCCTACTTCCTGCCAGCTGGAATGTGAACACGATGTCTGGAGCTCGAGCAGCCATCTTAGACCTTAAAGGCGGATACCACGTGTAAGGATGGCACCACATCATGACCAAAGTAACTTGAGAACCTGGTGGTCCTGTTGCTGCGCCACCATCCCTGGGCCCTTAACTTCCACACTTGGCTTATCTGAGGCAGTAATCAGTTTCCATCCTGTTCAGGCCACTGTTGTTTGGGATGTCGTACCACTTTCGCCAAACACAGTCCTGCCTGGTACCAAAACCCCCGTCAAGTAAGTGCTTATGGAGCACTTACTTTGCGTCAAGCGCAGGACAAGTCAGGATTTTTTAAGCTGGTTTTCACTTAGTTTTCACAGCAACCTTAAAGCTGGGTGCTAATACTAATTAATTAATTTTAGCTACAGCTCCCAAATGAGTTTTGTTCATTCCACAACATTTGTTGGTTCCTGCTACACGCTAGACACTGGGCAAGGCCTTGAGGATTCAGCAGTGAGCAAGATAAACTTGTCTTCCAAACACTGACAGTCTAGTGGGGGAAACAAGCAAATGGAAATAACCGTACATCGTGATGGTAATAATACTGTATCATCATTTTAAGATGCCATCAATTGTAAGATACACTGTTTTTTATGTACCATCAAGAAAAATAATACTGCCATGAAACTGAGACATGATGTCTTAATAACAGTCCCATGTGACACATGAACCAGTCACACCAACCTCTCATTACTTTGAAATTGTTTATTATCTACCCTAAGGGATTTCACAATTTCTCCGGGCTCCAGTTGCCTTGCTTCCTATGTGACAGTCCATCTTCTAGACAGATCTCAGTAATAAAATATAGCCCAGCTTTAACCACTGGTAGCTTCCTTTCCTCTCCCATAAAGCACGTGGGTGTTGCTTTGGAGGCAGCACAGACTGTGGTTATTCCTCTGATGAATATTTGCTTCATTAATATCAAATTTATGCCCTGCTGCTCTGTTTCGTATCTTTCTTCCTACTCAACAACTTTTTCATCTCTCTGTTGAATCCTAGCATCCTTGAAGGCACTTTGGATGGCAGTTAAACTCCACAAATAAAATACCCAAGAACGCACAAAACTCCTACTAAAGAGCTACAGCCGAGTTTATGCTCATGTACCTGGTGACACTGATGTGGGACTGTCACCTGAGAAGCAGTGATCCTAAGACCCTTGGCTGTAAGCACAGCTGGGTCTCAGGGCTGTGAAGACGTGAAGGAAAAAAGAAAAAAAACAATGTATGTCTTCCAGAGCCTGGAGGAGAGAGGAATGGGGGAATGACTGCTCAGTGTGCGAGCGGCTTCCTTCCGGGGTGATGAAAATGTTCCAGCACTAGACAATGCGGATGGCTGCACACAGTGTGGATGTATTAAATGCTGCTGGATTGTACACTTGAAAATGATTAAAATGGTAAATTTTATTTTATGTGTATTTTACCACAATTTCTTTAAAGTATGTTTTAGGGGGGCCTGGGTGGCTCAGTCGTTAAGCGTCTGCCTTCGGCTCAGGTCATGATCCCGGGGTCCTGGGATCGAGCCCCGCGTCGGGCTCCCTGCTCAGCGAGGGGTCTGCTTCTCCCTTTGTCTGCCGCTCCCCCTGCTTGTGCTCGCTCTCTGACAAATAAATGAAATCTTAAAAAAATAATAAAGTAAAAATTAAAATAAAAGTATGCCTTAGGCTGCTACCATTTTCATCAAATCTTACTCAAAACTAACTTTCAAGCCCTGTTCTAAGTACGTGACATGCCGAATCCATTGCGATCCCAACAACAGCCTCTACCACAGCTCATCACGATCGCTACCATCTATTGACCATGGGCCCATCAATGGCTCAGTAAGGACTCTACAGGCCCCAGTCCACTCACCCCTCCTTACAGCCCCATCGTTCAGACTGTTCTGCCTTAACGCTCGTTCTGAAGATACACACGTGTTCCCATAGGACGGCCATGAGGCTTCACTTTTGCTCATGTGTGATTTCGCCCTGGCCAGCAGTCTGTTTCTGCACATAGAGGTTACTGGACACAAGGACACCCACTCGTCCATGTCGGCTCTGTGGCTGCTTTCGCACCAGGATGGCAGAGTGGGATTGCTGCAGCAGGGGCCGTGTGGCTCGGCAAAGCTGAAAGCATTATGTGGCCTTTGAAGAAAAAGTTTGCTGAGCCCCGTGTTGTGTGAACCCGGAAAACCGTACCCCGCTGAGCTGTGCAGACAGGACCCGCGCACTCGCCCAGAAGAGGGATGGTCCGTAAGCAGTGACGATGCAGTGCTAGAGAGGGGACTGCTGTGCACAGAGTCCCCAGGAGGGCTGATGGGATCAAGAAAGGCTTCCCCAGGTGCAGAACCACCCTCGATGACGGGCTCCACAGTTAGGCGAGAGGACAGAGGCCCAGAGGCAGGGCAAGCCCCCAGAGTCCATTCCTTGCCCCCTGTGCCCACCTTGGGGCTGCATTTCCCTGTGGCTCTGTCCCTGATTCAGGGGCACCAGCCATCACTTCTGGGTCCTGGGCTCAGGACTCAACCCACAACAGACCCTTTCTACTCTGTTCCGTGGGACACATCCATGCGTCCTTTCTCCCAGAAGATTCAGGAACATCAGGCTGATCTCAGCAGGGCAAACTCTCCTTTGGTTCATCCACTGGGCAGCGGGCCAACCATCTCTAGCCCTTTGGGTTTCTCAAGTGGGAGTCAAGCACCAGTCCATCACCCCATAGTGCATAGCGCCGGGATCCCATCCTCATCTCCCTGAGAAGCTCCGACGAAGCCCCCACTTGAGCTTGATGTGAGAGGCGGGCACCTTCCACGCCTCTTCCTCACAGAGGAGGAATCTGGCCTTCAATAAATAAACCCTTTCTCCAGATTCTCCAACAAACTGACCCTCCACCCAAAAAAAGGGCTGTAAGATTTGTAAAACAAGCTTAAAATTGTTTCCTTATAAAATTGGCCATTTGTTCCCAGTGACTCTGGGAACTGATACCTATCATCTTAAGCTCTCAGCAGAAACTTCCACCCTGTTTCACCACCTCCTCAGACCTGAGGAGCTGGAGACCAAACAGCTCTTCCCAGACAGCCTCCCCGACTGCCCAGTCAGAGAGAGGTCTCCAGGAGAAAGAGGCCTCCTGGCTTGGCCCCCAACAAGGTCCTGCCTGCTCTGGGGACACGTCTACTGTTAGCAGAAAGTTGTGTGGTGCGGAAGGAAGCCCGACAGGCCTAGTGTATTGCCACTTCCTTGATCTGTGTGACCTTACACAAACTTTTGAGCTGAGCTTTATTTTCATCATAAAATGGAGATAGAAAGTAATAATAATACAGTCCCAATTTCCCAGAGTCATTGTCAGAATTAAATGTGTGGAGTATAACCCAAGTGGATCCAATGACTTCATTCAGCTCCTGGACAACAAGTCTTAATTGAAGGCTCCTGGGCAGCCCCAGGCCTCTGGGAATGGAAAGGATGGGGGTCTTGCCCTCAGAGGGTTTACCATCTGGTTGGGCAGAGAATATGCACATGGCTGAAAACAGAAATGACAACCCACATCGGGTAAAGCCACAGGGAAGATTCACATGTTGGCCATGGGCTCCTAGTCAAGTCAGAGGCACAGTATAACTCAGTAGAAGAAGAATAATCCTGATTTGGGACCACCTCTTAGAGGAGGTGGGCCTGGGGCAGGGCCCCAACAGTAAGATTGAACTGGGGGGCTGGGTGGGATGGGGGAAGAGGAGTGAAATTTCTCCCGGTGGTGTTCCTAAGAAGGCCCGAAAAAGTGTGCATGGTGAGGGCGCCTGGGTGGCTCAGTCGGTTAAACGTCTGCCTTCGGCTCAGGTTATGATCCCAAGTGTCCTGCGATCGAGTCCCGCATTGGGCTCCCTGCTCAGCGGGGAGTCTGCTTCTCCCTCTCCCACTCCTCCTGCTTGTGTCCCCTCTCTCGCTGTCTCTCTCTGTCAAATAAATAAAATCTTTTTTTTTTATTTTTTTATTGTTATGTTAATCCCCATACATTACATCATTAGTTTTAGATATAGTGTTCCATGATTTATTGTTTGTGCATAACACCCAGTGCTCCATGCAGAACGTGCCCTCCTCAATACCCATCACCAGGCTAACCCATCCTCCCACCCCCCTCCCCTCTAGAACCCTCAGTTTGTTTTTCAGAGTCCATTGTCTCTCATGGTTCTTCTCCCCCTCCGATTTCCCCCCCTTCATTCTTCCCCTGCTGCTACATTCTTCTTCTTTTTTTCTTTCTTAACATATATTGCATTATTTGTTTCAGAGGTACAGATCTGAGATTCAACAGTCTTGCACAATTCACAGCGCTTACCAGAACACTCAAATAAATAAAATCTTAAAAAAAAAAAAAAAGTGTGCGTGGTGAACAGAATTACACATTTGCCCCACGTGTTTATGTATTTAGATTCACAAACCAGATGGCAAAGTAATGCAGGGACTGGTGGTCCTCTGAGCAACATTGATGGCTCATTAGAATTACCTGAGCAGCTTTAAGAACTACTGAGGCCTGGGTCCTCCCCCAAGAGACTCCCGCATGCTTGCTTTGGGGTTTGATCTGGGCATTGGGATTTTGAAAGCACCCAGGGGATTCTAATGTGCAGCCAGGGTTCAGGACCATTGCTAGCCTCTCAAACTTCAATGCGAGCAGTCTGGCTTCTGTTTAAAAAAAAAAAAAAGTGCTAAAAGAGAAAACAACTTTATTTTTAAATGCCAAAATGCCAGGATGGGGTGGTGGTGTGAAATGCCCGCATTACCTTTGCCTGCCTCCAGCCACTGCCCCCACATTCTTCCAGCTGCTTCAATAAATTCAAGCTCCGGCTCAAAAGGCTTCTTTCCCTTTCTGGAAAATTCTATTGCCAGGAAACTCCCTCCTAACTGTGGATGCATCTTGTTCTTAGTGCTTTGCTATGCTTGTCAAAGCGCTCTGATCCTCCAGCATCATGCAGTTTTGTTCAAATGCCATCAAATTGCAAAGAATTTTCCAGAAGGGCCAGAGGAGCCCTTCCCAAGGAGGCCACTGCAGCAGCAGAGGCCAAGGGGAAAGTGCACTGGACTTGGGAGCCAAGATCCCCCCCGGCCCAAGTTCTGACATGACCACTAACTGGCTGCCCCTCTGAGCCTGAGTTTCCACATTCGTGAAATGGGGGAGGCCTGGGTGACCCCATGTTCCTCCTCACCCTGGCTCTCTGAGACTTCACAAGCCGCTCCAAGCTGAACACAGCGGGGTCTGAGTGCGGCTCACCTCCAGGCTCTGCCTCCTGGGGCTTCCGCCAAGCCCTGGGCCTCTTGCCCAGTGAGCAGCGGGCACAAGGGGCCTTCACAGAGTCTCTGCGTGGTTCTCCTGGGGAGCAAGGGTGGGGAGGCAGGGAGCCTCGCAGACCTAACACAAGGCCTCGTCTGTGTCCAGGCTGAGGGAGGAGTGGACTGAGCCACCCGTGGGGACGCTACCTTGCCTCTGGATTTTTCCGTGGCCTTTTTCAGAGCCTTTCATTTGATCATTCAATAACCCCTCAGCAGTGGAGACCGATGAGGACAATTAGCTCCATTTCCCATTGAGGATGCTGAGGAGCTAAGGCTCGAGGAGGCAAAGTGGGAATGGAGGATGCCATGTGTCAGAACAATCAAGAGCATCTGCTGCTCGGACATTTAAACTGCCTTTTTAAAAAAAAAAAAAAAAAAAGGAATACTTCACGAATTGGCATGTCCTCCTCGCACAGGGGCCATGCCATGCTAACTTCCTCTGTATGGTTCCAATTGTAGCCTGTGTGCTGCCAAAGCGAGCACGCCATTTAAACTTTCTAACCCTCAATTTTCTCACCTAAAAAAGTAAATACTCTTAACTGCTCTGGTAGGCCTGCCCGCACTCTGTGGGGTGGGAGGCTCAGGGACACCTTTGGTCATGAGGGTGGGACCCAGGAGTCAAGTCAGTGCAAAGGCAGGGCCCTGAGAGATCCATGAGAGGCCAAGTGGTGTTCTACAACTTTCTGTATTTCATCTCCTATCATCCTCACAACAGCCCTGTCTGTCAGGCACTCTTGGCCCCATTTCGCAGAGGGAGAATCCGAGGCTGAGAGTCCACACACAGGGGCCAAACTCAGTTCCAAGTTATGTTCTTCCACTACCCTGTGCTGCCCCTCGGATGTGGGTGTAGCTCAAGAGGCAAGTTCTCATTCTGTTATCCCCTCTGTCCAGACAGATAGATGGACAGACAGCCTGCAGGACGTGGTCAGGCTCAGCCCTAGGTACCATCACAGGCAAAGAAACCAGGGAAGGAAACTGCTGAATTTGAGAAATTTATACTTTGAAATCATCCCCTTCCTCAGACCAGAGGGAGTCTTCACAGAGAAATTTTATAGGGATTAAAGAGTTCCATACTTTTTAATAACCTAGGAAAACTAGAAGAGACTTAAACATTCATCAGATCTCTAGAGGGAGAATGTCTTATTAAACTTGGAAATCACTGATAAAAATCACAAAGGAGCGATTAGCGGGTCTGACTACAGAAAAGTATAAATTTTCTGCATTAAAAAAATGACTGAAAAGGGACAAGTGGGGAGAAATATTGGCAGCAAATAAGGGAGATAAAACTATCTGGTTTTATGTATTTATGTATTTATACTCTGCCTCCTTCCTAAACAGGTGTGAGGAGGGTATATTACATAAAGAGCTCATAAAAACTGAAAGTTTAAAAACCAACAAAAAGCCTTATAGATAGATAGGCAGGGGCATGAAGAAGGCACTTACATAAAACAAATTATAACCAGTAAACAGATTTACAGAAAAATGTCCAGCCTAGCTAATCACCAGAGAAAGGCAACATCAAATAGAAAAAACAAAACATTTCTGTTGACACCCAGCTGGCACATGAGTGTGATCACAATTACACCCCACCATTCTTGAGGACAATCCTATATTGATAGGCACCGAGAACTACAAAAATATTTCTTCTCTTCAACAGAGTAATCTTACCACTGGGGATTTTTGCCGAAGATTCTAAAATGGGGAAAGCGTGACGTGCACAAAGATGCCCACTGCAACATTAGGAAACAAGCTTAAAACTGAAAATGGCTGACTGAACTTTGCCCCACCCACTCAAGGAAATCCAACGCAGCTTTTATAAAAGAAGTTCACAGAGACTTATGGCGAATAAAATGCCTACAACAAAATGTTAAGTTTAAAAAGCTGGTAAAAATAAATATATAAATAAAATAAAAACCAGGATAAATATTTGGAGTATTCATAATATATAATTCGTACTATGAATATAGCTATGTGAAAAAATACACCCATGCAAATAGGAGAAAGGCACGTCTGCCCCCAACACAGTCAGACCCCGGGGGTCAGGGTACAGACAGAGACCACATACCAAATGCCTAAATGCTAAAGAAATAATTATCTATGAAATAGTTACGAAGTTAATTTAATAACTAATAATTTGCATTAATATAAATTGAATGTAAATATGAAATATTTATTAAATATTAAATTATTGACTAATTCAAGCTAACAAACTGTCACATAAAATGTCAAATATCCTCTTACCTTGTGATGAGTTAAGAGGCCTATTGTCATCCCTAGAACAACCACTAAGAAAATAACAAACACAGTCGAAAAACCAACAAAGAAATTAAAATGGTAGCTACTTAATACAAAAGGAGTCAGGAAAGGAGAAACAGGAACAAAACAGACATGAGACATATCAAAAAGGTAAATGTAAATCCAATTATATCAGTAATTACTAGTACAGACTGAATGCTTGTGTCCCCCCGGAATCCACATGTTGAAACCCTACCTCCCAATGTGATGGTATTTGGAGGTGGCGCCTTCTGGAGGCAATTGGGTTTAGATGAGGTCATGAGGGTGGGGCCTCCATGATGGGATTAGTGTCTCCATAAATAGAGGAAAACCAAATCTCTCTCCTTGCCCGGTGAGAAGGGAGAGAAAAGGCAGCTATCTACCAGCCAGGAAGAGGAACTGAATGGGCCACCACCTGGATCTTGGACTTCCAGCCTCCAGAACTGTGAGCAATAACTGTTGTTTAAGCCACCCGGACTATAGTGTTTCCTTATAGCAGCCCGAGCTACTGAGACAATGGCACTGAATGAGAGCGGCTCTGTTCATAATAGCACCAAACTAGAAATTACTCAAATGTCATCAACTAGTGAACAGATACACAACGGAATACTAACCAGCAATTAAAAAGAAACAAACTACTGACGCATGCTATAACAAGATAAACCTCAAATACATTACGCTAAGCGAAAGAAGTCAGAAGTGAAAGACTCCGTGTTGTAGGATTCCATCTATACGACGTGTCCCAAACAGGCACATCCAGAGGGGCCGGCTGGGGTGGACAGTGTAACAGGAGTGGACTGCAAATGGCCACAATAGTTCTTTGGGGGGGTGATGGAAATGTTCTAACACTAGATTATGATGATGGTTATGGTGATGCACAACTCTGTACACGTATTAAAAAATCATTGAATGCAGCATTTCAAATGGGTGAAATTTATGGTACACAAATTATACCTCAGTAAAGCAGTTTCTTTAATATGCTAAAATTTAAAATATTTGTGCTGCAAATGATACCATCAAGAAGGTGAAAAGATGACCCACTGAATGGAATAAAATATTTGCAAATCATCTATCTGATCAGGGACCTGGATCCAGAGTACATAAAGAACACTTATAATTCAATAAAAAGATAACCCAATATAAAAATGAGCAAAAGAGCAAAACAGACATTTCTCCAAAGAAGATCTGCAAATGGCCAAGGAGCACATGAAAAGATGTTCAATACAGCTAAGAACAGGACAATGTTGCCGCCTTCCTGGAGCAGGTGGGAGGAGAGAGGACAAACAAATACATTACAGAAAGCATGCATGTCTGTCTCCTTGAGGCCAGAAATATGCCTGGCTTCTTCTCCTTCTAAAGCTTTCTCTGCCTCATACAGGGAGGCACCTATAGATTATGAATAGACTCTGTGTTTTAATGGATCACTCCTTGAAGAAATCCACCCAAATAACACTATGAGATTTGACTCCACAAGGAGCATTCCTGCAGTAGGAGGGGAGAGACTTTTGGTCATACCCGCTCATGCATGCATGCATTCATTCATTCATTCACTCAACAGGTTGTTTGAGCCTCCTGTATTAGTTAAACCATCTTTGTCTGCCAGTAATAGGAACCTAATTTAAACTGGCTCAAGCATAAAAAGGAATTTGTTGGCTAAAGTAACTAAAAATGGACAAGGGTGGCTTGATCCAGGTGTGCAAACAGCATCATCAGGAATTTCCCTCTCGGACCAGTCTTGCTCTGGTTAGCTCCTTTCTTGAGGGAGTGCTCCCTTCGTGAAGGCAAATGGCTGCTGATGGCCCCAGAATCTCATCTTCCAGTTCAACACTCCATGGACAGTGAGCTTTTCCTCCCCGGCCCTGACTTTCCCTTCCAAGGCTCCCTCTGCCCTTTTCGCCCAGAAGTCCTGCCTGGGTTCCTACTGGGTTGATGAGTTCTGACTTAGCCTTGACTCATGACTGGGTTGGGGGTCAGCCCTGTCCAAAACTCAAGGACCGAGAGCAGGGGGAAGGGTGGCTCCTAGAGGAAAACTGAGGTGCTGGTGCAGAGGCAGGAGAGCAGATGCCTCATAAACCAACCAAAATAACCCGTGTCCCTACATCCTTTGGTACCAGGCCTATCAATCACTGTCTTATCTTACATATATAATGCATATAGAATATGACCGAGAAAATACTGTGGAAATTCAGAAGGGGGGATTATCTTTCTGTAGAGGGAATCAAGGACCAACTAATGGAGGAAGTAACATATGAACTTGACTTTGATGGATGAGTGAAATTTTGTATATGTATCCATGAGAAGGGGGCACTCCGGGCTGACCCAAGGTGTGAAGGCAGCAGACTATAAATGGGGAAATTTAGTGGTTTCGTGTGGCCAGAACAGAGGCCCAGGAAGAGGAGCTGTGGCCTATGTGGGAGGAGGAGGGTGGGCATCGGACCTCAGAGGCCAGGATAAAGAGCTCGAACTGACGTCGAGAAAGCAGGAAAGCACTGAAGGTTGTGATCAGGGCAGTGCTATCATCTGGGACATTAACCTGTTTGGATTTAATTTCATTTAAAAAGGTGGGGTGGGGGGGAGAATGGAGAGCAACCAATTAAGAGACTCCAGAAGTGGTCTATGCAAAAAGCATCAATAATCTGAATGTCCCAATGGCACCTCCAACCCACCATGTCCAAGACAGAAGCCAGCGGGCTTCACCTTCCCCACACCACTTCTCTGCCTGTGTCCCTTGTCCTAGTGGATAGCATCTGCACCCCCACAGGGCAGCCTGGAATCTTCCCTCTTCCATATCCCCCACAACAGACTTATCTACAAATCCAGTCGGTTTTTCCTCCTAAATATTTCTGAATGTACTTGTCTTGTTCCTCTGCACCACCTTTCTCCTCCATCTGTTGCTTGGACGGCTTCTACAGCCTCCTAACTGGCCTCCCTGCCTCCAACTGGTCCCCTTTCAATGTTTCGGTGTTCTACACAGTAGCCAGAGTCCTCTACTTAAGTGACAGCCAGCTGGGGACTCCCCACCGACCAACCCCTTTCAGGACATGGTCTCAGCCTCACATCTTCCTGCCCCCCCCAACCTACATCCTCCCTCCCCTCCCCGCACCATTCCAAGCTGCTCTCCGTGCACCAAATGTAGCAGGACCTCTTTCCCCTCTGGACCTTTGCACATGCTGCTTCCTCTGCTCTCCCCTTTTTTCTCTGTTCCTGCTCTAGGAGCTGGAGGGAACGTGCTGAGGAGGCAGAGGAACAAGAGAAAGGGGTTGGGAGAGAGCTGGGAGCCTGGTGGACACACTCCTGTCTGCCCAGCGCTTGCCTTCACAGCAGCCCCCCTTTCGTGGGGGTCAGCCCTGTCACACTCAGCTGTGTGAGGCAACATCTTACGAGGTCCTGCCTCCCTCCCACAGTTGTCCACCCTCCTGGCCCCACTCTGCATTCCAGCCTGCAGGAAGGGGGGACGGAGGAAGTGTAGGGCAAGCAAATTCCTTTTAAAGAAGTAACACAGAAGTTGCACGCATCCCTTTCATTCCATTCCATCAGTAAAAATGTCATCGTACTTTGCTGCAAAATAGAGTCTCTAGTTGGTTGGACTTGTGCCGTTACTAAAAAGTTCCATTCCTAAAAAGAAAAAGGGGGAGGGTGGCTCCTGGGGGAATCACAGTTTCTGCCACACACCCCTGAGAGCCACCAGAGTCTCCTTCCAGGGCCTGACTAAATCTGGGGGGGTTGGAGGCCCGCCTACGTGGGGACTGTATCAGGTACAGTAGCAAACCACCCCCAAAACCTACCGGCTCACAATAGAAGCTCGGTCTCGGCTCATGGTTTGTAGGTCAGCAGTTTGGCTGGGCTCAGTTGCCGGTTCTTCCACTGGTCTTGCCTGGGGTCATGCGTGCCGCCGTAGTCACCTGATGGTTTGATTAGGGCTGGGTGGTCCAGCACGTTCTCGCTCACGTGTCCAGCAGTCGGCAAGCTTGAGGCTGACAGACCTCTGCTCTCCATGTGGCCTCTTCAGCAGCCAGCTCAGGCCCACCCACATCATGGACTCTGCCTTCCCACCGTGGCCAAAGAGAGGGCAATCCTCAGGCACAAGTGGGTTTCAAGCCTCTGCTGACATTTGCTAAAGTCCCATTGGCCAAAATAAGTCACATTGCCAAGCTTGGATTCACGGGAGGAGAGACAACTTCACCTCTTGATGGGAAGAGCAATAAAGCGACATTGCTAAGGCACATGGGAGGGATTAGTCATAACATCTGCATGAAGAGTCTTCGGAGGTGACCTCAGGCTCCACCCAGAGAACAAGGAATGTCTTTCTTTGCTCGTGCAGGCTCTCGGGGCCCCCCAGAAAAGGTTCTCCAGAGCCTCGGGGAATGGGTTCTTCTTTTTTCTCAGAGTACATATGACCTCGCCCTGTGTCTGAAGAGCTGCCAGGAGCCAAGGCAGTCTCCGGAAGTAGGAGTTCCTTCCCTGTCTCTGGTGAGCTGCGAGGTCTCCCTCGTGGCACCTCTTTCCCCTCTGTGCCTGCTCCATTTTCCTCTCTGTGGGTTGCTTTACTCCTGTCGGCCTCCAGGAGCAGCTCCCTCGCAATCTCTGCTCACCCTGGGCATCGCCCCCAGCACCCTTTCCCCTTCTGGCCCTGCTGTTAGCTGGGTCCCGCTCCCTGTTTCCCAATTCCAGAAAGTAGCCCTACCACTGGCCAGCTTGTATCTTCAGTCCACCCCATGGTGGGTGGCAGGCCAGCCTGTGGAGTGGAGCTGGGCCTGTGTCTGGAGCTCAGATGCCCACAGCTCATCCAGTAACCTGGAGAGGTGGGGGGGGGCAGGGAGGGAGCACTCTAGTGGGTGGCATAGTGCCCCGCCTCCCCGGCAAAGATACGTCCATGTCCTGATCTTGGAACCTGTGAATGGGAACTTCTATGGAGGAAGAGACTCTGCAGATGTGACTGAGGATCTTGAAATGAAATCATCCTGGATTATTCAGGTGGGCCCTAAATCCAATAACAAGCATCCTTACGAGAAACATATGGAGGAGAAGACAGACACAGAGGAAAGCCATGTGAAGATGGAGGCAGAGATTGGAATTATGCAGCCACAAGCCAAGGAACACTGGGAGCCACCAGCAGCTAGAGGGCATGAGGAACGATTGTCCCCCTGGAGCCTCTGGAGGGCGTGTGGCCCCGAAAACACCTTGATTTCACCTGAGTGTGGCCCTGACAACACCTTAAATTCTAGCCTCCCAAACCGTGAGAGAATAAAGTTCTGTTATTTTAGGTCACCAAATTGTGGTCAATTGTTACAGCAGCTCTAGGGAATGAAAAGAGGCCCATTGCTCAAAACCCAGCCACGTGGGAGCAGAACCCGGAGTAAGACAATTTCCCTGAGAAGCCCGTGCAACCGTACAGGGCGGACCCCCTTCCCCCACCAGTGTGTAGACCCTCTGCTCTTTCCCTCCAAGGCCTGAGAGGTGCAAGGCAAGCGGGCCCGCACCCCAGCGTTCTACCCCTACATTAACACCCAAACGCTTCCGACTGGCCTCGGGAGTAAGAGGAGGGAGCAAGGTGGAACAGTAGTTCACCAGAGGGTCATAGGATCCTGGGAAGTGTCGTGCTTGGTCATCCGTGTCTGAGGGAACAGAGACCTGAGCGGCCTTTCACAGGCTGGGGGAAGGATCCAGGGACGGAGAGGAGGCCTGAAGAGTCCCATCCTTCATGCCAAGCACACCAGACTTCAGCTCACACAGATCAGAGAGTCATGGGAGGTTAGGACCAGAAGGGACCTTGGTGTTTAGTCCCTCACTGCGACAAAGAGGCAGAAGGCAGAGGGAGGAATGACTTACCAGCGCCGCCCACAGGGGTCTCTGCTCACCGAATCCAACCCTGTCCCCTTCCTATGTGTCCGGTACTCCACGCGGTGCCCTGGTCAGAGACAAATATTTTGCCTTTATTCACGTCTCAACACGTGGTAAAACGTCTCTTCTACTTCTCAGTTCCCGTGCCCCTCCCTTCCTCCCAGGACACCGTGGCTTCTGAACCCTTGTTCCCGCCAAGCGCAGCCGAGGAAGTGGGGCGGCCGCTCTGCTGAGCAGACAGGAAGGATGACCCGAGGAGCACTGGTCGTCCAGCCTGGCCGGACCGCGGCACCCCGCCTACCTCTGTATGGCCTCGGCCTCTGGGGGTGCACGGGGGCCCCTGGCAGCCTGGCTCCAAGTTCATTCGGGCAGGAAAACCAGAAGCCACAGGCAATAAAGAGCCATCCATCTGAATATGGTCATTCTGTTTTCTAAGAGCAAAGAAGAAAAAAGTTTGAATTACCTGATTTTTATTAAGGATGGGAACAATGTTAAGTATAACTAATCTTTTAAGATGAATTTCAGTTGATATTTTGGATAAATAATGCTGCCTTTTATCGATTTTTCTCTGTCCTGCCTAAAGTTTTGTATATATTATCCTACTTAATCAATTTTTTAATGATTTTATTTATTTATTTGAGAAAGAGAGAGCAC
Organism: Halichoerus grypus; assembly: GCF_964656455.1. Classification (NCBI taxonomy): domain Eukaryota; kingdom Metazoa; phylum Chordata; class Mammalia; order Carnivora; family Phocidae; genus Halichoerus; species Halichoerus grypus. The sequence continues at coordinate 71,535,602 of NC_135721.1, read as the reverse complement.
ACAAGCGGGGGGAGCGGCAGAGGGAGACGCAGCTTCCCGCTGAGAAAGGAGCCCGACACGGGGCTTGATCCCAGGATCCTGGGATCACGACTCCAGCAGAAGGCAGACGCTCAACGGAGTGAGCCACCCAGGCGCCTCTATCCTACTTAATCTTAACAACAATGCCGTGGTTAGGTTATCATTAACCCTGCCTGCCATCGCATTTTGTAGACTAGAAGCCTGAGGCTCAGAGGTCAAAGCTGCCTGACCCCTAGACCATTCTCTTTCCACCACATCATTCAGCTCCTCTGACTAGAAAGGAGGAAGGAAGAACAAAAAGGAATGAGAAAAGCTGTGGAGGAGGACATGAGAGACCAAGGAAGAAGTGGGGGGAGACACGCGCAGGTGGAAAGCAGGGAGAGGGAGAAAAACCCGCACGGGTTCTGCGAAGTTGCAGAAACTCTCCTCTCCGTCACCTCTACGCAGACTGTGTGCTGGAGAAGGTGACCCCTGCCCGTGGCCACACCTGTTAGCCAGCGAACCCCTGTTCACAGCTCTTCAACAGCTCCTCATCCTCCGGCCTTCTGAGATTCCAAAGTGAATGGGAAAAGCCACAACAATCCACCGGGTAAAGAACTCTTTGGGCTGCCGCCTCCATGCTCAGAATAATGTCACACTGGAAAAGAGATGGAATCAAGCGGAGGGGCAGCTCCCGCCCCTGGGCTAATGCACATGGGATCGCGTTCGCCCTAGTGCCACAGGGCAGCTGGGAAGGCTGTTGTGGACACTCTTCTGCCCCTCCTTCCAGACTCTTCCCTAAGCACCCCCAATCCCACCCTGGTATCCTACACCTCCCCCTACCCCTTTGATAACAACAGTCTCGATACGCCCTGGCGCTGTGTCTTGCGAGAAAGCATCTAGATGGATGAAGCAGGGCAGGCTCAGGTCCCACTCTGTGTATGTGGAAGGCCAGGCCAGGGCTGGGAAGACCACAGGGGGTCGGTCCACATGAGAGCCCGTCCACATCTGATGCTCTCTGGGACTTCCAGAGCATACAGAGGGCCCTCCCACGGCCTGTAAGCCAATCCCTTCATTTAATCAAGGAAACTGAGGGTCAGAGAGGTGAGGGCAGGAGCCCAAGGTCCCGCTGTCTGCACACTTGCCCGGAGCCAGGAGCCCGGAGCCCAGCGCTCAGCCCAGGCCCTCCCCACTGGCAGCCAGACTCTCCCCCGGCCCCCCGCGCCCAGCGAGCCAGTGGGCGCCTCACATGTGATTATAATTACCGTGGGCTTGGCCTGAGCCCAGCCATACCGCGAGCACATCCAGGCCTGGTCGCTGGCCAAGTTTCCATCTGGGTAGAAAAATGAACAAGTTCAAGGGATGCATGTTAATCCCAAACACCCAAGCAGGAAGGACTGGGGAGGGGGGAGAGGGCTGGCCAGGATCTCTCGGGGCACTGTCAGCCCACCAAGAGCTCCCGAGACAAGCCCAGGAGGCAGAATGCTCCCAGCCAGCAGAGACTCGGCTGTGTGCCCATGAGGGGGCCAGGACTGCCCGCCTGTTGAGCACTGTGGTTCAAGAGCCATCTCAAGATCGCTTGCGGTTATAAAGCCTGCTGGCTCCCGGGCCCAAGATGGAACTGAGCTGGCAAGATGTGGCCGGTGGGCCCCACAGCAGTCACCCCTCCTCATTCGGCTCCTTCCTTGTACTAAGCATTTCCCACAGTCTTTGCGTCCCCATCCTCTCCTTCAGTAGCACCATCCCCTACCACAGATGGGGAAACTGAGGCACAGAGATGCAGGGACTGGCCTGAGGCCAGGTAGCCATTGAGGAGCCAGGATGGGTAGAAGATAGGCCTGTGGCAGCCAGTCTGGCTGGCAGCCTCCCTCCTGAGGCTCTTGAGCTTCGAGGACAGCCTGGGCTGTATCTAGGACTCCCCTGCTTTCAGCTGGAGCCCACTGCCATGTCTAGTGCCTGAAGACTTACTTCATGAGCTGTTTAGCTTCAACTGCCCCACATCGGCTGCATGGCCCTGGTGAGGCCCCAAATTCTGCCTGCTGGCCGTCTTGTGCCTCTCTAATGTTGACATCCCATGTCCTCGAGGCTTCCAGACTATTTCCCCAGTTCTTCCACCCTTGAGAGAAAGGGTCCTTCTTTTCTCCCAGACTTGAAGCAGTCCTGAGTACGGCTCCCCTCACAGCTTGCCTCAACTCCCAGGAACTATCATCTGCAAGCTGGGCTTGGTTCAGGCCTCCGGGAATGCAAGACTTTCGCATTTTGACCTATGCTATATGTGCAACTCTCCCTTTAGGGGCTTATAACAGGTTAAATAGGTATTAAGAGAGCCACCACTCTCTGCCTCAGAAGCAAAGGAGTTATTTAGCTGGAATTTTACTAATACCATGTGATGTGCTAAAAATCCTATGAAGGACAACAGCCATCAATTAAATATCAACTGTCAGGTGGGAAAGAGCTATGGCTCCCAAAGGGAACAATGAACTTTCTGATTGCTGATGCCCCTGAGGGGATACAATTCCTCAGAAAAATGAGGTCTACCTCAGATAAATGTGCTTTTATTTACACCAGCTTCTAGACTGGCTGAGGATAGTCCAGGGCCTGCAGCCAGGCATCTGAGCAAAGAGGCAAGCTCCAGAGTGCAGTTTCTTGCCAACTTGGGGATTTACGGGCTTCCTGGACAGGCCAAGCAGCCTCAGTTTCAAGGCCAGCAGCTGGGCCAGGAGGTTGGCCAAGGTTTTTTCAGAGGCTTTGCAAACAGTTGGGCCCTTGGGGAAAATGGCTTTGAAACACGGGGCTGTTATCTGGTCTTCCATCTCCTCTAGAGTCAAAGCCACAGCAGGGGCATTTTCTTCACCGAGGCGGGGGTAGGAGCCATGGGGGAGAGATGGGGAGGCAGAACGAGGAAATGAAGCATTATTCTCAAAAGGTCATCTCTTTAGTTTTTCTACTTTCAAAAGGCCCCGATGATCACTTTGTGTTTAAGCCAATCTTGCTTTTTCAAAGAAACGAAGAAAGGAAAAGATGTTTTTCCAGGTCTAATTATAAAAGCCGTAAGGCTGGAAAGATCTGGAGAAAACATCTGTCTCCTGGTTGTACGTCCACTAGGTGTACGCCAAAGCCCATGGGCAGGGGTAGGTCTGTGAATAACCTGCCAGGGGCAGCTCTATCAGCAGTCCGCGGGCCCCCAATCTCAAGACGCCCCCCTCCCTCAGTTTATCCACATCCCCATCGCTGGAGCTAATGTCCATTTCTTCTTTTCGGTCCTCATGGGAACTGGAAAATGGCCAAGAGACTAGAAGCACTAGTGATTGGAGTCCTTATAATCCGAAGGAAGGCAGGTTGGGGGGCTCTGTCACCCCAGGATACTGAGTCCTGGAAGCCTGCACCGCCAGCATGAAAGGGCAAGGCCCAGAGGCGGGCTGCCCCGCCGGCCTTGCTGTCCCCCTGTCCCAGCAGGCCTGCCATCTGCACATGGCGCTGGAAGGGCTTCTTCCTAAGCACACGGGCTCGGTCTTCTGGTCTTGTGCAGACCAAGAAAAACAGAGTGGGTGTCCCTGGATTTCCTGCTTAAAAAGTGCTGGTGGTGGGGTGGGGGAAGTTGGGGTCTAGAGAAACCATCTCGTTCCCTCCCCCATCTATCAAAACCACAAATCTCAACCTTCCCAAGGTGAGGGAGGGGTGGGCTGGTGGGGCCAGGGAGCGGGTGTCTGGCAGGAGTGGCCGGTGTCTGGCGGGCCCCCCCTGACAAGCTCTGAGCGCCGAAACCAGGCCCCGGGGGACCCCCATCACCCTGCAGCAAATCTCTCCCTGCTCTCAGCAGCTCACAGCCCTGGCCACTCAGGAGGACGTTTTCGAAACACTGGCAATAGAGATAAGAAGCAGGCGGCAGGAGAGGCCTGAGAGCTGGAGTCGGGCCCAGGGAGGGAAGCAGGCTCCCTGTTGAGAGAGCCAGAGGCACCCAGACCCCCGCCGGAGCTCACCCTCACTTTGATACTGTGCCGAGTCAGGGTCCTTGGCCTGGCCAGTGATTCACTGGTCAGAATCCGTGCTCCCCTGAGCAGCCTGAGCTTAGGCACTGCCTGCACGGCCAGGGACCTCCTGCGGAGCGGCCCAGAGATCGGCCTCGAGAGCTAATCCAATCACCCAGTGCTTGCAAGCAGTCGGACACGTGGCCTGAGGGCGCTCGGTAAATATCTGTAGAAAGAATGACGTGCTGTATTACTGCTCCTATTTGAGCTGTGACCAATGCCCCAGGAATGGCATCTCAGAGGCAGAAAGGACAACCAGGCGTTGGGCTTGGAGGGGCTTGGGCGCCTGGGTGGCTCAGCCGTTAAGTGTCTGCCTTCGGCTCAGGTCATGATCCCAGGGTCCTGGGATCGAGCCCCGCATCGGGCTCCCTGCTCCGTGGGAAGCCTGCTTCTCCCTCTCCCACTCCCCCTGCTTGTGTTCCCTCTCTCGCTGTGTCTCTCTCTGTCAAATAAATAAAATCTTAAAAAAAAAAAAAATACACGGAGGGGTTTGGTTAGGTGCAGGTGGCCTGCACGGTAAAAATCGGATGACCTGAGCTCTTGACCGGTCTGAGTGTTTCTAGGAAAGTCATTCAACAATAACAAAAATAATACTAATAATACTAGGTACTACAGTGTGCAGAGGAGGGAGTCTCTTCTAACAGAGGCTCCAGACAGTGGTTTCAAGGTCACCTCTGGGATCCCTTGGAAACCTTAGGAATAACCAGAACAGTCCAGCCTGCTTCCCTGCGACTCAAGAAGCCCCCCAAAAGTGTGGGCTGTTTCAGGGTTCTGGGTCAGACCCTCTTTGAATCCCAGCCCCTTGAACTCCCACCTCTAAAGACAATCCCACAGCCCCCGCTAGCTCTTCATCCCTCACACATTCCATGGATGATCTTTGGTCCCTCTCTCAGCCTGGACAAACAGAATGAAACAGGGCATCCGGCCACTACCCAGTCCAGCCACGCTGCTCTCTGGGGGCAGGAACCTTAAGAGGAATCCCAGCTCCAGCCAAGGAAAACATGAGTCGGGGCTGGCTAAGCCAGGTGGCTTCTCCCCCACCTTCCGTTCCCCTGCCCCCATCCTTGGGAGCCAATGAGTAGTTTGGGTGACCCCGAGACCCCCCCCCCCCACCTCCCGTACTGCCTGCCGCCAGCAGGGGCTTCTTTCTGTGTGTCTCTGTATCTTCGTGTGGCCTGACTGGACTGAGGGCCCTCCCTATTTCAACATAACTAATTACATCTGCAAAACCCTATTTCCAAATAAGGTCACCCTGTGAAGTTCTAGGTGGATGTGAATTTTAGGGGGACACTACTTGACCCAGGACACCAATGTTGAATTCAACTTTATCTGATCACTGAAGTCCATGACCCCTCACCCATCCGATTTTGGCTTCCAAGATTCTGTGGCTGTTGTCTGTTCTCCTGTTGTCTTTGTCCTTTTATTTTCATTTTGGAGGTGCTTGAGGTAGGAGCTACGGTAAAAAGAAACCAGAGAGATGAATCTTAATTCTTTAATTACACTTTAATTCTTTAATTAATTCTTTAATAACACTTTCTTTAATCCAATATATCTAAAATATTATTATTTCTACATGTAATCAATGTAGAAAATTATTATTTTTTTAAAAGATTTTATTTTCAAGTCATCTCTACACCCAATACGGGGCTCGAACTCACCACCCTGAGACCAAGAGTCGCACGCTCCACCGACTGAGCCAGCCAGGCGCCCCTAGAAAATTACAGCCACAGGAGGCTAGTGACTACCTCACTGAACAGCGCAGCTCAGGAGGAAGAGAAAGGAGTGAGGCACTGGGGACCCTCCTGGGGAGGCCAGCGGGTTCCGTTTACTGTTGACTTGGCCACCTCCAGGGGCTCTCCTGGTGATCTTTCATCTGTGTCTCTTGGTGATGGAGGGAAGGAGTGACGTGGGGCAAGCTCACAGGACTATTCTGCCAACCCGGAAGGGGGATTTGTTCATTCACAAGGAAGAGGATCACTACCTGGTCACTCTCTGGCCTCTAGATGTAATGCCACCCCTTTCCCGGGGCACACTTCTTGGAGAGCCAGTCCTGGGGAGCCTGGAGGCAAAACCAGGGCCAGTCCTTACTGGGTATAGACTGGAAATCTCCGGCAGCACCAGTGTGAGCACCCCACCCCCACCCCTAGCAGGCATGCCCATCCCTGGGAGGATGTAGCCAGACTCCCTCTCCCTCTGTGAGGCAGTGGGAGCCGGGTATGTCCATGTTCTGGGGCCTGGCTCTTTTCGACACCCCCATGGCAGACCTGGCCCCTTCAGACAGGCATCTTTCCCTTTAACACCCAAATCAGTTTTGCCAGCCTGGGCCCATTCTCCCTCTTTTTGACTTTGCTTCTGTCTGCTCTGTGTCTGTGTATCAGTTTTATGGTCAAACTCTCAAAGAGCAACCTTATTCCCCAGGGAATGGGCTCCCTCATTTTGTTCCCTAAAGTGGCTGCAATTCTTTTTTCTCCTGGATCTTGCTCCACACCCTCTGTGTTTTTCTGAGAAATCCAGAAATATAGGACCCAGACCCAGAACTGGGCCCAGACATGTCTTATCCACCTCTCAGACTCTGGGGCATGCAGAGTGTAGGGGTGTAACCCCCGCCCCCCTCCCCCAGGATGAGCAGAACAGAGGCATCCCACCCACACCACTCTACCTGTCCTGGGGATCCAGGGACAGCCGTGCCTGAGCTCGAGTAGCTGGACGATGGGATCTGCACACCTTCACTTCTATGAAGGGGTAAAATTTGGATGGAAAATGAAGTATAGGGAATGGAGAACAAGTATAGGGGATGAGGAATCTCTGACGTTAATTCAGAGTTACCACCAGTGTCTGAAAGCTACAAATGACAAGACTCTTTTGCTCTCTGGCTCACTTTCTCTCTCTCTTGCTTCTCTCTGTTTCTCTCTCTCTCTCTCTCTCTCTCACACACACACACACACATATCTTGAGAGGCTTCCCATTTTTTTCTGCTATGCATGGACTTCACAAAAAGTGACTCAACCTTACATAAGAATCTGAGGGGCCCAGGAGCACAATGACTCACTGCCCTGAAATTTCCAGTGGGTTACACCATGTCTTCTTAGATGATTTTTTAAATTTTATCTTTAATGGTTGTCAAAAGGAAATTTGGTTTTTGAGGCAGATTGGGGTGGGGATCCTGCCTCAGGGCAGGAAAGAATAGTTACAAGGGACAGAAAGAGACAAGTGCTGAGGAGACAGAGCCCTCTTGGTGTCAGGCCTCAGGAGGTTCCACTGAGAATCCGACGTCTCCTCTCAGGACCTCAGGGCATTTCAAGAAATCTAGTGCTACAATCACCCTAGGGAGAGCCAGCCCCTGGGTGTCCAGACAGGACTTGGATTTGGGGGGGGCCGTGGCTTCAGTGTCCCTGCTGACTGAAGAGCCTCCGAATGCTGCAGGGCAGTGGGCCGAGCTCTGGTCACAGGCTGGAATCCTCTGGGGAGCTTTAAAATACTGACGCCCGGGTCACACCCCAGACCGACTAAATCAGAACCTCTGGGGCCCACAGATCAGTATTTTTTTAGGTTTCCCACGTGATTCCAATGTGTAGCCAAGGAGGAGACCCTGCTGGTTGGAGGGTCTGGTGCCATTTTACACCAGGCGGATAATTCCAGTCGTTGATGCCTCCCTGATTCTCACAGGCTTGTTAGCCATTTCCTTGAATTCCGGGTTCAATCAGATATGGTTCTCCAGGGAGCCTGAGAATCTCCCCCTCTCACTCGGGTTGCAAAAAGCCCAAAAGACAGCAACTCCCTGAAGGGAAGATTGGCAGCTCCAAAGAGCTGACGGGTGGGCCTGTCAGAGGACAGGGCGGAAGACTCTCCTACAGGCAGCCCCCGGGGAAGCTCAGATGCCCCCACGCCAAGCCTCTCTCCCATCCCAACACAGGCCTGCCCCGGAGCCCCTCTGCCACCAACCATGACACCCTCAGCCACCGGGGAAAGTCACGGGCCTCATGCTGGCACTGAGAGTCACGCTCGACCTTCCCCAGCCTTTTCCTGCCTCTCCCTGATGCACACAGACCCTGCCCCACCGGCCTGCCCCCACCCGCCTACATGCCCCGCCCATGCCTCCATCCAGACTCAAGCTCACACCCAAACATCCTGACCCACAAGATACACAAAGTCTTCACATCTCCCAGGGAATGCATATGTTCCTGCCAGGAGATCCCCTTGTCATCTCACCGCTCAGTGGGTATCCGCTGACCTGCACCTTTGCAGGTGCAGAGAGCAGGTCCTCAGATGGGGCAACGGGACCGAAAGCACCCTGGTCACATTTATCCCATCAGCCTCAGCCACAGAGGCCCAGCGCCTGGCATTCTGCATGCGGCCGCTTGATGCGTGGCCCTGCCGTACCATCATCCGCCTCACCTCCACAGGCATAATGTGCCCTCCTCACCTTTGTGTCAGACTTAGCCGCCCCTCCAAGAGCAAGAAAGGTGGTTGATCAGTCTGGGTCCCTCCCTGGCCGAGTTCAGGTTCATACTGCATGTCCAAAGGCATGGCACCTCACCTTTCTGAGCCTCCTTTTCTTCATCTGTAAAATGGGCTGATACAAGCACTAGCCACGTAGATTTGTTGCGAGGACTACAAGAGGTGAGACAGGTAAAGAGTGCGATGCTTCGTACCTGGGAAGCTCTCAAGAAACGCTGCCGTGATCACGGTGGGACTAGGTACTGGGAAGCTCAGCTTGATTCCACGTTGGACTGGAAATGCCATGAGGGCCGGGACCTTGTCTACTTAAGTCCATTCTGGGTGCCTGGCTGGGGCTGGCACCTAGGAGGGACTCAGTGAATACTAGTTACATGAATAAGGCATGAACTATTATCATTTCTGTTGTTGCTATTGCCCTCATTGTCGGTATTGTGCTCATTTTTGCCATCGATATTATTATTCTTATGAGTTTCTTTCAGTCCCACCATCAGCTCTGAGGGTACTGCACTCCTGTCCCTGCCCCTCCCCATAAGGCACGTGGTCTTGGCAACCCTCTGCTTTGGGGCCACTGCTATCTGGTCCCTCGCTGGGGAGCAGGAACCGGAGACAGCTGCATATCCCTGTGACCCCCAGCACCCTCGTGGACAGCTTTGCAAGGAACCCCAAATGCACACAGTCAGCCTCTCGGATGAGGAGCCCACCAGGTAACTTAAAAGCCTGTCCTCTGGCTGGAAACACAGAAGGGGGCGCCCAGACCAGCCACACAACGAATGACCTTTTGGACCCTTTCTCTTTGTGTTGCAGATCTCACCTCCTCCTCTCCCTTTTCTCTCCATCTCTCTGGGGCAGTTTTGTCCCTCTTGGCAAGCAGACAACCCCTCTCTTGCTGCAGCTCCAGGCCAGGGTTTGTGGAGAACTCAGTGGCTCCTGGGCCTGCACTCCCAGCAGTCTCTCTCCCTCCTGGACTCCAAGCTGATCTTGCGGGGGAGGCTGGACTGCCTTAGGGCATGGAAGTGGGGGGAAGGTAAGGTCACAGTTGATGGCTTCTCGAGACCCTAGGAAAACCCCTCAGGCAAGACTAAATGGCACTATAATGGCAGTTAGGACCCACCCCACTTCACAGGCAGTCTTCTAAAGAGGATGGTAAGATAGGTTTGAGCCCAAGTACCTGCCCTCTAGCTGTCCCTGTGTTGCCCAAACAGGACCACGCCAGGTTGCTGGGAAGTCTAAGAACAGAGCCCCCATCCCCCAGCTCAGAACCCAGTCTTCAAAAGAGTAGTTAAGAACGGTTTAGGACAAGAGTAGGATTTTTCTGTGTTGATTTTTCTTCAAAAGATTCACAATATGTCCCAAATATCCCTAACTTCTTCTTATGTTTGTGATGATGCTCCCTAGGACTCCAGACTGTCCCCGAACCTTCCTTGACCTAACTCATACCTCCTTCCGGGGCCACTCAACATACCCCAGGCCTGCCACTGGTTAGCCTGACCTGAGGATGTCCTCATCCCGCACTCCCTTTAGCTGCCATGTCTGTATCACCAATCTTCACAGGATTATAAAGCTGACCATCTTCAATCATTCTACCTTATCTCTTTATTCAGAAGAGCCTTGCAGGTAATGTTTCTTTGGGCAATGTTTCCTGAAGTCTCTTCCATGAACCTCAAGTTTTGTGAGATGTTAAATGGTGTTATGTAAAAAAAAAAAAAAAAAAAAGATGTCTAATCACTTTGGGAAATAATGGGTTTTAAAAATGAATGTGTTTTTTATTATTGCCTGATTCTGAGACTTTACTAAATGCATTAGAAGTGGAGAGAGTGTTTTCCAAACCTTCTTAACCACTCAACATTCTTCTCTTCTCAGAGGATGCCATGTGACCAGCGTTCCATGGCCTAGACTTTGGGAAATTCTGCAGTTGTTAGGCTCATCATAAAAAGCAACTGTTCTCATTGGCTCATTACACAGGTCTGTAGAACCAGTAGCAGCTATTAAAATGTTTGGTGGCAAAGCTCTTCATGCCATAATTCCTTCAACATGGGCTCTCCATTCAACAGGCTTGCCAAATGTTCCCTTTCAGACGAGCTCCAAGGTCTACAGCTTTTCTGGTCTTCATGAGTCCCTCTCGGTGGTGGTCCTGAGAACAACCAACCACCACCAGCTCAAGATAACTCAGGGGAAGTCAAGGCTTTCTGTGTGGCAAGGTGATGAAAACATGATCAGAGACCACTTCCACATCCCTCCGACTGGAAGAATGAAGAAGGAAGGAACTGGGCCTATGGATTTGTTTAACGACGTATAGATGCCAGAACTATCCAACCACAGGGGATCAGTCAGGTAAATGGAGGCACGCCGCCTCTTTGGGACAGCATGAGTGTGCATAACACCTGGAAAGATTGTCCTGCTATAGTATTAAGTGGAAAGAGGCTGTAATGCAGAAGAGGACATTGTTAGTTTACAAATGGTGGCAGAGTCTTCAGGGAGCACCTATAGTTGGCCCAGTACCAGGCGGTGTCCTTGGGTGTGAAATGTGGAGCCCGCAGGGAATGGCCTGGATGGGCTGGAAGTGTGGAGGGGGGCCCACTGAATTGGATAATACAAAAGAAATAACAGTAATTTGAGAGTTGGGGCTGGCAGCTGGAGGAAAGAGAGGAGCTACCAAGTGGAACATTCAGACATTCAATGCATATCTGTGTGAAGGAAGGGCCATGAGGATTCCTCACGGCAGGGAGTCTTCGGGGGGGTGTAACATTCTCTGTAAGGCATTTGCTCTATTGCCACATGAGGTCATCCCCCTCTCTCCCCTCTTGTCTCTAATACGTGACTAAGGCAGCATATCCCAACACCAAGGAAAGACGGAACAGGCGAGCTGAAGCTGGGCGGCAGCCCCAGAAATCCTCAGAGCTGCTGGGAGCCCTGTTGGGTCTACCACCATCCCTGGCATAACCAGCAGAGGCCCAGCAGGGAACAGATGGCATGCTCACCAAGGATAATGGGAGAGAGTGGAATAAAAGGACCATTTACAAAGGTGCGGGCAGGGCATGTGTGTGTGGACACCCCAAGGGCTGGGAACAGCCCCACACTGTTAGCTGCACTAGGCCTGGGGGGGGGACCGGAGAGAACCAGCTGGGGGCTGTCTGACAAGACTGACAAGAGCTGTGACCTTCTGTGGAGGGTGCAGCCAGGCCCCCAGTGAGCCCATAGGGAGGGAGCAGGGGGAATGACATTATGGGCTGAATTGTGACTCCCCCAAACCGTGTTCGAGCCCTAACGCCCAGTACCTCAGAATGTGACTGTATTGGGGGACAGGGCCTTTACAGAGGTTATTAAGTAAAGAGGGAACTGAAATTTAAATACACTAAGAGACACCAGGGGTGTGCCCCTCCCCCAGGGCCAAAGCAGGCTGGGGACAGTGGAGAGTAGACCTAGAGGGGCAGATGGACAGACAAAGGGAACCCACATACCTGGAAGGGGCATTGAGCCAATTTAATGTATCATAAGAATGGGCAACTGAGGCTTCTGATGCCAGGTTTACAAGTAGGACACAGGATGGTGGGGTGAAAACAGGCCAGCACTTGGGCCAAGATTGGAAAAAATAGGAAAAGTAACAATGTTTGGCAGTTATGTGGCTGATTTTTTTTTTTTTTTAACTTTTCTTTATTGATATGGTCAGGTTGTTTTCAGACTAAAAAGAGACAATCCAGAGGCAGACTTCTCAGAAGAAACAGCTTAATCTAGCTTGGGGAACAGCTGTAAGGGAGTGGGAGGGAGGCCACAGGGGCAGAAGTGTGGTGGATAAGGGAAGGCAGCCCCCTTGAAATATTTTTTATTTTAGGTAGGCTCCACACTCTGTGTGAAGCCCAACACAGGGCTTGAACTCATGACCCTCAGATCAAGACCTGAGCTGAGATCAAGAATTGGACACTTAAACCAACTGAGCCACTCAGGTGCTCCCCTCCTTAAAATATTTTAAATGCCACCAGAAGTGAGGTATCCAGGTCTCTTGTGCACATCAGCCCCCTACTTGCATATGACAGGTCATTCCCTCAGCCCTGGACTCCATCTCCACATGGGACACACTCAGAACACAGCTCAGAGAGGAGCAAAAACATTTAGGGGAGCTGCCCTGAGTGCCCCTCAACCTCTCATTTCTGCCCCAAAGTCCTGGGGAGCTACCATTCTTGGCTTTGCCCAGGGTCCTACCTGAGGTCCGTCAGCTCCATGAGTGGCCTCCCAACTGGGTGAGACAGGACAGGCCACTAGCTGCCCACCTCAGCCCTTCCCCTTTCCACGACCAGAGTGCTCAAGCCAGAGCGCAGGATCGCCACCAAGCTGGCCCTCCCAGCTGGCCCTTTTCTGTCTCAGCTGCAGGTCCTCTAATCCTTGGTTTTCTAGATTAGGAGATGCTGATTGTCTTCATTGTGACTCCTCGTGGAGACCTCTGGCTGGCCTAGATGGAGGGGCTCTGAAAACCTACCTGTCCCCCTTACACATGCTGACACATGCTCCGCTCCTCGGAGCTCCCTTACCTTCTGGTGATTGATCAGATGGAACCAGTAACACAGGACCACCTTGCTCACAGGGCCAACGTGCAGGCTGAATGAGAATCGGGACCATTTTCAGAACTGTGGCATACAAGCATGTCTGACAAACAGGGGGATTACAATCAGATAACAAAGAACTCTGGGAGAGAACCCAGCTGGATGCCTCACTTACCGGATGACTCAAGGTCATGATAGCAGCTCATATCTTTCAGACACCTACCATGTGCCTGCTCAGAGTGCTCTCCATGTGCCGACTCTCGTAACATGGCCGACCACTCCGTGAGAGGGATGCTGTGCTTCTCCCCACCATGTGGATGAGGACAGCAGGACACAGTGGTCACAAAACTAGCACAGTCAAACAAATAGTAATGGCACAGCCAGGATTTGACCCTAGGGAGATTCTAAGGCTGTGTTAGGAGTCACTGGTCTCAGTTTCCTCCTAACTGAAGGTAGCAGGGAAAGCACTCACTGCCTGCAAGAGAACAAGCTCCAGTCCCATGAGCAAAGAGAAGCCCCCGTGAGGACAATAGGACAGAGCACATGAAGTCTGAAGGTGCTCCCTGCCTTCTCTTGGCTGAGGTCCACCTCTGTCCCCAGGCTGATGAGGTTGTCCCTGGAGAGACCAGATCATCCTGACCTCACTGGGACTTAGCTGGGTTCAGGACTCCTGCGCCCTGCCCTCCCCCAAGGATCCACTCACAGATTCCACCTGGGCCTTACAGAGCCCCAAAGCAGGGATTAACTGTGAGTAAGAGCAGGGACAGTCCATGTCCAATCTCCCTTGTCCTCCCTGGGGTTGTTTGACTTGAGCACCTGACTCCCAGGATATTAAGCAGAGGCCTACTTGGTTAGGGTGCATTAGTCAAATATGGGACACAGGCTAGGAGTCTTCTCCAGCAGAAGTGGACTCCTCCCTGACCACTGCCTGGTCCCCTAGCATCTCAAAAAAGGGACAAGCATCTCAGTGGTCCCAGCCGTCTGGCTTGGAGGTGTGTGTGGTGGGGGTGGAGGGAGAGGGAGGGATGTAGGCCTTTACTCTTTCTCTCTTGACAGAACTGACGGTCCCACATTAATAAGCTCCTCCCCCAGGCAAAGAGCTGAGGTGGGAAACTCCCAGATGGAAGAGATCCTCCAGGATCCCTCATTAGAAAGCCAGAGATCTCCAGCAGGCATCATGGAGTTTCTAGTCCCCGACTTGCATACATTCAGGGAGCACAAGACATTCGGAGGCAAAACTAGACAGTGGGTGCTTAATAATTCACCACATTGCATGTAAAAATATCTCATTCCAATTAATAGCACATACTGATGCAAGGCGCCCATAATATAAGCAGTGAGGCTAAGATCATTTTCTGTCTGCCTGAGAGAACATACCTGCCGTGATGAGCCCTATCCAGCAAAACGGCCTGAATGTTGGAGGGTCAAAGTGGTTGTTATCTGAACCCACCTTAGGGATGTGTTTGCATCTGAGGGGGTGCCTTGTTATCCGAAAAGCTAAAAGAGAATGACACCACTGGGACCAAGCAACCCAGCTCTGGACCCTCTGACTTGGGGAAAAGAACATACTTCTAGAACCTACCCATTTTCCGGTGAAGCAAGAAGTGGTAGGAACACGTAACTGCCATTAACAGAAAACCCAACTCAAAATGGCTTAGACAACAGCAACACAAGGTAGGCTGGCCCCAGCAATGGTTAACATAGCAGCTCGAGGCCCCAGTTCCTTCCACCTCTCTGCTCTGTTATCCTCATCACTGTTGCCAGCCTCTGGGAGCTAGATGCTCATGGCGGCTGTGGACACAGTATCCAGAAGTGTAAGAGACCATCTCCTCCTAGGAGTAAGAGATGAGAACCTCCCCCTGGAGCACCCCCAATGGACTTCCCCTTATATCTCATTGGCCAGGATGACATAGCCATGCCTAAGCCCATCACAAACAAAAGGAATGGGACCACCATGACTGGCTGGAGCCAATCAGGACCCACCTTCTGAAGCTAAGGATGGGCCCAACCTGGGCTGAAGCAGGAGGCTGGGGGGTGGGGGTGGAGGGGGGCAGGGAGTGGATGCTTGAATTAAATCAGGTGTATTGGTGAGGAAGAAGCTACACTCCAGCTGAGAAGGCCAACCCCAGGAGCTGACATATGGCAGGCACCAGATGCTGACAGTCCTTTACTTTTAAGTGGCTTGCCAAAGGGCACAGGGCTCTAAGTCGCAGAGCCCGAACTCAAAACCCACAAAGAGGCAAGCAAGAGTGCTAAAGATACACTGGGCTTGTTCAGGTATCCGCCAGGACAGCCCCCAAGAGGAAGGGCCCTCCTTCTCTGGGAACGGGCTATTTTGTCATCCTGAAAGTGAGGGCCATTGCAATAGCTTTCTGGGGCAGGGGACCCCCCCACCCCACTCCGTGGTGAACCCGCAAGTCCCACCTCTGCCAACATCCCGCCAGCCCAGCTCTCACACCACAGCTGTGTTTTTCCACCTCTTCTGTACAAAATAACTGCAAAAAGTCTGATGGTTTTTCCTCTGTCCGTATTTAGTTTATGGCTACAATTACAAGCTTTCCTTCACTCTGTCCGCATGCCAACAGATATCTTTTGCAAGTCAGCAGTGCTGCCATCCCAGCTCCTCTCGAACCCCCGCATTCTGAGATACGAGGCCCTGCCCACCACTCCCCGCCTGCCACCCCCACCCGCAACTGGCTGGGTCTGGGCTGCCTGGGACGCATCAGAGTTGGCTGAGAAGCTGAATCATCTCTTTCAACAGAGACTCTGAAAGATAGGAGAGGCTCCTCTCCCCACCCAGTGTCCACATGGGATGGCTCAGGCAGCCAAGCGGGGATGGGGTGGGGGACACTAGCTCCCCAATGAGATCTTCACCAAATGCTTCAGAGGGTTCCCATCTCTAAGATCAGACAAACCTCTGGGCCATGTGTGATTCGTACCCCTGCTTCACTTGTGCCCCTTTTTGCCTCCCCTTCCTAAAATAACCACTCTGGAGTCAGGGTCTCTGGGTTGAATCCTGACTCTACTTCTTGAACAAGTGACTTGCCTCTCTGTGTCCCGGGTTCCTTCTGTAAAATGGGGCTAATGATAGTCCCTACCTTACAGAGCTATTCTTGGATTGAGTAGGATTAAATGTAAACCCTTGGTTTAGTGTCTGACATATAGTTAGTGTTCTCTCCCTGTCAGTTGTTATTATTACTATTATTTGCATTTCTTTTCTAATCTAGAGTAACTGTTACCTCTCACTGAGTATCTCATGCTGCTGGGCACAACCCAGGTTGTCCCCACACGGCATCACAGTGATTCTCACAACCACCAGGGAAGACAACGCCCCTGTCTTGCAAATAAGCAAACCCAGGCTGAAGGAGCTAGGAGCTTGTCCAAGCTCTCGTAGCCAGGAAGTGAGAAAACAGAGACTGCAGCCCAGAGCCGCCACTTTTCCACAACACCAACTGCTTTGCAACTCCATTTTATCTGAGTAATACACATATATATTTCCGGGGGTGGGGGGGGGAGGGTGAATTTGGAGAGATTGGAGAAATCTGAGATGTGGGGAAAGAACATCACTCAATTAGGATACAATGCCACAGTTCCAGAGGTCACCGGGCATCCTGGACCTCCTCTAAGAAGGCAGGCACTGCAGAACCCTCTAGACCTCCCCCATCTGCCACCTGATTCTCCATAATGAGCCTAAACAACTTGGTAAAAAGAAAATAGCCTCCAGGGCCTTCATGGAAGCAGTCTGCCAGACAAACAAAACAACAACAAAAAAAACAAGCAAAAAAAACCAAAAACAAAAACAAAAGAAAGAAAGAAAGAAAAAGAAAAAAGAAAAAAGCCTGGCAGGCATGTTAGGGCAGAGGGGATGTACAGACGTGGACCTTGGCCCTGGGGAGGGAAAAAGTTCTCTCTGTCCCTTCCCACTGCCCTCTTAGGCCAATTCAAGGATGTCATTTGGGCCAATGTGCTAGTGGGTTGGGGTCACTGTGCCTATTTAAAAGACCTCATGCCCTAGGGCCAGGCCCCTTGCAGGCCAAGCCAGAGCGGTGTTGAGCCTGGGGCTCAGACCAAAGAGGACAGGCCCATGGATAGCTCCCCCTTCAAACAGGTGTTTCTCTGTGTGTGCCCTCACCCCACTTGTTGCAAGTAGCCCTAGACAGCTCTTTCTCGCACCCTCTTCTTCCCTCAGCCCCACCTGCTCCATTCAGATAAGGTGAGCCTGCCTTTGTTCCTGGAAGGCCCCCCCGCCGGGGCCCCCACTCCTTCTGGGCTGGCCTCTGCTCATCTGAGACTCGGCTGTGGCTTTAGGGGGAAAGGGCCCTTGGGTCCAAGGCTCTGGGGCCTGACCCCCCAAGGAAAAAGGTCATTTGGTCTTGCTGCCTGAGTCTGGGGCCAAAGCTCTAGCCAGCAACAAAGTATCCTATTACTTCCCTTCGCCTTTTTCTGTGAGTGGCCAGGAGGTTGGGAACGATTTGAGTACTTCAGGTCCTCTGATCTAACACCCATCTTATGGCCATCTCCATCTCGCCATGCCATCTAGAGTGGGTGGTGGGAGCTATACTGCTAAGAGAAAAAAGAAAAAGAAAGAAAAGGGAGGGTCCGCTGTGTCCTTGAACCTCTGGAGATAAAAAGGCTGTGTCTTTGGCCCTCGGGAGTTTGCAGCTAGAAAGCCCATGCACATCCTGACACGTGACCCCCAACCCCAACGGCATTTAGCTCCATAGGGAGACAAGGCCAAGAGAACTGGAGGCTGGAGGACAGAGGATGGGGCAGGGGAGGGGGTAGCTGCTGCAGTGGAGAGGCGGAGAGGGGGAGCGTGTCTTGGGCCCCGTGGAGCTAACAGGCACCTGGACTTAGATCAGACCTTCTCCTGCCCTAGAACACCAGCTCTCCCAACAACAAGGCCGCTCTGACAAACCACCTGGGTGACACACAGAAGAGCACAGCATGACTTCAGACCTTTGGTCATTGAGGTGAGGATGTGATAGCCAAGGTCAAGGTCCAGTTGGCCAGTGGGAATGGGTCCCAGGAGGGAGGTTGTGGCTGGGGACGGAGAATTGGGAGCAGAGACTAGACCTGCAGTAATGGGTGCCTACGTGGAGGGGGCGTGGGGGTGGACGGCACTCTGGAGAGAGGAGGGGAGGCCTCAGGGAACACAGTGTTCTCAGGAAACTGCAGTTCCTGTTATATAAACTGGCTCCTCGCCTCCGAGAAACTTCCTTATTCTGACCTGCACGGTCTCGGTGCTGGCACCTTCCCCGTGCAGAGCATGAGGGGGCCTCGCCTCTGTGAAGACCTACTGCGGGCCCGGTGCTGCAGGACACTCACCTTGAACCCCCTGGCGGCAGAGGCTATGTTCGCCTTGCACAGATGAGCACCCGGAGGTGACGGACAGAGGCCGAGCCCCGGGCCACTCCTCAGAGGGCCTGGCTTCCTTTTCAAGTGGCACAGTCCCCAAACTGGGATTGCAGGGACCTGTCTTCTTGTCCCACCTGAGTCATTCAGTACCTGGATGTGTTGGGGGGGAGGTGCGTGTACTTCTTGGGCCTCAGTTTCCTTGCATGTAAACAAGAATATTAGATCTCAGGGCCCCTCTCAACTTCAAGGTTCTAGAATTCCACTTTGGAACCAGCTGGTGCCACATTAATACTTGATGTGTATTCCTACATCAGTTTATGTTTGGGTGTCCTACAAGCTCCCATGGTAAGAAAGGGCAACCTTTCTCCCTCAGCAAGTCAGACCCTCCTGAGGAAAGGCCTGTGCCTTTCTAATGGGAGCTCAATCTCCTTCTGCCTCTGAATTAAATTCAACTCACTAAACATTTTCTGGGCCATGCCATGTGCCTGGCTCTGTGCTAAGCATCACTGAGCTCAAGGAACTTCCCTCCAGGAATTCTTAGTCTAATAGGGGAGACAGACAAGAAAACCTCACTGAGATAAGGGTAAGAGAGCAGGTCAGGGAAGAAAACATTTTCCTGGGTCAAGGAGATCAGGGAAAGTTTCACAGAGGAGATGGCTCTACACTGGGTTTTGAAGGATGAATAGGAGTTCAACAGGCAAACCAAAACGCAAAAAACAAACAAACAAACAAACACCTGTAGGCAGAGGGGGAATAGAATATGCAAAGGCACGAAGGCAAAGTTAAGGACTTGTCGCTACAAGGGAAAAGCTCCAGAAGATAAGTTCCTGCTGGGGCTGGAGCCAGGCCTGAGAGAGCTGGACGGTCAGGCTGGGAATCCAGCTGCCCCCTCCTGCTCTGTGACCTCCGGCAAATACTGCCACCTGTCCGTGCCTGTCTTCCCATCTGGGTAATGGGGGTGCTAACGGCAGGGCTGTGGTGAAGACTTCCAGCTGCAGAGTCCCCGGAGCAGAGTCGAGTGCTAGCTAATAGTGAGTAGCTATCATTATCATTGGGTGCATTAGGCTTCCTTATGAAGTCTGGGCAGGCAGTCCTGCCCTTTGGCCCACCAGAGGGTCTGTGCAGGGGTCAAGACCATCCCCCTTCCCTGTAGATGCAAAGCCAGCCTCCCCTACTCACGGCCAGTGTGTGTCTGATACTGACTGGATGAGATAAGGTAGGGGACAGTTTTGTGGGCATAGGCACCACTCTGAGGAAGAGTCAAATAGCTCTTTGCTGTAAATGTGCAGTTACAGGGGTGGGGGTGGGGGGTGCCAAAGCCTGGCCCTTGTGTCTGGTCCACTGCCCAATCCCTAGAGCCTGGTCTCTGTTCCCCAGGCCAACCCCTCTCCTGCCCCAGCCCTACCTTTGCCATCACCACACCTGAAGCCCCTCAGAGAATTGTGAGCCTGCCTCTGGGCACAGGGACGGGGGCACCCCGGGTCTGAGGCTAAGGAGGCCAGCCTTCTGCTCGGGCTGCCATGTTCTCCATTTTTCCCCTCTGCTGTCCCTGTCCACTGCAAGTTCAGTCTCCTGCCATGGTCCTCAGCAGTCAACATATAGCGTTTCTACCACCAGTATCCTAATTTTGTTCTCTTGCTTCCCACCCCAGGACACAGTTCTGAGCCCCTTCTACCAGCTTTGCCCCAGGACGCGCTGTGCCCTATACCTCTTTCCCAATTCCTGGGGCTCCCGTCCATCTGCACCCTGCCCACCCTTCCTCAGCACAGGGGTCTGCTACCTTTCCTTTATTCCTCATTCCCCAGAAGCTAGCCTGCAGGAGACTACCTACTCCCAGGGTATTGGCCCTGGTTGACCATGCCTTGGGGAGGGAGAAGTCCAGTCTTTAGACCACTCCTGGGGTCTTGACATCAAGCCAAGAAAGCTGTAGGTAGGCCCTGGTTTTTAAATTATCTATAATTTAAATGTTGTTCATGTGATTTAGCACTTTTTCATCAAAGGGCTCATTTATTCCTTGCAACAACCTGGCAGTTAGAGATAGGCCAGGTTGAAGGCTTCTCTTGTGAGTGGCCCCACTTGGGAGTCAAATGAAGTCCCAGACTTCTCTGCCCACCTAGGGTTCCCGTTGCCAACGTTAATTAGCTGCTATGAAGGATGGGAAGGAGGATGGAACTTCCCCCATTTCAGACAAGCGATGCCCCGAAGGCATTGCCTGTGGCTACATCAAAGGTAAGGACCACACTTCCTCCAGGCTGGAACATCTCCCAGCAAGGCCCTATCTTCCCTTCTCCAGATGCCTCACGCCGCTCACTACAGAATTACACAAGAGCCCCTCAGCAGCTGCTTTTTCTGGCTGACTGGTGGGCGGGGCAACCTAGGACTCATCTCCCCCTCTGTCTCCGTCTCTCAAATAAGGCTCTTTATTTTTTTTTTTTTCTTAATTTTTTTTATTGTTATGTTAATCCCCATACATTACATCATTAGTTTTAGATATAGTGTTCCATGATTCATTGTTTGTGCATAACACCCAGTGCTCCATGCAGAACGTGCCCTCCTCAATACCCATCACCAGGCTAACCCATCCTCCCAACCCCCTCCCCTCTAGAACCCTCAGTTTGTTTTTCAGAGTCCATCGTCTCTCATGGTTCTTCTCCCCCTCCGATTTCCCCCCCTTCATTCTTCCCCTCCTGCTACATTCTTCTTCTTCTTTTTTTCTTTCTTAACATATATTGCATTATTTGTTTCAGAGGTACAGATCTGAGATTCAACATTCTTGCACAGTTCACAGCGCTTACCAGAACACATACCCTCCCCAGTGTCCATCACCCAGTCACCCCATCCCTCCCACCCCACCCCCCACTCCAGCAACCCTCAGTTTGTTTCCTGAGATTAAGAATTCCTCATATCAGTGAGGTCATATGATACATGTCTTTCTCTGTTTGACTTATTTCGCTCAGCATAATACCCTCCAGTTCCATCCACGTCGTTGCAAATGGCAAGATCTTATTCCTTTTGATGGCTGCATAATATTCCATTGTATATATATACCACATCTTCTTTATCCATTCATCTGTTGATGGACATCTTGGCTCTTTCCACAGTTTGGCTATTGTGGACATTGTTGCTATAAACATCGGGGTGCATGTAGCAAATAAGGCTCTTTATTTGGTTCGAGGGATGACCTGACTGTGGGGCTCTGGGGCCCATCGGCTGGAGGAGTCACTGAGGGACAGATAGCACAGCCACAAATCTGGCCAGACCCCCTCCCTCTGAACAGGCACCTCCTCCATGCCCAGAGATGAGCGTGGCCGTGGCAGGGCTCACACAGTGCCAGGGGCCGGGCCTGCAGCTAAGCACAAGATGAGAGGGGACTCTGCCCTGTCTCCTCTCCTCCTCTGGTCAGCAGCTTCCAGAATTTTCATCTCTGCTTGACCCCAGCCCAGCTTTTTCTTTTGTTCCTCCTCCCCATGAGGTCCTAAAGCTTGGAGAGACCAGGGTCGGAAGGAGATGTGAGTACAGGACCCCTTTGGCCAGCAGACGGGGTCTCCTTCCAAATCTGCTGTTTTGGGCTCCTCCCTCTGATCTCCTCCTCATTTTGTCTAGATCAGTAGGTCTGAAGATAGGCTGTCCTTCAAAGCTAACCTCAGATCCCACCTCCTCCAGGAAGACTTCCCTGATTCCTGCCATGGTGTTGCCCCCCCGCCCCTTCTCAGAATTCCTGGACAAATGGAATCTGTACCAGAAACCTGCTGCAAGCCATGCCCTCTGGTTGTGTGTGGAAGTCACTGGGGCTGTTCTCAAATGCTCTGGCTCTTTCTCCTCCTGGACACTTGGAAAGGGTATACATCCCCAGCCACCTGAATCCAGGTGGAGTTGTGTGACTTGCCGTGTGAGTGGAAATGACAGGTGTCACTTCCAGCAAAACAGTTTTAAAGTCGATATGTGCTTTTCCATTACAACTGTCAAAGTTCCCAATAATGGCAGCCCGAGTCCCTGACTCACAGTAGACTGAGCCCCTACAGACCTATGATGACGTTGTTGTGAGCAAAAAATACACTTTGTTGTTTATTTGTTGTCTTAAACCACTAAGACTTTTAGAGCTGTTTGCTACCGTAGCATAATCTAGCCCATCTTCACTGGTACATGGGATGGACAACCACTTGACCAGCTTGAGATACAGAATAAGTGCATGGTTCCTTATGGTTTTCATTCAAATTATAAAAACTTTTGATCCTTAAATCTGCTGGCTGGGCCGTGGGTCCTCAAGGTACATAGGGGACCTTCTCCAGAGTCGCTGTAGGCCATGGGGTTCATGCCAGGCTGGACTTGATCTCCTGGTTCTGAAGTTCTTTCATTACATAGACATCAGTCGAGAGCATGCTCGTCCCTCTTGGTCAACCTGGCAAGCCCACTACTTTTGTCTCCTTTTATCCTTACAACGACTTTTATGTCAGAGATATCTTAGTCCTTCCATGCCGCTGGGTCTCAGTCCCAGGACTACCTGGTATACCCTGATTTGTTTCAGTAACTTAAACCCTCAGAGAGAAGGGCTCAAGAGCAGATCCTCACTCTCCTAAAAGGGCCACAGGCTCAGTATGCACAATTAGCCACTGAGGCCCTACCCCCGTAGCCACCCCCACTTCACCAAGCAACTGCCAAGCTCCTTCTCTCTCTGGCCACAGCTCAGCTCCGTGTGCTCACAGGGCTGGACTGAGGCCCAGATGGAGCAAAATACCCAGCCACACCTTCTCCCAGAACCACACGTGACAACTGCCCTCACACGTGGGTATCTGGCTGCCCAGAACCGTGCCAGCCTGCTCTAGGATGCAGCAACGACTTTCCTAAAGGGAAGCTTGGCCCCCGATGGCCGCCTTCCCCTGCACCTCCAGCCCAGGATAAGAATTTAAAGCCCTCCTTCCCGAGGCACTCTACCTGGGACTCTTGGCTCCTGGCTAAACAGCCAGCCTGTGGCATGTCCCCATCACCCTTGAACATCACAGGGCCCACAGTGAATGTGGGATAGACACTGATGGCGGGGAAGGAATCTGATCGCCTGGAGCCAGGGTCTCGGACACAGCTGAAGAGACTCAGGCTGCCAGCAAGGACCAGAGCAGCTTCTCCTGCAGTCTCCAGCCAAGAGCCGGGGCCAGGTGAGGAGGAAGGTGAGGGTGGGGCAGAGGGGAAAGGGGGCTGGCAGGGGCCAGCAATGCTACTGTGCCCAAGATGGTGGTAGGATGTGGCCCCAAACAGACCAGGACCCTCTCTGGCCCTTCCTTTCAACTGGAAATTTCTGTCCCTCCACCCCCCACCCCCCACAGAGATATTCCTCCCCACCCCACCCCCAACACACCAACTTCACTTTGCACAACCAGCGGATTCCTGAAAGGATGCCAGGAAATTGGGTTTTGGGAAATCATACCCTGTTCTGAATGCCCAGTGGGGAATGCTGTGTTGAAATACATCTTCTGTAAATCATCTCATAAAGTAACATCCCGCCGTCACCCCCACAGCACAGGCCAGGTGAGCTTCCCTAGGGTGCTCCTCCGCCTCCTAAAATCATGAGCTGCTCCCCACCGGGCTCACTCGGGACGGGGGTGCAGGCCAGGCTGGGGGCACCCTCCATCTCAGAGAACATAAAGGACAAATAATGAGCCGTTTGCCCTTTGCCGGCAGGACCTTAGGCCCCACAGCGCTGTGAGTCACAGGCAATGAGTCACGGTGCATTGTGTGCGCTGATGATCCTGGGAGGAAGCCGTCAGACTGCAGAAGCTGACTTTTCTCCTCTTGCTCTGGGTCTGTGAGGTTCCGTGTGTGCGTGCCTGTGTGGACGCGTGCGCCTCGACCCCCCTGAGTGCATGCAGGGCAGCACGTACCTGGAAAATTGCGATTTCCCAACACATCTGGGGTAAGAATGTCCTTCAATCACAAGCTTGTGTCTTAACACTTGCAGGGCCGTGGGCTCTACAGGCATCAGCCTCTGGAACCACCCCTTAGTGGTACAGGGGGCTTGTGGGCCCTGTCCCCTCAACACTGCACCCACCCTCCTTCTGGGAACTGCCCTCTGCCCGGCATGGGTCGACTTTGTCCAAACAGGTGCCCCCAGCTCCTGCCCCCCGACGCAATGCACAAAGTCAGGAGTGGGCCCAGGACTCGGGAAATGGGAATGCAGACAGAGATTCCAGCTTCGGTCCCGTTGTCTCCCTTACCAGAAGCCTAGCTGGGGCAGTGAGTGGCTGTGTTCCCCACCCTGTAGGCTGGAAAGCAGAGAAAGCGGCTGCTGGAGAGGAGGAACCAGATGCCCCGAGCAGCCGAGAGGAGGGGTGGCTTTCTGAGACACACAGCCCTTCGGTGCCTCTGCCCCACACATGCTGCTTCCCCGGGCCGATGCCTGGCGCCTACCTGCATCTGTCCTCACCCTACAAGGCCAGCTCAGGGTCACCTCCTCAGCGAGGCCTTTCCCGAGTCCCCCAAGCAGGGGCACTCCCTTCCTGCTCTGAGACACCCCTTCTCTTCCAATGGGTAGTTTTGTTCTCCCCACCCCAACTGCACTCCTTATGGGCAAGAACCATGGCTCATTTATCTCTGTACACCTACCTTACTGCGTCGCACATAACAGGGGTGTCCCAAGGCCAGGGTTGACCTTGACTCTCTCAGTTCCCACAAGTGAGTGAAAAGAGTGGGGTTTAACCTTGGTGTCTTCTGCCTCTAGGAAGCCTGAACTCTCCTCGGCTTACAGGGTTGAGAGCAGCCGGTCTCCTTCAGATGCCTGCTCCCACCCTACCCTGGGGAAACTGAGGCAGGAAAGTGTCTGTTTTCTGATCCGGGAAGCATTCTGAAGAACAAGAACCCTGCAAGTTGATGGGCTTGTTTCTGAATTGGTCCTGGGGTGTTTGGCCTTCAGTAACTAACGTCCCTTGGGGCTGGCTTCAGGGAGCTCCATTTAAGGAATCAATGGTGTCCTTTTTTTTATTTTTTTGAGAGAGAGAGCACAGAGGGTCAGAGGGAGGGGGAGAGAGAATCTTAAGCAGACTCTACACCCAGTGCAGAACCCAACACGGGGCTTGATCTCACGACTGAGATCATGACCTGAGCCAAATCAAGTCAGACGCTTAACCAACTGAGCCACCCCCGGTGCCCCAGGAATCATTGGTGTCTTAAACCGAGGATGAGGGTCTTAGAAATCTCTCGCATCATTTTCTACACACATGTGGGTACCTACACATTTTTACAAATATGAAATTGAACTGTAGATCCACTCTTTTGTAACCTGTTATTTTCATTCAACAATATACTGCAAACATTTTTTTGTGCTAATAAGCTTAGATCTAAAACTTCATTCATTGTTGGTAGTGTTCCCATCCTAAGGATGCGTCAGGGTTAGATGCATGTTGGACATTTAGCTTATCTGTCATTTTTACATTGGAAATAACACTATGAATGAGTACCCTTGTACATGCATCCTGACTGATAATCTACACCAGATAAGTTATTTACAACAGCATTGTTGCACTAAAGGGTAGGCATTAGGGTTTTTAAAGTTTTCTGTTGCATAACACCCAACTGCTCTCCAAGAAAAGGTTGTACCAATGAAACGCCCCCCTCTCCAGCAGTCTTTAAGAGTGATATTCCCTCACACCTTACCACTCCCATGATTCTGCAAATGGTTTTCAAAGAGTCAATCAGCCATAAGAAATCAATTTTTCCCTTCCCTGCTTAAAATATGGCTTCACAGCAATCAGTCATAAGAAATAAATTCTTCCTGGGGCTCCTGGGTGGCTCAGTCAGTTGAGTGTCTGACTCTTGATTTCAGCTCAGGTCTGATCTCAGGGTCACGAGATTGAGCCCCATGCCAGCCTCCTTGCTCAGTGGGGAGTCTGCTTGAGATTCTCTCTCTCCCTCTGCCACTCCCCCTGCTTGTGCATGCACTCTCTCTCTCACACTCTAAAATAAATAAAATCTTTAAAAGAAAGCAAGAAAGAAAGAAAGAAAAAAAGAAAAATTCTTCCCTTCCCTGCTTAAAATATAGCTTCACAGGAGAAAATCCAAACTCACTGGAGAGGGCCTGACACCTATCCAACAGCTTCTACCATATGCCAGGCATGAGACATGATCATTCTCATTTAATCCCACAAAGTAGACACTACTGTTCCCATTTGAAAGATGAGCAAGTGCAAGTTCAGAGAAGTTGGGTGACTTGGCTAAGATCATATAGCCAGGAAGTGGCCAGAGTCAGGCTCTGACCCTAGGTCTAAGGACAAGGCCCATGACCTCCCTCCTTATGGCTCCTGGAGACACAGAACAATGTGGCCCTGACCCAGACCTTCCAGCCTCATCCCATCCTTGCCCTGGTCAAGTCCCTATGCTTTAGCCATACCAGTCCCCTCCAAAGGGGATACGCCCTATGTTAGCACTGCAAGATGGTGGAATCAGGGATGTTTTTTTATTGCTTATCTGTACTTTCTACTACAGCAACATTTTACTCATTTAATAAAGAAACAGATGATTTTTTTTAATTAAAACAAAATTCATTGTCAAGATTCTCTTGAAGAAGAGTCCCCACCAATGTCCCCAAACACACACACACACACACACACACATATGCATGCACGCACACTCACACGCTTACATGCTGTGATAACCTGGGGTTGGTGGGCCACAGGCTGTTGGTGGGAGGGAGCACAGCATCTCAGAAGCACCTTGTGACCTTCCAAGGGGAAGCTGGGGCCACGCTCACCCACAGTCAAGTCTCCCACAAGAGGACACTGGCCTTTGAGGACATCCCAGAGCTACTGCTGGCCTTTCTCTCCCCTAGAGACCTAACCTCCCCCAACTCAGGCCAGCTGTCTCTGGCACAGACCCTCAACCAGCCAGGCCCTGGGGAAACAGCTGGACCCAAATGACTCCAGCGGCTGCAGCTAAATGGCCAGGCCTTCCAAAATAAGCAAAGGGAAGCTGAGGGAGCCAAGAGTGCCAGCATCAACGAGGGAGTCGGTTGAGGGCAGCAAGTGGGGGACAGGGCCTGGGAACATGTTGCTCAGGGGGAGCCAGGAAAGCAGCAGCAAGGCTGGTCTAAGAAAAGGGTAGAAATAGGGACCTTCCCCACTATACCCACATCCACACACATATACCAGAACATACTCTTTCTGGGACTCATGCAATGTATTTAAGACTTATAGAGGACATGATGGATGGATGGATGGATGGAAGGATGGAAGGATGGATGGTTGGGTGGATGGAAGGATCGAAGGATGGAAGGATGGAAGGATGGTTGGACAGATGGATGGATGGATGGATGGAGGGATGAATGGATGGATGGATGACTCAACAAATCAATGAATGCATATAATGATGGATAATGAGTAAATATGTTTGGTTCCTTTGGAGGTCAATAATACCAAGGTGAATCAAGATCACAAAGATGTTCATACTCATCTAGTCCTTAATCCCATTCTTGATAATTTGCTCTAAGAAAATAATTCAGAGGAAGAAAATAGCTCTAACCCCAAAAGATTGCAGCAGCATTGCTTCTAATATAGCAAACCAGAATGGCCTAAGTGAGCAATGACCCGAGGCTGATAAGTAAATTAATGGTAAAATGTTATATTATGCAGCTATTCAAAAGATAACCAGGATGACAGTGTAAAAATAGGTAACCATATTCTGTGTAGGTTTGCGGGGCGCCTGGGTGGCTCAGTCGTTAAGCGTCTGCCTTCGGCTCAGGTCATGATCCCAGGGTCCTGGGATCGAGCCCTGCATCGGGCTCCCTGCTCCGCGGGAAGTCTGCTTCTCCCTCTCCCACTCCCTCTGCTTGTGTTCCCTCTCTCACTGTGTCTCTCTCTGTCAAATAAATAAAAATAAAAAAAATAAAAAATAAAAAATAAATAAAATGTGTAGGTTTGCAGAGCCATATTAGAAGTCAGGAGGGGGGCACCTGGGTGACTCAGTTAAGTGGCCGACTTTTGATTTCGGCTCAGGTCATGATCTCGGGGTCCTGGGATCAAGCCCCGTGTTGGGCTCTGCACTCAGCAGGGAGTCTGCTCAGGGATTCTCTCCTCCCCCTCTGCCCCCTCCCCCCAAATAAATAAATAAATCTTGAAAAAAAAAAGTCAGGAGGAAAGGTATTTTGGTGGCTAGAACAGCACAGGTTGGGACATTAGATCTGTATTCCAACCCACTTGCATCTCAGGCAGGTCATTTAATGTCGTTAGCCCCACTTCCCATATGCCGGAAGTGGGAACAATAAGCAAACCCCATCTTCTGGATGGGAGGACTGCATTAGCTCTTATATGTGAGGGTGCTTCGTAAACTGTAAAGCTCATCACATGCTAGTCAAAATTATGTATGGCTCTGGGTTGAGATTAGAAGGAAAACAAAACAGAGTGGTGGGGTTAGAACTGGAACACATGTAAATTAAAACAAAAATAATACAATATTTCACCCAGATCAGATTTCACCACACAAATATACAAAGAGTACTCACGAAATGCCCTCAACACCTGATGAGATTGAAACCTGAACCCTGTCTCTGTTGCCCACCTTGATGAGGCAGAGCTGGGCCAGGGACAGAGTGGAATTGTGGGAGGAGCATCTGGAGACACGGGCTCTACAGCACCCCCACCCCCACCCCCACCCCCACCCCACGCCCCCCG
Source organism: Halichoerus grypus (assembly GCF_964656455.1). Lineage (NCBI taxonomy): Eukaryota > Metazoa > Chordata > Mammalia > Carnivora > Phocidae > Halichoerus > Halichoerus grypus. Next base: position 71,506,577 of record NC_135721.1, on the reverse strand, counting down.
GGCCCGGGACCGAGAAATCCAGAATCCACATTCATGGAGCATGGAGTAGCTATGAGCGAGGGCAGCTTCGTGGACCTAAGACGACAGCAGCCCTCGGGCGGGACTGGGCGCTCCGAGAGAACAGGGCGTCCTGGCAGGTAAAGGGGATGGGCCTACGGTCCCCCAGCGTGTCAGCCTCGGCCCCAGCTCACAGCCGTGTGGAATTCAGCTCCCGGGGTCTGCTTGGCTCCTGCCGCAGGTAAGATTGAGTTTGTGCGAGCGTGTGGGGCCCGCGGGGGAAGGGCGGACAGTGGAACCGGAAGCGGCGGTCACAAGGTTTTCAAATTCCGTGACCCCCAAGAAGTGAATGCAGTCGCCTCGTTTTGCAGATGAGGAGGCAGAAGCCGTTCGGTACTTCTGCTTCGATGCCGCCCCGCTGGGCACAGTCTGGGGAAGCAAGGGCTAGGGGTGGGAGGAGCAGTTCTCCAGGGACCCGGTCCCCGCTGACTCACTGGGCCTGGGGGGCCACTTCGCAGCCTCCGTTCCTCCCTGCCGGAGACTATGACTTAATTCCCCGTGGGCGATGCCACCAGGAGCACTAGGAGATGGGACATGACTGTGACACAGAAGCTAAAAGCCTCCATTACCCTTCATGACAGGAACATAGGACATTTTTATGAAAAGAGAAATTTTTGCCTCGTAAATCTCAGCCTGAGCGTCTGGTGACCATGGTTACATCCAGAGGCAGCCTGGCAGAGGCGGGGGATCACCCTGAGCCTCTCACCAGCTCATTAAGCCCCAGGACAGTGTTCTGGGGGAGCGCTTAGGGGTCAGCCAGGATTAGGCCAGGGCAGGAAGCAGGAAGGGCCAGAGTTCAGGTACATCTCTGGCTCCCAGCCTTGGCTTTTGGTGAGGAAAGGAGCGGGGCGGGGTGGGGGGTGGGGGGCGGTTTAAAAGGTCCGGCTGCCGGGGGCCACCCCCAGAGGTTCTGATGTAATTGGTCTGGGTGGAGCCTGGGCGCTGGGAGCTTTAAAAGCCCTCTAGGTGATTCTGATGTACAGCCAAGGTTGAGAGCCAAATTGACTTTTCCTTGCCCTGCCAATCAATGAATCCAATGGCAAGCTTTCAGCAAGAGCAAGTTGGTGGGGGAACCAGAAATAGAACACAGTTTCTGCCCAGGCTCATTTACGCGAAGCCATATTGTTGACCTTCCACCCCATGGGCAACAGATCCCTGGGAGGAGGTGTGCGGCATAGGGTACCTTGCAGCTGGCCCCGTTTGGGGGCTCCCACCGATGCATACAACCAGTGCCCTTCTATGCTGTTGTCACACACGCAGGCAACCTCTTGGTCTGCTTTCTTGTTCCTCTGCCCTTCCCCACATGTCGCTAGTGCCACAGACCCAGCTGTCCAAAGATCCCCTGTCATTCTCCGTACAAACATTTGCTGGCCACCTCAGGCAGAGAACAAGCACCAGGGCTGCACCGGGAAGGGGGCTACGAGGAAGCCAGGACATAGGAGTCAACAAGGCTCCCTCAAGGACACAGCAGTACTTACCACTTAACAAGTGGAATCCATTCATTTGACGAACTACCTCAGGAGGGTGTGAGCAGAGGCTCCGAAGAGCCTCTAGCAACTCCCGTTCTTCCAACAAAATCACAGGCAGATTCCACAGCTTTCTATCTACTCTTGAGTATTAATAAATAATCCCATATTCCGTAATAAAAAGGTCTAGTTCAATTGAATATCAAAACCCCAAACTCTCACCCAATTTAGATGTCTGTCCTCCCCTCTGCCTGGGTCAGCTCAAGCCCTGAGGTGGCTCGGGGTTCTCAGGTGTGTCTGGTATTCCACACTGACTCTCAGGGAAGAAGCACAACTCCTGATGGCTTGCACATTGTGGGAAGGGAAGAGAAGGGGAGGGGAGGGGAGTGGGAGGGGAAGGAGAAGAGAGGGGCAGGGGAGGGGAAGGGGAGTCAAAACCCTGTGCTGGCTAGACCATCTGTGCAAGAGTCAGCCCCAGCTCTCCATGTGAAAAGCCGCCCCTCACCGCCCCCCCTGCCCCCCCCCCCCCCCCGCACTGAGAGATGTCGGAGAGCCAGAGGGCTGTGTGCCCAGGTGGCCGGTGGATGATGTGATCAGGACAGCTGATCATGACCATCATGCTGCACCATCTCCAGAAACCAGTAGACAGGTCTCCTCTGCTCCCTCTAGATTCCTGAATTATTTGAATAATTGCTTCTATCTTTTCAGCAAAACCCAAGACTGAGGGAATCAACTTTGGAAGCTAACTTTTTCCTTTTTTTAAGGGAAGATATTGTACTCCTTGGAGCTGCAAGGCTGGACTTTTTAACACCTTCTTAATTCGAAGGCTGAATTTGGCTCAAACCCCCTTCTCTCAACTGCAGCCAACCTGCTGCTGAATTTCAACTTTATTTAAACTTTGGAAAAGTCTGGTGCGTGTCTTTAGTTGGGAGAGGTTTTTTTCCTTCCTTTTAATCAGCTCGTAAGTCAATAAGCAGCATGGGCAATAAAGTTCATACTTGGGAGAAACCAAAGACTAAATCACCATCCGCATTCACACCCAGGGTGGACGGTCTCAGCTTTCAAGAATTTAGTGTTTGTCTTGGAGAAAACCACGAGCCTCACTGCAGCCAAGGGAAAGAAAGAGAAAGAAATGCCACCTCAGCCCTGAGCTCTGCTTCCCCTGCACACACAGGAAGGATGGTAGAGGAATCATAATGCAGTCAAGAAACACAGTCAGGGGGAACATCTGGGCGGTTTTGCTAGTTTGAGGGCTTGGAGCCGAGCATTGCCTTCCATGTGTTTGTGTAAGTGAATTCATGACACCATCTGCTGATGGCACCTTCTGTGACTTTGCTCGGTCATCACTCCCAAGTGATTCCCTTGAGGGTGTTTAAGTTTTCCAACTAAACTTTAAGATTTGGGCAGGAAACTTGTGGGGCTTGGGGGTTGGGGTTGTTTCAATCTCACCCACCCACCCAGAGCTCTTCACACAGGCTCCGCTGTGATGAGAAGAGGGGAGGGAAAGGACGTAGAAAGTTGTGGTTCCTGCCTCACTTATAAGTCACATGACACTTAGCTTCTCTGAGTCTTGGTTTCCCCATCTGAAAAATGGGGATAGCAGTGTCTGCCTTGGGACGTTATGCCACATTAAATACAGTTTGTTAAACTGTAGAGGGTTCTATAAAGTTATTTATTATTATCCTTACTGTTCAGTGCTAATTATCCACATGGAGACTTGAATTGTATCACAAAGAACATTCGTTTCATTCTCTTCCTGGCAAGTTCCCCAGAAGAAAACATTATAGGACACTTCCGGAGCAAAAGAATAAACTGCAAATTGATAGAGCATAGCACTGGGCTAGATGCTTTCTCATGGAGACTCATTGTTCCACCGCAATGCTGTGCGGTGAGAAATATTATTGTCCCCTTTCAGATGGGAAGACAGAGGCTCAGAATCATTTTCAGTGATGTCCTTCCTCAAGGTCACCCTGAGGCCACCCAGCTAAGGAGAAGTCCCAGTGGTGTGCTGGTAAACTGACTCTCTGAAGGAAAAAAAAGAAGCCTTGGCTGGTAGGGCTTGCCGATGACCGTGGGGTAGGTATTGCCACCATGACTCCATGACTGCTTTCACACGAGCCACGATGAGCCAGCTTCAGCACACTACTTGACCAATCGCATCCGGAAGCTAACTCCGCTTTCCCAGTTTCAGGTAAGGATCATTTCCTGCACCCGTGACGGACACGCTGCCCATAAGCAGAGAATTCTCCGGCACTAGGGAGGAACCAGGGCTGGCTGAGTCAGCTGGGGCTCCACTCCCACACCCACCCAACCAGACCCTCTGGGGCAGGGCTTGGAAACCTGCATTCTAAACACGGACCTGTATGTGCCCTGGAGTTTGGAGACTGCCCAGCCCTCAGCTGCCAAGGTGATCAGTCCAGTCACCCCAAAGGCCCCCTCCCATGCCTGTCTCCCAAAGGCAGTGGGAGCCCACATATCTGAGGAGAGAGACAACAGCATCCCCTGTGACCTGGACTAGGATTCTGGCCTGGGTGTCCGTGCAGGGGCTGGATCATGGTGGTGAGCTCATGGCTCTGTCTTTATGATTATCTGTTTTCACCAAATCTAAGATTCCACTGATTGCAAGCCACACCATTATTTCATTTACCGCCAAGAAAGAAAAAGCGATGCCAAATTATTTTAAAATATGAAAAAGTACATTTTTAAAAGATTTTGAGAGAGAGAGCAAGAGGGCACAAGCAGTGGGAAGAGGCAGAGGGAGAGGGAGAAGTAGACTCCCCACTGAGCAGGAAGCCCAACTCGGGGCTCAATACCAGGACCCCGGGATCATGACCTGAGCCGAAGGCAGACGCTTAACCAACTGAGCCACCCAGGCGCCCTGAAAAAGTACATTTTAGAATCAATGAAATATGCTCTACGCGGTGTACGTACCTTCACACACACATTCCACTTCACAACAGTTCATTCAATAGTTTGTTCTTTGACAGTGAGGTCAGGTCTCACTCTTTATTTTTGTCCTCTGCGATCCATCAGGCTTGGTTGAATGAATACATGCCTAGCAGCATATCATTATCCCCAATTTATTGATCAGTTATCAGTAAATGCCCCAGGCTCTGCACCAAGCATGTGACATTTAATCTTCACAACAGTACTATGAAATAGGCACCAGGTTTTTCCCACTTTACAGAGGAGGTCACTGAGTATCTGAGAAGGTCACATAACTCCTAAGAATCCCGCCTGCAACAGAAACCCCAGGTCTGAGACTCAGACCTGACTCCATTCACAATTCCAGCTCCTCGAAGATGCTAAAAAATGTTCACCGAGGGGCGACTGGGTGACTCGGTTAGTTAAGTGTCCGACTCTTGATTTTGGCTCAGGTCATGATCTCAGGGTCATGAGACTGAGCACCGTGTTGGGGACTCTCTCTCTCTCAAAAAAAAAAACCAAAAAAGTTCACTGAACTGAACTGTAGAGCGCTCCTACCTTAGTCTGTTCCTCAAGGCTTGACAATAAATAAACCAATTTGATTTCTCTTTGGTGCTTATGCTGCAAAAGGATGGGTAACATTTTTAAAAGCAAAGTTTTCTCACTTCTGTTGCGGTTTCAGCTTTCTTAGACTTTTTGAAGAGAAACAGGCAGGTGGATTTTCAGAGCTTTGGTAACATCTGGAGGGTTTGCTGGAATCAAACCTTTAGGATTAATGTGAGGATGTAAACTCCAGGGTGCAAGGCACTAACAGAGCTCCCCCCCCCACCCCTCCCTTGGGGTTTGGTTCTTGCAATCCACTGTTTTCCAAACCCAGTTGTCTCATCAGCCCCCATGCCTCTCCACCCCCACCCCCCTGCTGCTACCACCTTGGGCAGCCTTGCCTCCCTGGAGAGCCATCCTAACGAGAGTGTGGGGAAATCCCTGTGCTCCTTGGCTCAGCTGCAACCAGGTGGGGATCCTTCGGAAGGCATTTGTATTAGGAGAAGAAAGCACGGGAGGACAGAGGTTGAAAAAGCCTCGTTGCTTCACCAAGGTGTAGGCACACACTACCTCGGCCGGTTCAGAGTTTACTGGGTCCGCAGCGCCACCACGGCCCCTCCTCCTCCCGGGCATCTCTTCCATGGTTTGGGGCCAGCTTAATCATGCCTTTCCCCGAAGTAGTTCAGTCCATGCCGGTTTTACTCTTTTCAAGCTCTCACTTCTTTTGAACGGTTTTGCTCTTATTTATAGTGTGCGCGCACGTGTGTTTTTGTCATTGTTGTATGTGAGCGTTCTGTGGGGGTCTTCTGGTGGCCATTGGATACAGGGAGATTTGAAGAGGAAACAGCCCATCTTTCTGCCCAGGCGAAGGATCCCGTGGAAGGGAGGGAAGGTGCCATCCGATTAAAGAGACCCTGTGATTCGGCTCTGCCGCTCTGCTGGCAGCCAGCCTGCCTCTTGAATTTGAAGATTAAAAGGCTGTTGTGTTCTACCTTGGAGCACAGTGGTCGACTCCACACAGAAGCCCTGTGTGTTCCCGCCAATTTCAGCAACCCAAACACCACCTATTCGAAGGTCTCACCAAACCTGATTCGTCTACTAAGAGCATGGGCAATACTTTAAGGGCTAGCTTAAGGTCTACTTCTTCCTAGCATCGTTAATTATATGTTTCTTAGTGTTTACATTTTGAAAATTATTTAACAGCAATATGATAGAGCAGTTTGTGTAAAGAACATTTCCTATAGACCGTCATTCTTCAATTGCACCCCAACTTCTGATTTCATGTTTGTGTGTTGCCTTTGGGTTTCATCCGCATACAAATTTTAGCTTTACTGCGATCAGTCTGTTGTAACTTAAATGTTCCAGGTGGAGTGAACAGCTCAGTGAGAACATTACTGCTCACACCAGCAATGCTTCTCTGTTCCTAAACCTTTCCATTCCCCCAAAGACCCAACTGCTCTTTCCCTCCATTCTTAGTATGTGGTCACGCACCTGTGACAGGGACAGTGTATCCATGTAAGTGAAGCATAGTATTAGGTCTGACACATAGTAGGTGCTCTGTAAATGCTGGGAGGGATCAAATTTCCCATGCAGACCAGTCAGATCACTTTTTGTACGTGACCTTGAACGGTCTGCATAACTACCCATGCTCTTCCGCAGCCTCCTTACTGGAGGAACAAAATAATACAGTGATAATCCTGTCTGGGAAATCCATGGGGGTGGGGGGAAGCAGGAAGGGGAGTGAGCTTGAATTTTTCCAGGACTGAAACCACACTGAGTCTTTAAAAAAAAAACAGCCCCTGGATGGGATACTAAGAGCAGGGAAAAGACGGTCTGTGGAACGCTGCTGCCATCTAGTGGTATATGTGCAAATGACAAATTTTGTATTAAGAGACCTGAGGGGTTCAACAGGATAATAAAAATCTCAGAATCTTCAAAAATTGGCATTCAAAGAGTCATCACAGACAGAGTCAACAAATGCTGATCGGATGTTCCTTCTGGGCTCAGCCCCTGCCGTGCACTGGTGTGGGGCTGGTAGTCCAGGGGACAAGAGAAGATAGAGTCTGGTCCACCGCCAAAACAATATCCTACAGAAGAGGAGCAGACTCTGGTGGAGGGCAGGGGACTGGAATCTCACTTCATATACATCTATTTGGCTTGTGTTTTTAAAAACACTTCTTACTTCAGTGGTTATAATGAATTTATTGCATATTACTGACCACGTTTCCCTAGGGCAAGGACTCTTAACCTCAGGTCCACTGACCCTTCCTAGATATATGTCAGGGGACCCATGAACTTGAGTGGGAAAAAATTACAGCTTTATTTTCATGAACCTTGAACTGAAATTTAGCATTTTCTTTGATTATGAATCAAGCAACAAACCGTGAGAGTTATTAGCAGAGCCTGTGACTTCATTACTCATAGAAATTATAAAATATTTTCCTATCACAGTACAATTGTTGCAGATATCTCAAATTATTTATTCATCACTACTTTGAAATTATGGTGATTATTAGATCTGCTGCTGGATCTTAATTAAAAGCATATAATTACTACATCACTCACCTTTTAAAATATTTTGGTATTTGTATTTCAACATAACTGGCTTCTTCAAAATGCCTTGCTTTTTCACTGATGAAAGAAATTGAAGATGACACAAAGAAATGGAAAGACATTCCATGTTCATGGATTGGAAGAACAAACACTGTTCAAATGTTTGTACTATGCAAAGCAACCTACACGTTATTGCAATCCCTATCAAAATACCACCAGCATTTTTCACAGAACTAGAATAATCTTAAAAATTTGTATGGGGCGCCTGGGTGGCTCAGATGGTTAAGCGTCTGCCTTCGGCTCAGGTCATGATCCTAGGGTCCTGGGATCGAGTCCCGCATCGGGCTCCCTGCTAGGCGGGGAGCCTGCTTCTCCCTCTGCCTCTGCCTCTCTCTCTCTCTCTCTCTCTGACTTTCATGAATAAATAAATAAAACATTAAAAAAAAAAAAAAGTTGAAATTACATGCTATTTAAAAAAAAAAAAAAAAAAATTTGTATGGAATGACAAAAGACCCCAAATAGCCAAAGCAATCTTGAAAAAGAAAAGCAAAGCTGGAGGCATCACAATTCTGAGCTTCAAGTTATATTACAAAGCTATAGTCACCAAGACAGTATGGTACTGGCACAAAAACAGACACATAGATCAATGGAACAGAAGAGAAAACCCAAAAATAAACCCCCTATTACATGGTCAATTCATTTTTGAGAAAGCAGGAAAGAATATCCAATGAGAAAAAGACCCGTCTCTTCAACATCTAGTGTTGGGAAAACTGGACAGCTACATGCAAAAGAATGAAACGGGACCACTTTCTTACACCATACACAAACATAAATTCAAAATGGATGAAGACCTAAATGTGAGACCTGAAACCATAAAAATCCTAGAAAAGAACACAGGCAGTAATTTCTCTGACATTGGCCATAGCAACTTTTTTCTAGATATGTCAAGCAAAAAACAACAAAACAATAACAACAACAACAAAAAAACCCAAAACAAAAAACTATTGGGACTACATTAAAATAAAAGCTTCTGCACAGCGAAAGAAACCATCAATAAAACTAAAAGGCAACCTACAGAATGGGATAAGATATTTGCAAATGCTATATCTGATAAAGGGTTAGTATCCAAAATATATGAAGAACTTATAAAACTCAACACCCAAAAAACAAATACAATTAAAAATGGGCAGAAGACATGAACAGACATTTTTCCAAAGAAGACATCCAGATGGCCAACAGACACATGAAAAGATGTTTGTTCACCATTACTCATCACAGGGAAATGTCAAAACTACAATGAGATATCACCTCACACCTGTCAGAATGGCTAAAATCAACAACACAAGAAACAAGTGTTGGCGAGGGTGTGGAGAAGAAGGGACCCTCTTGCACTGTTGATGGAAATGCAAACCGGTGCAGCCACTGTGGAAAACAGTATGGAGGTTCCTCAAAAAGCTAAAAAATACAACTACCCGTGATCCAGCAATCCCACTATTGGGTATTTACCCAAAGAACACAAAAACACTAATTCAAAGGGATACATGCACCCTGATGTTATAGCAGCATTATATACGATAGTCACATTATGGAAGCAGCCCAAGTGCCCATTGATAGAGGAAGGGATAAAAAAGATGTGGTATATATTATGCAATGGAATATTACTCAGCCATAAAAAAGAATGAAATCTTGCCATTTGCAACAACATGGATGGAGCTAGAGTAAGAAATAAGTCAAAGAAAGACAAATACCATATGATTTCACTCATGTGGAATTTGAGAAACAAAGCAAACGAGCAAAGGGAAAAGAGAAAGAGAGAGAGAGAAACCAAGAAACAGACTCTTAACTATAGAGAACAAAGCGAGGGTTACCAGAAGGGAGGTGGGGGAGGGGATGGGTGAAATAGGTGATGGGGATTAAGGCAGTCACTTGTCGTGATGAGGGACAGATGATTAAAATATCAACTTTTTAGAAAATGTTTTGGTTTTTATCTTATGCACATGAAAACATTATTCTGTAAAGGAGCCCATGACACACAAAAGGTCAAGGACCACTGCAGCAGAGGCTTAGAGAAGGGACAGGTGACCATGAGCTGGACTAGCCAGAAAGAGCTTCTCAGAGGAGAAGAGATGGATGTCTTCTTTGCATTTTACTAAAAGGGGCCCCACAGAGAAATTTCAATACTCACCCTATCTGGGGAAACAGAGACAGGCTTTGTGGAAGTATAAACATGGGAGGGTTTCTATGACTTCTATGTTCAACCCAGCAAACGGTCCCTTTGAAAAGAATCTGAGAAAACCCTTGATACTAAAAGATAAGTGATGGAAAACATTTTCATTTCAGGAGGATTTTCATTTAACAAGACTCAAAGCATCTACAAACATAGAGGACTGACCCTATGTTGACAGAATTCAGTTGGTGAGGCAAACTGGCTGATGATTTGGGTGGGGGTGGGCAAGGGGATGGGTGTCCCCCCGGGGTTGCCCCTATGCATTAGTAAGATTTTCTTGGTTATAAACGACATAGAAACCAAGTTGGCCAGACTTAGAAAAAGGCAATTCAACGGGAGGCTACTGGAATCCCAAAAAGAGTAAAGCTACCCTTCTCAGAGCAGCAGGAACTGGGCAGCTCAGGCCTCTTGGCAATAGGAGTCTGGAACCTTCTTTCCAGAGCAGTGCTTGTCCAATTTGAATAAGCATGTAGTTCACCAGGGTTCTATTAAAGAGCAGGTTCTGGGGTGCCTGGGTGGCTCAGTCGTTAAGCGTCTGCCTTCAGCTCAGGTCATGATCCCAGGGTCCTGGGATCGAGCCCATCAGGTTCCCTGCTCCGCGGGAAGCCTGCTTCTCCCTCTCCCACGCCCCCCTGCTTGTGTTTCCTCTCTCGCTGTGTCTCTGTCAAATAAATAAAATCTTTTAAAAAATAAAAAAATAATAATAAAGAGCAGGTTCTGACTCAGCTGATCTGGGGTGGGGCCTGCAGTCGGGCATTTATACTGCCTTCCCCAGGTGTTGCTTAGCACTCTTGTCCCTTCAGATATGGTCACCTTATTCCCATCTGCCCCACAGAGCCCACAGAACTTGGCTATGGACACCAAAGCCTGTCTCATGGAGAAGCCCTCCCTATTTCCTGCATTCTGATTCTCTAACATCCATGAAGTTCAAGGCTACTCCCCTAGATCTCAATTTGGACACCTGTTGGATCGCTTCTCTCAGATTCGCAACTATGGCCACACCTCCCCTCACTCTCCTGCCTTTGGCTGTAGCCACAGCCAGGGACAAGGGCGCTCAGCCTGCTTTAGTCCAGCCTCCACTAAGGCCAGCTACCAGGACACAAGGACCTCTTCACACTTTCTGTCCCCTCTCTGGGGGGCAGGGCCTTTTAGCCTTGGCAGGCATGCCTGCTTGTCCTTCCCCAGCCACCCAGTGGGAAGGCAATTAGAAAGTCATGGACAGAGAATGCCCAGTGCACTGTTTCCTTTCAACTCTGGCAGAGCAGAGCAAATTCTCTGAAAGCTCCTGAAAGAAGACTATATAATCGTGAGCACTGCCAACATAGCCCCGGGGCTCAGACACTAAGCAAAACAGGCCTGTTCCGACACTGTCCCAGGGGTCCCAAGTTCAAAATGGCCACTGTAGTGGTGGGAAGACCGTGTCTTTCAATACGATTTCTTGAAGCTTTATCTTGAGATAACTGTAGATAATTCACGTGCAGTTGTAAAAAGTAAGAGAGATCCTGTGCACCCTTGACCTAGTTCCCACCCCCCAATGGTAGCATCTTCTCAAACCGTAACACAATATCCTAACCAGGATATCAGCACTGATTTAGTCAAGATACAGATCATTTCACCACAAGGACTCCTCATGTTGCCTTTTTATAGCCATGCCCACTTCTCGCCCGCTCCCACTCCCTCCTTAATCCGTTCCTGCCATTTTTGTCACTTCAGGAATCCTCACTTGGCATAATTCTCTGCAGAGTCTTCCAGGTGGTTGCCCATTATCAACAGTTTGTTCCTTTGGCTACCTGGGCGGGACTATTCACCTGTCGAAGGATATATGGGTTGTCTCTGATTTTCAGCTATTATAAATAAAGCTGCCATGAACCTCGGTGTGCAGGGTTTTGTGCAAACATAAATGCCCAGGAATGCAACTGCTGAGTCACATGGTAGTTACATGCTTCTTTTTTTAAGAAGCTGCCAAACTGTTTTCCAGGGTGGCTATTCCATTTTACAGTTTACTAGTTCAGGTGAAGAATAGAACAATGGATCGTGGACCACCACATCAAAAACTAATGATGTATTGTATGGTGACCAACATAACATAATAAAATAAAATTAAAAAAGAAAATTTTGCTAGTAGAGTAAAAAAAAAGAAAACTTGCTTTTCTATTATTCTACCCTCCCCCATTTGCAATATAATTGTCTTAAATATCTCCTCCACATACATTTCGAACCATATCAGACTGTGTTGTAATTTTTGCTTTGACTATTAAGCAGAATTTACAAAATTTGAGACAAGGAAAGTCTATTGTATGGATCCATATTTTTTGTTTTCCATGATCTTTCTTCCTTCCTGATGTTCTAAATTTCCTTCTTTTACTGTGTCCTTTCTGTTTAAAAAACTTCCTTAACCATTCTATTAGGGCAGGTCTGCTGGTGACAAATGCTCTTTGTTTTCCTTTGAGAATTATCTTGATTTCCCCTTCATTCTTATAGGATATTTTCACAAGATCTAGAATACTGGATGGAGAATTCTTTCCTTTGGTACTTGAAAATTATTGTGCCTCTTCTTTCTGGCTCCCATGGGTTCTGATGGGAAATATGCCATCATTCAAGCTGTTTTCCCTTATAGGTAAGCTGTTGTTTTTCTCCCGTTGCTTTTGAGATTTTTTTTCTTTGTCTTTAGTTTTCAGAAGTTTGACTATGATGAGTCTCAGTAGGTTTCTTTGGGCTTGTTCTCTTTGGGGTTTGCTCAGCTCATACATCTCTAGATCCTTGTCTTTTGTCAAATCTACAAAGTTTTCAGCCATTATTTCTCTGAGTACATCTTCAGCTCCAATCTCTTTCTTCTTCTTCTGGGGCTGATGACAGGAAGAACATAAGGTCTTTTGTTATGATCCCACAGGTCCCTGAAGTACATGCAAATTTTTTTTTTTTTAGTCTGTTTTCTCTGGGTTGGTCAGATTGGGTAACATAGATTGTTCTTTTTTTTTTTTTTTTTAAGATTTTCTTTATTTGACAGAGAGAGACACAGTGAGAGAGGGAACACAAGCAGGGGGCAGTGGGAGAGGGAGAAGCAGGCTTCCCGCAGAGCAGGGAGCCCGATGTGAGGCTCAATCCCAGGACCCTGGGACCATGACCTGAGCCGAGGGCAGACACTTCACAACTGAGCCACCCAGGCGCCCCAGCATAGATTGTTCTATCTTCCAATCCAATGGCTCTTTCTTCTATGCCCTCCATTCTGCTGTTAGGTGTTTGTTGTGGTTATTATATTTTTTAGTTCCCAAATTTCCATTTGGCTACCCTTTATATCTTCTATTTCTTTGCTGAGACTTGGTTTTTTCATTGATTTCCTGTTCCTAATTGTTCGTTTAAGTATTCTTAACATGGCTGCTTTAAAACCCTCGTCAGATAATTCTAACCTGCATTGAGTGCTGGCATCTTTTCTCCTTCCGTTTGAGATCTTCCTGGCTCTTGGTATGATGAGTGATTTTCAATTGACACCTGGGCATTTTTGTATTATGTAATGAGACTGGATCTTTTTTTTTTTTTTTTTCAAAATTTATTTGGTATTTTAGTTGGTATGACACTTAGTTGGTTGCATTGTCTTTTTACATTATATGGCCATGTACACTATATTCTGACATACATGGTACACAAAGTAAGATCCTTTAGAACAGTTATGCACAATACACGCAATACTGAATGTATACATTGGATCTCAGGACATGACTGACTGGAAAAGATGGACTAGGCATGTCGGGTGTTGGGGGAAGGAACCCGAAGTGACAGAACACACAGTAAACACACATGCGGTGTGAAGAGCAGCCGCAGCTCTGGCCGTGGTGCCTCAGAGACGGTGGAGCTAACTTACGTTAACCCATTTAGGGCTACAAAGACAGGTATCATCGGCATCAGGATACAGCTGCAGGGTTTGGTGAACCATTCCTATTTGGAACTTTAGGAAACTGACGTTTTTTCTTAGGCCATTTTAATATTACTTGAGTAACAGATCAGATAATAAGGACAATATACACAACCTCCAACTAAAATCCTGCTGTAGTCTAGACAGTGAAGTGGTACATTAGAAAACTTTAAAACTGCAGCTCCTTTTGGATCCCCCAAAGTGTATCTGCACTCTTCTTCAAACGGGCCTCCTCCTCAGGAGTCAGAGTCACCTTCACAACATCTGAAATTCCATTCTGTCCCAAGATGCAAGGGACACTAAGGAAGACATCATCTTTAATTCCATAGAGACCCTTAATCATGGTGGAAACTGGATGCACCCACCTAAGATTCTTCATTATACTTTCGGCCAGATCTGCCACAGACAGTCCAATGGCCCAGGAAGCATAGCCTTTCAGTTTGATCACCTCATAGGCACTGTCAACCACCTGTTTGTGAACCTCTTTCCACTGTTCCTTATCTGCATCAGTGCCTAAGTCAGGGTGCAGATTCTTCAGAGAGACACCAGCAGCGTTCACTCCACTCCATACAGGCACACTGGAGTCTCCATGCTCCCCAAGGACCCACCCGTGACAGCTTAATGGGTGAACTCCCAGTCTTTCCCCCATTAGGTAACGGAACCGGGCTGAATCCAGATTGCAACCACTTCCAATAACACGGTTTTTGGGAAAGCCACTTATCTTCCAAGCCACATAGGTCAAGATATCCACTGGATTGGAAACGACAAGCAACTTGCAGTTTGGGCTATATTTTACGATATTAGGAATGATGAACTTAAAGATGTTCATGTTACGCTGGACCAAATTAAGACGGCTTTCTCCCTCTTGCTGACGTGCCCCAGCTGTGATAATAACCAGCTTGGAGTTTGCAGTCACATTATAATCTTTGCCAGAGACAATTTTTGGTGTTCTAAGGAAAAGGCTGCCGTGCTGGAGATCCATCATCTCTCCCTTCAGTTTGTCTTCCATGACATCAACAAGAGCAAGTTCATCTGCCAAGTCCTTCATTAAGATACTGATGGCACAAGCCATGCCAACAGCACCAACCCCAACAACTGTAATCTTATTCTGGGGGGTATGTTCTTCCTTAAGAAGATTCTGAATCAGCTGATCTTTGAGAGTTGCCATTTTGGACTTAGAACCAAAAGGAATCGGGAGTGCACGTCGGGCGGGCGGGCGTCAGCGGCGCGCGAGGCTGGATCCGGACTTGGCACCAGCGGCTCCGACCATGAGACTGGATCTTATTTAAACCTGCTTTAACTGGTTTTCCATGCCACCACTGTGGCAAGGGAAGGGCAGGGGCTGCCTCCTTCCTGACAGGTGAAGGGAGAAGTCTACTCCCCACTCAGCCTCCATCAGTACACAAGGCTGGGGGGGTTGGGAGTTTGGAGTCCCCACGGGCTCACTACTGACACAGAGGTAGAGGTAGTGCTGTTATCACTGGGTGGTGAAAGTCCTGACCCTCCACCAGGCTTCCTCAGATACACCCGGCAGGAAGAGGGAGGGGAGTCTCACTCCAGTCAGTTGTGGGTGGAGCTCCAGGGCCAGGATCCCCACGTGTTCTCCACTGACCCTGTGGGCAGGAGGGGGGCCTTGTTACTGCCCAGGGAGTGGGAGGAATGAAAGTCCCGGCTCCCTACCTGGCCTCCTCTGGCATCACCTCAGACACATAAAGGAGGAGGACACCTCATTACAGCCTGGCAAGGATGGAAGCCCAGGCTCCCCGCTCGGCCTTTGCTGACAGGGCCACTGTCTTCCCTGTAGTGTTTGGCTGGAATAGAGTAGTTATTATCTGAAAGTTTTCTGTCTTTTGAGATTGCCCTTTTCTTCATTCCCTGGCTAGAGAGAGCGGTTTTTGTTGGGGCTTTTTTATGCATGCCCCTTTTGGAATTTCTCGGTTGCCAGCTTCCTTAGCTCCAAGTCTGGGATATATTTGGCAAAAAAACAAGAAACAAAAAACAAACACAAGACGGAACTCACCACCATGTATTTGCTTACATCCCAATGTCCCTAACCAGTCCGCCTTGTTCCCGCCACCTTTCAGAGTCTTCTTATGTTTGCTTTATATATAATTTCCCAGGGTTTTGTTGTACTTCATTAGAGAAATAGAGAGAAGTCTATCTATTCCATCTTCCCAAAAGGGTTTTGTTTGTTTTTAACATCCAAAAGTTCAGACATAATGTTCATAGTTTCTGCTACTAATTTCCTAGTTGAAATGTTAGATCTTTTGTTGGGTCCTTGATAAAATGGATTTTCTCTTGAGGTAGAAATGTGATTTAGCTCTTGTTTTTATCAGGGATGTTATGTAAGAGTATTTGTGTCCTCTGATGATAACACCTTCAGGGGAATCTGGAATATGACAAAAAGGTTTTTTTTCTTTTTCTCCTCTCTAGAAGGAATTGAAATCCAGAATCTAGATCAGAGAGGTTACATGGCAAACATACGATAAATACTCAATGAATGAATCAACAAATGAACAAATGCAGGACTAGTCAAAAATTAAAAGCACTAATGTCTCATCGCTCTGTGTTTGGGAAACTTGTCAGGTTATGTTATGGGTCTAGCTAAAGGAAATAGATTCTTCATATACAATAGAGATGAAGTATTAATTAGTACAACTCTTCCGGATAGCAATTTAGCAATACTTACTAAGGCTTAAGATTGTTCAAACTGCAGTAATTCAATTTCCTCAAGAAGTAAGAGTATATTAAAGACTTTATGGACAAACAGACATCACATGTAATTGTACCACACAGAACATCCTAACTTGTTCTGTAGTTCGACAGATAAATGGATTGATATTCATGATCTATCCATCCAATGGAATAACCTACAGAGAAGATCTTTCAACCCCTGCCCCTGAGGAGTCATCAATCCCTTTACAGCCCCACCAGCCCCCACTGCAATGAGGAAGGGGCCCAGGCTCTCCAGCCAGAGTGAGGAATGGGTGACTCAGTGTTTAGTACTATTGTCAGGCACTTACTAGATGCTTTCTACATTTTCTCTCATTTTGTTAATCGTCTTAAACTCTCAGTAAGTTTTATTGTAGTTTTTTAAATATATATGAGAAACTAAATTTTAAGTTCCTGGCTGGGGAGTAGCAGGCCTAGGATTCTGACTCGGGTCTGCCTGAGTTCAAAGCTTATGCTCATATAAGGCTGCCTCTCTTGGGTAGATTTATCTCCATTTTAGAGATAAGGAAACTGAAGTACAGAGATGTTCCTTATACATTCTGAAAAATCCTTGAGGTGGGCTACGAGAAGGCCAAGGTATTGTGTAGGAGAGAAGAGGTCAAGAGGGGGTATGCAAGGAATGTCTCTGTGTCCCTAATATCACAGGCTCCTCCCACCAGGGACATTTGCTAAACAGGACCACAAAGTCCAGCATGAAATAATTACAAAGAGAAACCAGCTGTGGAGGAGGAAGGAGGTGTCCGTCTTGTCTATTTAATGGGGTGACTCTGCCTTCTGACGCTCTGCTTCTCTCCCTCTCCAGCTGCTCAGTCCCTTCCTAGCTGCCAACAGTATGAGGTTCTTCCAACTGTGAGCCACTCATTAGATCCATCCAGAGGGTCAGCTCTGGATGAAGAAGGGTCAGTGCAAGATCCAAGGATCTTGGGGGGCAAGGGAGAGAGAAGGCAATGGTTAACTTCCTTCCTTCCTATCCTCCCTCCTTCCCTCCCCTCCCTCTTTCTTTCCTTCTTTCCTTTTCAAATGGCAGAACAAAGCGTTATTCTCAAAACGCCAGGGGAGACTGTGCTTTTTGCTTGGGCCTGGGAGGTTTTCAAAAATGCTACCTAATTAAATTTTCTGGCAAAGAAAAAACAGTTGCCAGACTCCAGGAGAAAACACAGTATTTTCCTAAGCTAGACAATGCTATCATAATCTGAACATGGCCAGGGAAGAAAGGTCCAAAAAGTGGTTTCATTCAGAAGAAGAAATGCATCAAGGATGACTGGGAATCTACCCCTGCCAAAAGGAACAGGGCACAGCCAGGGAGGGTCGTAGGGCCTGTGATGGGGTAGGCACATGTAAACATCTGTATTAAATACACAAAACCTTCATGTGGGAGGAGAAGACCCCTATGTGGACAAAATCAACTGCTCCTTATTTTGTTTATCAGTTTTATTGGTCATATATCCAAGATTCATTATATAACTCTTTCAAAATAACTAGATATTACAAGAATAGTTTACAATTCAGCTCTGATTGCACAAATACTTGACACAGGAAATCATTTTTACAAATACATATGTTTTCTTATAAGAATACTCTAATAAAGAAAATAAGTCTCTATACGTCTTTCAGCAAATCCTATGCAGGTTTTGCCCCATTCAACCACCATTTTGGGTTTTCCATCCCGGCATGTCCATCACATCCAATAAACCAAATTACAGTCTGCTGCTGCTTCTCATTTTCAACCATTACTGAGATTCACACTGTTAAGAGTTTTTAGGCTTCTTTTTCTAATCTTTCCTGATCTGAAGGAATTCACATATTTAAGCTAGAAGGGGTAATTTAAGCACCATTCCTTCTAAATATAGCTTGCAGCAATTGGTGCTTGGTGATCTCACTCCTCACTTAGGCAAGACCAGCTAGTAGCTTTATCCTGCACTGCACCAAGCAGGAAGGATACAGTCCTTGTATTCCATATAGTGCCTAAACCTCAAAAACAAACCCTGGAAACAGTAAGAAAGCTAAAACATTTGTTAATGATTAGAAGAAAGAACGCTTTTAAATTCAAGGTCTCTCCTAAGTTGAAGAAGATATAAAAGAAAGGATGTGACAGTAGTTCTGTAAAATACTGAAAAACTAAAAAATGTTAATCACGTAGGTCAATGGTGTATCATTTCCAAAGTGCCAGAAGATACAGAATCTTAAGACGCTAAGGCTAGCTGAACTCAGGATCTGGCCTCCTTCTTACGCAATGGCTTTGAAATAGCCTAATACTCCCTTGCCCAGGGGCACGTCATCATGTCATCATTCAGGCCGGGGGGGAACTTTGCAGAATACTGACCACGTTTACCTGAAGAGACAGGTTCTACCAGGGGGAACATTTGGCATTTATGCTATTCCTTCACTGTTACTGAAAAGTGTGTCCACTTGGAAAAGCTTGTCTTACTTTTCAGGTAGCATGAATGAAAACCAAGAGACTAGCAGTATTCTACAGTCAAGTTCCTGAGTACTACGCTCCAATTATCCAATATTCTTAAAAGGATTCTTTAATCAAGCCCTTGTCCAGTAAGAGACTGAGTACTTGGGGACTGCGATATGTCCCATTTCTCTTATATTTCTCTTGATCTCTCTTTCTCACCCCAGTGTAATAAACTGCTATAGGTTTTTACCAAAATACTGTAGCAGTAGTTGGAAATGAGTTATTTTGCATTACCAAAAGTGTTCAATCACATTGTAACGGGTCACATTTGCATATAACTAGATGGCCAAACAATGTCTACTGCAGTGATTTTGCAAATTCAGCATAGTCAATGTATCCATCATTGTTCTTGTCATCGTCTCTTAGAACACCATCTATTAAGTTAATCAGTTCAGCTTCACTCAGTGGTGGGGCCTGTTCATTCCCTTCCTACAAAATACAAATTAGACAATGATGAGTCGCACATTTTACTGGAAGTGCTTAGCTAATGTCTAAAATGTCCGTGCTCATGTGTCCGAAAGCTCCTTCAGTGTAGCATGTGGCTACTTCTAAGAATCCACAAACCATATATCAGACAGAGTCAATTCACAACAATGCAATTTAGATTTATATTTGCCAGTTAAAAAGAAAGATGCAATCAAAGCAGGCCCTTGCTTATTTGTTCTAAAAATTACTTTTCTTTCTTTTCTAATTACAAAAGTAATACACATTCGCTGTAGAAACCTAGGTCTGGCTTACACTGAATTATGAGGTTCCTAATTCCCCCAAACCCACAAACTCATCTTAGAGAAAAGCTCACAACCCAGGCTCTCCTGAGGGTCAGCTCTGGGTGCAACACGCCCTTGGAAAGTGCAAGCAGTCTGCACTGGACAGCATCTTGGGGTCCGAACAAGAAGAGGAAGGCACCGCCAGCCAGGAGAACCTGTTACCATCTCTGAGGTGAAGCTACTGGCCCTGCTCCAGAAGCAGATATAGCAGGGCTCACTGTGCTGAGTGCTAAGCTAACGCTGTCCGCGTCCTTGGCTGATTCTTCCTTTGCTACCTCTCCTGTGTGCAGCCTTTGCTCTCCTAGCACCACCAACAGCCTGGCCTGCCAGAACTGCTGAATCCCAGGTTCTCTCCCCGATGCAAGTCTCTCCCCACGTCCATCAGTCTGCCTCCCACAGCCAGAGATCTTCCAGTGGCACTGCCATTCTGCCGCACGAGCCCATTAGCGCTCCCCACTGCCTTCCCAGCAAACCCAAATCTGCTCTCCCGGCAGCCAGTGGGAGCACACTCACATCCCCAGCTCTGCCTCTCGTCCTCTCTACAGACTGCGGTGTGGCAGAGTGGGACAGACACTAGACCTGGAGACATAACATCTTGTTTTCAGTTCCCGCACCTCTAAACTGGGGGCAGTAACAGTGCCTGCCCTGCCTACTCACAGGCTTTTGCAAAGATCGAATGAGCTCTCTAACCCACTTGAAGGCGCTCTGTAAACGGCTTCATATGGAGAACTGTATAATATCACACAAACCCTCAATTATTGCTGAGTCCCTTGACCCCTTGGTCCCCTGGTTCGCCTCTCTTCTCAAATAAAACTTCTCCCCTGCTCTGCATTTTCATGTGGTCTGTCCTTCAGGCACTGGTTCTCAAACTCCAGGGTGCAGCAGAAATGCCTGTAGCACTTGTCAGAGATACCAGGCCCTGGGACTTCTGCCTCAGTAGGTCACCCTTTGCGAGAAGGGGCTCCGAACAGGAAAAGGCAGAATGGAGTGGTGAGCAGGAAAAGGAGATGCAGCAATACTGTTGTACAAGGACAGCACAGGTCATCAAGACTGGGGACTGAACTGCCGGGGAGGGGCGGGTGGGGGGGGGAGGCTTTCCAAGACGCTGTCCACTGAGCCTCGGCCGACCTACCTCCTTATGGACGTGAGTGATGGCTGTGGAGAGCTCTAGGCCATCAAGCAAATTATTGCCGTCATAATCATGCATTTTGAAATAATGGAGCTGCAGTTCTTGTGGGGACATCTCTGCTTCTGGTTTGTTGATGACACCTTCTAGATGCTCCATGATATGCCTAAAAACCAATAGTTAGACTCAGACCACTCGACAGCAACCCCAGGATCATACCAAAACTTTAAGGACTGGAAAGTTCAAGATCTTAAAGTTCACCCATCCCAGAAAAACAAACAGAAAGAGTGGCAGAGCACACTCAAGGATAAGAGACACAGGCAAGGCCATGAAAGGGGCAGGGGAAAAGTCAAACAGTTCACCTGTTAAGCTGGCAAGACTATGGGTATTTTTCCCTCTTTATTGTTAGAATGCTGTTATAAAACCTTTGGGGGCTAGCAACTAAAAAAATGTTTTTGAACCAATTTAAGGATAACAAATAATGTGTGAGACTAACTGGCCCAGGACAAAAGTTGCAACAAATAATTCAATGTTTAAATGTGCCAATAAAAAAAGAAAAATGCCTGGTCAGTCAAGAAACCTTAGTTCCAGCCTGGGTTCTGCCACTACTATTTGTGTGTACGTGTGAGAGAATGTGCATGCACACATGAGTATGAATGTGTGTTTTGGGGGGGGGGGTCTCTACATCTGTCTTTGGTGAAAGAGAGAGACAGAATGAATTCAGGCAAGTCATTTATCCCATCTGGGCCTCAAGATCCTCCATTTATGAAACCATGATGGAAAAAAGACTGCCTGATTTACAGGTAGCTATAAGGAGTAAGTATCGTTCTTGAAAAATGTCAAGGAGTTGTACAAATAATAGAGAGGGAAGAGCGGATGGAGGGAGCCATCACAGCCAGCTGTAGGCTGCAGCTGCAGAGGGGAGGCCCTGGGACCCCAGCCCTGGCTGAATACGTACTCTTGGTCGTGCACTGTATTCTTATCCAGGCCCACGCTGCCAGGATGGGAGAAGCTGGCCCCAGGTTTCTCAGCCCCGGCACCTGGAGCACAAAAGGCCCAGAGCAGGCCACACAGGAAGGGGGTTCTGAGCAGCTGCAGAGATCTCATGGTCGCCAGTACCTGGGAGGTGGGGAACATAGAAGGTGCAGGTAAAAACACCAGAGCGAAGGTTCTTTCAAAACGTGACACAGCGTGCTCCTGGGGAAGGAACTCAGTGAAAGGAACAAGACTGCAGAAGACTGGGCCTAAGGCCAGCTCTTCCACTAGACTGCGGGGTGACCTTGGGCACGCCAAGTCCCCATCATTCAGACTGGGGGTGGGAGGGCTCCATGACATTTCCTAAAGTTCCTTCAGAATGCCAAGCAACTCATGAGAGCTTAAAGGGATTTAAAGATTATTCCTGCCTACAGGAAGCTTACAGTCTGGTAAAATACTTCCTATGGAGAGCACTAAAAAAGGCACAAAGTGAGGTGTCCTAAAGAAAAACAAAACTGAAAGTTTAGAGGAAGAAATTTCCTCTGCGTGAGGGAAAATCAGGGAAGGCTGAAGGACCTGGGGACACTTCTGGGCCTGGATGGACAAGCACACACTGGACGTGCAGGGACTGAAGGACTAAGGCAATGGTGTAAGCGAGAAGCAGGTCAGACAAGTGGGAAAGAAACTCCAAGTGGTTCAGTTGGGGGGAGCCTAGAGGCTATGAAGCAGGCAGAATAGTGGACAAAGGACACAGAGATTGACCCGGCCGTATGGGATATGGCTTTGCACACTAGGCCAAGGAGGCTGAAATTTCTGGAGGATGAATGGGGAGCCACTGAGGATTTGTGAATGGGAGAGGAGATCGAAGCTAGGTTTCAGAATGGCTCATCCAGCAGCATGCGGGGGGGGTGGGGGGGCACTATTTAGTGGAGCAAGACCAGAGATAGGAATGTGGTAGTTAAGGAAAGCGATGAGGCAGGTCACATGAAGGCCTTGCAGCTGGGGACACGGAGAAAAGGACATTAACCCCTGCCTCGTCCATCTTCCAGGACAGTGGCGAGGCAGGTAACCCAACCACTGTGAAAGATCACTGGAAAGAGTTACGTAGACATTAGGAGGCCATCAAGTACTCCTGGAGTTTGGTTAGACTAGAACTGTGGTCAACGAGACATAGCACCACTGCAAGCTCCTGACGGCAGGAGTGCTTCGTTCCCAGCGTTCCCCACCAAGGCTCAGGCAGGCCTCTACTAACTGTGTGCTAAACTGAAATTCCCAGTCCTTCCGCGGGCTTATAGACTGACCTCAGAAAGGAAGGTGAAGGACGGCCAAGAGACCTCCACACCAACACAAAGACTACACTTTCACCTCCCAAAAGGCAGCGCAGATTCTGCTGGTAACAAGGCCAGTGATTTCTAATGGGCCAACTGTAACCACAACCCCAAACTGACAACAGTAAAGAGAAAGCTTAAGGTACTAATCATTCCCTTGCACCCACCTCACACAGAGCTCACTCCAAAGCTGCTGCTACCTCTACTCCCTGTACCTGAGGCTGAGAAGTAGCTGTGTTGCAGCCCCCTCACCCATCCCAAAAGGTGGGACTCTGGGAGAATGTCATCCCTACAATGTTTGGGAATATTACCCAAACCCATTTTGCCTATCGACAGTATCCCCTCCAACAGTCCTCTCCCTAAGGGAACAACCACCACTGGGATATAACTTCCAGAGGGCCAAAAAGCAGCATCTAATCTTACTACCATACAGGGACATCATAATGCAATGTCATACTTAACAATAAGAAAAGATTTTTAGGGGCACCTGGGCAGCTCAGTCGGTTAAGCGTCTGCCTTCGCTCAGGTCATGATCCCAGGGTCCTGGGATTGAGCCCTGCATCGGGCTCCCTGCTCAGCGGGAGCCTGCTTCTCCCTCTATCTCTCCTCCCAACTTTGCTCTCTTGTTCTATCTCTCTCTCTCAAATAAATACTTAAAAAAAAAAAAGATCTTTAATATCTTTTAATAAAAAAGAGCAGATTGCCAAAGTCTGTAAACAGTAATTTTGTAAGAAAAAAAAAGTGTATGCATATTTCATATATAGAACAATGACTAAAAACTGTTAAATATTATTTTCTGAATTACGAGGTGTGATTCTGATTTTTCTTTTTACTTCTCTATGAATTCTAAAGTTTCTACTAAAAATATGTTCTTTCTTTATAAATATGTATTTAATGTAATTTACCCCATTATTTTGTTCCAATATGTATGGATGGAATTTAAAAAAGGGGCTTTCATTTAATTCTCATCTCTAGAAAATAATTCAGGAACAGAAACTACATTTCCAGTTTTATCAAATAAAACTGTCCTGACCCTGACAAGGCCACTGCCACTGTACCTGGTACCTGAAAACAAGGTCTCAAGTTACTCCCAGCAGTTAATTGCCCAGGCCAGAGCAGAACAGCTTGGTCTAACCAGGTATCTTAAGAGTTCTGGGACAGGAGAGACCAGAGAGGGAAGCCAGTTCCAACCAAACCTCGTAGACTCAT
Source organism: Halichoerus grypus (assembly GCF_964656455.1). Lineage (NCBI taxonomy): Eukaryota > Metazoa > Chordata > Mammalia > Carnivora > Phocidae > Halichoerus > Halichoerus grypus. The sequence continues at coordinate 71,482,297 of NC_135721.1, read as the reverse complement.
GCACAGTAGACATCTCTTTCTCCAGCAAGCCTTCTTCAATACGGAGTCTGCCTTAGGCATTCTTCCCATATGCTCCCCAGTGCCTCCCTTCAGAAGGGCCCTGACAACTGCTGTGAATTCAACCCTGAGAACTGCCTGATTACTTGTAAGCGCTCCCTGCTGGACTGAGCTCTATGAGGGCAGGGACTGAACCCACATTCCCAGCATCAGGCACAGTGCCTCGCACAAAGGCCGGCAGTTCTCAGCCTGTGTGCCATGGTCCTTAAGGGTTGGGAGGATTCCTTCACAGATATACTGCCAAGTTTTGATGTCAATGTAACTGAGCATAAACCTTTTTTTTTTTTTTGAGATATCTATCAGACAGTTGAGTGATCAATGAACCCATAGCACCATTTCCTATTACTATATGGTTGGAGGCTTAATATATCAGATCGTGTGTGTGTGTGTGTGTGTGTGTGTGTGTGTGTGTGGGTGGGTGTGTGTGAGTGTGTGTAGGAGGGACAGGTTCTATTTAAATAACACCAAAAAGCAACCAAGTGATAAGCAGTACAGTAACTATGTACCCACATTATCCCTTCTTCAAGGGAAGCAGAATAAAGGCCAAGAACCACTGGTTTTGAACATGTCCTATCTTGGTTCCCTGTAGCAGGTTTCTAACAGAACACAACAAAAGCCCAATCTACAAACACAGAGGAGAAACTCTCCCTCCAAGTGCTACAACGAAAACAGGGAATCTGACTGTCACCTAACCAAATAAACTGTCACATTCCAAAAGAAACATAAGCAACTCCCCTTTGCCTGAAGAACATGTTGCATCACCCATACTCCAATGACTTAGTTCAAGGCCATGAGCAAACAGTAGATAAGCCCCAGCAGTTCCCAGGCTCACTGCCTTCTCTGAGAAATTATACAGGCCAGACTGGAAAAAAATCCAGAGGAGAGACTTCTGAAGGCAACTTCAGAACCCAACCCATGCTTTGAGACATCCCTCACAAGGAGCCTCAGTCCCGGAAGGAGAGTGCCAGACCATGCTCAGTGGTGGGTCTTTTGCAGTGCCTGGAGTGTAACAGGGCTCCCCTCGCTGATCCAGCAGCCTCTTCCAGGCCCAGAGCCTTTGCTCCCACTGTTCATTAATCCATCCTCCCTCTCCCTTCCAGGCCCCTTCACGCATCATCTGGGGATTCTTACAGCCACATCAGTCATTCTCTCCTCCCTCCTGAGTCTGCAGCCTCTCACAACATACAGTCACATACTGTTCTCTTTCCCTCCCTCTGTGAGGGCCAGGAGCCTATCTTATCTGTCTCTCCCTTACTCTACCAATCACAAAGTGCTAAGCTGCCCAGAGAATAGCACACCTTCACATCTGATTCAGGGCAGTGGGTTCTGGCACCCAGATATGTTGTTCCCTACCACAGAAGATCTGGCCTAAGTTAGAAAAATAACTTCCCTTTGGAGCCCTCCCACTAGGGCTGCCCTGGCCAGCTTGGCCCACCCTCTCCTCCTATTGTCATTAGCCCTATCAGCAAGTAAGAGTTTGGAGCCAGCCTTCCTCCCATAAAGATTGCAGCGGCTGTTTGCAGCTTTTGTCTCATGCCAGTGGCCCTGAGTTAATTCACACTCACCAATACCCAGACATCCTGTACCCAAAATCAGTGCCAAAGAAAAACTCTGAACAATACTTCCCATTTCCCACTGCTATGGTCCTGGACTGAAGACAAGAATAGAATGAGGTTCCTAGGCCAAAGAAATTGCTACACAGGTGGCGGGTGGGGGGTGGGGTTGAGAATTGGTTCTGAAAAGCAGAGCATTTAATAACTTGATCTATATGTTTATTTGGAGAGCCCATGGAGTGGCCACGCTTCATTTGTGCATTCAACCAACACACTCCTTACTAACAGCCTGGTGCCACACAAAGTACTGAGGACAGAACACTGACCCAGATGGGCTCCTGTCACACTGATTACAGCCTGGTGGAACAGAGAGACCAGTAAACAGACACCCATGGAGTACCACAGAAACCCCAACCCACACCTGGAGTAACACATGAAGGATAAGAAGGGTTTTTTCAACTAAAGTGTAGTACTTCAGGCAGAAGGAAAATAATGTAACCAGCACCTAAGCCTATAAGAAACTTGGTCCAATCCAGGAACTAAAAAAAGGCTCGGTAAGGTTGAAGACACAGTAGAGGCAGATGGAAGGATATGATTAGCTTGTCTGAATAATTCTGCAGGTTGGCAGGGAACTGAAATCTGGTACTCTAGGATAAGCAGGAACTGTACCTGGTCCATGTGATGAGGGTTGTTTGGCCAGGGGACCTAATCCATTGGAGCAGAGTGGGGAAGAGAACTAGAGTAAGACAAAAAGAGTAAAAAGACAGTTCATGAAGGGCCTATAAAAGCTCTGTTTTAGAGCTTGGAAGAACAATGAGAATCCACTGAAGGCCGGAAAGGGAATGGGGGAAGAAGGCGTCTGGTGACACGATCAGATCTGTTTTAAGATCTCACTCTGGCTTTCCAGTACATAACAAACTACAGAGGCTCAAGAGGTGCAGTCAGGAGGCTACTGAAGTAGTCCAGGGGCAATGGTGGCCTGAACCAGCTGCAACAGAGGGACTGTGGATCAGGCGCGAAGTGGAAATACCTAAGATGAGATGTTCGGTGGATTCGATTGAGTGGGTAAAGGGGTGCCGTGCCGGAGGGGAGAATGACGCCCAGGTTTCTGGCTTGGGCGCCGGGTGCTTGGCGGTGCCATGCCCAGATAGAGGATACAAGAGGAGGTCGGCTTCCCCTGCCTTCCACTCGCCCGGCCCAGGACCTGTTTGTTGTCTCTCCCAGACCAAGACCTGGGTACCGGCAGGAGACGGAGATTAACGCCCCAGGCCTCTGTGCAGGTCGTCCCAAGAAGGCAGGGACTTGGCCCCGGCCGGACCCATCTGGCTTCAAAGGCCCCGGCGGCCCTGTTCCAGGAGAGACGATCTGCTCCCAGCCGGCTAAGCTTTCTGAGGCAGCGACCCGCACCCAGACCGCTCCCGCCCCCTCCCGCCCCCTCCCTCCCCCCGGGACCTGAGCCCAAGGCCCCGAGCCCCGAAGAGGGGCGCCGGTATCCCGCCCCGCTACGGAAACCTGAGTGCTGCCCCACCGACCTCATTACCTAGGGTTGGGTCACAGGCCTCGGAGGCCGAAGCCCGGGCCTCAGGTGTTCTCGAGTTCACTCACCCTCACTGCCCCGTTTCCAAGCAGTTCTCCCCAGACGCGAAGCCTTCCGACATGAGCCTCGCCAGCCCCCGTCCTCAGAATGCTTTTATTGGCCCCGCCCCCCGACCCGACTCGCCGTGCGCACGCGCGCCCCCTTCTGCCCGCCCATTGGCGCCAAAGAGCCCCGCCCCTGCCCGGCGACCCGCCGTGTGGACCGCTGGGGTGATTCTACGTGTAAAGGGCTCAAGCCCAGCAAGGGCCAGGCAGACGCAGTTCCTTTGCCTGCCTTCCCTACAGCGACAGTCGGCTCAGGTCCGGGTTGGGCTACCTGAGCCTTCAGGGTGTCGGCAGGTTGCTGGGAATGTAGGAATGTAGTCTGGCGTGGGACGTAGGATGGTTAATGCGGATGGGTCGGACGCTAGAGCTGGCTTCCAGTCTGCCTCCACCTTTACAGGTTCCTCGGTTCCTCCGCCTGCAGGTTGGGAAGAAAGATAATAAGAATCCTAATTCCTCTCCTCATGAAACGCCTAGAAGACGCTGGAGCCAGCCACGGATCCTGCGATTCCAAGAGTGGCCGACTAACAGCCTTTGCTTGTTGTATTCCACAAGCCTCATCATCTTCGATACCTTTCACTCGTATTATACGAGTCCCACCAAGATTTTATGGGCAGCTCAGTTCAAATACCACCTAACTTGTGCAGTTAGTGGAATCACCTATCTTAGTAGAAGACAAAGCACTTCAAGAAAAAAACAGATGCACAAACAAAAGAAAAGCCCCGCATAATGCTGCTCTTACAACTTTCCCCAATACAAGACTGTTCCATGAATATCCACTGACCAGATGGGTAAATGAATGTGGAACTGTCCTTTTTTAAATCCCCTATCCCGCTTGTGTTCATAAAGATACATAATCATCTTTCATATGAATCTGGATCCAGAAAGGGAGAGACTGGGAGAGAAAAAAAGAGGTTAAGTACATGATCCCAGAACCCTCCCTGCATTCTGCTTTAGCAGATCAGGGCCTTGAAAGTTGGCCAAGGTAACTGCCATTGACAGTGCCTCATTCCTTCTCCCATCTTCATCTGAGGTTGAAATCTGTCAACCCTCTTCCAGAGAAAAAGCCCAGGATCCCAAAGTCCCTGAAGAAACCCTGTTAATTCAAGGCCCCCTTCTTTCCTTACTCTGAAGTTGTTTGACCTAATTCATTCTTCAGCCCTGCATCTGCCATCCATCCATTCTTCCATTTGCTCATTTATTCATTGATTCAGTAACATTTCTTGAGTACTTCTTACGTACTAGACACTGTGCTAGAAGCTACTAGATACACAAATAAGACATGGTCTTGTGCTCTCATTCTGTTTGCCTAATGCTTCCACTTTTTCTGTGGATCTTAGCCTCTATCATCTCTCTCTTGAATTACCAACTGCTCCCTCTCTAATAGACAATTCCCATCATCATATAAGCTTGCTCTCTGGTTTCCTCCCCACCATGCTACTGAAACTACTATCTCCATGCAAATACAGTGGTCCCTTCTCTGTTCTGTTTTAACTTGCCCTCTCAGTCCTATTCAACACAGTCAACCACTCCCACTTTGAAACACTTTCTTCTCTTGTTTTCTAACATCATGCACTCTTAGTCCTCCTACCTCACTGGCTATTCTTTCTTGGGTTCTTTTCACTGGCTTATCTTCTGCTCAATCGATAAATATCAAAGCACCCAGGGTTCTTTCCTGAGTCCCTTTTTCGATCTACCCACTCTCCTTATATGATTTCATCTAGTCCTATGGATTTAGGTGCCATTTATAAGCAGGTGACTTCAAATTTTTCTCTAATGATGACCTCTCCCTGTAATTCCTAATTCCTCAAAAAACTGCATACTTGACATCTTTACATGAATGTCCAACTGGCATCTCAAAACTTAACTTGGCCTCCCGCCAAATTAATTTTCACCCCCAAACATGTACCTTTCTGTTTTGTCCATGTTAGTGAATATCACTGTCACCCATTTATTTGTTCAAGCCAAAATTCTAGGAGCTATTCTTGTTTTCCCCCAGCTCTACTGAAGTATGGCTGGTATCCATGAAACCATCATCTGCTATCTGGACTACTGGGAGAGCTTCCTAACTGATCTTCCCACACGCCTTTCTTGTCCCCATTCTAGTTCATGAGTGAGAACACACATTAACTTAAGCCATTTATAGGTGAATATTCTGTAACTTGTAGCTGAACCCATTCCTAACAGGCAAACAATTCGGTACCACAAGTAGGACACTTAAAAACAGACACTAAAATGTGGAATTAGCTAAGGAAGGTTATGGTAGCCAGTGGTGAAGACTCTCTATCCCAAATTGGAAATTTGGTGACCAACTTGTTAAGCTGTAGTGAAACTGTCCAACTGCTGTCACTTGCTGTGCCTTGGATACAGACTGCATGCCAACCAACGTAGTATTGCAGGAGAAATCTCAGGAACAATAGAAAACTTTAGTGGTGTTGGCTTTTTTTTTTCCTTTAGTAGCTTTCAGCAAAGTCCTTCAAGAGAGTGACAAATCTAGATTAGAGATATCTGATTTGAAAGTAGAGATTAAAAATAAGGCCTTGGTAAGAGAGGAACCCCTTACTGGCAGCTTACAACCTAAATTGGCCAAGTCCCACAACTTGGAGCCTCACTGGTCTGAAATAATTTTCTTTGTATACCCAAGCTGAAGCCAGGACAAGTGGAAACAGGGAAGGGGCAGCTTTATCAAGAGATAAGATTGAGGCCCAAGGTAGCGAAAATGGACTCAAGGTGGCATCTCTCCCTGCAGCTGTTGTTTTGAATTGTCTCAACTATAAGTGAGTAAAAAAGAAGCCCCTCGAAGACTTAAATATTCTAATACTCCATTTGCTGGTTTTGCAAAAATAAACACTTGAGGTATACACAAGAAACTAATAAAAGAGAACAGAGGTGAGAATAAGACCTTAATTTATTTTTTTGTATTGCTTTTTCTTTTTTTAACCAAAAAAAAAAAAAATGTTACCTGTTTGGAAAATAAATTTTTTAAATCTTTAATTAGAAAACCATTTAAAAACTACATAAGTTATTTGGTTGTGATTACTCAGGCATGGAATTGACCAGAAGCCTAACAAATGATTGAGGGAATCATTTGTGTCCCTAAAGTCTCAAGCCTGGTCAACATTGGTCTGTTACTGTTTAACCCTTAGGGCAATCCCTGGATTTCTGAGTTCCCTCCAACAGGGAGGAGGATACAAACACTGTGCATTCTGCACAACCAAGAGACAGAAGTGAGAAGCCACCAGATTCCCTAATGAAAAACTTAACGCACTGCCACGGAAGAGATCCCTTGCTCTATCTGTCTAGCAGGAAGTGATGTGGGTTACTGAAGGGGGTATATTATGCTTTCCATTCTTTTTTTTTCCCCCAAAAGGAAGCTTTCGTTGTTTCTTCACATTGTGCATTGAAAGTGTTTTTATACATTTTATTGTTGTACAGTTGTAGAGGAAAGACACACTCCTGTTTTCCTTTACTCAGAAACACGATACCTCTGACACCAGGTACATGGATTTTTCTCCGCGCAACAAGCAATTCTCTGCAACACCAGCTGAGTGTACTATAATGCAATTCAATTCTGACACTAACTGGACTTAGGGCAGACCCCACAGTTTAAGGGCTCAGTCCTTAAGACTGTCCCCCCACTTCAGATGACAGTCACAATTAGTAGATCCCCAGGTTACCTACAAGTTCTGTCTGACCTGGCTACAAATTGGAGGTTCCCACAACCCCTTCTTTGGACTTGATCATTTGCTAGGATAGTTTCCGGAACTCAGGGAAATGCTTATGTTTGCCAGTTTATTATATTATAAAAGATAGAGATGAATAGCCAGATTTGGTAATACAGAGGGTGAGGTCTGGAAGGATCCCAAGCTCAGGAGCTCCTGTCCCCGCTGAGTTGGGGTGTACCACCCTCCCAACACATGGTCACAACCCAGAAGCTCTCCAAATCCTGTACTATTGGGATTCTTATGGAGGCTTCCTGACATAAGCATGATTGATTATTATTAATAGGTCAATCCCCAATCCCTCTCCCCTTCCTGGAGGTTGGGGAGTGGGGCTGAAAGTTCCAAGCTTCTAATCATGGTGTGGTCTTTCTGGTGTCCAGCCCCCATGCTGAAGCTATCCAGGAGCCCACCAAGAGTCACCTCATTAGAACAAAAGACACTCCTATCACCCAGGAAATTCCAAGGGCTTTAGAAACTGTGTCAGGAACCAGTCAGGAACCAGGGTCAAAGATCAAATATTAGAACAAAAGATGTTCCTAGTGTTCTTATCACTTGGGAAATCATAGAGGTTTTAGGAGCTCTGTACCAGGAGCCAAGGGCAGAGACCAGCATATATATTTTGTATTAATTCACAATAGTATACACAAAGGAAAGTACACATATAGAAAAGCATACAACTCAACAAATTTTCGGCAATGGAACACACCCATATAACCAGCACCCAGATTGAGAAACAGAACATTACCAACACCCTGGCATTCCCCCTTGTGTTCCCTTCCAAGTACTACCCTCTCCCCAAAAGGAACTGCTATCCTGACTTGTAATAGCACAGAGCCGTTTTACCTGTTTTTGTATTTTCTATAAATGGAATCACACAGTACATACTCTTTTGTGTCTGGCTCCTTTGACTCAACATCATTTTGAGATTCATCTATAGTGTGTGTAGATCATTCTCATTTCTGTATGCTATTCTCTTCTACTGTCTCTGCACATCTGGGTTTGAGGCTCTTACAAATAATGCTGCTTTGAATGTTGTGGAACATTTCTTTTGTTGCACATCTGTTCACATGTCCATCAGGTATCTACCTCGGAATAGAAACTGCTGGCTCATAGGGAACACAGATGTTCGGCATTATCAGATACTGCCATAAGTTTTCCCAAGTGGCTGTGACAACTTATACACCAGCAAGAGCATGGGACAGTTCTGTTGTTCCCCATTCTCCCAACACTTGGTACTGTCTGTCATTTTAGCGGAAAACTTAAGCTTTAGCTTGAGTCATCAGGCCATGAGAAACCACATTTGGACCTGAAAGAGGGGCCTGCACAGAGTACCTGGACTCCATGCTATCTGTAGGAGCTGGGTGAAAGTTCAGGATTATCTGCTTTATGGAGGAGTAAGTATGTTCCATGCAAAATGTGTATATGGGAAAGGAGTGTGAGTGGGTTGTAGGTAACCAAAGAGCTGCACCATGCCGACTCTAGTGAGTTAGACTGGGTGGAACCAGTTTCAATTGTCCACCCTCTTCCTCCCGTCAGTCTCCACAATAAAGGCTAAAAAACATTAAATACTCACTTTTCCGTCTTTTTGGCAGCTAGACGGGCACGTGACAGAGTTCTGGCAGTGAGACACAGGGAAACCTGGGAAATCTTCTGCAGTTCTGATAAAAGAGCTAAGTGACTGGTGCAGACCTTTCCCCTTCTTCCAGCCCCGAGTGGATCCGGATGTACCCCCTCAGCAGTCATCCTCAACTGTGAAGGAAGTCAGGGAGAATTTCAGAAAGGCTCCCCCAATGCTCTGCGTCTGCTGAATCAGCACTGGCAGGGGCCTGCTGCCAGATACCTTTTAGGTGGGGAGAACTCCTGTTTGCTTAAGCTACTGTAAGACCGTCACTTGCATTCCAAAGCATTCCTAAGTGATACAGAGGCCAAGGGAGATGTGGGCTCAACTGAACTGATCAAAGTGAGGTCAGTGGTGGGGTGGGGGGGGCGCGCTCAGGGAGCAGCTAATGCGGAGGACTGGGGAGCAGCCAGATTGCAGTGCCCGAAAAACAGCGGGTAGGTAAGCCCCGGGTACAGCAAATATGGGCAAGTCTTCCAAGCACTGGCTGTGAAGGGAAAGGAAAGTAGCTAGAGGGGACACAGGATTCAGGAAGGGTCGTCTTTGAGATGGAGTGCCATGTGTATGCCTACATCCTTTTGGAAAGGAGCCAGCAAAGATGAGCTTGAAGAGACAGCAGAGTGGACAAAATTGAAAGGCCAAGGTTACTAAGGAGGCAGGAGAGAGAGGATCCACAGCCTAGATGGGTACTAGGCGGAGATTTGGGAGGCATGGCTATTTTCTGACAGTGCTGTGATTGGAGGAGGGGTAGGGAGACTGAGCAGGTTAAAGTTTGAAATTATCATGGTGTAACTGGGAAAGCAAACTGAAGGCTTTCTGGCCTGAATTGAAGGTCTAGTTGAAACTGGAAATTAGGGTGCCAGGGTGGCTCAGTAGATTGGGTGTCTGCCTTCAGTTTGGGTTGTAATCCCGGGGTCCTGGGATGGAGCCCCATGTTGGGTCCCTGCTCAGTAGGGAGTCTGCTTCTCCCTTTTCCCTCTGTCCCTCCCCTGACTTGTGCACTCTCTCTAATAAATAAATAACATCTTGAAAAAAAAAAAAAGAGGGGCACCTGGGTGACTCAGTCAGTTAAACGTCTGCCTTCAGCTCAGGTCATGATCCCAGGGTCCTGGGATCGAGCCCCATGTCAGGCTTCTTGCTCAGCAGGGAGCCTGCTTCTCCCTCTGCCTGCTCTGCCTGCCCTTCCGGTTTGTGTGCTCTCAGTCTCTCTCTCTCTGACAAATAAAGAAAATCTTAAAAAAAAAGAAAAAAGAATATCTTATATTTGAATGAATGAATGAACAAATAAATAAACAAACAAACAAACAAACAAACAAATCCTCTCCCTCAATCCCCAGCTCTTCCTCCTCTGGCTAGCTGCCATTAGTGACCACACCAGGGCCGAGGGGGGAAGGATTGGAGAGTGGTGGGAGATAAGGAAGTTCCTACCTGACTGGTACAGTAAGTTGGCTCCTCCCCTTCTCCATTTGCTACTGTGGCTTCCCAGCTGGGACCCTCACTACAGTTCCCTTAACACCTCCCCTTCAGAAAGCTCCTGGTCCTCTCTCAGTATCTGCTTTCCCTAGCACTCTAGCAGATACCCTTTTGGGCAGGATCCCTTTAGAGATGATCCCGAGCTGGTTCAAGGACTCATGCCTTGGGTGGGATTTGAGAAGAGCCCAGGGCAGTGTCCCTACCTTCCCCAGGTGTTTTCCAGGAGATGGCAAGCCCCTGGGAGCCCAATATGGGACCTGAACAACGAGAAGCAATACTGAGGGTGATGTCTAGGGCCTAAGAGCATCCTTCAGGAGTCCCCAGTCCCCAGCATGGTTCAGCAAAAAGGAGGCAAGAATTCCCAAGCGCTCCCAGGGGCCAGGTGTAATAGCAAAGCAAACCAGGTTGAGAGCTTGGGACGGTGATGAGGAGAATGCAAAGTACACCCCACTTGACAATAAGAGGCCATGGCAAGGCTTCTGACATTAGTGGTACATGCAGAAAGCACAGGGGGTGACTGTCCTGGGCATACTTGTCTTCAGAGCCATTCCTCCATCTTCTGTATTGTGTTTTGCATCACAAGGGGGCTAGCCCCAGCAAACAGCATTTCCTAGCCTCTCTGGTCAGCTGCCTTCTGCTGGCTCAGCTAATAGAGGACACCAGGAAGGGAGGGATCCGAGGATAGAAGGGAGAAAGAAGCTGCTTCCACTGGCAATAAGCCCCGGTGACCTCACCTTCATAAATTTAGTTCACATTTGGGTCCAGTGACTTTTACGAATTCCAGGTACTCAGATTCATTGATTCCCCCATTCTAATTCCCAAGGTCCCATATGTTTTTAGTCAATGCCTTAACTTTCTCATGAAGGACATGATTGGTTTATAAATTCATCTTAGGTTGTGATATAGGTTCCCATGGTATCAGACACTGCATCTGGATTTTAGCTGCTTACGTTCAGCAGCTCTAAGAGAAAAGAGACTTTTTTTTAAGACATTCCTAGAGGCTCTGTAGTTTGAGCTAAGAATTTAAAATTCTGGGTCTGTGATTTTTTTCAATTTAACTTTTTTTTTTAAGTAGGCTCCACGCCTAACATGGGGCTTGAACTTACAACCCTGAGATCAAGAGTCACATGCTCTACCAAATGAGCCAGCCAGGCACCCCTAATTTTTTTAAAGCTCTCTTATGCTTAAAGCCATCAGAACCAGCCAGCCAGCCTATCTTACATTCTTTGTGTTCCTCATTCCGTCACAATGACCTGTCACTCTCCCCAAGAAGCATGAGTACCTCTCAGAGTACCTGCAGACGTTCCAAGGGGTGCCCAGGCACAGGTAGTTTTAAAGATTACTTTCCAGGCCTTCTGTTTTCATACACGCACTCTTTGCTAAAATTGACTGGCCCAACAAGGACCTGCCTTAGAACATGAAGCCACTTCTCTTTTCCAGCCTCCCTTTTAGTGATCATGCTCCCTTTCCTACTTTATACAATGAAATGGCACCCTGCATTTTACCAAGATGCACTGTCCCAGGATACACAAAGCATAAGATAACCACAAAAGGGGCAATTCAAAAGACTCATGCCACTAAAACCTGCTTTAATCAAGACACTGGGGTAGGGCTTCATATTTCTCCTCTTATTCTTATTTCTGATAAGAGTGAAACACAGTGGAGTTTTGGCTTCTATTGGATGTTCTGAATTCAGACATACTGTACATGGGGGGGTGTGGAAATGATGGCCATCTGGATTTAATGACTTTGCTTCTTCCATCCCTGACTATTATCAAAGAACTCATGGCTTCTGGTGAAAAATCCCATGACTATTGACTTCTTAAACTTCGAAGCAGATATACCTTCCCCCTACTAAGTTAAACACGTTAGCATTTCTTAATATTCCTTTTATCTCCTCTCTTCCGCCATCATGTTGTTCTTGTTTGGAATTTTTGACATTAGTTCTTCTGGATAAACATTCTCTTTTCAGGGCGCCTGGGTGGCTCAGTCGTTAAGCGTCTGCCTTCGGCTCACATCATGATCCCGGGGTCCTGGGATTGAGCCCCACATTGGGCTCCCTGCTGAGCAGGGAGCCTGCTTCTCCCTCTCCCTCTGCCTGATGCTCCCCCCTGCCTCTCTCTGTCAAATGAAAAATTAAATATCTTTAAAAAAAAATTCTCTTTTCTTCAATCTTAGACATTTTTTTTTAACAGCAGTATATTTATCAAAATATTAGATGACCCTGACATCCCATATCTCTTGAAGGTTGTCCTGGATTTGTTTCTCTTACTTGAACACTTCCATTAAAGGTATTTTCAACTGTGGCTTTTTATGTGGCAAACTTCTCATAACATGCCCGAGAACATTTTTATTACTCTCTCTCATTGAAATGAAAATTTGGCTGTGTATAAAATTTAAGGTTCACAGTTCTTTTCCTTTAGTACTTAAATAACTACATGATCATAAGAAAAACTATATGACCATCTAAAAAGATGAGGGAAAAGGCAATCGATACCCATTCATGATAAAAAAAAAAAACCACAAAATTTTCAGCAAACTAAGAATAGAAGGGTAGTCTTGAACTGATAAAGGGCATCTATTCAGGGTACCTGGGTGGCTCAGTTGGTTAAGCGACTGCCTTCGGCTCAGGTCATGATCCTGGAGTCCTGGGATCGAGTCCCACATCCGGCTCCCTGCTCAGCAGGGAGTCTACTTCTCCCTCTGACCCTTCCCCCTCTCATGCTCTCTCTCATTCTCTCTCTCTCAAATAAATAAATAAATAAATGAAATCTTTTTTTAAAAGGGCATCTATTCAAAACCCTCAGTTAATGTTTTTATAGTAGAAGACTGAGTGCTCTTCCCCTAACATCAGGAACAAAGCAAGGATGTCCACCTTCAACTATTCACCATTACCCTAGAGCTTCAAGACACTGCAGGAGAAGATACCCAAGGCATACAGTGTTAAGGAAGAAGTAAAACAGGCCTTATTCACAAACAACATGATCATGCACATTGGAAATCCTAAGGAATCTAGAAAAAATCTAGAATTAAATGAATTTAGCAAGGCCACAGGCTACAGGTCAATACACAATAATCAATGGTATATCCATATATTAGCAATGAATACATGGAAAACGAAATTTTAAAAATATCATTACAACAGCATCCCAAAATATAAAATACTTAGGGATAAGTCTTTCATTATTTTGAGTATACTCTTTTTTTATAGTCTTGGAATTTTATTATCTGAAGTTATTGTGGTCCAGTCCTGCTGCTATATCTATTCATTTGACTCTGTCAAAGTATAACTCAGAGACCTTTAGGTACCTGCATGCAAATGGCATACTCACTTATTTTAAAGAGAAGTTAGACTCTTAGACTCTAGACTCTGTTAGACTGTTAACAAGAAGGGATTTAAAAGAGAGAGAGAGGAAAAAAAACTAGACACTCAAGGAACAGTAAGTGTTTAGATTTTTTGGTTTGCTCTTAGGGTTGGGGAGAGGCTAATGGCTCAGCTAATATCTGGCAGAGTCTAGTCTGTGATGTGTGCTCTTAAACAAGCTGTCTGGTGAAAACAAAAGAAACAGTTTTAGCTACTGACAGATTCTTCTGATGAGTTGGAGATTTTAATTGTGGAATATTCATGCCAGGCTGATGCTATGTAAGATCAGGTCTATACCATTTCCCTCCTGAGAATTTCTTAGCTCTCACTCATGGTGATTATATCCTCCTGCATTTTGTAATTTTAGATGATGAGCTCATCTTTAGTGGGGCTTTGTGTATGGGAATCCTGTGTGGCCAGGATGGAGGGTGTGTTTCTTCAGAGAGATTTTATGTTTGCTTCTGTCTGTTTGGTATCCATTTTTAAAGTTAATTTTTCAACCCGCGGGCCCCTAGTTTCTATAGGAAGTGTAAGACTGAACTCTAAACCTGAATAAGAGCAGACTGATATTATAACTTCTCAGGGGAACATTTTTTCCCCAATCAAGAGGCGAGGCTAAGAGATACAGCTTCATAGTTTCTCTGTGTGTCTCTGCACATTTCATTTTTGGTTCATACTTTCACCAAAGGTATAGCCCTTTGAGAGTCCTAGTTTTATGTGGAAGTATCAAGTCTATCTCTTTACTTTTGTTAATCAAGGTCTCTTCTTTTGTTGCTACAGGTCCATTCAAAAATGCCTTGGTTCTTGAGACCAGTAAACTCCTGGGGTTGGGTGGGCTCCACATCAGCTCATCCAACATTCCCTCTGCCCCTCCCCTCAACTGAGCTCCCTCTTAATTTTTGACCACTGAGAATGTTCCCTACCTTCTGTGAGCTTAGCTCTCTCATCAACTGAAAGCTTAATTTAAAAAAAAAAAAAGCTTATTTTACCATGATTCCAAGATGTTTTCAAAGAAAGAGACCATGTATGGTATATATTCATATATAAATGTAGTATGAACGGCAGGAAAAGGCAATTCACAAACCTATTCCTGACTTCTCTCCCATCTTCCCCCCAAGCCCCCACCATTATGTTTTGCTCTTCTCTAAGCAACATTAATAGTTGTTTTCCCTTCTCTACCCAACATCTAACCTCAGTTTTAATAATAAATGAAGGGATGGATGAGTGAATGAATCAGTTAAACAATTCATTCACTTACCCATCAGTGACACCTACTGTGTCTTTATCTTGAATTCTGATTATTACAAATATACTGAAGATTACAATAACAAACAGAAAAGAAGGGAAGAGGCATGAGAGACATTTTAAAATGTATTGAGTACTGTATCTCTTTAAGAAAAAAAAAAAAAAGCCTTGCAGAAATTGAATATTGAAACTGAAAAGGGCAGAACTGTAAGACACAGACGAAGTTAAAACTGAGTTCATAGACGAATGAGCATGAACCCGACTGGTAGGGGAAGGCTCCACAGCGTAGGTGGGAGCTGGGCTGAGCCACTGGTGTTGACTCATGAAACTGGGATCCATACAGGCCATTAGCTAAACACATGCAATAAACTATAGACTGAAGTCTGGCTACTCACATTATAAAAATCTCTTCACATAGAGGACATTTTCTATGGTGATCATTTCTGCCCACCTAATAAGATTTAATTTATAAAACTTTAATTGGCATTTTACTTTTCAGATTCATAGTCACTGTACGATCTGAGGTAGTTAATCTTTCTGGAGTTTTTCCAGCCAGTGTTTACTCCAAGAATTAGCTCAAATCCTTTGTTTAGTCATCAAGTGGTTCATTATTCTTTGTAAGTGACTAGGAGAAGGGTTCTCAGGGTCCGTGGTACACTCAAGGACCACGCCTGACATGGAGAAAATTAAAATAAGGGACTTCTTTTGGTAGAGCATTCTTTTTCAAAAAAGGGTAAAATTTTAATGATAGAAACGGATATTCTGGAAGAATATTTTATTTTAGTAACTGCCATATATTCCCAGAACCTTCCAGAGTATTTAAATGAGCCTCTCCGTACTGATTGATGGCTCATCCTCTACTGTATGGAGGTAGAACAGAGGAAATGGAGGATAAAGTGGGTCATTTTAGATATATCATTATATATAATAATATTATTAATAATAATATATTACCAGGATTGCCAAGATCAGACCTAAAGCAAACAACCCTCTTGCATCCAAGTTCAACGAGAGAATTTAGTGTAAAACACTTTGTCTTCTTTTTCTCACAAGGTCCGTATAAATTTGCTCCATATCTGCTCAAAACGTTTCTGAAAAAGCTCACATAGCCTTTATCCTTTATAATCAAAACGTTTCCCCTAATGTTGAGTGGCTTGAAAAGCCCAACCCAGAGTCTATCAGGAACATCTTCTATCTGCAGCTACAAACTGTGGTGGGCATACACAACATCTGTGTGATTGCTGGTGCCGTGTACAAGGTAAATGGGGGTGTGGGGCAGAGCTGAAGGTGCTGCAGGCTCCCAGGGGGCAGGCAGCAGAGGGCTGGAGGGCCGAGGCTCTCAGAGCCAGGCATGGGGGCTGCATCCCTAGCTGCAGGAGGCCAGCAGCGCCGCCAGCCAGGGAGAGGTCCCTGCGTCCAGGGGAACAGCTCCTTGACTCTGCACATCTTTCTCTCCCTGCTGACTCAGCCTGGCTTGGGATTGCCCAGGGCTCAACTCATTATCTTGTTATCTTTACAACTTTATTCCCACTGCTTACAAGCACATTCTTTCCAGGTTTCTTAGTTGAAATCCCCAGAAAGAAGGCTCTAGTTGAGCCCATCTTTTAGTGCCAAGCCATCTGTAACAGCTAATTAATTGGTCCATGGGTAGCCCGGCCTCCCTTGGGGCAAGAGCTTTGGTCTGTGGTCACTAGTGTCTACAGGGACAGGGCATGCAATGAGGCTTTGGGGGTATGAGGGAGTGATCTAGATTCTGTGAACATGGGGAAGGTGACAGATCAGGCCTAAAGCAGCACAGATGGTGGCCTCCAGGAGTCCCTTGGGAAGTATCTCCTTCCGCCTTTACTCCCCTACGGCCATCTAGGGATAGGCCTCTTTCAGTCCACTCTGGAGCCCATTTGTTTTAGCCTGGATTCTTTAAAACCTGAGCCTGGGGAAAACTTACTAAGATTTTATTGGGATACCAAAATGGACACTCGGGCAAAGGGAGCCCTGGCAATAAGTAAGTGTCCTATCCTAATGCAGAATCTGCTCAACCTTATTAAAAAACAAGGAAAGGTTTAATTATTATATCTGGCCTATGAGACTTGGAAAAATGTAAATATCCAGTGTTATGAAAGTACATATAGGGAAAAATGTCCTCTGATGCACCGTGGAAACGCAGATCAAAAGCCTTGAAAAGGGCTACACCCTCTAACCTATCAATTTCATTTGTAATGTGGAATTGAATATGTACTCCTCATGTGAAATAAATATAGCCCTTTAATTTTCTATGATTCATCTTACTTCCTCCAAAGCACCCATCTTGATAGGAAGTGAGAGGAAACTAAATTTAGTCCACACGACTAAAACCCAGTTTAATTCAGTATATAAACTGACCATTTAGATACTCAGTCTGTCAAGGTAACTGCCCAGGCTCTCATCAATTCTTCCACTTTACCATAGGTTTAGGTACATAGGGGATGGGAGGGCTTACATATCCTATGGCAGTAGGGAAAAGGCTCTCTGGAATTTATATATGGTACAATCCCATTTCCACTATTACAATAAAAGTGCAAGGGGCACGTGGGTGGCTCAGTCAGTTAAGCATCTGCCTTCAGCTCAGGTCATGATCCCAGGGTCCTGGGATCAAGCCCTGCATCGGGCTCCCTGCCCAGTGGGGAGTCTGCTTCTCTCTGCCCCCTCTCCCCACTTGTGCTCTCTTGCTCAAATAAATAAATAAAATCTTTTTTAAAAAATAAATAAAAGTGCAAGTGTGTCAAAGTGTGTCAAAGAAAAAAGGTCTGGAAAGATATAAAGCAAAGTCTTTGAGTTATCTCTGGGAGGTAAAATTGCACTGGGCTACAACTGTCTTTTACATTTATGTTTTGGTTTAATTTTGTAAGAAGCATGCCTTAATTTCATATTCAGAAAAAAACAATAATGATGTTTCATTCTGATAAAAAACCAGTCCAACAGGATGTTAAGTGGGGTTTTGATTGAAATGCCAAGATATGATAGTTATTGAGCATCAAAGCAAGGTGTGAGCAGACCACAAAGATTTCAAAGGCAATCTTCAAAATCCGGTTAGCTGTGTCTTGGTCCTCCACCCAGGGAATCCCTCCCCCAGAGAAAGGGAATAAGAGAGTCAGAAGAGGGGAGATTCCGGGAGGATTCTGTGAGGAGGACTTCCCTGGGGAATATGCAGGGTCACCTGCTCCCTCCCCTCCAGTCTAGTGAGAGGCTTCAAGGGGACAGACCACTCAGGCAGCTTGAGGTGTGGTCACTGCCGTCACTGCCGCAGGGCATAGACAATGGCCCAGTGTGGGCTGGTTCTGGAAGACTAAGTAGCCTTGGCTGAGAGAAAAGGGCCTGGGTGAAAACTGCTCAACCCTCTGGGTGCAGTTCAAATGAGACAGAAGTCCAGGGGACCAGGTGAGGAGGAGGCAGAGGTAAGTCTCCCTGGGTTGAGCCCAACCAAGAGTGGCCAGTGAGGACAAGGGGGTCCCAGCAGTGAAAGGCTGGGTGACAAGTGCTAGAGCTGAGGCTGTAGGAAGCAGGGGGCAGGGGGCCCTGCTGAAGGAGAAGGAATTGAGTCAGAGAAACCCAGCAGGGGAGTCTCCCAGGACCTCAGGGAAACCCCCCAAGATCAGCTTTAAATATCTGCCAGGGGACCTATGGCCTATGGGTCCCCAGGTATAGGGCCCACAAAGCCATTTTACCAGGACTAGCCCCCTTCCCTCTCCACCACTCCCCACTTCAACCTTAAAGGCCAGAAACAGGGGTGCCTGGGTGGCTCAGTTGGTTAAGCATCTGCCTTTGGCTCAGGTCATGATCCCAGGGTCCTGGGATGGAGCCCCGCATTGCATCTCACCACATCAGGCTCCCTGCTCCGGGGGGAGCCTGCTTCTCCCTCTCCCCCTGCCTCTGCCTCTGCTGGTCCTCTCTCTCTTGCTCGCTCACTCTATCTCAAATAAATGAAATCTTAAAAAAAAAAGGCCAGAAGAACCATGAGAGACGATGGACTCTGAAAAACAAACTGAGGGTTCTAGAGGGGAGGGGGGTGGGAGGATGGGTTAGCCTGGTGATGGGTATTGAGGAGGGCACGTTCTGCATGGAGCACTGGGTGTTATGCACAAACAATGAATCATGGAACACTATATCTAAAACTAATGATGTAATGTATGGGGATTAACATAACAATAAAAAAAATTAAAAAAAAAAAAGGCCAGAAACAGCAGCAAGAGGAGGAAGAAGTGAATAAGAAAGAGAAGGAGCTAAACACACTCCCTCCCAGGCTGCCCACAGCCCACCTGCCACAGGCCCTAGCTTTGGGGGAGTAGGAGAGAAATCTTATCTTTGAGTGAAGATTTATATATTGATTAGTATACTGGGCTGGACCCTTTTAATTACTTAATTAAGCCTGCATTTATGACTTAAAGTGACCCCTGGACATTTACCTAAGGGTGCCAAGAAAAATTTATGGGCTTGGTAGGATTTTTATATACAGTCTTGGAAAAGACCAACCTAACCCCCATTGGAAGGGATTAAAAGCAGTGGAAGACAAAAATAAAGTGGCTTTGGTGGACATAACCCATTAATCCTGCATATTCAGCATACTGGTTGTACAACATTCCTTTTTTAAAAGCCACTCTGCCTTGAGTTTCTAGCTACACTATAGCAGTGCCACCCAGATGTTGGCTAGGAGCCCCTCAGTCCTCGGAGGTCTGGGTATAATGGGATTAGACCCAGCCAATTCCACAGCCTGGAAAAGTTGAGTTTGCCCAGTAACTTGTGCTCATTCTCAGAGACTTACTCACCTGAGGTCTCCCCAGCCTCTTATTTCTGAGTCTGTTTTGCTTTCCGCTTTTCCCCCTCATCAGCCTGGATGCAGAAATGAGCATCTCTTAGCATTCCCTCTTTAGAAGAATCTCCTCACACAAATAGTTATGAGTTGTGGAGACTTTCCTGAAGGTTTTCCGTCTTCTTAGAGTGGGGCAGTGTTAGGTGGTCAGGGAGGTCGTTGCAGTTAAAGTTCACCACACTGAGTGACTGCTATTATTCCGGTACAGTGTTAAATGCTGGAGACCCATCATTCTCAAGATACTTACAGTCTAGTTGGGGAGAGAATGTAAGAGAATATAGTAAGTGCCTGTTAGAGCCCAGGTTGCCATGGGAGCACATGTGGTGGGGGCATGCGAACAGGCCTGTGGTGAGGATGTGGGAAGTCAAGGAAGATTTCTCTCTGTGATAAAATGGCAGATTATTTAAAGAATCAAAGAATTTGAGAATGCAGAAATACAGTAAGAGATGTTAAAAACTCCAGAGATGGGTTCAACAATTTAGATGCATGAGAAGAGAGAGTCAATGAATTAGAAAATATGGCAGAGGATGGGGCGCCTGGGTGGCTCAGTCGGTTGAGCGTCCGACTCTTGATTTCGGCTCAGGTCATGACCTCAGGGTCCTGGGATAGAGCCAGCATTGGGCTCCGTGTTCAGTGGGGAGTCTGCTTGAGGAATCTCTTCCTCTCCTTCTGTCACTCCCCCTGCTTGCATGCTCTCTCTCTAAAATAAATACATAACTCTTAAAAAGAAAAGAAAAGAAAGAAAGAGAAAAGATAATAGGGCAGAGGAAATGATCTAAAATAAAGAGAGACAACATAGAAAATCCAAAAGCAAGGGTAAGAGATACAGAGAATACAGTGAGAGAATCTTACTTTTATTTAGTTGGAGTCCCAGGAGAAGAGAACGAGCTGAGAAAATATTTGAAGACATAAAATAATTTTCCACAACTGATGAAAGACTTTAAGTTCAGAATCACAAAGAACAACAAATCCCAAGCAAAACTAATTATAAGAAATCTATTCTTGACACATTAAAATAAATCTGCAGAAAACAAAAAAAAAAAGAAAAAAATTGAAGACAGGCAGAGGGGGAAAAAGATTGTTTTCAAAGGAGCAACAGTTAGACAGACAACTGACTTCTCAACAGCAACAGTGGAAACCAGAAAACAGTGTAGTATCTTGAAAGGCTAAAAGTAAACTGCTAGTCTAAAATTCTACATCCAGCTAAAAATCTCCTTCACGTGTCAACATGAGAAGACACCTTTGGACAAAAAAAAAAAGAGTGATTTATTCACTAGCAAGAAACACTGTATTAGTTTTCTATTCCTATGTAATAAATTACTACAAACTCAGGAGCTTAAAACAATACCCATTTATTTTCTCACAGTTGTGTAGATGTGAAGTCCAGGTAAGGACCAATTAGGCTCACAGCTCAGAGACTCACAAAGCTGAAATCAAGGTTTTGGATAGGGGTGGGGTCTCATATGAGGCTTGAGGTCTTCTTCCCAAGATCATGTGGTTGAAAGTGAGGTCTAAAAGAAGTCTAAGACTTAAAATTATATAAAATATATTCTCTGATACAATGAAATTACAATGAGAAAAAAACAACTTAGAAAACTCCACATTTATTTGGAAAATAAGAAACACTTCTTTTTTTTTTAAGATTTTTTTTAAAAGATTTTATTTATTTATTTGACAGAGAGAGACACAGCGAGAGAGGGAACACAAGCAGGGGGAGTGGGAGAGGGAGAAGCAGGCTTCCCGCAGAGCAGGGAGCCCGATGGGAGGCTCCATCCCAGGACCCTGGGATCATGACCTGAGCAGAAGGCAGACACTTAACGACTGAGCCACCCAGGCACCCAAGAAACACTTCTAAATAACACATAAGTCGAATAAAGTATCCCATAGGAAGTTAGAAAATATTTTGAACCGAATGTTAACAAAGTTTTTAATGTATCAATTCCCACGGGATATAGGTGACAAAGGGAAGTATATAGCCTTAAATGCATATATATTACAAAGTAAGAAAGATGGAAAATTCATGAGCTAAGATTCATTCTCAAAAAGTTAGAAAAAGAAGACATGGGATACTATATTATTATTCACAAAGATTCACTAACCCAACTCTGGGCATCAACATCAGGCTTAGCCCTATTTCTTGCTCTAGTCAATGGAATGCATACAGGAGTGTGATGTGTCACATCTAGACAAAAGGTTTAAGATTCAACATCGAGTTCACCATACTGTCTCAGTTTCCCTCAGCTATGATGACTGTCAGTGTTCTAGACAGCAGCTGTTCTGCTGCTCAAGCCCCAGGGTAAAGACAATGTGGAGAAGAAGCCAGCCAACCTGGACGGAACAGGTAGAATGACTGAGAAATAAACTATGTTGTAGAAATCCTTGAGATGTTTTTTTCAGGATCCTTTGTTGTCTCAACTTAACCTAACCTATCCTAACCCTTATAGAAGTCCAAAAGAAGAGGCAACTGCGTGGCGCAATCGGTTAAGCATCTGACTCTTGGTTTTGGCTCAGGTCGTGATCTCAGGGTCATGAGATCAAGCCCTCCATCGGGCTCTGCACTCTGCATGGAGTCTGCTTAGCATTCTCTCTTTCCCCTCTCCCTCTGCCCCTCCCCTGCTACATGCACTCTCTCTAATAAATAAATCTTAACAAAAAAAGAAGTACAAAGGAAACCCAAATACGGTAAAATAAATGAAATAATAAGGATAACAGCCTTAAAGAAACGGAAAAGAATGTGATATAGAGAAGATCACCAAAACCAAAAGCTGGGTCTTTGAAAAGACCAATAAAACTGATAAATCCTTAGAAATTATCAAGACAATGAAAAAGAGAGAAAAAAATTTAAAAGAGAGAGAATGCACAAATAACCAATGCCAGCAATGAAAAAAGCAGGTATCACTATACATTCTATAAACACTAAAAAGATACTAAGAGAATGTTATGAATAATCTATGTTGAAAATGCGAGAAGTTAGATGAAATGAATATAGTCCTAGAAAAATACAACTTATTGAAAATTGATCTAGGAAGAAATAGAAATTTTAAGTCCTATAAGTTTTAAATAAATTGAATCAAAGTTTAAAAACTTTGAATAGCTAAGGGAAAAATAATGCTTACTGTATACAAACGCTTTGGAGAATAGAAAAAAAATGGTATACACTCCAATTCATTTATACGGCTAGCTTAACTATGATACCAAAAGCCAATGAGGATAGTTTCAGAAGAGAAAATTTAGCCAAATCTCACTCATGAACATAGATACAAAAGTTCTAAATAAAATACTGTATCAAGAAACATATAAAAAGGAAAATACATTATAACCAATGTGGTAGATAGTGTAATAGCTCCTAAAGATGTTTATTTCCTAATCCTCAAAACCCTGTGACAATGTCATCTTACATGTCAAAAGGGACTTTGCAAAGCCCAATGTAATCACAAGAGTCCTCTTAAGAGGGAAACAGGAGGGTCAGAGTCAGAGAGATGTACCCATGGAAGCAGAGATTGGAGTGATGGGCTTTGAAGATGGAAGAAGGGACCACCAGCCAAGGAATGCAGCTGGCCTCTAGAAACAGGAAAAGGCAAGGAAACGTATTCTCCCCTAGAGCCTCCAGAAGAACTGCAGCTCTGCCAACACCTTGATTTAGCCCACAAGACCCACTTTGGATTTCTGACCTCAAAAAATTGTAAGATAATAAAGGTGTGGTATTTTAAGACACTGTGTATTTGGGAATTTGTTACAGAAGCAACAGGAAACAGATACAACTAAGTTCATCTTATTCTAGAAATACAAGGATGCTTCAACACTGGAAAATCAAAATAGTTCACCATATAAGTAAATTTGAAGGAGGAAAATAATACGATTGCTCAATAAATAGAAAAAATTTCATAAAATTCAATTCCAATCATCATTAAAAGAAAAACAAACTTTTAGCAAACTATGATTAAAAGGATTTTTCTAAATCGGATATCCTTTATCAGACGTTGGAGAAAAATCAACACGTTGTACCCCAAAACTTGTATAACATTGTATGTCATTATACTTCAATAAGAAAGAAAGAAAGAAAGAGAGAAAGAAAGAAAGAAAGACAGAAAGAAAGAGACAAAGGGAAGAGGGAAGCTGGGAGTAAGCAATGAAAAGTAATTAACTATAAAAGAACAAAAGTAATTACCAAAAAAAGCACTGAAGTAATTACCATAAAAAGCCAGTAGTTACATTTAGAAAGAACAGGGTTGTATTTGGGAAGGGATATACTGGGGGCTTCTGGGATGCTGGTAAAACCCTACTTTTTTCTAGGTGGTAGTTAATGAAAGCGCTTCATAATAATTATGTTTTATGCACTTTCCTTTAATTGTGTTATTTTTCACAACAAAAATGTTTTTATAAAGGTAGAAAAGAAAGAAAGGGGGCACCTGGCTGGCTCAGTCGGTGGAGCATGTGACTCCTGATCTCAGGGTTGTGAGTTTGAGCCCCAGGTTGGCAGAGAGATTACTTTAAAAAAAAAAAAAAAAAAATCTGAAAAAGAAAAGAAGGATTTGAAAAGCAGATAGAGCAAAGCTACATTTTAAGGCCTAAAACTGCTAATAATCATTGAAGGGCAGACACTCAGGTTGGCCTTAGGAGTGGTGGAGCTTAAAATCAGACCAGCTAACATGAGCTGAAAGGCTCTGAGCGCTCCTGGGTTGGGCTGACTTCTCACCTCCAGGATAGCAGAATCTGGGCAGAGAACCAGCACTGGCAAAGGCTAGGAGAAAGTGTGGGCCCAATGGAGTGGGTCCCCATTGTGGCAGTCCTGCAAGATGGCACAGAAGGCACCGAGGAGAAGCAGGAGTCCTCTGGGACCCCAGGGAACAGAAGGGACCCAGGTGATGGGAGGGAAGTGAGTGCATGGAGAAGGTGCTAGTATCTCAATCATGAAATGGAGGAGGAGTGGGGCTAGAAGACATCCTGGAGCTCTCATCTCCCAGGCCTGAGAAAACTTTTTAATATTCTAGGATTCTAAAATGAACATGATAAATAATTACTGAGTGCAAAAGCATAAAGGAGTCATGGTTTTGAAGCTCGCCTTTGTAAGGGCCTTATCCCTCACCTAATGATTACCTGCAGTTTTTCTGGCAGTTGTCAAAGGGAAAGACCGACCATACAGCCAGCAGAGTTTTCATGGCAACATTCTAGGAGGGCTGGTTCGGCTGGCCAGTCTACAGTACTAATCGTTAAGACATGAGACAGCATGGGCCAGAAATGCTATGAACCAACAACCACCGTCATAAGTGAAAGCTTATGTCCAAATGTAAGGACTGTGGGCCACGTGACTACAGAAGACAGGGCAGGCTCTGTATCACACACACTGATGATCTGAGTGCATGAAAGGACTGTTAGCTTGAAGAAATTTAGGGTTTTCAGGGTTCCTGTTGAGAACACAAGGCTCTGGGGGGCCCCGAATGGCAAATACAAGAGTATGAGAGAAGAGGTGAGTAGAGGTGGGGAGGGGATGTCTCCACCTCTGGAGGGTCTAATTACTCCCAGCACTGTCACAATGAGTATAAACCAGAGTGATTTGATGGGGTAAGGGGATGTGGTAATAAACAAACATAATACTTCTTTGTATCAGTACACAGGAAGAATCAAAACCACCTGCACTCAGCTTACTGTTGACATTGACATGAGTTTTCGAGGGTTAGGAAACTCTTGCCTGGGATGAGAAAAGTTGTAAACAACTATTGTTTTTTGCAGAAATTTCAAGAAGTAACCTTTTTTCTTTTTTCTTAGTAATCTCTACACCCAATGTGGGGCTTGAACCCACATGACCCTAAGATCAAGAGTTGCATGTTTTACCAACTGAACCAGTCAGGTGCCCCTCAAGAAGTAACCTTTTCAAGATTTTATATATTTATTTGAGAGAGAGAGAGCAGGAGGGGGGGGAGGAGCGGAGGGAGAGGGAGAAGCAGGCTCCATGCTAAGCAGGAGGATCCTGGGATCATGCCGAGTCAAAGGCAGACGCTCAACAGACGGAACCACCCAGGTGCCCCAAGAAGTAACCTTTTCAACGAA
The DNA here is from genome assembly GCF_964656455.1 of Halichoerus grypus. NCBI lineage: Eukaryota > Metazoa > Chordata > Mammalia > Carnivora > Phocidae > Halichoerus > Halichoerus grypus. Next base: position 71,456,736 of record NC_135721.1, on the reverse strand, counting down.
CTTTGCAACTTTTCAATAGACTGCATCTAACCACTTTTTATTCTCTAAGACTCTTTGAAACCCTTGCCTCAAAACCCTCACCTTGTGCCGTCCACCGATACCCACCTATTGTATCGTGATTCGTGCCCAGTCCCAATCAAGCACTGGAAAAGCTGCCTTAAAATAGACCCAACCCTTCATAAATATCCTGATGTGGCCCCCCAATACAGACGTTACTATGACTAGGCAGAGCTGTGTTTTCCTTTCCTGCGATCAGAACAAACTCAGCTTTGCACTCTCACAAAGTTGTTTTGACACTGTTTTTGGGAAGCAGCATTCGATTATGAGGCCTGCCAAGACCTCCTCGCCACTGTGGTCAAGACCCTGACTCAGAAAGGATGCTCCTCTGAGGCCCTCGAGCCCCTCAGGAGTCTTTTAGACCACGGCAGTGAGAGATGTAAATCTTGCCTTGGGCCTGAGCTCCCCAAATACAGGGTCTATTTGTCTCCAGGAATAAGGAACCCCTTTTAGGAATCCTTTGATTATCTGACCATATTGGAAAATCTTTTCTCCTCGGTCGATATCTGCCTTATTACGAATGACACTACTCCTTGTCTATTTCCATCCTGCTCATTTTTGGTTGTGCATCTGTAAGAGCCAAGTTGACAGTGGCAAGGACAGATATGGGTCCCAGTAAGTATGTCCCTAACCTGGTCCAGGGACAAATTTTTTCTTGGGCCACTTATGAGAACTTTCCTCAGACTTGTTTTGAGGTTCAACAAAGATCTCTCCACATATCCTATCTCCTGGGAAGTATAAATTCATCGGAGTTGCAGATGGAGAAGGTCTAGCTGTGACATTGGGAGCTCTGAGCCACAGGATGCACAAATGACTCTTGACTGACCATTTCCAGGCTCTCATGGCTCTGTCTCAGTATTAACCTCAGTCCATGCCTTCCTCGGGCCAGACTTTTGCTTCTTACATGTATTTATGCTATAGCCAAATTTGTGCACTTATGTTTCCAAATAGCATCATTTCACCAAGGATAATTTAGAATTACAGTGGCCACCACGAGGGAATTTTGATATGAACAAAATTATTTACTTGAGAGGTGCCTTAGAACGTAAAGGCAACATAATTCCAAGCATCCAATGGTCTTCATTATTTTTTATTAGCACGAGGAAGCATCCAAAAGAAACTGGATTGCAAAATTACTCCCTTGATGGATTGCTTGGCCAAAGCAAAAGAAAAATGTGAACAAGTTAAATCTTTTAGATTCCCCCCAAACCACAATTCAAGCCTACTATACTCTTCCCCCACACTATGCTCCTCCATGTCCTGCTACCCCTCTCTTCCTCTGACCCACTTCCCCTCCGTCCTGGCCAGCCAGGTACCCCAAAGCTCACTTACCTCATTATTTTTTTTATTTTTTATTTTTTAAAGATTTTATTTATTTGACAGAGAGAGACACAGCGAGAGAGGGAACACAAGCAGGGGGAGTGGGAGAGGGAGAAGCAGGCTTCCCACGGAGCAGGGAGCCTGATGCGGGGCTCGATCCCAGGACCCTGGGATCATGACCTGAGCCAAAGGCAGACACTTAACCGACTGAGCCACCCAGGCGCCCCTCACTTACCTCTTTAAAGTAAACCTCCTGCGGAACAGAGAAAACCTTTTATGGTAGATTTTAAGCTCTGATTTCATTCTCAGCTGAAAGCCATCATCAGAGACTCTGCAGGGCCTAGACAACAGAGAGAAAACATTACAGAGAAATTTAGAATCATTTGAGGAACTTATAGCCCAGAGCAGCCACATATATTTCAATTCATTCCTATGTGAGTAGGAACGGCAGATGCAAGGAGTTCAATGAAAAAGTCAGAATGGGAAGACCCCCAATGGTGACTAAAAAGGCCTTCAATTGCACAGGGAACCGAACGGGTTTAGAAAAGCTATAGAGTTGGTCAGGGTCTTTTGGAGGCTATCCTCTGTCTTTCCCATGAAAATAGATTGTGCTCTGGTTCAGTTTTTCAAGCCAAGAAAGGAGAAGTGTGATGGAGACCTCAGGAGTAGGTTAATACCTATCAACAGCATGCAGGAGTTGATCCTGAAGCAGATGTGACCCTGCTCGCTCTCTTACTTTTTGTGAATGGCCTTGAACCAGAAATAGAGGAACAATAATGTGCAAGCAAAAGTAGAATGGGAAAGGGTGCCTGGGTGGCTCAGTCTTTAAGCATCTGCCTTCGGCTCAGGTCATGATCCCAGGGTCCTGGGATCGAGTCCTACATCGGGCTCTCTGCTCAGCGGGAAGCCTGCTTCTCCCTCTCCCACTCCCCCTGCTTGTGTTCCTGCTCTCGCTGTCTCTGTCTCTGTCAAATAAATAAAATCTAAAAAAAAAAAGTAGAATGGGAAAGAGCCCCAAGGCCAGACCTCCCAAACCCTGCTGAATATTTTGAAAAGAGTTCTAGAACTAAGAAATGAACAATGAAGATATCAATGAAGGTGTTCAGTTTCTCATTCTACTCTTAAACCCACAAGGAAACATTTCTCTAAAAATTAAAGGACAACCTACAAATGTTTTACCGATATGGGCGGGATAATATCAATCTTAAACCTGACCACTACTGCACAACCTTTTCCTTGGAGTCTTCAGACTACTCCAGTCACACATTTATCCTCACCATGCCTTCCCCAGGCCCCAGCGCATAACCATCAGCCTCAAACCTTTAACCAAGGAACACCACACTCATTAACTTAATAGCAAGGGATTTACTGTGTGAATGGAACTGCCATATTAAATGCTTTCCCTGATGGTCCCTTCCTTCTGGTTTGGTCCCAGAGGACTTCCTTATTCATAATAAGATCCTGGCTCATTCGGATAATGATTTATGAGTACTTCTGTGTGTAAATCAAGCAGACTGAAAATCTTTTATCAGCAAAAATTCTACTGATACTCTACTGGAGCTAAACCCATCAAGGTTCAATCTCTACCCAAACCTGCCTAATAGCCTCTAAAACAAGGCAATAAAAGAAGGAATAAAACTAATAATCAAAAGCCTTAAAGAGAAAGGAGTCTCATACCTTGTCCCAGTCTTTGTGACACTCCTATCCTCTCAGTTGAAAAACCCAGTGGGCAGGAATACAGATTTGTTTAGGACCCCAGGGCTACAAATTAGTCACTGCCTCCTTCCCATTAGGATTAAACTCAAGTACTATTCTATCTTCAAGGCCTACAGAGATCATGTGTTTTACAGTTGTAGATCTATGATGTGTTTTCTTTGATGTCTATTTTTTTAAGATTTTATTTTTAAGTAATCTCTACACTCAACATGGGGCTTGAACTCACAACCCCAAAATCAAGAGTCGCACACTCCACCAACTGAGCCAGCCAGGTGCCCCTCTTTGGTGTCTCTTTAAATCAAAAATTAATACTTGTCCTCTCCAGGGAAAATCAACAATAGTACCTGGATGACCACTATGCCTCAGTTTACTGAGCTGCCCTCCTACATTTCACAAGTCCTCAACCAGAACCTCAAGAGCCTTACATTGCCCTGTAATTCTATTCTTATTCAATAGGTGGATAATCTTTTGTTGTGTTCAAAGTTGAGGTGAGCTCCGATGCTGATTCATCTACTGCTTGCTCTTTTAGCTCAGAGACAGCATTAAGGGTTCCATAGAAAAGCTGACAATTTGTCAAGGAAGTACCCTACCCAAGACAAGACATCCCAAGGAGGAAAATCCCTTACTCAGACAACGAGCTGTGCAAAGGGTTTCTGGTCAATAACTAAGACATTATGAGGATCCTTGGGTCTCATTGGCCACTGCAGACAGAATAGTCCCAACTTCTCTGAAATGTGCACGCCATTCATTTGACCTACCCAAGTCCTTGCTAACCAAACCTTTTCCCTGGGAACCCAAACATGAACAGACATTTTCTGAATTCAGATTAGCTCTTCAGTACCCTCCCATTCTGGGCCTAACCTAGTATCATAGACCTTCAACCTATAAGTACATGAGAAATTTCTCTAAGCCCTTAACTGCGTGAGAATCGAGACCCATAGCTTACTACAGCTTCTCTTGTGATCCAGTGACAAGAGCCTCCCCACCTTGTCGAGGGGCAGCAGCTCAACTAGTGGAGTCTTCTGTCAGCTTGGCTGGTCCCTCATTCGGTACCATCTTTGTTGCTTCCTAAAATTACACCTTTCTTAGCAGGTCGATTTACCTCCTGTGAACTCCAATACTCTCTCTGAGGTGCTAAGCTGCCAGGCAGTGCCCTCCCTCACTCTGTTTAAGTAATCAACCCAGCTTCTTCTGATCGGCAAGTTATTTTGGTAGCATTTTCCAGCCGGCAAAGGATGACAATCTTTATCAGAATTTGTCCTAAACTCTCATCTGACAGATTTCAGATTATTAAAAAATAAAAACAACCAGGCGCCTGGGTGGCTCAGTTGGTTAAGCAACTGCCTTCGGCTCAGGTCATGATCCTGGAGTCCTGGGATCGAGTCCCGCATCAGGCTCCCTGCTCAATAGGGAGTCTGCTTCTCCCTCTGACCCTCCCCCCTCTCATGCTCTCTCTATCTCATTCTCTCTCTCAAATAAATAAATAAAATCTTAAAAAAATAAAAATAAAAATAAATAAAAAATAAAAACAACCACCACACTTTCTACATGCCTTTTATTTTGGTAAATATTCCTAATACAATCATGGCTGCTCTTTGCTCTCATTCCTACAGTCTCTTACTCCCCTGAAAAATGCTGGTCACTAGCAGGTTGGGGGCTTATCTCTGCCGGAATAGAACCACAAAGGGATCAGGAGTGTGGCTGCAGTGTTGGGGAGCAGCTCATTTTAAGTTCTAACCACGATATTGTGTTCCTCTCTCCCATGCCCCATACCCACACAAATCTTGGAGCAAGACTCAAAGGAACAAGCGGCAATTCAGTTAGTTCCCTGGAATCCTGCAACCTGGGGGCAGGGTTGGCAAAGGATTAGGGAGAAAAAGTGGAGGAGGGGAGGTTTCCTTATTTCTATCAGGGGTGCCTTCCCCTCCTCAACTCTGCTGTCCCCTGCCCTCCCCAGGGCTGACTCTGGGGCATGTCAGACCTGGGGCAGGTCACAGTGTATTCTCAGGGCACCCTCATCCAAAGGACATGCACAGCTCTCTCCAACTGAAAGCTGGTTCTGGTGACCAGCAAGGGCAGCCCAAGGCTAACCAAATGCCAGTTAGAGGAGGTGACAGGAACAGGCCCAGTGTTTGTGTAAATGGAGTAAACCAGCCCTAAATTCCAACTGCCAGAGTTGTCCCTGTTTTCCTTTGTCTATTTCCTGGCCCCTGGGAGTTCAGAACAGACCCTGGGGTGCTCAGTGCAGCAGCGAAGGTCAGGAAATGCTGTCCCCCAGCAAGGAACGGAGCTGCATTTGGAACCTGGATTGGAGGGTATCCACCCACTGGGGCGTTGTGGGGGTGGGGAGAAGAAGAGTGGCCTTCACCAGATAATCCCAGGTAGCAAAGGGCCCCGGGGGCCTAGGTACCGGGAGCCTGAGCTCTGCTTGACAGAAACCTTACCACAGTTACCGTTGTCCAGAAGCACCAAGCAGTGGAGTCTCCTGACACTGAAAGTGGTGGAGCGTATTCCCACAGTCAAGGTGGACACCTCTTAGGAGTCTGTACTATAGTTAAAAGCTTGCCCCGACTTTGCTTTTGGAGTCTTCCGTCTGCAGTATGCAATATATCACTTACACACAGCGGAGTTTTTTTGGTCTCGCTGTGATTTCTAGCATGTTGGCCTCAATCCCCACGCTGGACTGCAAGCCGCTCCGGAGGCGGGGCCATCCTAACCAGTCCCTTCTCCTTCAGGCCACCCTGTAATCCCTTGAACTTCTTAGTCCCCCACAGCGCCAGGCTAAGCCCTGCCCTGAGTTTTGATCACAGCCTTCAGACACCAGAATTAAGAAATACCACGTTGGAAAACAGCTTAACACCTTTAAGAATTCCAGGGTAACGGGAGTCCGCAGAGGGCAGGCCAGCCAGGTCGTGCGAGTGAGTCAGGCTGGAAAGAGGAACTCCGCTGTTAAAAAAGAAAATGAAAAGTCTCTCCGGGTGCCGGCGCCCCGAGAGTGCAGGGGCTCGGAACCGCCCTGTTGCGCACCGCCCCCGGCCGCCGCCCCCCGCCCCCGGCCCGAGCACCCCGGAGGGTGGCGCGCAGGGCCGCGCGTCCCAGCAGGGCCGGCTCCCGGGGAGGCTCACTCTCGCAGGCGGAGGCGACGGGCCGGCCGGCCTCTCCCCGGATTTGTGACGTGCCGGGGGCAGCGCTGGTGACGAGGCCACCACACAAAGCCGGGGCGTCGGGGGCGGGGGGTCCCCAGGCCAAGAGCCCTGATGGGATGGGGAGGGGGCGGGGAGCGAGGCGCCCTGGGGCGCCGGGGCCCCGCGAAGTATTAAAGTGAGCGCCGAGTCGGCGGGGGCGGGGGCGGCAGCGGCGGCGGCGGCGGCTGCGGGGGCCTGGCGAGGGCGGCGGAGCGGCCGCGAGCGCTCGTCGCGCGCCTGGCTGCTGTGGCCGCGCTGGCCGCCCGCGCGCCCGGCTCGCCGAGGCCGCGCCACGCCCCCGCGGAGGTGGAGCAGGGGCCAGGGGCGGGTCCGCAGCTGGCGGCGCCCGGGCCCGGGGCGGGGGCTGTGGCAGCAGCTGCAACAGCGGCGGCGGCAGCAGCGCCAGGAGCTGCTGCAGCAGAGGCGGAGGCTGCTCCTGGACGCGTCCGGGCCGCGCAGCCGGAGCCCCAGCCCGGAGGCGCCGGGCGGTGCGCTGGGTGCCGCTGCTGCTGTTGCTGCCGCCGCCGCCGCCGCCCGCCCGCCGCCGCCAGGGCCCCCGCTGCCGCCCGGGCCCCGGCCGCCTCCCGCGCCCCCGCCGCCCCCGCCCGCGTGTGCGCCCCAGCCGGGACGCCGCCCCCGGCCGGGTCTCCACTTCTCGGCCGCACCTCCCATGACAGCGCCCGCGCGAAGATGGCTGCGAAGGGCGCGCACGGCTCCCACCTGAAGATGGAGAGCGAGCTGGAGCGCTGCCGCGCGGAGGGCCACTGGGACCGCATGCCCGAGCTGGTCCGGCAGCTGCAGACGCTGGTCATGCCCGGCGGCGGAGGCAACCGGCGAACCAGCCCGAGCGCCGTGTTCACCTCTCTGGACACCGGTGAGTGAGGGAAGTTCTGGCTTCCGAGCACCCGGCGCGCGAAACGCGCCGCCTCCTCCAGGAAGCGGGCCCCGACTGCCCCCCGGGCCGGCGACGGCCGCCTTCGGTATTACCCTTCCTGTAGTGCTGGTTGTAGGAGCAACCAGGGTAATTAGGAAGGTTCTTATGCCCCAGGAGAAAAACCACATGCAGGTTTGGGCGCTTTGGGGGAGAGAGAGAGAAACGGCTCTCGCTCCCTGCCCTTTGGGATCATGTGGGCAACTCGGTCTACTGTGAAATGGTGGTATCGGCACGAATCAGCCCAGGGCAAGGGCTGGACTCTTGCGCCATCCCTCCACCCCGCCCCCGGTCCCTCAACTCCACCAGGTGAAGGCCATTTGTCTCTGCTTGCCCTCCCCTCCTTCCCCCCGCCCCCGACCCCGAGTCCAGTTGACAACGGTGCTCTGTCCACAGCAGACAGGGTTGCATTGGCGAGCGCGCGCTGGGGGGGGGGGGGGGGGGGGGGGGCGGTGAAGTGGGAAAGAGGCCTGGTAAGCCTCAGTTTCCTCATCCGTGGTCGGACTTGGGACCCATCTAGCCCTGGCACTCGGTGGCTTTGGCAGTAGGGCTGGTTTGGCTGGGCTGGGCTCTTATGCTGGGGCGGGAAAGCACCCTGATGTGGCAGTCTGGGAACACCCCGCCCCAGTCTCCAGCCTCAAATCCTGTTCCTGGTGCCCACAGCTCAGCCTGGAGAGCCTTCCCTGAGCCCTCTTTGTGCATCACCCCTTTAGAGCCTTGTGGAAGGAGGCAAGGAGTCAGTGAATGCAGATATGAGGAGGTTTAAAGACTGCCCAGCCTGTGGAATCATCATCATAATAGTAGTCATAGCTAACACTTACCCAGCACTCACTGTGTGCCAGGCATTGTCCTACTAAGCACTTCAGTCAACTCATTAATTCCTCCCAGCAACCCCATGAAGCAGGCACTCTTGTTTGCCCCACTTGCAGATAATGGAAACAGAGACCCTGAGAAGTTAAATAACTTGATCATCAGTCAATAAGTGGTAGAAGCAGGATCTGAACCCAGGCTTCTGAGTATATCCTTTTAACCACTGGCACTATTACTTCTTAATGATGTGTAGCACAAAATCCCAGCCTGAGGAGTTGCCTAAAGGGATGGCGGGGCAGAGAGGTGACCAGAGGGCAATCGTGTGGTAGATGGAGGAGCTCAGAGGAAAAGGAGTTTTGGGGAAGCGGCAGAATATGTGCTGGCCTCAGGCTGGTATTGGGAAGGGCAGAGTGTGTTTGCCCAATGAGGAGGGAGGATAGAAGGACACTGAGGGGGCTAGGGTGACAGAGACGGGCAGACAATCAGGTTGGGGCTTTGAGATCAGTCTGAGCATGGCAGTGAGGGGGAGTGGCCAGAGCTAAAGGGAGAAGCAGGTGAACCCTCCTCTCCCAGGGCAGAATAGAGAGATTGCAGGTGCTCCTTCTGTCCCCCGTGAGGGGCGATGTAGTGGGGTGGGGCTTCTGAGGGTGGGAATGGAAATGGACCCACACAAAGAGCACTGGGGCCTGGGTGAGTTATGGGAATCTGAGTAAGGTTGGCCCCACAGAGGAACATGCTGGGCCAAGACAGGAACCTGACCTCCTCAAATTCATATGGGTCTGTATTTCCTAAACTGCTTTTTAGAGGTCTCAAGGAGATTACAAAGTTAATTGGTATCCCAAGAAGAAAGAACTTAGGGAGCCCAAAAAGTAAAGAAACTGGACCTAATAGATTCAATAGTGTTAAACAGACATTTTTTTTAAACTGTAGGACTTTTCAGAGCCTTTATGTTTATTTATTTATTTTTTTAAAGATTTTAGTTACTTATTTGAGAGAGAGAGAGAATGAGTGAGAGAGCACGAGTGGAAGAAGGGGCGAGGGAGAAGCAGACTCCCCGCCAAGCAGGGAGCCCGATTTGGGGCTTGATCCCAGGTTCCTGGGATCACAACACAAACTGAAGGCAGACGCTTAACCGACTGAGCCACCCAGGCGCCCCTTCAGAGCCTTTAATATGTTCACTTGCCTATGATGTACAAGCCGAGGTTGGAGTATAAATAGCACATTTTTCAAACTTGCCTTAACCATATTCTATGAAGCATTATTGGGAAACACTGATATGATACAGTTTATAAATGGTACGGTATGGTTATAAAATGCTTTCCCTATTTTTTTTTAAATTCTTGTAAACAACCTTATGGGGAGAGCAGGAGTTATTGTCTCCATTTTAGACATCAGGACCCCAAGGCCCAAAGAGGTCGCATAATGTGTATGTGGCTAAGCCTGTAGGCAAGCCTCAGTTCCTGCCACCAAGTCTGCTGCTAGGGAAGGGGGGGGGGCGGGGCATGAGGCCCCTGGCTTGGCTTCCCCGTGGGGACTGCCTGGCACAAGGAGGGAGACTGAGGGGTGCAGTGGGGTCTCTTCTGCCAACTTTTGAGTTTGGTTCTGCAAATGATTTTTCTCCCACTGTTAAATCTGGATACACTATCCCAACGTACACGCAGGCACACACACAGATGCACACGAGGAAGGAAAATAAATGACTCCCAAACCTATGCGTAGAGCATTTTTTGGATTGTCTGCTATTTTGATTCTCTCCTCAGGGTTCCTTGATCACCGGAGGGATTGAGGGCCTGTTTTTTTGGAGCAGTATAGCACTGACCCCCTGCAACCCAGGAGGGAGATTCTTATTGTACAACTTGGCCTATTAGACTCTTACAGTCAGTGTCCAGAAGCTTCAACAGTTACCTATGTGGGGAGAGGAGAGGGAACGTATTGAGGGGGAGAGCCAAACCCCAGTTGAACCCCATTTTACAAACTGAGGCCCTGAGCCCTGCTTGCATCTGCAGGGTTTCCTACAGAAACTAAAAACCACTCCCAGACCATCTATTTCAGTCCAGGGGGCAGGAGGGGAGGACCCACTGGGGGGTCCTCTTTGGGGTCTGGTGAGAGTGAAGGGTCAGGAGATGCTCAGGCAGAGGGGCCCTTCCCCCCTCTTCTCTGGGGAGGCTGCTCCTGCCCAGGGGGAAGATAGTTGCCACTGTTTGTACATTTTCTCTCAAACACATCCGGTTTAGATTTGGTCAGGATGGAGCAGGGGAACCCCAGAGTGTGGCTGGCTGTGATGGAGTTGGTTCATGTAAAAACAAAGAACCCATCCAAGTCGTTAAAGAAAAAGAAATGAATACTATGAAAAATTTCCAAAACCTCAGAAAAGCAAAACAATGAATACCATGTATCCATTAACCAGCGTCAGTGATTATGAACTCAAGAATGATCTTGTTTGAGCTACACCCCAACCTATCCCCACCCCCCCGCACTGAATACCGAAGTAGGTACTTATTAATAAGAACTCTTTTTTTCTTTCAGTTGTGAAGAGATTTTTTTTTTTTTATTTGAGAGAAAGAGAGAGAGACAGAGAAACAGCATGAGAGGGGAGACGGTCAGAGGGAGAAGCAGGCTCCCTGCTGAGCTGGGAGCCCGATGTGGGACTCGATCCCAGGACTCTGGGATCATGACCTCAGCCGAAGGCAGTTGCTTAACCAACTGAGCCACCCGGGCGCCCGCGAAGAGATTTATTTACAGTAGTGTGTAAGCACATACATAAAGAAGTGGTGACCATCAGGAGCCAGTGCGGGATCCTTAAAAAAAAAAATCATTTTTCTTAATTAAGATCAGAGATCTGTTACATAAAAGGAATTCTAAAGAGAAATTAGGATTTCAGTAAGTCAGAATGTCATGGACAAGATGATTTTGTGTGAGATGGGATGATGGTTTAGATAGTGGGTTGAAATTTCTTTCTCTCTCTCTTTTTTTTTTTTTTTTTGCAGTTTTCTATTTTTATGTAATCCATTGTATAATCCTTTCTTTTTTGGCCAAATAAGATCTCTTTTGAAAAAACAAAACCATAATGCCATTATCACACACACCACCCCCCAATTTTAATGATTTAATTTTACAGTTCATTTGCTACAATTGGGATCCTACACATTGCATTTGCCTAGTAGTTTGGGTGTCTCTTTTCTCCCCCAGTATTTTTTTATGAAAATTTCAAACATTCAGCAAAATTAAACTATACTTACTTTATCACATCTGCTCCTCTATTTATCCATCCATCTAGAGTCTCTTAATCTGTAGTCACCCCCATCTTTTTTTTTTTTTTAAACTAAATGACTTTTTTTTTTTCCTCAACTGGAGATTGTTCTGAGCATTTCTTCAGTTGGAGTTAGAGGGGGTGTATTCGAGGCAGGTGGCCTCTCACTAGTTTTGGCCTCTTCCTCCTCTCTCTGTGGTTAGAAGCTCCCAGCCCTCTGCGGTCCTGTGTGGTAAGCAGCTGCAGAGACCACTGTGTCCCCATTTGACTTTGTGGGGAAGGGCGTACCTGGCCGGCCCCAGGTTTCTGACTGCGGATCAGCAGGCTGTGGAGAGGGGGCTCCGCCCTGCAAATGTGGTTTCTGGGGAAGGGGCAGGTATCTTTGAAGTGGGTCCCTGTGACCTGGCACCCTGAGAGCAGATGGGAAGCTAGCTGCCAGAGGCCTTCAAAACCAGGTGGGTCGGGAGTCTGAGGGGACATTCAGTGGTGGCCTCCTCTGGGCCTCTGCCCAGGGCAGGGGGCTGGGCTGGGCTACACGAATCCGTGCTCAGGCTTCCAGAATCTGTTTCACTGTCAGGAAAGTCTTCCTAATGCCTCTTGGGAGGGGAGACGCTGGAACACTTTACCCAAATCAGGATAGGGAGTAGGTTTCAGACAAGATGATAAAAAGCCATGTTTTACCTTCAGAGAAGGAAGAACAAGAAAGCCTCGAATCCACTTGGATTCTTTTTTTTTTAAAGATTTTATTCATTTATTTGACAGAGAGAGAGCACAAGTAGGCAGAGCGGCAGGCAGAGGGAGAGGGAGAAGCAGGCTTCCCGCCGAGCAGGGAGCCCGATGCGGGGCTCGATCCCAGGACCCTGGAATCATGACCTGAGCTGAAGGCAGACGCTTAACGACTGAGCCACCCAGGCGCCCCTCCACTTGGATTCTTATTGAACAACTGGAAATCTAGAACTTTTAATTCTAAAATAGTCTTCGGTCCCATAGATTGGCCAGTTGGGAATGGTGGGATGGCCAGAAGAAGGGGAAGGAAGGCAGAGTAGAGAGGGAAGCGATGTGGGCAAGGAAGAAAAGAAAGGCAGTTCAGTTCCCAACACCTACTGAAGGTCTGCTAAACCAAACACAGACCCTGGGTCGGGGGTGAAGGGGCGGGGTGCCAAAAGGCTTGAGAAAGACCGGAAGTGTTAATTTATAGAACGGTCTGAAACTCACAGGTATGTGACAGTAGGAACAATTCTTATCCCTGCCCTTGGAATTGCTATTGGAATTCCTATTTGAGAGTCCTATTACTTGGAATTACTATTACCCTTGAATGTACGGTTTACAGCCCTTAGACTTCTTTATTTCTAAACTACCAGAAGCTCTGCTCTGCATGGGATGCAGGAGAGACAGCCCGTCCGGTGGCTATGTCGTGGAATGTGGTATTTTGTTGTTGTGGGCTGGGACCATAGCAATATTGCATATCTTTATTATCGTCTATAAAATGGGAGTAATATCTACCTTTTAGGGCCGTGCAGATTAAAGAATACTGTATAATAAAGTACTTGGCGCTCAATAGGCCCTCAGCAAATATTGACCCCTTTTGCAGTAAAAGGGGTCCAGGCAGTGCTTCTCAAGCGATATGTGGTGAGGGATGACTTTCATGTTTTGTTGTGTTTTTTTTTAATTCCCAATTTGTTGGGCTCTGATACTTTCGTAAGATACACAAACTGCGGCCTCTCAATTTTTTTTTTATTATTCAAGTCAGCAGATTCAAAATTATTTTGTCACATTATTATCAATTGGGTGACAGACATAGACCCACCACAGTCCACCGACCACACTTTGAGCAGCTCGCGTTCAGAGGACACGCCCATTCTTTTGAGGAGAGGTGTGTGCCCTGGGGAATATTTCCAGATTCAGGGTTGCTGGGAAGGAAGCTGGTTTCTCTGGGCTTGAAAGGAACAACAGAGCCAGGTCGTCTGGGGGGAGCTCCGCAGTCAGCAGTTAGGTGGGCCCAGTAGGGAGCTGCAGGTGAGTGAGGAACCAGCCCAGGAGGGACTATGGAGGGAGGGCCTCAGTTCCCTCAGAAGGAGCAGGTTCCTAACTCTACCTCTGGTTGAACAGGTGCAAACCCAGTTGGAGAGGGAGAGCCACTTGCCCTGTGGCCCACAGCTCGGGAATGCTGCTCAGGCCCCCAGCACTCAGCAGCCCAGCCCTCCTCCTAGCTGACATTTGGAAATGCAGAAGATTGCTTTTCATTCTTGAGTTGACTTGGATTTTATTTTTGACTAGATGATGTATTCCCATGGGTCAGCCTTCCAAAGGGACCCAAAAGTAAAGAGTGAAAAGCCTCCCTCTGTCTCTGCCACCTTCCCCGTAAGCCAGAAAGGACATCGGATATGTATGTATCCTGTCACATGTTTATAGATAAACACACGTTTGTGTCCACTGTGTGCACTCTGCTTTCTTACTGACTTGTCTTGGAGTTCATTCTTTAACAGCACAGACAGGGCTTCTCGTTCCTTTCTATGGCAGCACTATCCCTTTTTATGGAAGTGCTATGCTTTATTTAGTCAGCCTCCTGTTGATGGACATAGAAGTTGTCTCTAATTTTCTGCTATTATAAAAAACGCTGCAGGAGTGACCTTACACACACATGCCAAGACCTCTGTAGCAGTGGGATTGCGGAGTCCATGGGGTGCACAAACATAATTTTTATATATGTCATCAAATCGCCCTTTCTAGAGGTGCCACCAACTTCTGCTCCACCAGTGATGGATGATAGCTTGGACAAAGTACTTTTTTGGCCATTTCCTCCAAATGTTAATTTTCAAAATCATGAGGGAGACCGCAAAGGATCACCGACAGGCTGTGGCGTCCTCAGAGGGAAAACCTCCAGGGACTGTTCTCTGGGATCTGAGCTTTCAGGCTGTTCTCTGCGGGGAATCTCCTCTCTGGGGAGAGACTCTTCAGAGGCCCGCAATTTGGGGTCCATGGCTTTGAGTTGTGAGCAAACTGCAGTGATCCTGAGAGCAAGGAGTGAGTGGCATTCCTGGGTGGGTCTAAGAATGCCATCCTGGCAAGTAGAAAGAGCTCTGTGAAGGCTGGGGACCAAGCAGACCTTCCCGGAGGCATTTTGGGTTGGCACGTGACTCCCTGAGCCTCTTGGCTTCCTCACCCAGGCGTGAAGAGGATCCAGTTCACTTGGCAGCTATTTGTTGGGCACTTCTGTTGAGTGGTGGGCCTGGTCCTCACCCTGGTTGCAGGGGAGGGGCAGCGAACCAGTCACACTGAGCACAGCCACCCAGGTGTGGTTGTGAAACCACACTCGACCTCAAAGCCCTGGGGATCCCACCCATTCCCCTGTCACCTCTGCTGTAGGTAGCAGGAATGTGGTGGTCCCAAGCCTGGAGTTTTCGGTGCTGTGTGGGGAGGGGTGGGGAGGTGGCAAATAGAACCAAACAGTACAAACTCCCCTTCCAAGCGGTGAGGTCTGGAGATGGGCTGACATATGTGTGAGAACTCCAGAGAGTGCCAGGACTAGGTATGTCCAAGGCTTTGCCCTGCTACACCACTACATCTGCTTCCCCTACGTTGCTAAGTTAGCCCTGGTTATGTTAAAATATCGTAAAAATGGAGAAAACCAACTATGGTTACACGGAAATTAGGAGCTCACGAAAATGCATTAAGCCATCTCCTATATTTTTCCTCTTGGGTTGTTTTGGGGGCGGAATTCCTTCTTGGTCTAGGAACTTATTACCCACAATGGGGCCTGGGTGTGACTTTGTCCCTCATTTTAAATTCTGAAATTCTGGGAATTTGTCCCAAGTCTGGGAACTTTGCCTCTCCAGCCACTAAGCTGTAGAAAATAAACCCAAAGGGGCAATTTGTACTGTAAGCATGATAGAATGCCTGTGTTTTTTTTTCTCTCAGGGCTGTTTAACTTTATGAAAACTGGGTCTTTATTTCTTTTCTCCGACTTGGGCTTCTCGTGTGCTGGGGCAGGGGTGGCTGGGTGGCTTCAGGGACGTGGGCTCATTTCAGGGGATCTACCATGTTCAGGGGATCCCTGCCCTGTTTTTCAGATGACTTTGGGAAGTTGCTCCTGGCCGAGGCCCTCCTGGAGCAGTGTTTGAAGGAGAACCACGCCAAGATAAAAGACTCCATCCCTTTGCCTGAGAAGAATGAGCCGAAGATGAGTGAAGCCAGAAACCATCTGAGTAGTATCCTTAACCACGGGAGGCTGTCTGTAAGTGGTCAGCCCCCTCTGCTCCTCTCTCTCCTGCCTCCCATCTGCTGTCAAGCAGGGTCCCTGAGTCATCTGGTCATCTGAGCAGCAAGTCTCCCGTAGAGGTTGGCTTTGCACTGTTTAGGACAGTGGCCACCAGCCGCATGTGGTTCTCGAGCCCTTGAAATGGGGCCAGTCGAACCTGAGATGTGCTGTAAGTGTAACACATACGTTGGAATCAGAAGACGTAGCACGAAATGAAGAATGTTAAAGATGATTAATTCTTTATATTGATTATGTGTTCAGATGATAATATTTTGGATAGACTAGGTTAAATAATATATCTTATTAACATTAACTTCAGCTATTTTTGCCTTTTTATTTTATTTTTTAAAAATATTTTTTCTATTGGGGCGCCTGGGTGGCTCAGTCATTAAGCGTCTGCCTTCGGCTCAGGTCATGATCCCAGGGTCCTGGGATTGAGCCCCACATCGGGCTCCCTGCTCAGCAGGAAGCCTGCTTCTCCCTCTCCCACTCCCCCTGCTTGTGTTCCCTCTCTCGCTGTCTCTCTGTCAGATAAATAAATAAAATCTTTAAAAAAAAAAAATTCTTTTATTTATTTTTTTAAAGATTTTATTTATTTGAGAGAGAGTGAGAGAGCACAATCAGGGGGGAGGGGCAGAGGGAGAGGGAGAAGCAGACTCCCCGCTGAGCAGGGAGCCCAACGTGGGGCTTGATCCCAGGACTCCAGTATCATGACCTGAGCCAAAGGCAGTTGCTTAACTGACTGAGCCACCCAGGCGCCCTATTTTTGCCTTTTTTAATGTGACTAGAAAATTTTACTAGAAAAATTTAAATTATACATGTGGTTTAAATTATAGTTCTATTAGACAGCATTTGGTTGACCTAGTATGTGCCTGGTCCTTTGGGCTCTTTGGGGGTCCCAGGGCAATAAGACCTCAGTGAGCCCATGATCCGGTTGGAAACAGGGAAACGTGAAGTTGGCTAGTGACAGAAGAGCTCAGAACAGGGCAAGCCAGTTTAAGTCTATGTGCATTTATTGAGCACCTACTGTATAAAAGGCACCAAGGGGAGGTATGGAGGGAAATATAGTCAGCTCTCTCCAGACCTTTGCTGCTTCAAGCATGGTCCACCCATCTGCAGTATGGGTGTCATCAAGGGAATGCAAAATCTGGATCAGAATCTTCATGTTAACAAGCTCTCCCGGTGATTTCCTGTGTATATTCAAGTTTGAGATGGATTTGGATTACAGTGTATCCTGAGCTATAATAGAGGTATGGGTATGTCATTAGAGACCCAGAGAGGACATGATTTTTCAAAAGATGTTCCAAAGTAATGTATTTACTGACCTAAACATTTATGGTGGGACGCCTGGGTGGCTCAGTCAGTTAAGCATCTTCCTTTGGCTCAGGTCCTGATCCCAGGGTCCTGGGATCGAGTTCCACATTGGGCTTCTTGCTCAGCGGGAAGCCTGCTTCTCCCTCTCCCTCTGCCTGCCGCTCCCCCTGCTTGTGCTCTCTCTCTCTCTGTCTCTCTGACAAGTAAATAAATAAAATCTTAAAAAAAAAAAAAAGCATTTATGGTGACCGAGTGCACAAGGCATTATACTCCGAGGACACTAAAAATGAATCCAGCATGGACCCTGCCCTTTGGGAGGTTGCAGGTTTACTGGGAAAATAAGTCTTCCTGGCAAATTGTCCTAGGTGGACTATGACACATGCAACAGGAGTATTGTACATGAAGAGGCAAGTTCAAGGGGGATACTGCCTGGGGTGAGGTGGGGAGTCAACCCAGGGTGATGGTAGTACTAGAATTGGACTCTTTGCGGGGGGTGGGGTGGCTAGACCTTGAAGGTGGGGGGAGGGTATTAACATATAGAGATAGGATAGGGCATTCCAAGAAGGAAGCAATATATCATTTAATGATTCCTCTTATAAGATTTTCATTAAAGTACGTCAATCAGCAGGAACGAAAGGAATGGTGAGAAATTAGGTTATAGAGGTACTTTGGGGCCAGTGAGCGGGGACTGAAATACCAGGCCAAGAAGTGTGGGGCTTTTTTTGTGGGGGAAGTGTACTGGGAGTTTAAGGATATTGCCTTCAGACTCCTCAGCAGGGATTATTGTAGCTCTGGGAGGTTTTGTATTGCATTAAATAAACTAGCTGTTTGACCTGGAGCATGTCCCCTGACCTCTTGGGCCCTCCAGTTCCTCATCTGCCAGTCAAAAGCTTGATTAATGGGTCCCAAGCTTCCCCTCCCCCTACAAAGCCCCTTTTAACTTTGTTTCTTTTCCAGACTCCATTAACTATTTAAAAATTGCTTTTACAGTAAGATGACTCAGGCTTATTGTTAACAAGTCATTAAATAAACGAGCAGTTTGACTAATAAATAAAAGTTCTTGTTTGCCACCCCCATGCCCACCCCCATCCCCAGAGTTGAGCGCTGGTCACCATTTGGTGTGTGTCCTATGCGCCTTTCTCTGTGCATTAACGAACACACATGCACACATATTGGGCTTTCTTTTCTTACTAGAGTCATAGGATCCATATTTGACAAGAACTTTCACTTGGAGCTTTCCCCATGCCAATACTTCATTCTTTGGATTGGCTGAATAGCATCCACATGTATTATCAGGAAAATCATTTGTATGTCAAATCACATTTCTGGAGAACAAATTTTACTCTGCTTTATTAATCAAAGACATACACAGGCACCAATAGCACTCAGATAGTCACGGTTATCCAGGCCAAAGCCAAAAACTTGATGTTGATTAGGCACGATAAAATATTAAAAGTAGTTTGTGGGATTCTCTGTTTTAGCCTGAAGGCCAGGGTGTGGCTGGGGGACGGTCTTTCCTGGCAGCAGATGAAGCCCCAGCTGGAGTGCTGAGTATCCTGAGTAGCTCTGATGAGTTGGGGGGAGAGGTGCGCAAGGTGCATTAAATAAACTAGCTGTTTGACCTGGAGCATGTCCCCTGATATCTTGGGCCCTCCAGTTCCTCATCTGCCAATCAAAAGGGCTGGACTTGATTAATGGGTCCCAAGCTTCCTAGAAGCCTCCCTGAGTACCAGGGGACTCCTCCTGCTGCTGAACTCCTATAATGCGTCTGCCAAGTGGACCCATTCAGGGAAGCTCTTTAAGTAGTGTAAATTTAGCATATGAAGCACTCACATTGTCCTTAATTTTTCCCCAGCTTGGTGGAAGCTCTGTTGTGAGCTGCCATTGGTCCAGCAGGAACCACCACGAGCTACACCCTGTCATCACACCCTGAAGTGTGTCCTTCTGAGCTCAGCTGCCCTTCTCCACATTTACAGTGGAGCAGGATAATAATGTCAATGACTCATGCCCTGTATTTATCTAACTCCTTTCTAAAGAAAAGTTCAAAGCTCTTTTCTGGACTTGCATTACTCTGATGCTCTTGGCATTGCTGTGATGGGAGGTGAGGGGTGGGTATCACGGTCTCGCTCTCACCAATGGTGAAAATGAGCCCGAGCAGTGAGAAAATGGGCCTGTGGCTTGAAACCAATATGGGGAACAGCAGAATCTTTGCCCAGCTACGGAAGACCATGGGCCACAAGGTTCTGGGAATGCATAATTTGTGGCCCTGGTGGAGGGAGTAGGTGGTCTATTTGGGGACACTAGCAAATGCACTTGAAAAATTCAGCCTTGGAGAGTTAACCAATAGTCGGAGCAGGTCAGGCCTACAGAGGCTGAGTGGGTCCACTTGGCAGATGCATTATAGGAGTTCAGCAGCAGAAGGAATCCCCTGGTACTCAGGGAGGCTTCTAGGAAGTGGTGGGCCTGAGCAAGCTCCCAAAGGATGGAAGAGGATCTGGATAGACCTAGGGGAAGGGGGAGACTGTTCCAGACAGGGAGCTATGTGAGCAAAGGCAAGGGAAAAATGTGTA
This sequence comes from Halichoerus grypus, assembly GCF_964656455.1. Taxonomy (NCBI): domain Eukaryota; kingdom Metazoa; phylum Chordata; class Mammalia; order Carnivora; family Phocidae; genus Halichoerus; species Halichoerus grypus. The sequence goes on along the minus strand of NC_135721.1, from coordinate 71,437,325 downwards.
TTTACAATGACTAAAACACCAGTGCAAAGGAGAATTTGGCTTTGGTGTGTTCCATATCTCTTGGTTGGCTTCTGAGAGGGCAGTAGGTAGTTGGGAGTAGTGGAGGCTTTCCCTGGGACTACAGGTCCCCCAAACTCCAATCTCCCCAAAGGGAAAAAGGGGTGGCACCTTCCTACTGGTGACAGAGGCTTGGGTTGGGGGCCAGCCTGCATCTCCAAGAAGCTTTGTGGACAGAACTGCTGGTGGGTGATGGGGGCCCTGCCCAGAGCCCAGCCCAAAGGGGCGATGGGTCAGCTGAGCACAGAGATAGAGGCAGAGGGCTAGAGAAGTGGTCACGGCAAGCGGGAGATCTTGGAGCAAGGCTGGATGCATGTCCAGGGGCAGGACTTTGGGACAGGGCCGACCAGACTTCCTGGGGCCCAAGGGAGGCCCCAAGAGTCTTTGTATGGAGTGAAGATTGGGGCATAAGCAGCAGTGGAGAAAGAGAGGGAAGAAAACAGGTTTGAATTCAGGCACTTAATTCTGCACTTGAGATGAGGACAGTGGCCCAGCAGGCCTTGGCTCTCCTGCCATCCTGTCCCTCTGCTGATGGGGCCATTCTCCTCACACAGGTCCTGCTGTTGCGGCTGGGGCTTCAGCTGCTGGCCCCTTACTGCATGGACTCTTTCCACGGCCTTTCACCTCACTGTATATTTGTACAGCTATGCACGTAAAGACAAACCCCCAGTTATGTGAGCTTCAGGCCCCACAACATTTGGCTGGGTCCCTGACCCCCGACTCGTGTTGAGAACCAATGCCTGAGTTCCTGAGCACCAGACTGGGGCCGACGCCTCTGGGGCTTCAGGAGAGAGAACACCGAGCCCAGTCTGCAAGCTGCCTGGAGTCTGGTTGGGGGCATAAGACACACACAAACACACACACACACACACACACACACAACGATTAGGCACTCACATAAGAAGTTCAGTGAGAGCCGTAGTGTAGGCCACAGACTGCAGGTATGGAGAACAGGGAGATGTCACACGTGCTTGAGGGCCAGGGAGGGCTTCCCGGAGGAGGGGCTCTGGCAAGTCAGCATGGCTCCATGGGAGGAGGCAGGTGTTCTTCCCAGGTTATGGGGTGGGGGTGGGGCAGGGGCTTCCAGGCAGGAGCCTGCTAATGGGTTTGTTGTCCTTGCAGCCACAGTACCTGCGTGAGGCCATGCTGATCCAGGGCAAGCTGCACTACGTGGAGGGCTCGTACCGAGATGCCATCAGCATGTATGCGCGGGCCGGGATTGATGACATGTCCATGGACAACAAGCCACTGTATCAGATGCGGCTGCTGGCAGAGGCCTTTGTCATCAAAGGTAGGTGTGGGCCCGGCTGGGGCCCCGGAGAGCGCCAGCCCTGGCTCCCCACCACCATGTTGAGCTCCTTGCACTCTGACCCCCTGTGCCAGGAGCAGGTAGCAGCCGTAGGGGTGTAGACGCCATGTTGGCAGTTGGCCTGCAGGGCTGGTGTCCAAGATCCGTAACCCCTAGTAGCACTCGGGCGCTGACCCACCGGGTGGACCCAGCGGCGACCAGGCACGCCAGTGCATGCCGGCCGACGGCAGCCGCCAGGCCAGATGACAGAGGACTCAGGTTCTCACCTTGGCTCTGTCAAGAACCAGTCACCCAACTGCACATCCTTGGGCAAGTTACCGCTTTACCTTTCCTGGCCTCAGTTGCCTTATGTGTGAAACAGAGTTGTAATACCTGCCCTCACAGGGTTACCACAACCAAGAGGCTGGGTCACAAGGTTGAGAAAGACTTAAACAGTGGGCCATCCCATTGTCCAGTGGTGCCGGTGACTGCCACTGGCTGCCTGTCAGGTGCTTGATGGTATAGAGCGGCCTGTCCCTCCTCAGGTATTTGTGGGCACCTGTGGGTGGCCTCCAGGGATGGGCAGGTCAGAACCAGTTCCCAGAGTGAAGGGTGTTCTGGTGAGGCCCGAGGCACACAGGGTCAGTGATGCAGAAATTTCATAATGGGGCTGTGGGTGGTGGCTCACTTGGGACACTATTTAGTGCCATTGAACTGACCCCGAAGGGGTTACATGTTAGTAAAACCCTGACCCCAGACCTTGTGCTTCAGGCTCCTCCTTCCCCAGACCTGTGCCCTAAGGGCTGGCCCTTGGTGGCAGTAAGGTGTCCCAGGAGCCCCTCTGCCCAGATTGTTGTCAGGAGTCTTAGATGTTTGGTCATTTCCTTATTTCAGCACCACCCAGTCCCCAGAGAAAAGTCTAGACATGCTTACGGCCATAGGGGGATTGGGTGTCTGAGATGGTAGAGTGTCACCTTCTCTGTTATAGGTAGGGACATTCTCTCCATCTTACACGTGGGGAAACTAAGGCCTAGAGAGGATACATACCTTGTCCAGAGTTGCCCAGAGATTTGGGGTGGAACCAGGATTGGAACCTCCCCTCTGTCTCCTTAGGATCCCAGGGGATTGACTGACATCTGTGCAGGGCACGGCCTCCTTTGACCCTGGCTCTTGCTTGAGGGCTGTGTGTCCACCCCGGGTCCCATTCCCTTTGGAGAGACTGTTCACATCATCCCAGGAAGTCTGCCGAGATTGTCACCCTGGACAGACGCAGCACCAGCATGTGGGAGGGCAGGTGGCCATGTGGGATGATCCAGTATGTGGGTTCTTCTCCCTTTGCTCTCTCATCCCTTTTTCTGTGCCCCAGCATAGGCCAGTCATGGGGCTCTGCTTCATTTAGCATTTGGGTCTTTTGGGCCTCTTGAAAAACCACTCTGCCATGGACTCCCCAAACCTAACACCCTTCTGTGGGGCCCTTTCCAGCACTTTTTCCTGTAGACTTGGCTCTACCTACTGCTCCCTGTTTCCTGCTCTCTACTCTTTCCAGCACGCCTCCAGCTTCTTGGGGGAACACAGTCCTGGTGGTCAGAGGTCCTGCAGGGGAGGTAAGGAGCCAAGAGCCACCCGTGTGGGCTGCTTGGTCATGGCCTGTGCTAGCTCCCCGCCTCTCACTGACTGCTCGTGGCCCCCCACTTGCCTGCCTCCTCTCTGCTTGTCCTCCCTGTCCTGTTGCAGTGACTACGCCCTGCCGCTTGGCATGCTGAGTTTTACCTGACCCTGTCTGTGCTTGCGATCGTGCATGTGGCCTCCAGGGTGTGCATGATGCTGATTTTCCTGGGTTTGGGGGGACCTAGTGGGTTTTCCCATGCAGAGAGTAGGGGATGGGGATGGCGGGTCATGGGGTTGTCTTAATCTGCTGGGCTGCCATAACAAAATACCACAGACGGGGTGGCTGCAAGAGCGGAGATTTATTTCTCAGAGTTCTGGAGGCTGGGAAGTCCAAGATCAAGGTCCCAGCAGGTTCAGGGAGGGCTCTCTGCGTGGGCTGCACATGGCCACCTTCTCGCTGTGCCCTCACATGGCCCTTCCTCCATCTCTCTCTGTCCTCTTCTTATAAAGCCACTAATCCCTTCACCCTCATGACCTCATCTAACCCTGATTACCTCCGGAAGGCACTACCTCCAGACGCCGTCACATTGGGGGTTAGGGCTTCGTATGACGTGTGAGCTTGGTGGGGAGACGCAAACATTCAGTCCATCGAGAGGATGGTGGTGGCAGGAGGCCGCAGAATTCACAGAATAATAATAGTTACGAATAATCCCTCACTCCATGCCAGGTACGCCCTATCCTCACTGAATCCAGCCAGTAACCCTGAGTAGGTGTTCTTTTCATTCCCTTGTTACAGACAAGGAGTTACGGTTGACGAGGTGAAGGGACTCATGGATTTCACTGGAAATGGCAGAGCTGGGATTTGAACCTGGGCAGCCAGAACTCGTAGATACCCCCTGGGAAGGCTGCTCAGAATCCTGGACTGAGGGCGCTCATAGAAGCAGTCTAGGCCAATCTCTCCTGTTACAGACGTGGAAGCCGAGGCTGATGGAAGTGGAGCGACTTACCGAGGACAGCAGTCGGCTTGTGCTTGAACTAGAATGCTCCACCGGAGGCAGCCTCGCAGCTTCAGGCTCTGTCCATCTCCAGGCGGCCGCCCCCAGGAGCCTGCTGGGCCAAGCCATTACACCACGGCTCCTTTACCATTTTGTGCTGGGTTCTGCTTCGTGGCTCCACCTTGGTACCATCCAGTGGGGCAGAGGGTTTTCTGGGCACACCTGGCTGGAGGAGGGAGGATGGGGCCATGTGTCATGGGGGAGCCTGAGCAGGCCAGGCCCAGAGGCTCAGTGGGGCACGTGTATGGGTGTCTCCAGCGTGGAGCTCCTGTTTGTTAAGGGAGTCAGGAGCAGGCTCGGGGCCCAAAAGACATAAAAATACACGCAACTCACCCACTTTCCCCTTCATGGCAGAAGGACCCGTGTCCTTCTGAGGCATCACTCACAAGGACTAGGCCTTCCTCTGAAGTCAGGAGGACGTGGATTAGACCAGAAGATGCTTTCTGATTCCCAGGCAGGGCCCTAAGCACCGACGGAGGTACTTGAGAGAAGGGGCACTTGCAGCAGTCTTGAGTTTCTCTCGTCTGGAATGCAGAAACGGTACCTGAGTCTGTGTGTGTATTGCATGGGGCTTCCATGACCCTCCAGCTTCCGTAAGGGGTTTCATCCTCATCTCTACTCTATGAGGTGGGACGCAGTTGTTATTCCCACTGTATGGGTGAAGAAACTGAGGCTTGTCCAAGATCGTGCAGCCTGTAAGTAGCAGAGCTTAGATTGATGGCCAGGTGGTTGTCTCTTTCACGCTTGTGTCCTACCTGTGACACAGGAGCCCCCCCGGGGAGCAGATTACAGTTACCACTGAGATGGGTCCACGCAGACAAGGAGAGTACGGGTGGTGCAGGAGCCCCGACAGAGGAGAGGTTCCCGGCAGTTCCTGCAGAACCCAGCGGCCAGCCAGGAGGGACGATGCGTCTGGGCACTGTCCTTCTGTCCCTGAGGGTGGCCCACAAGGGGGCCTACCTGGGCCTTGGTTAGATGGGGGGCTTCAGCATCTCCTGGCCTCCATTAGCCCTGGGTTGACTAGGAGCCGCAGCCCCAGTGAAGCCTTGTACCACTGTCCCCTGGGTCTGCTTAGCGTGGAAGCAGCCCGGGGCAGTGGTGTTGCTGCGCGAGTTGGTCAGAAAACTTCCTTTTCGGGGTCGCCATCAGTCGCTGTGGACTGGAGTGGCAAGTCTGCTCTCCCACCCTGTTCCCCAGGCCCTGCAGCGATCCCCTTGTGACTTCTGCCAGCCCCTATTTTATTTTTAAGATTTATTTGAGAGAGAGAGAGAGAGCAAGAGTGAGCACGGGGTGGGGGGAGAGGCAGAGGGAGGGGGCGAGAGAAACTCCAGTAGACTCCATGCTGAGCGCGCAGCCTGACTCGGGGCTCAGTCTCATGACCCTGACATCACGACCTGAGGCGAAACTGTGAGTGAGACGCTTAACCCACTGCGCCACCCAGGCACCCCGGTAGATACCTACTTTTCATGGTGTTGCCCCACCGCCATCTTGATTTGTTTGGGGGGAACATCTTCCATTTACTTTGTATTAAAAAGCAATCAAGACTAATTCAGTTTCGAGGCCCTTCTCAGAAGATCTGTGTGCCTCCCTTGTGAAGCCCTTGGCAGGGCCTGCTTGTTTGATTCTGCGTGCTCCTGGCTGCCGGGCCTGTCTCCCCACTGAGCCTGCTTGTTTGGTTCTGCGTGCTCCTGGCTGCCGGGCCTGTCTCCCCACTGAACTGGAAGCCCTTGGGGGACAGGTGGTCCTTTCTTCTGCACCCCCAATCTTCTCTCCCTCTTCTCCCTTCCTGGAGCATCCATGCTCCAGCTGAATGAGGTCTGCTCCTGGTGTCCAACGTGATCTACAGAGTTCTGCCCCTTTTCCTTTTCTTGAGCCTCCGCTCATGCCCAGCAGGCCCCTTCTTTATTCACTGTGCACGGAGATAGCCCTAACACTCCCTGTAGGCACAATCCAGGTGCCTACTCTACCTGCAGGCTTCCCTCCACCAGCAGCCTATAGCATTCTCTTCCTCCTTCAAGCTCATTTGGACCTTGACCCAGTCTCCCCAGTTCGGTCAGTATGTTCCTCCTGCCAGGTGTCTGGCCTCTGGTCGTAGTACCCCTCACAGTCCCTGACCCATGTCTTCCTGGAGAAAGTAAAATCTGCCCCCAGTTGTTGATTCAGCCTGCACCTGCCAGGGATGCACAGAGGAACAGTTAGGGTCCCTTCCCCTGAGGGAGTGGCATCAGGTGAGCAAAGTCTGCTGCTGCTGTGATGTGGCTCTGGGAGAAGCAGCTGCTCTGGAGGAGGAGCTAAGCACGAGGTAGCTATGGCCAGCCTGATGAGTCACAAGCTCTAACTGGTGCCACTCTTTCCTGTCCAGTCCCTGAACAGACCGGTCATGGTGTCAGTGGAGTCTACCATTTGGAAAAATCAGGAAATGGAAACACCCCAGGGGTGGCTAGTCTGTAGCTTATTTCTATAAATAGAAATAAGCTGGGGTCAGGGCAGTGAACTTCCTGCTGGCCATGGTGCCCCAGCCACGGGGCTGCCCCCACTTCTGTTCTGTGGCATTTGCAAAGTCCCCTCTGGGGCTGCAGCTTCCTAGCAGCCCACTTCCAAATGGGGGTAACATGTCTGGGATCGCCTTAAGAGTTGAGTGGTTGGAGGCCTTGTTTTCCAGGTTTGGGGTCGGTCTGGCTCTAATGTTCTCCAGAACAACCTAGTAATAAGCCTTTGGACATTTAGCATCAGATCATCTCCGTGGTTAAGAAACTAGTGCCAGAGGTTTTACTGACACAAAACCGTTGGCTGTAGATCCGGACCTAGAGGTTTCTGTCTCTGCAGCAGGCCTCAGAGCCCCTCTCAGGCCCCAGCCCTCAGTTTAGTGGGCTGGGCTGGGGGGTGCTCATACCTCTTGCCCGCAAGCTGCATTTGGCTCTGTAGTAGCATGGGGTCCTTGTGAGATCATGGGGGATCAGGCCTTTCCCAGGCCCCAGCCTTAGCTCTCGATAGGATCTGGTCTTCCTGTCTCCTCTGGCACTACCTTCAGCAGGAGCAGAGAATTTCCAACCCTGGGGTGCCAGGGTAGCTCAGTCCGTTAAGCGTCCACTCTTATAACAGTCAGGTCTTGATCTTAGGGTTGTGAGTTCAAGCCCTGTGTTGGACTCCATGCTGGGCGTGGAGCCTACTTAAAAAAAAAAAAAAAGGGAATTTCCAACCCTGATTATCTGACTTGACCCTCAGCCAGCTCTGATTGTTGTCCACAACCAAAACAGGCCCCTTAACAAAGCTGCATTGTCCAGAGGGATTGCCAGGAGTGAAGCTTGCCCTTTTTTTTTTGTAGTCTTTACTGTGGACCCTAAGAAGTATCCAGCACAGGCTAGTATCCTGAAATGTTCTACCAGATGCCCTAAGCTCCAGTCTTCACCTCAAGACAAAATAGGCTGCATTTCAACAGGCACTGCTGCTGCTGTGTATCTAGAATTCCAGTTTCTTAGTTGAGAGATGGTAAATCCTCAGTCATATCTGACCTTAACTCAGCCAGTCTTGCACTTCAGCAATTATCCCCTCTGACATCATACTTCTGGGGATCAGTTTCCATATAATCAGACTTAGGGTTATAATGACAAAAATGCAACTCCAACTAGCTGGAAAAGCAACAACAAAAAGGAGGGAGGCACTGGAAATGTATGCACCCATGTAAGTAGAAAGTCAAGGCAGGTAGTTGGGCATCAGGCATAGCTGGATCCAGGCGCTCCTTGTGTTGATGTCTTTCTCAACAGCTCCAGGTTTACATGGTTCAGCACATAGCACTTAGAACTGCAGGAGGAGAGAGTGTCTCATTGACATGGCTTGGTCTCATCTAGGTTTCTGGGTTGGTGCCAGTGGTGGGATTTCTCCACCTGAATCTTATGGACTGAGTTGGAAGAATGGTTCCTCAAAGGAAAATCAGGGTGCTGTTACCAAAGTAGGTGAAAGGTATGGAGGGCAGAATCCCAGAGCTCAGGGAGCACCGACTCACCTCAAGTTACACCAGTAGTGACCAGGTCAGGATTTGAACTCCGGCTGTCTGTGACTCCAGCATTTGGGGCCATCCCTGATGCCCAAAAAGTACTTGTTGGATTGAACCACTCTGTCGCAGAGAGGGAAGTGAATGAGCCCTAGCTAGTTGTGGAGCTTTTCTAGGTTAGCTTGGAGGTGAACCTGAACTTAAGGAGGAATCATCTGCAGATGAGTAGAAGAGGTGCCTTTCAGGTAAAGGAAGAGTCCAAAGAGAAGGTCCAGGAGAAATGGAGGTGACTTATTGAGAGGTGGGGTGTGATCACACCTTCTTAGAGCAAAGGGGGTGGCGGGTGTGGGACTGACTGGGAAATGAGGGGGCATTGAGAGCCTTGCAGTAAAGCTCAGGGTGAGGGTGCCTGGGTGGCTCAGTCGGTTAAGCATCTGCCTTCGGCTCAGGTCATGATCCCAGGATCCTGGGATCAAGCCCCGCATCCGGCTCCTTGCTCAGCAGAGAGCCTGCTTCTCCCTCTCCCTCTGCTGCTCCCCCTGCTTGTGTTCCCTCTCTCTCTGTCAAATAAATAAATAAAATCTTTAAAAAAAAAATAAAGCTCAGAGTGTCTCTTTGCTGGTATTCTAGAACTTTGGCCCTAGGTAGCCATTCTTTGATGGGCAGGCAGGAGCTTCAGGGCCAGTGCTGTCGACATCTCAAGCTCACCCGCTCAGCCCCCCAAGCCGCGCTATCACTGTCCACCTCTCGGAGGGCTGTTCCGTGGCAAAGGGCTGCCTCTTCCCTTGGGCCTGTGTCACTTCCGTTTCTCTGGCACTAGCTCTGTGTGGTGACATGTAGGGAGGAATGACCCTCCATTTCTCCAGCCATGAGTCCTGCCCTTCTTCCCCTCTCGCTCACAGCCCAGCACCAGGGAGGCCGCAGACCACCCTCTGGACAGGCTTGCCTGCCAGCTGACAGGTAGAACACGGGCCTGGCTGTGGAGAAAAATGGCCTCGGTTCTCCCCAAATACCACAGCTAGCTGTTAAGTGGTGAAGGTGCTGTGGAAAGTAAAAATGTAAAAAAAAAAAACCACAAAAAAAACCAAAACAAAACCCCCAAACCATTTAGCAACCATGAGAATTGACGATCCACTAAATTCTCTTTTCCTCAGTCCTCGAGTTTTTGTTTTTGTTTTTCTGTTCTCTTTCGGTTAGTGCAACCCCAGGCTATTCTGCTCTCACCTGGGAGCTTGTGGCTTATTGAAACTTTGAAAATAAAGACACCAGGCTGCTCCTAGGGCAGGACATAGTCGCATATTTTGTTGGGGGGGGGGGCAGTTTAGTCCTGGTATGGCAGGAATTAGCTGTTGATTTTGGCTTCCTTTGCAAAGGGGGCGTGGGTCGCTGGCCTTGTGGGGAGGCGGGACAGCACTCTTGGTACGGCTGCCCTGCCCCCACACTGCAGTCCTGGGAGCGAGGGCCTGGCCTCCAGAGGGAGAGAAACAAGTGGAGGGGAATGCTGTTGGGGCATCTTAGAAGGGGTTAGGTGTGTTCTTTGTGTGTGCACCTGGCCTTTGCTGAGTGCCTTCCTGGTCTGGGGGCGTGGAGTGCAGTCAGGCTTTGAGGGGTGCATTTGAGTTACCAGTACCGACATGAGGGCCTGTCCCCTTGCAGGGTGGACGGCTATAACTCAGCCATCAGATAACGCATGTGAAAGGTGGGCTACCAGGGGCTGGCCAGAAGTCCAACGTTTGGGAACCCCTGGGGGTACTGCGGGTAGGGGGAGACCCAGACATTGTTGAAGCCAGAAGACCTGGATCTAGTGTGGACTCTGGCACTTCTAACTGAGGGGTGTTGGAAGGAATCTCTCCTCCTCGAATTAGAGGTTTCATTTGTCATTCCAGGGAAGGACCAAATCCCTTCCAGAGAGGTCATTATGAGCCTCACTTAACATTCTCTGAGAGCATGTGTTCTAATCTATATAGTATCACCAAATTTCAATTTCACGGTCCCCCATGAGTTGGGCATTGATAGTAATCCCATTTTGTGTTTCACGAAACCGAGACTTAGGGCTTCTATAAACATTTTGGGTATATCCTTCCAGTCTTTTTTCCTGTAGGTTTATATGTGGTTTTTTATAAACAAAAATAAGTTCATACAATCATATTTTATAATGTTTTCTAAAGTGACTATTTTATGAGCCATTTTCCAATACATGTCTACATCACTGTTTAAAGCTTCATAGTATCACATTGTAAGACTCTTTTTGTAATTTAGCAAACTTGTCCCGTTATTGGACCTGTAGGTTAAATCTCATCTTTTTGCTATTATAAACAGTGCTGCCATAGATATCTTTGAAACTAAATTTTTGCATGTGTCATTAATTTTTTTAGTGATAAATTCCTAGAAGTAGAGTTACTGGATCAAAGCATATGTACTTTTTGGAGACTGGCACATGGAATCAAATTGTCCACTTTCCCTTTTTTTTTTCCATTTTTTTAAATTGGTAAAATATACAGATACATAAAAAGATGCTCAACATCACTGATCATCAGGGAAATGCAAATCAAAACCACGTTGAAATAGCACCTCATGCCAGTCAGAATGGCTAAAATCAACAACACAAGAACCAACAGGTGTTGGCAAGGATGTGGTGAAGAAGGAACCTTCTTACACTATGGGTGGGAATGCAAACTGGTGGAAAAACAGTATGGAAAACAGTATGGAGGTTAAAACTTAAAAACAGAGGGCGCCTGGGTGGCTCAGTCAGTTAAGCGTCTGCCTTCGGCTCAGGTCATGATCCCAGGGTCCTGGGATTGAGTCCCGCATCAGGCTCCTGGCTCTGCGGGGAGCCTGCTTCTCCCTCTCCCCACTTGTGCCCTCTCTCACTATCTCTGTCTCTCTCTCTCAAATAAATAAATAAAATCTAAAAAAAAATAAAATAAAAAAGTTAAAAACAGAATTACCCTATGATCCAGTAATTGCACTACTGGGTGTTTACTCGGAAGATACAAAAACACTAATTCAAAGGGATATATATACCCCTATATTTATAGCAACATTATTTATGATAGCCAAGATATGGAGCAACCCAAGTGCCCATTGATTGATGAATAGATAAAGAAGATGTGGTATATAGGTACAATGGAATGTTAGCCATAAAAAAGAATGAAATCTTGCTCTTTGCAACAACATGGGTGGAGCTAGAGAGTATAATGCTAAGCAAAATAAGTCTGAGAAAGACAAATACCATATGCTTGCACTCATGTAGAATTTAAGAAACAAACAAAAAAGAATGAGTAAAGGGAAAAAAAAAAAAGAGAGACAAACCAAGAAACAGACTCTTAACTATAGAGAACAAACTGATGGTTACCAGAGGGGAGTGGGGGCGGCGGGGCTGGGGGAAACAGGTGATGGGGAATAAGGAGTATTTGTCGTGATGAGCACCGGGTGATGTATGGAAGTGTTGAATCACTGTATTGTACACCTGAAACTAATATAACCCTGTAGGTTAAGACTGTAGGTTAAAACATTGGTAAAATAGATATAACATAAATTAAGTATCTTAACTAATTTTTAAAGATTTTATCTTTAATTGTGGTCAAAACATGTAATATAAGATTCACTATCTTGACCACTTCTAAGTGTACATACAATTCAGTACTGTTACAAACATTCACATTGTGCAGCCAGTCTCCAGAACTCTTTATGTTGCAAAACCCCAACTCTGTATGCACTGAACATCTCCCCATTTGCCCTTCTCTGCAGCCCCTGGCAACTGCTGTTCTCCTTTCTGTCTCCATGAATTGGCTACTTTAGGTTCTACATACAAGTGGAATCATATACTATTTGTCTTTTGGTGACTGGCCTATTTCACTTAGCATAATGGCCTTAAGGTTTATCTATGTGGCATATGGTAGGATTTCCTTCTTAGGCATGTATCACATTTTCGTTATCCATTCATCCCATCAGTGTACTCTTGGGATGTTTCTACCTTTAGCCTGTTGTGACTAATGCTGCATGCACATGGGTGTACAAATACCTCCTTGAGACACTCCTTACAGTTCTTTTGGGTCTACACCCAGAAGCAGAGTTGCTGGACTCATAAGGTAATTCTGTTTGTAATTTTTTGAGGAACTGTCACTGTTTGCCACAGCAGCTGTACCATTTTGTGTTCCCACAGTGCCCTGCTTCTGAGTGTGATTTATAAGGGTTCTTCCCTACCTGGCATGAGGCTTCTTCCCTGAGGGCTGAAGCAATAACTTGCATTTCTTCCTCTCCCTCCCCTCAGCCCAGGTACCTAAGTCTGGGCTTAGCCTTCTGTGGGTACCTTGTGCCCTTGGACCTACTGGATAGGAGGGAGGGAGGGGTCCACCCAGCTGGAAAGTTCCATTGCAGAGGAAATGTTGTGCTCTCCACCTCTGCATCTAGGGCCCAGGGCTCCAAGGGTGGGGCTTCTTGGAAAAATGCCCATCTGTGATGTGATGAGTCATCTTAGCCTGAAGAGGCAGGGACCCGCCAGGGTGTTGAGCCCAGGGCTAAACCAGATCAGCTTGCCTCCAAACCAAAAGTTCCGACTTAATGAAAAGGCAAGCACTGTTCTTGAAAGGGGCCCTCCCTTGGCTTGTAGAGCTGGGCGTTTTCACAGAAAGGCCCCTTTGCCAATGGGACTCGAGAGGCAGTACCCTGGGCTTCCTGGCAGCCCCTGGCTTCCTGCCCACTCACAGGGCTGTGTGACAACCACTGGGGTCCTTTGAGGGCCAGGCTCAGGAGCAGCCCGTCTCATCTTGGATCTAGTGTTGTGGTTTGGCCACTGGTGCAGAAACGCTCACAGGGCAGAGGGTAAAGGGACCCAAGGGCTAGAGTGGGTTTCCCATCAGATATTTGTGGACAGGAAAATGGATCTTCGTGGGAGTCAAAAAGCAAATGTAAGGTCAAGAAGCCCCTTTTTATGGGCAGAACTGGATGCCTAGACTGTGTCCCTCATTAGGAAAAGCCATTGCCAGCTCCAGGAAGCTTTTTGGTTGTATGTGTATTGGAGATTATTTCACAGAGGACCCCCTTAGTGACCATAGCTCTTGTACTTCAATCTTTCAATTCTCTGCTCTCACAATTGCTTCCTTCAGAGAAAGCATCCTATCCATTATTTTTGATCAATGTTCATACAGTGAGGTACATTGATCTTAGGTGTATAATTTGGTGAGTTGGACAGGTGTAAATACCCATGTGACCAGTACCCCACTAAAGACAAAGAATATTGCCATCACGCCAGAAGTTTCCTGCAGGCCCTTTTCCAGTTGGTTCTCACTCTACCCCCATCCTCAGCCCCCCGGCAATGATTGGTGATTGGTTTGTTTCTATTGCTACAGATTATATTGCCTTTTTTTGAATGTCATGTAACTGAAATCCTATAGCGTGGACTTTTTTGATATCTGGCTTCTGCACAATCTGATTTCTTGGAGATTCATCCATGTTGTATGTATATCAAGAGTTTGTCCTTTAGTTTATGTCTGAGTGGTGTTCCATTGTATAAATATGCCACAGTTTGTTTATAAATTCAGCAAAACATTTTGTAAGTGGAGCAGGAGAAAGCCCGCGGGCTCTCTCCTCTGCATAAGTGAATGGGTGCATTCAGCTCTATATCCATCCACTCACCAGTCACCAGGCCCTGCTCTCCCTGGGTGCCAAGAGCAATCAGGAATGGGCAGAGAGGATGGTTCCAGGGTAGGAAAAAGGCATATGCAAAGGAGATGCAGGGAAAACGTGCTGCTGGTTCTGAGGTCAGGAGGCTTACGACGGCTTCAGAGAGGAGGTGGTTTCGCTGCGAGTTTTCCAGGAGGATGGGACTGAGAATTTCCAGAGGAGCATGGCGGAGAGGCCCCTGCTGGGTGCAGGGGGAACAAATGAAACGGTGGACAGTGGAGGCTCCACTGACAGATGTTACTCAGTTCACCACCTTGCAGTGGCCAGCCCACTGGAGGCAGCCTGAGCCGGCCAGGCGGCTGGCATCATCCATCCCAGGTCTGGGCCCAGCCTAGGGGCAGGAAGGAGCCCAGCTGGCAGCCTGTCTCTCACATAAGCCACAGAGTGACCGTGTTGAAACAGATCCACTGTAGGGCTTCTGGAATGTCTGCGTCCTCCTGTCGTCTGCCCTTGCTCTCCCAGGCCAGGCCTCTGAACAGTTGGTTTGTCCCACCTTCCTGCGGGGTGGACAGGCCCAGTGGCTAGGGAGGAGGGGCGGGGCCAGCACTAGCAGTGAGCAGTGGTGCCTGCCTTCCGTCTTCTTTCTGCGTCTCCTCCAGGACTCCCACTAGTCCTCTGCCCCGTTCAGCGCTCGCGAGTGAGGAGCTTTTCCCTCCTGGTCATGAGTTATTTGGCAGGAGGCGTGGTGACATTCAGTGACCCTGGTCACCGAGTCTTTGTGTTGAGCAAGGGTCTTCATGTTCTGTGCCTGCCTTCGCCCGGGCCGAGTCACCCCAACCTTTGGACCCGTTCACGCCCCAGCCTGGCAGAGGACAAGGTCACTAAATCCATATGAGTTGGGATCTAGCCAAGCAAAACGGTAATTCCTTACCTTGTGTTTGCAGGGCACTTTGCACTCTGTCAGGCAGGATCAGGCTTGCCATGTCTTCTGCCAGCCGGCCGGTGCTTGCTGAGCGCCCACCCAATCGGTAGAAAGATGAACGTGAGATGGTTGTGCCTTTAAAAGCGTACGGTCTGACTGGGCAAGCGTGCGAAGAAATAAGTATAAGAAATGGTGGGGCAGGAGTATGTCAAGCATAGACTGGGGCCCCAGGAGGGAAAGGTTGGTCACACCAGGGTATATTAGGAGGGGCTCCACAGAGGAGGCAGTATTTGGAGGGGCAGGAGGTAAGTGGTGATTTGGGGTGGACCTAGGGGATTAGGTGGGGGCGAGGGGTGCATTCCAGGCAGCAGGAAAAACGTGAACAAGGTCAGCAGTTGGAAACAGGAGGTTGGCTGTGGATGCAGCCGCTGTGGTGTCTTAGCTCAGGCTGTTATGACCAAGTACAGACTAGGTGGCTTATACACAACACACGTTTATTTCTCACAGCTCTGGAGGCTGGAAGTCGGAGATCAGGGCACCAGCATGGTTGGGTTATGGTGAGGACCCACTTTCATGTTGCAGGCTGCTGACTTCCTCTGTGATCACGTGACGGAAGGGGTGAGGCAGCTCTCTGGGGTCTCTTTTATAAGGCTACGAATCCTGTTCATCACCTCCCACAGACCCCTGCCTCTAACACCATCACCTTGGACACTAGGTCTTCAACATAGGACCTGGGGGCTGGGGGCACAAACATTCAGCCTGTGGCACATGGCAAGCGCCAAGGATGGCCCGATGACAGGGATGGAATCCTAGAGGGGCTGGTATGGGGCACCAGGAGTTTGGACCTCACCCTGTAGCACTGGGGACCCCTGAAGGGTTGAAGCAGTGGAGTTCTGGAAGGATCACCCCGGGAGCAGTGTGCAGGACGCATTAGAACAAGACTGGAGGCAGGGAGGCCAGGGAGGCTGGCGTGGTCATCCACTCGAGAGGTAAAGCCTAAAATGAGGGAGGCAGAGAAGGGGAAGGGAAGTATTGAGGGCATGGTCATAGTGGGCACAGGGCAGCAGAGAGTTGGGGGTTCTACTCCTACGGCTTCTCCAGTAAGTTCATCCTGAGCACCTGTTGCATGTAAAGTACCGTGTGGCACACGAAGGTGAGAGAGACCTGGCTGCTGCCCGTGAGGAAGCACCAGTCAGGACAGCACTCTAGTCAGGTCTGTGTGTTAGTCACATGTGACGGAAACACAGTCGGGACTGACTTGACGCAAAACAGGGTGGGGTGTTCCGGGCGCGTATCCTGGGACGTGTCGGGGGTAGAGCCTCGGGCAGGGTGCTCAGACAGTGTCTGCCCTCTTCAGGCTGGTCTCATCTTGATTCTAGATTTTTCTTCTCCATGACCATGAATTTATTCAGTCTTTTTCTTGTCTTTAAAAAAAAAACAAAACTCGGGGCGTCTGGGTGGCTCAGTCGTTAAGCGTCTGCCTTCGGCTCAGGTCATGGTCCCAGGGTCCTGGGATCCAGCCCCGCATCGGGCTCCCTGCTCTGCGGGAAGCCTGCTTCTCCCTCTCCCACTCCCCCTGCTTGTGTTCCCTCTCTCACTGTGTCTCTCTCTGTCAAATAAATAAAATCTTTAAAAAAAAAAAAAACAAAACAAAACTGATGCAAATATAGTTGTTTTCCTTTATGGCATCCACCGCTAACAGGCATAACAGTGCTTTCCCTTCTTGGCTTCTGACCTTTTCTGGACTCTTTCTTTTTTGTTTTTGCTTTAGAGCAATGGTTTTACTTTATTTTATTGAAAAAAAAAATTCGTTGTGATAAAAAAAATGACGGAGTGGGTGCCTTGGGGGCAGAGGCGGCAGCTGTCCGCTTGCAGGCTGACCCGTGTG
Organism: Halichoerus grypus; assembly: GCF_964656455.1. Lineage (NCBI taxonomy): Eukaryota > Metazoa > Chordata > Mammalia > Carnivora > Phocidae > Halichoerus > Halichoerus grypus. The sequence goes on along the minus strand of NC_135721.1, from coordinate 71,420,891 downwards.
TGAGTAACAGGCGAGGACCAAGCTGGGTCCGCGGAAGGGTGCCTGGGAAGTGCGGCCTAGCTGCAGCCTCTGTCGTGTGCAGACAGCAGGGCCTGCAGTGGTGGTGCAGAAGGGCTCACAGTTTGCCCACGTGGGGCTTTCAGCGACGGGGGGAGAAGAGCTGGCTGTCAGCCCCCGCAGTACAGCGTAGAAACGGCGAGTGCCGGGCCAGCGGGTGTCTCCGGCCGGCGACTTGGAAGGAGGGTCAGGAATGGTTCCTGTAGGAGCTGGCCTGGAAGGGTGGGCAGGAGTTGGACGCGGCGGTGCCACGCTGTGGTTCCGTGCGGGGTTTGGGGGTGCCCGCTGTCAGCCCGCAGCTTGACCCCAGCCACCACCAATACCACCGCTTTAGCTTCCTCCTTCCCTGCCGCCGACCTCGCCCCCCACTGGCTGCTCCTGAGCCTGGGTTTCCCCGGGGTGAGCCCACCCCTGGGCCCGTGAGCAGGGCCTGGGGTCAGGGGGGGCCAGGGCAGGGCAGGTCTGAGGTGCTGTCCTCCTCCCTCAGGCCTCTCCCTGGAACGCCTGCCCAACTCCATCGCTTCCCGCCACCGCCTGACGGAGAGGGAGGAGGAAGTGATCACCTGCTTCGAGAGGGCCTCCTGGATCGCTCAGGTGTTCCTGCAGGAGTTGGAGAAGGTGAGCTGAGAATACGGCACTCCGCTTCTAGCTGCCTCCAGGGAGCGCCTGTCACAGCAGGCCCCCACTAAGCCCGTGGATCGCCCTTGTGCATGTTGGGAAACGGCACCCTCCACCCCTCCAGTGCCCCTCCGCCTCCGTGGTTGGAAAGCTCCTCGCAGTAGACCTATTCTGTCAGAACGAGACCCTTCGCCTCCAGCAGACAGATTTAATAAACTAGTCTGCACCAGGGAGCCCAGAGCCTCCTGGGTGAGCTCGACTCGGACGACCAAATGTGACAGCCTATCTGCGCCCGTTAAACTTACGTAATCCTCACCACAACTCTGTGAAGTAGGTATTGTATTTATCCCCGTCTAGTAGATGAGGTTTTTGGTTTTGTTTTGTTTTGTTTTAAGATTTTATTTTTATTTATTTGACAGAGAGAGAGCACAAGCAGGGGGAGCGGCAGGCAGAGGGGAGGCCTTGGAGCCCATTGTCCGAGACTTTCAGAGGCCAGCAGAGGCCAGCCAGCCGGGGTCTGGAAGTCCTTAGGCCTCCCCTTCTCCCCACTCCCCCTTGCAGGAGGCCCGTATGAACTGTTTGCAGGCCAGAGTTGTGGTGTTAGCAGTATACTGTGATGTTACCCCAGTTCTTCCCTTCTGGGGAGCTCTTGGTTTAATGGGAGGAGGATAGACAGCTCAATTTCACAAGGATACCACAAATGGTCACTGAGTTCCTGCTTTTGTGTCAGGCAGTACTCTGAGTACCTTACAGCCATTCTCGAATTTAACCCTCACACCCACTGGCTGGGAGAGGCCCTGGTGTTCCTATTTCCCAAGTGAGAAGCTCGCGTTTGGGGAGGAGTTCAGACAGCTGCTAAGTGGCATGGGCAGGATTGGAACCCTGGGAGTGTGGCTCTGATCACTCGTAGGGGAGAATTCGGGGCTGGTGCCTAGACATTCTGTTCAGTAGACAGTTAAAAGGTGCTAGAAGGCAGGTGCCACGGCAGAGGCGCCCGGGGTCGGTGTCATGAGCTGAGAGTCAGAGCCCAGAGCCTCACCTACTTTGGCAAGTGCCAAAATGTCAATCCAGCACCTGTCTTGTGACAGGCCTTTTTGGAGGAGTCATCCTCCAGAGCCGGGTTTCTCAGCCTCAGCACTATGGACATTGGGGCCAGATCAGTCTTTGCTGTGTGGGGCTGCCCTGTGTATTATAAAATGTTCAGCAGCATCCCTGGCCTCTACAGATGCCAACAGCTCCCCGCCTCCCAGCCAAAACGGGGTGACAACCAAACTATCTCCAGATATGCCAAATGTCCCTGGAGGGTAAAATCGTGCCCCTGTTGAGTGTCACTACCCTAGAGTCCCTCTGCCTGATTGGATTTTAGGAGGAAGGAAGAAGTGATTGGGGGACTCAGGGAAAACAGCACTCGAGCACATTCCCTGGCAGAAGTCCACTCGGAGACTTGGCGTGGTTGAATTGACCTCTGCTGAGGTCATGTGGATCCCTGCTAGACAGCAGTGTTTCAGGAGCCCTTCCCATTAGAATTGTATATGGTGTAGAGAAAACTTTCATGAAATAGTCTCCCATTCGGTCAGAAGCCTAGGCTTTCGACTTTTAAAGGGGGTTGCGATGATGGGCTGTGGTTTGTAGGGCCGGAATCAGGGCCCTGTGGCAGTGGGCTGACAAACGGGCCCTGGGAGCTGGTTATCTCGGGTCAGGGGAGGGCAGGCGGTGGAACCCTGTGCATTCTCAGGAATGCTGTGTGTCCCTCCTACGACCCAGCCCCAAGCTCCAAGGAACTAAGAAGCTCTCTTAAAGATAAGGTGGATGGCTCATTGATTTGTTTCTTGGATCAGGGAAGGGAGGTGGCATAGGAAAGGCAGGCCTATCTTGGTGGGGCTGGATGATCCTCTTAGAGCTGAGGCTTGAGGACAGGTCAGTTAATAACACAATTGCTGCTCAGGTTTTCCTGGAACCTGGGGTCTTAGCTGTTGGGCTATTCTGACATCCCGTGGTTATATGACAGGAACAGCGCCTGGTATATGGTAGTCACTCAAGGGTTTGTTGATTGAGTGAACCAAGAAGTCGTAGAAATAGCCTGAGCCTGTAACTGGCCAGACCTAAGTTTGAGGTTTAGGTGCATGCTGGCTTTGTGACTTCAGGCACATTCTGAGCCTCAGTTTCCACGTCTATGAAATGCAGACAAAACCAGCTTTGCAGGGCTGTTGTGGGCATCCAGCATTTGGAGGAGGAGAGCGTGTTTCAGACGTATGTTAAACAAAAGCAAATTAGATTTGGGTTTGGTCTGAGAAGCGCGCGGCGTGCCTCTGAGGCGGCTCGGGACGGGCGCTGGTGATGGGGCCGCCGGATCTGCCGGGGCTGACTCTCACCCCAGCCCCTCTGACTCAGAACTCTGAGACAGTGGCTCTCTCCGTGTTCCCCTTCCCAGATCACAAATAACACCACGGCACGGCACCTGAAAGGCTCTCACCCGGTCGACTATGAGCTCACCTACTTCCTGGAAGCCGCCCTCCAGAGCGCTTACGTGACAAACCTGAAGAAGGGGTAGGTCGCTGGCAGCTGAGTGGGAGCTGGACATTTCTCTCTGGGCCGGGGGTGCTCCTGACGCTCGTCACGTTAAGTCTGGCCTCTCTGATCTGGGTGTGTGCTGGTGTGTGCTCTCTCAAGAGGATGGTGGGGGGCTGACGTGTTCCCAGCTTGTCAGGCTGAGGTAGGTGGAGGCACACACCTGGGGAGGGGGGCAGTCTGGCCCCAGCTGGACCCCTGGCCTGGAGGAGGCCTGTACGCCCCTTCTCTGTCTCCATTCTACCCTCACTGTCAGACAAGGGGATACTGCTCGAGTCCCTGTCTTCTGAATGGTAAGAACAGGGTAGAAGGGTCCCCACCAGGAGGCAGGCTGTCACCCTGCTCTCGGGGGAGAATACCTCCCAGAGCTCCTGATCCATCCCAGCTGCTTGGAAAGTCAGAAGCATTATCATCATTTATTTGTATTATTTTTCATGACAGTCCCCAGCTGGGTAAGCTGCTGGCCCAAGCTTGAACTTCACACCTTTTGTTTTTGTTGTTTAAGTGTTTCTTGCGACAGGCCAGGGAGGCAGGGGTGTCCCCGTTGGGGACGTGTGGACCAGGAGGCCCGGAGAGCCCTGGGCTCAGCCCACCGTGTGGCTGGGGGGGTTGGGGACTGGAGCTCATCACGGGGACCCTGGGAAGCATGCCGCCTCTGCTCTACCTCCACCACTTGTGCTCTTCTTTCCTTTTGTGGTTGCTGAGCTTCAGTTTCAGAGACGCAGTGGCCCGGCGGGCCGGTTCCTGTTTTTGCTGCCCGGGCAACTGCCACCTGGCTACTTCTCCCTAGCTGCAGCCCCGGCCCCTGCCCCCGCCCCGGGGCACCCTTTGGTCTGCAGGTGCGGCTCTCAGGGCTGAGGGGGTATGTGAAGAGATGCCCCCTCGGCAGAACCTTTGCAGCACGGGGCTGCCGCCGCCTGTTTTTACAAATAAAGTTTTATTGGAACATAGCCACACGAACTGTGGACCTACTGTCTCTCACCCAGAGTGGAATAGATAGCAGATCCTAAAATATTTACTCCCTGGCCCTTTACAGAAAAGTGTGCTGCGTGTTTAAGAGGCCCTCCCTCCCAAGGCCACCTGTAGGCACAAAGGGTAGAGGTGCTCTTCTGTATGGCACACCCTAGGAGTAGACCTTTGGGATTCCGGTGTCCCCTTCGTTCTTGCGTTTAACAAATATTCATTGCCTGAATACGGGCTGAACCTGCGGGAGGCCCTTGCTAAGCGCTTCGCCTCGTGTGTATTTGGTCCTCCAGATAGCCCTCTGTGGTATGGGCTGTTGCATCCCCATTCTACGGGGGGACGTGGGGGCACAGAGAACATAAGTGACCTGCCCTGGGCAGAGCAGGACTCCACATGCAGGACCCAGCTGACGCTCCTACCCGTTAGGCTGCCCTGCCCACAGCAGAAACTGCGGGGGTAATGAGCCCCTGCTGCTGCCGCCAGGTGCGCCCACCTCCTGTGTGATTGCTCCAAGTGCACGCCGGCTTGGTAGGTGTGGCCTCAGCTTCCGGTTGGAAGAGTTTGGGGGGGCGCCCTGGTCATCTGGAGGTCGCCAAGGCAGGGCCCAGGAGTGGGAGGCCACCCAGCAACCCTGGGCAAGTTCCTCTTCTCTCCCCCACCCCTGGCTCCGCTTCCTTCCTCGAACAGGGGGCTTCTGTTTGTCCTGCATTGGGGGGGGTGCGGTGAGGGTCCAAGGAGAGGCAGGAATGAAAAGCACCTTGAGTACTGAGCTCAGAGCACAGGGGGTGCTGTGAACCCCTGCTCCACTGTGGTCCCCTCAGGGCTGCCCGCTCCCCTTCCCCACACCACACGTGTTCCAGGTGTGACGAGGTTAAGGTGACCATCAAGGACAGCCAGGAGGGAAGGAGGGAGAGAGCCGGCAGTTATCAAACACCTGCTGTGTGCATGTGCTCAGCGGACGGTGTCCCGTGAAGGAAGTCAGGTGACCCCAGGTCACTCGAGAGGGGACAGAGCCTCAACAAGGTTGAGTAACTTGCCCCACCTCACCCACTGGGATTCCAGCTTCGGATCCAAGTAGCCTCGAAACCCATGTAGTTTCCAGTTTTGGGGTGGGGGGTGTGGGGGAAGGACAGGGCCCTGGTGATGGTTGGGCTGATCCTGGCTACGCTGACTCAGGGCTCTCTCTGCTCCTCTGGGACCCTGAGTCACCATTCTCAGCGGGTGGCTCCTCTTCCCGAAGCTGGTCCCACCCCTCCCTGAGTGGGCCTCTTCCTCCCTGTCTGTGTTCTGCACACTCTGGCTGTGTGTGTGTGAGTGTGTGGTGCCACCAGCAGTGGACAGAGCATTAGCCAACCCTCACCCCTCCAGGAGAGCCCAAGTAATTCCAGTTACCGTTCTGTTCCTGTCGCTCTGCTCCCCACCCTGCGTCCTCTTTTCCTTCCGAAGCCCAGATTTTAGTCCTGAAAGACAGGATGATGACTCTTCTCCTCCCCCTCCCCCAGCCCCCCTGTGCCTCCCAAATAAAGAGCAATGGAAACTGAATCATTTCTTTCCAAGCAAACAGCCCAAACATTTGAAAGCTTGAGTGTTGAGCAGCAGTCCCCGGGACACGTGGCAACAACTCAGCCCCTTCGTCCATTTCCTGTGCCCGCATCCAGCCCAGAGGTGGCCCGGGAATGTGACAGATATTTTTAGGGCAGGGATTGTGGCCCCATGTGCTTGGCTGGACTTTAAAGAATTTCTATCCCCCTTTTCTCTTAACAGTAGCTAATACTTGTTGAATACTTACTGCATGCCAGGCAGAATCCTATGAAGAATTAATAATGTCCCCACTCACTGAGGAAAGGAGAGGAGAAGTAACTTGCCCAGAGCCAGCAAGCCGGTGCTGAGCAGGGTCTGTCCCCGCACAGTCCCGGGCCTTGCCTACCACCCACCCACAGTGGTATGAGCTTTCGTAATTACTCATTATGGTCTTCAGGTCAGAGTTCTATCTTCCTAGGTGAATCACCAGTTCCAATGGTTTTTTATATACATATTTGTTGTTGTTAGGAAGTTAAAAAAAAAGTCGCCTCAATCCAGGGTTTCTCAGGTACTGACCTGTTAACATGGTGAGCCAGATACCAGTATGTCGTAGGCTTTCGCGACATCCCCAGCCTCTGCCCGCCAGGTGCCGGTAGCTCTTCCTGCCCCGAGTGTGACAACCAAAAATGTGTCTAGACGTTGACAAATGTCTTGGGTGGTGGAGGGCAAAATCACCCCCGGTTGAGAACCACTGCCTTAGCCTAAGGTGTGAGGAGCAGAGGTTCGGAGGTACTTTGGGACCCCGATGTCTGACATGGGGTCTTCTCCTCCAGGGCAGCTCTGAAAAGTCTTTAGAAGGGCTCCAGGGCCATTTCCTGTTGGTAAATCCCCCCCACCTCACCTGGGGCTCTTGGGGTGTTTGGGAAGGTGATAAAACCCTTCCCCACGTAAAGAGACGTCATGGCCCAGTAAGGGGGAGGGGCTAAGGGAAAAACCCCAGAGAACAGCCCAAGCATTCATTTCACAGGCAGCCTCTGAGAGCCCTCTGTGCACCAGACACCCCACCTGACTCATGGGGTTGAAGCTGGGAACAGGATGAGCTCCCCTCCTTCGGGAGCTTCCATTCCAGCACGGAGCAGACAGTCAAGGAGCCGAATGTAGCCCTCAGACATTGCTAGGTTCTAGGGAGGGAAGGGGGGCAGGGAGGTGGGGGTGCTGCTGGGATATGGTGGGCTCTCGGGGACCAGGGAGCTTCTCGGCCTTAGAAGACTTCCCTCGGGGCCTGAGGAGCAGGGGGAGATGGTGGGACCTGCTTCTGGGCAGAATCTGAGAGCTGGCGCTCATCCCCATGTGGGCCCTGGGTGGACTGGGGGTGCCCCGCTCCCAAGGACAGATGGCCACAAGCAGTACCCGCTCCCAGAGTCCAACCTTGTCCCTCCGTGTGAGGATTTGACATAATTTAAAGGGTGTGGTGTTCTCCAGTGTGCAAAATGGGGGTGCGGGGGTTGCTTGACCTCCAACAGCTCTTCTTTTATTCTGGGCTTTGGTTAAGGCTGGGCCTAAGTATTTTAGACTTAGTAGGTTTGAGGGCCATTCATTTTTCCGCTAGGGGCCTTGACCTAAAAGGAAAGTTATGAATTGAGAGAGGCCCCGTCCAGAGGGCAGGGGTCTGAGGCCCTCGGTTCGATTCCCCTCGCTGCCACAAGAGGGCAGCAGTGGACTCCGATCGGAGCTTTGTCCCAGGTAGTTCCGCAGGCACCAGCTGCCAGGAGAGGGCACCTTTGGAACGTGTTCTGGTGGCTTCGGACAATGGCAGCGGGGCCCAGAGTCCTAGCTGTGGGAGAGGTTTGGTTCTCCTTTGCATGAAGCAGCTCCAGGGGTGAGGTGCAAGGGAAGCCAGGGGCGACGCAATAGCAGGAAAGTTGACTGTCCCTGTCCAGGGCCCTGACCTCACTAGGACCTGAGTCTCTGGGCAGCTCCCAAGAAACAAGAACGTGAGCTGCAGGCTTCTTCCCCCAGAGTGGGCAAGGGGCCATTCTCTTTGGTTTTTTTTTTTCCCCTTCCTTCTACCTAGACCTGCAGAGCCTCTTCTTGGCTCTGGGCTGAGAGTGAGCTTGAGCCATGTGTACTGAACCAGGTGGGCTGTATGTTTCGTGCGTGTTAAAAAAACAAAATTGTTTTTTTTTAATTACTAAAGCAATATGTGCTCACTGTACCAAAACCAAACAATAGAGAAGGGAGTGTGTGTGCTTTCTAAAGGAGTTTCCTGGGCTTGGCAGGTTGTTCAGCCTTATAAAAGCACTCTCCCTTGCTGAGGGCTGTGGGTGTGTGTGAGTGTGTGTGTGGGGGGGTGCGCAGCTGCCAGCTAGATGCTGACTTGAGAGGCAGCTAAAGCTGCCTGGGCAGCAGCCGGCTGTGGGGAAGCCGCCTTAGAAGGCCCGGCCTCCTGTGTGGTATGACCCCGTGAGGGGTGTCTTCAGTCAGCAGCAATTTTGTCTTATCCTTGACAGCCACCCACTATCTGCAGGGCTGGGGAGGGCAGGAGACAGAGTGCTCTAAGGGGGATTCAGGGGCCAGAATCCACCAACACGGAAGCCCCAGAGAGCCTCCTACTGACCTGTGTCACTCTTTGGGGCACAGGAAAGCCTCTGAGGCCCATTGGAGAGAATATACTCTCCCAGGCTTTCTTAATGCACAGCCTGTTTTTATTGTTAGCACCCACTCACTACCCGTCCGTCCCGCACCTCGCTAGACAGGAAGGATCTCTTTGCCCAGATGTCCTCAGTGCCCTGCAAGGGAAGCGTCACTACCTTTTTCTGGGACTTGGGGTGAAGAGGAGAGCTCTAGTTTTTGAAACTGATGCTATGGGTCTATGGCAGGAGTGAACAGCTTGGTAAGTTTGAACTTCACCTGACCTTGCCTCCTGATTCAACCCTCCAGCTGGTGGGATCTGCCAACTGGCTGTGTTCTTCTCGGTCCTTGACCAGAAACCTCTCCTGCGCAATCACTGTCAACCCTGAAATGGGAACTTCTGGCCAGGGTCCCATGCCACAGTTGTCTGTTTAGATTCCATTCAACCATAAATTCCACGCAGTTTCTTATTCTCTTTCAGATCAAACCAAAAAACTAAACAAAACAATATTTGTTGCGGACCTACTATATGCAAAACACTTTGCTAAGCTCTGAATAAATTCAGGAGTGTGGCTGATTTAACAGACTGTGTGCTCCTTACCTGCAGGTCCACGAAGGAGATATTCACTCCCTCAATTCTATTTCTCCGTTCATTCCACGAGTGTTTGTTGAATGTCTCTTGTCAACAGGGTTGATGACCAACCAGACACTGGGTGACAGTAGGTACTTTAGAAAGACTAGTCACTTAGCTGAATGTCAGGAGTCCTGGAGTTCACACAGCCAGGAAAGGAAAGTATAACCCTGCTGGGTCAAAAGACAAGCATTGTCTTTCTCAGGAATCTTTTTAGTTTAAAGGGAGAAAAGTCTGAAGCCTTGGTGCCTGTGGTAAGCCCGCCCCTCCCCTCAGGAAGCGATGGCCTGGAAAGGCGGGTGTCTACCAGGCTTTCATTTTCCCGTTGGAAAATGGGAGCTTATTTATTCCACAATGATTTCTTGAGTGCCTTCTATGAGTCAAGCATTGTGCTGGTAGCTGGGAGAACAAAGCCTGCCTTACCAGCCTCATCGGAAGCTGTGAGGATGGAGTGAGACAGAGCACCTCGGAAAATCTGCCCGCTGCCTGCTGCTGACAAGGGGGCTGCCAGGGGCTCGCCACCTCCTCACACCTCCCACCTGGAGGCCTCCCTCGATGACCCATCCCTGCCTCACACCTCTGTCTTTCTGTTCCCGGCCAGCCAGGCTTGACTTGAGTTGGGATCAATGGCTTCCTGGCTTCTCCACACGCAGCCTGATTCTGGGCCAGGGTTGGTCTGAGGCCCTGTTTGGATATTTGTTGAAAATGGCAGCTCTGCTCTGAAAGGTCAGCACGAGAGACCGAGAACAAAGAGATCTTTCAAGTTGCCCTCTCACGGGGCTGGACAGAGCCCCAGCTCTACCTGGCACGGGGAGCTTTCTCTCAGGCTGGTGGGAGAAACCTCATCTGATTTCCCATTTCCCGGAGGCATAAGCTGAGGCAGAGGGCTGTTCCCGACATCTCAGGACAGGTCAGGGCCAGCTGGGATCCCAAATCTCTCCCCGTACAGCCCTGGCCACCAGAGCCTCTGTGCTGGTTTTTCTCTTTATGGGCATTCCGTAAATATTGGGATTTACCCAAAAGATGCCTGAGGATGATGACTTGCCTTGTGAAAGGATTCCTGGGAGCTGATTTAGATGCCAGAATCCCTTACAGATTTGAAAATAGTAAAATTACACAACTTTTTGGACATGGGATCTTGTGAAAATGTAATTCTGAATCCTTCATTGTGTGCGTACCGGGGGGCGGGGGGCAGGATCCCTGAGAGTCTGCATTTCTCTGCACCCCCCCCCCCCAGGCGATGCCAGTGCTCGGTCTGGGGGCCCTCTCCTAGTGTGGATGATGTGGAGACTAAGGCAGAGAGAGGACAGTCCTTGAGCTGGAGTGGGAAAAAGAGACCGTAGTCCCTCTTGGCTCTGGGCTCCTGGTAGCAGCCTGAGCTGGGCTGCCAGGGAGGAAGGTGGCAGGGAGCCCACAGAGTGGAAGGTCACCCACAGGTCCCAAGAGCCACGGACTGACTCTGGGCCCCAAGGCTCTGGGGCAGTCCCAGGGTCCAGCCTCTGGGCCCAGCCTTGCCCCAGCCTGTGGCCATTGGCCCAGCTGCCAGGGCATTGCTCTCCTGCAGACTTCCCAGAGCCAGCCATTTCTTCTCTTTTCTGGAAGCCCATGCCTCCTGTCTTGTTGCTCTCTCCTGGTGGCGGCTGGTGCTGGGCTCTCCCCTCAGCTGGCCTGATCTCTGGCCAGCTAACACTGGGTTCTTTTCTAAGGCAGAGGCCTCAGTGGGACTGAAGGGCCTCTGCTGCGGGCTCCTCCTACTTGGGCTCCTGGGGACTCCTAGTCTGTCCCTGGGTGTGGTGTGTCTCCCAGGGAAATCCTGTGTGTATGTCCCCTGTGGGGGCAGGGCTCGTGGGAGGAGACAGGTGGACACAAAGCTGGGAGATCCCCTCAGGTACTTCTGTCCTCTGCCCCCTACCCATTCACTCCTGGACTTCCAAGCAAAATAACATGGCAGATTAAAACATAATTTAATAAGATCTTTAGGACCCAAAGTAAAAGGGGAAAGGAAAATAACTATTTGGTGTGCCTCGCCCACATGCCCAGGTGTGTTTGGGCTTCACACACGTTCATCTTCCTGACAGCACTAGGAGCACATGAGGAATCCTCCTCCTGTGGACAGGGAGGCGAGGACTCAGAGTGGCTGCTACACTTTCCCAAGATTACAGATTTAGGATCTGGCTGCAAAACTAGGGTTTCCATGTCAGGTTGTCCCTTCTGGAACCTGGCTTCTTAGCATGGGAGAACCGGAAGACACTGAGGCTCATCCAAACCGGTGGTTTTCAAAACTGAAGGTCCATAGGAACCCCCTGAAAACTTGGTAAAACCCAGATTGCTGGACATTGCAAACTGCACAACTAAAGGGAGAGAAGAGGCCACATCAAGGAAGGACTTACAGAAGCTATCCCAAGATGAATGGGGCAAAACCCTGGACACCGTGGAAGCCACCATGGTCCTGGAGAAGAACCTGAACCAGGCCCTTTTTGATTTGCATACCCTGGGTTCTGCCCGTGAAGACCCACATCTGACTTCCTGGATGGCGACTTCCTAGCTTTGACCTGAAGATGACCTCAGTTATGGAACTATTCAGTGGGCACAGACAGCAGAAATCTCAAGGAGAATTCCTATCTTTCTGGAAAGAGATAAAGGAAAAGTGGATCCTAGAAACGTGTGGGGGGGGGGCCTGTAAAGTCGAGAGATAGAGGTGAGAATTCTCTATTCTGTGATCCAGCACAAGTTCTAGGCTCACCCCTGCATGCACGTGTTACATGCACAATACAAACCCAGTTCACTGCAAAGGTTGTAGGAGCAGAATAATAATACAAAACATGATCCACTTGCTAAAATAAGCCCTGAGTGGCACGCACAGAATTTAGTGAAAGCAACATAGTAAAGGCTTTGAAAACCGAACTGATGTTAGAAATCCCACCCACAGAAAGGGAGACAAAATGCATGGTCTAAACGTACCCAGGTTGTAGGCTGATTACCTCAAAATTTAAGATGGTTGGGGTGAGGAGGTAAAAATCAACATTACGTGGAGGACAACGGAACACATGATGTGACATTAGAGATATTATAATAAAAAGTTACTCAACATTAAAAAAAAAAAAAACCAGATTGCTGGGCTCAGCCAAGAGTTTCTGATTCAGCGGGTCTGGAGTGGGGGGCGGGGGGGGCGGTCTCAGACTTTGTATTGTTAATAGGTTCCCAGGATGCTGATGCTGCTGGTCCAGGGACCACACTTTGAGAACCTGTGTTCTAATCTATTGTTTCTCAAAATGTACCTCTGGTGATACACAAGGTGGTTTTGAGTGATACACAGACTTAACTTTTTGTAAGTACTTCTATATTTAGTATCTACTGGCAAAAGAAAACAAAAAGGAAAAAAGAACTAGCACACCAAATCCATGATTCCAGGTGTTTTTGATTAAGATACATCTCCTAAAATAAAGAAGAAGATGTAAAGAAAAGTGTTACATAAATAAAAACATTGATGGCGTGCAGCTAGGAGCAAAACTTGTAACCGTGGGGTGCAGATGACAGAAGTCTGGGAGACGCTGTCCACACTGAAGGCCTGGCTTGGTAGAGGAGGAGACCGTGCACAGCCCACGGAGGCGAGCCCGTCCTCAGGCTACGTGGCATCAGTGGCCGCGCCCAAACTTGAATTGTTTATCAGGACACCTGTGGTTCCCTGGCCTCTTAGCCCCTCCTGGTTCTTCTGAAGCTCTGGACAGACTGGGAAAGGTCATTGTGCCTCTGACTCTATCCCTGTGGTCTTTGTCTCCACTCTCAGCCCTGCAAACGAGGGTCTGTGTGTATAATGTTGGTGGTTTGCACATCTTTGCTTTCATCTCTGAAACCAGAGGTTCCCAGAAGGCAGGGACTTGGTCTGCCTATTTGTCCTTTTATGGCTCCAGGCCCCAGAGCCCCCAGGAATCTGTTCTGTGCATGAAAGATGCAGGAGGGGCGCCTGGAACTTTCCTGGCTGCCACCTTTGGCTTTTCATCTCTCTGTAGTCTTCATTTCTAAATTTGCCAACCTGGCGGCCTCTGCTTTCCCCTGTGAGCTGTGATCCAGGGAACCCCCAGAGCAAAGGAGGAGGGCAGGGCTCAAACATTTGCTGTGTGCCAGGAGCCGTGCTAGTGCTGAGCTTCGGGAGCCAGACAGGAGCCCTGCCCTCCGAGTGCACGGTACACGAAGGGTCAGGCCGTAAATGGAAAATGACCATGCAAGGTCATGCTTCAGAAGAGGAATTAACAGGGAGCAAGAGGGACGCAGGCTGGAGGGGCGAGTGTGGGGAGGGGTCTGGGAAGGCTGCAAGGAGGAAGTGTTCTTGGAAAGGCTTTCTGAGGATGAATGCGGAAGGGCTGTTTAAGGCAGTGGGAGGAGCCTGTGACAAGACTTGACATAGGTCATATGGTCGGTTATTCAAAAAGGACCTGAGTGGCGGGAGACGAGATGGGTGAGAGGCGAGGAGCAGACCTGCCAGCGCCACGATACCATTGCGAAGACCTAGACTGGATTCTGTGAGCCCTGGGGGTGCTGATAGAGGGGCTAGCCTTGAGAGGGGTGGGGGTGGTGAAAGATGACGTTTGTGTGTCAGGCGTACAGACCCCTCCAGGGTCCATGGAGCAGTGTTTCAAACTGCAGGCCACAACCCATCAGTGGGTTGCAAGACCTGTTTAGTGGGCTGCAGCCAGAATTTAAAAAAAAAGAATAGAGCAAGACATCAAATTGGAAATACCAGAGTGGCCTGCACACAGTAGAGCTAAGTAGTGTGTCAAGAAACTTGCTTCCGTTTTATGTAAGGAAAGTGTGTGCATACTGCGTTACAATCTAAAATGTATTTTTTTTATTCTGGGTCACACTTTAAAAAGCTTGCAAATTATTTCGAGGCCCAGAGGGCTGGCAGGGGTTGGGGGAAGAGGTGTGACTGGCCCTTGTGGTTATCCAGGCCCCAGGTGATGCAGGCTGGTGACAGGGACTGAGAGGTGAGGATGGACCCCAGCATTGGCCAGATGTGCTGGGGGAAGATGGAAAATTTGAGGCGGATTCAAGTAGGTCTGACACCAGTCAAGGCTTTTGGGCCAAATGACATCTTGTTTGAAATACTCAATCTTGGTCCCCTTCTGGTGGTGAGCTGGAAGCCAGGGTTCCTGGGGGGCTGTGGAGGAGAGGGATCCTTCCTGTTCTTCGGTCGACAGTGTCCTGGGCTTCTAGGATCCTGGTGTCACAGCTCTGACCTTTCATTCCAGTTGAGTGTTTTCAAGTAAAACTCAAATGGGCAGGCTCCTGCTTGAGTCTGCAGGTTTGATGATGATGTCTGTGGGAACTAAGCTGGGAATGACTCTGCTTCTGCTGTCTTCCCCCTAGGAACATCGTGAAAGGGATGAGAGAGCTTCGGGAGGTCCTACGTACCGTGGAGACCAAAGCAACTCAGAACTTCAAAGTGGTAACACAGCGATGCCTCAGGGCTGGGTGCTGGCTGTGGTTGGCTTATACAGGGGCCACTTTCAGTGGGAAACGACAGAAGTGCTAGCAGGCAGCCTTTGAATCAGGGATGACAGTATGTTGCATGCACGCTTCTCCTCTCCCTGTCTGTTCTCATGGCAGACATTGTTAATCGATCTCAGCATTCTCTCCCACCAAGCCCGGGAAGCACCCGCAGCATCCCTACCTCAGCACTGCACAGAGCCCCTAGCATTAGATCAGAGTTAAAACCCAATGTCATCCCTTCCTAGCAAGGTGGTAGGCTAACTCTTAGGGATTATTTATGATTTTAATAAATAACCTGGACTCCTTTTCCTGCCCCAGTTCAGGCCTACCTTCTTAGGCTTTAGTTCACCCCAAATCAGAGCCACAGCTGCTTCTCACTCTAGAATTTTTGATCAAGTATCAGGAAGGTATGTGGTCGAGAGTGCTGCCCAGGCCAGTGGCTTCACGCCCTGCAAGGGCCTGCTGAATACTCCGAGCTGTGCTGGGCTCCATGGGGCCAGAGGAGGAGGAAACGTACCTCCCGTCTAGGAGAGGACAGAGGACAGAAGTTTAAGTAGAAGCCATCAAAGGCCAACAGAAGGGGTGGGGCGGCCTCAGTGCTGGAAACAGAGAGAACAGGGGGCTCCTTGGGAGTGGAGTGGAGTGGTGGGCCTCCGAAGGGGCAGCGCACTGCAGGGCTGGCGGATTTGGCCCGGTGGTGGGCGGGGGGCTTTCTGGGTCTGAGTTCCTCCCTTTCTGCCAGATGGCGGCCAAGCATCTGGCAGGGGTCCTACTACACTCCTTGAGTGAGGAGTGCTACTGGAGCCCCCTGTCCCACCCACTGCCTGAGTTCATGAGCAAGGAGGAGAACTCCTTCATCACGCAGGCCCTGCGGAAACCTCACCTCTACGAAGGAGACAAGTAAGCTCTGCTGGACTATGCCGGTCTCATGCCACACTTGGGGCTCCGATGTCCCCTCCCTCTGCCCTGCACTTTCCTCCAGCTGCCACCCAGCTCACTGTCAGGCAGGCTTTTCAGTTATCCGCAGCAGCCGAATAGACCAGGGAAGACTGTCTCGGGATAGGGGCTGGGAGGAGCATTCTAGAAGGCATCCAAAAGTCGAATTATTTGGAGGTTACCTGCCTTCCTGCTAGTCTGCATATACCTCCTCTCTTATTTGTTAAATAATTGATGACGGGATCTGAGCGGCTCTCCCCTGCTCCTTGTCCCGGCTGTGTCATGCAGCCCTGGGCCCTGGAAGGGACATCTCTTCCCCCAGAGCATCTGCAGTATTTCTGGCCCCGCCGCTCACCCCAGCCTTTCAGATCCAGAACTCTGGGGCTTGAGAAAGAGCTGCAGGTAGTATCCGGTGTCTGTGAATTATGCAGGAGGGCGTCACCTTACCAGGGCCGCTGCTGACTCCGGGGCTGGAGGGCCGGGGTGGCGGGCCAGCCGCTCTGCTTGGGGAGGCTTGTGCTGGACCCAGTGCTGCCATCTGTGTTTTTCAGCCTCTACTGCCCGAAGGATAATATAGAGGAAGCCCTCCTGCTGCTGCTCATCAGTGAGTCCATGGTAAGCTCCAGGCCTTTCCCTCTCTGCCCCGGTGGGGTAGGGCTGTGGGGGCTCAGGCACAGGCCGCCAGGTCCTGGCCCAGCTCAGCCTCCCACGGACGTCCCTGAAGCAAGGTTCTTGCATCTGCCCCCCGCACGGGGGTGAGGCTCACTTTCTAGGTTTGGGTCTGGTGCACAAGGCTGTCTTCGGGGGCCTGAGTAGGGACTGAGTTAGGAGTCCCCAGCACCTCTTCTGGGATTATAAAAGATGCTTATCAGTGAGTCAGCAGTGTGTATTGGGCAGCCCTCTGCTGGTTCTGGGACCGATGTGAGGGGGTGGAAGGGGCAGGTGCTTCCAGTTCTACCACTGTTAGCTGAGGGCCACCGGCAAATCTAAAACCTCCGAGCCTCAGTGAATTCACTCATTCACGCAACGGTTCATTATTATCATCTTTGTGCCAGGCCTGTGCTAGAAGCCGGAAACACGGCAGCAAACAAATGGAGAAAAGTCTCTGCCCTCATGGAGCTTACATTCTAGTGAGGGAGGTGGACAATTAATTAATTAGCGACTACATTATCCAGGGTCCTAGTGTCTGAGTGCTATGGAAAAGTAAAGCAGAGGAGGGGTAAAGCATGCCGGACAAAGCCTGCATGAAGTGCTCTTTGGCTGTTTTCACAAGACCCGTTTCCCCCCGTGGCAGGCGGGGAGATGAGCCAGGCACGCACCAATGTATGTACATACGCACACACATGCACGCATGGGCCCTGGAGCCTCAGTGAAGGAGAGGGGTGTGGTCCAGGGAGTGGTAAGACGGATGGCGTGGACTGGTCTGGGGGAGGCGGGGAGGGGTGTGCAGGAGCCACAGAAGCCAGGGGTGGGGGCGTGCTGCAGAGGAGTCCAAGGCTGGGTCTGAGCCCTCTAACTGAGGGGCCTCTCGGAGCTTGGGAGCTGGGGACCCCCCAGGTTGAGAACTCACTTTGCTAAACTGGCACATCTGAGAGCAGTGTGTGGAAGTAGGAGTTTAAGAAACAAGCCCCCATGAGCTGGGTCCCTGAACAGATGGAAACGAATGTACCCTTGAATAGCTGGGGCCATGAGTGCTTTGGTCAGTGGGTTTCCTCCACATCAGTGGGTCCGTCAGCACGTAGGCAGGATGTGGGGCACTGGACTGGGGCGGCGAGAGATCATAGCCTTCCTCAGCTAGGCTGTGGTACTAAAAGGTTTACAGGGTCATGCAGGTGAGGGGAAAGTGGTTGCTCCAAGGAGGGGCATCTAACTGGTTAGCCTAAGGTGAGGATAGAAATACCGAGTGCCAGATTTGATTTTCACGGGAGAACAGTGCACTTTTCACAGAAAATAGGCCCCCACTCTGACCACAGACTGGGCCCCGGTTTCTAATGATGGAACCTCAGACATAGACCAGTATCCCTCCCTGCCCCCCTCCCCCCACACCTGAGCCATCTCCCCACCCACACCCTCAGTTGCAACTGCACTTAAGTCACCTGTCTGGGGAAATTCCTCTCCCTGTGCTGAGGATTACAGGTGGGAGGTAAAAAGGTGAAAGCCGAAACATTCCTTAGGTCCTTTCTCTGCCAGATTCCAAGCTGATGATCTCATAGAGGGAGGCATTTTATGTTGAGCCATATGACAAATAACAATTTCATACACTTCAGTCTAATATGTTCCCATCTTACAGATGAGAAAAGTAAGGTTCAGGACAGGTATCTGTCTTGGTCAACGTCATATACTAATAATCCTCACAGCCATGATTCAAATCATGTCTGCCTCCCTATATAGCTTCCAAAGCATGGGCCATGGAGCCCAAGCCCTGGACCGCAGTCCCGATTCTGCCACTTCCAAGCTGCTCTGGTTCTCAGTTTCCTCATCTATAAAAGGGCCAAGGGAGTGATTTTGAGACTCAAATGAAACGAGGTTCAGGGAGGGCTTTATCAACAGGGACATGCCTGTTGGCGTGAGATGGCAGGGGGGCTGAGGCTGGACTCTGTCTCTCCCAGCCATTTTCCGTGGCCTCTGCCCCATCTGGGTGCCCAGGACCAGAGTTCAGATGCCTTTCCATTAGGTTATCCCCCCTGCCCCCACCCCAAACCCTCAAGCTGCCCCCTACCTCAGAGTGGAGAATGGCCTTTTACTAAAAGGGGGCCCACATTTGGAGCCAAGGTGAGTTTTCCTAAATATGTGATTTCCCTCCTAGCAGCTCCTGCCCTTTTGCAGGAGGCTGTGTGACTTGATGGCCTGTCCCAGAGACTCGGGGTGCGGGCTGGCTTGCCAGGCGGCGTCTTGGGGATTCCCTGAGCATGCAAAGCAGAGGAAGTTGTGCACTGGGCCGGGAGGAGGCACTCCTCCAGGGCCTGCTGGTTTGTTTCCTCTTGCTCACACCCAGCCTGTCACACGTTTAGAAACTTCAGGAATTGGGGGGAGAGCTTTGGAGTCTCCTCTACAGAGCTTTCCTCCTGGGATCTGGATCTGGCCTCAGTGGCTTGGAGCTGTTTCTCAGAGTGACCAGATAGCCTCCGGCTTCTCTCTTGCTCTCGTTTCATACCCTCCTTCCCTGCGGGTCCCATTCTCGGTCAGGTGAAGTCACCACCGTGCCCGCCTCCCAGGCTCTGATCCCTTCGCTGAACCCTGGGGCTCAGCCTGGCCCCCAGGTACTTGCAGGGTTTTCCTCATCTCCTTTTGGTGCTGCCTGGGTGTGGCCGCAGTTGATAGGGAGAAGCCTCTGGAACAGCAGCTGGCTGCCTTGGCTGCTACTTAGCTTTGCCTAATACCTGCAGAATCCATGATGCTGCGGTAAAAGCTCCTCCAGCACAGTCAGCCCAGGAGACATAATCATCAAAACTTCCCACCCCCAGGATCGCCGGAGCACCTGTGCAGGTTTCTTGAGCATGTCGGCCCCTATTTTGTGGTTTGGAACTCAGAGGAGTAGCCTGCAAGCCGTCCTGAATGTGGGGCCGTTACCTTGGATATGGTTTTTGTAAAAGGCTAACCGAGCATGATCAGAATGAATAGAGAACCCCCCACATCCTCGTGTTTCAAGAGGTAAATAGAAATCTTACAAATGCCGTCACGGAAATGCAACGTGTGCGAGTGATAACTGGTTGAAGAAGATTTGTGTTTTGGACCTAGTTTTGAGTCTTTGGAGCCAAAAGGACATTTTAAAAGCCATCCATCCACCCACCCATTTGCTCATCCATCCTTCCATCCATCTGTCCATCCATCCCATCTCGGTCAATCATTACCCCCGTCCCAGATGTACTCCCACCTACTGGAGATGTATCCAGGGACCTGGAGGAAATCCTGGTCCTCACATCAGAAGGAATCACCCCAGTCTCCTGAACCCCAAGTGTATATTCTAGACTAGTCTGATTTTCTCAAACAGTCTGATTTTCTCAAACAGTTGGAGAACCAGGAAGTACAGAAGTCTTGATCCTTTCTAAAATACTCATCTAGGCATAAAAATATATGCGGAGGCAGACTGAATCCGTGGGTCCCTGTTTCATTCAGCTGGTGGAGAAGTTGCTGCTGGTATCAGGTGCTCAGGAACTGAAAGGCCCCAAAGGCCCAGTGTTGAGTGAGAGTGGGGTGGACGGGTAGCCTCTGGGGACTGGAGCCTGCAGGTGAACTGTGCCCGTCCAGTGTCACACCAGCAGTTTGAGCCTTGAATTTGCCATTCCCGGTCTGCGGGGCCTGGGCAAGGTTCTTCCCTCCCTGATCCTTAGTTTTCTCGTCTGTAAAATGAGGCTAATAAGGCCTTTCTTGCACAGCAAAAGCCAGAAAACAAACCACACAGGTGCCTGGTACGTTAGAGATGTTCAACACGGGTTTGTTTGTCCTGATAAATGCTTGCTTCCGATTCAGTCATTTTAGAGAATAATCAGGCTCAGATCAGGTTGGGAGAAAAATTGGTTTGAGGATACCATTCAGTTAAAAAAAAAAAAAAGTGCTTCTTGGGCTCGGTTCCATTTGGGACTCGGCAGATGAGCACAGATTGTTCTGGCTTTTGGCACCTCGTTTGCTCTGCTGCAGGCTGCCACGGTAGAGGGTCTGCTACTGCTGAAAGCTCAGAACAGGCGGCTCAGTAGAGGCGGGAGATCCTCTCGCCCTTGCTGGCAGGAAGAGCCAGAGAGTGTGATTCCTGCCGCCGAAGCCTGACGCGGCAGGAGAGCGGGGGCCGGCGTGGGCCTGGCCGGGGCTCTGGGTGGATGGGCCACGTCACTGAGCATGGTATTTCTTGGCTCTGTGGACTGGCAGCCTGAAAGCCGTGGTAATTCCGTCTGCTGGTGGGGCAGGACAGCAGGAGCGGAACATGACGGCGCCCTCCGGAGAGGGGCAGGTGCCAGTCACAGACGCTGCTGGCGGACTCCTTTCTGGGCTGATTTGGGGGGGTGCCAGCAGCAGGCCCTGAGACTGGGTGCTTGGCCAAGATAGAGCAGCTGTGTCTGAGAACAGGGCGGAGCAGGGCCCTGGACACATTGCCCAAGGGGCTTTTTCCCCGATTGGGAAGGCCCAGCCTGGTGTTTTGCTTTGGTTCCCCTATAAGCAGAGCCATCCTGGGGCCTCTGATGGCATGGACAAGGCTACTGGACACTTCTTCAGAGGCCTCTGGGGGTGAAGTCAGAATGTCCAGGTTCTAATCTGGGTCCCACCTATCTGTATGCCTGGGGGAGCTTCCCTGGGCCTCAGTCTTCTCATCTGTGAGATAGGACAATAGTACATGAGGTCATTGTGAGCTGCCACTCACAAAGTAGTCCACAAGTTCTCCCTTTCCTTCTCTCACCCTGCTTGTGTGGAGGATTAGAAAGGAGAAACGGGGCTGGGTGGAAACGAAAGTCAATGCGGTCTGAGGCCTTGCAGTCAGCAGACGGTCGGGACCAGGAGAGGCCCATGAGGCAGCAGAAGCCATCCTGGACTGGCCTTTGAAGGTGCAGCCTTACCTCCCGGGGACCTTGCACAATTAGTTCACTTTCTGGGACTCCGTTTCCCATCTGCAAATAGGGCATCCTGGTTCCCTCCTGCACCCCCGTGGGGTTATTGTGAGTCCGGATGAGATGTGACGGATGTGACCTTGAAAAGCTAATGTGCGGCACACATAAGGGATGGCTGTTGGACGGAGCGTTGCCTGCCTTGGCTTTCACATGGGCCGGCCAGCCTGGGGACATGGCAGTTCCCCGCCAGCCCTCCCGTAAGGCCCTAGGCTTGCTTCATGGGTCCTTTCCTTCTCCCAAGACCAGATATGGGTCACACTGGCAGTGATGAGCTGTTGGAGGAGGGGGGTAGGGAGGTGCGTGCTTTTTTTTTTTTTTTTTTTTTTGGCTTTTTCTCTTTTGGCTTGCAGAGGGCCTGGGGTGAGTGTCCTCAGTTTGGAGGAGGCTGCACTGGGGGGGGGGGGGGGACAGCCAGAGGACCTGGGTTAGGAGCCGTACAGCTCAGGAGCCCTGCCCAGGACAAAATGTGTGGTCCAAACAAGGGCAAGGCATCCCCAGAGGTGGGGGCCTGGAGATGGTGCCGGGAGGAATGAGGGGAGAAGATTCTTCATTACTCCCAGAGGAGTAAGGATGGTTGTGGTGAGAAGAATATTCAGTGTCTCCATACTGCTTTATAGGTCATAGGTACATTCATCTCTCTCTCTGCATTTGATCTGAAGGATTTCCTAGCAAGGCCATTTGAGTGGTGGAGGAAAAGAGTGGCTGGGACTAGTTCAAGGCAGGCTGCTGGTGAATTTGGGAGCATCGCTGGCCTGAGGGTGGTGAGCCCAGGGGAGGAGGGAACAGGACACCCGGGGCGTGTGGGCAGCGACTCGAAGCCCCCAGAGTGTCTGAGGCCCCCGCCCTCCGTGCTGCACATGAATTCCTGCCGCGTCACTAGCCCCCACAGCTTCCTTCCTTCTGCCCCTTTTTCCCCCACCCAGCGAACACCACCACAGCCTTTTACCGCAGCCCTCCCCAAGAGCCATAGCAACCAGGGCAAACTTCTGCTTTTGGTTTTCCTTTGTGGAACCTTGCTTCCCTCTTGACACAGGCCAGTTCCTGAGGACCCCCCCCCCCTCCCAGGAGACCTCTTCCCTGCTGTCTGCCTCCTGGGGAGGCCCAGCCCCCAGGCTGAGGACATGCTCAGTTCTGTTCCTGGTTTTCTGACTTAATCCCAGCCCAGTGCTGGAAATCCACCCCTAAGCACACAGTCAGAGACACTGTTGTCTTAAAGGTCAAGGTCGAGGGCAAGAGGAGAACATTTCCACACCAAGCCCAGAAATCTTGCTCAACATCACTCATTCTACCAACATGGACCAAGGAAGGTGCTGGAGATGGCGAGACATGTCCCTGCCCCAAGAACCAGGGAACTCTTGGGTATATAGGGGCTGGGGTGTGTGCCCCACGCTAGGAGAGGACAAGAGGGGGCGGCCTTGCCTGGCAGGGTCGGTCAGGTTGACGGGTACCTGAGTTGAGCTGTGAGGAGCCAGGAGGCATCCAGGTTGACCGAGGGCATAGACAGTCCCTGGTGCTGAGAGGGAGCTGCGGGGAGTTCTGTGGAGCAGGGGGAGGACTGAGAGCTAGTTGGGGGAGACGCTGGCCAGGTGGGCCAGGCCTCATGGCAGCCACAGAGAAGGAGGTTTGACTTCGTGCTGGAGCAGTCTGGAGGGGGCTGGGAGTTGGGGTCTGCAGGGGTTACTCTTCAAGGACAGGCCAACCAGAGCTGAGGCCCGTGGTCCCAGCTCACTGCTCACCATCCCCAGAACAAGACCGGTCTGCACGGATAGCTTCCCAGATCCTGCATGTGCCCGGCCAGGCTTCTCCCCGTACCCCACAGAAAAGCCCCACCACCACCCCGCTGCAGGCTGCCCGTGCTGTCCCCTTTCCATCAGGACCCCTCTCTCCCACCAGGTTTCTAGGTCCCTTGCACTGAGCACAAGTACTGCGGCTGCTTCTGGGCTCCAGTGTCCCCTCCCTGAGGACAGGGACCGTACCTTGTATCCTCTCATTGCCTCCACCCTTGTCCTGGCTGCCTGGCCAGGCAGCCTCTCGGGGCCCCACTCTCGCGGGTCAGAGCTGGGGAGTTCTGGAGGGGAGGGCTGGAAGTGGAGGAGTGGGGAGGTACGTGGCCAGTTTTGTGTTCCTACTCCGCTTTGTCAAAAAGCTCCTGCCAAGCCTCTCAGAATTTCTTCTCTCTTCCTGATGGTGCCTGTGTGGGTAGATTTCACTGGGAAGGAGTGGGATTTCTCTGGCACTTTCCCTCTCTACTTCTCTCCCCTTAACCCTTCAGAGTTCCTGACCAGCTCTTGTTTATCAGGCTGGCACCAGCGCTCATCCTTTCTGGAGATCCCCTAACATCCCCCGCCTTCTCCTGGGGCTGGTCCATGACATGGGGGTGGTGGCAGCCCTCGCCTGCCGTGGCAGGAGGGGCACCCATCAGGGCCCCTGACCGCGGGCCTGCCTTCCGGAAGTGCCCCCATGGGTGAGTCACTTCCTTGGGTCTCAGAGGTATCTTGGCTTCCAGAAGCCTCTGGAACACACTTCAGGCCTGCACAACAGGACACATTCAGAGCCTGCAGTCTGAAGGCCATTGGGCTTCTTCTGCCTCTATGGCCCCTCACCCATGGGGGCGTTGCCCCTGACCTGGAGGAAGGGTTCGTAATCCTGCCTGGAAGGAGGTTTTGAAGACCATCTGTGGACAGGAAGGATGATTTGGATCTGACAGAAATTGGCTTTAAGGGCCAGCAGCTCCTTTTTATCTCAGCATCCTTGGTTCTGAGGTCCTGTGTGGGGGAGTAGAAGAGGGTGAGTCCCAACACACAAAAGGGGGTTCAACCCCTACTACAGAGAGAGAGGGATACCAGGAGTAGCCAGCAGGAGCATCTGGCTGGAACCCAGCTTCGCTTCAGCTCAGATACAGCCTTCAGGGGTGGGTGAGCGGGTGTGTGTGTTTGTTCATAGAGCATTCCTAGCCTGGTCCCTGCCCTGTGGCTGCTCAGCTCTGGGACCCTATGATGCGTGTTGAATTACTCCCCGGCCTGAGTGTTGTCTCCAGAGTATGGGTTGACAAGAGGGAGTGGGACCATAGGCCACAGAATAAGAGGGTCCCGAATCCCCAGTGGGGAGATTTCAGGCTTGGTGATACAGAGCTCCCCACTTCAGATTGTACAGAATCTCCTACTCCTAAAGCACATTTTCCCATTACCCCCCCCAATCCCCCCACTCCCCCTGACCAGCAGCTACCTGGCAGCTCTGAGCACTGAACTCCTGAGCTCTGGACACTGAGCACAGAGGCCATGTGTTATGGGAGAGGTTTCTTAGGGAACTCTGAGAGGAGAGTTCTGTGGTCAGAAGGAGTCAAGGATCAGGTCTGGTTTGAACACAGGCGTGATGGGAAGGACATATTGGGCCAGGAGGTCCTTATCAGAGGGCTATCAAGGGGCCACAGCCCAAGCTGCCTTCCTGTGAGTCCAGCAGCAGAACCACCCACGTCATCTAGACACTTCCAGATATTACCTGAAGCTCTGTGAGGGGACAGTTACAAGCTCACAAGGAGCTGTTCCACAGAACCTCTCGCCTCTATCTTCAAAAAATGCCAGTGTCTGAAAAATGAGGGCTGCAGGGCCCTTCTGGACGAGAGGAGACTGAAGAGACGCGGCCCCAGAATTGTGGGCCTGGTCCTGGGTTGGGTTCTGGGACGAACAGACTTCTAGTAGGGCCATCGGTGGGCAGGGGGGAGATCTGACTGTGAGCTCGTAGTAGAGGTATCAGTTGTACGTTTCCCGAAATACTGGCATTCCTCTTGTGGTTGTACTTAGGGGTCAAGGGTCATCTTACTTTCATATACTAGAGAGCAACAAAGCACGTGTGGTCAGTGCCATCAGCCTGGCAACTTTTCTCTAGGTTTGAGATTTGCAGACTAAAACATTGACTACCAGGAGCCCTCAGAACTGGTCCCTCACCCCAACCTAGGCTACAGGTAGAGGTTTCCTCCCTTTCGTGGGGGCCTTCGTGGGGACGGCGGAAAGGCCCTGGCAGATTCTGGGAGCATGGCCTGGGTTAGCAGCGTAAGGACGATGGTCACCGGGCCTTGGAGGCAGGCAGCTGCTTATTTTCCGTCCTCGCTCCTTCCCCAACCACGTCGCCCCGCAGGCTACTCGGGATGTGGTGCTGAGCCGGGCACCGGAGCAGGAGGAGGACCGGGCGGTGAGCCTGCGGAATGCTGCAGCCATCTATGACCTCCTGAGCATCACGCTGGGCAGGAGGGGCCAGTATGTCATGCTCTCCGAGGTACGGCGACCCCCCCCCCCGAGAAGTCAGGTGGAACCACCATTTGACCTCCTCCACTGTCCCTTCCCTGCCTCTGCCAAGGGGTGCAGCTCAGTCCTTGGGAGACAAGGCTTGACCGTTCCATCTCCAGGGCTGGGAGAGCTGCCCTTCCCTGGCGGGATGGGTAGTTTGGGTTTTGGTTTTGGTTGTTTTACTAGTGTTTTCATGTGTTTTTCTTTTGAAAGAACACAAGGCATTGTATAGAGAAGCACAAGGGGGAAATTATCCATCCCCCAGTTTCCCATGTGGATGATACTGGATGTGACTGTCTCTGCTGGTAGAGCTCTGAACTTTGTGTGAGTCAGGGCCCTGGACCCCCTCCCACCCAAGCTGGACAGAGCAACCCCATTCTATTGAGCAAACCCTGGTGGGGCAGCGCTCCCGGGGTGGTGCCTCTTTGGGGTGAAGGCGGGGGGACCAGGGCACCAAGCTGCCCCTCTCTCCATTCCCCGCAAGGCAAATGGCACGCACGCATTTCTGAGTTTTCACATCTGGGCTGGGATCAAAGGTGGCTCTGGGGCCCCATCTCCTTGTACAGGAGTGGGCCTCTTGGCAGTAGTTTCTCTTTCTGTGTGGTTAGGAGGGCCCCTGAGAGGAGAGCTGGTGACATCTGCTGAGCCCCTGCTTGCACCCGGCACCATGCAAGGTGCTTTTAGGTGATACCTTCTTGAAGTGGTGCTCTCTCAAGTTTACCAGTGAGGAAGGCAAGGCCCAGAGAGGTTGTTTCCTGCCCTAGATGGTGGAGGGGGTGCACCTGAGCCAGCGTGTGAACCCAGGCCCTTGAGCTCTTAAAGCCCATGCTGTCTGGTCCCAGAACCTCACGTCTGTCCCCTGCCCCTCCTGACCATGGCGAATCCTGGCCTCACATGCTGGCTTCTGCCTCCACCGTGTGGAAGCACTTGGTAGCGTCTGCCGGACCTCACCAGGCCGCCCCTGATTTGGGGCTGCCCAGGATCGGACAGGCCAGTGGGGCAGTCAGTTTTCTTAGTCGTCGTAGAGAACAGCAGAACCGAGAAAAGCCTTTCCACTTGGGCAGCTTTGTAGTCGGCCCGCTCTGCCACTTACTGGCCCTGTGACTCTGGCAAGTCATTCAGACCTCAGCCTCCTCATCTGTGAAATGGGGATAATGGAAGAACCCACCTCCCAGGGTTATTGGGGGGAGTGAATAAGTTAATACGTGTAAAAACCTGAGAGTGGTACCATGCACAACAATAATAAATACCAGTTATTATTTTTATGGGATGTTTACATGTTAAAAATTCAGAACCAATTTCATTCTCTTTTCCCCATTGCCCTGTGAGGCAGTCACATGTTAGGGAGGTAGGAACCAAGGGCCAGAGAGGGTAGGAGACTTGCAGAAGGTCACACAGCATAACCTGCCCTGTGGCAGGGGCAGGTTATGCCTGGAGTTTTCTGACAGGAACCAAGTATGGGCCTCCTGCAGCCTCGTATAAGAAGTGATTTGGGCAGTGATTGCCCTGGGGGGTATTGGATTCGCTGAGGGTGGGAGCACCCCTGGGGGGGGAACGTGCTGACTGACTCCCTCTCCTCAGTGCCTGGAGCGAGCCATGAAGTTTGCGTTTGAAGAATTTCACCTTTGGTACCAAGTGGCCCTCTCCATGGTGGCTTGTGGGAAGGTAAGACCCAGGGCGTGTGTTGGGTGGGGGAGGTTGCACCCCTGCCTTTGGGGCCTCTGCTCTCCTCCGGTCCCTTCCAGGGCTAGGCAGAGGGCACGGCGGTGAGTCAGAAATGTTCTCTAGCATCGGATTTTTATCTCTGGGAGAGTGAGGGCCAGCGGAGGGTCACACACAGACCCCTGTGTGAATCTGGTGTCCACCTGGGAGTTACAAGTGTGCAACTGTGGGTCTGTGGGTGCTTTTCTCCTAGTACACGTGCACACATGGGGCAACAGAGCATTTCCACATGAGACTTGAAGAGTACAACTGCACGCCACAGGCTTGGGACACGGGTTCTGAGCGAGGGGCGCGTTCATTTGGGCTGGAGCTCTCTTCCTGCCCATCAGGTGTGGTGTCAGGAAAGGACCTTCCCATGGAAGGACCTGCCTAGGAGGGGAGGGTTGAAGGGTGGAGCAGAGTGGCAGCACCCACAAGAGAGTCTGGGGGGAGAACTGCGCCAGCGGTTGTGGCTGGGACAGAGGCTCTGTCTGCCCAACGTGAGAGGACTAACCTTATCCCCGGTCACCAGGGCCACCTTTGCTTACCCCCCAAGCCCTGTTCCAGCACCCCCTGGTTTCTTCTCTGATGAGAATTACACTTACATAAGCCTCTATTTTCAGCAGTAACATGAAAGGAAAACCTTTCCGGAGCTGGGTGCTGAGGGTGTTAGAGCCAAGGATGCTATGAATGCAGGAAAGAAGGTGGCAGGAGCTTGCAAATCGTTCCAAGAGCTGTAAACACCCAGAGCCCTTTTGTGGGGCTGAGGGAATTCCTGCCCCCCCCCCCCCCGCCCATCTGTGCCACCTGCCATTTCTAGCCCTGCAGCTCCGCTCAGAGGAGGGCCCTCCTCGGCTTGCCTGCACCTCCCCCACAAAGGTTAGGCAGGGAAGAGGAAGACGAGCCGGTGCTGCAGCCTGATAGGTGGGAAGGAGCCAGGGGAGTATAGTGAGAATCAAGGGGGGAGCCTCCCACCCCCCAACCCCCACTGGGCCTTTGTCTTCCCAAAGCTCTTCCCCACCCCCATCACGCTGACCACCCACCAGAGCATCCTAAATGCACAGACATGGTCTACTCTGGCTCTGCTCAGCAGGGTCTTGCCAAGGCTCGGGGAGAGTTCAGGCCGCAGATAGATAGAGTGAGATCTGAGGGAGGGGAGGAGGTGGGGCTGGAGCTCACATGGAGCCTGGACAGACAGCTCACAGTGGTATGTGACAGCTTCTTCCTGCCTCTGGGAAACAAAGAACCTCTGATCTTGAAATAGTGAGCATGGGCCCGGAGGAGAGGCCCAGGGCCAGGGTAGTGGTCCTAACCTTTCTGTGAGTCATAGACCCCTTTGAGATCCCAAGGAAAGCCGGGGAGCCCTCCTCAGAAGAATGTAGGATACTCAGAAGCTAGCTTTAATCTCTGGCGGTGCGCCAGGAAACTCCCCAGTCGAGGGAGAAGGTGTTAGCCTGGGAGGTATGGGATCTTCAACCTCCCTACTGAGAAGAGCCAGGCTCAGAGAGGTCCACGCGCAGTCCAGCACATCCCAGGATCCAGGGAGTTGGTGTCCCAGCCTCGCTCCTTCACAGACCAGCAAGGTGGGCACGAGGCTGGGCTTACAGGTAGGGCGTTGGGGTGATCGGTGAGTTCCTCACACGTGAGGCTGCACAGGCTGGAGACAATGGGTTATATCCATGCCTGCATTTGGTGCAGCAGGAGATTGTTCTGGAAGCACACTGTCCACCCCCTCAGGAACCCTGCACACCAGCTCAGTCTGCCTGGTTGGCCCAGGAAGCCCCCCCCCCCCAGCAGAGTGGCCAGAGCTGGCCTTTGCCAAAGCCCAAGGCAGGAATCAAGGCCTGCACTTGTGCCGAAGGTGTGGCCGGGCAGATGTATGTACATTTGACAGCTCAGCCTGCAGGAAGAAAAGATGAGGTCCATGACATGATTTAGGTCGCTCCTTCTCTTGGTCTCCTTAGCAGTCACATTGGCTGCGTTGCTAGGTAACCAGCATGACAAAAAAAAAAACCCAAAAAAAACAAAAAACCAACCAAGCTGCCTGCCCTTACTGTGGAGTCCTCCGATGGCTCCTGAAATAGCAATGCTTTGTGGTCTGTGTGGGGTGAACGTGGACGGTCAGGGTTGTAGAACCTTCATTTCACAGTTAGAGAACCTTCAACCCTGCAGAGGTCAGCAACCAGGGAAGGAGGCCAAGGGGAGCCCGAGGTTTGCTGTGGTGTGTGGAGGGGGGGCCATGGCTGGCGGGCTGGGAGTGATATTCACAGGATCGCCTGGCAACTCCTTTGGGCCCCTCACGAGGTCCCCTTTCCCACAGCCCAGCCCGGTCTCCCAGCCTGCTGGAATAGTCATCTGCTGACACCCGCCTGTGCTGGGTCTCACACCCTCGCTTTCTGAGAGAGCAGTGGGGAATGGTAGCTTTTGTCTTCTCCCCCTGGCCTTTCTGCAGGCACCTGATGGGCAAGAGCCATGTGACCCCACAACCCCAGCCCAGCACTGGGCACAGAGCTAGCCCTTGGCTGATACCCCTGGAACTGGCCTAATATGCCTGAGCCCAGAGCCTCAGTCTGTCATGCCTGGGCTGAGAAGAGCTTTTCCTTAGCTGGTGGGGAAGGAGGGGTAGCTAGAGAAAGGCTGGGGGTCCAGGGTGGACGCAGATCACTAGGGTTCCGGCTCTCTCTCTTCCAATCTCTCACACTGAGTTTGAACAGGTAAGCCTTCCAGAGCCCCCATTGCCTCAGTGGTACGTCTGGAGTTGCTGGGGAGGGTGAAAGCTAATTAATGGTGAGGAAGCCTGGCTCACAGTAGGGCTTAGTACATGGGAACTGTGGTCACACACATGCCCCTGCCTACCATTGACCCTAGCTTGGGGTCACACAAGTATGGAGTGTGCACACTTGGGGGGCAGGGGGTGTCACTGTTGAGTTCTTGGAAAAGTGTTGGATGCAGTCAGAAGCCCTGAGTGTGTGTCTCGTGTGTGTGTGTGTGTGTGTGTGTGTAGCAGGGAGACCGAGGCTGCTGTTTCTGCCCAGGTAGTCACTACTGGTGCAGCAGGAGATTGTTCTGGAAGCACCAAGTCACCGAGGCCAGGTAGAGCTGTGGTTACGAGCGTAGGGCCAGACTGTTCAAACCCCAGCTCAGCCATGTATGGGCTCTGTGGCTTTGAACAAGCTACTTAATTTCTCTGCCTTTCAGTTTCCTCATCTGTAAATAAGGACATGGCTCACCTACCTCACAGGAGAGTTGTGAAAATTAAATCTATAAAGCACTTAGAACAGGGGACAGCAGACTTTCTGTACAGGGTCAGATAGTAGACATTTTTGACTTTGCAGGCCAAGAGTCTCTGTGGGAACTCCCCACTCTGTCAGAAAAACAGCTGTAGGCAATACATACATGAACGGGCGTGGCTGGGTTCCAATAAAACTTTATTCACAGGAGCAGGCAGAGGGCCACATTTGGCCTGTGGGCTGTGTTTTGCTGAGCTCTGGTTTATAACAATGCGTGGTGCATAGTAAGATCTAAATAAGTGTTAGCTGGTGTTCTTTTTCTCATTATTGTGACTGGTAGTATTGCTGCCTGCCTGTGGATGGTCTCCCGTCCTGGCCCTCCCTCCACACATGGCCATCCTCAGGAGGTCCATTCTGGCCCCGTCTCTGTGACTGAGTCGCTGGAGCCTTGAGGGGCCCCAGATTCCTGTCTGGAGGTTCTCTCTGCCTCTGCCAGCTTAGCTTCTCTCCTGCTCCTCTGCCAGCCGTTATGCCCCCCGCCCCCTCAACTCCCCACCACAGCCCTGCCTCCAAGTCCTGTGGAGCTTCGGCCTCATATTGTCACCTAGAAACAAAGGCTGTTGAACTCACAAGTTTGAAAAGAGCCCATTTTTGCCTCTATCATGTCTGTGGTTCACATTTGAATTCCTTTAGAAGTGCTTCCACCTGTTGTTACCTGAGCTGTTGGCGCATCACCTGGGCAAGGCTCACAGCCTCCATTCTCCAGATGCGGAATCTGAGGCCTGGGAGGGATTTGTCTGCCAACATGACCTGGGCTCCTCCCGCTGGGCCCTCTTCCTGCCTCTTGGGAGGAAAGAGCAAGGACTGGCTATTTGGGAACGCCCCCCACTGTAGGCACAAGGCACCTAGTCTGTCGAGACCCAGGGCTGCCAGTGATGGTGTCACCTGCCCTTTCTTCTGCAGTCGGCCTACGCCGTGTCACTGCTGCGGGAGTGCATGAAGCTTCGGCCCTCGGACCCCACCGTGCCCCTGATGGCTGCCAAGGTCTGCATCGGGTCCCTGCACTGGGTGAGTGAACTGTGGGGGCAGGGCCCAGGTCCCAGCGACTCCTGCAGAAGGGTGGCAGTGGGCATGAGATCGGGGCATGCACATCTTGCTGTGTGTATGGGGGGGGCGGTGCATGAGGAGCTGTGAGGCAGACAGGCCTGGAAGGAGAAATCTTGAGAAAACCAGCAGACGGATCTGCAACAGTAGGTCCCCCAACTCAGGCTGGTATCAGGTTTATGGTTCAGTCTTGAAATGTAGAGTCAAAAGTAGAGGGGGGCCCCCAGCTGCCCAGCAGTGCAGTCGTGGGCAGGACTCAGAGCCCCTGGGCCAGCCATCACTTGGCTGGAGGCTCCACACTACTACAGGGGGCAGTGCTGTGTGCACAGGCCCTGTGGGCCCCCTCGTTCCTTTCGGCTCCAGCCCCCAGGTCCCTGCCCTGTGCTCAGCTGCCTGCCGAGGGCCCTGCTGAGGCGGCTGAACGGTCAGGTACACCCCCTCCCCACAGGCCGGGCTTTCCTGCAGCGGGGCTCCGAGGTCCTCGAGGAGGCCAGCAGCATGGAGCCGTGAAAGGCACTGGGCCTGGGGCCCTCCCCTCCCCAGGCTCCCTTGGTGGTTGCTCTGAGCCTGTGGCGTCCTGGGGCGGAGCCTCTGCAAAGGTGTCTCCTCCAACTGGGAGCTTTCTTTCCAAGGGTCCCCGCATCCTTGAGCCCACATCAGCCTCCTGAGGTCAAATGCATCCTCTCCTGCCTCTTGGCCATCTGCCCCACCCACCTTTCCTCTCTTCGGGCAGAATACCTCCAGTGCCTTCAGCTGCCCTCCAGGCCCAGCGTCTCCCCACAGGGCGCTGCTCCCACACACAGGTCTCCCCTGCCTGTTCTCCCACCCCCCCAAGCCCACCCTCACCATGGTTGGGTGCCCAGCTTGTTCCTGGCCCCAGGGGCATAAGCAGGTGCTTCCGAATCAGCAGCCTGTCCACCTCCTGCCGCCACTACTCCCTCCTTGGGCATCCAGCCTTGGGAAGGGAGACTCCATGTTCTAAGCCTTCCTGCCAAGTCTCCCAGGGACTGGACACGAGGCCTCAACCCTCTCTGGGTCCCCGCTTCGCCGCACCAGTGGGCCTTGTCCTCTCTTTGCTGCAGAGTGAGGAGCAGGGCAGAAAGAGCACCCTCCCCTCTGTCTCCTGGTTCTCAGGTTCCTGTAGCTAAGGTGCACCCTGGCCACCGTGGCCCCACTGTGAATGGGGGGGAAGGGGAAGCATGGTGTCGGGCCCCAGGCTCTAGAGTGTGGCTTTATTTTGGGGGGAGGGGGGAATCTGGCAGAACCACCTCTTACAGGCTCCAGGCATTAGGAAGTGAAGCGGCTGCACCGTGAGGTGGGTTAGAGTTTCCCTGCCCATCCCCGGGTGGTCTTGGTACACAAGCTTGCTGTGCTTCGGTTTCCTTATTCGTAAAACGGAGACAGTAACAGTCTGTTCCTCAGATGTGACGTAAATGACATAAAGTATGTAGAAGGCTGGACGGGTCGGGAGATGCACAGACCGTGGAGGGTTCAGGCCAGTGGTAGGTTCTTCCATCACGGCTTGCTTTCCCCACCCCGTGATTAGTGGGGAAACCCTTGCTCCCCACATCTCTACAGGGGGCCTGTTGGCATCCTGCATCTTACAGGTGGGGAGCTGTGGGGACGTGGGTGGTATGCGGGTGCCAGCAGAGACACCCAGACTATGCAGTGCAGCAGAGGACTGGGGTGGGATCCAGGGGACGCAGAGAGGGTGGGCTCGCCGACCCCTCGCTCACACTCCTTCATGTTCCCAGGGCTCCTCAGAGGGGCCTCACGAAGCCCCAGATACCCGCCTCACCGAGTTGCGGCAGGGGAGGGCCCCTGTCCTCCCCAAGGCCACCAGCTCTGAGGTGGCTATGGGTGTCCACCCCGCCAGCAGCCGCCCTTGCCAGGAAGCCTAAATTTAGGCCTTCCCGCTGTGGAGGAGCTGTTTCCCTCAGCGGCATAATTACAGTCATTACATGCATTCAGATTACATGGTAATAAAATTAGGATCCAATCAGTCCAAATTGAAATCAGATGAGTTAGGAGCAAAGTCATCAATGACAACATAAATAGAAAAGCCCAAAAGGAAGCTTAAACATGCAGACTTGTCACAGAATCAGGGAGGAGGGCGAGCTATTTAACCTCAGCTGAGAAGCATGCATGGCTTTGGGGGCTGGTTTGAGCCAGGGTTTAAATTGGGTCCAGGCTCAAGCCAGGTCCCGCTGGAGGGACAGGGCATGGCTCCTGGCAGCCGTCCCTAACCTGGAACCCCTGGACCTCCCTAAAGCCCCGTTTATACCTGCCTTGGACACCTAGATTACATCATAATCCCCAGTGTCTCTTGAGGGCAGAAACTGTCTTCCTTGTTGAAACCCCAGCCCAGAGTTCCCGTCCGGTGCTTATTGGATAGATCCTGCTGGCCAATGAGCATAACCACTCGGCAACAATTCTGCCTTAAATGGTACTTCTCTTCCCAGCTAGTCGGGGAGCTTCTTTACTTACCATGTCTGCACCCTGAGCCTCTCTCCCGAGCAAAGAACCCTGCATGTGGTTAGATGTCCACTCATATCTTCTAGAATGACTCCCGCCCCAGCTGGCTGGGAGGGACGGGTGCAGGAAGTCTGCCTCTGGTTCAGTGGTTCTCAGGTTCCCGAGTTGGCGCTGGGCAGAGAGCAGACCGTGGGTAGCTAAGGGCAGCCTGTTCTCCAAGGAGGCCAGGAGAAGGTTGGCCCAGCACTCTGTTCTGGGGCCACAAGCAGGAAGAATGAGTCTGACCTCAATGGTCAGAGGGGTGCTGGTGCTTGGGACAGAGCACGGTTCCTGAAAGGCGTCTGAGGCCACCTCTGTCTTTTGCCATCGCAGTTCTCCTGGCTCCCGGCAGCCCCAGCAGGCCTAGCCATTGCCCAGCCAAGCTCCATGAACAGGGGACAGAAATCTGGGGGTGGACAACTTGGCCCAGGTTGCAGGAAGGGAGGCTGAAACTGGGACATCTGAAAAACGAGCTGTGCTGGGTGAAACCAGCCAGGGTGGTCATGTGCCCAGAGGTGGAGCACCTGCTGTCCCCACGTCCTGTCCCCATGCCCAGAGCCAGCGTTGGACACCCTAGGCTGAGCCGGGTCTGAGAGGAAGGTGGCCCTCAGGTCGTGGTGCACCAGGCAGAGGGACCTACACAGTCACAGGCTGGCTGACACGGGGTTTGCCGCAAGGTGATTGCACCCAGGGCAGGTGTGGAGGCAGGTGGGAGGGCACTGGCCCCGAGGCTTTGCCTGAGGCTCCCCTAGGTGGGGGGGGAGGCATCCCAGGCTCTGACCCGGGGACAGCAGTGCATGGCAGCCTCCTGCCTTGGCACAGCCGATGTCTTGCCAAGGTCCCCAGCCAGTTATTTGGGGCAGGAAGGAAAGAGTTGTAAATATTTTTTTTAGTATCTCTCCAAACACAATTATTTAAAATGTATGTAATTTAAAAAGTTGAGGCTTCCCTAGGAGGATAGGAGGGGGGATGTGCATGTGTGCTGCGTGTCACACACGAGAGAGGAGTTAGGAAGTGGGAAAGCAGGCCATGCTCCTCTTCGGAAAGGTCTGTGGTGCTGTCTCTCGGCCTCTTCCCTGAGGGGGCAGGATGAAGTGGTGGAAACAGTGCAGGCTTTGGAGGCAGAGAGCATAGCGTTCAAATCCCTGCCCACCCAGCTAGTAGCTGTGTGACTTTAGGGGAGTAATCCGCCCTCTCTGTGCCTCCTCTGTCCCCCGGGAGCAGTCACATCCACCCCGTACAGGTGGCTCTGAACACCAGAGCCGAGGAGCGTCGCTGCTTAGCACACTGTGGTACCTGACGAACGGCAGCTGCCCCCGTGACAGCCCCTTCGAAAGAGCGGGTTCTCCGAAGGGAGGTGGTGCTTTTGTGTTTTTACCTTCCCTTTTCAGATCCAGGGGTGGCCAGAGCCAGGAAGAGGAGTTGAGCGTTTAGGAGGCAGGGAAGAAAGAATGCCAGCCATCCCGCCACTGGATGTGGAAATAGGGAAATTTTGTCCTATTCCTCAGGAAGGGAAAAGTGCATTTTCAGTGGGGCAGTTAGCAACAGGTCCCAGGCCCCCCGGGGAAGGGCCTGAGGAGAACCAGAGGTGCTGTTTCAACAAGCTTGGCAGGTTCAGAAGGGAACTTTCTCCGGTTCCCAGGAAGGGAGGAAGGGGCCGAAATGCCCGGGTACAACCTATTCGGCCCAGTGCAAGGTGGATGAGGCAACCTGGGAAGTGGAAGGCAGCCGAACAAGAGCAACGTGCGCGAGCCGGAGGCCTGTCTGTGTGCGCACAAAGTAGGAGGCCTGGAGAGCCGTCGGAACTCGTGAAGTCATGGGAACACGGCCCTTACTTCTGGAAAGCCCAAGCAAAGGGTCCAAACGTTAGAGCCTTCCGTGCATCCTTTTCCCAAACGGTCAGAGAGG
Organism: Halichoerus grypus; assembly: GCF_964656455.1. Lineage (NCBI taxonomy): Eukaryota > Metazoa > Chordata > Mammalia > Carnivora > Phocidae > Halichoerus > Halichoerus grypus. Next base: position 71,385,139 of record NC_135721.1, on the reverse strand, counting down.
AAGAAAGTAAAGAACCGCAGAGGGCGGCCATGACTCAGGCAGCTCAGAAAGATACAGATGTAGGCTCAGGAGACCTGGGTTGGACACTCAGTCCTGTCACTCACTCGCCAGGTGGCCTTGGATAGGTCCTCTAAGCTCCCTGCACCCCAGAACCCTCAGCTGTGTAACACCTGTGCCATCAGGCACTAAACCGCTCTAGAAGGGCAGGGGCGTGGGGTGGGGGGTCTCTACCTGGGGTTCATGGCCAAGTGACAGGGCTGCCGTAGGTAAGATACTAAAAAGCAGTATATCACTGGAAGGAACACGGTTGAAAAGAACTTAAAAAACCCGTCACCGGGGCGCCTGGGTGGCTCAGTCGTTAAGCATTTGCCTTCGGCTCAGGTCATGATCCCAGGGTCCTGGGATCGAGCCCTGCATCAGGCTCCCTGCTCCGCGGGAAGCCTGCTTCTCCTCTCCCACTCCCCCTGCTTGTGTTCCCTCTCTCGCTGTCTCTCTCTCTCTGTCAAATAAATAAAATCTTTAAAAAATAAATAAATAAAAATAAATAAATAAATAAATAACCCGTCACCTTGGAGGTGTTTTGATGAGCAAGGAGGGCTCAGCACTGTAACCTGAGCTAATCTTGCAGAAACAGCAGCCCCAACCTCAGAGCCACCAGCTGTTGACTTTCAAGGCCACCAGAGGAAGTGACTGGAGATTGGAAAGGCCAAGTGAGGTAGTCCCGGAGAGAAAGATGACGGGGGTGGCTGGAGACGGGCGGGTGCCGGGCAACTCAGTCAGCCACTGGATTAGAGCTGTCCTTTCACATTGGAAGTTGAGACCTGTTAGTGGGTTGTGAAGTAGAACTCTTTCTTTATTTCTTTAAAGATTTTATTTTTATTTATTTAGAGCGTGTGCGAGAAGGGGGGAGGGGCAAAGGGAGAGAGAGGATCTCAAGCAGGCTCCACGATGGGCACAGAGCCTGGCTGAGCACAGAGCCCGAGTGGGGGCTCGATCTCAGGATCCTGTTGATGACCGGAGCTGAAATCAAGAGTCAGACACTTAACCGACTGAGCCACCCAGGCGCCCCTAGAATTCTTCCTTAAGAAAAAATTGAAATAGGCTATCGGAGAATAGGACAGAAATATCCGAGTATGTTACCCACAGCAGGGGTGAGTACTGTGACAAAGAGTAGGTTAGTGGGTATATGTGTGTCCTGGACCATGGGTAGAGAGTCCGAGGGTCTGCCCAGCTGGCACAGGGGACTGCACAGGGCTGATCCTTGTGTAGAGTCTGGAAGATTCAACCAATGACAGATAGAAATTAAATAACTAATCATAATGGCTTACATTTATTCAAACACTGCTCTGAGCATTCACTGTGTCTTACCTCATTCAGTCCTCCCAGCAACTGATGTCTGTCTGTGAGGCAGACACTTGTTGCACCATTTTACAGAAGAGGGAACTGAAGCACAGCAAAGCGAGGGGACTTGCCCAAGGTCACACAGTTAGTAAGTAGCCAAACCAGGATTTGCGCTCAGGGAGTCTGGCCCCAGTGCCTGTGGTCTTAGCCTCCAGGCTGCCCTGCTGTCTGCGTGGAGAGCTTATTCATAAGTGTGGAACTGATTCTGGACTTGGGTGGGCTTTTAGTACTTCAGAACAAAAATGACAAAGCCACATTCTCAAGGGCTTTAGGATTGCCACCTGTGTCTTAGATGAAGGGGAATGGTGCATTGTGTGTGTATGTATTTGTGTGTGTGTGTGTGTTGTGTGTGTGTGTATATATATAGTATATACAATATATACATGCACAAATTTTTAAGATATATTTAAAATAAATGCAAATTTTGAGTTTGTTTTTGTTTTGGGTTTTTTCTTGTCTTTGATTTTGTTTTTTGTTTTTGTTGTTTTTTTGGTTTTTTTGCTCTGATAGCATTTTTTCCTTTCACTGGCCAGTTAGAGCACCCATGTATATTAATACCATACGTTATCATAGTGTATATTGTCATACTTACAAGAATTGATCATTTTTTTCCTTCATTATCCCTGCAGTGACTTCACATGCAAAAAGCCTGCTTTGTAGTAGGTAATAGAAACCAAAATAGTGTTGGCTATGTAGGAAAATGGTACATTCACGCTTTGTGTGTGTGCTGCCGAAGTGAGCACGGTACATTCAAGCTTTATGAGTTTGATTTGAGACAAATGCTGACACTGTGCTTAAATTCATGGACAAGGCTGGCAAGTACTGGCCGAGGAAGGCTCTTGACCTGGGGGTCAGAGTGGGCCACAAGTTGGACAAGCTAAGGATGTATGATTGCACCTTTTTTTTAAAGATGTATTTATTTGAGAGAGAGAGAGAGAGAGAGAGTGCACAAGTGGGGGGAGGGGCAGAGGGAGAAAATCTTCATGAAGACTCCCTGCTGAGCATGGAGCCCAGTGTGGGGCTTGATCCTACAACCCTGAGATCATGACCTGAACCAAAACCAAGAGTCGGATGCTCAGCTGACTGAGGCACTCAGGGTGCCCCTGTTTTCACTTTTTAGAGAGGGAGAGAGAGGGGGGTGGGTAGGGGCAGAGGGAGAGGGAGATTAGAGAATCCCAAGCAGGCCCCACACCCAGAACAGAACCCAATGTGGGGCTTGATTCCATGACCTGGAGATCATGACCTGAGCTGAAACCAAGAGTCGGACACTCAACCAACTGAGCCACCCAGGCGCCCCTATTTGCACTTTCAAAGCTAAAGTATGGTGAGCTCTACTAACCCAGAATATGATGTGTATGAACTGGAGAGTGACTTTTCCCTGTTTGCCAGTAACTGTTGAGCTTTGTTCCCAGCACCTTCCCTACATGAGTTACAAGAGATAGAAGCTGGCATTTGCTGAGTAGAAGGACATGGTCATGGGAAGACTGTATATACATGGATGCAATAGGTTTCTAGGTTCTATAACTTGTACTTGGTGGTTTATAAACCAGCCTGCTCCTGTTTGAATGGGGCGTAATGATGCCTAAAGACAGTGTATGAGATGAGCTGCATCAGCAATGGGATATTGGGTGGGGGAGGTGCAGTTTGCTCACTTAACCCTTTTCTTGGTGACTCCTGTCCCCCCTCTGCCATGAGTCTTAGTCTTCCTTGGACAACCACAGCCACATGATTGTCCTTCTCTTGGAGCTCCACTAGCCCCATGCCAACATCACACAGTGGAGCCTTAATTAAGAGCCACCCTGTCGTATGGGGTCAGCCTGCAGGGATTACATTCGAACTCACCCGGGCATCCCCCTCCCTTGTGATCGGGGCTCCCCAGTTGGGCCCATCACAGAGCCTGCTGCTGCAGAAGCCTCAGTGGAGGTCTGTGCTAAGGAGCAGTTGTAGGGGGAGGGGTCCAAGTCTCCATTTTGCAGAAGAGGACCTTTGGGGCACAGAAACTAAGTGATTTGTTCCAGGCTCCGCAGCTGTCAGGTGCTGGGTGAGGACCAGAGCCTGTGTCTGGGAGCTCATCTTTCAGTGCTTTTCTCTCCACCTGGCTCTGACTGTAGGCCCCCAGGCCCCCCCAACCACCCCCACTGCCCCAGGGCCCGCTGGGCCAGGTGCTGCAGGACACGGATCTTAGCCGCTACAGCCGTGGGCCCGCCTGGCCGGCCGAAGCTGGGCAGCAGGCAGCGGAGGGGTTTCCTGAGCTACGGCCTCCCCCAAACCTTGAGTCCTGGGGCCTGATGGTGTCAGAGCTTAGGTCCTTAGACTCCCTACTCCTCTCAGTGACCAGCCCCCCAACCCGGAGGTGGCCCGCTGCCCAGGCCAGCAGCCGGAGCACCGCCATGAGGGGGCTGGAGCACTGCCCTGGTCAGCATGCGTCAGGCGGGCTTAGGCAGGGATGGTGGACAGGCCTCAGAGGGATTCAGCCCCCCACCCCCACCCCGCCATCTCTGTCTGGGCTGTCAGCTCACATGCTCTGCTTCCTTGTGTTTGGGTTCTATTGCTTCCCTTCCGGGCACAGTGGGATCTCTGCTCCTTGAGCCCTTTTCCTGCATGGAGCTTCCCCTGGCTGTGCGCAGAGGGCAGGCTTACCCAACTCCCCTCCGCTGATGGTCTCTGTCTCAGGGTCTCAGCTCCGCATTCCAGTGATGGAGGGGCCACCGGCGCCCCGGCTGTGGCCAGTGGTCAGGCCATAAGATGCGCAGAGCTGCCTCTCTCCTGCCAGGATGAGGTGGCAAGGACAAGAGCGGGGCAGGAGCCACCATGGCGTGAATGCCAGAAGCCGACTTGGGTCTGAATCTTACTCCCCGGTTGAATGTAGCTCCTTGATGGGCCTCTGCCGGGGGCAAGATGCCCCACACAGGGGGCCGTGACGTCTGGGTGGCAGTGGGGCTTTCGGCCCCCTAGCTGTGGGGTGGTGCCAGTCTTGGTTCTCGGTGGCACCGACGTCAGTACACAGGCACAGGGACGGACGACGTTCCCGGGCTCTTAGAGGCCTGTGGGCCATGCGTGGGCGCGGCAGAGACCCCCCAGCTGTCTCCCGCCTCCCTGACCGGCCTGACCGCTGTGGGTGCCCCAGACGGCTCGTGAGGACTGCCTTGTGCGTGCCCCTCTTCGTGTCACGTGACACATGTGATGGCGTGTGCCCGCGTGACCTGCATCGGTTGGTCCCTTTCCAACTGGAGCAGTTCTTCCTGCTCCCAGGACACAAACAACCTCGGGCCTTTTTCCCCTGAGAAGTTTGAGCTCCCCGTGTCCGGGCGCGAGCTCACAGAGCCAGAGTGGCAGCCCACCCATTCTGCAGGATTGGCGGTGTCCCCAAGACCCAGGCCCAGGGCCCTGCCTGTCCCCCGGCCCTGGCTTCCCTCTCTCTGCTGCACAGGGCAGGCACAGACAGAAGCCAGATGGTGAAAGGAGCTGTCACAGACTGGCCTGGCCCTGGGTCCCTGCTCATGGCAGAGTAAGCTCTAGGGAGCTAGGCTGTCTCGGGAGAGGGAAGCTTTTCCCTGTGAGAGGCCGTACCCTGTGATGCTGAGCCCAGGCCCTTGGGTTGCAGGGAAGAGGTCCAGGGAGTCGCTGACAGAGGAAACAGCCTTATTTCTTCCACTTAGTGGCGGTGTGTCTCAGACAAGCCACCTGGCCTCTGGTCACGCTGCCCGCACATGAGGAATTGCAGTCCTGGGTGTCCCAGGCTGGTGACTGAGCGGCCTGCGTGCCGAGGCCAGGAAAGCCCCCCCAGTGACCTGCGCCTCTCCTCTTTGCAGCTGCAGGAGGCAGAGCGCTTTGCCATGGTGGTGATTGGCCTCGGGGAGGAAGCCGGGGAGTTCCTTGCCAAGGGCTACCTGGCACTGGGCCTCACATACAGCTTGCAGGCCACTGACGGTGAGTGCCAGGGTCTGGAGCCTCTGCTTGGGGGCTTAGGCTTCCCGGTGGCCTCTCGGGTATCTCGTCCCACCAGTGCCCACCCCCCCTCCCCTGGCACATCTCCAGTGAGTACACACACTCACACACCCCTCAGTCCCATTTCCACTCTTTTACCCAGCCTTCATCACTCTCACACATGCCCTCTTCATGGACGCACCCTTCAAGGCCCAGCCCCAGCCCCTCAGCAGAGCTGATCCCCTCCTCTGGAACTCCTGTGTGCTCGCAGTCTGTAATATGCTGCCCGCCCGGGTCCCACAGTGTCTTTATCCTGTTTTGCTCTTACCCTCAGCACTGCTGTGTCCTTCTGGGGTCTTTTAAACTTCCCTTGACACACGGCACAGTGCTGGGTACACAGTCGGTTTAATTTATACTTGTGCTTGGAGGCTGGATTCCACTCTTCCTGCCCTGAGCCTGGCATCCTTTCCCGAAGCCTGCCAGCTCAGCTGCGTGGCCTCCCAGCACTGAGGCAGCCCACCTACTTCTGTGTGCTTGCAGGCAGGGGAGCGATGGGGTCCCGTGCAGACTAAACCTGGAAGAGTAATCTGACCAGGGCTGGGCTGGGACCTGGGTGACAGTCATTTTAAAGCTTACCAGGTGGGTCCGTGTGCAGCTAAGGCTTCAAATGCCTGCCCTTAAAATTTAACACTGAAAAATTGTAAAAATGGTTAAAAAAGAGGAGGCCTGTGGGTAAGTAAGCCCAAGGAGGCAGGCATCAGCCCATGGAGCCTGTCTCTCAAGGCTCAGGTAGCAAAGAAGGCAAAGGAATGGAAGGAGCTGGTGTGCCAAGACACATGCTGGGAAGCTGGGGCCAAGCGGACACCCCACACCCTCCCCCATTGACGAGGGTGGTGGGCGGCAGTAGTCCAGAGCTGCTTGAGTGCAAGCATTTGCCAAACAGGGCCCTCATCGGGCCTCTCCCTGCAGAGCTTGTGTCCCCGGGATGGGGCAGGGCTGGGTCCGCAGCCCTCCAGCAAGTCCTCATGGCTCCGTCTCCGTCTTGTCTCCTGCAGCGACTCTGAAATCCAAGCAAGATGAGTTGCACCGGAAAGCATTGCAGACCCTGGAGAGGTGAGGCGGGCCCCCGGCCCAGCAGAGGCACCAGGTGGCACATTCACGCGCTTTATCTTCCTGGACCCTCTGCTGGAGGCAGAATGAAGGTTTCTGGCCCCATTTTATTGACAGGAAACCAGGGCTCTGAGAGCTCCCGCGGGAAGCAGGGACAGGCCTTTGGGGTTGGGTGGGCAGGCTGAGCCTTCGGTGATGGTAGGGTGCCCCCAGGCTCAGCCCCTCCCCTCTGGAGCTCAGGACTCTAACATGGGAATCAGAGCCCATGACTGTTGTGAGAATTCTGTGAGACAAAGCTAGAAAAGCACCTTGCGTATGTGCCTTAAGTATAGCAGGGGCTCAAAATTGGTGTTTGCCTCCTGCCAGCCCCTCTCTGACTTGAGGCCTATGAGGAACCCCCACACCAGTCCTCACAGAGATTTCCTGGCAGCCAGGGTCCTGGAGAGAAGGAGGGAAGGGATGCCAGAGAAGTCCCTCCCCTGTGGTGGCCCTCCCTCCCTCCCTCAGACCCATCCTTGCTAAGCCCCTGCCTCCTCCATAGCCTTGGGCCCCACCTGAGCATCCTTCCGCCCGCTCCTCTGGCCCAACGCAGGGCTCTGCTCTCTGAGCCCTGTGGGTCTTACTCCCCCCGAATACTGCTGTGGAAGCTGCTGGCTTGGGGCCTGCCCTAGACTCCTTGTGCCATCTTTATGGGAACATGTTAGCACATCCAACCCCTCTCTGGGGCAGGTTGTTCCTGAACCCAGGGAGGTAACAGAGTCCCATCCGGGCCAGTCCCCACTGAGCTACCAAGGGCCAGCACTTCATTCCCAAGGCTTCTGTCCCAGAGAGGCCATTCCCAGCCCCTCCACCTGCAGGAGTGTTCCCCTCTGTCTTAGGGTGGGGAGGTCAAGCTCCAGGCTCTGCACAAGGCAACCACAGGGCCTCAGCCAGCTCTCCTGGAGCCTGCCGCCCACGGGCTGCCGCCGCCATCCTCCCACACCGGGCACCCTCTGAGAACCCCCGACGTATCGCCCTGCAGCACCCAGCAGAGGGCTGGCAAGCTGGAGGCCCACGTCACACAGCGGGTGCTCAGTCCTTGCTCACTGACCTATCACTCCCTCTCCCCATACAGAGCCCAGCAGCTGGCGCCCGGTGACCCCCAAGTCATCCTCTATGTCTCCCTGCAGCTGGCCCTCGTCCGCCAGGTGGGTTGTCACATTTCCTAACTCCCAGGTCCCTGAGGGCTGTGGAGCTGCTCCTGCTTTGCCCAGCCACGTGGCCCTTTGCAAGGGACTTGACCTCTGAGTCCGTTTTCTTGTCTGTTGAGTGAGCACCTTCGTACTGCACCTCCGAGGGACCCAGTAAGGATTGAGTCAGAAAATATGGTAAAGCCCATGGTGGGCACACAGGAAGGGATTATTCTCTGCCCTCAGGCCCCCTTGAAGAGTTCGGTCTCCTGAGAAGTTGCTGAGTGACCGCAGGAAGCATTTATGTCCTCATCTTCCACCAAGCTTTCCCCATGGGGCTCCTGACTTCCAGGTCCGGGGTGAGGCCCTTGGAACCTCTCCACCACTTTCCCTAAAGAACATCACTCTGCTGTGGTGTTCCAAAGAACACATGCGCAAATACCTGAGAGCACTTTATTTTTAGCCCTCTGTAAAAGCACCGGTGCTTCTCTTGCCAGTCAACTTCATGATAAACCTTTGGTGATACATTTTTTAAAATCGTGAATTATTCAGCCACCTCTGATGAATGGTGTCTGTCCTCCCAGAGAGATGGTGGGGCCGGGCCAGTGGAGCCTGGCACTCAGTTTCCTGGGGGACCCCAGATCTTGGGAGCCTCAGGGAGCTGAGGACCCTTGCATGGGCTCTCAGCTAGACCTGGCCCACCTGAGTCTGATAGCCTCCAGCCCATCCTGCTCAGAGCACGTGACAGCTGAGTAATGACAGCTGTGGGTTTGGATACTCGGCCCAGGATAATGGGCTTCACCCTGCAGAATCACGGGCAAGCTGAACGAGTGGCCACGGTAACGTGGCTTCCTTCCCTTTCCTTGAACTTTCCATAAAAGGAGGTTCCCGCGGGCGGAGTCCGGGCCTGGCATTAGGCCTCACAGCATGCGCAGAGGCTGGGGGGAGAGCGGGCCAGGGACCGAAGGCCCCAGCTGGCCTGCACCATAGGCCCCTTCGGGGAGCACGGGCGGCCCATGTCTGAGGTGTGGTAAGGAGCAAGACTTTCTAGAAAAGACTCCCGAGGTTCCTGGCAGGATAGGGCCCCGATGTGGAGAGAGTTGCAGGAGCCGAGGAAGTCTCCAGCCCCGAGAGCATGAGAGAACACAGCCCTCAGGATGAGAAGGGAGCGTCTTACTGCTCCACGGCTGCCTGGGCTCTGGGGGCTTGAGGAGGGACAGGCACATCTCACACACGTGCAGGACTGTGCAGAACGTTCTCTTACGTCATCTTGCCCTCGCGGCCACTGGCACAGGCAGGACCGTCCTCCTCATGTTGTAGCTAAGAACTGCAGCTCAGAGAGGTCGCCCGAAGGCTCCAGCTAGGAAGTGGCAGGGCTGGCATCCATGCCCCCACCTGACCCCAGAGCCGAAGCTCTGGCCACGGTGGGCCTCTGGGTCGGAAGAGGCGTTTGTGTGTCGGCCTCCATCCCTGCATGCACAGGTGCGGAGGACAGGCCACCTCTAGGTCTGCACGCCGGGACCTGGGTGGCCTCCATAGAGCCCCGCATCCACCCAGATCCTCTGTGCTGCACCATAAACCTGCTCCTCTTTACCCCCGAGCAGCAGCTGGCTGCCCAAGCCTGACTTGGGACGGCAGATCCCTCTCACCATGGTACTTAGGGCTGTGTTTTCTCGTCAGAGCACCAGCCCCGCCCCCCAGGATCCTGGGGGGGAAGGTTGGGCCTTGGAGAAGGTCACTAAGCTGGCAGTCTTCTTGGGCAGATCTCCAGCGCCATGGAGCAGCTGCAGGAGGCCCTGAAAGTGTGCCGGGATGATGCCAACGCTCTCCACCTGCTGGCGCTCCTCTTCTCGGCCCAGAAGCACTACCAGCATGCCCTGGACGTGGTCAACATGGCCATCACGGAGTATCCCGAGAACTTCAAGTGAGTTTCCTGTGGACACGGCTGGGGGCTGGCCTGCCGCAGACACGGGTGCCCTCGCACACCCCCACCCTGCCACACACTGATTAAGTGCCTACTGCATGCACACCCCCTGGCAGGAGGGTCAAGGTGGGGCGAGGCCCCGTGGGGTCAGAGAAGGGCTCTGGCGTTGAGTGCCAGGAGGCGCCGGCGGGGAGTGGCGAGCTCTGTGCAGCAGCTGCGGGCCCCACGGGGGCTACGTGGACCACAGGGGAGACTGTGTTCAAGTGCACGTGCTCGAGCTGCTTCCACGCCGCCCTGGGCTCTGCATCTGAGCCACATGGGGCCACTAACTTGTGTAACTTAATCATAACCCTGGCACAGCCAGCCAAGGATGAGCTTCTAACGCTGGCTGGGCTGGCGGAGGCCAGGTGAGCCATCCCCCTGCCTCCAGGCAGGCCACGGGCATTGGGGGAAAGGGGTTCTCTCCTTCCAGAGCAGTCCTGGCCTCTCCCTCCATCCTCAGCAACTCCACATCCCCCCCACCAGGCCACACTGCCTAGATGCCCCTCTCTTTAGAGCAGGGTTCACGCTGCATTTGGCCCAGGCCATGGTGGGTGTGGCAGGATGAGAGTCTCCTGCCCCCACCTATACATGGAGGACCCACTGCCACCCAACCAGGACACTGGGGAACAAGAGCCGTGCTGGGCCAGATGAGGCAGGAGGGTGCGTTGCTCTGCAGGAGGGAATGAGGAGGTTTGTCATCTTTGGATTTCTGTCCTCTTCCCCCAAGGCATGTGACACTGGGTATAATAGACCTTGTTTCTCTGATCCCTGTGAGCCCAGGATGAGGGGCCCCTGAGCACCCCCATTCCCACCATATTCCCCCTTCGGGTCTGAAGAAGGGCTATTTAGAGCCAGCCAGGGGCTGTCTTGCTTCAGAGAGCAGAAAGAAGCATGGTGCTGGCTCCCTGGAGGGGGGCTCACAAAGCATCAGGGGAAATTGGTGGGCCCCACAGCCGTGTTAGGTGATAAAGGGAAGCTGCAATTATCCCAGCCCAAGGAGGTTCCCTTCATGTGCAGAGCCTGGGCATCTGCCTCTGTCCGTCCCTAGCTCATCGGGGACAGAGCTGGCTTTCCTGTGCCGTTGGCCTCCTTCAGAGGATGCCATGGTAGCTTTGCCTGCACACCTTACAGGATGGCTTTGTCCTCTCCAAGGCTAAGAAGGGTGTTTTGGGAGCAGCAGAGAGCCCTTATGGTAAGCTCCCCAGTGTGCCCCACTGAAGAGCAGGCCCCAGTGAACAAAGCCAAGGGCGGCGTTCCCCCTGCAGGTCAGCCCTGCTTCTCCTAGTCCACACTGAGCCTCTGCCCACAGCACCCTGACTCCTGACCCTTCCTGTCCTCCGCCTCAGGTGCCCACAGCCAGGTGTAAGCAGAGCTGATGCATGGCCAACTCGACAGAGCCCATTTACATTCAGGAGATGGCCCCGACTCTTGGCCTCAGCCCTGCATTTGGGAGATTACTAAAATTGAAATCAGTTCCCTTGTAAAGGCATGTAGTTTAGGGAATACTAAAACAGATAAAATAGTGTGTGTGGACAAGAGATGAGTTCCCTTGTCTCATTAATCCCAAGCACAATACAGCAACACCTACTGTGTAGAAGTTTGTTGTTTTTTTTTTTTACTTCTAGTGAAAATATACACAGGACAAAGGTCCTCCTCTCCCAGTACCAGTTACCTCGCTTTTTCCCAAGCTCCACTCTCACGACTGTCAGGCAGAGTCTGACCCACTGCTGCCAGCCATGCATGTGCATGTGTGTGTGTGGACGCACGTGTGTGTGTGTGTGTGTTTACTCTATTGTCAATTAGGCTTTGATGGAAACAAAAACTGTGCGGAGGAAAATCTTAGACTCCTAGAGTGGGGAGGGGTTCTGGCCCTGCCCCAGGTCAGAGTGTGTGTCCCAAGAAAGAGAGGCTGGGCCTGCCATCAGATGTTGTTTGACCAGCAAGTCCTTTTCCCAAGTGCAATGTTACCTGCCAGTGGAGACTATCTGGGAGCAGAGGGGAACAGAGCTGTCCTGATGGAAATGGGGCAGGGGATTCTCATGCTGCCCACCTGGCCCTTCCTCGGGCCCCCAGTCCCAGCAAGGAGCCTCCCATTCCAGCGTCTGGCATCTTGCTGCAGTGTCTCTTCCTAATTTTGGGCCGAATGCTTTCTGCTGGCAGAATCACGTCCCCTGGCCTGATGTGGGGAGGCTAATGGCACTTTTTGAAAATCTGCTTGAAGCCCACAGCTTGTGGGGAAGGGAGGAGTGTTGGGTCTGGAGCGCAGCGCTCTGGCTCTCCCTCAACCCCCAGCCCACCTCAGGGGAGGTGCCTCCTGGGCTCCTGGGCTGGGTGAGGAAGCCCCCTTCTCCCCAGTCTTCCTCCCCCTTGTCAGTAGTGTGTGTGCCCTTCCCCTCAAGGGCGCTCCCTCCCTCCTGCCCCCACCTCACTCAGGGGCCGACTCCTTCACAAGGAGATGCTTCACTCGCTGAAAGTGTCTTCGTGGGGGGTGGGGAGAGGTGGTCCTTGCCGAGGTTGGTGACTCCCCCTCGTGAGGCCCATGGGTGGGCTTCTGGGCCTCCAAGAATGCCTAGACCTGAACCCTAACAGTTGTGCCTATGCGCCTGGGTCCAGGGAGATGGCTTTCACCAGATCCTCTATGGAACCCTAAACCCAAAACAGGTGACAAGCCCCTCCCCAGTGCAGACTGTGGTCGTGGTCAATTTGTAGGATAACTGTGCCCCTCTGTGTCACCTGTGTCCCTATTTCTGCTAGCAGGAGCCTTCTGAAGGGGCAGGTTCTGCATGAGAACAGAGCTGCCCCATCCAGACACCACAAGGTCACTGCTAGGGCGTCAGGAGCTCGGGCCATGGGGCTGGCAGCAGGGAGACCTCTCTGAGGTCCGAGCCCAAGGAGGGAAAGAGTTTGAGTCCCAGCCCTAGGGTTCTTCTGTTTTGTGTCACTGCAGAAAGGGGACCAGAGCATCCCATTCTCCGTGGTGCCTCACTCTGCAAAGTCTGCCCATGTGGGGACAGTAGGGATAGAGAAGCAGTGGCAGATTCTTTATCTCGAAGCCACCGTGAGCCCCTCCCCTCCAGGGCCATGAGGACCCCTGTCCTGATTGAAGCCAGGCCTAAAAGGCTACAGAACTAACTAAAAAAAATAAATAAGGGTGCATCTGGCCTCCTACTGTGAGACAATACATTTCTGCTATCTTTATTTTATTTTATTTTTTTTAAAGATTTTATTTATTTATTTGACAGAGAGAGACAGCGAGAGAGGGAACACCAGCAGGGGAAGTGGGAGAGGGAGAAGCAGGCTTCCCGCCGAGCAGAGAGCCCGATGCGGGGCTCGATCCCAGGACCCTGGGATCATGACCTGAGCCGAAGGCAGACGCTTTATGACTGAGCCACCCAGGCGCCCCTTCTGCTATCTTTAAAAAAAAAAAAAAAATCAACCCTTAAAAAAAATACATATATACAGGAGGTTGGGAGGGGGTGTGGAAAATCCCCTGACCACAGCTCTGTCGGAGTGACCATAGAGCATGACCACGGCTCTTTGCGAATAAGGCACGACTGGTTCCCCACAGATGGGACGGCAGAGTACAGAGACGTGTGGATTAGCAGGAAATGTCACTGAGCCTGTTACTGGCCAGGGATCCCTGAAAAATGTCCTTGCTCTTGCACGGAGACTGCGCCCTGCTTCTCCAGCCGCTCCCCGCGCCGGAACAAGTGGTGTGAGGCTCCAGCTGTTGCCACAGCAGATGGTTCACCAGCCGGGCCAGTAAACACCACGGCCGCAAAACAAAACAAAATCCGTCCCCCTTCAGCCTGGCCTCCGTGTCCCCAGCGAGGTCTCCATGTGAGAGCCCGAGGTCTGTATGCCACCGGGAGCCCCCCCGCCCCGCCCCGGCCCTGAAGGCTGCTCTAAGGGGCTGAGGCTTTTCAGAGGCTCTTGTCCTCTGCAGAACCTGCCCGTGCATTGGCTCCCAGCGGCTGTCTTAGCGAAGGAAGAGGCTGAAAGGCCAGTGTCGAGGGAGGAGGGGGTCTGGCACGGGGCCCGGGGGGGGCCGGCCAGTGTGCAGAATGGAGCCCTTTCCATGTGAGCTTCTCCCCACGTGAGGGTCACAGTGGGGCTCCTGCCCTCCCGGTCGTGCTGTCTCTCCCCTGTGCCACCTCCAGCGGCTTGCCCAAATGCCACACCCTGACATCTGCCCTACCTGCCTCTGCCTCCAAGGCCTGTGGCGAGACTCAGACAAAAGAAGGTCTGGCGGTGGGTTTAGAAGCATGTTCGAGGGCGGCAGCGTGGAGGGGTCTGGAAGGCAGCGCACCAGCCGCGTGGGACCCGAGGGCGGGCCGCGTAGTGGGCGCAGAGCTGGGGGAGGGCGCCGTTCGTGCCGGGCCCGGGAGGCGCGGGCAGAGACGGCAAGCCCCGTGACAGGTGTGGGAGCTCCTTAGCTGCACAGGAGGCCACCGTTCCGCCAGGCAGGCTGAACACTGCTGGAGAAAAACCCAGCCCTTGTGGAGCTGAACTTCTGAAAATCCCCCTAAATTCAGGGATTAGAAAGCAAAGCAAAGAGGATATTGATTTGCGTGCTGTGGGATGACCTTTAGTTAACGGAGCTTGGGTTTAAAAGGCAGAAACGTGATGAGGCAGAGACCGACGGCCCCGCGGGGACAGTGTGAACCTGGCACGGGGGCAACCAGACACGTGGCGCAGCGTCCTGAGATCCTGAGGGCTTCCCACCAAGTCCTGGACACATGTGCTGGCCGGGCCGTCCCTGGCCGGCCTGCAGGGGGCCTCAGGGGGGCAGCAAACTCCCTATTTAGAGCCGGTGTCCAAGCCAGGCCCGGTGGGCCGGAATGTGCGTGGTCTCGTCCTGTGTGAGCTCCGGGCTGCCTGTGCTAGTCCTGGCCACGGAACGCAGCTGGGAGGCTCGGGGCGGGGGTGGGGGGGCAGGGGTATGGGGTCAAGGGGAACAGGCCACTGATAAGCATGGCTTCTGAAGCTGGGGCTCCAGGGGCCCTGGTTTTAGGTAACAGATTCCTTGTGGTTTAGTCAGTGCGCTTGTAGTGAAGGTCACCATGGTAACCAAACAAAATTCCTAGGCTTCATGATGGGAGCTTTCCAGTAACCAGCCTGTCAGTCACCGCCCCCACCCAGACCTGGCAGCCGGCCAGACTGGTTTTGAAAAACCCAGACCATGGGTAGACTGGCGGGTGGCAGCGGAGGCAACTGGCAAGACCACCTCCTCCCGCCCCACCCTGGGGGTCCCGTTAGGCCCTTGCGGGAGTGTCCGCCCGGCCCAGCCCGGGGCCCGTGGGACTTGGGAGATCCTAGGGGATGGTGTGTAGAGCCCCCAGCGCAGGAATAGTACGGCCCTCTCTGCAAGCTGGAGCTCGCCGTGTGTAAACAGACTGTCGCACAGCCATCTCCCCCAGGAAACCTAGGCTGTTTTGGAAAATGTTCGAGCTGATAACTAGGCTGAGCTGGGGCCAGACCTTGGCTGGTTCTGGCTGAGGCTAACTGTGGCCTCAAGGGCACCTCTCTGATCTACCTGGCCTGCCTCACCTTTTTCTCAGGTTATTTCTGTTGGTGCCTTCCACTAGGCAGAAGGATCGGAGTCCCGGGACTGTGTTAACATTTCTGACTTAAACCCAGTGTGTTTATTGGATGGCTCTTACTAAGGACTTGTAGTAGATCAAAAAGACACTTAAAATACCAACACCCACACTCCAGTGAGGGGGCTGGAATCAAAGGTATTAACACAAACATAGTTTATCACTTTGCCGGATTCATTAAACATGTCTGGCTAGCACAGCCCCCCCACCGTGAGGACAAGAGCCAGGGGTTAAACTTGCAGGCCCTGGGGCTGAGGGAAGTGCTAAGCCAGGCAGAATCACTGGCAACAGCACTTTCTTCCCCAGAGGTCAGTTCCTCATCAGCTAAGCTGGTTTGACGTTCAGCATTTCCCTTTGCTGGTTGTTCTGTGGAGTCTCCTGTGATCTTGCTCCGTGGGACACTGCAGTCGGGGGCCTCGGTCTCCCCCTGCCAGTCTGCTTATGCTCAGACAGGAGGGTCGATGACCCAGCTTGTTTGGTTTCAGGAAGAGAAGGAAAGGAAGGTATTATTTGCAGTGTTTTTTGTTTTTGTTTTTTTTCCCAAAGTTATTCTTAATTTGTTTTGAAGTGATTTTAGCTCTTTGTTTCCTGATCCTCACTCCCTGGTCTCCCAGCCTACAACATTTGCGGGAGGCAAGCACTGCGGCCCAGCCCCAAGACAAAGCCTTTCCGCCCCAGGGAGAGAGGGCATTCTTGCCCATGAGGCAGGGCTGGCCTCCCCTCTGCAGTGGGTGGTCTTTGGGTCCCCCAGGGTTCTGCTCACTGGGCGGAGGTTACAGATCAAGACCAAGGTGTTTGCTTCTCAGTGATTTACACCAGGCTGGGACCCTACCTTTCTTCTACCTAGACCTTCTCTCTGGAAGTTCCTGAATGGTCATGGAAAGGCTCTGCAGGGTTTGTATTCTTATCTGTCAAGATCCTGCGTTTGTGTTTGGAGAGTCAGCTGGAGATAACTGGAGGTAGGCGGCAGCTGAAGGAAGCAGGGCCTGGAGGCCTGCTGGGTCAGCCGTGGGTCAGCACAGATAAGAATGCCTAGCCATCCAGCCGGCCACAGGCGTGCTTAGGTGCAGGCTTGCTCTCAGAAATGCCCTGAGGCTGTTCTCCAGGCGGGGCAGGGCCTTTGAAGCAAGGAGGGGCTCATTTCTGGAAGCAGAAGCTTGCTGGCTGTTGATGTTTCATACTTCAAAGTTAGTTCATTTTGAATGAATTCATTAAGAGGTGGTGGATCAGTGTGAGCCTCAAAAGATGAGGGGACATAGGTCAGTTAATGCTCCAGACCCAAGGGGAAATCATTGTTTTTTAGGGCTAAGAGCCGCCGTCAGGGTCGCTTCCATGTTGGGGGTTAGTCTCTAGGAAGGTGAGAAAGCTGGGCTTCACTCTGGCCCTCTGCCTTTCAGGGAGGTCACCTGTTGGAGTCACTTTAAAATAAGACCCTCAAAGAGCATGTGTGTGAGTTTAACCAGTTATTTTCCCTGGTGGAGTCTCCCAGAGGCGTGGAATTTGGAGGAGTGTGTGCGACGCGTATCGCCCTGCACCTGTCTGGCTTCCTGGGCCACTGGGTAGAGCCAGGTGTTGGAGCCAGATGACTCCAGCCTGAATGGGGGTGAGGGGGTGGCCTGCTCCTTCCTTGCCCCCATCCCATACTAGGGGTGGGGCGTCCGCACGGCTCCAAGCCGTCACCCCTGCTGGGCCAGCCCACCCATTCCACTTTGCCTAGAAGCCTCCCACCCCTCATCCCGGTTGGTCAAAACTGAAACCTGAACTACTCGATTGAGCACTGGATTCTCTTCTGGTTTGTTTCCTGATTGCCTTAGATACACTGTTTGAACTTCCCCTTTGGAGCAGAGACCGTGGCCTACGCCCTGCCCCCGCCTCCTCCCTGCGGGGGCCCCACGGCTGGACGCCCAGGGCACCCCAGTAGACCCTCCGACGGGTAGACCGTGGGAGTGGTTTAGTTCGTTGCTCTGGGGGGAAGGAGGGACCCCACACAGATGTTGGCGTCTTACAGCCTTCACTCCACTTACCCTGTTTTCTTGCTTGGGTGTGTTTATTTTCTGCTCTTTACAGCCCTCCTACTTGAAAAAACTGGGAAAGCTAAAAGCTAGATGGTATCTCAAGGCCAGACAGCTGGTACAGGGCAGAGAGCGGGGGCTAGAACCCAAGCCAGGTGGCAGGCAGGCTGAACAGCCCTGAGAAGCTTGAACCCCATGAGCTTCAATGATAATAAGAGAACAGTACGCCCGGTGCTTGCTCTCGGTGGCAGGCACTACTCTGGACACCCCACTAGCTTTAAGTCCTCATCTCCTTAGGGACCCGGGGAGGAAGAACAACCGCCCCCCGTTACTCCCACTTTACACAGGAGGGCATAAGTAAGCAGCTGTACACGATCAGGCCTGGGTAAATGATGGCAAGTGGGGCAAACCTGGATTGGGCACTTTATGAAGTGCGAGCCCCCCGCTAGGCCTTTCTGCACATTTTTTCCCCACAGAACAGCCCCACCCCCACCCCCGGGTGTACCAGATACTGTCATTCCCATTTTACGGATACAAAACTAAAGTTCTGAGAAGGTAAAAGGACTTGCCCTGGAGGCCCCATGGCTAGAAGAAGGGGAAACCGGGGTTTGAACTTGGGTCAGCCGACGCGGAGCCTGCTTCTCAGCACCGAGTCGGACGCGGGGCGCGGAGGATGGGGCCCACTCCTGGTGTTGCCCCGTGCAGTGTGCAGCTCTGGCCTCCCGGCCCTGGGAAGTTAGACTTTCCAGAGGCGTGGCCGCCTGACTCAAAGAATAGCCTGCTTTTTCACTCAATTATGTGTTTTCTGTAAAAATAGAACTCTTCATTAAAACAGCACGGCACAGCCATCAGGCGGAATTACTAATTACTGTCCTTTAAAGAGATAATTCCCCCTTGGGTGCATTTGCCACACCTGTCGCCATCCCCTCCCCCACCATGGGGGCTCCCATGATGCCCAGGAGCCAGACGCATGGGGCTGGTGGGACCAGGAAGAATGGACAGTTCCATGGGACACTGCAGCCTCTCTTCCTTGGACTTCTCCCGCAGCTCCCCAGGCCTCCGTGAGCCCTTGTGGCTCAAACTCCTTCTGTTATTCAACATTTGTTGAGTGACGTTAGGTCCGTCGCTGGGGATGCAGAGATAAGAAAGACGTGGTCCCCGCCGGTCACAGGGTCTGCTAGGGAAGACTCGCAGTGATGGCGTGGGCTGGGGAGACCTGGCTTGTGGGGTGGCTGTGCGCCAGGGCTGCCTTTCTAGGGCTCTGTTGCCCTTAGTCCTCCCAGCAGGCCTTCCTGGGTGGTGCCGTGACCGGAAGGTGCCGGGGCCTGGGCGTGTACCTGCTTTTGTCCGGTGCCCACGGCTGTTTCAGCACCAGGTCCCGTTTGCTGGGGAGTGAGCCACGGGCCGGAGGTGGCTGCGCTCGGGCGTTTGCTGCATGTGCTGCGGGATTTTATAGGGAGCCGTTTCCAGGAAGAGGAAAGGGAAAATGTGGACCCATTGTGCTTGCGCCCCACACAGCCCAGGCCCTTCCCTGCAGCCGCCTCTGCTCCTTACATACTCCCCTAGCACCAGGAGCTGGGTGCTGTGGGGGGCAGCCAGGGAGGGGACACAGGAGAGAATGATCCGAGGCTCCTGGAAAGGGGGAAATGGACAAGATGACCTGTGACCCCCAGACAGTGCTTGCTTAGCTCGAGCCATCTTCCCAAAAATATCCCCTATTTACTAAATAATTCTTTTTCAAATATGTTTTTTTTTTTTGGAAGGGCTCATGTTCACCCAGTTTTGAGGATGTGCACCCTAAGATATCTGTTCTTTATGGCAGTGGGAAAAAATGATCTGTCTTTGCCTCAGGTGGGAATGGCTCCAAATCTTAATCCTTTTGACAAATAATTTAGCAGGCTGATCCTGCCCCAGGGCCAGGGGCCAGGGGCCAGGCAGGGCCCAGGACGCGAGGGAGGAGGAAGAGGCGGCAGATGCCAGGCAGACCGTGCATCCCCCAAGAACTTCCTCCATCAGCCCCTGGCCTGAGCGGCTGGGCAGATGGGCCTAAAGATGCTGTGTGGGAACACACAGAGACTCCAGCCTTGCTGGTCTGCGTCTTCCCTCCCCCCCCAGGAGGAGGGCTGACCCAGAGGCAGACAGACCCCGCAAGGCTGAGGTGCTTCATGGTCTAGCAGGGGCTGGTCCTGTTCAGGTGGGCCGAGTGCCTGCCTGTGCCCCCAGGGTGCTGGACAGTGCAGGTGACGCAGGAGGTGGCAGGTCCCCGCCTTGACCAGAGCACGCGGTGGATGAGTGTGTGGTGGGGACGGTGGCTGAGGGAGCCCCGAGCCTGGGCATGAGGTGGCCAGAGTGGACTACCCAAGCTCTGGTGGCATTCTTAGGGAGGGCGTGAGCTCCTGGAGAGTGGCCTTGTGGCCTCACTGGGCCTCCCTACGAGGACCAGGGCGCACATGCCACTTCGATTGGACGGAACTGTGTAATCCAGGACCCAGGACTCCTTCGGTAGCCCTAGCAGCCTCCCCCCTGGGGTGGGACAGAGCACATGGTGTGTTTACATGGACTCTTGCTCCTTCCTCTTCCCCAGAGAGAACACTCACTTTCACATCTGCCTTCGGATGCAAGGCGTGGGAAGGGCCCTCAGTCCTGTAAGACCTCGGTGTTTATTCCACACGGGCCTCCACAGCTTAAGAAACAGGAAAGTGCCCGCAAGAGGGGGTTACGGCCACGGCTGCTTCACCTGGGCCTAGTCGGCTGGGCCTGCATCCACCCCCTCCACCGCACCCTTCTTCAGCCCCAGGAGCCACGAGGAGGACCGCCTGCCTTGCCAAACAGGCCCCAGAGGTCGGGGGCTTTCTGAGAGCCTTCCAAGGCACGAGGCCTAGAAACCACTTTGCCGGGTCTGCTAGGCCTGCAGTTTGGGAGCAGGAGTCCCTTCCCCCAGCCTCAGGGCCGGCCTGTGCTTGAGGACTGAGTGCAGCTGTGCGTTTCTTAGCGGCTGCGTTTAGGTCATTGCAGTTCATCTGGTGGGAGACATCACTCCTATTTCACTGGAACCTGTGACATGCCCTGCTGGGTGACAGTGGAGCTGGGACTTTGGCTCGGGTTTCTCACTCTGGGCCAGTGTGCATCCACTCTGAACGACCTCACCGTGCAGGGTCAGTGGTGTGGCCGTCCCTCTCCCAGAATGGCTCTCGTCAGGGTGTGAGAGGGCCCATAGGGGCCCATATCCCGGGCCTTCCGGTCTCAGGGACACTCCCTGGTTGTGCTTTTGGCTCTGCCCGGGTGACTGTCCTCCTCGATGAAGACCCCGAGTCCTAAGGAGCCAGACGCCTTCACATCCTGCCCAGAACTCCCCCTGCTCCTCCCCAGGCCCTGTAAGACTTGGCTTCCAGACAGCTAAGAACGGACTCGGCCAGCACTTTGCTCATTGTGAGGCACCATAACCCACTCTGCAGTGATGAGGCCTCGAGCAGATTCCTCCCCTCCTTCCTAAGCAGGACCCAGCAGTGGGAAGTGGTGGTGTCAGAAATCAGATTTAACACGGATTGCGAGACCCTGAATGTGGCCAGATGGCCGTACCAACACACATCTTCACAGAACTAAGCAGACACTGCGTGCTCACCTCTGTGCCGGGCCCTGGAGAGGCGGGGAGGACCCTGACGTGGCGGGAAGCAGGGCCCTGGCCGACGAGTCCCTGCCATCCAGGTGGGGATGCGTGGCAGGACACAGGACAGAATAGATGGTGGTTTTCCCATCTGTAGGCAGGACTGGCCACAGACTGTTTCTAGATTATCTGAATTTAAAAATGCTCGATAGGAATGTATCTTCGTGATTAAACTCATGAGCCTATGTGGCAAAAAGATGAGTATATAGATAATGTACATAAATAGATAATATCTAGAGATACAGATTATGTAATTAAGTGCCAAGCAAAGACTCCTGACTATTCTGAGAAGGGCAGCGATGGTCATGCTGGGGCTTCTCTGAGGAGGACTAGAACCACTGAATTAAGACAGTGGGTTTTTTTAAAGTCTCAGAATCTTTTCTTCAAATGATGTTTTAGATTCATTCGGTATATGAAATAGGCCTGCCAGGGGCTGGGCTGGTTGAAGGGGTGGGGAGCCCAGGCTCGCCCCCTGCATCCCCCGGCCCCCATGGCCAGCAGCTTCCCCGAAGCCCTGCCCGGAAGCACCATGTTCGGTGAGGCTCCGGCGTGTTGCGTGGGCTGGGAAGTGTTGCCCACCGGCCACAGTGGCCCACCAGCGCTCGGCCAGCCTTCTCGTACTGTTGTGGGAAGAACCAGGCCCCCCGTGCGTCCTGGCACACAGGATAGAGAGGGAGCCTGTACTGCGACAGAGGAGGGGAGGGGAGGGGAGGGAGCCCAGTAGTGAACTAGAGGCATGCCGGCAGGTGTGCAGACGACCAAGTCCGCCATAGTGAAGAGTATCCTGGAGGGGTGTGTGTACAGCCCCCATGGGGACATACAGAAGGTCCAAGGGTGACCTCTGCTTAGGAGCTGGCCGGAAGCTGGAGGGGAAGGGTGTGTCCCCAGCAAGGGCGATGACGGGCAGCAGGGCACGGATGAGTCCAGGAGCCTGTCCCCCAGTTCAGGTTGCTGCTAATACCCATATGAGCGGCACCCGGGTGCCCAAGGGCATGGAGAGGAGTGGCAGGAATGGAAGGTCGCTGCACAAAAGCATTTGGATTGATGTCATGGACAGTCCGGGCAGGTTTCTTTGTTGAGGAAGATCCCTCTTGGCAGTGCTCAGCTGTGAGACTAAGGAAATCTCAGGAGCTAATCTGGAGCCTCCCAGGATCCAGGATCCGGGAGCAAAGGATCCGACCAGAGGGTGACTGCCTGTTGGAGCGCTTGCCCCAGCCCAGAAGGGATGTGCTTTGGTTGAGAAATTCCACGCTGGGTCACTCACGGTAATGGAATGTCAGCAGCCGCGAGGATAACAGCCTGTGTTGGTAGAAGTCACTGTCTGCCAGCTCAGCTTGCAGCCACTTCTGTTCTAGGTGCATGGTGTGGTCGGGTCTGCCGCTCATGCTGGCTCTCTGGGACGCAGGGAGCAGGAGGGGGAAGGGGCCTAGCAGAGAGGAGCTGAAGAGGAGGCATGTCGGGGGAGATGGGGTGCCAGGGGAGTGCTTCTGGGCTGGGCTGCCCGGGGAACTGTCCCGGGAAGCAGCCTAGCCCAGCCCTGAGTGGCCCTGCCTAGATGTTCTTGACTTGACTTGAGCCTGGATATTCCCCGTGTCTGCAGGAAGGGGTTTTCACTCCTCATCAGCAGCTGCTCCAGCGTCTGGTTCCCCGCCCCTTCCCAACTCTTCACCTCTCTCCCCCAACTCCCAACCCTGCCCCACCCCACCCTCCTTTTCATCACACACCAGCCCCAGCAAGATCTCTTATCTCTACCTTCCCTGCATTGAATCTGATCCACCTGATTACCACCTGTGATCACCTGATTATCTGGGCACTTTTGTCATTTTTAGCACCAGTGGTTACCTTGAAGGCTGAAATTGTGTCTTCTACTCCAGATTCCTAAAGCAGAGACTCCTAATACTTACAGAGTGTTGGGACCCTTCGAGAATCCAGGAAGGGAGAGTAGGGATGGCAGGGCCCGTTTTCCCCAGCAGCTGCCCACCAGGATGCAGAGACAACATTCCTGCCCAGGCCTGTGCAGTCCACGCTGTGGGGACCATGCTTTCTACCCTCGGGACTTTGTAGGCCAGCTGGGCAATTCATTAGCAGATGTTTTAAGAAGGGCACAAGGCATCCTGAGCGTCTAGGAAGGTGGAATTAAGGTCAGACTTGAGGGGGGATGAACATGGAGCCATGAGGCTGGAGGGCGGGGGGGTGGGGCTCCGAGTAAGGGAGAAGGTCAGAGGGGAAAGCTCCCAGTCGGAGTCTGGCCTCCCCGTACGGTGTCTGCAGCCTCAGATCACAGGATGCGCGCTGTGTGCATGCAGGACTCAGCCTCTGTGAGGGCCTGTGTGCCAGCCTCGCATGGGCCAGCAGAACCACCAGGCAGCGATCGAGTACAGGGCCTGACAGTCACGTGCGTTTGTCCAACAGCGATGCCAGGATGAAAGGGTCTCACTGCTCACCACCCGGTGAGAACCGGAGTCACAGCCTTATTTGGGCCTCAGCGGCTCAGCCAAGTTCACTGCTGCCCAGGCAGCTGGTGTGCATCAGTGCGCCTGGCAGGACCCACGGTATAAAGAATGCAGGACTTCCATAGCCGTTAGTAAACCGCCACTGCCTTGAATTTCCTGAGTGTCCCCAGCTGCATTGACCCTCCCTCCCCCAGGACCCCAGTACGCCCCGACAACTGAAGGGCCAAAACCTGGCACGGCAGGATGCCCAGGCCCCCCACCCTGGTTCTGATGAGCAGAGTTCTGATGGTCTCCCTGTGTCCAGGGCAGAGGAAGTAGTCGGCCCCCCTCCTGTGGTCCTGCCTTCTGGGGGGGCCGGCCCCTTCCCTCTCCTCCCAGCCCCCATCGGGGCCACATCCCCACATCCCACACCATCCTGACCTCAGAGGACTCTCAGTTTTCTGGTTAAAAGAGACTGAGGTTGCTCTCTCCCTTTACAGAGTGACTGTGTTCTAAATGGTGACCGGATAGGATCTGGTGGCACTTTAATCCTATTGCACATATAAGGGGAGCTGGCTATTTTCGGAAATGCAGTGAAGAATTCTTTGATAAAGTAGCACATGACTGTCCTCATGTATCCAGGGTCAGGAAACAGTCTGCAGTTCAACTGAGGAGATGTTAATTGAGCACTTACTGTGTGCTGCCCTTTAGGGGACATTTCTTTGCCAGTTCCTTGCTTAGCTTCTTGCCTTGATTAAGAGTTGCCTTTTGGGTTTGTCTCTGGTATACAGGGCCCATTGGGGCCCTGTGAGGCGTGCAAATACAAGGATGGCTACGTGTTCATTGAGGACAGTGCATACTGTGGGTGTGGGAGGGAAGAACAAACAAAGAAGACTCGTAGCCACACTTGACAGTGCTTCAGAGGCTGGGGCAGGAGGGTCTACGACGGGAGGCCAAGTGGATGAGGGGGACCGGCAGAATGGTGGGGCAGAATCCCTTGGGGTCCTAACCTGGGAGGAAAGCCAGGCTCATGCTAACTGCTACTGTCCCGCCCCGCAGCCTGATGTTCACCAAGGTGAAGCTGGAGCAGGTACTGAAAGGCCCAGAGGAAGCCCTCGTGACCTGCAGACAAATGCTGCGGCTGTGGCAGACGCTGTACAGCTTCTCCCAGATGGGGTGAGTGGCTGTCATCATCCCTGGGCTTGCAGGTGGATGGCGGCACTGGCGGGTGGCGGCTGCCGAGGCAACAGCCCACAGCCGAGCGGCCACGATGCCTGGGGCTGGTGACGGTATTTGAATCAGAGTGTGCTGCTTGCTGCTTCTGGGGCCTTTTACATCCGTAGGCTAATTTTAACCTTTTGACAATCCTCTGTGAGGACAGAAAGACGCTGCTCAGGAAGCGGAAGTCCAGAGGGGTAAGAAGGAAGTCATTATTGAGCGTCTGGGCCAGGCGCCAGGATGGCCGCTCATATCTTAAAACGCTGTCAGACTTTATTTTCAGCCCAGGAGGGAAACTAAGGCTCCGAGACCTTCTAGAATTTGCCAGAGTCACTCACCTGGTAAATGGTCGTGCTGGGGCTTGAACCTGGGTCCCTGAGTCCCAGCCCTTCTGAGCCCGGCGCTTCTTCCTGGCTCCATTTGGAATCTAGAAGAGGAAGCTGAGTTCCTGAAGGGCCTGCCCCACCTCCTCACCCCACCCCCGACTCACCCACCGTCTCCACGCATCCTGTCTCCTACCCCAGTCCCCAACCTGGGCTCCAGGTTTTTCCTGGGCCAGACTAGGCACTCTTGTCCAGGTTGAAGCTGCTGAAAGTCTTTGCTCAAATCCCCTCAGACACTGTAGCCCAAAGCAGGAAAGAGCCTTGTGCCAGGGAGGTTGCACTGCATTGTCCTGCTCCCCTGGTGCTCACCCCCTCCCCTTCCCTGAAATTGCTAGCTGTGTCATCTCCCAGAAGACCCCCCTCTGGTAGATGTGTTTGCATTTTCACAGGGACTCTGGGAGCCCAGAAGGCTTTCACAGTCCCCAGAGGCATGTCTCTCTAATGGTGAAATTTACAGAGGAGGCCCCACGGTAATCCAACGGGGTTAAAACCCTTGGGCAAAGTTGGGTCTGCCTCTCTTTGAAGGCCTTTGAAAGGCCTGGGAGATTCTAGGGCAGAGCAGGACCCAGTGAGTGGAAGCTGCCGGAAGGAGGCTCTGGGGTGAGGGACTTTTCAGAAAGGGAATGGGGAGCTGTCTGGCAGCTGGGTGGTGTGTGGGTGAGGCCCAGACTCTGGTGTGAGGGGGACCTGCCCTGAGATGCTCCTTGCTCAGCCACTCACTGGCTGCAGCCACTTGGGCAGGTCTACAGTCTGGCTCCCCTTACGGAGAGGAGCTGTCCTTGGAGGTGGCAGGGACTTTCCTCTTGGCTGGATGGCGGGTTGCCTGCTCATCCAGGTGGTCTTGGCAGGGCCCCTCTGAGCTGCGGCCCTGTCTCCCGGCATGTGGGCCCCTGCCCTATGCCTCCCATCCAGGCAGCAGATCTGTTCTCACAGAGCCTGGGGCTGTAGGGTCACACTGGGGTCATTTTAAGTCACCACCCACACACTCATCTCTGATATGAGGGCCCAGTGGAGCTCCTCCTAGGTTCCCTAGGCACCTCTTTTGGGGAACCTCCCATAGCTCCCCACCCAGGGCGGGGTAGGGCTCAGCTGGGCCAGTTGTCTGAAGTCAAATTGCTAGGACCAGAGGGTGGGATCCTATATCCTCTTGGCTTTCCCCCGGAAGGGGGGCATTCTTTCTGAACCTGGAGCCACAGAGCAGAAACTAGGACTTGTGAAATCTGGTTTGGGGCAGCTGAGGCCAGAGGCCAGAATCCACAGCCTGAAGGTCTGGCCTACCATCCCCCCCCACCTCCCCCACCCCCCCGCCACAGTCCTTCCTCTGCTCCGCCCAGGCCAGCCCGCATCCCCTCGGCCCTGCTCGGATGCCTGCCTTCGCGGAGCCTGCAGGCACCCAGCCTCTGAGGCTTCAGCTCAACCCTCTTGAACTAGGTCTTTCTAAGTACTCATCGTGGACTCTCCTCCCCACCTGGCCACCGGGTTCTTCAGGGCAGGAGCGATGCTGTATGATGGCCTAGACCCAAGTGGCAAAAGGTCCCTGAGATGGACTGTTTCCGGAGCCCTAGGGGTGTCCCTGTCGGGGGCTGGGAGGGCAGGTGGGACAAGAAGCTGTCCCACCTGCCTCCGGTACTCCTCACGGAAACCTCGTGAGACCAACTTCCCCTATTTATTACGGCACACAGTAACAAGATGAGAAAACTAAGACTTGGAATGGCTAAGTAGCTTTGCTGAGGGTCACACAGCCGAGGAGGGGTGGCCCGCGTCTCTGGCTCCTCGGCACTGAACTCTGGTGCCTCCCGGGAGTGGAGGAGGGTGGGGAGGAAAGGCACCAACCTGGGCCCACTGTGTTTTGTGGAAGGTTTCCTCTGATGTCTGCACGATGGCCGTGCACCTGCAGGCCCCAGCTCAAGCCAGTGTGAGCCCGAATTTAAATGGGCAAGGACGGGGCCCTGGCCTTCTTGGTGGGACCATCGTCTGGGCACCCCGGTGAAGGGAAGAAGCCTCTGGCCCCAGGCTGGGCTTGCCTTCTCTCCTGCCATTTCCACTTTGGCCTTCTCGAAGCTTCCCCAGTTAGGTTCAAGGGCAACCCCAGAAATGGGCAGGGGTGGCTGGGGTTGTGCAGCCTTTCTGAGCTGGAGGCTCCCCCACCTCCCAGTCTGAGAAAAGAGGAATCTCTCTAGCAGTGTGGGAGCCTCAAGGACCGGGGGAGACTACCATGCTTGTTTATCTGCCACCCCAGGCACCCCCCCCCGGCTCTTTTGGGGCCACCCTGGTGACCTGAGGCAGAGTGGCATCTGGGGCTTCCTTCCTTGGGGGGTGGGCTGGGGGCATTTCTGGTGGCCCATGAAGACCAAGCTTTCCTTGGGAGCCAGACCTTGGTGCCCACACTCTGCCTGGCACTCTGCTAGACATTGTGAGGGCAGCAAAAGGTAGCAGAGACCTCCTGTTGGCCTGGGGGAGCTTCTAGCATCACACACTTCAGAGGAGGGAGAGTTTCTAAACCACATGCTGCTGGCTGCATGCTGACGGAGGGCAAGGGAGGAGGCAGCCGTGAGGGGCCCTGGAGCCACAGGAGGCTGTCTGGATGGGTGAAGGGCACTGGGCTGAGTTGTAAAGGATGGAGGGTTTTGGGTGGACCAGAAGAACAGCGAGAACATTCTTGGCAGCAGCAGCATGAGTAAATGTTAGCTGTGGGGATGAAATGTGGTGGCATTAAGGAATAGCAGGGAGACTGACAATCCCACGGGCACACAGTGGCAGGGTGTGTATGTGTGCGTGTGTGTGTGTGTGTGTGTGTACACGTGCTGGGGATTAACAGCATATCATTGCAGCTGCTAGAGTGAGCCAGATTCTAGAACCCCAAGCTTGAGCTCTGATCTGTTCTGCCACTCTGGTGGTCTCCATCCTTCCTAGTGGTCCCAGCTTTGACTCAGTTCCCAGGCCTAAACTCTCAGCCCCGGAGCCTGCCTGGCGTAAGGCTCCCTTATTCTCCCTGCCAGTCCTCCACCTCACCGGGGCCTGGCCTTCCCTTGCCTTTCAGAGGCCTGGAAAAGGATGGGAGCCTCGGCGAGGGCGTCACCCTGAAGAAGCAGAGCGGCATGCACCTGACTCTGCCCGATGCCCATGACGCAGACTCCGGTAAGAATGTGCTCATGGGCAGCTGTCCATGTGGGTCCACAGCTCACTGTCCCAGCCTGAGCACGAACGGAGAGAGTGGCATCTGCCTGGCCTGGCCAAAACCACCCCGCTCTCAGCCAGCTGCAGCCCCAGAGCCTGGTGCTGAGGAGCTAAGGAGCTGCCGTTGGGCACCTTTCTGGCACCTTCCCACCCATCCTGGCTCTGGGGTGGGAAGTGAGCAGCTGAAGCAGGCAAGGGGGGGGTGGGCGGTTGCAGAGAGGAGAGCCAGGGCGGAGGGACAGCTGTAGAGCCCAGAAACTGTCTCCCTTTAGGCTAAGGGTCTACCACTAAAGTGTCCTTAGTAGACAGAGTCAGTTAGAAAGGAATGAGCTGAGCGTCAGTTTACAACTCTAAGCCCAGAGTGGACTATTTCAAATGAGGACTGATGAAAGCAGAATAGCAAAGGCGCAGAAAGAAGAACTAGTCACAGGAACGGAGTGTGAGGGAGTTGTATTTAGTGGCATTGCTTATTCGGTCCACTTCTGTGGACGTGAGCCGAGTTGCACCTTTGTCGTCCGTGATGGAGCTGACTGCCCATGCCTAGCGCTGCGCCTGACTTCCAGGCACATCCGAGGGGCACTGGGCTAACTGCGGAGCTGCTGACTCCAAAGAGGGAACGGTGAAGGAGGGCATGGCGCCCTCGCAGAGAAGGGGAGACGAACCATGAACAAATGATTAGGGCTCCACGTGTGCTCGGCTCAGAAACTGAAACCATCTGTGGTGTGCCCCGAGGTCTCCTGAGTTGATTGGAGCCTTTATTGCCCCTGAGAGACAGAGAGAGAGGAAAAAAAGTGCTCGCGTTTCACCTGCATGTGAAGCACAAATGTCCATGGCTTATATATCCTGAGCAGGGACCCGAGTCACCCAGAACTGCCACGGGGGAGGTTCTCCAGAGCACACAGGGTCTGGCCCGAGCCGCTGCTACCCAAGGATTTAGCACAGCGCAGCCTCAAAAGGGACCTTCCTATAGAAGAAACAGTAATACACACCTGTGAAAACAGAAAGCAAAGAGAAGGGAGAAGGGAAAAATCCTCCAGTCTCCCCACCCAGACCTTAATAATGGCCTTTCAGACCTTTTTCCCAGGCCCCTATTTCTTTCTTAGAAAAATGTGATCGCACCATTTTCCAGCTTGCTTTTTTTTCACCTAACTGTGTGCCGTGAGCATCCTTCGGCATCCATCTCCGTATTTCTGCGCCATTAGTGTGATGGCCGCAGGGTCTTGGATGATGATACCCACACGTATTTTGAATCACTCCCCGTTGTTGGACATGCGGGTCATTTCTGTTTTCAGTATTCCAGGCACCTTTGCCAACATTTAGGACTGTCTTCTTCAGTGATAGACTCCTAGGAGTGGGCTTGCTGCCTGGTTGCCCCTCCTAAGCTCCTCATCCCAGCCATGACTGAGGGTACAAGGAGGGCCCTTCCCAGTGCGCCCATGAGCTGGTTTGCGACCGCTCAGCTGCCTCCCCTCTTGCTCTGCAGGCTCTCGGCGGGCATCATCCATCGCAGCCTCCCGGCTGGAGGAGGCCATGTCAGAGCTGACTGTGCCCAGCTCCGTCCTGAAGCAGGGCCCCATGCAGCTGTGGACCACGCTGGAACAGATCTGGCTCCAGGCTGGTGAGTGTTCCCGGCCCCAGTGACAGCCACCTGCCTGCAGGGCTCTCAGAGCTGTGACCTGCCCTGGAGGAGGGTGTGTGGGGCCGTGAAGACCCCTGACAAGGCCTGCATAGACTGCAGTACTCATGGAAACGCCTGGGGATCAGGAACCTGGAGCTCTCGTTCCACCTCTTTCTTCTTTGCTTGGCCCAAGAAGAGTCGCTTCTTCTGTCTGGCTGTGGGTGTCCTTCTCCACCGCATGGGGACAGGGCCTGCCTGCCTGCGTACCTGTGGGGAAGCTCTCTGGCAGCAGATTTGAGGAAAGACCACACAGATGGATAGCCTTCTTAGTCTCAAAGACAGGCCCTGTCCGTCCTTCTTGCCCAGCCTCTCCTGAGTAAAACTAGTTAGTAAAACTAGCTCAAGCCCCAGAGAGCTCACAGAATGGCTAGAGAAGAGGGGAGGTCTGGTGGTGTAGTTCAGCAACGGCGGAGGGCTGGTAACACTGAGGGGGCCGTTCAGGTGACAGTCCCTCTTGATAGGTAACTGGCACCGTTGCCACCATGGAATGTGAGGGTCAGTTACTGCTGGGGACACGGGCAGCTTCAGGATCACACAGGGCTGGGTTCTAATGCCAGCCGCCTACGGCCCGTCCTGATCGTGAGTAAAGCGGTCAGTGCCATGTGGGGCACATAGTAGGTGCTCAGTGAAACTCCTCCCCTGTTTTCTTGTTACCCTGATGGGTGCCCATCTCTCCCCAGGGGCTGGCGCCTACAGCCCCCCAGGGGAGACGCAGAAGAGACTGCAGGTAGAAAGTTCCTGAGCCGAGCGGACACTGCAAGTCAGAGGCTGAAAATGGTTCACTGGGGATCTGAGGCTTCCTGCTGCCTGGATTTCACATATGGCCCCGTTAGCATGCGGTACTCCCCCCCTCCCCCCACCAGAGGTTCTGAATCTGGGGGTAGAAATTGGATCAGGATGCACAGGCTAAACAGGGAAGCATTTTAATAATGCAAACATTGCCCCAGTTAGCATATCAGGGTCCCTCAGGAGGCTAGGGATGTGTGAGGGCCCTGCTCCCCAGCCAGCTTGTTGCATCTTAAGTAGCGAGAGGAATGTTGAAACGCCAGAGGGATACAAAACAGGGCCTCCCCTTAGGCAAAGAGCCCCCTTCTTCTAACACATGGAGCCAGCACGGCTCCCAAGGGGCACACTGGAGCCCCAGCCCCCTCCATGTGCCTCGGGTAGAAGGCTGTACCCACACTGGGCCTTCACCACGTGGATCAGTAACGCGGTGACCAGATGCTGGAGTTGTGCGTTGCCTACTCTGGAGCTAGCAAGGCTTAATTTTACTGATGCATGTTGTCTGCTACCATCAGCAAATGAACACGTGTTTGCATTTCACAAGCCTGCTTTCCATTGCTCAGGTATGCAGCTTTATGCTCAGGGTGCTAGTATGTTCTGGTAACTCCAGGGATGGTTAACTCATGGCCTTCATGAAGCTTGTAATCAGGCTTGGGAATTATCAGTATAAATATGCCCTTCAGTAATTTGCACATTAGCCTTTGTTCTCTGGACATTATCCTAGATATTCAGCCCCCAGAGAACTCTGAGAACAAAATCTGAATGCTTTTTTTTTTTTTTTAAGATTTCATTTATTTGAGACAGAATGAGAGAGAGAGCACATGAGAGGGAGGAGGGTCAGAGGGAGAAGCAGGCTCCTTGCCGAGCAGGGAGCCCGATGTGGGACTCGATCCAGGGACTCCAGCATCATGAGCTGAGCCGAAGGCTTAACCAACTGAGTCACCCAGGCGCCCGAAAATCTGAATGCTTTGAATGTGGTGCCAGGTGAGGGTTGGGCAGTGTGGCATTAGGAGACAGGTTTGGGTGTATGTGACTGATCCAAAATGGCAGTGACTTCTGCAAAGTAGACACTTTGTTGTCCTTTTGAAACAGTTCAGAGATGGCGCCCTTGACTGGGATGACAGCTCTGCTTTCCCGGTCCAGGAACCCAGGTTCTTTCCATTTTGTTTCTTCTGTTCTCCGTGGAGTGTCACTCTCACCCCTGTGACCCATCATGGCTCTTCATCACGTTCATCTTCCAAGGCATAACCAGGGAGAGTGGGAGAAGGGGACACCCCCTCTCTGTAAGGACATATTTTGAAATTTGCATACATCAGTCCCCGTCATGATCCATTGGCCAGAACTTAGTCATATGACCACACCTAGCTGCAAAGGACTCTGGGAAATGTCACTGTCCTGGTTGTCCGTATGCCTCATGAAAAATCAGGGGCTCTGTCATTACCGGAGAAAGGGAGAAGAGACTGAGGGACAGCCACCACAGCCAGAAAGGGAAGTAAAGTGTCCCAGGTTTTCCCTTCCGAGCATGGGAGGATTCCGGAGCAGCCTGCACACCATAAGCCGTCAGCATCAGCAGCAAGCATGTGCCGAGCACTTACTGAATGAAGGGCTGCCAGGACCAAATCACCAAGGCAAAAATTTCTCCCTAACCTCACCCCCAATCTGACCCAGGCTGAGAGTATCGTCACCAGCATCCCCACCCCCACCCCCATCCACCCCGCCTAATGATTCCAGCAGCTGCAGCAAATGTGCAGGAAGGAAGAACATCCTCCTTTTTCATTTTGGAAGGAGCTCATCCCTCAGCTTTTGTTCAGGATGAATTACACCCCGGGCTGTTGCGGCTCCATCGTAACCCCCCTTGGTTTGGGAAGTGGTATCCTTCCTCTCCCAGCTCTTCTCCTCCCTGTCCTCTCCGGGCCTTCACCCATTCCAGTCAGATGTGACAAGCATCACAGGGGGCTTCCCCTTGAGAGATGAGTTCCGGGAATGTTGCCTCTTTGACAGCGGGTCTGTGTGACAATGGGAGAGGCACGAGGCCTCACAGATGTCCCCACATCCTGCGTGTTGAGAGGTGCCTTTTGGAAGAGCAAGATGGCCCACCTCCCTCTCTCACTGCAGCTCACGTCTCTGGGAGCTAACAGTGTGCTGGGGGGAGGGAGAGAGATGTAGGGAAGGGTTCCCCTGCCCTGGAGGACCAGGGGATTCCTAGGCGGCCATGGGCTTTCACTCAGTCAGGGGAAGTTGGCCTGAGTCTCAGCTCCCAAATGGCAGATTCACAGTATCTGGGCACTGGGCACAGAGCTCCAGCTGCTAAACAGATGCATCAAGCACGAGCCAGTGCACCCCCTGGTCCGGGCTGAATCTGTGCCCAGCGGGCCTGTAAGATAGGCACTTTTGCCCAAGGCATCTCAGAACGGGGACCACCTGTGGGGACAGTCCTCAGGAGGCCCTGGGCACTGGCAGGTAAAAGCTGCCCAGCTGTGAGCTGCGCAGACTGGGAAACTGGGATGGGGTGGCCAGGGCCTTGTCTAAAGATCATCTTCATTATAAAATTACAGTCAAGGGAGGGGCGCTTGTGTGGCTCAGTCAGACATTAAAGTGTCCGACTCTTGATTTCGGCTCAGGTCCTGATCCTCAGGGTTGTGAGATCGAGCCCCGTGTCAGCTCAGCCTGGGCATGTAACCTGCTTGAGATTCTCTCTCTCCCTCTCCCTCTGTCCTTCCCCCACCCCTTCTCTCTCTCTCTCTCTCTCTCTCTCCCCCTCCAAAAGAAAAAAAAAAAAAGAATATAGTCACGGGAGAAGCTTTGCCTTGCCCGTGGTCCTGCATGCTCCTTTTGTGCTTTTGTTCCCTCATCTCTCATCCCTTTCTTTATCTTTCCTCACGCTCCCCTCTGTCCCAACTCCCCACCCTTCTCCCTCCTGCCTTCTGTGCCTTCTTCCCACGTCCCCTCTTCCCTTGCTCTGGTTTTTTCTTCTTCCCTCCTCTGCTGGCACCCCCTGCTCCCAGCTGCCGAGTCACTGAGGAGAGCACTCGGGGACGGGAAGTCGCGAGCGCAGGCCCTGCAGCCTTGACTCCCTTGTGGCCTGGGGAAAATCGGGCCCCTCTTTGGGTCCCTAGGGTGGGGGGTCTCAGACCACCTGCAGAATGCCTTTAGACCTTCTGATTCTCTGTTATTCTCTTGGTTCCCTGGCCGCCTCTCTCACTCCTTCCTTGTCCACCTCTCTTCCTTCTCCTTTATTCTGGGTGTCCGTATGTCCTGAAGGTCTGCTCCATGGGGAGGACGCTTGTGTCCTTTAGGGGGCAGTTCTGGTGATCCCCTCTGGGGTTCAAGGCTAGCTAAGGGCCTAACCTTAACTTCTTTCCTGAGCTTTTCCCTGAGGTGTGTCTGCTTTTAGCCTGGGTGCCCCTCCTTTCTGAGGTCTCATGGAGGGTCTCTAGGAAGCACCTCTCACGTGGGGAGGCCCCTGAAAGATGGTAGACCTGACCCTGGGCCCTCCCTCATCCTGCCCCTCAGCTCAGGAGGAGCCCCCGGAGCAAGGTCCTCCCTGCCAAGAGGGTGTGCAAATAGCCCATGAAGAGTGAGTTCATCCCCCAACCTGGGGGTGGGGTGGGGCTTGGCTCTGGCAGAAAGACTGGAACCGGCTCTGGGTGCAGGGTTAGATCAGGATGCCTCAGAAAAAAATAATAAAAGGGACTGTTGCAAAGCTCCAGGGAACAGATGTTTTCCATTTGGAGCTTGCCGAGAGAAGCGCAGAGGGGGGCGGGTGGAGAGAGATGGACGGAAGAGGGAGAAAAGCTGAGACACAGAGGCAGGAGGGGAGGTCACGGGTAGGCAGACAGGAAGATGAGAGAAGTGGGGAAGTCGGGATGGAGGGAGAGAGAAGGCGCTGAGGGGATGGGAGAGGGGCCCTCGACACTGGGGACAGCAAGGTCTGTTTGCCGGGGTGGTGGCCCGGGCTGTGAGAATTCAAGCAAAGTCCGGTAGCAGGGAGCAGGCCTCCAGCCCTGGCCGGAGAGGAGGCCGGGATGGGTGGGTACCTGGGGGCCCCAGCAGTCAAGACTGGGAGGTCTAGAAATCGGGGTAGTGGACAGGCACGGTGCCACATGCGGGGCTCCTGCTGTGGCCGAGGCTTGCTGTCTGGGGAGCACCATGTTTGGTAAAATAATTGCCCAGGGACGGTGAGGCTAGGAAGAAGGGGTGCACTGCAGCCCCCAGACCTGTGGGCCCAGCTGCAGGTCAGGGGCCCCGCCCTGGAGGCCGAGCATGCCCGGGACTGTGCAAGGCGGCCAGGAGCCCTCAGGAGACCTCACTTCTCTGGCTCTGTTCTGTGTCATCTGGTTTCCTGCCTAACTGGTAATGAAGTCCATCAGACCAAAGCAGCCCTACCTATTTTTCCGGGCATGTTCTCTGGTGTGTGGCCAGCCCAACAAGGCCCAGGGCCCCGAGGAAAGAGGGAGGTGGGGATCCCTGTAATTGAAATCTGTTGATCTGAAGGCACTGTGAGGAGTCCCCAAGGGAGAGACCAGAAACAGTCTCCAGAGACAGAGACTCAGAAGACAGGCCGGCAAGTTGTAAACAGCTTAATGAGCCACGGTAGGAGCAGGCCGGCAGGTGGGCCGGAGCTGGGGCAGGCCTGCTGGGCAAGGGCCAGGGCAGTGGAGGGCCTAGCCTCTGAGCTGAGCTCCTGGTGGTAGAGGAAGCGTCCTCCCTGCCCCAACACGCACACCACACACTTCCTTCTGCTTCTCCCCTCGCCTCCGGTGACCCTGGGGAGTTCGGTCACGGTGGAGCCCAGCCCTCTGGGTTGGCACAGCCTCCCTTCTCTCTGTCAGTCCAGCTGCCCCTGCACCTTCAGGCCCCAGCTCAAATGTTGCCTCCTCCAGGAAGACTTCCCTGACCACACCAGCACAGCTGACCTGACCCCTTCGGAATTGGCACGTGTCACTCCATTGCCTTGGCTCACTCCAGCAGTTTGGTTGCTCAGCTGTCCCACCTCTCCCCACCTCCACTCTTTCTCCTGGGAGGACCAGGCACATGGTCAGTACTTAATAGTTGCACACTGGACCCTCAGTTATGAAGGCAGCCTGCTCAGAGCCCCAAGCAGCAGCTCCAGAAGGAAACAACAGCAGAGCAGAGGAGAGCCTAGGCCGAGCTACACAAACCCCTGAGCTCGGGCCAGCCCTCCCTGCAAGGCCCTGGCTCAAAGCCCACCCTTCCTGGCCTCACCTTCCCG
This sequence comes from Halichoerus grypus, assembly GCF_964656455.1. Classification (NCBI taxonomy): domain Eukaryota; kingdom Metazoa; phylum Chordata; class Mammalia; order Carnivora; family Phocidae; genus Halichoerus; species Halichoerus grypus. The sequence continues at coordinate 71,349,386 of NC_135721.1, read as the reverse complement.
TGCTTTCTGCCTTGGGACTGTGCCACTCAGGCTGTCTACAGGGACAAGAGCCTACATTTCTCTCTGGCCTGATCATGGGGGCCTGGCTCCTCTGTGTTTACTTAATTCTTCCAAATTCTCATCTCCACCAGAGAAAAAGAGTTCCCTTGCTCAAAGGCCTCTGTAGTATTATAGAATGGGGCAAGCTACTTGATTACACAATGAACCTTAGGCAACATTCATGCTGACTGCCCCAAGTGCCGTGTGCTGTAGTCAAGGCCTTAGGCTTCCTTCCTGCTGCTTGTCGGAACAGGAAGACGTGGTGCCTGGGTCTGGCTTTTCCACTTCTTTCTGGGAGCTTCTTTTGGGATGTCTGTTACCCACCCCGCCCTAGACCTCACCTGAATTAGTGTGACCTCAGCCCTTGGCCAGTGCTAGGAACAGCTCTTGGCAGTCACAAGCCAGGCTCTGCGTGCCCTTCTGTGCTCCCATCTGTGCACAGGCACCAGCCCCGGGAGGGGCAGCCGAGCCCAGGGCTGCCACCAGAGGAAGGCTGAGTGGGCCATGAGGCCGAGCTGCCAGCCCAGCCAGCCTGTTTCTAAAAAGTGCCTGCTGTGGGCGTGTACCTGTGCAGCGCGGATCTGAGATGTGCCCTTACGTGGGCTGGCCTGGGATCGAAGATGGCCCCATTGATCTGGGGGAAGAAGGCAAACTGGTTATGGGACAGGTCTTCCCAGCTTGTTGGTGAGAGGCATGGGCATCCCTTATTCTCTCGGTGCGGCAGAAAGCCCTGGGCTTCGGAGGGAGGCTGGAGCTGCGCTGGGAGTCCAGTGCTGCCTTGCCTCTTTCTATGGAGGGACTGGAGTGAGGATCCCCGCCCCCGCCCCCCAGCTTGGTTTGTTAGTGCAGAGCCCTGAGAGCACCTGCTGGGAGGAGTAAATGAGAGAAGATACTTGGCAGAAGCAGGCCTTGGCCCACTGTCCGTCTCCAGGAGTGTGGGCTGTTTGGGAGCGCACGCCTGCCTCATCCTGATCAGCCTCCATCCCCCACTCCCAGCCTCACGGCCGTCAGGTGGGGCGACACTGCAGAAAGCCACCTGACTTTATGGATACCACCCGTGCCCCCACTGCCGGGCTTGGAAGTCAGCCTGATGCCAACCCCGGGCCCACAACTGACTCTCCCTGTGGCCTTAGGCAACTTCCCTATTGTCTCTGTGCCCACTGACCCCCTCCCTGAAGCAGGGTAATAAAAGTGCTTGGTGTGCTGGCTGTCGGGAATGTCAGCGGAGCGGGTAGCACAGTGCCTGACACCGAGCGGGCACTTGGAAACCGTTACCTGCTGTTGCCCCCACAGCCCGGAGCCAGCGGGGCCCATGCCGTGACTCCAGGGATGGTTCCCATCACCTGAGACCCTCCAACTCTGGGATCTGATGGTCGGATGCGGGGAGGGGGCCTCTGCCTCTGACTTTTCCTACCACTCTCACCTCCCACTGTCCTTCTGGTTTCGCAGCTGAGCTATTCATGGAGCAGCGACACCTCAAGGAAGCGGGTTTCTGCATCCAGGAGGCGGCGGGCCTCTTCCCCACCTCGCACTCGGTACTCTACATGCGGGGCCGGCTAGCCGAGATGAAGGGCAGTTTGGAGGAGGCCAAGCAGCTGTACAAGGAGGCGCTCACGGTGAACCCCGATGGCGTGCGCATCATGCATAGCCTGGTGAGTCAGCCCCTGGCCCCCGAAAAAGGCCTCGGGGCCCTCCTCCCCTCCCACCCCCTCCACTGCGTGTGCCCTGGTGTCTGGGGGAGAGGTGGCCTCCCTGCTCTGCTGGGAGAGACAACTGGCTTGTCGAGGCAGGCCATTCCCCTTCAATCAGAGCCTGCCTGAGTTGATGAAAAAATCTAGGATGGGTTGATATTCTTTGTGACTTCCCTTTTGCTCTAAGCTTCTGTAAAGCAGTGGAACCCCAAAGGGGTTCCTCATCAGATCCTTGCCCTGGACACTCTAGGCAAAATGCTCTGCTTTCTGGGAGTCCCCGGGCCCTCCGTGCTCACTGGGCTACCTCTCCCACTTCGGAGGAGCTCCGTGACTCTTTGGTGGCATTCAGGGGATGTCATGGGCTGGGCTGTCATGTCAGGCCTGACTTGAGCACACATGGAAAATGGCCCCTGGTGGGGGTGGGTAAGAGGACCCAGCAGCGCCAGTCCTGGGACGTGGCACTCAGGACTTGGGTGCCCAGAGCTCGGTGACTTTCTGTGGAAGGTCTGGAGGCTGGGAGCGGGATGCTGGTGTTCTTGGCTTGGCCTTGCCATTCTCTTTCTCGGTGATCGTGAGCAAGTCGGCCCCCTTCTCTGAACCCCGGTTTGACTTATCTGTGCAATGGGGATGCTCTGGTGCAGGAACCATTTACTGAATACCTGCTCTGACAGCTGGTATAGTAGACCAGCGAGATAACCGTTTTTCCGTTCCTTCCTTAGCTACTTTTATTTATTTATTTCTTCCTTCGCTGCTTTCAGAGAGCAGCTCATCAGGATAAACGTAATGCTCGGAAAGTGTACAGGCCTGCGTCGACACAGTGATTTTTGAAGTATAATTTAGGAGCACCCCATTAGCGACACGGTCTTCCCCTGTCAGGGTGCAGGTCCCACCTCAGACGCCCCCGCCCCCTGCCATGAGCGCTCCCTGAGGGGAGCACCCATGAGGACGTCACTGACATTGGCCACATGCAGAGCACTGAGGGGGCAGAATGATTCCAGATGGCTGCAGGGTTATCATTGCCAAAAGGGGTCTGATTCCTTCCCGAGGAGAAGCCACAGGGAGTTCGATTTCCGCTCAGTGTCAGGAACAGTACAGCTCTCAGAATAGGACAAGTACAAACTCAGGAGTTGTCTGGTGAGGACGTCGCCAAGAGAATGGAAATCCCACTTGGGGGAGGAGCTGGGCCAGGTCATCTTTATAAGGTCCTTCCCAACCCCAAGAACCCCTGAAAACAGATTAGAGCCTCCCCGCTCAGCTACTATTCCTGCTGCCTGATTTCTTAAAGGATTTCTACCTCGGGCCCATGTGAATGTTCCGTGTCAGCTGAAGACAGCCCACGCGGTGACGTCACACCCTGGCCCGCGTTCCCCTCCACATGGCTGTGTGTTGCCTTGCAGTCTGCTCAGCAAATGTTTGTTTTTTTGCAAGCACATCCTCCTTCCTCCCGCAATTCAGACATTAGCTCCTGTGATAAATGCCTCCCTGGAGGTCACATCCAGAAACCTGATGAGGGTGGTGGGAGGGAGGATGTGGGCTGTGTCGTTAGGCCTGCGGCCAGGCAACGATGTCTGCCTTCCCCTGCGCTCGCGGATCGGAGCCCGCCGTCTCAGTCCCTAAAACCCGATGAAGTCCAGTAACAGGTACGATTTCGAGGTAACAGTGTACCATTTTTCACTTATGCTCATTATTGTTTGTAGCTATTTTCCTGAAGCCGGTTCCAAAGGCGGGTTTTTCCATGGTAACCGAATAGCAGCCCAGAGTGGCTCCCTCCAGATGTTTCTGAAATGGCCCCTTTTCTCTTCCCGGGGTGCCCAGCTGAGGTGATGAAACAAAAGCGAGTCAGAGCCAGGCCTGCCCACTGTTAAAGTTACAGGCAAGCAGAGGGGCAGTCGGCTGTGGCGTGGGCAGCCCGTTCGCTTTCCACAGGCTCTGTTCTGCCAGCAGCCTACACATACGCATGAAGAACGGCAGATTTCAAGCCTGGAGAAGATTCACGAAGCACTCTTTCCCCAAAGACACAGGAACACTTTGGCATGGTGATCTCCAGCATTCCCGCTGTAAGTGTCTTCCCTGGGCCGGCTTCAGGCTCAGGACACCTGGGATCTCATCCTGGCTCTGGCTCTCATTCACTCGGGTGATTTAGGAGAAGACACACGTAACTTCCACGTTCCTGATGTCTCCTTCAGCAGATGAATAATAATCTTCGTCGTTCCTAGACCAAGGCTAATCACAGGAGGTGACGCATGTGACAGTGCTTCCAGAGGTCTGCCGTGTAATGTCAGAGAAGGCAAAACAGCATGTACGCCCTTGCTCTCCAGTCCCTCACCCGGGACAGACATTGCTAATCAATCACAGCACTTTTTTCTCACTGAGCACAGGTGTGACCTTGGGATCTTTTTCACCATGGCACAACATGAGGGGAGCCACTGTCTGGCGGTGGAAGTCAACTTGGCCTTTATGTAAGGGTTTCATTGTAAAAATAGTAGAGAATGGGAGAGACACATCCGTTGTCTCAGCCTTTGTGAACTCTGGAGGTTGGTGTATCCTCGGAGAATTATCCGGAGAAAGGAACATGGAGGGGAACTGGTATCTGCCTCCCCCACCCAGTGCAGTCGTTGCCAAGGCAGGTTCCCAAGGAGGACATCCTGGCCTTGCCACACCACCGTGGTTCCATGAGGACGTCAGCCTCTGATCGGTGCAAGGAGAGGAGAGGTGCCCCTCCCCTGAGGGCACAGCCACCCACAGCCTGGGCTGGGAGAGCTCTGGATCCCTCAGTGAGCCGTGTGGGTGCCGGCTTCAGCCTTACAGTCCTGAGGGCAGGATCATCAAACACCGGGAGGCCGGCCTCACAGCCTCTCCCTGGGGCCATGCGCATGGGACAGGAGATGTGGGGACAGGCCAGAGAAAGCCTCGGGGAGTGTTGGCTACTGCTCTTAGGAGGCAGGGTTCAGGCGTTTCTAAGAAAATGAACTTTGGCCCAGAAGCGGGCTCTCTGCTCTCCCCGTCCTGCTGCCCCCCTGCCCTGGCGGGGATGGGAGGCGTTTCCATGGTTCACGCCCCATCCTGGGCTCAGCTCAGGCTTTCCCACCCAGCAGGCGGGACGGAGACAGCGGCTTAGCCGTGCTCCACCAGTGCCCTGGCCCTGCGGGCTGCCTCCTCCGCGGGGCTCACAGATGGCCAGCTCGCTTCAGGAGGCTGCCAGAGGCAGAAAGAAAAAGCCATGCTCTCTGCAGATGGAAATTCCCAGCAAAATCTCAGGAGCAAGTCCCGCAGGAGTAGGTCCTGACAGTCTTTGCCAGCTCTATCTTGGCCTCCCTTCCAGGTAGCCAAAAAGCCTACTCACTCAGCCTGGGTGTTCAGCCCTGAATTTACGGGCAAAAGCATCTCCTTAAGAAGGGGAAACCTGAACTTCCCTTGCCTGACCTGAGGAAGCAGGAGAAAGGAAGCAGATCTTCCCAAGATCAGCAGAGGAGTTGGCCCCCAGGTGACACTGTTCCTCAGAGAAGGCTCCGTGGGCTTGGTGGAGAGGAATCCGAGGCAGTCTGCACCCTTTCTCCCTCTGAGCCTGTCTCTGCCCTGCCACCTCCCGGGAGGCTCTCTGCATCTCCGAGGGAACAGGGATGCCTGGGCAAGGCAAGGAAGCCAAGAGCGACTAATGGAATGGTCAAGTTACCGAGAGCCCTCCCAAGAAGGCTGTGAGGTCACCTCACTTGAATGGTGGGAGGGTCACTAGCCCTGGCCACAGACCGGCCATTCTCCGGGCCGCCCCTTGGCAGAGCCAGGAGTGCGGATGCATTGATGCAGCCTGTCTCCCTGCAAGACACCGCCCGAGGGCCTCGGCTGCGAGTGGACAGGCACGCTGCCTCCCTGCCCCCTGCGTTTGTGGGTGGCACCCCACCCCGCTCTCCCAGCCACAGGCTCTGGGGTTTCCTGGCACCTCTCTGGCCAGGCCTCCCCGCTCCTCGCTGGCCCCTGCCCGTGGTCATGCTTTCTTCTCAGGACAGAGTTCCAGGCTTTTGTTGCCCCGTCTCCCCAGAACCCTTTGCTCCCAGGGCCCCCAGCCGCAGAGGGAAACTGCCCTAAATGAACTTTGGCTCCTATGATGTAATTCCTGAAGCAGTCCTGGCCTCATGACCCAGCCTCTTCTTTGTCCAGATGCTCCTGGAAAGATAGGAAGACAGCGCTTCTGTCATCTCCTGCCCTGATGAGAGTGTGGCAGTGAATTAGTCCCCTGCACTCACTCCCTCTCACTCCCAGTGTGGAGCTTGCTGTCCCGTTCTTCAAGTGGGTTTGGGGGATCAGGGGCATGGCCATAGCGTGTGGCCGGCCCCATTTGGCCCCAGGTTCTGGCCCCAGAACCTCTGGTCCCTCTTTCCTCAGGCTGGGGCTGGCCACAGCATCCCCCATGTCCCAGAAGCAGCCCACCACCATCCCTGCCTCTCCCTAAGGTGGGGCCTGAGTCAGCCAGGACCAGGGCTCTGCTCTCTAAGGCCGAACAGGTGAAGTCTGGTTGCACAGAGCTCCCGCCAGCCCCGTCCCCAATCCTGGAGGGCAGGACTGACCTGGAGAGATGACACACCTGAGACAGACAGCCAGCCCAACCAGCCCTCGTGTTCCAGGGGCTCTGGGAGATTACTTCCCCTCACTGGCTCCGTTTTCGCTTCTGTCTAATGGGGATAATAATTTAGGCCCTTGTGACCTCCAGGGGAGGATTTTAGTGCTCAGATGACCTAAGCACCGTGAAAAGATAAATCAACATCCGGCGTTTTTTGTCACCATTCATGTGGAAGACTTGGTGGCAGATGGCCGAAGCCTGAGCTCCGCCTTTGACCAGGATGCCCCACCTCGCTGCCGTGGGGCAGGGGTCATTGGTCCCCATTTCCTTGGGCTGCCGGCAGGGTACTGAGAAGGGAGGAAGGGGGTGCTGGGCAGGGACCAGGGGCCTCAGAGCTGCCTGTAGGTTGCGCCTGGAGCGGGTTGGCTGGGATGGTTTTTAAGCCCCAGTATCAGAGCCAGCCTGCGTCTGGAGGTGGGAGCACAGCCTTTGAGTCTCACTGACCTGGACTTGAGCCCCACTTTGCCTATACTCACTGCTCCACCATGACCAAGTTCCTCAACCTCTTGGCACCTCAGTGTCCTCATCTGGAAAACAGTAATCACAATGCCGAACCCCTAGGTCTCCTGTTAGAATTAGGTTAACTAATTCTGTAAGTTAATGGCCTGGTAGTTGCGGTTACTTTTGCCTTTTCCATGCTGAAACATGGCTCCCAGGCCAGATTCGGACGCTGTTGGTTTGCAGAGGGAAGTAGAGGCCCAGAGCCAAGCCCCAGAGAGTCACTGTAGTGGAGCCTCTCGGTCCTCACTGAGCCCATCAGGCACCTCTGGCCAAGGCAGAGATGTGCAGGACACCAGCCCCAAGTGCCCTGTGGCTGGGACAAGAGTATCCACAGTGCAAGGCCACGCTGACCTTAGCTGAGAGCGGGAGAAGCCTGCTCAGTAGGCGGGAGTCTGAGGTAAGGGCGAGAGCCATTTCGCAGCTGGTCTCTTCAGCGGACGGGGCCTGCTGGGGACCCGAGGCTGCTGGGGAGGAGGAGCAGGAAAGGCCAGGTTCTGGGGAGGCCCTGCTCGGCCTTCCACTCTGGCCTCTCTCGGGCCAGGCTGCTTCAGCCTCCGCTTCCTGACTTGAAGGAGGAAACGTGTCCTGAGCAGCTGAAGAGTGAAACCCAGTGCCCGGCCCTCTGAAGGTGAAGGTTCCCTGATGCAGGGTGTGACCGGCACGCACACACAACTGCAGGGTTTCTGGTTCCTGGGGCCTGATGCTTCGGGGTCTAGGACACCCCACCTGCTCTAGGCTTCTCCCTCCTTGTTGGCTTCCTGAGCTATGGCAGGTGGCTTAGAGGGTGCGGGCAGCCTGAAGGAACGGGGAAGGCCCAGAAGCCTTGTGCTGTCCATGCAGGAACCCTGAGTCCTTTACACACACACACACACACACACACACAGCCCCTCTCCACAGAATCTGCGCCTGCCCCACCAGCTCCGGTAGATGGGGAACATTGCTCTGTTTGGCAGGAAATTTCAGTAGGAACGTCTTGTTGGCCACTTGGCCTCTTCGTGCTGTGGTTTTATCGTGAGTTCTCTCCCTCATCCCAACCCCAGTCCTGCCTGAGGACCGCATTCCCCGGTGGAAAAGTGGAGTGGAGCGGGAGGGAGAAGGGAGTTCTGGAGGCTCACTGTGTGGGGCACGTCCCCCAGCAGGGGCCTCACCGGGTTCGCACCCCTGCCTACCCACCTCATTCTTGGGCTGGCACAGCCCCCAGCCCACACTGCGCGCCCTCAGCCCAGGCTCAGAGACCTTTGAGAAGGTGAAGGTGGGTTCCCTTGGCTCAGCACTTTCCGGAAGCCTTGGGCTTAAGTGTGGGCTCCTGAAGTCCTCAGCAACCCTGATGAGGAAGTGGAAAGGAAGCCCCCTGTCATAGACTCTGATCAGAACCATAGTTAAGCACTGTGGATGTAGGAAAAACGTTAGGGTTTGAAGCCGATGGCCAAGAAAGAATTCTTGAGATGTCTTTGGTGCAAAAAGGTGGTTTTATTAAAGTACGGGGACAGGACCCGTGGGCAGAAAGAGCTGCACTGGGATCACGAGGAGTGGCCCATTATATACGTTCAAGTTGGGAGGGGGTTAGGGATAGCGCAAGTCTCTAAGGAATTTTGGAAGCAAGGTTTCCAGGACCTTGAGGGGCTAGCTATTTTTGGGAAAAGGTCATTTATTACCATCTAATAAAACCTGAGTCGTAAGACCCTTCAGATGTATATCGGTGGGCCTTATGTTTGAGGGATGATTGCCAACATGTATCTTGGGGGTCAGAGATAAAGGAAGTTTCCAAAGGAATTTTTATATGTTAAAGTAGGCTTACAGCATCCTGGAAGGAAGGGGTCTGACTAGGATTGCCCTTTGCCCTTAGCAAAGTGTCATCATCGAGGCAGCTGAGTCCCTAGAGAAATGTCCCTGCCTGTCTCAAGGACTTGTCAGTGGGCTGCAGGTGGTAAGGAAATTTCATAATTTTTCTTCTGCCTTTGTTTCCCCCATCACTGTTGGCTTAATTTAGCTCCAAAATCAATGGTCTGAAAGACTCCCCATGTCTGGAGGGTGCAGCAGGGCCCAGCCTTCCCCTTGTCCAGTAGGCCAACAGCCCCCTCCCCTCAGCTCTGCCGCCTGCCCAGAGAGGGGAGCTTCTGCGACGGCGCCCCCTCTCACTGCCCATCACAGGTGTTCACTTGGAGCACCCAAAGTCCAGGTTCCTGACCTAGCCCTGAGGGCCTAGCTGTGCTCAAGAGTGGGCAGAGCCTCCAGAGGCCCAGAACCTGAAACCAGCCCAGAATGTGGGAGGAGAAAAGGCAGAGCCCCCCAGGAGGTGACGTGCTTTCTCCTCAAGCCAATGTTTACCTTTGAGTCTGTCCATGGCCCTCTGAAGACACACAGCTCCCACCACAGCCGAGGGACCCACTGGCGTCCGACCTCTCCCCTGAGGGGTGCAGGGGTAGGCAGGAGCACGAAGGGAGGAATGGGTTCTGCCGCATGAGCACGGCCACCTTTGCTGCCCCAGAAGCCCCCACCTTGTTGGGCTCCAAGTGAGTCTGTCAGCCCCCTCAGCAGACCCCCTCAGAGCCTGTCGACCAGGTGTTGGGTGGCGTCTACTCCCTCAGGAAGGGAGGTAGGTCCGGTCTGGGGCCTTGGAGCTGCCCCAGCTCCAGGAGGGATGTGGTGATCTGCGGGCTCTGTCCTCAGCCTGGAGAGACGCCTCATTCCCAGTCTGGTTGGACAGGTTGAGGCTAACACCTGGGAGAACCTGGCACCCCGAGCGGGCCTGAGCTCCTGAGCTCGGGCTGGAATGTGGGCCTGCCCCGCAGGGTGTGTCAGCCTCAGGGTGGGTGAAGGGAGCAGCCTCAGAGGTGGCCCCACCCCAGGCGCCTCCCTGCAGCCCCAGGGTCCCCAAGCAGACGGCTCTTGGGACCAGGAGGCTCCAGCAGCCTCCAGCTGATTCCCTGCTTCCCAGCTGGAAAGGCTGCTACAGAATCCCAGGAATGTGCCTTGAGCTCAGAAAGAAAATTCCCAAAATAACTTCTATAAATACTTGAGGGTAGGGACTGGGAGGGAGCTCTCAGCCCGGCCTGCCGCTGGCCCAGTGCTAGGGGCTGCTTCCCAGGGCAGGCCTCCCCACTCTCCAGAAGAAGAAAAAGATGTACACAGCCGGGACCTTTCTGCTGCCCCTCCCCTCTGGAGGACAGCGTCAGGCCCTGAATTAATGACGTGAGATGGTGCGCAGTAGCAATTCTGAAAAAGGAAGGGGTGGAGGGACCTTTCTTCTCCTTCATCCCCATCCCAGGCTGCAGCCTTTGTACCCCCACAGAGAACCTTGTCTTCCAACAGGGAGGGTCCCCCTCAGAGGGCCCCTCAGGCTGCCTGTCCTGTGGCCCTAAGCAGGTCGGTAAGCATGCACACCTAAGTGCCTCTGCTGACCCTGGCTTAGAACCCAGGACCCTCCCACCTGAGCCCTGTTGTGCTGCTGTCCTGTGGGGAATAACCTAGCAGGCAGGAGCCACGGACCCTGTCCCTCTCAGCCTACGATGGGCCGCACGCCAGAGCCCACCAGTAATGAAGCACAACCTCAAGGTGATGGCATGGCCAGGAGGTGCTATCCTCGGAGGCTTCCTGGAGGAGCAGGGTCTTGGGTACTTGAGATGAGGCCAGATCCAGGAAGGGAGGGAAGGAGGAATGGATGGAGTTGGGAATTTCTGGGGCCTTCCCCCCATAGCCCTGCCCTCCCTGAGTGGTCGTAACCTTGGCCCCCTCTCAAAGGTGCATTGCTCAACGGCCATAAGCAACTCACACATTCCTTTCCAACAGCTGCAGGTAGCCGCCTGGCTATGGCATCTCCCAGGTGAGGGTCCAAGGCTGAGTCACCCACCAGCAGGTCTGGTTTCTCTTGGCTCAGGCTGCTCCCTGGCCAGAGTGGGGAAGAGTCATCGGGGACATTTGGATAGAACAGTGTTCCCACCATCTCCCTGGAGACCTATTCTCTGGGCAGCTGAGGTGGGGGTGCCAGGGGGGTGATGGCGGGCCCTTGGCACAGCGCCAGGCAGGGGGCAGAGCAGGTGAGACCTCACGTCTTCCTGAGGCAGGCCCTGCCCAGTTGTCAGGCAGCAAACAGCTCCGAGTTGCTACCAAACACGAACAGACTGGTGTCTCAGGCAGGTGGCAGCAGATCCTATTACAGGCCCTGGGCCTCGGGGCCCCAGCCTGACCCCAGCCCGGTGTCTCCTTTCAGGCTCTGAGGTCAGCACCCCAGGGTATGGGGGACGTGATCTAACCCCACCCCAGTCCCCAGTCTTCGCCCACAGAGAGCCTTGCCCCCTAGAGAAATCACCCCCTGCTCCTCACTCCGACAGGACCCTCTGCTCATCCTAACCCTTTGCTGTCTGCCCACCGTGCGCCCTGCCTACATGATTTCAAATTCATCCTTGCAGACTCTTCACAATTGCCTACCAGGAAGTACCATTCTGTTCCCTGGTTTACAGACGAGGAAACCACAGCTCAGAGAAAATGGGCCACTGGCCCATGGTCGGTGCACTTGTCAGTGGTAAAGCTGGGAATCCAGCCCAGCCTAGGTCTTCTGGCTGTGGAGCGCCCTGGCTTTTTTCTCTACATGAAACATGCGGAGGAGCCTGCTGCAAACCTTCCTGAGAGTAAAACCAGCAGAGCGCGAGACACACACACACACACACACACAGACACACACACACACACACACTTCCGCCACATCTGGCCCACACACACACACACACACACCCCGTTCTGCCACATCTGGCCCCTTCCCAAACACCCACACACTGCTGGAGAGCAGGGGTTTTCGAACTCCTTTTTAGCGGGAGAGCCCTCTTTTCAAACAAGATCTCCTATGGAAGCTCAATCTAGAAAACGGAGTGTGGAAACCCCACTGCGGCCCCGCCCCCTGGCTGGGAGGCCCCGCTGGCCTCCCCCATCTGTCCTCTCTTGCTCCTTCATGGGCAGCACTCACAGGGCACAAACCTTCCATTTTTGGTGCTTAATTTTGGTGTCTGGTGGCCTGTCGTCTCCCCTGCCTTCCCTCCCCCCTGGGGGCCCTGTTCCAGCGGGAGCTGCTCAGGGTCCAGCTCCCAGGCCACGCAGGCAGCGCAGCTTGGCCCGGGGCCCTGCTGGCCAGCCCGGCCACTGCCCTCTGGTCCCAGGCGGCCCCGCCACAGCTCCCCTGTCCTCCACCCCATCCGTGTGGTGCCCTGGGCTGAAGAGGCACTATGAATCCAGCCCCCGCTTCCTTTCCTGCCCCGCAGCCACAGGACCACCGGTCAGCACCTCCGGAGAGGGAGAGGCTTTGCCTCGGGCTTCCTGAGCACCGTCTCTCCCTCTTGCCTAGCTCTCAGAGGACTGTATGAAATCAGGCATGTGCATCTTCCCCGGTGGGTCTCCATAGCAACAGAGGGCCTAACTCTGAGGAGCGTGGTGAGGAGGAAAATGTTCCAGCTAAAAATGTACATGGCCATCAGTGGGCGGGCCCCCGAGAGGGGGCTCCAGGCACACAGAAGGCGGCTCCTCTCCCCCACCCCAGCCCCCGCCTGTCCAGGAAGCTGGTGTTAGGCTTTACCTCAGATCTGTGAATGAGAGGAGGCCCCCCACCCGTGCTGCCATCCCGTGCCTCATTTGAGGGCTGGAACACAGATCAGTGGGATGGAGCAAAGCAGCCTTTCTGGGACTGGAGGCCGAAGGGGGGTCCTGGCACCCCCCCCCCCCACTCACCACCCTGTCCTCCCACCTCCCTGCACCCTTCCCAGTATGAGTGGAAGAGGACATAGAAGGGACATTGTAGCAGTTTCACTTCCCAAACTTTCGGGACGATTCCTGTCCCTTCCTGTCTCTGCCAGCAGGGCTGTTGAAGGCAGACAGCTACACCAAGCTTCTTAGCCACCCTTGACCCATCTCACCAGAGCCCGTCCTTCTACCCAGCACCCGCCCTCCTGTGCCCCTCACCGGCCAGGCCAGCCTGGGATGGGCAGTAGGTCCCAGGACCCAGATGTCCCCAGGAAGACCACTGCTTGATGCCGCCAAGGAGCTGCCCCCACCCACCCATAAGCTTAAGGTTATAGAGCCTGAAGCCAGGGAGCTCATTCCTCCACACGCCTGGGGCGGGGGGTAGCCCCTCGGTGCAGCAGCCAGGCCTCAGGGTAACGGACCCGCTGACTGGGAGCTCGCACGGGCCAGACGCTGTCCAAGTGCTTGCCAGGTACTGACTCCCGCCAGCTTGACAGCCCCAGCAGTGGGTACTGCGGTCTTTCCCACTCAGAGCTGAGGAAACGGAAGGCCAGGGAGACGTAACTTGCCAGGATCCCCAGCTGTAATGGGGAGGCACAAAGCCAGGTCTGCTGACTTGAAAGCCCATCCTCGGGGCTGGGAGGGACAGAGCTCCCACGGGGGGCCCTTGGGAGGCTGGGCTGGAAGCGGGGCTAGGGCGGGGCCAGGCACGGTGTGCATGAGTAACAGGAACAGTCACTCGGTTCCCGAGGCTGCCAGTCGGAGCCCTTTCGCCCGGATGGCCAGGATGCTCCTGCCCAGGACGCCCTCACTAACCTCGCCCTGTGCTTGCTCCCCAGGGTCTGATGCTGAGTCGCCTGGGCCACAAGAGTCTGGCCCAGAAGGTGCTGCGGGACGCCGTGGAGAGGCAGAGCACCTGCCACGAGGCCTGGCAGGGCCTGGGCGAGGTGCTGCAGGCCCAGGGCCACAGCGAGGCTGCCGTCGACTGCTTCCTCACTGCCCTGGAGCTGGAGGCCAGCAGCCCGGTGCTGCCCTTCTCCATCATCCCCAGAGAGCTGTGACCTCGCACTGCAGGGGCAGGATGGGAGGGAGCCGCCCTAGGGGGCCTGGGGTTGGGGGCGGACGCAGGCAGGCAGCAGGGAGGTGTGGGGCCTCAGGGAAATACATCTCTAGGGAACACTTCTGCAGGCTGCAGCCCTAGTTCTCCTCGCCTCCCCGACTCCAGCCCTGCTTTACCTCAGGGCCCGCTGGGTCTGGGAGCTGCTCATCTGGAGCTGGGTGGACCAGATTTACATCGAAAGCAAATCCCTTACTCCTTGGGACTCAGCCCTGGTGGCGTTTCTGAGTAAGGAAGTGGCTGGGAAGCCACACCAGCGTGGGAGCATCTCCCCCAGAGTGTCCATGCATCATCTCAATGTGCAATGAGGGTCTGAGTCTCCTAGGTACCACCCCCCACTATCTAGAAGTTCCCATGTTGTGCCTGCCGCCCTCCACATCCCCGATCCTGGATTTCCCAATGACTTTGCACTGGTGTTAACCTCGGACTTCAGCTCCCTGTTCTCCAACACCAAAGATGAACCCCACAAACTGCTCTCTGTCTAGGTCAAGAGGGTTTTCCCCAGTTCCTAACTCAGTGCCTCGGGAGCCGGTCTGCTTGAACCCCAAGTGACTTAGAGTCTTGGTGACCAGACTTGTTCCCTGAGAGCGCAGGTGGGGGGGCCTCACAGCTGAACTTCACCTCTATCTGTGCCTCTGTGCCCGGGAAGCTCCAGGGCCCTGGTCTCAGCCCCAGTGTCAGGACAGGGTTTTGGATAACTCTCAGGTCTTGCCCTGGGCAGTCAGGGCTTGAAGATTCTGCTGGCAGGAAAAGGATAGGATCTCTGGGTCCCTCTCCCAGGTTTGAGCTATTGGAGGATGCCCCTCTTTGCCCCATGAGACCAATTGGACCCCACTGCTCTTCCTCTCCGCTGCCAAGTGCCTTTGGGGCCTCTGGTGCCTGGCCAGGGGCACTGAGCACCGGCCCTAACTCCCCTCTCATTTCTGCCATGCTCATCTTTCTGGAACTATGCGCCAGCCCAGGTGGCCTCCTTAGGCCCGAGGCTGTAGACCCTAGGATACAAACATGGCAGCAGGACCTTGCATCAACCTCAGACCTTGCATCAACATACTCCTTCAGGCCTTATGTTTCTGGGCAATGGGTACAATGCAGGACCCTCTGGGGCTAATAATATGCAGATGGGCAGTCTCTGGGACTGACCCCAGTACCTCTCACCACCCACAGCCCATTTCCAGTATAGGCCATTTGGTACACCCCCCCTTGCCTGAGGCCCAGTGGGGACTGTGGTTGGAGATCAGTGGAGGGGACGGAGCAGATCCCTGTCAGCAGGGGACCTGGGGCTGGTGGGTGGATATCTTCCCTGATGGTTCCCCTAGCCCTGCTGCATGATGCTCTTGGAATTCTCCCCAAGAAGTTATTCCACCCCCACCCCCCAGTGGGGGGCCTTATCAGGGAATTCCTTTTTTATCTGCACTTTGGGTTTTAGTTTTAAAGCTCCATCTGGTACGTCTCTCTCATCTTAAGGTGTGCAGAAAGACTGGATGAGGGCTGCCTTGGCTCATCATTGCCCAGTCTGCTCCTCAGGGAGAAGGGGCTGTTGGAGACCCACCCTCCTCAGCCACACTGGCTCAGCACTGCGCACCCCCGGGTGCCTCCCAGAGAGGGCCTGCCCCCTCCTGGCCTTCCCACATCGCAAGGGACACTGCAGATGACACCAGATCCTTCACCGCTTGGTTGAAGGATCTCTGCCTCGATGTGTGTGTATATAAATATAGATAGATATATGATAAAGATCTATTTTTATTCTGAAATTCTGTTAGAAAAAAACTAAACGAGAAAAGCAAATGCTATTGATTTGCGTCGGGGTGCCCAAAGATTGGTAGTCAGTTATTTGTAAGAGGACAGGCACCGAACACGTTCGGCTGGCAGCATTCCTCTGGAGGAAGCCTCAGAGGGTTGGGCCAAGTTGTGGCCAGTTTGAAATAAAGGTCTTGAATAAAGAGACCCTTGGAAGGAATACGGCGTGTTCATTTCCTCCAACAGGTACCCCAGAACAGGCGTTGAGTAAGGAAGTGGCTGGGAAGTGGTTGAGCGCCTAGTGAAGAGGGAGTGTTGCAGGAAGAGAGGCCTGAGAAGTCACTGGGGCAGGCCCCACAAGTGGGGAGGAGTGGGGAGGAGAAAGGGGGGAGGGGCCCAGGAACAGACTGTTGGGAGCAGGGGGGAGCAGAGAGGGTTAAGCAGGTGCTGAAGCCCAGAGGCGGGCGGAAGGAGGCAGGGGGGAGCTGTGTGGTGAGGATGCCCGCCAGCTGCATCCTGATCAGCCGCCTCGCTGTGAAGTCCACGCCACTACGCTCCTAAAACAGGTCACACCCATTCCAGTCTACTCCATATCATATAAACAGGCATCGCAAGTTTGAAGGATGACTGAAGTGTGCATAGAAGCTCTGTTTTCTTCGTGTGCCCCAAGGGATCATCGGGTGCACCCCCCAGAGCTGCAGCCCTACCCACTTGGAAGAGAGCTGCTCTAGAGGCTTCCCCGAGGGCTTGGCCTGGCCCCCCGCAAGAACTTCCCACTACCACGGCCTCTTGGGGGTCTGGCCGCCTCCACCCCCACCCTCAGCCCTATTCTTGGGGGGATGCCCTTGCTGTTCCAGGGAGGAAGGGCCTTTTTTGGAGCTGGTGGGGGCCCAGCTTCCCTTTTACTGTGATGCTTTAGGAAAACACACTCAGTCTGCAGTGATTTAACACTTAGTATCACATTACTGCTTTCTCACCCTTACCCCCGGCTCGAGGACCCTTGCCCTGACAAAGACTGCCTGAGGCCATAGCTGGTGTCAGCTGGTGTGCTCACCCGACAAAGACGAGAATGGAGGAAGGGAGGGGGAGGCCTTCCTCCTCCAGACACGAGCTGACCTCCCCGTCAGACGCTGGAGAGTCAGGCAGTAGGGGAGACCCAGGCGTTTCCTGACCCCCAGTTCCCGTCTGCAGACACCCCTTGTTCACACACCCTGTGTCCGATCCATGGTGCCGGAACAAGGGCTGGGGTCTGGGGACAAGACTCAGGGTTGCCCTGTTGCCCCCATGGACCTCCAGCACCCCCGGCGCGCTCTAGGACACAGCCCTTCAGTATTAATAGTGTTTATCTACAGGCATAAATATGAATGGAATTTCAGCCACCAACACCCAGCCTCCTTTCTGATACCAAAGTGCTCATTGTTGCATTCGCTCCCCCACTGGGCGCTCAGATGTCATCACCATGCAAATATTTCTGGGCCTTGGGAAGCTTCCAGCTAAACGAACCACCACCCCCCCCAGCCCACGCTGCCAGCCCATAATCAGGGTGCCTCACACACAACGACCTGTGGGACCAGCCCCCATGATACTGATCTGAAGGATGTGGAGGCCAGGAAGGCAGTGATGGAGACAGTATACGGTCTGTCCCCGGCCAGAAACTCCTCGGAGTTTTTATCAGACTCTTAACAGTTACAAAGGACAGAGACCACTGGAGGTAGCTCCAGGAGAGAGACAAGGGGGAGCTTCCAGGGCCCGAGAGCAGTAGCTGCAGGGCATGGACCTGGGGCCAAAGCAGCCGCAATCTGGCCTCTCGGACGGAAGTCAGCAGCCAGCCCGGGCTCCAAGGCACAGCTCTCCCGCGAACTGGCTCATCTCTTAGCGTGGACGGGGCAGCCGTTAGCAGTGTTCCGCCTGCGCTCCACAATGTGCACGCTTGTCACGTTGCCCCTTTGGTAGTCAACAGCCCTGGCAGGTGGGCTTGGTCCCCATGAAAGGTGGAGAGGTCACGGTGCCTGAGAACCTAGGTCCTGGGGGACAGCCCGCGCGCCGGCCACCGCGCCCCCCACCCCGAGGACCCGGCACAGCGCCCGCTCGCCGGCCGTGCAGAGAGCCACCGGAAGTGCCCGTCCCCGCGGCAGCGCCCTGGCCCCTCTGCGGTGCACGGAACACGCATCACCGGGGGGCGACACGCAGGTCCAGGGGTGCCGCAGCGACACCCCACTGGCTGGAGGCCTGGGCCCTGGCTTCGGTGAGGAGGAATGCGTGATGCTCAGAGCTGCGACCGTAGAGGACATGCCTTAAGTGAAGGTCACTCAAGAGGCTGGAAGGTCCCCAACTAGCAGGGCGGTTCAGAAGATGCCAGGCAGCCCAGAAACATGACAGGCTCACCACAGGAGCTGTGTGTCGGGCCCTGTGACGCCATTGCCCTGCCTGCTGGCTGACGGGACCATGGGTGGGCTCCACCGCCCAGGCTCGTTGTCTGTGGACGGGCCCACAGCCTGGGACACGGCAGGGGGCCCCCAGACTGGTGCTGTCACCGTTCTCCTGTTCTCTCTCTCTCTCCCCCTCTTATTCTTTTCCTCCCTTAACTGTCATTGTGGACTTTTTTTTTTTTTTTTAAGATTTTATTTATTTGAGAGAGGGAGAGAGAGAACATGAGAGCAGGGGGGAAGGGTAGATAGAGGGAGAGGGAGAAGCAGGCTCCCCACCGAGCAGGAAGCCCGATGCGAGACTCGATCCCAGGACCCTGGGATCATGACCCGAGCCGAAGGCAGACGCTTAACGACTGAAGCCACCCAGGCGCCCCCATTTGGGGACTTCTTTTAAAAACATGTATTGTTATTTTTTTTTTCTGAACCGTCTGAGCATAGGTTGCTTAAATCATGCCCCTCTACCCCTTAATACTTCAGTGTGTTTGCAAAGAACAAAGGTCATTGTCTTAGGTAAGCACAGCACAGTTAACAAATGAGATTTAACACTGACCCGCTATTTTATCCCCCGTCCCGTGCATATGCCAGTTGGTCGCTCGTGTTCTTTGGCGCGCTGCTTTCCTCCAGCCCCGGAGCACACACTCCACTTGGTTGTCCTGTCTCTTTCATTTCGTTTTGCCTCTCTTTGCCTTTCGTGACAGTGACATTGCTAAAGGCCGCCGAGGGTCTGGCCTCTGCGGCAGGAGTGTGGCACCGAGGACGGGGGAAGCAGCCGGTGATGGAGCAGAAGCTGGAAAGAGCAGAAGCCGCGGGGCAGACGGAAAGGAGGGCAGCAGGTTGCTAAGGGCAGGAAGTTGGGAGCAGGTGAATCTCCGCAAAAACAGAGCTCTCAGATTAAAAGAAGAGAGACGCCCCCTCTCCGAGGGGCCAAAAGACGGTGGAGGCCCTAGAGCTCCGTTCTCTCCAGAGCGACCTTTCTAGCCCTTGCAGCCTGACTCTGAGGTCAAGACTCCCCATCTGTAACTGTGATCTCAGCTGCTTCGGCCCGGGGCCCAGAGGAAGAGGTCAAGAACCTCTTGGGTTCTGGGTTCCCTCGCACTTTTGTCTTCTGCCCAGGGGCTTACAGCTCACTACCCCACCCCCCAACAAGGCCCAGGGCTCAGTGGCTGTGGGTGGTGGCCTCCCATATGGCTCACACTCCCCCCTCCACCCTGAGAGCACCCCGCCAAGAGTGCAGGGGCTTCAGGGGCCTGGCCCAGTGCAAGCTGGGGGTGTGCCCACGGAGGCTGGGCTGGGGCCAGGGCACCGTCCTGCATCCAGACAGCTTCTCTTCTCAGCTGGGAGTAGCACTCTCCTGGGGCCTTGCTCTCTTTCTTTCTCCTCCTCCCTTTTTCTTCCTCCTATGCCTCTGCCAGGTTTCCTGTGGCCTCAAAGATCCACCCCTGAAGGGCCTCTTCCCCGAATTCCTGTTGGGGCTCACTCCATGCCCCTCATTCTTCAGGACCCAATTCCCACACCTTCCCGAAGTATCTCTCCCTCCTTCCCCACTACCCACCTCCCACCATCCTCTTAGGGGACCCTTACACTTTGTCAGAACACCCAGGCAAGCACAGGCCCAGTGGATTCTTCTTCCCGAGTGCAGCCCCCGCATCCCCCACCCTTGGCCTCAGCTACGCCTACTCGTGCCCTCATGAACGGGACCAGCTGGGCTCTAGGGAGGCTCTCCTGCCCCTGGGAGGCTTGGGGTACAAATGCAGAGCAAGGCCACCTTGTCCCCACCCACAGGCTGACCTTAGCCTTCCCTCTCACCCGACCCCCATGCCATCCCAGCACTTTATCCTGGGGGTGGCTAAGGCAGGGGCTCCGCAAAGGGCCACAGGCCTCCTGAGTCTCCTATGGCTGCTCAAGGGCCTGCAGTTGGGCCCAATCCATTTTATCTTCTTAATAAAGTTACACGTGTATTTAATCCTACTCTATAAATTAGCATAGAAATATGCATCTTCACCATTAGGATCTTCACCTACACTGTAGATACGTGGGTCATTGGACACAGTTTTCCAGAAGCTTCATTTTCATTTCCATGTAAGTTATTTAAGACAGGGTACTTTTACTATACCTGAAACTAACATAACACTGTACATTATACTAGAATTAAAACAATAATAAGAGGGCGCTTTTAAAATCCTGGAATAATGTGGCCACTGGAAATTTTATCTGGAGCTAGAAGTACCTTCTGTAAAACACTAGGGGAGACCACCCCCTCTGCCCAACCCCACTTCCCATAATGCAACTTTTTTTTTTTAAGATTTTATTTATTTGACAGAGAGAGACAGCGAGAGAGGGAACACAAGCAGGGGGAGTGGAGGAGGGAGAAGCAGGCCTCCCACCGAGCAGGGAGCCCGATGCGGGGCTCGATCCCAGGACCCCGGGATCATGACCTGAGCCAAAGGCAGACGCCTAACGACTGAGCCACCCAGGCGCCCCCCCATAGTGCAACTTTTAACACAATTACCTCTTAAGTGATCTAGCGAGAGCTTGTTTATAACGTCTAACACCTGCAACCTTGTGATCATACCTCCAGGAAGGACTTCTAAATCAGTACTCAATTTCTTTACCTCCTCTTTTTAAAAACTTACTTCATCAGATGATTTCTGTCAGCACCCAACACCAGCAACATCTAAGGTTATTCAGGCTAACAGCCATTCGCTAAATAATTCTTTGTGGTCCAAAATAATCAAAGGAACTTCCATAACGTTTTATGCAAAACTTGTCCATTTCCTAAAGGATAATTGTGTATCTTGGAGCACATGTAGTATTCAGTGAGCATCTACTATGTGTTAACGCTGTTCCAGGCACTGGGAAATTCACTGATGCCCCAGTAGAAGCCCACAGTCCAACGTTGGCCTCAGGCCAGTATTTGGGAACTGCCGGGGCATTTATGAGAGGGCACCCAACCAGCCTCAGGAAGATGGGAGAGGGTGCTTGGAGTTAGCACACCAAGGGTGAGGTGCGGGGAGTATTTCTGGCAGAAGGATGCCTCACTCCCTATCCCAGCTACAGGTTAGACAGATGGTGTGAAGGTATGAATAATATCCCCCACAAAGGTGTCTGTGTCCTAATCCCCAGAACCTGGGAATATGTTCTACATAGTTGTTTTTTTTTTTTTTTAAAGATTTTCTTTAAGTTTATTTATTTAAGTAATCCCTACACCCAACGTGGGGCTTGAATTCGCGACCCCAAGATCAAGAGCCCCATGCTCTACGGATTGAGCCAGCCAGGTACCCTATTCTCCTACGTGGTAAAGGGACTTTGCAAAAATGATTAAGTTAAGGATTCTGAGAAGGGGAGATTTTCTGGATTATCCAGGTGAATCTGATACAATCACAGGGATCCTTACGAGAGGAAAGCAAGAGGGTCAGAGTCAGGAGTGGGTGTGCTGGGAACGGGAGTTTGGAGTAAAATTTGAGGAAGAAGCCATGAGCAAAGGAAGGTGGGTGGTCTCTAGAAGCTAAAAAAGACAAGGACACAGATTTTCCCCCAGAGCTTCCTCTGAAGGGAACCAACCTTGCCAACACCCTGACTTGAGCCCAGTGAGACTGATGTGGAGACGTCTCACCTCCAGAACCATAAGACAGTAAGTCTGTGTTGTTTGAAGCAACAAAGTCTATGGGAAAAGGCACAGGAAACTAATGTAAACAGTTTGGTGAAGGCTCCCCCAGGCCCAGGGTTGGGCACATGGGCTCAGGGGTACTGTGCAGTCCAGCTCCCATGCGCAGCCCAGGAGGGGGTGGGGATTCGAAGCCTCAACAGGCGTGACCCTGCCTGGCATGTTTCCAAGTGTCCCCTCCGGCCCTGTTGAACACGGGAATCTCCAGCGTCTTCCTTTCTCCTTGATGGCCCTCAGTTGCCAGGCAGAACCTCTGAGCTCTGGGACTTCAGAAAAAGGACGAGGGAGCAATGGCCAGCCTGAGCTCCATCTGTGACCCAAACATCTCTCAGCACACTGCCTTGCTGCCCCACCCTGCCCCCATCCCGGGCCTCTCAGTTCCACCGGGGTGAACTGAATGGAATGCCTGGTCAATCCCTGCCTCCCGTCCCTGCCTAGCCCGCTCTGCTGACCAGAGATGCAGCGTCAGTGGGCCTGAGCCCACCGTCCTGCCTACAGTTCTCAGGTACTAAGGTGGGCCTGAGCCCACCGTCCTGCCTACAGTTCTCAGGTACTAAGGTGGGCCTGAGCCCACCGTCCTGCCTACAGTTCTCAGGTACTAAGGTGGGCCTGAGCCCACCGTCCTGCCTACAGTTCTCAGGTACTAAGGTGGGCCTGAGCCCACCGTCCTGCCTACAGTTCACAGGTACTAAGGTGGGCCTGAGCCCACCGTCCTGCCTACCGTTCGCAGGTACTAAGGTGGGCCTGAGCCCACCGTCCTGCCTACAGTTCGCAGGTACTAAGGTGGGCCTGAGCCCACCGTCCTGCCTACAGTTCGCAGGTACTAAGGTGGGCCTGAGCCCACCGTCCTGCCTACCGTTCGCAGGTACTAAGGTGGGCCTGAGCCCACCATCCTGCCTACAGTTCGCAGGTACTAAGCCACATTCCCACCCAAAGCAGCCACGTTGCTACCTCCCCGGCTGCTGGTTGGGCCTCTCTGAGCCCCTACAGCTCTCCCGAAGGGTAACACCTTTTCCCTGGCACTGATTTGCCCAAGGGTACGGTTAACAAGGCCACGAGAAGCACCCACTGGGAGACGATTCTCCTCGTGTCCACCCCCTGCGCCTCCCCTATCTCTGGCTACCCCTCCTTCCCAACTTCTGTGTCTCAGCTCTCTCCCCTCCCTTGCTAACTCACCACCCCCAACCTCCCGGCCTCCACGGGTGCAGACTTGGCTCCTCCTGCCATCCAGGTCGTCTCTTCTCTGGGGAGGCTGCAGGTAAGCCGGGCCAGGCTCTGCGTCTCTGGCACTGGTCCCCACAAGCCCACCCAGCCCCTGCGGTCCTGAATCTAGAGCCCAAACCCCGCCCTTTGGGCCCCACAGGCTCTGCACGCCTGCAGCCTTGCCCTTGGCCAAAACCAAAGGTCTGTGAGGAGCCCCGCCGAGAGTCAGGCTGGTGAGAGGTGCCTGGGTTCAAGGCTCCTGTGCTCCTTTCTACCCAGAACAAGCTCTACCTAATGACACTCCAGGTACTAGCTTCTCCCAGAATGACCAGCCCTGTGCCATCCTCTTCTCTCAGGCCTCAGCCAGATGTTAATATGGGTCAATCTCTTCCTCTTTTTTTTTTATTTTTTTTAAAGATTTTATTTATTTGAGAGAGAGAGAATGAGAGAGAGCGAGTACATGAGAGGGGGGAGGGTCAGAGGGAGAAGCAGACTTCCTGCTGAGCAGGGAGCCCGATGCGGGACTCGATCCAGGGACTCCAGGATCATGACCTGAGCCGAAGGCAGTCGCTTAACCAACTGAGCCACCCAGGCACCCTCAATCTCTTCCTCTTAAGGCTCTAGGGCTGGGAAGACTACCCTCGCCCCGCACAGAGTTACTGGTGATGGGGCCTTCATACCACCTGAGCGCTAGTCCTCAACTTCGGCCGCTCATCAGAGTCACCTGGGGTTGGCGGGGGGGCGGGGGGGGAAGTATTTAAAAAAAAAATACTGGGCCTAAGTCCTACCCGCAGAGAGTTCCATGTGATCTGTCTGGGAGCTGCCCAGCACCAGGATTTTTTTAAAAGTTCCCCAGGGGATTCTAAAATGCAGCTTAGAACCACTGATTCTGAACTTACAGATTTTGAACTATGTTTTCAAGAGAACAGGGCTTTCAAAACAATCCAGGCCTGGGGCCCCGAGTCCAGGCGGCTCTGTGGTGCAGAGGTCAGCGGCATGAGGCAGGTGAGAGATGGTGCTGGAGGCGGGGCCTGGCTCCCAAGCAACCTGTGGCCCTTGGCCTCCAGGTCTGTAAGGGGTCCCCTGTAGGTTCAGAGAGCAGTGCGGGTGAGGAATAAGGGAAAGAGAGCAGACAGAGGAGGAGGACAAGCTGTCCCCACCAGTGCTGTGACTTCTGACATGCTCTGACTTAATGGAGAGAGAATTTCACATGGAAACAGCAGAAGATATTTGCAGCCACGAAGAGCCATGCCCTCTGGCTGAAGCCAAATTCAGAGGGCAGTTGCGGGTGGGCTGGTGGGAGGGGAGAGGAACAGAGAATGGTCAGGCAAGCCAGGACAGGGGCCTCGAGAAGCTGTGTCACAGCAGTCGATGGGGGAGGGACGAGGGGCTTAGGATAGACACCACGGTCCCTTCCATCTGCGGCGCTCTAGGGCTTTTCTAAGCCCTTCTGGAAATGTCATTTGATGCACACAACAGCCCTCGTTGCTAGGTGTGCATATCTCAATCTCAGAGCTCAAGCTCAAAGTCAACCCAGGTCTGTCTAGTCTCTCCATCTTGGAAAGAACAGAAGGAGGCCCTGCTCTTCAGATACTGTCTCAGTTTTGGGCTTGTGGCAGGAAAAAGCCATCCAGAATTCTTCTGGTCTCTTTGGGAAAGCCTCTGCCTCCTTGTAGGAAATACTGTAAAAAATACTGGAATACACCAAAGAAGTAAAACATTGCCTTTCCCGCCACCTTGCTCCCACCAGCCCCTCTGCTAATATCCCAGGGCAGAGTCACTGTCTTATCATCTAGAATCACAAAGGAGGGTGAGTGTTGCTTTACAGGCAGATGGCTGAGGTAGCCCCAGCTCCAGAAAGACAGTCACGGGAGCCAAAGGCAAAGCTTGGCGAATGGAAAAGAAACACAAGGGGGTCCAGATGGCCCTGCAGAATGTTCTCCAGTGGTTTTACCTCCAGGGGAAGTCTCTGTAAGCCTCTCCAACCCCCTTCCTGCAGGTGGGTAAAGACCTCCTCCCTTCCTTATTCTCAAAGGGTCTTCATTCCCTTCTAGAATCCAAAGAACTGCCCTCCACCCCAATTACACACACTCCACACAGCTGGGCCCCTCAGCTGTGTCCACACCAAGGGTCCCCGACCCTCTTGGCCACAGCTGAAGGGCCCAGGGGCAGACCCCTGATCCAAGCTGGCCACCTGGAGTCTCTCCCCTGGGAACCAGATCCTGGAACCAAGAGGGGCTGCTGACATTCTTTCAAGGTGTTGGCTCGGGAAATGACTGCGGAGGGGCTGAGGTAGCCACATAGGTCCTATACATGTGAAGAGGCAGCAAAGGTTGGCCCTCCAAGGGAACAGAAGCAGGCTTGAGAGAGAAGCAGTGGGGAGACCGAGGCAGCCCCTGGCTCCCACTCTTGTCAGGGAGGTACCCCTACATACTTACCCCTCTTGCTGGTATGAGAGGTTCCTCTCACTTTCCATCCATGAGCCCCCAGACAGACATGACCACCTCTTGCCTCTCTCGCTTTCTAGAACCAACTGCTTCCCTGAGCACCAGGGGCAACCTGAGCCACCGCTTCCTAGAGAAAACCCCCTCTCAGAACTGCCCACTGTTACTTTCGGACCCTGCAGGGGACTCTGACCCACTTGGAGAATAAAATTTGGAACTAGCTGCCCTGCAGCCATCTTCTGATCAAAGTGGGACAAGATCAGCCACCACCCCTGAGACATGTCTGATCTTCCAAGTAGCTCTTCTCTATTCTGAAAGAACACAACACAGGGAGTTTCACCAACAAATGAGAAACTTGAATAAATTCACTGAGATGACAACCTTCCTTTTCTTGCCTCCAAAACCCCTTTTATAAGGCTTATAATTATGTAAGGCTAGGGAAGAGAGATGGGGGCATGGTTCCCTTTTTAAAATACAACAAAATAGGGGCACCTGGGTGGCTCAGTCCATTGGGCATCTGCCTTCAGCTCGGGTCATGATCCTGGGGTCCTGGGATCGGGCCCCATGCGGGGCTCCCTGCTCGGCGGGGAGCCTGCTTCTCCCTCTCCCGCTCCTCCTGCTTGTGTTCCCTCTCTCGCTGTCCCTCTCTATCAAATAAATAAAATCTTTTAAAAAAACCACACAAAATATAAGCATTTATATTCATTTAAGTTTTTTTAATTAAAAAAAAAGATCCCCTTCATTTATTAATGATCCTGAAATCTCTCCAACCAGATACCCGCTGTCATGGGTGGGGGTGTTTCTAGCTGGGGCTCCCTGAGCAGGTCTTCCCCGCACGCAGGGCTGCCTGGGGCCCCGGCTTCTGACCAAGCCCCGCCCAACTCCCTCCCACCTTCATGGCACCCCCCCTCGTTGGGCCAGGCCCCCTCAGTCCCTCTCCAGCAAATGTTTATTCCTGCCATTCACCCACATGGGGGCCTTGCCCTTGACCTTCTTCCCTCTCCTTTCTGCGCATCTCAGCCTCCAGGTCCCTTGCATGCGGCTGTCCTTCCCCGCTCATGGCCGTGCGGCCTCATCCCTGCTCTGCCTGCTTGTGGCCTCCTTTGCAAACCAGGAGCAGTGACTTCACAGCTTCCTGACACGAGGGCCTGTCTTCCCAGTAGAACTGCCATCATGTGAGGGCAGCCCCTGACCTTCAGACACAAGGTGACCAGAAGGAGCCACATGGCACAGAAGACTTCCTGGAGCCAGGGACTACTCCAAATTCCCTTTCTGGCCTGTCTCCCCTACAACCCTCCCCAAACTCAGTCACATGCCTTACTCATCCCCTCCCCAACTCCCCAACCCCAGCACACCCTGGCACAGAGCAGATACTCAAATATTTTTGTTGACTTAAAACCACAAACACCCATTGGGTTGAATCAATATTATTCTTTTCAGGGAATTGAGAGGGAGAAAGAACCACCTGCTGGGATCCTGGCACACTCAGCTTGGCCTTGAATGCTGACCCCCAAGGACACCTCCATGAGGCTGGGAGGCATTATAGCCCTCATGCAGTTGGGGCCCAGCTGGAGAGCCCATGGCCACGCAGAGCACAGCCCAGATGTATCAGGGCCTGTCCAAGCTGCCCCAAGGGCAGCCCAGGGGCAGTGTCTTGGAACACATCCTTTGACAATAAACAGAGTGAGCCCAGTTTATAATTCAAACCAGGACACTTTTGAGAGTGAACTGGAAATTATGCTGGGACTATTCCAGAGAGGCGGGCAGGAGGGTCGCCTGGGCAATTGATGATGTTCCGTAGTCAAACCCTCCTAAAGAACAGAAAATAGAGTTTTCTAAACAGAAGAACTTGCTAAACTCAAAATAGCTTAGGGCCAAGATGGCTTTATTTTAAAAGCCAATCGTGTTGTTGAAGAAAAGGCTATGCTCCCGGCCCATTTTGGCTATGGTGGGGGGCTGCTTGGGGAATTGCACTGAAGACTTGTATGCTCCTGGGCCGGGGGTTTTCTGAAAACAGAACAGAAAACAGGGACTGATGAGACCGGGACACCAACACTCTGGAGCCCCCTGAGCCCGGCCATGGGCTCAGCCGTGACTGGCAAATCCCCACTGGGAAGACGAGGGCCACGCCTGACTGCGCTGCGGCCTAGGGCACCCTCGACTTGGAGCACGTCCCTGGAGCTGAGGCCTGCTCCTGTCCGCGGCTTTCCCCAGGGCTCCAGAGGTGCCATGAGAAGGGCCGACGAGCAAACTCCGGCCTAGGCCCGCGGGGCCTGCGGGGCAGCGGGCTCACATCCCAGCTGCCGCTCAAGGCACACTTTCTCAGCGGGCACTCTGCCCAGACAGCTCCTGTCCTTGGGAATGCCACTGTCCTCCCCTCTAGCCACCTCAGTAGTTAGTCTAGTGGTAAGGGGTTGCAGAAAATGGATTCTGAACCTGGGTGATTGACCTCAAAAGCCTCAACTCAGGTTTCTGTACCTCAAGGGACCCCGGGGTCCAAAGTAGTCTCAAGGGATCTACGAGTTCCCATTTTTAAAAGTCATGTTTTCCTTTGGATGAAATTCTTGAGAAAATTTGCCAGTGATGTCAATGAAGCTTCTATAGTGATCAAATTCAACTGAATGTCATTTTCATAGACTCAGACAAAGACTTCAATTTCTTAGGTCAGCATTTCCCATGCTGGGGGGCACGTACATGTTCTTGAAGCCCGAAGGGATTTTATCTGGTGTCTGTTGAAGCATCGGTGTCTGAGCGTGTGGCTCAGGGAAGGGTTTTGACCGTCCCACTGCCAACGGCTCGGTGTGACCCCGGGCCCTGGGCCTCCTCAGCCTCACCCAACAGATGAGGCAATGAGGCTTGCTGGAGACCCTCCCGGACAGAGAGCCCCAGGCCGGCAGACACAGCTCGGCCCGTTAGCTACCAGTGCTGTTATTATTCCTTATTATCATGGGCTTGTCACTTCCATCCTTCTTTGCAGTGTGTTATCTCTCCCGGAGACAGTGGAAATAAGATTACCCTGAGAGTGGGACCGAGTGGTCAGCCCAGAGTGGATGAAGTCAGCTGCCTACCGAAGCTGCTGTAAATGACAGGATGTTTCCCTTGCCAAAAGCGGAGGAGCACCCTGGAAATCTAATCAAGTCCTGGCCAGATGTCAAAGGAAGCTGTTGCCTTTATTAGTGCTATTAATGAGGAAGCAACATGCATGTGGAGTCCTGGAAAGCCAGCCCACAGAACAGGAGGTCTGTGGGCCTCGGTCTCACAAGGCTACCCCTCAGGAGGCTACCAGTGGTGGTTCTCAGACCTTGAGAACACCCGGCTCCATCCCCCGGCCCTGATTTCACTGTCACTGAGCAAACTTTGGATTGTCCTTGACTCCGATGAAGAGTTTCTTATAAGGGGAGACACCCCATAGAGCAGTGGCTCCACACACCAGCCCCCTTACTGGGCACTTGTAAATTACTTGTAAACTACAACTTCTGGCTTCTCTATCAGCTTCCTGGGAGTTTGGTTAGCATAATTCCAACTTCCTGAGGATGCTCAGCCCTGTGAGCTTGGACAGAAATCTGTGTCTGGATCATGCTAATGCCACTAGGGTGCGAGGACCTGCAGGAGGGACTCACCACCTCCTGCTGTTGGGTCTGTTTTTAATTTTACTAACAGGGACTCCCCAGTATTCCTCCAGATAAAGACCACACTACCCGCCACCAGAGTTGGTAGCTCTGGAGCGAGATCCTCAAGACGCCGGCCTGGAACACCCACCCTTCCTTGAGCCCCCGGGATGGGCAGAACTTGTATTTCTGTTTCCCCAACCACCTCAAATAAGGCTACATAGCAGTGAGTTCTGGGGCCTCTCAAACTGGGGTGCAGACTGGGAACAACAAGGCCATGGGAATAAAAACTGTCAGCATTTTTTTTTTTTTTTTACAAAAATAGCCACTGTTCATAAGCTCCATGTTGTGCTTTTGCAATTTTTCTTGGTCCTCTCTAGGCCTCTGAGGCTCAAGTGCTCCCCCGATGTACCTGTGTCTCTCC
The DNA here is from genome assembly GCF_964656455.1 of Halichoerus grypus. NCBI lineage: Eukaryota > Metazoa > Chordata > Mammalia > Carnivora > Phocidae > Halichoerus > Halichoerus grypus. The sequence goes on along the minus strand of NC_135721.1, from coordinate 71,320,187 downwards.
AGGGACTTGACCCCCTTCGCTGTCTATCCTGAGTTCTTGGGGGCAGGATGGTGGCTCATGCCTTCATGGTCCCCTTTGGTCCAATGTTTCTGCTCTGAAGCCACACACACCCCCGGAAGCCACATACACAACGAACAGCAGATGGATGGGGCCAGCCACTGCCCACTGCTTGCCTCCGTTCATTAAACATGTTTTCCCACAGAGCACCCAGGTCATAACACTGATGGCTAATTACTACGCTGGATGTTGTCAACTGGACCCAAAATTCTGCCACCACCTTTGGGTCTGGAGTCACTCCGAGCATGAAACAGGCTGGGGGCTTGCCAGATTTTTGAGCTCTGTGCTCTTTCCCACCTCGACAAGCAATTAGATACATACATACACACTAGAATTGTCTAGAACTCTAATCCAACCCCCACTGCCCTCCCCACTCCAGTCACAAAACCTACAACCATCATCTTTTAGAGTACTTACACAACAAGTGGGCAGGAATCGAGGTACTTTGGATTGAAAACAGGAAGTAACAGAATTTACTGGAGGTATTTTCAAGTCATAATGACCCGGTCCTGGGCCTTCATGCTATAGGGGAGAAAAAGAGTTTTTTATAATCACTAATGTTTGTTATATTTTAATGCTTTATTTGCCTTCCACAAATAAACGCACAGATCACTTGTGAAATGGTAGAAAAATCCCTAGACTGGGGCTTGGAAGATATGAAGGTGTGCCCTTGCACAAGCCATTGTGAAGTGGGAACGATACCTGCTTTACCTGCTTTACCTGCCTTGTGGGTGTCTCAGACTGAAGATTAAATGACCTGTAAAATTCCCCCTCGGTCCTGCCTGGACCCGCCGCCCCACACTGGTGCGCCTCACTCCATACCTGTCCTTCGGACTGTTAATGACTGCTACATTGAGCTGTTAGCTTTATAAAACACACGTATTCTTTCCCATGAGTATAGTATGTGTTACCTTAGTCCAAACAAGTCTTCACAGCAATTCACTGACAAAAGCACAACGCTATGACATCAACATAAAATGAACACAATTTTTAAAAGACAATCATCCTAATAGAAAAATTAGTAAAAGGCAATTCACAAAGAGGAAATACAACTGTTCATATGGGAAACGGTGGCGGAGGGGGGAGCTTTAACCTCACTAATAACCAAATAAGTTCTAATTAAAACAAGGATATGATTCTTGTTTCAGGGTCTAAAAATTCATGAAGAAAGAAGAAAGGAAGAAGGGGGAAGGAAAGAGGGGAAAAAGAAAAGAAAAGAAAAAAAGAAAAAAGAAGAGAAAGATCCAAAACGTTAACCACCATCATGGACACTTCTCTACGATTCTGGTGCAAGTATAAATTTGATCAGCCTTTTTAGAGGGCAATTTGGCAAGACATGAAATGGCTTGTAAATGTCTACACCTATCCAGAGGGAGAGAAAGGAGGCTGGTTACCAGATTGCTTCAGGAATCCGAAGACAAATGGAGAGTCCTGAGCCCACATACGGCAGGGAAAATGGAAAGGGCCCAAACATCACAGTGGATAATCTGGACAAGATGTTAACTTCTTATTTTTTTTTTCTAGCAGTTCACTTTTTCTCCCATTTTCAAATACCTGTGCTATTTGATAGAAATGAGTCTTTCTGGCATAATGTCTCAGATCTGTTCCTGAATCATGCAGGGACGAGGGGAAGTGGGTGGGAGTACACACTGATCAGAAGCTACAATTGTTGACTGGGTGCACAGGGGTTCGCTGGAGTATTGTGTCTGTGTGGTATATACGTCTAAAGTTTTTACAATACAAAGTTAGAGAGGATGTATGTTTATTATTCTGACCCAGCAAGTCCACATTTAGGAATTCATCCTAAGAAAACAATTGAGAATGGGTGCAAGTATTTGGCCACAACTGTTGATTCTAAATATTGAAAACTGGAAATCAACTAAATGACCAGTAATGTGTGGCTGTCTAAATACATCGCGATTCTTCCATCCAGCTGTCTAGTGATGAATTTTTACAGACATAAAGCTACTCCCAAATACTGTTAAGCGCAAATGCAAGCTTAAAAAAAAATGTGCCTAAAAACACGGGGAATGGAATGTTCACGGACTGTTTTCCCTAGGTGGCAGCATGTTGTGTAAAAAGAATTTTATTTTTCTTATCTGCATTTTCTAATTTTTCTACAATGGACTTGAGCGCTCTTGAGATATGAAAAAAAATTGTACCTACTGTATAGATAAATGAATGTGAAAAATGAGCAAAGCAGAAAAAAAGATAAAATTAACAAAAAGGTTAGAACAGAGAACTGTGTCCTGTGAGATCTTTCTCATAGGTAAGGCTGGGCTGCAAATGAGCCCATCAGATGCGGCAGAACAGGTGCCCAACTGCAGACCCTCCGAGGGATTTCAGAGCAAGACTTTCCCTTGTTCCCTCCTGTGGGTGGCAAAGCTGTGTCGTTCGGTCTGCTATTCTCAATTACTCCTCCATGAATGGAATCTGTTATTAACAGTCAAGCGCAAGTCTGGGACGCCTGGGTGGCTCAGTTGGTTAAGCGACTGCCTTCGGCTCAGGTCATGATCCTGGAGTCCCGGGATCGAGTCCCACATCAGGCTCCCTGCTCGGCAGGGAGTCTGCTTCTCCCTCTGACCCTCCTCCCTCTCATGCTCTCTGTCTCTCATTCTCTCTTTCTCAAATAAATAAATAAAATCTTAAAAAAAAAAAAAAGATTTAAAAAAAAAAAAAAAAAAAAAAAAAAAAAACAGTCAAGCGCAAGTCTGAAAATCAAGGGATGGATGCGCCTCCTAACTCTACAACTCACGGCAGAGAGATGAAAACAGTAATGCTTTGAAACTGATACATACGTGGGACAAAGATCGCTACAAGGGTGAGGATCTCTGTATGGAGTGACCTCTATGCTCCCACTGGAGAAATCTGAGCCGCCATAAAAACCAAAGCATAGAAATCCAGGGGAATCCGATGGGAACAGTCTATGCAACAAACCCCCCCTTGGGTTGGCCATAATAAATGCCGTACTTTCACGCCAGAATGGTAGCTGGGGCAAAAGATGCTGCCACGTGTGCTACCATTGACTCCTTGCCTACATGAGCCACTTGCAAGATGGCTGAGAAATGCTCCCACATGCCCCCTGTCCCCCAAGCCTGATGTGGCTTCCCTTTCTGAGTTTCCAAATCATGAGCTCCTTGGGAGTCCGGGTGCCAGGCTTGGTGAAGCACTGATGTAGGCCTGTGCCATGCAGCAGCCTCCCTATTTGGGCTTGGGGGCTTGGTCATCTAAATCAAAGGGTCTAAGACTTGGGGCAGAAAGAAATGACTACATGCTATTTGCCCCACACGTGTCCGATGGAATCTTTTAAAAAGGCAACATTAGGGAAGTGGATACACGCCCAAATTCATATTCCAGAAGCCACAGGAACGTTCTAAGTGAGAAGTAATGATTGGGCCAACATCCTGCAATGGGCGGGCAGCAGCCCCAGCAGAGTCCCTACTTCGGAGGACAATGTGAGTGGGCAGAGCAGGAATGGAGGGAAGGGGGCAGCATGGCTCAGAATGTGGGTTGAGATAATGGATCCAGTTCGATGGGAGGGTGTTTAAAACAAGAACATATGAATGCTTAGGGCTGCTCCCTCAATTACTGGGGATCAATGAGCATGACCTGGAGCTTTGGTTCACATTATGTGGGATGCATGGGTGAAGGGCGGCACCCAGGTTCATCAGGCAGTACTAAGCACCTCTCACACAAATCAGATGAGCCATTTCTTAACCCTTGTTTTTGTCAGGGTCATGATTTGGCAACTCTGGGTTTCCCAAAGCTATGCCTTTCAAAGACCACTGACATTCGGTGCCAAGAGCCAACAGAACTGTCACATTCCTAGGGTCCCAGGACCTGCTGCCAAAATAAACTACAGGAAAACTTTCATAGTGACCCATTCTTCTGCTTTGGGGCGTGATTACATCTCAACCCTCCTGACAAGATGATAATAACTTTCTCTTCTCTTTGAAAAAGTCATTGAGTTTCTACTCAAGAGCCACTTTAATCAATGGGAGCTGTAGGGATGGCACAAATGAATAAAATACTATATTCAACCTCAGAGGAGTTTATCCCTTTTGGGATACTTTTTATCCCAAAAGGTGTGAGGAGTGAGGACGGTGCTGAGGGAGGGCTGAGCTAACTGCCTGGCTTCAAGACTCTACGCCAGGCCCTGCTGTCTCTGGCCTGTGCCAAGTGCTAAGTGTGATGTCAGTGGGCCACGGGAGGGTGCCAAGAGCGGCCACTTTCCACTTACTACAAAGGGCTAAGAATGCATGGGCCCTACTGACTTTTCTGGAGTGCTCCTAGGACCCTGTCATACCATGAAGGAGCTTCCCAATGGGCAGTAATGCTCAGTACCATTGTAGGCCTTTGGTAAGCCCTGCCGGGCCTCCACGGAACACACTTCTCCTCTGGGGCTGGGAGAGTGGGACTGGCTAAGCTACACCACACTGCTCTGGAACTAAAGGGTGTATCACCCGGGGGCATCCCAGAGCAGCAAAATGCCAGGTACCTTGGAAAGACTGTGTGAGGGTAGATGAAATTATCCCAAGTTATTATGTGTTGAATTGTGATCCCCTCAAAATTCACAAACCCTACACATTTTTATTGTGTTGAATGGTGTCCCCCCAAAATTCATAGCTCCTGTGAATTCTGAATTACTAGTACCTCAGAATGTGACCCTCTATGGATATAAGGTCTTTGCAGATGTAATTGTTAAGATGAGATCATTAGGATGGGCCCTAATCCTATATGAATGCTATCCTTTATCAAAAGGGGCACAGAGACACGCACACAGGGAAAACACCATGCAAAGACGAAGGCAGGGGTCTACAAACCAAGAGAGGCCAAAGATTGTCAGTGTACCACCAGAAGCTAGGAGAGAGGAACGGAACAGATTTTCCCTCACAGCAATAAAAAGGAACCAACACTGCGGGCACCTCCATCTTGGACTTCCTCTAGAACCGTGAGACAATAAATTTCTGTTGTTTAAGCCACTCAGTTTGTAGTACTTTGTAATGGCAGCCCTAGCAAATGGATACATAAGTGCTCAGCTCATTTCTTCATTCGGCCAATATACAGTGCACCACACAGCATGCTGGGAGTTGGGAATAGAGTGGTATATGACTGTCTCCCAATATCCATTCTATCCTTTAGCATTAGAACAATTTTTAACTGGGCACATGTCTACCCAGCATAAAGGCTACATTTCCCAGCTTCCTCTGAAGCTAGGTGTGACCGTGTGACTAATTTTTTGGCTAATAGGACAGAGGTGAAGAGGTATGTACAAATTCCAGAGCATCCTTATGGAGAGGGCAGCTTATTCATCCCTCCCCCCGGTTGGTTGGTCCCATGTTCTCAGCTCTCTGGGGTCATGGGAATGGAAGCCACGCTTAGCAGAGCTGCACGCAGAAATGTGATGCTGCTGGACTGCCCCACCAGCCCTAAACTGCCTACTGCAGGAAATTTATGCAAGACAGAAATATGTTCTTCTCTCATTTATAAGATTGTTATTTGGGGTCTCTTCCTAGCAGCAGAACTCAGTCTTAATTGACAAGATAGACATGTTCCTTACTCCCATGGGGCTTACTTTCTAGCAGGGAATATATATATATGCCATGCAAAAAACATGACAAATGTGTGGCATATGACACAAAAGGACATACAGGATGCTATGGGAGAGCATGTAAGAGGGTACACTGGTCTGGTCTGAGGGGCCTGAGAAGCCCTTAAGGAAGTACAGATGAGCTAAGACCTAAGGAGTAAGGAGGGGGTGGAGTTTTCAGGCAAAGAGGCTGGAGGAAGGGTCTGTACAGAAGCAGTAACAGGAAAGGTTAGGGAAAGCCACCTAGGGAGGAAGATGCCATTCATTTTAACCATTCAGACAAATTCACTGCATTGCAGAAATAAAATGTGCATAGGCTCCCGTCCAAAAAAAAAAAAAATAGTTAGGGACCTGAAATTCAACTTTCTCCAGGCAGTTACCACTTCATTATTTTTTCCATGTGTATTAACACTAAGAATGGTTTTAACTGCAGGTGTAAAATGCTAAATGTCCCCCTTGTATTTCCAATCTCCGCAAGCCGTCCGCCTCCGGTTTGCAGGTTTCAGGGCACCTCTCCAGCCTGGTGGGCAGCAGGTGCAGCAGGCTCCGCTCTGCCCACTGAGAACGCCCCTGGTCCCTCGCACTGCCAGGGCAGCTGCCCAGCCCTGGGCCGTCTCTAGCCCAGTACCCACTCTGGTCACCCGATGCTCACAACCTATCACCTCCGTGTAACCCGAGAAAGTGAGGCTGGGTGAGGGCTACAAACAAATGCTTGAGCGCCTGGGCTGTGGGATCCAGAGCCAGTTACTGACCTTGCCTCTCACTACTGGGAGGCATCACTGCTCAGTTCTAAGCCATCTTTCTTTAAAACCACAAAGCTAAAGGGAACCTAGGAAAAGCACATAGTCTGTCCCCATTGATCCTAGGCACAACTTTCAGTGAATCATACTTGAAGAGAGAAAAGGTCAGAAATAAAATGTATGGCCCCAAATGTCTATCTATACACATGTATAACACAATAAGCAGCATAAACAGAAATTATGAGATGGGGTGGTAAAAAGGATCTCCCCCCAATTTGGCGACATGTGTGTAATAGCTGGAATACATTGCCCAAAAAAGACAACAGGTGCCCCAGCAGGGACAGTAGAATCCTGTGTGGAGGTGGGCACAGAGACAAGCTGGAGCTGCCTCTCTGGGAATTCAGGAGGAGGCCTGCGGCAGAGCGTCCTCAACTCTAGAATTCGGTAGCCGTTGGTCTACAAGTTCACAGGAGAAAGAAAGGAGGGAGACATGCGTGCTGTTGAGTAGGGTAGACGCAAAATGTTCAGGCCAAAAGTTAGTCACATTTGCTAAATTAGGAATTGACCGTACCTCTTAAGTGTAGCTCAGGACTGTTTATTCCTGCTGGGAGAGAAACCACGGCAGTCTGGGGTTCCCGGGAGGGGCCCGATGAGCGGGCAACACTGAGTGATCACCAACCTGCCCACCATAAAAAGGCAGCTTTTGCAGGAATACACCTGCCGGGGACCCCCAAGCAATTCAGCATTGCTGCAGGTGTTCACTGGCCCATCCTCCCTTTTCTGGATGACCCCGGAGACCCACCAGCCTTAGAAATCTCAGGCGGTACTTGAGCGCAGGAACTTCAGCTGAGCTGGCCACTCCTGGTCATGGCGATTGGCCCAGGGCAAACACGTGACTGTCGCCTGGCCAATCCAAAGAGCCTGCATTTTCACACCCAGGTGGCTCGGCTGGCAGGTGTGCGCCTGGGACTGCTCGTGGCCCCTCTTGCTCAGCTCATAAACAGAGCATGCGCAAAGGCCGGAGGACGGTAAATCAGTGGTAAAAGTCCCAGAGGCTGTGTGCGCCAGGGAATTCCATGCCACTTTTATGTTCTAATTGTTTGCTTACGCCAGTCCAGGATGGGCTTCTGTCACTTGCAACTGAAAAAAAAAATCCTACCAATTACATTCTCGTTCCTGTTCCCAGTCAAGATATTGTTATAAGAAAGGAGCGCAGGAAATTCTTTACCCTCGCAGCCAAACAGGGATATAGGACTCTGCTGGTGTTAATACCATTGGAAAATTTGCACAAATTTTTTAAAAAGAAAGACTGCCGGGGCGCCTGGGTGGCTCAGTCGTTAAGCGTCTGCCTTCGGCTCAGGTCATGATCCCAGGGTCCTGGGATCGAGCCCCGCATCGGGCTCCCTGCTCAGCAGGAAGCCTGCTTCTCCCTCCCCCACTCCCCCTGCTTGTGATCCTGCTCTCACTGTATCTCTCTCTGTCAAATAAATAAATAAAATCTTTAAAAAAAAAAAAGAAAAAGAAAGAAAGAAAGACTGCCAGGATATCTTTTCATAAAAAATTTTAAAAAAGTAAAAAAAAATAAAAAATCCTAGTACATCTGTAGCTATATTTAAAAGGTTATATTTTTCCAGAAATGTTACTTACAAGTGAACTCATCTTTGAGGAGATTGAGACTGGGACCTGCATTAATCATATTTCAGATTCCATTCAAGCAGAAATCAATTTCTGTTTGGCTTGATTCAATCTGACCATGTTTACTAATTATTCTGTTCCTTGTGGAATTTCAAACTATCAGCTTAGTTTTTAATTGAATTAATTTCGTAAATGCAAAAGCAGCTGGGATGATTCAGCATACTTTCAGAGTGCTAGTTTTAATGCAGAGAGTATGGCACAGATCTGCTATCCCCTTTTCAAACTACTATTAAATGTGAATAAAACAGACAAATCATATAACGCTCACTCCTATCTGTACAGACTCTTTCCTGTTTATCTAATCCTTTCCTTATTCTTTATAGCTTGTCAGGTTTTAAAAAATACAGAAACATCTTGAAATATTTCTGACATCAAATAAAAGAAACTCATTTTCGTTTGACACTGTAAGATTTTATTTCTACTGTCAGGAAAGATGTGCATGTCTTGTTTTTCACTTTATATACAACTGTGAGAATTAGTAACTGTAAAGAATCTGCTCAGCAAATCACTGGAAGCCCCAAGTCATGGGAATGACTGAGTCCTAATTAAGTAGTAGTGAGTGGCGCTATTTTTATTTAAGTAACAAAGTATTTTTTTTTTTTTTAAGATTTTTATTTATTTGACAGAGCACAAGCAGAAGGAGAGAGAGGGAGAAGCAGGCTCCCTGCTGAGCAGGGAGCCTGATGTGGGACTCGATCCCAGGACCCTGGGATCATGACCCGGGCCAAAGGCAGCCGCTTAACCGACTGAGCCACCCAGGCGTCCCAGTAACAAAATATTTTTATGTTGACCATTTTGATGGCTCTTTTCCTCAAACACTACTACCTCTTTTCTTTCTTTTTCTTTTTTTAAACACTACCTCTTTTCTGACTTTTTTTTTTAGAGAGAAAGAGGGTGTGAGCATGAGTGGGGGGGGCCGGCAGAGGGAGAGGGAGAGAGAGAGAGAATCCCAAGGAGGCTCCACGCTGAGCGCCAGCCCGATGCCAGGCTCAATCTCACCACGTTGAGATTATGACCTGAGCCAAAATCAAAAATCCATCGCTCAACCAACTGAGCCACACAAGTACCCTCCCTCTTTTCTGACTTCTAGAACTTATATTTTGAAAAACTATAAAAGCAATGGAAAAGAAAGGAAGTAAACAACCATCCTTAATCACAACACCTCAGCATAGCCACTACCACTAAATGGATTTTGGTGCATTTCCTGGTTTCTATACACATAATTTTTCCTACATCACTGCTGTTGTCATCTTGTTATTATAAGTAATCCCTTCATGATATCTTTGTATAGATGAATATTTCTGTACATAAGATTATTACTTTAGGAGGGTTTTCTCAAAATGGAATCAGCAGGCCATGAGATAACACACTGCCCAACCGCCTTTCAAGGGGTTGTATTAGTATATGCTGCCGCCAGCAATAGACAAGAAAAGCACTGGGTCTGTACGGACCACATGCCAAGTAGATACTGGGGGAAAAAGACCTGGAAAAATAGAATCTTCCTTAGCCCTCTTTACCCTAATGGGAGTATTAAATTTAAGTCATCCGTGTCATCAATATGTTCAAAGAAGTTGTGCAGAATCTCTGATATCCTTAATGCCCACACTTGGAAACACACTCAAGAGGGAACAAAATCCATGCAATTTTTTGGTAGGTCAAGAGATTTATTTGGGTCATTTATGAGAGCAATTAAATCAATTAAAGGGAAGGGTAAAGGGAGGAGAAACCACAAATGACAAGTTTTACTTTGTCCAATTCCCTTGACTAAGAATGACCAGGATTTGCAGTTTTCTCCTCTTTAAAACAATCCCACTATGAAGCAACTGTACCTTTAGGGCTTGGGATTTGTGGGGCTTGGTCATTATTATCAAGATGCTAAAAGGTGGCAGAAGTTGCCAATACAATTCTTTTTATGGATGCAAAAAGGTCCTTTTTATTAATGGTAGACCACGTCTCCTGGCATCAATCCCAAAATGCTCACATAAATATCCTCCTCACAGTCTTTACTATGGACAAAACAATTGTGCCGATCCATAACCAATTATTATTACTTCAACAATAACTGAAATAGCCAATGAGTATACAACCTTACATTGGTAATCTGAAGATTAAAAACCATTTTCCAACCCAACAAATCCCTTACCAACAGCTTCTCTTGAGAGCTACCTACACTTTGGGGACAAAATGTAATTCACCAACTGAATCCCTGACACAAACAAGAAGATTGTGGGTTTTTACTGTTGTTGTTGTTTTGGTTTGGTTTGGGTTTTTGTTTATTTTTTTAAGATTTATTTCTTTATTTGAGAGAGAGAGCATGCACATGGTGGGGGGAGGGGCAGAGGGAGAGAGAGAGGGAGAATCCCAAGCAGACTCCCTGCTGAGCATGGAGCCTGATGCAGGGCTTGATCTCACAACCCGCAGATCATGACCCTGAGATCATGACCTGAGCGGAAATCAAGAGTCAGACGCTTAACCCACTGAGCCACCCACTGAGCACTCAAGAGGCTGTGTTTTTTTAACAAGGGAGAACAGCTTCTCCACACTGCGAGGCCTTCAGACACTTACAATCCTAGAGGATCTTCAAATCCAAAGTTAATGTACTTTTTAGAACTAAAAAATCATGTAGTGATCTGCTATGCATTCACATGGTCATTTACTTGTCTTTTAACTGGCTGCTCCTGGAGATTTTATGTGTGAATGGTTAACACATTTCCACGGGCTACTTTTCACAGATGATGGAAAGAAAGGAGGAGGAGAGGCACACCTATATGGAACCATCTTTTATTACTTGCCTCATTCTCAAAAGGTTTCAAGTGACTCAGCGGATGTCTATAGGTCATACTATATTGCACCAGATCTACAGGTCAGATTTCGGGTGACTGTAGGTTTCAGGTATACCAGCAATGAGGCAACGTGTCCTACGCCAGTAGGGCTCAAATGACACCACCACCTTACCGTGCAACTGTACACAAACACATTTCAGAAGAACCAAAGAATTGTAAGTTTTTAAAAAAAATCAAAATGCCAAATACATGAAAGAAAATTAAAGTGAACATATCTCTGGAGGGAATTTTTTAAGTGGTAGAAAAGATAGATTTCATTCATTCATTCAACACATTTTCTGAGCACTGCACTCGGCTCTGGGCATTGATGAATAAGACAGTCCCCCTTTCATGGAACTTACGTTCCAGAAGGTGATGACAAACTCTCTAATTTGACGACATAAACATTTTACACTTTAAACTTCTCTTTATATAAACACACAAAAGTAAAAGGCAAAATCCCCGAAAAGCTTCAGCAAATACAAGTGCTAATATCTTTTCACTGTAGAGTTTGTACAAATCAACAAAAAAGAATGTTAAAACTCCACCCAATAGATAACTGGGTAAAGACTATGACCAGAAAGTATGCAGGAAGAACCACAAATCCCTGATTAACAAATAATTAGAATGTACAGTCTCAGATCCTACAGATTAAATTAGAATAATGAGATACCATTCTTTTACTATCAAGTTAATAATTTTTTTTAAATTAAAGATAAAATTTATACAAATTTTATGAAATGGTCACTCACTTGAAGATAAATGAATGTAATACTTTTTAAAAAGGTTTGGCAATCTAGATGAAGAAGCCGTATATCATCTCTAGTAAATACCATTTGTGATAATCCATAAAAAATGATGCCAAAACTTAGAAAAGATTTTATGCATTGAGTTTTATGTTAGCATTAATCTCTTGATCTGAGTATTTGGTACCATTATCCTTGCATAACAAAGTTGTGAATGTAAACAAAGTTGTCATAATATAGAAGAGTTCTCCAATAAACTGACCTCTTACAAAATTATATCCTATTCAAGCATCTCTCCCTGCTTAACACTGGCATCCACCATTGCAGACAGATCGGTGTCTTTGTAAGTCAGTTTTTCTCTGTCATCATTAAATGATATTTAATAATACATTGCAAATGAAATGCAAATCCAATTGAAAATGAAAATGAAAATTTTACCCAAAAATGCAGGATTTCATGAAGTTGATGAAAATGATGGAAAAGTGCCTAAATCACAGGAAAAGGCTTTCATTGCCCAGTGAGGATCCAGCAAAGTTAAATTAGCTAACAATATGACGTGAAGGATGTCACTATACTATCATAAGATATTGTCAGAAAAACTAAACTCAACACAGCCTCCTTTTTAATTTAGGAATTAATACGTAGTTGCAATTATAGGATATTTTCCTAATTTTTAGTTCAATTTTTTTTTTAAGGAAAGACCAAATCAAACTTGGTTGACTACTTTGAGATTTTGATTCTACTTGAAGTGGGTTCACTTTAATAGGTCTTTTTTGTGGATCAAGTTATACTTGGATACTGAAGACCCCTGTATATGGAATAATTGAAAACAAGATTAACCATCAAGAGGGGAATGGTTGAGGGGCACCTGGGTCGGTTAAACGTCTGACTTTTGATCTCAGGGTATTGATCTCAGGGTCTTGATCTCAGGGTTGTGAGCTCAAACCCCACATTGGGCTCCATGCTGAGTCCAGTGGAGCCTACTTAAAAAAACAAAAAAAGAGGGGGATGGTTGAATAAATTATGATTTGATAACTTGATTATTTACCTAGCGAAAATAAACTTTAAAGGGATTTGTAATAATATGAAAGTAAAACGTGCTAGGTAAAAAAACGGGATATAAATTATTGTGCACCATGATCACAACTATTTTTAAGATTGCAGAGAAAAATGAAAATTAACATTAATGGCTGCATATGAGCAATAACAAAATTTTTAAACATAATTTTCTATATTTTCCAAGTTATCTATAATTTATTCATTTATTTTTACTCTAATTTTAAATTTTTATATATTTTTTACTTAAATTTCAAGACATTTTATTAAATTTATAGAGAAATATAGTTTTAAAAATCAATTGGAACTGGGGCGCCTGGGTGACTCAGTCGGTTAAGTGTCTGCCTTCGGCTCAGGTCATGATCCCAGGGTCCTGGGAAGGAGCCCTGCATTGGGCTCCCTGCTCAGCAGAGAGCCTGCTTCTCCCTCTCCCCCTGCTTGTGCTTCCTCTCTCTGTGTGTCAAATAAATAAATAAAATCTTTGGGTGGCTCAGTTGGTTAAATTACCAACTCTTTTTTTTTTTAAGATTATTTATTTATTTATTTGACAGAGAAAGACACAGAGAGCGCACACAAGCAGGGGGAGCAGCAGAGAGAGGGAGAAGCAGGCTTCCTGCTGAGCAGGGAGCCCGATGCGGGGCTCGATCCCAGGACCCTGGGATCATGACCTGAGCTGAAGGCAGACGCTTAACGACTGAGCCACCCAGGTGCCCCTAGGCTACCAACTCTTGATTTCAGCTCAGGTCATGATCTCAGGGCTGTGAGATCCAGCCCCGTGTGGGGCTCCACGCTGGGCATGGACCCTGCTTAAGATTCTCTCTGCCCCCTCTCTGCCGTACCTTCTTTAAAAAAAAAAAAAGAGCCGAAGACAACTATTTTTAACTCTTAACTGCTCTTACAGAAGTTATCTTGAGGTGCCTGGGTGGGTCAGTCAGTTAAGCATCTGCCTTCGGCTCAGGTCATGATCCCAGGGTCCTGGGGTTAAGCCCAATGTCAGGCTCCCTGCTCAGCGGGGAGTCTGCTTCTCCCTCTGCCTCTCCCTCTACCCTCCACTCATGCTCTCTCTCTCAAATAAATAAATGAAATCTTTAAAAAAAAAGTTACCTTATCACTAAATGGTATGTTCATATTGTTATTTCTTAATTTGTATTTTAGAAATTATCTATTGGTGGCCTCCTGGAATGAATGAAGATACGGCATTTGCCCTGTCCAATATTCCTCTCTCCTCATCCAAAGTAGCATTTTCTTTTCTTTTTTTTCAAGTAGCATTTTAATTGTTCTTAAAGATTTATTTATTTATTTTAGAGAGAGGGAAAGAGAGAGTGCAAGCAGGGGAAGAGGCAGAGGAAGAGAGAGGATCCTCAAGCAGACTCCCCGTTGAGCGCAGAGCCTGACTCAGGGCTCGATCCCAGGACCCTGAGATCATGACCTGAGCCGAAATCGAGAGCCGGATGCTTAACCAACTGAGCCACCCAGGCGCCCCCAAAGTAGCATTTTAAATCCCTAAGCAATGTTTATTTAAAAAATATATTCCTGGGGCGCCTGGGTGGTTCAGTCGTTAAGCGTCTGCCTTTGGCTCGGGTCATGGTCCCAGGGTCCTGGGATCCAGCCCCACATCGGGCTCCCTGTTCGGCAGGAAGCCTGCTTCTCCCTCTCCCACTCCCTCTGCTTGTGTTACCTCTCTCGCTGTGTTTCTCTCTGTCAAATAAATAAATCTTTAAAAAAATAAATAAATGAATAAAAATTAAAAAAAATATATATTCCTTGCAGAGCCAGGTTACATAATAGAATTCCATTTCTTAGACAGTCTTTTGTTTTATCTGCGGTTAATTATGTGCCTTATTTTTTCACTTGCACATTTTGCTATACATATTTTTTTAATTTTTCCCATCATATCAGCTGTTCTTAAATCTTTTTTCCCTTAGAAACATTCCTTCCGGAGTTCATTCTTTTCTTTCTCAATATGATTGGCTTCTCTCTCAGCCTGCTGCACAGTGGTCCGCCTGGGACATCTTTTAACTGCTCTCCCAGTGTGGACCCACTTTGTCCTAAATCCCATGCCTCCCTCCTTCTGGATTTATTCCTTTGTTTTGCTGTATTTTACCACCAGTGGCATCTTTAAAAAGCGTATTCAGAAGGCAAGTTTTATGAGTTCTTGCATGTTGGAAAATGTCTTTATTTTGTCTTCACAATTGATTGTTTGGCTGAACACAGACTTCTAAGCTGAAAATAATTTTCCCTTTTTCCTCTCTCTATGCATGCTAACTGGATTTTTAAAAAAATCTTCCCTCTATTCCCTGCATTCTGTTTTTCACCCAGGTTTCCATCCTTCTGTGTGTTTACTTCCATTTCTCATTCATGTTACAGGCTTTTCACACTTGCCTGGTGGAAGCTTGGTTATATGGCTAGGATATGTGGAGATCAGGCAACTGAATGGTGAGCCAGTCTTTTTCCTGGGGTTCCCTAAATATCAGGATGTGGTTCTCTTTCCTCTAAGCTCATTGAGTTTTTCTAGAGGATAAATTCTACTATTTTTTTGCTTGAGGGGCAAATGTCCAAAGGCCAGCATTTTACATTAGGAGAAGAAAGGGGGCCCCTGACTTAAATTACTCTGTATGTACAGTTTCAATTAATTCCCTGGTGTTCAACTAATTCCCTATGCCTCACCTTACCTTCCCCCCAAGGCCAGAAACTCCCTGCAGTTCTAAGGGACAAACAGGATCCCTTCTCTTCTGCACGACCCCCTGCCTGCTTTTTAGCCCGTGGCTTCCTCTACTTTGTCCAAAAATTGTCGAAATCTTTTGTCTGCCAATGTTTCCCTTCTTTTCTCTTTAACCATGTCGATTTATTTATTCTTTTACTACCATTTTATTGGGATTTGAGAGTGAGAAGAGATTGATGTATGGCCAATTTGCCATACTGAGCAGGAAATCATGCATTACTTTTAGAATTGAAAATATAAACTTTATGGGAGGATGGGTTAGCCTGGTGATGGGTATTGAGGAGGGCACGTTCTGCATGGAGCACTGGGTGTTATGCACAAACAATGAATCATGGAACACTATATCTAAAACTAATGATGTAAAGTATGGGGATTAACATAACAATAAAAAAATTTTAAAAAAAAGAAAATATAAACTTTAAATTCAAATAGCTATTATGACCATAATTACATAAAACAAGGATATTCAAATTGATATTCAAATATTCCACATAAACAGGAATTTAATCTATTTAACATTCATTCTTTTTTTTTTAAGAATTTGTTTATTTATTTGACAGAGAGAGAGCACAAGCACGGGCGGTGGCAGGCAGAGGGAGAGGGAGAAGCAGGCTTACCGCTGAGCAGGGGGACCCCAATGATGTGGGGCTCGATCCCAGGACCCTGGAATCATGACCTGAGCCAGAGGCAGACGCTTAACTGACTGAGCCACCCAGGCGCCTCTATTTAATATTAATTCTTGTAGATTTGTTCTGAGGCTTGCTACTTCAGTTATGTCAAAGTTGGATCCTCTTGTAAGAATCAACAGACTTATCTAAGGAAAATGTCTATAAAAATTCCCAACATAGCAACTCTTTGTGAATTTTATTTTTCTTTATTTTGTAGATTCTTTTATGGAATTATCTTGAAGTTAACATCAAAAACTGTAACACATGTTTTGTGCACAAAACAGTTAATGATATAAGTAACTAAAAACTGGAACTCCTTCTTATAATTCTCCCTCTTTACAGTTCCTTTTTTTTCGTTTTTTTTTTTAAGATTTTATCCATTTGACAGAGAGAGACACAGCGAGAGAGGGAACACAAGCAGGGGGAGTGGGAGAGGGAGAAGCAGGCTCTCCGCCGAGCAGGGAGCCCAACACAGGGCTTGATCCCAGGACCCTGGGATCATGACCTGAGCCAAAGGCAGACGCTTAAGGACTAAGCCACCCAGGCACCCCTGCAGTTCCTTTCCTTTATCCCAGGTACCCTAATTCTTGTCATCTCATCTATATTCCTCGAGGATGGGGGGGGTAGGGAGAATCTAATAAGTCACTAATTCCTTAGTATGAATCGGATCAATATATTTCTCCTTCGAAGACTTTTGCATTTAAAAGAAGACATGTGAAAAGGAGAAATCCCTCCAAAAGATTTTTCTACAATTAAATCAAGAGTGGCACATGTCTCACGTCTCAGATCTTAGGCTCTCATATCAAAATCCTTACTATGGGGGCCCCTGGCTGGCTCAGTTGGTAGAGCATGCAACTCTTGATTTCAGGGGTTGTGAGTTCAAGCCCCACAGTGGGTCTAGAGATTCCTTGAAAATAAAATCTTTTTAAAAAAGATCCCTACTATGGAGTTTCAGGCATTGCTGCAGTGGGTGGGGAGGTATAAATCCAGATTTCCCTTCTGGCCCCACCAACTAATAAATGCCTTGTGGAAAAGCCTTTGGATCCAAAGCCTGACAAGACAACTAGCCCTTTGATTTCTTTGAGTTTGGCTTCGGATACAGGCTCTGAAGGGACAAGGATGGGTGTCCCTTTCCTCGTTCAAGCCTTTTCTTCACTCCTGCCCTTACCTCCTTCCTCAGCCTGGAGTCAGCAATTGCTAAGAAGCTGACAAGTGAATGTATCAGAAGGTTCTGGAGATGGCTCTCAGAAGGAAGAAGGTACATGTGCTTCTATCAACAGATAATATTAAACTTGAGTCATCAGTGTCTAATTTTGGGTGCCACGTTTCAAGTTTTGTGTGCCAAGCCATTTGGTCTCACACTGGTCAGACACACGCATTGTGAATCCCGGACTCTCATTTCATCTGTGTAAGTTTCTGTGTGCTTGTATGGGTACACCTTGGTTGGGGTATTGACCTCAGTGTGTCCTTGCCCTTCGAGAGGGAAGGGAGAGCACTGATAAAATGTCCCATTTGCCACTGAATACTCAACAATAGCTACCTGGCTTAGGGCTTCACACACACAGCCGCCCAAAAAAGATATGTAGAGCAGATGAAAGAACTTCTATTGAAGTCAGCTAGACTCAGTTGAGCCCAGCTTTTTACAAAGAGACTTTGCTGAGAAAAGACTGGAAGTTCTAACATCCTAAAGGTGTCCCAGGGAAAAAATATGGCCAATTAAGAAAAGCCAGTGTAGCAAGGCTCCTAGCTGGAGCCTAAGCTGCCTCCATCCATTGTAAGGACCTTAGACGATCAGGGCCTAACAGGCAGGCTGGTAGATGGCCCTCCCAGGAGACAGAAGTCTCCTGCATGTGAACTCATCCTACTGCAAAAACGGTCAAGCAGGCCAACCTGGGCCCATGAACAAGGCTTAGTCATCAGTGAGGAATGGTGACGCCAGAGACAACAGAAAGTCTGCCACTTGGATTTGACCCCAGACCAGCTCTAAATGTCCAAAGGCACTAAGCAAGTCACTTGCTCATGCTCACGCACTAGGCAGCACAGCTTAGAGCCCAGGTTTTGAGGTCACCAGGTTTAGAGATGGGGTCTAAGTCACGGCTCTGCTTCCTAAATAACCATGTGACCTCTGTAAACTAAGTTCCATTTCCTGACCTGTGGAGTAGAGGTGAAATACTAACCCGCCGAGTTGCTGTGAGGATTAAATGCACCTGCACCAGAAAATACTCAATGAATGATGGTGGCCCTCATCATCAAAGCCAACCCTAACAGAGTACAGTTGACCCTTGCACAGCGTGGGGGTTAGGGGTGCCGGCCCCCAAGCAGTGGAAAATCCATGTATAACTTCGCACTCCCCAAAAAATTAACTCTAACAGCCTACTGTTGACTGAAAGCCTTACCCATAACATATATAGTGGATTAGCATGTATTTTGTATGTTGCATGGATTATATACTGTATTCTTACACTAAGGTAAGCTATAGAAAAAACATTAAGAGGATCATAAGAAAATAGAAAACACATTTACAGTACTATACTGCGTTTACTGGAAAAAACCTACATGTATGTGGGCCCCCAGTTCAAATCCATGCTGTTCAAGGGTCCACAGTAGCTCATTGATAGGTTCTTCCAGTTCTAAGAGTCCTTAACAGTTCTGTGATTATAATGTTAATTTCTAGAACAACGAGACTAAAGGATAAAATCAATCCAATGAGATTTTTCAGATAAAGGTTAAGTGGCTATATTATAATGGCCTGAAGATTACTGCATTTATCTCAAAAAGTTTTGAGAATGGTAAGCAGTATTTCTGTACCATACTCACACAGCGCACCACCATCTCCCACTGTTGGGATCAACGGAATTTGTTTTCTACAGTTTACAAGTTTGTAGATCTAAACCAAGCCCACATTCTGCTCTGGGAATGCATGTTTAGGACAGACATGAATCACAGCCCTGGGCTATTTCTTTGTCTTAGAACATTTTCCATGAAAGTATTCTTTTCACTTTGTTGAAGGACAGGATGTTCCAAATCAGTGAATCACTTTTATTTATAAAATAGAAGGGATGAGGTGACTTCAATGAAAATGGCAGAATAAGGATCTCGAAAAATCTTCTCTCCGTCAAAGCAATGAGAACAAAAGCAAAAACTGTCCGAATCAACTGGCTTGTGCTATTTCACATCCCAGGCTGCTTGTCCAGGGACGCCTAACCTGAACTAAAATCCAATTATTTTTGACTGAGTCCCTCCTTACTGATAGTAAACAAATCATTATTAGCTCGCAGCATTCATTTAAAACATATAGTTCAAGGGAGACAGAGTTATTACCCAGCGAAAAAAACCCAGTTGTCTTGACTGCTTGCTGCCAAAGCCAACTTACATATGCATCTATTTCCCTTCTTCCCATCAAATAATGATCCACCTCCCATTCTAGACACACACACACACACACACACACACACAGAGCCAAGAGAAGAGACAAGAGCCAACGGAGAGAACGTATTGTGGGAGGACATGAAGCACCCTGGAGGAATGGGACCTGATGAAGCACAGTGGAGACCACTGAAACTGCCAGGGGAGCAGGCTGATTTGCTCCACAGAACCCAAGAGAAGGTCAGGAATTTTAGGCATGAGACCCCTGTGAGGTGGGAATGGAAAGGGAGGGGGCTGAAAGTAAGAGGACTGGTAGACCTCTTCTCTCCAGGTCCCTCCACCTCCCCCCACTCGTGCATCCCAGGCGGGGCAGGGGGTGCATTTCTGGGGAGACTGTACCAGACAACTGGATGCAGGAGCCCCAGGAACTCTAAGGACAGGAGCCTTTACCAAAAACAGGAATTAAGTGAACTTCTCCACACACCAAACGGTGAGACCCCCCAGCCTCTTCCCTGACTCAGCTCCCAGAACACTGGCAGCTGGCTGTAGCCCAAGCTACTGACATGTGCAAGAGAAAAGGCCTAGGGATAGCCAAAGGAAAAACCAAAACCATGTCCTCCTCTCGTCAATCAACTGTGAAATCCACTGGACATAATCCCCACCTGTATTAATGTCCTGTGCCTGCTGTGACAAATTACCATAAATTTGGTGGTTTAAAACAACAGAATTTTATTCTCTCATCATTCTGGAGGCCAGAAGTCTGAAATCAGTGTCACTGGGCGAAACTCAAGGTGTCGGCTGGGTGCTGCTCCCTCTGGAGGCTCTAGGGGAGAGTCTGTCCTTGCCTCTTCCAGCTTCTGGTGACAGCCACCTTCCTTGGCTTGTGGTCGCATCACTCCAACCTCTGCCTCTGTGACCACAATGCCTTCTCCCCCTTCTCAAATCTCCCCCTGCCTCCCTCGTATAAGGACACTTGTGTGTTCATGTGGGGCCCAACAGAGAATCCAGAACAATCTCCCCATCTCAAGATCCTTCACGTAATCAAGTGGGCAGGACGGTTCCTGCCACGCAAGGGAACATTCACAGGTTCTACCAATTAGGACATGGCCACATCTCTGGGGCCATTATTCAGCCCAGCACACCACCCACATACGGAAAGTTTTCAGTCAGCCTTTTAGTTTCTCACATTTGTTAGTGGGATCAAAATTTTTTCACCTTTGTTGGCTATCTGAACTTCTTGTTACATGAATGGTCCACTCCCAGCCTTCATCTGTTTTACTTTTCTATTGATGTTTTTCCTCTAGATTGTTAAGAGTTTAAATAAGGCCATTAGCCCTTTATCTGCCACATATGTTGAAAATACTTTTCCGAATTTGCACTTGCCTGTTAGCGTTGTTTACAGTTTGTCTTCTAATATACAAGAAATGTTAAATGTTGTGTGGTCAAATCAAATACTTCTCCTTTGCAGTTCACCCACTGCTCTGATCTCAGAAAATCTGACTTATCCTAAAATTAGATACAGGCTAATATATTTTCTTCTGGTTTTATGCTTCATTTAATTCTTTTATCAATATGGAATTTATTTTAAGATGTGGTAGGAAGAATCTAACTTAATTTCTAAGTTATTTAATCAATTGCCCAGCATAAAATATTCTCTTCCTTTCCCTACTGATTTGTCATACCATCTTTATCAAATATAAAAATCTTATATAGTCTAGGGTCTGTTTCTGAACTCTTATCTAAATTCCTCTTTCAAATGTTCACTGAACATGTCTTTCTCCATCTGGGTTTCTAGTTACAAATAGGTAACTCAAGTCCATCAAACCACCCTAAAATAATTTCATCTTGTCTTAATCCTTCAAAATGTTTATATAATTATTTGTTTTTTGGCATCCTACCAGTTAGTTAATTATCTAAAGGAGTTCATTTTTATCAAAACACAACATATATTTGGAAATTTGTAGAAACAGGAAGGCATTTTCACATTTTTGAAAGAAACCAGAGATACTTTTCCTTCTTGTTGTTAATACAATGATCTATCGAATATCTCTGAGGATTTTATTAATTAAATCAATAAATACCATGTGGCAGCCATTTTTCTAGGTGTTACGTATACAGGACAAAACCAGATAAAAGTCTCCACCTTCATGAAGCGTATATTCCAGCGGGGGGAGACAGATAAAACAGGACAAATTAATGTCTGAGTGTAGTGTATCAGACAGTGATGAGCATTATGGAGAAAAATAAACCAAGGAAGAGGGCACAGGAAATTCTGAACAAGTGACTAGGGATGACTTCACTGAGAAGGTGATATGAGTCAAGACCTACAGAAAGGAAAGGAGGTTTTACTTTTCTTCTATAACTTGACACAAATGGGTTACTTGCCTTGAAATCCCTGGTATATCTTCAGGTATACTTTAAGTATATCTTAAATCAATTACATTAATCATTCATTGTTTATCTACTACAGTGATCAAAATGTTAATTTTGATATATCAAAATGAACCACTGCATATTTTAAACATCAAATTCATCATGAGTTAATTGTCTACAATATACTTACAGGAGTGAAGCAGCTTGTTGGAAATCTTTGAACTGTAGAACGAAATACGAAGCTCCTATATAAAAAAAAAAAAAGACGATGTACTAAATCTATTTTTTAATGTGGGAACTTTGTTAACTTATTCCCTATCTCTCACTAAATATTTAAAAATGCTATTCTAGATATGATGGGCATAAATAAGGTTTAAAAGCCAT
The DNA here is from genome assembly GCF_964656455.1 of Halichoerus grypus. Lineage (NCBI taxonomy): Eukaryota > Metazoa > Chordata > Mammalia > Carnivora > Phocidae > Halichoerus > Halichoerus grypus. The sequence continues at coordinate 71,297,968 of NC_135721.1, read as the reverse complement.
TAGTATTGGTTAAGTATGTAAATAAAAAGGCATGAGTGAAATTATTAAAAGCAATTTAATAAGTATATAATTACCTGGAAGCGTGCTTGGGAACCGGTGCAGGAAGGAGATCATATTGCCCTGGTGAAAGCTTAACTGACTACATAGAATGGACAAGGACACCAAAAATAGATTAATACAGGTCTTAAGCTCACTTTATCTTATTACCTGTCATTCATAATCCTTTATTTTATGACCATACAGCATTATGTAATTTTTTCTTGATCTTAATAGTGGAAAAGTTACATTTTCAAAGATGGAGCTTCAAAACATTCAACAAATATTCCCTTTTCACAGTAAATTTTATGATAGTGTGCCTGAGATGATGCATAGAAAAATGCTGTACAATTGATCATATTTTAAATGTACTAAATTCAACAAATCCATTCACCTACCATTTGGTGAGCCTGCTCTGTGAGTAAAGTACTGCTGGGTATGGTGGGGAATACAATGGTAAGAGAGATATGGCCCCTGGCCCGCAGGAATGAGAAGGCACATACATAAACTATTCTAATATAAAATACTATAAATAAAATTATAAAAGACAGATTGGAGACTTGAGGGTCGGGAGAGATTAAATCCAACTGAGTGACCCACAGCTAATCTCACATACTCAATTGTAGAAAGCTAAAAGCTTTTTCCCTAAGGTCAGGAATAGGACAATGGTGCCCACTTTCTCCATTCCTATTCAACATAGTATTAGAAGCTCTAGCCAGAATAATTAGGCAAGAAAAAGAAATAAAAGGCAATCAAATTGTAAAGAAAGAAGCAAAACTGAGGGATGCCTGGGTGGCTCAGTCAGTTAAGCGTCTGCCTTCAGCTCTGGTCATGATCCCAGAGTCCTGGGATCAAGTCCCACATCAGGCTCTTTGCTTAGTGGGGAGCCTGCTTCCCCCTCTGTCTGCAGCTCCCCCTGCTTGTGCTCTGTCTCTCTGACAAATAAATAAATAAGATAAAAAAAAAAAAAAAAGAAGCAGCAGCAAAACTGTCCTAGTAGGCAGATGACATGATCTTGTTTGTTTTTTTAAGATTTTATTTATTTATTTGAAAGAGAGAGATAGCGAGAGAGGGAACACAAGCAGGGGGAGTGGGAAAGGGAGAAGCAGGTTTCCTGCCAAGCAGGGAGCCCGATGCGGGGCTCAATCCCGGGACTCTGGGATCATGACCCAAGCCAAAGGCAGACACTTAACTGACTGAGCCACCCAGGTGCCCCAGATGACATGATCTTATACATAAAAATACCCTAAAGACTCCACCAAAAAACTGTTAAAATAAACAAAATTACTAAATTTACAGGATACCAAAACAAGTACAACAATCAGTTGAGGTTCCACAGACTAACAATGAACAATCTGAAAAAAAATTAAGAAAACAATCTCATTTACAATAGCATAAGAAACAGTATATTCTTAGGAATAAATTTAACTAGGGAGGTGAAAGATCTATAAACTGAAAACTATAAGACATTGATAAAAGAAATTAAAGAAGGCACAAATAAGTGCAAAATTATCCTGTGTTCATGGATCAGAAGAATTAATATTGTTAAAATATCCATACTACTCAAGGCAATCCACAGATCCAAAGCAATCCCTATCAAAATTCCAATTGCATTTCTCATACATGTAGAAAAAAATCCTAATATTGATACGGAATCACAAAAGACTCCAAATAGTCAAAGCAATCTTGAGAAATAACAAAGCTGGAGGCATCACACTTCCTGATTTCAAACCATATTACAAAGCTATAGTAATCAAAACAGTGTGGTACTAGAATAAAAACAGACACATAGACCAATGGAATAAAGTAGAGAGCCCAGAAATAAACCCACACATACGTTGTCAACTAATATTTGACAAGAGCACCAAGAATACACAATGGGTAAAGGATAGCCTCTTCAATAAATGGTATTAGAGAAACTGGATATCCACATGCAAAAGAATGAAACTAGACCCTTATCTTATACCACTCACAAAAATTAATTCAAAATGGACTGAATACTTAAATGTAAGACCTGAAGCCATAAGACTCCTAGCAGACAACATAGGGGAAAACTCCTTGACATTGGTTTGATCATTGATTTTTTGGGATTTTTTTGATAAGTTGGTAATATCCAAAATATAGAAGGAACTCAGACAACCCAGCAGCTAATAATAATAATAATAATAAATCTGATTAAAAATGGGCAAAAGACCTAGATAGACATTTTTCTAAAGAAGACATACCAAAGGCCAACATGTACATGAAAATGTGCTCAACATCACTAATCATCAGGGAAATACAAATCAAAACCATAATGAACTATCACCTCACACCTGTGAGGAAGGCTATTATCAAAAAGATAAGAGGTAAGTGTTGGTCAGCATATGGAAAAAAGGAAACCCTCGCGCACTGTTGGTAGGAATGTGAAGTGGTGCAGCCACTATGGAAAACAGTATGGAGGTTCCTCAAAAAATTAAAAAATAGAACTACCATATGATCTAGTAATCCGATTTCTGGGTATATATCCAAAGGAAACAAAATCAATATCTAGAAGAGATATCTATACTGCCATGTTCACTGAAGCAGTAATCACAAATAGCCAAGCTATGGAAACAACCTAAGTGTCCACTGATGGATGAGTGAATAATGAATATATATATGATATAAATGCTATATATATGTGTATGATCATATGTGTGTATGTATATGTGTGTGTATATATATATATATATACATATGTATATATGTATATATATATATATCTCACAGGAATATTATTCAACTGTGAAAAAAGGAATCCTGCCATTTGCCACAACATGGATGAACCTGGAGCACATTATGCTAAGTGCAATAAGCCATGAAAGGCAAATACAATTTTGTATCACTCATACATGGGACCTAAAAGGGTACTCATAGGGGCACCTGGCTGTCTCAGTTGGTGGAGCATGTGACTCTTGATCTTCAGGTTGTGAGTTTGAGCCCCACACTGGATGTAGAGATTGCTTAAAAATAAAATCTTTAGGAAAAAAAAAAAAGAGGGTATTCATAGAAACAGAATAGAATGGTGGTTGCCAGGGGCTGGGGGTGGGGAAATGGGGAGATGATTGTCAAAGGGTACAAACTTTCAGTTATTATATGAATAAGTTCTGGGGATATAATGAACAGCATGGTGACTATAGTTAATACTGTATTGGATGCTTGAAAACTGTTGAAAGTAGATCTTATGTGTTCTCACCACACACACACAAAATAGTAGCTATGAGAAGTGATGGATGTGTTAATTAACCTGATGTCGTAACCATTTCACAATACATACAAATATAGTTTCTTTTTGGGGGGGAGGTGAGGGAGGGACAGAGGGAGAGGGAGAGCCCACTGCAGGGCTCTATCCCACGACCCTGAGATCATGACCTGAGCTGAAATCAAGAGTCTGACACTTAACTGCCTGAGCCACCCAGGCGCCCCACACAATGCATACAAATATAAAATCATCATGTACACCTTAAATATATACAATTTTACTTGTCAGTTATACCTCAATAAAGCCAGGGGGAATAATTGAATAACTAAATCCACCTGAGTGGTTTAAAGATGGCACAGACTGAAATTTGAGTGGTGTTTTAGGGAAGGCAGGACTTCCGCAAGGGGGCCATGGAGGATATTTTGAGGAATGTTGCAGAAGAGACTGTCTCTCTCTCTCTCTGCCCACTGCCAAACTTGCTGCAAAGTACCTGGGAAGCTCCACTGTCTCTGGATCTATAGATATTAGCACAGGAGTATGTGACGTAGGGAGTGTCTGGAACCGGCACGCACAGAGAGTGGAACGTGTGACAGGGGAGGAAGAGAAGGAAGGAGAACTAGAAGCCAGGGAAAAGAAGACAGACCCGATCTCCAGAACTTCCTATGTTGAAGGAGCTGGCAGGGTGGAGTTGGGTTACAAAATCCTGGGAAGAAGCCTTCCTTAAGTGAACAATCTCCCCCAACCCCTATTATTTTAAAATCAGATTTAAAGATACAATACTGCCTTTGCTGAAAATGAGGCATCCATATCCTGGCATTATCTGCCACATAGAAGTTCAGCTATTATATTTTACCCCACAGCTGTCTTCACATATTAATATAATTTTGATTGCAGAGGCAGCTTTTCATGGATACAGTGATAATAACAGTAAATACAGACTTTATGATGAAATACATACATTGTTCTGATGCACCCGTGCTTGTTAATTGCTCACGTGACATAATAAACACCAAGGAAACATGAGTTTGTTTAATCATACCATGGCAGCACAGGAATGTATTTTAAGCAAGCACTTTCTTAGGGGCCATAGCATTTTATTTCTTGATTTTGATGATGGTTACATGGATATTTGCTTTCTATTCAAACTGTGGATATATGCTTTATGCTCATTGCTCTTGTGCTCTCCCTCTCTCATGCACATACACACACATACACAGGAGAAGAAACAAGAAAGAGAAGTGAAAAGTGAGAAAAAAAAAAAAACCCTTAAGCTGCTGTTTGTTCTATGCTCAGCAATCACAAAAGATTTATGTAATAAAGTACTCATGGAAAAACTCTTAGACAGCATTAATCTAGAAAGGAATACTGATTACCCAAAGCTTTTCTATTTGTCCTACTTTACTTGCATTGGCCATTCTTTGCTATTTAATATAGCTGAGAGAGGGCTGATTTTTTTCCACAGTCTTAAATAGAGACTCACATAAGAGACTGTTTCTTTGCACATTGCTGAACTTGTTGCAAACTGTGTGGTTGGGTTTAATGGAATATATATATATATATATATATATATATATATATATATATATATATGAATGAATGAAAAAGAATGTATATATGCGTGTGTATATATGTATATGCATATGTGCATGCACACACACACACACACACACACACACACTTCCTAAGTCCTATATATGCTTCTCAATTCTTTATTTGTAATGTAAGGCTCAGAGAATCTAGACAATGTGCCCATAATAATACCTGACCCTAGCTAATTGTTTCAGTCCGAGTTGATTAGGCATTCAGAAATCTTGCAATACCTTGGAGTCATAAAATACAGCAGGATGATATCAGTGCAGATACGTAATTCAGTTGTGTTGTACCAGAACCCTCAATGTCAGAAAACTGGAATAAATGAAAACATCCAACTCTCCTTATTAGGTCCTGGGTATGACAATATTTTGAAAACCTGGATCCATAAATAGGTGGGACGGAAGGAAACAGATTTTCATCCCTTTAGAAGCCCTAGCAGAATAATCACAAGGTGAATGCAGCGAATGGGCTGGTAGGTGAAATATTTTTAGGCACTATCGGTAGAAATTTCATCAAATGTACCTTCTCTCTGAGAAGTAAAGTATCTTATGTCATATGAAAGTATCACTGATTCACTACTCACACTTGGGTCTGAGAAATAGATGACACAGGACTTTCTAAAAAAGATGCGTGCCTCATACTAGCAATGATATTGTCCTTAATTTTGCCAATACTATGTACTTTACATCAGCTCCAAATGAACTAAGAATTATCAGTGGGTCCCAGTCCCTGAGACAAGTTCTGTGAATCCATTTTTCAAAATTCATTTTCACTGGCCACTCTCTTGACCTATTTGCATGTGACAAGTATTACTTTGCCTTGCAGGTACTCTTTGAGAGCTCAACCTCAAAAACTATTTGCAAAATGAGCCAACTCTGAGGGCTGCCATGTTTTTTATTTAAACGCATGATGTGGGGCGGCCTGGGTGGCCCAGCGGTTAAGTGACCGACTCTTGATTTCAGTTCAGGTCATGATCACAGGGTCGTAAGATGGAGCCCGACCACAGGCTCCGTGCTCAGTAAGGAGTCAGCCTGAGATTCTCTCTCCCTCTGCCCCTCCCCCCTGCTCACATGCTTGCCCTCTCTCTCTAAAATAAATAAATAAATCTTTTTAAAAATGCACAATTAATTGTTCCATCTACATTTTGTGTTTCATTATCCCTACATTGAAGTCTTGAGTTCCCTACAATATTACTTGTCAGTCCCTCCTTGGGCACAAGGTTTCTCTCCGTTGATACTTTGCTCAATGCAAAACCATTCCGTTGAAAATTCCACCAGCCGTTATTTTTACCATGGAAGGCTTTTCAAATTAACATGTGTTCAGAGACATCATCATCACAGCTATAAACACAGCTACCAATGATCAAGGAATCGGCCAGATTTTCTCAACCTCAGTCTCCCAATTGGCTGTTCAAGGATGTCTTTTGAACACATTAAAATGGATCCTTTGGGGGTGCTGGGTGGCTTAGTCGGTTGAGCATCTGACTCTTGATTTCAGTTCAGGTCATGATCTCAGGGTTGTGAGATCGAGCCCTACCTCGGGCTCTGCACTCAGCAGAGTCTGCTTGGGATTCTCTCTTTCCCTCTCCCTCCCCACCCCCACTCTCTCTCTCTCTCTAAAATAAAAATAAATCTTTTTAAAAATTGTGAAGCTGGAGAAGGTTATTCTGTGTTAATAAATAACAACAATGTATACTCTATCTACCTCAGATTCAAATTATTATTTTACTGAGCTCTGCTTTTAAAAAACCAGAATTGTGAGTTTTATTGGTGAGTAAACAATGTTACATCTGAATATCTCTCCTCCTGAGAACATTATCGTATACCCTTTGAAACAGAAAATTAGGAAAACATTTAATTCTTTCTACTTTCTACTTGGCCTACCCTCAACAACCCCTAAAAGCAAGAAGAGAGGAAGTAGAAGGGCAGTAAACAGTGGTGCAGAATGAGGAAGAATGATTTTGCACTGGAGGTGGCCAGAATGATTTCACATGTAGCATGGTTACCCGATACCAAGCCATAAAAGTCTCAGCATAATTTAGTGTTTGTATTCATCCACTGAAGCAAACAGGATAAGATTTACCCAATGAACATTTATCACTCCGTCCTGTTTCAAAGGTACAATTTGCAGAGCAGTAGGAAGGGTTTACGTGTTGGCTATGACGTGCTCATCCTGCTGAAAATTTCTTGTCCATCTTCATAACCACAGCCCTTGTATTTCATTCAACCTCCAGTTACAATGCATTTCTTCTCAGGTTATCACAACAATATTCTGATAAAGTTGTAGAGGCTGATACTGTTACTGGCTTCTTTATAAATGGGAGGCCCAGGGGTACCTGGGTGGCTCAGTCAGCTATGCGTCTGCCTTCGGCTCAGGTCATGATCCTGGGGTCCTGGAATGGAGCCCCGAGTCAAGCACCCCTCTCTCTCTGAACCTCCCCCCTGCTTGTGTGCTCTCTGTCTCTCTCTTTCATGAATTAAAAAAAGAAAAAAATCTTTGGGTGCCTGGTGGCTCAGTTGGTTAAGTGTCTGCCTTCGGCTCAGGTCATGATCCCAGAGACCCAGGATCAAGCCCCGCATCAGGCTCCCGGCTCAGCGGGGATCCTGCTTCTCTCTCTGACCCTCCCCCACTCATGCTCTCTCCCTCTCTCTCAAATAAATAAATAAATAAAATCTTTAATAAATGGGAGGCCTAAAGTCCCAAGTCCCAAAGGCCAAGTCCCAAGTCTACCTCTGCCAGCCTGGAACAGGCCTTTCAGAAGGTCATGCCCCTCCCTTGAAACACCTACTCTGGACCACACATCCAAACTCTGCCCCTCGTCCGTAGCCGGAGGCACACTGGAAAAAGCACCAAATCTGGGCTCAGAAACCCTCAGTTAAAAGTGTTGCCTCACCTACCTATCAGTTCCGTGCCTCTGAACAAGTGACTTAGTATCTACTCACCTTGGTTTTCACATATAAAATGGGGATAACATCTGTTGCGCCTATTTCAGAATGCTGGGGAAGAACAACTAAGAGAATACGTGTGGAAACTCACAGTAAGCCATTAAGAGCCACATAAATGTCATGTATTATTCAAGGTCTGGCTTGGGTCTTACTTAATCCAGGGAGCCTTCCAGCTTTTCAACCCAGCCTACACTGAACTCCCCCTGGCATTTCCTGCCATGCTATTTATCTTAGCCCTTGATATATTTGCTCTTGTATTGTTACTCAAATACTCCCCAGTCAGGAACATCTTCCCTGCACAGAACCTAGCCCGGGACTGTAAGCACAGCACTGCTCTCTCTATTACCAATGTTATGAATGAACCGACAGAGCAGAGTAGAATCTGGCCTTCCTGGTACCACTGTGTTCACTTCTACAAGACATTTTTTACAAGACATTTTTTAAAAGCTTTCCTTATGGTATCCAGTTATATTCACACTCTAATTAAAGGGCACTACTGACTGGGAAAATTTTCTCTTTAAAAGAAGAGGGTACACTGTATAAACTGCTTGAGGGAACAGAAGTATGGCCCAATCACAGATAAGATTCCAGAAGTTCCCCACGTCAGGGGAATCCTGCCAAGAGTGCCTGGAGAGGTACTCTCCTTAGGTTAAGGAGGTCTCACAAGGGAAGATCCTGCTGGACATACTTGCAAATCAGGGAGCCTTTGTTTGATTGCTATAGGCAATAAGGCGTCGAAAGGTTTTCAATTTCTCCTGGGGAAGATGCACTCAAAGTACACAGGGTATTTTCCTCAGGGGCTCTTGGTAGCTTTCCCACAAAAACCCGGCTGCTAGTAGCACTTTACCTGATCTTTGTAAACCAGCTTGCTGGGGCTTGGCCGCGGTTTGTCTCTAAATGAGTAAGTGGCCATTTGCTTCTTAAGTAAGTCCAGGAAGTCAGGAGGCGCATATAGGGGAAGGTCATTTAGTACCGGATCGTTTCTTTGCACAAGAGGTGGTTTTTTCCTTCCTTCGTTTTTAAAATTGTAGGTTGGTATCACTGGATTTAATAAGGATTCTTCAATGAAAGTTTTCAAGTGGTAAGTGCCAGGGATAGGAGTGTTCTGTGGAAAATTGACATCATTTTTCAGATCAGTGTGCAAACTGGTAACATCTCCTAAAGCATCATTCTTAGAAGGGTCACTCTTAAGGAGCATTTCTTTCTGTTTTAAGGTTTAATAAAATTTTATCAAATATAGTAAACACTCCTGACAGAACAATATTTCGAGAGAATCATAATTATTTCCTTTCTGAGACAATTGCTGAATTATAGCAAATGGGTTGCGGCCATAGTTGGAAGTTTTGACTTTTTAAAAGGTAACTTCAGAGATACTAAAACTTGAGATGCAGTTGAACCTATAAATGTCAGGTCTCTCTTGAGACCACTCAGGACAGTTCTTGACTAAAAAAAAGTTAGCCTACTTCTGCTGGGTAGATACTACACATTTCTCTCTAGCCCTCAAATGAGCAGCTAAAAAACACAAACATGAGGCTGAGGATGAACTGGCAGAGCATGTGGTCTCATCAGCCCAATAGGAGGTTTGGTTCTTTCATATCACAACCACAGTGTGCCTGAATGGCCAGACCTGAAAGTTTAGTCACTGCTGCTTTTGTGGCCGAATTTCCACTGAGCACCCGGCTTGGTTCCACCATTAAAATTCCACTTCAAGAAGGCTTTGGCCCATGGGCCACTCTATTATTGAAGGGTGTGGACAGAAAATATTTCTACAATATAGAAATGATGTCTCTTGAACGGGGATCTTCTGGGTTTTTTTTCTTTCATTATTACCACCTTGCTTTCCTACACTGACCATGTTAACAGAACTTATCACAAGCTCTATGCCATCTAAGATACAAACTGAAACCCAAACTCCTTTTATAGAATGGAGGCATTTTCTTCTGTAATCTCACCGAGATCTTAAGCTATATTGACCTTATCTAGATATCCTGTAAAGCACCTAGATTCCTAGACTTGTTTTAGTTTATACTGCATCTAAAATTTAATGATACTAAAATTATAAACAGGAAATGAGGTCCACTGTTTTCTTACAATTGTTAGTGACTTAAAAGGTAAGGCTGATTAAAATATCAACAGAAATATGAATCACTTGAATAGAAAGAATAAAAACACACATACTGTTAATGCTATTCTCCACCATCCTTCTCTTTCAACAGATGATGTCTTTCGGGTTGGTTTCTATTAACAAACATAAAATGTGCTTATTCATTTGAGAGGTGATCCCTGGAAGTTAAATATATTTTATAAAACATTTGCTTGAAGAGATCAATACCTGTATCAAATTGGTCAGCCTGAATTAAAATAAAAGCTACATAATGATAAATTTTGTCTGACGTATTTCCCTAAATTGCTATTTTACGACTTGAAGTTCTTCTAAATTCCCATCTAAATTCCCTTTGGAAAAATGAGAGTAATAAACATCCTCATTTCACAAGAGATGTCATAAGGAAAATTAGATGTCACAAAATTTGGTGTTCCTAGGAAGGACAGAGTGTATTATAGTAATTGTATTATAATACAATCCAAAATTGTATTATAATAGATTTATGGTTCAGGTGCTGTGCTGGGAGTTCAAGGTAGAAGTGTATAGTCATCAGATTAATGTGATATTGGGATACCAATTCCCAGTGATATGGCAAATGTTGAAAACTGCCCTTTCCTGTTTTTATATATACTATTATGTATCATACAAATATGATACAGCTAGTTCTCTCAGCCTGTCCAGCCAGCTGTTACACTAAAGAGGCAGAACGATAGAGGACCCAGACAGACTTGGGCTTGAACTCCAGCTCTGCCACTTACTAACTAGGAGCACTACTAAGTTACTTAACCCTTATGAGTCTCAACTCCCTCTTAGGAGTATAAAAGTAAGGCATAACAAGGCTGGCATGAGAATAAGCCATTATACATTTAAAGACTTGTACCCACAACCAGGGCTCAATAAATGGTAGCTTTTATTTTTAACCCCTCACCTGCCAAGTTAAAAAGCAGATGATTTTGGTATTCCTTAGTTTCCAAGGACGCTCTTGGTTTCCACAGTAAGTACCCTATACCCATTTATTATTATCCCACATTTGTTTCAGCCTCACCACCGAAAGAACACGGTTGTTTAGTTTTTTCCTTTTGTGCTACTTTGACTAGGTGAAGTCATTAAAACATTGAATTGTACTTCCATTTATAATGCTTTTGTTACTACTACAAAATATAGGTTATTTCAAGCAACAGTGCATTAGAGATAATAAACTAATCAGTAAAACTGATATAATTCAAAAAAAAAACTGATATAATTCATTCTTCCTTTTTAGCAACTTATATCCACTCTACTTATGAGCAGAGCTTTAGTTTTACTATGAAATGTGCATTTCTCTAAAAAAAAAAACACGGTTTCATACACATTGCTAAGTCTGAATTTCTTCCTATACGTTCCCTTTATTAGATTTATGTTGAATCTTCTGTGTTGCACATTTATAGTCACAGAAATCAAACTTTGTCAGGCAGGTCAAGGCAAGTCTCCCACCTCTACCTAGGACCAGGAAAATCAAGCGGGAAGAAGGGAGAAGTAAACACCGTACTTCTAAAGGAAGGTGATTGGCAGCCGCTGTTTTGTTTTGCCCAAGGCGGCGATCTAAACTCCACCCACCTATCACTTCAAATTCATTTTAGGGGTGAATCACTTTACAAAAGAGAGACTAAACATCCTTCGCCCAAATATATTTAAAAACTAAACGAAGGTAGTTTAAGATATTTTATAAATACTAAAATAAGAGGCAGGGGCAAAAACATGTGCGTTCGACTAAGGAAAAACCCATCCTCTCGGCAAAGGGGGGAATCAAAGCAGTTGCCCCGCGCAGATGGTAGTACGGAAGAAGGAAAGAAAATACAGAAAATAAAGGACGAATGGAAGGATGAGGGAGAGCAAGGGAAGAGGAAATAAAACCAAGTAGACTCAGATAAAGATCAGGACGACTGGACTGCAGGGTAGGTAGGAGGGCAGGGAGAGGTGCGAAGAGCAAAACAAGGGGCGCAAAGGCCCAGCGTTAGAGAAAAGTGGGAGTTCGGCCAGGGGAGCCCGGGGCAGGGGATGGCAGTGGGTAGTGGGAGCCGGGGGAGGGTGTCTGTACCGAGGAGGTGACTACCAAACTGCCAGGTCCCAGGTCTTCCCTTAGGGAATTGGAGGTGATGGCGATGACTGGTTGGTCCATTGCAGCCTCCTCGCTCCCTCAGCCTGGGATGGCGTCTGGTTGCCAGGAGGCGCCTGGGGCCCGCGGGCTGCCGAGCGTGCGCAGGGGACCCGCCAGCTTGGTGTCCAGTGGTGCGGGAAGGGAGGAGGGCGCGCCGAGGCCCCGCGCCACGCCTCGCGCACGGGAAATCGTCAGGCGCCATCACGCACACTTGCGGTGAGAAGTCTAGGGCTCTGGAGGCGCGGCGGAGCCCTGGGTGGGTAGCTGCCGCAAGGGAGGCTCCTCAAAGACGGTTTGTGGGAGGCAGAGCGCACCCTAATCCCCACCGGCCTTTTCCAAGTTACCCCCACCCTACTCCCCCAAGCGGGTACAGTATGCTTGTAGGCATACTTCGCTTTAGCGCCAAAAATCAGCCTTAGCGCCCACTTTCTAAGGTGGTTTCTAAGCTCCTCTGGAGGGAAATTTTGGGGTGTCTCTTCTGCCTGATTTTAGGAGCGAGCACTAGACACAGTGGGCTTCCCTAGCTAAAATGCTAAAATGCTATTCCCTTCTTCGACAGCCTGGCAAACCTCAAGAGTCAACTCCTCTGAGAAGTCCTCCTTGGCCTAATATCTTGTAGCCCTAAGGACCCTGTGCCTATCTTTATGGGAGGATTCACTTTGACAAATCATTTCTCCCTTAATTTTTAAACACGTCCCAAACACAGGTTTTCGTCTTAATTCTGAGTCTTCTGAACACGGGAGTGATTAAAATATTTGAATGACTGACCAGTTTAGACAATGGACTAGCACAGTGCTTTTCAAAAATTAATGTACATACAAAACATTTGGAGATCTTATGAAAATACAGATTCGGATTCTGAGGCAGGGCCTAAGATTCTGTAGGTGATTTTTTGAGTAGTGAGAGACTAGAAGACTCCATTTCATTTCTCTTAATGGGATTCTAAATTTAACATAGCCTTAAAAAAAAAAAATACGAGGGGGAAAAAAAAAAACCCAAACAGACACCAAGTTTGAAATCACAACTGAAATTATAAGGCCAAGAGGCTAATAACCAGAGTTTTCACAAACGTAAGAGATTCAATCAAGTCCATCACTGTTCCTCATTTCACTTTCTTATTTTGGCTGAGCCTGTAAAAGTGGCTCAGCCGACTAGGGACTGGTACCCTAGAGACTAAAGGAATATGAAAGGTACAGAGAAGTCTAGAAACCCATACAAGATGTGAAATAGAAAGAACATCTAGATGAGAAAATAGTTTAAGTATCTCAAAAATAGAAACAGCACAGGTCAATGACTTCAAGGACTTTACCAATAAGACAGACAAAGCATGTAGGATAAACAAAATGTCCTCTTAAGAAAACAGTCTTGTACAGTATCACTGAGAAAAATTTAAGATTTATTTTCAGGTTATCATTAACAGCAGTTTTAAAAGGGGGGGTTAGGCATTTCTCTCTGGGACTACACTAAGTAGAGGCCAACAGTGCCTCTCTACGCATCAGATCTTTAATAAAAATCTGTAAAATACATCCTAAAATATGGATTTTTAACTGCAGTAGTGATGATTTTGGTTAGAATTATCTGAGAGCAAACATGCTACAGACAGTACTGAGGTAAGAATTATCAATTACCACAATCCTGCTAAAACAAAACAGGCAATATGGTTAAGATGTGAAGATAGGACTAGTCCTGAGTTCCAGTAAGACTGTTGTAGTAAGTAGAATTGAGGTAAGAATCCAGCTCAGTATGTGCCCAATATGACCAGTTAAATTATATAAAACTGCTCTATACACTTCAGGGGTGCCTGTGTGTGGTGCAGTCGGTTAAACATCTGACTCTTGGTTTCAGCTCAGGTTGTGATCTCATGATCCCATGCTCAGCAAGGACTCTGCTTGAGTTTCTCTCTCCAGCTCCTTCTGCCCCTCCTCCCCAAACCGCCCCACTCTCTCAAAAATAAATCTTAAAAAAAAAAAAGAAAAAAAAACCCTGCTGTATCCTTCGATTTCCTATAAAATCAAAATAATGCCAACTTTGTGACTTTTGTGAATATAAAAATCAGCAATTAATGTGAGATACAAAAGCACCCCAAAATAGTGTGCTCCCTTTCACCGTAACTTAAACTTGAAAATGTAGGAATCGGAAGAACTACCGAAGTGGTAAAGATAACTTTGACTAAATTCCCTTATATTACAGAGTCATAATTGGCTTAACAGCGTAGTAACATCAACTGAACACTTATTGCAAATGCCAAGGACTATGCTAAGTGCTTTAACCTTCACTGTTGTAAAAGCCAAGTTGGTAAATCATACCCATTTTGCGGGTAACATAACTGAAGCTTAAGATAATATTGACCTCTTTAAGTTTATCCACAGCAGTGATCTGAGCACTGTTGAAATAAAACTCCAAAGCCCATGTTTAATACACTGCAGACTATTGTGCCTCAGTAGCCAGACACATTTATCTTCTCCCACCAAGTATCTTGCTGGCCTTCCTTTTGACTAACAGTTACATGTAATGAAGTTCTTCCTATTTAATTGACTGCCTGCCTAATATGTAATAATATAATACCCCATTAGGATTATCAATGCCTATAACTTCCCTTTAAAACCTATTTCTCTTGTTCTTCAATAACCAGTTTTTTATTTTCTGGTAGAATAACAATGGTATTAAAAATAGTCCAAGATGGGCAGTAACCTGCCAAATGGATTGCTCCCTGGGAAGATAAACCTTGTGGCTACAATAATCAGGTAACAATTATACTTAATGTTTAATCTTGGCTCTCGTTTGCTATGGAATCTTTCATTAAGTATTTAAAAGGTAGCTACAAAACAAAAAAACCAGATAAGCACTTTCTGAGTAGCTTAAAATTATAGAGAAAGCAATGGTTTAGAAGCAAGCAAAAACTAAAACAAGGTTTAGTTACTGCCAATCCACTCCTAAAGATACCTTTTTTTTATAAAGCATGTCCTGGACACGCAGAACAACTGAAAATTCTCCCTTGCTTTATGAAAAAGGAAAAAGCACTATGAATAAAACATTAGCAAACAGAAGTAAGAACATAATGACACCCCCCCCCCCCTTTTGATTGTTTGTAACAGAAATATTTCTAAAAATCATTGCCTGGCTAAAATTAATATGGACAAATGGATATGCCAAAGTTGAAAAATATGTAAAAAAGACTGGAAACAATAAACACCTACATTATGTCAGCTCCCATGCTAGGTACACTTATAAAAGGTTTTTTAATCTTCCACTTAAACTTTTTGAAGGAAGTATCATCATTTAAAAACTAAACACAATCTAGGTAGTAAAACAACAATACCAACAAAAACTTATCTAAATTACACCAAGTAAAAACCACCCCCATATTTGATTCTCAGAATTGTTTGACCTCAAGTTAATTAAAGGACTCAGATTCAGAGCAACAGTTGGGTAAATTGTAATTTTTTTATTGGAAAACAAATATACAACTTGGAATGGATTTGAGGCAAATTGTGCCATAAGCAGATTTTCTTTAAGTGGCTAAACAAAGTTTAAAAAGCAAGTAACAATAAAAGAAAAGGTTTCTGGTACAGGACCAGCAGTACAAAAAAATAGTGTACGAGTACCTGGATAATACACCCGTTTTGCAATAGTGCAACTTTTAAGTACATATTGTTGACTGTCCAATAGTCCACGCAGAGTTACAACTCCACACTTCAACAACAACATGCTGACAGTTCCTAAAGAAAACTACTTAAAAAAAAAGGCATAACCCAGATGTTCCCTCATTTGACCAACTCCATCTAAGTTTAGATGTGCAGAAGGGCTTAGATATATCCAGAGTAAGCCACATGCAACATGTTACTTGATCAATTTTCTAAAATAAGGTTTCAGGACAATGACAGTAAGATAAGGGAAGAAAACATGGAGGAATGAAGTCCTAATTACTATACATGCATATTTTTTGACAGCAGGGGGAACCTTTTACAGATAAGTTACAAACAAAGAAAAGGCAAATAAACAATTTTGTACAAGAAATTTAACACATTCTGTACAATGTCTTCACTTTGCTGTCATCATTTGTACAAACTCTGAAAAAGAAGAAGTACACAAAAAGTTGCGTCAATGGCAAAGACTGGCAAAACCAATCACATTACTCAATCTCTCAGCAGTCTCCAATTCCCCTTTCTTTCCTCAAAAATTTACAGTACAAAGGAATGCTAGTTTAGGCTAGAGTTGTCAAGCTTTGTCAAGGCTGGAACTTCATAAACCAAAATTATTTAGGATTATTAATCAATAAACCAAATTAATGCTTTAGACAAGCTATTTAAGCATTTTTGCTCTTTAGTATAACATGATAATTTTGAATTGAAGCATAAGTAAACAGTTTCAGACTAAAGCTAATTAGAGGGATAATACATCCAATGAAGGAAGGAAAATCACCTTTCATTTGAGGATCCTGAAATAAGTTTAAAGCTTTTCAAATTGTTCCACAATCATTATAAAAAGATTGTTTTAGCACAGTCTCAAGCACAGTGCTTCTCAAACTTTAATGTGCATATGAAATTGTCCAGCAATTTTGTTAAAATGAAGAGATTCTACGTATATGGTAGGACCCGACAGTAAACAGTTTTAAAAAGTTCTCAGGTGATTGTGATTTTTGCCTAGTCTGTAGAAAATACTCTGAATAGGAAAAGGTTTGTAAATATAAAAACTGTTTTAGCATCTTCATTTGGCGCGGGGAGGGGAGTGGGGGGGGGAGGAGTCACTAATTTTGACCTATGAGATATACAACAAATACCTGTAACTTAAAATCAAAGCACAGAATGAGGTAGTGAAAGATTTACCTTCATAGTTTACTTGACCATCACCATCAATATCTGCTTCCCTGATCATTTCATCAACCTCTTCATCTGTTAACTTCTCTCCCAGGTTTGTCATCACATGGCGAAGCTCTGCTGCACTAATATAGCCATTGCCATCCTAGAAAAAAATTTAGTAAGATATCTAAGTAAAATTAGAGACTCATAGTTGGAATGAAAGTTTAGTAAGTTTACACTAAACTTCACATTAGGGAGAAAAATATACTTTAGAAATACATACCAACCAAAAACAATCTATAGCTGACCAATAAATTGTCACGGAGAACAAAGCAGGATATCATACATTAAAATCACTGTTTCTGGGGCGCCTCGGTGGCTCAGTTAAGCGTCTGCCTTCGGCTCAGGTCATGATCCCAGGGTTCTGGGATGGGCCCCAGGTCTGGCTCCCTGCTCAGTGGGGAGTCTGCTTCTCTCACTGCCCCTCCCCCCTGCTCATGCGCTCGCGCTCTCTCTCAAATAATATCTTAAAGAAATAAAATAAAATCTGTTTCTTAGTTCTAAAGTCAGTGATGCCTCCTTTGCCAAGATTCATCCTCAAAATTTAACAAATCCAATCCGTGAACACCTACCTTATCAAACACACGGAATGCTTCTCTAATTTCTTCTTCACTGTCTGTGTCTTTCATTTTTCTTGCCATCATTGTCAGAAATTCCGGAAAGTCAATTGTGCCATTACCTGAAATAGTTTAGTTGAAATAGTACTAAAGAATTTAAATGTCCCCCTTCAATTCCCCCTCCCCAGAGCCCCAATTTAAAAAAACTTACCATCAGCATCTACTTCATTAATCATGTCCTGTAACTCTGCTTCTGTGGGATTTTGCCCAAGAGACCTCATTACAGTTCCCAATTCCTTTGTTGTTATAGTTCCATCACCATCCTTGTCAAATAGTGAAAAGGCTTCTTTGAATTCTGTTTTAAAGAGAGACCACAATCCAAACATACAGGTTAACAATAAAAAGTAACCTCCTAAATGACATGTATTAACTCTTAAAGCAAAGGTATATATGGAGCTAACACCTGAAATCAGCTTTTGATTCCTCAAGAATTAGGTGGGAAAATCTTGTGATATTTCAAACATCTTTAGCTAATCATACCAATATATACTCATATTGACCTATCAGCAAGTTCTTTCACCTAAAATCTTACAAAAAACTCCAATATCTAGACCAGATAAAAATCAAAATTACTCTGGGTTGAAGGAGGCAAAGAATCAAAGCCCCAAATGAGTGGCTTCTCTATTTTCTATTAAAGCTCAGAATATAAAAATAAGACTGCCGGTACCCAACATGTGTTTCTATAACAACTATACGCATTATATTCAGAGTAATCCTCGAAAGTTAAAATTAAGTCTCTTAAAACCTACTAATTTAAGGGGCACCTGGGTGGCTCAGTCGGTTACAGGTCTGCCTTCAGCTCAGGTCATAATAACAGAGTCCTGGGATTGAGCCCCATGTTGGGCTCCCTACTCAACAGGGAGTCTGCTTCTCCCTCTCCCTCTGCTCGAGCTCTCTCTCTTGTTCACTCTCTTGCAAATAAATAAAATCTTAAAAAAAAAAAAACCTACTAATTTAAGAACAACAACAACAAACCCTCTAAACTTCAGAACAATATGCAATAGGCCAGTTTCCTTTTCTGAGATATAAGGAACTATCACCAAAAATCTATAATGATATTAACAATGGGATGATCAAGATATGAATGGCCAGTTTTAGCTAAGTATTGTATCACTAACAACAAAGATAATTTAGACCTTTCTTTAGAATATTATTACCTAAACATCTTAAAAATCATCTTGTGAAATTATGTTCCTTTTAACTTTACAAGGAAAGCTGTTGAAGCAACAGTCTAGAATACCTGGCTTCCCCATTTATTTCATAAACTAAAGCAGAGATTGAATTTGGTAGTGCAAGGTCATATAAATGAACTAATAACAAAAAGGCAATATTTTCTGGTAGGGTACTTTTTAAATGCTATCAGACCCTCTTCGCAAGCAAATCCAAAAGCAGTTCCAAAGTTCACAGGGCTAAGTTCCCTCAACATATCTATGCATTTGAAAATACATACCTGACATGTTTAATAGTTTGCTTCCTCTTATATAGTCCAAGGCTATTTATTCCCCCCTGCCTTTCTATCCTTGCTCCAATTTATACATCCCAGTTTCAATCCATCGTAATCTCTTCTCTGGACTCAACTACTCTTCCACTGATTTCGCCATTAACATACATCATGTCTCTTAGCTTAAAACGAAATTCAAACCTTCTGTTTTCTCTTATTTGCCTGCCCTTATCTCTCCCCAAATCTTGGGAAGCACCATTACTCGTATCCCTTTCTTCTACCAATCCACTATTAAAATTCCAGCTCCAACTCATCAGTTGAAAATGCCAAATTTACCAATAACGACCTAGTTGCCCAATCAAACAAGTGTGTTTAAGTACGTGAGGCCATATAGCATAGAAACTAAAAGCAGTCTTTGGAACTCAACTGCTTGGGTTAAATAATCCCAGCTCTGCTACTTACTAGTAATGTAACCTAGGCAAGTTAAGTTACTAAACCTTTTCCACCTCAGCTTCCTCATTTTTGTTAACTGGAATAACTATCTACCTAAGTTTATGAACTTCATTAATTAGTAAGCATAAAGCACTTAGAACCATATCTGGCAAGTAGTTAAGTGTCAAGAAAAAGATGATCTCGTTTTCCTGCAGCATCCAAAACTACACTGAGAAACTCTAAACTTCCCTTGGGTTTCACAACAGTACCTCAGTTTACCTACCTTACACTGCCAAAGGCTCTTACTCCTATTTATCTCTCACACGTAAATGTGACCAATTTTCTTATCCCCTTTCCTCTTTCTGACCATCTCATCTGTGCCTACTCATAATGAAGGCTTCTTTAGTCTACTCATCTCTCTCAACATAATGCAGTAGTTCCCCACCCTTATCCACAGTTTCGCTTTCTGCCATTTCAGTTACCCATAGTCAACTGCAGTCCGGAAGCAGAGGATCCTTCTGGCATACCATCAGGTCAATAGCAGCCTAACACTACATCACAATGCCTACATCATTCACCTCACTTCATCTCATCACATAGGCATTTTACCATCTCACATCATCACAAAAAGGGTGAGTACAGTATATGATGAGAGACCACACTCATATAACTTACATTACAGTATATTGTTACAATTATGATGTTATTGTTGTTCATCTCCTACTGCACTTAATTCATAAATTAAGCTGTATCATACGTTATGTGTGTATAGGAAAAACCAGAGTTTGGTACTGTCAGTGGTTTCCGGCATCCACTGGAGTCTTAGAATGTATCCTTCCCACCACAGATGGGAGGGGCTACTGTACCTTTATTTCTGACTTCCTACAGGACATGTCCCCTGGGCTGACCCCAAGCAAGACTTACGAAAATCAATTCTATATTCCCCAGCAACCCTAGGAATGCAAGCAAAAGACACTTTAACTCTTTCCTTGTGAAATCTGTCAACAAGTCCTTTTGAATTCTCCCATTTCAATATTGCCTGATTCTTTTTTCATCTCTACAAGCAGTATCTTGTTTCATGGCCCCGTCATCTTTTGCCTAGACTATTACAATAGCCTTCTAACTGGGTTCTTTATTTAAAATTACCCACACAACTACCCGGGTCGTATTACCTTTTTAGATTACCACATTACTTTCTTCTGTTTAAAATCCATTAACTACTTATCTTTTAGACCAGGTTATCACTGACTAGTTGGCAGTTTACTACATTCAGTATTAACATAGTTCCGTTCCATTTAAAATTGTTTTCAGAGAACTCCCCTGGTATCACAAGCTTAGTAGCAAACTGATTGATTTTATGAAATTAGCCTACAGTAGACTAACTAGATTGACTCAATGACAAAAACAGATAAATAAATCCCACAAACAGAATGTGATGAAGACATTTCCATTTTACTCAGGGTTTTTTGGTTTTTTTTTAACAGGATGTAGAAATACTGTCTAAAAATGCATAAACTATTAGGGTTTGAACACATGGCATTTATCACCTAATAACTTAGGCTACAAGAAAATTAAAGCTCTTAGAAACATGATTTTGTTTACATTACATTTGCTGCTATAATACTTAGCTACAGATATTAACACTATCATTACGTGCAAAGGTTTCCAATGTGTAACTAACTATAATCATTTTACTGTATGACTTAATTATTAAGATGTATAGTAAGTTTATATGTGTGTGTTCTTAATTTCAAGGAGTTTTAAAATATATTAACTTTTTTTAAAAACAGGCTCCACATCCAGCATGGGGCCCCACGCAGGGCTTGAACTCAACCCTGAGAGATCAAGACCTGAGCTGAAATCAAGAGTCGGATGCTTAACCCACTGAGCTACCCAGGTGCCCCTAAAGTACATTAATTTTAAAATGCTTGCTGGAGGGGCACCTGGGTGGCTCAGTCATTAAGCGTCTGCCCAGGGTCCTGGGATCGAGCCCTGCATTGGGCTCCCTGCTTGGCGGGAAGCCTGCTTCTCCCTCTCCCTCTCCTACTCCCCCTGCTTGTGTTCCTTCTCTCGCTGTGTCTCTGTCAAATACATAAAATCTTAAAAATAAAATAAAATAAAATGCTTGCTGGAGTAAGTGAAAAACAGTAAATAAGACCTTATCTATGCTATAACTACCAGTTTATGGATACAAGATAGGAATAAATGGCAAGATTTATTCCCAATTTTTATTTGTATTTTTACACTAGAGCCAGAAATAGCTGTAAAACTCCTTGAAATAAAAATAAACTCAAAAGTACCATTTAAATTCACCTGCCCTTACAGCTCACTACCTTACTTTATAACTAGTATAATCTTTATGTATAGAAGCATGCCATTCTAAACTGTAATTCCCAGGAATGACTTGAATCAAATGCCTATTTACCAACTTCCATTTATTTAGAAAATTCTGAATTTAATTATCTCTTAAAGGGCTTATATTAGACTTTTGTTGGCACTATGTAAACTGAGTACGCTTACTATCTTTCATCAAATTAAGTTTTACCCCTACACTGACCTTTAAAAAAGAAAAATTCTTGTAGGATTTTCCTATTAGTCCCTGAAGTGTCAAATGCCAACAACTAATGACATCATGGCAGAATCATCAACAAAATTAACTAGTTAGTGATGTCACAATGAACACTTTTGGATTGCTCTAAGACTAGGTAATGTAAACAATTCTAGTAACTTCATCTAAACATGCTTTTTCTAGATCAAGTTATTTGCTGTTAGAAGACTTTCTAAACAAATCTGAAGTAGTAATGATTATCATATAAAGTTAAAATAGCTTACAAAGAACCTTAGTATATTCAATGTTGATTTACGTACGGAGTTTGTAAACATTTTTTTGGTAAAGACTCTAAGATGTTACTGATTACCACCAATTACAATTTATCAGGATAAAGAAAATAATTTGTTTCCACTTCAAAGGTGGACATTGAAACATAATCAAATTTAGAAGGAAGGGATTTTGGAAGGAGGCAGAATTCTTCTTAGGATAGGGTAGGTAGTATTCTGGAACATTTTTTGTTGTCACACACCTCTGAAAAGAAGTGTATCCATTCTTGAGTCCTTACTATGTGGGAGTCACAGAGGATACAAGAGGCAACAAAAAGGTCCCCAATTTCACAGGGTTTTACTTTAGCAGTATAAAAGCTTTGACTCCTTTCAGGTTCACTAAAACCTGGGGTATGAGGACTGGTTTTAAAAGCCTAAGAAAACGCAGGATAGGGAGAGAATCTAGAATAGATTTTCTCCCATCCCCACTGGAAATTTAATTATATGATGAAAGCCAACAAAAAGACCAAATTTATCTTAAAGTAAATGTTCCAGTGAACTACTACTACTAGTATTCTTTATGAAAATGCTATCAGTCTTTGAAGATTGATCCTCTTGTATTTAAAAGACACACACTGTTTAATAGTTGTATGCGTGTTTGGGATCAGTATATGTGATAGATACCTTAAATAATACATTTTCTACCTTAAAGTGAAAATGCTGTGCTGTGTACAGCAGGGACAACTACCTGACTGGGAATACCAAGAAATTAAAGGTAGAGATGAAGGCCAAATGTATTAGAGAAGTTAAGAGTTTAAGGCTGGATATATGAATTAGCCTGTCACTTCCTAAGGATACATTATTTAAAAAACAAAACTGTTTTAGAATAATTTACATTTCATGGATACATTTAAAATAGTATAAATGAACAAAGAAACTAGTTCCAAAGCTCTGCTTGATTACTTCAACACTCAATACATGCAATTTATCAATCCTAGAAAGCAAATCCCAGATTTAAGTCAAATTCGCACAGTAAATAAAAATAAAACCTGCTTACATTTGGTCCTTCATGTTAATAGCTTCCTACTTTATATAGTCCTATCAAGTAGTATTTGTGATGAATATCTGAGATTAGTGATTTCTGGGTCCCCCAAATCTGTTTATGTGGAGAGGGGGGCTTACTTTAAATGGGCTATATATAGCTGAGTTCCAACTGGGCTTCTCAGTTTTCTCTAGCATTAAAAAAAAAAAAGAGCTTTAGTGCTTTTGAACACTTCAAACTTCTTGCCTGCCAGGAAAACTATGGTAGTTAAAAGTGCTTGATGCTTGTGTTAATAAAAGCCTAAAGAGAGTAAAGGAAGAGTTTGAAAAGCATTTCAACACTACAATGAACTAAAAAAGAAAAAAAATCCTTTAGCAGGTTTCCCCAACATTTTTTTTTTTTTTAAGATTTTATTTATTTGACAGAGAGAGACACAGCGAGAGAGGGAACACAAGCAGGGGGAGTGTGAGAGGGAGAAGCAGGCTTCCCGCTGAGCAGGGAGCCCGATGCGGGGCTCGATCCCAGAACTCTGGGATCATGACCTGAGCCAAAGGCAGACGCTTACACGACTGAGCCACCCAGGCGCCCCAGGTTTCCCCAACATTTTGAAGTTAACCAGCCACCTCAAAGTGTCAGAATAAAATCAAAAGTACCAATGTTTAATGTTATAGCATAAAGACAACATGACATCAAGTTTTACATAACAATTTCACATATTTCCATGACATACCAAAGGAGACAAGATTTAAAAAGCTCATTTCAATAGCTGTTATTACTGTTCCTCAAGACAAAATTCAACTTACTACACATTTAGAAAATAGAATGGTAACTTTTGGATCTAAGTTTTTCTCTAGACATAATGGTTATTCCTGACTGATTCTACATGCAATTCTAAGGTTAAAATATTAGCTACTTTAAACTGGGGTAAATTCAATGTTCCTTTCTGATTCAACATTTCAAGTTACCTATTTTTACTACCTGGCTCTATTTCTTGTGAAGAGTAATTTGGAGTTGCAGTGTTAAAAACTGCCCAGAATTCATGTTTTAAAGATAATCTTCAAGAAAAACAAAGACCACCACCACCAAGTTCCAAAGTACACCGCCACATAGCCTAAAAACTTGCCTTTCATTACAGTTACCCCATACATCTCTCACAGGCAAGCGTACCTTCTCATTTGCCAAGCAGGTTCAATTACTGTATTATATTAAAGCGTCTGTTACTATCTACTACATAGATCAAAGTCAATTCTTTCATAAAGGTATCTTAGTTTGAGGTTGGCTCTTCAATTTATAATAAAATCCAGTGGGTACCATTTAGCAAAGTATTTCTTACCTGCAATCTGCTCTTCAGTCAGTTGGTCAGCCTATAAAGAGATCACAGAGATAGGTAAGTGACTTCAGAGTATGTAGATCAGCAGTTAAGTTAAAGAACCAAGTTTAAAAACTTTAAGGGTTCACCTTGTACCATAAACTACATTTAGTAAAACACTCCTTAGTATGAGCAACAAACATAGATAGAAAATGAATACGTTTTAAGGTAGAAAATGCATATTAAGTAGATAGCTTTATCTTCAAAACTAAGCAGTCTTGACCAAGATTAATACCTAAACCCCAAGTATTATTTCAGAATACATATGAAAGTCTCAATTTCACAAATTGAAAAAAAAAGCAATTTGGCATACTAAAAAATTTAAAGGAAGTTGTTATTCTTCTAAAGCAAAGAGAGAATCCAACAAAAACACTGTTAACTTTCTCAAAGTTAAGATACCTAAACTTAAGCTCACCTCTTCTGATAAATAAAAATGTCCAAGGACTACATTCAAAATTACCTCTATAAATGGTTAAACACATCATTTGGACATGAAAATGATTTTCCAAACCTAAAACAAACAAACAAAAAACCTCAAAACACTAAGCAAAAATCCCATCTATTATAAAGATAAAAATCCAAGCTGTACCGGTTGGGGCAACATGAAAGCTACCAGTTTTTACTACTTCTCCTCACCTGCCAGGCAAATGCAAAGAATCCAGGATTCTCAACATTTGAACTACATTATTTACTAAATGTTAAGTCAAGCCATTCATTTTCTCTTCACTTTTGAAATCCCAATGTGAGCCTAAGGTTTTTGATGTTTTTAGCATACAAAGAGTCACTATTTTTGCTTTAAAAAAAAAAAAAAGGCCAGGCATTTGCTAAAGGCCCTTTATAGATATTGTTTTTATTCAATCTTCACACTAACCTTCCCTACCTTACACATAGGGAAAGAGGTTCAGGTTAAATTTCAGGGAGGAGTACAAAATTAGTAACTAGTAAAGTCAGAATTAAACACAAAGGTGTTAGATGTATTCACTGCCTATAAGTTTTAAATGCAGAGTACCATAATATACAATAAACATATCTGCAAAATACCAAGGCTCCTTTTTCTTTATGTGGGCTTCATCTTTGGACATTTCACCATTTACCAGTACATAAACCCATGAAGCAACTGCTTATGTGGTACTACCACTAATCAGACCCAGCCTTCTAATATTCCTACCTATATGGAATCAAGCATTCTGTGATTAATCCATTTATCAGTATGAAAGAATAAACACTGCCTGGTTTCATTCTTTTTAAAGAACACCTTAATGAAAAATAATAGCATAATATTTCTCTAGTGAACAGCATGAGAAAATTTGGGGAGGAACCCAGAAAGCATAAGTTTCTTTCCCTGCTCAACAATTTTGATTTGACCTCGATGCAAACTCAACTTGTTTCTATTTTAGAAAAGAAAAAAAGCAAAAGGCCTGGTAACTTAAAATTGAAGAGGCAATAATTAAGTTCAAATGCAGGAGTTAAAAAAAAAAAAAAGGATCAACTTTTATCCTTCCAAATCCCAATCCTCCATCTGATATAAAATCAGTCATCCCCTGTTTTCCCTAAGGAGTAAGATTCAAAACCCAGTAAATCCACTGACTCCATATTACTTTGTTAGAGGCTATAAAGAATTTACTTCTACTCTGATTCCATTTTGCAGGACTTCTATCATTTCTGAAAAAAGGGCAAGATGGCAGAGTAGGGAAAAAAACCATAGTGTTTTGAATCAATGCTGGACATACTAGTATCCTAGCTCTGCCACTTAAAGAGCCATGTTACCTTGGACATGTTACTCAACCGCTCATAGTCAATTTCATCCGTACAAAATTAATACCTACCTTACAAGGTTATTGCACAGAGTGAGAAGCTATGTAAAGGGCCAACCCAAAGAGTTCAGTGATAATTATTTTATATATATTAACTAATCAAAGAATCTGTAATGTTAAATATGAACCTGACTAGTTCAACTTCCACACAGCAAACATGCATGGCATCATCACCTCTTGCTTCAGAGACTAGCAGGGCCCACATTAAAGCCCTCATAGAGACTGTTATTATATGCAGGCATTTTGAAGTTTATTTTTTTCCTGGTATACTTTGTCTTTTATCCTAGTCATCTGTATACCAGATCAATTCTTAAGAAATACTTAAGTGGACCAAAATATACATATGTACATGTGTGCTTTTCTTGTCATATAATATGGAGATGCCTATTTTAAATTTACCCTTTCTACGAAGTTATTAAGTTTAAAATGTATTACTGGTACATGGAAATTTATTTAATTCACCCTTCCCATTCATTTACAACTAAGCGTTGTATAACATTGTCTAGTGTCTTTCCTAGATATCAGAATATAAAATTAAACATCATGAATAAGTATTTATTAGCCATCTTAAAAAAACAAACAAACAGCAAACCTACCATTGTTCCATGTTATCTTTGATTTAAGCTGAGAAAATATAAACTGCAAGCACGAGGTGCAGCCCAGGGACAGATGTGGCAGGTGAAAATCAGTTTAGGACTAAAGACTTAGTTAAGCTGAATGTATGGAAGGCACAGTATTGTGAAAGCCGAAGGAATGATTGCTATGCCCAGGAAAGGAAACAGTGTTGTTCTCTCAACAGGGAGGTAGGGGTGGATTTTGGGAAAGTGCATTTATATTAAAGCTAAGAAGGAAGGAAGGAAGAAAAGGATGCTAGCTATAAAACAAAACTTTAAAATTATCCAATTTTGCTTGGAAAGTCCAAATATAATGGCCCCACACTATCTCGTCCAGCTCTCCAACTCTAGGCAGACACAGTCTTAGAAAAATTCACAAAGGAGGGGTGCCTGGGTAGCCCAGTCAGTTAAGTGATGACTCTTGATTTCAGCTCAGGTCACGATCTCAGGGTTGTGATCAAGCCCCGCCTCCCCGCTGGGCATGGAGACTGCTTAAGATTCTCTCTCCCTTTGCCCCTCCCCCACCTCCCCCAAAATAAAAAAATTCCAAAAGAGCTTCAAGGAATGAACTATCAAACAGAATGCTAAGTTACTCACATAGCCTTAAAAATGCTCCTCGATTTTGTTGCAATGTTTCAAGAAACTTAAAGTTTTTCTATTTACTACTAATCCAGAGTTCAGGGTTTTAAAATAAACTTTACCAGCAACATTCAGATTAAGGCCTACTAAAAACAAAAACACACCATTCCTTAGCACTCTAATTTGTAAGCCTTTTCCAACTACATGTAAATAAATTTGGTTCTTATTTCTGTCTATGGAGAGTGCCATTTTCTTAGAACTAGAAGAATTATCCTTTTGGGAAAACTCAAGCTCATTAACATGTGTGTTTATCTCAGTAAAGAATAATCCACTAGAGAGATGACTGTTCTTACTCCTTTATTTCTACAACAATTGATAGAATTCCTCCTCCTGTTCATCACTCCAGAGAAAGCTTCCGGGCATTAGTATACTCCCAGATTCCACACCAGACCTACTGAACTAGAATCTGCATTTTG
The DNA here is from genome assembly GCF_964656455.1 of Halichoerus grypus. Classification (NCBI taxonomy): domain Eukaryota; kingdom Metazoa; phylum Chordata; class Mammalia; order Carnivora; family Phocidae; genus Halichoerus; species Halichoerus grypus. The sequence continues at coordinate 71,269,870 of NC_135721.1, read as the reverse complement.
AAGATTTGTAAACACTGAGAAACATTAATCTAGACTAATGTGTGACCTGAAAAGTGAATGCATTATGTACCTATCAAACATTTCCTAAACGGCATTCAAAGTATATATGGATACTCCTGGAGTTTATCTAGCGAATGGCAGTTTAAAAATAATCCAAAATTCTTATCTGAATAAATGTATGAATCCACAGGTTTAAAATGGAACACAAACTTCTAGCTTTCATTCATTCCTCTTTATTCCAAGTTCTATTTAGATATTACAAAGCATTAAGTAAAATTTTTTTCACAATTTCAGAAGTCAGGTATTTGTTTTACCTATATTAAAAGCCGTCTTTAAATTATTTCAGAATTAACAGTTACCTTAATTCTACAGAACAGCACTTACTATATAGCATCTTAGACCAAAAGAGAAACCATTATAATGGACAAATTACTTCATAGAAATAAGGACTTTCACTAAAGGCCTACTTTGATCATTGTACCTAAATCTAGAACTTTCTATATATTTTTAATAGGGCCATAGCGAAGTTCCTCAGTGTAACACACACTGATCTACTTGCAATTTGATACAATAATGATTATTCAGACAAGCACAAAACTTCCTACCTCTTCATATCTCCTATCACCTGGGCCCCAAGTCTTCTTAAAGCAATCCCTGGCTCTTTCAATGCACGCATAAACACTACATGTAAACCCAAGAGCTATGTGAGCAATCTTATTCCCCTTCCACACAAACTCTTATTCTTTAAACCTGATAGAGTCCTAATTTTAAATCTCCAGGTCTTATAATTATGAAGTTACCTTAGGACAACTTCCATGTTAATTTTACATAACAATGACTGTCAAATTGAACAAACTAACCGAAAACCCCCAAAGCAACAATGATGTAAACAGTAACTACAAAAGCTTATCATCACTGGCACAGGACCATGTAAGTGTAGATACAAACTGTATGCATCACTAAGAAAATCTATCCAAGTTCCTGACTCAAGTATCAGACTGATTAGGTAAAAATTGTACCATTCATTTAAATTTTTAAAAATTTACTGCGCAATTCAGAACCTTGATTACATGCATATAATGTACACCTTGTTTCATCTAAAAGTAAAAAATTCAACTAGTATGTGCAAATTCAGAATAAAATAATTTAAAATATCAAAATAGAACGAGTGCATCAAACTTAAATGAACACTAGTTTTATCCAAGGTGAATTCCTCTCCCCACACCCATACAGGCTGGAGGTTTCAGTTGGCAAGGATTCCCAACTCCTGTTTAAGATGTCACCTAGCCTTCTGGACACACCCATCGCTGTAACCACTTGGCAGACGAAAACACAAAGTAGGTATTGCAAATTACCGCCCTCATTAGATTTTTTTTTTTTAAACAGGAAAAAACAGGGGTTCCGGTCTCAAGTGACAGGAAAATGCTTTTTAAAATTCCCTGCTCCCTCTGTCCCCGGTATACTTTTCTATCACTACAGTACTTGACAGCCATTACTATATAAAAGAATTGAACTGCACGTTACCATGGTCTGGCATTTTCCGTACGGAAATACGACTCATTTTCAAGGGAGTTGGAGCAGGGGCAATGCTGTGATGATGGTTCTTTAACATTAGGAGTGCACGTGAGTACTTAAGAATAGGATATAGACACTGGCCCTTTTCAAATGTTACGGCAGGATAAAAGCGACTTTCACAACAGAACGTCAGTCACCCCAAAGCTTGCTTTCGGTAGGTGACTAGAAAAAGCCTTTCAGACCCAAGCTGGAGCTGACGACTTTCTCAAACAAGATGCGCACTCTGAGGGTGCGCCAAACTTCCAATGACAAAGCCACTTAATTTTTTTTTTTTAATGTCCAGCCTGGGTGGTGGAAGAAGGCCCCAGGACCCCAAATGCAGTGGAAAGATCAGGATCCACCGAGCGAGCTTCCTTCTCGCCACCGGAGGGGGATGGGAAACTACCGAAGTCGCCCTCCCCCACCCATTCCCAACCAGCCAGCCCCGCAGCTTCGCGGGCCGCCGAGACCTCCGCAGCCCTGCAGGTGCCAGCGCAGCAGCTGGGCGCGAGCCCAGCCGAGCGGGCGGCGGCCCCGGCCCCGCCGCCCTGCCCCCCCCCCCCCGGCCGCTCCCCGCCCAGCGCCGGCTCGGCCCACACAGCGCGCCGCGCCTGCTCGCGCGCCCCCCGCCCCCCCCCCAGCCGGCACGCGGGGGATGCGGGCTAACGGCGGCGCTGGCGCTCGCCCCGGGCCTCGCGCTCCCTCCCGCCCCCTCGGCGCATGGCGGCCACAAGCGGACAAAGGCGCTTCCTGGCGCCAGCACTAACCGTCCGTTGGGCTTTTGAATCTGGCCCCGGGACTGACCTTTCGAGATGCCCGACCCGAGGCTTTTGCCCTCCCGCTCTCCCCCGCCCTTCCACTCTCTCGTCTCCACCATGTGCTGGGCTGCCCCCCACCCCGGATCCATCAACCTCACCCAGCCAAACCCCTGAGGAGCTTCAGCGCCTCATAGGCAATGCTCCCGGCCCCCGAAACACTGGGGGACTCCTCCCTGAGGAGAATGACGATGGGGGAGCACCTGCGACGCAACTGCCCCGGTGCCCCCAGTCTCTTTCGCACCATCCCTCTGGCGAAGACCACTCCTAAAGGATGTGGGGGAGCAGCGTTCCCTTTCTTTAACAAATTTGCTTCAGCCTCGTCCCCCCTCAGGCCAAGCGCCGGCAGCTTAGCGACGCACTCACCATGCTGCAAGCGCTACCGGTCTCCAAGAAGCGACCACACAACCACTCAGCTCGCTTGCCCCACTCGGACTAATTCTCCCCCTCCGCCCCCAGCGCCTCATAAACACCTCCCTCCGCCAGATCCCTCCGCCGCATGCCAGATAACGGAACATCGCAAACGAGTCCCGGCTAACCCCCTCCTCTCTAACTCTTCTCGGGACTCCTTTATCCACTGTTATTTAGCCGACGGGGCAAGAGATAAAGGAAAGTAGGCGAACGAATGACGTAAGTGGGTTTCACTCCCCAGCGAGCCCGTTTAAAGGCCAGGGGAGTCGCGCCTGAGAGGCGCTACTTTGCGGCGCGGAGGAGAATCACTGTGGCGACTCGTGCCCGATGATCGTTGAACCGGCCTCTGATTGGCTGGTTCGTACCTGCAATGCGTCACTCGGGCTCGCAGCCGCCGCCGGGACGCGGTGCGGCTTCTGCCGTTGCTGCTCTGGCCGCGCTGTCCTGGCAACTGCGCCAGGCGGCAGAGTCTCTTCTCTTGTGCTTGGTTGGAGAATCTGCCTCCTCCACCCATCCTTCCCTCCCACACTCATACACTTTCCCGCCCCTTGTGCGGGGGTAGGCGAAAACACCTTAGGCAGATAAAGACTGACGCCGAAAGACCCCGCGCTCAGCCTCTCGGCCTTTTTCCATTTTACTCCCTCACAAAACCAATAAAAATCTAGGTAAGGATAAATGCAGTTGCTTAGCTGAGAGACGAATCCGAAAGGGCCTTCCGTTTATACTTGCCATTCTCGTTTCTTACCAGGGGTACTTTCCCAGAAAAGTCACTCAGAAACCACGGTATCCGAAATTCAGTGGGATTAGTCACCCCCAACAGCCTTTTGATATTGTGGAATAACAGGGTCCTGGTTTGGAGTCAGACCTGGGTTGGTTGGTGCACTTTCTTAGATGTGTGATCTTGGATGAGTCATTTCATCTTTAGCCTCATTTATAAAATGGAATAATAATACTTCTGTGAAAAAGTTATTGTAAGGATTAGGATAATATAAAGATTAGAGTTAATGTAAAATGTTAAAGTATCTGGCACAAGGTAAGCACCCAACAAGTGGTCGCTGTAATATACCTTCCCCTCAGGACAAATTTCCCCTTTTGGATCTCTAACCTCTCAGATTTAAGTGGACATTTTAAAAAACATGTTTAAGAGTTGGCTCCTTGGAACTGGAACCCTTGTGCACTGTTGGCGGGAATGTAAAATGGTACGGCCACTGTGGAAAACAGTATAGCAGTTCCTTTAAAAATTAAAAGAGAATTACCATATGATCCAATAATTCCACTTCTAGGTATGTACCCAGAAGAACTGAAAGCAAGATCTTGATAATGGTATGCCCATATTCAAGGCAGCATTATTCGCTGTAGCTGAAACTTGGAAGCAACCCAAATGTCCATCAGTAAATAAATGGATGAGCAAAATGTGGCATATAAGTACGTCAGAATATTATTCAGCCTCAAAAAGGAAATACTACAACATGCTGCAACATGGATGAACCTTGAGGACATCATGTGGTAAGTGAAATAAGCTAGTCACAAAAAGATACTGTATGATTCCATTTATATGAGGTACTTAGAGTAGTCAAAATCAGAGACAGATAGTAGTTTACCAGGGGCTTACCAGTAAGTTGTTAGATAGTGGTTACCAGGGTCTGGGACAGGGGGAATGGGGAGTTACTGTTTAGTGGGTATGGAGTTTCAGAGCTACAAATGAAAAGAGTTATGAGATGATGATGTTTGCACAACATTATGAATGTATTTAATACCACTGAACTGTACACTTAAAAATGATTAAGATGGTCAATTTTATGTGTATTTTATCACACACACACATTTTTTTTAACTAGCTCATTGGTCCCACCCCAGAAAAGCAAGGGTAGGCATATTTAATAAGCAGATTGTGAACACCTGTGTGAATTTGATTTGACTACAATGTAATTGTTACCCATAGAGGGGGTTTACAAGGCGCGGAGGTTCCCAAAAGGATTTCTAAAGAAGATAACTCCTAAACTGAGTCTGATATGATAAATGGCCTAGGCAACAAGCAACGGGCAAAGAGGAAGACAGAAGCAAGTTCTAGATGAAAGAAAGAACAGAGCAGAGGCCCAGAGACATGCGATTGCATGTCATGACAGAGGAGCTGCCAGCAATTAGGCATTACTGGACCCAGCCAAACACAGGAGAGAGTTGCTGGGAAGTTAGAAAGGAACTAGGGTTATATGCTCAAACTGCAGATCCTCAAGAAGGTTGTTGGTAGAGCTGTTGTCCAGAAAGAATCATCTTAGGCCACAATAAGCCTAAATTTCCCAGTAAAAAGCATAGGCATGTGGACCCTTGAAACCTAAGTGAGCAGCATTTTTAGCAGGCCAAGGTGAAATCTTGCCTACTGAGAAGGTTGCCCAGCAAGACCAAGATGTTCTGTAACTGCTATCTGCACATACTTGGAAAGCTCCCGTGGAATTTAACCTCTTTTAGCCTATTTAGACATTTCTTCATACCATCGAAAGTATTTCCTAGGCCAGGGATGGATCCTCTTTCTTTCAGTCATGCAAATCAGACATATAGTAAGTGCTCTTTCAATTAGTGTTGGCAGCACTGTGACCTTCCTTTCAAGTGAATGACTCTTTAATGAAAACTCAGGACCCCTGTGCTTCTATTGTCCTTGCTAATGTAGTGATGTAATGAGGTGGGATCGGAGGAGGTAATTAGCTTTATCCCACAAATAAAATACCATAGACAATGTTACTTAAAAGTGGGTACCTCTGCTTCGGAATCTGAGCTGGAGACAAGAGCCCTAAGGCCACAGTTCCACTGGTTTGTGTTCTGGTAGCTTCCAACTCTTTCCAGGGTATTCCTCAGAAATTTGTCTCTGACTCCTCCTCAGATGGAAGAGCCATCAACAATCTTTTCTCTCAGTCACTAAAAATATTCTCTCTTCACACAGTACCCCATAAGTATGCATGATTTTACATATGAAATTTTTAATGATAGGAAATTGAATGACAAAATGAATGATCACCTCTTCTAGAAAATGAATTTTTAAGAGGATTGATGTGTAATGTATAACAAGCACAAGCTTAAGTCTAACATACAGGTGCATGCTTAGCATTGTATGTATTGAATCAATAAGCTTTTAAACAAATACTTGGTAATGAAATATACCTGTTATAGAGACTACAGTAAAGTTCTTGGTTTCTTAGGCTCAATTTCAGTAAGGCCTCTCTTGCAGAAACTTCCTTGCTGACCTCTCCAAGAACGAAAATGAGAAAAAAGTCAAGACTTACATTTAAAGCCATTGTGGTTTATGTGTATTTGAGACTGTTCCAAGTCAATTTATTTATAGAGCATTTGTCTTCCACGAGATGACATACAGTGCAGCCTGACTTTGGCAATTGCCAACTGAGAAGCAATGTTGATGACAGCCACCACACCTCGGCCTAGGAGGTGGTTGGTTGTCTTTCTGTGCCCCCCTCCTGACTGGTGAGACCTCACAGCTTGCTACCTTTGTCCATCTTGGGAAAATGAGAATGCACTTCCTCTCCAGGCCCCAGTTCCTCAATTTGCAGAACACAGATAACACAAGCCCTATCCTTTGATACTTCCTTCCATAGCTTCTCTCCTCCAGCCACCTGTGCTAACCAACAAGGGCAGAGGATGATCAGACCAGCATTCTTGATTGTAGGGCCTGTGTGATTCTTGACAGGTGAAAGAATTAAGCCCTAAATGCCTTAAGGCATCAATAGTATGCATCAGCTTCTCTCCTTTGCATCTAGAATGGCACTTGTTGTGTGTCAATTTTGAGAGAATTGAGAAAATAGTACTCAAATCATTTTCTTGTTCTGTGGATCGGATAAGGAGTCCTGGTTGAGAAAGTGAAGCTATCCTTTTCCAGGATTATGGGGCAAAACAGAACTGGGACAGGAATCCAACCACGTCATGAGAATGTCTTGCCCATAGCATTCTCAGTTCAATAAGGGATAAAGAGAGTATGGAAAGAACATCTGTCATGGGCTTATGCTCATATACACACAGGAAAAATTGAGGGTTATTAGCTTTGATATTGACACTCTGCTTTTTATTCATTTACTCATTCAAAAATTTGAGATGTCATTTTAGGATGACCATCCAGGTTTGCCTAAAACTGAAGGGTTTGCTGGGACCCAGGACTTTCAGTGCTAAAAACAGACAGTCCCAGGCAAACCAGGATGATTGGGCACCCAAGAAACTGTGACTGCTCAATCAATAAATACCAGTAGCCTATTATTTGCTGAATGTGCAATGATAAGAATGAGCACAGGAGACCATGGAAACATGTAGGAGGACAACCTAATGGGCAAAGGGAGGACTTCCTAGAGAATGTGATCCATAGAAATTTGAGTAGAAATGGAGAAAAAGGAAAAGATGTTTGAGGCAGAGAGAAGAAGCACAGAGGAATGGAGACATCATCATTGCCACCTCCATCATTGACATCATTAGTAGCACATTCACAGCAACTGGTGACTGGGTGCTCACGGTGGACCAGGCACTGTGCTGATCACTTTACATGCGTTGTCCATTTGTTGACCATTCCATTCCTCTTGAAACACTCTTCTCACTTGGCTTTGGGAACAACCCCTTGCTAGTACTTCTCCTACCACTCTGGCAGTTTCTTTCAAGCTCCTTGACTCCTTCACCTGTTGCTTAAAAGATGGTGTTCCTCCAGGTTTAAGCCATGGCTCTCTTCCTTGTGACTTTTGACACCTGCCCTGGGCAAACTCTCCACTCCCATAGCATTGACTCTGTGCCAATGACCTCTAAATATGGATGGCCAGAGTCTTTCCTAAACTCCTGATCAGTATTTCCAATCACTCAGGCCAGCCCTTACATGACATGGGCTCAGTCAGGAGTACAAACTGAGGCTTATATAACCTATGTTATAAATGTTAAAGTTGTGCATCAAGCTAACAAACAGATATGTTCTATTCTCCTACCTTGACAGATAAACTTTCATAACAATCTGGATGGCCATGGCCAATTTTAGTACCTTGGATTTATATACCAAACTATGGAAGTATAAGGAAGCCATCCTTTAACCCACAGCCCACCATTTCTCTTCTCATCCCCAGCTCCATCCACACTGTGAGAGGTCTTGCATTCACTTGTATGGACACTCTAGTCCTGAGCAGGCTCCCATCAATAGCCCCACAAATGGCTGCTTCTTGTCCATCCCTCAGGGCCTAGAGACATGCACCCTAGAGACACAGTGTGCTCTCTGGAAACACAGTTGCTCTCTGGACCTGAGGAAAAAGCCTACACGGGCCCCGGAAGCAGCCTCAGTGCTATCTGACCAAGGAATCCTGTGATCCTAGGGACAAAGAGTAGTCTTAAGGGGTGGGGGAATGTAGGCTCTAGGTAGGATGTCCCCTTGGCCCTTTGTGTAGAGGTGCATCTGAAGCAGGGTCATAACCAGGCTCTCTAAAGTAAGGCTAAGCCAGGGCCCTCTCTTGCAGTCCTGAAAATGCCTACTGCCAACTCCTTGTGGAGGTCCTCAGGCCTTAAAACCACATCCAAACTGAACCTATCATATTTTCACCCCAACCTGCTCTCCTCTACTCTGGCTTCATCAAAAAGCACCTCCCTCCACCCTATCACCTAAGCCACGCTGAACAACTTGCAGATATCTGCATGCACTATGCTGTTTTCCCAGTCCTCATCTTTCCTCATGCTGCTCCCTCTGCCTAGAACCTTCTTTCTCCCTTTCCCACTGCCTCCTGCACATCCCCTCATCCTTGGCCCAAGTATCATATCCCCTGTGATATCTTCCTAATCCACTAGCCCTTTCCCCTTGACTCATAGAGAAATAATCACTCTCTCTCAGAATAACCTTATAACACCTTATGGTACTATGTCCTTAGAGGTTGGTGGTGCCAACTAGACTAGTCCCGTGAGGGACTGTAATTATATTTGCCCCCTCACCACCTTGCTTGGTGCTGGGACACAGTTGATGCCCAGTAAATTATTTTTTTCATTTTATCAAATGAATAGATAGATGAATGGACAAAGATACTCTCATTTTGCATATGCCCTCTTCACATGGCTTTTAAAAAACAGATTATTACAAAGTGTAAGTTGTCTTATAAATAATAAAAACAGAGAAAGTAGCCAGCAGGACAATTCTCAACTTCTAATGTAAATTACTATTTAAAGTCAATTTGAAAATACTAAATATATATTAAATCAAATGTAATTTTCATCTTACTTGGAATTTTTTATGTCATTGTATAATAATTGTTTATGCAATTTTTAAATTATATTTTTTTCTCATCTTATTTAGAGAATTTATGGTTCAGACTGCATTAGCTTAAAGAAATAAGAATTAAAGCAATTAACCACCACATAATTAAGTTTTAAAAATTGTGATTTCAACTGTGAATGGTTTCACAGAAAAGAGGTGATTTATGTCATGGTTGGTATTGTACTGACAGCATGGGGGCCTACATGGAGGTGTGAATTCTCTGCGACCTCAAATTTTAACCTCAAATCTGTACCTCAAATTTTAATATCATTTTTTTCATACTAGCTTGGTTTGTGATTATCCTTTGGTTTAAAAAATCAGGATTCCCATTCTCAAGACTCTAAATTTGGCACTATTGGGGTCTTCTCTTCCGATTCCCCATCTAACCATCTAGCCAATATTTCTAGGTTCTGCTCATGGACCTTGTAGTAGTAAATCATTGTCTGCTTTGAAAAAAGATTTCAAAATGTTCTAAACTTAACTACCTACTTGCCTTTTTTCTTCCCTTCATTTTCATATTTCAATTTTCTTTATAGTATGCTCTGAATCATACTATCTACTATATCTTCCATGAAACTCTTGATAATAATTTCATTTTGGAAGCCCATCCACCACTTTGCTCTCTGTGTGAGATTCACCAACCTCTCTTCTGTAGAGAAACCAAGAACCAGGGGCCAGTCTGTAAAGAAGGTATACAGCTTGATGTGGCTATGGAATCAGATGCACCCTACTAGAACTTGATTAGAAAGCTATGAATCCAGTATCTGGATTTGCTAAATTCCTCATGTTATTTGTTTTATTTTGATGCCCTGAAATCATATTAATAAAAGAAAGTATACTTGCTGGGGAATTATCACCCCTTGTGACTTTCCACGGTCTTTCCTGGAAGGAGGGAGGCCAGTTTCCCCTCTGCATGAGAAAACGGGAGTTGCATTAGGGAAAACATATTGTTTATTTTACTGCCACATTATCACTTTCGTTGGTTCCAAAGTGTAAAGAGTCACAGCCCCTGCCACTCATGGGGGGGGGGGGGGGTAGGGTGGCAGAGACATAGATATGCTGCTATTACAATAACAGGATTGATTAGGAATGAAAGAGCTGCTTTTTTCCTGGATGTAAGCTTTTTTTAAACTGCCAAATATTTCCTCAGAAATTTAGTTCTCAATTTATTTTGAAAAATTTCAAAAGTACAGAAAAGTTGAAAGAATGGTACAATAAACTATTCATATGCTATCCACTTCGATTAACTACCACAATGGCTAGCATTTGCCACATTTGCTTTCTCTTTCTCTGTCTCTCTACACACACACACACACACACACACACCAATCTACAAATTATTTTTGGATGAAACATTTGAAAGAAAGTTGCTGGCATCGTACTTCAGCCCTGAATTTCAGCATATTTCTCCTACAAATAAGGATATTCTCCAACAAAACCACAACACTGGTACCACACTTTTAAAAAATTCTATAAATATTATCTTTGATCCAATCTCTACTTAAATTTCCCTAATTGTCTCCAAAATTATTTTATAGCTGTTTTATTTTTTCTAACTAGGATCTGAAAGGGGTTGCACTTTGCAAGGTGACATCTCTTTAGACTTCTAATTTTACTCTAGATAGTTTCCCTACCTTTGTTGTTCACGACATTGATATTTTGAAGGATCCAGAACAGTTTTCTTTTACAATGTCACATTCTAGATTTGTCTGATTGCTTTCTCATAGTATTATTTAACAGTCTGCTCTATCCCCTTTATTTCCTATGACTAGAATTTAGGACTAAAGACTTGACAAGATTCTGGTAGAAGACTTTTGGCAAAAATACTTCATAGGCAATATTGTGTATTTTATACCATATCATTTCAAGAGCACATAAGAGCCATTGTTTCATTCTTAATGATAATAAATTTGATCACTTAGTTAAGATGGCATCTACCAGACCTCACCATTGTAAGGGTGTGTTTTCCACATTTAATCGATAAGGAACCTGTGGGGTGATACTCTGCCAGCATGTAAATATCCTTTCTCTAGCAGCTCTTCACCTATGATTTTATCATGCATTGATGATCATTGTCTGATAATATAGTTTTGGTCTTTTTAAGATTTATTTATTTATTTATTTGACACAGAATGAGAGAGTGCACACAGGCAGAGGGAGAGGGAGAAGCAGGCTCCCTGCTGAGCAGGGAGCCTGATGCGGGGCTCGATCCCAGGACCCTGGGATCACGATCTGAGCCAAAGGCAGCCGCTTAACTGACTGAGCCACCCAGGCACCCCATTGTCTGATAATATAGTTACACTGAGGGTTGCAAATGGTTTTTTTAATTCTATGATCCCTTCTATATGTATTAGCTGGTATTCTTTTTGCAAAGAAGTTTTCTTTCCCTCTTCTCTCCTTTTCTGAGCATTACTATTAATTGTGTTTTTTTTTTTAATTCAGTGTATTATAATAAATTACATTTATTTTAGGTTTGGGTGCTCACGTTGTCCCAAATTTAGCCAATATTGGCTGTTTAGGCCAGTTCTTAGGTTCCTTTGGCCTATCTCTGTCAGTTTTTGAGTAGTTTGTTGCTTTCTGACACAAAATATTCCAGGCTCACCTTCTACTCTCTCTGCCTGGATCTAGAATCAGCCATTTTATTCCAGGATCCTCAGAGAAGTTCAATGCGTCTCATTCCAAACTTGTAAAAAGTCATCATTCTGTATTTGTTGCCCTCAGCCTATCTGTAAACACTTCAATGGCTTTCCCTCGATCCTCAGAAGTTTTTCTTCTCAGTGCAGCTTTTATTCTGGACCCTTGCTCTCAGTGCTGGGTTCTTTGTGTTTTCTCTGTGTAGCATCTCCTTCAGTCCTTTCCAGAGGTGTCATACTTGTGTCATATTTCCCAAGGTGTAAAATGTGAGTACTGGGTCAGACTGGAAAATGGATAATATCACAAAGCTTGTTTGGAAGCTGCAAGTGAAAGGCCTAAATAGGCATGGCCAGGACAAGAGAAAAGCAAGACCTTCAGCCAGCAGGAGACAGGTGCAACTGCCCTCAGCCGAGAGGCCACAGCTTCCCGCAGTAGCCCCTCTGATCCTCACACCTGCTTATTTCCCCGAAGGCAGAGAGGACTTGGGGCAGAACAGGAGTTTTGCTTTAATCTCAGAGTTCAGTATTTGGGGTAGAGTGACCCCCAAGGTCAGGAGAGACAAAAGGAGATAGCTATTACTCTAGGTCCCCAAAGACCTTCCCAATATTATATGAACCCATAGGACTGTCATTTTGACTACTTGTACAGGAAACTCCCATGTTAACTTATCTCTTGGGTTCATGTTCAAGTTTATTTGAATATATTCTGTCTGGACTTACTATATCTTTTAGTAATAAATAGAATTGGAATAATTTTACTTACCAGTGATTTCTAATTATCTTTATCATATTAAAACTCTTAGACCAGAGGTCTCCTTCAGCTGTGTCCTTCTGTATCTGGTGGTGTTATCTCCCACAAGCCCTGCATTATACTTCCCCCACCGCAGCCAGTGTCTCTTGGTCTATACCTTCTCCTGTCTCCCAGTCATTTGACATCATATAGAGGACACATCACTGCACAGGGACTCAGAGGTAGGGATTTGTATCCAAGTCACCATCAACTGCTCTGTGATCTTGGGGTAATTTTCATAACCTCTCTGGACCTCAGATTGCATATCAGTCACATGATCTCTTGATTTTGAGGTCCCTTTTAGTAAAGGTTGAAGGGGAGAAACATCCTTAGAATCTTTTTCCTCAAAATATAGATTGTTTTGAGTGGGAAGGGATTTCACAGGTTATTTAATATAACTGTCTAATGAGGAAATTTAGTCCCTAAACATGAGGGAATTGCCCAAGGTCCTGTACGTAGTTGAAGGAAGAGCCAGGTCTAGAACCCAGTTTCCCTGACTACCAAACTAGTCCCTTCTATACTGTACACGACTGACTCCCACCACCACCCTCTTTAAAATTCTGCTCTCTAACCCAGCCATAGTAACTCCAGTAACCCCCATCTCCCACCCTTCTCACCTCTTTGTATGTGTTTTTATCACTTCTGATTATAGTCGTAGTTACTAACATTTTTCAAATACTAAATTCTAATTTCTGTGCTAGCCATTTTATATTTCGTATCACATTTAATCCTCATGGCAAACTTATAGAGTCAGTTCTACAATCATCCAAGTTTACAGATGGAATAGCTGAGGCTTAAAGGATTTACATAATTTGCCCAGTCACGCAGCTAGTAGCTCTCAGAATTAGATTTCTCACTCATCTCTGCCTGACGTCCACACCTATCCACAGCGCTTATCTGCCTATGAATACAGTTTACAGTCACTCACCCATTCACTGCTTGCTAAGTACCTACTAGTACCCAGCACCATTCTAGGCACTATGTGAAATAAAAAGAAACAGAAGTCCCTGTTCAAACTGGAGATGCAAAATCTATCAATATGAAGAAACAACTAGAACGCAATTCAAGGCAACATGTATGATACAGGAATTCCAAGTCATTCTTTTTTATGTCAATAAACTAAAAACTTTCTGAAGGCAGAGTTCAATCCATGGTTTCTAGAATACAGTGGCCTCCAGATGGATAGTGGAGATAATCTCTTGTCAGATAAAAAAAAAATAGTGGTCGGAGTTGAGAAAGTAGGTTTATGCTGAGAGTCGAATTAAAGTCATAAATTTATGTCAAATTTGCAGGTCCCACAGCCACAGGAAAAGTTGAGTATCTACTATATATGCTAGGTGCAATAATGGACACCAGAAAGACTCAAAGACAAGGAGGACAACTAGGACATTCAGACCAATCAGAGGTAAGGCTGGATTGGGGTCCATACAGTGCCTTATTGCTGGTGTGATCAGAAGGGGCTGGGCTTTAGGATTATTTGAAGCATCTTGGGAAAAGAGAATTATCTTCCAATGGGAGGTGGAAAATGACAAACTTGGATGTTGGGGTAGTTTAAAAAGAGGAGAGGAAGTTTTGGGTTTAAGTAGGAACTTAGAAAGTAGATCAGCAGTCTTCCAGCCTTCTCACCACCCTCCACATCAAGGGGCAGGCTCCTTCAAGATGGGAATTTGACTTGCTTTTATTGTACTGCTTTTTCTACACTGACTCATTCTTGAGGTTGCTACACCTTTTTGAGTGAATAGTTTAACTATGTATCTTGGCTAGTCTTCAGAATTATCGAGTCAACTTCAAATCTTAAAGGCAATAAATTTAAAATCAGTTTAGTCTGTGACCCAATTTAGTTTGATCTAAGATATTCAAGTCTCTTTGTTGGAGACTGCTTGAAAGTTGCTGAATTATGGTGTGAACATACTACTGTCATTAATGGTGGAATCCTTTCTTTCAAAAGTGACATTGGGTAATGACTTCCTCTCCACTAGAACTCTGTATCTTTCTGTCTGGAGTTTTATGATATAGTAAAATAACAACAACAACAAACAGGGTTTCCTGGGGAGAGGTAGAATCTATTCTCTTTAGGCAATTAGCTTTCCTAGCTCTTTAGACAATCGCTTTAATATATGAAAATATGCCAACTGGCCTTAAGACAATGAAAATAAATGGCCTCCCAAGGTTCTCCCCAGCCTCAGCATTCTGAGATACTTCACGTGGATACTAATTCCCTTTTCAGTGTTTTCATTTGTGCAGTGCATTATTCCAATAGGCACTGGGCTATAAAAGTCACAGTCCTTTTGTGAAAGGATTGAAATTGAACAGGCTTTTACAGTATATGGCAGGCTCTGGAGGGCCGTCTCCAGAGAGGCTCCAACTCTACTGACAGGCTGCCTTTCTACAAGGGTCTGCTATATCTAGTTTTCTAAATTATAAATACAAAATGTTCCCCTTTGAAGGCAATGTGTTGATAGTTCTGCAGTATGCAGTGATCTAATAACCAGAGAGAGTCTGTTACCATGCAACAAAAGCTAAGGTCGATTATGATTCCCCATCAGTGACCCACAGCATCCCTCATGTCTTTCACAGCAGTCTATTTTGAGAGCAGACCCTTTAAGATTTTTAAAGGGAACCAGAATTATCATTCAAATGATAAACTGCCGCACAGACAGACATTCTCTTATGATTCATTGAAGTGCAGGTCATAAGAGGTTATATATTTGGTCTCAGTGTTTATTAAAGAAAGTGAAGACAAATAGATCAGAGAACAAATCGAATGTTGCACATCATAGATGCCAAGCTCAACAGAATGATGTTCCAATATTAATATGTGGGCTACATAACCCCACTGGGCAAAAACATGTTTTATTCAGGAAAATAACAAATCAAGTAATCTCTCTATAGAAAGCCATTTATAACTCATTTGGAAATTGAATTCATAATCTTTAATAAAGCCTGTTTATACCAACCATGAAGGAGTTTCAAATAAATAAAACTGAAAGCAATGATAAATTAACTTCCTAGCCTTTATACGTTTATTACATTGTAATCATTCAAACCCACTGAAGTCAAATTTGTTTTTCCAGTTTCCTAAATTCAATCCAATGAGCTCCTGGTTCTTACACAAAACCAATTCATATTGTCAAGTGACAGCAAGAAAAATGAATATTATGTTGGTTCTTACTATCCAAAGGGACTTTACTAAGTATAAGTAATGATATAGGCTCTTACCATCTATAGATCTATTATTTAAGGTAAATTCTAGTCATATGCTCTGATATCCTTAAAATGGCAATGAAATAAAAAGCCGACCCTAGGGATTAGGTCATATCCAGCATGTTAAAACAGATCCCTAGGGCCTTGGTCAGGAAATAAAGAGCTGTGCTAGAATTTTATTGAAAAATCGTGATGACAGAGCCCTTTCCATTTACAAATCACAGTTTATCAACATCATCGAATCAGTGGCTGGAAATGAATGGAGAGGTGGTCTCCTTTTGCTCTCTGCTTGGCACCCGGCTTTAGGTAACGCAGTCACATCACTAGTTACAAATCAGGTCAGGAGACTCTGCTCAGAAAATTCCCTAGGATGACAGGGTTCCTCCTCGGCAGAGGCCCAAGCTGGGCCGAAGCTTCCCTGCTGCTGCCCGCTGCAGACCTACTTCTCGCTGATCCACTGTCAGTCTCTAGGACAGGCTCTGTGTAATCCAGGCACTTCACTCATTCCACTCTGCCTTTGTTTAGAGTTGAGGGAAGGGAGGGATGATGATTCCTCATGGGAGAATGTGGGAAGAAAGGTAAACAGTACATGTGAACTGCCTAGAGCTGCCTAGAGCTTCCTAGAGCATTCTCTCCTTCCCGTTTAAGGGGCAAATATTTACCGAGCCTGGATTCTGCGCATAGCATTGTCCGCAGCTGGTAATGGTGTCACAGGCCTCAGAGCGACGACCGAGGAGGCTTCCCACTTCACCTAGCTGGCCTGATGGGGGACGGGGAGAAAGGATTTCAGAGGCAGCAGACCTGATTCGAACGTCCTGGCGCCACGTCACAGCTGTCGCGTCAGTGAAGCACTACCTCTCTGAGCTTCAGTTTCCTCGTCACGCAGGAAAGGATTAGAGCACGTACTCTGGAGGGTGATGTGAGAGTGAGACCTAGTGTACATCAGGTGCCTGGCACTGCCCAAACGTTCTTGCCACCATCCTGCCCTCATAACCCCCTCCCTTCCGGACCCCATATTGGACAGAATGCTCTGCATCCAGAAATGCAGCCCTTCCACTCTCCTTCCTGGGACTTGTCTTATTTCGGGTCAAAGTTGTGCAGTCTTTGAGAGCAGGAGCTGTGTCTTGCCCAGCTCCGCATGTCCCCCAGGACCAGCCCCAGCTTCACTGAGGGCCTTTGAATAACACACAGACTGCCTGCTCAGAAGCGAGAGTGCCTCCCCCACCCGCCTCTTTCTCTTCTCTGCTGCAGTCAGGCCTGCAGCCCAAAAAAGCCCAGGATCTCCCCCATCATTTCCTGCAGCCTCCACACTCCTGAGCAGCGGCAGAGGGGAGAAGACAGGGAGCTGCTCCAGACCTACACTGCTACACAGGGTCCCTCCCCAGCCTCCTGAGCTGAACCCAGCCCACATGCCTTTAGGGGAGTCTTATGGGGACCAAGGGATGGGGAGAGCGACCACATATCCACAGAGTTCATAGAGAGAGCTCCCAGCCACACCTCAGTCTGTCCCCTCCCACAGCATTAAATTCACAACACTCCTCCTCCTTGTGGGTGGGACCAGGGGAATGAACTACCTTTACTAAGCATGACTGTGGCCCAGGAACTATACCTAATTAACAAAGGTTGGCTCAGTGCTTCCTCAGAACATGGGATATAGGATACATCTTATTGGCCCCATTTTACAAATGAAGAAACTGAGGCTAAGAGAGGTTAAGTCGGTCCTCCAGGTCATAGCCAGAAAGTACCTGGGCCAGGATTTGAGGACCCCAGGCTGTCTGACCCCCAGCTCACCCCCTCAGCTTCAGCAGGCTGCTTTGCTGGCAGATGGCGGGGAGGGAGCTGACTCATTGGCTTTTGATTCATTCAGTCCTCTTTTCTGCATTAGCACTGCTGAAGCCTAATGAACAAATGTTGCATTATGCATTTCTCACTTTGCAAACATCCACATGAGGCTGCTTGCCTGCAAGCCCAAAGAGTCACAACATTTTCAGGTGACATATTGACAGGCTAGCTTGTGGATAAGTTAAAAAAGAATGTTAGAGTTCTTAGAGATCATCTAAACTGTGGATTCTTAAGCTGGAGTTCAAGGGAGGACCTTGGGGAGTCTGGAAGACCCTGAATTTACATACATTTTCCTAGGCCAAAGGTCTAGAACTTTCACCAGATTCTCAAACAAGTTCTAAGTCCCACAAGGTTAAGGTTAAGAACTGTGCACAGTCTAGCCAAACCAAACTGCTCATTCCCAGGCTTGCTCCTGCCACTGCTCCATAAGGCAGCACAATTTGTGATAGAGAAAACCCAGAACTAAATACCAGAAGCAGAATCTGAGCTCTGAATCTTCTGGCAAACATTTTAAAGATTCATGAATTATTAAGATGGCTAATTAAGTCAACCTTCACCAGAGAATATTTGCTTTTTCGTCATAATGGAGCTCACTGTGAAACCTGACTTCATTCTGTCATTTGCTTAAACATAAGGTCAGCTCCCTTTGTTCTGCCTTTGCTGGTCTAGGAAGAACTTTGAGTGGTCTGCCATGTTAAATAGTAGCAGCCACTGTGTGTACCTCAGTGTACACAGCAGGGAGGCTTGAACCCATTTGCTCTTCTTTGCTCTGCAATTCTCTCCTCCGTCGTCCACGTCAACCATGCCTATTCCCACATCTTCCCCTTGTACCAGGACGGTGCTCCCCCAAGAACACTGTGAGTGAGTGGCCTAGAACCAAAAATATACAAGGATCATCAAGTCACGGTCCATTGTAAGGTTGTACTAGCCTCCCTACATTTTGGAGCACTTTTTTTTTTAAGATTTTTATTTATTTGTCAGAGGGAGGGAGAGAGAGCCCACGAGCAGGGGGAGTGGCAGGCAGGAGAAGCAGGCTCCCCACTGAGCAAGGAGCCCGATGCAGGACTCAATTCTAGGACCCTGTAATCATGACCTGGGCCGAAGGCAGCTGCTTAACCGACTGAGCCACCCACGCGTCCCCATTTTGGAGCACTTTTACCAAGTATCCTCTTCCCTCCTCTCCAGACTTGAATGCTACTTTCAGGACTCCTCTCCAATTCCTCATCCTTTATGAAACCTATTTATTTTATCTGTGTCTATTTCATCAATTTCCAACTAGATAATAAGCCCTTGAGGGCAGGAACTTATTTCTTTCTTCTTTTTTTTTTATTAAGGATTTTATTTATTTATTTGAGAGAGAGAGAGAGAGCATGAGCAGGGGAGAGGGGCGGATGGAGAGGGAGAAGCAGGCTCCCTGCTTAACCAACTGAGCCACCCAGGTGCCCCTTATTTTTTTCTTCTTGTAATGTATCTACCAACAGGTTTTGTATCAAGCTAAATGCCAAATAAAAACTATATTGACTGAGAAGTAGGCTTCTCCCTACCCCCATAGTCTTTGAAGTTGACCATTTGGCAACAGGGTCTATTGCAAAATGAAAATATAGGACCCCAGCTGGGAGTGGAAAGAAATTAATCTCCCCCTTACCATAGGCCCTCTGCACCAACCCATGGTCAATAGGTGACTTCCTGAGAGATTATAACCTTCATGCTGGATGCACTCAGTACCTGAATCAGAGGATGCTCCTAAGTTGCTGATCAAATTCACTGTGGCACTGCCAGCCCGGGGCAGGAATTACTACCACCTTGCCCTACCATGAGATGCCCTGGAATGCACACCTAACCTGACCCTCCTCACACCTGTCCCCAGATCCATGCCATGAATAGAGGGCAATAGTGACACACAGGCCTCCCCCCACTGATGTGAAGTCGTCACCAACCCAGGTGGAGGGTGGCAGCAATTACGAGGCAGGGGTGGGAAAAGGGAGGCCAGGTGAGGCTCAGGTCACTAGGGGACAGGGAACAGATGATCAAGAATCCACCCCAAAAAGGCAGGAAGGTGTAGGAAGACAGGACTGTAGGAGAGTCAAGGCTCTAAGCCCCTGGGCACATGCTCCATTGTTCCATTAGACTTCACTTATAGAACACAAATTTAAAATTAAATTACTAACAGTTTCAAGATGGCAAATCCATCAAACCCCAAATATGGAGCCCTTCTGAGTGAGAGGCCCTGTGTAACACATGAGGCCAGTCCCACTGCTTCCTAAAATCTTTGGTATAACTCGACTTGTAAAAATACAGAGGAACAATGGGCAATTCACTTAGGGATTCACAGAGTTACCTCATCTACTATTCTGTATGTGCACAAGGATTCATGACTTGGAAATGTATCTGTAGGAAGATGAGTAAAATTGGCCAGTAAAGCACTTATTTAATGTTTAGCAACCAGATATACAGCTTTGATGGAAAATTCTGTTGTTTGTAGGTTGATTTAGCCATGACCTGCCTCCCCTTTTCCTTTGGAAATCATTCCCCTTCTTAGTTTCCATAAAGTTCAAGAATCCTTAATGTTTATCAGAACAGAGATGGTTAAGACAAATTTTACTCAATTCATATGAGGCCTCAACAAGAAGATTAATGCAGCATCACACTTTGGTTTTAAACCCAGTGTTAACCACTGTAAGCTGTGTACTATTTTTCTCTCCCTCACATCTTTAATTCATGACTGTAGCTGAATATTTATCTTAAAAAGATTTTTTAAAGGTTGATTGATCCAACTGGCATTGGCCTGGATCAGATCCCATGATGGATAATGCTTTTTTTTTTTTTTTTTTTTTTTTAAAGCATAAGCAAGCAGACCCTTTCCATAATAACTAAAGACTTGATAGAGTAAAGTGGCCTTTGAGAGCTGAATTTCTGAACTGGACTAGGGTAGGCTCTGCTGGGTATTTGCACTGATGACATCTGGGGAAGGGAACTGGGTGCTTCAGTTGACTCTGAATTCCTGTTTCTTCTTTTAAGCATCCTCTGACTTTGACTGAGTGTGTGTGCCTCATCCAGCACCCAGCTGCTAGGGTAACATCTGTGAGCTGCTAATTAGTTGGGGAGTTTTGTAACCCCCAGGAGTGAGCTGTATTGCCTAATAATTGTGACAGAACAAGAGTCTCAGAGTGGAAATGAATTGTGGGATGCTGGACAGTTTTGCATATTGGTGTCTGACTCCTGGGAACAAGTTCCTCTGTGGTTGCTAATTCCTACTCATCTGCAAGCATTTCCAGGAACAGAGAAGGTTTAATTTATCTCTGGGTGTCTACTACATAGTTAGCATTCAATAAATGCTTATCGAATTGATACTTCCCCCACCTCTCTTCCTTTTCTGCAGTTTCACCTCCTGATTCTTCCCCTAGGAGCTAATGTTAGTTTCACTGGCCACATCGTTGCTAGAGATTTTCCAAGAAAATCTTATTCATTGCTTCACTGGTTTGATGAAGCAGTGGCACTTTAAACACACTTTCCAGACCAATATGAGTTCAATGGATTTCTTCTTTTTTAGGCTTTCCTACCACAAAGGCAACTTCTAATCCTAGGGGCCTCTGGAATGGCAGGTGACCCCTTTCTTCACTAGCTAAGGAGATCACTACTAGGATCCGTTGACCTTTTGTCTGTGGATTGTTTCTCTCAGCTGAGACAAGAATTACATTATAGGCCCAAATCCCCATTAAGCCAATTTTCATTTTCCCTCTGCTTTCATGGAAAGCAGTAATAAATCTTGTTTTGTGGGGCCTCTGCCTCCTTATTCAGTCCCTAAGCTAATAAGATCAAGACTATTCCTGAAATTAGATTAAATAATTGGCTCTCTTCTTTCTAGAAGTTTTGGAGCTCTTCTGACCTTTCTTAAAGAGGCAGAAATTATCTTGTTTTTTCTCTCTCATTGGCCTTTGACTATCCTGTCATTCAAAAAACAAAAGTAAAAAAGAAGACATGGGATAGAGAATGGAGGAAAACTGAGAGCTTTTACTAACCAGTTGTGTGCCTCAATGTCTCAGGACTCAGTTTCCTTTCTGTGAAATTCAGGACTCAGATGAAAAAGCTATTATCTTTAAAGGTCCCTTTTGGCTCTAAAAATCTAGGTATCTCAGAAGGTTGAAGTCTTCATGGATAGACTGTAATTCTCCAGGCCTAAGGAAATTGTTTTCTTTGTGATGAGAACACATTTTTTTTCTCTTCTCTCCTTTCTTTTTTTTAAAAAAATAGAACAGAACAGAACAGAATGATCATAAGTTCAGCTGATTTCTTTTTAAACCACAGGATTCATTTTCTGAAATTGTTGTCTTTTCCTTCAAAAGCCCCTTCAAAGCCCTCAGCCTCGTCAGCCAGCTCCATCACTTTTATATTAGGTCTTGAAATAAGGAGCTTTTTAGAGTAGACTTGGAAGGAGCAATGACAGGACACAGGCATGGCTGAAGAGGCCATCTGCACAAACCTCCCCCAGGAGGCCAAATCGGCTCCTCTCCCATCCTTTCCTAATACCATCCAGAACACTTTCCAGAATCTGGGTGAATAAAATGCTGTTTGTCAGTCAACCTATTGATAATTATTTTTCAAGTGACTATCATGTGTGTTAAACTATTGATCCCTCATATTTATAACCCCAACAGTCATACAGGCCTTAGTTTTTAAAATCAGAGAAAGCTGTGTTTCTGGGATGTAAGCACATTTCCATAAAAGTAGATCACCTCAGAAGACTCTGGAGGTTAAGAGCAGGGACTCTGCACTGATTAGAATAGGTTCGAGTTCTGATCCCACCTCTACTAACTGTGTAAGCTTTAAGTTCCCTAAGTTTCTATATTCTCAGATGTGAAATGGAGATAATTCATAGGGTGAGACAAGGAGTAATTTAAATAAATTATGGAAAGGACTTAGCATAGTATCTGGCACACGGTAAATGCTCAGTAGTCAGTTATTATTAAGAGTGATACTCCATTAATAATACATAAGTAAAGTCACCCTTGTTTGCCTTAATCTAGAGAAGCAACTATGGCCTCAGGCATCACACACCTTTCTGGACTCCTCTTGGGTAGTAAGGTGGGGAAATGCCATTACGTTTCAGTCATTGAAAATTATGGTAAATTTCTTTGAAATACCTCAAATTATATTTTAATGTAAAAATTGCTTTCTTCAGAAAGACAGAGAATAAAAGAATTTAAACAACTAAAATAATTAAGAAGTTCTTAAACTTGAAAGAGAGAGGGAGAGATTTTTGGCTCTCCATTGATGACATGGGTGAATCTGAACTCTAAACCCTTGGTTGGGAATGACACTCTGGCTCTAGCCAGTTGGGAAGGTAGTGAACCACAAGAAGAAGAGAGGGAGATGAAGACCATCACAAGCTATGGTACCACATGGACTAAAACAGATCAGGACTCAGTAATGCTTGCTTGACTGACAGTGTTCATTCTTCTGTCATCCCCACATACTGGAATCAGATGGTGATGGTGTTAAAAATCCTGAGGGCCAAGGCAGGTAAAAGACAGTGACTCTTCCTGAGTGAGTATTGAATGCCCTGGTGAAACAGCAATCATAGCTTTTACTTTAGAATTCAGATCCATGTTGGGTCAGGGAGTGGCCCGAAAGGCCTAAGGAAATTTGTGTTCAGGTTTGAATCTGCTCTAGCTCCTTACAAAAGCTGGTGTGGCGTCAGCCAGCACCATCAGAGGGTCTCTAGTAGAGTTTGCTTATATTCCAGAATCAGCAGATTCAATCTGGTCCCCAGTCAGGCAGGATTAGATAAACATAGAAGTGCATAATTGCTTTATCAAGTCTGGCTCCAAATTGTGAAATATCTCAGTCTAAGTTATAGCCCAAGCAACCCATGAAACAAACTCACCGAGCTGGCTGGCTAGATCCAGAAGATGGAGATAATGTAACTGGAAAGAGGGAAATTTTGTCCATCCAGAAGTGAAGACAGCAGGTAGACAGACCCAGACAGCCACTGAGGGACAGTGAAAGGCCATTTGAATTGGGAGCCAGGGGGAGAGGTGGAAGGTATCATGCAAATTATAACTAAATTATTGGAGGAAACCACAGCAGAACAGGAAATGTGTATGTGGATAAGTGAAGCCTCCATTAATGGTTTCACTGCTTTTATCAGGAGGGATTTCAATTAACCTGATGAAGTTCAAGGCAATCACAGTAGGAAGAAGAGATGGATTTAGGATTAATCCCCTGTTGTTTCCTATAGCAATTTATAAAGGAAACGTTTCAGGTGAGAGCCTAGCTAGGAATTAATCCCCAAATGATTAGAATCGGATTTTTTTTTTATAAAAGAAGAACCCTAAAGGCAGTGGATCCCAAACTTGGCTACACATTTGAATCATTTAGAGATCTTTTTAAAACTTCCAAAGCCCCAGGCTCCACACTGCAGACCAATTGTATCAATTAAGGTGTATGTGTGTATACATATATACACCAATTAAGGTGGAACACAGGCATTAGTAATTTTCAGTGCTCCTCATTGAGTCCAAGGTACAGACAAGTTTGGGAACCACTGTGTAATGAGCAGTGTGCATAGTGGAGACATGTTAGGCAGTGGCATGTTAGGTTAAAGGAAAACAAATATAGTCATTAAGAAATGGCAAGCAATTAGCCTGCCTTAAAACAGAACAAGATGCATGTCTCGTGTTTCCTTTATTTGTAAATTTTTAAAAAGATTTATTATTTTATTTTATTTTTTAAAGATTTTATTTATTTGACAGAGAGAGACACAGCGAGAGAGGGAACACAAGCAGGGGGAGGGGGAGAGGGAGAAGCAGGCTTCCCGCCGAGCAGGGAGTCCGATGCGGGGCTCGATCCCAGGACCCTGGGATCATGACCTGAGCCGAAGGCAGATGCTTGACGACTGAGCCACCCAGGTGCCCCATAAAAAGATTTATGATTTTAGGGGTGCCTGGGTGGCTCAGTCGTTAAGCGTCTGCCTTCGGCTCGGGTCATGATCCCAGGGTCCTGGGATTGAGCCCCGCATCGAGCTCCCTGCTCGGCCGGAAGCCTGCTTCTCCCTCTCCCACTTCCCCTGCTTGTGTTCCCTCTCTCGCTGTCTCTCTCTCTGTCAAATAAATAAATAAAATCTTTAAAAAGAAAAAAGATTTATGATTTTAGAGAGAGAGAGCACTAGCAGGGGGGTTGCAGAAGGACAAGCAGACTCCAGACTTGTGCTCAGCGTGGAGCTGGATGCAGGGCTTGATCTCAGGACCCTGAGATGACAACCTGAGCTGAAACCAAGAGTTGGACACTTAACCAACTGCACCACGAGGTGCCCTACTTGTAATTTTAAAAAGTGTTTATCAGTGTTAAAGAGAAATGAATGAAGATACAAAGCCACTTTTTTTAGTGGGGGAGGGGCAGAGAGAGAGAGAATCTTAAGCAGGCTCCATGCCCACTTGGGCTTGATCTTACAACCTTGAGATCATGACCTGAGCTGAAATCAAGAATCAGACACTTAACCAACTAAGCCACCCAGGCACCCCACAAAGGCACATTTTAAGAAGGAAATAAGCAGCTAGAGTTAAATTCAAGTAATTATTGAGTGAGGACCTTGAACTTGGTGTCTGGAAGTGGGATAGAAATAAAGGGAGTTCATTACCGTTACGGATACAGCAATTTATATATTTTTGCCTCATAAAATGTTCACATCCATGACCTAATTTTAGCTTGCATCTCTGTGAAGTAGGCAGAGAAAGTATTATTTTTCTCTCCCACTTCCACAGATGGGAAAACAGATCAGGAGAGTCTCATGATTGACTCAGCATTACAGAGCAAAGCTAGTAGCAAGAGTAGGTCTAGGATTTCGTTCTTCAGAACTCCCAGTTGAATGTCCTTTCCTCCACACTATGTTGCCTTTCTGCCCTTGAAAAAGTCTGTAAGAGTGGGAAAAGTTACAGCGATAACTTAAGCAAGAAAACATGACACTTGGAGAGCTGAAAGGAAGAGTTCTGCCATTAGGGGAAAAAATCTAGAACAGATGCCAAAAGACACATCAAGGTGGTAGCAAAGTGCTGGACACCCTGCCCTTGAGAATACCTCATGAATATTTGATGATATTAATACACTGGATTTGCCTCCAAATTTACATTGGGTTGGGGGGGCAGGGGTAAGGTCATTGAGGTCACAAGAAATGATTTTTGAGAAACAAAAAAATGGAAGTAGCCTTACAGCTACTTTAGCCTACAGTTCGAGGTCCCCTCTTAGGTCAAGTAGATTGTGAGAGAGCCCGTGAGTGGTTGTTGCCCTGGATGCTATTGTTTGCAAGAAATAGAAATTCACTGGCATTGGCTTATCCACAATAGAAAGGGTGACTTATACGCCCTAAGGGCAAGAATCACATCTGGCTTATGGAAAGACTAGAACTGCTGGGAACTTGCAGACCTTCAGAAACTCAGAGGAAATGTGTTCTCTCCATCTTTCATTTCTCTTTCTGAGTGTTTTGCCCATCTTTTTTCTGGAGAGTTCCCTCTTCTGCTCTGTCCACATGTGGGATCAAAGACAGATACCCACAGCTCCTAAGTTCATATGAACCAACTCTCTCTCTCCCCATTCCTCTCTCTCAAACACAAACCCCCATCGAAGGAGCTCTTTTGGCTCAAATTGGCTCAGGAATCCATCCCTGATCCAATCAACTATGACCAGAGGTCAGGGTCCCATTAGTCATAAGCAGCTGTTGAAAGCCACCCTCTACAGATGGCAATAAGGCATTTATAGATAGAAATCATTTAAGCTGAGCATATACCTCAAAATATATCTACCACTCACACCCACTAGGATGGCTATACTAAAAAAAAACAAATGGAAAGTAACAAATGTTGGCAAGAATGTGGAGAAATTGGAACCCTCATGTAATGTAAATGGTAATATAAATATAAATGTAAAATGGTGCAGTTGCTATGGAAAACAGTTTGGTGGTTCCTCAATAAATTAAATATAGAATTACCATATGACCCAACAATTCTACTCCTGGGTATGTACCCACAAGAATTGAAAACAGGTGTTCAAACAAAAAACATGTACATAAATCTTCATAGCAGCACTATTCACCATAGCCAAGAGGTGAAAACAACCCACATGTCCATCAGTTGATGAGTGGATAAACAAAATGTGGTAAAACCATGTAATGGAATATTACTTAGTCACAAAAAAGAATCAAGTACTGATACATGTTACAATGTGAATGAACCTCAAAAAAAATTACACTAAGTGAAAGAAGCCAGACACAAAAGACACTGCATTTTATGATTCTACTTATATGAAATATCCAGACTAGGCAAATCCTTAGAGACAGAAAGCAGATTAGTGATTGCCAGGAGCTAGGAGGACACAGGAATGAAGAATGACTGCTTAATAGGTACAGGAACTCCTTTTTGGGGGTGATAAAAATGTTCTGGAACTAGAAGGTGTGATGGTTGCACAACATTGTGAAGGTACTAAATGTCCCCTAAGTTGCACACTTTAAATTTTTATGTTATATATGTTTTACCACAACTGTATCTATACGTGGGGTGTGTGTGTATGTGTTATCTTATATATTCGTCAATTGCTCTAAGAAGATTGATCACATTCACTACCCTGTAGTAGCCTAGTTGAGAATAATAAACTAATACATTAACTCATTCACTCATTCAGCAAACATAAATGAATTGAGCATTCATTATATGCCAGGCATCAAGTATATGGGAACTAAGAGGTCCAGTCCCCAGCCTTGAGGGACTGACAGATTAGTGGAGCAGACACAGATAGATCATTTCAATGTAATGTGATAAGTGCTAAGACTAAGTGCTCAGGGTGTTCTGGAAATTTCGATGAGGTGGGATCATGAAAGAAGGACGTAGGGATGAGGCAACACCAGAGCTGATCCCTAAAAGATAGATAGGAGTTCTTCTGCTGAGGCAAAAAGAAAGAAGGAAAGAAATGCACTAAAGGTACAAAGATGAGAGAATGTGGCCCATGGAGAAGGGGATAAATCGTGTGATAGGGAAAGAGAGAGGAGATGGGAGCAAATGCTGAAGGCCCTTGGCTGCTGTCTAGAGGAATCTGAATTTCACCCCAGAGCCCATGACCAGTGCCTGAAGGATCATCCGCAGGAGAGCACCAGCAGGGAGAAGCAGAGTCTAACAAGATTGAAATGGGGGTTGGGGGCGGAGCAGGAGAACAGAGTGTTAGCCCAGAGGTGGCAATCCAGAGAAGGGAGAGAAACAAGAAGAGTAGAAGGTCAGTAGTGTCATAGCTTCAGCAAGGTCAAGTAAGATGGGCTGCAAAGTGGCCATGGACTGGACAATGAGAAGGTCACTCATGTCTTTTGCACACGTTTGCAGTCATGTTGGGCTATGGCCTGGCGAGCATACTTTTCCGTGGACTTTGGCTGGGGAGAAGAAGAATCTCAGCATGGTGGAGAGGGAACATGTTTGTATACTCAGGAGACACAGGAAGAGATAGGACAGAAGGCAGAGGAGAGAGGGGTGATCTGGGGAAGCCAAGGTGGTGCCAAGGCTGCAGAACACTCAGGAGGGCTTCCCTTTGCCCAGATAAGGAGACCCCATAGCCTCCAAGACAAGGGGAGGCAAGGAAGGACAATGAAGGAGGGAAAGATATTTTTCCTGCTGGGGCAGACGTGTGGATACATGAAGATGAGGGAATTCCTACCTGATGGCCTCTATTTTCTCAGCAAAGCTCGAGGGGTGGGAGATCCTTAGAAAAGCTACTCTGAAGAAACGGCGAGTTTGCTGATGGTGATGCTAAGAAGGGTTTCCAGGCAGCTCAGCAGCCTGCTGAGGCTGCAGATGATGACTTCGTAGTAGTGCCAATCTGCGTGGGCTGTGATTTTCTCCAGTGGAGCTCAGGAGCCCAGGAGCCCAGATGTCAGAGAAGGAAGAGCAGCCCTGATCAGGCTAGGGTGCAGTCAGACAGGAGCGGCAGCAGGACTGGGCAGATGGGAGGGTGATGAGATGCTTCAGGAAGCTTGGGCTAAATGGGGAGGGAAACCAAGAAGGGTGATTTGATACAATGACAGAAAATGGCAAGGGAGAGACTAGATTTTGAGGAGGTTGAAAACACAGCATACTGGGAGGTAGGAGTGGGCGGGCTGGGAGGTGGGAGGCTCTGATCAGAGTGGGCTGGAGAACAATTCAAGGCAATATGTAATCAAGTGCTAAATAGGATGGTATGAGATATAAGTGGGCATAAGTGCTGGGGAGGAGGGGAGCTCTCTGAGAACGGAGTGCTCAGTGTGGATTGGGGAGAAATCGAGTGCAATTTCCTGCCTGTGCAGCACCCCCAATGGGGAATTCAAGGTGACAGTGTAGCAACTGGTACTGTATCTGGAAGCTTAAAAAAATGCTGGGTGGATTAAACCTTTCAGAGGATGCAGATTCTTTGGACTTAATAAAGGCAGAAAGTGAACAGTAGGAGAGAATATTAAAATTCTCTTAATCCTGCCTATGAAATGCTATTGCATTCCCTATGTGCCCTGTAATTTATGTTCTTCCTCATACTTTGCCTGCCTTAGTCACTCCCTGCTTCCAAACCCCTCTGACACCATGTCTGCATTTCCCATCCCCAGCTGGTCTCAAAATTTCAAGAAACCTAAAGCACATTGTGCATTTCTACAGGATAAGGCTATGAATTAATGTGGGTTTTGGGGGGAAAGGGGGGGGTTGAAGAAACCATCTAGGTGGTCTTTGGTAAAGACAAGATTTACAGCCTTTGCTGTAGTCCACATGAGGCTGCGCCCAGGGAGGTTAATCACTGGCCTGAATAGCACAGCTAGGGAGCAGCAGAGCCCAGACCAGGCCAGCACTCTGAAGCCAACTGATCCTTCCCTGCCCACTTCCTGGTCAGTCAAAACCTGAGCTTCCATTCCTTTCACCACATAAACTCTGTGCTGGAATCAGGTGTAAGCACTTGATTCCACTCAGATTTTTCCCTGTTGAACACCCATTTTCCCGTTTCTTTTGATCTCAGAACCCAATTTGATTCTAGTAAAGTATCTACCCCACCATCCATCTGGGTGACTCTGTCCACTGATGACCGTGTGGCCCAAGGTAGGCCTTCATTGCTGTGTCACTAAAATTTGAGTCCTGAGTTGAGGCTGCTGGAGCTCTTTACCCATGAATAGGACCTTACATGAAGGATAGCTTCTTATACTGAGATCCCAGGCCCCATGCTTTCAAAACCTTGTTCTACAGCTGTTCCTTCTGATCTGCATATCCTTTTTTTAAATTTTTTTTTAAAGATTTATTTATTTATTTGACAGAGATAGAGCACAAGTAGGCAGAGCGGCAGGCAGAGGTAGAAGGAGAAGCAGATTCCCCGTTGAGCTGGGAGCCCAACGTGGGACTCGATCCCAGGACCCTGGGATCATGACCTGAGCCGAAGGCAGATGCTTAACCGACTGAGCCACCCAGGTGCCCCGTGATCTGCACATCCTTCCAGAAAAACACCCATTTGTAACTTTGTATACGTGGGATTTGGGTACTTGCTGCCCCCAAATCTAGAGGTCCAATATTCCCCATTAAATGAAAACATAGTTCAACCAAGTCAGGACCTGGTAGCACCACACATTCCCTCTGTCAGCAGATCTTACCAGCACTACCTTCAAAACACATCCTGAACTGGGGTGCCTGGGTGGCTCAGTCAGTTGAGCATCCGACTCTTGGTTTTGGCTCAGGTCACGGTTTCATGGGTCATGGTCTCATAGGTTGTGGGATCAAGCCCCGCATCGGGCTCCGGGCTCAGCGGGGAGTCTGCTGGAAGATTCTCTCCCTCTGCCCTTCCCCCAACTCTGTCTCTGTCTCTGTCTCTCTTTCTCTTTCTCTAAAATAAATAAATAAATCTTAAAAGCAAAACAAAACAAAAAACATGTCCTGAACTGGAACAACACTTCTCATCCCTCCGCTGCCACCATCCTGGTCCAGCCAGCACCGTTTTGGGCCCAGACTCCTCCAGCAGCCTCCTCGCTGGAGGCACTGCTACCATTCATGCCCCTGAAGTCTATTCTCCACCCAGCAGCCAGAGGCACTGTTATAATGTAGGATGGGCCCAGTCATTCCTCTGCTCACATCCTCCCAGGGGCTCCCCCACCTCACTCAGAGTAAAGCCAAGCCCTGACAGTAACCTTCCAGGCCCACATTGTCTGGCCCCATCACTCTCCAACTCTCCCACTGACCCGCCTGCCCCAGCCACACGGGCATCCTCAGGGTTGCTGCAACACCCAGGGCACATTCCTGCCTTAGGCCCTCTGCCCATGCTGTCTCCCTCACTAGAAATTAAGCTCCATGAGGGCAGGGGTTTCTGTCTGTTTTATTCACTGCTGTATCCCCAGCACCAGGCCGAGTGCATGGCACAAAATAGATGGTTACTAAGGATTTGATGGATGAGGGAGGAGGGAGAGAGGAAGGGAGGGAAGGAGCCATCAAATATGAACTGGGAAGCCTGGTGCTTTTCCCTCCTTTCTCATCACTGCCACCCCCATCCTGCAGATCTTCCGGCAACTTGTGGAACTTTGGGCAGATGGTTTTAACACTGAAGTAGTCTGTTTTGTGTTATTTTTTTTGTTATTGCAGCCATGAAGACCAGAATCACTTTTTTTTTTAAGAGACCTTATATTTTAGAGCAGTTTCAGGTTCACAGCAAAACTGAGAGGAAAACACAGAGATTTTCTATATACTCCCTATCCCGACACCTGCGTAGCCTCTCCCATTATCAATCTCCCCCAGCAGAGTGGTACATTTGTTACAATTGATGAACCTACATTGGCACATTATAATCACCCAAAGTCCATAGTTTACAGTAGGGTCCATTCCTGCTGTTGAACATTTTATGGGTTTGGACAAATGTATAATGAAATGTAGCCCCCATTAGGGTATCCTACAGAGTGGTTTCACTGCCATGAACATCCTCTATGCTCCACCCATTCATTCCTCCCTCTCTCTAACCCCTGGAAATCACTGATCTTTTTACTTTCTTTTTTTTTTTTCTTACTTTACTTTTTTGTCATCATAGTTTTATCTTTTCCCAAATGTCATATAGTTAGAATCATTCAGTATACAGCTTTTACAGATTGGCTTCATTCACTTAGTAATACATATTTAAGCTTTCTCCACATCTTTTTGTGGTTTAATGCTGAATTTAAGTGCTGAATCATTCCATTTTCTGGAGGTACCACAATTTACTTATCCATTCACCTACCAAAGGAAATCTTGGTTGCTTCCAAGTTTTGGCAATTAGGAATAAAATTGCTGTAAACATGCATGTATAAGTTTTTGTGGACATACATTTTCAACTCCTTTGGATAAATATCAAGAAGTGTGATTGCTGGATTATATGGTAAGAGTATGTTTAATTTTTTAAGAAACTGCCAAACAGTCCTCCAAAGTGGCTATACCATTTTATATTCCCACCAACAATGAATGAGGGTTCCTTTTTCTCCATGTCCTTGCCACCATTTGATGTTGTCAGTGTTCTGGATTTTGACCATTTAATAGGTGTGTACAGATTGGTTCTTTATATTCATTTCTGGAAGTGAAACTCAAAGTCTATTGAGAGAGATATATATATATAATAGTAATTTTAAAATCAAAAAGAAGCAAACAAACCAAAATAAAAATGCATAAACATATGGATATATCTTCCTAAAACGATAAAAGCTCAAACATTATGACCTTTGTGGGGCCTGGATTCTTCGGGGTGCAGGCTGGCAGGAAGAAGTTGTTGTTTTTTTTTAATATAAGATCTTTGGAGATGCATTACACAAATTTCCCAGAACCCTTCCTGAGAAGTGTTTCACTTTGCTTCAATACTGCCTTACATTGGAGAATTCTACAAGCTTTCTGTAATTACCCTCAAAGATGTTTGCTTCCTGGAAGAAGCTTTATAAGTTATGAAAACAGACAACCAGAATACTTTTATGAGAAGCTCAACCTTTGTGGCCTGTGGCAAGCACCTGAGGGACTGCACACCCACCAGAAGGTCTTCAGGACTCCACTACTGGATAATTCTGTCAGTTTCAGTGTCCCCCCCCCCCAACCCTAGAATCATCCAGGATGGAAGGATATGAGTGTGGACTGAAGTGGCCAGAGACCTCTCTGTGATAGGTTTTGCTCATTGCCCCAGCAGCCCCTATAGAGGTTCACTTGGATTCAGGGACTTCCATCTCCCTCATCCCAGGTGCTCCTCAAAATGCAATGACACAGAATTCTACTAGGCTCCCTGTGACACCCCCTATTATCCCCACTCAACCAGACTTAAAAACAAATATACAGGAAATCCCCTATTGGCCCGTGAAAACTCATTTTGAATCTCCCCAACTCCATTGCAGGTGGGTGATTCAGGCAGGGCCAGCAAGTTTATCTTATTTACCCACTCCTGCCCCCTTCACCCTTCCTCACATCCTTCCCCTTTCCTCTCTGGAAAGGTTCCATAATCAGTCATTTATACTTTGGGGTTCATTTCAATGCCAGTGTTTGCTCTTTTTCCAGAGATGATTCTGTTTTTAACCACATTTCTCAAGTTTAGGCATCAACAGTCTGGGGAGGAGGGAAGCAAGAGGAGCCACAGGTCCTTCCTTGTATCACTGAAATAATGCAGTAGCAGCAACTACCATTTCCTGAGCATCTACTTTGTAGTTTATGCTGTACTGGGCACTTTACAAACATACCATTTAAATAATGAGTTCAGACTAAATGGTTTAATACATGTAAAGTGTTTAACACAGTAGCTGGCACATAATAATAAATAATTGATTAAAAGTAGCTATTTTAAAAAAATAACCCTCATAATACAATGAGATAGGTATTATTCTATTTTATAGATGAATAAACAAAGGCAAGTGACTTCTGAGACTCATTCAAATGATAGCTGCAAGGCTAGGATTTAAATCCAGATATATCTAACTCTAAAGATGTGCTCTTCCCATAACACCATTTGGATTTCAAACCATAAAAGCCTCAGCTTAACCTGTGAGTCTGGCCAGAAACTTGGGCATATGTGGAACTATGTTCTAAAAGTCTTCATTTTAAACAAGACTTTATTTGCCATGAGAAACTTTTCTGTTTTCTAAACCTCATCATTTTCCAGAGCAGCAGAGGTTATGTCTCCCACATGGTACTCACAGCACCTTATGTTGGGGAAGTGACAGCCTGAGAAGACATGAAAGTCCCTAAAGTCCTGTAATGTCAGAGTCGAGTGTCAGCGTAAGCCTCTTCGATTTGCTTCTGTTCAAGCAGGCCTGGGAAAGGGATGAGTCTCAGTCTACTGTCTTCTAGGACAAATCCCATGGCCAAGGGGCTAATGAGTGTGATGATGCTAATCCATGCCTCGTTTCTTCCCTATATTTCCCCAACCATTACACCCATGCATTCTGTCCATTTGACACAGCCCACAAAGGAGGCAGACTGTGTGCATTTCCAGGGAAGTGGGTGTGTGACTTCCTGCTAGGGGTCGTAGGGACTTTAGTTAGGACTCGGCATTAATGGGGTCATCCCTGAATGAACTGGGTAGAACAACGCTAAAATAAAACTTTCTGCCCCCATGTCTGACCACCTCCCAGACTAGAGCTATTGGCTCACAAAGGCAAGAGCCTAAGTGTGGCTAGTGGCTGGAAAAATAGGGCAGGGCCCAGTGCCCATATAAGACAACATGCGCATTCATGGCGCCTGCCCTTTCAGCCTCTTGGGAGTGGAGGGATATTTGTGCTAGGAATGGCTTCTCTCAGGTGCTCCCCTGAGCATGTGCTGACTACAGGGATTCTTTATTCCTTCTGGAAAATGTTTTTGCTACATAATAAAGCTTCATCTTTGATTTGGATGTTCTGTGCAGTAACCCCTTTCAGCTGAATTAAAAATAAAATCCTTCCAAAAGATACTCCCCTCACACAGGCTGCTTTGAGGCCCTAACATGAGCCAGTCTGGGAGGCAAGCTGCACAGCCCCTGCTGAGATCAACATTCCCTGGGTCCATCCTGATAGGTACAGAGTGATGTCTCCCAGCAAACTTGAGCCATTCTCCTGTCATCCAAATTGGTAGAGAAGTCCACACAATGTAAGGCAGTCATTCCAAGGCCTCTCCCAGGTTTTGTTAATCAGATATTATGACTGATGAGTCAGGAATCACCCATTGTGGTCCTTCTGCCTCTAAGTCATCAGGGTACGTGGACTCCATAGTGCTATCCTAAAAAGGATTTTCTTTCCTTGTGGAAGAACACTTATCTGCAAGGCTCTACATTTCCCTTGTTCAGTTTTATCCATCAATATTTTTTCTTCAAATCTCAGTTCTTCTGATATAACTAGGGTTCACAACTGGGCTGATACTAAATACCAGTGAGGTCTTGAGAAGGTCTGGTAGCCATGTCATTGCTGTGAAGGCTACATCTCTGAGGGTTTCCTTAGTAACTGGCTGGGAAATCCTTTGTGCTAGAGCAGGACCCATCTGCAGCTCTTGCCCTCCAGGACTCTGACAGTATCAGGACTAAGGGCAGCAGCAGGTCCCAGGTCCCAGGCACAGAGACCAGACAAGGAGGGCAGGAGCAAGGCTGAATGCAGCAGATTAGGGGATAGGGAAGGGATTAGGTTAGACCTGGAAAATGCCACTAGAAATCTGTCAACCAGCAAGGAGGGAAGGTCAGGATCCAGATTGGTGCAGAGTGACCAGTGGGGGAGCCTATCCAGAAAGACAGTATGTGAAAATCAGAAGGCAGCCTGTCAGGAGTTGAGTTGAAAGCAAACCAGGAAAATGGTCAAAAAACAACCAATTGATTTTTTACAGAAGTTAATGGGAAAGGATAATTTTGTTCAACAACTGGTGCAGAAACAAATTTTTAACCATATGCAAAAATGAACCTTGACCATTCCATACACCAGATTTGACATGAAATTGATCTGCAAAGGCTAAAACTATAAACCTTTAACAGAAAATACAGGAGAAAAACTTAGTGACCTTGAGTTTGCCAAAAATCCCTTAAAAGGATTCAAAAAGTATGACCTATAACAGTGTGGATATACTTAAAAATAGTCAAAATGAAAAAAAAAATAGTCAAAATGGTAACTTTTATGTTATGTCTATTTTACCACAATAATAAAAAAGAGAGATCACTTCTCGGCCTTTTGGCTAAGATCAAGTGTAAAAGAATTAGAGAGAGAATACCTTCCCTCCAGGCAATGGCTAAGAAAAAAAAAAAAACCCACAGGGGCCCCTGGGTGGCTCAGTCGTTAAGCGTCTGCCTTCAGCTCAGGTCATGATCCCAGGGTCCTGGGATTGAGCCCCGCATCGGGCTCCCTGCTCGGCGGGAGGCCTGCTTCTCCTTCTCCCACTCCCCCTGCTTGTGTTCCCTCTCTCGCTGTGTCTCTCTCTGTCAAATAAATAAATAAAATCTTAAAAAAAAAAACAACCCACACACTATAAAGAAAATTCAAAATTTAAAACTTGTACTTTAAAAGACACTGTTATAAAAATGAAAAGGTGAGACATGAAAAGTTACAAAACCTTATCTGACAAAGGACATGTTCTAGATTGTATAAAGAACTCTTACAACTTGGGGCACCTGGGTGGCTCAGTCAGTTAAGCGTCTGACTCTCGATTTCAGCTCAGGTCATGATCTCGGGGTTGTGGGATCGAGCCCCGAGTTGGGCTCTGCACTCAGTGCAGAATCTGCTTGTTCCTCTCCCTCTGCCCCTTCCCCAACACTCACACACTCTCTCTCTCTCAAAATCTTTAAAAAAAAAAGAAAAACTACTGTATACCTACTAGAATCACTAAAATTAAAAAGACTAATTATACCAAATGTTGGCAAGAAAGGGGAGCAACTAGAACTCCTCATACACTGCTGGCAGGGATGTAAAATGGTGCAACCATTTTGGAAATGGTGTGTTGTTTTTTGTAATATTAAACATACACCTACTACATGATCCAGTCATTCCACACCTAGGTATTTATTTACCCTAAGGAAATGTAAGCCTATGTCCACAAAAAGACTTGTACTTGAATGTTCATAGTAGTTTTATTTGTAATAGCCCAGAACTGGAAATAAGTCAAATGTCCATCAAGAGGTGAATGGATAAACAAATTTTAGTGCATCTGTACAATGAAATACTGCTCAGCAGTAAAAAGGAATGAACTATTGTTACATACAACAACATGGATGAACCTCAAAATAAAAAAAGGCAAAAAAAAGACTACTTGCTATCAGTTTCCATATATAAAATTCTAGAAAATGCAAATTAATCTATAGGGACCAAAAGCAGATCATTGGTTGCCTAGGAACAGGTGGCAGTGGGGGGAGTGAGAGATGAACAAGAAAGCTTTGGGGAGTGATAAGACTTATTCATTATCTTGATTTCAGCAACAGTTTCATGGCCATATACATATGTCAGAACTCATCAAATTATATTCTTAAATATACACAGTTAATTGTATATCAGTTATAATTCAATAAAGCCTTTTTTGAAAAAAGGAGAAGTAAAAAGGGACTCCGCCCCCCACCCCCCACCATCAATAGGCAATGCAGGCTCATGGCTACAATGTGGACTCAGGACTTCACCAGGTTTGGACTCAGGCTCTATGTATGACTTATTAGCTGTGTGACTTTGGCCAAATCATGTAATCTCTCAAAGCCTTGCTTTCTTCATCTGTGCAATGGGGATAATAATAATGTTGTGAAGACAAAATCATCTGGAATTTATAAAGTACTGGGAACAGTAGCTAAAGAATGGGAAATGTTGGCTATCGTCACCATCATCATTTGTAAAGGTGGTGATTGAAATATGAGGCAGACAGATAGTGGAGATCTTCATCCAGGTGGGTGGATACAGGGGCATAGGTGAGAAGTCAGGAATTCAAGTCTGAGTGAAATACCCAGAAGTCGCACTACATCCCAAAGGAATGATGTTGTGAGGCAAACTTCTGACCAGCCTGAGCCCAGACCCCAGTTTAGCCAGTCTCAAAGCTGCAGGGGAGAGACAAGTGGATGAACCTGGATGCAAGTGTGTGGAGAAAATACAGTTTGACCAACTACATAGGGACCCTTCCAGAAGTTCCCAAGTGTTTAGCCAATACCTTGCTGGTGAGTCTTAGACACATTGGAAGATAAACTCTTCCCCATCCCTCTCTCTCTGAAGGTGGTTCCCTGACATATCACAGGGCATACCTTTTAACTTTCCAGTACTTTCCAGTCAATCACCCCTCATGGTTTAATCAAGCTCACACTAGATCTGGGTGCCACCTGAGAGAGTCAGTACAGCCTGAGCTTCTTTCTGGTCTGGGCGGTCAGAGCACTCACTCAGTCCCTGCCCAGAAAAATGGTAACAGGCAATGGTAATGCTACCAAAGGCTGCTAAGGGCAGCAAAATCTGTAGAGAATAATGCAAAAGGCTTAGGTAGAAACACTAAACTGGTAGGGGTAGAGGATGGGGAGCGAGATGGCTGATCAGAAATTGAAGGAGATTTCTCCAGGATCCATTGCTGGGCCAAGAAAGCACAACCCTCCCCTCCTTAAAAAAAAAAAAAAAAAGTAAAAGAAAGGAAGGGGAGGGAATGGGGGAGGGGAAGGGGGAGGGAAAGAAAAAAGAAAAGAAGACTGAACCAGTAGTCAGGGCTATGGGTGGGATCCAGTTGGCCAGAAGCCTGGCTCCAGGCAATTTCATTCCCTGGGAAAGGTTCCTACAGAACCAGGGAGAAGGAAAGAAGTAAGAAAATGATCATTCAAACTAATAAATAGGTGAGCCAAGCCAGAGCCTCAGTCTCTGAGGGGGCTTGTGCCAGAGTCAAGGGAGCTGTATGGTGGAAAGTCATCTCACCTAGAAAGAACTGCAGCAAGGGATAAGAGCTCTTAAGAACCCATGGCTCAGGGGCGCCTGTGTGACTCAGTCATTAAGCGTCTGTCTACCACTCAGGTCATGGTCCTAGGGTCCTGGGATTGAGCCCCACATCGGGCTCCCTGCTCAGCAGGAAGCCTGCTCTCCCTCTCCCACTCCCCCTGCTTGTGTTCCCTCTCTCGCTGTCTCTCTCTCTGTCAAATAAATAAATAAAAATCTTTAAAAAAAAAAATCCATGGCTCAAAATCCAGCTCCACTACTATGCTGGTTATGCTTCATTTGTGTCCCACCAGCCCACCAGCCCATCCCCTCTCTTTCTATCTTGCTCTGTGTCCATGTGACTGACCTCTTTAGACGGCATCACCTGGGTTTTAGATGGGTTCAGCAAATGGGAGGCATGGAAAAGATGGGAAAGCAGGAAAGAAGAAAG
Source organism: Halichoerus grypus (assembly GCF_964656455.1). Lineage (NCBI taxonomy): Eukaryota > Metazoa > Chordata > Mammalia > Carnivora > Phocidae > Halichoerus > Halichoerus grypus. The sequence continues at coordinate 71,231,081 of NC_135721.1, read as the reverse complement.
ATCAGGGTATTTCTTCTCCCTCTTGCTTTGAAGCCTGGTCCTGGCAGTGGCTGTGTCCCTCTGTGACTTTAGGTCCGCCCCCATGGTTCAGTTCTCACCCATCTCTGGTCTCACTCTTTCCACTCCTTGATCTTTTAGGCTTGTGGGCAGTCAGAGCTTCCTGCTGTTGCTCATCTCTGGGTGCCTCACCAGCGTTTGTTTGTCCCCGAATCCTACCCTCACCTCTCTAAATGCAGTCCTTCCTTTGAAGCATATTCAACAGATCCTACTCCCTACCAGGACAGGCCTGATACAGCCACTTGTTAGCTGCATAAAAACTCAAGGTAGTCAATGTCTGGGCTCTACTTCCTCATTGCAGGGGCAGGATACTAGAAATTGTGAATATCAGACAAGATAATGCATACGGTTTCCCATTGCTGTTATCCCGGGTGATGCTCTACCCTAGGGTTGTCAGGATGAAGACTCCCCGATTCTGTAGGTCTCCCTGTCCCTTCTCCTGCCTCCTGAGACTTTCTTCCCCTCAGATAAACCTTGCTGGCTCAGACTGAAAGAGAGAGGAACAATGTTCCTCTGGCGCCTCATCACACAGGCCTGGGAAAGCAGGAGGGGCATTCTGCCAGCCCAGCACATCAACCTTCTCCACCGCAAACCACCCACCCCCAAGCTCCTCCAAAGGTCAGCCTGCCCGGAATAAGGAAGTACCCGCAGCTGGGAAAGGTAAATCCAAACCTGAAAATACAGGAACTGACTGTTTCAATCAACACGGGCCTGCAGCGTCCTTGCAGAACACTGTTTATGAAGCAATAAACCATTTAAATGACTCTATTTTGGAACCCACAAAGTCTCCTTGAATGGCTTATGAGAAGATACTGCTAATAAGAGTCTAGGAGGACTGGAGGACTGGAGCGTGAGGCTGGGGCACCTTTGCCTCGAAGCTGCAGGTTTCCTTTGGAGGAGAGGAAGCCTGGAAGCACCAGCCCCTGGAAAGATTGCCAGGAAGTGGGTGCCCCTCAGGAAAACCCCAGGGTGCAGGCAGAGCAGCCTGAATCACAGATATTAAGGGCCAATTTTGTAAGGAAGAGTTGTAAGAAAGAGATACATAATTTTTTTATAGGGGGCAAGAAAAGGGAGGGCTGTTGTAGTGGTCAGAAGCATGGCATGGAGGCCTGAGTCTGAATCCTGGCTCTGCTGTTCATTTGCTGTCTGACCCTGGCAAATGTGCTTACCCTCTCTAACTCAGTTTGGTCATCTGAAAGACAGGGATAACAGCAATAATATGCCTGTGTTATAGAGTTTTTGTGAGGATTAGGTAAGATCATATATGTAATGTGCTTAGCATGGGCCCTGGCGCATGGTAACTGCTCAAGAAATTAGCCATTATCAAGAATGTTACCACCACACTCATCTCTTTTCATCTAGCCACCCTTTCTCCCAGCTGCAAAGAGATCAAGGGTCTGTGGGGAATTAACAGTAATAACTGACACCTACTTCTGGGAGGGTGATATAGTAACAAATTCCAGACCCAGGTCAACTCTCACAGCCAGAGGAGTTGAGAGGGAAAGGGCTGAGTGGCTGGGAGAGCTGAGTGGCTGGCACCAAGTAATCTGCATACAAATGGTCCACAGAACAGTGCCAGGGCCTAGTGGTCTCCTGAGGGCAGTGTCTTGGGTGCTCTGACACAGGACTGCCAAAGCTGGACATGACTTCACACCCCTTTGTAGAAGACAGAATACTTGGGAGAGGGTCTCAGTTTTGAAAACTCACCATCACTTACAGGAAATACAATCGGTTAAAAAGAAGATGCATAGCAAGAGAGAGGGTGGTGCTGACTGGTTTCCAAGAGGATGCCCAAGGCCATAGCACACCTTGATAAATTTTCCAAGGTCTGGGGCTATCCCCCATCAGGCTCCCAAACTTGATGTGGTCAACAGGCTGAGAGTAAATTTGTCTTTTTAGGAACAGACCAACATCAACCAAAGTAATAAAACACTGATGTATAGACCAGAATGCTAATTCTCTCTGTCTCTGTCTCTCTCTTTCTTCCTAATATTTAATGAATGCATACCATGTGCCGGGCAGCTATAAATAAAACACAGTCTCCAATCTCATAGAGTATGCATTCTCATTGGAGAGATAAAAAGTAAACATCTTTCAAGAGAATCAAAAGACAAACCACAGGCTGAAGAAAATATTTATAAAAGATCTATCTGAAAAGGAATGTTAAAGCAAAATATACAAAGAACTCTTAAAACCCAACAATAAGAAAACAAAAAACTCAAAAACTGGGCACAAGATCTAAACAGATAGATACCTCACCACAGAAAATACCCAACACAGTGTGTCATTAGGGAATTGCAAATTAAAACAACAATGAGATTATACTCCTTACCTATTAGAATGGCCAGAATCCAAAACATGACAACACTAAATGTTGGCAAGGATGTGGGGCAATAGGAATTCCCATTCATTGCTGGTGGGAATGCAAAAATGGTACAGCCACTTTGGAAGATAGTTTGGCAGTTTCTTACAAAAGTAAACATATTCTTACCAAACAACCCAGCAATTCTGCTCTTTGGTATTTACTCAGAGGAGTTGGAAACTTATGTTCACACAAAAACCTGTACACAGATGTTTATAGCAGCCTTATTCATAACTGCCCAAACTTGGAAGCAACCAAGATGTCCTTCAGCAGGTAAATGGATAGAAATAAACTGTGGTACATCCATACAATGGAATATTATTCAGCAGTAAAAAGAAATGAGCTGTTAAGCCATGGAAAACACGGAGGAAAATGAAATGTATATTACTAAGTAAAAGAAGCCAATCTGAAAGGGCTCCATACTCTATGAGTCCAATTACATGACATTGTGGGAAGGGCAAAACTATGAAGACAGTAAAAAGATCAGTGGTTTCCAGAGGTTAGTGGGGAGAGAAGGATGAATAGACAAAGCACAGAGGATTTGGAGGGCAGTAAAACTCTGCATGATACCATAATGATGGATACATGTCATTATAAATTTGTCCAAACCCATAAAATGTACAACAAAAAGTAATGACTCCCATAAACTGTGGTCCTTGGTCGGTGGTAGTGTGTGGGGGAGGTTGGGGGAGGGGGAGGGCTTATGAGGGAACTCTGTACAGTCTGTTCCATTTTTCTAGGAACCTAAAGCTGCTCTAAAAAATAAAGTCTACGCATTAAAAGAAAATCTATATAAATAATGATGAGAATGATAAGATAAGCACCATGAAAGAAACTTAGGGTTAGGTGTGGGGAATATGGCGGGGGCAGGGGGGCACTTAGCCAAGGTAAAGCCATCTCCACAGAGCAAAGATGAGAGGGCAGGGGAGGCATTCCAGGACAAGAGAATAGCAAGTGGGCACAGTCCTGAATAACAGCTGCCCAGCAGGCTGGGACCCCTGCCTGTGCAGGCCTGCACACCTTTTCCCTGCAGGCACACAGTACGAGGAAGTGAGCTATGGTCAGAAGACTGCATGGGAGCAAGGGAGGAAGTGATCCCAAGTCGTGACCCCACAGAAGGCTGCAGTGGCCTTCTGCCAGTCCAGGATATTTGTGAATCGAGGCTGCTCCCCAGAGGTAATGCTGGAGAGTCTGCTCCATTGCCCCTGCCATCCACATGTCCTTTCCCCAGATTGGTTAATGTCATGTAGTTGGCTACTGCTTATCTTGCTTGGGCAAAGTATTCAAACTATCCAACCTCTCTGTATCTGTTTCCTCATCTACAAAATGAGGATAAGAAAAGCTACCTTGCAGGGCTCCAGGGTGGAGATGAGGAATCTGTGAGGTAATGAAGCTGTGTGAAGTCCCTCGCCCCAAAATAATAGCTGTTGAATGGATGGTTAGTTTTAATTGCTGTTATTCATATTATTTTGATGATTCTTCACCAGCCTGTGAGCTTCGTCAGTTCTTTAAGGGACGTCGGTAGAGCACAGGAGTGGCCTATAAAGTATGGTCTCAGGGCACACAATCTGTGTAATCCCAGGCAAGTACAGTGAGAACTAGAGAGGAAATTCCAGGAGGAGAAAAGCTTTTTTAATGACTTACTAAAGTGAACTGAGCACGTGTGGAGCTGGAGGTGGTTTTGCTAGTTAAGGAGGATGGGCGAGAGATGGCTGCGATGAGTGAGGATAGGGAAATCAAGACTCTAGACATAGGGGAGGCCTCCTGTATTGAGCTCCACATCTGCCAAAACACTGAGTTGCCCACCTTCTGGCCCAAAGCACTGGCTATCCAAGGAAGGAAGTTGGCCCCAGGAAGGGACCTCTGTTTCCAGAGCAGCCATGACATTGATGAGCAAGATAACATGACTCCAGAAACAGACAGGAGGAGGGGAGAAATATTCTGTTTTCTCCTTTATTCCCTTTCTTTCAGGCTTCACAGTCTCCATTTTCTTACTAGTGGAGAGAAAAATGACAACTAAGATTTCTCTTGAATCTTGGCAACGAGCTCAGACTTCTATTAGTGTGCAGTAAAAATGGCATTGACCTCAGTAACAAATAAATTAAACCCTGGTTGGCTTGGAGTTTAACATCTTGGCCTTTCTAAGTTCACTCATCAAGTGATTTATGTCCTTAGCTCCTTGAACCCAATATCCCCAGCAGCTGACCTTCCAGTGGATACCATTTATCTTGCCTCAGGGATACATATCACAGACAAAGCTGAAAACAGGTCTTAGAAATATCCATGAAGATTAAGTGTGTTTTAGACATGCATACCATGGAGGGGTGAGAGCCAGGCCCCCTGTCTCTAGCTAAAAAGAAATTCACCTGAGGATTAGGCTGTCCAAAAGGAGCATTAAGTTAGGAGTTGGCGGACCTGAGACCCAAGTCCTGAACCCATTCCTCATCAACAGAGTGACCTTGAACAAGTCACATTACTTCTCTGAACCTAAGTTCCCGCTCAGTGAAATGGAGGTTGGAGGGCTGGCTCAGCCCTCCAACAATACCTTTCAGTCTTGTCCTTCCAATCTCCTCCCCACCTTCAGTAGTCTAAGGACACCTCTTTTGATCATTTCACTGTAGACAGTTAAGTGCCCCAGAACTGTTCAGTTTCCTCATCTGCAGCAGGGGTGGGAACGATGACCTAAGGTTCAGTGCCGCCTCTAGTTCCTGGCTCAGGGCTCTGCAGAGCAGCTGCCGGTGACGTTCCTGGGAAATGAGCTGGAGGCTGCTACAGTTCGGCTGTGTCCCTGAACAGCTGGTGTGGAGAGTAGGGAGGGCAGGACAACCTCTGAGACTCTGGCCAACTGCAGTGTATATTAAGGGCAACCCAGATGGCTGCTAGCCGACCACCCAGGCCCGTGTAATTTGCACATTGTAGTTTCTCCTTCTGAAGGACTCTCTCTCTCTAGTATATGGTGAAGGAGATTTGTTTCGTTCCCCTTCTGCACCTGTCCACCTGATCAAGGCCTCAACTTGAGTCTCTATCTTCACATGGATACTCATGAGTCTCTTCCTTCCCCAGGGCCAATCTGTGGCGCCTCGCACGGGCTCCAGGACCACCATGCTTTCTTGAACAGGCTGCTCCACTATGTTGCAAGTGTGGCTATAGCTTCTTATTTTCCTAAGACTGTAAGGTTAACAAAACTGCTAAAAGCTTGGGGTTGGCAAAAGAGAGTTATAATTGCAGAGTAAAAACAGTTAAATTGGAGGCTGCCTATAGACTCTCCTGGAGTCCCCTGCCCCATGGCCTGGGTGCCCTGCTTGCCTTCTCCTTCCACAGCCTTCAGGCCTGCTCTGACTGCAGAGCTAACCTAATTCCCACAGACAGGAGGGCCCTTGGCCAGACTCCCCCACCTGGAGTCCAGGCCCCAGCTCTGCGTTTTCCCTGAGAGAAGAGGAAAGCTTCTCCTCCACCAAGTGAACACTAGAAGAACTTCTGCAGTGAGTGGTAGCTCTGTCTGCCCACTGGAAAGACAGCCTCCTATATTAGTATGCACAGCCATTTATTTCCTCTTGTCTCAATTTGTCCATTCTAGAATCAGCTCTTGAGTTTTCCTCTGCATAACCAAAAAGCCCAGTGTTTTTCCCAAAACAAAAAACAATCTTTTCCATAGGTAGATTTTCCCTCTTCCTTTGCTAAAAAGAAAACAACTAAGGCTTTGGAATTACTGCATCCCCTGCTTCAAGCCCTCTGGGCTGCAGCGGTATCGGGGTCTGATACAAGAGCACCCCATCATATAAGTAATAATCAGACATGAATGACCATGTTTGGACTAGTCATAGTTGAAGGCAGAAAATGCCAGGCAGCCTTCAATAGCAGGTCCTTCTACAAGTCAAGGTTTTAAACTAAGCACAGAATGGCCTTTGAGTTTATAGCACGTGGCTTCATCAGCCAGCAGGCCCAAATTACCCCTGTGTTTATTTTTTTTTTTTTTAAAGGCATTGACCTATGCATAAACAGCACTTGACATTGAAAATTGCCACATTAAATACCCTGCTCCTCTGCCCGATTACAGCAGCCTCCGGAGCTCTTCCAAATTGTCACCTAGGACGAATATGACAGCAAACAATGCTTTAAAAGTAAGTAATCTGCTCTATAATTATTTTAGCGGCTGCAGCTGCCAACCAGCAGGATCACTTATGAAAAAGGATGCAGTCGTTCCTTATTAAAAATGCATGAATATACAGTCTCTTGATTGTGGAAATAATCAGCAGACTATCTAATGTAACAAGACTTAGCCACAGAAGAATTAATTAGGGTGAAATTGATTAAGGAAAAGAGGGTAAAAATCTTTCTGTGATGATTCAGGCTCCGATTAAACTCAAGCATTAATTCTCACATTCTTTTCAAATTAAGAGCCTCATATAAATGCTCCGCATTAATATTCCAATGTACCCCACCTCCCTTAAAACCAAAGAGAAATGCAGACATTTCTAATGAAAGCTAAAGATCGTGTTCTTATTGACTGTAAAGCCTCTGTCTTAAGGATTTCAGGAGATTGGAGTTTTAATTATTATTTTAAATAAAAGACATGGCAGGGAGTTGGAGCGGGGGTAGTGAAATCCCCAAATTCATTCTGGTTTTGAGCACTCAGGACTTTCATCAGGAGATTTCTCAAAAACTAAAGGAAGCATGCAACACAAATGATGATGTGACAGCCTCCTGAATTGTCTTTGTTTTGCGGTAACCTGCTCTGGTACAGATAAGGGGACCTTGAAGGGGTCATATATTCCATCCCTCACCCTGAGGCCGAGCTGTATCAAACCAGAGACCCATCCATAATTACCTACCATCTCCTGAGAGGCCTCCGGGCACTGGGACTCCACAACTCCCTGGGTAACACGGTAACACGATCAGGAGGCTAATAGATTCCCAGCTCCAGCTCCTCCGCCCCCCTCCCCCTGCAGCCATTTGAAGGATGTGAGTGAGGAGAAGCTTCCCGCATCACTGATTTTTCTCGTTTCATTTTTCCTCCATTAGGAGCCCGCTCTGTGGTTCCTGGCTCTCCCCATCCAAACTGTGCTTACGTTTCACAGGGTCACTGACCTTTCCTTGCTCCTCCAAGGACTGCTATCTTTGCAGCTCTTCTTCCATCTGCTGCCTTGTTTGTTGTCCCATGGCCCTTATGGTTGAGTACATCCTTTGTCTGGGTGGGGACAGGCAACTCATGGCTGAGAAGCATCCCAGTGGGCTCTGAGCTGTCCTGTACAGTATGCAGCCACTCAACACCATCTGGGGGACCCACTAATCAAGGCGCTCCAAGGTGTGGGGACTCAGGGCTGCCAGCCTTATCAGCGAAATGTGGGGCGACAGAAGTAAAGAAGCAATTTCAAGCCCTTTGTTTGCCCTGAATATGATCTTCTTTTCTCTTTGCCACTCTGGGAGGTAGTCATGGTCCCATTTTACTTGGGAGACAGAGTTGTTCACAGAGGCCTCCAAGCAGAGTCTAATTCCACCTTGGGTATCTAGCCAGGTCCCACTGAGGAGTTTGTCAAGCAGTGGCCTGGGGAGAGGGTATTCCAGGCAGAGGGGGCAGTGTAAGGGGATCTGGGAACAGCATGAATGTGGCAGGCTTCACCTTCCTGGGCCTACAAGGGAGGCATCATTTACATTTATGACAAAATATCCATGGTGTCTTCCTCCCTCAACAGCACTGCTTGCTGGTCTCAACTGCTTCAAGCATAGCTGGGCAGATGTCATTGGAGGAATCCAGGGTAGGCCACCAAAGAGCCATAAGAGTGTTATCACTTGAGAGCCTCAGGGAGAGATGCAAACTACCTCAGGGACAGCTATACTACCCTATAGCCTGGCTCCGCTGCCCACACCTCCATCCCCAGGCTCACCATACATGACTTTGAACGACAAATGAGGAATATGGCAAGGTGGCAGAGCCCTGTCTCCCCTCTCAGGAAACTCCTTCACTTCTATGTAAATTTGTGGATGCAAATTGTCCTGAGGAGGCAGAGACCCCAAAGCAGCCCAGCCCCAAATGCAAATACTTACGGGGGAGGGGAAGGATGCAACACCCATCCGCAGAGCCTGGAATCCCAGACTCAACCAAAAGGTCCTGTGCCCTGCACAAAGGCTACCATGGCCATCGCCAATCCTCTCCTCTTCTCTCTCCCCTCCACCCTGTCTCTTATGCTACTATTCTCCCATCACTCCCTCGATTCGGTTATTAGCAACCTGGTTCTAAGAACCTCCCCAGGACTTTAACTTTATCCTTGGTACTGAGGAGGATGCAAGAGAAGAAGATGTGAACCCTGCTCTCAAGTATTTCACAGGTGGTCAGGAGAATGACATGAACTCAACCAAAGCCAGTGAAAAACCATGATAAATAGTTGTATCATAAAGTATTATATCAGGTGCCACCAAGTTAACATTGAGTGAAGTCAGAGAAAGGGAGCAACCCTTAGGACATGGGCTGGGGTGATCAGGAAGACTCCAGGGAGTAAGTTGGACTTGAATTCAGTCTTGAGGCTCAGTTGGCATCACATAGATTGAGGGCAGAAAGATTCCAGGGAAGGGTGGGACAGCAAAGGCCCAGGCTGGAGAGCAGGTTAGGGGACCCTTTAGCCTGGCTAGAGGGGAAGGTAATGCTGGGGAGTAAGGGAAGCCAACCTTTATAAAGCCTTGAATGCCAGCTATAGAGGCGTGGATTTTAAGCTAGGTTGTTGATTCTCAAACCTTGGTGTGCTGCAGCATTACCTGGGGTACTTGTTAAAATGAAGGTTCCCAGGCCCCAGCCTCACTAGGCAGAGCATTTTAAATAAGCACCTCAGGTGACCCTGATGGTGGCCCACAGGCACATTTGCTAAAGGTTCTTTTCTCACCAGCTTTGTCCCTCCTGTGGGTAAAGCTGGGCTTTGTTTGCATCATGGAAACCATGGAGCCAAAGAGGGTTCCTGGCTGCTGCAAGGACATTGAGCTTTGTCTCCTAGGAACCTGGAGGTTGGGACAGGGAACTATTTTGACTACATGATAGCCAAAGGAAAAGCAGCTCTAATGAACAACTCACTGCAAGAATCATTCCTGCACAAGAGTGGAGAAGCTGCCTCAGACCCTGGGACTATGTGGGGCCCCCTCTTAAGCTACCCCAGTGATTAAAAGTGGAGTCAATCAAGAAATACATTTGCTGGAGATATTTATATATTATTAAAGTGTTCAGGGTGGCTCAGTTGGTTGGGCATCTGACTCTTGATTTCAGCTTGGGTCATGATCTCAGGGTTGTGCAATCAAGCCCCACATCGGGCTCCACACTCAGTGCGGAGTCTGCTTAGGATTTTCGCTCTCTCCCTCTGCCCCACTCCCCTGCTCACGCACACATTCTCTCTCTCTAAAAGAAAATAAATAAATAAATAAATAAATAAAATGTGTTCAGCTCTAGGTTCCTTTATATAGCAATCTCCCCTTAGCAATGTGACATACATTGAACCCTGGATCTGCCATTTAATAAATGTGCTTAATGGCAAGTTACTTGCCCTCTCTTTTAAACCTCTTGCTCAAGTCTCAACCTTTACTGGGAAATTTTCAAACGTAGAGAAAAGTAAAAAGGATCATACAGGAAAACCTAGAAAATTTTTTTTAAGATTTTATTTATTTACTTGAGAGAGAGCGAGAGAGAGAGTATAGAGGGAGAGGGAGAAGCAGACTCCCCACTGAGCTGGAAGCTCAACATGGGGCTCGATCCCAGGACCCCAAGATCATGACCCAAGCCGAAGGTAGCCACTTAACTGACTGAGCCACCCAGGCTCCCCAAACCTATAAATCTTTCATCTAGATTTACCAAGTGTTAACATTTTGCCACTTGTTTTCTTTTTCTCTCTTTATATAAATATATAAGTATACATATATTTATATATTATGTATACATATTTAAAATATATATATACACTTTCTTTTTGCAAAAGCATTTGAAAGTCACAGATAATACATTTCACCCCAAATACTTAGGAACCAGGACATTCCTCCTATAATTTCTCCTATAACCATGATATCATTATCATACCTAAGAAATTTAACATTGAGGGGCGCCTGGGTGGCTCTGTCGGTTAAGCATCCAACTCTTGATTTCGGCTCAGGTCATGATCTCAGGGTTGTGGGATCGAGCCCTGCGTTGGGCTCCACGCACAAATTTGCTTGAGGATTTTCTCTCTCCCTCTCCCTCTGCCCCTCCCCCCACTCGTGCACACTCTCCCTCAAATAAATAAATAAATCTTTAAAAAAAATTTTTTTAGGGGTGCCTGGGTGGCTCAGTCGTTAAGCATCTGCCTTCCGCTCAGGTCATGATCCCAGGGTCCTGGGATCGAGCCCCGCATCGGGCTCCCTGCTCCGTGGGAAGCCTGCTTCTCCTTCTCCCACTCCCCCTGCTTGTGTTCCCTCTCTCACTATGTCTCTCTCTGTCAAATAAATAAAATCTTTAAAAAAAAAAAATTTTTTTTAATTTAACATTGATGCAGTAATATTAGCTAGCTTGTAAAACATATTTAAATTTCTCTGATTCTCCCAAAACATCCTTTATGCCTTAAAAAAAAAGGATATAATCAAGGTTCACAAAGTATATTTAATTGTCATATCTCTTTATTTTCCTTTAATCTAGTACAGTCTCCCTGACTTTGTTTGTTGTTTTTGACATAGGCATTTTTTGAAGAGTCCAGCAAATTGTCTTGTAAAATGTCCCACAATCTGGATTTGTCTGATTGGATTCTGGCTGTTTGGGGGCAAGACTATACCATGAAGGTGATGCTGTGTCCTTCCCATGGCGTCTATGATGTCAGGAGGCATGCCCTGTCCATTTGTCCCATTCGTGATGATGCTAAATTGAATCACTTAGTTAAGGTGTACACCGTATATTTTGACACTTGGTTAGATTTACCTAAGCACTGTCCTGGTCTTATTGATCAACCCAGTCAGATTATAAAGTGCTTGAGGGCAAAAACTGAGTCTTCTCCTTTGGAAAATAATACTTTACAGTTTACAAGATTCTTTCGTAGAGCTTATCTCATTTCGTCCTCAACTCTGGGAGGGAGATATTTTTATTCCCATTTTACAGGAATGCAAAATCTCATAGTGTTTAGGAACCCTGACATCAAATCTGAAGTCTTCCCTTTAATAAATGTGTCTTATGGAAAATTACTTAACCTCTCTCTTAAACTTCTGTTTGCTCAGCTGTAAAATGGGAATAATAGTATCTTCCTCCCAGAGTTGTTATGAGGGCTAAGTGGGGCATTGAAAATAAAATGCTTGACATAGCGCTTAGCACATAAAGAATGCTCAAAAAATGAAAGTGCTGTGTGTATAGAGCTAAACACATTACACACAGACACACATATACACATTCACACTCATACATACGCTCAACATGCGTATGCATATATAAGGGTCTGGCCTGTGGTCCTCAGCCAAACAAGGAGCAGAACCCAATTCAAGCCCATCTGCCTGACTTCAAACCCAAGTCCTATGCTCATCCTTCAGGCAATGGGCCAACCCTTGTCACCTTATAGGAGACAGTTGATCAAAATTATTTGAATACTGTTTTAAAAATTAGACTTGACTTCAAATATCTTATTCACACCTAATTTCAAGATGCACAAAGCAGGACCCTACTGCTCTGATTATACAGGGTTGACCGTGGGTCCCCACACCAATGCTGTTTCTTCCCAGAATCTGCTAGTACACTGCCTTCAGTTCATTGCTGTGTTGGCAATCTCACAACATCCCAAGCTCACCACATTAAACAGCAGTCACCGTGCACCCAGAAGCAACATATTGTGGCCAGAGATCACTCTGTCTTTGACTCTAAACATTCCCCTGCCCTGCCTTGCAGAGTAATTGGTCTGGAGTAGGGACAAGACCAGGAAATAAACCTTGGTTGAAGTGGGGAAGCTTTAGGGGCCCAAGCCAGGTAGATGTCCCTGAAAGCTCCCATGGGTTTTCATTGGAAATTCTCATCCCTGCTTTCTACTAAGTACCCCAGCCCCAACCCCAGTCTATAGAGGGGGATCCACAGTAGCAGTAAACCTTCATTTTGAGTCAAGGGTCTTTATCCCATATGAACTAGAATGAGTCCACTCAAGAACTAACCCCCCCTGTCTGGGATTGTGAAATGTGGGTTTGCTCTTCAGATGCATGTCTGGGGTCTATGGCAGGGAATGATCACTTCCAATGAAGACTTCACAGAGGTGATGGGCCTTGGGGCAGGATGGATTGGAGTTGGATAAGGAGGAGGAGGAAGAGCAGTCCTGATTTTGGGGTGATGGGGGCACAGAGCATTAGTAAACACACAGAGGTAGGATAACAAAGGCTTGATCCAGGAATGGAGGGACAGTGTGTGCCTGGGAAGAGTGGGAGCCAGGCACTGAGAGAGCAGAACTCCTCCCTTCCAGACACAGAGCAGATCATGGCTGTGGAGCAGCTGAATATTTTATTGATGGAAAATTGGATGTGGCTATGGTGCTTGGGATGTGGATTCTGATTTCATGGCTGGGTGGACTAGATGGTCAATTAGGCTGCAGGAGGGAGGCCCACCCCCCACCCCAGGTTTCCCAGCCCAGTAGGGCACAGATACTGACCTTCCTACCCAGCAATATCAGTGAGTATGCATGCTCTGGCTCTGGAAAGATGAACAACCCATTGCCTCACAGGCCTTCAGTTCCAGTTATTCAGGGGACATACATTTAGCACCTACTGTTACACCAAACGTCAAGTTAAGTGCAAATGAGATACAGATGCCTCTGCCCTGGGGATCAGGTTGGGGACACAGACCCCCTAACAGCCTTCTAACTGTGGGAAGAACAAAGCACTGTGGCCTGAAGCCTCTCAGAAGAGGGGCTGCCTATGCTGATGCATTCCCCAGACAGAGGGCAAGGAGAGGGATGCTACCCAATATTTAGTGAGGACTCCATTTTGGGCAAAGCATGAGCCAGGAGCTTGCTCTATACTACAACCCTTAATCTTCACAGTCACCGTAAAAAGTAGGTATCACAGTTCCTAACTGCATAGACAAAAGGCATTCCAGGTGGGCACATACGTAAAAGAACACATGGGAAGGAATTTTGAAATGTGAGGATATTTAGCAGTTTGAAGAAGCTGAAGCACTGGAAGCTTACGGGGGGGCTGGCAGGAAATGAGCCTAGGAAGATGGATTGGGGCTTTGCATGTCAGGATGACAAACTTGGACTTTACCCGCCTAGCCACCTACCTTTGAAGGGTAATGAAAAGGATAGTCCCAAATGTCCCTTTTACTCATACCCTGATGGCCTCTCTGGTCCTGGCCTCCTCTTCACATCCTAACCATTCCATCATATCACTAATAATGACTGTACACCTTTACTGGGAGCCACACACTCTCCTGGGCCCCGGGGATGTGGCAATGAACAAGACAAGGGCCTACTCTCACGGAGTAATGGAGGAGGGAATAGTAGAAGGAGACAGACACTATCTAGGACACAAACACACAAAGGCAAGATTGTGATAGGTGCCGTGAAAAAAATCAAACACATAAATGGGAAAGAAAGAGATGGGAAGGGGTGGGGAGGCTGCTTTAGTTAGTTGTTTCCTCTCCTCTCCATGGAGCTCTGGTTGCTGTGGGGTACGGGGGTCTCAGGACATAGAGTTAGGAAGCTGTTCAATTTCCCCCATTTCAAATCCTTTCCTGAAAGTAAGTCCACTTCCTAGAAAAACATAGCCCTTGCTTCCCAACATTCCTGGGCCACTGATGCTGCTCCTGGCCAAGACCAAGAGAAAGGCCCCTAACTTCAGACACGGCCTAACCTGATTCCAGTGGAGATTAAGCAAACGAGAGGCATGGCATGAGGCATCCTGCGCCCTCCCTGCCAGGATCAGGAGCCCAAAGCACAGAGTCCACTTTGAATCCCAGAGCTGGAAAGGAGAAAATGCCAAGGCCATGCAACAGTAGATGTTTGGAGAACGTTTTCGGGGATGGATTTCTTTCCCTTTACCCGTGAGCCATAGCAGAATATCATCCTCTTGGCAGCCAACAGGGTCCTTTCTCTGGAATGACCCCTCTGCTTCAGTGCCCCTTCTTGGCCTGTGGGTAGGGAGAAGACTTATTTAATCCCAGGCCCAACAGTCCTCAGAGAAACCAAGTCAGCCTGAGTAGTCTCCTCCCCAGTTCACAAAATCTTGGGCCCTTTCGACGTCTCTGTTTTCCCATCTCAGTGGCCAGACTGGTGTTTGTCCTAAGAGTAAGGGAGGAGGGGATGGTGGCAGGGTAACTTGTCATGCCCCAGTTTTTGGACCATGATGCTGAATAAGCAAGGAGGGTTGTGGTGTGGAGCTAGTAAGTGGCCTCGTTGGATACGAGCCAACCTGCTGGGGCCCAGGCATGACACACCCAAAGGGGATGGTGAGCAGGTCAAACCAGTGGGGCTAGATCCAAGCTGTGCCATCCTGGAAGGATTCTTGGGAAACCAGGCAGATGCTAGTAAGGGAGTAAGAGCCCAGCTCACGCCTGCACCAACCTAGAAGGACTTGGGAGGGGGAAGGGAGGGTGGGCCTGGACCAGCTACAGGCCAGAGGCTGCATTGGGATCTGGACTAAAGTCAAGACATACTCGCAAGTTCAGAGAAGGAAGCAATCCATGTTGGGCTGCTTATCAGTATCTTCCATCCCTCAAAGGAACCCTGGCTGGGTCTGGTTTTATTACACTACTTTTGCCCTCTTGCTTCCCTCAGGGAGTCATGGTAACAACTGGAGACTCTGGGGAATAATTTGGTGGCCACCTCCCTCGCTTAGAGGACCTTTTCCACCTTTCCACCCTCCTTTGGGCATTTCCTAAAGCCCGGCCTTCTGAGAGGTGACAAGAAGGAAGCATGTTTTTTTTAATTTCACAGAGCAGAGCATTATTCCCAGCCAGAGCTCAAGATAATGCAGAATTTGAGGCCATGTGTGTGAAAAAGAGCAAATCCATCCAAGATTCTATCTCAAGCATCCTAAAGCTGAATAATGGGAAATCCAGCGCTCTTCCCCTCCCTTCTCTCTGCCTCCATACACACACACACACACACATGCACACGCGTGCACACACATACATGCACGCGCACGCACACACACACATGCACCCTCCCCCACACCCATTTCAGAATCTTCCCCTTTTCTGCCAATCTCTGCCTCCTCCTCCCCACCCCACCTCTCTTCTTAGCAGGAGCACACAAGGACAAGAAAATGTTACTACAGGACCCTCCCAGCCACAAAACTGGTTTCTCAGAAGGAGTTAAAGCAGACCTGGCCAGAATCATTGCTGCCCTGAGCCCATTTCTCAGACTCACCGTGTCTAATATAACCCAAGAAATGATGCAGTTGCATATAGTGGCCTTCACCAAACGGTGCCCAGGGTTGCCCCGGGGAGCCATCTCTGCTGTTGTTTTAGGAGAAGGCTAACTCACTTCCTGTGGCAGGAGGCTGCTCATATGGTCCCTTCCCAGGGACCAGCAGCTCTGAGGGGCTTGGGAAGAACACTTATAAAACGTGGGTTCACAAATGGGCTGCTGAGGGTCTGGGAAGGCCCTGAAACCTAATGCACAAGTGTGAACATGTGTGTTTTCCTGGGAACGAGAATGTTTGTTCTGATTCTCAAAGGAGTCAGAGACCCCACCCAAATGGTTACTAGTTTGGGGCAATAGGTAAAACAAAAAAGTTGAAATGTTCTTTCTCTCATTTTGCTTCCCGATGAGTGTGTTTTATGCAATTCCTCATGTAAAATAGAAGCCTGAGCCCATAGAAAGCAGGGGTTGATCATCCTGAATATGCAGTTCCTTGGATAGTCACCAAGAGAAGATCTGAGCAGGAGACATGATGTCACTTTTGGGGAGGAGACTCTTCAGCTGTCTGGAGTGAAGGGAGGAAGTAGGAGGAGAATCAGTGGCCTTGAACCCCGAGAGAGAGGCCAGAGCACCTTTCTGGGACACAGTCCAGGCTCTGCCTTGAACATACAGCTCTAAAGGAGATGTTGTGCAGATTCTAAGCTGCCAAATCCTGAAGGCCCTAAGGGAGAACCCAGCCCAAACCAACCCAGATGGTGTCTGGGCATCCTGTACCCTGCCTGCCAGGATCAGGAGCCCAAAGTGCAGAGCCAGTTGCCGAGTCAGACCTAAGACAGCTCAACACCAACGCCAGCTCCCCGACCTCCCATGGGAGGGCAAAGAGAGAATGAGGGCCTCCACCCACCAGCCTCTGAGTCTCTTTAGCCCTTGGCATGGTAATTAATGGCCGGGAAGTTATGCATCAGCTTCGGCAAGCTAACATGGCAGGAGCTCCCTCCTGACAGCAGAGCTAATAAGAAATTTGCTAATGCAATTTATCACTTTAAAAAGCCATATGTCGGTGAAGATGAGTACTTCTCTGCGGCAGCCAGTCTAATTGTCAGAGCCGAGCAGCAAGCAGCTCTCTGAAGGGGGTGAGGATGATGTCTTCACTGAATCAGTGGCGCAATGCAGCAGACGGGGGAATGGGAGGAGGGGTGCTGTGCTGGGCCCCGGGCCCTCAGCCCATCCTGCTCCCAGGAAGCTGGTCTCTGCAAGACTGTTCTAAGGACCTTTGAAAAACCTGATGTGCCCTGAGCTCCAGCCCCTGCTGGAAGCTGCACTTGCAGCTTCTCAGTTTATGCCACAGTATTAAAATAAGAAACAGGTCTGTCTGCAGTGACAGCTGATTTAAGTCTCAGCCAGTGAATGTCAACACACCAGACCCCACTCAGGCTCCTGGCAAATTTGGTTTTTCTCTCCCAGACCTCTGCAATGACTCCATTCAGGACAAGGACCACTAGTCCTGAGTCAGATGCAGAGAAAGAAGATTAGAAATTCACCTCTGGCCCAACAAGATGTATGCTCCCAATTTAGACAAAAGGCAACTTGCTTTGAATGCCCAATGTTTGGCAAAAACAAACAATGGTTTCCGGAAGGGGAAAAAACTGCTGCCATGGGATTTTGTTTCACTCACTCCAAACCATCTGTCCCCAAAGGAGATTCACAGAGAAGCATGTAAAGCAAGTGTCCCTTGTGGGAACAGAGCTCAGGGCTACCAGTAATGCTATTTACTGAGGGATTAAGAATGTCCACATGTCTGGATCACCCTGCTTTCTGGAATAGTACTCAATCTCAGTTATCCCTGGGAATGAAGGGGTGCTGGGGAGAGTGATGAAGGAGGGCTAGCCACCAACACCCAGAGAAACATCACACCCAAATTCAATCAGTTTAGCTTTCCTCTAAGCCAAATGTTGATCCTAATTTTTCCCTGTCCTTTAATTAATGCTTTGAATTTTGGGTGGAAACACTCAAGGAGGACAAAGCACAAGGACCCAGGTAATAACCAGTGGAAAGAAGCAATGCCATGCTAGGGTTCTGGAGAGCTCTGTGTGTGTATACTACCCCTGATAACTGAGAGGAGCCTAGTTCCGTGCGTCAGCCAGTGCCTAGAGCAGTAGGCTGCCTTCTCGTTTAAGACCTTTCTTGGCCTATTGACTCTCCTACCCTCAGGAGTGACAAGTGAGGCCAGGCACCAGGAACTGGTGCAAATTTCTTTATGAGTCTAATCAGCAGGAGGAGGGGTTTGCAACAAGGCCCCTCAATGAGTTGAAGCCACCTATGTGTGTGCAACCCAGAGGCAGTGGGCAGTGGGCAACTCCCCTAGCTTCCTATTGTGCCTGACCAGCCCCTAGGCAGAGCAGCCTGAGTGGCCTGGGATCTGAGGAGCACAGCCTTCGGGCCTTGGCCCAGGGTTCAGCAGCCAAGGCTACAGAAGCAGAGAGGAACATCCACTGGGCTTACGTGAGTTGAAGAGGGCCCAAGGGCCCCTTTATGTGCACTTGAAAATGTATTTTAATGTCTGAGGTCCTACCCTCTTTTTAAAAATTTTTTTTTAAATTTTGCCTGTTTATCCTCCCATGTTTATTTTTCCAAATCAATCTTAATACCATTTTTGCCAAATTTAAAACAAAGATTATCCTGTTGATACTTGATTGGGACGACATTGAATTAACAGATTTATTTAGGGAAAATTTTGCACTTTTGCAAAATTGAGTCCTTCTATTTAAGTTAGAGTATATTTTTCCATT
Organism: Halichoerus grypus; assembly: GCF_964656455.1. NCBI lineage: Eukaryota > Metazoa > Chordata > Mammalia > Carnivora > Phocidae > Halichoerus > Halichoerus grypus. Next base: position 71,212,548 of record NC_135721.1, on the reverse strand, counting down.
TAAATAAAGCCCTGCTGTTCAAGTACTTTTAAAATCTCTATATTGGCTCTGAACTCCCTCCTTTGATGGCTCATTTGCCAAAGATCTTGTAGACTCTTATTCACTAAGGGAGTAATGTGTTCCCTCTTTCTTGGTAGTGAGGTGAATTATATTCTAAAGGGAACTTCCTTTAGAATATAATTAAATTAAATTAAATTGCCTTAATTTAAACTGAAAGGCACTGGGACTAACAGCCACCTTGAGGTTTCTTGGCCTTGTGACCTTCAACCTAGACTCCAGGTCCTGGAGCCTCCCTCATTCTGGATCCATACCACACACAGGAGGGCAGTCTCTAGCCCAAGGCCAACTAAACTGAAACTTTCACCCAGGCAGTGGTGAGCGCCTCTGGGTCCCAGGGAGGAGACCCAAGGAAGATAAAGTCCCTGCCTTCAAGATACACGATTAGTAGGTGAACTTGAGAGCAGGTGCTGGTACAGATTTCTCCCGGTTATAGCCCCACTCACACTTTTCTCAGGTAAGCCCTCTGCAGGGCCAGCCAGCTCCACAGAGGCCACGGTGCAGTCACACACATCCTAGTGTGTAGCTGGATACTGTGCTGGGCTTAATGCTCTATTGTCACCATCTTGGAATTCTTAATACTTTTGAACAAGGGACTGCACCGTTTCATTTTGCACTGGGCCCCACAAGTTACATAGCTGATCCTGTTTCTCTGTAACAGTTGGAGACTCAGAGACAGGAACAGTCCAAGTCACACTCAGAGTTGGCTGACATTCAAACACAGGTAAGTCTGGGTGCAAAGCTTGGCCCTTCAGCAGGCCCTGTATCCAGCAACAAGCAAAGCCTCACTTCACCTGCAAATAGGCCCGAATGATCAATTTTTAAGGGGACACATCACAGGGGACTCAGAGCTTGCTTCCTCTGTTCCTCTTCTCAGCCTGCCTTCCGGGGTCTGGGCTTTAACAGCCCACTTAGAGAATCCTCAGCACAACTTGCTGGCTGTCATCTGGACTACCTCAGGCATAGGCCTGCTCAGTGTTTCCCAACTTCTCCAGACTTTTGCCTCTCTCAAGACCTCCTGGGAGTCTGGGCCAGCAGAAGAGAACACTTCCACACCATTGTTAGCAGGCACACATCCGGTCTCCTGGCCAGAGGAAGTCACCATGGCAGGAGAAGAGAAGGGCCTGAGCTTCTGGGCCTCAATCCATTAAGGGTTACTTAGCCACCAAGCACTGCAGTCAGGGAGGAGGGAGTGGTAGGGCTCCAGTCTGGAAAGCTCAGGGCCACATGTGCTCAGAAACGTTGAGATCTCCCCTCCTTCAGTCCCCTTGGCCAGGAGGGTGAAGCCAGCTTTGGCAGTAAAGGTGTCAGGGCACTGCTGGGAAGGTAGAGCCTCAGGGAATTCCCCATGGACATTCACCTGTCTAGGAAGCCTTTCCTCCTGAGGCCTGCCTGCAAGGATTCTGGCAGCAAGAGAAGGAGTCATTGGTAATTGCCCAACTGGAGAGGTAGAAGGAAAATATTTAACTATTTACTTAACTCTATCCATCCATTTATACATTCATCCCTTCATTAATTTAGCACTTTTTGAATGCTTACTTTGGGATCATCTGGGTTAGGGGCTGTGAGTACAGCTGAGAAATATAAGACATGGTCTGGCTTCCAGGAACTTGGAATCTAGATGGAAAGTCAAAATTAGCACACATGAAACAATTGGTGGAATACAATACAGTCAAGTGGAATATAATATGATCAGTGCTAGATTGTGTGGTAAGACAGTAAGCGCTAATGTGGAGTTCAGTAAATGTGTCCCGAGGGAATGCTTTGCCAAGCTTTGCTCAGTTCTATGGGACATAGAGATAGATGAGACATGGTCCCTACACTGGAAGCCCTCAGTTCTAGGGGGGGACACTTGTCAGTAGACAACTTTGATATGCACAGGGTGCTGTGGAAGTACAAAGGAGGGCCACTGAGCCCAATCCAGGTGATAGAATGCCTGAGCTGAGTGAGGGTAGGCACCCAAAGGAAGGTTGGAAGGATGCCGTAGGCACAGAGAATAGTATAGAAAGATCTGATGGTCTGGTATGATTGAAAACTACAGGTAGGGAGTTCTCAGAAGTAGGGAGAGGCAGAAAATGAGGATAGAGAGGCAAATACAGTCAGATCATGCAGAGCCTTATTAAAGAAATTGGCCTTGTCGTGGTAGATGGTGGAGGCCACTAAAGGGTTCTTAATAGCTAACTCTCATGGCTGGGAGGAAGATGGACTTGAGAGGAACACAGCTGCAGGCTGGGAACCAGTTAGGAAGCAACAATAGTCCATGTGAAAAGTGATGGGGGCCTGCATCAGGTCAATGGGAGTCGGGACGGAGAAGAGAGGACAGGTCTTACTGTTTTCACAGCCTGGAATGCATTTCCCCATTTGTTTTTTACCCAGTTTCCTCCCTGGATCCTTCAGATCTCAGTTTCTCTGAGTTGCCTTCCCTACTCCCAGGCTAGGGCAAGTCCCCCTACTGTACCGCAGGAGCTCTGGGTACCTCCATTCATTAATCTTCCCAACTGTCATTCTAGATTTATTCCTGAGGTTATTTGATTAACATCCGGGGTGCGCAATAAAACTGTGTCTTAGCCTATTCAGGCTGCTATAACAAAAATACTATAGATTGGGTGGTTTAAACAACAAATATTTATTTCTTATAGTTCTGGAGTCTGGAAAGTCCAAGATCAAAGTACCGGCAGATTCAGGGTCTGTTGAGGACCTACTGACTGGCTCATAGGTGGCAGTTTTCTCACTGTGTCCTCACATGGTGCCAAGAGAACCCACTGGGGTCCCTTTTATGAGAGCACTGATTCCATTTGAGAGGGCTACACTCTCATGCCCTAATTACGTAAGGCCCCACCTCCAAATACCACCACACTGGGGGTTAGGATTTCAACATATGGATTTGGGGGGGACACAAACATTCAGTCCATAACAGACTGTAAGCTGGGTAGGGGTGGGGACCATGTCTTGCTCCCTACTGTATCCTCAGCTCTTACCCAGAGTCTGGCACATAATAGGGGCTCAATAAATATTTCTGGAATGAATGGATGACAGATTTGGCTGCTATTTGAAAGCTCTATAAGAATTCAGAGAACATCTATGTGGGCTGGAAGAGCTGGTATAGTCTTCACAGACAAGATATAACACAGAAAAAATTAAATAACAACATAAGACAACAACACAATAGAGATGACAAGACAATTGATGTGATACGTGTCAGATAAACAGTACAAATACTGTATGTTAAAAGGAGGGAGAACATATCAACTATGAGGTTTTTGTCAGCAAGTAACAAAAAAAAACCTCAACTCAAATTGGCATTAACTGCAGGGGAATTTATTATCTCTCATAGCAGAGGCTCAGAGGAAGGCAAACTCATGGTACTTGGTATAGCAGCTCAAGAAGTCCTCTCCCTCCTGCTCTGCGCCCTTGAGTAGGCTCTATCTTCAGGTGGGTAGCAGAATGCCCCCAGCAAGTCCGGGCATGGAAATAGCCTGCTGAAGAGTGAGAGACTGTCTTGTCCCATGTCTCTTTCCCAGGAGCTCCCCAGCAATCTTTCCCATCATCTCACCAGTCAGAACTGGGTCACGTGTCCGTTCCCAGGCTGACCACTGGTGAGGGAGTAGGATTTCTGTGACTGGCTTAGTCCAACTGCAGTTCCCTCCTGGGGCTGAGACGGGTCACTGTTCACTAAGTGAAAAAGGAGTAAACATCCCATACAAATCAGGATCTCTTAGACATGAATAAATGGGAGAATGGATATTGGCTAAAAATCAACAGTGTCCACTGCACCCACCCCTTTGTATACATCTACTTACACCATTCATCCCATACAAAGAGGTCACTCTGTGTCAAAGCTATCTAGAAAAAGCTTGATGGTGGAAGTAGGATTTAAAGCGTCCAACTCTTGGTTTTGGCTTAGGTTGTGATCTCAGGGTTGTGAGATTGAGCCCTGCCTCAGGCTGTGCACTCGGTGGTGTGTAGTCTGCTTGGGATTCTCTCTCCCTCTCCCTCTGCCCCTCCCCAACTCTCTGTGCATGCTCTCTTGCATGTGCTCTCTCTCAAATAAATAAATAAATCTTAAAAAAAAAAAAAAAAAGCGTAGGACTTACACACCTGAAGAACAGGTAGTGAGAAATGGGGACATGGAAGTGGGAATTAGCCAGGGTTGCTCCCAGAAAATGCCCCTCCAAGAGCTACTGTTTAAGACAAGGCAATTCTGTATAATGGAAGGTGCTAGACTTGAATGGCAAAAAGGCCTGGGTTTACATCTTGACTCCACTACTCAAGTTTCTTAACCTCTTGGAATCTCAGTTTCCTTCTCAATGAAGTGGGACTGGAGGATCTGCCTGCAGATGTGTGTGATCAGGATCACACCAGACTGTTTGGGACAGAACCTTGCACATAGAAAGTGCCCAACACATGTTTGTCTCCTACCTTTCTTCCTTGAAAAAGGAAGTTCTGGAGAACACTTTGAGTTGCCAACACAAACTTCAGTCCTACTGTGAAAGAGAGGCACCAGGCTGTGCTTGCATGCCAGGACTTGAAGCATGAGTTTTCCTTCTCACTTGAGTCTTAGATGAATGTTGGGCCTCTTCTTGCCCTCTTTATTTCTAGCTCTTGGCCCCTTTTGACATCAACTTTGACTATAGCAATCCAGGTGAGATGTTACAGAGGGGCTCATCTTTTTTTTTTTTAAGATTTATTTATTTTTTGACAGAGAGTGAGCATAAGCAAGGGGAGCGATAGAGGGAGAGGGACAGGGAGAAGCAGGCTCCCCACTGAGCAGGGAGCGCGATGTGGGGCTCCATCCCAGGACCCTGGGATCATGATCTGAGCTGCAGGCAGACGCTTAACCGACTGAGCCACCCAGGCACCCCAAGAGGGTCTCATCTAGAGCCAAGGATGCAGAGATGGAATGAAAGATCCATCTAAATACCTCTGTTATCTAAGGGCCCATCTAAGGGCCTGATTCCCCAAGGAGTTTAGAGCTGTGCTTAGGATTCTTGGGGTTCATAGGATTCAGGACCCATGAGAGAACAGAATGTTGTAGACATTCTTATCAGAGAAATGCACGTATGTAAAAAGATTATTGTATATAATTTCCAGGGATTCTGCAACACTCTGAAGCATCTTCTTACAGAAGCCCCAGAATGAGAAGCTCTGACATAGAGGGTTTGTTTGGGATGGTCCAGAACTGGTTTCTGCAGACAAGTGGGAAAAGAGCTGACTTTGCATCAGGATAAAACCGCGTAGTGACCTGCAGCTTTAGGATCTGGATGCCTGCGGCTGGCTCCTTTGTTCCTGGCTCCACACTCAGCCCTTGACCTGGGCACAGTTTTGGGTTTAGACTGTGTGCACATACAGACACTTAGAGGGCTTTGGGTGATGCTGATTTCAGAGAAACCAGCTGAACATGTTTAGGATGACAGGTTCTTTGTCCTGAAACAGAGGATTACCTCCCTAAGAGGTCTTAGGAATCCAGGGACAAAGAGATAAAAAGACAGAGATGTAGATGCAGAGAGAAAGATGACATCAAGATTTAAAACAAACAAACTATCAGGAAAGCTGTCCCCAAGAACTTCAGCCACTGGGGGAGGTGGGGGAGGGGCTGCTAATCTGAGCAGGTTGAGAAAGGGCAGTTTGGTGGGGGAGCGGTTAGGGCAGCAATCTTGAAGAAGTGTGCAGCACTTACACAAGATTGAGAAAACATCAATTGTCCAGATCAAAGAATGCGGGAGGAGTGCTTTCTGAACTTTATGCGAAAGCCAAAGCTGGCCCAGCTTCCCATCTATTGGCGCTTCTTCTGTGGCCCCAGCTCCGAAGCCCAGAAGCCCAGTGGTCTGCAGAGGCCCAAGGACGCTGGCTGCCCCGCCCAGAGTGTTAGCTTGGTGCGAGGAGGAGGACCACAGCAGTGGCTTCTTAATGGAGCTCCCCAGGAGCCCAGCTCCATTGGCTGCCTGCATTATTAATGCATTATGTCATCTTTCCTTGCACTTGCTCTCAGCTGCTGAAATTTTATAGAGCAGTATTATTAATTGAAGCAATTAGTGCTGGGGATTCAGCACAGCCACGTCAGGGGGCGGGAGATGTGCAAGGCAAGGATCTCTCCCTCTCTCTTTGTGCCCCACTCTCCCTCTCTCCCACCCTCTTCTCTGTGCCTCCCCCCCACCTCTCTCATTTCTTTTGTGCCCCCACTTCCCTCTCTTTCTCTTCCAGTTCTCTCTCAACATCCATCCCCAACCCCCAAAATGCCCCAGTACCTACTACCCTTCCCAGGCAGAACTCATTCACAGTCTCCAGCACCTTCCCAGCATGGGCAGACAGACAGACAGAATGATAATGGCACTGTGGCTGACTCCTGCCTGGAGTTGCTGGCCTAAATTGGGATGGAAGACCATCCCTCACAGTTCTTGGCTTGCCTCAGAGTCCCTGGTGGGGGTAGAGGGTGGCAGGTAGAAACAAGAGGAGTTCCTTGCCTATCAGACCCATTCATTCATTCATTCATTCTTACTCTGGTGCTATGGGAAATCAGTAGGAGATAACAGCTCAGCCCCCTGGGACTGGCATCGTAGCCAGAGAAACTAGACTGCCCCTGAAACAATTAGAGCAAAATAAGGTACAGCAAAGGGTCCTAAAGAAGTGATCCCCCAGGGATTGCCCAGCTCCTCAGAGCCCACCCTGTGGCTCAGGTGGTGAGAAGGGGCTGGGGAAGCCAAAGAGCCCTGAGGGGTGAGAAAATCAAGGTACCAGCAAACTGCAGGAAGGTGGGAGCAGGACCAGCTCCAGCCAGGAGAAAGGAAGGAATATACAGACTGGGCAGGTAGAAAACAGAGCCCTGGAGTGACTGGATAGCTCCCCAGCCCATGAGATGGACACTCTCAGCCCAACCCAGCTGAGGTTGAGACCTAGAAGCAACTAGAAAACCTGACCAGGGGCCAGGACACCAGGACACCAGGGCCCCCACCCCACCTCAGATCCTTTCATTGGAAATCAGAACCGACACCTGAGAGGCCGTAGGCTCAGGTTCCCTGTAAAATAAAGAGGTACCAGGATGGAAACATACAGGATGAACAGTCACCCGCTGCCCCTCCCCAGACACCCTGCTTCCCCCACCCCCAGCATAATATCACCTACAGCAGGGCTGCCCAGTATGGGCATCAGATGTTCTATTCTGGGCTGTCAGGTATGGCAACCACAAGCCACATGCAGTTATTAAGCCCTTGAAATGTGGCCCTATGTGGAAGGCCTTGAGTACCACGTAAAGAAGGTAGGACTTTGACCTATGGGTGGTAGTGAATTATGGGAGGTGTCTGAGCAAAGGAATGTTTGATAAGAGCAGCAAAGCTTTATGGTTTTGTTTGCTTATTGGTTTGATTGCTACCATACTGATCATGGCCTTCTGGGTGATGGGCCCTGGTCTAAGCTCGTGCACAATCTCATTTAATTCTCACGTACAGCCCTGTGAGGTTGATGCTTTACAGATGGAGAAACTGAAGCTCAGTGATGGCAAGTGTCATGCAATTAGTGAGTGGCAGAGGAATTTGAACCCAAGTCTATCTTACTCCAAAGCCTTGAAACACTATAAAAGGCTGGCTCTAAGAAAATTAATCTACTATCAGAATATAAAAAAGGGTTGGAATAGGAGAAGGGTTAGTGATGTCTCCTACACTGGTGTCTAAAAACAGTGCTGTCACTCAGAAAGGCTGAGTAAATCCTTGCTCCTTTAAATTGAATTGAGTGAAGGTTCTGGAAAGTCCTTAATCCCAACCAGGCTGCCAAGAACTAAGTCTGGCACAGGCCTCTAAGCAACCTATTTTCACCAGGCAGCCTGGGAATCCAAAGCTCTCACAGGCTCACACAAAGTTTACTGTCCATTAGAGCTGCTAACAAGCCAAGCTGCTTGGCAGGACTATTTCCAGGGGCGATGGCCAGGCCTAGGACTGCTGGAAGGGGACAGGTGTGAAGCCTTGCTTTGTGAAGGTGGCATTTCTGCTGGCCCTATCATAGGGCTCTGCCTGTCCCCAGGTTCTCTCCAGGGGTATCTGAGCTAACCTCCCCAGCTGGGAAGAGGGGCCTGGACCAGGGGCCTGTAGGACCCAAAGACAAGGTCAGACCCAGAGTTATAGGGTTCAAAGAAGCTGGATCAAGAGTCTCTGATTTCTGGAAAATCAGATTTTTAAGTAGAATTTGTCTTCATACTCTGCTGTGCCAGATTCAGCCCTATGTCTTCTCCCAACATACCCTCAATCAGAACTTTAGTTTCTCATACCCCCCAGGTTCTCTTAGAAAGCTTTATGAAAAATTCATTTATCCTGAGATGTTAGGACTTTAAATCCAATTCATTATAATCTTCTATCCTCCTTCTAGGAAAATTGTATTCCATGGTGGAATTCCAGGCCCTCCAGGTTTGTGAGGATGCAGTTTGAGCTAAGATCAAACTTGTCTGTGGACAAGGCCATCCTGGCTGATAGCAATTTGGAGTCTACAAGAGAACAGTTCCAATGAGGCATATCAAATGAGATGAGGTAAGTCCTTCAGTTTGCAAGTGCTTGCTAAACACCTCCTGTGCCCCATCATTGTATGCCAGGAGCTGAGAAGCAAACAGAGCAGTGAAAGAGGCAGCCTAAGAATACCAGCAATAGGTGAAAGACTCTGGACTTGGTGACAGAAGACCTAGCTGGATGGGAGTTCAAGCTCCACCGCTGAACTGTGTGATCTTAAACAAATTATTGGCTTCTCTGAGCCTCCCTTCTAGCTTTCTTTGATTTGGAAACCGAGTTGAGTGGTTAGAAGCTTAAGCTGTGGCAACAGACAGACCCAGGTTTGAATCCTGGTTTTGTCACCCATTATTGCTGGGCCTTGGGGAAATTCCTTGATCTCTCTATGCTTCAGTTTCCTCATCCAGTAAATGGGGATAGCCTGGTGGTTGTAAGAATCCAATATAAGAACACAGTGCAATGCTTAGTGCACTGCCTCGGACAGAATCTCAATATGTAAATCATTATTATATTAATCACTTGTTTTCTAAGGATTAGGTGTCGGACAAGGAAGGAGAGGAAATGCTGAGAAACTGGAGGATAGGTATCAGAAATGAAGCTGGATCAGTGGGAGGATGAGGCCAAACAGCAATGGCTGGGCTCAGGAGCCAGGGAACCTATTCAGAATCATTGTGTAGTTGTGCACAAAGCTGCCTGCCTGAGGGGACCAGTGGGAGCTGAAATCCCACCTAAACCCCACTCCCTGGAAAGCTCTGCCTGTGTCGGCAGCATCGTGCACAGGGTTGGGCAGGCAATAGGATGAGGCCTGTCCTAAGGGGTCAGGGCAGCCGGAGCATTGGTGGTATAGTGGTTAGCATAGCTGCCTTCCTAAGGGGTCAGGGCAGGTCAGCCTCTGGGATTAGCAGAGGTGGAAGAAGGAAGAAAGTCCTGCAGCTCAAGGACCCTGGCGGCAGCAGCTGGTGTTCTAGGGACAGGACTCAGCTGCAAAGACCTTGCCTGGGAGGGCAGGGCAGAACTCAGTCCCCAGTGCACTGCAGGGCTGGTAGGAAGCCAAGGCAGGCATTCAGGTGAGGGGCAACCCCAGACACGGTGGTCAGCAGGCACGAAGCAAAGGGCCCTGATGATCGACAGCCTGCAAGTTTAGGGTGGGCTCAGCAAAGTTGATTCTATCCTGGGTCAAGGAGAATGAGAAATCAGGGCCTGCACTCACTGGTGATGAGGATGAAACGGGCAGCTGTTGAGGCTGGAGGGGGCAGGCTGTGGGGGCAGGGAGCTAGCAGATCTATATGAACTTTTTTCCAAATCCTTTGGTCATCTAATGCTCCACACAAGACTGTGTAGCAGGATTCACCTCTTCCTGGAGGGGTAGCTCCAAGTAGAATGGTGTTAGGGACAAGATGTTCCTCTGCCCAGAAATATTGCCTTCATGGTTCTCTGTGCTCCTACTATTACTGTGTAATTTCTTGGGATGAAGTCAAAGGTCACAAGCTCAGATGCTACAGGAGCCAGGCAGTGACATAAATGGGAGAAGGAGGCCAGATGTAACAATAGGGTGCAATGGGGACGGGTAGGGACTGCAGCAAACCAGGGAGCAAAAGTTTCCTTTAAGGAGGTCAACAGCTGCTCAGTTCAGCCAGTTCTTACCCAGTGGGAATACGTGACCAGTACTTTCAGTTCTTCACATTGTCTAAAAGAAGCCAGAAATCTCTCAATTTTTATGTAAAATCTTCTGTTGTATGTGTGTGTGTGTGGTTTTTTTTTAAACAAAACTTTTGAGGTTATCATGATGTTGACCAAACCCACAAACATCTATGGATCATATGTGGCCTCTAGCTTGGGAATTGCTCTCTCCAAGATCCCCCGGAGATGCAGCCCCCTCTGAGAGAGGTCTCACATTCAGTCCCTGACATCTCCAGGGGAGAGTGCTATTCCAACACACTCTTTCTTTCTTGTCCCTGGGTTCTCCTCCTTTCTTGTCCCAGAGTCTCTGGGCATCTGAAGATGGGAAAATGGGAGAGAGCACAGAAAGCAGAGGAGTAATATTGAGGACAAATCTCGCCGACTTCATTATTTTGTGCTCCAGGACATGTTGTGTGCCTGGTCTCCACCAGTCGCAATCTGTAGACACAGATTCGGGGAGATGGGAAGACAGCTCTGAGGCCAGGAAGGTCCCATGGCTTTGTTCCATGTGCTGAGGGCTGGTCACGGCCGAGAGGGTCCATGGTTTCCCTCTGTAAGCCACCTCTTTCTTTTCCCCTCCCTCCTGAAACAGCTCTCTGGCCTCTGTCACTCTGTGGTAGTTTCTGTAAGACTCATGTTACTGTGTGGGTTTTATTAGCAAGCTATTGCTTCTCACAACTCAACTCTGAACCTTTCAGTTGTGGTTTCCACCTTGGGTGAGTGGACTCTGAAGAAGCAATTAATATATACCTCTACCCTCCCACACTGGGGAGAGCACAATACCTCAGGGCAAGAGGGGGGGGGGTCTAGATCTAAGGTCTGACTTCAAAATAAGAAACAAATCATAAGCAGGATTACCTTGCTGAGAAACCTGAGGCTCAGAGGGACTGGAGTCCCCTGTCAGAGACCATGGAGGCAGTAAAGGAGGTGGGGCTCACACCCAGGGTTTTGGTGCTCCCCCGGCCCCCTGTCCTGACCTTTCAATTAGGAAAAGGGTTTGAGGCCAAACTGCAGGCCTTGTTCTAGAAGCTCTCTGGAGAATGCTCAAGAAGTGTAAGAATAAGGCCTTTCAGTCTGGCTGTTGAGATACACATGGAACACCACAGAAGAGAACAAGAGAGAGTGCACTGTTCCTTCATTGCACAGGCATTGATTGGGTGCCTGTTGTGTGGTCTACACACAGACTGCCCCTAGGGGGCCTATAACTCACCGGGGAGAAAAGATTTTGCCTCCACCTTGTTAGAGCTGTAAGAGGCTTTTGGGATCATCTAATTATGGATAATCTGGAATTTTCAATTTTTCTCTCTCTGTGCAGCATTTTAGAACCCTGGCCCATTACTTATATCAAAGTGGGTTCTCTGGTTGAAGAGGACAGAAAAAATCCTGAAGTTCTATCCACTTAACCCCCCTCCCTCCCCTGCTCCCATCTAGCAAAGCAGTCTCTGAGGAATCCTCCTAGGAAAAACAGTTCAAAAAATCTGTTTTAATCTGGTCCGACCCCTGAAAAATCCCAGTTTTAGAAATTGAGGTCCCAAGAGGTCAAAATACTTGCCCAAGGCCATACAACCTGCACCTCCTGATTGCAGGCAGGTCTCTTTCCTCAGCCACTGTCATACAGTAGTGTAAACATGAAGTCACCAGAAAGGGAAAGTAAGCGGTGGGAAAGCAGGAGGGGCAGATAGAGTTCAGTGTGGGTTGCTCAGGGAGGCAGGAAACTTGAGTGGGGGCCCTGATAGGTGGCTGAGAGGAGCAGAGGCGGTCATTCAGGAACAGGGCATGGGTCAAGCAGGTGTTAAATTCCAGAATCCCATAGATAAGCAGTGTGATGCAGATGGAAAACTGGGATGGGGCTAGGATCAGGTTCCATGTAGAGAAAAGGCCTGGGGCACAGGCTTGGGCTGGTGGTAGTTGGAGGGTTGAATTCTTTCCCTCCCAGCTCACCCAGATGAATCTGCTGATGGATCCCAAGTATGCTCGACTCTGGAAGAACTACAGAAGGCTGGAAGTCCAGGCAGGCGGGCAGGCACACGGGCGAGGGGAAGCGGCGTATTAAGTAAGGCTTAGAACAGCAGCTGGGTTGCATTAAAAATGAATCAAGATGATGTTTGAATGAAAACAAGAATGGAGTGCTGGGGAAGAAGCATTCCGAGGACTGCGAGTGCCAGCAGCCAAGGAGGGGCAGGGTTCCTCAGCAAGGGCCACGTCAAGCCCAGATGTAAGCTGGGGCTTCCAGTGTCTATCCAAATGAGACAGGAAAGGTGGAGCTGGCTTTGGAGAACAGCCCTTTCTGGGGGCTCCTGGGAACCTTCATTCTCTTACCCATAAAATGGGCATAACAATCTCAATTCTATCTCTATCCCAGGGCTGCTGTAAGGAGCAAATGAACTCAAGTTGGGAATCATTGAAGGCTTTTATCAAGGCTGGGGTCGCAACTAAACTCCTTCAGAGGTGGCAAAGTGTGTGACTTGGGCCCTGGAGTAAAACTAGGGGGCATGGAGGCTGGAGATGCCTGTCTGGCTGAAGACATTTGAATTAAAGATTCCAAAGCCTCATGCTGGCCAAATGAGATGCATCTGCCTGGCACCCTTAACCCTAGCTTGTACTCCCTGAACTAAGTCTTTGGCAGAGAAATACTTACGGTCTGAGCCTCCCAGCAGGAGATACATATATATTCTCAAGGAGGCCTCAAGAACTACCCTGTGCATTATGATAGCCACTAGCCACATGTGCCATTTACATTCAGATCTAAATTACTTAAAATTAAAAATTTAGTTCTTCAGTTACACTAGCCAAATTTCAAATGCTCAATAGCCACATGTGGCTGGGGACTACCGAATTGGACAGCACAAATACAGGACATTTTCATCGTCATGACAAGTTGTGTGGGTCACCGCAGCTGTAGACCTATAATGATGGAATGATAGGTATTGGGGTGGAGGGTTTCTTCCCTGAGGCTTCTTAAAGGACAATACATCATGTATGGGCTTCTTTCTCTACCTAACTGCAGGGTTAACGCTGATCTTTTCACCACTTTGCCACTTCCTTTAACCACCAAGCTTTGATAACTCACTAACTCCTAAGAGTGAAACCACCACGCTTGCTGGTTGTGCATCTGCTTAGGAACAAAGGTCTAATGGGAGAGGGCAAGGGGCTCTCCCGAGGTTACCATATTTTCCACTGTATTAGTGACTGAAAGCAGGAATTTCTGAACCCAAAGGGAGATGGCAAGCATGATAGAACTAAGGGAGACATTCTGGGGGAGTTAGGACCAACAGCATAGAGGAGGTGGCCACCTACTCCTGTCAGGAGGCTGCATAGCAAAGTCATTAAGAACACATGCTTCTCGGGTTGGAATCCCAGCTCTTTTACTTATTAGCTGTATAACCTTGGCTTCACATCATCTCTGAGTCTTAGTTTCTTAGTAAAACAGGAATGGTACTTAATCTCTGATAAGCATAAGGATTAGATGAATTAATGGATGGAAGCCACTCAGAACAGTATCTGGCATGGAGTAAGTGTTAGCTAGCAGCAGCAGCAGCAGTATTTGATTATTTGTGTCCAGGCCTTGATCAAGGTTGTGAATAAGCCAAGTTTACCATACACACCAACCTTACTGCATACCTTGCACCCGCTCTTCCCCAGCCCCGCCATGCACCCCCTGGATTTTTTCCATCATGGTGACCGTTGAGCACTTAATTGTTCCTCCAGTTTTAAGAGCCACTGCTGGGCCCCATCTCCAAGGTCTTGCCTTGCCTTTGCCACACCATAGAGATCCCTCAGTCTTTCCAACAGTGGTGAATACAGCTCAGGCCAAGCAGTGGGCTGCCCACCAGGCCCCAGAGCTCCCGCAGGCAAGCAGCAAGGCTCGTCCTTATGCCAAGCGCACAAGGATTGGCCCCAAAGCTCCACCTGACCCAAGACCAGTGCATCCAGACATTGGCACCCCAAAGGGAGAGCATCTGGAGCCAAAGGCAAGTTGAGTCCATCAGAATTTGAATAAAGGAAGACCCAAAGAATGGGCAGCTGGTTAGCAACACCAGCTGAAGTTGAAAGATGAGGGAACCAGAGAAGTCCATGATGGTCAAGTGAGAACTGAAGGGAAGAGGCGATGAAACTTCAGTGTGCAGTGAAAGAACTGCCCTGGGCTGGATGTCCCGGGGCTTAGCTGGGGGATGAAGATCTCTGGCTGAGGGAGTAAAGTAGCACCTTTTACCATCAGCTCCCCTTGCCCTTCCTTGCTGCTTATCTGGAAATGCTTCTTCTTCTGTCTTCCCCAGAAAAGCTCCATAAACACCTTTATGATGCATTTGAACCTCTAATGAAAAACAGTCAGCATTAAAATAAACAATTTGTGGGATGAAAATATTAGTGCAAACAGAGCACAGCACACCACTCAGCTGCCCAGCAGCTCCTTCCTGATGGGCACATGAGTGTCTGGCCCCGGGTAGATCAGGTGATCTGGCTGGCAGAAGGACGACCCCTTTCTCCTCCTTGATCCACCAGGTCCCTCTGTCAAAGAGAACTGGCTTCCTAGATAAAGAGGCCACACTTCAATCAAGAGTCTACCAATGTGATTGGATGAACTAATAGAGCAGCTCTCTCCAAAATGAACTCTCAGCTAAAAACAGGAGAGTCAACCCAATCATCAAAGCTAACTCCTTGAGCAAGTCTGTTTACCTTTCTTTTTTTTTTTTTTTAAAGATTTTATTTATTTGACAGAGAGAGACACAGCGAGAGAGGGAACAAGAGCAGGTGGAGTGGGAGAGGGAGAAGCAGGCTTCCTGCGGAGCAGGGAGCCTGATGTGGGGCTCGATCCCAGGACCCTGGGATCATGACCTGAGCTGAAGGCAGCCGCCCAACCGACTGAGCCACCCAGGCGCCCCTCTGTTTACCTTTCTGAGCTTCAGGTAATTTGTCCCTAGAAAAGGAGGAGAGAATTCAGAGTAGATCATCTCTTGGGCTCCTTGTACTTTTCTCATTGATCCCAGGGACCCCCAAGACATATCATCTTCAGCCTGTCAGCCTTTGGCCTTCCTAGCAAGCTAGTCTCCTAGTAAACAAACCACAGAAATCCTGCTCTTTCTTATTTTTCTCCCCCTTTCCTTCCTCTGACATAACCAGCATCTGTGTTAGGGGGGGTCCTCAGCTGGGATGTGGGGTAGGAACACAGAAGCAGTGACAGGGCCCAGCACCTTGCAGGGAGGGCTGGCATCAGAGGATCTGCTGTGTTCTTGGTTGTTATTTTTGACACCCCACTTATTTGGAAGCTGGGTGAGGCGGCCTGGCACATCAAATGTACCTCTGTGAAAACTGAAAAAGGGATATTTAAAACACACACATAACAACAACCACTTCCTAGTAAGCCAACATCTCCTCTACTTGTGAAAAGGAGCCTGGCCCTGTTTTGCGGGGGGGGGGGGGGGGGGGGGGGGGGCGGGGGTTGGGGGGGTGGAGGTGGGGTAGGGGAAGAGCATTAGGCCCTACCTACCTGGGCCCTGAGGCACTGCAAACACAGAGGCCATTTTCATCCAGCCTTCAGAAGTTTCCTTTTGTGGCATCATGGTGTTAAAAATATTCCTCCCTGAAGGTGCAACCGCGGCAGAGCAGATGTCCCTGACTGAGCACTTGGGAAGGAGCTATTAAAAGGAACGTAATTAGGTTGTCATCCTGGGGCCTCCGAGCCAGGCTTCTGAACGCCATCTTTGTTGAAAGTTTTCCAGACGTCAAATATTTGCAGAACCCGATTTACCAAAAAGGCTGTCAATACCCAGTAGGACCAGGCTGCGTGCCGCAAAGGCAGAATGACACTGTGGGTCAAGGTTGGCATCAGGCCCTAAGTCTCCTTTTTCTGTGTCCTTTCCCCATTTTGGGTCTTAGCCTAGCTCCCTAATTTCCTCTCCCCTCCTCCTCCACACGCCATCTCCCATCACCATTTGCTCTTAGGAAAGACTCTATTAGTCATTTACTCCTTAGCATGAATATAAGTAAGCCGCTGAGCACCTCTCTCCTCTCCAGGAATGTGGGATGCATGCCTGAGCTCTGTACACTGTAGGGAACAAAAGGCTTTGTCTCCTTTTGTAAAAGGGATATCAAGCACTAGAGTGCAGATTGGAGAGGGCCTTCCTAGTGACCTTGAAATTGCACTGCAGGCTGCCACTTACTCCTCTAAGTACAGAACTAGCCTATCCCACCCTGGAGTCATCTGTTGGAATCACTCCCCTTTCTTCCGGCTGGTTAGATCCTACAGCCTCATCCGTCCCTCCATCTCTTTGTTGTTCATCTGTCTGTGCATCCAACACCTATTGAGAGTCTCTGCGGCAAGAATCGCACTGAGTGGGAAAGAAGGTGGAGAGCATCCGCAGCCACCATCCTTGTTGTCCTGGAGGGAGACAGCATAGATGGAAAAAGACACTCACCAGATAATTACAGAAATAAATGTAAACAAAGGAAAAGGAAGTACATGGTGCTGTGAGGATGTATCAGAGAGGAAACTGACCTGTCAGGAAAGTCAAGACAAGGAAGGTGGCCCAGATGAAGTGACAACTGAGCTGAGAGCTGGGGGGAGTGTGTGTCTTGGTAGGGGGCGGAATATGTGCTTGATGATTGACTCCTTCAGCTGGATCAGCTTGTGCAAAGGCCCTGGCTGAGCCTGAGAGGAAATAACATGATTTCATGAGATCCTTCTCTTACTGGACTTTATGAAACATCAAGGATTATAGTTACAAAATAAAAACATAAGGGGCAGGAAGGAGAATCTGAAACCAGCTTCTGAAACACTCTGTAGAAGATGAGCCTCTTATTAGGTGGTTGAGACATGGCTCTACAAACAAACAAATCAGGCTTGGTTTTCTTGGGGGACAAAGAGAGCTCAACCTGGCCTCCTCTTCCTGGAGGCTTCCCCTGATATTCCCCTGATATTCTTCCTGGAGGATATCCCCCTGATATCCCCCTGTCTTGCTTTTTACCTTTTGCAATATATCATGGCTATTTCCCCAGGTCAGGAAATATTACTTTGCAGTAAAACTGTTAATGGCTACCTAACATTCCAGAGTAGAGAAAGCCACAGTTTCACTCAGTGAGCCCCCTGTTGTTGAACTTATGGCCAATGTTTTGCAATCCTAAGTAGTTCTTCCATGAATGAAAAAGCTTGTATGTCATCTTTGCCCACTCCTTTGGCTTTTGCTCAGGATAAATTTTGCTACATATTAATAAATTTGAGAGTCAGCTTTACTAAACACAAGTTTTCTTACCTACTGACCCTGTACACCCAGTCAATTGCTTTTCCCTCTCTGCACAGGAATCCTGCTGCATCAACTCAGTGAGTTTGGAAGAAGGGATGGGAGGAGTCTCAGCAGCAAAGAACCATGGGCTAGGTGCTAGGTGGGCTAGGGGGTAGCCAGTGCTCCGTAAACCACTTACCTCCTTCTCCCTCTTTTCTTCTCCATCACAATGGACCAATCTGTCTGTGCTGCTGGAGGGCTGTGCCCTAATGCTCAGCACTCTACTCCACCGGTGTAGACAGAGCCTTAGGGAGGGAGGGGCTAGAACCTCCAGCAGTGCGCTCTCTGCAGGAACTTTCTCTGGAAGGCTCACAGAGAGCCCCCCCCCCCCAAAGATGCAGGGCTGCCTAGTATATATGTTAAAAGAGAGAATTCTTGAAGGAGACCAGGCTTGGAAACAGGAGACCAGTCTGTGGTTAAGCTTTTGTTACAGATGCATTGTGTAAATCATCTAATCTCTCTAGGCCTGTTTCTCCATCCATCACATGCAGTTAATCCTCTTTTATCCCTACTTGACAAAGATGATGCAAAGATGAAGTAAATAAATATATCTACTTAAAATGAGCTAATCAACATGAAACTGTGTGGGGACAGTTCTGCAGGCAGAAAAGAAGAAACCAAGAATCAATAAGCCATAGCACATAAGTGGGCTTTGTGTTTTGCTCACTGTTGTATCGCCAGTGCCTAGAACTGTGCCTGGCACTCAGTAAATATTTGTAAAATGAACGACTACACCCATAAGCACTTACTCTGTCCCAGACACCATGCTACATGCTTCATAAGCATTATTCTACTTAGCCCTCACAGATAGCTCTTTACCATAAGGGTATAAAACACCACCAGTTCTCAGATATGAAAACTGAGGCTCAGACTGTTTAGGTAACTTCCAAGCATTGACAGCTAGCATTTAAACTTACATTTAAATTGTAAGTTCTTCTGATGCCATTCCCCCAGCTCTTCCCACCTGTTATATGTTGCAGGGGAAAAGTTGCTGTGATGTGTGCTGTGATGTGTGCTGTGCATTAAATGAGCTCTTTATTAAAAGCTACAGCACCTGGCATGCAGTTAGTGTTCTATGAATGTGATCTGTTATTATAATACTCTATTTATTAGTTCATATTTTTTTGTAACCACGTTGTGAACACCTTAAGGGCAGGCGTCATTCTCCACAAGGCCAGGCAGAGTAGTTGCCTGAAATACCGATTAACTAAATAGCATTATTTTATGGTGATCATAAAGTGGAAGTAGAGGTGCTTCCTGTAAGGCAGGGCTTCTTGCTTTGGGGACAAAGCTAGTCTGACCGTGACTTTAATGGGAAGCGAGAGTAGGCCATGATTCTCCAGTGGCTTGGAATCCTGGTGGTCAACAGGGAAACGGGTAAAGCCAGACACCAAGGAAAAGACAGCAACCAACACAGGGAACTGAAGCCTGACCTCTGACCCACCGCCGACCTCGGGCTAACATTCTAACAGCCTCTGGCCCCGCCCCCAGAGCCTGCGATCTGGAAGGCTCAGCCTAGCAGAGAGGTGGGCGGGGCCTCGGAGAGACTCCGGCCCAATCCCCTGGCTCCACACTTGCTGCCTGGGACTAGGTGGTGCGGGAGGCGACTTGACTCAGGAACAGATGTCAGAGTTACCGGAAAACTTCCCTCCCCTGCCCCACCCAGAAGCAATGCAGGAAAAGGGATTTAGCATTTAAGCCTCTGGCTTCGCACTTTACTACCAATGAGCCTCAGTTCCTTCATCTTTTCCATAGGGTTGTAGCAATTAAACAAAATACGACACGGAAAAATGTGTAACACAGGTACCTAACTCAGGGCCAGTGCTCAAAAAAATCAGTTGCCTCTAGATAGCAACCTGCAGGAGGGCAGGAACTATATCTGAATCACAGCTCACCAGGGTGCTCGGGCACATTCAGTTGCTAGTATAATGCTTGTTGAATGAATGAATGCCTGAATGGCTGGAATCCCATTAATGCTTCCATCTCTTCCGGTAAGCCTAGCCTGTTGTAGGCCTCTCTAAAGGCCTTTCTAAAAGGGTTAACACTCTATTTCTTTTCTCCTCTTCCAGAAGGGCCTGGGGAAAACATGAAGGCCTGGGTGCCTGGGGAGGAAAAGGGGCCACTTTCATAATGAAGACAAATTCATGGTGTTACCAGCTCCCCCTCAGCTGCTTACGCCCTCATTTTGGACCTTCTTGCTTCCGGATACTAGGGCAGCAGTCTTCGCCACACTGCAGACTATATGAAGGATATTAAAGATAGCATCAGGCCACCAGGATCTTGGAGGGGTTGAGTTGCCCTTAGGGGTGGAGTGATGTATACTGGTTAGAATTAGGGAATGAATGATTTAAAAGAGCAGTTAGAATTGAGGCATGAAGGTTAGAGTTTGGAAGTCATTTGGAGTTAGGATTCAGTAACAAGTTACCATTGAATTTCTGAGTGAGAAGTGGAGAGCTGCTAGTGGCCAGATATGATGGGGGCCACCACTTTGATCCAAAATTTAAAATGTCCTGTTCCAGAGACCTGCCTCTTTCATTACCAAGAGCCAGAGATTGCTGTCCTCTGATTGGCTCCTCAAAAGTCCTGGGTGTACCTACAGATGGAGCATGTTGAGCATCGACACATGCCAGGTGTGAAGTCCAGCATACAGGGTCCCAAAGGTGTCTAAGACAAAGCCCCCTACAATGAAGCTGAGGAGACCAGGATGTGAATGACCTGCTATAGTCGCAGCCCTGCCACAGCCCAGTGACTTTGGGAAAACTTTAAATTTCATAGCCTCAGCTTTTTCATCTGGCAAATGGACCTAACCTCAGAGGGCTGTTTGGAAAATCTTGAATGATCACAGAAGGAAAGGACTTTGAAGTGAACATTCTCTGGCGGTTCCAAAGTGAACTATAAGGCAAAGTCTGAGCACCTTACCTTCAGGGAGGGTTGATGGCCTTCCTTCCCTCCATGAAAACCTGGGATTTCCCAAGACCATTTCCAGTGGGGACTTATGCTTCTGAACAGGAACTGACAAGAAGCAACTCACACCAAAAGCTTCCCAGGCTCCTAGTACTCCCTACCACACACACATACACACACACACACACACACACACACACACACCAGCCAACCCTTTTGGGTTTGAAGTATGACCAATCCTATGAGTCACCAGGATAAAGTAAGGACTCAACAAATATTTATCAAATGAATGAATGAATGAACGAGGGAATGGGTGAGTAAGTGGTTCCATAAATGGGCAGATATTCCCTTAGAGAATGAGACTACTTCCTAATCCAGGATGCTGAGTGCTCCCAAAGAAAGTCATTTGGGACTTTCCTAGTAAGTGCTGGTGAGTGCTCCATTTCAGAGCCACACCCTCTACTTTCCCTCAGGCCCCAAGTGTCTTCTTTTCTCCCCAGCATTATCATGGGGGACTGTGTCCTAGACTCTTTGGGACCATATATGCTGGACTCTACACCTGGTATGTAGTAGATGCTCAATAAATGTGTGATAAAGACTTGGACCCTGCCTTCCAAATGTTTACAGTGTAGTGGGAGAGAAAAGATAAGTAGGTAAGTACTACATGACAAAACAGCCATAGGTAACTGGTACCAAAAAAGTGTCAAGGAGTGTATGCTATAGGAGGTCAGAGCCGAGAAAACTTACTCTGGACTGAAAAAGTCAGGGAATGCTTTCTGAAGGAAGGGAATGGTATCTGAAGCTGGACCTTGAAGGAAGAGAATGATTTGGAGCCCAGGGAGCAGGTGTTGCTGATAAGGAAAAAGGAGGTGGGCAGCTCCCCAGAGGAAGGCCAGTTCAAGTTATACTAATAAGATCTGGGTAGATTTAGTGTAGCTGGAGAGCTGATTCAAGCAGAAGAGTGTGCCATGTATGTACGTAGGTTGGGGCAAGGCTGTACAGAGCTTTGAATGCTAGGGGAAGGGATATGGATCGGGCAGCTGGTGAAAGCTTTTGAGCAGTTGACAGGAAGTGAAAGGAAAGCTGTGAGGTGGGAAGAATGGTCTTGGGGAAGAGACAGGTAAGGAGCAAGGTGAGTGTGGCAAACCCTACTGGGAAGTATTGTGCCAGCATAGGGCTGGCCAGACCCAGGTCTCAGACCACTTTCCATTTCTTTCCTTCCATTCCATTCCAATTCATTCATTCATTCATTCATTCATTCATTCAATAACGATGTCCCCTACCACCTGCCAAGCCCTGCAGAAGTGAACATTGCAGATGCTTTCCCTCCTTTCCTGGGGCCTTGGGCTCTAAGCCCTCACCCAAGCGCCAGCAGGCCGAGGGCCAGCGCCTGGGGTGAAATCAGTTCTGACCTCTCACTTGCAGCTTCTTCCTACAAAGTCGCTAGCCCTCAGGGTCTGGGGCCCAGGCTCGCGTTCTCCCGACCACCACCCCTCCCCACCGGCCACACCTGGAAGGGAAGGAACTGCGGGAGGAGAGGGTTGGCCTGTGGAGGGTGTGGCGCATCCCGGACGGCCTGGAGACCGGGGATTAGGTTGAGCGGAAAATGAGCGGCCTCCGGGGAAGGGGGCGGACGGTGGCTGCAGGGTGGCCTAGGAAGGCGCTTCCTGACGGCGCCCACACTCGCGCGGAGGCTGGGCCAGCGATTCCGCTGTGGGGTGCGGAGGCGGCGGGGCGGGAGGAGGGTGCGCCCCGGCCCGGGAGCCGGGCCTCGGGACAGACCGAGCGGGCCCTCTGCGCCCTCTGCCGAGCGCCGGCCTCCACTGCACGCGGCGCCGCCGCCCCTGCGCGCCGCGACCCGACCCAGCGGCGGGCAGGCCCTTGAGCCCCGCCGCCAGCTTGGGCCCCCCTCTACCCGTCCGAGGTCTCCACGTTCCTCCCTGGGAGAAGGGAGGTGGGAATAGAAGCCTTTTTTTGTGATAAGAATAGAGGCGCTCCCGGAATCCCCTCCCTAGGGCTTTCCCTGGCGCCTGAACATTAGAGATTCCACTCTGGAGAGAGAGCATGGAGGGGTAGAGAGGGGACTTCTTCAATTTTTATCGGATATTTTAGCAGTGAAGATACTCCACATGTACTTGGGAAAGGGCCTGGATGGAGTAGGTGGTCAAAGTCTCATTCCTTCTCTCAGACAAGCTTTTTTTAGTGCTCATTTGCCGGGGCGTCCTGCAGGTGACTCCAAGCGAGGAGACACTGCTGGCATGCTGGAGTTGTGAAAGACTAGTTTCTCTCGCCGTGCCTTGCCTTTTATTAATCCCTGAGTGGGCCTCCCTCCTCGAAGAAGTCAGCCTTGACTTTTGGGTGAATCGTTAGAAGCAAGATTCATATCTCAGTTCAGCAGGCCAGGGTCTCTGCTTCGCCTGAATTTTGCCTGGTTTCTCCAGGTTCCTTCAGTGCCCAGGGGCAGAAAATCCACATCAGTGGGGATACTTCTCTAAGGAAGAAGTAGGACGAGAAGATAGATTAAAGGCAGTAGATGCTAGCTTGCATTTCCTGTCCAATCAAGGACATGCTCCCATTGTCCTCCAAGGCCACTTGCATCTGGTCCCACATTACCAATAACTTTCGTGAGCACCCATGCTGGACAGTCTGTTCTCCAAAGAGTTGCCAGGAGGTCAGGTAAGATCATGAATGCTCTAAAATATAAGTCAAATTGTCTCTTCTCTCCTCAAAAAGGACTTGAATAGATTTAGTGTAGCTGGAGGGCAGATTCAAGCAGAAGAGTGTGCCCTGTAAGTATGCAGGTTGGGGCAAGGCTGCAGTGGCTCCCCAGCTCACCTGGAATAAAAGCTGAAGTTTCTACATTGGCCTGAAGGCTCTAAGTTCTCTGGCCCCCTGCTTCTTATTTCTTGGAGCCGCTCTCCTATAGCTCTTCCCATCACTCACTACTCTGGCATACTCTAGCCCTTGCTGCTGCCCTTGAACATAGACACACTCCCGTCTGAGGACTTTCGCACTTGCTTTTCCCTCTGCCTGGAATGCTGTTTCCCAGATACCCACATGACCCACTCCCTCACTTCTTTTGTTTATTTAAATGCCACCTTATCAAGAGGGCCTTTCCCCGACCACCTCAGCTAAAATAACACCCTCTATCATTCTCTGTGCCCTTAGCCCCCTTGATTTTCTTCTAGCACCTATTACTACTTGACAGTATTTGTTTAGTTGTATATTGTCTGCCTCCCCAGCAAGAATGTTAAGTTCCGTGAGAACTGAGGACTTTATCAGTTATGTTCACTATCCTGAACCTAGAAAACAGCCTGGCACATAGTCAGTACTCAATAAATTTGTGAAATGACTGAATGAATGTGCTAGCCTGGTACTGAGCCAAGTACCAGGGCAGCCCATGAATAAGCCTGGGTTCTTGCCCTTGAAGAACAGGCTGGCAGATAGGCAAATAATTACAAACCAGAGTGATGAGTGTTGTGTCTAAATACAGATGTATATAAAGTACACATGAAAACTCAAGGGAAGAAATAATTCATTCTGCCTGGAAATGAGAGGAAAACATGAGTATGACATCACCAGGTAGAGGAGAAAGGGAAAAGGCATTCCAAGCAGAGAGAACAGCAAGAGCAAAGACACAGAGGCACGAAAATATTTGACTTGTTCAGGGAGTGGCGAGGAGGCTGGCCTGGCTGGCATGCGGGATGTGTGGCCGATGTGGCAGGACGTAAGTTTGGAAAGCTAGATGAAGGACATATTCTGAAGGGGCTTGTTAGAATGATGACAATTGACTCTCTAAACTTCTGATCCATGCCAGGCCAGTGGAGGCATTTCAGGGTGAAACGGCCACTGCTAACCCCCGACAGGGACTGTGGGAGCAGCTGGGGAAGGGCTGGAACTGTGTGATCTCCTCAGTGGGCCAGGCTAGAGTCTGAACCCCCGTGGGAGCAATCTGGCAGCTTTGCTTGCCTTCCTGTTGCTGATCTAAGCAGGACCCTCAATAAGCACCCTGCCTAGCTCCATGAGACCTGAGAGTATCCCAGGCCACATCTCCACATGCTGATCACCAAGAGTCCAAGTTTCGAAATGTCCTTATTTTGCGGTCTGACTCAAAAGGGTAGGGAGTGGAAAAATTATAGACGGCAGCCACCAAGGGACCTTGGCTTAATATAACTGGTGACCTGGGAAACAACAGGCAGAAAATAATTTCCCTCTCAGACTGAGAGCCTGAGAGGGCCTGTCACAGCTGACTCAAAATAAAGATTTTTCCTTCTGGCAGACGGAGAGCATTTGTGTGTTTGCAGGACAGGAAGATTCTTTTCTTTCGCTTCCTCCTTGTTACGTTGCTCTTCCCTCCCCTCCTTCTGCCCAACTCTGCCCTCCATCGTGCTCCTCTTGGCTTGTCCTTTCTTTCCTTTTTCTCCTTTCCCACTCCTCCTTCCACCCTGCCTACTTCCTTGCCCTCCTCTTTTTCCTCCTTCTCTCTATTCTTTCAGCTTAAGTACAAGCCAGATATTTGAAACTGGTAAAGGATAATTTTTTAAAAAGTAAAATCATGACCCTTATGCAAATGTAAAATGAACACCTGCCTTCAACTTCGTTTAACTCATTAGTTAATGAGGGAACCAGTAAGATGTTATAGCCAGTTCACGGGAGAATTCAAAATGCAGACGCATATATAGGCCATCAGGGATGCAGGGGGCATTTGCTGAGAGATGCAGAAGTGGCATCTTCCTTCGCATTCCTAGAACAGGAATCCGTGTCTCAGCATCAGCCATGCGTAAGTAAACTTCTGTCGCTACAGAGATGCAGCATCATCAACAATAAAAGGCACAGATCCCTGTAGAATCAGACAACTCCAGAAGGGTCCTGTAATCCAGGCAACAGTCTAGACAGTGCCTGACATTCTGTTGAAAAGATGCCCGAGGATTTTTGCCCCTTTCACAGTCTTTCACAGTTTTTCTTGATAAGACCTTAGAAGAGTTTCCTGCTTCAACAGGAAAGAAAGGCGGGAGCCAGGTTATTTTTACAAGTCTCCAAACAGGTCTCTGTTTAAAGATGGAAAATGATTCTGGCCCAGAGGCTCAGTCCCAGGGCAGGAGGTAGAGAAAAAGAATGGCTGGCTCTGATCGAAGCAGTGGGTGATGGGGCTTGGCCAGCACTCCATAAACCCTCGTTCTCCTCCTCCTGCCATCACCCTCCAACCTTGGAGACATGGGGAAGGTCAGGGCAAAGTTGGAGGAAATCCACCCCACATGTGACCAGACCAGTGGAGGCAGTCCTGGGCCTGAAATTGGCCATAGACCTCCTCACAGTCAGTCCTACCCTATCCGCAATATTTGGCTCTTTCCCTATGAAAGATGACAGCCTTCAAGACCATCTCACCGGGCTTTCAGGCCCATCTCCCAGGGTCTGTGGCAGGCCCTCATCACCCATGGCTTGGACCCTGCACCGACATGTTGCCCACTCCTAGGCTCCACTCAGGTTCTCCCCAACTGTCCCAGATTTGGCCTTCCTGGACCTCCGAAGTTACCTGAGAACAACCAGACATGTCTCTAAGGTGCCTGGAAGCATGAAGCAGCCAAAGTTCCCTGGGGACTACTGAGTGGCGGCCCCTGGGTGACATGCTTGGCAGATGCTGAGGGGAGGGTTGGGGATGGGGCGAGAGAGGGTAGTGTTTGCAAAGATGTGATCCCTGCTTTCAGAGAATTTCTAATCTCGCTAAGGATGCCAAATACCCAAGAGACCCCAGCAGCTGGTGACAGATGTAGTGTGTGAGGAGAAAGGGATGTTGGGGGCAGGAAAGTGGAGTGGAGAACCTCTGACCTCAGAACTAGCTCTAGAGGAGAACAAGGAGCCCATTTACCACCAGAGTTCCTACAAAATTCCTCATCCCCTCGAAAGAAAGGGCAGCTACCTTACTCACCTACTTAGAGCAGGTGTCCTGAACTTTACCTACCTATAGAGAGGGCCTCAGGCTGGACCTCAGCCCCCATCCCCACCCCCTTTTTATTCCCACCCCTGCATATAAGGGAAAACAGTTTCCAAGGTGGAAACCCCAGATGTGTAATCAACGAATTAAAAGTGTTTCTAGGTTACAGAGGTAGGGCAGGTGATGAAACCTGTTCCACCAAAGGGCCTTGGGGCAGGACTTAGGTGCAGATGGAGGATACTCAGGTTTGTTTCTTTTAGCTGCTCCAGGAGCTGTGTGATTCTGACCAAACAAGTTCTCAACTCCTCTGTCAATAAGGGGTTTGGGCTCTAGATTTATTGATTTATTTAAACTTAATTTTTTTTTTATTGTAGCAAAATATACACAATATAAAATTTACCATTTTAACCATTTTAAAATGTACAATTCAGTGGCCTTAAGTACTTTTACATTGTTGTACAACCATCACCACCATTGATCTCATTTTTTCATCCTCCTCAACTGAAACTCTGTAGCCATTTAAATAATACTTCCCCATTACTCCCTTCCCCCAGCTCCCTGGTAACCACCACTCTCCTCTGTCTCAACAAATTTGACTACTCTAGATACTGCATTCAAGTGGACTCACTTGTTCTTTTCGCATTTGTCCTTTTATGTCTGGCTTATTTCACTTAGCATGATGTCTTCAAGGTTTATCCATGTGTTCAAATGTCATTGTTTTGTAAGACTAAATAATATTCCATTGTGCCATGTTTTGTTTGTCCGTTCATCCATTGGTGGAATTTGGGTTGTTTCTACCTTTTGGCTATTGTGAATAATGCTGCTGTAAACATGGCTTGTACAAATACCTCTGCTAGTCCTTCTTTCAGTTCTTCTGTATATATAGCCAGAAGTAGAATTATGGAATCAAATGGTATGTTTAATTTCTTTGTTTTGTTACTGTTTCTTTTGTATGTGGATATCCAGTTTTCCTGGCACCATATTGTTTCCCTTAGTGGCTGCTCCGCTGCTGCATTCCCACCAGTAATGCACAAAAGTTCCATGTTCTCCATATCCACACCAACACTTGTTTTCTGTTTTTCCAAAAGCAGTCATTCTAATGGGTGTGAAGTGGTGTCTTGTGATTGTGATTTCTATTTCCCCTGTGATTAATGACGTTGAGCATCCTTCTGTGTGCTTATTGGCCATTTGTGTATCTTCATTGGAAAAATGCCTGTTCAGGTCCTTTGCCCATTTTTGAATTGACTTGCTTGGTGTTTGCTATTGAGTTTTAGGAGTTCTGTATATTCTTGATGTTTATTCTTAGTAGATAGGTGATCTGCAAATATTTTCTCCCATTCTGCAGGTTGCCTTTTTCCTCTGTTGATAGTTCCCTTTGATCCACAAGAGTTTTTAATTTTGGTGAAGTCCAGTTTGTTTACTTTTTCTTTTGTAAGTGTAGTGTCTAGTCCAGTAGTCACTGCCAAGTCCGATGTCATGGAGTCTTCATTTGTGTTTTCTTCTAAGACTTTCATAGTTTTAGCTCTTGTGTTTATGTTTGACTCATTTTGAGTTAACTTTTGTGTAGGGTCCCGTTCATTCTTTTGCAAATGTATATCTAGTTTTCCTGGCACGATCTGTTGAGTCACTGATTTCCAAGATCCTGTATCAGTTAAGAATTTTGTTCATATTCAAGAAATAGAAACTGTAATAGCTTAAACACACAAGTTTGTATTGTTTCGCATAAATGTTCTCAGCTGCTGTGAAGATTCCATGGGGATCTAGGCTCCTTCAGTCTCTCTCTTCTGCCGTGCATGGCTTCCATTCTAGGTCCACTATGGCTGTTGGAACTCCAGCCAGTGATACCTGTGAGTTCCAGGCAGTAAGAGGAGGGGGGAGGGATACAAGAATGCCACTCCTATGAAACATTTCCACTTAAATCTTGTTGGCCAGATTTAGTCACAGCGCAAAGAAGCCTGGGAAATGTAGACTTTCCTCTGGGTACATTGCCATCCCAAATGAAATCAGAACACTCTCACCAAGGAGGAAGGGCGAGAGGAATGCTGGCCCACATAGCTCTGCCTTGGGTTCCTCACACATCTGAAACTCGTGCCAATCTGTCTGTTGGAGAAAAAAAAATGAGAAAATGGTTGCAAAGTGCTTAGATAAATGCCTTGCTCAGGTTATGTAAAAAAAAAAAAAAAGTTTTCTCTCTCTCTCTCTCTCTCTCTCTCTCTCTCTGTTTTGTTTTGTTTTAATCTCTGGTCTCAGATAGGCCTGTTTCTATACCTGGGGGAACAGACAGTTCTCTGCATGATGTTGTTTATGGACTTCGGAAGTGAAAACTCCTTCCCAAATATCTTCCACACCAATGCCTTAAATACACCATTAGTGCTTCAAGTATCTGTTTCTCTCTTCAGGCCTCATTTTCTTTCTTTTTTTTTTTTTTTTTAAGATTTTATCTATTATTTGACAGAGAGAGACACAGCAAGAGAGGGAACACAAGCTGGGAGAGTGGGAGAGGGAGAGGCAGGCTTCCCGCAGAGCAGGGAGCCCTGATGCTGGGCTTGATCCCAGGACCCTGGGATCATGACCTGAGCCGAAGGCAACGACTGAGCCACCCAGGCGCTCCTTCAAGCCTCATTTTCAACCCTGGGGTAGGAAGGGAATAGGTAGACTTCAGGAACAACACACTCCAGCCACCCTCAGCCACAGTCTATCGGTTGCTCTTTTGCCTGGCTGCTGGCTGGGATCCAGGCCCCCGGGGAGTGGGCATCAGGAAGGGAAGGGATATACACAGACCAGAGAGTACAGGCTGAGTGTGCACCTCAGTGGAGATGGAAAGTACAGGAAGGGGGCTGGTTGGCTGCCTTTGTGTACATGTGGGGGTGGGGGCACTTAAAGGTGGTGGAGGGAATGCTTTGCCCCTCCTTGTCCCTCCCTGACCTCTCTGGCCACACTGTCAGGCCCAGTCTGGTTACCTGCAGTGAAACAGGGCAGGCTGCGAAGGCTTGGGATCCGAACCGGAACGACTTGCAGAGTAGAGGCACTGTAGAACCCAAAGGGTCAGAGATATAGCCAAGCCCAGGTAGGGGTCTTCAACATGGTTCCAGAGACCTGCGATCACTCGTCAGTCAGCTCTAGAACAATCTTTTAGATAGTAGGGCCCCAGGCAGGACCAAGCTGGGCTGCAAAAGTCCTTCCTGGGAAGACTGTCTAGATACCTGTCCTTGCGGTTAGGTGTCAGCAGGCACACACTGCCAGGGAAAGGAGTGAAGGTGGAGCTGGAACCTCATGTCAGAAACCAGGCTGCAGGGAGTCCATTTAGTAGCAGAAGAGTAGGCTCAGGGTTAGCTCAAGTGGGTATGATATTCAGAATATTGAATCATCACTATGGCCAGACTCCCACATCAGGACACACGGGCCTTAGAACTAGGACAGGGTCCTGGAGACCTCCTAATAGGCCAAGGGCCAACCCTTTATTTTGTGGATCCTGAGAAGGTCCTGGGGAGTGTGGCAGAGGGGCCAAGGGGTCAGGAAGGGGGTCCTCAGGGGACATGGAGCTGCAGCCATTCCCCACTGATATGGAGGTACTTCAGTATTCTAACCAATAGTTTGTTGGTGTCTGAGTGTCAGCCCTAGGCCCAGAGGGACAAATGTGGCTTGAGGCCCCTGACTTTCCTACAGTCTAGGGTCATTGGGATAGACTGGGTCAGAGCTGAGCCTGCCCAGGGAACAGTGGACTC
This sequence comes from Halichoerus grypus, assembly GCF_964656455.1. Taxonomy (NCBI): domain Eukaryota; kingdom Metazoa; phylum Chordata; class Mammalia; order Carnivora; family Phocidae; genus Halichoerus; species Halichoerus grypus. Next base: position 71,182,487 of record NC_135721.1, on the reverse strand, counting down.
CTTACACACAGGTACATACTCTCCCCACACCTCAGTGGACCCCTCAGTATAGTGTTTTGGCTGAATCAGTGCTCTGACTGGGGCACAGGGGCAGGTGCTGGTGTATTTGGGGTGGTCGCTTGCTGGAGATATGTGAGCCAGAGGCAACCAAAGGTCACAGTCAAAGGCAAGATCAACCTAAAGGGTCAGTTTCTAGGGAAAAGGTGGAGAGCACATACAGGAACTGTGTGTCAGAACCAATACCAAGGGACAGGTGTCAGGGCCTGAGGACAGGTGCCAGGACCTGAGGACACACACAGGTAGTATATCAGGTGCAAACCCTATGGGCAAGTCTTGGGTGAAGGAACTGTTTTGGGCTGACCTTTTGTCAGTGCTGCCAGACCCCTGGGGAGAGCTAGGACAAGGCTGCAAGAGTCCACACTGGCCAAGTCAAAGGCCAACCTGTCTGCCAGTGGTGAGTGAACACAGGCTGTCCCCAGTTGGAAGCATAAATGACTACAAAACTGGTTCACTGACAGTAGATTCCTGATGGACAATTAGGTGTCAGTCAAGAGTAGTAGAAGGCTAGTATTCAAGGGGGCATGGTGGAAAGAGGGTCTAAATGGGACTTAGGGGCTCCAGTTTCCTCTCTAAGCTCTGCTGTTAAAAGGCTGTATGACCTCAGATGAGTCACTGCCCATCTCTCAGCCACATTTTCTCCACCTGTGAAATTAGTGACTGAGGCCTGGCAAGGATCTCTGGGGTAGAGATCATGACCAGAGGAAGAGCCATCCCTGAGTGAATCAGGGAACAGCCAGGCAGGGGCTGCTCAGAGTGTGTCACAGTAGAATTTAGCTTCAGCATCTGGGAAGGCTCCTGAAGTTCCCAGTCCAGAAGATGCAATGGAAGAAAGGTGTTTTGAATCTTGGCTTGCTCCCAAAGATGCTCATATCTCAGACTTGCATCAAGACCAGAAAGCCAGAGGGCAGAATTATCTTGAAGCTAAAGAAGTTTCAGGGTCCCCTACTTGCATGAGCCCTTTCCAAGACCTTGGAGAGCTCAAGCCCTATGTTCACTTTCTTTCCCTTAAAGAGGGTATCCCCAAACTGTATCTGTTTAAACCCCATGAAACCTGGCCCTAGCCCTGCCAGACTGCCTGTGATTTGGAGCCATTATTATGGCAGGTGGGAGATACCAACAAGCACCCATTCTGGTCAGATGAGCAAGGCTCAGTGACAAACAACAGGCAACTGCACAGTGGTGGCTTTGTGGCTTGACATGTACTTATTCACTTATATCTGATAAAAAGAATAATAGCATACACCCCTACCCCACTTTCACCTTCATTATCCCAGTCAGTCCTCCCCACAAGCCTGTGAGGTTAGCAGGACAGGTCTTACCACCTCTGAGCTAAACAAAGAAACTGACGCTCGGAGAAGCTGAGCTACCTACTCAGGTTTACAAGGCGGGCTGAGGACAGAAGCAGGGTGAAGCCCAGAACTTTCTTATGACCAGCCCACAACTCTTAAGTTCCCCGATTCAGAAATAGACACAGTGATCCCAAAGCATACATAGAGATTCATCCTTCTGCACCTGGAGAGGCACCAAGTGGCTGCCGGTAGCACAACCACCTCCATCCTGGTCCAGAGAACAAAGAAGGCACATGTGGACATGACTCAGAAAGCGTAACTTGGAATCACAGGGACAGAAAAGTCCAAGAACTTTGGGAAGGAAGAGGTTTTTCCCTTTTCCCCTTATTTTCTTTCCAAATTTTGCATTCCTACTCATGACACAAGTCATTTGAATCAACTTTATTTATACTAAATATAAACACAAATACTCAACCAAAGTATAATTCAGTTGGCAAAAACTTCTCTATAATATCCAGACTGGAAACAGCAACTGGAGTTTTAGGAACCCAGCACACACACACACACACACACACACACACACACACACCCAAGCACACACACATACCTCACTGTAACAACTCTGGTCTCTCAAAGCCACAACTATGTAGAAGAGGGAGATCCAGCCCCCCACCTCAAATCTGAGCCAGATCTGTAGAGTTGGTTTGGTCTAGTGAGACAACCCCACTCAGGCAACCTCAGGACCAAACCTACCAACTAAAACAACAGAGAAAGAAAACAGCTGCCGAGTGGCCCTGCCGAGCTACCTTCAGTTGCTCTATGCTAACGAGGCCACTTGGGACCTCAGCGTAAGTAAGACCAAGTCTCATGGCCACTTGAGATAGTGTGTGTATGGCACCTCCAGGGCAGGGTTTCAAACCTGGGGAGGCTGCCAAGGAGCAGTTTGGAGGAAACATGCTGAACTTTTTGACCTCCTCTCAGAAGGTGGTGTCTACATTCTCAGTCTGGGTCACCACAGGATACTGAGGTTCACTGGAGGGAAGCTTTGACTGTTCCTACAACTTTCTGGCTTTAAAAAGGGAGCCTCCTCTCTATTCTCCCATAATTTGGAAAAATGGGCTTTCTTCCAGCCCCTTTCTGATTTATAGACTCTAATCAAGTCCTTTCTTTTTTTTTTCTTTCTGATGGGTGAGACTGAATCCTTCTTAGACTATCTTCAGTGGCTTTTCCTCCTTCTGTCTAATCCTCCTCATCACCCTGGATCCTCTGCAGAGAGGTGCAGTATGCCTCTTTGGAGGTATCCCAGTCAGGATTTGGGGTTTGTGTTGGGGGACATAGAGAGGAATTCCTACTTAATTCAATTGAAACTGCCCTTTATCTTATGGCTTATGTGATAGCCAGCCTCCAAGATGGCTACACGATGATTCTGCCTCCTGATATTCACACCCTTGTATAGTCCACTCCCATACCATGAGCTGACCTGTCTGATCAATAGGATATCGTGAAAATGACGGAATGTGACTTCTGAGGCAAGGTCATAAAAGACATTACAGTTTCTGCCCTGTGCTCTGTCTTGGATCACTTACCTTAGCAGAGGCCAGCTGTCATGTGGTGAAGATGCTCAGGCAGCCCTATGGAGAAGTCCCTGTGGTGATGAATAGAGGCCTTCTGCTAACAGCTAGCATGAACTTGCCACCTATGTGAGGGAGCCAACCTGGAAGTCAGTCCTCCACCCAAGTCACGCCTTTAGATGATCGCAGCCCTGACTGACATCCTGATTCTGCCACCTTACAAGAGATGCAGAGCCCAACCACTCAGCTAAGCTAGAGATAATAAATATGTACTGTTGTTAGGCAGTAAGTTTAGGGATGATTTGTTACACAGTATTAGATAACTAATCATCAAAGCAAAAGGAGACAGAGCATAGAGAACTGTTTGGAGCCCTGACAAATTATTCTAATTCTGGTGAGATGCCCAAGGTCCATAGTCCCAGTGATGGGCACATGACCCCTGCTTGGCACATACGACTCTCCATGTCCTTGGCGCCTTTCTAACTGAAGCTTCTGGAAGTCTGAATTGAATTTGGAGGCAGCAAAAAGTAGAAAGGCAAGGAGGAGAAAGTTCAAGTGCTCTGTACTTCAGCCCAATCAAAGAATATAAAAGCAAAAAGTTCCTGGTTACTGGACTGTGCCTTTCCATAACTATGTTTGATATGAATTCCTGTGCCCTGCTCTTTTGAAAGGAGATGGAGCCAGCATTCGCTTCCATCTATTTAAAAATAAGTGGATGGCCACTTGGGTGGCTCAGTCGGTTAAGCAGCTGACTCTTGGTTTCTCCTCACATCATGATCTCATGGGTCGTGAGATGGAGCCCTGCATCTGGCTCCACACTCAGCATGGAGTCTGCTTGAGATTCGCTCCCTCTGCCCCTCCTCCCTCTCACAAGCATGCATGCTCTCTTTCTATCTCTCTAAAATAAGTAAATAAATCTTTAAAAAAATAAGTAAGTGGATCCAGGAGAGCCTGGGTGGCTTAGTCGGTTAAGCGGCAGACTCTTTTTTTTCTTTTTTTAAAGATTTTATTTATTTATCTGACAGAGAGAGAGAGCACAAGTAGGGCGAGCAGGAGAGGGAGAGGGAGAAGCAGGCTCCCTGTGGAGCAAGGAGCCCAACACAGGGCTCCATCCCAGGACCCTGGGATCATGACCTGAGCTGAAGGCAGACGCTTAACCAACTGAACCACCCAGGTGCCCAGGGTGGCAGAATCTTGATTTCAGCTCAGGTCATGATCTCCAGGTTGTGGGATCAAGCCCCGCATCAGGCTCTGCCCTGAGCATGGAGTCTGCTTGGGATTCATTCCCTCTACCACTCCTCCCACTCATGTACCCTCTAAATTAATTAATTAGTTAGCGAATTAACTAATTAATTAATTAAATCTTTAAAAATGAAAATAAATGGATCAAACTCAGTGTAGGATTTTGTGGAGCTACATTTTTGTCCTCCTATATAATTAGGGGAAAGGGAGGCAGTTTGTCTACATTTTCTACATATGGAACATATAAGAGAGATGGAGAAAACATGATCTGTCTTTCAGTAACTTATCGTCTAAATAGACGATCATCTCTACTGGAAGAAATATCACAGTTGGCTAGGGGGACAGGGCACATACCTGGGAGCGGGACTGAGGTAGACCTTCCAATTTGCAGGTGAAATAAAGGCTGCCTGCGAACTTCTATGGGGGGAGCCCTGCAAAACCCATATTTGCTGTCAGCTTCTTAAATCTATTGCCATTGCTACATAGTATAAAGTGCCGAATGTTGAAAGCCATCATACCGTTACTCATTTAGTCATCTAGGAAACTCATGGAGATAGTGAAGTTTTTTTTATTTTTTTTACAGAATCATTTTTTTCCTTTCAAAAAACTGAGATGTAATTTATGTACCATAAAATTCACCATTTAGAGTGTACAGTTCAGTGGGTTTTAGTACAAGGTTGTGCAACCATCACCACTATCAAATTCCATCACCCCCAAAAAACCCTGTATCTGTTAGCAGTCATGCCCCATTCCCTGGCAACCACTAATATAACTTCTGTCTCAATAGATTTGCCTATTCTGGACATTTTATATAAGTGGAATCGTACAATACATGATCTTTTGTGGCTGATTTCTTTCTCATGGCATAATGTTGTCCAGGTTCATCCATGTTGTAAAGCAGGAATCAGTATCTTATTTATTTTTATTGCTGAACAAGTTTCCATAATATGGATATACTACATTTTGTTTATCCATTCATCATTGAGCGACACTTGGCTTGTTTCTAGTGAGAAGTTTTTAAGGAAGCCTGATCTTGTGTTCAAAGTGATTGTAAGTGATGTTTCCTATTCTCGGGTCTCCTCACCATAGAATCCTCCCAGGAAGCGGTGCACCCTGCTCTCACAGTGCAGTCAAGAAGTGGATCCTGTGTTCTGTAAGAATGAAATCAGCTACATAGCTGTGGATTGACCGCAGGAGTCCCAGGTCATGAAATTTCCCCTGGGGTGTTTTTCTTGGTATTTAGGCAATACAGCCATTATCACAAGCCTACCCTGGTGAGCTTGCTAGAATTCCTTTCCTTTTGCAGCCCTCCTGTTTCCAAGCTTAATGACAGCAGATGTGCTTTTACCTAGTCATTTGAGCAAATAATCACCCTGTGCCAGCCTAGAGATGAAGCAGGTGATCATTCTTGACTGGCTCACGTGGAATGTGGAGGGGAGGCCCGGTTGTGTGTGAGCGGGAGAGCAAAGATGAAGGATGACTGGAAAGGAGTCCTTTTAAGTAAAACCACATTATCCATCCATCAGCCAGTCATTCTGTAAGTTTTCAGCCCTTCTGTGGTCCTAGCCCTGTACCAGCACTGTGGGGGGTGGTACATACCACTTCTGAAAGACCTTCGGGCCTAAATAGGAAGGCTGTGATATATTACAGTACCTGATGAGCGAAAAGCCCCAGCTTCTATAATATGGACAGGAAGGTTGCCTTGCATAGAGAAGATAATCGAATATTATCAAAACCAAAAGCCTGAACCCTTGAAGGGGAAAATAACTGCAAATAGAAGTGTAAAGAAATGACACCTCTAGCTCATTTGCTAGAAAATTAAAAAGAAAAAAGGAAAAGCTGGATGTGCCCATTACTAAGCTACTAGCTCTGGGGCTACATACACTTTCTCCTTTGCCAACTGCTCCCTGATAGACTCTCCTGTGGGAGCCTGCAAGGCTGGAGTAAGGACACAGGGTTTGCTTCTTCCTGATTGCTACCTGGTCCTGACAGTGTCACACCAGCAATGCGTCTGCACCTGGCAGTGGCAGCTCCTTCCAGGGAGCAGCAGAATCACCTTCACCGCACCCCCCTCGGAGACACCAGGAGTGTTCAGGCAGCAGCCCCTCCTTAGAGGCTAAGTTCCAGCTCCACAGAAGCCCTTGTCCAAGTTCTAAGTGGTAGCAGTTCCAACCTCTTTCCTTTGTTCCCTCAGCCTTAGGAGTGACAGATGTGTCTGGCAGTTGCTACATCCACAATAAGTTACTATTCTATTTTTGCCTTGTCAACTACCTTGTTACCACTAGTTAACAATAATTTAGTTCAAACTGTCTGTTAAAATAAATGGGGTGGTTCCCTCTCCTGGCAACTTCTAAGCCCTGGCTGATAGAGTGCATCCGGACATGCTGAGATTGCTCTTGCTGTCCAGGGGAGACCATTCCTGAAGGAATATCCTACTTTGGTTAGGAGATGGCCAGAAGTGAGTGCCAGGAAGTCCGTACTCCACCGGAGAGGCCTCCAGCCATGCCATGTGAGCCAGAGTTAGGAAGACTTTTCATTCAATAGATAAATTCAGTTTCCTGGATATATATCTTAAGAAGGAATAAGGGTTGAATGAAACTGGGTGAACTTTGTATAGCCCACTACAGCATCTTTTTTTTTTTTAAGATTTTATTTTTAAGCAATCTCCACACCCAACGTGGGGCTCCAATTCACAACTCCAAGATTGAGAGTTGCATGTTTCACCAGCTGAGCCAGCCAGGTGCCCCTACTACAGCATCTTTGCATATACATCCTGTTCATGTGTGGATAATACTTTAGATTCCCAGAAGTCATACTGGGGAGTCTGCACCCGTAAGTCTGTTCCTTGTAGTGTCACTTATTAAGAGTACCTGGTAGAGTCCTTTACTTATCCTTTTAATGTTTCTTTCAAAAGACTCAATTTCTGACCTATGGCTCATAGCAAAGGTTTTTAGTCAAAGTGAAGGGATAGCAGAAACCAGTTGCTAATGACAAAACTGAATGACTGGTTAGTTTATTACAGTGACCAACCAATAATCCCAGAATGAAGAAGAGTAGACTTCTCCACTGGGTATGATATATAAGCACTTCATAATAATTCTGAGTTAATAATGTATCATGGTCTTTGAGGGCATTGACAAATCTCAGGTTCCTTCTAATCCATCCCATAAAGGTGTGTTACAATTGCTACTGGTTAGCAAGAGTATTTTAAACATAGGAAAAATTTTTAAAAATTAGTTTGTTGAGTTATTGTGTCTGTCTGTGCACCTGAACACCATCTGCTGCTTCTCATCCTGGAAGGTCAACAATCGCTGAAGTTACACTTTACCTGTTCCTAATTGACTCAGGAGAGTTGATCTCTTTTTTTGTTGACAGTTCTTCCCATATGGTGAGCTTGAGAAACACAACAGCTCTCACTATCAGTTGAGCGATAAAACATGGAGATTACCAAACATACCTAATTATTTCTAGCATCTTTCCTTTTACAAAGCAAGGAAGTAGACTTTTGGTAACTACCAAACAGCATCTAAAAAGTGCCAAATAAGATTCATGTGCAAAAATTACCTTGCTGGCTTTTTTTTTAATTTTAAGGGAAGAGTTATCAGAGATTGAGCCCTCATTTCAGATGGAAGCATAGGTACTTGAGAACAAGGCAGTTGGAGCTTGGCTAGCTGACTACTAAGAGTAACAATGCAGTATTTTAAAATAAACAGAGCAAAAAGTATCATCATCATGATGGAATATAGCTCTTTCAGAAGTGAGGAACGTTTTTTAAAAAGATTTTATTTATTTATTTGACAGAGAGAGAGAGAGAGAACACAAGCAGGGAGAGCTGCACAGAGAGAGGGAGAAGCAGGCTCCCAGCTGATCAGGGAACCTGATGTGGGACTCAATCTCAGGACCCTGGGATCATGGATCTGAGCCAAAGGCAGACACTTAACTGACTGAGCCACCCAGGAGCCCCCAGAAGTGAGGAAGTTTTGATGTTGGTTCAAAAGCACCAAAAATTGGGGCACCTGGGTGTCTCAGTCAGTTGGGCATCAGACTCTTGATTTCAGCTTGGGTAGTGATCTCAGGGTCGTGGAATCCAGCCCCATGTCAGGCTCCACACTCACTGGGGAGTCTGCTTGAGATTCTCTCTCCCCCCATGCTTGCTCTCTCTCTCAAATAAATAAATAAATTTCTTATTTTATTTATTTGAGAGAGAGAGAATGCAAGTAGGGGAGGCAAGGGACAAGCAGACTCTGCACAAAGCGCAGAGCTGACCCGGGACTCGACTTCATGACCCTGAGATAACCACCCAAGTCAAAATCAAAAGAGTTGGTCACTCAACCGACTGAGCCACCCAGGCGCCCCTAAATAAATAAATCTTTAAAAAAAAAAAAACAAAATTAATGGGCTTCTGAGGAGGAATATTCAGTTGATATAAGTCATCTGTGCTTTCTAGGCAGAATACACAGATGGTAAATAATTTCTTACTATCTTTGGTGAGAAGCAGATCAATTTTGAACCATGCATCTTCTCTTCATCATACATAATTTATTTTGCTTATTCATTTTAATATTCATATGTATGTATATTTATTTATTTAAACATATACAGTTATGTGTAAAATTAAATGACAATCTTAGCTTGAAAATATAACTTAAAAACATAAAAATAAAAAATAAAATATAATTAACCTTACATTACATGACAAAGTATATACCATATTAAATTTACCACTTTATTGGTACTTTAAAGATTTTATTTATTGATTGATTAAGAGAGACAGCGCACATAATTGGGGGAGGGGCAGAGGGAAAGGGAGAGAGAGAATCTCAAGCAGACTACACACTGAGTGTGGGGCCCAACGCAGGGCTCGATCTCACAACCCTGAGATCATGATCTGAGTCAAAATCAAGAGTTGGATACCTGACTGAGCCACCCAGGTTCTCCTCTTCATTGGTGCTTTAAAAAAACAAAACAAAACAAAACAAAAAAACTATGCTTGGTGATCCAGTTCTTTTCTCTCTGCTTCTCTGTGAATTTCAAGGTTCTTAAAATATATTTCAGGCAGCCAAAGATTTCTCATTAATTAACTGAATATTCTGTAGTATTAATCTTAAAGTCTAGGTAGAGCATGAGCCTCTTAATCTCGGGTTGTGAGTTCAAGCCCCACATTTGGTATAGAAATTACTTTTAAAAAAAGCCTTAGGTGGGCGCCTGGGTGGCTCAGTCGGTTAAGCGTCTGCCTTTGGCTCAGGTCATGATCCCAGGATCCTGGGACTGAGTCCCACGTCAGGCTCCTTGCTCAGTGGGGAGGCTGCTTCTCCTTCTCCCTCTGCCTGCCATCCCGCTGCTTGTGCTCTCTCTCTCTCTGCCAAATAAATAAATAAAATCTTAAAAGAAAAAAAAGTTTTTTGAGTAGCTTGAAAATTATATTTAAGTTACATTTACGAAATAACACAGTCCTTGCTATTAAAGTTTGTCGGAGAGATGACAATTGGAAATTTTCCATGAACACTTGAAGGGGAAGTAATGAAATATAAAGGATTTGAAGCATTGTCTGAAATTCACAAAAACCAACCATTTTTTTTCTCTTATTAATGCATTCATTATTACAATTCAATTTAGTTGAAAGCACATATTTACATTCTCATAATCTGTTTTTTTTTTAAGATTTTATTTATTTGACAGAGAGAGACACAAAGAGAGAGGGAACACAAGCAGGGGGAGTGGGAGAGGGAGAAGCAGGCTTCCTGCCAAGCAGAGAGCCTGATGTGGGGCTCGATCCCAGAACCCTGGGACCATGACCTGAGCCGAAGGCAGACGCTTAACGACTGAGCCACCCAGGTGCCCCTACATTCTCATAATCTTAAATACTTTCTGGAAACAATGATAATTTGTCTAACCCATAAAACCAAAAAATTAGAAAGTTGAAATTAATTAAGCTTTCCAAAGAAAACAAAACAAAAAACCCCGAATCTTGCCTAAGATGAGATGTACATTTATATTACACCCCACACTGTGATAAAATGAAGATGAAGCCATAGAGCTGTTTTTAAACCAAAATTATCAAATCAGTCTTTTTTTTTTTTAAGATTTTATTTATTTATTTGACTGAGAGAGAGAGAGCACAAGCAGGGGGAGCAGGAGAGGGAGAAGCAGGTTCCCCACTGAGCAGGGAGCTGGATGTGATTCGGGCTCCAGCTCGATCTCAATCCCAGGACCCTGGGATCATGACCTGAGCTGAAGGCAGACGCTTAACCGAATGATCCACCCAGGTGTCCCCATATCAAATCAGTCTTATCTGTTCAAGGAGTCACCTCTACTGAGATTATTGGTGAATGTGGATCCAGATATAATTCTGCATTCATTTATCAAATATTGAAAATGCTTCATAGCAGTTCATCTTAGTACTTTTTTATGACTGTGTATTGACTATATTTTCTTATTTTCTGTAATTATATTCAAAATGGTTTGGCATTTGAAGCCTTGATCCTGGACAGACTGGCCCTCCCAGGGCTAGCCAATTCCTAGAGAGCAAACATTCCTCTATAAGAGTACCTTTGATATACAAACCAACCAGTTCAGAGCCTACCCCTGACCATCTTTTTTTTTTATCAAACCCTCACACACCACGCCAGTATTTCCCCTGCCCTAAATCACCTCAGGGCTGGGTACCAGACAGCTAGGGACTGACTATAGCCCACAGCCCACCAAAATTACTCAAAACACCCAATGCTAAATTTACTCAACGTATCTACCCTGCCTCACCCATTCCTTCCTATGAAAAGTACAATAAAGTCTTTGGGCAGTACTCCCTGCTTCTGTCTCCTGATCAGTCCTGGTGCTTCCCCATGTTGCCCTGAGTGGCATGCCTAGCCTCCTGTTTCTAGAGATCTGTGAGTATAAATGTCTCATGACAATTGTTTCCATGTCTGCATGACTTACCATTCCTGATTTTTATTTTTTTATTTTTTATTTTTTTTAAAGACTTTATTTATTTGACAGAGAGAGACACAGCGAGAGAGGGAACACAAGCAGGGGGAGTGGGAGAGGGAGAAGCAGGCTTCCCATGGAGCAGAGAGCCTGATGTGGGGCTCGATCCCAGGACCCTGGGATCATGACCTGAGCCGAAGGCAGACACTTAACGACTGAGCCACCCAGGCGCCCCACCATTCCTGATTTTTAAAAAAATTCTGGCTTCGGGGCACCTGGCTGGCTCTGTCAATAGACCCTCTGGCACTTGATCTCGGGGTTGTGAGTTCGAGCCCCACGTTGAGTGTAGAGGTTACTTAAAAATAAAATCTTTTTTTTTTTCAAGATTTTATTTATTTATTTGACACAGAGAGAGAGACAGCTAGAGAGGGAACACAAGCAGCGGGAGCGGAGAGGGAGAAGCAGGCTCCTGGCTGAGCAGGAAGCCCGATGTGGGGCTCCATCCCAGCACCCTGGGATCATGACCTGAGCCGAAGGCAGATGCTTAACAACTGAGCCACCCAGGTGCCCCAAAAATAAAATCTTAAAAAAAAAATCCCAGATTCATTTTTAGAACAGACTGCTAATTGTTAGTTTGATGCCTATTTGCATTTCTTTTCCTTTTCCTGAGATCCCCATAACAAGTACAAGTGACAGGTTCCTGTGATCTGTTAACCCAGTTTCCCTCAACACTGCCAATCACAGGTACACAGACAGATCATCATACGTGGCCAACTGCTTTTCCTGTGTGGGGAAGGGCAAAGGTTTCCCTCACACCCAGATGCACAAACAAGAACCACAAGCTCCAGTGCTCTAGCTTTAGCCATGGGTCGGACACACATACAGACACGAACACATGGGCCTACAGTAAACAAACAAAAACAAACAAACAAAAAGAAGCCTCTGTAGGTAAACCCCTCTGAGAGTGCAGAACTGGACATGTGGAAAGTGTGGGCCACTACTTTCTCCCCATCCACCCTGGGGATCGTTCATGGTTCCATCCCGTGGAATTCCTTAAACAAAGAAATGTTGACAGAAGCCTGCAAACCCAGGTCTGGACTTCTCCTTTGGAAACTCACAGACTTCCCAGCACAGCGGTAGTTCCACAGAGCCTTACCCAGCCTCCCAGCCTTTAACCTGGAGGATGAGCATTTAACTTCCAACCTCGTCTACCAGGCCTTCTCTCTGGTCAGTGCTTCTGGGGCCCAGACCAGGCCTTTCAAAGGTCCCCTGAAAGACAACATCAGGTCCTAGCAATTTCCAATAGGCAGACAGACATGACTTAGAGAACCATATTTTCTGTTTCTAATTTTTGAAAGACAAAGACATCTTATGCACAATGAATAGATAGGTATGACCACCAGACTTTGACACAAAAGAGCTCTGAAAATGAGCCAAATTTGCCGTATCTTGGCAAAAATTCCCTGGCTGTGATGTAGAAAAGACGTTAGGGTTCGAAGCCGAATGCCAAGAAGAATTCTTGAGACGTCTTTGGCACGAAAAGGTGGTTTTATTAAAGCACGGGGACAGGACCTGTGGGCAGAAAGAGCTGCAATGGGGTCATGAGGAGTGGCCCATTACTTACTTTCAAGTTGGGAGGGGGTTTGGGATAGTGTAAGTCTCTAAGGAATTTTGGAAGCAAGGTTTCCAGGACCTTGAGGGGGCTAGCAGTTGTTGGGAAAAGGTCACTTATTACAGTCTAATAAGACCTTAGTCATGAGACCTTTCAGATGTATATCAGTGAGCCATATGCTTGGCAATCGGTGTGATTGCCAACACATATCTTGGAGGGTTTAGAGATAAAAGAAATTTCTAAAGGAATTTTTATGTGTTAAAGTAGGCTTACAGCATCCTGGGGGGGTGGGGCGGGGCAGAGAGGAGGGTTAGGCTAGGATTATCTTTAGCCTTTAGCAAAGTATTAACATCGAGACAGTTGAATCCCTAGAGGACTGTCACTCTGCCTTTTTCAAGGACTTGTCAATGGGCTGCAGGTAGTAAGGAAATTTAGTAATTTCTCTCTGCCTTTGTTTCCCACATCAGTTGGCTGAAGCAATCTGAAGGCCCGGGAGGCACAAAGTATCTCTGTGAGGTTCTTGATCTAGGGCCTGCTCTCTGTTTTAGGGAGTCTTTGTGAGGGGGCAGGACCTCTGAAACTGTGAAATTAAATGACAATAATAGTCAATTGTCCATCAAATGAAGTTATATACCTCAGCGAATCAGCTGAGCTGTAGTTTGGCCTATTAGGACACATTCTTAGATGATATTAAAACATCACATCTCTGCCTTATTTCCAAGTTTTGTATCATTTTCCCTGAACAAAGTTTCATATCTGGAAAGTAGAAGCACAACCACAAGTAAAAGCAACTTCAAGCGCTAGATTTTCTGATTCCTAAGAAATGAGAAAATATTACCAGATAATTTAAAAACACAGTCAGATGTTGAAAGTGTTCATAGGCTTTGAATTCAACATTCCACTGCTAAAAATCTATTCTACAGAAGTATTCAGAGATGCATGTGCCCAAAGCTTCATGCCCAAAGATGTTTGTCTCAGTGTTCTTGATCACAGAGAACTGGAAACAGTCCAAAGGGTTCATTAATGATGTGTAGTAGAAGCTTTGACTCCTTCAACAGGCTGAGACTATCCTCACTCCACTCCTTACTAGTAATGCACCCTGAACTCCTAGCCTTTCCTTCCTAGTCTGTAAAATTAAGACTAACGATGCCCAGGCCTGGATTACCTGATAGCAGATGTGTTCAGGCACGAGTAAAGCAGGGGCACCAAAGAAAATGCTTTTGAAGCAATCTAATGTTTGATAGAAAAAAAAAAAAACCACCAAAATAGTTAAAATAAAGTATACTTTCTTATGCTTATTTTATGCTTTTTTTGTTAGTTTTTGTTTTTAGTTTATGAACAGTGTGGTGGTACCATGATCTTGTTGGGGGAGAAAAACTTTACCTCTACCCTCTTAAATTTAATGCTTGGGAGCTGTGAATTAAACTGACAGGAGAGATGAGCAAGAGAAGAGATGATTTTAATCACGTATGTATGGGAGTTCACAAAGCAGTGTGATTCAAAGCAGCGATTAGAATTTGGGGATTACATACCATACTAAGAGATGAAGCGGAGGAGAGGGAGAAGGGCATGGTATGGGAAAAATAAATGGGCCCTTAAGGGAGAGTATGGGAAACAGGGTAGTTTTGTGACAGTGTCTGTTTGGGCATGGTGCTGACTTCTCTGGGAAGATTAGAGTGGCTCCTGGGGAGGGGATTTATGACAATTGAGTTCTTTTGGGAGGCTCTGCATTTAGGCAGATAAGGGATTTCAGGAACTCAAAATATTTCCATTCCAACTCAAAATAATTTTTATACCATTGCCACGGAGACTTAAAAGAGGACCCCTTCAATCTTCTCCTAACCATGAATACTCTTTGTCAGTGATCAGTGTTACATGCATAAGCTACTTGAGAATTTGGGAATGAGGGAAGTAGGATTGCTCCAGATGGTGAACTGTAAACCCTGTGACTAATGGATCAGAGAGTAGATATGCAAAGCCACTGAAAGAGGCTCAGCTGCCCAGCAGGGTTTGACTGCAACCTGATTAAATATATTAACATATCTAAGGAAAGTGTGTTATTTAGCAGGAGGGCTGAATTTTCCCCTCCCACGTAATTATTCTACTCCCCCAACTGCTTGCCTTTAAAGCAGACCCCCCATAAGTGTTTATGAGTTTGACTTAGGATGGCAATGAACAATACCTCCATTTATTGACCACCAGATGCCAGACGTTGGGCTGAATGTCTTAAGTGCATTATCATATTTGGGTCTCACAACAGCCCGAAGCCCAAGTATTATTAACCCATTTAACAAATATTAAGAGAAACAAGTGTGTTGTCCAGGATATAGCCCAAGCTATCAGGTGGCCAAGCTAAGACCACACCTCAGAATCCAAGCTCCTGCCCTCCATGCAGCCATAGTCCAGTCTCCACTCCAGGTATCTTTCTCCTAGACTTTTGAGTGGTTGGCTAGAAATCCCCCTACCCAAACTTTTGCTCATTTGTACAGTGGACCAAAGAAATGGAATATAAATCTGGCTCTCCTGCCTCCCATTTGGGTGACCCACAAAAACATAAATTTTGCAGGGTCTTCAGCACCCAAGATGCCTAAAACCTAGGAGGTGTCGAACCCAAACATCACTGTGGAGGAGAAGCAGATAGTCCCTGTCTGAGCCCTGTTTCTGCAAATGTCTACCTGGGTAATATGGGAGAAGTTGCTAAGCCTCTTTGGACCTAATTTTCTCATTTTAAAATGAGAGCAGTGGACCAGATCATGTCTTAGCACTACGATCCTGGGATTCTGTAGTTCAATAAAAAGGGTAAAAGGTTCCATAAAGGTAGAGGTTGCAGGAAGAGAGACTGAGTCCTCACTAAAGTGTTTTCAATTCCAGTGATAAAGCTATTTTTAGATTTGATCTGGTTCCCTCATGCATGTTGCATGTTACAGGATGGTTTTCTGGGTCAACCTTTCTCAGATAAACTGTCATCTAATCCGTGACCAGGACATTTGTCCCTATAGAGTAACAACTTTTCCCACAGTAGCATTGGCTATTTTGAGATTGCTTTGCCCCAATTATCTGAATGGCCTTCAAGAACTGTGATGTAGGGGCTTCACGTGTCTTTGTTTGAAAGGGGTATCTTGGAGGTTCTAGTCTGTCATACGTGGACTTTCATGCATTCATTCATTCAGTAATTTGTTTTTCTAGGGAACCCACTTTATGCCAGAAACTTAGAATATGATGTGAGCAATAATAGACAGGATCTCTACCACCAAGAAGCTTACATTGGGGGGAAAGACTTGAATTAAATAAGCCTACGAATTTTCATTGTGACTGTAACAAGTGCTACAAAGGACAATTACAGGGTGCCCTGAGAACTTAAAATTGGAAGCTCAAAGAAGGCCCTTAGGGAGGTGCTATTTGAACTGAGTTCTGAAAGATGAGGATAATTAAATAGGTGCCAAGGAAAGGGAAAAGCATTCCTGGAAGAGGAAAAAGTATAGGCAGACGTCTGTAAAAGGAAGAATCGTGGGACTAAAAGAAAGCCAGTGTAGTTGAACAGAGATCAAGGGCATGTCAGGGAGGAAAATATTTTCCTCTACCCTCTTAGGTTCAGTACTAGGGGCTTGTGAATTAAACTAGCAAAAGAAAACAGGAGAAAAAATTATTCGTATATATATGGGAGCTTACAAAAGAAGTAGCTCAAGGGGCACCTGAGTGGCTCAGATGGTTAGGCGTATGCCTTTGGCTCGGGTCATGATCCCAGGGTCCTGGGATCGAGTCCGGCATCAGATCCCCTTCTCCACGGGAAGCCTGCTTCTCCCTCACCCACTCCACCTGCTTGTGTTCCCTCTCTTGCTCTGTCTCTCTCTCTCTCTGTCAAATAAATAAATAAAATCTTAAAAAAAAAAGAAGTAGCTCAATAAATGGTTAAAGTCAGAGGCTTATAAACCTCATT
Organism: Halichoerus grypus; assembly: GCF_964656455.1. Classification (NCBI taxonomy): domain Eukaryota; kingdom Metazoa; phylum Chordata; class Mammalia; order Carnivora; family Phocidae; genus Halichoerus; species Halichoerus grypus. The sequence goes on along the minus strand of NC_135721.1, from coordinate 71,165,852 downwards.
TAGTAGGGAAAACAGATGGGGAGAAGGCCTCTATGAGAAGAACAAATGAGTTTCTTTAGAAGAGACAAATGGGTTTCTAGAAGAACAAATAGGAGATAAGAAAGTTTGTGATAATGCTTGTATATACATGTACAAGTGGTCTTTCTGACTTCTTCATGGTAGTAAAATTCCCCCCAGAAAGGGAGTTCATGGTAGGTTAACTCTTGATCTCCTTCCCAGGAGCAAAAGCTACCCTGAAGAGGGAATTTGTAGCATCCCCATCTCCCCAAAGTTTCTACATTTAGTCAGATAAGGAAAGCTCTAAGAAGGCTTCTTTCTGCATCTGTTGAATCTCAAATATCTTCAGTTTAAAATAGTCTTCATACCATTTCTGGGGTTCTAAGCAGGTTTCCGTAGGTGGCTCACGCAAGGTGATGCCAGAGAGGTAACAGGGGCAAGACGGCACACAACACTATGTTAGGCTATGTTAGTTTCATCCTTTTCTTTAGGACAATGGGAAGTATTGAAGGGTTTGAAGCAGGAGAACTATAGGATTAGATTTGCATGTGTTGAACTTGAGGTACATTTGAGAACTCCAAGAGCTGATGGTGAATAGGCAGCTAGCTGGATATACCCGCTTAGAACTCAGAGGAGAGCTCTAAAAATCTTTGTATGAGTCATCTACATATAGATGGTAATTATAGACTAGTGTGTGGTTGAGATTGCCTAAGGAAAAAATGCATAGGAACATAATGCTCCTTCCCCCCCAGGGAAGGAAAGGAGGGAGGAAGGAAGGAAGGAAGGAAGGAAGGAAGGAAGGAAGGAAGGGAAGGAGGGAGGAAAAGAAAAGAACAGAAAAGAGGGTGGCTGGTGGCTCAGTCGGTTAAGTGTCTGACTTCATTTCAGCTCAGGTTATGATCTCACAGCCATAGAATCAAGCCCTGCATTGGGCTCTACACTCAGCACAGTCTGCTTGGGATTCTCGCTCTCCTGCCCTTCCTGCCCTTCCCCCACTCCCTGCTCTCTCTCACTCTCTCTCTTTCTCTCACTCTCTCTCTCACACACACACACTCTCTTTCTCTCTAAAATAAATAAATAAATAAAATCTTAAAGAAAAAAGATTTTTTTTTAATGAAAAGGATAGAAAAAAAGGAAAAAAAAGTTGTAGGAAAGGAAAGCTAGTTTGCAGGGAAGCAACCCATTTCGAGATTTGCAGACAGGACCTCTATGCAATTGTAACTGTATTATTTATATTACTTCATTGCAGCTCTGCCCTTGGAGTTGTCCCTTCATCTGAGAAATTGGATTTACTTCAGCTACTTTAAAGGGACTGATGAAACTCAAGTAAATATGAAGATTCTTACAAAATACAAAGTATTATAATACTGGTATTGTTGTTATTACAAGTGTTATTATTATCATATCATTGTTGGCTGAGAAAGGAAGGAAAGTGACACAGAGAAAAATAACATTTATTGTAAGTTTACCAATTTACCGCACTGTGCCAACCAATTTGCATTAGGTAATCCTCACTAGAACCATAGTCAGATAGGTGCTATCGTCCCACTTTACAGATGAAAAACTGAACTAAGGCTCAGCAAGGTAAAAAGATTGCCTAAAGTTTCATAGCTAAGACATAATAGAACTGCAATTCACACACTCCTGACACCATGGCTCATTCTCTTCCTTTTTAAAGTTCTTTCTCTCCAACTGTGCGACCCCACTCACACACACACACACACACACACACACACACACAGATTTGTCAGCTCAAATTGTGCAGTACAATCAAAGGGAATAGAATTTCAGAGGGTCATAAGGGTTGGGCTGGCCAACTCCTCCAGACTCCTCCAGACTGGTAAAGCTCTTGTTCTGACACTCACTGGGGAAATGAAGAATGTCAGCCTTGGTCTCTGTTGTTCTGCTGCTGGACATGCCGTTTGGCAGTGTTACATTATTATTTATTCATGTATGTCATCACAGACTTCTTATATGAAGAATTAGTAGCTGCTTATCTAATTGAAAGAGCTGGAAATCTATAAAATTCCCATCTCTGGGCCACGCAGATCAAATCCTGGTGAGGATGTAGAGAAATTGGGAACCTTGTGCACTGGTGGTGGGAATGTAAAATGGTACAGCCATTATGGCAAACAGTATGGAGGTTCCTCCAAAAATTAAAACTAGAACTACCATATGATCCAGAAATCCCACTGCTGGGTATCTACCCAAAAACTGAAAGCAGGGTCTCAAAGAGATACTTCTATACCCATGTTCAAAGCAGCCTTATTCACAGTAACTAAAATGTGGAAGCAACCCAGGTGTCCATCGACCAGTGAATAGATAAGCAAATTATGATATATACATACAAAGGAATTATTCAGCTTTAAAAAGGAAGGAAATTCTACAACATGCTACAATACGGATGAACCTTGAGGACATTATGGTAAGTGAAATAAGCTAGTCACAAAAAGACAAAATCTATATGATTCCACTTACATGAGGTACTTGGAGTCGTCAAAATCATAGAGACAAAAATCAGAATGAATTTAATACCACTGAACTGTATACTTAAAAATGGTGAAGATGGTAAATTTTGTGTATTTTAGCACCATAAAGAAAGTGAAAAAAAACTAACACCAAGAATGGTGGGAAAATGCCCTATTTCCTTCTGAACATTGAGCCCATTAGCAATAAAATGACAACTGTGATTGTCCCAGAGTTGGACAGTGAAATGCTGTCCAATTAGACCTGGCATCAAGCCAACTCAAGCCCCTGATTAATACCAGCTGGGATATTTAGAGGCTGATGTATTGTTTTCTTGCCCTCTGTGACTGGCAGGTTGCTGATATAGGAACCCTGTGAAAATGTTTACCATTATTCCGGTCTTTCCTAATTAGAGATTCCAGAACCACAGACTTTCCTCAGGGCCTCTGACACGGGGAACGGAATGTCAGGCATTGGAACGGAGCTGTGTGCTGCTGGGTGACCCACGGAGCACAGCTTCCTGTCTCCCTGCAGGTCTTTCAGCAACCTGTTCCCTTCCAGTGTTATCTGGAAAGAAAGGCTGGTGAAATACCCACCTTGGAGCCTAGGAAACTTTAAGAATGTCATTCTGTTACTGTTAGAATGAATATTTGAGAAGCTGAATCCCATTGCAATGATAGCTAGCATTTATCTAGTATTTACTATCCTTAAAGGTGTTACCAGTGCAGCATGAGGAATCTGAGGCTTGAAAATGGCAGATGACCTGCCAAGGACACACAGATAGTAACTTGTACACTGAGAAGTTGAATGCAGTTCTGTATGTCTCTTGAATCCCCTTAACTTGAACATGACATCAGAATGCAGCAGTCAGGCCTGCCTACATGGGCTGCTGATGGAGCTTCTCCAGCCTTCACAAAAAGAACCTCTCTCCATCAGGATTGCTTTCCATCAAGCCTGGGGACTTGCAGCCGTCTTGTCTGTGTCCCCTTCCTGACCAGCTTCTGCCTAGTAGCCACAGAGAACCTACGACAGTTCCCTTCCCACTCTTAAAAAAAAAGAAGTTTCTTTTGCTTATCTATTCACTGTAGAAAGTTAGAAAACTCCTAAAAAGCACAGGAAGAAAAAAAAATCATCCGTGATTACAAAACCCAGAGATAAGCTTTTAAAACAGCTCAATGCATTTCCTTCACATACAACATGTTTTTCAGAGGCCTGTTGACCCCAGACTCTCTACCAGCTGCTAACCCTCCAGCATCGGCAGTGTTCACAGGCAGGCCCACCCAAGATGCCACCCACAGGAGGTCCAGGAAACCATGATCTAGCACCCCCTATGTCCTAGAAGCTTCTCCCTTTACTGTCATGGGTGAAGAGTTTCTCCTCAAAGTGGCCACCACGACGCTGTTCCTATAGTCTTCCTGCCTCAGGAGAAAGTCAGAATTTTGAAGCCAGCTTTTGGAGAAATCTGGAGAATTGACCACAAACAATGATACACCATTTCCTCCCTGAACGTCTTATCCTGAGCATAATGCTGATTTCCTTCAAATCCAAGCCTGGCTTTTTCAATTTCTTTTTTAAGATTTTATTTTTTTTATTTGAGAGAGAGAGAGAGCGAGAGCCTGCACAGAGGGAGAGGGAGAAGCAGACTCCCCGCTGAGCAAGGAGCCTTACTTAAGGCTAGATCCCAGGACCCCAAGACTATGGCCCAAGCTGAAGGCAGACATTTAACCAACTGAGCTACCCAGGTGCCCTAAGCCTGGCTTTTTTAGAAGCCAGGCACCCCACTCAGGCTAATATGGGGTGTACAGTTGCAGCCCTAGTAATTAACCCCATCATAAATCACCCAGTCCCTGTCCCTCTAGACTGTCCAAGAGAAATATAATGTGAGCTGCATGTGTATTGTAAATTTTCTAGTAACTACATAAAAAAGTAAAAAGGAACAAGTGAAATTAATTTTGAAAACATTGTTACAAGATATTAAAAATATTATTGAGATATTTTACAATCTTTTTTGTGCTAAGTCTTTGATATCCAGTATGTATTTTACCCTTATAGCACATCTCAATCTGGAGCAGCCACATTTCAAGTGCTCCTATACTCACAAGTGACCAGTGGCGGCCATATTGAGCAGAGCAATTCCAGACCCTTTTTTTTTTTAAGATTTTATTTACTTATTTGACAGAGACACAGCGAGAGAGGGAACACAAGCAGGGGGAGTGGGAGAGAGAGAAGCAGGCTTCCCACGGAGCAAGGAGCCCAATGCGGGGCTCGATCCCAGGACCCCGGGATCATGACCCAAGCCGAAGGCAGACGCCCAACGACTGAGCCACCCAGGCACCCCATTCCGGACCCATTTTAACTCCATCCGGTGATCTGCAGCAGCCTCCCCAACCATATCCCCATTCTCAGGTCATTTCCCAACCAGTCCTGAATACTCCAAGAGTGGGAGAAATGGAGAAAGGGTCTTTTTTTTGCACACTGGACAGCCCTGCCCTCCAGCATACTGGATGGCAAGAAGCCGAAACTGATGAGAGTCTCTGCAGACCTGGTGATGGTAGGTTCAACGTCATTCAATGTGTGAGCCCTGATCACCTTCCTGGAAGGCGGAGGAGCACATCCTACTCCCTTCTTAAAGCCCTCCCTGGGTCACCTGGGTGGCTCAGTCGGTTAAGCGTCTGCCTTTGGCTCAGGTCATGATCCCGGGGTCCTGGAATTGAGTTCCCTGTTGGGCTCTCTGCTCAGCAGGGAGCCTGCTTCTCCCTCTCCTTCTGCCTGCTGCTCTGCCTGCTTGTGCGCTCTCTCTCTGTGTCAAATAAATAGGTAAAATTAAAAAAAAAAAAAAAAAAGCCCTCCCAGTAGCTTCCTATTGCATACACAATAAAGTTCAGACTTCACAGGCTGCCACCTAGCACTGATTTACCTCCTCTCCAGCTTCTTTTCTCATGACTCCCCAGTGGGACCTTAGCTAAAGCCTAGCCATAGCAACTTGGCACCCCACAAACATGCCTGGCACCTTCTTGCCTGCATGTCCTTGTGTCTGCCATTTGTTCGAAGCTAGAACGTCCCCACCTACTAAATTCCAGCTGCTTCCGAAGGCCTAGGTCTTCACCTCTTCCCTGAAGCCTTCTTTAATGACTTCTGCTTGAAGGGTCTTTGCCCTCCTCTGACACCTGTAACACATTTATCAGCAATAACCAGGTCCAGTGATGTCATGTTTTAGGACCTGTCTTATTTATGTTTTAGATTGTAAACACCCAAAGGGCAAGCCTCAGAGTCTTAGAAATAATACAGGATGGTTCAGGTCTATCAAGCACTTACTATGTTCCAGGCACTGTGCTAAGCACTTTACCTTTAATCCTCACAACAACCCTGGGAAATTATTTCCATTTTATAGGTGAGAAAACAGAGGCAAAGAGAGGTAAGTTACTCAGTCCCAGAGCCAGGCATGGCTTCAAACCCAGACAGTTTGAATGCTAGAGCCTGACCACCTCCCACCTAATGCATGTTCTGTTGCCTCTCTGCTACGGTTGTTCCTTCTCCAAAACAGTACATGAACTCCGTAGACAGTCAAGACACATTTAATTATGTCAACTACTTGGGGTTTTTCCCAGAGCATCTAACAGTGTGTTAGGCACGTAATAGCAATGTAACAGGGATTTAAAAATTAATGTCCTGCACCCGCATGGCCACCACGGGACTGGCCATTCCTTGCACACCCGCAGTGCAGCTCATTCCCCACCCACCCCCAGCACCGATAGCACAGCTGTGCCATCAAATGCTGCTCTGTAACTTGATGTCAGCTCGATGTCAGCTGTGTTCTCGGTCTTGGTGCACACCACGTACAGTGGAAGACGTGGATCCAGACACTGGGGAGCAAAGAACATCCCCATGGGACACAAGTGAATTCCTCCCCCCACCCCATTTCTATCAACTTTATCTGCTTGTTGTGGCTCTTATCACTCAGAGGCAATTTAATCCCCCTCCTGGAACCCAAAGTCACATACCCATTCCCCAAGGAGCTGAGGTAATAAGAAAGACCAAAGTTTAGGATTACTCCTTGATAAGAGTCTTGTTTAAACAAGATCGCATATAAAAGCTGGTCTGCTCCCCCACATCCTTCCCCCCCTCCCCTCCCTCTCTCTCCTTTCTTCCTCCCTTGCTTGGAAGATTATGAGATTGTGTGATCCCCCCCAGGGACTCGGGTTCTGACAGACCTAATGCCCATTGCTTTCAAACCCACAAATGTGTTTCCCAGCCCTCTCTGGGAGCCTATGCTTGGGGCTCCCCCAGGGCTGATTGCTCAGACCAGTTCCTGGGCACTTCCCACTGGCACTTGCTCGTTTACATTTTGAAACTAGAGCAAAGTTCAACACCCGTTGGCTTCGGCACCCTACGAATTGCCCAACCCTGGTTAGAAAAATGCAGACAATAGCGTCCTGGGAAAACTGCCCTCCTGAAATAGCCCAGCCCCACAGCATTTTGGCAACAGGTTTCCCTGCAGTGAGTCTCCCAGCTCTGCAACAGTGGAAACACCCAGGGATGTAAATAGCGACGAAAAAAGGCCACTTGTGCCACTATTAGGTTTCATGGTGGCTGGTTCATTCCGCCCACCCCCCCACAAAGCATCGGGTACATTTTTTGTTGTTGTTGTGTTTAAACTTTGGATAAAAGTGTAAACACCATGAGCTGAGGCCTAGTTGTCCCACTTTTATGTTTGTTCCCCTCCTTGTAGTGAGCTGGCTCCTCTGTTTCAGCTCTGTCCTACCCTGACCTCCCCATCTGAAGACCAGTCCCTTTAGCTCCAAAGTGGAGGTAACAGCACTGCAGCTCAAGGGCTGGGGGTGGGTGGAATGAGGCCGCAGAGCCCCACGCCTGGCAGTGCGCCCGCCTGCCACAGGCCATCCGAAGGGCAGGGCCACAGTTAGCATGGGTTGCTGCCGACGCTGTAGGGGCACGCGCTCGCGGACCCCCTCGGCACTTCCCAATCACACGGGCACCTGGCAGGCTGGCCTGCTGGGCAGGGTGCAGGAGCTTCAGGTAGAAGCAGCCAGCTCCCCGCACTGAGCCCCTTTTGCAGGGTTCCAGGCCAGGGCCAACAGCCCTTCGGCACAGAACTTTCTGTACATTCCACAGCAACTGAAAGGGCTTTTGTCCCCAACAGGAAGAACAAACGACAAAGGCAATTGTGTGTCTCCTTGCAGGCCTGTACGGCAGGCTTGGAAAGAGAAACTTCTTTCCCCATGAGGTCAGTTTGCCCGAGCGGCTGCAATCACAGATGTGGTCACACAGCCACACAACGCAGGAGCCGTGTGGTGTTGGAGTTCCCATGTGTGGCAGGGTGCTCATCACACACACGGTACACACCCTCGTACACACACACAAACCCCAACAAACTGCTGCCCAGCCCAGCAGGGCTGTGAGTCACGTGCCACAACTGCAAGGGGCCCCAGGAAGGCCTCCGACAGGCTCCTTCAAGGCCATCGCTTTATTCTTCCTCTTTTCAGGTGGGGCCGCAAAGGTCCCAGGTCACATTGTTCTTTTCAGGGCCCACAGCCCATTCCCGTGAAGAACACCGGGCAGCATCAGGGAAAGACCTGTTTACAAGAAGTCTGTCCTGGGGTCCCTTCAAACGCAGTTATTTCTGGCCCATTGGGTTCTGGGTTTGAACTCAAGACCGCCCACCTAAGGTCCATTACATGGAAGAAGATTTCTCACTGGGGGCGGGTAGATCTCTCCATTGGCCGTTTTCTCCCTCCTCTTTTTCCCTTTTCTCCTATAATTGCCATAATAGGACACCGAAGGTTTGAAGGGTTTTAAAATGTGTTTGTTAAAGGGAAAAACTTTTCTTATCAAATGAAATTATTATGTATCATTTTATTGCACCCTGTGAATGGAATCCCGCAGCCCATTTCCCCCTACAGATCTGGTTGCCAGAATGCTCAGTGCTGAGTTTGGTGGATCGGTTAGAGCCACTTATTCATCCCAGATAATATCTGCTTCCCCCAACAGGTGTCTGCCCGGGTGTTTGTTTTTGAATTGTGTCTTGTCGCATCCCCAATTTAAACATCATAAGTGATCTTTGTGCTGTGCAAAAACTTTGACCTCGAAGAGTTGGGAAATCTGAGTATTATTTCTGGCTCTGCCTATCGGATCAGTTCTACCTTGAGCAAGACATCCCCTCTGTCTGGGCCTTGATTTCCTCATTTGTGAACCACAAGACTGAGCTGTCTGTGTCTCCCGAGCTTGTCTGTCACAGCATCCCCAGGGGCTCTGGTTAACCGTACAGAACCCCAGACCCCTTGCCTGGATGGCAGGGGGAGGCTGGAATCTGTATCTTTAAACCAAGCAACCCAGTGGATGCTTAGCTTCCAGCAAGTTTGGAAAACACTAACACCAGATGGTTGCTAAGGTCTTGTTCTGCACTATGCTCCATAATTTATATAAATAATTTTTTAGAAAGAAGAGGCAACAAGATGATGATTTTGAAACTGTATGTTTTGTATTTACTGAATAGAGTTTATTACGATCCTCAGTTTTCATTTATAAACGCATGAGGGGCACACTTTGTATTGCCCTTTGCAGAATAATAACCCCGCCCAAGTGCTGGGTCCTCATTCGGTTGGATTTTCACGAGGGTCATGCCCTCCCTGCTCCTGCCCATGGAGCCTGCGCTTCTTCAGGAGCTCAAGAGACGTTTCCGCAGACAGGTGCGCAATTCCCTACCTCACCACCTTCCCTTGGGTGCTTACTCAAATGTCTCTTATCCATGAGGCCTTCCATGGGGCTAAGATCACAGCTCTCTCTTCACTTCCTATCCTCCTTCCCCGCTTTGTTTTTGTCCTTAGCACTCATCACCGTGTAACCTACTGAATTTTCAGTTATTTATTTTGTTTGTCATCTGTCTTCCCCACTAGAAAACAGGCTCCTTAAGGGCAGGGATTTTTGTCTGTTTTGTTCCCTGCTGTAGCTTCAGCACCTGGGCTGGGACATAGTAGTTGCTCAATCAATATTTTTGGAATCAATGAATGAAATGCTCACTGGATGAATGAATTAATGAATTAATGAACTTCCAGAATATGTCCAGATGTTTGACCCCAAGCTCTACACCCATGCCAGGCTCCAGGCTTTCTGCAACTGTGTGCCTAGCCTCTTGCTCATGCACACACTGGTCACATCAGATTCCGATGGACATTACCCAGTCCTGCCTTGCTCCTGTGGGATTGGCAACAGGGCACACAAATCCCCACGGACCCCTGTCCTCCCCTGCTCACAGCTTACTCCTTGATGTCCTTTAACATAGTCCCTTTTTTTCCTCTCCTTTTCCACTAGGACCTACTAGGCCTTGCTCACCTTTGCTCCAGGCTGGGCTTGTCCACCTCCCAGCCACACTCCTGAACCTTTCTCCAAAAACAAAATTTTCTTAGGGCTCCTGGGTGGCTCAGATGGTTGGGTGTCTGCCTTCGGCTCAGGTCGTGATCCCAGGGTCCTGGGATCGAGTCCCGCGTAGCACTCCCTGCTGCCTGGGAGCCTGCTTCTCCCTCTGCCTCTCTCTCTCTCTCTGTCTCTCATGAATAAATAAATAAAATCTTTAAAAAATAAAAAATAAAAAATAAAAACAAAATTTTCTTATTAAAAGGGAAAATGGCAGATGCCGGGATGCATCTCCCACCCAGAGGGATGAAACAGAGTCACAGGACTACAAGGGAGGTGGAATTAAGCAGGGGACTTTAACTAAGGTTTCTTGTATTCTGACCCAGAGAAACTGGTTCAGGCACTCCTGGCTCTTCTATCATAATTAGCTGCCACAGTGTCCAATACTGAGGCATCAGCAGGGCCATGCTCCCTCCGAAGGCCCTAGGAGAGAATCTTTCCTTGCCTCTGCTGGCTTCAGGTGGTTCCAGGCATCCCTGGCTTGTGGCTACATCCCTCCAGTCTCTGCCTGTGTCCTCACACGGCCTGCCTTCTCTGCCTGCCTTGTCTTCTCCTTTTCTGTCTGTTACAAGGACACTTGTCATTGGATTTAGGGCCCACCAGGATAATCCAGGATGATCTCACCTTGAGATGCTTAAATAATTACATCTGCAAAGACCCTTTTTCCAAATAAGGTCACATTCACAGGGTCTGGGGTGAGGACATGGACATATCTTTTGGGGGGTTGCCATTCAACCCACTCCAGTAGCCTTGGTAATTGTGTATGTGTGTGTGTGTGTGTGTGTGTGTGTGCTCGCTTGCTTACTTAAATGCTATTGTTCAGCGTTCATATTTGGAGAGCCCCCTTTGCAAGTAAATTTCTTCTTTTGTTTTTTAAAGCTTCCCAGTTTTCCTTTGACAAACTATGATGTAGGTTTGCCCTGTTATTCCCCCTGATTTAGAGATGAGGAAACTGAGACCCAGAGATGTAGAATGACATGGGAATTACGTGAATTCTCACAGGCAGTCTGCTCCAAAAACCCTCCCCCATAACTCTGCTGCTCAAGCGATAACTCACAATAACCCTTTGATGTGTAAACTTCCAGTCGTGTATATTTATTTTATTTTTGCGGTGTAAGAGTCATCCTGCTTCCATTTCATTACATACTGTTCAGCCCAGGCTTTAGTGGCTGCCATCGTTCCTCATGTGGATGTCCATCACTCAGTGTTATTAGTCCAGCACACGTGTGTGCAGCCTTTTTATGTGCAAAGTGCTGCTGTGTTAGGGAAGAGAGATGACGAAGCCAGGTCTCTCTCTTTCAGGAGCTCACTGGCTAGTATGTGATTCTCAACCATGGCTGCATACTAGAATCAACTGAGAAGCTTTATTCTTTTTTTTAAGATTTACTTATTGGGGCGCCTGGGTGGCTCAGTCATTAATCATCTGCCTTCGGCTCAGGTCATGGTCCCGGGGTCCTGGGATTGAGCCCCACATTGGGCTCCCTGCTCCGCGGGAAGCCTGCTTCTCCCTCTCCCCTCCCCCTGTTTGTGTTCCCTCTCTCACTATGTTTCTCGCTGTCAAATAAATAAATAAATAAATAAATAAATAAATAAATAAATAAGATTTACTTATTTATTTGTTGCAGGGGGAGAGCACGAGCAGGAGGGGTAGAGGGAGAGGGAGAGAGAATTTCCAGCAGACTCCACGCTGAGCATGGAGCTTGAGGTGGGGCTCGATTTCACGATGCTGAGATCAGGACCTGAGCCGAAATCAAGAGTCGGATGCTCAAACTGAGCACCCGCCCCTCCCGGCACTGCTGAGGAGCTTTTAAAATACAGCCAGCTACCCCACCACAGTCCAACAACTTCCAATTCCCTGGAGCTCGGGCCGGGCATTAGCATTTTTAAAGCTCCCCAGGTGATCTTAGTGTCCAGTCAGGGTTGAGATCTCAGGGCAGGGGACTCGAGCTCCTACGGCATATGCTAATACCTGCTCTCTTTGAAGCCCCTTTCCTACCTCCTGGGCCAATGGTTGGCCAGATCACAGAACTCGCTAGAGGGTGGATTAACCCTTTAGGCTCTGCACTTCTGCCCTGCTGACTTCAGCAGCAGCGGCAGCCTCAAGGGCCTCCTGCCTATGTGGATGGTTCTGTGCTCCCAGCTCTTCTCTCTGTGCCTTTTTTTAAATTTATTTTTTATTTAAATTCAACTAATTAACATATAATGTATTATTAGTTTCAGAGGTAGAGGTCGGTGATTCATCAGTCTTTTTTTTTTTAAGATTTTATTTATTTATTTGAGAGACAGAGCGCGAGCACAAGCAGGGGGGAAGGGCAGAGGAAGAGAGAGAAGCAGGCTCCCCGCCGAGCAGGGAGCCTGATGCAGAACTTGATCCCAGGACCAAAGGCAGATGCTTAAATGACGGAGCCACCTCAGTCTTATATAATACCAAGTGCTCATTACCTCACGTGTCCTCCTTTATGTCCATCACCCAGTTACTCCATCCCCCACCCCCTTGCCCTCCAGCAACCCTCAGTTTGTTTCCTATGATTAAGAGTCTCTTATGGTTTGTCTCCCTCTCTGATTTCATCTTTTTTCATTTTTAACTTTCTTCCCCTATGAACCTGTTTTGTTTCTTAAATTCCACATATGAGTGAGATCATATGATAATTGTCTTTCTCTGATTGACTTATTTTGCTTAGCATAATACCCTCTCGTTCCATCCATGTTGTTGCAAATGACAAGATTTCATTTTCTGATGGCTGAGTAGTATTCCATTATATATATAGATATAGATATAATGTCTCACATCTTCTTTATCCATTCATCTGTCAATGGACATCTGGGCATTTTCCATAGTTCGGCTATTGTGGACACTGCTGCTATAAACATTGGGGTGCAGGTGCCCCTTCAGATCACTACATTTGTATCTTTGGGGTAAATCCCTAGTAGTACAGTTACTGGGTTGTAGCATAGCTCTATTTTCAACTTTTTGAGGAACCTCCATACTGTTTTCCAGGAGTGGCAGCACCAGCTTGCATTCCCACTAACAGTGTAAGAGCGTTCCCCTTTCTCTGCATCCCCACCAACATCTGTCGTTTCCTGAGTTGTTAATTTTAGCTGTTCTGACTGGTGTGAGGTGATATCCCATTGTGGTTTTGATTTGTATTTCCCTGATGCCCAGTGATGTTGAGCATTTTTTCATGTGTCTGTAGGCCATTTGTATGTCTTCTTTGGAGAAATGCCTGTTCATGTCTTCTGCCCATTTCTTGATTGGATTATTTGCTCTTTGGGTGTTGACTTTGATAAGTTCTTTGTAGATTTTGGATACTAGCCCTTTATCTGATAAGACATTTGCAAATATCTTCTCCCATTCTGTTGGTTGTCTTTTGGTTTTGTTGACTGTTTCCTTTGCTCTGTAAAAGTTTTTTATCCCAATAGTTCATTTTTGCCTTTGTTTCCCTTGCCTTTGGAAACGTGTCTAGCAAGAAGTTGCTGTGGCCAAGGTCACAGACGTTGCTGCCTGGGTTCTTCTCTAGGATTTTGATGGATTCCTGTCTCACATTTAGTCTTTCATGCATTTTGAGTCTATTTTTGTGTATGGTATAAGGAAATGGTCCAGTTTCATTCTTCTGCACGTGATGGTCCAATTTTCCCAACACCATTTGTTGAAGAGACCGTCTTTTTTCCATTGGATATTCTTTCCTGCTTTGTCGAAGATTAGTTGACCATAGAGTTGAGGGTCCATTTCTGGGTTCTCTATTCTGTTCCATTGATCTATGTGTCTGTTTTCGTGCCAGTACCATACTGTCTTGAGGATTACAGCTTTGTAATAGAGCTTGAAGACCAGGATTGTGATGCCACCTGCTTTGGTTTTCTTTTTCAACATTCCTCTGGCTATTCGGGGTCTTTTCTGGTTCCATACAAATTTTGAGATTATTTGTTCCAGCTCTGTGAAAAAAGTTGATGGTATTTTGATTGGGATTGCAGTGAATGTATACATTGCTCTAGGTAGCATAGACATTTTAACAATATTTGTTCTTCCAATCCATGAGCATGGAACGTTTTTCCATTTCTTATGTCTTCCTCAAGTTCTTTCATGAGCATTCTATAGTTTTCTGAGTACAGATCCTTTGCCTCTTTGGTTAGGTTTATTCCTACGTATCTTATGTTTTTTGGTGCAATTGTAAATGGGATCAACTCCTTAATTTCTCTTTCTTCTGTCTCAGTGTTAGTGTATAGAAATGCAACTGATTTCTGTGCATTGATTTTATATCCTGTCACTTTGCTGAATTCCTGTATGAGTTCTAGCAATTTGGGGGTGGAGTCTTTTGGGTTTTCCACATAGAGTATCATGTCATCTGAGAAGAGTTTGACTTCTTCTTTTTCAATTCAGATGCCTTTTATTTCTTGTTGTTGTCTGATTGCTGAGGCTAGGACTTCTAGTACTATGTTGAACAATGGTGGTGATAGTGGACTTCCCCACTGTGTTCCTGGCCTTAGGTGAAAGGCTCTCAGTTTTTCCCCATTGAGAATGATATTCACTGTGGGCTTTTCGTATATGGCTTTTATGATATTGAGGTATGTTCCCTGTATCCCTACACTGTAAAGAGTTTTAATCAAGAAAGGATGCTGTACTCTGTCAAATGCTTTTTCTGTATCTATTGAGAGGATCATATGGCTCTTGTCCTTTCTTTTATTAATGTATTGTATCACATTGATTGATTTGTGGATGTTGAACCACCCTTGCAGCCTTGGAATAAATCCCACTTGGTTGTGGTGAATAATCCTTTTAATGTATTCTTGTATCCTATTGGCTAGTATCTTGGTGAGAATTTTTGCATCCATGTTCATCAGGGATATTGGTCTATAATTCTCCTTTTTGGTGGGGTCTTTGTCTGGTTTTGGGATCAAGGTAATGCTGGCCTCATAAAAAGAGTTTGGAAGTTTTCCTTCCGTTTCTATTTTTTGAAACAGCTTCAGAAGAATAGGTATTAATTCTTCTTTAAATGTCTGGTAGAATTCCCCTGGGAAGCCATCTGGCCCTGGACTCTTTGTTGGGAGATTTTTTGTTGTTGTTGTTCTTTTTTGATTACTGCTTCAACTTCCTTACTGGTTATGGGTCTGCTCAGGTTTTCTATTTCTTCCTGTTTCAGTTTGGGCAGTTTATATATCTCAAGGAATGCATCCATTTCTTCCAGAGTGCCTAATTCATTGGCATATAGTTGCTCATAATATGTTCTTATAATTGTTTGTATTTCTTCGGTGTTGGTTATGATCTCTCCTCTTTCATTCATGATTTTATTTATTTGGGTCCCTTCTCTTTTCTTTTTGATAAGTCTGGCCAGGGGTTTATCAATCTTAATTCTTTCAAAGAGCCAGCTTCTAGTTTCGTTGATGTGTTCTACTGTTCTTTTGGTTTCTATTTCATTGATTTCTGCTCTAATCTAATTAATTCTCTTCTCCTGTTGGGTTAGGTTTTATTTGCTATTCTTTCTCCAGCTCCTTTAGGTGTAAGGTTAGGTTGTGTATTTGAGACTTTCTTGTTTCTTGAGAAAGGCGTGTATTCCTATATACTTCCCTCTTAGGACCACTTTTGCTGCATCCCAAAGGTTTTGAAAAGTTGTGTTTTCATTTTCATTTGTTTCCATGAATTTTTTAAATTCTTCTTTAATTTCCTGGTTGACTCATTCATTCTTTAGTAAGATGCTCTTTAGCCTCCATGTATTTGAGTTCTTTCCAAATTTCCTCTTGTTGTTGAGTTCAAGTTTCAAAGCATTGTGGCCCAAAAATATGCAGGGAATGATCCCAATCTTTTGGTACCAGTTGAGACCTGATTTGTGACCTAGTATATGATGTATTCTGGAGAATGTTCCATGTGCACTCGAGAAGAATGTATATTCTGTTGCTTTAGGATGGAATGTTCTGAATATATCTGTGAAGTCCATTTGGTCCAGTGTGTCATTCAAAGCCCTTGTTTCCTTGTTGATCTTCTGCTTAGATGATCTGTCCACTGCAATGAGGGGGGTGTTAAAGTCCCCAACTATTATTGTATTAATTTTATTACTAATTAGTTTATATAATTGGCTGCTCCCATGTTAGAGGCACAAATATTTACAATTGTTAGATCTTTTTGTTGGATAGACCCTTTAATTACAATATAGTGTCCTTCCTCATCTTTTATTACAGTCTTTGGTTTAAAATCTAATTTGTCTTATATAAGGATTGCTACCCCAGCTTTCTTTTGATGTCCATTAGAATGGACACTTTCAATCTGGAGGTGTTTTTGGTCTAAAATGAGTCTCTTACAGACAGCAAATCAATGGGTCTTGCTTTTTTATCCAATCTAATACCCTGTGTCTGCACCCTGTTTATCTCTCTTTTTCTCAGCTTCTTTATTCTCCATCATTTTGTCTTCTGTATCACTAATTCTCTCTTCTGCCTCATTTATCCTAGCAGTTAGAGCATCCATTTTTTATTGCATCTCATTAATAGACTTTTTTATTTAGACTTGATTAGATTTTAGTTCTCTTATTTCTCCAGAAAGGGATTCTCTAGTGTCTTCTATGCTTTTTTCAAGCCCAGCTAGTATCTTTATAATCGTTATTCTGAACTCTAGTTTCAACATCTTATATTCATACTGATTAGGTCCCTGGCAGTCAGTACTCTTGTTCTCTTTTTTGAGGTAAGTTTTTCCATCTTGCCATTCTTGCAGGAAGTGGTCGCTTGTCTATTTGTAGAGTTGCAGCTATTCTTTTCTTAGATCTCTGGTTGAGTTTGCATGTGTTCAGAATGATTTGATAGCTATCTAGCTGAATTCCTGGGATCAGACAAAACTAAGGTCTCCTACTCCTCTGCCATCTTGGACTATCTCCTCTCTGTGCCTTTAGATGGAGGATGGGGCAGGGTATTAATAAGTGGTTCAGGAGCAACATCACAGGTCTGGAAATCAGAAGGCCTGAACTTTAGTCCTCTCTTGGAGCCCATACGACCCTGGCCCAGTCACTTGCTCCATTCAGTACCTATAATCAGATGGGTCAGTTCTGAGTTTCAGGGAAATTCATAAATTTATGAAGTGACCGCAGATGCCTCTGGTCCCTACCATGACTTCATACAAATCCAAGTGAATTCTGAATTTTAATAGTCCCTCAGCTGCCTGTTCTTATGCAATGAACAACCTGAAAAATTACACCTGGCCTGAATGAAACACACCTTAAAGGAAATTTAACTGGCCAAGAGAACACCGGACTGGGGCACCTGGGTGGCTCAGTCATTAAGTGTCTGTCTTCGGCTCAGGTCATGATCCCAGGGTCCTGGGATCGAGCCCAGCATCGAGCTCCCTGCTCTGCGGAGAGCCTGCTTCTCCCTCTCCCACTCCCCCTGCTTGTGTTCCCTCTCTCGCTGTCTCTCTCTCTCTGTCAAATAAATAAATAAAATCTTAAAAAAAAAAAAAAGAGAGAGAGAGAACACCGGACCTGTACCTTCACCTGAGATGAAATGAAGGGTCTGCAAATGGAAAGAATGGGGGACAGAGGAGGCTCCGAGAGCTGCTGCAGCCTCAAATGGCCCCCGTAAAGGGCTGGGACAGGCAAGAAGCAGACCACTCAGCATGCATGCTCTCAGCCATCCAGTGGGGCTGAAAGCTGGTTTGCAAACCTAGCAATACACGCTTACATGCCCACAGTCACACTCTGCAAAAAGAAGCTGTAAAAATTTTTTTTATTTTAATGAAGATTAAACAGAATCACTGAAGCTATAGATGTTAATCTTCCATCTGAACATTTGTGAAATTAGGCAACTTTGAGATACTTCCATGCCCACTCTGCTTTTTTCTCCCCTTCTCTGTGCCCACTTAACTTTTTTTTAAGATTTATTTATTTATTTGAGAGAGAGAGAGAAAGGGGCAGGGGTAAAGGGAGACAGAGAATCTCAAGCAGACTCTCCACTGAGTGGGGAGTCCAATGTGGGGCTCTATCTCATGACTCAGAGATCATGACCTGAGCTGAAACCAAGAGTCCAATGCTTAACTGACTAAGCCACCCAGGCGCCCCTGCCTGCTTAACTTTTTTACGTGTCCAGCGTCCCCCGTTCCCTGCTTACCTTCCTCAATCACCTCACCCTCATCCCATTCCCATTCTACCCTTCCAGTTAACATGAAAAGTTATTGAAGGGGCGACTGGGTGGCTCAGCCACTTGGGCGTCCAACTCTTGGTTTCGGGTTGGGTCATGATCTCAGGTCATGATCTCAGGGTCATGGGATTGAGCCCCACATTGAGCTCCATGCTCAACGGGGAATCTGCCTAAAAGATTCTTTCCTTCTGCCGCTGCCCCCACTCAATCTCTCTCTCTCTAAAATAAATAAATAAATCTTTTACAAAAAAGGTATTGGAAAGACTACAGACTTTGCAGTCAGACAGATCTGGATTCAATTCCCAACTAATTATGTGTACTTGGGCTAGTTACAAAACCCATTTGGGCCTCAGCTTCTTCATCTATAAAATGGAGGTAATGATACTTAGCTGATATAATAGCACTTAGTGGATAGGGTTGCTGTGATAATTACCCCAAAATATGCACAGAGTATCAGGCATATAGTAGGTGTTCAATAAATGTAGATTCCACTATTTTTCTTTCTGGAAAGTGCTGCTTTCATTTATTTAAGTCCTAGTACAAATTTGAATCATATCTTCCTTTTCCTTTATGTCTGGGCATTAACACTCACGTTGTTGTTGGTTGTGGTTGTGAAGCATTGTTGTATCTTGAGCAGCCCCAGGAGGGCTTGTTTCCTGAAATGCACTGATCTTAACAAATGCTCAGTCTTGGAGGGGCAGGCAGCAGGGAGGCCAAGCTGCATGAAAGAGAGCAGGGTGCCCTGGCTTTATGCACACTTGACCAGTAGCCTGCTGGGACAAATGGTGGTGAGTCCTGGAGACACAGGTATGGATGCCTCCTTGGCATCAAAGGCACAACAGGATGCAGCCACCTGCCCTTGAGCCTAGCAAGCCAGTGTCTCCTGCCCTGCCCACCACTGAAGCTCCTCATTATTCTTCAACACCCCTGTTCTTGGGCGCCTGGGTGGCTCTGTCATTAAGCGTCTGCCTTCGGCTCAGGTCATGATCCCAGGGTCCTGGGATCGAGCCCCACATCAGGCTCCCTGCTCAGCGGGAAGCCTGCTTCTCCCTCTCCCACTCTCCCTGCTTGTGTTCCCTGTCTGGCTGTCTCTCTCTCTGTCAAATAAATAAATTAAAATCTTTAAAAACAAAAAACACCCCTGTTCTTTCCTGAAAGGCTCGGGCCTCCGGTTTCCCACTGACTTTCTCAAGTGAGCTGCTGTCCCAGACTTCAATACAGAGGGCGTGCTGCAGCCTCCTTGAGCCTGGCATCCCAGGCCTTGCTAAAGGGAACGGCAGCATCTTGAAGCCACCCAGATGAAGAAGAAGTGCCACTCAAGGGACATTGGCTTTCCCCTTGGGCAGCTGTGGCTCCCAGGTCCGTGTGAACACCTGCACCCTTCCGTGGGCAACCTCTTCTGTGTCTCCATTGTCTACTCTTCTTATAACCTCAAACTCTAAAACAGGACCTCTTAACTTCTTAGCCCTTGTTTGGAAAGAAAGTGTGAAATCTCTGTGCATTTTGAAGCAACAGAGCTGAGTCATAACCAGCAGAAAGCTCACTTCTTTCTGTCACACAACCAACCATAACTGTGAAGCCCCAAGGCTTTCCTCCCCCACCAGCTTTCACAACCTTTCACAACCAACCAGTCCAGCTTTTGAAGCTCAGAGTGTGCAGGTCAGAGCCTGCTCGATGCTATGGAGGGGGAGTAGGGGTGTTTGGTCTTTTGCTGGGGACAGTGGTTAAAATGTTTGAAATGCTAGCTCTTCCTAAGAGGAAATGACAGTTTCTAAAAGAAGAATCCAGGGGGGCCTGGGTGGCTCAGTCAGTTAAGCACTGGACTCTTAATCTCAGCTCAGGTCTTGATCTCAGGGTTGTGAGTTCAGCCCCGTGATGGGCTCCATACTGCGCATGGAACCTACTTAAAATAATGATCATGATAATAATAATAATAATAATAATAATAATAATAATAATAATAAAAGAAGAAGAATCTAGATGTCTTTCCCTGGTCCATCAATAAGTCATTTTTGTAATAGATGAAAAGCAAATGTGGGTGTTAACACTTTTATTATCAAAAATCTTTTTTACTACAAAAGCAGTGCACGTTAATTTTCTGAAAACCCAGAAAAGCAAAAGGGAAAAATAAAAAACACCACAACCCCCCCCATCAGCACGTTTACAATAACAATCAATTGTTGAACAGCGCAAGCTAAGCACAGTGCTCAGCCCATCATGTGCCTTTTTAAATTTAATCCACACAACCTTATACAATTGATACTATTTAAATCTCTAACAAATGATTGAACAGTCTCAGATAGGGTAAGTGTACAGCCAATAAGGAGAAGAGCTGGGGTTTGCACCCACTCCCCTCAACTTGGACTGTAAGACTTTATTCTCTGTTAAGGGACCTTCAGGCAGCAGAGATGATATTTGGGAGCTGAGGAGCTCTTTCCAGCCCCCAATCTCAATGCTTCAGAAGCCTCCCACTCTGGAATTCTCTGCCTGGTTGGCCACCCCTGTCCACACTCACCTGCCCACCTGTGCCAGCTTCTGCAGTGGCTTCGTCTTTGCCAATTGCCACAGCAACACATTTGCATGTGGCCCTTGGGGCTACTACACAGCATAGACAGAGCTCTCGCTGGTAGGGCTGCTGATACAGGAGCCAGAGGTCCTGCCCATCACTACCTTGCAGGGTGACCTTGGACAAGATCCTAGAGAGTTTCCATCTCTCATAGGAATAATAGCAATCAGTTTTTCCTGTGGTTCTAAAGGAGGTAAAGTATACAAGACCAGCCAGATAGTTTAAAGATTTATTTATTTATTTATTTATTTGAGCTTTATTTATTTGAGAGAGAGAGAGCCCAAAGGCAGTGGGGAGGGGCAGAAGGAGAGGGGGAGAGAGACTCTCAAGCAGACTCCCTGCTGAGCATGGAGCCTGACATAGGGCTCCATCTCACGACCCTGAGATCATAACCTGAGCCAAAATCAAGAGTCAGACATTTAGGGACACCTCAGTGGCTCAGTTGGTTGAGCATCTGCCTTCGGTGGGGTCCTGGGATCGAGTCCCGCGTCGGGCTCATTGCTCAACAGGGAGCCTGCTTCCCCCTCTGCCTGCCGCTCCCCCTGCTTGTGCTCTCTCTCTGAAAAATAAATGATTAAAATCTTTTAAAAAGATAGACATTTAGGGGCGCCTGGGTGGCTCAGTCGTTAAGCGTCTGCCTTCGGCTCAGGTCATGATCCCAGGGTCCTGGGATCGAGCCCCGCATCGGGCTCCCTGCTCCGCGGGAAGCCTGCTTCTCCCTCTCTCACTCCCCCTGCTGGTGTTCCCTCTCTCGCTGTGTCTCTCTCTGTCAAATAAATAAATAAAATCTTTAAAAAAAAAAAAAAAAAAAAGATAGACATTTAACTGACTGAGCTTCTGGATCCATAGCCCAGGGAAGGGCAGCTGCTGGACCCTGTCAATGAATACCATGGAATTGCAGCTGATCATGGAAGCCCAGGCTGTGATGTTCGGCATTACCATTCCCAGGCACCCCAAGACCATCCAGATAGTTTAAATGTCATATAACAGACAGTTACTGAGAAGGCACAAGTAAGTTGTATATAACATGTTTACAATGTTCAAAGGGCATTTGATGACATGAGGCTATGAGAACATATGCAGGCAGACCAGCTGACACCAAAGGTGCTTTAGTTGTGGAACAGGGATAGGCAAATGCATATTGACAGAAGATTTACCTGACATGCCAACCCGGAGTAGGTAGGTTCCCTGTGACATTGGATGGGGGGAAGCTGGAACCCTGCGGATGAGACTGAGATTGGGCCGGAGTCAGGAGAGCCTGCACTGAGAACCGGATCCTGATTTCTCATCTGCTCCGGGGTGGCCCTTCCTGGAAGAGGCTGAGACCCATGATCCTCACCCATCTGTTTTGGACTTTCTGGAAGCTGGGGAAACACCCCCATAGGCTTTGTCTCTTTGGACTTCAAAATAAGACTTAACTGAGAAACAGGAGAAGAGAGTGGGCCAAGGCGTGACTGCCCAAACCAGGGGTGCTGCTGATTTCTGCATCTAAGCACGTCAGCCCCACCAGCCCAGAGTGCTAGATCAAACTGCTCACTTGTGGTCTCATTGTCTTCTGGGTCTAATGCCCTGTAGTTTTAAATAGCCATCTCCTGCAACAGGAAGAAGAAAGTACCATTTTCTTCTGGGCTTCAACAGCCTCTTAAAACAATGCTGTTTCTGTTTCAGGTGATGCTACCCTGAAATGACCTGCTCATCCCTACAGCTGCTCATGCACCCAGTCAAGAATTAATTGACAGACTAACATTCTTAGCAAGGACACTGCTGAAGACCCAGTGCTGTGCCGGGCCTAGGAGGTTACCCAGGGGTTCACAACCCTGTCCCTGTCCTCCAGGAGGTTAACCTCCAGATGGTGTTTAAGTCACCTTGGAGCTCACTATGGGCACCGGAAAAAAAAAAAAGTACAGGAAATGTGTTCCTTGGTGTCAGCCTGAGGACATTTGCCTGTTCTGGAAATGTTTACACAAACATTGCACTGTATGGAGCATTACACCACATGCATCTGCTTTTGTGGTTGTATTGTCCTTGAACATTTCCAGGGGCTGAGGAAGGGACGACAAGGAACATTCGTGGGCTCCCCCTGTGGGTGAGCACTGCAACAGCAGTCTCCGGGGGGTTACTCCTCCTTACACCACCTGATGGGAAGCTTCAGCCTTCTGCTCCGCGGGGTGGGGTTGTGGGGTGGGGGGGAGCCCGCGGCTCTCAGGGGCAGGGAGCGCTGTGCGCCAGAGCTGGGGCTGAGCGTGCGGGTTTGTGCGCTGTTTGTTGTAGGCGTGGGCAATAAGGTGACATGGCACGTTCCAGCTCATGAGGGGCCTCGGGTGCTGGCTAAGGAGTGGGATGGGACGTTCCTGGGAGCTGCAGGAGCTGCTCAAGGGCGGTACTGATGTGATCACATCTGCAGGGAATCGCGGAGGCAGCTGTGTGAGGGCTGGCAGGGTGAGGAGGCCGCACTGCAAAATGAGACCAGAAGAGTGGGTTCTGGAAGGGCACATCTGTTGTCCCTTTCCTCCTCCCCACACACACAGAAGAATGGTCTCTGGACTCGAATAAACCATTTTTTTTTTTTTTTAAGATTTTATTTATTTATTTGAGACAGAGAGAATGAGAGAGAGAGAGCACATGAGAGGGGGGAGGGTCAGAGGGAGAAGCAGGCTCCCCGCCGAGCAGGGAGCCCGATGCGGGACTCGATCCAGGGACTCCAGGATCATGACCTGAGCCGAAGGCAGTCGCTTAACCAACTGAGCCACCCAGGCGCCCTCGAATAAACCATTTTAATAACCCACTTTTAAATTTTAGACCCAAGTCAGTAGCCTCTATGTTAATTTGGGTAGTCAAAATTAGCTGAGTGAGGGAAGCTTATGCTATGGGCAACAGCCCTGGGAGGTGGCTGCTAGGAGGGCAAGCGTGACAAGATCTGGCACCATGGCTGAGGGAGTGCCCAGGGGGAGGTGCTAACTGTGGATTTAGGCTGACTTGAGTTTGAAATCTGGCTTGGCCGGTTACTAGCCAGAAGACCTTGAAAATGTCATTTAATCTCTGATCCTCTCTACCTCGTCTGTAAAAGAGATTTCATCATCCCTCTCTTGCGTGATTATGGAATTAGAGTATTCAAAGTGCCTAGCACATGGTTGGCGCTCAGTGACCTTAGCTGGTGTGTCACCTCTTGTCCTGGTTGCTCCACGGTGATGGCGGCCACCAGCCTGGCTCTGCCCTGTGGAGCAACAGTGCCCTTTAGTGGCCGAACTGGGAATGACAGGTCTCCCAGGTGCCCAGGTCCCCCTCCTGCTCCACCCCACATCCCACAGGTTCAAAGTCTCCTTTGTCCTCCACAGTCAGAGCTGACAACCACTCAGACCCAGCCAGCATGCGCCTCTCAGAAGAGCCCGAACCGCACTCTGGTCAGCAGGTGACAGGCTCCACTGTCCTAGAACTGAAGGACCTCAAACCCAGTGGGTTCTGAGCCTTGGGCTAGGAAGAAAACACAACCTTGAGTAGCCTGGAAACAGTTCTCTAGATATGGCCATGACCTCCAACCCCTCCTATCCCAGCCCCAAGGATAGTGTGAGTTGAAAGCAAAATGTCAGCTGCACAGCCAGGCTTTCCCCAGCAGAACAAGGAGAGAAGCCATTCATCAAACCCTGGGCACCCTCCCGGCCCCTGGTTCCACACCAGGCTGCAGATAGCACAGCCAGCAAACACAAAGCCCCGCCCCCAGGTAGCTGACTATTTAGTGGCATAAGGACATTGACCCAACAGTCACCTGCATAATTGCAAACCATAATAAGGTTATGAAGGAAAGGTTCAGGGTGCTGACTTCATCCAGAACCAGATAAGGTGTGGTCTTTACTGCTTCCATGGGCCTCATGAGCACCTCACTAGTTAAGGAGCTGCCTCTAGGCTGGGTGCGCTTAGCATAATTTAAATGTTCATTGCTTTTTGGAGGTGGGCTGAGGTAGCTCTGGGCTGTCTGCCCCTCTGATTGGTAGACAGCAGTCAGGGAAGTCACCAAAGAATGAACAGGCATTAATAAGTGCCGGTTTTTAAAAAGAACATTCCCAGAAGCAGTTCAGAGGTCCTGAAGTGGGATCTCCTGGGGCACCATGGTGCACAGAAATCAAGGGGAGGGACAGTAATGCTAGAGCAGTAGGCGGGGGTGATAACCAGGAGCATAGATGCCAACTTTGGGGCTTCTGTCCCCCTGCCACCTGCCCACCCGCTCACCTGCCAGCTGCGACAAGCCCCTCTTGCTGCCTCCCTCCTCCCCTCACTGCCCAGGGTGCCTCCATCAAGTCTTTTCTGGACTCCAGCCTTTTTTCCCTTTTCTCTATAGCATCCTATCAACTGTGTCAGAGATGTTTTCCCTTTCTCCCTTCTTTCCACAGAAAATCCTAAGTAAAAACTGGTCTTCAGAATCATACTCCCGTGCCTAAGCTGCAAGGATTTCTTGCCCGCCCTGTGTGCCCAGCCCTGTGCTCCTTCCTTACCCCTCAGAGGCTTCTCATCTTGTCCTGAATCCGGAGACTGGCTCTCAGCTATGCAGTTACATTCTGAGCCCTGTTGATGGAAACAACACTTAAATGTGTTCCCTCTCTTTCTGAACAGAGGCAGGTCCACACAGGGGAGTCAGCCTGGGGGCCAGTCAGCTCATCTGGTGAGTGGCTTGAGATACACAAGGAAAGAGCGTGGCATCTGGAGTCTAAACCCCTGGGTTTGTAACCTGGCCCTGCCATTTTTTTTAAGCTGTGTGTCCTTAAATTTTCCCACTTCTCTGGGCTTTGGTTTCTTCATTGATGAAGTGGGGAACAATAAGACTTTCTCTGCTTCCCTTGCAGAGGGTTTATGAGGATCAGATGAGGCACTGCAGCGGTCCCCAGATGAGGCTCCTGAGACAGGTGCCACCCATGAGGACATTTTCACCAGCCCACAGTCAGCTAAAGAAAATGAGGACAATGGAGGGAGGTGTTCACAAAGGTAGATTCATTCAACTGGAAGGACTGGCCTATATTCTCAGACTGTGTCCTTCTTTGCATTGAAATTGCATTTATCTGGGGGCCTGGGGGGTGCAGTCAGTTAAGCGTTCGACTCTTGGTTTCGGCTCAGGTCACGATCTCAGGGTCATGAGATCAAGCCCCGTGTGCTCAGCGTGGAGTCTGCTTGAGTTTCTCTTTCCATCTGTCCCTCCCCTTGCACTCGCTATCATTCGCTCTCTCTCTCTCCTGTCTCAAATAAATAAATCTTCAAAAAAAAAAAAAAAGAAATTGCATTTACTTTATGAAATGATGTTAGAACATTTTTTTATTTTAATGTTTTCACTTGACAAAATAAAAGGGTAACTATTCAATTTGGGGGAAACTTACTGCTCTGTGAAACCCCAAATCCACCCAAATAAGGGTAACCAGAAAGCCCTCTGCAAACCACAGGTACCGCTCATGCCGCCCCACCTCCTGGACTCCTGGCCATAGCCTGTGTCCTTGGTGGTGGCCTTCTCATCCTGGCATTCAAAGTAAAGATTCTGGAATCTGACCATTAGGGCTTCAACACCAGTCATGCACTTCCTAGTTTCGAGTGATCATGGACACATTGCTTATCCTTGAGTTTCGGTATCTATAGTGAAGATTTTTTTTTTTTTTTTTTTTTTTTTGAGTAGGGCACATAAGTGGCGCCTGTGCGGCTCAGTCAGTTAAGCATCTGCCTTCAGCTCAGGTCACGATCTCAGGGTCCTGGGATTGAGCTCCACGTGGGGCTCCTGGCTCAATGGGGAGCCTGCTGCTGCTTCTCCCTCTCCCTCTGCCCCTACCCTCTACTTGTGCGCTCTCTCTCTCTCAAATGAATAAATAAAAAATCTTTTTTAAAAAAGGCACATAGAATAGCATGTGGCACATATGGGCACTCACTGAATGTGAGCTGTGATTATATAACAATTTTTCCTCCCAGCCCCAGCTCCCAGGTCACAGCTGCCTATGCCAAGCCTTAAACCATCATGTGCTCTGCTTTTCTGTCTCCATCTCCAAACCCTTTCCAGATCTGCCTTCAGGGGCCAAGAAGCCATTGGCTTCTCCTGGAAAGTTCTGGGAAGGGAAATGTACAGGACTGTTCCCAATAAGCAGAAAGAAGGGTTTTAACTGTACTTTTGTTTTTCCTTTCCTTCTAAGACTCTGCCCATTGACTTGCAAAGGAAGAATCGCTTTCAGGTTTCAGCCATCTTTTGCCACAGCTAAGCCAGAAGGGGAACTTGGAAGCTGAAGACCCGGAGAGGACCATCTGCTTGGCGGAAGCCAGGTGTTTTGGTTTGTTTGTTTTAAGGGAGTCCTTTCCTACTTCAGTTTCCCCTTCTCAGGACGCAGACTCATGGTCCCTTCCGCTCATGGCAGACACGCGTGCTCTCAGTCATTTGCTAAGAAGACAGCGCAGCATGTGTCTGCCTTGTGATTACAAACGTGCAGGGAGCACGCACCTGCCTCCAACACTCTGTTGCATTAAGAGAGAACTCACAACGGGCCCTGGGCTGGGGCCAGCCCATCCACATTTCAGCAGAAGAAGACAAGATGCTTGCTTGGTCCTGGACCTCCAGAACAAGCTGAGAACACCAGCTAGTCCCCAGCTCCACGCTCTTGAGAGTCAGCTGCTGATGCCACCTTGGAGCCCACGAGGTAACGTGCTTTTGCTCTTGCTTATAGCTTGTGTTAGCTGCATAATTGACAGTTGGAAGTTTGCAAGCAACGGCGTTTCCATTTTTTTTCATACTTTGACACCGCAGGGTCTCTACTGATTTTGTCCCTAAGTGCCCCAAAAATCATGCAGAGGGTTTTGCCTTTCAGAGTTGCTTTAATCAAGGTCTGGCTCCCTTTATCTGTGGTTCCCTAGGCTCTATCCTCTCTCCCTGATCTGCTCACACCCCCAGCCTGGTGGCCAGATGGCTCAGGTGGGCCGTAAATGTCCCCAGGAAGAGAGGAAACAGCTCCAGCCCAACATGAGAAGCAAGAATCCTAAGAGTCACCCTAATTGGACAGCTCAGGGCACAGGGGCCCCCGTGAAAGCAGCGATGGTGCTGACTGGCTGTGCTAACCGGGGACCCCAGGAGCTGGGGCTGGGGTCCCCTTCCCCTGCCGGATGTGGGCTGTGTGAGGAAGGGGTAGACACGAAGCCTGGGAGGATCATCAATAATGCCCACCACACAGTCATTCTTGAGCTTTGGAAACTGCTGACAAAAACTTGTGCCTACAAATTTAGAGGGTGTGTGGACTCTTGAAGTCCATCTCTGGGGGCCAGGAACCCCTACACGGTCCTATTTGATTCAGCAGCTGCTACATGCTGCCTTGGAAGAGCGCACACCTTTATGTCCCACTCCCCCTCAGAAACCTACCGGAGTCCTCTCTCATTACCTGAACTCCCCGAGCTGGCGGTGGCCCATGTCCCCTCCACCTGGTGCCGCTGTCCATCTCCACCTTAGCTCCCCCACCCCCTCCCAAGAGCCACTGCTCCTGGAAGTTTCCTGCAGGTGGCCTTTGAGCCTGCCACTCTCCCCACCTGGATTGTGCTTCCTGCAGTCTCCTCTAGCCAAATGCTACCCTTAAAGCGGAGCCCACCCAAAGGCCCCCATGCAGCCAGGCCTCATTGGAAGCCCGTAGCTCCTTCCCTCGTGGCTCCTGTGGGACACTGTGCCCTGGTGGTCAAGTGGCTCCTAGAACTGAAGGATCTCCAACTTGCTCGACAGCAGAACAGGCCTCCTTCGCTCCAGCAGGACATCAGTTACTGAAGGAGGGAACAAATGAGCAAAGGTCTACATTTATACAGCTCTGCCCTCTCGCAGTTTGTCCACATTTTCTCATTCTGTTCCCCGCTCCCTGGCTAGACTGTGGAACTGAGCCAGAGGACATGTGCCTCTGGCCTCCCCAGCACAGGCCCCAAATAGCTGTGCTAACAGGGTCTGGAGCACAAGGGCACACTGCTTACACTGACTGAGACCCCGTATGACTATCCAGGAACTCAGATAAGTAGCAAATTAATTTTTAGAGAGAAAGGATTCTTTATCCCCCAAGTTACTCCCTTATTGTCTCTGACCCTGACAGGGCCTGTATCCTCCATGAACCACAAACCATGCAGTGGGACTTTAACTGAAATAAATAAGAATCTGTTGAACATGTTCTTTGTTTAATTCCGCACGTTTTGTTAGAGCATCTGCTGTGTGCCCGTAATTGGTCTAGATGGTAAGAATATGTCAGCAAACAGACAAAATCACCATCCTTCTAGAATGTCCTTTCCAGAGAAGGAAGGTAAGCAATAAGCAAATAACTGTAATATTTAGTATGCCTCATGGTGAAAGCAGTTTGGAGGAAAATAAAGTTGGGGAATGGGAATGGGGACCAACGGGAGTAAGAGAAGGTTTGGAATGTTCACCAGGGTAGTCAGAGAGAGGTTCATTGATGAAGTGACATTTGAGCAAAAGGCCTAAAAGAGAGGAGGGATCAAGCCCTGCAGAGAGCTGGGGAAAGGTCTTTCCAGGCAGGGGGGAGAGCAAGCGCAAAGGCCCTGTGGTAGGGACAGGTCCAGAGTGATGGAGGAACAGTGTGGAAGGCTGAGTGGCTGCAGCAAGTCAAAGTACTTGGTGTCCAGGCCTGGGCTTGGCCTTCAGAGCAATTCAAGGTAGGGGAAAAACACAGTCCTTGATCTCAAAGAAGCAAGGAGCTTCTAAAGCCCACACAGCAAATGCTAAAATAATAGCACACCTAGAAAAGATCGAGTCCCAGTCCACGCTGTGAGAGTTCAGAAGAGAAAGCTCAGGGTGCTCAGGGCTTAAAGGGACAGTGGAGACCAGCTGGGTAGGCATTAGACAGGCAGGGAGGAAGGTGGCGTGGGCACAGTGAGCACTATGGGACATTCTGATCAACTATCAGCATGTTCCCTGTGAGTAAGTCTCTGAAATTATTGCCACTTGGGATTTTGGGAGACAAATCAACAGAGGTTCATATTGTGCCGGTATTTTATCCCAGGAAGAGGAATTCTGTATCAAGGCCTCTTTTCTTTCTTTCTTTTTTTTTTAAGATTTTATTTGTTTATTTGACAGAGAGAACACTAGCAGGGGGAGCAGGAGAGGGAGAAGCAGGCTTGCTGCAGAGCAGGGACTCCCCCCAGGATCATGACCTGAGCCGAAGGCATATGCTTAACCGACTGAGCCACCCAGGCACCCCTGGTAAAATTATTCTTAAAATTATCTGGTTTAATAATTCTTAAACTGATTAAAGGTCAAAGTAGCAAGACAGTGGCCACAGAGCATTAATCCCGAGTACAGACCCCTCCGAGTGTGGGACCCTTCTGAGCATGGGGCCTGTGTGACCACCCTGGTTGCAACCTGTGGAACCATCTAGGCGACAACTTTCAACACACGTATCTTATGGTTTGGGTCCTCTGCAAAGTCTGTTGCTCCCAGTAGCTCCTATCAGAGCTGGGATGAGTCCTCAGACTGGTATTAGGAGAGGTGTGAGGCTCCCCATTACAGTAATAGAAACATGCTGCAAGGCCTAAGGAGTGTCACCTGAGCATCTTCAGATTCGGATCACTGCTGCCTCATCAGCTTCTTCCACATGCAAAAAACACCTCAGGGTCTTGGAGGCCTCCTTTGTTTGTGTCAGATATAATAATTTGCCTGGTGATTGCTTTTAAAAACTGGATATGCTTCCATCTGCCAGCCTCTGAAATCAGACCCATGTTTCATGTTTCCCAGTGTGCCTTTGAGAAAAGTCTATAAACCCATAAACACTTTCTTTTTTCTCTCCAAGGATCAGTTTAACCCTAATACTTAATACCACTGATTACTGAGGAGTTGTGTGGAGAATACCTTCTCTTTGAGGCTCCATTTCTTACCCCAGGGGACTGGATGAATATGCACCCATACTTCATTATGGAAGATTTCAAAAGCCTCTAAAGAAAATGAAAGCAGTTTTGAGTTAAACCTGTAAGGGAATAGAGAGGAAATACTGGCAGTAGAGTTTTCTATTTGGATTACTGATCCATTTGCAGAGATCTGGTTTTACAAGAGTAAAGAAAAGCCCCTAAGCATAGTAGCTTGTTTTAATACCCAAACGCATTACCCGGCAACTGAGAGCATCTAACTTACTTGGTCATACAAGCGTATCTGAATAAATCCCAAATCTCTGCTGGGTCCTTGTCCTCTGCACAGAAACTGGTACCTGTGGGCTTGGCAACTGTGGCCGAGTCGGGAATCAGCAGTGCCAGGGTCAGCAACGTAGCCGGAGGAAAGTTCCATCAAAGGGCTTTTTGGCCAGGAGCTGTTGAGGGCCCAGGAGTCAAGAGAAGAGCATGGGGGACTCTCCAGGGTGCCCAGAGCCCCAGACCGCGCGCCGCCACCCCCAGAGCAGGGCAGAGTCTCCAAGGGGGCTCTGGGAGGGGCCCATGGCCCCGCAGTAGGGTGGGTGGTGCTTTGAGCCATCGTTCTTTGAACATTTAAGCCGGTGCGACCTAATTCGCTAAGCACAGGCTGGAGAAGTTAGATATACCTGCTTAAATTCAAAGCCAAAGACACTCGGGGGTATTTTCTGAGGTATTTTCCTGGTGGTTGGACAATCGTTCTGGGTTTGATTTGCCTCCCGCCTCACGGTGAGAGTCTTTCCTCAGTCTTTCCCAAATGTGGGAAAGGACTTAGTACTCCTCCTTGGTTTTGATGCGCTATACCACACTGTGGCCAGCAGAGGGCAGCACTGCATTTCAGAATGGCAGTTTGAGAGCCTTTAAAAAACTCAAAAGAATTTGAGCCCCCCCACCTTGTCATTACTACCCCCTTCATATTCTTCGTTAAGGCCTTGTTTCCTTCTGTTTCCTATTCTGGGGAACCTTAAAGCCATCTGAAATTATTCCATTGCTGCTGTGAGGGAAAAAATTGATTTCCTCATTGGGATGGACTTGAGCAAAATTATACCATAGTAGACCCCACCCCCACGCCAGGTAAGCCCAGCTGGACTCTTTCTTTCTCCCTCCCTCCCTCCCTCCCTTCCTCTCCATCCCTCCCCTCCTCTCCATCCCTCCCCCTCTCTCCCCTCCCCCCTTCCCTAAATGCAAAGTTTGCTGCCCATTAAAATGAATGTCAGACATCAGTGAGCAGCCGAGGAAAACATTTGAGGAAGTAACAGGTCAAGCCAATAGTGTGAGAGTCTGAATCTCTGGTCCCAGAAACACCAGTGCCTCTAACGTGAGGTCTTGCCTCCTAGCCCTGGACCCAGCTCTCCTTGGTAGTGCTAGTCATGGCTTCTAAACTGTTTCCTAATCATGCCCATGACTGAGTGTAAATGTGCCTTATGAGTGCCAGGGAATTTCCTCTGTGAGACCTGTTTTTCTTTACCCTGTCCCAATCCACAATTAGCCAAATCTTGGCCCACGCTACCGGCTGGTCTTTGGCTGTGAGACCCCTCCTTGCCCCTTCCTCCGCCTTCTGGCAACCAGTACCCTTTCTCAGGCTCCGAGGGAATCTGGAGGAGGATTTCCTCCCAGGCTGCTTTCCTCCAGTTTTACCTCTGCATCTCTTGTCTGCTGGGGTGTGGTTCTCCATTAGAAGTCCTACTGGGAAAAGGAAAGCTCATGCACCATTCACAACAGGATGTTCACATTGAGAAAAAAAAAACACCTTTTATTTATTTTTTTTAAGCAATCTCTACAGCCAACATGGGGCTTGAGGGACAATAACCCAACAGAATTGAATTCTAGAGGTGAGACGCCTAGTTTTGGAGCAAGATATATGGAAATAGAGGAGACTAGGTTACCATGTAGGGAGCTGCCTCTTCACTGGTCACTGAGGCCAGCCTTCAATCTAACTAGCTGGTATAGGGCCAAACACCCCCAGCCAGGTCTGGTAAGCAAGCACTTCTGCCAAGCACTGTTGCTTTCACAGAGCCAGAGGTGATCTCATCACAGCGGCTGGGTTCTCTATTATCTGTCCCAAGCACAGAAGCACCTCTAATAACCTTTGCAGGTGGCAGTCTATCCTGAGCAGCTCCTATATATTCCGTACTGGGCTAATCTCTGAAGAGGATACAGTGAAAGAACCCTCAATCCCTCAAGGAGCCTGCCACCCACCTCCTCCCAGAAGCTACCTTCCCTTTCCACGTTTTTCTCACAGGCTTTTAATGGGTCATTTCAATAGTCCCACTCCATTGAGCAACATTGTATGCTCAGAATGGTGACGTCAGGCTTTATTACACACTCCCATTACAAACTCCGGCATATAATATTTACATATGCACTGGTTCTCACCAAGGAACTCAAAGCCATTTATGGATCCTGTCCCATTTGCTCCCACGGGAGCCCTGAAGGTAGAGAAGAAGGTGTGGGGCTCATTCTATCTGGGAACAAAGGGACTAGAAGAAACTTCCAGGCCTTCTCTGATATAAGAAAAGATCCCTCCAAGGTTAGTCATGGGCACCCACCTGTGCTTTATCGACATTTTGAGTTGATAATCCTAGGGCCATCTCATGAAATTCACACCTTGCAGGATGATAATCCTCATTCAGGAGCCAGGGTTCTCCTATTGAGTTCATAAGGCAAACTGAAACATTGTAGATTCTGTGACAAGGGGTCAGTGTAAGGACCAAGGCTTAAGAGCTTGCCTGGATGGCCAACCAGAGCCAGGCCTTGGCAAGTCCCAGAGGAGGGGCACAGGGTCTCAGGTAAAATGAGGAGTTAGAAGAACCTAGACATTTTCATTCAAATGGCAATTCAGTATTGTACAGACACATGAGAAAAGGTGAAAATGCAGATGTGTGAGAGCATATCTGGGGAAATGACAACCGGGTCATGAGTGGGACGGGAGAGTGAGCGCAACTACAGTGTGAGAAGCGGCTGGAGAGGCCAAGCCGTGCAGATCCTGTTCACTCTGCCAAGATGTGTAGACTTTATTCTAATGGTTCTCTGACCGGCTTACACAGGACGGAGACCCGATCAGATTTGATTTTGAAAGAATCCCTAGGGCTGTGATGAAGAGAGTAAGTCAGGGAGGCCAGAGTAGGTGCAGAGATTCGCACTGGAGGCTCCCACGGGAGTCAGGCAGGGCCAGGCATCTGGACTACGAATGCGACAGTGAAGGCAAAGAAAGCCAATGGATTTGAGAGCTATATGAGATTGAAAATCCCGAGGAGGATGTGGAAAGAAGGGACCCAATACTAGAAATTGGATTTCCCCATATAAACTTTGATATCTAATACAATTTTATATCCTTTGAACTTCCGGGTATCAGGAGGGTAACAGAATAAAGGGAGAGTCTAACATTTGAATTCTCAAATTCCTACTATGTGCCAGGCACTGCCTTAAGCTCTTATAACCCATAGGATAACAAGGGCTTTGGAATAAGGATTCCAGCTTTGTATTTATCATGTATTTGACATTGGACAATTTACTTAAACTTTCTCATCTATATAATGGGGTTAATAATACCTTTCATTCCGGGTGGGGGGGATGGGCAGAATAGGTAAAGTGGGGAGAGGTTAAGTAATTTACCCAGAATTTTCACCTCTGGTCATAATGGAGTAACAGGAATTGAATTTACCTTCTCACCGTATAAACAACCAGAAAACAAGACAAAAACGCATAGAACAAATGTGATTAGATGTTGGACAACAGGCAGCACAAGTCTGTGATCCCTAAGAGAAGGGAAACGCATGAAGTGATTGCCCTGGTTTTCTGCCTAGAGACATAGTCTAGACCATGGCACAGGGAGAGCCCAGGGGACTTGCTGAGTTGTGAGAGCGATCAGCGTGCAGGGGTAGAGGGCAGATAATAGCTGGAATTTGTAGGGCAGAGATGGAGTTACAAGAGAGAAAGAGCTTGAAGATCCCCTTAAATCTTTGCTCAGTAGTAAATAGAAAACATGAACACAGTGAGAAGAGAAATGGAAGGTCTGGGAAAAAAAAAATGAAATTTCTAGAGATGAGAAGTAATAAGAGTAGATACTGCAAGAGAAAAAATTACTGAACTTGAGACATTGCAATAGAAATGAGCCAAAGTGAAACAGAAGAAAAAACTTTAAAAAATGAACAGAGGGACGCCTGGGTGGCTCAGTCGGTTAAGCAGCCAACTCTTGATTTCCACACAGGTCATGATTATGGGGTCCTAGGATGGAGCCCCACATCAGGCTCTACGCTTAGCAGGGTGTCTGCTTGAGGATTCTCTCTCTACCTCCCTCTCCCTCTGCCCCTCCTCGTGCCAACTCTCTCTCTTTCTCTAAAATAAATAAATAGGGGCACCTGGGTGGCTCAGTCCGTTAAGCATCTGCCTTCAGCTCGGGTCATGATCCCAGTGTCCTGGGATCGAGCCCTGCATTGGGCTCCCTCCTCCATGGGGAGCCTGCTTCTCCCTCTCCCTCTGCCTGCCACTCTCCCTGCTTTGTGTTCTCTCTCTCTGTGTCAAATAAATAAAATCTTAAAAAATAATAATAATAAAATTAAATTAAATAAATAAATCTAAAAAAAAAAAAAGGAAGAAGTAAAACATGTGATTACAATAGCCCAAAAGGTGGATGGGAGTGAAGAATTGGAAGTTTATTCTTGTAAGGTTCTTAAATTTTCTGTGAAGGGGTATAATAATATTTTAAAGTATTCTGGGATATGTAGTTTATCCAAGGTTGTACATACAGTAGAGCTGGGAGCAAATCAAAAATTCCCAATCACAAAGCCTTATATAGAGAAAGAAGATGGGAGAACAGGCTCACACAGCTGTAGAGTCCTATAGTGCTCCAAGACAGAGTTGTACCAAAGGCTATGGGAATTAAGCCCCTTCATCCCTGTAGCCAGTGGAATTGTGTCTTCTAAAAAGACATGTTCAAGTCCTAAACCTCTGTACTTATGAATGTGACTTTGTATGGAAATGGGGGGTTTACAGATGTCATCAAGTTAAGAGGAGGTTAGCGGCACCTGGGTGGCTCAGTTGGTTAAGCATCTGCCTTTAGCTCTGGTCATGATCCCAGGGTCCTGGCATCGAGCCCCACGTAGGGCTCGGTGGGGAATCTGCTTCTCCCTCTACCACTCCCCCTGCTTGTGCTCTCTCACTCATGCTCTCTCTCTCAAATAAATAAGTAAATAAAATATTTTTTTTTAAAAAGAGGTTATGGGCGCCTGGGTGGCTCAGATGGTTAAGCGTCTGCCTTCGGCTCAGGTCATGATCCCAGAGTCCTGGGATCGAGGCCCACGTCGGGCTCCTGGCTCTGCAGGGAGCCTGCTTCTCCCTCTCCCTCTGCCTCTCTCCCTGCTGATGCTTTCTCTCCCTCTGTATCTCTGTGTTTCAAATGAATAAAATATTTAAAAAATAAAAATAAAAATAAAATAAAAAAGAGGTTATACTGGATTACAGTGAGCCCTAATCCAAAGATGGGTGTCTTTTTTTTTTTTTTTTAAGATTTTATTTATTTGACAGAGAGAGAGAGAACACAAGTAGGCAGAGCAGTAGGCAGAGGGAGAGAGAGAAGCAGACTCCCGGCTGAGCAGGGAACCCAATGAAGGGCTTGATCCCAGGACCCCTGAATCATGACCTGAGCCAAAGGCAAACACTCAACTGACTGAGCCACCCAGGTGCCCGACTAGTGTCCCTTTGACAAGAGAGAAATTTGGACACAGAGGGGAAAGAGACACAGGGAAAGTGTTATGTGGCAGTGGAGAGGCAGAGACTGGAATGATACTTCTATCAGTGTTGGAACACCGAGGATTGACTCAACCACCAGAAGCTGGAAGAGACAAGGAAGGATCCTCCACTAGGTTCCTCAGAGGAAGCATGGTCCTGCCAACACCTTGATTTTGGACTTCTGGCCTCCAGAACCATGAGAGAAGAAATGTCTATTGTTTTAAGTCACCAAGTTTGTAGTAGGTTGTTACAGCAGTTCTAAGAAACCAATACAATCCTGAAAACTTGCTTTTCCCTCATGTTCCCAGTCTTTGCAAGGTGAAAAGGCTCTGGGGGCCCAGGTAGGAAGTGAATGAGGACAGCAAAGCTCTAAGTTGAAAAAACAAACCAGCTTCAGGGTCTAAGAGCCATAAAGGAGGGAACTGGTTGGACTGGTTTTCTCATAAAACCCAGAGACTTTAATCCCAACCAGGTTGAATTTTAAAGTTAATTGACTCAGTGAGTAACAAGTAATGCTTGAACAGCTTGCTGTGTGTTGTGTGTGTGTGTGTGTGGTTTTGTGTGTGTGTGTGTGTGTGTGTGTCCTTGTGTTAGGCCCACAGAGGAAAGCCAGATGAATCAGATGCCCTCAATCTTGAAAAGCTCTTTCTAGGAGGACTCACCTCAGTGAAAGGTGTAATGAAATAAGTCAATGGAATTA
This sequence comes from Halichoerus grypus, assembly GCF_964656455.1. Taxonomy (NCBI): domain Eukaryota; kingdom Metazoa; phylum Chordata; class Mammalia; order Carnivora; family Phocidae; genus Halichoerus; species Halichoerus grypus. The sequence continues at coordinate 71,128,968 of NC_135721.1, read as the reverse complement.
GTCAAGTAAGTGAGTAACTAGCTACAGGGGCTCAAAATCAAGAGTGATTCATTCCACCTAGAGGAAAATCAGCCAGATGGCTTCAAGGAGAAGGAGGAGACACTGTACCAAATAATGCTTGAGAGTGGAGGCTGCTGCCCCAAGGACAAGCTGATCTTCTGTGTCCAATAGATACAAATGGAGGAGAGCAAATCTACCAGGAATGCTGGTGTTTTTCCAGGGAACGTTTCACGGTAATTAGGTAGTGGCGCTCTCTGCTCAGTGGAGCAGTATAAAGCTGTCTAGCCCTGGCTTGAGCAGGGGATGATTCTCTGGGCTCTCAGAGTCTCTTCTTTTCCTTCCTGGTTCTCCACATGGGGTTGGTGTTCATCACCACATTCTGCAGAGGCTGAGGAAGGTGGCGAAGGTAGGGGAGGGACAGAGTGATATGGAACTGCTAATAATCTCTTAGCAACTACATTTTGTTCGAGAGCTGGTGGTGTCAGAAGGAGAGGGCAGAACTTTGTCTAAAATTTGCAGGAGTCAGGGTAAGCATATAGCCTGCATGTCCCAGCTCCGTCCACATTGACAAAAGGTAGCACCCCTTGGCCCCACTTGGGCCTCCCCCGTAGCATGGCCCAGAGTCTGGAAAAGGGACCCAGAGAAGAGGCCGTGTCAACCCTGAAAGCAAATATGACCCTTTTGAGCAAGGAATTTTGGTGTCCTGAGCACCCAGAATGTGGTCTAAAAGGGAGGTGCAGGCTCTAGTAGGCATATTCCTGTGGCCCTCTTGACCCTTAACCCAGGGGGAAGAGACATGGCTGGAACAGGCCTGGAGCAGGACCCTCTAAAGCCTGGGACCTGAGCTCACTGACCCTTAGATTTCTCTGAGTCTAACGTAGAATTGGGCAGGAGCACTCTTCAACTCGACATGAACTGATACGGAGTTTCTTGGTTTGTTCTGGTAGCTGGACAAGCTAATACCAATCATCACAGCAGCCTACGTAAAGAATCTCATGGAGGGTAATGTGTCTGAAGCAGTGGTTTTCAACTGGGGGCAGTTCTGCCCTCAGGGCCATTTGCCAGTGTCTGCAGACATTTTGGGGTGTCACAACTGGACGCTGCTACTAACATCTCATGGATAGAGGCCCCCCACAAGCAGTGATCCAGCCCCAAATATCAATAGTGCTGAGGTTTGATACATGAATTTTTCAGTATTTTGAGCATGTGGACTTGCCTGCTGCACGATGCTGAGGCTAGAAAATATGCGATCACAAGAGTTGGGGCTCCTAAAGAATGACCCAGAGTAACTGCTTCTAGAAAAATGGATCAATACCAACAGAAAAACAGCTTTATGGTGAACCTGTGACTGTACTATCAGCCTCAACAAATGGACTTGCGGCCCATACCAAGATCTGCTAACACCAACTAGTCCTGAACCATCAACCCCTTTTCCTTGTGCACCTTGCCACACACCACCCGCATCACCTCCACCATCCCCTAGTCTTTGTTCTTCACAGGGGCAGCTCTCCAACCAAAGGTCTGTGTGGTCAACTGAGCAATCAGTCCTAGTTCCCCAGAGCAGCCAGGGGTCAGGGAGGGATGTTTTGGGCGACATTTCACCAAATGTTTTTGGCCTCCCTCTAGCCAGAGCAGAAAGTGGCGGTCAGGACATTCTGAACAACAACCCGTCTTCTACCCCCACCCCAGGTTCATGATGAGCCGGCAGGGCCAAGTCCAAGATCATACCCCCTCTTCTTCGTAAGGCCTGGGATCCCAGCAGTTCTGGGATCTAAAAGTTCTTCAGGCTCCTAAACTTTCCAATAATGTTTTCCGATAATTTCCAATGATGTTTTCCTCAAAAAATTTCCCCAATAATAAGCTAAGAAAAAAGGAAAACATGTATTTTTATTGACTCCGTCAATTCTTGATTATTCTGGGAGGAATTCTCCCATGTGAGAAATCCCCAGCTTCTCCTTTTCTCCCAGACTGTTCTTCATTCATTCCTTCATACATCTTTATCTGGCATCTACTAGATACCTTGGCATGTGTGTGTAAAGAGCCGTTTTCCTGTATAATATCACACAGGCTGATTCCCAGATTTACCATCTCAGTCTGGAAAGAAAGAAAAGTGTTTAATGAAATATTTGCCATGCAATTTCACCAGAGTAAAAAAATCCCAGGAAATAATTCCTGATACTTCAGTTATTTGAGGGCTCTGTAAAGGAGTCTTTAAAAAGGTGGTATCGGAGAAAGGAAAGGGAAGGAAGTTTCTGAGAGACTGGTTGTTTTTAAAAGCACCTTCGCTTGGTCTGGTGCTTTTCCTACAAATAAATAGTACACCCATCTTTCAAGATCTGAAAAGTACTGGTGAGCATCAGTTTTAGGGAGAAATAAAACAACAGAGCTTCCTTTGTGCTGTAAGAATATATTAGCTTAACTTTTCTTTTTTTTTTTTTTTTCACTGACCTTAAAAACATTGAAATCTAAGAAACTGGATTCTGGAGCTTGAGGTGGGGGGAATCCCAGGGTTGTGGGCACACAACCACATCAACAACAAAAACAAAAGGGAAAAGAAAAAGTGGGGGCAGCCGCCCGAAATCCTAGGAAGCCTGGTCCCAGCAGGGAGCCCAGGGGACTGCCAGGAGCTCGGCCCCATTCGAGCCACGTGATTCTCCTCTCCGCCGGTCCCTGGGGCCTGGGGACGCAGGAGGGGCGGAGACTCGGGGACAAAGAGCAGAGCTGTAGAAACCAGCCTGAGGGTGAGGATGCCACTGTCACCGGTCGGAGTTTCTGCCTTTGTTTTTTATCTCACCCAAGGGAAGTTAAAAATTCACCAGAGCTTGTAAAAGGACTCCTGAAGTAAAGGTACCTGTAGGGGCCTCTAAGAATACCTGCTCTTCCGGTCTGTTCGCCGTGCTGAGGCTAGAACACAGAGGGGAGGGCTTTGGCAGAGGCCCGAGCCCCCAAACCCCACCCCCCACCCCTTCAGGGCCTTCCTCCCCGACCCCACCCCCTGGCCCCCCTGGGATCTCTGAGCAAACCTCCGGCCTCTGCCTCCATATTAGCAGCTGTGCGTGACGGCGCCCAGGCCCGAGCCACCTGCCGGGTGGGAGAGGACTCTGCACCCCGAGATTGAGGCGCACCCACACAGCCGAACGGCGTGAAAGAGATTTTTGTTGTTGTTACTGGTGATGTTCCGAGAAACACAAACAGCACGATGAGGAGGCCAGTCTGGAAGACACTAGGGGTTCGGGTGCTGGCGTGGCTGTGGAGTCCATGTCTTCTGGGCTCAGGGAAACGGGGTCCTCTAGCTTCAGGATTCCCATGATCTCCGTTATTTGAAATGTGTATGTGTCTCTCTCTCACACACACACACAATGAGAGCTAGATGAGGGTTTAGAAATCAAATATCTGTTGAGCGGTGAATTTAAGTTTTGGAGAAAAGGAAAGAAAATCCCAGCTCTACAGTTCAACCCTAAGTTCATCTGCCTAGTCTCTTTATTGGGAGTTCTGGCTCCTACTTGCTTCTCTCCTCTGATTTCTCTCCCGGCTGAAGGTGAGGAATGGAGTCGCAGGCCCTGCCAGCCTTTTTCCCATCAAAGGGCAAGGATGTGAACGGATGGGAGTAGTCTCTTGAAAGTGGCCCGCACACAGATATAAGGAAACAGCGCGTAATGCTTTCCTTGGTTGCTTATCAGTCTGCCCTTAGCTCTCAGGGCACCATTTTTCTTTACTTTAATTTTGTAAAAAATTGAGATATAACTTACGTAAAATAAAATGCACAGATGTTAGGGTGTGGTTTGGAGAGTTTTGACAAGTGCGTGTGCTCGTGTAACTTACAGCTCTATCAAAATAGTGAACATTTCCATTACCCCCCTACCCCCCAAAATTTCCTTATGCCCTTTGCCAGTCTCTCCCCTCCCAGCCCCACCCCAGCCCCAGGCAACTTTGTTCTGATTTCTATCACCCTAGGTTAGCTTTGCCTGTTCTGGAATTCCATGTAAATGGAATCATACAATAAGTACTCTTTTTATCGGGCTTTTGTTGCTTAGCATAATGTTCTTGAGATGCATCCATGTTGTTGCAGGTATCCGTAATTTGTGTATATCTCCCTGTATATTCCAGGCAAGTGTTGGCTACAAGAGAAATGTGTGTGGTATTTGGAAGATGCACATCAGCCATGATTTTAAAGGTCTAAAGGCAGGTGCAGGGCACCAGGCACTGAGGCAGGCAGTGTGCTCAGCTAGTTCACCGGCAAGAGGCAGCACCAGGACCCACCGCACTTTCTGCTCCCACCAGAACTCCTTTAGCTTCTCTGTGGGCTGGGTCAAGTGTGTGTGGCTCCCGGGAAAGGTGCCAGGATCTCCTGGAGGGCACCCATAGCATCTAGGTTAGAAGGGGTAAAAATAACACCTGGGTTTCAGTTTGTCCTCATGAGTCCCCATCTGTCCTCGCTCTCAGTCAAATCCAGCTTTCTTTCCTGGCAGCCGGTGTGGTGACCTATAGTGACTTCAGGCCAAACATTAGATCCAAGGCAGCAGCTTTGCTGTGCTGTCTTCTACCAGTTCCCACGGTTGTGTAATTCTAAATAATCCCTGTAATAAATCCTTTATTCTATACCATTCATAAAGTTTCTGCTTCTCTGGGCAAACCCCAACTGATTCAGGAAGGACTAGAAGTCGAGATCCATGTGGACAATGCATCCAACATGAAACCTATGCTCCCAGCTCCTCGGATTTGTAACCCAGCAGTCCACTTCACCAGGCTTCTGCCGTGGACCCTGAGCTCTGAGAGACCCTGGAATGTTCCACCTCTTCAGCTCCCAGCACACATTCTTGTTCTTCCTGTCTTCTCACTCTCCTTCCCTAACTACACCTGCTCCTGGACCTCATCTAGTCAGCCTGCTCTTGACCCCTCCTTTCTTTTATCTCCATCCCTCAGCTTCCTCTGACTCCCCTTTTCTCTGCTCCATTCTACACCTCCTAGGACCACCTGGACCACTTTCTTGTCAGCAGCTTCAGTGCTATTAAGAAAAATTATCCAAATGTGGAAATAAAGCAAGACAACGCCTGCCCTTTCAGTGTTTAGCACTGTTTAACAGGCTCACTTAAGATGATTTCTTTATCTAGAAGAAAGAATCCAAGTTCGACTTTGCTATTTACTATTGATTACAGCCCAGACACTGTGAAGTTACATGTTAGCTTACAGATTTTTATCCAATAGAGATGCAAATTATTTCTGTCCAATGGGAAGGATAAACTACAGTTGTGTTGTCCTGTAGGACGTCAACCAGTTTTATATCTAACTTAGCAAATGTATTCTAACATGCCTTTTCTTTGCCTGTAAATACCCAGTTTCTCAGTGCTCTTGGAACAGGCTTTGCTGTCTTACTGGTTCACTCATTAATTGATGAATCTTTAATGTGTGTTCATTTCATATTTGTATCAGAATCACATTTTTAAATTTTTGAAAATTATACTTTTAAAAAAAGATTTTATTTATTTATTTTATTGGCAGGGGAGGGACAGAGGGAGAGAGAAAATAAGCAGACTCAGTGCAGAGCCCAATGTGGGGCTCGACTCACAAGCCTGAGACCATGCCCTGAGCCAAAATCAAGAGTCAGTGGCTCAACCAACTGAGCCACCCAGGCGCCCCGAAAATTATACTTTGACAACACCTTCACCCCTTGCACATTTGGAGCATCAGCTCTACAAACCACCAACCCTGGGTGCATGCAGCCTTTTGTAGCAGGCTGTTCTGTGATGTGGTTTCCTCCAACTGTGTCCAGCAAAGCCAGGTGTGGGTGAGGCTAATTACAGTCGCTCTCTAGGAGCTTCATTGACTATGTCTCTTTCCTATATCTTCACCTTCTTTCCTGACTCCTTCCCCTCAGCTGACAAATGGGCTCAAATTTTGCCCACCCTGAAAAACATATCCCCCTTGACCTGAGAACCTGCAAGCACAGGAACAAACATCATGGTTCTGCTTAGGTTATCACACTCTTGAATCACCGGCCCTTCTGCTCTGCCGGAGCGGGAAGAGCCAAGATTCAGGTGAGAAATGAGGAGAGAAGAAGGAAATGCAGGTCTGTTTGGGTTCTTGGCTTTAGGTCTCCCGTACCCCATGCAGAAGTGGTTCCTCATACGGTCTACTTTCCCAAAACCTGGGTTTTGAGACCAAAGCCTCACTTACAACATATTTATTGTCTACATAAACAATGCATTGCATTACTTACTGAAGATATAATGGACAAGAAAGACCTGGTCCTTGCTCTACAGAACTTAGTGTGATAGGAGAGATGGACATTTTTCAAATACTCCCCGAAATACAAAATTACATTGGGAAAAAGTACAGCAAAAGATAGCTACTGGGGACTCTAGGAGGATCAGACCTGTCTGGTAGGGTCAGTAGAGGTTTCTTTGAGGAAACAGTGATCATGCTGATGTCTGAAGGATGAGTAGGTATTGATTAGACAAAACGAAGGGGACAGAACATTTCAGACTGGAGGGGTGGGCAAAGCATGGTCAAAGCCCTACAGGGGTAGGGAGGGGCAAGGGGGAGCACAGCGTGCTGGAGGAGCAGAGGGAAGAATAGGACTAGAGCAGCAAGGGCCCCAGGGAGGCTGGACAGGGAGCAGGGACCACACCATGAGGGCCTTGGTGGTGTTAGGAATTAGGGTTTTGTCCTTAGAACAACAGGAAGCCACTGGAATGGGAATGGGGTAATCGGATTTGGGTTTTGGAAGATTCCTCTGAGTGTTGTGTAAAGAATGAGTTGGAGGGGGACCTGAGTGGAGGTAGGAAGGGGTGGCTCGTTGGGACCAGGATGCAGATGTTGCTGGGTACCCTAATTAAATGCATCTTCATCTCACACCATTCATTCCCATGCACCTTCATCCTTCCTCTGTTCCTCCTTGGTGGTTTCACCCCTACCTGGGTGCTTATTTTAGTGTATTGTTGTTGTCTCTTTCATTAGCATGAGCACTTCACCATGGCAGTCTCCTTCACTCCTCTCCCTTCCTCAGCCCCCCAGTGTTTTCAGCCTGATGACTGATGCATAGTAGCTTCTCAAATAAATGTTTGTAGACCTGAAGAGTATCTTCCTCCAGTTTTCACTCCAAGGTGAGGGAGAGGCCGTACTCCCTGCCTCCACCTCTTCATGTCCCACTCATTCCCACCTACTCGGTATTCTGCCCCCAACACTCCACTGAAACTTCTCTTGCTAAGATCACCACAGCCTCCTGGGGGCCAAACACAATGGACAATTTTAGTTCTTGCCTTAGCTTGACCTCTGCCTATCAGTTTCTTTTAACTGTTCCATAGCTCGACTGTCCTCTGCTAGTTTAACCCTCCCATTGTTTCTTCTCAATATTCCTTAAGGGCTCTAGTTCCTCCAAATATCAGTGTTCCCAGAGATCCACTGTCAGCTTTCTTTTCTTGTCTTCCTGGCTGATTAATTCATATGTACTTACAATTCCAATTATGACCTTAGATTCTGAGGACTCTAGTATCTATCCATGTACCTATTCCAAAACTTTCTTCTTAGCCCCAGACATGTGCTTTCAAATATACTAGATATCTGTGCCTACTTGTATAATGAGCACCTCAGACTCAGATATGGACTCATTTTCTCCTTGGTATCTACCACCAAACCTGCTCCCTCCCCTTCACTCCTTGCCTTTGTAAATAGGACAACCATTTACCCCATTACCAAGTCCCCAAGTCCCCAGAGTAGAATCATCCTAAATTGCTCCTCTTTCTTTTTTTTTTTTTAATCTCCTACATCCTATTGGTTCTACCTCCCAAGCCCCTCACGGGTTTACACTTTCTTCTCCAGGACCTCCTCTCTGCCAACATCAGTTCAGGCCTCTGTTTGCTCTCTCCTCTGATATGGTCTCTCTCGTCTCAGTCCTCTGCCCCTCCAATCTGTCTTCTGTATCACTAGCAAAGGAATTTCTCCCCATCTCTGACCACATCGCTCCCTGGATTACTCATCACTTGGATAAAATCCAAACTCCCCAGTCATCTGGCTCTTACCTTCAGCCCCATCCCCACCATCTCCCTGGATGCCCCTTGTGATCTAGCTCTATGCAACTACTTTTGGCTTCCCGAACTTGTCACACAGCTTCCCCATCTTTCAGCCTCTGTGTCAACTGTCCCCTCTGTTCCAAATGCCCTTCCCCACTTGCTGGCCTGACAAATTCCTGTTTGCCTCCTGGACCGTTCGAGCAGCGCCTTCTCTGTAAAGCCATCTCTGCTCTCCTAGCACCCTGACATTTCTATACCACACCCCTTATCTTTCCTGTAGTCCGCTCAACCTGCCCGAGTCCTGAGCTGTGAATTCCCTGAGCAGATTGACCCTGTCTTGTCCCTCTGAAGATCCCCAGTGCCCAGCACTGCAGATAATCCAGTAGACAGTGATTAGAAAGACAGGTGACTAAGTAAAAAGAAACCCTCTTTAGTCAAGAAGTTCACTATTGGGTAAATAAAGCTAATGTATAAATAAAAAGGGGAAAAGAATGTAGAGCTATATACAAGTGAATGGAAATTAATAAAATGCCATTAGACTAAGACTAGAACTTACTGATGAGACAAGTATCATGATTCTATTGGAAAGGGATGGATACTTCATTAAATGATATTGGGAAAATGGGTTATTTTTTAATGTATTACTTTAAATCCTGACCTCATGCCATGCCCCAAGATTAAGTCCATATGAATTAAAGAATTACTGCAAATATAATATCATTTTTAAGAACTAGGAGAAAAATTTATCAAATAGTTATGTGCTTTCTGGATGAGAAATCTGTTTCTAAGCATAACGGTCATGGAAGAAAAAACCTTAAAAAGGCTGATAGATGTGACCATATGAAAATAGAAATCTTCTGTAAATCCAAAAAATAAGAATATGAGTCAAACAACAAGCTGGGAAAAACACTTGTCAATAAATATGACAAAGTATTGTCACATAGCTGCTTATAAAAATTGATTTTAAAAACCATTAAGATTTTGGGGCGCCTTGGTGGCTCAGTTGGTTAAACGTCTGCCTTCCACTCAGGTCATGATCCCAGGGTCCTGGGATAGAACCCTGCAGGGTGGAGGGGGCCTTCTCAGCAGGGAGCCTGCTTCTCCCTCTGCCTCTGCCCCTCCCCCCGCTTGTGCTCTCGCTCGCTCTTGATCTATCTCATATAAATAAATGAAATCTTTAAAAAATAAATAAAAACCATTGAGATTTTAATAGAAAGTAAGCAAAGGACACCTACACATAATTTAAAGGAAAGAAAGTGTCATGATTAATAAAAAATTAACATCATTAATTATCAAGGATATACAAATTATAACAATGGTCAGATAGTTTTGTTTTTTGTTTTTGTTTTTGTTTTTTTGCCTATCACGCTGACAAAGATTTACAAGATGATAATAGTCAATGGAAACAAGGGTCCAAGGAGCCACACACTCATGCTGAGCAGGGGGGAGCTTAAACAGAATCACTTTCAGAAGAGCAAAGCACAAATAAGGAACAAAAGGCTAAAAATGCATCCGACTGAGCCACCCAGGTTTTGGTTTTCTTCTTTACGCTTCTAGATATTCTTCCAAACTGGTACAATTTTTACAATTACAAATCAGTTTTAGGGTTTTTTGACACATGTAGGTTTGAGGGGAACCTGAAGTCCATGTGGAGACGAGGTCCATCCAGTAAAGCTGACTGCCCTGCAGGGGTTTGAGGTGATGCCTTCCCCTGCCCTGGAGATTCATAAGTTACCAGCCTCAGAAAACCATGGCTTCTGGGGCGCCTGGGTGGCTCAGTCCGTGAAGCATCTGCCTTTGGCTTGGGTCATGATCTGAGGGTCCTGGGAGCCCTCTTCTTCATCTGCCTCTGCCCTCGCGCCTGCTCACACTCTCTTGCTCACTCACTCACTCTCTCTCTAAAAAAAAAAAAAACAACTTTCAAAAAAGAAAGAAAACTGTGCTTCTACCAACCAGACATGGATTTTGGGTAGAGCTAGCTTTGGGGGGGAAGTGGTATTTCTCTACCTACTGCCTCTACTCTTGGGAAACTACCTGACTATCCTCCGTGTATTTATAAAATGGAGGCAATAAGGCTAATACCCATTTCAAAGAATGAAGGTCCCTGTAAAGATGAGCACCCAGTTACAAGCTCCTTTTAGAATCAATTAGAAGTTATTAAGTGCCAGAGTTTATCTGAAACACAAACATTTCTCTCCATTTTCATGACTAAGACAAACACTTTAGGGCTGACAACAGCATTCGATGAGTTAATGCATATATGCTAGTTATGATTTCACAAATTATTGAAATGTTATCGCTTACGGTCCAAATTGTTACCATTTGTTAGAACTGGACTTGCATGAGAAATTAAAATATAATAATAACATGCTTAATTTTTAACCAAAGTGTTCTCTTAGCTAAATGCTTTCTTGTTGGTCTGCCATAAATATGTTCAAATAATAATCATTTTCCTTGGTGTTCAGGAGATCAATATTCAGACATAACTTTGGAGCCTAAAGAAAAGCAATTAACATTCCCTGAAAGATTCTTCTGGAGATTAGTTTATGGACTCCCCAGACCCCAGTCTCATGATGGATTTGGGCACCATGACTTATCTTTCTTCTGGAAAGCTCAGTGCTGTACTCTAGTTTTATTGTCTGTTGTTAATATGTAAAAAATAAACGTATTTTTTAACTTCACATGTTTCTGATCTCTCTCAACTGGGCTGGAGGTTCTTGAGAACAGAGCCTATGTCTTTTACTTCTTGGATACAAATAATGCTTAGCATAGAGTTGCATAGCTTAAATTAAGTAACTTATTAAGTAAACAAGTCACAAATTAATCCCCAGCCAGCCCTGTGCTTCAGAGGGGTGATCTGACAGGTAGCAAAGGACCCTACTGCCTCAAACACCTCCCTCAAAACCAACTTCTGTGCCTCTTTTGGATGAAACATTGTCTCCAAGAAAACTGTATTAAAATGGAAATATCTAACCTGGGAGGTTTCCATCACTAGTACATTGTCTTTATCATTTCCTAGCAGGGAGCTTGGGCCTAGGATTGAGTCTGGGGAAAGGGCCAGAGAACCTAGGGTCCCGTTTGGGGGTGTGAATTAGGTGGAGCCGCACAAGGGCATCAGTCACAGATGAGGGAGGGAGCATAGAGCTGGAGTCCACTGGGCTGGGTCTCTGTGGGGTGGGGCAGGGAATACCTAACTGGGTTAGAGTTTATCTCCACACAACCAGAACTGATCTGTAGTAGAGAGCCTTCAATGAGAACCAAAGTGGGGCAACAGAGGAGAAAGAATTTCTGGGGGATCAGAGGGTTTTATTAACTCAAGTTTCTGACTGGAATTGCCCTCAAAAATGATGAGAGGAGGGGCACCTGGGTGGCACAGTCGGTTGAGCCTCTGATTCTTGGTTTCAGCTTAGGTCCTGATCTCAGGGTTGGGAGATAGAGCCGCACATCAGGCTCTGGGCTCAGAGTAGAGTCTGCTTGGGTTTCTCTCTCCCGTTCCCTCTGCCTCTCTCTCTCTTGAAAATAAATAAATCTTTTTTAAAAATAATGGGGGCGTGCCCTGGGTGGCTCAGTCAGTTAAGCATCTGCCTTTGGCTCAGGTCATGATCTTGAGGTCCTGGGATGGAGCCTCTTGTCGGGCTCCCTGCTCAGCGGGTAGTCTGCTTCTCCCTCTCCCTCTGATCCTCCTCCTCACTTGTGCTCTCTCTCTCTGTCTCAAATAAATAAATAAAATCTTTAAAAAAAAATAGTGGGAGGATGGGTCAATATAGTATGGCTCTTGACCCACAACCAACACAGCTTCTGAATTCTGAGCAATCTGGATGCAAACATACCTACATCCACGCACAACATACCTATGCTTCAGTGCTTCATTGGATATAAATCCAGGATATTTTTTCTATGAATCGTTTGCTAGGAGTCAGAAGTCAGCATCATCCCAAAGTGAGTGGGGAGTCATGGATACCAGGCAGGGTCCCCTCTCCGCTACCAACCCCCAGTAGGAAGCAGACAGGGAAGGTTCCTATGGTTACAAGGCCTTGGCTGCTTTATTGCTTTCATTCTTCTGGGTGTTTTTACAAGAAGTAAGCAAAGTACAAATATTTTATAGCCCTTTGGCTAGAAAGTATGATATCCCATCTCAAAGAATGAAGGCCCCTATAAAGGTGAGCACCTAACTACAAGCTTCTTTGGGAATCAATCAGAAATTATTAAGTACCAGAGCTTATCTTATATACAAATAAATATTTCTCTAGGTTTATGACTGCTAAGACATAACCCTGAGGGCTGATAGCACTGAAACTGTATGGGGAAAGCATATGGGTTTCGGAGCTGTACAGCTTCGGGTCAGGCCCTAGCGCCGCCATTCTCGGATCGATCATTCAGCCCATCTTGGGCATTCCCTTACTGTGCCTAACCAGTCCTCTCATTTGTAAAATGGAAATAAGAAAAACAGTCTCCGTGAAGATTAAATAAGATAATGTGAAAAAAGCACATTGGGAGTGCTTACCAAATATTCGTTTTCCCTTCTCTTCCTTTCTTAATTGGTCAGCTGAATGAACTACCTGGTGAGGAAGATCTCTGATCAGTAGCCAAATAAGGCTCTGAAAACCCTCGAGGGTAAGAAGAGTCTAAAAAATAAGCTGCAAAAAAGAAACTAATCTGTTTCATAAACATTTTTAATAATTTAAAGAGAGAGCAGCTAGACCAATCCTGATTCTATTAATCCTGGGCACTGAGTTCTCTGTGTGGGTATCTGTCTCACCCCTGAAGCTAGACACTCCTCAAGGGAATGCATGAGGACCTTGAACCCTAAGAGCCCTGTCTTGTTGAACCTGAATCTCCACAGAACTAGTGTGGAGCCTCCCAGTTTGATTGTTGATTAAAACGGAATCATTTTATCTCCCCTCCCTGCCAGTTGGTTCTGAAATACGATTCTCCTTAGGTAATTTTGGGGCCCCTTGAGTCTTACTTATAGGCCAGCTTTCACATTTTTGCCCCCATTTTATGCCCAATAACATGCATCAAATAAATTTACCTGTGCTTTTCAACAGATGATTTCTATAGGAGTGAGCCAGCTTGGGTGATGTACAAACCAAGCTATGCCTGTGTTCTCCTATACTCCTATAATTTCACTGCTTAGCCGCTGCCATCCAAAGGGGCCACTGCTTTCCCCTACAAAGCCTTTTGCACCCAAGGATAGAAGCAAAATGTGATGTCCTCCATGTCAAGATGGCTTACTAACCCACTGGTCTGAGATATTCTATGAGTTATTGTAGCATTTAGACCCACATCCTATTTTTTTTCTGGGCTTTTTTTTTTTTTTTTTAAGATTTTATTTATTTATTTGACACAGAGAGAGAGAGAGTATAAGCAGGGGGAGCGGCAGGGAGAGGGAGAAGCAGGCTCCTGCTGAGCAGAGAGCTGGACGTGGGGCTTGATCCCAGGACCCTGGGATCATGACCTGAGCGGAAGGCAGACGCTTAATGACTGAGCCACCCAGGTGCCCCCTGGCTATCTTTTTGACATAATAAATCCTGCATGGAAGTGGAAATGTGGTAATTACTTTATTGGTTCATAGTCTTCTCTACAGATTTCTGGAAGTTTCCTTTTTTTTTCTTTTTAACAAAGAGGGAACCAAATAAGATATGACATATCCTCCTTCCTCCTCTACCCACATTCCTTTATGTCCTTCTTCTTTCACATTCTTCTACCAATTCATGGCCATAATTCTCCCTCTAATGCACCCAGTCCTCAATGACTGCTGATCCTTAGCACTGCGCCTGGGGACAGCCTAGAATCTCCCAGGAACATTATCAAACGGGGTACATTCTGAGTCAGTATTGTACACAGTGATGTATGTTATAAGAGGTTCATCTGGGCCATGACACTTGATAACCCACTCACCTGAATAGCAGTGCCAGTGAAATTAAGTTTATGATACTTACCTCATTCTTATCACACACCTTGATTTTCTAGGACATCTCAGGAGGCCCTATGAGGACAGATAATTCCAGAAAGGAAAGCCATGTAAGTGTGTATTTTTCCTTTGTTGTTTCTTTCTCGTGCCTTGCAAGCTGCCAGTGTGTTCCTTCTCAACTAGCAATGTGAGAACCCGGGTGACAGTCCTGTTGGACCCTGTCCAGTTACTGGGACAGGGAACTTCCTCAGAATCATGTATGTACACCTGGTTGCTTTGGAGATGTCATTAAACTTGAACGCTGTCTGAAATAAGCTCTCAGGCTCATCAGGGCTGTTGCATACACTGTATATGACCATCATAAAGATCCCACCCCTCTCTGATTCTGATAAGGCAAGGGTAAAGGTCCATCTCTGTTTGCCACACTCTAGTTCCTTCTGTCTAGGCCACAATACAATTTCTGAAACCAGCCAGCTCTAAGAACACTGTTGGTGTTGAATGGTTAAGTCATCCACAAAGTAAATGCGCGGTACTTATTAATGATCATGACTCAATCATTCAGGTGGTTAGTAAGCTAAGACTGGTCACCCCACAGCCCCTACTTCACTGTATCCTCCCCGAGAGAGCACCTCCACCCCTCCCTCCAAGATTGCCACCACCTGCCGTGATACTCTGCAGGGCAGGGCAGTCATCATGAAGTTACTCGACCTTTGTATTAACATTCAAACTCTGCACCTCAGGCTGATTTCCCATCTCCCTCCAACAGCCTGTCAGGCTAGTCAGACCATGCCTTATATCCCATTTACCTCGGTCACTGCCAGAAGAGCAAGACTTTTAGGTCACCCGACGTCACATTGGCCATTCATCCCGGGACCACTGAGCTCCTCACCTAATCTTATCCAGTCCCCCTGTGCCCTCCCCACACTCTCCCATGGCACTCTTACTGACTCCTGCTCTGTCACCATCAAACACCCTGGTAGCCTCCTCTTCCTTGAATATCCCTTCCGCCTCCAGACAGTGAATGAACCTGGCTCCCCCCACACGTGGAAGCTGCTTTTACTTTTCCCCTCACCTCCCAGGCACCTCAGGGCCAGGGGGTGTCCTAGGTGTTCTGCTTGTCATGTCCAAACTATTTCTTTACTCCCGTCCTTCTAAACATCCAGCTCCTTCAAATCCCCTGCTGTCACCCCTTGTCCTTTCAGCTCCTCGCTTATGAGCCCTGTTGTCGTCGTTCTTCTCTTTTGTCTGACAGACACTTCTGTCCCCTCTCGTCCTTACTTCCGAACCCTGCTTAGGTGCCATGGCCCGGCATTGTCATCCTACTTCTGCAAACACCTTCCACACTCATCTGGTCTTTCTCTTATTTGTCCTGTTGGCCTGGAATATCCCATTCTGTTGACCCCAACTCCCTGGCTCTCAGAGCTTGTACCTGAGCAACTGGTTATTGCTAGAGGAAGTCGCACAATGTAGCTGATGGATTTCACTTTGTTTTTTTGTTTTTTTTTTAAAGATTTTATTTATTTATTTGACAGAGAGAGACACAGCGAGAGAGGGAACACAAGCAGGGGGAGTGGGAGAGGGAGAAGCAGGCTTCCCGCGGAGCAGGGAGCCTGACCTGGGGCTGGATCCCGGGATTCTAGGATCATGACCTGAGCCGAAAGCAGACACTTAACTGACTGAGCCACCCAGCCCGGAGGGATTTCACTTTGAATTGTGACCTAAAACCTCAGAGGAACACTCACACTGCCTGGCAAATACTATCACGTTTTCCAGGAAAGTTCACTGTCCCACTCTAAAATGACACTCTCAAGGGCACTTGAATGGCTCAGTCTGAAGAGCTTGTGACTCTTAATGTCGAGTTCATGGGTTCAAGCCCCACATTGGGTGTAGATTAGTAAAATAAGTAAATAAATTTGTCAGAGATTTTGCTTTAAAAGTTTTTTAATCATCTTTGTTTAAGTTTTATTTATTTAAGTAATCTCTATACCCAAAATGGGGCTCGAACTCACAACCCCAAGATCAAGAGTCACTTGCTCCTCCAACTGAGCAAATGGGGCACCCCTAAAAAAAGTTTTTTAAATAAAAAAATAAAATGAAGAGGGTGCCTGGGTGGCACAGTAGGTTAAGTAACTGCCTTCAGCTCAGGTTGTGATCCCAGGGTCCTGGGTTCGAGCCCTGCTTTGGGCAGGGAGCCTGCTTCTCCCTCTGCCTCTGCCTCTCCCCCACACTTGTGCACTCCCCCCCTCTCTCTCTCAAATAAGTAAAATCTTAAAAAAAAGAAAAGAAGATATCACACAAACCCCAACTGATGGACATTCCACAAAACTGTACTATACTCAAGAGTACTGACTAGTAGATTTTTTTTTTATGATTTTATTTATTTATTTTTAGAGAGAGAGAGAGCAGGTGAAAGGACAGAAAGAGAATCTTGAGCAGGCTCTGCATTGAGAGCAGGGCTGGACGCAGGGCTCAATCTCATGACCCTGGGATCATGACCTGAGCCGACCAAAAGTCGGATGCTTAACTGACTGAGCCACCCAGGTGCCCCTGACTAGTAGTACTTTTTATTTTTTTTAATTTTTTTTTTTTAAAGATTTTATTTATTTTTTGACAGAGAGAGACAGCAAGAGAGGGAACACAAGCAGGGGGAGTGGGAGAGGGAGAAGCAGGCTTCCCGCCTAACAGGGAGTCCGACGTGAGGCTTGATCCCAGGACCCTGGAATCATGACCTGAGCCGAAGGCAGACGTTTAATGACTGAACCACCCAGGTGCCCCACAGTAGTACTTTTTAAAAGTGTCAAGGTCATGAGAGAAAAGGAAAGACAGAAATGGTCACATATTGAAGGAGACTAATGACGTATGATGATTAAATGCAATATGAGATCTTAGATCAGAAACTGGAACAGTAAAAGATCATTAGTGGAAAACCTGGGAAATCCTGAATAAAGTCTATAGCTTAGCTAATAATATTGTACCAATGTTTAGTTCTTATGGGCCTATAAAGTGTTAACACTAGGGGAAACTGGGTACAGGGCACTGAGGACTCTGTGCTACATCTTCAACTCTTCTGTAAATCTAAAATTATGTCAAAATAAAAACATAAACTAATAATTTTCCCATCTCATCTTCATACCCTTCTTTCAGCCAGTGACCTCACCTCATACATCCGTGATCAAATAGAAGAGTGGGAATGGAACTTTCATTCTCCCACCACCACATTAGCTGGTGTACCTGCATCTGCCTCCATCCTTCTGGAAGAAGGCAGACGCTTAACTCACTGAGCCACCCAGGCGCCCCTTACTGATGATTTCTAAAACAGAAAAAAAAAAAAAAAAAAAAAAAGCCTTTTAAAAACAGGTTATCCTATTACAGCTAGTCAAAATAACATTAAAAATACTTAATACTTAGAAAGCCTCAAGTCATTACAATTATTTTAAGACTGTAATAATAGCGTGTTGTAATTTGAATTCATTTGCACTGAAACAAATTATTGTCCTTCGTTTCTACTTCAAAGGACTCATCAACATTGTTCTGCAATATTAATCGAAGCCAAAATCGTCTCAGTTCTCAGCATTTGGCTCTATGGGAACATCTTTTCTTACATCCTCAAGTGCTGAAAGTGCTTATAAAAAAGGTAGAAGAATGAGAATAATTATAAAGAACATGAATTTGTCATCCCCAGAAAGCCAGGGAGAGTTCTTTTTTTCTAGTTTCAAAGGAGTATGACTGCCAGGTGAAGCTCAAAGGTCTACTTTTTTTTTTTTTTTTAAAGATTTTTATCTATTTGAGAGAGAGAGCGCGCACGAGCAGGGGCAGAGGGAGAAGCAGACTCCCCGTTGAGCAGGGAGCCCAATCCGGGGCTCGATCCCAGGACCTCGGGATCATGACCTCAGCCGAAGGCACATGCCTAACCGACTGAGCCACCAGGCGCGCCCGTCAACTTTTTTTATTGTGGTTTGGACGGTACTCCCGCTTTCCTTTGTATTCCATTTTAGCTTCCACCTTCCTCTTCCCAGACCTCTCACTCTTTCCTTCAGGCCCCATTTCTTCAAGGTTTCAGCGTCGTGCTCCCTCTAGTAAAAGGAAGACTCAGTTTTTCTCCGTGGCCACCAAGGGTCCTTGCCAACTGTCACGGCCGCAGCCCACCGCCCTTCCAGCCCCCACGGGCTGCCTCAGGAAGAAGCACCTGCTGGGCGCGCGGGGTTGGGCACCGCCAGCGAACACCTGGGGAGGGGGTGGCGCCCCAACGGCCGCGCCGGGTGTGGGGGAAGGGCGCTTGCTCCCTCGCGCCCGCCCCCAGGCGGTGACTCACCGCCGGGGACCTGCGGACAGAGGTGAGCAGCCTGGGGCAGGGCCCGGGAGGCGGGGCCGCCAGGTCAGGCAGGTCTGCTCCGCCCCGCCGCGCCCGCAGAGTGCGCAGTCCCTCGGCGAGCTCGCGCCATCCTCCCGGCAGCACTCGCCGCCGTCCTTCCGACGCGGACCCGCGCGTCCCAGGCCTCGCGTCCCCGGCCGGCCAGCGGGCTCCCGGCGCCCGGCTCCCTCCACGCGCCTTCCCGCGAGCCCCCAGCCCGCCTCGCGCCCCTCTCGACGACGCGCGCGCAGTATGGCGCGCCCCCAGGTCCTCGCGTTCGGGCTCCTGTTCGCGGCGGCCACCTTGGCGGTGGCCGTGGCTCACAAACGTAAGGAGCAGAGCTGTGGGCTTGGGCCGGGCGGGGGCGTCCCTCGGCATCCGAGACGGAGATGGTGGTGAAGGGGCTGCCGCAGCCCAGGCCCTCTGCGCAGGAGGCGGCGGGAAGGCGCGAGGGAGCCGCCTCACTTCGCCGCTTTGCCCCGCTCTCCAGGAAAATGGCCCGGAGCAGCGGCGGGAGGCAGGCAGGGAACGGAGTGGCCGCGTCCGGGGACTTTTCGGCCTCGGAATGGGCCAGGAGGGCCTGGGGCGGCGCGGTGGCCGCGTGCCGTCTGGGCGCGCCCACCTCCTCCGGCCGGGCGCGCGCTTGGGGTCCTAGCGTGGCGGAAACTAGTAGCCACCAACCGCTGCCCCCCCCCCCCGGGCACCTGTGGGTCTCGGGCGGGGACAGGTGGCTGCAGGGTGGCCGCCGGGGCCGCCACGCACCTGCGTGCGGGAGCAAGTCCTCCTGGGCCTTCACGACCTCGCGTGTG
Organism: Halichoerus grypus; assembly: GCF_964656455.1. Taxonomy (NCBI): domain Eukaryota; kingdom Metazoa; phylum Chordata; class Mammalia; order Carnivora; family Phocidae; genus Halichoerus; species Halichoerus grypus. The sequence goes on along the minus strand of NC_135721.1, from coordinate 71,109,885 downwards.
AGTGTGGGTGTTTCCCCTTTTTTAAGGATCGTGTAGGTAATGCCAAGTTTATTGTAGGGAACCCAGAAATACCGATACCTGTACAGAGTAAAAACAAAACAAATCCACAATCCCAACACTTCAAGAGAATCCCATTATTGATCCCAGTATACTTTTCTTTTAGACATTGCTGTAAACATTGCCCTAAACCGAAACACAGTTTTATATCTTGTGTGTGTATATGTGTTTTTACTCCCACATAACATCCAGAGTTTTCCATTTCTTTTAGTCTTGGAAACCGCGATATAAGTGGTGAGGGAACAATCTCTGGTGTGGAAGGTAGCGCCCTTATCCATATATTGGGCATGTGGTTTGATTACAGTTTTCTTAGTTTGGAATAAACATCTTGTCTGCCATCTCTTGATTTTTTGTAAGAAAGTGGCAGTTGGCCAGAGCTTTCTGGAAAGGAAGCCTTCACCAACAGCGCATGGGCCAAATTCATTACACTTTCAAAATAATGGCGGTTTAATCAGCTCCTGTTTTTCTAGCTCCAGTCCAAGGCTAAGTACTTAATCTTAAATTGCTTTAAAGTGATGATAGCTGCTATAGGTTCAGAAAAATCTGTACCTGATTGGTCTGTTTTAAATTTCACATTCCTTGGGCACGGAAAGGTGCTTTTGAGCCGCGGTATAGTAGAGTACTGCGTAAAGCTTTAACTCCTTGAGGACAGCCACTATCTCCTTTTGTGATCCCAATACTGAGTTGAGTGCTGGACAGATTATAGAGGTGGTTCATATTAATTATAACTTAAACAGGGAATAACTAAAGCCAACTTGAGATATGAAGGAGCAATACAAAAATTCTTTGTTTTGTCACTGTTTTTTGTTAATGATTGGGTTCTCTTAGCTGGACAATTAAAAGGAATTAGAGGGGCTTGCCAATTTGAAGTTAAAAAAGCTTTTGAGATAGTCAAAGATATAACTATTTTTTCAAAGATTTATTTATTTGAGAGAGAGTGAGTGCACATGGGAGAGAGAGAGAGAGAGAGAGGAGCAGGCGGAGGGGTAGAGGGAGAGGGAGAAGCAGACTCCCCCCTGAGCTGGGAGCCTGATGTGTGGGCCTCAATCCCAGGACTCCCCAAGGCAGTTGCTTAACCAAGTGAGCCACCCAGGTTCCCAAAGATAAAACTATTAAACTGGCATTAATATCCAGGATAAGCTGTGTAATCTCACTTTCAAAGTTGGGTACTAGAATTTAATTTGGTTAGGAAGGCCACAAACAAAACAGCCCCCAAGTTCATGTGAAAGTATTAATTTTTCCAAGATACAAAATTGTCCAAGGGTTGACTGTGTTACCAGTAAGCTCAAAAGCAAGCATCTCTTTTTAAGAAAATGGGCTGGGAGGAGGGAGGAAATGCGAGTTATTCCAGATCCTAGAATTGGAATTGTTGTTTTTCGGGAAAAGAGTCAGTAGCTAAAGAGCAAGGTTTTGTCTAGCAGTACCCAGGGAGGGAAGGATCTGAGACTGGGAGTGGTATCATCACGGAGGCAAAGCTGAATATGATGTTTAGAGGGCTGTATTATTGGCTTAAAAAAATCAAAATGGGAATGCATGCAAATTAGACTATGTCTGTATAATATATAAACTATTCACCATAGTATCAGCCACTCAAATTACAGCTGAAAAATAAAACAAATTGCAGCTGAAAAATAAAACATTTTAAGGCTTTGTGGCCCTGTAACTTAGGCATTATTGTTAGAGTATAATTTAGCTAAGACACCAGAGTTCATAGTCGGATTCACATTTTAAAATGGGATTTTGTTTTTTTGATTTATCTAGCATGTGTCTGTGAAAACTACAAACTGACCACAAACTGCTCTTGGAACACAAATGGTCACTGCGAGTGTACTTCACTCGGTGCACAAAATTCTGTCATTTGCTCAAAACGTGAGTATAATTATCCTCATTGCCTTTAAGTTGTATTTTGAGTTCGCCTTCTTTAATTGATGTGTCTCAAGTCGGGAGGCGTTTTTTGGGCTCAAATTTGAATCATGTTATTTTGTCAAAATTATCTCATAGCTGAAGCTTCTTAAAATTTAGAAAGTGAACGTGGGAACACGTAAGTCTGCAATACTCTTTGGCTCTGGGAGTTTGGAGTTAAATTAAAATTTTTTTCCTTAAGCATAAAACTGCAGTTATTTTTCAGTGTGACATTAAGCTTTCTTTACAGTGGCAACCAAATGTTTGGTGATGAAAGCAGAAATGACCCGCTCAAAGTCTGGGAGAAGAGTGAGACCTGAGGGGGCTTTCCAGAATAATGATGGGCTCTACGATCCCGACTGTGATGAGAAGGGGCTCTTTAAAGCCAAGCAGTGCAATGGCACCACCACGTGCTGGTGTGTGAACACTGCAGGGGTCCGAAGAACAGATAAGGATAATGACGATGAAATATCCTGCTCCGAACGAGTGAGGACCTAGTGAGTTGGGCTGCCCATGTTCTTGTTTTCATGCTTTTCAGTTTCATTTAAGTAAATTTATTTTTGAATATGTAATATGATTTGGTGGTTTAGAATTCAAAAGAGAGGAAAGGGTATGTAAACAGTGCGAAGTTTCCATTTTATCTCACCCCCCCCATACCCAGTTTACCTCCACAGAACTGGTCACCAGTTTGTTATAGAACCTTCCAGAGATATCTAATGAATTCACTAGCAATATGTTTTTCTTTTTCTTTCTTTTTTTTTTTTTTAAAGATTTTTATTTATTTATTTGAGAGAGAGAACGAGATAGAGAGAGAGCATGAGAGGGGGGAGGGTCAGAGGGAGAAGCAGACTCCCTGCTGAGCAGGGAGCCCAATGTGGGACTCGATCCCGGGACTCCAGGATCATGACCTGAGCCGAAGGCAGTCGCTTAACCAACTGAGCCACCCAGGCGCCCCAGCAATATGTTTTTCTTATTTAAAAAATTTTTCCTTGTGGTAGTATACTAAACATGGTTTTCCTCTTCAGTTTTTCCTTAACACTGATCAGATTTGAAAGTTGGATTAGTGTTAAATGTATATGAAAAATTTAAGTTGTTTATATATTTGCTCATTTATTGTGTTTTAAAACGAGGTATGGTTACTCCTGAAACCAGTATTGCACTGTATGTTAACTAACTAGAATTTAATTAAAAATAAAAATAATAAAACCAAAGTATGGTTGTCTCAGATTTATACAGTAAAAAGGAACAGAAACACACTCAAGCTAGCTTAAGCAAAAGAGGTTTTATTAAAAGTCACTAGAGCTGAAAAGTCATCCAGACCAAGGCAGGCACTCTCTCCTTTGGTCTTCTGGAGCCTCATGGTCACTTTTCTGTTTCTCTCTGCCTTTTTGTCTCTTCCCTTGAATGTGGCCTAGCATGACCAGCTAAGACTTGGCTTTACATGACCTTGAGTATTGTGGCCCAAAGCCAGAGGTTGACCTGTTCGAAAGGGTGTTTTCTTCTGGAAGAGTGCTTTATGAGCAATGTGTGGGGGCCAAAGAAGAAATGAAGGGCAAACCTATTGCATGAATCCTTTTCCGTTGATTGTACTGTAGTTCCACTTGGGAATTTTGCTGTTAGCTTATTAGGAAAATACTGTAAAAGGCTGAGTTGTTATAGTCAATCATTAAATACTGTCTTTTTACTTTACAGCTGGATAATCATTGAACTAAAGCACAAAACAAGAGAAACACCTTATGATACGCAAAGTTTGAGGACGTACGTACTGTTAAGTGCATTATATTTGCACAGTTGATACTTAGGTCTTCATTCTAAGCCATTAGAAAAACTAAAACAAGTCTTAATGCTTTTTTATATTTGTGAAAAAATAAAATACTATAATGTTTTAACCTTATTTTGAAGTAGAGTTGCAAGAATAGTAGATTCCTGTAATACTCTTCACTCAGATTCACCAATGAACATTTTGCCCCATTTTCTTTTTATATGTGTGTGTACTTTATATATCTACCTGATCATGTATAGATATTTTTTTCCCAGAACCATTTGAGAGCAAGTTGTAGATGTCATGCCCCTTTACCCCTAAATACTTCAGTCTATCTTTTCCTAGGAATAAAAGGCATTCTCTTTTTTTCTTTAATTTCTTTCATTCTCTTTCTTGTAATCTCTATGCCCAATGTGGGATTTGAACTCATGACCCCAAGATAAGAGTCGCATGCTCTACCAGCTGAGCCAGCCAGGCTCCCCAAAAGGCACTTTGTTGTGTAACCACTCTACAGTTACCAAATTCAGGAAATTTAATGTTACACCATATTGTGCCAGTTTGCCCAATGTTGATCTTTATGGTAATTTTTTTTTCCCCTTTCACCCAGAACCCAATCTAAGATCATGTATTGTATTTAGCTGTTGTGATGCTTTAGTCTCTTTTAATATGGAACACTGTCTTGGCCTTTCTTGGTCCTTCATGATGTTGATATTTTTCAAGAGTATAGGCAAATTATTTCATAAAATGTCCCTCAGATTTGGATTTACCTGATGTTTCCTCATAATTAAATCGAGGTTAAGCATTTTTTTTTTTTTAAGATTTTATTTGAGAGAGAGAGAGTACACGAGAGGGGGTAGGGTCAGAGGGAGAAGCAAACTCCCTGCTGAGCGGGGAGCCCAATGCAGGACTCGATCCTGGGACTCCAGGATCATGACCTGAGCTGAAGGCAGTCGCTAAACCACCTGAGCCACCCAGGCACTCCAGGTTAAGCATTTTTGACAGAAAAACTACATAAGTGATCCTATGTCCTTCTCAGTACCTCACATCAGGAAGCACATGTCTTCTTGTCTCTTTATTAGTGATGTTAACTCTGATTAAGGGGATATCTATCAGGTTTGTAATGTAGAGTTACTGGTTACCTCTTTGTAATAATTTTTTTTTAATTTTTTAAAAAGATTTTATTTATTTGAGAGAAAGAAAGAGTGCACAAGCAGGGGCAGGGGCAGAGGGAGAAGCAGACACCCCGCTGAGCAGGGAGCCCAACACAGGGGTCAATCCCAGGACCCTGGGATCATGACCTGAGCTGAAGGCAGAGGTTTAGCCAACTGAGCCACTCAGGTGCCCCACCTCTTTGTAATTGATAAATATAATCTGTGGGCAGATATTGGGATCCTCATAAATATCCTGTTTCTAATCAAACTAGAACTGAACAGTTTTAGCATCAATGGATGATTCTAGCATGAATCAATTATTATGATAGTTGCAAAATGGCATAACATTTTTAAAACAAGTTTGATTAATGACAATTCTAGAGCTTGAACTACCTGCTTAGTTAAAAAGTAGTGCTTCTTAAAAAAATAGTGCTGCTTAATGTTGTGTAGTACACTTTTTTTTTAAACACAGATTTTTAATTATTTACAGTGCACTTACGAAGACAATCACAACTCGTTATCAGCTGGATCCAAAATATATCACAAATATTCTGGTAAGATTTTTGTTTTTAATAAATGAGCTCTAGCAGAAAGTTAGTGGGATAGAATGGTTTGGGTATGACTTTGGTAGTGGTTAAACTGCATTTGAATACAGTTTAAACCCTGGACACTTAATAATTCAAATTTCCTTGAATTTTGTTGTTGTTTTCCTTCCATAGCCTTTGAAAACCTCAGTTTTACCCTTAAGGAAAATGTAGTATCTCTGGTTGAAAAATACTTGAATATGTGATAGAACTTTTTTAAGGCAGAAAATTAATGTCATTTTTAAGGACAGGAGGGAGTATACTTTTTTGCTCCTTAAAAGCAGAACATGGTAAATGCGTATTGCATTTTGGATTGCATTTCTTTAGCATTTTATTTTTTTTAAGATTTTATTTATTTATTTGAGAGAGAGAGAGAGAGAGTGTGTGCAGCGAACACAGGGAGAAGCAGACTCCCCACTAAGCGGGGAGCCCAACGTTGGGCTCCATCCCACGACCCTGAGATCATGACCTGAGCTGAAGGCAGGTGCTTATCCGACTGAGCCACCCAGGTGCCCCTAGCATTTTATTTTTAAAAAGTAGTTCTAACCAAATAAGATACTTTTTTGTGTGTGTGTTTTCTTTTGTTTTTTTAAAAGTAAGCTCTACAGGGATGTCTGGGTGGCTCAGTCGGTTAAGCATCTGCCTTCGGCTCAGGTCATGATCCCGGGGTCCTGGGATCAAGTCCTGCATCAGGCTCCTTGCTCAGCAGGGAGTCTGCTTCTCCCTCTGCCTGCCTCTCTCTCTCTCTCTCTGACAAATAAATAAAATCTTTAAAATAAATAAATAAATAAATAAATAAATAAAAATAAAAGTAAGCTCTACAACCGATGTGAGGCTTGAACTCACGACCCTGAGGTCAAGAGTCGTATGCTCTAGGGACTGAGCCAGCCAGGCACCCTCAACTAAAATGTTTGTTTTTATTTTCTAATAAGATACTTTATTTTTTTTAAAAAAAAAGATTTTATTTATTTATTTGACAGCACAAGCAAGGGGAGTGACAGGCAGAAGAGAGGGAGAAGTAGGCTCCCCGCTCAGCAGGGAGCCAGATGTGGGGGGCTCCATCCCAGGACCCTGGGATCATGACCTGAGCCCAAGGCAGACGCTTACCTGACTGAGCCACCCAGGCGCCCTCAAATAAGATACTTTAATACCTTGTTTTAAATTTTTTTTCAAGGGAAGAAAATACTCTTTTGAAAAGAAAATGTGCATCATCATTACCTTTAGTTGCATTGTGTCTTATTTCCCTTGGATAGATTTTAAAACCTCCCAAAGATTTGTAAATTATTTGTACCAAGTGGAAAGGAACACTGACACATGTAGATTACAGAAAATCAAAAACTGAATATTCTGATTTTTGAACCATGATATTTTTACATGATTTTGGTTGTATTGATATTAATTTGTATTTTTTATTTTTCACCCAGTATGAAAATGATCTTATCACTATTGATCTGATGCAAAATTCATCTCAGAAAACTCAGAATGATGTGGACATAGCTGACGTGGCTTACTATTTTGAAAAAGATGTGAGTATAATCTTCCTCATTTTATTCCTGTGTTTAGAAATGTCATGTCTGTCATGCCTCAATGGATTTAAGATCTTTCATCATCTTTTTCTCCACTTACACATCAACCACACCTCTGTTCTCCACGTGGTTCTTGTGCTGCCATTAACTTTGTCCTCATCCCTCCCATGCGTCTTTCTCACCCACCTTTCTGACCTGTTTGTTGTATATTTATGCCTTTTTTTCAAGTTCTTTTACCTAGAATATTTTCTCTCATAATTCTTACCTATTGCATCCTTGATAGTTACTTAGGGTGTGTGTATAGCCTTCCCCATTATAATGTCCATGAACAAGAAGTTATGTAAGAAATGCTGTGTAACTAGTGTGATTAAAATAATTTGTTTCTACTTTAATATATTATCAAAAAAATAAATAAACTTTAGGGGCGCCTGGGTGGCTCAGTCCATTGGGCATCTGCCTTCGGCTCAGGTCATGATCCCAGGGTCCTGGGATGGAGCCCCACATCGGGCTCCCTGCCCAGCGGGAAGCCTGCTTCTCCCTCCCTCACTCCCCCTGCTTGTGTTCCCTCTCTCGCTGTCTCTCTCTCTCTCTCTCTCTCTGTCAAATAAATAAATAAAATCTTTAAAAAATAACAACAAGTAAATAAATAAACTTTAATATGTTCTAGTGAGCCATTTTCTGATGAAGCCTGGAATTTTCTTCAAAATATGGCCCAGGGGGAGGGGGAAGGGAGGAAGGATGAAACCAAGAATGGATTGAAGAAGGTTGGCCATGTATTTATATTGTTGAATCCGGGATGATAGGGATAATGGGACTTCATTATACTATTCTTCCTACTTTCATATATGTTTGAAAATTTGCCACAATAAAGTTTTTTTAAAGTTTGAGCGCTTGAGAGTGTTACCATTGAAACCACAAAGATCCTTGACAGCGGTTCTTTCAGAGTACAATTGACAAGTAATTCTGTGTGGCCATGGTGGGTTTTCTTTTTCTTTTTCTTTTTCTTTTTTTAAGATTTTATTTATTCATTTTGAGAGAGAGAGACAGAGCACAAGCAGAGGGAGAGGGAGAAGCCGATTCCCCTCTGAGCCCTATGTGGGGCTCGATCCCAGGACACTGGGATCATGACCTGAGCCGAAGGCAGATGCTTAACTGACTGAGCCACCCAGGCATCCCCATGGTGGGTTTTCTTAAATATTTTAAATTGCTTTTATCCTTCTCAATACAGGTTAAAGACGAATCCTTGTTCCATTCCAGTAGAATGGACCTGAGAGTAAATGGGGAACAATTGGATCTGGATCCTGGTCGAACTGCAATTTACTATGTTGATGAAAAACCACCTGAATTTTCAATGCAGGGTCTACAAGCCGGTATTATTGCTGTCATTGTGGTTGTGACCCTAGCAGTTATTGCTGGAATCGTTGTGCTGGTGAGTATAGAACTAGTCAACTTTCCCTTGAGGGCATACTCTTCCAAGAAAAGGCGACAGCATGAGAGAGCTACGTTCTGGAACATATTAATGAAACAAAAGCTTCATTTTTTATAATTCGGTATAGTGAACAAATCTCTTGCATCTGGTCCTTTTTTATAAAACAGTCATTTTCTGAAGCAAGAAAGGATACTAATCTGAGAAAAGCTCGTAGCCAAGCCCCTCACAGGTCAGTTACGTGGCCATCAGGCGACAAATGTCCATCAGTTCTCTCGCTGCAAACAGTCTACCAGTCCTGCCAGCGTCAGTGCAAAATCCCTGAACTCCCAAACTATTCAACGAAATGCAACAACAGAACCCAATTAACGTTAGCATAGAAAGGATTGAAAGTGGTAAATATGAAGAGCAACTCTAAACAAAAGATTCGCAGATCGGATTTAGCAGTGCTTCAGCAGAACAAGGTACTACCTGAACAGACAGGGTTTATTTTAGATGTAAGGATGCTCCAGCATTAGAAATCTTAACAATATAGCAGAATTCAGAAATATATTTGATGGTATGTGGGAACTTAGATTTTTGGTTCAATGGAATTATATTTGACTCTCCATCTGGAAGAAAAAAAATGTTGCATTCCTATTTCACCCCACCACGGTGGGCCATATTGCCCACCTGTGTGAATGGCACGTTATGGAGCAGTGCACCCATTTTCAAACCCAAATTCCAGATGGATTATAGTCCAAAATGTTAAAAAATTAGAACAAATACAAAATTAATTTAGGAAATATTTGTACAACCTTGTGGTAAAGGGAACCAAGTAAGGCAAGAAATCTGGAATCCATGAATGAAAAGATATATATTTGACTGAGTTGAAATTAAACATTTTGTATGGCAAAGATACTGTAAAGTGAAAAAATGTCAATGCTCGGTTGGGGGAAAATCTCCATGATACATAAAACTAAAAAGGTTGTTATGCATAATACGTAATTAGTTCTTACAAATTGATGAGAAAATTAAACAGTAGCAAAAGGCATGGATAGATGATTTACAGAAGAAATCCAGATGGGAAATAAGCATGAGAGAATCATAGAAATCAAACTGTTCTGTAGAAACAAAAGCACAGGTTCATAAGAAGCATGGTCAAGGTTATATATTCTGGTGTTGCTAGTAAGGATAAATCTGGAAAACGTCTGTAGGAGAACGGATGAGTGGATTGTGGAATATCCATGGTATGGAGTAAAGTTATTAAAAAGAATGAGTACAATCTATAGTTTTTGATCTGGAAAGGTTCCTGTGATGTGGATACAGGCTGTGCAAAGAGAGAAATGATCCTGTATTATCCCATTTTTTTAGACTGCCCCCCCTTTCCCAAAACTCACGCACATACGTTTTTGTGTATATTTGTATGAGGATGGAACAAAATGTGGAAGGCTGCGTACCAGGCTGTTAGATGTTATTAAAGATTATTCATGGTTTTCTCAGTGCAACTTTTTTTGTTTCACTGGTTGTGTTAGGCTTTTTGTTGTTGTTCCAAAAGATTTTGGTTTAGCAGGGGAGGAGGTCTAGAAAGTTTTTTTGATTTTTTTTTTTTTAAATATAATATTCAGTGTTACATTAGTTTCAGGTGTACAACATAGTGATTCAGCAATTCTATACATTACTCAGTGCACCTCATGATAGGTGTAGGCTTTTTTTTTCTTTTAGTTTAGTAGGGAAATTTTAATTTAAGAAATAACATCTGTGGATAGATTTGTAAGTTAAATTTGTTCAGATAGGAATTATGTCCATTAAAAGCATTTATGTGTCAATTTGGATCAACTTTTTCTTTCGATAGCAGTTCTAAAATAGTAATCATTTTTCTTCCATTCAGGTTATTTCCAGAAAGAACAGAATGGCAAAGTATGAGAAGGCTGAGGTAAATGGATTACTTTATAAAAAGCCCCTTTTTTAATCTCTTACTCCTGATAATCACTATACCTTCCAAGACACTGATGGGACTCAATTATACTGGAGCCCCTTTATAGTGTAGTTCTTAGGGTCTGTCTTTCAATGCTCCCTTACTTACATTCCTTTTTTTTTTTTTTTAAAGATTTTATTTATTGAGAGAGCAAACAGCGGAGGGGGAGGGGGAGGAGCAGAGGGAGAAGCAGACTCCCCGCTGAGGGGAGACAGGACGCGGGGCTCGATCCCAGGACCCTGAGATCATGACGTGAACCAAAAGCAGACACTTAACCAGCTGAGCCCCCCAGGCGTCCCTTAAATGCATTCTCTTGCATGAGATCCACAGCAGGCCAGCTGATACTGAGTTCTGTCTCAGAGTAGTGGGATAGGAAGCCTGAGATTTTTGTTTGATGAAGTGTCAACTTTTAGTGGGGTCTTTTAGAGGCATACTCTATAGATTCACGTTAGAGAAACTCCATGGGACTGAAGACCTGATTCACTGTCTCTATGCCAGTGAAATCATCATTAAAAAAGACCTTAGTTTATGTCCTAGTGGGTCAGTTGCATGCTAACTAGTCATGTACATTAGTGTGGAAACAAACTGTCAGATCGTTAGTGTGTCAGCCACTTGGAATTAGATGTGAAACATACTTGTTCCTGAATCCTGTCAGTAACATTTTCAGTACACCCACCAATTTTTACATATTTATGTATTTACTTGTAATTGTATATGTACTTTTTACTAATATTTTACCAAGAAACACAGAAATGTAAAAGAATATTGAAAACAACCCAATAGAACTAGAAAGTTGTAAATTTTTTTCCCATACCATAGTTGATTATCTGGCTTACCTGGTTTGGTGACCACAGGTCTAGGGGATAGACTCTCCCTGAACTGAAGCATAACAGAAAGGTGGAATGACAATGTACTATATGGTTAAGAGCAATATAGATGTGGGTTTGACAACTTGTTAGCTGGGTAGGCAAGTTATTTAACTTCTTTAAGTCTCCATGTTTGCTTATCTATAAACTGGGGATAATATTACAGACCCGTTATAAGGATTAAACAAGGTAGAGTGTATAAAGTACTGGTCCCATGTGTGCCACATAGTAGAATGTTTGCCAGCGTTGGTAGTTTCCATCATCTTGTCTCAGCTCTGCCCGTAACTAATTGTGTGATCTGGGACAGGTCACCTAATTCTGAACTTCAGTTTCCTCATCTATAAAATTAAAAGATTGATGATAGAAAATAAGATTCTTACTGGATGTAAAAATGGCATACATTTAATAAAGACCTTATCCATTCTTACAGATCTAGCTCACCTGCTACTTCCCCCATCACTTTGGCCATCTTACCTCCAAATAGCAGTTTGGGTCATGCATTCAGTGTGTGCTTCCTTGTAGTACATTTTTTTCTTTTTCCAAATAAGGCTCATAAATGTGGGAGATAATCATCTTGCTTTCCTCTTTTTTTTTTTTTTTTAACTATTTTCAGGATGAACAAAAGGTTGGAAAATTATTTAAAATTTTTTTCTCTTTTTCTTCTATTGCAGATAAAGGAGATGGGTGAGATGCATAGGGAACTCAATGCATAATGACTATAAATTGAAGAGTAACTATAAGAAGGGAAATTAGCAGATTGCAAGTGTATGAGCATGGGACAAAGAGATCTTTGAGGACTACTATTTTGTTAGTTAACATCTCCTATTTGTAATAGTGAAACCTGTACTCAATATATAAACAGCTTCAAATTGACTCTACCAATCTTAAAATTTGACCACAGGGTCCTATCTTTGCAGATCTGATATAAAACCCAGAACTTGGACTGCATAGTTAAAGTTTTTTATGCCTAACATTGAGGTGTGTGCCTTAAGTATGCTTCCACAGTAGAGTTTGAATGACGACTGTCTCATCCATTTGTGATTGAAAGCTGCCTATTTACTTTGAGTCTTGTACATATGAACTTTTTTTACAAACTGTGAAATAAAACATTTTAAAACTGAATTTCCTAACTTTGAATCATTGAATCAAATTTCATAGTATACACATAAGGTTAACAGGGTGAAAAATGCTCTGAATGCGAACTACAAATTAGAGTTTTGTATGAGTACTTATAATCACGTGTATTTAATAGAAAATGTATAACCTAAAATATGTAACTTCTAACAGGAAAATCAAACAATTTTATTCTGAATGAATCTAAGTTTCTGTTTTAAACAAATCAGCACTTTGGCCAACACTTAAGCCTTGGGGCGGAACTGATGGAGAATGTTGTAAACCATGAATGCTGTGCTTGGTTGAATTAAAGCACCAGTCATTCAACCTCTTACGTAATGAGTGATTGTAGTACAAACACATTTTACATGAAGTTAAGTATCCTGAAGTATTTTGCTTTCAATAGGAAATTCTTTAAAACATTTTGAAAAGAACAACATTAAAGAAAATGTAAAAGCTAGATTGAACAAAAATTTTTATCCCTTCTGTAGTAGGCAGAATTCTAGGATGGCCCACAAGATTTCTTATCTCTGATGAATATGCCCTATATAATCCCCTCCCCTAGAGTGTGGGTAGGGCCTGTGCATGTGATGAACTGCCACTCCCAAGATGAAGTTACCCTTTATGGCAAAGGCCAGGAGATTTTTAGGTGTAGATGTGATTAAGATCCCTAATAACTCGACTGAATTAAAAGGGAGTTACAAAAGAGTGCCCAAAGGTAGGAGACAAGAAGTAGAAACTGTAGATGTGTTCTCCTGTTAGCCTTAAAGCAAACTGCCATGTTGTGGGAAGGGTCACCTACCAGCAAACCCCAGGCTGGCTGAGGGGAGGGCCTCAGTCCCACAACCTCAAGAACTGAATTCTGCCAACAACGAGGGAACTTGGAAAAGGACCCCAGCTCCAGGTGAGATCACAGCCCTGGCCAACATCACTGTAATCTCGAGACCCTGAGAAAAGGATCCACTTACGTAATGCCTAGGCTCCTGACCCATGGGAACTGAGATAATAAAGGTTTATGGTCATCAGATGCTAACTTTGTGGTAATTTGTTAGGCAGCAATAGAAATTGATACAGCTAGTAGGAAGTAAAGAGAATGGGAATAGATAACAAGGAGCAGCCATGACCCCTAGGGCTGAGAGAGCACCCAAGGAAGAGCTCTACTTTCCTAAACCCCACTCCCTGGGCTGAGATCCGGACCTTGTGGGAGGGCACCGGGGCTCCCTGAAGAGCAGGGAAGTGGCAGTGAGGCTGCACTGGAGGGGCTCAGCTGAAAACCTGCTGGCTAGGACAGGAGTCCTCAAACTACAGCCTGGCCCACCACCTGTTTTTACATAGTCTGGGAGGTAAGAATGGTTTTGCACTTTTAAATGTTTGAAAAGAATGTTCCCTGGTATGTGCAAGTTACATGACACAAAAATGTCAGTGTCTATTAACAAAGTTCTGTTGGAGCACAGCTGCGCTCATTTATTGTGTGGCTGTTTTGCGCTACAGCGAGAAGAGTTGAGTAGTGTCAGACCCCATGGCTGGCGCAACCTAAAATACTCATCCTGGTCCTTTACAGAATGAGCTTGTGACCCTTGCTGTAGGGTGCTGGGAAAAGCTGTTCATGAGGAGGCGTCCTCCCAGACACCAAAGGCCCTCCATAAAGCTGCCTTCTATAATTTGGGTGTGGGAGCAGGTACTCCGGGAAGCTGCTGACTACTGTCCCCTGCAGGAGCAGCCGTGTGCTGGAGAAGCCATGAGGGCTGTGCACTGGGGAAATAGCAGGTGTTGCAAGGGGAGCGAACTACTCTTTCTTCTTGCACGGTCTGTCCTGCGCCCTCCACTGACAAAGCTTCAGGTGCATTTTTACAGAGCAGGCGAAAAGAGTGAATTTGCAGGTAAGAGGCAATAAATCGATAAGGACACGTTCTTCAACTCCATGCCCTCAAGTTTCTGTCCTATCTCTTCTGAAGACAACACTGACCTACCAATTGACAATGGCCCTTTTTCCCCAGTGTTTAATCATGTGATCTCTCCACAGCTTATCATGATGACTCTCCCATGTCCTACCCCAGTATGTTGTTTACAGATTTTCTTCTTTGGCATAGCTGGCATTAGTCTCCCATGATTGTTTCCCTCTTCCACTGACTCTGAAACACTGATGTTCTCAGGATTTGGCCTTATTAATATTTTCTACTACTGTGGATATAGTATTACTAAAAATTGTGCCTTTTCTTCTGTTAATCTGCCTTCTGTCAGTTTAATTCACATACTCCCAGGAACTGAACCTAAGAGGGTAGAGGAAAGTTTGTCCTCTACAAATAAAACACTTCTGTAGATACAACATAATTTCATAACTCTTTTCCGTCATCCTAAAACATGCCCCCAAACTCCTCTAAAAATTCCCACTGACCTCCCTAACAAACTACCATTCCTTTGTCCTTTCTTATCAAACTTTTATTTTTTTTTAATTTTAATTCCAGTATAGTTCACATACAGTGTTATATTAGTTTCAGGAGTACTATAATTCTGTACATTACTCTGCTCACCACAATAAATGTACTCTTTATTTTTATGTAATCTCCACACCGAACGTGGGGCTCAAACTCACAACTCTGAGATCAAGAGCCACACACTCTTCCAACTGAGCCAGCCAGGTGTCCCATTTCTTGTGTTTTTTATTTTAGCCATTCTGACAGGTGTGAGATGATATCTGATTGTTTTGATTTGCATTTATCTGATGATAAGTGATGTTGAGTATCATTTCCTATGTCTGTTGGCCATCTGTATGTCTTCTTTGGAGAAATAAATGTCTGTTCATGTCTTCTGCCCATTTTTAAATTGGATTGTTTGGTTTTCTGGTGTTGAGTTATATAAGTTCTCTATATATTTTGGATACTAACCCTTTACTGGATATCATTTGCAAATATCTTCTCCTATTCAGTAGGCTGTCTTTTAGTTTTGTTGATAGTTTCCTTTGCTGTGCAGAAGCTTTTTATTTTGAGGTATAGTCCCAATAGTTTATTTTTGCTTTTGTTTACCTTGCCTGAGGAGACACTTCTAGAAAAATGTTATTACAGCTGATGTCGGAGAAATTACTGCTTGTGCTCTCTTCTGGAATTTTTATGGTTTCAGGTCTCATATTTAGGTTCTTAATCCATCTTGAGTTATTTTTGTGTATGGTGTAAGAAATTGGTCCAGTTTCATTCTTTTGCATATAGCTGTCCAATTTTCCCAATACCATTTGTTGAAGCGACTGTCTTTTTCTCATTGGATATTCTTGCCTCCTTTGTCGAAGATTGACTATATAATTATGGGTTTATTTCTGGACTTTCTATTCTGTTCCACAGATCTATGTGTATTTTTGTGCTAGTACCATACTGTTTTGATTACTATAGCTTTGTAGTATAACTTGAAATCTGGAATTGTGATACCTCCAGCTTTGTTTTTCTTTTTCAAGATTGCTTTGGCTATTCAGGGTCTTTTGTGGTTATATACAAATTTTAGGATTGTTTATTGTAGTTCTGTGAAAAATGATGTTGGTATTTTGATAGGGATTGCATTAAATCTGTAGATTGCTTTGGGTAGTATGGACATTTTAACAATATTTGTTCTTCCAATCCATGAACATGGAATATCCTTCCATTTGTGTTATCTTGAATTTCTTTCATCAGTGTTTGATAGCTTTTTTAAAAAAAGGTTTTATTTACTTATTTATTTGAGAGAGAAGGAGAGAGAGTGAGGGAGCAAGCATGAGCAGGAGGGGCAGAGGGAGATAGAGAATCTCAAGCAGACTCTATGCTGAGTGGTGTCCGACAAGGAGCTCAGTCTCATGACCCTGAGATCATGACCTGAGCTGAAACCAAGGGTCAGACACTTAACCAACTGAACCACCCAGGTGCCCCCATTCCTTGATAGTTTTTAAAGTATGGGTCTTTCACCTCTTTGGTTAGGTTTATTTCTAAGTATTTTATTATTTTTGGTGTAATTATAAATGGGATTGGTTTCTTAATTTCTCTTTCTGCTGCTTTATTATTAGTACATAGAAATGCAATGGATTTATGTACATTGATTTTGTATCCTACAACCTTACTGAATTAATTTATCAGTTCTAGTAGTTATTTTTGGTGGGGTCTTTAGGGTTTTCTATATGTAGTATTATGCCATCTGCAAATAGTGAAAGTTTTATTTCTTCCTTACCAATTTTGATGCCTTTTATTCCTTTTTCTTGTCCACTTGCTGTGGCTGGGACTTCTAGTGAGGGAATAAAAGTGGTGAGAGTGGACATCCTTGTCTTGTTCCTGACCTTAGGGGAAAAGCTCTCAGTTTTTCACCATTGAGTATGATGTTAGCTATGGGTTTTTTCATATGTGGCCTTTATTGTGTTGAGGTATGTTCCCTCTAAACCTACTTTGTTGAGGGTTTGTATCATGGAATGGATGTTGTACTTTGTCAAACATTTTATCATGCATCTATTCAAATGATCACATGGTTCCTACCCTTTCTCTTATTGATGTGATATATCATGTTGAGTGATTTGCAAATATTGAACCACTCTTGCATCCCAAGAATAAATCCACTTGATCATGGTGAATGATTTTTTTTTGAAGATTTTATTTATTTATTTATTTTCCAGAGAGAGAGAGAGCGAGCACAAGCAGGGTGAGTGGCAGGCAGAGGGAGAAGCAGGTTCCCTGCTGAGCAGGGAGCCTGATGTGGTACTCGATCCCAGGACCCTGGGTTCATGACCCGAGCCAAAGGCAGATGCTTAACTGAGCCACCCAGGTGTCTTGAATGAATTTTTTAAATGTATTGTTGCATTCTGTTTGCTAGTATTTTGTTGAGGATTTTTTGCATCTATGTTCATCAGAGATACTGGCCTCTAGTTCTCTTTTTTGTAGTGCCTTTATCTGGTTTTGGTTTCTGGGTAATGCTGGCCTCATAGAATGTATTTGGAAGTTTTCCTTCCTCTTCTACTTTTTGGAATAGTTTGAGAAGAATAGGTATTAACTCTTTAAATGTTTTGTAGAATTCACCTGTGAAACTGTATGGTTCTGGACTTTTATTTGTTGGGAGAGTTTTTTTGTTTTGTTTTGTTTTTTAATGTAGGCTCCACATCCAGTGTAAAGCTTTAATTCAAACCCTGAGATCAAGAGTCACATGCTCTGCTCACTGAGCCAGCCAGGTGCCCATGTTGGGAGTTTTTGATTACTGATTCAATTTCATTGCTGGTAATCAGTCTGTTCAAATTTTCTATCTCGTCCTGATTCAGTCTGGGGAGGTTATATATTTCTAGGAATTTATCTATTTCTTTTAGGTTGTCCAATTTGCTGGCATATAATTTTTCATAATATTCTCTTATAATCCTTTGTATTTCTGTGGTGTCAGTTATTTCTCCTCTCTCATTTCTGATTTTGTTTGTTATCTTTCTTTTTCTGATGAGTCTGGCTAATGGTTTATCAATTTTGTTGATCTTTTCATAGAACTAGCTCTTGGTTTCATTAATCCATTCTATTGTTTTTTTCAGTTTCCATTTCATTTATTTCTGCTCTAATCTTTATTATTTCCTCCCTTCTCCTGGTTTTAGGTTTTGTTTGTTCTTTTTTTTTTTTTTCTAGCTCCACTAGGTGTAAGGTTAGGTTGTTTGAGATTTTTCTTGCTTCTTGTGATAGGCTTGTATTGCTATAAATATCCCTCTTAGACATCTTTGGCTGCATCCTAAAGATTTTGTACCATTGTGTTTTCATTTCTATTTGTCTCTATGTATTTTTTGGTTTCCTCTTTGATTTCTTGATTTCATTGTTTAGTAGTATGTTATTTACCCTCCTTGTATTTGTCCTCTTTCCAGATTTTTTCCTTGTGGTTGATTTCTAGTTTCATGGTATTGTGGTCAGAAAAGATGCATGGGGGGCACCTGGGTGGCTCAGTTGGTTAAGCAGCTGCCTTTGGATCTTAGGGGCCTGGGATTGAGCCCCACATCGGGCTCCCTGCTCAGCGAGGACTCTGCTTCTCCCTCTGCCCCTCATCCCACTCATGCTCTCTCTCTCTCTCTCTCTCTCAAATAAATAAAATCTTAAAGATGCATGGTATGACTTCAATCTTCTTGAATTTGTTGAGTTTGTTTTGTGGCCTAATATTTGATCTACTTTGGAAAATGTTCCATGTTCACTTAAAAAGAATATGTATTCTGCTGTTTTAGGTTGGAATGTTCTGAATATATCTGTTAAATCCATCTGGTCCAATGTGTCATTCAAAGCCACTGTTTCCTTGTTGATTTTCGTGTGAATGATCAGTCTATTGATGTAAGTGGGGTGTTAAAGTCCACTACTATTGTATTACTATCAATTACTTCCTTTATGTTTGTTATTAGACTATTAAGTACTTTATGTATTTGGGTAATACATAAAGTTGGGTGCATAAATGTGTATAATTTTTATATCTTCTTGGATTGTTCTGTTTATGATTATATAATGTCCTTCTTTGTCCCCTGTTGTAGTCTTTGTTTTAAAGTCTATTTTGTCCAGTATAAGTATTGCTACCCTGGCTTTCTTTTCACTTCTATTTGCATAACAAATGCATCTCCCTCCCTTCACTTTCAATCTGCACGTGTCTTTAGATTTCCGATGAGTCCCTTGTAGACAGCATATACATAGGCCTTACTTTTTTTAAAAAGATTTTATTTATTGGGACGCATGGGTGGCTCAGTCAGTTAAGCGTCTGCCTTCGGCTCAGGTCATGATCCTGGGATCCTAGAATCAGTCCTGCATCAGGTTCCTTGCTCAGCTGTTTACAAAAGATTACAAAATATAAAGATTTTGTTTATTTATTTTATAGAGAGAGATGGAGAGACATGCAGGAGGTGGGGGTGGGGAAGGGGCAGAGGGAGAGAAGGAGAGAATCCCAAGCAGACTCTGCACTGAGCATGGAACCTAACACTGGGCTTGATCCCATGACTCGGAGACCATGACCTAAGCAGAAATCAAGAGTCAGACACTTAACCGACTGAGCTACCCAGATGCTCCAAGATTACAAAATATTTTCAAAGCTATTACCTCCTTTAATCCTCACATCAACCCTGGAGGTAGATATTATTATTACCATGCTGCCTCCCTCTGAACTATTTAGAATGTGAACTAGGAAAGGGGAGAGATGAGATGACACTCAAAGCCAAGTTATATAGAAGCAGTTATTGTGAGCCATAGTTCATTCATTTACAAACATTTCCTGCACACCCAATAGGTGCCAGGCCTTATGGTATACACAACGTGGGAAACAAAGGCAGAGGGAAACGGAGATAAAATTAAACGTCCTTATAACCTGCAGTCCATTGACAGATGCTTGAGATAGACAGATTATAACATTCCTCCAGGATCCTGAGTCTTCTTTAGCATATGAAAATTCTTTTGGAACTTCCCTTCTCTTTACTCCCTTCAGCCCCGAGGTATATAATCAGTTGCCCCGCACAATCCCTCTTTCTGCCCACGGGTCCTGTCCCATGCTTTCATAAAACCACCTTTTTGCACTGAAGACGGCTCAAGAATTCTTTCTTGGCTGTCAGCTCCAGACCCCACCAACACACCAACATTTTAAAAAATGACATCACACAGATGGTTAAGCATACAGAATCTGGAGCAAGACAGAACTCTAGCTCTACCACTTACTACCAACTCTGTAATCTTGGGCAAGTTCTTCACATCTCCAAGTTTCAATTTCTTCATTGTCGAATAAGAATAACAATAGTACCTAATACCAAGAGTTTTGAAAATTGAAACAGTAAACACATGTAAAACAAAGGAAAACACCTGACAGTCCATGAATGCTGATGAAGAGTAGCCATTATAATTAACTATAAACACCCATTGGTGTCCTCTCCAAGTGCTTAGTCCAAGAGGTGAACAGGTATCTCTAAAACAATGCAGTGAATAGTTATAATATGAATATGAATAAGGTGGTACTCCAGAAGATAATGCAACTAATTATACCTGTGGAAACTGGACAGGTTTGACTGAGGAGACATTTGGGCCTGGAAGACAGAATGATAACTAGCAGTTTGCTAGACAAAGAGCAGGAAAGGGCCATTCCAGAAGAGGGCCAAGTTTGTGTTGGAGCCACCTGTTGAAAGGGAAGGGGAATTTATTTTAATTATAATTATTATCTTTCAGTAAGCTCTCGGCCCAGCATGGGGCTTGAACTCAGGACCGGAGATCAATAGTCTTATGCTCTATGGACTGAGCCAGCCAGGTGCCAGGGAAGGGGAATTTACTGGCCCAGATCCCAGAGCTGCAGTGAGAGGCTAGAAGTACTGCAGGCTGCGGGAGCTGTAAGTCTGTTGCAAAGTAGTCTGCAGTTGGATGATCCACTTCCTCTGCTTCCCAAGGTATTTGAATTTTAACTTGCAGGCCAGTGGTTTCAGAACTGAGCTGATTGTCAGGACTACCCAAGGAGGTTTTTAAAAACATCCCAACACCCCACCCTCAGAAATTCCAAGCCTTTATATGTGGGTGGGGCCCAGGAATACCTTTGAAAAGCCCCCCAGGGTAATTCTGCAGCTGAGTCCAGGTTGCGGCTGCTTCCATGGGCTAAGGGTGAGCTTAACAGGAGCGCACAATACCATTCCTAAGGCAGCTAACTGCAGGACACATCCTGACCTGCAGGTTTTTGCTCAATATTAAAAAAAAATTTCATCCTACCTTTGTTTTTCACCTGAACAGTTATCTTCTAACGGTTTACTTACTATACATTTACTTACTGTATCATCTGAATTCATTCACTAGAATGCAAACTGAACATTACTAGTGATCCTCAGATTCTAGAAGAGGCTGGCACATAGAAGGCCATATAAATGTTTTTGAATGTGGGCTCCTGGGTGGTTCATTCGTTAAGCATCTGCCTTCAGCTCAGGTCATGATCCCCGCGTCCTGGGATCGAGGCCCACATCAGGCTTCCTGCTCTGCCCGAGGCCTGAGTCTTCCTCTCCCACTCGCCCTGCTTGTGTTCCCTCTCTCTCTGTCAAATAAATAAAAATCTTTTTAAAAAATGTTTTTGAATGAGTCAGAGTGGAGGAAACGAGAATGTGGCTAGTACAGAGCAATAAGGAGGTTATGGAAAAACCTATAATCTTGATGTTGGCAGTTGGTTAAAAAGGAAAAGGAAAGGCTGTTAGGGAGAGAGGCAGTTTTATTTAATTCCAGTATTAACGTACAGTGTTATGTTACTTACAGGGGTACAATATAGTGATTCAACGATTGTATACATTACTCAGTGCTCAGAGAGGAGGTGAAGTTTTAAAAAAAATGTAGTGATGGGGGAAAAGGCTGGTTTTTCCTTGTTCTCGCGGTTCTTTCTGATTTCACTCTCATGCTTCCGAGTACTAAACTCAAAACCGCCAGAGCGGCCCACCTGGCCGCCTTCCTTAACTACCTCTCCACCCGGATTCCACGCGAGCGCGGCAGAAACACCTGGACCTGAAATCTTTTAAGGATGGCCGTCTGCCAGGGTCGGCGCGCGACCTAGGTTTACGCGTGCGCAGTAGACAGAATTACCAGCGTGCGCGGGAAGCTGGGCCGCGTCCGCCTATGATTGGCTGCCGCGGCGGACTCCCACCCACCGAAACGCAGCGGTGGTTGTGATTGGGTGTCTCAGCAAAGGCCGGACGCCGCACGGGAGGGAGGGAAGGGAGGCGGGAAACAGCTTAGGGGGGTCGCGCAGTTCCTTCTGGCAGGCGGTGAAGAGGTTCCGAAATGGCGGTGCAGCCGAAGGAAACGCTGCAGCTGGAGAGCGCGGCCGAGGTCGGCTTCGTGCGCTTCTTCCAGGCCATGCCGGAGAAGCCGACCACCACGGTGCGCCTCTTCGACCGGGGCGACTTCTACACGGCGCACCACGAGGACGCGCTGCTGGCTGCCCGAGAAGTGTTCAAGACCCAGGGGGTAGTCAAGTACATA
The DNA here is from genome assembly GCF_964656455.1 of Halichoerus grypus. Classification (NCBI taxonomy): domain Eukaryota; kingdom Metazoa; phylum Chordata; class Mammalia; order Carnivora; family Phocidae; genus Halichoerus; species Halichoerus grypus. The sequence continues at coordinate 71,087,618 of NC_135721.1, read as the reverse complement.
GGGCCGGCAGGTGAGGGCCAGGACGGCGTGGGCGCCCCTCAGGCCGCGGGCGGCGAGCGGGCTCTCGGGCGAGGAGGCACGGGGGCGGGGACGTCGGTGCCTCCCAGGGATGGCGCTTTCGCCGGCCGCTGCCTGGCCAAGTGGGGCGCCATCCGCCCCTGCCCTGCCCCCGCCCTGAGTGTGTCCCTCTGCAGCGGCCCCAGACCTGAACTAACAACGGACACGGAGGGAGCGTCCACCCTGGCAGGCGTTTTAATACACTGTTCTTTTTCATTGCACAGCAGTCGCGTGGGTGTCGCCCGCGGCCCCGCCTTGGCCCTGTAGATCTCCCCCGCAAACTCCGGTCCGCGAGTGAGATTTAAAATAGGGGGTTTGGGAGATCATTTCATGTCACCAATGTGGTTTTGCCCACACTCCACTTAACACCTCTGGTTCAGTGTGGGGATCTGGAACGGGTTGCTGTTAGACCTCGGACTTGGAGCCAAATTTCTTGGATTCACGTCGCGGCGCCTCCACTTAATAGCTGTGTGACTTTGGGCTACTAACGTATGTCTTTGCCTCAGCTCGGCATTGCGTGCCCTCCGTAATCCGACCCCATCTCCCCCGCATCATCTCTCCCTGTAAGGCTACAAACTTCTCACCCTATGTGAGCTAGATGTTCTAGATGTTTTATGTTGATTGCTTTACTCCCCGGCATCGTTGTGATGATGGAAAGAGCATTCTGGGGGGAGTGAGGAGTCGTGGGTTCTAGTCCTGCCTTTGCCACATGCAGGTGGAATGTTAATATTTCATTCATCAGACAAAAATTTGTTGAGTGCTGCTGTGTCAGGGTTATGGACACTGGGAAAGACAGTATCCCTGCCTTCACAGAGCTCACTCTAGTGGAGAGCAAGGCAGAAATAATCAATAATTGAAGGTGAAGAACTGTGGAGGTGTGCACCATAGCAAGTTGTTGAAGAGGCATAGAAACAGGAATGGCAACAATTGGAGACCACAGAAGAAGCATTGGATGAGAAGCTAAATTCCACTTGAGTCTTGAAGGACTAGACGTTTGCTGGGGAGAGGGCCTGAAAGGGGGCAGATTGGTGTCTATGGAGCAGAGAACCTGGAGGAGGGTAGCCCAGGTGGGTGGGGTCAGAGGATGAAAGACTTTTTGTTGTTGTTGTACTGAGTTGAAATTTTATGCTGTAGGCCCAGAGGTTGGATGACAAGGTGGAGTGGTGTGTTGGATGTTTGGCTGTAAGATGGGGGTTGGGTTAGAAGGGGCAAGAGGAGAGAGATTAGGATCAGTGAAGACTAGCCAGAAATAGTGAGGGATGGCTTCATAGTTAATGATGGTCTAAGTTCCTTTCCAGTTTTAAACTTATTCAAGGCTAGTGCACTTAGCTCTCCTATTTTTGTATTATGCAGTTTAGAATAACTTAAGCATTTAAAATGATGTAAAAAGTTATAAACGTCCTTGTATGTTTGTGTAAATTGAATCACTGATTTTTCTAAGCACCTGTTAATGATTCTAATGCTTTTATTTTTCTAATTTAGATTACGAAAGGAGTAATGGATGCTAAGCATTACAGCCATTTATTGGGAAGGAAATTTAGTATGAATATCCAGAATCTTCTATACTGGAGTATAGACTTTTAAAAAAAAATTTTCCTTTCATTGCTCTTGAAGGTTAAAATGTAGGTGTTTACTGGGCACATTTCTAAGAATAATCTAGACAGTCACCTCCTATTCATGTTGAGAATAGTGTTAAGGGTGAATTTAACTTTTCAGAGATTAGCAAGTAAATGTGAGTTATTCCTAAGCATGTAGTTCTTAGGGTAGACGTTTATGCCAAACACACATTTTAGGTAAACGATTGTCCTAATATGTGTTTGGGTAGGATAATAACAGTAAAATTTTTTTTTTTTCAGATTTTATTTATTCATTTGAGAGAGAGCACAAGCAGGGGGAGAAGCAGAGGGAGAGGGAGAAGCAGACTCCCCCGCTGAGCTGGGAGCCCAACATGGGGCTGGATCCCAGGACCTGGAGATCATGACTTGAGCCGAAGGCAGACACTTAACCATCTGAGCCACCCAGTTGCCCTGGATAATAACAGTTATAAAAAGATTGATCATTTGTTACTAGAAATTGGCTGAAATAAGTGAAAGAAGGAGGGACTCAAAAATGTCCCGGGGATTCCCAAAGTGGGTGTCTTGAAGTTTTCACTGTGCAAGGTGCAGTGTAACTGAGCATCTTTTTAAATAATGTAAGGCTGCCCATACTTGTTTCTTGGGAGGAATTTTCCTTCATTTTATTATTATACCATTTAGGTAAAGGGTTAACAAAACCTTTTCCTATGCTTCTCTATTCCACCTGGAAACCATGATCAAGTTAAGAAGGTTAGTTAGGTTTCTAGGCAGCATTGCTTATTGCAGAAATGACCCTAGATTGGTAAATTATATCTGGACTGTAGCGCCCGATGAACTATAAATACCTGATGAGGATCCCATGCACTTGCACTTGAGGCAAATCTCGGAGCCTATGACCTTTCCAGCATTCTTTAGCATTCAAACTTGTCTCTGACTATAGAAAGCAGAAATTGTTAGAACTCCCTCAATTTTCCTGCCCTCAAACCTATACTTTTTTTTTTTTAATATAACTGGTTTGTTGAGGTATTATTCACATAAAATATGATTCACACATTTATTTATTTTTGATTCACACATATAAAGTATACATTTCAGTGTTTTGTTTTATAATTCAGGGGTTTTTAGTATATTCACAAAGTTAAGCAACCATCATCACAGTACATCTTTTTTTTTTTTTTTAAGATTTTATTTATTTATTTGAGAGAGAGAGAGCATGAGAGGGGGGAGGGTCAGAGGGAGAAGCAGACTCCCTCCTCAGCAGGGAGCCTGATGTAGGACTCGATCCCGGGACTCCAGGATCATGACCTGAGCCACCAGGCGCCCCATTTTTTTTTTTTTAAAGTAGGCTCCATGCCCAGTGTAGAGCCCAACATGGGGCTTGAACTCAACGACCCTGAGATCAAGACCTGAGCTGAGCTAAGATTTGGACACTCAACTGACTGAGCCACCCAGGTGCCCCACCACAGTGCATCTTATTTATTTATTTTTATTTTTTTTTTTAAGTAATCTCTATACCCAACATGGGGCTCGACCTCGACCCTGAGATCAAGAGTTGGATGGATGCTCTACTGACTGAGCCAGCCAGGTGCCCCCACAGTAAATTTTTTTTTTTTTTTTTTTTAAGATTTTTTATTTATTTATTTGAGAGAGAGAGAATGAGAGAGAGCAAGCACATGAGAGGGGGGAGGGTCAGAGGGAGAAGCAGACTCCCTGCCGAGCAGGGAGCCCGATGCGGGACTCGATCCAGGGACTCCAGGATCATGACCTGAGCCGAAGGCAGTCGCTTAACCAACTGAGCCACCCAGGCGCCCCCCCACAGTAAATTTTTAAAACATTTTTGTCCTCAAAAGAAACCATGTACCCATTAGCAGTCACACACACACACACACACACACCCCCACACCCACCCACCCACACCCACACCCCAGTTCTCCCAATGCTAGGCAACCACTAACCTGCCATCTCTCTAGATTTGCTTATTCTGGACATTTCATAAAAATGGAATCATAAGGGTGCCTGGATGGCTCAGTTTGTTAAGCATCTGCCTTCGGCTCAGGTCATGATCCCAGGGTCTTGGAATCGAGTCCCACATTGGGCTCCCTGCTCAGCGGGAAGTATGCTTCTCCCTCTCCCTCTGCCCCTCCCCCTGCTCATGTGTGCATGCGTGCGCTCTCTCTCTCAAATAAATAAAATTTAAAAAAAAAATGGAATCATAAAATATGTGGTCTTTCATGACTGGCTTCTTTCACTTTTCAAGATTTCTCTCTGCTATCAGTACTTTATTCCTTTTTATTGCCAAATAATATTCTATTGTATGGATATACCATATCTTGGTTTTATCCATTTTCCAGTTCACAGACATTTGGGTTATTTCCTGAACCTATACTTTTTAATTTCATCTGTACCCATTCTTTCCTCCCTATTGTGTCAGTGAAGAGATGAGCCTTTTGCTTTGGTCTGGATCCCAATCCCGTCTTCTCAGAGGTAGCTTTCTGTTTTCTCTATCTGGCTCATTCTATTTGCATTTAGACTTATCTTTTTAGCTACTTTTAATCTTCAACTTCTAGTGCTCACAGTGTTATAAAAAAGCCCTGTGAGTTGGGTTAGTACCTAGCTCCAATTTATAAATAAGGAATGTGAGTCACTGAAAAAGAAAGTTACTTAGTTTGTGCATCTTTTGTTGTCAAAACTCAACTTAGAAAGCATCTCCCTTTGGAAGCCTTTGTTGATTCCCATGTTAAGACTGCCTGGTTAGCTGCCCTGCCCCTCTTAGGTAGTCCCTGCTCTTGGATCTTCTCCTTACCTTAGACACAGCATTTATTCTACCTATTGCCTGTCTATCCCAATAGACTGAAAGCTCTTAGAGAGCAGGATCTATGTTTTAACTAATGTCTGCCTCTGAACCCTAGCCCCTGGGACAACGTCCACATGTAGCAGGCACATGGTAATTGTCAGGTGAATGAGGTTGGGGTCTCCAAATTATTCTTGAAGAGAAGAATCTTGTACGAACCTGAGGCTATTCCTTCTGCTGTACCCCAGGTGGAGGCTGGGTAGCTTTCTGTTCCTGTTCCCCTTATTTCACACCAGGAGGTCAGGTTTACTTCCTAGCTGGTTAGACAAAGCCTACAATGCCAGTCTCTTCACCAGCAACATAGAGTAGCTATACTTTAGGTGCTTGTCAGTAAATAAGACTTAATGCACTGCCACCCAGTATGTCACAGAAACTCCTTTGAGAGAAATAGTATCTTTGGAGGATAACCTTGGCAGCTGGGCAGCCTGATTGTACATTAGCAATGGAGATAGGGGAGGCCATGGAGGGAGGGGAATCACCTCATTTGTCTCTTCACCCCACCCACTCTTAAGAAATCACCACTGTTATGAATCTGTGTTCCTGTTGAAAGCGTCAGTATTAAAGAGACCAGATTGCTCTGGATTCTTCTATCTAGAACCAGGTAGATAACATTGATGTGCAAAGTAGTTGGGTATAAGAGGGAGTGGTGGGCCTTGTGGATCTGAGAGTGCTTGTTCATCCTGTGATGGCATTCAATTTCAGGTGCTTTAAAAACCCTATGCTGTCAAGACTGTTCTCCAGGCACATCCTACTTGTTTAATGACTTAAGAGCTATTTCAGAATTTTGCCAGACTAATGTTTTTTTTTCCCTCTCAGATTTGTTTTTGCTGAGTTGGACTTTACATTTTGCCTTTTAATTTAAAGGATGATATGAAAAACAGTGGGGTTTTTTTGTTTTCTTTTTTTAAAGATTTTATTTATTTATTTGATGGAGAGAGACACAGCGAGAGAGGGAACACAAGCAGGGGGAGTGGGAAAGGGAGAAGCAAGTTTCTCGCGGAGCAGGGAGCCCGATGCGGGGCTCGATCCCAGGACCCTGGGATCATGACCTGAGCCGAAGGTAGACGCTTAACAACTGAGCCACCCAGGTGCCCCTGAAAAACAGTGTTTTTGAACTCTTGTGTTTACTGGAAGTTGCTGGTAATACAGTGGCGTTTATCAGTGCCTTTAGGAGAAATTCTTCTCTGATTTTGTATTAACTCTAGTTTGCTGCTTTCCTTTTCTTTTCTTTTTCTTTTTTTTTTTTAAAGATTTTATTTGTTAGAGAGACCCTGCACTAGCAGGGGTAAGGGGCAGAGGGAGAGAGAGAGAATCTAAAGTGGACTCCACACAGAACCCAGCTTGGGGCTTGATCTCACAACCATGAGATCATGGCCTCAGCCAAAACCAAGAGTTGGAAACTTAACTGACTGAGCCACCCAGGTGCCTCTGCTGCTTTTCTTGAGCAAGTTTTTTTTCCCTTCATTTTTATTTTTATGACGTCTTTATAATGAATAATGTTACTCATGTCGAATTCAACTGGATGGATTGGTAGGGTGACCGGTCATTCTGATTTGCTTGGGACCAAGGGGGCTCCTGGAACATTGGACTTTGAGTATTAAAACTAAGAGAGGCTCGGGCAAAATGGGATGAGTGCTAGGCAAAACCAGGAAATTATTTATTAATTAATTATTTTTAAAGATTTTATTTATTTGACAGAGAGGGAGAGAGCACAAGCAGGGGGAGCGGCAGGCAGAGGAGAAGCAGGCTTCCCGCTGAGCAGGGAGCCTGATGTGGGGCTTGATCCCAGGACCCTGGGATCATGACCGGAGCCGAAAGTAGACACGTAACCTACTGACCACCCAGGCGCCCCCAAACCAGGAAATAATTTAGATAGGGCCGACCATTCCACTCAGGTTCTGATCCTAAGTGAGTGTTAGTTGGGAGATAGAAGTCTGTTGCAGGCTGGAGGCCTTCGGTCTCGCACATGCCTCTGAGAATGTGAGTACAGGCCTTGTTGAATGGGATTCTAGAGTAAACATAATTTTCATATAGCTTGCTTTCTAAATGCAAGCTAAAAAAATAAAAAAAGCTAAAAAAAATGCAAGCTAAAGAAACAGCAGTCTATTCAAGTTTCTAAGAAAATGACTGTTAAACATACTGAGTTGAAAACTGGTGGCCTACATAGTGTTTTGCTCTAAGTTTGAACTGATTGCCTGTATTTTAAAGATTGGGAGATTTCAGGGAAAAAATTCATATTTTGAGCTGCTTCTGAAAAATCTGCACAGTTGAAAACTCGGGGTGTAAATATCCCTGCAGTTCAGCAGTGGGTTTGGAGCTGAGTGGCTGCTCTCTCTGACATAGTCTAGATTCCTCCTTTAACCTGATGTGCTTTCCTTCTTTTGTCACTGTTCCCACCACTCCATATGGTCTCTTTTGAAGCCACTTGTCATGTCAGCTCTGTTGTTGCTCTTCTTTTGGCTTCCTTTGCTTGTTTGGTACCTGCCTGGTCCCTGTAGATACTTGTTTGCCAGTCCTGGGTGAGGTAATGAGGAATGTTCTAGGGAAGAACCTTAGGCAAGATTGGAGCCCTTTTTCAGGGTGTCTGACAGTGGGAATTCTTGCTAGTACTTGTAACTAATGAAAGGGATATTGGAAGTCTCAGCTGTCCTTAGCTGTACAAAACAATTGCCTTATGTCATTTAATTAATCTTTGTGCTTGTTTATGTTTGATATGTGTACTTGGCATGATCTGTTACTAAATTTAGGTTACAGGAGCACCTGGGTGACTCAGTCGTTAAACGTCTGCCTTCGGCTCAGGTCATGATCCCAGGTTCCAGGAATCGAGCCCTGCATCGGGCTCCTTGCTTCGCGGGAAGCCTGCTTCTTCCTTTCCCACTCCCCCTGCTTGTGTTCCCTCTCTCACTGTGTCTCTCTCTGTCAAATAAATAAATAAAATCTTTAAAAAAAAAAAATCAGGTTACATCTTTTTTTTTATTTTTTCAAAGATTTATTTATTTGACAGAGCACGTGAGCACTCACACAGGTAGGCCAAGCAGCAGGCAGAGGGAGAGGGAGAAGCAGACTCCCTGCTGATCAGGGAGCCCGATGTGGGACTCGATCACAGGACCGTGGAATCAAAGGCAGATGCTTAACCACCTGAGCCACCCAGACGCCCCTTAGGTTAAATCTTTAATAAGATCCAGAATTGTCAGCATAATCTACAAGTATCACCTTTATTTTTATTTATTTTAAAATATTTATTAGAGAACAAGCGAGAGCACAAGCAGGGGGAGAGGGAGAAGCAGGCTCTCCCCACTGAGCAGGGAGCCCGATGTGGGGCTGGATCCCAGGACCCTGGGATCATGACCAGAACTGAAGGCAGCTACTTAATTGACTGAGCCACCCAGGAACCCCCAAGTATTACCTTTAAATGAATAATTGGTATTACCTCTCCTGTATGAAAATTGAGTTTTTATTCCATTTGGTGGTATGGGTGATTTTATTAATTTTGTAGGAAATTGATAATTGCAAATCAAAACTAAGGTGGGACACTTCCCTATCTAATAAGAGTTCTTGACCTTGGCACTATTGATATTTTGGACTGAATAATTTGTTGTTGTGAGGGGCTATCCTGTGCATGTTTAACAGCAACTCTGCCTCACCATTAGATTCCATTAGTACTCCCCTTTCCTCCGTCCCCCAGTTGTGACAACCCAAATGTTCCCAGACATTGGCAAATGTCTGCTAGAGAAGCAAGATTGTTCCCAGTTGAGTAGTGATCTAAGATAAAGACCAGAAAGTTTTAAAACTCTTGTTGATTGGATAGGGGAAATAGATGCACTCATACTTATGGATGATAGTATTAATTGCCACAGCCAACCAAGGAGAATAGTCTGGCAATATTTATCAAAATTACTCATATTCTTTGATAATTTCCAGTTTTGGGGCTTTATCTTACAGATGTACTCACATGTTTGGGGAGTGAAGCATGTACAAGATTATTTATGCAGCATTGTTGTAATAGCAGAGACTGGAAACAACCTATATGTCCATCAGTAAGACTAAATTATAGAACATCCTCAGAGCCATTGGAATGTTTGCAGCTGTAAACAGAAAGGAGCTGATTGTACTGATGAACAACCTCCAGAATATATTAAAATTTAAAAAAAGCCAAGATATAGAACAGTGTTTGTAGTATGCACTTACTGATATAAGAGAGGAACAAAGTAATGCTTGTGTGCACAGCTTGTGTTTGGGAATATATTTTATAAACTTGATAGCACTTGGCTGGTGAATTGGATGTGTAGGCTATCGGTGAAAGGGAAGTCTCCTTTGCTGTACTTTTTTGAACCTTTGAATTTTGATCTGTGTTACCTAGAACATTTTGCAGTGAATAATGACTAATTCATTTTTATGGACTTTTTGGAAAAAGTTTAATTCCGTACAAGCACTAATATAGTTACAAGACTTTTATTCAGACTTCTGAGAAACTAATTATAAGAAAGGACAAGTAAGTTTAGCTATATATGTATATATTCATTCTTTTTATCTTTGTATCTTCTTAATTTTTTATTTTGATGTGTAGGTTCCACAGAAGGGGGCCGAGTGGGGTGCTACATCTATACACCTTTTTATACCCTTCAACTGGGATGAGTAATAAGTGCTTGATAAATAGTTTATTGAAGGAATGAATTACTGAGAGAAGAATTTAGCTTTAGGGGAGCCATTGTTTTGAGTACTTGAACACTTACTACTTTAAATCCTCAAATCTGTAACATGTATTTTTAATATTTTTCTTTAGGAACAAAGACTCTGGAGAGTGTTGTGCTTAGTAAAATGAATTTTGAATCTTTTGTAAAAGATCTTCTTCTAGTTCGACAGTATAGAGTTGAAGTTTATAAGAATAGAGCTGGAAATAAGGCCTCAAAGGAGAATGATTGGTATTTGGCATTTAAGGTAATTATCTTCCTCTTTAATTTGGTTATGAGTTTTAAGAGTAGAAAAAATAATGATGTGGGGGAATTCTGTTGTGTGTTTTAATATTTTAATCAGGTTGTGATAATAAAATGTTTTGAGAAATAAATATTCTTTAGCATGTGGTTTTTAAAATCACAGTTTAATAGCAATTTAGAAATTCAGTAAATCCTTATTATGAAAATGTGAGCTTAGTCAGTATCCCTGAAACCTAAATAAAATAGACTTTATATAAAATTGAATACCAGCATTAAACAAAGATTTGATTTTACTGTTTTTAAAGTAGTATCACACAGATTTAGTGTATCCCGAATATCTCATTTATACACATTTGTTTTTTAAGATTAAAAAAAATTTTTTTTTGAAGATTTTATTTATTTCTTTATTTGCAAGAGAGAGACAGCATGAGTGGGAGGGGCAAGAGGGAGAGGGAGAGAGAGAATCTCAAGCAGACTCCACGTTGAGCATGGAGCCAGACGTGGGGCTCTATCCCAGTACCCTTAGATCATGACCTAATCAAGAGTCAGACGCTTAACAGACTGAGCCACCCAGGCACCCTATTTTTATTTTATTTTTAAAGATTTATTTATTTGAGGGGCGCCTGGGTGGCTCAGTCAGTTAAGCGTCTGCCTTCAGCTCAGGCCATGATCCCAGGGTTCTGGGATCGAGCCCCACGTTGGGCTCCTGCTAGTGCTTTCTCCCTATCCCTTTCTCTCTCTCTCTCTCTCTCAAATAAAATCTTTAAAAAAAAAAAAGATTTTTTTATTTGAGAAAGAGCTCGAGAGCAAGTTAGGGGAGGGACAGAGGGAGAGATTTTCAAGCAGACTCCCCACTGAGCAGGAGCCCCAAGGCCAGCTCAATCTCATAACCTTGAGATCATGACCTGAGCAGAAATCAAGAGTCTGGCACTTAACTGGCTAAGCCACCCAGGCACCCCCCCCTTTTTTATTCTCAATTTTTTTTTATTTTTTAAACTTTATTTATTAATTTAAAATAATCTCTGCACCCAACGTGGGGCTTGAATTTACAATCGAGTCACGTGCCAGCCAGGCGCCCCTCATTTGTACACATTTGTAATGTGTTTGTATCTTTGTATGTCCTTTCTCTTCCATTAACTTTATAATTTTTTATAAGTCAGGAACTTTAATGGTGATCATATTTCTTGGTGTCCCTAGAAAGGCTCATTGACATGAATGCTTCTATGCCTTCATGGACATAGTAGTGCTATTTTGTTTTGTATAATGATACCTTCGTTGTTAGTCTGTAAGGTCCTGTGTTTGATGTTCAAATGCAGTGCCTGCAGAGTAGGTTCCCAGTAGTAGGTTCCCAATAATACTGGAATAAATTAATGGTTAGAATGTAGTTGGGGAGGCGAGATTTATTCTCGAAAGGGAGTAAATGTGTGATAAGGGAGACAGTGCTCTGGGCTTATAGTCAGCATATGTTCTTTTCTCAGCTGTCCCTCTGGGTGTCCTTGGCAAATTTCCCAACCTTCTCTTGGATCTGTTTCTCCATAAACAGTAAAATTAGAAGGTTGTTTTTTTTTTTTATGTTTTCCAATTTGAAAATCCTTTGATTTTTTTTTTTTCTTGTGAGGTTTAATAGAATACTTAAACATTTGATCTTGGTACTACCCCAAATATAATTTTTTTTTCTTTTTTAAGATTTATTTATTTATTTGTCAGAGAGAAAGAGAGAAAGAACGCAACAGGGGGAACAGCAGGCAGATGGAGAAACAGGCACCCTGCTGAGCAGGGAGCCCAATGCAGGACTCGTTCCCAGGACCCTGGGACCATGACCGGAGCCGAAGGCAAATGTTTAACCAACTGAGTCACCCAGGCATCCTCAAATATAATCTTCTTCAATCTTTGTTCCATAGTGTGTCCTTCTCCCCCTCCCCACCTTTGTAAATGTAGACATTTACTGAAGATTATATCTGGGTGGGAGAATTTAGCATTTAACATTATAGAGTTTCCTGGGGCTTTTCATTGGTGTTTCCCTGAGAATGGTGGGGCTTTTATTTAGAGTTTTAGCCTATGTCTTGAAAGATTTTAGTAGAAAATTGAGGGTACCACAAAGTGATGTTTTCTATCTCATTCTTCACAGAACTCAGTAACACCAAAATGTGGAATCCTAAGTTTAAGAGATTACCTTATCAGCCCATCACACCTCACTCTGACATATCAGAATCCTTCAAGATGAATTCTCCTTAACCCCTACCTTTTACATTGGGGACATTTTTTTCAAATATTTATTTTTATCAGATTAAAAAGGTGGTATCTTCATCCTGACATGTTAAGTTCAGATCTAAAACTGCAAAAACTGATTTATCATTACATTTTTTAGCTTATTGATTCTGTGATAAAGTTTAGTGATATTTAAAATAGTTGATCTCTATGATTGGTTTTTTTCTCATGTTCTCAGTGGTATGTTCAGAGCAGGAAAAGATCTTGGATACCATTTAATTCACAGGTTACCAGTCTTAATCATTTTCAAGCACCCTCAAGAACCCAATTTTATTAGCTACTGGTTCCCTTTTGAGAGTTTTTTAAAGGTGTGCTTCATAATCTGTGCAAATCCAAAGTATATACGTAAAAGTACGATGTTTACATTTGCAGTTGAATCTGCTTTTAAAATTTGAATGCAAGATAATGCTTTTTCCATTTCATTAAAAAAAATTTTTTTAAAGGGTGCCTGGCTGGCTCAGTTGGTAGAGCATGCAACTCTTGATCTCAGGATCATGAGTTCAAGCGTTGGGCATGGAGCCTACTTTAAGAAAAAATAATAAGCAAAATAAAAAATTTTAAAAAGATTTTAAGTAATTTTTACACCCAACATGGGGCTCAGACTCACAACCCTGAGATCAAGAGTCCCATGCTCTTATGACTGAGCCAACCAGGTGCCCCCTTCCATTTCATTTTTGATCCAGATTTTAATCAACAATCCATAGTTATAAGATATTTAGAATCATGTTATAAAAAATAAATGATTGTCATGATTATGACGCTAAACACCTTCAGGAACTACTGAACTGTTGATGGCTGTTGGTTGCTTAAGATTGGCTGTCACCATGGTCATTTGGACAATTTGTGACTATCTCCTGTTTCATAGCATGGGCCGTCAATTGCCCCCAAAAATGCCATATGCTACCAGCATATTTCAGCTTCTGATCAGGTTGAAATATGTAGTGTCACCCACTGACCTGACACAAGTTCAGCCAAAAGCAAAGAAACTTGAACCTTTAGTTGACTTGTGTAGTCTTAGAAGATTAGTCTTAGAGATTTCTAATCTTTTTGAAATACTGAAAATAGGTCAAGGACCCTGTATTTGGAAATCACTGATATAGAACAATCTCTGCCTTTTACAGATAAATATATTGATAGAGAATTGACTTTCCGAGGTCAGCATTTTTAGCTAATTTTACTGGTCTCCTGTGTGGTATAGTCAGTGAAAATACTGGTATGTGCAACTAATGGGTAGATATTTTCACAGGATATAGAAATTTAAGCATACCATTGATAGGATTATCACTTTGGACACCTTAATGATTATGTGTATAAATCCAGTGCCAAATTTCAAATTGAAAATCTCTTTTGATACGTTTATTTTTAGATATGACCCAAGTGTCCTGAAAATAATTGGAAAAATAGGGAGGATACTTTATAGAAAATGAGGTAATAATAATTGGAATATATTGTTATAAGCAGTTTTTTGTAAGAGAAAATTTTGTTAATAAAATTGGTCAGGGTTGGGTAATGCTTGTTTACTAGTAAAATTTTAAAGTACAGTCAACAGTTCTTAAAATTTTTCTTTATCTTTGTTAAGGCTTCTCCAGGTAATCTTTCTCAGTTTGAAGACATTCTCTTTGGTAACAATGATATGTCAGCTTCCATTGGTGTCGTGGGTGTTAAAATATCTACAGTTGATGGCCAAAGACAGGTCGGAGTTGGGTATGTTGACTCCATACAGCGGAAGCTAGGACTTTGTGAGTTCCCCGACAATGATCAGTTCTCCAATTTGGAGGCTCTGCTGATTCAGATTGGACCAAAGGAATGTGTTTTACCAGGAGGAGAGACTGCTGGAGACATGGGAAAATTGAGGCAGGTAAGGGAATCAAGTTAGTGATGGAGGAAAATCTAAGCCTAGGAAAGACTAATTAACATGATAGACACTGTTTTATTTAAAAAAAAAACAACAAAAACTTCAAAAGTCAATTTTTTGTATCTAAATACAGTAACATATTTTCAGGAAAATCTTGATGTTCATCTTTCACAGGAACTTTGTATCTTTTTTTTTTTTAAAGATTTTATTTATTTAACAGAGAGAGACACAGTGAGAGAGGGAACACAAGCGGGGGGGAGTGGGAGAGGGAGAAGCAGGCTTCCCGCGGAGCAGGGAGCCCAATGCGGGGCTCGATCCCAGGACCCGATGATCATGACCTGAGCTGAAGGCAGACGTTTAACGACTGAGCCACCCAGGCGCCTCCTTTTTTTTCCTGAAAAAGATTCTATTTATTTATTTGACAGAGAGGGAGAGTAGGAACACAAGCAGGCGGAGTGGGAGAGGGAGAAGCAGGCTTCCTGCGGAACAGGGAGCCCGATGTGGGGCTCAATCCCAGGACCCTGGGATCATGACCTGAGCCAAAGGCAGATGCCTAATGACTGAGGCACCCAGGCGCCCCAGGAACTTTGTATCTTTAAGAGGACGTTAGAACAGGCTGTTTTTTGTTGAAGACTTGTTCTGCTTCAGATCATTTCCCCGTCTCCTTCCTTCCTTCCTAAAAAAGTAACAGAATGTCATCTTTAGGGGATCACAACTGATAAAAAGTAATGCTTTCACAGTTGGGGTGGGGGGAGGTTATTCAGGTCCATTAAAAAACCACCAATTTATTACTGTATTTAGCATGGGTTTATCAAATAAATAAGATGTAGGTCTTCAGGGTTATTTTTTGATAGTTCAAGTGGGACGTTTAACCTCTTATTTTACCGAGTCTTTTTAAAAAATTCTGATTGTACTGATTGTGTATGTGTGTGCTTTATTTAGGTATTTAAGCGATGTATCCCCTAAGGATTCTTTTCTTTTTGTGGGCCTCAAATGCCATACAAACTGCTTGGGAAAGAACAAATCTATGATGGGCATTGTTAGCATAGATAGTATCTAAGCAGCATTCCACAGGTATTATTACTCTATTAAGAGTTTTTACTATTGGGACTATTTTTTGAAAACTTTATGTGAACTTAATTTTAAATTTTCATGGAAACTTAGCTTATAGATTTTAAAAATACTTGTTCATATGTTACCAATGTCTTGCACATTATATAAAAATTTAATGTGGGTTAATAATTGGTTAAGCTGTTGCTACTGTATTTGTGGTATAGTTTTTTCTCATTTCTTTGTTAAATCCTTTTCTTGAAGTAATTTAAATTATTCCTTGTAAAATAGGTTATTCAGAGAGGAGGAGTTCTGATCACAGAAAGAAAAAGAACTGACTTTTTTACAAAAGATATTTATCAGGACCTCAACCGGTTGTTGAAAGGCAAAAAGGGAGAGCAGGTGAATAGTGCTGTCTTGCCAGAAATGGAGAATCAGGTATGTGGATTACAATACAAATTTACTCTTAAATTGTGATCATGACTTGTAGAAGGCTGCTTGATTCATCTCTGTGAAGTTCTAAACTGTGGATCACTGATACTAATTAAGTTTATCTTTACTATGATGAAGCTTGTGAAAAATTTAAGGAAATGACTAGAAAAATTGAAACATAACCTTAAATATAATTCCATTATATTTATGCAACATATATCCTTAGGGCAAGAAGAGTTTTATTGATTTCACAGGAAAAAGCCCGATTACTGTCATTTAAGTGGATGAGATAGCGTAGTGGTTGTAGGGGGAAAAAAGACCTAGCACAGCATTACAATGTAGAAGTTGTGGGTTCCTTAATAAATTACTTTACCTTTATGAGAGGCAGTTTCATTTTTTGTTAAATAATTTTTTTTTTTAAGACTCTGCAGTTTTTAAAAAATAAATATTTTATTTACTTATTTGTCAGAGAAAGTGCACAAGCAGGGGGAGGTGCAGGCAGAGGGAGAAGCAGGCTCCCCGCTGAGTAAGGAGCCAGATGCGGGGCTCCATCCCAGGACCCTGGGATCATGACCTGAGCCAAAGGCAGATGCTTAACCCACTGAGCCACCTAGGCCACCCAGACATCCCTAGATCATAAATCTTAAAGGATTGTTGTGAAGATTAGGAAATAATAAGGGTGAAAGTATATATAGTACGTGTAGTGCATAATAAATACTACATTTTTTTTTTTTATTAAGATTTTATTTATTTATTTGACAGAGACCAGCGAGAGAGGGAACACAAGCAGGGGGAGGGGGAGAGGAAGAAGCAGGCTCCCCGCGGAGCAGGGAGCCCGATGTGGGGTTAGATCCCAGGACCCTGGGATCGTGACCTGAGCCGAAGGCAGGTGCTTAATGATTGAGCCACCCAGGCACCCCTAAATACTACATTTTAACAGTTTGGCTAAAAAATTGGCACTGGTTATGTATGTTTCGTGGTAGAAATGAATATGGAAACAATGTAATTTTTTATGGGATTTTCACTGGTTGAAGTGTTTCTTTGTTCAAATCTTTGAGGTGAGTATGGCTTGAGGTGTATTTTTACATATTTAAAAAATATTGGAAGCTCTTGATATTTGTGGGTCACTGATAAGTAAAATGAAAAATTCTATTGTATACTTAAGCAAGACAGAACAAACTTTATAACTTAGAATTCTCAGAGTAGATTTCAAACTAGAATGAACTGGGACTGTTATGATTATCATGATTTTGTGGTGATTGCCTGTCATGTAA
This sequence comes from Halichoerus grypus, assembly GCF_964656455.1. NCBI lineage: Eukaryota > Metazoa > Chordata > Mammalia > Carnivora > Phocidae > Halichoerus > Halichoerus grypus. The sequence continues at coordinate 71,071,323 of NC_135721.1, read as the reverse complement.
TAGTTTGATTCTTTTTTTTTTTTTTTAAGGATTTTATTTATTTATTTGACAGAGAGAGACACAGCGAGAGAGGAAACACAAGCAGGGGGAGTGGGAGAGGGAGAAGCTTGGGGCTCAATCCCAGGACCCTGGGATTATAACCTGAGCCGAAGGCAGGCTCTTTACGACTGAGCCACTCAGGCGCACCCTAGTTTGATTCTTATAAATTGAATAATTAATGTTTGTGTGTGTGATGTAATCAAAAGCCAGTATATATGAGTAGTAATACTGGTATTAGAAACTTACCTCGGGCGCCTGGGTGGCTCAGTCGTTAAGCGTCTGCCTTCGGCTCAGGTCATGATCCCAGGGTCCTGGGATCGAGTCCCACATCGGGCTCCCTGCTTGGCGGGAAGCCTGCTTCTCCCTCTCCCACTCCCCCTGCTTGTGTTCCTGCTCTCGCTGTCTCTCTCTCTCTGTCAAATAAATAAATAAAATCTTTAAAAAAAAAAAAAAAAAAGAAACTTACCTCTTGAGGGTACTAAATGAGAAAAATGTGCAGCCAAGAATACTTTATCCAGCTAAGCTGTCATTGAAAATAGAAGGAGAGATAAAAAGTTTCCAGGACAAACAGAAACTAAAAGAATTTACAATCACCAAACCAACCCTACAGAAAATATTGAAAGGGGTCCTCTGAGCAAAGAGAGAGCCCAGAAGTAACATAGACCAGAAAGGAACAGAGACAATATATAGTAACTGTCACCTAACAGGCAATACAATGGCACTAAATTCGTATCTTTCAATAGTTACCCTGAATGTAAATGAGCTAAGTCAAAAGACAAAGGGTATCAGATTGGATAGAAAAGCAAGACCCATCAATATGCTGTCTGCAAGAGACTCATTTTAGACTGAAGACACTTCCAGATTGAAAGTGAGGGGTGGAAAACCATTTATCATGCTAATGGACATCAAAAGAAAGCTGGGGCGGCAAACCTTATATCAGACAAATTAGATTATAAACCAAAGACTATAATAAAAGATGAGGAAGGACACTATGTCATACTTAAAGGGTCTATTCAACAAGAAGATCTAACAATTGTAATTATTTATGCCCCTAATAAGGGAGCAGCCAATTATATAAGCCAGTTAATAACAAAATCGAAGAAACACATCAACAATAATACAATAATAGTAGGGGATTTTAATACTCCCCTCACTGAAATGGACAGATCATCTAAGCAAAAGATGAACAAGTAAGGGCCTTAAATGACACACTGGACTACATGGACTACATAGATATATTCAGAACATTCCAGAAGCGCCTGGGTGGCTCAGTTGTTAAGTGTCTTCCTTCAACTCAGGTCATGGTCCCAGGGTCCTGGAATCAAGCCCTGCATCGGGCTCCCTGCTTGGCAGGAAGCCTGCTTCTCCCTCTCCTGCTCCCCCTGCTTGTGTTCCCTCTCTTGCTGTGTCTCTGTCTGTCAAATAAATAAATAAAATCTTTAAAAAATTAAAAAAATAAAAAAAAAGAACATTCCATACCAAAGCTACAGAATACACATTCATAAGATACCTAGGAATAAATCTAACCAAAGAGGCAAAGGATCTGTACTCAGAAAACTATAGAATACTCATGAAAGAAATTGAAGAAGACACAAAGAAATGGAAAAACATTCCATGTTCATGGATTGGCAGAAGAAATATCGTTAAAATGTCTATGCTGCCTAGAGCAATCTACATATTTAATGCAATCCCTATCAAGATACCATCAACTTTTTTCACAGAGCTGGAACAAATAATCCTAAAATTTGTATGGAACCAGAAAAGCCCCCCAAATAGCCAGAGGAATGTTGAAAATGAAAACCAAATCTGGTGGCATCACAATTCTGGACTTTAAGCTCTATTACAATGCTGTAATCATTAAGACAGTATGGTACTGGCACAAACAGACACATAGATCAGTGGAACAGAATAGAGAACCCAGAAATGGACTCTCAACTCTATTGTCAGCTGTCTTCGACAAAGCAGGAAAGAATATCCAGTGGAAAAAAGACGGTCTCTTCAGCAAATGGTGTTGGGAAAATTGGACAGCTACATGCAGAAGAATGAAACTGGACCATTTCCTTACACCATGCATGAAAATAGACTCAAAGTGGATGAAAGACCTAAATGTGAGATAGGAATCCATCAAAATCCTTGAGTAGAATACAGGCAGCAACCTCTGTGACCTCGGCCACAACAACTTCTTAGAAACATCCTCAAAGGCAAGGGAAGCAAGGGCAAATATGAACTATTGAGACTTTAGCAAGATAAAAAGCTTTTGCACAGCGAAGGAAACAGTCAACAAAACCAAAGACAACGACAGAATGGGAAGAGATATCTGCAAATGACGTATCAGATCAAGGGCTAGTATCCAAACTCTATAAAGAACTCAAACTCAACACCCCAAGAACAAATAATCCAATCAAGAAATGGGCAGAAAACATGACAGACATTTCTGCAAAGAAGACATCCAAGTGGCCAACAGACACATGAAAAAGGGCTCAACATCACTCAGCATCAGGGAAATACAAATCAAAAACCACAATGAGATACCACCTCACACCAGTCAGAATGACAATCAGGAAGTGACAGATGTTGGTGAGGATGCAGAGAAAGGGGAACCCTCCTATGCTGTTGGTGGGAATGCAAGCTGGTGCAGCCACTCTGGAAAACAGTATGGAGGTTCCTTAAAAAGTTGAAAATAGAGCTACCCTACGACCTAGCAATTTCACTACTGGGTATTTACCCCCAAGATACAAATGTAGTGATTCGAAGGGGCACCTGCACCCCAATGTTTATAGCAGCAATGTCCACAATATCCAAACTATGGAAAGAGCCCAGATGTCCATCGACAGATGAATGGATATAGAAGATGTGGTGTACACACACACACACACACACACGGAATATTATGCAACCTTAAAAAATGAAATCTTGCCATTTGCAATGACGTGGATGGAACTAGAGGGTATTATGCTAAGCGAAATAAGTCAATCAGAGAAAGTCAATTATCATATGATCTCACTGATATGTGGAATTTGAGAAATAAGGCAGAGGATCATAGGGGAAGAGAGGAAAAAATGAAACAAGAAGAAACCAGAGAGGGAGACAAACCATAAGAGACTCTTAATCTCAGGAAACAAACTGAGGGTTGCTGGAGTGGAGGTTGGTGGGAGAGATGGAGTGGCTGGGTGATGGACATTGGGGAGGATGTGTGTTGTGGTGAGCGCTGTGTTATTGTGTAAGACTGATGAATCACAGACCTGTTCCCCTGAAACAAAGAATACATTATATGTTAATAATAAAAAAAAACCTTCCCTCTTGAAAATATCAAGAAGCTTTTAGGGTTACTGAGAAGTGTTTTTATCTGTGTGGTAACATTGTAGGAGGTTCTGACAGTCTTACACATTTGCTAGAGTTTGGCAAGGACACATAGATGACTGTTTTCAATTAGGGAAAATAGGTTACAATTTACAATCTAGTACCAAGTATATCTTATTTATTTATTTGACAGAGAGTGAGCGCAAGCAGGGGGAGAGGTAGAGGGAGAGAGACAGGGAGAAGCAGACTCTCTGCTGAGCAGGGAGCCCGATGCGGGGCTGGATCCCAGGCCCCTGGGGTCATGACCTGAGCTGAAGGCATTCGCTTAACTGACTGAGCCACCCAGGCGCTCTCAAGTATGTTTTAGTATGTAGGATTCATCTTTGGGCTCTCAGTTTGATGTCCTGAAACTTATGTTATAGTAATAACATAGACAGTTTATTTAAAGTTATTTATGTTCAAAAGATTTTATTTATTTTAGAGAGCGGGTGCTTGAGTGGGGGAAGGGGCAGAGGGAGAGGCGGAATCTCAAGCAGAGTCCACACTAAGCGCAGACCCCCATGTAGGGCCCTATCTCACGACCCTGAGCCAAAATTAAGAGTCAGACACTTAACTGACTGAGCCACCCAGGCGCGCTGAAACTTATTAAATACACATGTAGATAAGTGCATGTATCACAAGTGTATAACTGAATTTTCATAAATTGCAAATAGCCAAATAGCCAGCATCCATGAAACAAGATGGTACCAGCACTTCAAAGACCTTTTTTATGCTTCCTTCCAATCATTACCCACCAAACGTAACCCTGGTTCTTAACTAACAGCACAGATTAGTTTGGCCTGTTTTTATAGTTTATATTAATGAATCATAGTTTGTAGCCTTTTGTGCCTGGTTTCTTTTGTTTAGTATTATGTTTGTGAGATTTATCCATATTGTCGTGTGTCACTGCATTGTTGGTGCTTCTGTCTTTTTGTGCAGTATACCATAGGGGCGAACATACCAACCTTGGTAGGCATTTGAGTCATTTCCACTTTTGGCTATTATAAATAGTGTTACTATTACAGTAAATTTTGACTTTCTAAAAATCATTTCTAATCTTAAGAGATTTATTTAAACTTTTCTGATTTTCTTGATTTGGATTGGGAAGGAACACCAAGGAAAATGATCACGTTTAGAATTTATTTCCATTTTGCCATTTTTTTTTTTTAATCTCTAGGATTTTAGTCACAGAATCTTTTCTTTTAAATTCTTCATCTTAGGTTGCAGCTTCAGCATTGTCTGCAGTAATCAAGTTTTTAGAACTCTTATCAGATGATTCAAACTTTGGACAGTTTGAACTGACTACTTTTGACTTCAGCCAGTACATGAAGTTGGATATTGCAGCAGTCAGAGCCCTTAACCTTTTCCAGGTAAAAAAAAAAAAAAATACATGGATTAAAAATATTGAATGTTTCCTTTATTATATACTGAAGAATACTATTAAGGAGCTTAAATATTTTGAAATATTATTCTATTCTATATGAAATATTATTATACTTAGATAAGCAGTTTTTAAAAATTTTTCTAGTTGCAAGTTATATAAATGGTATTTGTCTTAGCTTTATAAATAGTTTTATTATGTTGGCAGTTTTTAAAAAATTACATTAAGTTTTATGTCTAAAACTGTAGTAATTATAAAGTGATTTTGGTTTGAGGAAAAATACACTGCAGAAAATACAGATTAAAAGGTTGGAAGTTTGATTTTTAGGAAGAGTTTGTGTTTTGTTTTGTTTTTTAAGAAAAAATATTTCTTTATACACATTTTGCTTTAATAGCCACCAAAAAGACTGTTTCATTTCCTCTAATGGACCCTGTCTACCAGTTATGTTGGCCTTCAACATATAGCCATGGCAACACATACGAATATGTATCATGCATTTAAACACGCATACATACATTCTAAAGCACCATAAGACACAGGCTAGGCTTTCACACAACTGGGGGCCTCTCACATGCTGTTTTCAAATGATCGTGGGTTTGCTTTACTCAAGACTTTCAGTGGGCTTGGTCTGGCCATTAGTACCAGTTCTCCAGAGATGACTTAGGATGACAAAATGGGACAGTATTTTTTTTTTTTTTTAAAGATTTTTATTTATTTATGTGAGAGAGAGCGAGAGCTTGAGCATGAGCAGGAGAGGGGCAGAGGGAGAGAGAGACAGAATTTCTAGCAGACTCCCCACTGAGCAGGGAGGCCGATGCAGGACTCGGTCCCAGGACCCTGAGCTCATGACCTGAGCTGAAGACAGATGCTTCACCTACTGAGCTACCCAGGCGCCCCAAAATGGGACAGTATTTAAACTGAGATCACCACACTGTGAAGGTCTTAAAAGAATGGAAATGGGAGGTGCTAGATTAAACATGAGATGGCATCTGGGAAGCCACCACTTTGTGGATTCAAAATACTCAGGTGCTGCAGTATAGACTGCCATCCAGCCTGACAGTGACCCAGCTGAGGAAGAGGAACTTCTGTGCAGATTTCACATTTAGTATTTAAAGAATATTAAGTGTTCTTGTTTCCAAAATTCTTTAATTATTTTTCATGGCACAGTAAGGTTTTCACTAATGAGCATGCCATTCTTCCTTTTTTTGTTTGTTTGTTTGCTAGGGGTCTGTTGAAGATACTACTGGCTCTCAGTCTCTGGCTGCATTGCTGAATAAATGCAAAACCCCTCAAGGACAAAGACTGGTTAACCAGTGGATTAAGCAGCCTCTCATGGATAAGAACAGAATAGAAGAGAGGTATATTTCTCATGTCCACTTCTGTAAGCTTTGAGTAACTTCTCATTACTCCAGGATTATGCCACTGTAGTATGCAAATTTGCTCCTATATTTTAGCATCTGACTACACAGAGAGCTACCTACACAGTAATAGAGTAGTAATGATTTAGATTGATAGAATAACTTAGTTTATTAATTACTATTTTTTTCACTATAAAAAAATAAGGTTTTATTATGAAAATGGTTGGATAGTGTTTCAGAGCATGAACTTGGGAGCCTGGGTATCTTGGTTCAAATTATGGCTCTACCACTTATTAGCTGTGTCATCTTGGGCGAGTTACTTAACCTCAGTGTTGTAGTTCCTTCCTTTTAAAATGACAGTAATAACCTACTTCATAGGATTGTTATGAAGACTAGATGATTTAATATATATAATATAAAGTACTTTGAAGAAGGTCTAGTACATAGGAAACACTTACTCAATTATTTTAGAAAGGATTTAACGCAGCCTAAACATATATTTCAGAAAATCTCTAAAATTGAGGAAATGAAAGAAAAAGTTTTATAATCCTGCTACCCGAATATGATTAGCACTTGGGTATATTTTATTTTTATCTTTTGTTTTATTTTATTTTTTTTTTATTTTTTTAAAGATTTTTTTTAAATTTATTCATAAGAGACAGAGAGAGAGAGAGAGAGAGAGGCAGAGGGAGAAGCAGGCTCCCCGCTGAGCAGGGAGCCCGATGCGGGACTCGATCCCAGGACTCTGGGATCATGACCTGAGCCGAAGGCAGACACTTAACCATCTGAGCCACCCAGGCGCCCCTATTTTTTTTTTAAAGATTTTATTTATTTGACAGAGAGAGACACAGCGAGAGAGGGAACACAAGCAGGGGGAGTGGGAGAGGGAGAAGCAGGCTTCCCGCAGAGCAGGGAGCCGGATGCGGGGCTCGATCCCAGGACCCTGGGATCCTGACCTGAGCCGAAGACAGACGCTTAACGACTGAGCCACCCAGGCGCCCCTATCCTTTGTTTTAGATATGAGTTTTAAGACTTTTCAATGAAGTATAATATCCATAAGAGTACAAATTCTAAGTGTGCAGCTTGGTGGATTTTCACAAAGTGAACAACACATCGGTGTAACAACAATCAGATCAAGAAACAACGTGACTAGCATCCCTAGTAACTTCCCTGGATTCTCCTGCTAGTTACTACCCCTCCTCATTTCAGAAGTGATTATTGTCTTTCTAACATTATAGATTAATTAGTTTTACCCATTTATGAACTTTATTTTATTTATTTTTAAGATTTTAAGACAGTGAGTGTGTGGGGCACCTGGGTGGCTCAGTTGGTTAAGTGACTGCCTTTGGCTCAGGTCATGATCCCGGAGTCCTGGGATCGAGTCCCACATTGAGCTCCCAGCTCATCCGGGAGCCTGCTTCTCCCTCTGACCCTCTCCCCTCTCATGCTGTTTCTCTCTCTCTCTCTCTCTCTCTCTCTCTCTCTCAGATAAATAAATAAATAAAACCTTAAAAAAAAAAAAAAAGATTTTTAGGACAGTGAGTGCATGTGGGCGTGGGGAGGGGCAGAGGGAGAAGGGAGAGAGCATCCCAAGCAGGCTGCACTAAGCATGGAGCCAGACACTGGGCTCGATCTCAAGACCCTGAGATCATGACCTGAGCTTGAAACCAAGAGTCGGATGTTTAGCCAACTCAGCCACCCAGGTGCTCCATGAACTTTATATAAATGGAGTCATTTTATATGGTGCACTTTTACATTAGTCCTTTTTTAAAAATCATAGTTGCAGGGGTGCCTGGGTGGCTCAGTCGGTTACGGGTCTGGCTCTTGGTTTGGGCTCAGGTCATGATCTCATGGGTAATGGGATTGAGCCCTGCTTCGGGTTCTGGCGTTGGGTTCCCGGCTCAGTGGGGAATCTGAGGATTCTCTCCCTCTGCCCCTCCCCCAACTTGTGCATATGTGTTCACTCTCTAAAATGAATACATAAGTCTTTAAAAAAAAAAATACATTGTAAATCATAATATAGTTTTGTGCCCCAGTTTTTCCCCACTTATGCTTATATTATCATAAGCGTTTTTTTTGCCATTGCTGTTTTATCTTTATATTCAACGTTTTTAATTTTTAATAAGTACATAATATTTTATTAACTAGATGAACTTTATTTTACCTTTCTCAATAATTAGGCTATTTTTAAAGGTCCTGTTTTGTACCTAGTGTTTTCCATTTGGCAAATTAAGTTATATTGCCAGAATTGGTAAAAGATTCGTTATTTTTATGGCTATGATGTCAAATCATTCAAGAATTTGTTGAATACCTACTGAATACTGATGATACACAAAAACATAATGATCTCTTCAGTATTTGGGACGTTGCCAGGCAAACATAAAGTAGTTGGTCGGTATTGTAAGACACCCTACACATAATTACTAAGCTCAGTGTTAATCCGGTGCATTCTAAAGAGCCTTACAATAAAAATAACTCAGAAGGTTAGTGATTTGTGGATGTGCTGATATTCTATTGAAAATGCAGAAGTTGAGATGCTAAGGGGACTTTTCTGAAGTCAGGTTTGTTGGGCAGGAAGAGTGGGATTTAGTAACTTAAGAAATAGGAAGGATTAGGTATTTGCAAGTCATCAAAAGTTTATAATTTTTAATTACCTGTGAATAATAACATTTATATGTGTCAAAATTCAAACAGAACAGAGGGATGCACAGTGATTATTCTCCTATTCTTGTCCCCTAATTCCTGGGACCTCTTCCTCAGGGCCTCTCTGTTGTACAGCTCCAGGGACACATTTCTTTTTTTCTTAAATGTTTTATTTATTAGAGAGCGAGCTCAAGCGGGGGGAGGGGCAAAAGGAGAGGGACAAGCAGACTCCCTGCTGAGTATATTTCTTATTGTACTCTTTGTGAATTGCCACCATTGCCCTGGGAGTAACCAGTCTTTTTTTTTTTTCCTAAAGAAAAATTAGGTAATTTAACCCTCAAGCTCTAGGTCGCTGGTTATATTTTTAACTTTGGTCTTGTGGAAACAGAGCAGGTGTCAGTGGTCCCCTTCTGGCTCAACAACTAGAGCACGTATGTATTTAGACTCTTCTGAAACCTGGGATGTCACTTTTATATTACCAGAGTAACAAATTACTTAGAAGATAAGAGATCAAAATTAGATTTTTTTTTAGAGGGTAAATAAAGGTTTTTTTTTTCCCACAGAGCATAGCAATAATTTCCAAAATCTGGTAGTCTAACAAGACTTAATTAGAAATAACACTTGTGAGGAGAGCTTTATGAATCAGAATATAATCTGGTTTTCTGTACCTGTAAGATGAGAAGACCTGTTTTCTCCTCTTTATCTTGGTGAGAATTTTTTTGATTGCCAGCAAATAGGAAGGCCCTTGGTTTTCAAGACCAAATGGTGAAATTCCACAGAGTAGGGAGAGAAAGTTATACTCCTCAATACAGGTTCTTGTTTGGACAGTCTCCTTGTTTTATTTCCTTTTCTCAGTTCTGCCTGCTGTGATACCTTGGGTTTACACCTTCCGGGGCCTCCGGGCAAATCTCTTGTCTCCCTCTTTGAGCATTTAGGATTGATCTTTATTCAGGGTAACACTGAAATCATGTTTTCAGTTTCCTACTGTCATTATTATTTTGGGGTGATTTCCAGAAGAGTAAGTAGTGGGAATCTGTAAGTGAAGAGTTAATTTTATTTTTTAAGTAAACTCTAATGCCAACATGGGGCTTGAACTCATGACCTTGAGATCAAGAGTCCCATGCTCTACTGACTGAGCCAGCCAGGTACCCAAGAGTTAATTTTAAATTATGTTGCTGTGGGTGAATTCTGTTAAGAAGAGCAAAGATTTGGGGCGCCTGGGTGGCTCAGTCTGTTAAGCGTCTGCCTTCAGCTCAGGTCATAATCCCGGGGTCCTGGGATCGAGCCCCACATCGGGCTCCTGGCTCATCGAGGAGCCTGCTTCTCCCTCTACCTCTCTCCTTGCTCATGCTCTCTCTCTGTCTCTGTATCTCTGTGTCTCAAATGAATAAATAAAATCTTTAAAAAAAAAAAAAACAAAACAAAGATTTCTCTTTCTTCTGTTTTCATTAGAGCAGAGGTAGGGACAGATGTGACTAGATCTTTGAGTTTGGTGCATACATCTTATGAAGGACAATAGCCTGGTTGATAACTTCAGGAATAATGATGGAAATGGGATTACCTTTAGATTATTGTCAAGCTATTAGAAGGAGGAGGGTGAGAAGACTGGTATCTACTTTGTGCCTGCCTGGCAGTTTGCTAAGCATCTCAAATTCATCAGCTGTAATGTGGTGGAGACTGGATTTAAAGCCAGGCTGGCCTGACTACAGAGCCCATGTGCTTAATTGCTGCACTGTATTTATTACTTCTATCAGTGCTATTTAACTTGATCCAAATTGGACTTTAATACCAGAAATGGAACATATTATTTTGACTTTTATTTAAGTTATATCCATGGAATGGCTGTATCTGTTGTCACGCTGTTTCCATTCACTAAAACCTATTTGCACTGAGACTACAAATACTTTTTATTTTTAGCTAATGGCTTAAATACTTCCGTCTTCAATGAGAATGGTAAGTTATTACTGTTATTACCTTTTAGGAGCAAGTATCTACGTAATTTCTTTTTTGTACTTCCATCTAACAATCAAATTAGAAATTATAATAATAACTCTGTCCACCTTTTGCTTCATTGCTTCTAAGAGAGCAAGATGGGTAACTTTCTGGAGTCATCTAAAAAAAAATTGGCCAGGGGCACCTGGCTGGCTCAGTCAGTAGAGTGTACAACTCTTGATCTCCAGGTCATGAGTTCAAGCCCCAGGTTGGGGGTAGAGTTTACTTTAAAAAAAAAAAGAAAGAAAGAAGTATTTAAAAAAGAAATTCAGCCAGGATTCTCGTCCTTTCCTCATCAGCATAAACTGGCATGGTCTGATCCAGAAATAGGGCCTCAAAGGAAAAGAAATACGGCCTCAATATGTGCCACTAGTGTTTGTCAGTGCCTGAAGAATATGGGCTTCATTAAGTTGGATTAAGTGAACTGCCTTGAATGGGTCATCCCAAGAGAGACCTACCTTACTACAGATATCCAAGATACCTACCTTAATGCTAGCTCTTTGTATATAAAATAAAAATACTTGAATTAAAAAAAAGAACTTTGTTCATATTACTATTTTTTTAAAAGATTTTATTTATTTGACAGAGACACAGCGAGAGAGGGAAGACAAGCAGGGGGAGTGGGAGAGGGAGAAGCAGGCTTCCCGCCGAGCAGGGAGCCCAATGCGGGACTCGATCCCAGGACCCTGGGATCATGACCTGAGCCGAAGGCAGACACTTAACGACTGAGCCACCCAGGCGCCCCCATATTACTATTTTTTAACTTACTTTCTGATCTGTCCCAAGAGTCCTCATTTTTGCACATATATTAGGACTTTTGCTTTTAATCTTCTAGGTTTTTGTTTTAGATTCATATGAGGCCTTGCTAATTTTAAAGTTAGAATTCTCTAAAGAACATTGAATATATGGTAGCATATGAAATAGTTCACTCTTATGAAATTACTGTATATGTTGAATTTGGTATTCTTAGTGCCTTCTAGTTTAAAATTGAATTACTTTTTATATAAAATTTTTTTAAGATTTTCTTTCTTTCTTTTAGAGAGATAGAGTGCACGTGGTGGGGAGAGGGGCAGAGGGAGGAGAGAGAGAGAGAGAATCTCCAGCAGACTCCACGCTGAGCACAGAGCCAGTGTGGGGCTCGATCCCATGACCCATGAGACCATGACCTGAGCTGAAACCAAGAGTTGGATGTTTAACCAACTGAGACATCCAGGCGCCCCTGTTTTTTATAAAATTTAATACAATTAATGTAGCAATCTTTTTTTTTTTTTTAAGAATTTATTTATTTGAGAGAGAGCACGAATAGAGGCAGGGGCGAGGGAGAGAGAATCTCAAGCACAGTCTGTGCTGAGCATGGAGCCCAACTTGGGGCTTAATCTCATGACCCTGAGATCATGACCTGAGCTGAAAGCAAGAGTTGGACACTTAACCGACTGAGCCACCCAGGCTCCCTTTATGTAGCAGTCTTTTTTTTTTTTTTAAGATTTTATTTGTTTGACAGAGAGAGACAGGGAGAGAAGGAACACAAGCAGGGGGGAGTGGGAGACGGAGAAGCAGGCTTCCTGCCGGGCAGGGAACCCAGTGCTGGGCTCGATCCCAGGACTCAGGGATCAGGGCCTGAGATGAAGGCGGATGCCTAACGACTGAGCCACCCAGGTGCCCCATGTAGCAGTTTTAATGGAAACGTAAGTCTCTGAATAAAAGTATGGCTCCTGTAAATTTAGATAAATAGTGGTGGAGCTTCTGTGATAGTATATCCTGCTTTCTGAGGCAGTGCTATACTCCGACGGTCCTTAGACTTAATGTCTTCCCAGGTTATATTATCCTTCTGTGCAAGGGTATCTTTAGTTAATAGTCCAGGCCTGGAGTGTGTCTCCTCTTACTTTTATTACGTGACAAATGACAGTGACCAATCCAAAATTTTTCACTTTTCTTGAAAGTCTTCAGCTGCCTCCTGCCTCTAAGCAGATCATCTCCTTCTTAATCCTTATAGTCTCAAAATGTATCTGTATTTTCAGTCTTACTCCCTGGCTTTTTCCTCTCCAAAGCTAACCTTTTCATTTTTACCTTTGGACATAGTTTTTTCCTGTTCTTTCTCTGCTTCAGTTTTCCATTGCATCCTCTTACTTTTCTCCCTTCAAATCTCTGCTGTGGCCTCCCATCCCAAGTAGTCTCCCCCAAGTCCTATTTCTATAAATACCAACTGTTCAAAATACAGGCAAATGAAATGCCCCAAAGTGAAGTTTTCTTGTCCATATCACATTTCATTACATTTTTTATCTCACTTGTTACTCAGCACTAACTATAAGATGGAGCATGTCCTTCTCCACTAGATTGAATATTCCTTAAAAGCATGTTCCTCTCTTTATATCTTGTCATACTTTTCCTTTTTTAATCTTCTCAGGCCTAGCAGAGTACACATCAGATGAGTGGTTCTGACTGCATTTAATCATGCGAGAACAGGTAAAGAAGAGACTCAGAAATTTATGATTGCAGTTTTTTAGGGACCAAATTTGTTCTCAGCCATATAAATATGCTGTCGTGAAATGCCAGTCAGCTGTTCTTACAATCAGAGATCTGAAATGCTAGTTTTTTAAAAAAAAATTTAAGAGTTATTTGAGAGAGCGGGAGAACTCGAGTCAGGGGTGGGGCAGAGGGGGAGAATCCTGTTTCACGCAGACTCCATGCTGAGCACAGAGCCCTACAGTAACCCGTGAGATCATGACCTGAGCTGAAACCAAGAGTCAGACGCTTAACTGACTGAGCCACCCAGGCATCCCCAGAAATGCTAGTTTTAAAGAAAGGACAGAATGTGGCTTTTTTAGGATACCAAACATTTCATGATTAATTTATGATTTATTCTGTTCCAATTTTAGAGATGAACTGACCCTAAAAAATTCTTTTTTATTCTAGTCAGTTTGCAAATTACTGTGTCAAATTGTGTACAGCTGAGTAATTTTATTGTGTAGGATTGACAGGTATACTGGTGTTATGCCAACAGTAACTTTGGAGCTTCTCAAATTGTGATTTAAGAGTGGCATTGTCATAGAAACAGCAGAGCAATCCTTTTAAAAAACTTGTTAGCCGGTACATAAACTGATACTGTAATTATTTCTGAAATGGCATACTGAACAGACTGTGAAACTAGCAATTTATTGAGCTTTTAATGATACCTGGACCAAAGATTGAGGCGGCTGTGTAAAGTGCCTTGTACTATATGTTTTAGAAGCTGTTTTATTCCCTTGCTGTCTTACTTCTTAGAGTCCTACTGGAACTTTATGCTCTTGAATGGTGTTGATTATTTTTTAAGGACACAAAGTTTGCTTTAAGTATTTCTTTGGGGGAGGGGACATCACACTTCTACTCAACTAAGACAAACATTTCTACATTCCAGAGATCTTTTTTTTTTTTTTTTTTTTAATGTCTATCATGCCATGAATTCATGGGGAATGGGTTTCCAGCAGCTCAGGCTCTTTCCTGTTAGTTCTTAAAAAGTGTGCTTCTCCTCGTGGAGCAGCCTGGTGCTTCACTTGGACCCAGGTACCTTTCTCCTGGCTTCCGTTTTCTCTGATCATTTTCCTTCACAGGTTCAAGAAGCTGAATGCTTAATATGCTCAGTATATACACTAATTCTCTTGGCAAGAATCTTGCCCTTAGTTATCAGCATGCTGGATAACACTGTGTAGACTCTTCGAGTTTTGCCATGGTAACGTTCGTGGGGTGTTACTTTTTGAATAGTGCCATTCCCCTGTTGTCTATATAGTGTCATCATCATCTTGCTTGTAGATGTGCATGTCTGTGGCCAAAGGACCAACTCTGTTTTCTAAAAGACCTAGAGAACATAGTGGGTGCCCCTCTACATTTGTCTTGGTCATTTTGGCGGATTACAGGGCCGAAAGGTGGTGTTGATGACTTAGGACCTAATTCCCTGATCAATTTGAGAGGAAACAGTGATAAAATAGTTGGAATAGGGAAGAAGCATTTTTTTTTTAAAGAAGGTCATTTGTTTTTTAAGAAGATTTAAAAGAAGATTTTTTTTTTTTAAAGACTTATTTATTAGAGCATGCACAAACAGGGAGGGGGCAGAGGGAGAGAGCGAATCTCCAGGAGACTCTGCTGAGCATGGAACCCCACGCAGGGCTCAATCCCACCACCCTGAGATCGTGACCTGAACCGAAACCAAGAGTCGGACACAACCAACTAAGCCACCCAGGCACCACTGGAATATTCTTTTTTTTTTTTTTTTTTAAGATTTTATTAATTGACAGCACAAGCAGGGGGAGTGGCAGGCAGAGGGAGAGGGAGAAGCAGGCTTCCTCCAAGTGGGGAGCCCGATGTGGAGCTCTATCCCAGGCCCCTGAGATCATGACCTGAGCCAAAGGAGACACTTAACTGACTGAACCACCCAGGCGCCCCACCCCTGGAAGATTCTTGATCAGAAATATCTTCTCTGTAGATTCGTCAATTACCTAAGAGTGGCCTAAGGATACGGGAGTCTTAGGAAAAGAAGAGAAAAAGAAAGACCAGGGGTCGGTCAGCCAAGCATCAGGTTTCTTTCATCCTTTCCTCACCCCTTTATGTCACTTTCCCCACTTTATTATGGGAACTCAGGGATTTCTTGTGATTGTTAGGTTTCAGACTTTATCAAACTGTTGGTGCATGAGAAGCGCATAGAAATTTCACCCCCAGGAATACTGTACTGTCCGCCTCCAAGTGACTTCCATGCTGGTGATCTTGAACCGAACTTAGATAGGTGCCCAGTTAGAGCCAGAGGCTTAGGTAGGAAGGCCCAAATTTGCTTTATTGGATTATGGGACTTGACTGCATCTGTCTACTCAAGTTCTGTTTCATCTTTTAAATCTAGAGTACAAGCCATAGAAGTCTTTTCTGTAGCAGTAAGTGCCTGAAGTGTTCTAGAAGTTTGTTCATAGCCACAGGGACTGGTACACAGTATAATACCAGCTTGGTAGCAGGACCCCCCCCCCTACTAATTTGGCATTTGCCATAGTGCGTATCTGCTGTCAGCTGCCTAGATATTACCTTGACATTTCTATAGGATTTTAGTTATTTTTCCCTTTTCATCTTTTAAAAAGTGATTCAAGTTTCTTTAAGCTGGTGGTTCTCAACCTGAGGCAAGGGGACGTATAGCAGTGCCTGGAGACATTTTGGGTTGTCACCAGAGTGTCAAGTGTAGAACTCAGGGAAGTTGTTAAAGAGCTCAGAAGAGCCCCTCATGACAAGGAATTGTCTAGCCTAAATGTCAGTATTGTCAAGGTTCAGAAATCTTGCTTAGGGGGCAGCATAATTTTCCCCTCATATAATATGCTGGATGAACATTTTGATGATGGAGGAATTATAAATGCTGTTGGAGAGATCAGTGAATAGTTAAGAAACTTAGAAAGCTGATTTGTTTCCTTTCTCTGTCCTTGTGTAATTCAAGGGTTAATTTACTGCTCTTCTAATTTACAAATAGAAGGAAATGGTTGCTTATTCATAGCCTTCTGAACCTAGGACCATTTGCTATGCCTGTTGTGATTTTCCTTGCCCCCCGCCTTTTTTAAAGTAGGCTCCTCACCCAACGTGTGGCTCGAACTCACGACCCCAAGATTAATAAGAGTTGCATGCTCTACCAACTGAGGCAGCCAGCCAGGCGCCCCCACCATACCTTTGATTACTAAAATTTACCTTTCATCTATATATATGTTACTGCAGTAGGATCTGTAATACAGCTTTTCACATTGCAAGTTGTGACCCAGTAGTGAGTTATGAAATTAGTGTAGTGGGTGAAAACTAGCATTTTTGGATGAGTTAAATATGAAAGAAAAATAACAGTACATTACATATAGTAAGAGTAGTAAGTATTGTTTGTGTAGCCTATTTTAATTATATATTGTAGGGAAGGAAAATTTCTTTTTTTCTACTACCCTTGTAGGTTCCCTGGCTGAGGCCCTATAAATTAGACTGACAAAAGACAGATTAACAAGAGAAAAACAAGTTTATGCTTTTACACTGGAGCACTCAGATGAGTAACTCCAGGGTTGATGAGAACTTGGGCATATATAGCATCTTAGCAAAGGAACAATAAATTTTCGGAGAAGAGACAAGGGAGAAGGATTTTGAGTTCCTAGGGCTGCAAATTATGGGAAGCTAATGAGAGATAAAGGCTAAAATTTGTTATGTAGATTCCTCTGGTACCATTTCCAGGCTGATAAGGGTCTAATGTTGTGGTTAACTTTTGTCCTTTCTGGTAAAGAGAGAAGGGAGAGGACATTTGTAAATTTATGTCCTGCTTTTGGGCAAATAAGGGAGAAGGCAGAGGGCTTTTCTTTTTGCTTCTTAATTGTTGTCAGCTCAAAATAGTCCTTAAGGACTCTAAACTGGCACGTTTTGAGGTGGCATATCATGCCTCCTACAATATCTGTGCATGCATGTGCTGGGTCATGATGTAAAAACATTTCTTTTTTTCCCCTCCCCTCCCCCCAAAACATTTCTTGCGGTGAGTTACAAGGAAGGAAATGGAAAGCTATGGATTCCAATAAATTGCAAAAGCAATATGAGCTGCATGTTTTATAGTTCTTCGAACAGGCCAAGATTTTATATATTGATTTAGGGGAAGCAATAAACTTATTTCAGTTTTTTAATTAGAAATTTTTGGCTTTGTACTGTCATAAGGTAATTTTAGAATGCATTCTGAAAATTTATAAGAACTTCTGATAGAGTAAGTATTGGATTTGGCAACATTCTTGAATTGTAATGGTTTTATTGAAGATCATTGTTTACATGTGCACTAATGTGTCAGTAACAGCAGTGTCCCAATAATGAAATTCATCTATTTAAGAAAAGGCAATTTGATGAAAGGCAAATGAAATTGGGTATATATTAGTATCTTCTGATACTACTTAACGTTAGTTTGGTTATTAATCAGAAAGTGCTTACATCACAGTATCACGGAGCTTTCCATCCTCTCTAAGAAGCTGACATTTAAGGATAGAGTCAAGCTTCCTGCGTAGAATTTTTGAGTTCATTTAGTTGATTCTTATGTACCTAGTAGACAGATTTTAATTTTATACCAAAATATTTAAGATTAATACCAGTGCAATTTATTTCAGACTGAATTTAGTGGAAGCTTTTGTAGAAGATGCAGAATTGAGGCAGAGTTTACAAGAAGATTTACTTCGTCGATTCCCAGATCTTAACCGACTTGCCAAGAAATTTCAGAGACAAGCAGCAAACTTACAAGATTGTTACCGACTCTATCAGGGTATAAATCAACTTCCTAATGTTATTCGGGCTCTGGAAAAATACGAAGGTAACAATGATTTTGTTTTTGTTTTCCTTTACTCTCAATATACTTAGCACATGTGCTGTCCTTATAAAGTTGGGTCTGGTAACTCTTAAGTTTTTCTAATAACAGGTTAGTATTGACCTATAGCTACATTGCAGAAGTCAGGAATCATGAGACAACTTAGAATTTTTGCTTTTTATTTTTTTATTATTTTATTTATTTTTAAGATTTATTTATTTATTTATTTATTTGATAGAGCGAGCACACTCGCTCATGAGCAGGGGGAGAAGCAGGCTACCCGCTGAGCAGGGAGCCCAACGTGGGGCTTGATCCCACGACCCTGGGATTATGACCTGGGCTGAAGGCAGACACTTAACAACCAACTGAGCCACCCAGCGCCCCAAATTTTTGCTTTTTAGAAGTGAATTTTAGGGTAACTGGATTTATTGCACTAGCAGTGGCGGTTGACCAGAGTTCAATTGCTAAAGACTCACAGGACCCAAAATGACATTGCTTTCAAATCTATAGTTTATTAAAGGAAAAGGGTACAGTCTAGGAGTAGCACCAGGGGAAGGATAATGCGTCACAGCCAGTCTCACGGCAGGGGCCCAGGGAGGTCAGGGGCAGGCTCCTATTGTCCTTCCTTTTTTTTTTTTAAGATTTTATTTATTTGAGAGAGCGAGCAAAAGAGCACAAGCTGGGTGGGGAGCAGAGGGAGAGGGAGAAGCAGACTCCCTGCCGAGCAGGAAGCCCCATGCGGGGCCCGATCCCAGGACCTGAGATCATGACCTGAGCTGAAGGCAGATGTTTAACCCCACTGAGCCATCCAGGCGCCCCTTGTCCTTCCTTTTGAAAGGTCCTTGGTGAGGTGCACTTTCTCTCACATCAGGGACCACCAATGTGTGCAGAACACCTTGGAACTAGGGAGCTTAAAATGGAGTCTTGCTGGACTTTCTTAAGTTTTGCTGGGCATATTCCTGTTCTGTAACCAGCCTCTATAGGAGAACCCTCTGGCACTGGAAGGCCTCGCTGAAACCAGGTGCAAATTATCAATCAGAAACAGTGCTGACAAGCTGAACAAACCACCCTGATTATCCTCAGATCCATGATTACAAAACAACATGCCTTGACCAGGGATCATTGCCATAAAGGAACTTTAAGCTAATTCCAGGCCTGCTGGAGTGAACCTTTCCAGCACACCTATAAAAGAAAGTTAAGACAAAGGGTCTTTTTTTTTTTTTTTTTTTAAGATTTTATTTGAGAGAGAGAACGTGACAGAGAGCACAAGTTGGGAGGAGAGGGAGAAGCAGGCTCCCTGTGGGGCTTGATCCCAGGACTCAGATCATGACCCAAGCCGAAGGCAGCTGCTTAACCAGGCTAGCCACCCAGGCATCCCAAGACAAAGGGTCTTGATGATCTCTAACAGTTGACATCAGAATGAAGTTACCAGAATAAAGTGTGCAAAGTCACATATTAATCAATACAGTATTGGTGGATAAAATCAGCTTGCCCTTACAAGTGTAGTTTTTAACTTTTAAGTGAACGTAAGTACTAAATTATTTGTTGTAGAAACTTACGAAGTTATATACGTAATACGTAAAGCATTTTAAGTTTCAGAGTTAAAAATCACCATCCCTTAGAACTGTTAAACCTTTCAGTATTATGAGAAAGCTTTCTCTGCAGACAGACTTAAACTCAACTCTATACTGACAAGATAAAAAATAAGCATAGATTTTTTTTTTTTTTAAGATTTTATTTATTTATTTGACAGAGAGAGACAGAGCGAGAGAGGGAACACAAGCTGGGGGAGTGGGAGAGGGAGAAGCAGGCTTCCCGCCGAGCAGGGAGCTCGATGTGGGGCTCGATCCCAGGACCCTGGGACCATGACCTGAGCTGAAGGCAGACGCTTAACCGACTGAGCCACCCAGGAGCCCCAAAATAAGCATAGCTTTAATTTTAATTTTATGGTAACCTTTTCCCTTAATTATCTCGCCACGTGTGGAAGATATCTTAAGCACTTATCTTAAAGTACCACTGTATAAAGAGTATTCCCATTCTAGCCAAGGCTCCTCTTTAGACTGATGATACTTTTTTTTAAAGAAAGTCTTTTTTTTTTTTTTAAGATTTTATTTATTTATTTGACAGAGAGAGCAAGAGAGCACAAGCTGGGGGAACAGTAGGAGGGTGAGGGAGAAGCAGGCTCCCCGCCAAGCAGGGAGCCCGATGCAGGGCTCGATCCCAGGACCCTGGGATCATGACCTGAGCCGAAGGCAGATGCTTAACCATCTGAGCCACCCAGGCGCCCCTAGACTGATGACACTTAAAAGCCCTTGCATTTTGTTCCACCAAAGTGGAATTAAAGAAAATGGGTCTTAAATCTTCCCTGTG
Source organism: Halichoerus grypus (assembly GCF_964656455.1). Lineage (NCBI taxonomy): Eukaryota > Metazoa > Chordata > Mammalia > Carnivora > Phocidae > Halichoerus > Halichoerus grypus. The sequence continues at coordinate 71,050,898 of NC_135721.1, read as the reverse complement.
CCCACATTTCTCTAGTGTAGCTTAGGCTGCCATTTACCCTCCCTGTGCTTCAATTTCCTCATCTAGTAAAGGAAGATCTTTTACTGCTGTGCTTTTCTGATTCCATATCCTATGGCTCCATTTCAACAGGATTAACTGGGAGCACAAGGGGATTAACCAGTAGCAGGGCTATAATATCAGATTATCACAGAGATAGGATTCTAAATAATTAATTCACTCTTAGCCACTTGTATCAGCTGTTTTGAACCTTTTCTCTCCTATATCTCTTCTTTCCCACAGGAAAAAAAAAGCATCCTTGTTCCTGTGTCCTCTAGTACCTACATCTCTTTTTCACTTTCTGTTCCCAGCCAAGGTTTTAGAAAGCCTACATTTCCACCTTCCATTTGCTCAATTGCCTTCCACCCCTGACCACAGTACTGAAATGGCATTTGCTAAGTTACTTGTTGTTGCTAAATCCAGCAAACACGGTCTAGTCATTATCTTACCAGCTTTCACTGCTGAGTTTGACGGTTTTTTTCCTTCCAGTTTTATTGAGCTATAACTAACATATAACATAGTGTAGGTTTAGGTGTGCACCATGATTTGAAATATGTATGTATTGTGAAATAATTACAATGAGCTCAGTTAACATCTGTCACCTCACAGAGCTTTTTTTCTTGTGTTGAGAACTTTAAAGATCTAATCTCTTAGCAGCTTTCAAATACACAATACAGTATTTTTGACTATAAGTCACCATGCTATACATTACATCCTCAGAACTTAAATCTTACAGCTGGAAGTTTGTACCTTTTGACCACCTTCCTCCATTCCCCCCCCCCCCCCCCCGCTGCTGGCGAACACCATTCTTTTCTATTTCTGTGAGATTAATTTTATTAGATTCCACATTTAAGCGAGGTCATAAGTGCCTTTCTCTGCCTGACTTAATTCACTTAGCATAATACCCTCAGGGTCCACCATGTTGTCACAAATGGCAGGATTTCCTTCTTTTTTATGGCTGAGTAATATTCCATTGTATATATACACCACATTTTCTTTATCCATTTATCCATCGATGGACGCTTAGGTTGTTTCCATATCTTGGCAGTTGTAAGTATACTGCATTGAACAAGGGAGTGCGGATATCGCTTTGAGATAGTGATTTTCTTTCTTTTAGATACATACCAGGAAGTAGAATTGCTGGATCCTTTTTTTTTTTTTTTTTTTTTTTAAAGATTTTATTTATTTATTTGACAGAGGGAGACACAGCGAGAGAGGGAACACAAGCAGGGGGAGTGGGAGAGGGAGAAGCAGGCTTCCTGCGGAGCAGGGAGCCCGATGCGGGGCTCGATCCCAGGACCCTGGGATCATGACCTGAGCCGAAGGCAGACGTTTAACGACTGAGCCACCCAGGCGCCCCATAGAATTGCTGGATCCTTTTATAGTTTGCTTTCCCCTTAAGAGTCCTCCACCCTGGTTCTGTTTGGCCCTTTTTTCATTCAGAACCAGTAACTTAAAGCTAGAATTTTTTTTAAAGATTTTATTTATTGGGGCACCTGGGTGGCTTCGTTGGTTAAGCGACTGCTTCGGCTCAGGTCATGATCCCAGGGTCTTGGGATCAAGCCCTGCATCAGATTTCCTGCTCAGCAGGGAGCCTGCTTCTCCCTCTCTGTCTGCCGCTCCCCCTCTTGTGCTCTCCTGCTGTCTTTCTGTCAAATAAATAAAATACAAAGATATTTATTTAGAGAGTGAAAGCAAGAGAGATCACAGAGAGAGAGAGGGAGAAGCAGACTTGCCACTGAGCGGAGAGCCCGATGTGGGGCTCGATCCCAGGAGATCATGACCTGAGCCATAGGCAGACACTTAACTGACTGAGCCACCCAGGCGCCCCAAAGCTAGGATTTTTGAATGAGTTCTTAGAAGGGTCTTTACATTTTATACAAGATTCTGTGTATGTGTATTTTTTCTGGGAAAAGATCTGTAACTTTCATCAGATATTCAAAAGCATATGTAAAACCCCCCTCCCCCAAAGAGAAAAGGTAAAAAAATACAGTTGTACACATTCTTTGGGGAATCTTTCTCATTCCCTGGAATAAGCACAGAAGTTAGGAATTGGGCTTAAGAGTAGCTTGGCTCTCTTCCTCCTGCATATGTGTGGCTCAGTGTACTCAAGAGTTTTGCAACAGGTCATTAATTTCTCCTATCTTATGGTGTTTTGGGGGGTTATGCTTAAGTTATATACACCTGTGAGAGAACATAACATTATCTAAATCAAAAGCTTCACATTATCAGTTTGGCAACTGATGTTTGCCCTACAGTGTTTGAAGTCACCCAGCCTAGAGAATGTTAGAGGAGGAAGACTGTTCCAGGTGTTGTGGTGCTAAGAGCTATGTTCTTTTCTTTCTGTAAGAAACTTTGGAGGAGGTGCATGGGTGGCTCAGTCGGTTAAGCGTCTGCCTTTGGCTCAAGTCGTGATCCCAGGGTCCTGGAATCAAGTCCTACATCTGGCTCCCTGCTCAGCGGGGAGCCTGCTTCTTCCTCTCCCTCTGCGCCTCCCCTGCTTGTGCAGTCTCTCTCGCTCACCCTTTCTCTCTCTCTCAAATAAATAATTAAAATCTTAAAAAAAAAAAAAAGAAAAAAGAAACACTGAAGAGTCCAGGTGTGTCCAAGTCATTAGGAACTTAACTGTTCTGAATTTTGTCTTAAAAAACAACAGAATGGAGGCTCCTGGCTGGCTCAGTCAGTGGAGCATGCGACTCTTGATCTCAGGGTTGTGAGTTTGAGCCCCATGTTGGGTGCAGAGATTGCTTACAAACAAAATCATTAAAAGAAAACAAAAAAAGATATAAAAAAATTATTTCTAGGGATGTTTGGGTGGCTCAGCTGGTTAGGTGTCCAACTCTTGGTTTTGGCTTAGGTCATGATCTCAGGGTCGTGAGATCCAGCTCGAAGCCAGCTACGTGCTGAGTGTGGAGCCACCTTGAGGTTGTCCTCTCCCTCTACCTCTGCCCCTCGTGCCCATATGCACTCGCTCAAAAAAAATTTTTTTGTGTGTATTAGTATATTGCTTCAGATTATGTTCTCCTATCTTACGGTGTTTTTGGTTTTTGATTAAGTCTAGGTTTAAAGTTACATTAACGTTATTCCTGAAAAAAATAAATAAAAATAAGTTCAGAGACAGCAGAGGGCAGCAGCGGCTTAGAAAGCAGACTTGCATTGAGTAATGGAAGGTTTACTCTAAATCATCTTCCTCCTCTAAGAAGTCGTTATTTAAAAAATATACTTGGCTTCCCTTATCCCTTGTAGCTTCTTTTCTTCATTTTTAATTTTTTTTAAAGTAAAAATTCAGTTTATTCATCGGTTTATGACACAGTACACAAGAGACAAAGTGTTTCACATCATAGATTTCACTCCCAACTCTTGGAATGTTCATTTCTTTGGCTAAAAGGAGAGACTAGACACGAGAGGCGGCAATGCTTAAGCAACTGAAATAAGGATGGGGAGGGCGATGCTAATGTCATCCTCACAGGGCTATTTTCTAGAACCGTTAGCTGGAAACAAAGGAGCACCACTCCTGGATGCTCATCTGTCGTTGGCCTCAGTCATCCCCACCACACAGGTACCGCAGCACTTCTGATAGTCCACCTTCGTGTCTTGCTGAGTGTAGTACAGGGACTTGTACTCTCTCTTGAATTCAGACCTAATTTTCAACATGTCCACTTCACTGAGAGAGACCATGATTCTAATCAGGACTTTATTGCGAGTCCCCTTGCCTTTCATGGAGTCATACAGTCGGTCAGCAAAATACAGCGGCTTGTTCTGAATGCATGGGACAAGGTTCAGGAAAGCGTTTTCCAGGTCTCCTTTGACCTCCTTGATGCTCTCCAGCATGTCATAAGGGCTGTAGCTCTTGTACCTATCAGATACTCCACTCAGTCATGATGTTGATCCACTTGGGCACACCAGTTCCTTTCCTCTTCACTCCAGCATCATAGAGATCCCAGGCATCTTGGTCAATCAGTTCATAATCAATGACAGAGCCATCCTCTGCTCTTCTACCCTTTCACAGGCAGCCATCAGCTTGAGGAAGTCACCAGATGTGTCAGACACGATGTCCCTCTCCAGATGAGTCTTACACATTTCTTTGTAGACTCTCTTAATTTCCTGAAGCTCTTGGTTGGTCCTTGAGCAGATGATCTCAGTTAGGGAGTCCTCATCAGTCCCCAGTCCCTTCATGGAGGCTTTCAGCTCAGAAGCATCATACTGAGCAGGTGTTTTCAATAGGCCCAAAATCACGGTCTCCAGGTGTCCAGACAAGGCTGACTTCGGTGCTGATGCAAGTTCCTTTTTGGTCCTTCTCTGGTAGGCAAAGGCAACATCCTGTCTCTGTTCATTGCTGCGGTTGGTCAAAATGTTGACAATGGTGACCTCATCCACATCTTTGGTCTTGATGGCTGTTTCAATGTTCAGAGCATCACGCTCAGCATCAAAATTGGTGTATGCTTTGACCAGCCCATATTCACTTGGGGGCATGGAGTGATCACCCTCCAAGCTGAACTTGTAGAGAATTTTGTGAATACTAGACATTTTGAAGGAAGCTGGGCCCGGCGCTGAGAGCTGCAAGCGTCCCCAGTTGTAGAGCCCCCTTGTAGCTTTTAAAATTAAAAAGTTGAGACAAAACCTAGAATAATGGTATTGTGCATTTAGGGTAAATTTCTGATAGTGCTTAAAACAACTCCTCTAAATATCTAGTTTTTTTTTTTTTTTTTTTTAAGATTTTGTTTATTTATTTGACAGAGACACAGTGAGAGAGGGAACACAAGCAGGGAGGGTGGGAGAGGGAGAAGCAGGCTTCCCACCGAGCAGGGAGCCTGATGCGGGGCTCGATCCCAGGATCCTGGGACCATGACCTGAGCCGAAGGCAGACGCTTAACGACTGAGCCACACAGGCGCCCCTATCTAGATTATTTTATTGGTAAATTTGATTCTAACAGCCATCACACTGAGGCACATAACTTTTCCCTCTTCCCATATCCAATTATTCATGTTTCTGTTTAATTTCTTCTTAAAAACCTCACATTTGTTATTTTCCCTCCCCTGGTCTGTGCATCCTCCTCAGTGAATTCATAGTAATGTTTCCTAGCTCATCTGATCATGTCATTTCTTCTTCAGTTCAGAACACATTAATTGCTTTCTCTGACCTGTAGGACCAGAGGGGCCTTGTCTGCATTTTAACCGCAAGTAATTATTTACTGACAAATTACTTTTCCAAGAAGGTTGTACTCATTTCCAGTTCTAGTCAAAAGATTTTTTTTTTTTAAGATTTTATCCATTCATTTGACACACAGCACAAGCAGGGGGAGCGGCAGGCAGAAGGAAGGGGAGAAGCAGGCTCCCCGTTGAGCAGGGAGCCCAATGTGGGGCTCCATCCCAGGAGCCTGAGATCATGACCTGAGCTGAAGGCAGATGCTTAACTGCCTAAGCCACCCAGGCGCCCCTCCAGTCACAAGATTTATAAGAAAATTTCTTTAGGGACGCCTGGTAAAGCGTGTGTCTCTTCATCTAGGCACCAGGCAGGCACCCCGTAGAATCACCCTTTTAGAACAAGAGATGCTCCTAGTGCTCTTAACACTTGGGAAATTACAAGAGTTTATAGGAGCTCTGTGCCAGGAACTGGGGGCAGAGACGGATATGTTTTCTGTTATCTCCCAGGGACTACTAGCACAGGTGTAAAATGATACTCATAAATAATCAGTGGAATCAGAAGAAAAAGTCATTGTAGAAGAGAAAAGTACTCTTTTGTCAAAATGACAGTCGTAATAAAGGAAAATGAGGGGTGGTGTCAGAGAAAGTATTACTAGCAAATGGGGGAACCGAGACAAGTGGTTGTACTTAAGAAGAGGGATGACGGTGGCTAGAGAAACAGACAAGAGAGGGTGAGTGAAGGAAGCAGGCGGTGGCCATGAGGAAGGATGAGAGGCCATACTGCAGAGTGGCTGACAGCAGGGAAGGAAGAGCAGAGATGACCTTGCACCCAGGGTCATCATTCAGAGTGATTTAATTACTTAGCCATTTTACCATGATTCACCTGCACTTCTACTTCTGTTGGCTTCTTCGTTTAATTTGGGAATTTGTTGGCTCCAGCCTCATATTTGTGTGAACACTTAAACTTTGATTAGCAGTATCTTGTCCTCATTTTTTCACTTACCTGGACTTTTAAATACATTTCATAAATACATTAAAGGGGTCAGGTAAAGTTTAATTATGCTTAATAAAACTTTGAGGTTGAAATTAATACAAAGAATTTATGTAAAATTAGTCAAGGAAATGTAGGCATAGAATAAGTTGTTTAAATTTTTGTTAATTGAAACTCATGTCTTTTTATTATCATTTACCAAAATATTTAATAGAATAAAATGTTAATGCCAGCTTTATAATTAATTTAGACTTCAGATTGATGTTCTCAGTCATGGACTATATGAACACAAGTCTGATGTAGCAGACTTGTGACTAGTGCCAGGCCTTGGCTCTGAGGTTAGTGTCAGTAGGGCATGTGTAAGGAGGCACTTCTATCTGCTGTCCAGAACTAGCCTGTAGTTTGTTTTGATTTTAGTGTTGCTTGCTCATTTAACTTAATTAGACAGTCTCATAGTCATTTTCTTTTTTTTTTTTTAACTTAAAAAAATTTTTTTTGAGTATAGTTGACACACAGTGATATATGAGTTTCAGGTATACAACGTAGTAACTCAGCAACTCTGTATGTTATGCTGTGCTCACCACGAGTATAGCCACCATCTGTCACCCTGAACACTATTACAGTACCATTGCCTACATTCCCTATGCTGTACCTTTCATCTCTGTGATTTATTCATTCCGTAACTGGACACCTGTATCTCCTACTCCCCTTCACCCATTTTATCCATCTCCCCACTCCCACCCCTCTGGGCACCACCAGTTTGTTCTCTGTATTTATGGGTCTGTTTCTGCTTTTTGCTTGTTTATTCGTTTTGTTTTTTAGATTCCACATATAAGTGAAATCATACATTTGTTTTTCTCAGTCTGACTTGTTTCACTTAGCATAATACCCTCTAGATCCATCCATGTTGTCACAAATGGCAGGATCTCATCCTTTTTTTTTAATGACTGAGTGATAATCCTGTGTGTGTGTGTGTGTGTACACATACGTACCACATCATTTTTTTTCCCTAACTTTTTTAAGATTTTATTTATTTGGCAGAGAGTGAGAGAGCACAAGCAGGGGGAACGACAGGCAGAGGGAGAAGCAGGCTCCCCGCTGAGCAAGGAGCCCGATGTGGGGCTGGATCTCAGGACCCTGGGATCATGACCCAAGCCAAAGGCAGACGCTTAACCGGCTGAGCCACCCAGGCGTCCCAGTACCACATCTTCTTTATTCTATTCAGCTGTCAGTGGACACTTAGGTTGCTTCCATATCTTGGCTATTGCAGATAATGCTGTAAACAGAGGGTGCATGTATCTTTTCAAATTAGTGTTTTTGTTTTCTTTGGGTAAAAAATACCCAGTAGTGGAATTACTGGATCATATAGTATTTATATTTTAATTTTTTGAGGCGCCTCCATACTGTTTTCCACAATGGCTACACCAGTTTACATTCCCACCAACAGTGCATAAAGGTTCCTTTTTCTCCACATCCTCACCAACATTTGTTACTTCTTGTCTTATTTATTCTAGCCATTCAATAGGTATAAGGTGATAATCTGTTGTGGTTTTGATTTGTGTTTCCCTGACGATTAATGATATTGAGCATCTTTTCATGTGTCTCTTGGCCATTTGTATGTCTTCTTTGGAAAAATATCTATTCAGGTCCTCTGCCCATTTTTAATTGGATTGTTTTTTTGGTCTTGAGTTGTAGAAGTTCTTTTTATATATTTTGGATATTAACCCCTTAATGGGTATATCATTTGCAAATATATTCTCCCATTTGGTAGGTTGCCATTTTGTTTTGTTGATGGTTTCCTTCACTGCAAAAGCTTTTTATTTTGGTATAGTCCCAGTCAACTTTTGCTTTTGCTTCCCTTGCCTTAGGAGACATGTCTAGAAAACAGTTGCTGTAGCCAGTGTCAAAGAAATTACTGCCAATGTTTTCTTCTAGGAGTTTTATGGTTTCATGTTTCACAGTTAGGGCTTTAATCCATTTCGAGTTTATTTTTGTGTATGCTGTCAGCAACTTCAAGAAGTTACAATAAATCTTTTAGTGGCTGGCAGTGAATTGGAGTTCCTACAGAAATTATTTAATGGGGGCGCCCGGATGGCTCAGTCGTTAAGCGTCTGCCTTCGGCTCGGGTCGAGAGAGAGACACAGCGAGAGAGAGAACACAAGCACGGGGAGTGGGAGTGGGAGAAGCAGGCTTCCCGCGGAGCAGGGAGCCCAATGCGGGGCTCGATCCCAGGATCCTGGGACCATGACCCGAGCCGAAGGCAGATGCTTAATGACTGAGCCACCCAGGCGCCGCAATAAATAAAATCTTAAAAAAAAAAAATTATTTAATGATTTGATTTACTTGGACATTTCATATTTTGGTGCACTTAGGAAGCTAACAATTATTTCCTTGTGTCATCTTGAGTATGCTTGCTAGATGAGTGTTGTGTGTATCAGAACTAATGACCAGTGATTGCTTCACCAGTCCCTTGCTTCCTTCCTTCAAGTCATTCATTCAACAGTTAATTTGTTCCAGATATTGTTCTAGGAGGTACAACAGTACATGTGACAGTTAATGTCCCTGTTCTTATGGAGGGTCAGCAATAGTGGAAGGATAGAGGGAGACAGACAATAAACATCAGTGAGCAAGAATTTCAAGTAGTAATAAGTACAGTAAAGGAAGTATAATATATTGATATGATAGAGTGACTTGGCTGGGGCCAGGGAGACACTCGATCTTTTGGTCAAGGATGGTCTCTGTGGAATTGCTGTCTGAGTTCCACAACTTGATTGATAAGGAGCCAGCTGTTTAAGATCTGGGGGGAGGCTAGTGGGACCAGCTAGTGCAAGTGCCTAAGGCTTGTTGACAGAGCGAGGGAAGGCTAGAATGGTCAAGCATAGAGATAGAGAATAAGGGCCATGTTATGAGTAGAGGCCAGAGAGGTAAGGCCTATTTGAGGTTTTTAACTTTTTGTGTGCTGTGGACCCTAAATAAAGTCTATGAACCCCTCTTCAGAATAGTGTTTTTAAATGCATAAAGTAATACAGACTTGCAGAAGAAACCAATTATATTGAAACACACTTATCAAAATATAAAACAAACTTGATAAAGAAATAAATACTTTTTACTAATGCATTAAATAACATGATCTGAGTGAAGCCCTACTAAGGTCTTAAGTTTTGAACTAATAATGAATTTAAATGATACTTAAAATTATCTCCCAAAACTGTAATATGATATGAAAATATATCTGGGATTTTGATTGATGACAAAGACATAGGTACTGGGAATACTACTGTGGTGTATTGCACACATTAATAATGGAAGGAGGTGTCAGATTGTAGTTAGATGTTAGAGAAAATGAATTTGGAATTTTTTTCTGTGTTTATGTATTACTTTGAATTTAAGGGTCTGTAGTCCTTGCGTGAAGACCCTAAATAGATTGTGTAGGGCCTTTTAGGCTGTGATAACTAGTGAAAAATGGAGTTTATAAAAAAACAATTGGTGTCCATCACTTGATGAATGGATAAATAAAATGTGCTATATCTGTATAATGTGATATATCCGTCAATAAAAAGAAATGAAGTACGGATGCATGGTGCCACATAGATGAACCTTGAAAACATTATGCTAAGTGAAAAAGGTCACAGTATCATATGATCCATTTATGTGAAATATGCAGAATAGGCAGATCTATAGATACAGAAGTGGATTAGAGGTTGCCTGGGCTTGGAGGAGTGCCCGGAGGTTGGAGGGTAATGGTAAGTTACTGCTAATGGGTACAGGTTTCCCTTTTTTTTTTTTTTTTAAGATTTTATTTATTTATTTGAGAGAGAGAATGAGATAGAGAGAGCATGAGAGGGGGGAGGGTCAGAGGGAGAAGCAGACTCCCTGCTGAGCAGGGAGCCTGATGTGGGACTCGATCCCAGGACTCCAGGATCATGACCTGAGCCGAAGGCAGTCGCTTAACCAACTGAGCCACCCAGGCGCCCGGGTTCCCTTTTTCTTTGACAGCGGTGACAGTGTTCGAAAATGGATCATAGTAGTCGTTCACACAAATCTGTGAATAAACTAAAAACCATTGGATTTTACACTTTAAGATGGAGAGTTGTTTGGTATATGAATTATATCTCAGTAAAGCTGTTATTTTTAATTCAAAAAACTATAACCATTTGGGGGAAAAAAAAACCCAGTTGGAAATTGACAGCTGGGGCTCAGCACAAATTATAGGTAGGGGAAAGAATTCAAGATGTTAGTGAAAGTTTGCAGGATAGGGAGCAGGTGAGCTCAGAAGGGGCCTATTGACTCTGAGAAGAGCTGCAGCAAGGTGGGCCTGTGTGTTTGAGGGACCCGAGGACATGTTGAGGATGACAGGTTCTGAAGGTTGTACAGGTATTTCTGTGATAATACCGTGTGTTTATTCTTAGCAAACTTAACTTTCTTCAGTGTCGTGTGCTAGAAAACATAACAAAAAATGGAGTTAAGGTAGACCTCAAAGTATATGAAAATTTTAAAATGATAGCAAAAGCATTAGCAAACTTTAATGAAACAGTAGCCTACATACATGTCCATTGCATTTGTACCCAGTACGAGCATCAGGTGACTCTTTGCATGAAGCCTTAAAGTCTAGGGTTCTTGTTCCTCCTTTGAGATGCCCTGTAAGGCTGTTTGCTTCTAATAAAGGTCATTTTCACAAAAGTTAAACATCCAAACCAGGGTAGAGAATTTAGTTTAAAAAAAAAAAATTCTGGGGCGCCTGGGTGGCTCAGATGGTTAAGCGTCTGCCTTCGGCTCGGGTCGTGATCCCAGAGTCCTGGGATCGAGCCCTGCATCGGGCTCCCTGCTCGGCGGAGAGCCTGCTTCTCCCTCTCCCTCTGCCTGCTTCTTCCCCTGCTTGTACACTCTCTCTCTCTGTCAAAAATAAATAAAATCTTTAAAAAAAAAAAAAAAATTCTTTTAAACACCAGCGAATGTTTTTGTACTTTTCATCTATACTCTGCTTTTCTTTGTGTCTTAGCATAGTGGTAAGTACACTGGCCAGTAGGCCAACTACTCCGAGGTCCTCACATATTGCTAAGTTTACTCTTTAATTGTGTGAAAGCTTGCCCTTGATTGCTTCAGAACACTAATGGGCTAGGAAAAAATCATTTGTGAACCAGTGCCACCTCCGCGCCTTGCTTCCATTATTCCCCTGTTTACCAATAGCATATGAACTAGCTAATTCAGAATAAAGAACCAGGCGTTGAAGCACAACAGACATTATGTGGTCAAAGTGTTGTTTAGAGACTGTCTAAATGATGTTTCACACATATGTACTATTTTCTAAATATGTGTAGATGCTGTTGTGATGAATAAAACGTGAATTCTTAAAATAATTTTGCTGACTTCGTAGTAGCTTTTCATCGTTTTCTCAATTAAGAGCTACTGCTACTTCTAGAAAAGGTTAGGAACTATTGCTTTGGAACAAAATGCAGTAGGCTAGAGATCATTTGCAGAATACTTGTAAAAGAATTTATTGGAGATCAGAAAAAAAAAAAAAATCCTTGTAGTGTAACCAATAACAATACATGGTAACTGTAGCTGAGCTCCTGTTAAGTGTCAAGCATATTATGTTAAGTGTTATGTAAAGTTACCTCATTTATTCCTCTTCTGGGTTGCTGTTGTCATTACTCCTGTTGACCCGGGAAAGGGGCTCAGAGTAACATGTTCCAGATCACAGAGCCAGTAGGCAGCAGAGTTGGGGTTGGCACCCAGGTCTGTACTCATGCCTTTCACACTATAGCCTCTGCTGCTTCACTTACTCCTCATACAGTTCCCTAGCATGTGCTCTTAAATAGCATCAAGTAAAGTGCCAGTGTAAATACTTGGCTTGATTTAATCTCTGTTAATTGGAACACTGTATTAATGGAAATTGGGGATATAAGGTAAGTTAGAGGCATTTTATTTTAATGACTTGGACTTCGGGTTATTAAATCTGTGAAGAAATACAGTTCATTTAGTTGTAATTAATTTCATGTTTCTGCATCTCTAGTGTTCTTTATGAAGGAGATTACAGACAGGTAGGGAGGCAGTGTTTTATTAGGAAGCTCTGAGTGCCAGATGATCTCCCTTCCTATAAAATAAATACTAAACACATTTGAATTAAAATATGGGAGTAAATAGTAGCTTTGGAGACCTGCTGCACTACTTGTGCTTTTTGGATCACATGCTGTTTATTATCTCAGTTGAATTTTTATGATGTGTGGTCTTGCATTTTTCAAAATAGGACCATTTTATTTTATTATTTTTTGCTTTCTTTTAGGAAAACACCAGAGTTTATTGTTGGCAGTTTTTGTCACTCCTTTTATTGATCTTCGTTCTGATTTCTCCAAATTTCAGGAAATGATAGAAACAACTTTAGATATGGATCAGGTATGTAATCTACTCTTGAATTTAAGCAGCGAAGTATTTTTGAAATGCATGTCAAAACTTTTCAGATTTTCTTTTTTTCGTATTTAATTTTGGCATTTTTATGAGGCACCTTTGAGATCGTGGACATAAGATTAAATGATGGGGCAAGTTTGTTGTTTTCTTAAAAATAATAATTGTTTTAGTGGATGAAGAAAGATTAACAGGAAATGAATGTTGGGCATAACTGGCCTGATTAAAGGAAATCTCACAAGTAAAAGATTTCACATATGCAGTCTGAATTTTGTTTTAATTTCAAGAGAGAAGGAAAATTGTAGTCACTGAAAAAGAGAAGATAAAGGTAAATATGGAACACAAGAGAAGGCAACTTCTCCTTTATTTTCGATGTAGGAAAGTGTTTGGGGGAAGAGGATAGAATATGTGTGTATCTCCTAAATAGTTGTTGATATAACTAAAAAGTTAACCATACTCTAAATACTGTTTAGTTCCAAATTCTTGTTAGTTGAGAAGAGCATTTAGGGTGTAAGTGATCTGTGTCCTCAGGTTTATAACAATATTAAGCAGTAATTTATATATAAATATAAAGTGGGAATAGTTTCTGAAATAGTTGAAAATATCCTTGTATGAAAATGAAATTGAAAGCAAATTTATCAAATGGTAAAATTTACTGTCAAAAGTTTGTAGAACAAATTTAATATGGGGCCATTAAATGTAGGGTTTTTCAATTTTATGACTTTAAAAATAATACCTTTAAAATTTTCTACACTAAATTTTCTGTCAAAAATGATCATGCAGGGAATATGTGCTCTCACATCATTCATATTAAAGTAATAGTTTGGTTTGCTAATTGTTAGATTCTTTGCATTCTTAATAATTGGATTTGGGTTAATGTTTGCCCTATGGGATGTCGATTTATTTTGTTTTTACTGGATCGTTAACTGAGGTTTAAAACAGTCAAACCTCATTTACTCTGTGCTCTTTGGGTTTAGAAATCCATGCATATGCATATATAGGATAGATGCTTTACTTTCCTGGTACTGTTTTGTCAGTGATAGGCCCAAGCAGCCAAAAAACTTGCATTGTTTGCCCCTCATTTGGGAAAACTTGCATTTTAGCTATTGTGACCTTTGTAATGTTGCTCTTAGTGGAATGATTTTAGGTGTACAACTTTCAGATCAGTGGCGGGCAGAAATACTGCTCACAGACATGCTGAAATCGCCTCTGCTACCAGGAGCTGGGGATGTGGCCTTTCCTGTGATGGGGCAGAGCTGGATATTTGTAAATGGTCTTTATTTATTTTTTAAAGTTTTTATTTATTTATTGGGGGAGGGGGACAAGCACACTCCTCACTGAGGACCCTGAGATCATGACCTGAGCTGAAACCAAGAGTCAGATGCTTAACTGACTGAGCCACCCAGGCGCCCCTGTAAACATCTTTAAATGAAAGCATGTAAAGGTGTAGTTAATAAAAGCTCTGACTAAAATAGGGAGGTGGGAAGGCAAGAATCAGAGTGTTTCATTGTCTCTGCAGCTTAGCTTTGCTGAAATGCTGCAGTTGATTTTGCCCTTTGTGGCGAACTTTATTCTTCTAAAAGTTGCCATGCTTTTAATATTGTGGGTCTCAAATGTAAGCATGTATCAGAACCACCTGGTGGGCTTGCTGAAACAGATTGCTGGGCTCCCTCCCCAGAATGAGAATCTTTCAGTCTGGGGTGGGGCTAGAAAATTTGCATTTCTCACATGTACCCAAATGATGCTGCTTGTCTGCGGACCACACTTTGAGAACTACTTGCTAATAAAATAAATTACTCCTAATAAATTAGGAATGCAATCGTATTTCAAAGTGAGAATGAGCATGTGATTTCTTTTCACCAATATGCAGCCTGCTGCAAGCGCTGTGCTCTTGGGCAGTCACTGAGCATTATCTGGCCAGAAGTTGGTGTGTATAAATTGGGAGTGTTCAAGAGTTTCTTAAAATTTGTAGCCCCTCTGTCAGTATACAGATCTTCTGTTGAAGACCCCATGCAGCTGCCTTTTTATCTGGGTCATCACATTCACAGCCTGCCCAATAGATGTGGAGGCCCTGCCTAATAGGACCTTTCTTCTCCCTCTTCCACTCTTGGACAGTAAAAGCTATCTCCTGCAGTAAGCATTTTGTTTGCATTATATACAAGATTATTAGCCATTACTATGATAATTACAAAAAGCAGCAGGATGATAAAGTGTTGGATACTTTTGTTTCATATTACGCCTTTTGATTTACTCCCTCCCTACCTTCTGGCCTTCCATCCCTCCTGTCATGCAGTATTTTGACCACATAGATCCAGCCCTTGGGATACATACCTACTGGCAGCAAATAAGCCAAAATGATGATGGACCAAAATACCAGAATGTAAATTTTTAAAGTGTTTTCTTTATTTGAAGCTTTTCTACTTATGAAGGTAACACATACTATTAGAACAAGTGAAACAAAATGATACAAAGAAGTATAGAGGCAAAAGTGACCATTCTTCCCTCTTCAGATGAACAGTGTTGGCAACCTGGTGGGCTTCCTCCAGCTCCATTATACTCTTTCCTTATTGTGGGTTAAGATTTTTTACTTTGATCTGAAATACTTGACACATATCTGTTAAACTAGACTATACTGTGACTTTGAAATAGTGTTAATTCTCGAATAATGCTATGGGATTAGAGTGTTGTAAGATTTTGTGTCTGGGAAGAGTGGATTTTAGGAAGGCAAGCAGTGCAATTATATGGATATAGGCTGGAAAAGAAGAGGTCATTTGTCCTAATTTCATTGCTGTCACTTAAGATTATAACAAACCTTAATTTCTTTTTTTTTTTTTTTTTAAAGATTTTATTTATTTATTTGAGAGAGTGAGAATGAGAGAGAGAGAGAGAGCATATGAGAGGGAGGAGGGTGAGAGGGAGAAGCAGACTCCCTGCTGAGCAGGAAGCCCGATGCGGGACTCGATCCTGGGACTCCAGGATCATGACCTGAGCCGAAGGCAGTCGCTTAACCAACTGAGCCACCCAGGCGCCCACAAACCTTAATTTCTTAATCTGAAAGTAGAACATTAAGTAGTTAACTTTGTAGGGGAGAAAAAACTTTTTTTCCTGTTCTCTTCTGTTCATTGTTTGGAGGTCTGCTAATTAAACTGATAAACAGATTAGCAAGAGAACAGATTTTTGAGTTCACAGAAAAGTGTGAGTCAAGGAGGCTGTTAGAATTTGGGGCTTATATACTGTTGGGGAATAGAGAGGGAAAAGGGGCACTTAGGGGAAGACAAATGACTTTTAGGAGTGATTTATGAGCCCTTTGGAGAATAGATGGAAGATATAATTTTGACTTCCTTGGTTGTGAAACTTCTGGGAGGGGATTTACAACAACTGAGTTCTTTTGGGAAGCTCTGCTTTTAGGGAGATAAGAGGGTTCAGAAACAAAGTCTATTCTCGGATGCTTTCATCTTGGAATAATTTTTATGCCACTATGGCATATTCTGGACCCCTCATCAACATTAAGTACTGTGTCAATAAGATAAGAGTTGTGGATTTCCTTTTTTTTTTCCCCCCTCTGAGTAGACTGTTTGAGGTTAAACTCAGTATCAGTCAGGACTCTTTATTTTGCACATAACTTAAACCTCAGTACACCCTGGTTTATGAAATTAGAAGTCTAGAAATAGGGTAGGCTTTAATGTAGAGTTGCTTGATCCAGCAGCTCAATGATACCATCCAAAGGACCTAATTTCTTGAACTCTTCTATCTTTGTGATTTGAATTTCAGCTAAATGCAGGTTCCTCTTTGGACCTAGGTTGGCTGCCTACCAGTAGCAATTCATGCAACGTTCCAAGGAAGAGTCCTGCAAGTTGCCTTGTTGGGACCATTTAAGCAGTGATTGTGGCCAGGGATATAGAATGTGATGATGGGCCTAAGATAACTAGGGGTGGGTTATCCCTCTATTGGAGATACAGAAAATGAGAGAGCACTACTGGGAAGGGGGTAGAAGGGGAATGACTGTGGTATAGACAACCAGTCATGTCTACTAAGATACAGTCCTGTAACTAAAGGCTTTCATGTTTTATAGTGTGATGCTGTCTTTTAAATAAATATGATTCCTAGTTAAAACCTGCTCTAGATTCTCTAGGGAATCAGCTTAATATAATATCTTCTTTATTCCGTTATAAACCTTTAAACTTATCTTGGGTTATAAAGTGAATTCAACCCTTCACTGTCATTGTAGATACTTGTAATGAATTTATGCATTTAAATTACATGACTCAGAACTACTTTGAACAAACCTCAGAGGATAGCAATCATTTCATGTATGATTTCTGAAAGCTTTACTCATGTTTTCCAGCTGTGCACTTAAGGAGCTTAAGTGGTGAAGGGAGCAGTCATTTACATGCATGGTTGGGTTAATTTGTCTTTTTTCCTAGGCTTAGCTTTGTATCTAATGCTTCAGGTGTTTGTGTGTCTGCTTTCCATAAATTTTATGGAAAGATTTTCTATTTCTGAAATAAATAGAAACGTAGATTTATATTGCCCCCAGGACAAGGTTCAAAAAGGCAATGAGTTTGCACCAAAAAATAATGTCAGTTAGATTGTGTGATTTAGTGAGATATATTAAATTTTAAAATCTTTCTATACTGTGAGCATTTTATCTTTTAATATTAGTTTTCACATACACTTACTGACATTTCCTCTATTATTGGAAAAGTAGTAATGTTAGATAAATCTTTACTGACAATACTGGGACAGAAAAAATTGAAATAGTTTTTAAAAAGCCACAGTTGCATGATCCTAATACAACTATATCATTGTGTGAGTATGTATATGTAAGCTGTAAAGATACTATAGTATATAAATGCTTCAATATTTTTGTTCTTGGAAATGAAAAAAAAATCAAAAAAGGAAGTATTCATATTCTCTCACCTAGAATTATCTCTAAATACATGTTGATATTTTTGCTTATAGTTGTCCTTGTTTTCTATTTTTTATTTTTATTTTTTGATTGAAGTATAGTTGACACACTATGTTAACATTAGTTTCAGGTGTACAACATGGACAACTCAACGTGTAATGCTATGCTCACCATACAACGCTACTACAGTGCCATTTACTATGTTCCCTAAGCTGTACCTTTCATCCCTGAGACTTACTCATTTCATAACTGAAAGCCTGTACCTCCCACTCCCCTCAGCTGGTTTTGTTTGTTGGTGGACCTTCAGGTTGTTTCTGACTCTCTGGCTATTATGATTAAGGCTTTTGTGAGCAGTGATATACAAGTATTTGAGTACCTGGCCACAATCACATTCCTTACTTAAGGAATAGAATTGCTGGGTCATATGGTAATGTTATGTTTAACTTTTTGAGGAATCACTAAATTGTTTTTCAAAGTGTCTGCACCATTTAATATTCCCACCAGCAATATAGGAGGATTCCATTTCTTCACATTGTTGCTAATAATTACCTCTTTTTTAAGATTTATTTATTTTAGAGCGAGAGAGTGAGAGAGCGGGCGCTTGTGGGGAGTGGCAGTCAGAGGGAGAGGGAGAGAAATACTCAGGCAGACTCCCTGCTGAGCGCAGAACCCAACGAAGGGCTCAGTCCTAGGACCCAGAGATCATGACCTGAGCCAAAATCAAGAGTCGACTGCTTACATGATCCCAGGGTCCTGGGATCGAGTCCCACATCGGGCTCCCTGCTCCGTGGGAAGCCTGCTTCTCCCTCTCCCACTCCCTCTGCTTGTATTCCTCCTCTCACTGTGTCTCTGTCAAATAAATAAATAAAATCTTTAAAAAAAAAAAAAAAAAGAGTCGACTGCTTAACCAACTGATGAGCCATCCAGGTGCCCCTATTCTTTGTTTTTTGGGTATTTATCTTAATAGCCAATCTAGTGGATGTGAAGTGGTATTTCATTATGGTTTTGATTTGCATTACCCTGGTGGCTAATGATGTTGGCCATGTTTTCATATGTTCGGTGGCCGTTTATTTGTATATCTTTGGAGAAATTTCTACTCAGATCCTTTGCTCATTTTAAAATTGGAGTGTCTTTTTGTTGTTGTTATAAGAGTTCTATATATTTTCTGGATACTAGACCCTTGTTCTAAGAAATACATACTTCTCTTTGAGTTTTCCACTTGCCTCAAGTTGTTCATAGTGATGCTTATTATTTTTTAAAAACACTGCTGTATTTGCAGATATATTCCCTGCTTATTTTTAATATAATTTGTACCTCCCCCAACATTTCTTCCTTTCCATAGTTTGTCTGGGTTTTTTTAGAGAATCAGTTTGTGACTTTTTCAATCCTGTTTTGTGTCTTGGCTTTTTATTTCATTAATTTCAGTTCTTAACGTATATTTTTCCACCTATTTTTTTTTTTACCTCTTTAGTTGAGTGCTCACTATTTTTCCAGCCTTTTCTTTTTCAGTAAGCATTTAAGATTGCACTTTTCTTTATATGTGTTGCTTTAGCTGAATGTATCCTATAAGTTTTTAAAGGTACAGTCTCTTACTCAGTTTTCAGAATTTTATTCCTGTTTCATTTCTAAGCTTGGTATGTGTCAGTTTCATAAAAGTTCTCAGTGTAGTTGAGGATCATGTGTGCTCCCTAATTTTGGTTGCAGTTTTCTGTATGTCCATTAGATTAGATAAAGCTTTAGTTTTGTTCATGTTGTCTGTACGCTTGCTAATTTTTGATCTGAGTTATTGAGAGAAGTGTGGATTTCTTTATATAGTTCAGTCCATTATTGATTTGTTTTCAATACACAGCTGTACTTTTTTTTTTTTTAAAGATTTTATTTATTTATTTGAGAGAGAGAGAGCACAAGAGGGGGGAGCGGGAGAGGGAGAAGCAGACTCTCTGCTGAGCAGGGAGCCCAATGTGGGACTCAATCCCGGGACTCCAGGATCATGACCTGAGCCGAAGGCAGTCGCTTAACCAACTGAGCCACCCAGGTGCCCTCAGCTGTACTTTTCTTTGTGGTGAACTGAACCTTCATCATTCTTTAGGGACAGTATCCTTAGTAATGCTTTTTGCCTTAGATTTTTTTTTTTTGTCTGATAGTAAGCGGGCTATGCCAGAGCCCTTCTTTTTAGTTTTTTACATGATGTATATTTTTCCATCCTTTGTGAGTCAACGAAGTTTATAGCTGGATTTTATTTATTTTAAATTTCTTTTTTAAGTGGTAATTTGCATTTATTTCTACCATACTACTTTGTGATTCCTAGTCTTCCTGGTTCCCCTTACTCATTCTATCTTTCTTATATATTGATTGGGTTTTTAAAATTCCATTTTGCCTTTCCTATCACACCCGCACTGGTTTGGAAGTTATTCACAAATTTTTACAAAATGTATATACATAACTTATCAAAATCAAGTCTGTCAGTATTTTCTCACTTACCCCCAAAATACTAGGGCATTAGGATATCTGAGATCAGAGTACATTTCTTCATTATTGGCAGGTATTTTAGTTCTGTTTCTTTACCCCTTTAGTTTTCCATTCTATACAGTCAGTGTTAAGTTTAGATTTGCCCATATGCTTACCAATTTCTTTGCCATTCATTCCTTCTTCCTGAATATTCTTTAGGAGTTCTTTTATTGGCAGTCTGTTTAGTTAGGTTTTGTTTGTTTGAAAAGGTCTATATCACCCTTGTTCTTGAAGGAAATTTTTGTGGGTGTACAATTCCAGATTGATAGTTATTTTTCCCAAGTATCTGTAATATTGTGTTGTGCTGTCCTTTGGCTTGAATTACTGTTGAGAAGTCTTGGTTCCAGATATTGATTCCTTTTACTGCTCTGAGTCCAAAAGTGGATTTCTTTTTTCTATTTGGATTTGCTGTGTTCTCTTAATCAGAGAATTCATGTCTTTTATCAATTCTGGAAAATTATCAGTCATTATCTCTTTAAATGTGTTCCTTCATTCTCTTCTCCTAAAACTGTGATTGGACATATGTTAGACTTTCACATTCTTTTTCTGCCATGTGTCTGTGCTGCTCTCTTTGTGATTACTTCAGATGTTCCAATTCACTGTCTCTTCAGCTCTGATATGTTTAACCAGTCCATAGGGTTTTTTTTTCAATGACTGTATTTTTTATTTATAAAAGTTATTTGGTTCATTTCTAACTCTGCCTAGTCTTTTTTTTTCTTTTTTAAAGTAGCATCTTGTTCTTTGCTCATGTGTTCCATTCTCTATTATTTCAAACATTTTAATATACTTAATATTCCATATTTAAAATTTCTTGGTTTAAATCTACCCCTTGTTTCTGCTGAGTCTTTTTTTTTTTTTTTTTTTTTTTGACTCTTCTTGTTGGTGGCTCCTTTCCTTCTCTGTTATGTATATTTAGATTATGAATTTGCATCTTTCTGGGTTCTGTCCGTGCAAATCATACATCCTCCCCTTGCCCCAGATAAAATTTACTCTTGCCATATATCCCACAATGTAAGCCAGGAACACTTTTTTTTTTTTTTTTAAAGATTTTGTTTGTTTATTTAGAGATAGCAAGAGGGTGTGTGGGCAGGAGGGAGGGGCAGAGGGGAGACAGATGAGCATGGAGCCCCACGTGGGGTTTGAGATCGTGACCTGAGCTGAAATCAAGAGTTGGACGCTCAACCCACTGAGCCACCTCAGTGCCCCATAAGCCAAGAACACTTTTAAGTTAATTTCTCAGCCTGGAGTTTTTTTGATTTGTTGGAGCAAAGATTTAGCTACTAAAAAAGAAGCCCCAAATAAATAAATAATGGTGGCTTAAACAAGAATATGGGCTTGATTTTCTGTCAAAGCAGCATGAGCGTAGTAGCACAGGGCTGGTGGGACAGCCCTGCTGTCTCTGGGACCTGCCTCCTCCTTTATTGCTCCAGAGCAGAACCCTTAGGGTATTGCCTTCAAGGTCCAGGTTGGCTTACTACCTTACCTTTATTTCAGCGAGTGGGAGAGGACAAAAGGAGAAGTGGGGGACACATTATGGAAATGGTACACGTCATTTCTGCTCATGTTGTGTTGGCCAGAATTTAGTCCTATCTCCACACCTAGCTGCATGGGAAGCCGGAGCTGGATTCTTTGTTCTTGATAGTTATGTATCCTGTGAAAAGTGGTCAGATCTACTACTGTAGAAGGAAAGGATAATAAAAATGGCAACAATGAGCAGCCTTTTTCCACTGCCAACAAAAATAGACATTTGAAATCCCAACCCCAGTGAAGGCTGGCTTTTTGTCAGGGAGGAAATTCTCTCTTTTCCTTCCCTTTCCTACGGGCTCAGGCTGAGAGAGGTTCTTTGTTTTTTGTTTTTTGTTTTTTAAGATTTATTTATTTATTTGTTTGAGAGAAAGAGCACAAGTGCGGGGCAGGGGGAGGGCAGAGGGAGAGGGAGAGAAGCAGACTTCCCACTGAACG
Source organism: Halichoerus grypus (assembly GCF_964656455.1). Lineage (NCBI taxonomy): Eukaryota > Metazoa > Chordata > Mammalia > Carnivora > Phocidae > Halichoerus > Halichoerus grypus. The sequence continues at coordinate 71,028,945 of NC_135721.1, read as the reverse complement.
TGGAGCCCCACAGCACGGGGCCCAAACAGACCCAATGCAGGGCCCCATCCCAGGACCCAGAGATAGTGACCCAAGCCAAAACCAAGAGTCAGATGCTTAACTGACTGAACCATCCAGGTGCCGATAAAGATGGCTATTAAAAATGGTCCTTGTGGCCTGGTTTTATGCTGGCAACCCTCCACTTTGCAGGGGCTCTGACGTCTAGTTTTTTTTTTTAACTCAACTATACATTTATTTTAATAAATGCTTATAATATTTAGTATTTCTAGGATAGTGGAGTGCTTTTGTTTGTTTTAAGCTCTCTAGTATCTTCCCTATTTAATTTCTCCTTTCTAATTACTTAAATCTATCTTTCATGTAACTTCTCTGATTATAGGAAGTCTTTCTACTATAGTAGTAGTACAGGTAAATTTTTTTTTTTTTTTAAGATTTTATTTATTTGAGAGAGAGATCACAAGTGGGGGTGCAGGGAGAGGGAGAAGCAGACTCCCCACTGAGCCCCACTGAGCCCCACATGGCTCTGCCTCTCTTAAGTTCACTGGAAGAGGCAAATCCTTCAGCAATGTCAGCCCACCATTGCAGTATTATTTTCCCTTGGAATTATCCTAAGTCTTGGTTCTTTTTTCTAGATCATCTTCACTGTCTCTTTGAATCAACTGTATGATATTATTGATGTACCATTGTGCAAATGTGTGATGTTTATCATTTCTGGGTTTTGCTGTAACAGATAAATCTGCAGAGATCTTACTCATCCCTGTGTTGTTTTGCATCTGTTGCATTATTCCTTAGGTTGAATTCCTGGGAGTAGAATTGCTATGTCAAAGAGTATAACAAATATTTCTGAATCTTGTCTCATACTGCCTTTTTTTAAAGGTTATAACAACTTAGATTCTCACCAGAAATGAATGAGTATGCTAATTTCACTGTAGCCTCATCAGTATTTGGTAGTAGGATTTCTTTTCCTTTAAAAAAAAAAATAGCTGTAGAATATCTTAAGGTTACTTAAATATTCATATATTTTATTGAGCTTTAGCATTTTCTTATGGGTTACTTTGCTACTTATTTTCTCATCTGTGAGTTGTATGTTTTTATATTTGCCTATTTAATGACCTTGGTATTTTTCAAATACATGCAAACCAAGTTCCTTTATAAAAAAAAAAGTTAATCTTTCCATTTTTACATTTTGTGTAGCTATTTTTACAAATCTTTTTGTTTTTTTTTTAAATTTGGTTTATTCAAAAATTTAAATTTTAGTATAGTGAAATCTCTTGTCAGTTTAAATTGAGAAAGTTATTTGATCAATGTTTTATTCTTTTTTTGGCTAGCTTTTTGTAATTTTAATTCCTTATTCTTGTGGTGTTCACCTTTGGTATGTGAAGAAGGTGTGCTCGAATAAGTGGAGAGTAACTGGAAAGAGATTATATTAATCCCATTTATTAAGTTTTAGAAGATCTCCTTGTCTTAGAAAACTGACTCTCCTATATTGTGCTTTTATACATAATTATTTTTAGTAGTTTTTGTTTGTTTTAATAGGCTCCACACCCAACGTGGGGCTTTAATTTATTAATCCCTGATATTAAGAGTCGCATGCTCTGTGAGCCAGTCAGGCTTCCCTCCCCTAATTCTTTTTAATAGTTCTTAGTGTCTGTAAGGATAAGCTGCATTCTTTTTTAAAAGGTATTCTTTCCTAATTTTGTCTAAGTTTTAATTGTTTTGTTTCAAAAAGGGATTCCTATTGGACAGTCTCTTAGGAATGAGTAGATGTTAATTGATTTGGTTTTCTCTTTTCATAGTTTACCTTTTTGCTTACCAGTTGTTGTAAATATTGCAGTAAGCAGTTATTTTTTATAAAAGTCTTAAATAGTTGGGATGCCTGGGTGGCTCAGTCAGTTAAGCGTCTGCCTTCGGCTCGGGTCATGATCCCGGGGTCCTGGGATCGAGCCCTGCATCAGGCTCCTTGCTCAGCGGGGAGCCTGCTTCTCCCTCTCCCTCTGCCTGCTGTTCTGCCTGCTTGTGCGCTCTCTGTCAAATCAGTCAGTCAATCTTTTTTTAAAAAAGTCCTAAATAGTTAAGACTTGGTTTCTAAATATTTTGTGTATACATTTGCCATTGTAAGTGAGATCTGTCTTTCATTATGGTTTCCTGATGGCTGTTGGTAAGAATTTAGGGAAACAAAGTATTTAAGAGAGATTTTTTTTTTTAAGATTTTATTTATTTTAGAACAAGCCAGAGAGCACGAGCAGGGGGAGGGGCAGCCGGAGCGGGGAGAGAGAGAATCCCAAGCCGACTTCACTCTGAGCATGAAGCGTGACGGCCAGGCTTGATCCCAGGACCCTGAGATCATGACCTGAGCCAAAATCAGGATTCAGATACTCCATCGACTGAACCACCCAGGCGCCCCCTTGAAAGATTTTGATCAACTTTCAGTTTGAAGAAATGAAATTCTGTAGCTTTTTTAAAAAAAAATTTTGAGATTCCTAAGATGGATCCTTGGTTTGGGTAAAAACTACACATTCTTTTATAGGCTATGAACATTGAACATTCTTTAGTAATGGTTAGGAAGAACATATTGAACATTGTTTAGGGGGAAGTGTAAATAAAAATACTGAATACTACTAGTGACATAAGCTCTGCATCTTTTTCATCTAAGTAATTTTTGGATGTCTAGAGCTCTAATAAGCTCCTTATAAACAGAATTTTACATCTAAACTCCTTAAATGGCACAGTAACTTAAAACATAAGTTTAACTCAAAATACAAGTGAAGTTTAAATGAAGGAAAAGAAAATACATTGTTATTTCCATCTTTACCCATCATTTATAAAATTTAGTTATTCTTTGTTCTGTCTATAGGTGGAAAACCATGAATTCCTTGTGAAACCTTCATTTGATCCCAATCTGAGTGAATTAAGAGAAATTATGGATGACTTGGAAAAGAAGATGCAGTCAACATTAGTAAGTGCAGCGAGAGATTTAGGTAAGAAGGCCTCATTGGCGGTTTGAATAATTCTTTTGTGTATATGGTATCCCCACTGGTGCCAGAATTACTTGCCTAGAAGACACAGTGGATCATGCCACTTCCTTGTTTAAAGTGCCAGGCCTTTCTTCCACAGAATGAAATTATAAACACTTCCAAGTTGAGGTACAGGATACTTTGTGTTTGGAGCCTCACTCTCTTCCAGATTTGTCTCTTACTACTCTCCAACCCCAGGATGATCCCACAAATCAACCAAGAGGCCTTGCATCATTTCCTTGAAATAGGATCTGTATTAAACATCACCTCCTCTATAAGCTTCATTCTACTAGGAATAGTTCATTGATTTGGCTTTGGGGTTCCCGAGCACTGCATTAACATCAGCTTTTTTTAAATGTCTGCCTTCCATACTAGATTTTTTTTTTTTTTTTTTTTTGAAGGAGAGAGAGAGGGAGAGAACGCACGCGTGAGTGGGGGTAGGGGCAGAGGGAGAAGGAGAGAGAAAATCTTAAGCAGGCTCCTCCTCAGCCAGTGTAGAGCCCAGTGTGGGGCTCGATCTCAGGACTCTGAGATCATGACCTGAGCCGAAATCATGAGTCTGATGCTTAACCAACTGAGCCACCCAGGTGCCCCATACTAGATTAATTCCCCAATTAGTCTCATATTATTCACACTAATTTGTTCTGAATTTATGAACCTTTTTGTTTGAGCATCTTTCATGTGTATTGAATGAATAAATATATCTTAGCGTATTAGAATACCCCTCAAGCAGTAATTCTTATTAAACTTTTAGAGAATCTGATGAAAGTTATGAATCCTCTTCCCAGAAATATGTCCATATCTACACATACAAAACACTTTGCAAATAGTTACAGTGGAGAATCCATATATGGACTAGACCCTAGGTAAAGAATCTTTGCCTTTCTTTACCCTTCTCATTTCATAGCTCTTTTCTACGTTCTTTCTATGATCTCTTTCCTCCCCGGTCCAGTGAAGTCTGTCTTTAGTTGTTTGCTGCTACTAATATTTGATAACCATGCTTTAGCTATCAAATTTGTAGATGATCTCTCTCTTCTGATTTATACTCTAAAGATCACATTGATGAATGAGATGATGGGGACACACTTATAAAAACTCAAAAACCTTAGGTAAATAAAATCTAGCTGATCGATCATTGCTTATTTTGTGAAGTTTCTTACACTTAACAGAAACTATGTGTCCTAGTTTTATAGAGTTTTATTGTGAGAGTCCTAAGTTTTTGTTTGGAAGGTGTGTTTGTTCCCCCTTAATCCTACTCTGTATTAGATCCAGAGATATGCTTCAGTGAAGTAAGAACCCTGGTGCAGAGCTCCTCAAGGGCAGGGGCTGTAGCGTATCCATCCCTGTGCCCATAGCCCACTGTTGTGCTCTACAGCTTTGGTTGGCTGTACCCAGAGAGCACTTCCATGTCAGAAGCTACCATTAATATGAGAGTTGGAGGATTTTATAGATAGCCTTCATTCATGTAGTTGAGTAAAGTAGAGTTTCAGTATTTCCCAGTTAGATCATCTTAATAATTTCCACTGTGTTGTCTTGTAATAAGAGTTAATTATTTTAAACATTTACATTGAAAGATGGCTGTAGACATCTATGACATACTTTTTCTTTATCTCCGTATCATGAAGGTTTGGATCCTGGCAAACAGATTAAACTGGATTCCAGTGCACAGTTTGGTTATTACTTTCGCGTAACATGTAAGGAAGAAAAAGTCCTTCGTAACAATAAAAACTTCAGTACAGTGGACATTCAGAAGAATGGTGTTAAATTTACCAACAGGTTTGTATGCCTACATTATTTTGTTAAGCCTTCAGTAGCTCCATGGAACTATAAATTATTCTCTGATGAGACATGAATGTTCTATGATAAGGAAGTTTTACCTTACTTGTTAATTGATATGAGGTATCAGGTAAGAATGAAGCTTTATTTTCTTATAAGAGCCTCATTGGGTGTTCCAACACCCCTTGTTAAATAACTCCTCTTTTCCTCATTGACTGAAGGGATACTTTGGGTCTGGTTTTTTTTATTGTTATTTATTTATTTGTTTTATAAAGATTTTATTTATTTATTTGAGAGAGAGCACAAGCAGGGGGGTGGGTGTGGAGAGGGAGAAGCAGGCTCCCTGTCGAGCAGGGAGCCTGACACAGGGGCTCGATCCCAGGATCCTGGGATAATGACCTGAGCCAAAGGCAGATGCTTAACAAACTGAGCAATCCAGGTGCCCCCTTTGGGTCTGTTTTTAAGATTGTTCTTTCACGGGGCACCTGGGTGGCTGAGTCGGTTAAGTGTCTGCCTTCGCCTCAGGTCATGATCCCAGGGTCCTGGGATTGAGCCCCACATTGGGCTCCCTGCTCAGTAGGGAGTCTGCTTCTGCCTCTTCCTCTGCCCCTTCTCCAGCTTGTGCTCGCTCGCTCGCTCTCTCGCACTTCACTCTCTCTCAAATAAATAAATAAATAAAATCTTAAAAAAAAAAAAAAAAAAGATTGTTCTTTCATGGGGTGCCTGGGCAGCTCAGTGGAATTAGTGGCTGGCTCTTGATTTTGGCTCAGGTCATGATCCCAGGGTTGTGAGATTGAGCCCTGAGTCAGGCTCCCTACTCAGCGAGATTCTCGCTCTCTCCCTCTCTTCCCCTCCTCCCTCACTCTCTCAAATAAATAAATATTTATTTATTTATAAATTTTGAAGTTTGTTCTTGGCCACCTGGGTGGCTCAGTTGGTTAAGCGTCTGCCTTCAGCTCAGGTCATGATCTCAGGGTCCTGGGATCGAGTCCCACATTGGGCTCCTTGCTCATGGGGACCCTGCTTCTCCCTCTGCCTGCCGTTCCCCCTGCTTGTGCGTGCTCTCTCTCTATCAGATAAATAAATAAATAAAATCTTTAAAAAAATAAAATAAAAAAATAAAAATTGTTTTTACATATCTGTCTCACCATTCTTTTGTCAATATGAGATTGTATTATAGTTAATTTATATTACGCTTCCATATCAGAGTTTCCCATCATATCTCTGCTTTATAATTATTTTCACGTTTGTTTTTTGTAAGAAAGCTTTGATATCATTTATCAATTTAAAAAATTCTGGTATATCAGTTGGATATATAAATTAGTTAGGGAGATGCCTACTATCTTTAGTGAGGCCACTCACTAGATTGTTGCTTTTTCAAAATCCTGTTTCATGTTGAAAAATATTTTATAAGTTTTTCTTTTCCTTCACTGATGTTAGAAAGTTTCTGAAGCAAATTATTTATAGGTGAAAGAAGAATTATTTTGAAATAATCTTCCGTGATTTGGGGTGGGGGCATATATCTTTTTCCTTCTGTACTATATTAGAATTTATGGCAGGCCTTACACCCACCCCTCCTGAATATTCCCAGTACTTTACAGGTAGTTTTGTGTATGTGATCCCCTTTTATCCATTTATTCAGCAAGTATTTTGAGTGTTTATTATGTGCAGTCATTATTCTGGGTGTTCAGACACCCCAGGAATGAAAACAATCTGTTTGGTTTGTTTCTTGTAACAATTTTGAAATAAATAGGTTTATTTCTTTCATTATTTAGATGAAGAAGCTGAAACTCCCAATTCCCCAGGATTAGACAGCTAACATTAGGTACTCAACAGCTAGCTCTCCTATTGCCCAATTTAATAGTAGTTGTTTTTCCAGCAAACTATATCTCTGATTCAAGCTATATTCAATAATGGCTTAATTGAGATAGAACTTTTGGGGTATTAAAACCATCTTCAAATTGCCATTGGTTAGTTACAAGTAAAAGAGATTGAGCTGAATGACCACATTTAGTCTAAAAGTTGTGGAAGATTCATTTGTTCATTTTTGTCAACAAATTGCTTGCTGTGTATCTGATTCTTTGATCATACAGTTTTCCTTCTTAAAATCCTCCAGTGTCTGTCATCCAGGAAAATCTATTGTGACTTGCACAGTCTGGTCCTGTCCCCATCCACTTTCATCTCTTGTTTGCTCTCCTTCACATAATGGTCTCACTTTCACAATGTCTTTGCCTCTTGCTTGTCTTCCTTTAATTCTTTCTGTTTGCCTGTTTCCTAGTAGTTTTTGCTGCTGCTGCTTGCCCATGCACTGTGCCTTAGCTGCATGTGTGTGTGATGCAGTCAGCTAATCCATCAAGTTCACAGTTACTGCCTTGGTCGATGTCCTCCTCCATCTAGTGAATGCTTCCCCCTCTTTCTCTTCTCCTCTGTGCCCCCGATCTTGTCTTTTTGTTTTTTATTTCATTCTCTTTCTTTGACATAGGTGAATATTTTTCCTTTACTTTATTCTCATCCTTCTTTTTTTATTTCAACCTATAGTTTTCATTTTTTTCTTTACTCAATAAGATTTGGTTTTCAAAACATTTTCTTACTTTGACAACCTTCAATATCAAAAGACAGCCATACTACAGTAATGAGAGAAAACTGTGTGGTGCGTGTGTGAATTTGAAAAGGGGGGATGGGGATGCCTGGGTGGCTCAGTCGGTTAAGCGTCTGCCTTTGGCTTGGGTCATGATCCCAGGGTCCTGGGATCGAGTCCCGCATCGGGCTCCCTGCTCATCGAGGAGCCTGCTTCTCCCTCTGCCTGCCACTCCCCCTGCTTGTGTTCCCTCTCTCGCTGTGTCTCTCTGTCAAATAAATAAAATCTGAAAAAAAGTGGGGGGGAGATGGCCTCTATCTGAAATGAGGATGAAGACTTAATTCCATTTAAATATTTTAGAAAAGGTCACAGATCAGAATTTTACTCAGGGGAATAAATGTTATAGCAAGATTTGTGCCAGTGGGCTCTTCCAAACAGTGTAAATGTTAAATACACTGAATTCCATCCACATCTGTCCCTAATGAGTTGCCCATTTTCTACTCACATTTTCATTTTAATTATTGTTTTGGTGCTTTATAGTACACATTACTTTAGTAGATGTTTTGATTTTTTTTTTTTTTTAAAGATTTTATTTATTTATTTGAGAGAGAGAGAATGAGAGCACGAGCAGGGAGAGGGTCAGAGGGAGAAGCAGACCCCCCGCTGAGCAGGGAGCCCGATGTGGGACTCGATCCCGGGACTCCAGGATCATGACCTGAGCTGAAGGCAGTCGCTTAACCAACTGAGCCACCCAGGCGCCCTGTTTTGATATTTTTAATAATGTCATTATTTTGACTTGCAGTAAACTGACTTCTCTCAATGAAGAGTATACCAAAAATAAAACCGAGTATGAGGAAGCCCAGGATGCCATTGTTAAAGAAATTGTCAATATTTCTTCAGGTAAATTTAATAGAACCAATACATAAAATGTTCTGAATATAACCTGGTTTTTAGTAATAGAAAAAATATCAGGATGTTTCAAGAGTGGTTTTTTAAAAAGCTGTTACATACTGTGACTATTATGTTAGGCTACCTATTAAATAATGCATGCTGTATTGTGGTGGGAAAAGTAACTGGAAATAACTTATAAATAGAAAGAGAAGCTAGTGCAGGCTAAGGAATGGGAATACCCTGAAAAACACACTGCAGAAAAGCACAAAATTTATTGTAGTTGTAACAAGGAACAGAAACACCAAGGACTAAAGGCACTAATAATCTTAGATTATCTATGGGCCCATGCTCTAAGTTTTGGAAATAAATATCACTGAAAAACAAATAGAAAATTACACATGAAACAAGCCTTTCCAAGTTCTATGTGCCATTTTGTAGATTTTCAGAGTTCTTCTGGAGGGCACTGTTTGAGAAAATTGCATGGCTTGACACTATGGTATTGCCCTTGGCACAGAATGAAGCACAAGGTGAGGCTGATGTGTTAAACTGGAAGGTTTTGCCTGTCATCACGTGTGTATTGAGTATAACCGTTATTGTGCCTTTCAAAAATATACCAAAGAACTACTTCAACCAAGGGATCAAAGTTGGCATCCTCAGTAATGGGACAAATGACATATATATGCTTCCGGATGTGATGTAGAGGGAAGAGCACAGTATTGCCCATGTGGTATTCTTGACAAAAATGTTTAACCTGATTGTTAACAAGAAGGGAAAACGGAGATAAATTTAGATTGTGGGACTTTTTTTTAAGGCTTGTACTCTTTAAAAATGTCTGTGTCATGGTAGCAAAAAAGGAATGGCCAGGATCTGTTCTAGATTATAGGAGACTTAAGGAGACACGACAAGCAAATCAGTAGGTGGTCCTTGAATGGATCCAGGACCAGGAGTTGGGGATGGGAAAGAGCTATCAAGGACACTGAGGACAAATTGGTGAAGTTTAATAAGAGAGAACATGGTACTGGTGTCATATTTCTTGAGTTTGTATTGTGAGTAAGTAGGAGGATGTCCTCGTTTCCAGGATATTCATGCTGAATTATTGAGTGGTAAAAGCTCATTTAATATGTACTTGTGTAATTCTATAAATTATTTTACTATTATGAATTTTATGGTAAATCAAAATAAACATAAACTTAAAGGTTTTTTTTTAATTTTGTTTATTTGAAAGAGAGCACAAGTGGGGTGGGGAGAGGGAGAGGGAGAAGCAGACTCCCCGCCAAGTAGGGAGCGCGATGCGGGGCTCAGTCCCAGGACCCTGAGATCATGACCCAAGCCAAAGGCAGACACTTAACTGACTGAGCCACCCTGGTGCCCCTAGAGTTACCTTGAATTTAAATGAAACCTTTTCTTGGTCTAATATACACATTATCTGTATTTAAAAATGTAATGGGTTATCTTTATGGTTCTTTATCTTGCTATTAAATGAGACTAGGTGATGCTGTTAAGAGCTAGGTGATGTGAGATACCTTAAGAGGCTTCAGTTTTCCTTTTTTAAAGTAGTTACAATAAGTACTCCATTAATGTTTAAGTAATTCTTGCAGGTTCTTGTTCCTACATGATAGGGTAGTGTGAACCATTCCTTTCCTTTTTTTTTTTTTTTTTTAAAACAATACCTGTTATGTAAGACAGGAATAAATTTAAAAGTGATGAGACAGTAACAGAATTATTTATATTCAGCCATTCATAAGTTAATTTTTATTTTTAAAATATTTTATCACTTTTATGGGGAACAAGGGAGTCAAAGATGAATCCTATTTCCTGCCATTTCATTAATTCTCATGAATGTCCTTTGAAGCTTTTGACACATTGATGCCCGTGTGATAGTTCTACATAATGTATGGGATGTTTTACCAACCCCTCCTCGCTATTAAAATTTCAGAATCTGTTCTATAAATTTTGACCATTTTTATTGTTGAAACACGAATTGCCTGCCACCTGTCAGGGATTTTTTAGTGTACATAATAGCTTTTAGTTTTAATGTTCTAGAAGAGTAGAATCTCATTGAAAGTATTTTAAGTGACAATTATGGATCTAAATTTTGCTAAAATTCAACTGCATGTGGTACTGATGGGGAAGAAAAGCTCAAGTAACACTCGTATGGTCAGGTTTATACAGGCACAGGCCTTGATGGTCACAATTTTATCTCTTACAACCTGGTGTTTGCATGTATCATGATAAGCAGCTGTGTGTTTTCTATTTTAATGGATTTTGGTAAGGGAGGGCATCACACTCTTTCTATTTTTGAAGTCTATTCATAGTAGGGGAAGATGTAGTAATACGTTTTAACCTTGGAGGTTTTAGGTGTTCCTTTGAAGTTTAGTTATGGCAAACTTCTGTTAATTTTTTAAGTATATAAATTAGAAAATGGATTTTAAATTCCTAAATAGGGAAGTTAAATTTATTCCTCTAACTGCTTATATGTATTTTCTTTATTCAGTATTTCTGTGCACATTTTCTATTTTTATACAGGCTATGTAGAACCAATGCAGACACTCAATGATGTGTTAGCTCAGCTAGATGCTGTTGTCAGCTTTGCACATGTGTCAAATGGAGCCCCTGTTCCATATGTACGACCGGTCATTTTGGAGAAAGGACAAGGAAAAATTACATTGAAAGCATCCAGACATGCTTGTGTTGAAGTTCAAGATGAAGTTGCATTTATTCCTAATGATGTTCACTTTGAAAAAGATAAACAGATGTTCCACATCATTACTGGTAATATATAAATAAATAAAACAAAAAAACCCCACCTAATTTATGGGCTTTTTTGGGGGGGTAATGTTTCCCCTTTTTTATGTTGGAGTGGAATATTTAAAACTGATGAAGAAAATCCTAGTTCTTGACGTTAGAAAAGGAACATGTTATTCATCCTAGTTAGTAATATGTTCACATTTGGGTTAGAGGGAAGATTTGGAAGGAAGGGGAGGCCTTAGGAGCGAAAGTCATCTTTATATGAAACTTCTGTTCCAGGGGTTTAGTGCATTTAAAAATGAACATGCCTTCAAAGCCAGACCTTTTTGATAGTGCGTCATTGAAGGTCAAGCAGAACTGACTGCTGGAATGACCTCAGCCTAGGGTAGCAATTCTTTTAAAGACATGGGACTGTATTCGTGTGAAATATGAAAAAAAGTTTGCTTATAGACTAATGCAGCCTGTCTCTCAAGCTGAAGTATTTTTAGATCTTAACCAACCAGATTCTAGAGAACAAAAGTGGAGGGGGTAGTCTTTGACCAGATATATTTGGGAAACAGAGATAATATTCTAGTTCCCCAAATGGATTTTCAGGTTGTTGATATGATCTAACCCAGACAAATAAATTATACTTTAGCGAAAAATAGGGTTGTGTCTTAGGGCTTTAGTGTGGAATTTAAGTGATTTGAAGGATTAGACCATACTGACCCATTCACTAATAGCCTCGTTTATTAATGAATTACTGTGTTTAGTTAATCAATTAGATGTGTACTACTTTTCTGGATGACATAAAATTATCGTGCAGGCAGTTGTATGAGCTGTGGGAAAATCTATGGTTCTTCTAGGCAAATTACAGGTAAGGTATATTTTTTATGGTCCTGTCGATGAAGGGTGCAGTGTAGGTTTGTCTGAAGGGAGAATAGCATTGCTCTGGCAGTTGATGGTTCTGCTGCTTATATGCCGTATCTGTACGACCAGGTGATTAGTCACAAGAACGCGATTTAGGGCTAGCAATTTATTAGTGGCAGAAATAAATTAATAATCTTGTTTTTTGATGTAATTTATTTTAAAGGCCCCAATATGGGAGGTAAATCCACATATATTCGCCAAACTGGGGTGATCGTTCTCATGGCCCAGATTGGGTGTTTTGTGCCGTGTGAGTCAGCAGAAGTGTCCATTGTGGACTGCATCCTGGCCCGTGTAGGGGCTGGCGACAGTCAGTTGAAAGGAGTCTCCACATTCATGGCTGAAATGCTAGAAACTGCTTCTATTCTCAGGTGAGTGATTTTCCCAGTCCTCTCAAAATGGAAATGAATGTCCCTGTCCTGTTAGAAGTACATTTGCAGATTCATCGATAAAACATCGGAGAACCTTTATCTAGTTTAATAGTTTTCTTGTGAACTTTATGCACTTCATATTATCTTAAAAGGGTAATTGTTAATAGTTGAGGAAAGCTTTGATTTTTAAATTTGTCTTAAGATTTTTGGTAGTTGTTCGCCTTATAACCCCCACCACTGCCATGCTTTTGCTTGAACTGTTCACAGTACCTGGAATGTTTACCCATGTCCTTTCCAATCTTTAAAGGCCTTAGTGACAGAAATTCTACTTCTCTGATGACTTTCCTTGTCACATAAGCCTCAGGTCATGGGTATTTCTTCTCTGAACTCTTTGACATGCCTGTAATTACTCGGTTTTTTGTTTTAGGGGTTACTGAAATCTTTTGTTTTTATTTCATTTTTTTAGACACTTCTTTAAAGGTAGAGAAGCTATGCCTTCCGTTTCTTGTGTCTTCTAAAGCACATCACATGTAGTAGATGCCTAGTAAATTACTATTCATTGTTTGTGGGGAATTATAGAAGCAGTACAAATGTTTGGTATAATAATTGGTCAACAAGCTAATATTCATAACTTAAAAATTAAAGAAATAAGCAAAAGATGTCAGTGGCAATTCACAGAAAACAAATGACCGGTAAGCACATGAAGAACTGTTGCATTCTTGGGGCGCCTGGGGGGCTCAGTCAGATAAACGTGCAACTCTTGATCTCAGCTCATGTCTTTTTTTTTTTTTAATGTTATGTTAATTTAGCTCATGTCTTGATCTGAGGGTCGTGAGTTCAAGCCCCACATTGGGCTCCATGCTGGGTGTGGAGCCTACTTTAAAAAAAAAAAAAGTACTGTTGCATTCTCTAATTGAGAAAAAAAAAAATCCTCTCCTTACATTTGGTTAAAGAAGAGAAAAGGAAGAATGCTAATATCTGATTGGTAGGGCTACGGCCATCGTGCACCAGCTGCGTGTCCATAACATGACACCCTTGTGCCATCTTCATGCGGTATTTTCTAAAATCTGGGCTGGTTTGATTGGCAAGAAATGAATGATAGCTGATTCAGAAATTCTTCAATTACTAGTGAGATTGGTAATTTAAAAAATATTTATTCACTATTTGTTTCCTTTTCCATCAGTTGTTTATGACCATGCCCATTTTCTTTTTTTAATTGACTATTGAATTTTTTATATATTAAGATGATCTGTTATGTTTGTGGCACATCTTTCCCAATGTATTGCCTTAGTTTAGTTTTTTTTTGCATTATCACATATCATGGGTGATTTTCATGTAATTATGTGTTTCAGGTCTGCAACCAAAGATTCTTTAATAATCATAGATGAATTGGGGAGAGGAACCTCTACCTATGATGGATTTGGATTAGCGTGGGCTATATCAGAGTACATCGCAACAAAGATTGGTGCTTTTTGCATGTTTGCAACACATTTTCATGAACTTACTGCCTTGGCCAATCAGATACCAACTGTTAATAATCTACATGTCACAGCACTAACTACTGAAGAGACCTTAACTATGCTTTATCAGGTGAAGAAAGGTGAGTGTATACCACTGGTGTACTGTAAACTCAGGTGTGGCAGTGGGAAACTTCTACCCATGACATCATCAGTCATTGCCTGATTCTGAGTATGAATTATTGATGTTTGTACAGAACACATTTACTCTTAGTTCATAATCTGACTGCAAGGACAGGGTACATTATATTTCTGTGTCTCATAATAGGACCACTCATTATAAGACAGTTGCAGAAAGAATAACTCCTGCTCTTCAACATTACCACAGAGGGTTTTGTACTGCCTCCCATGGCCGCCTGATTTCTCGTCAAAAGTATCTACTAGATAGTAGCAATAATAACCTTTGAAGTTCCAGGGCTCTTATGCTGCTTAAGGAACCATTTATTATAATTATCTCGTTGTATTTTTAAGGGTGTGTTACATAAACAGGCTCATTTAAAGGTAGGGTTTCCACAAATCCTGAAATTGTTAGTAGTTCTCACATAGGGAATGACTTGTTGGCCTTTCATCCTTTTCGGAAAAGTTTGTCATTTGTGGGTCTACAGCTAATGAGATTTACCAAATTGGTGAGATTAACATGCTGTAAAGTTTTTGCTGCCTAGACATTTCACCAGTCATTGGAATAACTTTTTCAGATAGCTTTCTGATTTACCAAGAACATTTTCTTGCAATCAGTTGGTTACACATAAGTACAATATTATTTTTGGTTCTTTTATCCTTTGTTGCTTATGCTTCAGTGGGAATCCTTTTGACTTACTCTGTTTATTATTATTATTGATATAAAATACAGATACTTTTAGTTGGACCTGGCATTTAGCACGAAGTTGAAGTTTTGCTTTTTGTTTTGTGTTTTGTATGATAAATGGGTTCAGAATTTAATTATTAGAGTGTGAGCATGCGAGGGGGCGGGGAGGGGCAGAGGGAGAGAATCATCCCCGCTGAGCATGGGGACTGCTGTGAGGCTCGATTTCACGACCCCCACAAAATCGTGCCTGAGCTGAAACCGAGTCAGACGTTTAACCGACTGAGCCACCTAGGCGCCCCAAGAAGTGGGTTCAGAATTTAATTTTTAATTTTTTTTTTTTTTAAGATTCTCTTTATTTATTTGACACAGAGGAAGTGAGAGAGAGAGCACGAGTAGGGGGCAGAGGGAGAGGGAGAAGCAGACTCCTCACTGAGCAGGGAGCCCAACAAGGGGCTTGATCCCAGGACCCTGGGATTATGACCTGAGTCAAAGGCAGACGCTTAACCAAATGGGCCACCCAGGCTCCCCTGGGTTCAGAATTTTAAAAGACTAGATGACCTGAGAGAAGATAGGAATAAATCCATCCGTCGCTGTGGATGTTTATCAACATTTGCTTCTATTTTATTTTTGTTTGTTTCTCTTAGTTGTGCGGAGTATCCAGCCCAGAGTGCATGGGATATATAACTAGGCCAAAAAAATTTTTATAGTTGATACATAGTTGAGGCAAAAAATGGAAGCTCCATGATAACTCTGTGAGCATCATTTGTATTAAATGTCTGGAAGGAATGTTGTAAGTCCATTTATTTTCTGCAAATGGGGATGAAGATAAGCTACCTAGTCTATAAAATTTACTGGCAACGTGAGTCTAAAATTCCATTGTCATGTGTTTGCAGTAGTTTAGAATCAGAATAAGATTATGTAAGACTGGTAAGTAACTTTTCTAAGACCAGTATTGTAAATATTTGTATTTATCCAGCCAATTTCCTGAAGTCACTATCTCCAGAAAATGACATAGGCAGAGGATGGACTGTTCAGTAACAAGCCATATATTTTGAATAAAATGCTCTTAATTAGTGACACACATTTATCTTGGTTTTTTTTTTTCTTCGTACTTTATTTAATTCCTCCCTTATGAAATGAGAAAACCTCAGAAGGATAATTGAGTTGATTAATTTTTCTTCAGATTCTGATATTTGTCCAGACCTCTGAGGATTCGCTATCAAGCTTTTTTGGGGGGTATTTTTATTTTTCCTACTACATTTGTCAAGGATAAAACAAAACACTGTGTGCCAAGTCATAATTACTTTCCACTGAAAGCTTAATTAAAATTCCTTCGTCTAAGTTACTGTGAAACATTTGGCCTAATGTATTTGAAATACAAAATTAAGTTTCCAAATGACAAGGTGAGATGGATAAGTTCTATTTACATCAGTTGCTGTCTCTTTCTGCCCTACTCCTCACAACCCCCAAATTTCTTCTAGGTGTCTGTGATCAGAGTTTTGGGATTCACGTTGCAGAGCTTGCAAATTTCCCTAGGCATGTCATAGAGTGTGCTAGACAGAAAGCTCTGGAACTAGAGGAGTTTCAGAATATCAGAGAATCAGAAGGATATGATGACATGGAACCAGCAGCAAAGAGGTGCTATCTGGAAAGAGAGGTTTGTCGCATTGTGTTTGTAATTATTTAATCCTGTGTTGCTAGATCTGTCAGGTCCCGTGTGATTCTAATACTTAATCATTCATTGTTGCCTTTCACTTAGATTTCTTTGCCTGGCGAAGACTTCATCTATATCGTTTTTGATTTCTGCACTATGTACATGACCATAAGAGAGCATGTCAATACCACATTTTAAATGTAGGAGGACAGGAATATTAGTCTAGGTTTAAAGTAAGTAATTCAAAGGAGTTACAGATGTCCAAGCCCTTTTTTGATTACTTCATAAACAAATAGGTCAAGTCCAGTTAATTGCACATTTACTCAGTTAATTGCTTAGTTAAGGGACTAACAAAAAAATAAACACAGTTCTGCCTTCCAGTTGTCTAGAGTCTAGTTGGGGAGATAATAATGAACATGTCAAGGAGAATAATGCGGTATATGACATGTTTACTCTACAAAGCTCTTTGTGGGCAGGATGTTTCAGTTCTCATGGGAGAAGTGCATCTTAAGTTAGGCCTTCTCTGAGTGGTGGGTGAAAATCACGCAGAAAGGTACAGCATATGCCTGATGTATATTTTTAAAAGTAAAGGATAATTCTCTGCAATAATGAAAATAAAAGGATCTTAATTCACTGGTGGGTCCTGGCAGCATTTACTGTGGTTATGCATTGTGAGAACTTCTTGTCATGATTTAGCTTTTAGCCAGTGAGTTTTTTGATGTTCTTACCTGAAGGATAGATAATTGTTACAGTAATAGATGAGCATGTATGATTTTTAAGCTTAAAAGGTATAGTTTTGTCTGTTGTACCTGTATAGGCAGGAGGAATGTGTTCTATCTTGCTACTAGTTTAAGTTAGGGAGGTTGCTTTGGAATGGTCTTGTTACGAGCAACACAGTGATCTGGGGTTAGGTAGGCTCTGTTATGTAATCCCTGGTTTCCAACTAGAACAGAAACCATGTACTTTTGATAATATTAATTACGTTGTATTTTGAAAAAACTTTAAGCTAAGGGAGATGCATAACTATGAACGTTAAGTCTAGATCCTGTCTGTATTTCAAAAAGAGTATACTTGTTATTTAATAGAGAAATATATCTTCTTTACCTTACCATTTGGATATCTACCTTTCAACCCTTAAGGTACTTGCTACCAACTAGCTCCGTGTATGAAAAGCAGACTTTTTAGTTCTGCTTCGTATGTGATGATGAACATTTACATAGTACTTACCCTTTGCCAGGCACTGTTCTAAGCACTTCTGAGCACACATATTCACTCTCCAGTTCTCTCAACAGCCCTGTGAGGTTGGTAATATCATCCCCATGTATGAATGAGGAATGTGGGTTAAGGAATTTCCCCACGATCACATGGCAAGTAATGGCCATGCTCTTTAGAATGCCAATAACTGGCCAGTAAAATAGTAATTTAAAAATTCTGTGTGTATGCGAGTACTGAATTTTCAGGGACTATCTAGGCATTACAGTATTTATAAACCTTGAGTTCTTTTTCTCCCAGAAGATTAAGTTTATATATCGATTATAAAGGGTGACAGATTTGGGAACTACTAAAATATTGAGCCCCTTTTCATTAGCAGCTGAGAATGTATTTATAAATACCCTTTAATAACTTGCTATGACGAAATGTGGTCAACTAAGGGCTTTCCTATATATTCTGGATAGTGCACGCTTAAAATTTAAAGAATGTTCTTTGAATATTGGGTGGTGTGTTTAGATTGAAATTTAATGAAACAATTCATTACAATTTATTGTGACTTTTTAAAGAGATTTTAAAGACTAATGGAGCATTCATATGTCTTTCAGCAAGGTGAAAAAATTATTCAGGAGTTTTTATCCAAGGTGAAGCAAGTGCCTTTTACTGAAATGTCAGAAGAAAACATCACAATGAAGCTAAAACAGCTGAAAGCTGAGGTAATAGCAAAGAATAATAGTTTTGTAAATGAAATCATTTCACGAATCAAAGTTACTACATGAGAAAATCCCACCAAAGGAGCGAAGAGAATACTGATAAGCTGTTATCTGTAACACTTTTGTATTGTTTTATATTAACCCTCTTTTCATAGTGCTGGCAATTTGAGACCCATGGGATATCAACTTAATAAAATATTTAGTAATACTTGGAGTACATTTTCAAAGATTTTTATTTTGGAAGAATGAGAGCTGTAGCTGAGGAATACTTAAATGGACATGGGCAATAGTAGGTGGTGTGTTGAATTTTATAAATAAAGTCATGTAGTTTGTGGAATTTGAAATGCGTTGTGTTTCTTTGTGATAGGACGTGTATACATGTTTCTTCCCAAATGATACGGAAAAAGCAAGTTGCACCCAAAGACTTTGCAAAAATAAAGGCTCTTAAAGCTAAAAAGAACCATGGAAATCATTTCCATTGATCTCCACAGTGTCCATATGTTGGCAGGAGCCAGGTTGGCTGCATACTCATTAGCCAAGGAATTTACTATAAACCTGAAGTCCTAGTGTGATCCTCCTGCCTGCCTGCTGTTCTCCCACCTCTCTCTGTGGGAAGACTTAGAAATCTGCATTTTAATAAAACCTTTCAGATTGGGAACCCTGATTTAGTCTGCTTCTCTTATTTTACAGGACAGAGATGGAATGGTTAAGAGTTAGTGGCTGGCCCTGCTGAATATGGGTGGGGAGGACCATCTTTCCAGTAAATGATGATGGGATAGCCGTATATGAACAAAATGAAATTGGATCCCTACTCCATATATAAAAATGAACTCCAGTGAATTTTTGACCTAATGTATAAGCAAAACTGGAAAGCTTTTAGTGTTTAGTTTTGTAGTTCTATAGAAAATAATACAGGGAAATATATTTTCATGATTTGGCTTTGGGAAAGATGTCTTTTTTTTTTTTTTAAGATTTTATTTATTTGAGAGAGAGAGAAAGAGAGAGCAGGGTCAGAGGGAGAAGCAGACTCCCCGCTGAGCAGGGAGCCCGATGTGGGACTCGATCCCGGGACTCCAGGATCATGACCTGAGCCGAAGGCAGCCGCTTAACCAACTGAGCCACCCAGGCGCCCTGGGAAAGATGTCTTAAGTCACAACACCATTCACTCAGCTATATTGAAACTAAGTATTTCTTTTCATTAAAAGGCATCACATAGTGAAAAGACTAGATCCATGATGGGAGAATATATTGGTACTATGTAAGATATCAAAGGATTTATTACCAGAATATATAAAGAACTACTCTATACAGTTACTAAGAAAATGGGCATTTAAGAGTCTTAGTACATCTCAATAACAAAAAGACAATCCAGTTAAAAGCCAAAGGATCTGAAGAGATACTTTTCCAAGGAAGATGTACACATGGCCAATAAGCACGTGAAAAGGTACAGGATACCATGGGGAGAGGCAAATCAAAACCACAGTGAGCTTCCACTTCACACGCATTAGGACAGCTAAGATCAAAAGCGATAACAAGTATTGATGAGGATGTGGAGGAATTGGAGTTTTCATACACTGAGAAATATAAATGGTACAGTCACTTTGGAAAATAGCCTGGCATTTTCTCAGAGTTACCATATGACTCAGCATTTCCATCCCTAGGTATATATCCAAGAGAAACACACAAAAACTTGTGCACAAAAGTTTATAGCAGGATTATTCATAATAACCAGAAAGTGGAAGCACCCCAATTGGCCAAGGCCAATGGATGAATTAAGGAGCATACAAAATGTGGGATACCTATACGGTGGAATATTATTTTGCCATAAAAGGACTGAAAGACTTCTACGTGCTACAACTTGGATGAGCGTGGATGGACATGAGTGATGAAGCCAGGTACAAGAGTTTATGTATTATATGATTCCATTAATATGAGAGTCCAGAATATAAAAAACTATAGAAAGAGTAGTTTAGCAGTTGCACAGGGCTGGTGTGCAGAAAACGGGTAGCTAAGGAGGTGATAACGATAGTTAAAGTTTTGGCTTTTTTTTTTTTTTTTTTAAGATTTTATTTATTTGACAGAGACACAGCAAGAGAGGGAACACAAGCAGGGGGAGTGGGAGAGGGAGAAGCAGGCTTCCTGCCCAGCAGAGAGCCCGATGCGGGGCTTGATCCCAGGACCCTGGGACCATGACCTGAGCCGAAGGCAGACACTTAATGACTGAGCCACCTAGGTGCCCTAAAGTTTCTTTTTGAAATGAAAATGTTCTAAAACTGTTAATGGTTGCATCTGTCTGAGTATACCAAAAGCCACTGAATTGTATACTTTAAATGGGTGCATTGTGTGGTATCTGAATTATATCTCCATAAAACTTGGTTCAGAAAAAGTTCAGGGACTTTACCCAAGAGAAATCTAAATGGTCTGTGCACATGAAAAGATCTTCAATCACCATTTAGAAAAATGAAAACTGTGCTGGGTTACCCCCGCCCCCGCACTAGACTGACAGTCATTTAAAGTGTGACAGCGCCAACTGTTGGTGAGGATGTGACATGACCACACTGCTGGTGGGAATAATTTTCTAGTATGTGGAAAATATGCACAGGACCCAGCAAGTCTCCTAGGTGCATACTCTAGAAATGCTTGGACATGTTGTACTACGATGAGTATACAAAAATGTTTGTGATAGACCCTAGCTGGAAACAACCCAGCTCTGGAAATTAACTACAGCTCTACAAAACATCCTGGATGGAATCTTAACAATAAGCAAAAGAAGTGAGAGATAGGAATAGTAGTTTTTTCCCACTCGGTTGAAGTTGAAGAATAGGTAAATACTGTTTGGTGGTGCATTCATAGGGGCTGAGACTAAAGAACAAGAACATTGAATGTGGAAGTCAGGAGAGTGGTTTGTTTCTGGAGGCCCGGGTACTGAGGGGTAGGCGACCCCTAGCGGGTTTCTGGAGTGCTATAGCATTCTGTCTTCTGACCCGGGCAGTGGTTGTGCATGCGCTTTATAGTTCCTGTTAAACTGCCATTATGTTTGTTATGAGAACAAATGAAAATTTAAGACCCAGTGGGCCCTTTAAAATGCTCATTTTAATTTACTGTGCTCTTTTTCATCATCGACAGATTAGGATGAGTTATATATCAGTTTTTCGTTTCTGGATACCAAAAGCTTGGGTAGAAGGTAAACTTAGGAAGAATTTAAATGTGGAAATTTTTATTGGTGACAAAATCATTTAGTCACTTCCAAATGGAAGACTGTCATATAATTCAAAAGCAATTTTAAAATTCCAGTGAAATATTTCGTCCCCTGCTTAGCGGGGAAAGAGTGTTTTTAGATTGCTACACAAAAGCATGCATAAAACAGAAATCAGCCCACGGTTTTAGTTGTTAGCCCTACAAGAAACGGGGGGGAGGGGGTGTTGATGCTAAGAAAACGTAGTCTATCAAGCTCTGATAAATCAGGCGGCTTTCATTTCTCTAAGAGATTTAGTGTTTAGTTGTAAGATGTTTTTGAAAATGACAAATACATAATGGAGCCCTTTGAGATATTTCAGGCCTAAGCTGTGCTTATTACATGAATATGCTAATGAAGCAACCAGGCCTTCAATGAGAGTCTCCTTCCTTTTGGAATGGTGAATGTAAAGCAAAAGCAAAAGACCCTTACCTTTAAAAATTGTAATTGTGATGTGGTTTGGGTTTTCTTCACTCAGACATGAACTTGGATAATACCGGAGTAAAGTCGAATATATATTTTCCAAGATTTAGAACTTAACCATACTGTTACCATGAAATCTGTGGGCCATATAACCACGTTTCTGAGAAAACAGGATTTTGCATTTTTTAAAAGATCGCACTAAAGATCCATCCAAGTTGCAATTGTTTTTGTAATTAATTTGATTTCTTCCCTTAAAATACTGTTGTGAGGATAAAAACTGTAACAGAACAGAAGAAAGATGTTTTAGGATAGATATATTTAAAGAATAACTTTTCCCCCTTAAAATCTCAATGTTCCACATACTAAGCACATCCTGTTAGACTTAAGTATTAAATGCATCTTCTATCCTTGGTCTTTCTGCATTTAGCTTTTTTGGGAAGTATGTTTTTACCCACAGCATATGGTATGAGCTGCTGATTCAGTATTGAGTGGCTCTTTAAGCTTGTTAGTTACATTCTGTTGATCAGAATGGTGCGCTGAACAGTCAGAAGAAAAACCGGTTCCTGGTCTGAAATAAATTAAACACTGTTAATCAGCTTCTGAAGAAGAACAAATGAGTAAAGGGGATTTTGTAAGGAAATCTAACACTGCCTTCCTGGGTGCAGCGTGTTTGGGTCAGGGGGATTTGGTGTGGCCGGGGATGGTGATGAAAAATGCCCAGAGTGATACCCACAGTTTGAGGCTAAACCTGGAAGTGGAGCCCGAATTAAAATAATAGTTTTCTGCCTGCTGTTCTCCCCACTCCACTTTCCTTGATAGAGCGAGCTGCAGCTTTCTCATAATTCTGCTTCAGAATTTATCCATGTGGCCTTCAGATGTCTGAACTTTGTGCTGCCGAGCTTGCGTGTCACAGAGGAGTCCCTCGTAGGAAACGGCTCGTTGCTGGTAACCATGCCTCCCGCCCGCTGCAGAGGGAAATGGGGAGCCCTTGCCTTGCCTTTGACACAGCAGCTTCCCCACCTCCCTGGAAGCAGTGTTTCATGGTGTCAGACAACATTCAGAACATGGTCCAAATTCAATGTATGTTAGCATATTTTTGCTTTGGCTTGTGGTTTGTCCAACAGAAGTGCCCACACACATCTTTCATCCAGCTCTGTGGGAAATTCAGCAGTGGCACGAACAATATGGGATGTTGGGCAGCCTTCACTAGACCATCCTGCTCTTACTTCTAGGCTTGGTGAATAGAAGACCACACTGCTGTTGCCTTTGGTTCACTTCAAAGAGGTCAAGAGAAATTATAAACTCCCTTAAATGGTTAAATTGAGAAGGAAAGGAAAACTCTCAGTGGACAATTCATTAGCTCTAACAAAAGAACAATGGCCATGAGTCCCTTGGTGTTCAGAAGCAACCAGTAAGTTTAACCGTAGCGGTTAACCTGTATCATCACACTATTACTATTATGTTTATTTCCTAGAATCTTGGTGACACTTATAACTGGCAGCCAGTTTAATTTTATAAATAATCTTGAATGGAAATAGCTTAAAACCAAATTAAGCATAGTTAAATCTAGGACAGCGTAACTATTTTCAGTTCAGACACTGATCTGGAATTTTAGTATGCATTGTCCGTCCAGCAAGATGTATGTTTATTTTCTCTGTCTTTTCTTCACATAATGATCAGGACTTCCTATTTAGTATCAGTTTTAATGTGGTATTTTATTGTTAAAACATTGTGTGTCTCAGCCAAATCAATCATGACAATGACTTTCCACGATGAATCCTGAATATGACAACCTGGATGAACAGTTTGGCAACATTAAATACTTGGTGAGTATCTGAAAGGACAAGGTCCTGTGCTTGTTCCTCCAGAAGCTCCTAGAGGTAGGCACTTCTGTCTGCGCTCCACAGATGAGGCCACCTGGCCTCAGAGGTTCAGGGACCCGGCCGGGTCACACGGCCAGTAAGTGGCAGAGCTAGGATCTGCACCCCAGGAACGTGTCTCCAAAATCTGTACTTTATTCCCCCTTTCCATTTAGAGCCTTAAAATATAGTTAGGAATCTGAAAGGCACACTTGTGATAAATTTAATCTTTCTAAATATTATTTAGTGTCAAAATGAGTGGTGCAGGCAAAGGAACAGGAGTTAAGGAAAATAGAGGGAGGTGTGGTGCAGATGTTAGGTATTTCTAATTCTGTGGTGGAAGCTGGCACTCCTATGGAAGGCTTCTCTCTTGGCGGCTGGGGACACAGCGAGAGGGGTCCGTCCACGAGGGCCCTGCTGCCCGCCGGCTTTACGGCTGACACACGGCCGCTGTCTAGGGCTTATGAGCCCAAGGACACTGAGCAGCTAAGAAGCTGCTACGTTCTTTCAGGCCTTTACCAATCACCAAATGCTGCCCTCTAATCAAGCGGCAGCACTGTACTCTGGACAAAGGATTACGTTGAAATGAAAAGAGATGGTTGGCCAGAAGCCTGCAAAATGGGGGAATGAAATGAAAAGTCAGCAGCATTTCTAGCAGGACACTGAAGCTGGCACACTCAGATGTTCTGATCACTTGACTTGGAGGTTATGTATGTTCTTTCTTGAGCCAGGAAGGTTTTATCCAGCCTGTGGGGAATAGCCCTGCTGGTTGTCTCAGGCGCTCTGCTCTAAATCTGTTCCTAGTGAGCAAACTGATGACTCAGCCCGCACAGGCCAGGCCATGCGGCTGAGTGAGAGTGAGCGGCAGAGTGGCGTATCCGGACGGCTGGCTGTCGGAGCTGCTTAGCCCTTGCGTCGCCACTGAGCTGCGTGACTTGAAACTGCCCCTCCTCGGAGATTCCCCCCGCCCCCCCCCCGCCACCTTCTGTAATTTAAAGGGACCAGATTATTAGAGTTCTCAAATGCCACACCCTCGGGGCCGGGCAGGTGCGGGGTACGGAGGGTAGTGGGGTGAAGGTGAACGCCAGCCTAAAAGCATTCAAAAGCTTAGAAACGCTGCTGACCAGGAGAATATGTCTGCGGGTCTGATTTTGTCCAAGGGCCACCAGTGTGTGTCCGTTGGGGTGGTCTCATATTTCCTGCTTATATGAAATGGATGTTGTACACCTGCAAGACTCAAGCCTCTGTTGTAGTCAGTCTACGCCGGCACCCCAATTGCTACACCGACGGGGTCCCGTCCTCCTTGCTCCCTCTCCAAGTACCATGTTTCTGATCCAGCTGGTAATTCTCTCATCAGGAACAGCACACTTGGCTGCTTTATCTCCTATTATCAGCTGTGATCTTAGTACCCAAGTATGTCAAGGTGTAGAAAAAGTCATTGATAATGCTTTTCCCTGAAACTCTTTTGGTGGCTCCTTCACTAGAACCAAACATGGAGAAAAAAGACCCAGTGAATCCCAAGGACATAGAATGGGAGAGGACCTCTGGTTACCTGACAAACGAAAGCCTAGCTGGTTGGATCAAAGCAGCACTTCCAACCTGCATACACTTAAGTCCACGTTTTGGGGAGAGTGGGGGTGAGGAGATAAAGCAGGCTGTGACCCTCGGAATTCGCTTTGACTTAAGTAACCTTCAAGATTGAAAAATAGTAGATTGAAGCAAAATCACACGGCGACCAGGTGGAGGACAGGAATCCCTGGAAGGTTGGACCTGCTGGGTTTGGGTGCAGTGGAGGACTTTGGGGTTCAATGAATAATAGCTACAAAGAAAAAGTGATTGGGAAGAAATGTGGTGGGATTATTAACTCCGGGGATATAAAAATTTCATTTAAAAAAAGTAAAATATGATCGTATACTGCCCACTTCAACTATGGTATCTTGCTCATTTAGTCATAATAATTTACTAGGTTTTTTAAACTTTACTTCCAGTCTAGCTAACATACAGTGTTCTGTTAGTTTCAGATGTACAATAGAATGGTTCAGCAATTATATGCATTACTCAGTGTTCATTGTGTCAATTTTATTTAACTTTTAAAAGAACCAGCGTTTGGTTGGTTTCTATGATTTTTCTCTGTTGTTTGTCCATTTCTGTTTCGCTGATTTCCACTCTATTTTATTTTAAAGTTAGTCATAATAATTTAAACACCAACAAGTAATTTAAGGAAAATAGTAAAAAAAAAAAAAAGTACATATATTTGGGATAAGGAAGTACATGAGAGAGGAAATCTGACGTTCTTTCTGTAAGATAATGTCTCAAATTGCAAAATAAAGACATAGCAGCATGAGCATGTTATAAAAAGCATGGGGACAAATGCCAGAGGATTCTAAGAGCTGAAAGCGGCCCCCTCTGGACAGTGAGCAGGACAGGCAGGGAAGACTGCCGTTTTCTATTATGAATCTCATGATAATACAATTTCATTTTGGAAAACCCTATTTTTCTTTCATGCAAAAGAAATCTGGAGGTAGGAAGTCTCGGCGCTGTGGTTCCTTGAACATCAGGGACCCTGGATTCCTTGAGCTTGTTTCTGCACTGTGTGTGGCGTCTCTTCTCAAGGCCCTCATGGCCCAACACGCCACTGGGGCTCCAGCCAACGTACCCACACTTCAAGCAGCAGAAAGGAGGCGCTTGTGAGGTTGTTCTTGCTAGCTTTAAGGAAACAGGGAAGTGGTACACATTGCTTCCACTTGCATCTTCCTGGCTAGAATCGAGGCGGGTGCCTGCACTGAGGGGGCTGGGAAATGCTGTCTTTAGCTGTTCACCCTACCTCATTGGGGCGCTTGAGCAAACTCATTTTGAAAAGTGCGTTTTAGGAATGGCAGGGGATTTTTAATTCGGTGCTTAGTAAATGCTTTGGGATGATGATGTTTCTTCTGCACACCATCTTCGGAACCCCCCCCCCCTTTAATATTTATTTCCTCTTAAGGTGTCCTTTGGTTTCTGTTCTTCTCCTTCCCGTGTAATAACTCCTTCAGATTCCACTCTGTTCTGTAATCCTGTTTCCACTGAATCCAACTAAGCTCCAAATTCAGGACCTTGTCGGTCTTGCCCACAGTTCTGACCACCGTAGGTGTGGAAGAGGCTCTCAGGACACACCTGTGTAGTGAGTGTAAGCTCCGGGGGGGACCCAGCTTATCGGCACCTTTGAACATGGACTCTGGTGTGCCCCTGTGTATATACCTCCCTCTAGGCTGTCACGAAGGGTTGTGGAGCGCTCGGACATGGGCATGGCTAGAACAAAATGACCCTCCACAGAACAGACTGGCAGAGTGTTGAAGCCAGCATGCAGAGCTGGGGAGCTAGGCCTCAGGTCTCATGGGTGGTTGGTGGCAGAGCGGATAGTGGGCCTCCTGACCCTCAGGCACGTCCTCTGACCACAGAGCTCAATCGAACACTGATCTCAAGGCAAAGCCTCATCACACAGCATCATTAAGAAAAAAAGAAATAAGGGCACCTGGGTGGCTCAGAAGGTTGAGCGTCTGCCTCCGGCTCAGGTCATGATCCCAGGGTCGTGAGTCCTGGGATCGAGCCCCGCATCGGCTCTCTGCTCAGCAGGAGGCCTGCCTCTCCCTCTCCCACTCCCCCTGCTTGTGTTCCCTCTCTCGCTGTCTCTCTCTCTGTCAAATAAATAAATAAATAAATCTTAAAAAAGAAAAAAAGAAGTGGATAATAAATTCTTATGTATTCGGAAATTGTTCCTCTCCTCCCTTCCTCTTGGAATTGATTCGCTTAGCTGGAAATAATGGACCTGAACTGATTTTTTGAGAACCAGGTCTAAATGGTAATTACTGTTCTTGTACCTTGTTTATAGACTTCCAGAAGACCATAATACTTATTAAGAGGATCCTTTTCTCTCCCCCAGTTTTTTTTTTCCCCCTTAGTGTTGAGAACTGAGGAGCCAGAAAATAAATGAGCTGGAAGAAAGAACAGTTTCTTTTTTCTAGGAGTTGTGTCATATTTCTAAAGGGCAGCGCTGTAAATACCGTACTCCCCTTGGGGAAGGAATCGTGCTTCAAGGACACCTCACTGGAGAACACACTCCAGGGAAAGAATGGCCAGTTCGGGACTCACACAGTAATGACTGGGAGGCCAAATTCCTGCCTTCCCAGAATCTCGCTGACAGAGCCCAGGGTCCCCTCATGAGGGTTTCTTGGTTTGGGTTTTGGTTTTTTGAGGCCATTTCTGCTTTCTTCAGACTTTTCTCAGATATTTGTGGCTCGCTTAATGACATTATCATTCAGACTGCTTGAAATCAATCCATGCCTGTCTCTTGGTTCCTTCTTACATAAAGTAGTCTCCTATTTGTCCTCAGCTGGCCTCATGGTTTCGAAGGCAGCCCTCCCTCTGAGTCTCTCAGGGGTTAGCGAGCACTTCCATCCATGTGGCTGGGAGCACCTGGTGAGCCTTATAGAGGCGGCACAGTGTCCCCGGGAGCTAGTCCCATGGTGATTCCTGCCCAGATTCTGTGGTCACACCGGAGAGGTCCCAGGTGACAGCTCAGAGACCAGCTCCCACACCACCTCCTGGGAGCTCTGGGGGCTCCGCTTCTGATTAGCTTTAAGACATTCTCTTGTATATCCCGCCTGGGCCCTGGCAGCCCAATGGCCAACGAAGAAAAGTCTGAAGCTGAGTAGCTTCCACTCCACTTTTACCCCCTCTGGTTCCTTTCCTGGAGCTTCCAGATCTCTGCCCTTCTGGCTCCAAATGCTCCCTACTAGTTCGGGCAGCCGAAGGACCGAGCACTCTCACTACTTGGACTGTTGAGGCCAGTTCTTATCACAAGCAATTTGATCTTCCTATTGTGCCCAGGCCCAGCCACTTCCTGCTCTCAGCTCTGCTTGGGCTGCCTCCTGCCGTCCGGCTTCACCCCTTGCCTCTGCCTGGGGGAGGACAGGTTCCCTAGAGGAAATGGGGAGCATCATGACCCAAAGGAGTGAAGAAGGGGTGCCAGGCTGAGAACAGCACGTCCATGCACTTCCAGGAGGTGAAGGTTCGAAGAGATACAGCAGGGGAAACCTGAGCTGTCTGTTGCTCCAGAGCCCTCAGTAAGAGTCAGCGGCAGTGTGGTGGCGTGAGGAGGGGGGGGAGGGGGAAATGGAAGGAGCAGGAGGAGGGCTGGGCTGTGCTCTGTTGCTCCAGAGCCCTCAGTAAGAGTCAGCGGCTGTGTGGTGGCAGTGAGGAGGAGGGGGAGGGGGAAATGGAAGGAGCAGGAGGAGGGCTGGGCTGTGCTCTGTTGCTCCAGAGCCCTCAGTAAGAGTCAGCGGCAGTGTGGTGGCGTGAGGAGGAGGGGGAGGGGGAAATGGAAGGAGCAGGAGGAGGGCTGGGCTGTGCTCTGTGCCTTGTATGAGGGCCGCCAGCTGGTGGCCAAGTGGGCTGTATGCCAGCCCTACCTCCCCTGTGTGCTCTGGCCCAGGCTTTGTCTGCTCCGAGGGCCAGCCCATTCCCACAAAGGCCCTGTATGAGCAGCAGTGGCCTTTCGGAAGAAAAAGATGTCTTTGTGTTGAGACACAAAGAGCTAAAATCCCTGAACTCACAAAGGCCAGCGCTGGAAAAATGATTCTAAAGTCTTGTAAAGGAATGCTGAGTGGGAGAATGAATTTGTGGCTGGTGGGGTAGTGAAATGAGGAAGGGTTTTGGAAAATCACTTTCTAGAAGCCAAGAGGATGGAGCCTGTGTAGGTTTCCAAGTGGAAATCAGCCTAAGGCATTAGGGCCTTAGCTTGGGGCCCCAGGGAGACCCTGTCCTGGGCCGAGGGGAACTGAGCATGGACAGCAGAAGTCTAGGGGAAGGGAACTAAAGCTATGGAGCACCCAGTCTGCGCCATACGCTCTGCACACACACTCTCATTTAATCCGCACGCAAACCCGCGAGCTGTGGGGACCCCCAAAGGGAGGCTGGGAAAAGGGAAGTCACTTGCCCAAGGTCACTGAGCTGAGCGATGGAAGGACGGCTGCCCCCCATGCCTCCTGCCCCCCCCCACCCCTGTGAAGTGCTCACCGAGAGAGCACTCCCCACGCAGAGACCGGGACACGGAGACTCAGAGGGCTGGAGGACCTCGCCCAAACTCGCTGGGCTGGCAGGGGCAGGGTCGGCGGCCACATTGGCTCCATGATGTCTTTGTAGGAATCTTGCAGTCAAATTCCGCCTGTGGGGTGAGTCGTGGTCTGCGGAGATTTCAGTGTTTCATTTCTCATGTTGATGGGTCCTTTCTCACCGTGGCAACAAAATTTGTCAGATTTTCCTCCTTCTTGTTTGAGAGATGCATCTCCACGCTGTTTATCAGGCACTTTTGTAGCAAGATACGTTCTCCCTAATTCCTCCTGGGGTTGACTGAAGTATGGGCTGGACCCATGTGCTGGGGAGAGGTGCGTAAGGGGTGGAAGTTGGCTGCTGACGCCGCCCAGCCTCCCTTTACTGGCTCACCGGAGCGCTGCTGTCCAGGGACAGTCTGGCCCCAGGCAGCTGTCTTCAGTGTATCCATCATCTTCTCATTTAGCTCATTTTGCTGGTTTCACAATCCCTCATGGAGAGTCCAATTAAAATCTTGGAAGGAATCTGGGCTCTGTACATTGTCCTCAGTGGAGCAACTAAGAGCTGAAAAGAGTAAAATGAAAAGTGAGACAAAGCCATTGCTCAGGTTAGGACAATTAGAATTCAAGGCTTCTTCCTTGTATAAAAGGAAAAAAAAAAAAACATTATGCTGGTGGTCTCCATTAGAGAAAGAAATGTTTTATTAAATCATATGTAATCCTGGCAATTGCTTTTTATTGGAGCTTGAAGAGAGGACTGGGAATGTTTCATCTCCCAGCGCATTCTTTCTCTGTACCTCCCTTATGACACTCTTTACTTGCTGCCAAGTTATTTGTGTCTGGTCTTAATGTTTAATTTTTGCTTCTAGATGGTATGTCCCTATATCTACTTCTGTGGACAATTTGCAGTGGTTTGTGTGCATGGAAGGTGTTCAATAAATGATGTAATATAAATACGTGATGGTTGGATGGATGGACAGACTGATGGATGGACAGCTGGTTGGATGGATGGCCCCTGATAGGCAGGTTGGCACAGGAAGAGTAGAACTTGAGGATTCAGGAGGGGAGGGGAAGAGGGGAGCGGATATCCATTGAACGTCTGTCCTTGCTAAACACTGTGTTTGGCACTTTATAACCATTTCAGTAATCGTTACACCAATGCAGTCAGGTGGGTTGTTTTCTCATTTCAAGGTGTTTAATGCCCAGAGGGTTAAGGAATTCGCTTAATGAGACCCTCATCTAGACCAGTCTGAATTGGAAAACCCACCACACTCTAAAAGTCAACCCAGCACCAAGTGGGCACCAAGAGTTGACTTTTATGATGTTGTTTACCCAGTGCACTGACCCCAAAAGTATGTGGATGCAGATTGGTGGAGCAGGTTTGGGCATGACCGAGGGTCTGCTGTGGGAGTGAGCGAGGTGCTGGCCTCCCCCTCCCCAAGGCCTGGCTGACTGAAGTGTCAGCCCAGGAAGACTGGCTTCCCTCTTTGGTTCCAGAGGAGCCAGGACAGGTGTGGCCATGCCCTGAGCATACCTATCCTAGAATGCTGTGTGCCTGGGGGCGCCTGGGGGTGGGGCGCAGTTAGTTAAGCATCCGACTTGGTTTCGGCTCAGGTCAGGATCTCGCAGTCGTGGGATCGAGCCCTACTTCGGGCGGAGTCTGCTTCAGATTCTCTCTCTCCCTGCCCCTCCTGCTCACACACATACACTCTCTCTCTCAAATAAAGAAGTAAATAAAAATCTTAAAAAAAAAAAAAAGAAAGAGTGCTCTGTGCCAGCAGAGGTGTCCTTCTCCCCTCACAGGTCCCCCAGCCCTGCCTTTCCCCGCAGACAGCCGACTGTACCCTTCTCGGTGCCTACTGCAGAGTGTAAGAGCTGAGAGCAAGGGTTTCCTGAATGGCAGGCCTCGGAGGAGGAGAGAGAGGAGGCCGCATTCTGCTAGCTGGGGGCTGGCTGGGAACACGTTTGCCAGGCCTGGCCTCAAGCTGATGTCACCGTCAAAGGAGACAGGGCTGGGAGCCAGCGGGCAGCAGGGTTGGGAGCCCAGACTATGCATTTGGTTCTGGAGATTGAATCCTTGGTGTGACTCCCCACATGGTGGCCGTCTGCCCTGCGGGAGCATCCTGGTTCCAGAGTCTGTCCCGACCAGACCTGGTGGGCCTGTCCCTCACAGATGACCTGTCTTGTGGGGTGGGGGGAAGGCTCCTGTCAGCAGGCCCACCCCGACGAACAAGCTGCCACGGTTACTCTGTCCTCTTTGAGGTGGAGCTTCTGAGCTTCTGACAAACCATAAAGCTACCCAGCTTTTGTGAACTCCTCACAGACCCCTCTCCCCACCCCTTGAGATACCAGTGCGGCCTACTGTTTCTTCCTTTAGCTTTGCCATCAACTACCCTCTGCAAGGCTTCTGTTATCGGTCATTTATTGGTGTGGGAGTCTAAGTGGAAACCACAGTATCTCTTTCTCTTATTTACACTTCAAGTCATTTACACTTCAAGTCATCTTATGGAGAAAAAGTTTGTCAGTCAAAGAATACTAATCCTAATTTCTGTTCATATGGCCTTCAACAGTAGACATTATTTTTTCACATATGTTGTCTTTCGGGGTGATTATAACCCTGTTTTATTTGCATCTCTGTGGGAGACTCATCTGCCTACCTGAACGCCTTGGCAGGCCCAGGCTGTTTTGGCACACATCTGTATGGGGACCCTCAGGAGTCCTCGTGCCCTTTGGAGTGGGTGCTTGGTTCCTGGAACACATCCCCAAAATGGATGAAGAGAGCACCCCCTCCCCTCCACCAGGGAGCTGACGAGGTAGAGGAGAAAGTCCCCGTGAGGTGGCAGAGGCTGAAGACACTCGTGCTGGACCTTGTAATTCTGTGGGGAGAGGCACTTTTGGGTAGGAGTCTGTGTAGTGCCCTATGAGTGCCCTATGACCCACATTATCCCTGGCTCCTTGAGCAAGAGGGCTATAGGAAAAACAGACAGCCAGCCCCTTTTGGAGACACTCTTAGAAACTGTAACACTGGTTGGGAGAGAACCCCTAACCCCCCCAAAGAGTGGAAAACAAGATGTGTGGGAAAGTGATAGGGTAGAGAGATGTCAACAGTGGCCATGGGAGAGAAGTGTGTCGGCACCCCCCTCACTGCGGGGCATCGGGAAGGAGAAGGGACAGGATGTAGTGAGTCACTCGTGTGAACCCCTATCTGTTCACCTGGGGCCCTGATCCCTGGAGGGGCTGAAGCATGAGTAGCTGAGGTCAGTCAGCGGGTGCTCCATGCCCATGTGACTGACCCCCGACCCCAGTAAAACCCTAGACATCGAGGCTCAGCGGCGCTCCCCTTGCTGGAAGACTTTGTACGTGCCACACATTGTGACTGGGAGAATAGGTGCCCTCCGAGCGAGCCCACCAGGAGAAGACCAGTAGGTGCTGCCGCTGGTTTCTCCAGGATTCGGCAATCTGTGCTTTTCTCCGTCGCTCATCTTAATCTCTACCCTTCCTCTGTGATCAGCCACAAGTGTGCGTAGCATAGCTTTTCTGAGTTCTGTGAGTCCTTCGTTGAACCTGAGGGTGGTCTTGAGGACCCCCGACAAAAGGTGCCAGGACCTGAGCCCCATGTTTGTTTCAAAGGCCCTACAGCAGGTGGTCTCACCCGCGTTTGGCACCAAGAAGCTGGTGGGGAGTGTGTATATTTTTCTTTAAGTGAAAGGGGGAGGAGATGCCCTGAAATCTCACCTCAGAGGCAGATCTGCTTCTGTTCTGGGCTTCGCCCCACCCACCCCTCCAGCCCCCCACCCCCCCACCCCCCCACCCCTCCCACCCCCGTCCTGCCCCGCCCCGCATAAAACCAGGACTGCAAGTCACTTCCCTTTCGCCCTCAGGCTCCTCGTCTGTAACACGGGAGGGCAGGCTAAACCGTGGGGAAGGGTGGCCAGCGCAGGCTCTGGAGTTCGGGGGGGTGTTCGGGCAGCTCCTTCCCTTGTGTCCCTGGCCTCCCCAGTGCGCAGCGGGTGAGCTGGAGGGGGGACCGAGAGGCCGGCGACGCTCGGCTTGTGTTCCCACTGCGCCGAAGGGGGCACTGGGCTCTGATGGCAGATCTGTGTGGAGGTTCCGCAGCAGCAGCCAAGCTCCCGAATGGCAGCGGTGTTGGAGCAGCGGGGCGTGAGCCCAGCCTGGAGTCCGCGCGCAGGCCCCACAGAGGTCG
The DNA here is from genome assembly GCF_964656455.1 of Halichoerus grypus. Taxonomy (NCBI): domain Eukaryota; kingdom Metazoa; phylum Chordata; class Mammalia; order Carnivora; family Phocidae; genus Halichoerus; species Halichoerus grypus. Next base: position 70,994,959 of record NC_135721.1, on the reverse strand, counting down.
GGGCGCTCACTGCGCGGAGGCTGCGGGCGGAGAGGGGCTTTGATGCCGTCAGGGCAAGGGGGGGAGGGGCTGCAACGCCAGGAGAAGGCTGTGCCCTAAGACGTCTCCTGGCTGGAAAGCTCGATTCCGCCCCCAGTGCTTCTGCGTTATGCCTGTTAATTTATTTAGAATGAACAAAACTGCCGTAATCATAATTTCCCCCCACTTTTATTATTTTGATTTTTAACCAGTGGAAAAGGAAATCCCTTACCGGGGAAGGTGAGGCGAGGATAAGTGGGCTGTGGAGGAGCAAATGTTCCCCGTTTCTGGAACAGAGAGACTCTCTAGCCAGTAGAAACCTCCCTCCAGCCCTCTTGCCTCAAGCTCTGGATGCTGAGAAGAGAATCTAGGGAAGTTGGAACATGGAAGAAGGAGACAGATTGAGAGACTCTTGGGAATCTTGGGGTGTTTGGTTAATAGTATCAGAACTGGGCTGGCAGAGACCCTGTCACATAAACACTAAGTCAACGCTGGAGACAACATTTGTTAGAAATGTAATAGGAGATGGCTGGAAATTTGTCTTTTTTTTTTTTTTTTTTTTTTTTTTTTTGTGAGCGAGGGGCGGGTCAGGGGCAGGGGCAGAGGGAGAAGGAGAGAGATAATCTCAAGCAGGCTCCATGCCCAGCGTGGAGCCCAATATAGGACTCAATCTCACGAACTTGAGATCATGATCTGAGCCAAAATCAAGAGTCAGATGCCTAACCGACTGAGCCATCCAGGTGCCCCAGAAATTTGTCTTTTAAAGGAAGGAATGTTAGGGCTTACATCCAGCTTCAGTCCTCTGAAGCCCAAAGTCAGCAAGGTGGATCAATGATGCCCTAGAATGGCCTTTTCTGCGGCCTTTATCTGATGAGTAGGGTCCCCATCTCGATCTGCTGGGAGCCCAGGCTTCTGCTTCCTTCTGATCCATCAGAACCTGGTCTTGGAAGAGGCTCCACGGACAGTCATTTACACTTTAGTGAGAATATGTCATTGTACTCTCTGTCCCACAGATGTCTGCATTCCAAGACTGAACTTTCCCATGAAAGTTGCTACTGCTACGAAGGACATCCCAGCCCTCCAAGAGCAGGGAAGGAGTTATCCTGGGTCAAGGACAATGTTAGTTCACATTTTTTCAGTTGCAGGGTGACCTAACTCAGTCATAGACAAAGAGGGAAATTACTGGCTCGCACCGGTGGGAAGGAAGCTGAGGATCCTCCCAGATTTGGGGGAAGAAATGCAGGCGCCAGCCTCAGGGGGCACAGCTGGGCTAAGGCAGGCCTGCCTCTGCTTCCCTTTGCATAGAGGTTTCCTTCTCTCTTCCTGCAGGTTGATGCTCCCTGCAGCGGCGGCCGAGGGAGGACATCCACTGCCCCACAGTCCTTGCAGGCAGGATGTGGTGGACAGGCACTCAGCATCCATTCCACACTCTTTTTAGAGGGCTGCCCTGTATTGCAGAGACTAAGAGGCTGGAAACTATGTTCCCCAGACTCTCTTGCAGCTACCAATCTGGCTGAGGTTTAGATTCTGCGTGTTAGATGCATTTGCACAAGATTTGAGAGGCAGATCAGAGGTAGAGCCTCTGCTTCTGCTGTTTGCTGCTGGCAGCGGGGTGTGTCTGATTTTTCTGGAGTGACTTCTTTGTCAGGGTGGCCTTTATGCAAACGGCTGCTTCCTGATTGTAGGAGAGGTAGCAACCCTCTTAGGGACCTGGCTGCCTGGGTGTGTCTCTCCCCGAGAGTCAGTCCTGAGAGCTTCACCCAGAGTCTTTTCGGCTTTCCCAGTGACATACAGGCTATTTGATAGCCCAGGTTAAATACAAAGTAAAGCTCATTAGACCAAAAATAGAGTGAAAACAATGTATGGCCAAGCAGGAAACCTGATCCAGGACAGGGTCTGGGAAGGCTGTTCAGATGAGGTTTAGGGAGGAGAGATGGGTAACGTCTTTTAAAATCAGAAGACTGCAAATTCTGTGTCCCAGAGCAGGAAAGCAAAGTCTCCTAGTGATGCTGACAGATGTGTCCGTTGTGGAAGCACAGGGGGACTGGAAGGGGCCTGCTGGGTGCTGGTGGCGCTTGTCTCAGGATTATGGGTCCAGGTGTCTCTCCCAAGCACATAAGACCCTGGGGGGGGGCTATGGCACCAGGGCCCTGCAAACTGTTAGGCTGTCAGTGTCAGTGACCTCGGTGGCCAGGTCAGTGTTTATCCCCTGTAATAAATCTCACCTGCTTAAACCGGCTGCACTGGATTCTGTTGCATTAACTTGGCCCTGACCAGGGCACCAGGCCTTGCTTGTAACCTACGAGAGGAAAGGGCCACTCAGTCACCCCTGATCCTTGGAAGGTCAAGGAGGTGCTCCCTGGCCTGGGCCATGTGCCCTCCCTTAGACCAATGACCGTGTCTGAGGATGTGGAACCAGGGGTGATCCGGCCTAGAGAGAGGGTGCCAGGTACTGTATGTAGGTGGTCTCACTCCCTACATCCTCTTGTAGAGGGACTGTTGCAGGTGATGGTGACCATCTTCTGGTCAATGAGATGTCAGCAGAATGGCCCCAGGGAGGCCTAGGAATGCCACCTCCTGGGAAGGCTCCCTTCCTACTGCCTGCTGCTGGTGACACAGACGTGGGACTTGGAGGTGTGGCTGCCTCGGCACCTGAGGTGACCAGCATGAGGACCAAAGACAACATGCTAAACATGGCAGGTGGGAAGAGAGGAGGAGCCGGCCTTCCTGCCTTACGGCAGCACCTGCCACCAAACTCTGGTTATGTGAGTCAAATCATCCCCTTCTTCTGCTTTAAGCTCCTCTCTATTGGATTTCCTGTTACTTGCAGCTGAACACATTCCTAACTAACCCAGGAAGCACCCTGGGATTGACAGGTCCACTAGACCACAGGGAGAGGGGGTAGTTTTTCAAAAGGACAGGACAGGGACATATTGTTCCCAGAAGAAGGGGACAGGAGAACGTCCAGGACAGATAAAGGCAAAGGCTCCACGATGTACTCTGATGGGCCTTCTCAACACCCCTAATCCCTCCCCTGCAGGCGGGACTACCCCAACTACGGGTATGCCCAACTACCATGGTTTGTGCCTCCTGAGTGGAAGCCAGCAGGGCTGGGACCTGATGAAGAAGAGAAGGACTTGAAGAACCTGATCTGGAGCCATCTGAGGGGGAGGAACAGAGAGGATGGGGGTTGGGTAGAAGAGGTCTATAAACTCCCATGTTCACTGGCTGCTGAGATTACATACCAACTCCCCCCCCCCCCGCCCACCCCAGGGCGGCCCTGGACGTGGAGCTTTCTGAGGCCAGAGCTCTCGAGCAGCCCTATGTAACAGGCCTTGCGATCTGTGCCGTCCAACATGGTAGCTATTAGCCGCATGTGAGTGTTGAACACTTGAAATGTGGTTTCTGCAACTGAAGAGCTGAGCTGGTAATTTAATTAAATTTAATTTTAAATTCATTTGAATGGAAACAGCTGTGTGTGGCTGGTGGGTGCTGCACCCGACAGGGCAGCTCTCCAGCACGGTCCTGTATTGGTCCCGGAGGAAGCAGAGACACGTAAAGACAAAGGCCTGGAGCTCACAGAGGTTCCCACAGGGTTGGGAGTGTGTGTGGAAGCCGCAGTTTTCAGCAGGAAGCTGGCCAGCCTGCCACGGGCACGTTTCCTTCCATTCTGCATCCAGATGGCCGGTCCTGCTCAGTGTAGTCCATGGAGAAAGAAGGGGCACAAATGGTCCATGTTGGGTTAGGCACTCGGCAGATGTTTGCTAAGTGTGGTTCTTGAAGGAATCCCCGTGGACTCCTTCATTTCTCCCCTCACCCCCTGTTCCCCTGAGCCTCAGAGTGACAGAGCCCAAAGGCCCAGCCCTCACAGGGCTGACATGGACAAGGAGCCCCAGTGAGAGGGAGAGGCCTGCTGGCCATCAGCGAGAGGCAGCCACAGGGCAGAGGGGAGCCCTCATGGCCTCTCGTTAAGCCTTTCTTTAGTGATTCCATCAACATCCGTTCTGTGAACATTTCCCTCCAAATGGAGTAGCAAGAGGCCAGGGATATAATTTGCTTTGCCCAGACTCCAGTTCTTTTTTTATTTTTTGTATTTTTTAAAATTTAAATTCAATTAATTAACATATAGTATATTATTAGTTTCAGAGGTAGAGTTCAGTGACTCATCAGTCTTTTTTTTTTTTTTTAATTTTATTTATTTTTGACAGAGAGAGAGCACAAGCAGAGGAAGCATCAGGTAGAGGCAGAGGGAGAAGCAGGCTCCCCGCGGAGCAGGGAGCCCGATGTGGGAACTCGATCCCAGGACCCTGGGATCATGACCTGAGCCGAAGGCAGACGCTTAACGACTGAGCCACCCAGGCACCCCAAGGTTTTCTCATCAGTCTTACATAACACCCAGTGCTCATTACATCACATGCCCTCCTTAACGTCCATCACCCAGTTACCCCATCCCTCCACTACCCCTTCCCCCCTCCACTCCAGCAATCCTCAGTTTGTTTCCTATGATTAAGAGTCTCTTACGGTTTGTCTCCCTCTCTGATTCCGTCTTGTTTTATTTTTCCCTCTCTTCCCCTGCGATCCTCTGTTTTGTTTCTTAAATCCCACATATGAGATCGTATGATAATTGTCTTCCTCTGATTGACTTATTTCGCTTAGCATAATACTTTCTAGTTCTAGCCACGTCGTTGCAAATGGCAAGATTTCAGTTTTTTGATGGCTGAGTAATATTCCACTGTGTTTATATATATATATACCACATCTTCTCTATCCATTCATCTGTCGATGGACAGCCCAGACTCCAGTTCTTACAGCCAAGGGAGCACTCCATGTCCTTCCCCTCTTTGGTCTTGTCACTTGCCACTGTTCATGGCTGGGACACTCCTGCCCCTCGATCCCAGGACCCTGGGATCATGACCTGAGCCGAAGGCAGACGCTTAACGACTGAGCCACCCAGGCACCCCAAGGTTTTCTCATCAGTCTTACATAACACCCAGTGCTCATTACATCACATGCCCTCCTTAACGTCCATCACCCAGTTACCCCATCCCTCCACTACCCCTTCCCCCCTCCACTCCAGCAATCCTCAGTTTGTTTCCTATGATTAAGAGTCTCTTACGGTTTGTCTCCCTCTCTGATTCCGTCTTGTTTTATTTTTCCCTCTCTTCCCCTGCGATCCTCTGTTTTGTTTCTTAAATCCCACATATGAGATCGTATGATAATTGTCTTCCTCTGATTGACTTATTTCGCTTAGCATAATACTTTCTAGTTCTAGCCACGTCGTTGCAAATGGCAAGATTTCAGTTTTTTGATGGCTGAGTAATATTCCACTGTGTTTATATATATATATATACCACATCTTCTCTATCCATTCATCTGTCGATGGACAGCCCAGACTCCAGTTCTTACAGCCAAGGGAGCACTCCATGTCCTTCCCCTCTTTGGTCTTGTCACTTGCCACTGTTCATGGCTGGGACACTCCTGCCCCTCGTCAGCATGCTCAGCTTGGACAGCCTGCCTCTAAGGGCCTTTCCTGACGGCAGGGCAGTGGGCTGGCTGCCTCCCCTGGGTACTCCCACAGCCCAGGCTGTCCCGTGGATCTGTGGCACCCATCCTGCGTAACTGCGGTGCCCAGTCTCACGAGCCTGGAGGTCAGGGACAGTGAGGACTGTGCTTTCTCACCCATGTCTCTCCAGCCCCTGGGGCGCCTGGGTGGCTCAGTCGGTTAAGCGTCTGTCTTCGGCTCAGGTCATGATCTCAGAGTCCTGGGATCAAGCCCCACATGGGGCTCCCTGATCAGTGGGGAGTCTGCTTCTCCTTCTCCCTCTGTCCCTCCCCCCTGCTTGTGCATGCTCTCTCTCTCTCTCACTCAAATAAATAGATAAATAAAATATTTTTTAAAAAAAATTCTGGGGCCATGTCTCTCCAGCTCCTAACAAGAGGGGGTGGCTGGCCTTAAATTAGACAAGTTACTTACCCCTGTGACCCAGGACAAAATGGGGGAAAGTACCAAATTCCTAGGGTAGGTAAGGGACAATGAGATAAATATGCAAACTCTCGTCCAAGGGCCTGGCTTGGAAAATATAAGTTCTTTTTTCTTATCTTCTCCTCAGGAGAAGATAAAGGTAACTGACAATAGAAGGGAGAGGGTTGCCAGTCCATTGGGCATGGCTGGCAGCGGGTCTAAAATGGCAGAAGAATCATAGGCCTCCCATTTGAAAAGAAGGTAAGGAGCACCTTGTGCAGGTAAATCCCCCGCCTGAGCTGATTACACAGCTGGGGCCCAGGGCCCAGAGAGACAGGAGGGTTGAGGGGCACCAGAAGCCAGGCCCCTCCCATGCCACAGCTGGTGAATGGGACTTAGCTGGAAGCAGGGTAAGAGGACTCTTTCATTCCAGAAACACTGCAGGCCAGTGTTTTTCAAACTGCTGGGTGTGATTCATCAGGAAATCAATTTAACAGCTTTAACCGGCATTAAGACAAAACAAAAGAGAATGGAAAATAGGATACTGCGCGTCACTACAGTGCCATGAAACCTCTGGGGTTGGGGGAGAGAGAGTGATTTTGTAGATTGAGGTGGGCGGGGCCATACTTGAGTGACCTGTAAACTACTTCTCAGCTCCAGGGAGGGCACCCCAGGGAAAAGGATGACCCGGGGACGCTGTGGAGTTTGCACTATTATGATGGCACCACGGGCAGAAGCAATCATCTAGATGGAACCTTCTTCCCCGGCTGGCCCTGCAGAAGCAGTAGGGGCTACCTGGTCCCTCTCAGGGCGACCCTTTGCATTTGTGGAGAGCTGACACTTTTCAGTTCTCAGCCTCTCATTTACTTTTCATAAGACTCCTGGTGTGGGGGGGTGTACATGGTATCATTATCCCATTTTAGAGATGAGAAAATTGAGGATCTGAGCCAGCAGAGTGACTGCCAGATGCGGAACTAGATTTCAGGCTTCCTGGCTTCTAAGTGGGTGCGCTTTCCACACAATGACCAGAGTGCTCTGTGTTTAGAGTGTGGGTTCAAGACACTCCATTAGGAGTACCTGGGCACCTTCCACAAAACTCCAGTGTCTGCCTGAGCTCCTCCTAGGACTGAAATCAGGATCTCGGGCCGGGGGGGCCAGAGGCAGGAGCGGGACAGGGGGCGGGGGTAGGTGGGGGTGGGAGAGATGAGGGGTGGGGAGTAGGGGTGGGGTAGGGCCTGGGCATCAGTATTTTCTCAAGTTGCCTCTGGAGAATCTTGTGCATCACCAGGGTTGGCAACTGCTACCACAATGGGGCCAGTTTCCTCCGCGCCCATCTTCCCACCGGGCTCTGCTCTTAGAAACCGGCCCCACCCAATTGGTCCAAGCTGCCTGCGAGGTCCATTGGCGCCTCCTGGCTGAGATGGATGTCACCGTTGTATTGCTGAGTAATGTCCGCAGGGAGCTGCTGCTGGGGCCCAATCTGAGGAGCTGAGGTCTCCTGGGGCCCCTGAGAGGAGGTGTGATCAGGGAGGTGGGGAGGCAGGAGGCTCTGACAGACAGACAGCAAACAGCTCAAAGGGGTGGCAGGCTGCATTTTATTCATCGTTAATTTCAACACCCTTCAACTCCTCTCTTGGAGTACTGCTCAGAAAAATAAATGTATTGTTTAAGAAACCCTGCAGACTTGCCCCGCATGCTCTAACCCCCCTCCTGAGAGAACACAGTAGCATAGAAAATGATCTGTAAAGCGAGGGGAAGCTTCCCTAGGGAGGGGGGGCGAGGAGGAAGAGGCTGAAGGAAAGGGGAGGAGGGTCTCGGGCCCGTGAGTACAGAAATCCCATCGCTTCTCAGCGCTTAAGGAGGTGCCTGAAGGTGCCAGAGCCGCTCCTGGGAGGGGGCACGAGTCCAGGCCCCGAGTCCGCGCGGAGGAGCCGGCCCTGGCTCGGGAATGGTCTCCGCAGCCCTTCCCCCACCCCGGGCCGCAGAGCGTGCCGCCTCCGGCCGCCCCGCGAGCAGCTCGCAGTACCGCAGCCCTGCAACAGAGAAGCCCCAGCGCCTCTTCTGGACTCAGAAGGGCCCTAAGCAGTCTGTCTGGCTGTGCTTTCCAGACCGTGTGCGGGTGGAATTGTGCTTTTCGTTTGTTAAGAAGGTAAAAAGTTACAGTAAGACGGAACCCGCTGGCCCACAGCTCCTGGGGCCGCCGCCACCTCTGTGGGCTTCCATCTGCCTCGGTTCCCCAGAAGCTTCTCCTTTGGCTGTGAGGCCTCAGCCACCCTCACCCCGGAGCACGCAGGAAGAGGGCGTCTGCTAGGAGGCCTGTCTGAGGGGTGGAGGAGCCTGCGTAAATTTAGCAGCTATCTTCCACGGTTTGGCTTGGGTTTGGACGCCGGCTTCTATGTAAAACACAGATTCAAATTCATGCAAAGTGTACTCGAAGCTCCCCCAAAGCGGAGAGGAATTTTCCAGGCCCTAGTAGATCTCCAGGGAGTTAAAAATGGGAAAGCTTTCTTCTCAACGTGATCTAGACTGGGATTTTTCCTTGGGGAAAGGGGCTAGTAGCTCTTGGTAAGGCTGGTGTGTGTGTGTGTGTGTGTACGTGTGCGTGCGCGCACGCGTGTAAGTACACATGATGCTGTGATGTGTGAAGCTCCTGGGCAAATGCCCAGGACTGTCTGGCATTTTCCACAAGCAGAGGGCCTGACACAGCCTGAGCCTTCTGACTTTTTCTCCAGGCCCCGGGGGCTCTGGCTTCGATCAGAGGACAGAGGAGCCTGACCACCTGGCCTCATTAGCAAGCAAGGACATCAGGGGGGGCTTCCCTACCTGTCTGCTCATCCCAGAGAAGTCCCAGCTGCTCACTAAGACCCTGGCCTCTGTGTCACCACAGCAGGTGGCAAGGGCTGCTTAGAGCCCCACAGCCCCAGCCCCAGAGAGGTGAGTATAGGCCTAAGGTGAGACAGCAATCCCAGGAGTTGGGGGGTGGGAGTCATAGACTACAGGGAGCTACCAGCCGTGGGTCAAACTGGAGATCCCCACATGGAGGGAGAAGCCACAGCATCTAAGAGGATGGAGCCTTTGCTTAACCTGAGGTTCAGAAGAACCTGCACCAAAGGAAGGGTTTCCTATCAACATCATTATTCCCGAAATGATGGTAGGATCCCAGTCCTGGTATTCAACGCTCAGCAGGATGCCAAATAAGCTTGAGGCAGGGGTCTAGGCTCCAGCAATCCCCCTAACTTTGGGAGCCCGGCTTTTCCCCCGAAGAAGCAGCCACTGACACTTGGGGCACTGAGCTCTTCGGCCTGAGGTGAAGGACAACGATGGAATGAATTTGGGTGGGGGGACTAGGGGAACATGGGCGAAAATACAAGCACGCCATGGGATCCTGAGCTACTTTTGTATGTTGGAGGGCTGGTGTTTCTCTGGGAGGTTGATGAGAGGGAAGGGTCCCTTCCCTGTCCCCATTAAGCCAGGCTTATGGCTCCTTCAGAAGCTTGCTCAAGCTGCTCACAATTGTCTCCTTCCAAAGGCAAAGCATAGAAGTGAAAACAGCTAAGGCTGCAGCATGAGCAATTTAAGATAGACTTTAAGAAGCACTGCTGACAGAGAAGACTGCCAAGGAAGGTTGTTAGGTTTTCTTCTCTGTAGGTGGGTCCTGCTCCCTCCCGTGGAGACACGGTTCTGTGCAGTCTTGTGCGCTGGTCAGTGGGATCCCCTGGACACCTCTTTGGCCTGTCTAGCTCAGAGAACCTCATTAGCTAGGTCTTAAGCTTCCTGTGCTGTTGCTGGGGCTCACTTCACCTGGGTTGACTGCTGTTTTGCCTGCTGTCAAGTCCTCGTGGTCTAGATGCCTCCATCATGGGGAAATCTCACCCCTCTGTATGCTTCAGATCCCCAAGTTATTGCTCGTTGCCTGGGTGACACCTCTAATTGGATGCCTTTTCATCTTCCCTTCTCCTAGAGGGATGGGCGTGGCACTTAATTTCTAGGCCCTCTGAGAGAGCCTTGGCCTAGAGTGCGTGTGCGTCTCTCGGTGTGCTGTCACGGCAGTGTGAACGAAGCCATGGCTTGGGCGGGGCAGGGGTGCCACCAGCTGGCCTGAGTGCCGGTCCCGGTGACTCCGGAAGCGTGGCTCTCTGGAAGCCTACCCTTCAGGATTTAGCAAGACCTCTCTCCTGGCCGCTCTGCCTCACTGGCCTCACCCGCAGATTAGGGCCTGTGTTGAAATCCCAATCCCAATCCCAATGAGAAATTACCTAGAGTAGCTAGAGAGTCATTCAGATCCCAACACATTTTCCCCTTCTGGTCATGAACTGGAGGGGGAGAGGGGAGGTTGACATTCAAGCAGGACTCCTAATGCTGTGTGCATGTGTGTGCTTGTGGGTGTGTGTGCATGTGTGTGTGTGTTCCAGGCACATATGCTTCCTTTGCTGCCGGGGAGGGAGATTTCACGGCTTCCCATGCCTCGCAGGCATGCGGTGTAAGGCGTCCTGCTGCTTTTCTAAGACTTCCTGGCAGAAGCTGTAGATACTGGTGGGTCACACCGTGTCTGACTAGACTCTGGCATTTGTCCTTGGGATCATCTTTTTAGATGAGGAAAATGGGCCAAAAGAGCATTGTTCCTTTACAGTTCAAGAACCCCATCCTTTCAAGGAAGAAAGCATCTGACCTTCCTCCAGGTCAGGGACCTCTCTGCAGCAGAGGGCCGAGAACCGGTCCCTCAGCTTGAGGATCATCCAGCGCAAAACTAATTCCAAAACCGCTTCCATCCACCCATTCCATCAGCTCCCCGCCCCCCGCCTTCCTCCACCTCCAACACAGACTGTCAGTGGAGAAAACAAATTCACTTGACTATCAGTGGAGGCCAAACAGGGTTTAGAATGGGATCTGTCCCCAAAACATTATGGTCTCTGGAGCTAACTTCTCAGACATTTGCAGGATGGCTGCTGTGGGTTCCTGGTGCTGGGGAGCCCTGACTCAGAGGAGAAGGGGGTTCCGGAGGCTGCACTCTGCACCCTTAGGGGGAAAACGAGCTGCTCAACGGCAGTTAAGAAACGAAATCCACACCAACAAAGCAAGATCTTGTCCGAGAAGACCCAGACATTCCTAATTAGTAATGAAAAGCATTCCCAAGGATAACGCTGGTGAAAGGAAGGAGGGTTGGGGGATTCTGAGATGGGCCCCCAGCCTCAGAGATCAGCTGGCTGAAGCAAAGCAGGGCTCCTGCAGCCTGCGTGCTCCCCTCCCTGCCGGCCACCCTGGGTTTCCGGCATTAAAAGTAGCTGCCCTGTGTGCTGTGCTAAATGCACCAACCCCAGGCTGAGAAAGGCCAGCTGAGCCCCTTACCATCCCAATTTCCAAATCTCGGGGAAATGCCACAGTCCGCAAGTTGGTGCTGTGTTTCATCTCATTGCATAATACTACACCATTCTCCGTGTGTAGCGGCTGTTCTATTTATATACATCGGTAGGCAACATATGGCTCTCCCCACCCCCACCTGTCAAAACTGTGACTACATCACTTCTGACGACCAGAAGGAAGCTGCTAGGCTGGGCCAGGATTCTAAATGCTGCGGAGGTAATTCAGAGCCATGAGAAGTTGCACCATATGCTTTGGGGTTGCCGGCTGCTTATGTGCATGGGGACGGGGTTTAGTGCCAGTCCACAAAACCCAGGGATGGCCCTCTCCTCGCTGCGATATGCACCGGGTGAGGGTCTGGGGTGCCACTTTCTCTCCCTGGAGGAGAATCTGCCGGGGGCCACGGTTCTTCAAGAGGGGACCCACGAGGAAAACAGGCTCCCCCGAAACTGCCCTGGATAACATCAGGCCTGGCCAAGTAGTATTTCTTTAAAAAAAAATTTTTTTTTTTTTTGGTTTGATTTTATTGGGTAAAGATTAAGAAAGCGCCAGCGTCTGAGAGAAGGAAAGCAAACCACGGCCGGCGGCACGCCAGCCTGCCGAGGGTCCGTGGCGCGGCCCGGCGGTCTACCTGGAGGCGCTGGTCTCCGCCAGCCGGTTGTTCATGATGCCCAGCGCGCCCACGCCGCCCGAGAAGCCGTTCTGGCGCGTGTTGACGCACACGCTGCGCGGGTAGCCGTTGGCCGTCTCGGACAGCTGCTTCTGCAGCAGCGCCAGCGACACCTTGTTAGAGGCCGTGAGGTCGCGCATGGAGATGAGCTCGCCCGACAGGCGGCGGCCCTCGGCGTCGCTGTCGCGGGCCGCGGGGTCGGCGCCGAGCGCGGCCAGGCGGCGGCGCAGCCGGGAGCCCGGCGTGATGGCGTTGCGCCGGGAGAGGGGCGCGCCGGGCGCCGGGCAGCAGCGCGCGCAGCAGCGGCAGCTCAGCTTGCGCAGCATCCAGTTGAGCACCTGCTTGATGAGGATGGAGATGACGTTGAAGAGCGAGTAGATGCAGCACACGCCGAGCAGGATGAAGAGGAAGTTGCCCAGGCGGTAGAGCCCCTGGTTCCGGTAGGCGGCGTGCTGGCTGCTCACCAGGTCCCCGAAGCCGATGGTGCTGAAGGTGACGAAGCAGAAGTAGAGCGAGTCCACGTAGTCCCAGCCCTCCACGCTGGTGTACATGGCCGAGGCGCAGCACGACAGCAGCACGGCGAACAGGCCCAGGATCAGCAGCACGTGGTACACCGAGGGCTTCCAGCCCGCCAGGCAGTCGGCCTCCGAGAGCGCCGAGCCGCGGCGGAAGGTGGCGGGCAGCAGGCCGCTGCGGCGCAACTGGCGCTCCCGGCAGGCGCGCATGATGAAGGCCAGCAGCGAGATGATGCGCTCCAGGAAGAGGTTGAAGAACAGGATGGTCCCGGCGCAGCCGAACAGCCCGTAGGCGATGAGGAAGGCCTTCCCGCCCACCGTCGCGGGGGTGGTCATGCCGAAACCTGCGGAGACAGGGCAGGGGTCAGCGAGGCCCTGGCTGGGCGGGTGGCGCCTGCTGGGCGGCGAGCCGGGCGGGCCTACGCAGGTGCTACCGAGGCTTCCACCCTGAGTGGCTTCACTCAGAGGAGGGGAAACGGTGCTTGGACATTTCTCTCTCCCTTGGCGGCACTAGGCATGATTCCCGATCGGGGCAACGCCTAAACTGCTGGAGGAGACACGGCCCCTGGTCTTGGGGATCTGTAGATTGAAATGGGTGGGGCAGGATGGTCACTAGGAAGGACCCATAAAGACGCAGGAAATGAAACCACTGCATAGGTGCAGACCACTGAGATACCTACAAAGCTACAAAGAGATGTTTTGTTTTGTTTTGTTTTTAAAGGTAACCAATGGCACACATGGGCCTACTTAGGACAGAATTCCATAAAGGCTTCATTTTAACGGGGATTATTAGGGACCAGGTAGAGTGTGTTCAGTCCAGGCAGCTGTGTGTGATGCTCTCTGAAAGAGGGTTTATGAAACTGACAAAAAAATTGTTTGAGAATGAGTCCACATACTTCAGAGAGTGAGCTGGCTCTGTCGTTGAGTGTCCGACTTGGGGCTCGATCCCAGGACTCTGGGATCATGACCTGAGCTGGAGACAGCCGTTTAACAGACTGAGCCACCCAGGCGCCCCTATCAATCCACTTCCGTAGAAGGCTTGACTTTCCACCGGAGCGCGCCGGCCCCTGCCATCCAGGGCAGCGCAGCTCTGCCCCTCCCACTGAGCTCTCAGCCCACTGCCGCTGTGGTCTCCTCGTAGGACCCATGGTTGCCTCACTCTGGTTATAGAGGGGGTTTAGTCTCTTGGCACAAAGATTCACTGCTGCTTGGAGCCTGAGCTGGAAATGGATCATCTGTCTGAGCAGTACCGTGGCACCTTTCAGCACCTATGCAGCAAAAGTTCAGGGGCATCCTGTGACGTTTATGGCCCAGGTCAGGAGGGCTGCCTGTGTGCTGCTAATACTAGTGCGGCGAGCCAGGCCTGGGAACTCGGTGGAGAAGAGTTCTGTCTCCTTTGGCTTACTATTTCCTTAAAAGAGCCAGAGAAAAAAAATTTTTCAGTAATTCCTTAAGCCGATATACTAATCATTCTCTAGATTCCCCGGAGGAAATCTCAATTGCCTAACCACGGCCTTCATCTTATGCTTAATGACTTAAGTTAGGAGAAAAGCTTATGACGATACCCAAGTTGAAAAAGATGAATTATATCCCTAGATTCAGATTTTGGCCACAAGAGAGGAAAAACAAAAACACCAAAACCATACTAGCAGTGTAACCAATTTAATAGAGGGATTTTTCCACACTTTAAAGCCAAACCCAAGGGGTGCCCGGGTGGCTCAGTCGGTTAAGCATCTATCTGCCTTAGGATTGAGCCCTGCGTTGGGCTTCCTGCTCAGTGGGGAGGCTGCTTCTCCCCTCGCCCTTTGCCCCTCCCCCCCTCGTGCTCATGCTCGGGCTCTCTCCCTCTTCCTCTCCCTCTCTCAAATAAATAAATAAAATTTTTAAAAAAATCTTAGAAAAAAAAAGCCAAACCCAAGTTCTTGAATTCACAAAGAAATCAGCTCTGAATCCATATGGTTATATGTGGAGTGAAAGTGTTTGTTATTTATGTGTCTGTGAGCACATTTATATGAAGTCCTAGATCGATGACCCAAATATCCAGCACCATACCCAAGACACGGTCTATTCATACAAGGAAATAGACAACAACGAGAACGCATCAACCACAGCTACATATTCATAATATGAATGAACCTCACAGAAAGAATGTTAAACAAAGAAGCTGAACACCTTCTGTATTATTCCAGTATTTATAAAAAACTCAAAACCGGGCGCCTGGGTGGCTCACTCAGTTTAGTGTCTGCCTTTGGCTCAGGTCATGATCCCAGGGTCTTGGGATGGAGTCCCATATTGGGTTCCCAGCTCAGCAGGAAGTCTGCTTCTCCCTCTGCCCCTCCTCCCTCGTGCTACTCGCTCTCAAAAAAAATCTTTTTTTTTTAAGATTTTATTTATTTATTTGACAGAGAGAGACACAGCTAGAGAGGGAACACTAACAGGGGGAGTGGGAGAGGGAGAAGCAGGCTTCCCGCTGAGCAGGGAGCCCGATGTGGGACTCGATCCCAGGGCCTCGGGATCATGACCTGAGCCTAAGGCAGATGCTTAACGACTGAGCCACCCAGGTGCCCCTCAAAAATAAATCTTAAAAAAAATGCAAAACCAAACTATAGTAATTTTTTTAGGGATGCATTCTTGGTTGGTAAAATTATAAGAAAAATCAAGGAAGTGGTTTTTTTTTTAGTTTTTATTTATCTGAGTAATCTCTACACCCAACACAAGGCTCGAACTCATGACCCCAAGATCGAGTGTTGGATGCTCTCCCAACTGAGCCAGCCGGGTGCCCCTGCTCCTTTTTTTAAGTTTTTATTTAAGGGAAGTAATTTCAATAAAAGTCAGAATTGGAGTTTCCTCTGGGCGTGGCAGGGGGTTAAACGGGAGGGGATACAGGGACCTCTGGGGTGCTGGAAATGTTTTATTCATCTGGATAGTGGTTACATGGGTGTTGTATAATTATCTGTGTGTTTTGTAAGGGTTTTTTTTTTTTTTTTACTCTCATAAGAAAAACTGTAAAAAAAAAACTAGACTCTTAACGGTAAGGGACCTTCATTCTAATCCACCTCTCACTGTATAGGTGAGGGAGCAGGGGCAGAGGGGACATGACGTATAGCTTTTTGGGGATAGATACCATACATGTGTCCTGGCTTCTAGCCTGGTGCCTAGACCATTCTACCGGACACTGCCTCTACACACTGAGGAAAAACAGCACCTCTAATAGGGGATCCCTTTGCTAGATTCTGGAAGAAATGGAAAGTCCTGAGCCTGGAAAATTAATACTTGCCTGAGAGAATATTGAATGGGATTTTCCCAATCTTGAGGTTTTTTAGCTGAAGTTTCAAAGCTAAGAGTGACATGTGGTATGTTATACCCTATTTGAAAGAGAAGTTCTAGATACATCTATGCTGGATTACTAGAAGACCAAAACGGGTCTGGTTATTTAGCACACCCCACCCCACACCTCCAGGCTATATGGAAAGGCTAGAAATTATCCGGGGGTAATGGGAGATGGTCATGAAGCAGCAGAGCTTCTGTAGTAGAAGGTGCTGTGCCATCCCGCACCCACCCGCAGGACAAGTGATGGGGGTGCGGTCAAGAGCACCTCAGGCTGCAGCAGAGAGCGGGCAGCTCACCTCCGGAGGCTAGCCGAGCCGGGGACACAGGCAGGCCCAGCCAGGGTCACTGGCTGCAGCATAGTGACGGTTTGGGGAGAGCCGGTGGCATTTCCTAGAGTCTGAAACTGTGCTGGAGAGTTCTCTGGAGAGGCTGGCTGGAGCAGGACACACAGGCAGGGGTGGGAAGAGGGGAGCAGTCCGCACTGCCGACGACGCTTGTTGCATCAAGGGTGTGTGAGAGTGACACGGTGGAGCGGAAGGCAGCCAGATCTGAAGAGACTCTGGCGGACGGAGGGTTGCTGCTGGACGGAGGGGCCCCTAGCAGTAAGAGGCTAAGGGGCAGGATGCTGGGGCAGCACTCCAGGTCCTCATAGGCAGTAGGATGGAGAGGGCATGCCCACTGAGGGAATAGCACAGGGCAGTGGTCTCCAAACACCTAGAGAGGGGCCCCATGAAAGGGCCCATCTGTCCCAACAGTGGCCATGGCAGCGCCACCAGCAATAGCTAAAGAAAGGATTATAGTGGGCCCAGCGATGTCAGACCAAGAGCGAACAGATTGCCCCTCCCGCACCGCAGGCCCCTGAGCTGAGGGCCAGGCCTGAGCGGGAGGGAGAGGCGGAGCTTTGATTAGAAGTGAACTTGAAGACTGGATTTAGATTGGATTGAGCTCAGACTGGATATCTGAGACTGAGTTTCAATTTTAAAGCGGCTGGTACTTAAAAAAAAAAAAAAGACTAGTTGGAAAACTCCAGCATTTGCCCAAGATGTGAAGGGGTCCAAAGGGAAGTTCTTTAAGACAGCAGAAGAAGAAGAGGCCATTTCCCGGGTCAGCCCATTGAATAAACTGGTTCCACCTGGATTTGCTCGCTGCAGGGAAGGCCACCCCCCGACCCCCCTCCAGCGCCAGCCCCGCAGGCCTCCTAGCTTCATCTCTGCAACAGCTGTGAGGGAGGCACACCCCACTCCACAGACAGGAAACCATGGACCAGGGGGTTAAGTCGTTGCCAAGGCCCCACAGCATGGAAGGGTAAGCTGAGACGGAAGCCCAGGTCTGCCGGGGCCCACCGTCCACGTCCTTCCCACACTGCCTTCCGAGGGCACCGTGGGGCCTCCATTCCTCCTAGAAAACCTAATTTCCATCCTCCAGGGCTGGCAGCCAGGAGAGCGCTTTCACATGGGGAGGCTGACCCTCAGTCACGACTCCTGTCCCCAGCAGTCCTCTTTTCCCTGGTGGCTCTCTTTCCACTGACCATTGCTGGGGGGAGGGGCCACTGCTCCTCCTTAATGTTCCCACCAAGGTGGACTCTTCACCCCTCTTCTGGCGCAGTGAAGACAAGCATGGCTTTATAACCAGACTCAACCCCGGGCTTGGTTAGAGACAGCAGGAGGAATGCAATGCCAAGGGGACCTCTACTTTTGGCTAAAGGTCGGGCTGATTGCCCACAGGCAGGGGACTCATCTGCCCCTTGGGGCCCTCACAGGACTGCCCCTACCTGACCTACCCCCCTAAGTCAAAGGCCATGCCCTCCATCAGGAGCATCCTCACATTCCTCCAAACTCCCCCATGTCTGGCTTTCTGGCCCCTCTCTGGAGCTGGATATCTTTTTTTTTTTTACAAAGATTTTATTTATTTGACAGAGAGAGCACGCACAAGCAGGGGGGAGGGGCAGAGGAAGAAGGAGAAGCAGACTCCCTGCTAAGCAGGTAGCCCAATGCAAGGCTCCATCCCAGGACCCCGAGATCATGACCTGAGCAGAAGGCAGACACTTAACCGACTGATCCACCCAGGTGCCCCTCTCTCTCTCTTTTTTTCAAAGATTATTTATTTGACAGAGAGAAAAAACATGAGCAGGGGGAGGGGCAGAGACAGAGGGAGAAGCAGACTCCCTGCTGACCAGGGAGCCCGACATGCGGCCCGATCCCAGGACCCTGGGACCATGACTTGAGCCCAAGGCAGACAGTTAATCCAACTGAGCCACCCAGGCGCCCCTAGAGCTGGGTTTCTTGTTGAGGATGTCTCTTCCCTTGACGATGGGACTGAGGATGAGATGAGTTTCGTCACCGACCTTCCCTGAGGGGGTGTGGCCTTATCCTAGGGCCCTATAAGGCACAGCACTAGATAGGCTGCTGGAAGACCAACATCCACCCATTCACTCCTTCAGCAAACACAGTTTGGCAGGCTTTGTGCTAGGCTCAGGGATATGGTGGAAAACCAGACAGAGGCAGTTCCTGCCCTCATAGAGTAGCTGGGCTGTCTTCTTAGAGGTTTTGTACTGACTTGTGTTCCCCTGCTGCCGCAGGCTCACCCCTGGGCCGGGGCACAGCGTTGCCCTGCTGCCCCCACATAGAGGCTGGGCCAGAACTTGTTCTGGGGTCTCCTCATGGCCATGACCACAGGCTCAAAATGGTGCCGAATGCTTGATTGTCTGTGGGACCCTCCTCCCAGAAGGAAGGGGACAGACAGGTTAGGAGTCTCTCTGGCAGCACAGACGGTACCCAGTCAAGTGTCCCTCTCACCAGCCCTATTCCTGAGGTCTGGCTCTGTGTCCACTGTACCTCCTTTTGCTTTCCTACAGACGACACTGTCTGCTCAGCTCAGGAGATAGGGTGGAGGTGGCATTTCCTCCCCCCATTCACACCCATAGACTCAGAGCTCTGGGGGGGGGGGCGCTGAGGCCTTGGGGTCAGGCTTCTTGCTGAGGGCTGGGGGGGGCAGGGGGGCTGTCTATGCCTGACTCTGCTGTCTAGCCAGGTGCTTCCCAGAGGGGAGGAGCCGTCTCCCCCAAGCCCTGGCAATCTGTGGGGAGCCAGGCTGGCCCTGGAGAGGGGCCTTGAAGCCTCAGCCAGAGGAAAGGCAAACCCAGCCATCCTGAGAGTCCCTTCCTTCCCCCAGTCACACCCTGCAGAGGCGTAATCTGTCCCTGGGTTCGCACCAAGCCTGCTGTTTTGTTTATGCCACAATTGATCTGCCATCCCAGTTTGCAAAGAGCAGACACTTGGGGGCTTTATTATGCCACTTTGACAAAAGCTGTGAAGCTCGTTCCCACAGCCTGTCTGGTGCCGCCTTCGCAAGTGGGGCCCTGGTGACAGGGCCTCTGGAGTTCAGCTCAAAGAGGCTGGAATGGAGATGGGGAGACCGGTACTGATCTGTACCGGGTGCTCCTGGCGGGCAGCCTCTGGGCTGGACACTGGACACATATCCTCTCATCCAACCCCTCCAACCACCCTGTGAGGGAGGCATCATCAGCCCCAACAAGGACATGGGCTAAGGGAGCTGAAGGTGGTCGGCTGAGTTCCAGTTTGTAAGTGACTGAGCTGACCCTGAAGCCCTTTCCGCTGGGCCAGACAAAGCGGGAGTCTTTGCTCTTCACCTGGGGAACATTTTTCTGCTGGCTCCACGGTGTCAACTTGGAGAAGGGGAGATATAATTTATAGCCCAATCCAGTATACTTTTGAGAGTAAAAGGGGCACTAGTAATAATTACCTCAGGACAGCATGTAGAAACCAGGGCTGATCCAAGCAATTTAACATTTGTTAAAATGCAGATTCTAAAGCAGAGGCCAGTTAGCTCAGTTGGTTAGAGGGTGGTGCTAATAAAAATGCAGATTCCAAGGCAGGTCCCACTCCAGAGGTTTATTTTGTGGGTCATGAAAAGGGTGCAGGAATCTGCATTTTAACAAATGTTCCCTGATGATTCTGATGCAGACGGACTAAAGCCCGGTCTTTAAGAAACAATGTTACAAGGTAGCCCTGAATGCCCTGCTGGTCTGAATCTGCCCGGTTTCAAATATTTTGATTTATATAATTTCTTAGTTTCTTTTAAAAAATGGCTTTATTGAGGTATAATTAATATATAAAATTGTAAGATATTTAAAGTGTATATTGTTGATTTAAATTTCAAGTGGCCTTCAACACTTGCGGTGGATATTGTAGCCGTCTCCTTAACCGCACCTCCCACCCCCAACGCCTACATGAGGCAGCAGGGCCACTTGAAGAACTGACCCAAGTCCAGGGGCGGGCTCCGCGTTAGTCTAGCCAACGGAGATGACCCGCCCCTTACTGTGATTGGCTCAAGGATGGATAGGCCTAAACCAATCAGTGCAGGGCATTTTTCGGTCTACAGAGATGGGTGCAGGAAAGGGCGTGTGACCCCATTCAGGCGAATCACAGATGAAAGAAGAGTTTCTCCGATGGGTTTTGGGCAGAAAGATTGTCACTCTAGAGCTGCCCTGGATGTGGAGGGAGCGGGAAGGAGCCCCAGGAGTGGCTGGTAGCCATCTGTGGCCGTGAGGTGGAGCCAGCCTTAGGTGAAGCCGACAAGGCAGGAGGCCAAGTGGAGGCAGCTGAAAGAAATGAGGCCCTCAGGACCCCAGTGAGCGGTCAAATCAAGCTGGCCATGCTGCCCAGCCTACCTCTGGACTTCCAGTTGCTTGAGCCCATAAACCTCTTTTCCTGCTTACACCTTCCATTACACACAAAAAAACACCCTCCAACTAATGTGATGGTGAAGGGCCTGGGCGAGCAGCTCAGGGTCCAGGAAATAGGACCAGACCTGAGCTCAAAGGTTTGACCTCTGCTGTGGCCTCTATGGGCCAAGTGTGAAGCAAGTCACTACCACGAACTTCTCTGAGCCTCCATTTCTTCATCTGTAAAATGTAAACCTCCCAATGTGAACACTCTTTGTAAACTGTAATACGATATGCCCAAGTATGCTCAAGATGATAAAACAGACTTAATGGTGGTGGGGAGAATTCCCAAAATTAAAAAGAAAAAGTGGATGAACGTGAAACAAGTTTATTTATGGCAGGACTTTTCAGAGCACTTATTGTGTTACTGTGATTTATGAATCTGAGGGGGCTGTGCTAACACTATCCAGTGTTCCCCATACTAATCTGACCACAGATTGTATTTAATTGCCTCTGGTGAACTTGAGTGTTTCAAAGAATAACCTTTGGGAAATGCTGCATTCTACCCTCATGAAGACTTAAGGCTGAGACATTTTAAAAAATGCTTGAGGAGTACCCACATTTTTCAATAGTCACCGTGACAATGCAGTGCCTAGAATAGCCCCTGCTACGCAGAACGTGCTCGAGCTAAGCTTGTCGAGTGAATAAATAGACTCTCCCTCTGCTTGTTCGGAGCAGTGATTCTCAAACTAGATTGCCTAGGACCCACCTGGGGATCTTGTTGGATTCTGGGGCAGGGCTCCTGATTCTGCATTTGTAACCTGGCTTCAGGTGATGCCATTACAGCTGGTCAGTGACTTTTACCTTAAGTAGCAAGCACAGATGACGTACCGCATGAATTACCAGCGGGGGCCTGTCTCCACAATGAGACTGGAATCCCTCGCAGGTGGGGCCACATCATATCGGCTATTTGGAACTGTGTTTCTCAGGTTTGAATCCTAGCTCCACCACTCCCAGGCTGTGTGTCTTTAAGCAAATTAATTAACTTCTCTTTGCCTCAGTGTCCTTATCTGTAAAATGCAGATAACTTAACTACCTCAATAATTTTTTGTATTGAGTTAATATATGCAAAATACTTAATGCCTAGCACATTAGGAAGCCCTTAATAAAGATTTATTATTAATCTTTCTGTGCTCTACAGTGAACCAGGGAATCTTATGTAAAGTAGGCATTGATAGTTATTTGTTGACCGAATGAAAGTAAAAATTTTAAGAACCTCTCAAGCATGAAAGTTAACTATCAGAGACAGTGGGAAAGCAGAGGGGTGGGTTGGGGTCAACAGGCAAGGATGGGCAAGGCCTCATTAGGGTTGCCAAATAAACTACAGAACTCCGAGTTAAATATCAAATCACTTTTTAGTATAAGTATGTCCCAAACACTGCATCAGGCACACTTGTGCTAAATGATTCATTACTGGGCACCTGGTTGGCTCAGAGGAGCATGTGACTCTTGATCGTGGGGTTGTGAGTTTGAGCCTCATGTTGGGCACAGAGATTACTAAAAGAAATAATAAAATAAAAAAATGTTCTTATATTTTTTAAAAAGGGGAGGGTTATATATTAGGAGCGCCTAACTGGCTCAGTCGGTACATCATGCAACTCTTCATCTCGGGGTTGTGAGTTCGAGCCCCATGTTGGGTGTTGCAATTACTTAAAAATAAAGATTTACTTTAAAAAAAAAGATTATCTGAAATTCAAATATAACTGGGTGTCCTGTATTTTTATTTGCTCAATCTGGTGACCCTACCCATGGCTGCTTAGCACAGTTCTCTGGGAAGCCTTTCCCAACATCCTCATCTCATTTGATCCTTTCTGACTGGCTGGAGGAAGGATTAACAGCCTCACTTTAATAATCAAGGAACCTGAAGCTCACTGGAGGCTGGCCTTACTCAAGGTCAGGCTAGCAGCCAGGCCCTCCCATGCCCTTCCCTCTCCAAGCAGGGAGCAGGGGGAGATTCCAGGTGGGCTGTGGGCTGAGGGGTCCAACTGCCGTGAGGCTGCTCTGTGGCTACAGCTAAGACACTGACTCTCAGGGAGAAGGAGGGCGGCTCCTCCTTGGAGGAAGGCTGAACCCTTGAGAGGGCATCAGGCTATCGGGCCAAAGAGACTTCCCTGGGACACGAGCCCCAGCCCTGGAACCTTGGGGCTGCCTATTCATCCAGCTCTAATCACTACCCTGAGGCCAGGGGAGGGGGGCAGGGGAACAACTCACCAGCCTGGGTAAGCACCATTTTGGGAGAGCTGGGACTGGAAAACTCACTAAAGCATTCCGTGAGGAATAAAAACGTGGCGGGAGCTAATAATAGCTGACATGTACTGAGCCCTCACTACTTCTGGGCCCTGGGCCAGGACTTCAGGTATATCCATGCATTTCATCCTCACGACGACTCCGTGAGGCACTGGGTTTCATTCATTCTAAGTCACAGCTTTTTTTCCTTGAATTTTAACATGCCTGAAACCAGGATGCTTCTTACAATGATGACCTGACAGTTTATTTGGCAACATTTAAAATTCTTAATGGCATACAATACTAGTGCATTTATAATCGATGGTGCAGTTATAATCTCAGATGGGATGAACCACAAGTGGGATGTTATTATCATTCCCATTTCTGAGATTAGCAGATGTAGTCTCATTTAATAAAGACTCTGAAGTTAAATAACTTGCCCAGATCACACAAGTGGCAGAGCCAGGATTTGAGAGTGGAGGAAGGAGCTTGCGATGTGCTAAGGGAGAGAGTCAAGTGCAGGGGAGTTCGGAAGAAAGAGAGGTAGGTTGCTTTTGGCTGGAGCAGCAGAGCTTCACTCCCGGCAGCACGAGAGAATCACCGGGGAGACTTAAAGCTGTCCCCAGTGCGCAGGCGCGCCCACACCAGCGCAGGTCAGAATCGGGGCTGAGGTCCTCCGGCTAGAGAGAGGGTCTGGGAAAGACTGACGGAGGAAGGCATCTTTGTCCAGAAGGGTTGGTGGGGTTTCGAGAGAGAGGAAGTAGAGGCCGGGCCTTGAGAAAAGCATGCGCGCTGGAAGGGTGCCGGGCAAAGGGCCGGGTTGCGAGGGGCTCAGCCTGGCCCCCAGACGGTGTCCGGTAGCACTCGCCTACAGAGTGCGTGACCGTGTGGAAGAAGGAAGAGGACGATGTGGGAGAACTTCCCATCCACCTTGCTCTCAGGCTGAACTTTATGGGAGCGTTGCGGGAGTGAGGCCTCTAGAAGCTTCTCCAGCATCTGAGCCTGACATCTGGCAACATGCCCTACCTTGGACAAACTTACGGGCTCTGGAAACCTCAGGCTGCATGAGACAAAACTGGCGAGTCTCCATTCCCGTTCCTGCAGGCTTGGGAAGGGCAGGTCACCTTTCTTGGAGAGCTGAGAGCAGAGGCTGGGAGCAGGGACTGTGGCGTCAGGCTCTTGCCTCACTTGCTAACGGGGCAACATGGACATGTTACCCCTCGTAAAGGGCCTGCTGACTGCCTACCTCGGAAGGTTATTGTGAGCAGTCAGTGGGGAGGTGGTTCCCCCAGCTTCCCACAGTGCCTGGGGCCTGCTGAGTGCTCCCCAAGCAGCAAGCTTGACTGGCAAACAGCACGGGAGAGGCACGGCCCCTCCATCACAGCTCAGGGGCATCAGGTGAAACGTGCGAGCCAAGGGCCAAGCCGTGACTCGAAGTTTCAGCAGCCAGAAAGAGCTCCCCATCTACACACGGCGGACCCGACGCTCCCAATGAGCGCTTTCACCTCACCGGCCTCGGTTTGCTCGCGGCTCCAGGTGAGCGGCAGCACCCCCTGCGCGGGGCGGGAGGCCGGCTAGAGGCCCGCACCGCCTTCCCCGTCCCCACTTCCGGCATGGCCGCGCGGCGGGATGCTGGGGACGCGGCTGGCGCGGCCCTGCTGTATTGGTTGGCGCTTGTGGGTTTGTCTAGATGGCAAACTCCATGGCCCGCTTCCCGAGGACGGCAGCCCTTGGTTCCCTTCTCTCCACGGCCGAGCGTGGGGTGGGGCTCACACTGGACGCTCGGTGACTCAGGACAAAGTGGCACCGCTGGCGAAGCATCTGGGGAACGTGGGCCCCTCCTCTCCCGCGTGCTTTTGGCTTGTTCTGGGGAAGGCTTTGGGGTGACCTTTGTCTGAGGAGAGCAGGTGGGGGTGGCTGAGAGGGCAGAGGGCTAGGAAAAGAGGACTGAACACCCCCGCTCCCCCAAACTGCAGGCTGGTGATGTTTCATATTAGAAAACTTTTGGTAAACTGTGAGCGATGGGCAAGTGACCCCAAGAACTGGTCGTGAACCTTGGCACGGCTTTCCTGGCCCGCCGGGGCTGACTTGAACCTCCTCCTACTCTGTGCTGCTGCTGTGGGATTAAGGTGTTCTCTCCTCACCAGAAATCATTCAGCAAAATGAGTTCTTAAAAGCCAGTTAACTACTCCTGCCTCCGGGTAGCTCCCGCTTAACAACCTCTCCCGGACAGCAGCTGTCAAAGCCGGGCCCCGCGGGGAGATGAGTCATTTACATGGAGCCCGTCCTCCGTCCTGCCCCCCAGATCTGTCCCTGCCTCTCTGATGACTAATTCTTCTCAGGGATGAGATCACTGCCCCTCCTGCCCCCCCTACCCAAAGAGCAGAGCCCTAGCCTCAGCCCAGGGCCGGGGGCGGGGGGGTGGGGGAGGAGGCGGACTCCAAGGCTAGGGGAGGCAGAACGGTCCCTGATGGGACACAGGCCTGGCGGGCAGGAGCCTGGAGCCGGCCTGGTGACATGAGGAAAGCCTGAGGCCCGCCCTGGCCTCGCTCCTTGCTCTTGGACCTCTGGGGCCCCACAGGGCGGGGGTGAGGCTGCTCATTCAGGGAGGAGCTTGAGAGTGCGCCTGCTCGGAAGTGTCACTACAGTGTCAGCTGAATCTCTTGTCACCTCAAGTCCTGTATCGTAGGGGAGCAGAGGTTTTCAAGCCCATGGCGGTTCCCGTACGGCAGAGTCTTGCTCTCGCACGGACAGTTCACCTCTACTCAGTCAGTCCCGCTTTCATGCACCCTGTCCTTCATCCCTGCCTATGGAGCTGCAAGCCACATTTGAAGGAGGGCCTCCGTGCCCTGCTGAGGGGAGACACAGGGAAAGAAGTTGGGTGCTGGGAAGCTGGGTTCTGAGCCCTCAGGGACAGGCTTCCTGTGCACACGGGGGGCACTCTTCAAGGCCCTGGTCTGTATGCGGAGTTGTCCCAGCACTTGGCTCCTCCCCCTACCTCTCCTCACAGAAGGAGGCCTGTGGGCTGCTCCAGGGGAGTGATAAAGACAGGAGGCATGATGCGGACAGCGTCACTGTGGAGAGCTGCAGCTGGGGAAATGCTCTCGACAGTCCCCGCAGAACCCTTTGTCCGCCCGGGTGCCCACTGACATGCCCCCTGCCCTGTAGACCAGCAGACAAGCTAGAGGGGCTGCCACAGCGTCTCAGCACAGGGGTCTCTGTTAGGGCCTGGCTGTGTTGGGAGGCATTGGACTTGTGGCCTCTGGACTGAGGTTAAGGGGTCAGGAGCGCCTCTTCCTCCAAATGGGACAGGGTTGCTCCTGCACGTTCTGCTCTCAGCCACCTGCAGGGAAGGGTGGTTGATCACCAGCTCGCAGGAGGTGAGGGATGGGGGGACTGGGTATGGAGCCCTACCCCATGCCCAGCATTCTGCTCTTGCTTTCCCAGAGGTGCCCCCCAGAGCAACTCTTGGAGCGGGTGCTTCTGGTCCTTATTCAGGTGAGAAAACCAAGGCCCAGAGAAGTCAAGTAATGAACAAAAGAACACCAGCACACAGGTCCCAAACCCCACACCCACGGCTCTTTCCATTCCCCGCCCCCCTTGAGGCCCGATTCAGCCTTTGGCTCAGAGAATACCCTGTGATCGGGCCCTGAAACACCACACCATGATGGGGGAACTGTGGCCAAAATGCCTATCCTGGGTCTGGACATGAGTGTGCCTCAAATCCTGAGTGACAGGAGATGGAGGCTGGGGCTCAGTGGTGTTAAGGACCTCGTCCAGGGTCACAGACAATGGCAGACAGTGGGATTCCAGCTCAGGTTTGCCCGTCCCCAAATCCCACATTCCTCATCAGCTTGCCTTTAGTCTCCCTACCCCCATTCACAGAGAAGCCTGATGCCATGAAGCCCTCCTTCTGCAGACTGTCCCGGGTGGACTGTCCTGCTCAAGCCGCAGAGAGCTCCCGACAGGAGGACCCGGAATTTCTCAGACTGGCACTCAAGGCCCTGACCCACTTTTCTCGCATCATCTTCCCTCTTTGAACCTTCTTCCTGAGGCGCTCGGGTCCCCTCACTGTCTTATGCAGACACACATTCGTTCACCAGGAATTCACGGAAAGCCTGCTCTGTGTGAGGCACTGGTGGAGAGGAGGCGAGCAGGATGGGCAAGACTGCAGCCTGCACAGAGCCTAGTGTGGGGCAGATGCACCACAGACCCTCCCCCGCCGTGCCTTTGCATCTGCCGTTCCCCGCCGTGCAAGGCCTGCGGTGACTTCTTTCCTTTCTTTATATTTCTCTGAAGCCCATTCATCACCTGGCAGCACGTTTAGCTCTGTGGTGGCCCCTGTGCTGTTGACCATGTTCCAGAGTGTTCGTTACCCCTTTGTGCTTCTCTGTGTCGCCTTGTCAACGAGGATCCAGCCCATGTCTTATATTTCCTCTCTCCCTCCACGACGCAGGTGCTTAGGGAACAGCTGCTAATTCCCAAAGGAACTGGCACTTTGTCTAGTGGTCACGAGCAGGGCCTGTCTCAGAAACATGGTTTGTACCTTAGCTTGAGTGAATTCATCTCACGTGTTTTTGAGATCTGCTCTGTGCCAGGCATGGGGCGCGGGAGGGAACACTGTGATGGACAGTATCTATCGTCCGGGCCCGGCAGCCAAAGGCCACCAGGAACACACCTGCAGACACACAAAATTGAGTTTCCTGACTCATTGCGACAAGGGAGGTGTACACCGTGGGGAGCTGTGGGGCATCTCCACCAGCAGGTATCAGAAAGGACTTCTTTAGGATTTGGGCTTGAGTTAGGTGATTTTGGGGGGTGCTCAAGGAAGCAAGGCTTTGCTCCGGATTGGATGCTGCCAGGGAGCAGGGATAATTCTAGGAGAGGACATTTTAGTAACTGTTACCTAGAAGGTGGAAGTAATGGAGCAAGGCCAGAGCCGAGGTCAGAAAAGCAACTGTAGTCTACTCATCGAGACCAGAGGGGGTGTCTGGTCATGTGGGTGGCTTGGATGATGTTCTTATGTGGTCAGTGTTCAGACATGGTCATGGGTGAGTGGTCTTGTTTTTATCTAACTACCCTGTGGTCCTCAAGTGGCCTTGTCTGCTGTCGGTGCCCTGTGGGGTTATGTTCCCTGTCCGAACACCCCAGCCTAGATGTGAGCGCCAGCCCCCTCCCGGCTCCCGGGGGCTGCTTCCGTCTCTCTCAAGATGGTTCTGCACTCAGCATTCCCTAACAGCATTTTATTGGATACCATTCATTTTTTTTTAAAAGAAATTCCTTTTAAGTCTTTCAGTTTATTAGGGAAAAAAAAAAAAAATATATATATATATATATATACATGTGTGTGTGCATGCACATGTATTTAATTCTATAAGTGGAACACACCTCTAAGTTGTAGAAATGGGGGTGATTTTTATTTAATTTTCTCCTGTATGCTTTTATAAATATTTCACATTTCCTCTGGTACAAATGGGATAGTCACTACTTTTGAAATCGTAACTCCCCCCCCCCCCCAACAATGATTTTTAAAAAAAATTTATAAATAGGGGCACCTGGCTGGTTCAGTCAGTACTGTGTGACTCTTGATCTTGGGCTCGTGAGTTCGAGCCTCCTGTGGGCACAGAGATTACTAAATAAGTAAAATTAAAATGTATACATAAAAATGAATGAGATAAGGCCCCCATTCTCAAAAGAATGACCCTGATACTCTATGAAAATGACAGCATGGGAGACATCACAAGAAGCTGGCAAATAAGAGAAGAGGCCTAGGGGGCTTCTCAGAGGAGGTGTCATTGCTGAGCAGTAAACCTCCCTTAGCCAAGCAGGTGGAGGCTGGGAGATGGATTCAGGGGTCATATGGGTGAGACTTCTCGGAGAGTGTGTACAGTATGAGAATGAGGGCATTCTCTGGGGAACCCTGGGCGTAGAAGAGGAGCCTGTGAAGGAGGCTGTCATGTACTCAACAAATATTTATCGAGGGCCTACTATGTGCCAGGTGTTAGGCTGGGCCCTTGGGATCCATCAGTAATTCAAACAGTTCCCTGCCCTCACAAGGCTTATATTTCAGCTTGGAGATGGATATTAAACTACAAACATAATATGTAAGTAAATTGTGTTAGGAAGTGGCTGGTGCCATGGAGAAAAGAAAAAACTAGAGCTGGCTAAGGGGGTGGGGGTGCCGTGGGCTGGGAGGGGGCACCTTGCAGCATGAAGTGGGGTGAGTCAGGGCAGGCCTCACTAAGGAAGGAATATTTGATGAAGTACTGGAAGGAAGTGACGTCTGGGGTGAGAATGTTCCAGGCCAGTCAACAGCCAGAGCAAAGGCCCTGAGGCAGGGGAGCTGGAGGTGGGGGACGAGAGCAGGAAAAAGAAAGAAGAGACTGGGCAGAGGGATTAGTCAGCGAATCTCTCATGGACCCTCTCAGAGCAAATTTTAACTCACACAGATGCCCCAGAACGTAAGAAAAGCTATCTCTCTCATTTGATTTTTTTTTTTTAATTTTAGCATGAGGGATAAACAGATAAGCTAGTGGTCTTTAAAAAAGAGGAAGAAATATAGTAACTATTCAAGTAGATTTCAAAGGACAGCAGAAATGCTGCATATAACTGATAACTACCTTTTTTCTCTATTAGAATCACATGCCATTTTAGAAGGAATTAAGATTATAAGAACAACCATCAGCTGCTCAGTGTACAGAGCAAATTTTTATGGTTTATTTCCTTATTATTGAGAAAGAGTGCACACGAGCATGAGCGGGGTCGGGGTGGGGAGGGAGGTCGGTGAGGGGAGGAGGAGAGGGAGAGAGAGAATCCCAGACTCTGCACTGAGCACGGGGCCCCACTCGGGGCTCCATCTCATGACCTTGAGATCATGACCTGAGCCGAAATCAAGA
Source organism: Halichoerus grypus (assembly GCF_964656455.1). Lineage (NCBI taxonomy): Eukaryota > Metazoa > Chordata > Mammalia > Carnivora > Phocidae > Halichoerus > Halichoerus grypus. The sequence goes on along the minus strand of NC_135721.1, from coordinate 70,965,240 downwards.
GTCAGACACTTAACCAACTGAGCTACCCAGGTGCCCCTAGCTATTAAAATATTTACATGACAGTAATAATAACAACAACAACAATAACGGTAAAGCCAGTCTCTGGCTGCTGTGTTGAGGACACCTGAAGGGTCAGGATCTAGGGGCCCAGTTGAGAGGCTCCTGCACCGAACAGGGGGAGTGGCCCCGAGCAGGGTAGTAGCCAGAAGGGGACTAGGAAGGGGGCGCCAAAGGGAGGACGCAAAAGCAGGAGAGAACAAAGTCCCCGAAGCTAGAACAGACAAAGGGTTTGAGAAGCACGGATGATGGAGCCAGGGGTCAGAGACTTCTAGAAGGATCTAATCAGATAGAAACCTGACAGGTCCCCTGGGATTTGGCAACTGGGAGAAGCTGGCTCTAGGAATGAAAGGAGGGGGTAGGGCCGCATGGCTGCCAGGCTGCAGGGGGGACGCAGAGGTCCTGAAAGGGGAAGAAATGGACACAGGGGAGGAGCCTGCCTTTGAAGCAGTTTATGGGGTGGGAGGGGGGAGGCTAGGACACCCCCACCTGGCAAGGCTCAGGTCCAAGACAGGTGCTTCACTTACTTTACCTCGGGGAGTGTTGCGGTCTTAATGTTTGTGTCCTAGCCCCTGAGGAGACGGCATTACGAGGTGGGACCTTTGAGAGGTGATTAGGTCAGGAGGGCTTCTCCCTCATGAATGGGAGCCATGCCTTTGTGAAGAGACCCCGTGAGCTCCCTCATCCCTGCCATCATATGAGGACACAGAATAGGTGTCACCTGTGAACCACAAACTGGGCACTCACCAGACACCGAATCTGCTGGCACCTTGATCTTGGACTTCCCAGCCTCCAGAGCTGTGAGAAATAAATACTGTTTCAGCCACTCAGTCTCTGCTACATTTGTTATAGCAGCCCAAACAGACCAGGTGGGGAGGTGAGTAACTTGCTCCAGTTATCAGAAGACTGCAGCGGTTAAAATCCCAGGCCCTGGAGTCAGAGGTTTAGGTTGTCCCCAGCTCCACCCTCACTCAGGGCTACCGGGCATGCCCGTGTCTTCATCTGTCACTTGGAGACAGCAGGACCTCGCAGGGTGGCTCTTGTACTCAGAGGAATGGACATCAGTGTGTTCAATGTTAAAGTTACACACCCTGCAAGGGCAGAGAGGGAGAAGTTCCCAGCTGGGCAGAACTCTGTCTTGGAGGAAATGCAAACAATGCTCCTAAGATTTCAGGTGTCAGATCTTGCTTTTAGGCATTCACTCCCTGTCTTAGTCCGTTCGAGCTGCTATAACACAATTCTATACACTGGGTGGCTCATAAACAACAGAGATTTACTCCTCACAGAGCTGGAGACTGGGAAATCTAAGATTAAGGAGCCAGCAGATTCAGTGTCTGGTGAGAAACCTCTTCCTGGTTCACAGGCACCTTTTCTCTGCGTTTATATGAGGGAAGGAGTGAAGGAACTCTCTGGGATCTTTTTTATAAAGTCACTAATCCTGTCATGAGGGCTCCACCCTCATAACCTAATCACCTCTCAGAGGCCCGGCTACCTAATACCGTCATCTTAGGGATTAGGTCTCAACATCTGAATGTTAGGGGGACACGGACATTTCAGATCATACCACGCCCTCACTTACATGTGCCCTCCACTGGTCTCTCGCTTCTCTAATGTAATGTGCCTCTATGTGTCCGCCATGAGGGGTGTTCGCTGTGCCAAGGGGCTTCGTGTCTGGCTCAGGAAGTGGGAGGACACAGGCTCACCCCATTAGAGGCTTGAACAGGAGCCTGGAGGCTCTAAGCAGCAAGCCCCCTCTTGTGGGGTCTCCAAATGCCATCTCTATGCTAAGTCAGGTCATCAGAAAACAGCTACTGTGGACCATACTGTCCTTGCTCCCCACGGAAATGCTTTCAGAAATGATTTAATGTTTTACCGCCTGCCTGTAAGAAGACCAGGTCTGTGTCTTCTGCAAAACCAAAGAAAAAATATTGCCCATGTCCCTGAGTAAAGATCCATGAGGGGCGCCTGGGTGGCTCAGTCGGTTGGGCATCCGACTCTTGATTTTGGCTCAGGTCATGATCTTGGGGTCCTGGGATTGAGCCCCGAGTCGGGCTACACGCTCAGTGGGGAATCTGCTTGAGGATTCTCCCTCTCTTTCTGGCCTTCCCACACTCTCTCAAATAAAAATAAATAAATCTTAAAAAAAAAAAAAATCCATGAGATTTGCTTCTCCTTGGATGTAGATCTGAAGTGTTGGTGTCCTGGGGGCACCTATGCGCTTGTTTCCTCTTCCTGAGCGCGCTGAGCGCCCAGTGTGCCTGCTCAGGGGAAGCTCAGGGCCGAGGTAGTGACCAACTGCTGTAGGACTGTGTCCCAGCACTTGGGACAACTCTCATTGGTTTTTAATTATTTTTTAGCTCCTTTCACCCCTCCCTCCCTCCTTCCCTCCTTCCCTCGTCCTCGTCCACAAGATCTGCCGAGCACCTGCTCTGGGCAAGCACCGTGCTAGGACACAGCCCTGCCCTCTTAGAGCTCACAGTTCAGCTTATTTCTAAGTTTTACCACTAAGTTTGCTCACAGTCTATGGAAAGAAACTGGCTTTTAGGGTCCCTGGGTGGCTCAGTCAGTTAAGCAGCTGCCTTCGGCTCGGGTCATGATTCCAGGGTCCTGGGATCGAGCCCCACATCAGGCTCCCTGCTTCCTGGGGAGCCTGCTTCTCCCTCTCCCTGCCGCTCCCCCTGCTTGTGCTCTCTCTCTCTCTGTCAAGTAAATAAGTAAAATCTTTAAAAACAACAACAACAAAAAAAAAACTGGCTTTTAGTTGTATATAACAAGCAGCAACAATTTCCAGAAATCAATTCACAGTGGTCCCACCAAATACATGGAATCTCTTTCTCTAAGGGGGTTTTTAAAATGCAGACCAACTCTCCTTCATCAAGGAAGGTCTCCGACAGGTTTCATTCTAAAGGCAGGGGGATGACCTCGATGACCTCTTGCTCCCCCCAAATTCTTATGTTGAAGTCCTAACCTTCCAGTTCCTCAGAACATGACTGTATTTGCTCATAGAGCCCTTGAAGAGGGAATTAAGGAAATATGAGGCCATATAAGTATAGGCCCTAAGCCAGACTGGGGTCCTTATAAGAAGAGGAGATTAGGACCCAGACACACACTGAGGCAGGACCACGTGAAGACACGCAGGGAACACAGCCACCACCTACATGTCAAGGAAAGAGGCCTCAAAAGAAACCAGCCCCAGGGGCGCCTGGGTGGCTCAGTCGGATGAGCGTCTGCCTTCGGTTCAGGTCATGATCCCAGGGTCCCGGGATCGAGCCCCCACATCAGGGTCCTTGCTCGGCGGGGAGTCTGCTTCTCCCTCTGCCCCCCCACCCTGCTCTTGTGCTCTCTCTCCCTCAAATAATTAAATAAAATCTTTAAAAAAGAAAAGAAAAGAAAAGAAACCAGCCCCGGGAACACCTTGATCTCGGACTTGGGGCCTCCAGAACCATGAGAACATAAGCCCCTGGGGCCTGTGGCGCTTTGTCCTGGGAGCCCTGTGCGAGGCTACGGGGGCCCTGCGTCGCTGCACCCTCGCTCATCCTGGCGCTTAGAGCAGTGGTGGCAGCGGGGAGCCCGGATCAGGAGGCTGTGTTTATATTTATCCTGCTAACTGCAGGGGACTGTTTATACCCAGAGCAATAACCTCCCGGGCAAGATGAGGGCAGCCGAGGAAGCAGCGGCTTCCGTCAGGCCTGCTGGCATGCTGCAGCCGGGCCCACGCTGTCAGGCCCCGTGGTTCTCAGGTGCTGCCTCCCTGCAGGCTCTCTGTGATGCCAGCTCTCCTCACCCCCACACTGGGCCGGAGTGCTTTCCGGAGCACAGGCGGATTGCATGGAAGCTGACTATAGCTCTCACGCTCCCCACAGCGTGCACAGCCCAAGGACTCCTGCCTTTGCAGACAGGTCTCCATCCTAGTCTCACTCCGATTCACCAAGACGCTGGGTGTTCAGTAGGTGCTCAATAAATAGAATGAGGAGGGGTTTGGGTTTAAAAAAGCTCGTCTAGACTTCTACCTTCGTAAACTGTCAAGTGCTTGTGCCCCCCGTCCTCCCTTCTTGCTCCCCTTCCTGGGAGCTCTGAGGGGAGGGTCTCCTGGGACTTGGGGCCCAGCCACTCTGGGAACGTTCAGGGCTCTGACAGCCGGCCTGGACTTCCAGGAGCCGATGAGAGGTTTCCACAGGACTCTGGCCCTAACGCACAGATTGTTATTTTATGGGAGAAATCACTGCCGTGCCGTGGCCGGGGAGGTCCCCGCCCGGGGAAGGAGTGAGATGCGCGAACCCAAGCCAGGTGAGGGGGCCCAGGCTTCTGCTGTCTGCAGAGAATTCCAGTGTGCGTGCACGGTAACAGGCGAGCAAAGACACAGGCCTACAGGTTTTCGGCGCCGGCTGGAGGAGACACTGTCTGTACTCCTGGGTGCATAAGTACACAGGTCGGTCTCCACACTGACACGCACACGGGTTCTCGTCAAAGGGGTTGTTTGAGCGGGAACGCTTACTTACTTGAGCAGCTGTGTCAGTGACACCGTGAGAAAGGGAGCTGTTGGAGCCCAGCCTCACAGACCCCGTCACAACCACGGCCACCACCACAGGCCCAGATGACAACTACCTTGTTGAGCTCTGATCCCTACTCTGTGTCCCTTTCCTCACTGGGTTCCCATGGGGGTGTGCGGTTGTGAAGGTCATCTTCACGTACAGTTTATTTGCCTCTCCTCCCAGCCATCTGAGGTGGGTGCGATTACCCTGTGTTTCGATGCACAATCGGACAGGCATGGTCTGAGGCAACAAAGTGGTGGAGGTGGTCTCAGAATTCGGGTCCGTGATCCCACAGTGGCTGACGCTACCCGCCTTTCGGGTCTCTGACAACACTGTCCCAGGGTTTCAGAGCAGAAACTCCTCGGAAGCTTGGCTGTCCCACTAGGTGCTGCTGTCCTACCAGGTGCTCCTGCCCCTGACTGGACAGATGCCCCGGAAGCCAACGGGCCGTATTCCCCTAGGCATGTGCTCTGTTGGCTCTCTGGGAGGAAGGGCAGCGCGGGGATCCCCAGGGTCACGTGGCCCTGACCACTGGCCACGGACTAGCCCTTTGGGAGCCAGGCCAGCGAGCTAGGGCTTGGGGATGGGTCATTCCCTCCTCCCCTCTGCTGCTATGATTCTGGAGGTCTGTAGAACGTGTGCCATCTTTACAGTCTATTTCTCATCTCTCTGCCACACAGTGAGGCATTGTCCACCCAGACTCAATTCTCATAGCTCTTTCTTTTTTTTTAAATTTTATTTATTTGACAGAGAGAGAGACACAGCGAGAGAGGGAACACAAGCAGGGGGAGTGGGAGAGGGAGAAGCAGGCTTCCCATGGAGCAGGGAGCCCGATGCGGGGCTCGATCCCAGGACCTGGGATCATGACCTGAGCCGAAGGCAGACGCTCAATGACTGAGCCACCCAGGCGCCCCTCTCATAGCTCTTTCTGTCCCTGATGAGAGGAGGTCAGGGGCTCTTTCCACCAAGGAGCCAGGAGGACGTCCTGCCCATCACTGCTCCTAGGAGCAGGGGTCCCCAGATGTGGCACTGAGTTCCCAGGGCCTGCCTTCCCTCAGCTCTTGGTGGCAGCAAAAGGGCAAGCAACATTCTAGAAACACGACCACCAATTTCACCTCTCTTTCTTTTGGACTGACTCCATGGTCTCAGAGGAGAGTGAAGACAGACCTCCACCCAGATGACAGACACACAGACATGCCCGCACTCCCGCTTCACTGCCTCATCCCCCCACCATCCCCCTCAACACACACAGGGTATATAACAGGGATAAAGCTAGGCCAAGGGGATTCTCATCATCAGCTCTTCATATAGCTTCAGCCTGTTCTTCGGCCAGGCCTCGTAGCCCGGGGAAGCCCTGGCCTCTGTGCACAGGGCCTGCACCTCACCAGCTCTGAATGACTGGGATTGTGGATGGCGGACTATGGGCAGCATCTGGGAAAGCCTTTCTCCTTCAGGCAGCACTTTCCCAGGCCCTAGAGATGGTTAGCTTTATTGTTCCCAGGGCTCTCACTAAAACACATCAGTCCTGTGTACTTTCCTGTCTGAGTAACTCATAGATTGCAAAAGCTATAATTTCATGGGATTTGTTTTAAATGCCCTTTGTTGGCAGACGTGGGCTCAGCATGAGCACTCGGTAATTTTCCAGCCTCCTAAGTGGCCCCCCTGTAGCTAACACGTATCACGCACCAAACATAACCCACCCTTTTTCCACCCGCCAGACAACCTGATTACTCACTCGCATGGTCTTCACCAAGGCCCTCCTGGCAGGGTGGGGGGTGGGGTGGGGGGTCCCTGGCCTAGGTCTTGTGGGGGAAGCATGCGTGCTTCTGACAAGCTATGGCACATCCTCTCCAAAGAATACTACGCACCCAACAACAGGGATGCTTTTAAGAAGTTTATTTCTATATTATGTATCAATAATGTAAGACCTGAATTTCTTCTCCAGAAAAAAGACTCCAAGGCAAATCTCTGTCATAGTTCTATTTTAGTGGTAGAAATATTGGAACACTTTTTCTTTCACTTCTGTGTGCTTCTCTCTTTATCAAATGTTCAATAATAAGCATATAGTATTTGAATGGGTTAAAGACTATGTCATTATTTTTTAAAGGCTGGGTGTAAGCGTCTGGTGGGAGGGAAGTCATACGTGTGTGGTCAGATAGTCTCTGGCAGGAGTGAAATAAAGGAGGGTCAGTGGAGGCTGAGTTATCAGGGTGGGCTCTGCTGAGGAAGAGGCCCTTGAATGCTGTGTGGGTTTTGGAGAAGTGAAGGGGGGAAGACGGGAGAGGGCTTTCTGGGCAGAGGTGATGTTGTAATAAAGAACAGAGGGACGCGGTACCAGGTCATTTGACTAGAGCTGAGGGCGGAGCAAGGAGAGGCTTGGAGAGGCTGGGACCAGTTTCTAGAAGCCTGGAGGACACCAGGCAGGCTGCTGCCAGAGGATGGACCCTTTGGGAGACCTGGATACAACTCCACGTCTTGCCTCAATTCAGTCATTTACTAAGTCCCTTTTCTGTCTCTAAATCCCCCATCATTCTGGCAGCACCAGCTTTGTGGCAGGGCGGGGTGGGCGGTGGGCTGGCTGAGGAGGAGGCAGGGACCCCTGCGTCAGAGTCTCCTTTCTGTCACTCGCTAGCTCTTTGATCTGAGAAAGCCCTTTAACTTCTCTTTGCTTCAGTTTTCTCACCTGTACAGTGAGGCTTTGAATTGCACCTGTTTCCACAGGACCGTGATGAGGATTAAATGAAATAAAGTATGTAAAGCGCTTAGCATCAGCCTTGGAAACGTTGACCATTTGTGCTGTTAGAGAACAAAGAACAGAATTTCTAGAGATAGGAGATGAGGAAGAATGGAGAAGAGAAAGGTGGCAGAATAAAACTCCCAGACTGAATTTCACTAAGCTTCCTTTGTTTTCTTTGGGTAAATAATTGGCTCAGGAGGCCAGCTGGTATTGTCTACATGTTCTCTTGGGGAAGAACCCACCCACATTAAACTCCCAGAGAGAGACAGCTATGGACAGGGAAAAGCCGTAAGTGAAACCCACATCATAGGTGCCCCAGGAACAGAGGAACAGCCCCTCCCTTGTCAGAAACTTCCAAGGAGTTCCAGAGCCTAGAGCTGTGGGTCCCAGTCATCTGGCTTAGATTCTCACAACTCTGCATTTATTGCAAAGGCATCTGAATCCATGTGTTCTCAGCCATAATAACTTTCTCCTACATGCCTGTGCTATTAGTTTCCAAATATATGTGAAGTAAAACCATGAATGCATTTAAAAGTGGGATTGAATTCAGAGGACTTTGTGTGTGTCAGTATGTATTTTCCCTATTAATTAACAGATACTGAAAGTGTATGTAACTTCTATCATATGGGTTCTGTAAAAATATTCTAAATAAATAAAAATATTTCGGAATGCCTGGGTGGCTCAGTCAGTTAAGCGTCTGCCTTCGGCTCAGGTCATGATCTCAGGGTCCTGGGATTGAGCCCTGCATCAGGCTCCCTGCTCAGCGGGGAGCCTGCTTCTTACTCTCCCTCTGCCTGCCGCTCCCCCTGCTTGTGCTCTTGTGCTCATGTGTTCTCTCTCTCTGGCAAATAACTAAATAAAATCTTTAAAAAAAATTATTTTTAAATAAAAATATTTATTATGTAAAAATATTTAAAGTGATCCTCACCTTTAAAAAAGGTTTGGAGACTTCTGGTTTTTAAGATGATCATCTAATCACCTGGATTGATCCCCTCTCCCTCTAAGACCCTGTTAAAATGACAGTAAAGGGATAGAAAGGCATAAAGCAGGAACACTGAAAATGGGGAGGGAGGTTTCCAGTAGATGAGGAATCTCAACATACTTCTGGAAGGTGACAGCAGGTGAAGGAGTGGTGACTGGTGAAGGTGGGTGTGGCTGAGGAGGCGAAGGAGATGAAGTGACCCTGGACAGGCTTGGGTGAGGGCAATACCACAAAGATAATGGCTGGCTGCTCACTAAAGAGAAACTTGAGCCGACAAGCCCCACCCATGCAGTCAGATTTTCTATTTTTAATTCGTAAATGTGAATGGACAGCCACAGTTCAGACATTCGCAGAAAGCCTGTGACCTCGGTTCTCCTCCTAGCTTAGCCACTCCTTCAGCTTTTGGATCACTAAGACTCAGTCTTCAGATCACTTCTGAGTCCCATGATCACTCCCTTGGCTGCACATTGGAGTTACCTAAGGACTTTAACAAGATATTCATTCCTATGCCCTACCCCTAAAGAATATGATACAGTTAGATGGTGGGGGTAGGGTGGTGGTTGGACATTAGGATTTTATTTTATTTATTTATTTATTTATTTATTTTTAAAGATTTTATTTATTTATTTGACAGAGAGAGACACAGTGAGAGAGGGATCACAAGCAGGGGGAGTGGGAGAGGGAGAAGCAGGCTTCCCGCTGAGCAGGGAGCCCGATGCGGGGCTCGATCCCAAGACCCTGGGATCATGACCTGAGCCGAAGGCAGACGCTTAACGACTGAGCCACCCAGGCACCCCTGGACATTAGGATTTTAAAAAGCTCCCCAGGTAATTTTAATATGCAGCCAGAGTTGAGAACCACTGCCCTAGCTGATTTTTGGCAGGGCATCAAATGACACTTGTAAGAGTGGTTCTCACTCCTGCCTGCACAGTAGAACCATCTGGAGAACTTTAAAAAGTATCAGTTCCTAGGTCCAATCCCCAGAGATTCTGATTGAATTGGCTTAAGGTCAAGTCTGAACATTGACTTTTTTTCTAAGTTTCCTAAGTGTTTTTAATACCACTGCAGTCAGGGTTAAGAACCACTGGTCTATAAAAAATTGATATCTCAGCCCTGAACTCTCTCTTGAGTTCTAGATTTGCATATCCAACTGCCTGACATCCAACCTGAAGTCAAGCAGGCATCTCAAAATTATTATCTTCAAAACTGAGCTCTTGATTCTCCTCTGCATCCCAGCAACTCCCGTTCTTGATTTGACTACAGCCTTCCTTATCTCAGTAAATGACAAATCCATCCTTCCAGTTGCTAAGGTCAAGAATCTTAGAGTCCTTTTTGATTATTTCTTTCACACCCTCTATCTGATCCATTAGTAAATCCTTCCATTCTACCTTTGAAACATATTCAGAATTTAACTACTGACTTTTGCTTCAGGCCATGAAGGAGTAGCTGGATCCAGACATACTTCCCACCATAAACAACGGGGAAACTAGACAAAATCTATGAAACAATTATTTTCAAACAGTGGAAAACAGGTAGTACAGGCTTATGGTCCCTGAGAGAAGGGAAACAACAAGGCGAGACCTTTGATTGCCCTGGTTTTCTGCGTGGAGGCAGTTTTCAGACAGCAATAGAGGAAATGGGGATCGAAATAGAGCCCAGCACTCACTGAATTGAGGAGACAGAGATTTGAGTTCAAGGAGGACAAGGCAGCTATCAAAAAGGCAGTACTTGTCGGGTAGTGTTTGGGAAAGGAAGGAACTACCGAGAGAAAAAGCATAGGGGTTTCCTTGAGTCTTTGGAGGAATAACAACCTGTGCAGGTGTAGGGTGAAACTTCTTAAGACCAAGAAAAAAACAACTTCCAGGAAAGGACAGCTGCCAGAGCTGTGTAAGCCAAATCATTTCTAGAGCTCTTACAGAGCCGGGAATCACCCGAATTCCCACCAGCAAAGGTTTTAATGAATACACAAGGCATTCAGTAGAAACCCCAGAAAGGTTATGCCTTAATAGTGGGGCTAAACTAGCCCTAGAGAAAAGTCTCCTTTATATCTGTCTTTAAAAAGTTTAAAAACAAGCCTGGAAAAGATAAAATGTATCTCTCAGTAACTCAGCTGTCTTCCAGAACAAAGTCCAATCCTTTTTTAAAAACAAAAAAAATTGAGAGTGAGAGAGAGAGAGAGAGCATGAGCAGGGGAAGGGGCAGAGGGAGAGAGAATCTCCAGGAGACTCCCTCTCAGGCATGGAGCCCAATGCAGGCTTGATCTTACAACCCTGAGATCATGACCTGAGTGGAAATCCAGAGTCGGAGGCTTAGCCAACTGAGCCATCCAGGCGCCCTGTCCAACACTTTTTAAAGGAGTACAGCATAATCATCAAAAATGTAAAATTCACAATGTCTCTAATAAAATTATCAGACATGCAAAGAAGCAGAAATCCACAAATGAGAAAAATTTGTCAGTAGAAAATGATCCAGAAATTCTAAAGATTAGGGAACTAACAAAGACATTTAAACAGCTATTTTAAATATGTTAAATATGTTCAAGGATTTAAGAAAAAGATGAACATAATGAGAGAAATGGGAAAAAATAAGAATTTCTAGAGATAAAAAAATAAACTATCTGAAATGGAAATTTCACACTGGGTAGGATTAACAGTAGATTAGCCACTGCAGAAAAAAAAAAAAGATCGAACCTGAAGACATAGCAATAGAAACTATCCAAAATGAAGCACAGTGAAGAAAAAAAAAGTCTGAAAAACAAAAAAAGAAGCAAAGATAAGAGCTGCTGTTACCTGTGAGACAGTATCAGGTGGTCTAACATATATGTGTAACTGGAGTCCACAAAGAGATGGTGGGGGTAACAAAAAGAATATTTGAAAAACTAGTTGTCAAAAATTTTCCAAAGTTGGTAAAATTTATAAACACACAAACCCAAGAAGTTCAATAAGACTCAAGTAGGATAAACACAAAGAAAAAACCATGCCAAAGCACATCAAAATCAAATTCCTGAGAATCAGGGTTGAAGGAGAAATCTTAAAAGCATCCAAAGGAAAAAAGGAACACTACTTACATATAAACAAAGATAAAAATCACAGACTTTTTGTCAGAGACCATGTAAGCCAGGAAACAATCTTTAAAAGGCTGAAGGAAACAAAACAAACAGCCCTTCAACCTAGATTTCTATACCCAGTGAATATATCTTTTCTGCAATCTCTTCTGAAAGATCTCATCACTTCTTCCTGGCTCCGCTGTTAAAACCTGGTCCAAGTCACCATTGTCTCTCACCTGGAATATTACAAAAGCCTCCTAACTGGTTTCCATGCTTCTACACTCACTCCCCTAAAGTTTTTTTCCTGAACAGTAGTCAGAGTGATCTTAAGATATAAGTCAGATTATCTCCCTCCTCTTCTCAGTACCCTCCAGTGGCTCCCCATTTCACTCAGTGAAATACAAAGGCCTTGCCTACAGACCCTGCATGATCCAGTCCTCGGTCGTGGTTCTGACTTCACATTCTAACACTCTCCCACTTGACCCTCCTCCAAACACTATTCCAGCCACATGGGCCTCACTGCTGCTCCTCCAACAAACTGAGGAAGCTCGTGCTTATGAACAGTGGCTGGAATAATCTTGACTAGGAAGCCACGTGGCTCACTCTCTTACTTCACTCCATGGCTTTGCTCAAGGGCCATGTTGTCAGAGACACTTTTAGATCACCCAATCAAAAACAGCACCCCCATTTCCATCACTCTTTATTCTCTTAACTTGCTTCTCTCTTTTTGTAGCCTTTATCACCATCTGACACTTATTTTTTTTTAATTTTTTTCCTTGTGATGAGATCTTTTTTTTTTTTAAAGATTATTTATTTAACAGAGGGAGAGAGAGAGAGAGTGGGTGTGAGGGAGTGGCAGACAGAGGGAGAGGGAGAAGCAGGCTCCCTGCTGAGCAAGGAGCCCAATGTGGGGCTTGATCCCAGGACCCTGGGATCATGACCGGAGCCGAAGGCAGCCGCTTAACTGACTGAGCCACCTAGGAGTCCCTGACACTTATTTATTGACTGTCTTCCTCAACTAGAATGTTAGCTCTTTACAATGGGGACTTTGTCTACTTGTTCACTGCTGGGATGTGGAATGTGAAATCAATCACTCCCACGCATACACACATATACACACTGTATCCCTACCTCATGTTTTTCTGGAACTCTAGTTCTAGACTCCTTGATGCATAAAACATTTTGGTGCCCTCAAAGGGGCTGGGAGGAGTTCTAAATGACATATGTTTTAGTACAGTGGCACCACTCGGGTTGGAAACCCTGGAAACGTTACAAGAGGCAAAGGCCAGGGCCTTACAGATGTTGGCTCATTCAATCATATTACATGGAGAAGTTGGGCCTCTCCCTGCAGGGTCTGAATCATCTCCTTCCTCCCTTCTCAGCCCTGGGGAGTGGGGCAGGGTCAAGAACTGGGATAGAATTAATCAGAGCACTCAGCTCCAAGTCTGCAGCTGGAGTGCCCTTCAGCCATAAACAGCTGTAAAGAAGAATTTTTTATGGAAAAACCATTTAAAAAGAAATCAAGCAGATTTATTTGGAGGTGAAGGTGGTTCTAGGAACAAAGAGGCTGTGAATTAAGGTCACTGCTACATACCAACCTCTGTTGCAGACTTGCCACCCTTCCCTAGCACCTTTCTCACCTGCAGGGCACAGGAGGCTGCCCTCTGCGATCTGTGGGCTGCCCTGCTGAGCCCAGATTTGGAGGAGGGGCTTTCTCCTCCGGCCTCAGCCTGACTCCCCACCTTCTGTGCAGTTGGAGCATCTTCAACTGCCTTCCCCCTGTTATTCGACACACACAACTCTGGATGTATTGTAGAGATCCCCAGGCTCACTTTCAGTCCCTTACCCTGCATCCTCATGTGTGGCCTTGATGTGGAGAAATGGCGACAGAACAGAGAACAAGAAAACCCAAGAGTAGTAGAGATGGTGTTAAGTCATGTTGAGCGCCAATCACTAGATCCTGCCATTTGGTTCCTGAAAACACCTCTCTCAACTTCTCTTCTGTTCCCTTCCAAAAGCCACAGGATCCCCGGCCCCCGTCCCTAGCCCCTCCCACCCGATTCACTCTGCACACAGATATTCAGCATCCTGGGTTGCCATATAAACAAATGAACAAACCTTTATGGACCCCTGGCCTATTATGTGAGGGTCTTCCCTGCAACCCTGTGAGGCAGACATTATTGTGGGAAAGATTGGTATGTAGCTGCGAAGTCTGATGTGCCAAATTCTGCTAGCTCTTTGTTCAATGTGTGTACACCAGTAGCCATAAAATAAAATTATAACCTTCATAGATCATGAGCCACTTAGAGCTCATGAAGAAACAATACACATTGGCAATCCTTTTGAATGAGTTTGGAATCACATTGCAGTTCAGAGCTAAATATACAAACTAAGTACCTACTCCTCAAGGATTTACCACCCATATAGACATGTAAGCTCCCCAAAAAGTGCAGGGGACAGCTGGTAGTGGGCTGATTTAAATGTTTGAGGTGAACAGCCAAAACGAGGTACTTCACAATTATCTGGTGGTTTCCAGGCAGTCTAGAGAATGACAATTTGGACTAACTAGATTGCCTGATTTAATGACCTACTACATAGTGACCAATAAGCCAGAAATCTCCTCCGAAACACTCATCCTCACATTGCCCTCCTGCTCAAGAACATATAATGGCTCCTTACTGCTTTCTACGCCAAGGCTAAACATTTCTGCCTGGCTTTTCAAGGCCTGCTGATACGACCCAAACCTATAAAATCAGTTTTACCTGTCACTGCTCCATAACATGCCTAAGACAGGCTGGTCCTCATGTCAATCACTGTTCCTCCAGGCTCCCTACCCTGCAGCCTGAGAGGTGGTGTCAGACACAGTGGAATGAGCAAAGGCTCTGGGGTCAGAGAGCTCAGCTCGGGTTCAGCTTTGCCACTCACGGTGTGACCTCAGCCACATTATTAATAAAAACACTAGCTCGGGACGCCTGGGTGGCTCAGTTGGTTGGGTGTCTGCCTTCGGCTCGGGTCATGATCCCAGGGTCCTGGGATCGAGCCCCGCATCGGGCTCCCTACTCAGCAGGGAGCCTGCTTCTCCCTCTCCCTCTGCCTACTGCTTCCCCTGCTTGTGCTCTCTCTGACAAGTAAATAAAATCTTTAAAAATAAATAAAAAATAAAAACACTAGCTCACTTAGAGCGCTTATTAAATGCCAGGGCCAGACTAAGCACCGCACTCATTATCTCCTGTCATTCTCTCGACAACCAGTGAGACAGGCATTATTATTACTTCCATTTTCTAGATGTGAAAACTGAAGCTCTGGAAGTGCATTCACTGGTTCAGCAAACACCTGGTGCTCTGCTCAGCGACAGGAATATAACCGTGCATGAGAGAGGGAGGAACTCTGCTCTCAAGGAGAAGGCAGTGGCCAGAGGTCAGGCAACTGAGAAGCAAACAAACAGATACACGAACCAGATCATTTATGAAAGCGGTTCCTGCTCTAATAAGACATGGAAGTGTGATGAGCAGGGGTCGTCAGGGGGGTCAGGGAGGACTCCTCAAAGAGGCACATTTTAGCTTTCGACATTGAGACTTGAATGCGGTTGAGCAGTCAGCCATGCTGAGACACAGGGAACAGTGCTCTAACGAGCAGGAACAGCAAGTGCAAGTCCCTGAGGTCTAATATCCAGTTTGGGTGGAGTGACAGGAGCAAAGGGGAGAGCGGCACCGGTGAGGCTGACAGCAGGCAGGGCCAGATCCCACAGGGCCTTGCAGGTCACAGTTAAGGAATCCGATTTCCTGCAATGGGAAGTCATTGAAAGGTTTCAAGTGGACAACTGGACAAGAACTTGATCTGATTAGACCTTTAAAGATCTCTGTGGCTGCTGTGTAGAGAAGAGGTTGTCAAGATGCAGACAGGAAGCTGAGGGTTGGTTAGGAGACTGATTCAGTCGCCCCAGTGACAGGTGGTAGTGGTGGTGGTCGGAGCAGATGGTACTGATGGGCATGGGGATGAGGGGATGGGATTGGCATATATTTTGCAGACTGAACTGACAGGAGTTGATGATGGATTGGATATGGAAGGTGAGGGAGAAAAAGGAATCAGGACAGCTCCTTATGTTGGTGACATTTATTCAGATAAGGAAGACTGAGCTGGGGCAGGAATCAAGAGTTCTTTTGTTGGTCTTTTTAAGTTTTGATACCAAATTAGCCATCCACATGGAGATGTCAAGGAGGCCGTTGGACCTATAGTCTTGAAGCTTAGTGGGGAAGATTGGGGTTATTCTTCTGGAATTCATCAGCAGATAGGGTTTCAAGCCATGGGCTGCAAGGGGATGGGAGTCTGCAGACCCAAAATATGCAACTTTGGTGTAGGATTATTTTGAGCTGAAGGCAATGGAGAAACAGCAGATGCAGGAAAAGCTCTCTACCCTTCCCCTATCTGCCTAAATGTAGGGTATAAAATTTCCTTTGTGAAGATGTCTTCCCTTCCCTCAACTGTACCAGAAAGAACTCTTAATCACCAGAGACCCTCTTATCACCCTGATCACCAGAGACCCTCTTATCACCCTGGTACTGCATGAGATTGAGTCTGCATAAGAAACCCTACTAAAATAACCCTTATGTTTCATTAGTTTCCCCTGCCTACAATTTATTACTCCTAGAAAGCTAAACCCCCTTTCCTTTGTCTTATAACTTCACTATTTATTGCTCTTCATTAAGATGGCATATAAGCCCCTGGCCTAACTGCTTCTTTGGGTATTCAGTTCTTTCCTTAAAAGACCTCCACGTATAAACATAATAATCCCTTTCTACTGCGAACCTGGCTTTTGTCAGTTTAATTTGCAGGGCCCCAGAAACTGAATCTAAGAGGGTAGAGGAAAAAGACCTTCCCTCCCCCACAGGTGAAATGAGATTGTCTGAAGAGAGAGCAGAGAGAAGGGTCTGAGGACTGAGCATGGGGCTCTCCAACACTGAAAGGCCACACAGAGGAGGGGACCCAGTGAAGGAAACTGAGGAAGGCAGCCAGTGAGGATAAAGGAGAGCATGGTGTCCCAGAAGCCAAGAGAATAGAGGATTTCAAGAAGGAGGAGTGGTCAGCCATGTCTAATATGCTGGGATGCTGCGTAAGATGAGAACAGGGAAGTCATCATCGGATTTGCAGGAGGCTGCCGGGGATCTTGCAAGCTCAGACTCTGGAAAGGTGGCATGACCTCTTGATTGATGAGGATCCGGAAGAGAAGGGAGGGGAGGAAGGGAGATGTTGACTACCCTTCTGAGAAGTTTTCCTGTAAATGGGAGCAGAGAAAGGAGGAGGTAGCTGGAGGATGATGCAGGGGTCAAGGGAGGGGTCTGTTAGGAAGGGAGAAAATGCAGCATGTTTGCATACTCATCGAGGACACTCTGATAATGCATGGGAGTGGGTAATGGCAGGAACAGAATCTTTGAGCAAGTTAGAGGGGATGGGTGGAAAATTCATCTGCTGTCGTAACAGGGAAAGCAGCTCCATGTGATGAGTGGATTTAGGGGTGTGAAGAGAAGAGAGTCCCTGTCTGATTCCTTTTATTTTCTCCATGAAGTGTGAGCAGAGTGAGGGGTGTGGGAGGCTGGAGGTCGGAAGACAGGGAGAAGCGGTGAACTGACATGGTAGGAAGGCGGTAGGAGGGCCTGCCAGCTGGAGTGTCCAGCCGGCACCTGTGGATCACTAACATAAAGTTGGATCAACCAGCATGTTGGCATTGTTTTCTCCTGCCACATTCAGCTGCTTGGGTGCAGGAGAGGGATGGGTGGAAAGCTGGTGTTTTGATGGTGGCAGAGTGGGGGTAGGGGCACAGCACACAGGGAGAAGGGCAAGGAAGTTAAGGGTCCCTGCAGAGGGAGTAAATCCAGGCTGGGTTAGAAAAGAAGTGAGGGCCCAAACAAGATGACGGGAACATAAGAGCAGGACACCGTAGGTTCTGAGGTCCCAGGATCGCTGTTTTGGGGCAAGAGAGGAGGAGAGCTGGAAGGACAGGAGGTGATGGTCAGAGGGAGGGATGTTTGGAGTCAAATGCTTTGAAGGTAGGGCAGGATCATAGCAAGAACAGCGGGAGAACCGCGTACCTGCAGAGGGGGACAGAGAAGAGCATGGTGGTAGATGAGATGTTCAAGGGACATGAGCCCTGGGTCTTCAACGGGTCCCGCTCGGCAAACGGGAGTGGGGTGCAGAGGAAGGCAGTGAGCAAGGCTTCCTTAGTGATGGAGCAAGAGACGTGCCCCAGCAACTGGCTAGTGAAGGACAGAGCTGAAATTCAAACCCCGGACCAGGGCTCTCAGCGCTCTCCCTGTCCCCTGTGTCCCACTGCCAGGCGTCTGCTGGCGATGCAGGTTTCCTCATTCTGCAACACCTGCCGCCTGCTGACCAGTGCGAGCCAGGGAGATTCGTAAAGCATTTTGCACGCACAGCAGGTGCGCAGTCCAGTGTGCAGCCCCGTGGGTACGAGGGCGCGCTAGCCACGTAGGCTCTTGGCACTCCTGCTTCTCAGATGCCCACCGGGCCGTGCGGAGTGCTCACTCATTTGACCACAGTGGCCTGCCATTAGGGACTGCGCTGCCTCAGGGGTTTAAGGCTGGTGTGTAGGTGGTGATGGCAGCAAAGGGGACTGTATACGGCTGCTGGGCCCCTGACATACTGTTTGCATGGTGCGGTGCACTCTACATGCACTGAGGTGGCTGGCTCTACTTCCAGAAGCCCTGGGATGACTCCTTCCACAAACTGAAGCTTTCTTGGACACGGCAAATCGTCGGATTTTCACATTTTACTTTTTCATAAACGGGTGCCTAGGTAGACTTGAGAATCTTGCAAACAGCCATTCAGCTCACAGATATTCCTGGAGCCCCTCCCATGTGCCAAGCCCTGTGCCAGCCATGGCGGCAGCCGGGAGCGGAGGGGGGGGGGGCCGCACAGCAGAGATCAGAAGATGCAGGAAACCGCCCCCCCCCCCCCCACTGGCTGCTGGCGGGGTAGGACCCTGCGGTTCTGCATCCAAAGGCAACGTCCTCTTCCCTGCCTGCTACCCGGGGCTTTCAGATCTTCCCCAGCACTGGCTCACCTGCCATCTCACCTTTCCTTCCCTACCCTCCATTTAAAAATAGAAGCCAGCCATCAAAACCTGCATGGTCTCCAAAGTGCACCCTGACCTCCTCAGAAAAGCCAACAAGTTCAACGTGGGCAGAGTTTTGTGTATTCCTTTCCCTCTGGGCCCGGGCTGTCTCTGCAGCATTTCTGGCAGGCCCCGGTGTGAGGAGCTCAGAATTCAGAACACTTGGCAGCAGGGAATGAGATTGCGGCCATTTGGAAAGGATTAGGAAGAAGTTACACGGAGTGCGGTTTGGGGTTTGTGTTTATCTCAACTGTAACTTTCCAGAAAGCTGGGACACCCAATTCCAATAAAAGCCTCCCCAAGTATTTTTGGGAGGCATTGTGATGCCGCTGGATTATGTGGGTGGGGGTGGTTTTCCCAGTTTGTGCCGTGTGTTTAGTTACTGGGACAACTTCTGTCCAATTTGTGAACCAACATGTGATTCCCAAGGGATGTGCCCTGGGCAGGTGAGGAAGGTAGCACTGCTGGGCTGAGGGGTACAATTCAGCAGGGCCTCCTTAGAGCAGGGGCTGTGGCCAAGGCCAGGCCAGACAGGGAATCAGAGTCGGTGGGAGAGCCGGGACCAGGAGTCTGGCTTCGTTGTTCCGGACTGAACTTCTGCTACCACTCCTGGGGTGACGGGCTGAGGCTCTGAATCAGCTGGTGTGGGTTCACGCCAAGGATCGTGTAGGGCCCCAGGCAGGGTAGGAAAGGACCAGGCAGACTCAAGAGAGCCTTGGAGGCAGCGCTGCAGGCCCAGGGGAAACCCCCCCAGCACGAGCTGGCTGCCTGGTGCACATCTGTCAGCCGCTGAGATCGGTAAACCAGTGGCCCAGCAGAGGGGCCAGGGCCCAGCCCGCCCCTCTGGCTCCAGGGCAGAGGGAGAGGGAGGTGCAGGGAGATTCCTGGAGCCCAGCCTGGGCCCAGCTTTTTGCATTAAAAAAAAATTTTTTTTATTACTATGTCTAGCAGTCCAAGGTTTTCAGTTACTCACACTCATTTATTCATTCCATCCATTCAACATACGTTGATTAATCACCTATTTTGTGCCAAGCATTCTGCTCCATGATTTACAGAAACTCTCTCTTTGCTTTAATTATCTCCATCTATCTCCAGACACAGTGCCCCTTTATAGTAGTCGTTCAGCGCACGGCCATTATTAACTGTAGCAGTGACAAGCCCTACTAAGACGGAGTTCCTAACGTGGAGGAAGAGGGAGAGTAACTTCTGACACCTACTGCGTGCTGGGTCCTGTGGCAGCTATTGACATAGCTTGCATTATTTCCAGGGAAACTGGCATAGAGACATATAGTTACCACAAGTCTGGGAGCGGTAAAGGGGACTTCATAGAAGGTCTCGCGCTAGTGGGCCCCTTTGAGCTGGGCCTTGAGGACCAAGTTCACTGGGTAGAAGAAGATGGAGAGAAAGAGAAGAGTATTTCGGGTGGAAAGAACAGCACAAGCCATGGCCTGGAGACTTGAAGTGCCTGTAGTTTGGGGGTGGGGGTGAATGGGAAGGGTTGGGGTGGAGTGGGGTAGGGGAGGGACAGCGAGAAGTTAAGAGTGGCTAGAGACAGGGCGAGGGGCGGGTACATTGGTAGGTGCCTGGTTTCATGCGCTCCCCTAACATCTGGGCAGGGTTGCCTCCAGGACATGACCTTGAGCAGAGTCTTCCATAAAGCAACTGGCCCTCGGGAGCTGAGCTGGCCGAGTCCCCAGACTTTGCTGGCTGGTGTGCGGACCTTCTGGTTATTTGGTTTTGTGTTCCCACCTCTCCGTGTCCACTGCTGCTAGCCCAAGTGCAAGGCTGAGGACCCTCAGGGCCCGGGGTCCCCTCTCTGGGCAGGAGCTTGGCACAGAGTTCCACACAGGCTCCCAGAGTTCTGGTGAGCTCTGCACAAAGCACTGTGCTTGTCTCCCTTCTCTCATCTGCCTGGCAACCCCCCTCACAGAAAGGAGTAGGCTGTAAAGGATGGAAAGCAGGCAGCCCTTGGTTCAGTGTAGCCACCGGGGCTGCAAGAAGCACAGCAGAGCCAAATCTGAGTCCCTAAATTGTGCTTAAACCCTTGCTGATGCCTCCTCATGTTGTCCTCCTCCACCCCCACCACCCAACACACCTCAGAGTGGGCTCTGATCCTTCCCCATCTGTGGTAATGCGGGGCTCAGGGGCAGAGAGGATGCCGGATGGTCAGGAGTCCTGAATCCTCTATGCTGCCAATGACTCACTTGCTGTGTGACCCCAGGCAAGTCACTTGACCTCTCTGAGCCTATTTCTTTGTCTGTGAAATGGGATAATAGCGTCCTCTTTGGTGTCCTGAGTAAACATGGGTGAGAGCACAGTAAACCGGCAAGCATGGCATGTGTATGAGGGGGAGACCATCAGTGAGAGTAATGAGGCTTCCCTTCCCTCTTGCTCCCCACAACAAAGGCCCGGGCTGCTGGCAGGGTAGAGTCTGGAGCTGGGTGGGGGGTGGGGGGGGAGGACGGGTTGCTGGCAGGCCCTGCAGCCTCCCCTGTCCTGCCCTAGGAGTCTCTGACTGGGCGTGCTTTCTCTGCTGGTCAGGTGAGCTGAGGTAGCCCCCTGGGGAAAGAATGTAGGTGCTGTCAGGGCCTGAAGACCTGGAGCGCCACCCTGGCTCCCACCCACAACGGGGCTGTTTGCTGCAGTGCTGTCCTCCAAGGCCTCCACCCGCAGTCCCAGCACCAGGCCCACCTCAGGGAAGTGTGGCCGGGCCCGACTTCAGCCGGCGCTGGGCTCTGCCCGTCTCAGCTCCGCGCCCTCTCCCTAAGCCCAGGCACTGCCAGGAGGCCCCAGCCCACTGGGAGACCACGAGGGTGGGCAGGGGGTTGGCTTGCCTGGGCTCTGTGCTGGGAGTGGGGAACAGAGAAGTGCCAGGGGACACTGGTCTAACCCACCACTCAATCATTCATTCGGTTATTCACTACATATGCTCTTTAAAAAGATTAAAGAGCACACAGACGTGAAGAATTATTAAGACAGTCTAGTTGAGGAACCAAAGAAAATGCATTTTAAAAAGCACCCTCCGGGGCCAGTTATGTAACCGTGCAGGACAGCAACATACCCCAGAGACAGTAGCCAATGAGAGGGCAGCAGATGCCACACTGCAGGGGTAGCTGAGGCCCAGAGGGCTGTGCACAGGGTGGTGTATGCGGCTGAGCTGCGGGGGAATAAGTAGTGCCTCAGTTTCCCTCCTGCGCAGTGAGGCAACTCGGGGCTCGCCAGTGGGGCCAGCCCAGCTCTGGGCAGCTGACGCTTCCTGAGGGCTGGCCAGGCATGTGGTGCACACAGCCTAGCTCGTTCGGTCCTTACAGTAACACCTCGTGGGGCAGGAACCCTCAGTATCCTCACTTCCCAGAGGAGACCCAGGTGCGGAGAGGTATATCCCCTCTCCAGGAGCACCGGGCTTGTAAGTGGCAGAACCAGGCCTGGGACTCAAGCAGGCGGGCACGGCTGGCATGTTCAGTCTCTACTACACTGCCCTGGGACCGTGGGAGCAAATCGCCTTCCGGGACATGAGGACATCAGAGCTGGAAGGGACCCCAGGGACTCTGGGTACTCGTTCCTTTTAGGAATGGAGAAACTGAGGTGCCGGGTGGTAATGTGTCCTGCCCAAACCACACAGCTCATGAGTGGCAGAGCGGGGGTCTCAGCTGCGGGTCCGCTGATCCGCCACTGCTTCTCTACACCCTGGCTAGTACAGGTGCGGCCTGGGGACCAATGATAGGGGGATCCCTGGGAGCTCATTAGGAATGCAGAGTCTCGGGTTCCCCCAGACTTACGGGGCAGAAACCTGCATTTTGACAAGAGCTCAGTGATTCACATGCACTTTCTAGTTTGAGAAGCAGTGCTCTGTGCTGCTCTATGTTCCTGGTCTGTAGTATCTTTTACCGTGAGTTCCACGACATTGTATCCAGATACAGGAGAGCCTGACATTAGGCAATTCTGGAAGCTCCATCCCAGGCTCACATGGGGGTGAGTCCTCTGGGGCCTGGGGGAGGCAGACAGAGCAAGTCCCCCAGAGCTTGGTCCTCTTGGGCTCAGGCACACCAGTCCCCACTGACCTGCTGCTCAGCTGGGAGCTGAGCCCTGAGCTGGGGCTTGCCAAGCCCAGGGAAGAGGTAGCACTCAGACAGGGTCCAGAGCATCCTCCAGCATCACCGCTGATGGCCGGGGGAGGAGGCCTAGACTCCCGTGAGGAAAACCTAGGCCCGGAGGCTGTCCTGGGAATGGCAGGTTCAGGATAGAAGTTCCTGGCAGCAGGGGTGGTAGCCAAGAGCTTGGGCAGGGCTGAGGGCCAAGGAGCATTGGTTCTTTCTCTGCTCTCTCCCAGCACCTCCATGCGCACTGTGAAAGGCTCTTCTCAGTCCCATGGAAAGGCCTATGTCCTCACAGCCTGGAGACCCTCCACCTCCCCACTCTTATCTGCACAGAAATCCTGCCACTGCCCCTGAGTGAAGTCAGAGGTTGAGATGACCCAGCGTGCCCACCGCAGCCCCACACTCATCCTGGTTTGCTGGCTGGCAGCCCCTGTCGTCCACCCTGGGTCCTGGGGAAGTCAGCGGATCTGGGCAGAAGACTGGGGAAGACCCCGGGCTGGGAGTGACCACAGGAACACAGTGGCCTTTTGCTCTGTCTCCCAGCTCCTCTGAATCTGAGGCAGCTACGCAAGGGCAAGGAGAGTCCCACTGTAGCTAGCAGGGCTGGGGGCACCGAATCCACCTTCATACACAGCCCGCCTTCAGATGGAGCAGGAGAGGACACCTCCAAGGCCCCCGGCTTACTTGCTGCTCCTCTGATGCCCTAGTCTTCTCTCTACATGCTCTTCCCCTTTCTCCTCCATGTACAGCTTAATGCTCCTCTGACTTGCTGTGTAACCTTGGGCAGCCTCTCCCCCTCTCTGAACCTTATGTGAAATGAGGAACAAGCCTAAATTAGCCCTCTTCAGGTGGGTCTTGGAGGGGCTCTAGGGCTCCTCAGAGCAGCCTCTGGGGAGAGCATAGCATCCAAGGGTAGGCCTGATGGGCAGGGCTCCAGCCCTTACCTCCAATCAGAGCAGCTTTGCTACTCTCCGATTTCTATAATGGGATGTTTGTTGGCTTTCCTTTTTTTTTTTTTTGGCAAAATGGTCTAAATGCTTGGGAGAAGTTCTGGAGGACTTTTATAGTACTGTCCAGCTGGAATCCCCTAGGGGTAGATCTTTGCTCCATGTGGCACAATTCTGGGCCGTTCCAGACTGGGGCCCAGTCAGGGCTAAGGGGAAGGATGCTCTCCCTCAGCTGGCTTGGCCCAGGAGTGCAGAGGACTGGAGGGAAGAGGGTCCAGGTACTGGACCTCTCTCTCAGTCTTTGCTACTCCCTTCTGTTCCTCTTTCCTGCCCTCCTTCACTCACCCAAAACTTCCCAAAGGAAGCAGCTCTCATTAAGTCAGTGGAGGCTGACAGTGTTGAAGCCACAGCCTTGTTCAAGGGGTGGCTCAGCCCCTGGGACTGAATGCAATCCCGGCGGAAACCAAGTGGCCTGTTTTCCATGGAATAATCAGCTGGATAACTGTCCAGTCTCCGCTAGGCCATGTAGAGGTGTTGGCTCAGCTTGGGGGAGACCAGACAGTCCCTCACTCTGAAGGGGCTGGCCACCGAAGCCAGGAAGACAGCAGTATCCACTGACTCAGCAATTTCATCCTGGGAATTCAACCCAAGGCGATATTACAGAAAGAAAAGGCCATCTGCATAAAGATGATCACTGTGGCATTACTCAAAATAGCCCTAAACAGGGAACTACCCAGCTTCCCAGCAATAGGGGTAGTAAATTATAGAACATCAACCAGATGGAATATTATGCACCCACTAAACTTAGCATGTGAAGGCTATGTGGAAACATGGAAACAACACTGATGATAAAATGTTAGCGAAAGGGAAGCGGCTCTGCACACATCAATACTCTTTCTTTTCCCTAGCAAAGGTGTGACAGAGAACGGCAGCTGTATTATGAGTGACTCGCTGTGTCATTCACTGAAGAAATAATGATTGTCTCCCATGTGCTGGGGCCAGGGCTGGGTGCTGAGGATGGAGCGCGGCTGAGAACACCTTTCCTGCTCTCCATCTAGCGCCTCCAATCTAGTCCTGAAGCTCTTCCCTAAATGGCCTTCAAAATTGTCACAGCGTCATCTTTCAATAAGAGGTGGTTGATGAGGGAAATAAGGGAGGAGAGGTGCTCCTCTCCTTCCTGGGAATGTTCGTTGGCTCCTGGGATCAGAGCCACCTCCGGCTGGAGTACATACATGTCAGAAGAAAACCAAATGTCAATGTGGTAGTGACATTTCGGTCTTATAATGTCTTAGTTTCCTTTGAAGCAAAAACAGTTTTAAAAATCCATGTTAAAAAGGAGGAAAAAAGTTAGGACTTGTTACTAATCTAGCGGCTGAATAATTAAGTGTGCCTAATTCTGAAAGTAGCAGGCGAAATTATGCAGTGCCAAAGTGACAACTCCCATACCTACACCATCCCGTCTCTAGCAGCGTGGTTTTAACTTTATAGCTAAACTACGCTGCCAGAAAACCTAATAAAAGGAAGCAAAAATATTTCTGTTTATATCAAGCTGCCATTTGAGAAAGACTTTTAAATATGTTCTTCCCCATGTGTAAATCTGACAGCAGTTGCATAATTAAAACCCCAGTGGAGAGTTTCCTTTTAATCTTTTGAAAGTAAACCGGTAAGACGTCCTTTAGGATGTGAAATGATGGATTAATACTTGGCTATCTTTGAGCCTCTGAGAATATTGTTTAGTGCTGAAAGAACACAAGCCACCATCTTTATCTGTAGGAGTTCATGTAAGCACAGGAGATGCAGATAACGATGTGCCAAAGGGCACACGGGCACCTATGATGAGTTCTGCTCATCTCGGATTTTGTTAAATGGAGGACCGAATAAACAAATGCATTCACATGAAAACAAACTTGATTTCAACCCCTTAGGAATATGTCACGTAGCATAGATGAAAGAAATAATAATTACCCAGGATTTCAGTTCAGTGTGAGCAATCAATATGAATGATTTAGACCACAAAGTGGTTTTTTATTTTACTTGAGCTGTTCAGGTTGACTTTCTAAACAACCTCAACTACTGCCGAACAATCACTGGCAAATTTTTTCTGGATCTGTACCATGTGGACACACGTGTGTCTCTACAGTTGCAAGCTGCCTAGCTCTGGGGATGGGGCCCTGTTCAAGCCAAATGTCCAGACAAAGATTTCATCTTATCATGATGTTCCATCTAACCCTGAATACACATAGCCACACCTGAACTTTTCTTCTGTGTCTCCCTGTAGCTGAAGGCCCATTCCTGCCCCTTCTTCCCCTTCCCTGCACATACACGTACACACGTACACATGTACACACACACACACACACACACTGGGGCAAAAGAAGGCAGAAAGCAAGTGGTTTCTGTCTTTGTACCATTCTGATAAACATCAGAATGTCTCCTACTTGCTAGCACCTCTGTCTCTGACCTTGGTATTGGCTCTTGCCTTCTCAGCTTAGACCCGCCAGATGCTTCTAGTCTGTCTGACCTCTAAGATACGTTTGATCCTTCACGTTTTCTCAGGACTCAATCAGTTGTTGGCCTGACCAACAGACCAGTCCTCCTGCCCAGCCCTGCCCTGCTGTCAGACCCACACACACCCACACCCATTATTAAATACTCCAGTCTCAAACAAGGATGTGCCCACTAATTATATGCATGAAATTGGTAAACCAAGCACTGCATAACATGGATTCTGGACCCAGCTGAACATATAATTAACCGTGACCTGAGACAAGTCCCTTAACACTCTGCACCACATGGGATTGGACTAAAGGTCTCCTCCTTGTTCTAGTCATCTTTAGTGAAAATAGCCAGGATATGCCGCCCATAAACACTGTGATCCATCTATTGGTGGAACATGCTTTAACCTGTGTCTTGTAGGATAAGCTTTAACTTTTCAAAATGTAGCACCAGGACCGACATACACAATTCATCATATTTATAGAATAAATAAAAGAAGGGTTTTTTTTTTTAATACTAAAATCTAGATGCATCATTTAGCAGGGTCCACACAATACAAAAAAGGAATGTCCACACTACAGCATGGACCATATACACCATGATCTTACACTGATCAGATAAAACTGAGTGCATGTGAATTTCCCTCCTCACTGGATGAGGTGACAGGCAGAGAATCCTGACTGCCCATTTTGGACTGAGCTTTGGCTCCCTGAGCCACTAAATCCATAAAAGCACCAATACTAATAATTGTCTCTGAAGACTCAGGGCATTTAAGGGAAAGAAACTATATAAGCAGAAGAGAAACTGATGTATGTAGGTCTTTAGTTAAATTTCATTGAAGTACATTTTGCAAGAGAAGGCTGAAATGACAACCATGCTACTTTGGGATTCAGCAGAACTTATCGGACGGACAGAGTGACTGATTTGAACCACTGGCCCAGACCACTAGAGCAGGTGGATAACTGACAGCGGTCCTGCTACTCACGTGGCTGTCCTGCCATCCCCGCAAAGGTCTGTTTCGATGCTAAGCTGTCCACAGCCTAGTTCTGGTCCCTGAGTGCAGCTCCCCTGAGAGATACATGTCTCCCTGCGGCAGATTTTGGAAACAGTGTGCTGGGTCATTCGTAACACAGCCACATGCTTGAGTGTAGCCCTCCTACACTGCTTGCCTACATCTGAAAACACAAATCAAGAAAGAGAACATAGCTCCTTTCTGCTTGACTAAAGAACAGCCACTTCTGCCAGTAGATTAAAGGCTGGGGCTTGGAAAAATTTGCCAACACACAGACTTGATTTTGTGCAAAGACTGAGAGAAGCTTTAGGAGCTGTGGCTGGGCAGTGAATGAAGAAATTGATGGGAGCTCCATCAGAGAGGCGCCAAGACCACAGGTCATTGGCATGGGACCCCATTCGGGTGGACTCACTGCCTATAGGGGAAGAGGATGCTGCTAACACCTTTCCCTTTAGCCTGTGAGTTCCATTAGGAAGCTAAAGCCAGAGTGTGTAAGTGGGAGAGAAATGCTGTCACCACCCAAAATGTGCACAGGTGTGCCTCTAGGTGGAAGAAAGCAAAAGGGTATGTTTACAAGAGGAAGAGCACAAATCAGTAATGAGCGATGAAGGCATGATGTCATCCTCTAGGACTAAGCATCCTTAGTACTTTTAAAGCACTTAAAAAAAACTCTAGTTGCTATAGCAACTTGATGCAGCTCTTAAAAGGGGATTTTTTTTTTTTTTTGAGGGGGTCATTTTATATCTTCAATCACCATAACAACATGATATAGCTTTTAAAGGGTATTTTTATCCAATTTGTGTGTGCTTTGGGCTTGGGCCATATTTGCCTTTTCTACTTAAAATAATCAGATCAAGCATGACACATGAAAAATCATTGAAGGAAAGGAAGCCCTTTCGTAGACTATACATATACACTCAGAAAGACATCTCTAGCTGCTCATAT
Source organism: Halichoerus grypus (assembly GCF_964656455.1). Classification (NCBI taxonomy): domain Eukaryota; kingdom Metazoa; phylum Chordata; class Mammalia; order Carnivora; family Phocidae; genus Halichoerus; species Halichoerus grypus. The sequence continues at coordinate 70,937,263 of NC_135721.1, read as the reverse complement.
CCTGCACATGGATGAAGGCTTTCTGTCTCCCAGCAGCCATCTGCGATGGCTTACACTGGCCAGTTAGTCTGTGCCCGTCTCTGAGCTGGCATAGCAAACTAGCCCAGAGCCTACCCATGGAAGTTGTGTCCATGCAATCCCTCACTGCTCAGCCCTGTGAATCCAGCCCCCTCCTCGAAAACTACCACCAGGAGATAGTGCCTAGGGGTGACTAGTGATATGGCCAGCCAAATGCCTTCTCCCACTCTGGGACTCAAAGCAGGAGCAGATGGGACACACAAAATCTCACCAAAGTGGAAATCCTGTATTTATTCTGCACTCTCTAGTAGCTGGGGAGGAGATCTGTTCACATGACACCCAGGGTCCAGGGAAAGGGGGGATGGGGAAAGTGGGTGCCAGGAGAAGAAGTAAGACAAGGAAGGGGCAGAGTGGGGAGCAGCAAGGGACTCCAGGTTCTCTACAGGAGAGGTTCAGAGGAGGGGTAAAAGTGGGAGAAGTGGGGGGCTTATTAAAGGAGTATTTAAACAGCATGTTGTGTATGGTTGTGAAACCGTGAGCTGTTTATCCCAGAAATAACGAAAAGGGATAATAAGTATAGAGAAGCCACCCCCTCCCCCACCCCACCCAGCTACCCCTTGGTGCCACTATTGGTTGGAAAAGATGGCAAGGTAACAGGAGAGGTCAAGAAATTGGAGAAGTCGGGAAGGGGGCAGAGGGAGAAGGGTGAGAAGGTGGGGGGGAGCAGAATAACAGCGCTGAAGTCCGGGCCTCCAAGTCTAACGGGCTTTTCTTTGGGGGAGGTGCGGTGTGGACCGTAGGAGAAGCGGGTGGGAAGGAGATCAAGGAAAGTGGTCGCCCTCCCCAGGGTAAAGGGCTAGAGGATACTGAAGGAAAACGCGTGGCAAAAGAAGAAAGGAGAAAGAAGAGAGAAAAACGCTATGAGTGAAGGTAAAGGGGGCTTCCCAAATCCTCTGGATGAGGAAACAGACCCAGGGGGCGCGAGAAATGCAAGGAAACAGCAGGCCCTGGACGCTTGTTCTCACGAGTCCTCTTAGAGGCGAAAACTGAGGCGCACAGAGGTTAAGTCATGGAGCTGGCAAGCGCTGGAGCGCGCGGGCGGCCGCCGGTCAGCCCAGAGCCTGGGTGAGGGTTCTCCCCATTCGGCCGCACTGCCTGGCGAGTCACCGCTGGGTGAGCGCCAGAGATGGACCTCTCAGGCTTCCCGCGCCGACAGCCGGTTAAGAAAGAGAAGGGTCAGGAGGAGGGGGACGGACAGAGAGGTGAGGGCAAGAGGAAAGTAGGCGGTGGGGTGTTAGAAGGTAAGGGGGGAGCCAAGGGACGCGGACCCAGCCTCCTAGCGGTGGAAAGGGCGGCAGGTGAAAGGCACGGAGAGGAAAGACGCGCGCGGGGCGCGCCGCTCACCTATGGTCGATACCACGGTGCCCACGAAGTAGAAGGCGCCGGGGAAGTCCCAGCGCGGGCGCAGCGCGTCGGCTCGGACGCCGGCGGCCAGCGCGGCCTCGTAGTGCCGGAGGAAGGCGCGCAGCTCCGGCTCGGCCACGCCGTGCGCTGCGCTGAAGTTGCGCAGCGTGGCGCCCCAGCGCGCCCGCGCCTCCGCCTCGCCCGGGCTCTCGAGCGCAGAGAAGACTGTGGCGCCCGCCACCAGGTAGAGGCCGATGAGCGCCGCCAGCAGCACGAAGCGACCCGTGTCCTCGTTGAGGTGCGAGCGGCGGCAGCAGCAGCAGCAGCAGGAGGGGCGCGGCAGGCGGCGGCGGCAGCGGCGGGGCGGGGGCCGGGGGCTGCGGGAGGACATGGTCCGGAGCTCAGCCCCGGGGCCGGGGCGGCGCTCGGGGCCCGGGCCGCGACATCCCCCCCGCGGGAGCAGAAGCGTGAGGATGGTGGCCAGGGGTCGGGGGCCGCCGCGGAGCCCCTTGCCGCCTCCCCCAGAGCCCGGACGGCAGGGCGCCTCGCCCCCGCCTCCGCCTCCTCGGCGCTCAGGCCGCACACGGGTCCCGCGGCCCTTCGGGCGCCCGGGCTGGGACGCTCCTCTCCGCGCCCCGACGCCTCGCCGGCTCCCGCAGCTCCTCACCCGCCACCCTCGGGCGCAGGGGTCTGAAGCTAGGCCCCTGCCGCCCTGTGGCCGGCGTCCGCGGGGCCCCGGGCCTCATACTCCTCTCCAGACAGGCCGCGGGCGGCGGGCGGAGCGGGCTGGGGAACCCGGGAGCCTAAGACTGGGACGCCGCAGCAGGGCACGAAGAAAGCCCCCGGGGGCGTCCCATGGGGCGTTCCCCTCTCGGCGGCTCCCAGGCGCAGCCTGCGCGGGCAGTCCGCTCCCACCCCCGGGCCTGAGCTGGCGGCGTCGGCTTCGGAGCCTCAGAACAGAGCCGAGTCCCGGGAAGCGCTCCCTTTCCAGCTCCAGGCGGAGAGCCGCCCGGCACGGAGAGGCGGAGTCACCGGCGCCCGGGGCGGGGTGTTGGGGGGGAGATAAGGATGGAAGGAAAGGGGTGGGGAGTTGGGCTGCTGCGACGCCTCCCGGTCGTTCTGGCGGCACTAAATGCGGGGCACCGAAGCAGGTGTCGGGACTGCGGTGCTGGCTGCCCCCCTGCTGGGGAACCCTGTCCGGCCCCTCCCTGAGCTTCGGCTTCGGAGTCCCTTTTTTATCTCCAAGCTGCCGCCAAACTTTGCTCAACTTGACGGTGCCTTGCGGTCTTCGGGGTTGGGGGGCCACACGACGCGAATCTTCCAACACCCTGTTCTCGGGCTGCAGTCCGAAGTTTAAGTTCCCTCTTGCTTCTTCTTCTTGGATCCTTCCGCAGTGCTAGGTCTCTGAGGGTTCCTTTGGGGAAATGATCCCGCCTGGGAAGGAATGGGGGTGGGGTCACTCGGCTCCGGGCGACCTGGGAATGAGGGCGTCTCCTCCCCTCCCGACCGAGCAGGCGGCCGGCGTCAGCACCGCGGACAGCGCATCGGTGCCGCAGCTCGAGGGCGGGCGGCGCTAGGGCTGCGGGGGCCTGCAGCGCGGGGCGAGGCCCGTCACCCTGCTGCGCGGTGCTCCCCAAACCCTGTTTCCCTTTCTCCTTCTCCTATTCCCCCCCTCCCCCGGTCGGTGGCAGGTACAGTTGCTGAGCAGCGTGCTGACAGGGCGAGGACGCTGCGGAACAGAGACAGGGGAGGAGTCAAGTGCGAGTAGGGGATCGAGGTGCCACCGGAGGAGGAGGCGTCCAGACCCACCCTACTGCTGGGTCTTCTTTCGCCACCCCAGCTCCCTGACTTCTCCAGCCCGGGGTGGGGGAGCTTGGATAGGAACCTGGCTGCGGCAGGGTGGGTAGAAGAGGTGCAGGGAAAGCTCCCTAGCAGGCTCGCTCCCCCGAGGCCGGCGTGGGGCGCGGAGGAAAGGGTGTGCTTTTGAGAGCGGCGGGGGCGGGCAGTCGTCGCCCCCTCGTCCCGCCGCGACCGGGAAACAGCTGGTGCTCCGCGCTACCGCGGGAGCTTCTCCGCAGAACACAATCCCGGCTTGGCCTGGGTCACAAAGTTCTGTGGCGAGTGAGGAACACCCTCGGTACGGAGGGACGGAAAAACATCCTCTTCGGGCAGCCAGCCCCTTCTCTGTCTGCCACCTTCCCATGATGATGATGAGACTACGCAGATAACAGAAAACAAAAACAATAATGGTGACTGTGTTTAGACACGCTAGGTGGGTGAACTGTGGCAAAATGTAGAGCTATCTCCCCACCCATTTCCCAGCCTGTCTGGCCTCCACACCAGAAAACACTCAAGCTAAGGTCAACCCAAAGTGGTGGCAGCATCGTCAGGCCCCTTAAGGGTCGGGGCGCTCAAAGTGGTTTCTGAAAGAGCCTCCGCTACTCACTGAGCATTTCCTAGCTTAGAAACTAGGTACCTCTCATCAAAAACTAATGATGTAATGTGTGGTGATTAACATAACAATAAATATTAAAAAAAAAAAAGAAACTAGGTACCTCTGAGCCCATGCCACCACATGGAGACTGGGGTGGGGTAGGGTAGGGTGGGATGGGAGCAGGAGAGCTATTAGAAAGCTAAAAGGCATCTGACTTGGGGCATTGGTTTTCTTAAACCAGGCACATTGGAGACTTGGATCTTCCTAGAAATGCTGTTCGGTTTGTAGATAGAGCCAACTGCACTCCCCTATGCTTTAGGGAGGGACAGATGAGAAGAGACTCCACCACCATAGTCAGAACTAGGATTTCTGGCTGTGAGTGGCATGTGTCAAGTTTTGCAGTGATCTTCTTAGAAAGGAGCAGGGGAAACTTTGCATGAGGGGGAGAATATCTCATTCATACTGGGAGCTTTAAACAAACACAAATTATTGCCATTGCACACTATTGCTATTATTTGCAAAATGCACTTCAATTATTCTCTTTCCAGGTCTTTGCCTCTCTTGGGCTTTACAAAAGTGCTGTTTCCCCAACTTCTTCTCTCTTCCCTACAATACCCCCATCTCTACAAGTTCCTGCAGGCAGGGAGGACAGCCCAGCCATGGACCTTTGGAGCTGGATTCCACTTGACTGGTCAGCCCTGACAGAAACCCTGAGAAGTGTCATTCCAGGAGTTGGCACTGGAAGCCTCCAGATGCAGCTGAAGGGAATTGCCAGACCTCTCAGTGGCTTTCTTTGCCCAGACTCCCAGGGCAGGGACAGAGTGCTTTGCTGCAGTGTTCTGTGCCTCTGGACCAGTTCCTTGCCCAGTTGGCAGAGGACCTGCCTTGTCCTCCAGCTTATTATTCTAGATTGATTAGCAGCAAACCCCTGGCATCAATCTCAACTCTGAATGATCTAATCAATTTATATAATAGGAAAATGATGAGTTCCCTGCACATAGGCACGGGGTCCTTTGGGGGACCAGCCCCATGATGAATGCCCCTTGTGCCCACTGAATCAATATTTAAGTCACTGATTTCCAGCTGGCTATCCTCAAAGCCTTTACCTTGGCCCCGAATTGCTGCAGGAGCCTCCTAGGGATGAAGGCTTGCTATCTCAGATGTCTCCCTTTTTAGCTCCATCCTGCTTGCATCTGCTAGTCATTGCTGTGATCATGCCATTTGATCTGATCATGTGACTAATGTCCCTAGATTACAGTCTTCCATGGCTTCCCCAAAACTATAAAAATTTAGTCTTTAAACCCTCGGGGCTGCCATTCAAAGCCCTTGCTGATGTGATTCCCAGCAAATCATTCCAGCTTCACCTTCTGCTATGTCCTGCTTATCCCCCAAGTACTCTATACTCAGCCCAATCATCAGGCCTTTGCTTGTGCTGTGGCCCCTGCTGGAGTGCCATCTTCTTTCTCCTTCTCTCCAGCTCTTCAAATATACAGCTCAACTCAGGTTAAAACTTTTTTCCAGAAGACTTTTCCTTTGAAGGATAATTTGACCCAATCACTTTGATGCCATCATTTCAATCCTAAGATCATTTGATTCCTCTTTGTCCTTGCAAACTTCAGATAAGACACCTGAGCAGGTACAGGTCTTCACTTTTTCTGTATCTCTCTGTCTTTTATAAAAGAAAACACAATGGCAAGAGCATTAACCAGGAAAATTAGGGAAGGTCAAATGCGCCCAATTGGCAATTCTACCCCTACCCATATACCCAAGATTAATGGAAAGATATATCCACACAAAAGCTTGTCCATGAATGTTCATAGCAGCATTTATCAATAATAGCCAAAAAGTGGAAACAACTCATCAAGTCCATAAGTATCCATCAACTTATGAATGATAAATACAATGGGATATAGCCATACAATGACATATTCAACAATAAAAAGGAATGGAGTACTGACACATGCTACAACATGAATGAATCTTGAAATATCACACTAAGTGAAAGAAGCCAGTCACAAAAGATGACCTATTGTATGATTTCATCTGTAAGAAATATCCAGAGTAGGAAAATCCACAAAGATAGAAGTAATTTAGTGGTTGCTTTGGGCTGAGGAATTGAGGAGGAATGGGAGTGATCGCTAATGGGTATGGAAGTTTCTTTGGAGGTGATAAAAATATTCCAAAATTGTGGCAATGATTACACAGTTCTGCAAATATACTAAAAAGCACCAAATTATATATTTTAAATTAATGAATTGTATATTAATTACATCTCAATAAATCTATTAAAAATACAAATACAACTACTTGATCAATTGCTTTATTGAAAAAATAGAAATAGAAAAGAATTGATTCCAAGGAAAATGATTTCTTTTTTTTTTTTTTTAAGATTTTATTTATTTATTTGAGAGAGAATGAGAGACAGAGAGCACGAGAGGGAAGAGGGTCAGAGGGAGAAGCAGACCCCCCAGCTGAGCAGGGAGCCCGATGTGGGACTCGATCCCGGGACTCCAGGATCATGACCTGAGCCGGAGGCAGTTGCTTAATCAACTGAGCCACCCAGGCGCCCAAATGATTTCTTTAAAATAGGAAAAATTGTGGAAAGTTTAGCTGCACTAAAGAGAAAATTGATTATGAAATTAACTTGAATAAAATAAGTTTGCTCCAGAAAGTACTTTCTCTTAAAAATTAATCTCTGTTGGTAAAATTCTCATGAAAAATTCTGCATTCCAAGTAACAAATTCAGAATTTCCTGGGTGCCTCCAAACCTCTTTCATCTTCCTGATCTCAGAACTCCTCTATTATTTATTATTCATTTGCAATTAGTTGTGTAACAAGATATAAATAAAGTCTGGGTCTGGAGAAGCTGATCATCTCTATCATGTGAAGGGTCACTTGAGTTGTATAATTGCAGAAACCCTTCTCCCCTCATTCTCCTGGAATTAGGAAAAAGGAAGACCTTTTATGTTTTATGTGATTTGGCAAAAATTTCCTCACACCATGTTTTACAGAGCTGGTGGCTGAGGAGGACCAAACCGATTCCACCCAGGACCTTCTGGGATGGAAAGGAAAGATGTCTGATTTGTCTTCCCTGAGTTTGAGGTCAAAGAGGTTTGTTGAGGAAGGGTACAGAGGGCAGTGGCTAACCACAGCCCAGGAGCTGGGAGAAAGGCCCTTTGAAATGAAATTATTCTGAGGGTGAGGAGTCGGATTGGAAGCTAGGCTCAGACAAGTGTCTAAATGCTTTGGTAGCAGAGGATGTAACCAATGCCACATGTCCCATAGGCACATCTCCCTAGCACTCTGTGGGATCTGAAACCCAGAGTTGGTTGAGCCTGGGCTTGTGACCTGAGAGGAGAGTATCCTTGGTACCCAAGGTGGCACCTCATGGTAAAGTGCGTCTGAGCAGTGATAGATACGCAGTGCTACAGATGGTACAGAGGTGCTTACAGTAACAGGGTCGATCATGTTCCTTTTCTTTCCAATTTGCATTTGGGGGAGGGGGTCCCTTTTGGACTGAACAAGGCTCCATTTTCTTACTGATCCTCTGTCTAGATTTTCTATCCATTATTAAATGTGGGTATTTAGAGGCACCTGGGTGGTTCAGTCAGTTAAGAGTCTGACTTCGGCTCAGGTCATGATCTCAGGGTTCTCTGCTCAGCAGGGCGTCTGTTTCTCCTTCTCCCTCTGCACCCCCCACTCATGTTCTCTCTCTCTCTCTCAAATAAATAAATAAATAAGTGGGTATTTAAGTCTTCAATTATTATCATTAAACTCATTTCTCCCTTCAAATCTGTCAGTGTTTGCTTCATATGTTTTGGGGCTCTGTTATTTGGTGCATATGTGTTTATAATTATTATAGCTTCTTGATAGATTTACCTTTTTTTCAATATATAATGTCCTCTTTTGGTCTATTGTAACAATTTTTAATTTAAAGTCTATTTTGGGATGCCTGGGTGTCTCAGTCCATTAAGTATCTGCCTTTGGCTCAGGTCATGATCCCAGGATCCTGGGATTAAGTCCCACAAGGGGCTCCTTGCTCAGCAGGGAGCCTGCTTCTCCCTCAGCCTGCTGCTCCCCCTGCTTGTGCACTCACATGCACTCTCTCTCTCTGATAAATAAATACATAAAATCTTTAAAAAAATTAAAGTCTTTTTTGTCTGAAGAAGACATCCAAATGGCCAAAAGACACATGAAAAAATGCTCCACATCACTCGGCATCGGGGAAATACAAATCAAAACCACAATGAGATAACACCTCACACCAGTCAGAATGGCTAAAATTAACAAGTCAGGAAACGACAGATGTTGGCAAGGATGCAGAGAAAGGGGAACCCTCCTACACTGTTGGTGGGACTGCAAGCTGGTGCAGCCATTCTGGAAAACAGTATGGAGGTTCCTCAAAAAGTTGAAAATAGAGCTACCCTACAACCCAGCAATTGCACTATTGGGTATTTACCCCAAAGATACAAGTGTAGTGATCTGAAGGGGCACCTGCACCCCAATGTTTATAGCAGCAATGTCCACAATAGCCAAACTATGGAAAGAGCCCAACTGTCTATCAATAGATGAATGGATAAAGAAGATGTGGTATATATATACACAATAGAATATTATGCAGCCATCAAAAAATGAAATCTTGCCATTTTCAATGATGTGGATGGAACTAGAGGATATTATGCTAAGCAAGATAAGTCAATCAGAGAAAGACAATTATCATATGATCTCCCTGATATGTGGAATTAAACAAAACGGAGGATCATAGGGGAAGAGAGGGAAAAATAAAACAAGACAAAAACCAGAGCTGGAGACGAACCGTAAGAGACTTTTTTTTTTTTTTTTAAGATTTATTTATTTATTTATTTGACAGAGAGAAAGAGAAAGCACAAGTAGTCAGAGTGGCTGGCAGAGGGAGAGGGAGAGGATGAAGCAGACTCCCAGCTAAGCAGGGAGCCTGAAGCGGGGCTCGATCCCAGGACCCTGGGATCATGACCTGAGCCAAAGGCAGAGACTTAACCACCTGAGCCACCCAGGCGCCCCAAGAGACTCTTAATCATAGGAAACAAACTGAGGGTTGCTGGAGGTGAGGGGGGATGGAGGGATGGGGTAACTGGATAATGGACATTAAGGAGGGCACGTGATATAATGAGCACTGGGTGTGATATAAGACTGAGGAGTCACAGGCCTGTACCTCTGGAACCAATAATACATTATATGTTAATTAATTGAATTTAAATAAAAAATATTTTTAAAAAAATAAAGTCTATTTTGTCTGGAGTATAGCCACTCCAACTCTCTTTTTGTTACTATTTACATAGAATGTCTTTTTCCACCCATTTACTTTCATTTTTTAAAAAAATTAAAAAAATTTTTTTGAGAGGAAGAGTGTACACAAGTGGGGGAAGGAGCAGAGGGAGAGGGAGAGAAATCCTCAAGCAGACTCCCCACTGAGAGCAGAGCCTGATGTGGGACTCAATCCCAGTACTCTGAGATCAGGACCTGAGCTGAAACCAAGGGTCAGATGCTTAATCTACTGAGCCACTCAGGTGCCCCATCACCCATTTACTTTCAATCTATTTGTGTCTTTGGATCTTAAGTGAGTCTCTTGTAGATAGTATATAGTTGGTACATGAGATTCCTAATTGAACTTGTTAAGAATGCCTATGATTAGGGCGCCTGGGTGGCTCAGTCTTTAAGCATCTGCCTTCGGCTCAGGTCATGGTCCCAGGGTCCTGGGATCGAGCCCTGCATCCGGCTTCCTGCTCGGTGGGAAGACTGCTTCTCCCTCTCCCACTCCCCCTGCTTGTGTTCCTACTCTCGCTCTCTCTCTGTCAAAAAAAAAAAAAAAGAATGCCTGTGATTGTTCAGCTGCTTCCTGGTATATTCCCAAATAATCAATGAATAGACATTTACTGAGAACCTATCAAGTACAAAACAATGTGATGTAAGTGTGTGTGTGTGTGTGCATGTGTGCGCACATGTGTGCACGTGCTGAGCTCTGCTGTCCCTTCAAGAGCTTAAAGCCTGGCTCAGGAGTCAAGATACACATATATGAAGCAGGAGGGACCATGACACAGCAGGTACAGGTAGGAGCTGACCGTTTGGTACTCATCATAGATGAGAGAAAGGAGCCTGTGGTGAGGACCACAGGAGTCAGAAGCAGCTTTGGGTAGCAGGCAGAATGGCGGCTGGTCCTGAAGGATGGGTAGAATTCAGATGGACTGGAAGAAAGGGAACATCCCAGTCAGGAGAGTGGATCTGAGTGCTAGTGTGGAAGCAGGAAAGAGCATATTGTGTTTAAGGAACTGTGGCAAGCAGAGAGGAAAGTTCCTCTGTCTTTTACAATCCATGACTCCATTGGCTGGCCTGTCATCCTTTTAATACCCCTTGAGTGCATGCAATAACCGGCCTGTGAAACCCAATGGGGAGTGTTTTTCTTCCAGGATGAGTGTCAGATATCGAATATAGGTGGATTCATGAAGCCAATTTTATGGCAAACTTTTAGTTTCCCCATAGACACACCACATTGAGGGGACTGTTGATCAAGTTGTATCTGCAGAGGAAAAGAGGGACAAATGAGGAACATATTAGGTATAGAGCCACAGGCTCTAGTGTTTAGACCTCCCTGGGCTCCAGTTTCCATATCTGTCTTTGCAAAGAGTGTACAGTCTTCTTCTTCTTTTTTTTTATTTTAGAGAGAGAGAGAGCAGGAGCGAGGAGGGGCAGAGGGAGCCCTCTCTTCCAATGCCAAATCACTTCTTAATTTTTAAGTGTCTATTTCAACTTTTATTTAAAAATCTGACCCAGATTTTTTGTCCTGTAGGTAAGACCATATGTGTATTGATTTGTCCCAAGTGGACTTTGACATAAGTTTTTAAAGACTGTATAAATAGGCCAATTTTGGACCGCCAGGGGTGGTGCGTACCACGGGTTCCCCGGGCAGCTCGCCTCTGCTCTCCTGGGCTCTGGGATGATCGGCCAGAAGATGCTCTACTCCTTCTTCTCCCTGAGCCTCGCGGGGAAGCGACGTGCCCGCAGTCCCAAGCTGGCCCACCCACGGACCGGCCTAGCGGCGGCAGCTAAACACAACGGAGATGCAGCGGCCAGCCCTGCGAAGACGTCCCAGGCCGGGCAGGAGGACCCCAGCACACTGCCCTCCTCGCGGCTGACCCCGCCAAGTTGGTCCGCATCCGGAGGAGCAAGGCTGCCCTGCTCAGACTCGCCGCACGCAACGTGCCCGTGGGTTTCGGTGAGAGTTGGCAGACAAGGCTCAGCGCAGCATTCGGGAAACCGTATTTCATCAAGCTAATGGGATTTGTTGCGGAAGAAAGAAAACATTACACTGTTTATCCACCCCCACACCGAGTCTTCACGTGGATCCAAATGTGTGCCCTAAGACATGTGAAGGTTGTCATCCTGGGTCAGGATCCGTTTCATGGACCCAACCAAGCCCATGGGCTCTGCTTTAGTGTTCGAAGACCCGTTCCACCGCCACCCAGTCTGGAAAACATTTATAAAGAGCTGTCTACAGACATAGATGGTTTCGTTCATCCTGGTCATTTATCCGGGTGGGCCAAGCAAGGTGTTCTCTTACTCAACGCTGTCCTCACGGTCCGGCACATCAGGCTAATTCTCATAAGGAGAGAGGATGGGAGCAATCTACTGATGCGGTTGTGTCCTGGCTAAGTCAGAACTCCAGTGGCCTCGTCTTCTTGCTGTGGGGCTCTTAAGCTCAGAAGAAAGGCAGTGCCATCGATAGGAAACGCCACCACGTGCTCCAGGCTGCGCAGCCCTCCCGGCTGTTGGGGTACAGAGGGTTCTTCGGATGTAGACATTTCTCTAAAACCAATGAGCTGCAGCAGAAGTCTGGCAAGGAGCCCATCAACTGGAAGGATCTGTGACCCTGAGCTGGAGGGCTGTCTCTGGGCAGTTTCTAGAAGCTGCTATCGAAGTATTTGCCAGGAGTGGCAACTTGATCCAGACAGAAGCAGCGAAGGCTCTACCTTGGGACCAAATGGCGTCTTTGCAACATGGCTCTGGCCTAAAACTTGAGGTCACAGTATCTGGGAGAGAGTGGAGGTCAAATACACTTAAGACTTCTTCTGTCACCTTTACGGTAAAAGGGGACAGGGGGACAGAAGCACCTCTTTGGTACAGCCAGCTGCTACTTGTTTTTACCTGGCAGATTAGACTTGAGGTTGTAAGGTGTCAGGTGTGTTTATCTAGAAAGCCCCCCCTCTTTGCCCCACCTGGCATTCCAGTTCTTGGCCAAGTACACTGCTCCCTAGATCCTTCCCCGAGCCCTCAGGCCCCTCCTTGAAGGAAACAGGAGGACAGTTTGCAAGTGCCCAGAAATTTAGGGATGAAAATTCCTGAGGACTGATCCTCTGTGTGAGCCTTCACAGACAGGCAGAGGGAAGTGAGCTGGAGTTTGTTTTTACAGTTATCCTGTGGGTGTTCCTAGGAATGAACAGTAGAAGTTGGACTGGAAGAAAGACAAAGGGACATTTTTTTAATTTTATTTTTTTTAAGCGAGGAAATGCTTTTCTCCTAGGTGTATCCTGAGTTGGAGTTTTTAACACAGCAGACTGCCAAAGGCTGTTTTTTATGGACTGAAATCACATGGGGATTTTTTTTTCCTGCAACACTGGTGAATTTTGCTGTTTTAAAAATACTTACGCAGATGTATATATATATGTATATATATGTATATATATAGTAATCCTTTGTTGGGGAGACAATTTTTGTTAGGTCTGCACCTTTATCCTAGATCCTATTAGAGATGCTGTTGATGTGTTAGCCAGGGAAAGAGTTAACCCCGAGTGAGTTTGGGAATAAAAGATTGTTGGTTTAAAAAAAAAAAAAAAAAAGACTTGTATAAATACTGTGTAATTAACATAGAATAATTGAAAAATTCAAGGGACGCCTGGGTGGCTCAGGCGGTTAAGCGTCTGCTTTCAGTTCAGGTCATGATCCCAGGGTCCTGGGATCGAGTCCCACACAGGGCTCCCTGCTCAGTGGGGAGCCTGCTTCTCCCTCTACCTGCTGCTCCCCCTGCTTGTGCTCTATCTCTCTCTCTGACAAATAAATAAATAAAATCTTAAAAAAAAGAAAAATTTGATAAAGCAAAAAAGAAGAAAACAAAAATCATCCCAAATTCCATCCCATTATCCTGAGAGAATTACTGTTGTTAATCATTTTTTCCTTTTTTTCTTTTTTTAAAAGTAGGCTCTACACCCAACGTGGAGCTCAAACTCATGACCCTGAGTTCCAGAGTCACATGCTCTATCAACTGAGCCAGCCAGGTGCCCCTGTTATTAATTACTTTAATGATTCCTCTGCCTGGTTGACTGGCTCTGTCTGTCTGTCTGTCTGTCTATCTATCTATCTATCTATCTATCTACACATATTTAATTTTGCTAAAATGATGGGATATTTTACATTATAGGTTGTTAACAATTTTTTCAATTATTTCTCCCCCCCCAATATTTTAATTCAAATATATTTGTTGAGCACGTACTATGTGCCAAGAACAACTGCCCCAGTACCTGGGTTGATTAATGATCATGGAGCTTATGTAACTTTCGTATCTGTATCTATACCTCTGTCTGTCTATGGAGAGAATATTGTTTGTTGACATTGTGTCCACACTGGCAGGTCTTCCTCAATTTTTTAGGTTCCCCCTCTTCCCTCTCCCTTATCTTTTTTCATCACTCTTTCCTTCCCCATTAAAATATCAGTAAATGTTTCGGTTTGCCTTCTCAATGAGACTGCTGGTTCCTATTCAAACCCATTCTCCACCTCTTTTTCAGTAGTAATTTGTTATAAATTAACATTTTCTTGGCACATACTATGTTGCAAGCATTATTCTAAATGCTTTAGATAGGTTAATACTTTTAGTCCTCACAACAACCCTATAAAGTAGGTATTACTATTGTCCCCATTTTACAGATGATAAAATCGAGGCACAGAGGTTAGCTTATTTGCCCAACGTTATACAACTAGCAAATGGCAGAGCTGGAATTTGAACCCAGGCAGCCTGGTTCCAGAGTCCATCCAACAAATAGAGTCCACAGGGCTGTGGGGTTAGTGGGGCAGGCAATCAGTGCAAACATGCAATTTTGACTGAAATGTTCAGGATGGAGGACATAGCTCACCGAGGTAGATCTGCGTTAATAGGATGCCACAAGAGGTGAATTTGTGATTGTAAAAGGCTTTCTGTTGTACGGTTTGCCTTTTTCCCCCCGAGAGGGAACAGTCTGTAAGGACTGTTTTTATATGTTTGTGAACTGACCAGGTGGGTTGGTTAAAGATTTAGGAGCCAGTGGGGAGCATGGTGAAGCTACATGGGCGCAGAGCAGAGCGAAGGCAGGGAGGGCAGGGAGGTCAGCCTTGTTTTCTAGCTCCCAGCCTCTCCATCCTACCAGGCACTCTCCACAACTATATTCTTCATTCACCTCCTGTCCTTTCCTCCAGCACACTGGATTCCTTCCACATTTCAGAAAGACTGCAAATCATCTCCCTTGTCCTCTTGAGAGAAGTGTCCTGTTTCTTAGACAAGGAGCTAGACAGAGATGGTTAATTAAATTTTCACGTCAGTAGGCAGTGGCTTCCTTACTTCGCTGGAATGCGGGTCAGCACTGGTTCTTTAAAAAGAGCTTTGTAGAGACTCAGCAGATTCTGAATATGAGTTGGATGCTTGCCTGACTTGGGCCGGGACAAAGGGCCTAGTTCGCACATTCTCCCTGCTTCTGGCCTACTCCCACCTCCTTACTTCTGGAGGAGCTCAGTGCCTGCAGTATTCCTTCATCCAGGCATAGGACCTGAGTGGGAACAGGGGTGAAGTCCCTGAGGTGGGTCATTCCCTGCCCTGGAAGATGGAAGCCGCCTGGAATGAATGCCTTCTGTTGGATATATTCCTTAGTTAATCATCACCGAGTATATAATGGGGGCCCTCGTGGTTCTAACTGTGTGCACGAGAGAGACAGAGCAAGGAAGATCTTGGTTTGGGCCACAGGTTGCAGAAGGAGATCCAGGAGAGGAGGACTTGAATCCTGTGTGAGAAAAATGGCAGCCTCAGGGAGGGAAAGGACAGGGAAAAAGGCACTGTTCGTTTCTCTCTTTTACTAGCTCTATGTTCCTGGACCCAAATCCACTATTCATCACTGAAATAAAACTCCAGAGGGTCAGCTACTTCCTGGTAGAGGAAAGGCTGTTTGGTGGTCAAAGAAGTGATTAGGGGAAAGCCCACGTAGTCAGTGGGGCTGTGAGGGCCGCTAACCATGTTTTCTAATCTAGAGTCAGGACACATGGTCTGATCCAAATGTGATATTGGGACAGATGACTAAAAGTTAGGACTGCCAAAGAACTCAAGACCTGTAGTCAGGTCCACATACATAGAAATCATTCCCCTCATGCTATGTCCTCCAAAAATGTCTCAGCAGGAGGAGAGGGGGAGCAGGAAAGAGAAGGACATGAGAAGTCACTCTCTTTGTGGTCCTGGAGTAGATATTGTTGTTTTTGCCCATCCAGACTCCCTCCCCTTCTCAGTCTTCTGGTTTGGGTTGGGCAGGTCCTATGCAGCTCACCCCCACTCCTACCCTATCCCCACCATAGGGATGGCAAGATCCAGCCTATCCAAGTGGTGCACTCCATCCACCTGCCATGGGGTTGGCTCAGGCAAATGAGACTTAAACCTGGGACTTTTAACAGGTCCTTTGGAGAAAGTGAAGCTCTCATTCAATGGGGATCACTAACTTTAGGGACAGTGTCTGAGTGGAGGGTCCAGAAGCTAGCATGTGGCCAAGACTGCCAAGGGGGCAACTACTAATCAACTTTCTATTTCTATGGATTTACCTATTCTGTATATTCCATATAAATGGACTCATACAATGCCTGACCTTTTGTGACTGGCTTCTCTTACTTAGCATCATGCTTTTGGGGTACATTGACACTAGCATATGTCAGTGCTTCATTCCTTTGTAAGGCTGAATAATATACTGTTGTATGGATGTACCACATTTTGTTTATCTATTCACTTGTTGATGAACATTTGGGTTGTTTCCACCTTTTGACTATTGTGAGTAGTGCCACTAGGAACATTCATGTACTTGTTCAAGTGTTTGAACACCTGTTTTCAATTCTTTTGTGTATGTGCCTGGGAGTGGAATTGTTGGGTCATACATTAATTCTTTGTCTACCTTTTTTGAGGAATTGCCAGATTCTTTTTCCACAGCAGCTGAACACAAATCCCCTTTTTATTGTCCTGTGTGACTCAAGGAGAGGTGAGATGCCAAGGTTGTGCCCTTTACTGTTCCCAGGGCCCCCAGGAGCATGGTCCTCACTGGTCTGGAATTGTTCTTGGGCTGGTGACTCCGACGGTGCAAACTGACACCCAGGAGTGATCACAGCTGAGGAGCCACATCCCTAAGACCCCTGAGGAGCCATGTCCCAGAACAGCCTCTCTCTTCAGCTGCTGGGAGAGGCACTTCTGGACAATGTCCCTCAGTCTGTCTATTCATACTTTCCTCCTGGGTGGCCTCCCCCAGAGCAGTGCTGAGAGGTGGCAGGCTAATTTGGGCTGAATTTCAAGGAGGGTCGAGGCTGTAGAATGGTCTCTCTCTCCATAGACCCAGGCCTTTGGGTCTATCCCTCATAAGGTATGGGAACGACAACCCAGGTGACTGTGGAGAGAGTCAAGCCAGGGCCAGGACGATTGTGCTTTATCTGCTGCCTACCCACTATGTGACCTTAAGTAAGTCCCTTCCTCTCTCTGGGCCTCAGTTTCTCAAGTGTCAAATGAGAGGGGCCGATGATCACACTGACCATCTTGGGGCTGGCTGCCTCCCACCCCACTTTGCTCCCAAACTTTCCTTCTCTGAATCTTCATGAAAGTCTAGGATTTGGGGGCACCTGGGTGGCTCAGTTGGTTAAGCATCTGCCTTCAGCTCAGGTCTTGATCTCCAGGTCCTGGGATCAAGCCCCGCATCAGGCTCCCAGCTCAGTGGGGAGTCTGCTTCTCCCTCTGCCTCTGCCCCTCCCCCTGCTTGTGCTCTCTTTCTTTTTCTCTCAAATAAATAAATAAATCTTTTTTTAAAAAGTCTAGGATTTTGCAACTGGCCAGAGGCACAGCAATAATCCAAACCACCCAGTCTGGCCCCCCGTTCCCGCTCTTGGTGTGTGCATGCTGGTTTTGACTGGCCATCGTGTGTGGGAGCTGAGCCCCGTCTACGGAGGGCATTCATTACCAGCACCGGCGCGTTCCTGCAGCTGCTACTCTGCAAACAGCAGCTGCCCGGCAGGTGCATGATGAGATGTGCCCCTCACAGCTGGCCCCTAGTAATGTTGTGACTTCCGGGGGCTGCATGGGGAGGTGGCTCCCTGTCTAAAGGCTCAACTCAGTTGTCAAGTTCTTCTGTCTCAGCAGTGGCACAGCTGGGTGCCCCCAGGTGCTCATTGCCAGGGGCCTTGGGGGGCTGAGCAGCATTTGAGGTGCCTGTCTGTGTGTCTGTCTTTCATACACATGCAAACAGCTGTCATGGAACCTGGCCCACACATACTAAGTAGCCACCTGAGAATGCCTCTCTCTAATATTCTATTATTCTAATCAAATGTTCCCTCTGTTTTACAACATATATAAGTGTATTTGACACACCCAAAATGCTATGATAGAGTAAGGTGTATTATTTCTATTGCTATTGTTATTTTTATTACCCATCTCTTATAAATCCAACAGTTATAAGTGACAGTTTTCTAATTGCAGTTGTTTGGGTTTTTTTTAAGATTTTATTTATTTATTTGAGAGAGAAAGAGAGAGAAAGAGTAGTGAGACAGAACACGAGCAGGGAGGAGAGAGAGAAGCAGGCTCTCCACTGAGCAGGGAGCCCGACGAGGGACTCAATCCCAGGACCTTGGGACCACAACCCAAGCCGAAGGCAGATACCCAACTGACTGAGCCACCCAGGAGCCCCTCTAATTGCAGTTTCATAATGATTCTCAATTCCTAAATATTTCTAAGTTTCTGTATAGAAAATCTAATGCTCTTGAACTGGTCTTTTGAATATGACATAATAGAAACCAATGCTCAGACACCCTCTGTCTCTATGGGAGGGGAGGCATGTGTGGTTTGGGGAATGTTCTATTCATGCCACAGACCCCTGATTTTCAAAGGGCCAGTAAATTGCCTTATTGAAAGATGGGTTTTATGTGATCCCTGGGGCTCCATTGCCCTATCCCTTGATGTCCTCTCAAGGAACAGACGTTACCGAGGCTACTGATGGGGTAAGTGCCCTTGACCACAGGTAGCACCAAGAGGCCTTAGTAATGAAGGACGGAAGGTGTGGGCAAGGCCATGGTGGAGAAGGTGGGCACTGGAGCTCTTGCTCTTTTAGTACTATTGATGTTCACAAGGGGATGCAGGAGATGGATGGGGGGGTGGGGGCAAGGGGATGACTAAATGACCCCTAAGCTGTTCCCCACCCTGAGATCCCAGACTCTGTGGTAAAAACTATTAATTGGGACTGCATCCCCTGAGGATTTTGTGCCATATGGCCCCACCCTGCCCAGGGAGGCACTCTTGGGCTCTCTACCAGCCCTCTGCATCTGCCCAGGCAGGGTAGGGGGATGTGCTTTTGCCCACAGAAGGTGGCCCAAGGTAGGCACACGTGCCTATAGGAAGGACTCGCTCTTGATGGAGTGACTGACTGTGGGTGGCAGTGTCAGGAGTGGGCACGCATGTAGGAGACCCCTGCCCCTAGCATTATCTTTTTCTTTGTGGCCCCCAGGGACTGTGCCAACTAGCAGAGCAGGATAAAGGCACAGAGAGGGTAAGGCTGTGTGTGTGGTGGGGATGCATATGGGACATCCATTCATCAATCCAGTCAGACCCATGCAGGCTCCTTCCTGGATCCCTCCCTGCTCTCTGTCCCGCAGGCCAGGGCTATGGACTGCCCAAGGCCAGTTGGATCTGTACTAAGGGGAAAGGGCTCGCAGAGCCCATGAGCCCCTTCCTTCTCATTTCTCCAGTGAGCCAAGAGGCTCAACCCAGGGGAGAACCCTCTGACCATGATGACCAGGAGTCTGTGTTGAGCTTTCGCCTAGGCAAAATAGACAGCAGCCTATGTGGTATAACTTACGAATTAGAAAAAATTCCAGTGCCACCCTCAATATATTTCTCTTTGTTGCCTGAAATCTCATCACTAGCGGTTCTCACCTTTGAGTTTTGATGACTTAAATGTTTATGGAAAGGGCAATGTTACACTTGAAGACCTGTCCCTCCCACATTTTATTTTTCCCATGATAGAAGGGCCCTGGAGTGACACAGCTCCCACCCCCACCCCTGGTGTGGAGCAGGATCAGGGGAGAGGTCCCTCAAGTGGGGCAGGTGTGTAGAAGACTGATGTTCTTGACTTGCCTGTTCTGCTGTGAGCATCACAGCAGTGCATGGAGGAGTGGACAGGAAGGGGAAGGGGGGAGGCTTGTTGTGAGTGGCTGCTGTGAATTTTAATTCAATTCAGTCTGGCTGGCTTAATGATTCAATGTTGGGAAAACACAGTGCTCTCCTGGGAGGAGAGGTGTTTGGTATAAATAGAAGGTATTATCATTGTGAGGCAATTGGGGGACGTCATGTAGCTCAGTACAGCTCAAGGCAGCAGAGAGAGTCCCAGCTGTGGGCTGTAGGGCTGCAAGCGACGTGCTTTCATTTGCTTGTCCCAAGAGAAAGAGCTCTACCTCTATTCAGGGCTCACTGTCAATGTGGTCTGAGCAGATCCAGTGCCCTCTCTGGGCCCTTAGCCTCTTCACCGCTGGGCATATTGGGCCACATCTGTTCTCAGGGAGCACTTGATAGGGTCCTAACCATGCCGGTGAACCGATGGTAACAAGGGCTTACCACTCTCCACTCAAACTCTGAGCGAGAGCTGTGCCTTCCCCTGATACTGTGTTCTTTATTTTTTTTTTAAGATTTTATTTATTTATTTGACAGAGAGAGACACAACGAGGGAGGGAACACAAGCAGGGGGGAGAGGGAGAAGCAGACTTCCCGCTGAGCAGGGAGCCCAATGCGGGGCTCGATCCCAGGACCCTGGGACCATGACCTGAGCCGAAGGCAGACGCTTAACGACTGAGCCAACCAGGCACCCCCTGTGTTCTTTATTTTTAAACAGCTTTATTGAGCCAAAATCATTATACCATACAACTCACCCATTTAAATGTATGGTTCAGTGGTTTTAGTATATTCACACATAGATACAACCATAACCACAATAGAACATTTTCATCACCCCCAAAAGAAACCCTGAACCCTGGGGCGCCTGGGTGGCTCAGTTGGTTAAGCGACTGCCTTCGGCTCAGGTCATGATCCTGGAGTCCCAGGATCGAGTCCCGCATTGGGCTCCCTGCTCAGCAGGGAGTCTGCTTCTCCCTCTGACCCTCCCCCCTCTCATGCTCTATCTCATTCTCTCTCTCAAATAAATAAATAAAATCTTAAAAAAAAAAAAAAAAGAAACCCTGAACCCTTTAGTTATCCCCTGCCATTGCCCAATCAACACCCAAGAAGCAACTCTACTTTCTATCTCCATAGATTTGCCTAATCTGGACTTTTCATATAAATGGAGTCATTTAATACATGCTCTTTTGTGACTGGCTGCTTTCACTTAGAGTAATATTTTCAAGGTTCATCCATCTTGTGATATGTGGTTCTTTTTTCTGGCCAAATAACATTCCATGGTATGGATATACCATGTCTTATTTATTGCTTGGACATTTGGGTTATTCTACCTTTTGGCAATTATGAACGGTTGTTTTTATGGACAGGTGTTTTCATTTCTCTTGGGAATATATCTAGGTATGAAATTGCTGGGTCATATGGTAACTTAATGGTTATCATTTGAGGACCCTCAAGTTGTTCTTAACAACAATTATTAAACAACTTAGATTAATCGTGGGCCTTCCAGGCAGTCATTTGACAAATACTTCTATAGCTCTTCCTTTGTTCCAGGCCCTGTTCTCGGAGCACTGTGAATAATGGCATAAAGGGCCGCCAGCCATGCAGCTTTGCCACGGTAAGAACTTTGGCTCTTACTCCACATGAAATGCAGAGAATTTGGAGGTTTGTTTTTTCTCCCAAATGGTTTATCAAAGTATAATTTACAAACAACAAACTGTACACATATAGAGTGTGCAGCTTCATGAGTTCTTACATGTGCATATATCCATGAAAATATCACCACAAGATAGTGAACATCATCCCCGTAAGTTTCCTCGTGTGTCCCTTCGTAATCCCCCCTCCTGCCCCTCCTTCTGTACCTACCCCCGGGCAACCACTGATCAAACTACAGATCGGCTGCATTTTTCTTTTCTTTTCAAGTAAACTCTTTACCCAACATGGGGCTTAAACTCATGATCTTGAGATTAAGAGTCACTTGCTCTACTGACCGGAGCCAGTCAGGTACCCCTAGTTGCATTTTCTAGAATGAAACAGTATGTGCTCTTTTTAGTGTGGCTTCTTTCACTTGGCGTAATTATTTTGAGGCTTGTCTATATTGTTGGTTGTATTGATAGTTCATTTTTATTGCTGAGTAGTGGTCCATTATACATATGTATGACAATTTGTTTACCCATTCCCCAGTTGGTGGACATTTGGAGTGTTTGTAGTTTGGAATTATTACAAATAAAGCTCCAATGAACATTTGTGTACAAGTCTTTGAATGGACATATGCTTTGGTTTCTCGAGTAAATGCCAAGAGTGGAAAGGTGGGATCCTATGGTAGATGTATGTCTAACTTACCAGAAACTAACAAATTGTTTTCTGATGTGATTGCTCCATGTCTACTTCTACCAGCAGTATGAGAGTTCCAGCTTCTTAATTTTAGCCGCTATAGGTGTGTAATGGTGTCCCTCGTCATGATTTTAATCTGCATTTCTCAATGACCAGTGATGCTAAGCATCTTTTTGCGTGTTTATTTGCCCTGTATCTTCTTTGGAGAAGTAAGTGTCTGTTCAAGTCTTTGCCAATTTTTAAAAAAATTGGGTTGCTAGTTTTCTTGAGTTTTGCGAGTTCATGTTATATACCAGATACAAGTCTTTTATCCGACATGTGATTTGCAAATATTTTCACCTAATCTGTGGCTTATCTTTTCATTCTCTCCTTTTAAAAAAAGATTTTATTTATTTATTTGAGAGAGAGAGAGCACAAGCACGGGGAGGGGCAGAGGGAGAGGGAGAAGCAGGCTCCCCAGAGGACCCTGGGATCATGACCTGAACCAAAGGCAGACGCTTAACCGACTGAGCCACCCAGATACCCTGATCTTCTCGTTCTCTTTACAGTGTCTTTCAAACAGCAGACATTTTTTTTTTTTTAAGACTTTATTTTTAAGCGATCTCTACACCCAACATGGGGCTCGAACTCACAACTCCAAGATCAAGAGCCACATGCTCTACCAACTGAGCCAGCCAGGTGCCCCACAAACAGCAGAAATTCTTCATTTTGATGAAGTCCAATTCATCAGTTTCTTTCATGCTTCCAGTGTCATAGCAAAGAAAACCTTGCCTAACCCAAGGCCACAAAGCTTTCCT
The DNA here is from genome assembly GCF_964656455.1 of Halichoerus grypus. NCBI lineage: Eukaryota > Metazoa > Chordata > Mammalia > Carnivora > Phocidae > Halichoerus > Halichoerus grypus. Next base: position 70,914,834 of record NC_135721.1, on the reverse strand, counting down.
TCTGTTTTCTTCTACAAGTTTTATAGTTGTAGGCTTTACATTTAAGTCTATGATTCATTTTGAGGCCGTTTTTTCATATAGCGAGAGGCATGAATTGAAGTTCATTCTTTTGCATTTGGATCTCCAGTCGTTCCAGCACCGTTTGATGAAAAGACTATTCTTTTTCCTCCGCGATGCCTCTGCACCTTTGTTGAAACTCACTTGTGCATAGATGTATGGGTCTATTTCTGGACTCTCTATTCTCTGCCATTGATCTATTTGTCTGTCTTTATGCCAATAACAACCCGTCTTGACTAACTTTATAATAAACTTGAAGTCAGGCAGTGTTCCTTCGGCTTTGTTCTTCTTTTTCAAAGTTGTTTTGATTAGTCCATGTAAATTTTAGAATCAGCTTGTCAATTTCTACAAAAGAGCCTCCCAGGATTTTGATTGGGATTTCATTGACTCTGTGGAACAATTTGGGGAGAATTGACATCTTCACAGCATTGAGTCTTATGAGCCATGAGCACAGGATATCTGTCCATCTGTTTAGATCTTTGACTGCCCTCAGCAGTTGTGTCCCTTTCAGGGTCCAGGTCTTTGCAGGGTATATGCGCTCCCACATCTCAGCGTAGAACGGTCGCCTACTAGGTGAGCTCCACACCTGTAACAAGAATTATTCTGGTTGACTGATAGAGCAAGGACCCCCACCTGGGGCCACTTGCTGGGGATGGGGAGGTGGTGATGAACTTGTAGTATCAGCACCTGCCCACTTTCCCTGCCAGAAAGTACATGCTACTGCTGCTTGGGGATTGATGAGCTTTTCTGGCTGCCATCCTGCACGCCTGCCATCCAAGTGCTGTGGAGCTTCAGGCCCGACCCAGGCCTGGCACTGACATCCACAGAAGTAGGGCTGAGCCTGTCCTGCAGAAAGCCAGCTCCTTCCTCATACTCAGCTTTGTGCACGTCCTACCTGACGTGGACTTATCATCTCAGATCTGCATATGTCCCCTGAATCATTTTCTTGGACACTACTCTAAGTTTTTCCAGGAAAACACCCACAGATGAGAAATAGCCAGATCGGTGCTGTTGGTGCCAAAAGCCAAGAAGTAGCATAAGGTAGGGTAAGTCTGGAGCCCAGAAGGACACGTGTGGATTCTTCCTAAGATTGGTCAGTTCCCCTCACCCATGCCACATCCCCTCATGCTGGGTTAAAGCCATGGATGCCAGGCTGGATGCCTCTAGACTCTCATCTCCGAATAATTTCTGCCTGGGTTGGGCTAGATTTATCCTTATATATCACTGTATATTAATCAAGTTCCTCTCCTGCTCAAGAACCATCTGTGATTCCCCAGTACCCTCAGGTATATAAGATTCAAACTCCTTGGCCTGGTATTTAAGGAAACCCAACATCTTTTCCTCTCCCACATATCCCCAACACTCTATTCCAGCCAGGCCAATCTTCTCACTGGCCCCAGCATGCTCCCAACCCAAAACCTTTGCTCATGTGTGCCCTGTCCTGCCCTTCCCCACACTCACCTTCTCAGATCTCAGCTCCCCTTAAAGATCAGTTCAAATCCTATTTTTCTATGAATGTTATTAACAATTCTAGCCCACCCAGCCACCTTCTGTTCCTTAGGTTTAACCAGGTTTTTTTTTTTTTCCAGATTTTATTTATTTATTTGACAGAGAGAGAGATAGCGAGAGCAGGAACACAAGCAGGAGGAGAGGGAGAAGCAGGCTTCCCGCCCAGCAGGGAGCCCAATGTGGGGCTGGATCCCAGGACCCTGGGACCATGACCTGAGCCGAAGGCAGACGCTTAATGACTGAGCCACCCACGTGCCCCTAACCAGGGATTTTATTTACAACTTGATTTCATCTTCATTAATTCTACTTAAAATAATTTATTATATAAGGGCACCTGGGTAGTTGGTTGGTTAAACGTCTGACTCTTAATTTTGGCTCAGGTCATGATCTCAGGGTCATGAGATCGAGTCCCACTTCAGGCTCTGCCTCCGGCTCCATGCTTGGCGGGAAGTCTGCTTGAGATTCTCGCTCCACCCTGCTCGTGCTCTCTCAAATAAATCTTAAAAAATAAGAATAAATAAAATAATTTATTAACTAATAATAATTAATAAAATTTCCTACTTAATGAGAGCTCTGATATCTATGCCAGACACCACACACACACACACACACACACACACACACACACACTTGCACATTTTTTTGCTTGGTTTATAAACGTTTGTTTCCTTGTAAAAATTGTTTCTAACTCAAACATCAAAAAGTCTGGAGTCCCAATAGCCCTAATTATAGATGGTGACACGGAGATTCAGAGAGCCTAAGTAACTTTCCAAGTCCCATAGCAAGTGAGTGTTGTAGGTGGGATTTGAGCCCATACCTGTGTCCTTCCCACTCCCATTCCTGGAGGATAAACAGGGCTGAGAGCCTCATGTTACAGAGGATGGGGATTGAAGCTCACGAGGTTGTTCCCTGGGACACCTGGGTGGCTCAGTTGGTTAAGCCTCTGCCTTCAGCTCAGGTCAGGATCCCAGGGTCCTGGGATGGAGCCCTACATCGGGTTCCCTGCTCAGTGGGGAGCCTGCTTCTCCCCTGCTTATGCTTTCCCCATCTCTCTCTGACAAATAAATAAAATTCTTTAAAAAAAAAAAAAAAGAGGTTATTCCGTTCAAGATCACACAAGAAAAACAAGTGGGCCCTTCCATTTTTTTTAAAAAGATTTATTTATTTTGAGAGAGAGAGAGAGAGCATGAGTGGGAGGGGCAGAGGGAGAGGGAAAGGGAATCTCAGGCTGATTCCATGCTGAGCATGGAGCCCAGTGTGGGGCTCCATCGTACCATCCTGAGGTCACCACCTGAGCCAAAACCAAGAGTCGGATGCTTAACTGACTGCGCCACCCAGGCACCCCAGGGCCCTTCCATTTAAAAAAAATTGTGGTAAAAAAAATAAAAAATTTTGGTAAAATACACACAACAAAATTAACCATTTCAAAGTGAACAATTCAATGGCATTGACTACAATCCAGGTGTTGTACAACCAATATCACTATCTCGTTCCAAAACATTTTCATCATCCCAAAAGGAAATCCTGTGTCTGTTAAGTAGTCACTCCCCATTACCTCCTCCGCCCAGCTCCTTCCTGCCTCTGTGGATTTGCCTATTCTGAACATCACATAGAAGTGGAATCGTGCGATGCGTGGCCTTCTATGTCCAGCTGCTTTTCACGGGGTTCTTTCATTTCAGTGCTGCCATGTTAGACATACCATCTGTGCTGTAGTTGGAACTCATGTGTCAGATGGCTGTATCAAAATGGATAAGCCCTAAATGGTGGCCCTCAGCCTGGAGAACCTAGGTTTTATGATACCTAATGGCCAAGAAAATGCATCCTGCTACCTGCCCTGGTGCTTTGAGTCTGGCCCACAGCCTTGCCTTTCCTCTATTTCAGAGAGGCCCATCTTGCTTTTCCTCCAGACCCTACTCCCACCCAAGAACACCCAGTACTTGACACGGAGCTGGGCAGCATCGGTGTTGCCTGCAGCTAGCAAGGTGTCTGGCCCCCTGTGGCGCCAAGGGCCCAGCAGGCAGAGCTCAGGCCTGCCTCCACTGGTCCAGCCACAGTCCCTACTCCGCATTCTCCAGGTCCAGCCATCAGCATTGGAGCGTGAGGACCCTTTCGCCTGTGTGCTCTCTGAGGCCCGTGCTGACTTACCCCGTCCGGAGGTTGTGCAGCCCTGGACTGGGGTCTTCCCTGTGCGAGCCGCTGGAAGGAGCACTCCCTAGCAGCTTGACTTCTCCTCCTACACTCTTTGGATTCCTCAGCTTCCAAGGGAAACGTATCACCCATACATGCAAAGCTGGTTAATTCTGAGTCTGGGGCAGGTGCTGATGTGGCTACGGCAGCTAGATGTAGAATCTAGTCTCCTGCCAGCTCAGCAAGTCGAGGAGCAGGTGACCAGCCCTCGAGACTTCTAGAGAGCACTTCCTGCCCACGTGTGATCTTCTCGCTCAGCTTTCTCGACCTGGAAAGCAATGCCTGGCTACTCTTGCTCTCTGCTCACTTAGCCAGAGAACATCTTCTGTTGAGTGGGATTGGAGCATGATTTTCTGCTCTCAAGGGACCTCACCTCCCTCATCAAGTCCAGTTTTCTGCCCTTACCTCTGGTGCTCAAACCCCCCACCATTTGAGGATCTTCTTTGGTGGATAAGGCAGGACTGTCTTTATGCTTCCGGTCTCTAATAGAGGTAGCATCAAGGATGGCAGAGAGGGTGGTGAGCTATAATCTCCATTTACAAATAAAAATGCTGCACTTGATAGGCTGACACGGCTTCCACCCATGCCCACCGGCTTCCTCCTAACCAGATTGCACTCCCCAAGCCCTTCCTACGTACACATCCCGGAGCCACCCCTGACCATCAGTATGAATGAGTTTATCCAGCCTTTCCCTGTAAGGGAGACCCACAGTGCAGACCTGTTCTAGTTGCTGGGTTTCTGCACCTCAAGCTCTAGGTGTGGATATGAGGTCGGTCCTCTGCCTCTGTCCCGTGTGCCTCTATGCACCTGCAAGCAGATGTGCAAGAAACAGACCCAGGTTTGCCCCACCCACCGCTGTTTGCCTCTCCCTGGCAGCTGTCAGACTTTGCTGTGTGGGGCCAGCCCTGATTTAAGGAGCTGTGTGGTCATAGCTCCTCCACCCGCCACCCAGTCCGAAGTGCTGCATTGCTCTTGAGGTCTCCCATGCCCCAGCCATCCCTTAGGCTTCCCTAGGCCTGGATAAGCTAATGCTGTGCTTCCCACCCTCTTGCTGCGGTATTACCCTGTGTGTGACCTAACTGAGAGGCAATAATTTCTTTACTGGGCATTTCATTTGTCTCCAATTGTTAGGCTGTTATAAATGATGCTCCAAGGATCATCTTCATGCGTTCTGTCTGTCATTGAAATGGCCTCAATGGGAGCCAGACAAAGACAGGAGGGATGCTCAGAATCCAATTGGATTTAAATTTATGCAAGAGGTGTGGCCCTGCCAGATTGGGAGAACGTTAAAAGAATTCAGAATGACATTAAGCAGTCAATGGAGGGGCTAGTGAGGAAGGAATGGGGGCCGGGGGCGCAGTTTGCAAACTTCGACCAAACATGATGAGCAGGGGGAGGTGCCATCCAGGGCACGGGCTGTGAGGCCACTCCGTTTGGAGGGTGTGGACTGGCACTCACAAAGTTTAAGCAGAGCTACTGTGTAATTGTCCCTGTTGTCATGAGAAAAGTCTCCTTAGGCGTCTGCAGCTGCAGGTCTCATGTCCCACCCAAAACTGTGGCCATAACATCGGTCCAGCAAGAGAATGGTAGTGCTTCAGTGTTTTAAGTGTTTTTTTAAAAAGTTTTATTTCATTTATTTATTAGAGAGAGGGAGAGAGCTCTCTCGCATGAGTGGGGGGAGGGGCAGAGGTTGAGGATCTGCCTCTGAGTAGTCAAGTAGACTCCCCACTGAGTGTGGAGCCCAACATGAGGCTTGATCTCAGGACCCTGAGATCATGACCAGAGCCAAACTCAAGAGTGGGGCACTTCGGGCGCCTGGGTGGCTCAGATGGTTGGACATCAGCCTTCTGCTCGGATCATGATCTCCAGGTCCTGGGATCAAGCCCCACGTCAGGCTCCCGGCTCAGATGGCAGTCTGCTTCTCCCTCTCCCTCTGCCTTCCCCCTGCTTGTGCTCTCTCTGTCTCTCTCTCAAGTGAATGGATAAAATCTTAAAAAAAAGAAAAAAAAAAAAAAGAGTGGGGCACTTAACTGACTGAGCCACCCAGGCGCCCCCATAAGCATTTGTTTGATAACAGTGACTGCTAGATTCGCCAGGGAGCCCCTTCCCCGGCCCTCCCCCACAGTGGCTCAGCCCAAGGACGGTATTAATTTTGCTCTCCTCAACCAGGTAGAATGGGGGCCTGCCCAGTTTCAGGGGGCAGGCGAAATCAATGTTTCTGTGGGCAGGGGCTTGGTTCCAGAAGAGCACATGGAACGGGAGCACTGCTGTGAGCTGCCAGGGCCATCCAGCCTCTTTGAAGCCACTAGCTTTGCATTAGCCCCTCCCCAAGGCCCTTCTGGCCTCATCCACCACCCAGTGCCAAAGCCCCACGTTTCAGGCTTGACTATGATAGTGCCCCAATCTCTCTCAGGTATCTGTTGCTACACACTTTACCATCCCCAAACATAGTGACTTAAAACAATGACACTCCTTTTTTTCTCATGAGTCTTCATTTCGGGCAGGGCTTAGTGGGGACAGCTCATCTGTTTTCCACTCAGTGTCAGCTGGAGCTGCTGGAAGCCTGGGGCGTGGAATTCCACTCCGGAGGCTTTCTCCACATGCCTGGCCATTCATCCTGGCTGCAGCTAAGGCTGAGACCGGCAAACTCACCCAGCCCTTCCCCATGTGGCCTGGGCCTCCTCACAAATGATGGCTGAGTTCCAAGGCCAAGTGTCCGGAGACAGAGAGAGAGGTTGCTGGAAGCAATATTGCCTTTCGTGGCCTAGCCTCATAAATCCTAGAGCCTCCTTTTCACCACATTCTGTGTTGAGGTAGTCATAAAGGGCGGGAAATAGACTCCACCTCTTTTTTTTTTTTTTTTAAGTAGGCTCCACACCCAGCATGGGGCTTGAACGCATGACCCCAAGACCATGCTGTACCGACCGAGCCAGCCAGACACCCCTAGACTCCACCTCTTGATGGGGCAGAAACAAAGTTCTGGAAGAATGTGTAGGACAAGAGATATTGCTGTGGCCCTTCTTGGAAATGATCATCTTTGCCATGCTTCTGCACCGGTCTGTCCTTGGCTATGGGCTACCCCAGTGCAAAGGAACTCCCAGGTGCTTGCAGCTGGGGAAGGAGTGACCTAAGGGCTATCTTTCTGAGACAGTCGCTGGCATGGGGTGTTCAAAATAAAGGTGCATGGAATTTGAGCAAAAGGTGCACAGAAACACTCAGAGGTAGATCTGGGAGCTCTGGGAGCTCTGGGAGACGTACCAACGGGGTCTGTTCCAGGATGATAAAACAGAATACTGACATATCAGAAGGCAAGGTGAATTATACCCCTGTCCCTTACCTCATGTGATCACAGAAATCTCGGTCTTTTAGTGAACATTAAGTGACAGAAAATGTGAACTCAAGATCAGCTAGAGGCTCATTTGTAACCAAGAGCTGGCCCAACCTGGCATGTCCATCTCTCAAATCCTTGTGATCTCTGACCACTGAAGGGATGGATCAGTGACCCTCCCCTAAATCATGCCATTACTTATCCATGACTTGTTTTGATCTAACATAGATTGGCACATGATCATATATGCATGCAAAATGAAGAGGCCTTTATCTGCTGAACATGTGTTTAAATAAGGGTTTTTTTTTAAAGGACTTTTTAAAGATTTTTATTTATTTATTTGACAGAGAGAGAGAAAGGGAGGAAAAACAGGAGGAGCGAGAGAGGGAGAAGCAGGGTCCCTGCTGAGCAGGGACCCGGATGTGAGGCTCCAACCCAGGACCCTGGGATCATGACCTGAGCTGAAGGCAGATGCTTAACTGACTGAGCCACCCAGGTGCCCCAAAATAAGGTTTTGATTATAGCTACCAAAATCTTTTTTTTTTTTAAGATTTTATTTATTTATTTGAAAGAGAGACAGAGCATGAGCATGAGCAGGGGGGGAGGAGGCAGAGGGAGAAGCAGGCTCCCCGCCGAGCAGGGAGCCCAATGCAGGGCTTGATCCCAGGTCCCTGAGATTATGACCTGAGCTGAAGGCAGACGCTTCACCGACTGAGCCACCCAGGTACCCCTACCAAAATATATTTAAAGATCTTTGTTGGGCCACAAAGACTGTAGTGTTTTGGGTATGTGAACTAGCTTCTCTGAGAAAACAGTGAAAAAGATCTTTTTTTTCCTAATGAGCAAACATGTTCATGGAAGGCGGGCATAAAATAGCTATAGAGCGTGCTCCTCGGCTGCTGACACCAGGAAGATTGTTTCATATATTTGTTAGGACGGTGTCATGGAATAGATTTCTCTACCATTATGCTGCATCTAGAAGTTTTTCTCTTCCTGTCCAAATTTCATAGGCACTTAGACCCTCTCTGACCATCACGGTGTAGCTCCCAGAATGCTCTGAATGAAGGGCGAGAGGACTCTCCCCGAGGGGTCCTAGGCCATCGGGGGGCTCATGAGATGCCGTTCCCAGCTAGAGCAGCCACGTCTTCTGCTCTGTAAAGCTGTCTCTGAAGGAGTCAGCCTGACTCCAGTTCTGACATCACGGGGAGAAGAGTCTGTCAAGCTGCCTCAGTTTCCTCAGTGTAACTACAACTAGACTGGTCTGAAGAGACCCCACTGGAGGCAGGAACACTTAAGGTCAGCTGTACCACTTGTGCCTGGAGGTCCAACAGGCGAGCCACACCCCACACCCCCTTCCAGAGGGGCTGTGGCAGGGTCCTGGTGCTCACAGGACCAAAGGTAAACATTCAGTGGTATCTCTGGGGACCATGAGCTTCTGCCGCTCTAATGTCCCAGGCCTGGGACTGGGACCTCCACAGCTAGATTCTATATCTCTTCTAAATCAGACTCTCTTCTTCTGATCCATCTTGGAGCCTTCAATGGAGAAAAGTCTTAAAATGCAAAGTGCCTTCTCTGGAGAGAGCACTCACCTAATTCCAGGCCTCTGTCTCCTTGGAAAAGTAATGAACAACCCCAAACCATAAGGGAAAGCCATTGTAAAATCCCAACGCATGTGTCTGGGCAGCCCCGAAGAAGGATGACCAGCAGTGGAGAGATAGAGCAAATTCTTCTACGGGATTCCAGGGTTGTATTCAGCCCAGACCTCCCTCCTTTCTCTTCCTCTTTGGTGGATGCCATGGGAGTGAGGAGATCTGCTCTGAGCTTTGCTGATAGCATGGTTCCATTGGGCAATGGGGAGTGCACCAGATTTGGAGATGGAAGTCCTGGGAATAAGCCCCAGTTCACCCCTTACTAGCTGTGTAACTGGGGCAAATCCCTTAGCCTCTCTGGGCCTGCTTCCCCATCTAAGCCTGCCTTCCCTTCCTCATAGGAGGGAGGTGGTGGACAGGTGAGATGCATGGAAAAGAGCTCCGCGAGTCCCAAAACTCTCTGTCAATATAGACGGTCATAACTGGCACTGACTCGGCAGAAGGTTCCAGGTTCCCTGTCTGGGACATTGCACAGAATCTCTGCAGGACATTCCCGAACAGAATTGAGTGATGCCTCCTTTCACTGGGCTGCCCTGAAGACAGACATTGCAAGGCCTGGCTCCCTGGATGCATCCTTGAACTTCTCAAGCATGCAGCATCTCAGAGCAGTGCTGTGGAGGGTGGACTGGCTGTGGATATGGTGAGAAGAATGAGTTCCCCCTGTTACTGGCTGCTGACACAGAATGCAGAAAGCTAGCTTACAGAATTCATGAAAATCTCAGAGAGAAGCAAGAGCTGGGATGAAATGCTAGCATCATGCTGGGGGATGAGGTATGATCAGTGAACTTGAATTTGTGGCTTGACCTGGGCACCCTCCTTCTTCAGCTGCCCGGGGCTCCCACCTAACAGGATGGGCGCTCAGGAAAGGCCAGCTGTCAGTCACTTCATCTTTGAAGAAATGGAAGCCACTGGGCCCTTCTCCTTTAGGTTTCTGCTCTCCCAGTGCAGAATGGAAGGCATTGGCCCCAGAATTAAGGACTATCAGCCCTCAACTAGCAGGTCAAGGATGATTCTTAGGGGTAAGAGGGCTCTTTGGTGTCCCTGAAATTCCTTGCTTTCCGTTTTCGGGTCAGGCTGAGCTTGGAGAACCCCAAGATCTGGGCCACGGGGTGTCTTGGAGATCTTTGGGATGATTTTCAACTCTCAGATGAAAGAAGCGGGTCTACAGAGGATCTCTGCTCTGATGCAGATGGGGCACTCAGGGCTCATCTGACAGCTGCAGGGGTCACCCCCTGAAGCCCGGCTGTTTTGCCCAGCTGTCTATATAAAGGGGCACTTATTGGGGTGCCTGGCTGGCTCAGTCAGAGGGACGTGTGACTCCTGGTCTTGGGGTCATGAGTTTGAGCCCCCCATGTTGGATGTAGAGATTACTTGAATAAATAAAAACTTTAAAAAGAAATAAAGGGACACTTATTAGAATGGAGGTTCCTCAAGGTCAAAGGCCACTGGGGAAGGGTCACCAGGAGTCCAGACATGGGAGACAGCGGTATGTGCATGGTGCTTCCAGGAGCTGGGAAGGAAGCCTCGCCTCTCCTCCACACCACCCAACTTAAAAAAAAAAACAACCAAATTGTTGTAATCTGATCCTTGGGCTGCAGCTAAAATGCCAGTTCCCCTGGGAAGGTCATATTACTTTAGTTACTGGCCATTTACCCTGAGACATAGCCTCAGAAATCTGTACTGGAACAAAGCAGGATGGTGAAAAACAGGAGCTAACAGCTGTGGAATGTGGGGTACCAGGCGGTGGTACACACTAACGTGAGTTTTCTCATGTTGGTCTCACAGTAACTAGGTAGAGGGGGTCTTACCCCGTTGTATAATGAGGACATCGAGGCCCAGCAAGCGGTCTTCTGAGGTCGATCAGCCAGTAGCCATCAGCAGCCAACACAGCTGACGGGGGCAAGCCTGATCAGCCTGGCCCCAAAGCTATAAGCATCCGTCTGCCCCTCCGTCCTTCTTCAGGGCAGAGGAGAGGAGGCGGTGGGTAGTGACGGAGGGGAAGAGTGGGGACCCGACAGCGGGTGAAACATCAGGCTGTGAGCATGTTTGTTTTGTTTTTACAGATTTATTTATTTGAGAGGGAGAGAGTGTGTGCGCTCACGTGCTTGAGTTGGGGGAGGGGCAGAGGGAGAGGGAGAGAATCTCCAGCAGACTCCCCGCTGAGCGCGGAAGCCCAACGTGGGGCTCCATTTCAAGACCCAGGAGATCAGGATCTGAGCCAGTCAGACGCTTAACCGACTGAGCCACGCAGGTGCCCGAGGCTGTGAGCATCTCAGCACACAGCCCCGGGACTTCAAGGAGAGGCTGTTGTAAATCACCCTCCGTGCCAGTGTGCTCTGCAGTGGTTGGTGCTGGGAGTCTAGAAGAAAGGAAACCCAGCACAGTGGTTCTCAATCTTCAGTGTGATCGGGGGGGCTTGTTGAAACACACATTGCTGGGCCCCATCTGCAGAGCTTCTGATTTAGTAGGTCTAAGAACGAGGTATGAGATTTGCAATGAAAACAATTTCCCAGGTGATGCTGATGCTGCTGGTCTGGGGACCACATTCTGCAAACCACCGACCTAGGGCATGTCTCAGGGATTTTCTGTATGGTTGAAGGCAGAATATACACCCGTAAACCAGCAGAGAGTTTTATCAGGTAGGGCTGAGGCGAGGCTGCCGTGATAAAGAGACCCAACAATCCATCAGTGACTTAGAGAACATAGAAGTTTCTCCCTAAGTGACAGTCTGCAGTAGATGCTGTGGGGCACACCCAGAGACCCCTTTCAGGACTGAGGCACCCTTTGCCCAGATGCTGGTGGAGGGTTGTTGTTGCAGGCTCATAGCTGAGTCCCTCTCTGGGAATTGCCCTTGGCCAAAGGGATCTGCCTCATCCAAGATACACCCTTTTATGGGGACAGCCTGCATCCAAGAAGGACAGATAGATATGGAGTTCAATAGTCCCACCCCCTTGTCTCAATCTAGGATAACTCTGAAGGACCAACCTAACTCCAGGGCTCCCCACTGGATCAGCTGAAGCCTCTTGTCTGACTTCATTGCAGTTCAACTTCTGCCCTGAAAACTTACGGGTTCTGTTCCCGAGAGTGTACCCCAATAAACCTCCGGGACAGAGTCTGCTCCAAGTAAGCCCACCTAAGACACAGTCTGAAGTGAGCATCCCCAGTTGGCAGGTAGCTTTGCTGTGCTTAGCCAGTGAGGGGCCACGTTCTTTCCATCTTGTTTCTTTGCCATCCCTTTGGCTTTGCCCTTGGCTGAAGCCAGGTTTCAGGTCCCTCTGTGATCCCATTTGTGGAAACAGGAAAAAAGAATATGGGGGGGGCCTGGGTAGCTCAGTCGGTTAAGCGTCTGCCTTTGGCTTGGGTCATGATCCCGGGGTCCTGAGATAGAGCCCCACGTCAGGCTCCCTACTTGGTGGGGAGTCTGCTTCGCCCTCTCCCTCTGACCCTTCCCCCATCTCATGCTCTCGCTTGTGCTCTCTTTCTCTCAAATGAATAAATGAAAAAAATCTTTAAAAAAAAAAAAAAAGAATATAGAGGTGGCACAGCATGCAGGACACCAGGCTGGGGGTGGCACACATTACTTCTACCACTCCAGTGAATTACTTAAACTTAGTCACATGGCTACACATGACCGCAGGGATGCTGGGAAATAGTGTGTGGCTGGGCAGCCGTACCGGGCTGTAACTCCTACTTTGGAAGAGGAAAAGAGGAAAAGAGATGATGGTAGACGGCCAAGGGCCCCCAGGGCAACCTCTGAATATGAATTTGGATGGCCCCAACTACATGAGCCACAAAGCTCTGCAGCCGGAGTAGAAACATGAGCCTGCTTACCGGGCACAAAGACCCCTAAAGCATTGCCTTCCACATGCATAAAAGCCCCCAGAGCTACTCAGGATGTGGCTCACTGTGGGCTCTGCATAAAAGGCTACACTGCAGGTTCTGCCCGCTATCTGGAGTGCTATAACGCTAGTCATGTCTCTGCCAATCCACAAAAGCTTCGCCGGACGGAGGTGAGAGAAGGGGACCTGGAGAGATAACCCTAGGTAGGCTCAATAAAAAGGAAATAATTCCCTGGGGCGCCTGGGTGGCTCAGTCGTTAAGTGTCTGCCTTTGGCTCAGGTCATGATCCCAGGGTCCTGCTCCGCAGGAAGCCTACTTCTCCCTCTCCCACTCCCCTGCTTGTGTTTCCTCTCTCGCTGTGTCTCTCTCTGTCAAATAAATAAATAAAATCTTAAAAAAAAAAAAAAGAGAAAGAAAATAATTCCTAAGCTTCAATTTTTTATTATTAGCTACAAATGACTTGTAAAAACCTTCCATTTGGTCATGACATGCAGTTGCTTGCTTTCACCAGTCCGCTCGTCACCCGGGGAGAGGGGGCTTGACGGCGCTCTCTCTGGCGGAGGGACTGCGTATTGCATCGGGATGGGGCAGACTGTCCTCCATCCTCCTCCCGGGAATCCTGCCAATAGGCCTGGGGCACAGGGTCACATCATACTGACTCCACCATCCCCCCTCCCCTCCCCTTATCTGGCTTAGAGTTCACAGTCCATCTTGTCATGCCTTTGTTGCAAATACCCTTAACTTCCTTGTCACCCTGCTTGAGCCCTAGCCCCCCCCCTTGCCCCCCACCCCCTCACCCCCCCACCCCCCCACCCCCACCCCGGCTGCAGAGGTCCATCATGCATCCAGGCTTTGCCGCCTCTTTAGGTCCCCAAATCTCAGATGTGCACTCAATACCATCAGGGAATCCTTGTACCCCTTCCTATCCCAGGGAATCCCTTTCCTGCCTGCCCTCACAGTGTTTGGCCTTCTCCCCTCCCCTCACAGCCACATCCCCCTGCCCCCTTTGCAGACGCCACATCCTTTATGGAGAACACAGCCCATCGGAGGGAACGCCTCACTGACCCATCACCCATGCCACCAGTGCCCACCTGCCCCTCACTCCTGTCCCAACAGAGGAACCGTCCCTGTTTCTGTCCAAGGCCAAACCCTCCTCTTGGTCTATAAATCCTATCCTTAAGCTCTGGTGTTCATGTCTGCAGCCACGGCTTCTCTCTGAGCCAGAGACTCAATCTCAGGCACCTCCACTTGGGTCCACAGGGGCAGAGGAGGGAGACACAAAGCCAGACAGGCCTGATCACTGCCGGGTCAGTTATGGGGGAAGGTGCCCACAGAGGAGGAAAACTCACCTCCCAGGCTGTTGAAGAAGACATCACTGAATTGGGGAGATGACTGAGGGGAGAAGCCGTGGCAGGTCATCTCTGCTAGGAGGGAGCAGCCCGTTTCCTACGTCACAGAACAGACCGTGAATGGGAGGGCTTGGCAAAGGCCCCCTTCACTTCTGCTCCCAAGGTCCTGCCGGTGGCTGCCTTCCAGCCTCTGAAATGACCCTCTTCTCTGGGGGGAATGTCAAAGCTGACCTGTTGCTGAGCAGGCAAGGGATTGGGGCCAGACCCAGATGCTCATCCCACTCCATCTCAGGAGGTACCTGAGAGGAATTCTTGACAGCCTTTGTCCTGGCGTTGCTTCTGAGTGGGGAGAGCAAGTGCTGGGGGCGGAGGGAGACCCCCACCCCTGCCTCCCTGCATGCCCAGGCTCTGGGAGCTCCAGACTCCAACACTGTCAGCAGAGGCACCTTGTTAAGAAGCCACCTGGCCCTGGGGGAGGGGACAGGCTGTTCGGTCACCCTGGTCACTGACCCATCCTCTCTCCAACTCCCCCCACTTTCCAACTAGCTTGTACCTTGGCCAGCATCTGGGAACCAATTTATTCAGGCCCTGGAGTTTGTTTTGTTAAGGACTTTAAAATGTATTAAAAATGTAGAACAGGCTTTGTCATCATTTTTCCCTTTGGACTGTACCTGAGCAATTGGATCAGGAAGTACCTGCCTGCCAGCCAGCAGGGGTGGTCCCAGGATGAGGCAGCCAGCTGGGGCTCAGTCCCCTTCGCCACATAGCCTGGACTATAATGACCTGAGCCAGGAGTATGAGGGGGCAGTGGGGAAAAGGGGCTTTGCTCTGTTGTTTCCCCACTCCTTGTTTTATAGGGACTAAGTGCCCAGGAGGCAGAGCCCAGGACTTCAGGGCCCCAGCACCCTGAGTGTCACTGCATGGCACAATAAAGACTTGAGTCATGATAATGGACTGAGATGGGGGCAAGGCACCTGTCTACGTCCCGTACGGCTCTCCGAGTCCGTCTCCCATGCCCCATCTCTGGTACATGCTCAGGCACGGCAGGTCCCTAGGATCTCTCCTGGGAGTTCTTCCGTTGGAGAGGGTGTTTGATGTTGCTCTGATCTGAGCTCAGTCACCGAAGAGAGAATACTCATCTCAAAATGGGTTTAGAAGCTCTTATGGGTCCCATCATATTCCCCTCAAAACAATATGTTCAAGTCTTCACCCCCTGTACCTCTGAGTATGATCTTATGTGGAAATGGGGTCGTTGCGGAAGTCATTAGTTAAGATGAGATGGTACTGGAGTAGGGTGGGCCCCTTGTCCAGTATGACTCGTGTCTTTACAAGAAGAGGCCAGGGTCACCCAGAAGACAGCACGTGACCATAGAAGCAGGGATTGGATTACACCCACAAGCCAAGGAAGTTCACAGATTGCTGGCAAACACCAGAAGCTGGAAGACGGAAGGAAGGACTCTCCCCTCCAGGGTTCAGGGAGAGCATCAAGAACACCTTGATTTCAGACTTCTGGCTTCCACAACCCATTTAAGCCACATTAAACCTGCCAGTCGATGGTGCCAGTATGGCCCGGAGTCTCATCAGTTACCCTCCAACTAACCGCTCCACTTCCGGAAGGCCCCAGGTGGGGTCTGGTCACAGTCAGGGCAGGAAGCCTGAGTGATGAGCCCTACTGGAATCGTGGGCAGAGATCAGGCCTGGGGTCAGGGAATGATGGTCCGTAGACCTGGATTCTAGTCCAGGCTCTCAGTATGTCGCTGCAAATCCTCAAGAGGGCCCACTCCTGGGAAATCTGCAAACACAAATCTGCTGAGTTAATGTGATTCAAATGAAGGTCTCAGCAAAACAGAAATTATTACAGGTCACGAATCTTCAGAGTCAACTGAAGAATACTTGACACTCTGAATGTTAAATGTGTGAATGCCGAGGGCATGGCAATGACTCTCCCAGCGTATCTGTAGCCTGCCCTCATGCCGAGGTTGGTCCTGAGTGTGCACACCTTTGCTGGGTATCATGCTTGGGGGCTCTGCTGTACTTCTCTTATGCTTACCACCAACCCAGAGAAAACTCAGCTCTCCTAAAACCACCCCTGAATGGTCTGAGAAACAAATTCAAATCCTTGGTGATAATAATAAGCCTCATTCTGTTCACCTCCTAAGCACTGTTCCTGGCCCCAGGCCATTTTACCCTCCAGGCAGCTCTCTAATGTGGCCTTTTATCTCCTGGTTACAGATGAGGACAGAGCTGCTCAGAGAGGTTGAGGACTTGACTCAAGGTCACACAGCTAGTGATAGGCAGAGCCAGAACAGAGTCCCAGTCTGTTTGACTCCACGGCCCCGATTCTGTCGGCTCTCTCCCAACAGGGGCTCACTCTGCCCTCTTCCCACGACAGCTACCTACTTTCTGACAGGAGCCTTTTAGAAAAACCATAATCCTTAGGAATTTTAGGTACCATGATGCGCCGCAGATTGGAAAATGTTGGAGCGGCCAAGTCCTTCTGGGGCAGCCTTTATGCTTATGCCTGTGAATTCGGAAAAGTCTTGATGCTTAGTTCAGGATCTATTTTTAGCTCCTCTCAGTCTTTTTTTTTTTTTTTTAAACATTGTTTTTTTGTTTTTTTTTTTAAAGATTTTATTTATTTGACAGAGAGAAACACAGCGAAAGAGGGAACACAAGCAGGGGGAGTGGGAGAGGGAGAAGCAGGCTTCCCGCCAAGCACAGAGCCTGATGCGGGGCTCGATCCCAGGACCCTGGGATCATGACCTGAGCCGAAGGCAGACGCTTAACGACTGAGCCACCCAGGCGCCCCTAGCTCCTCTCAGTCTTGCTTGTGGCCCAGGCGTGGCCTGAGGCTCAGCTGGCCTCCTCGGGCAGAGCTGCCAAGCCAATTGAACCCTACCTATTGAAATGCTCGTGGCATTTGAGATGAGGTGCTCTTCCCAGTTAATTCCAACCTGTCAGTATTCATTTTTTCCTCTGAAGCCCAAATAGCAACGTGTCACCTCCCTAAACAAAGGGCCTGCTTTGACTTTCATTCCCCTTTTTGGGTTAGAGTCATGGAAGGTGCCAGAATCCGGGAGTTAGGGCTTGTGTTTGTGTGTGGAGGGGGAAGGATCATGGGGTGACATAAACTGTGGGGCACCTATCCCATGGAAAGCAGTGCAGCATTAAAATGTCAATGTTTATCAATATGAAAAGGTGTTTATAATATATTGTGGAGTAAAAGAACTGTGTGCAGCATAACCCACTTTGTATTTTAAAATATATCTACACATAAAAATTACCAGGAAGACATATTCTGAAATAATTATAATTGTTATCTCTGGGGGGTGAGATTTTGGGTGATTTAGTTTTCTTTTATCCACTTATCTGAGTTTTTTTTTTCTTTCTAATGTTTCCCCCAAATTAAACACATATATGTTTAAATTCAAACACAATACATTTACTGATAAATGTGGAACTGTAACAGCAGACCCTGGCTCTGACTTTCAGTGGTTACTGGTTTCTCTCAAATCAGGTCAGAAGAAACTTACAGTTGGATGAATTTCTATTCAGGCCTATAGTATATTCTTTTTTTTTTTTTTTTAAGATTTTATTGATTTATTTGAGAGAGAGAGAGTGAACGAGAGAGAAAGCACAAGCAGGGAGAGGGGCAGAAGGAGAGGGAGAAGCAGATTTCCAGGACCGGGAGATCATGACCTGAGCTGAAGGCAGAAGCTTAACCAAATGAGTCACCCAGGCTCCCCAGTTTTTTCTTTTTCTTTTTTTTAAGGTTTTTTGTTTGTTTGAAAGAGAGAGTGCACATGCACAAGTGAGGGGGTGGAGGGATGGGTGGGGAGGGGCAGAGGTAGAGGGAGAACGAATCCCACATGGACTCTGCAAGCCCAGAGCCTGCTGGGAGGCTTGATCTCACGACCCTGAGATCATGACTTGGGCTGAAATCAAGAGTCAGGTGTTCAACCAACTGAGCCACCCAGGTGCCCCTCTATTCTTTTTTTTAAGATTTTATTTATTTATTTGACAGAGAGAGACACAGCGAGAGAGGGAACACAAGCAGGGGGAGTGGGAGAGGGAGAAGCAGGCTTCCCGCGGAGCAGGGAGCCCGATGCGGGGCTCGATCCCAGGACCCTGGGATTATGACCTGAGCTGAAGGCAGACACTTAATGACTGAGCCACCCAGGCGCCCCATCTTATATAATTTTCATTTGCATTTGTTTTATTGTGGCTAAGTCTGAAGCCAGTTGCATTTATTTATTTGAGAGAGAAGGAGCAGGGGCAGACGGAGAGGGACAAGCAGAGTCCCTGCTGAGTGGGGAGCCCATATATATATATATATGCCTAGTTTTCTATTTTGAAAAACTTAAAAGCCAGAGAAAAATTGCAGGAATGGTACAAGCAACACCCAAAGTCCTCTCACCTAGGTGGATGGATTGGTCGCGGTTTTGCCACCTTTGCTTTATCTCTGTACGTTGTTGTATGTATTTCTTACCCCCAGCACCTGTCAGTGTTTTCTGTGAATGAATGAATGGTTGTAATGGCAGGAAGGCCAGTCCTTCCAGGGCAAGGACTCCTGAGCAGGTGAGGCGACAGAGAGGTAGGGGCCATGGCTCTGGGTATGGTGAAGGGGAGGACTCCAGGATGACTCCCAGGGTCTGGCTCGGAACGTGTGAGTGGGGCACACAGAAGGAGGTGAGTGGGGCACACAGAAGGAGGAAAGGCCCGTGCTCAGGGGTGGGAGAGGGGGGAGATGCTGACTTCAGTTTTGACGCATTGTGGTTGAGTAGCCTGCTGGATATCCAAACAGAAATGCCCAGCAGGCAATTGACTAGGGCTCTGGATGGAGCTCAGGGCCAAGGACAGGTCTGGACATGGAAATTTTGAAAACCTAAGAGTGATGTGGGTGGTTGACCATCGTGCTGGCTGGCCTGGGCAGTCCCTGTTCATGCCTGTATTCTAATAGTTTCTCCTTTCACTTGCCCAGTTTAGACAATAATTTATAGGGCCACCCTAAAAAGTTGAGGCCAGTTGCATCCTGTATTCACCTAATCCCTGGCCTGGCTCTGTGGGTGTTTTATTTAATTTATTTTTTTTTAAGATTTTTATTTATTTATTTGCCAGAGAGAGAGAGAGAGCACAAGCGGGGAGAGCTGCAGTCAGAGGGAGGAGCAGACTCCCCGCTGAGCAAGGAGCCCTGATGCAGGGCTCTATCCCAGGACGCTGGGATCATGACCCAAGCCAAAGGCAGACGCTTAACCAACTGAGCCTCCCAGGCATTCCTCTGTAGCTGTTTTATATTGTATGCAGTGAATTACTAGAGGTCCATGTCCTCTGTCCTTGGGTATCCCCCACTGTGCTTCACTTGGTATCCTTCAGGTAGATGGTGCCTAAGAAACATTAGCCTGTCCTGTGGTTGAGAGATCACAGGTCCCCATCTCCTGAAAGGAGAGGGCGTGGGAGAGGTTCTGCGGGCTTTCTTGAGGGAGGCTGGTGGACTGAGCTGCTCCCCTTAGACCAAACCACTATTAGGTATGGAATTTAGGAAATGTCGGAGAGGTGAGGAAACTCTAAGACATTCTCTGTTCTCCCCACTGGCCCACCTGCTCCCTTCCCTCACCCTCTGCTGGGACTGTGACAGCTGGAGTGCTGGTAAGACCTGTCCCTACCAGACTTCCTCAGAGACCCTGTGGCCACCCAGTTCTGAATAAGTCCTTCTGGAGCCCACCCTTCTGAGGAGAGCCACATCTTGGACATATGTTTGGATAAGCCCTGTCCACCTTTACTTTCTGCTGTTCCCTCTATGTGGGCTTTTCAGCCAAACAGCCCTCAAACACATCGGAGCACTTTTGCCTCTGGGACCAGGAATGCCTTTTTCCCATGCCCTCATGCCTCCCACTCTCATGTCTAACTGTTGAAATCTACCTATTCTTTCTTTTTTTTTTTTCTTTTGAGAGAGAGAGAGAGCGTGGAGGGTAGGGGGCATGGGAAGGGCAGAGGGAGAGGGAGAGAGAGAATCCTAGCCTGGGTTCCTGCCATCGGGCACCCAGGCCAATGTGGGGCTCGATCTCATGACCTGAGCCGAAATCAAGAGTCACTTAACTGACGAGGCACCCAGGCATCCCGAAATCTACCTATTCTTTGGAGCTGACTCAAATGTGACCTGGTGCCCCAGGAGACTGTCTTGGATCCCTCCCTGCTGGGCACAACACTCACTTCATCTGGAATATCCAGGGGCACCTACTGTCTTCCTCATTGTTTCATCTGGGCTCTTGTTTAACTCTTTGGAACTCTGGGTGGAGATCCTTTCTTTTGTATTTTTGTAATTTTCCACAATGCCAAACATGGGAATGATTAGTCCATGATGTGTATAGAAAGTGTGTGTAATGAATTGCCAAGGATTTAGTCCCCAGGTAAGAGGCCCCCATTGAGGGTTACGAAGCAGGATGAAAACCCAATTTGCATCCACTCATTCAACAGATATTTATTGACAGCTTGGACCTACGAGACACTGTGTTGCATAAGGGATTTACAGAAATAGTCACTGCCTTCAAGGACCTCATTATTTAGAGGTGAGAGGGAACAAGACTGACCTGTAAGTAAAGAGTTACCAAACAATGCCACACATGCCATAATAGCGCCAAGACTGGCTGCACAGTGGAGTCGGGAAGGGCTTCACCAGGGAAGTGACATTTACACTGGGTTTTGAGGCATGCAGAGGAGTTTTCCAGGCACGGGGGAAAGTGTGCTGCTGGTAGAGGGAACAGAAGAGCAAAGGCACTGAGCCTCAGAAATGATTGTGAAGGGGACTGGAAGAAGTTCAGTGCAAGGGGGGAGGGGACGATGTCAGTCTGTGGGGGGAGGCAGGAAATGCCAGGAAGATCAAGCAGGGGAGAAGGAGGGGAGCCCGACACTGGAGGCACAGGGCAGGTGTTTAAGGAGAGGGGAGTCATGGCGGCTATAGCAGCGAGGAGAATGGAAGAGTGCTTACCCTGGGGCTGCCCTGACCGCTGTGCTTGCGATGGATAGGAGGGCCCTGCAGGGAGCTGCCTGCCTCACACCCCTGAGTTGCCAGCAGCAGCTACAGATCCCAGTTACCTCCTCACCTACTCTCCTGGAGGAGCACTTCTGGGGACAGAGACCTTGGCAGGACTGGTTTCTGGGCTGAAACCCCCTGTGCCCCTGGCAGGAAGATGCACGCACCCTCGGGGGCGGGGGGGGGGTGGGCAGATGGTGAGGCCCACTTCCAGCTAGGCAGCTGTCCTGGGCTGCCAGTGCCCTTTTGAGCATGGAGGAGCCAGCAGGGGCCCGCAGGCCAATATCCGCCCTCCCAGGTGTCCACACTTGGCAGCCCCACCTGTCTCCAGCCAACTGTGTCCTTGCAGATGAAACTGGCAGAAGGAAGGAGCTGGGCTCCTAAATGGATTCTTCAATTTTTTTAAATCACAACTTGGATGTTTCCCGTTCTGTCCAGTTAGACTGTCAGTCCTTTTTGGACTACCTCTTAAAGCTTCCTTTGTGCCCTTGGTCAGCCTGGGGTGCGGGGACTGTCCCCCTCCCCCAGCCCCCAGCACTTACCTAGCCTTCCTGGCCTGCTAGGAGAGCAGGTGGGTCTTTCAGTCTTGTGGGGAACATTTACACAAATGGAAAATGCCAGCATTTAATCTGTAAAGGAGCCCAGGCTGGGAAGTTCCAAAAGCAAATGTTTGAAGGTGCAGTGTGCTTCCTCTGAGCGAGGTCCACGAAGGAAAGCTGGGTCACGTCAGCTCACAAGCTCCCACTTATTCAGCACATTCTGTGGGGAAGACCCCCTGGGAGACTGGGAAGACATCCTGCCCTCCCGGAGCTTCCACAACAAAAAGACAAATTTACAGCCTGTTAAATCCCAAAGTCCACACCAGGCAGGGAGGGTTTGATGGAGGAAGGGCTCACTGTGAATTGGGCTGGGAACCAGGGTGGGGACTGAGACACTTCCAAGGGGGAGACAGGAGGAGTGAGGAGAGCATGTCAGGCTATCGTAATAGTACGACCAAAAGGCTAAAGGAAGAGCTCAGGGACAGGGGGTGGCAGGCCTGGAGGGTGGTGGACAGACTCAGGGAGCCTTGAACACCTGGCCAGGGAGTTGGGCCGTTCTGTATGTAGGAGAGGTGGCACAGGCCTGTGGGCACATCTAGTCCTGGCTCTGCCGCTAATCAACCAGCTTGAGCCTTGGGCAAATTGTTTCTCCCTCTGGGCCCAGCTGACAGGGGTGGGCAGAGGCAGAAGTTCCCAACCAGGATGACAGGGGTGCTCTTGAACAAATACACATGTCTAGTGCTAGTCGTACTGCTGAATATCTCTGGGGCATGGCCCGGACATGTCTCTGTTTCAAAAGATGCTGGACTTCTTGGATGAATTCACTTCTAAGATCCCATTAGCTCTAAAATGAACATGTTTCTGAGGTATGAGAGGATGGTAATGTAGTGAAGGAAAAACTTTTCCTCTACCCTCTTAGGTTCAGGGACTAGATACTGCAAATTAAACTGACAACAGACAGCAACAGGAAGAAGATGTTTATTTACACGTGCGTCACGCATATGTGAAGGAGTTCTCAGCCATGAGTAACTCAAAAGGGTGGTTGGAATTTGGGGCTTATATACTTAATTTACTAGAGTAAATGGAGAGAAGGGGAAAGCTCCTATGGGAAGAGCAAATAAGTTTCTTAGGAGAGCAAATGGGAGATAAAGTTTGTGATGACATTTGTTTATGCAGATGCGAGTGGTCTTTCTTCCTTCAGAGCCATAGAACTTCCCTGGGGAGGTGATTGATGGCTTGTTTGCTCTTGATCTGTCTCCTGGGAGTAGACCGACACCAAAGAGGGAATTTATGGCAGTCCTCATTTCTCAGAAGTTTCTGCTTTTAGTCAGATAAGAGAAGCTCCGAGAAGGCTTTTATCTGCATCTGTTGAATCTCAAAGGTCTTTAGCTTAAAATAATCTTTATACCAACACTGAGGGTCTGAATAGAGCCCCATGGTGAAATGGCTAACATGAAGGAATTCTTGGCCAGCCTGGAGCCGACCTTCACAACCAGTGGAAACCAGTGGCTGAGGATTCATTCTCACTGTGTAGACCATGCATCTGAATTGCTGGGGTTATATGGATATTACAGGGGTAATTTCAGAGCAAAGCTGATGCAGGGGGGTGAAGAGATATTTTGGGGGCTCAACGATCCAGATAATTGCAGTGGTGCTGATGCCCTCCCAGCATGCCCTGGGGTGGTGGGAGCACATTAGTCATGGGTTGGGGTGAGGAGAGGTGGTTGAGGAATAGGGAATAAATAAAAGGAATGAGCAGTCATGTCTCAAGTGGGCCTGCGAGGGCGGGGGGTGGCTGCCAGCATCCCAGGCAGGGAGACATGAGTCACACCCTGAGACGCTGACCTGCCAGCACCCAGCCTCTCTAGAAGGAGGGTGGAGGAGGCAGGCTCTGGAGATTCCAAATGTCAGGCTTTGCCTCTTGCTATAGCCT
This sequence comes from Halichoerus grypus, assembly GCF_964656455.1. Classification (NCBI taxonomy): domain Eukaryota; kingdom Metazoa; phylum Chordata; class Mammalia; order Carnivora; family Phocidae; genus Halichoerus; species Halichoerus grypus. Next base: position 70,891,413 of record NC_135721.1, on the reverse strand, counting down.
TGGGCTTGAGATTTTTGTCATCCTTCATCATCAACCTTCACAAAGCTACATGACAAACTGACCTCTGTTCATAGGTCTTCTGCTGCTCTTTATCCTTAAGCCATCAGAAGCTCTAATCCTGACGTTAGGGGCCACAGCCACGCGGTCACTATCCTGGGCTGTAGTAACCAGGGTACTCTTACCTCTGGGGCTGCCCCTTGGGACTGCTGTCTGTTCTAGACATTGGGGCTGGTTGGTGACATTGGGAGGAAGGAGAGACTTGTCACTGTGTTCTCAGCATCCTGCTCCTCCCCAAGGCCTTCCTCTGTGCGACCCCTGGCCTATCCAGGAGGTCTGGAGTCACTATTTGGTCAGCTCCTAAGCTGATCTTCCAGATCCTCCTGGTACTGAGCGCTGGAGTTAGTGCCCCTTTTTTTTCTCCGCTCTGTGTTCTGTGACCTCCGAGGTCACACCCTCACCCTCACCCCCACCCAGCGGCCCCCCCATCCCTCTCCTAGATCAGTGCCTACACCCTGCTCTGTGCCCTGGCCTCAGGCAGCTCTGGAGTGCGGGCCCCTGGGCTGCAGGCCTTCACCTCGCCAGGCGCAGCCTGGGTGGAAGTTGAAGATGAAAGTCTTTTGCCAACCTTGGCAGAGATGTGCCGAATCTGTCTCAGGTAATTGAAGCCATTTTCTGCCTGTGTGAGGGATTTTTATTCCCAGAGATTCTGCTTGACTGTGTGGGGCAGCCCTATGGGGCTAGCTAAGGGTTCATATTTTTTCCCACAGCTGGATGTTTACAGTGTCTATGATGCACTTGCCTTTTAAAAATGTCATCGTCAAGAATAGCTCCGTTTCATTTTATGCTCAATCTCCCTTTTTATCTTTAAGTGGGAAATGGGGAGACCAGCATGAGGGAAGCAGTTACGAAGCTCGCCTGTGTTCCAAGCAAGGGACATGAGACTGCTTCCCGTCCCCCCTCCCCCGCAAGTGTTTTCCAGAACTAAAGAGCAGAGCTTGTATTCCAGCCTCGGATGGGCCCCTTGACCCTGAACCAGGCAAGGCAGACAGCCCTGGAACAGGAGTGGCTGCTGGGAAATAACTGGGAGACGTCGTCACCTCCGAGCAGAGAAAAAGCTGCAAGGAGACAGGAGGCTTCACCTCCACAGCCTCTGGCTTACACAGCGCCTAGGTAGACAGCCCCTGGGACGGGAAAGAGGAGCCATTTCCCCCAGGGAGGGTCCCTGGGGGAGCTGCCTCCCTCCCAGCGCCGCGATGTGGTAGGTAAGGTGAGCTTCCCGCTGGGGCTGACCATCCGACGCCGCGGTCACAGCCCTGCGAGGTTGTGAAAGCCAAATTCAAATAAATTACAGTGAAGTAAAGTTTAAGCATCAGTTCCTCGGCCGCACTAACCGCATCTCAGGTTCTCCATGGCCACGTGTGGCTGGTGGCTGCCTCAGCAGGCAGCGCAGATACGGAACGTTCCCGCCATTGCGGAAGGCTCTCTTGGAGAGCCCTGCAGGTGTTCAGGAGAGCCTTGACAGAACTCATCGAATCGCCTTTACAGTGACCCGACTATAAACTCGATGCTGCACACATGCCTCTCCCACCCTTGGTGGATGTTCAGAGGCTTCGTTTGTTCTACAGGCCGTCCCAAGCTGCTTTCTCACCCCAGAGAACTGGCTGCGGTGGCCTCCCTTCTAGAAGGAACAGGTAGCATGCCTCTGATAACCAGGCTGGCTCGGCAACCCTCGGACACCCCAACCATCAACTAAGAGCCTGACGTTTACTGCCCAAACGGAGACCTCTGTGTCCAGCTGATGAAGTTTTGGAGTATGGGTGAGGGTTGGTGAGGCGGGTCTGGAGCCGACGACCAAGAAAGAATTCTTGAGGCGTCTTTGGTGCAGAATGGTGGTTTCTGAAAGCCTGGGGACAGGACCCGTGGGCAGGAAGAGCTGCTGCCCCGGGGCTGTGAGCCGTGGCTGATTATGTACTATGGGGTTGGGGGAGGTAAGGAAAAAGGGAGGTTTCAAAAGAACTTTCATGTATCAAAGAAGACTCACAGGATACCAGAGTCCTTGCCATTGCCAAGTTCAGGTTGTTTACCCCTCTAGTAAGGCATTAACATTAAGATAGTAGGGAGCTTCCTGGAGGAACATTACACTCTGCCCTCTTCAATTATCTGTCAATGGGCTGCAGGTTATAAGGACATTTAATTGTATTTACATTTCCTTCTGCCTCAGCCTCCCTCAATTTTATGGAGGGGAGGGTGATGGTAGGGCTTTAGGAAACTGAGTTATGGGTCTCTGGAAGTTAGGCTATTGATTAGAAAGCTTCTTCCTTGTAAATCACTAGGACATTTGTAAACTTAGGGAGACTCCTGTCTTGCAGGACTGTGATCTCTACAAGTTAACCTTTTGTTTTTCCTGTAGGGCAGCCAGGAGTGCCTGAGGAATGTCACATATATCCCATGGGGAGGGGGGTTGTGGGGTGTCAGCTTCTGCTTTGTCCTCAGCTTGCCTTCTGTTCCCTCATCACAGAAGGCCATCCTTCTGTCCCACTGCTACTTAGTAACTGGTTCACACTGGATGACGGGACCCATCAGACACGCTGATGTCTGAGCATATTTCCTTCTTGGCTCCTGAGTGTCACCCCTGCCTTCCCCCAAGCACCATTACCCAAAATAAAAATGTCTGTTAATATCCTAGGTGCCGGCCACGAAGCTCCTGCCTCAGAATTCCTTGGTGGGGAGGGGCTTGTTTATTTATTTTTTTAAAAGACTTTTATTCATTTATTTTAGAATGAATGGAATGAATAGAATCAGAGAGAGCATGAGTGGAGGGAGGGAGAGGGACAAGCAGACTCCGCGCTGAGCACGGAGCCTGATGTGGGGCTTGATCTCACGACACTGAGATCATGACCTGAGCCGAAATCAAGAGTGATGCTTGGGGCGCCTGGGTGGTTCAGTCGGCTCAGGTCATGCATGATCCCAGGATCCTGAGATTGAGTCCCGCATCGGGCTCCCTGCTCAACGGGGAATCTGCTTCTCCCTCTCCCACTGGCCCCTCCCCAGCTCATGCTCTCTCTCTCTCTCTCAAACAAATAAACAAAATCTTAAAAAAAAAGAGTGATGCTTAACCGACCGCTGCCCAAGGTGGGCTTGTTTAAAAGGCAGATTTCTCAGCCAATGGAATCAGAATCTCTGGGGTGGGTCCACTGACTTTGGGAGCCACTGGTTGGCGGGGGAAGTAGCTCAGGAATCACCCCAAGAGTCCCTGAAAACTAGAAGTCAATCCCTTTTGCATTCTGGGGTCTCTGGTATATTGCAGACCAGACCACCCTTAGGGCTGAGAGCCGGATGCTGGTGGGGGGTGAGTGACGGCTGCTTCCCACCCCCTAGGTACACACACTACTTGCCCATAAGGTCTGCTGGACAAAAACAGAACTTCACCTAAGAAAAGCCTGCTCCAGACCTGGCCTTGGGGAGCGGGGATAAGTGCCTGGCCTTCTCTCACTCCCCTGCGGCCTGGACTCCCGCACCCAGCCCCCACGGCCTGCCTCGGAGAGACTGTCTTCCTTTTCTCTAAATTAGGGTTTCACAACCTTTATTAGTCCTTGCTTCCCTTTGGTGAACATAAAACTCTACCTCTGGGATTCTAATGTGCTGTTGTCTCTTTCTTGCCTCCCCTCCCAAATAGTCTGTAGTTTGTGTTACGTTTTCCAAATGTAAAATTATATGCACATAATACTTAACAGAGTATGAAGGTATAGTTCATTACAGGAAAGAAAGTCATCCTCCAGAGCAGAGTTTCTCCAGCCTGAGCCGTGAATCAGAATCCCCTGCAGGGCGTGTGAACCACAGATGGCTGGGCTCCACCCCCAGAGGCTGATTCAGGAGGTCTCGGGTGGGGCCCGAGAATTTGCATTTCTCACACGTTTCCAGGTGGTGCTGTTGCAGCTGGGTGGGGGGATCATACTTGGAGAATCACTGCTCTAGAATGATTATCCTCACATACTCCCTACCTAGAGCCCCCAGGAAGGGCCAAGCCTTTTTTTAAAACGCCCAGATGGGGGCGCCTGGCTGGCTCAGTCTGAGGAGCATGCGACTCTTGATCTAGGGGTCATCAGTTCCAGCCCCAGGTTGGGTGGAGAGATTACTTAAATAGATACAACTTTAAAAACAAATAATAAAATTAAACACCCAGATAATCACATGGGGGAGGGTCCCTTCTCTCTCTAGTCTCCCTCCCTCTTCAGACTGGAGCATCTATAAAGCAAATCAACCCTGTTCTCAATAGCCCTGATGGCCTTACCGGGTGAACCTCCCCATTGTTATTCTGACCCAGTCTATCCCTGCAAAAGATGTTATCCACACTGGCTAGCTGCGAAAGGAGAAAGGAAAGGTGACGAATGAAGAACCCTTTCTTGCCAAAATAATACTGAACACAGGTTTCAAACTCCACGTCTAGGAGGTTGGGAGGGGGGGTTTGTGCATGGTGTGTGTGTGTGTGTGCACGCACGCGCACGTGTGGGCACGTGGGCATGTGTCCACGCCTGCACGTGGGACCACATGTGCTCATATGCATGTTTACTGCTCTCTAGATTTCTGGGCACAATGTGTAGTAACCAAAGCCGAAAACTCCTACGGTGAATCAGAACAGCACGGATGGAGAATGCAGGCCTCCTATCCCAGCCAGGGCTTGGAAGGAAAACAACAGCATAGCTTGCATATTTATCTGGGCCTTGGCGTCTCAGCAATGAAAAAGTTTGTGGAGTAAATGAGCAAAAGATGGAGAACTTTTCTGCTCTGTATTTATAGGTTTTGGCTTTCCCCAAACAATCCATCTTGAGCTATCCCCATAAAGCAGGCAAGCAGCCTCTGACGCTTGCATCTTGTTAGAAGTTTTACACTATTTATTTGATTTTTTATTTTTTGCCCTGGGAAACAATCTAGTTCTCTGCCACTGAGGTTGTCAGGCAGTAACCGAGTGCCTGAGCTCATGCAGGTGTTTCTGGGGCTTTCTCTGAAACCGTCAGCCCTTTTCCACAGATGGGAAAAGCAATGAAAAATCTCTCAGCAACAACCGTTGAGGGGTCCATCTGTCCTCAGCTGTCCCCACGTTGCTGCTTATTTGGTATCTATCATGCTGTTTAGCTAGTCTCACCTGGGCTGCTCAGTCTCACCTGGACAGTTACACTCCGTTACAAGAACTTTGAGAGGAGAAGGACCCGCATGGGGAGGGGAAGGACTTTAAATGATGCCTTATGAGGAAAGACACAGGGGGCGTGGAAGGTGTCATCCAGAGGCGTCTACTTGGGCACACTGCCCCGTCTTCAAATATCCAAACAGCTATTATGTGGAAACATCTTGAACTTGCTTCCTGTGCTTGCAAGGGACGTCCTGACTCCTAAGTCAGGCTATTTGCCGGGGTATCCTCCTCTCCAATCACCTAACGTTAGTGTGGAGCCTTTTCTCCCCCTCCTTCCTCTGTAGGCAAAATCATTGCTTCTCGTGGCTTTAAATATCATCTTTGAGCGGGCAACTCCCAAATATATATCCCTAGCCCAGATCATGTATATCCCTAGCCCAGATCATTACACTAAAATGTATATCCCTAGCCCAGATCATTACACTAAAATACAAACTTGTATGTTCAACTGCCCACTCACATCTCTACTTGATGTCTCCCTGACATCGCCAACGTAATATGTGCAAAAGTGAGCTCTTGATCCCCACCCCCCCCAAACCCAAGTCTTGTCTTCCCACGGCTTTCCCCATCACAGTCAATGGCACCAGCCTCCACCCAGTTGTTAACTCAAGAACCTGGGAGTCAGTTTCGGCACTTCCTTCTCATTCATACCCCACATCCAATCCATCACCAAGCTTTGTTTATTCTCCCTCCAAACTATGCATTGAGCTCCTCTACTTCCCTCCCCTTCAAACCCGCCACCCCCATTCAAGCCTTTCGCAGGCACTAGTCCATGGCTCTCCAGCCGGTCTTTCCTGCCTCTAACCCTGAGTCTAATGTTCAACACACAGCAGCCCACGCAACAGCCAGAGAGGCATCGAGATCTCCCCATCTAATCATGCCGCCCCCTGCTCAGACCCTTCAGTGGTGCCCACTGCAGTTAGAATACAGGCCAGGCTCCTCCGGAGACCTGCAGGACCTCGCTCTCACCTCCCCACTGGTCCCACCCTCCCCATCACTGTGCAGTGGGCCTCTCGTCGCTCTGCAAACTCGCCAAGCTCTGTCCTGATCCCTCTGCCTTGGCTTGCCATCCCCCGGCCCCCCATCCCCAATCCTACTCAGTCTCTGGCTGTTCATCTTATGTGCCACTCTCCCAAAGAAGCCATCTATTTTGGTTATCTGCTCTGCATAACAAACCATCCCCAAACCTAGTTGCTAAAAACAACCACCATTTTATTATTTCTCACAATTCTGCAAGTTACCCAGAGCTTAGCTGGGTAGTTCCTCTGCTGGTCTCGCCTGGGGCTCTCTCAGGTGGTTGCAGCCGGATGGGAGCTGGGGTTGAAATATTCATAATGCCTACACTTGCATGTCTGGCATTTTGGCAGGAACATCCTAGCTGGGACACCGGGATGGTTGGGTCTTTCTGCGTCACCTCAGGGGCTCGCCCTCTCTGCATGGTCTTCCCGAAGGATGGCTGGATGGATTGGGGCCTGGAATGATCCCACTAAACGCCTTGTTAGAATAGCTGTGGATATGTGTAATTGTCAACGTGACTAACTGGTTCCCGGGAGTGATGGTGCGGAATAGTGTAAAAGAACCAGGCTTCGGGGCCCCTGAGTGGCTCAGTCGTTGAGTGTCTGACTTGATTTTGGCTCAGGTTGTGATCTCAGGTTGTAAGATCAAGCCCTGAGTTGGACTCAGCACTGCTCAGATATACCCAGAATCCAAGTGGCTTAGGATTCTCTCTCTCTCAAAAAGAAAGAAAGAAAGAAAGGGAGGGAGGGAGGGAGGAAGGAAGGAAGGAAGGAAGGAAGGAAGGAAGGAAGGAGGGAAGGAGGGAAGGAGGGAAGGAGGGAAGGAGGGAAGGAGGGAAGGAGGGAAGGAGGGAGGGAAGGAGGGAGGGAGGGAGGGAGGAAGGAAGGAAGGACCAGACTTCGAAGTCTAATGTTCAAATCCCACCTCTACCATATGTGATTCTTGCTTACTACTTAAGGCTGTTTGGTTGCTAGCAATAGAAAGGATGTAGGCTAGCTCTAGCACAAAAGAAAATTTGCAGCAAGGATCACACGCAGGACTGACAGCCACAACTCAGCCGGAGCCAGCAGTGGCCCTTGCTCTTGAGTGTTGCCCCTAACCTGCCTTAGCTTTGTCTCGGTGTCTCTCATTCTTGAGTTTCAAGTCATGTCTGCATGTCCCTCAAGACTCTATTTGACTCACTCGGTTCCAGCATTGGATTCCTGGTCAACCAACGGAGGCCAGGGCAGAGTCATGTGGTACAGACAAAGTTGCTGGAGGCCCCTGAGAACGGGGTGCAGGGCCAGAAAAGGAAGTCAGTGTGAGACCCTTGGCGACCTTAAGCTGGGTTCAAGGACGCTAGATCAAGTTACTGGTAAGCCTTTGTTTTCTTCACAAACAAGTTAGGATAATCTACTTCTCAGAGTTATTGTAAGGATGAATCAAAATAATATCTGAAAGTGCCTGACACATAGTGAACACTAAATTTATGGTAAGTGGTATTAATGTTTTTACTACAGCAACTTTAGCACTGCCGAAGAACTGAACAAACACGTTAATAGCTTCAGAACATTATCATAGTCTTCAGGGAAGGTTCTGTGCTCATCTTGTGCTTGGCTTGCTCCCTCCCCCTCGGGAATTAGCTGTTTCTCCAAGGAGCGCTCACTCCCCGGAGGTGGTATGGAAAAGGCTGTTCAGAAGCCAGTTCTGGGCCCTAGATGTGCTCACTGCTATTGGGATTTCACTGTCTCCAGGGGCTGTCAGGGGACAGAGCTAGAGAACGCACACACCTGTCTGGGTCCACATTTGTTCCTGTCTCTCTGTAAATGGAAAACCACGTGCTCACACTGGTACTTCTAATTCCAACCACCACAGGGTTTATTCTTGTATTTTCCTAAATTGTTCATTTCCTAATTTTGATGGCTGTGTTGTAGTTATGAAGAAGAATTTTTATGAAGGAGAATTATTTGAAAGAAATACACACTAAGGTATTTACCCAGTAGGGGGATCATGAAGTCAGCAAATTACTCTCAAATAATTCAAGGAAAAAAAAATGTTCCTTGAACCATACTTGCAATTTTTCTTTAAGTGTGAGATTTTTCAAAAATGCATTAAAAACAAAATCGGGGCGCCTGGGTGGCTCAGTCGTTAAGCATCTGCCTTCGGCTCAGGTCATGATCCCAGGGTTCTGGGATCGAGCCCCGCACCGGGCTCCCTCTTGGCAGGAAGCCTGCTTCTCCCTCTCCCACTCCCCCTGCTTGCGTTCCCTCTCTCGCTGTGTCTCTTTCTGTCAAAAAAATAAATAAAATCTTAATAAATAAATACATAAAAATAAAAATAAAAAAACAAAATCCATCATACATGAATAACCCTGTACATACATCATTTCCTTCATGGGCAGGTATATTCTAAAAGAAGAAATGCTGTGTCCAGGGTGCCTGGGTGGCTCAGTCCATTAAGCTTCTGCCTTCAGCTCAGGTCATGATCCCAGGGTCCCTGCTCAGCAGGGAGTCTGCTTCTCCCTCTCCCTCCGCCCCTCGCCGTTTGTGCTCTCTCCCTCTCTCTCTCTATCAAATAAGTAAATAGAATCTTTAAAAAAAAAGAAAAATGCTGTATCTAAAATTACATTTGTAATTTTAATGAATGTTGCCCATATCGTGCGCCATAGCGCTCTTACCAATTTATATATACTCCCACCCGGAGGCAGTGAGAGGCCCTTACCCTCCTTAATACAGTGTCTTATCAAATTTTAATTTTTAAAAATAATTCAATTGGTGAAAACTGTTCTCTTATATAATTTTCTTTTCTTTTTAAAGATTTTATTTATTTATTTGACAGACACAGCGAGAGAGGGAACACAAGCAGGGGGAGTGGGAGAGGGAGAAGCAGGCTTCGCACGGAGCAGGGAGCCCAATGCGGGGCTCGATCCCAGGACCCTGGGATCATGACCTGAGCTGAAGGCAGACGCTTAACGACTGAGCCACCCAGGCGCCCCATCTTATATAATTTTCATTTGCACTTGTTTTATTGTGCTAAGTCTGAAGCCAGTTGCATTTCCCTTTCCTGAGTGGCCAGCATGCAATTTTTACCCATGTTTTTATTGATTATTGTTCTTTTATTACTGTTGTTATCTTTATGGATTTAGATATGAGGGAAATTAAGGTGAAATGAATAGTAAATATTTTTCTCCATCTGACACTTGTCTTTGGACTTTTTGGAGATTGTTTTGGTCATGCAAATAGTTTTTATTATCATGTAGGCACATTTATCACTCTTTTTTGCTTTATATCAACAAAGGATTGTTTTAAAAACCTTTCCTCGGGGCACCTGGGTGGTTCAGTCAGTTAAGCAACAGATTTTTGACTTCAGCTCAGGTCATGATCTCAGGGTCATGGGATCAAGCCCCATGTTGGACTCCATACTCCGCACAGAGTCTGCTTGAGATTCTCTCTCCCTGTGCCCCTCCCCCACTACACTCTCTTTCTCTCTCCATCTCTAAATAAATAAATAAAATGTTAAAAAAAATACCTTTTCTCTATGATTTCTCCTAGTATATGTTTTAAAATTTTATTTATACACTTAGAAATTGGACACATTTGAAATCTATCCCATCCAACACTTCTTTCCTCAGACGGCAGCCCCATTTACTGAATAATTCCTCTTTCCCCACTGGCCTGAAATGCCGCCTTTACTGAACCCCGAACTCCTCTAAGTACTGGGGTCTCTTCCGGGGACTTCTGCTCGGTCCATGGCTGTGCCACAGGCACCCTCTGGAGACATGATTGGAGAGAACCTTGTCTCCTCTGGTTCTCACCATGTCTCTGGCCGCTCCTTCTCAGCCTCAGCTCAGCTCTCCTGCCCTCCCTCTCCTGTCTCACGGCACCCACCACCTCCTCTATCCTGGTACCTTTCCCTTCTCTCTCTCTCAGGCAGGTCTTACCAGCTTCACTGCAAATGCCTCCTGTGCTTGGATGGCACGTAGTACTCACTTCTCTGGCCCAGACCTCTCTCTCAACTCTAGACTCCTGTCTTCCGAGTCTCCACATAGAGGCTTAATCTGCATTCAGACTTAACATTTCTGAATCCAGGCTCCTGATCTTCCCCAGAACTTGCTTCTCCCACAAAGTTCCCCACCTTCAAAACAGTAGCTCCATTCATTCCAAAGCTCAACTCAAAAATATTCAAGTCTTAACTCCTCTCTTCACATTGGTTCCTGTCAGCTCGGCCCTCAGATATACCCAGAATCCAATCGGCTCCCACCACCTCCATCCCTGCCCCACTGTCTCTTACCTGGGTTATGGCAATAGCTGCTTAACTGGTCTTTCTGTAGCAGCCCTGATTCCACTTCCCTTAGATTTAAAAATCTAAGTTAGTTCAAATCCTCCTCTGCTCAAAACACTCCAGTGACTCTCAAAGTCCCATGAAAGTCCCCAAGGCCTACTTGACCTGCTCCTCCCCTCAGACCTTTATCCCCTTCCACATACCTACTCTCTTGCTGAGCTCCAGCCACACTGGCCCCCCTTCTGTTCCTTGAACATGCCAAGACAACTCCTGCCTCAGGGCCTTAGCACATGCTCTTTCCTCTACTTACAATGCCTTTCCCCCAGCTTTACACATGCCTCTCTCCTTCACCTCCTCAGGTCTCCACTCAAATGCCACCTTCTTGGAAGGTCTTCTCTGAAAACTCTATATCAAATAGAAACCCTATCCTGCACCCCCACCTTCTGTCCTCTTACCCTGTCCTTACCAACCCTAAAATATTATAAACAGTATCAACAGTATTCATGTATTTATTTATTATATACCTATTCTTGCTAGCAGGTAAGTCCCCACGAGGGCAACAGCTTGTCATTTTCTTTTACTGACACTCTTCTGCATCTGAGAATGCCTGGCATATACCAAGTATGTCATAAATACTTGTTGACTAAATAAATGAATGAATGAATCTGTTGCACTCTAGTAGTACAGTGCTTGAATTATTGTTGCTTTATAATAACCTATTTTTCATTTAATCCAAGATGCCATTGATTGTAAAGTCCACTACTATTTTAGGTACCACCAAGAAAGAAATGAAACCAATAACTGCTAGTTAAAGCATAACACAATGCTTAAAATTTAAAATGTATACTTACAATTTTAATGTAAATGTTTCAGGAAGTCCTGAAAGAGCACTTTTAGACTTATGTAGACATAGAAGTTTATCATATATCACACTTGGATGTACATAAGAAAGAAAATCTAAGGACAGTAAATTGGCTAAGGTAATTCTAAAATGTCCTCATATTCCTATTTTGATTCTGAGCACTGACGTCCTTGTTTTCCAACAAATACTATCCTCTGTGTCTTCAAGAGTGTAAGTTTGGTGATACAGCATTTCTTTAAAGAATACCCCACTCTTGATCCAGGATTTTCTTCCAAGTCTCTGACAATCTCAGCCAGTGTTATTTATGTGCATGGACAGGCAATGACTACCACCTCAAGGACACCCTTTAATTTCAGACGTGTTAAATTGTAAAAACGACTACAAAGAGAAAACAGAGTCAGTGACTTATGGTACTTTCTCGTAGGGTGAATTCCCCCTACTTATTGCTCTTTTCTGAATTTTTTTCTAATCTTGCTTATTTTTCCTTTATGAGTAGTTGAATTCAAAAATCTTATTTATACAAATAAATGACAATAAATGACAAATAAATGATAGTATCAGCACAGAAGAGCCAGATCTACGGTTAATGATTTTATGTATCAACCCTGCCTTTTGCATTAGAGTGAAATCAACAAACACCTGGTGGTCCCTCCCTCTCCATGGCCTTGGCAGACATTACTAATCCATCAAGGTTCTGTTTTTCACCCATCTCAGAAGAGGCCTTCAAATCCTTCTCAGCGCAGCGTTGCTGGCGGTGACTAGCAGCTGAGTAGAGTCTGTACATAGGACTGAATCTCCCCCAGCTAACAGTCACCCAGGGGAGGTGGAGGTGAAAGGGCAGTCGAGGTCTGTTATCATTTCTTCAACCATGCTGGATGCACACTCTATCAAACTTAGTGCTCCCCCTCCTTTGGGAAAAATCATCCAGTATCAGTTGAAGGATATTTAAAGACTCCCCCCGGGTGCCTGGGTAGCTGAGTCGATTAAGCGACCAGCCCTTCATTTCAGCTCAGGTCATGATCTCAGGGTCCTGGGATGCAGCCCCACATCCAGTTCCATGCTCAGTGCAGAGTCCACTTGAGATTCTCTTTCTCCCTCTCCCTCTGCCCCTCCCCCCACTCAGGTGCATGCTCTCTCTCTCTCTCTCTCTCAAGATTTTTTATTTAGAGAGAGAGAGCACAAGCAGGGGGAGTGGCAGGCAGAGAGAGAGGGAGAAGCAATGAGCTTCTAGGCTAGCTTAGTTCAGGGCAGTAGCCCCCCCAGTAGACTACCCATGAACGGAGTTGTGTAAGACCTACTTTTGGCAAATTTGAAGGCCAAAACTTTTTTAGTTTTGAAGTGTTCTCTTTTCCCACCCTAAAGTATTCTCCGTAGAGGATCCCTCATTCATACTGAGGAGTAAATGACTGCTAGCCCAGGGTCCAAACACCTTATTCTAATTAGAGTGCCTGAACCACCTGGCCCTCCTGTTACAATGCAGGCTCCAATGGGGTGGGCTTCCGGTCAGGCTGGGTGCTGATGGTTCACAGACTGGAGAAGCTAATTAGCTCACACTGCCATAACAAAATATCACAGGCTGAGTGGCTTGAACAACGGAAATTTCTCACAGCTCTGGAGGCTGGGAAGTCAAAGATCAAGGTACCAGCAAGGTAGGATTCATTTGGAGACCTCTTTTCTTGGCTTCTATGCTGCTGCCATCCCACTGGGGGCTCACATGAGCCCTTCGGGTGAGCACAGGGAGAGATCTCTCCGGTGTCTCTTCTTTTTTATTTTTATTTTATTTTATTTTTTTAAAAGATTTTTGTTTATTTGACAGAGAGAGAGAGAGAGCACAAGTAGGCAGAGAGGCAGGCAGAGGGAGAGGGAGAAGCAGGCTCCCCGCTGAGCGGGGAACCCGACTATGCGGGGCTCGATCCCAGGACCCCGGGATCATGACCCGAGCCGAAGGCAGACGCTTAACGACTGAGCCACCCAGGCGCCCCATTTCCGGTGTCTCTTCTTAAGAGGACAGTAGTCCTATCTGATCAGGGCCCCACCCTTATGAACACATTTAATCTTGCTTCCTTCCTTAGAGGCCCCATCTCCAGATAACCGAGAGAGGGCTTCAGCATATGAATTTTAGGGGGACACATACATTTAGTTCATAGCACTAGGGAACAGAGGGAGAATGTCCTACTCTGTCCTGTTACTGGGGAAAGCAAGTACTCCACGACATCTGCACTGGGACTGACCTCGACACCAGGGATGATCAAGCTGAAGGATTTATCAGTGACTGAGGCCAGCAATATTTGTTGCTGGCAGGAAAAATGCATTGTCTAGTTATGAACCTCGGCATCCTAGAAGTATGGGGCAAAGCCTGTTTTCAGTTCGTTTTAAGAGCACTTCTCTCTGTGGCAATTCTAGCCAATTAAGCCAACTCTGTAGATGCCCAGGCAGAGAGGGCTTTGTGTATGGGCTATATTTAGTGCCCAGGTGGCAGGTGGACATCTGCCACACTGAGCCCAGCACTACCTTGTTCCCCACCCTGGCAGTGTCGAGATGACGCCTGGGGGCTTGTCTGGCAACATGGAGGCTTCCCCTCCCCCCACCCCCGAACCCTGCACTAACCCAGACCCCCCCTCCCCCACAGTGGCTTTGGAAAAACTGCCTCAGGTGGCACAGTGCCTCTTTATGGGCACCTTGCTCTGGGCCTGCTGGCTTTTTAAGGGCCTATAGAAAATATTTGAAACCCGAATTTAAAATATATGGCTCCAAGAGACAAAATATTCTAAATTGAGAGGCGCCTGGCGGGCTCAATTGGAAGAGCTTGCAACTCTTAATCTCAGAGTTGTGAGTTCGAGCCCCAGGTTGGGCATAGAGATTACTTAAAAATCTTTCTTTTTTTTAAATTTTATTTATTTATTTGAGATAGAAGGAGAGAGAGCACACAAGCAGAGGAGGGGGCAGAGGGAGAGGGAGAAACAGACTCCCCACTGAGCAGATCCCAGGACCCAGGGACCATGACCTGAGCCGAAGGCAGCTGCTTAACTGACTGAGCCTCCCAGGCGCCCTGAGATTACTTAAAAAATCTTAAAAAGAGGGGCGCCTGGGTGGCTCAGTCGTTAAGTGTCTGCCTTCGGCTCAGGTCATGATCCCAGTGTCCTGGGATCGAGCCCCACATCAGGCTCCCTGCTCAGCAGGAAGCCTGCTTCTCCCTCTCCCACTCCCCCTGCTTGTGTTCCCTCTCTCGCTGTGTCTCTCTCCATCAAATAAATGAATAAAATCTTAAAAAAAAAAAAAAAACTTAAAAAGAAATTTCTAAATTGAAATCAGTAAATGTTAATATCCAGAAAATGTCAGTGGGCACCTGCAATTGAACTCTACTGTTATATAAATGCCTACTAAATACAAATTATGTTATTATATAATATATTTATATATGACAATAAGGACAGCATGGATGTTTTAGAAAGCTAACGTGGATAAAAGCCCTTTCCAATTTCCTAGAGCAAAGAGAGATATTTAACGTGGGGTATGGGTGTGTTTTAATGTTTGATATGATGTGAGAGGTCCATTCATGTCATCATGCCCAGGCCTGGCCCAGGCATGTTTTCTAATGGCCGTGAAGACCCTGACCCTTGGGCAAGGCCTGATTCTCACTCAACCTGTTGCCAAGGTTGTGAGGACGCTCAGCTTGGCCCCGTGCGGTCCCGACGCGACCCAGGCCTCAACGCTCTGCAGCGGAGCCTCTCAGAGGGCCCTCTGGGAACCCCCTACAACATGTAGAGTGCTTGTTCAGCATGCAGTTTGGGGGCCTCGAGACCTACTGGGTCACATTCCCCGGGAGAGGGCCCCGGGAAGCTGCACTTTCACCAAGCTCCCAGCTGACTCAGATACACAGTCAGGTGTAAGAACCAGAGCTCTGGAGGCTTTGCCTCCTGTTTGGGGGAGGGCTGTCCAGAGTCGGTACGAAGCGGTTCTCGGGGTATGAGCCAGGACCTCGGAGGTGCCGTGGCAGAGCCCTGGGGCCAGGACCAGGACCCAGGCAAGGCATCTAGAGCTGGAAGGGGCAGCAGGTAAGACCAACAGACTGGGGCTTGGGCCCTTTCTGGCTCCTGAATTCTCCCACCTGCCCTGGGCCAGTCTGCAGGGCTCAGGCCCTAACAGGAGCTCCTTGGGGCTAGATTCGATGTCCAGAGCAAGATCAAAGGGACAGATATGGGGGGTGCAAGAGGGCCTATATGCACTCATTGACCCATTTATTTGGTATACATTCCTTCATCTGATATTGATTGAGCACTTATTCTGCACCAGACCCTGGGCCAGGCCCTGGCTATACAGCCATGAATGAAAATGAATATTATTCCCTGCCTTGTGGGGCACACAGATCTGGCACAGCCGCCGGGCAGATGCTAACAGGGCTGCTGGGGCCTGGTGAGAGCTGCTGGGAAGTGGAGGTGGGGTCATGGGCCAGAGGAAGGGGTCCCTTTCACCCCAGGTAGGAAAGGGCCCGGCCCAGGCGGCCTCTGTGGAATGTCGGCTGAAGGTTCTGCACCTGCAACCGATTAACCTGTAAGTCTCAACACCTGCCTCTTTCCCCTGTTCCATCCACCTCCAGTTCCTGTCCATTCTGCTTCCAAAACATCTCTTGCTACTGTCCAATTGTCTTTATTTCCACTGCTTCTATCTCAGCCCAAGCCATTGTCCTCTGCCGCCAAGGATGATGGCAGGAGCCACCCACCAGCCATGTCATTGCAGCCCTATTCTTCATCATCTCCAAAGCATAACCCTCTTAACTTCCTGCCAGGGACATGGATCCCCTGTGTAAAGCCCTTCCAGTGACTTCCCCGTGCATTCAGGATAAAATCAAAACTACCTCTAACATGGCTCATAAGACTCCTGATAATCTGGCCCTGGGCTTCCTCATGGACCTTGTCTCATGCCAGTGTCCTGCTGGCTCGCTCTGCTTCCTGCCAGAGTCTGTCAGGCCAAGGCCCCTCACACACCTGGAATGCCTTTCCTCACTTCCTTTCCCATTGCCCATAAGTGATTGCTACTGATCCTTTTGTCACTTCCAGAAGAAGCCTTCCTTGACCACTCCCCACCCCCAAGGTACATGAGGTCCCTTAGCTTTTACCTTTATTTTATTTTCAAAGCATTTATATGATAATTATATATTGTGATTATTTAACGACTGGAACATAAGCTCTTCCAGGCAGAGACCTGATCTATTTCGTCCTTTTTGGTAGACACGGTGCCCAGCACATTGATACTCAATAAATATTTGTTGAACAAATAAGCAAGGAAGGACATGGTGTGCATGTTCTAAAGTGTCCATCTTTGTGACAGGAGTCATGGGAAATGCGAGGAAAAGGAACAAAATCATAGTCCCTGAATTTTAACAGATTTAAGAAAGTATTTCTCGATCAAGACATTGTATTAGTTGTCTACTACTAAATAAAAAATTACCCCCAAATTTAGCAGCTTAAGACAAACATTTATAATCTCACACTATTTTAGTAGGTCAGGTATTTGGAAGGCATTTAGCTGGGGGCGGTCTGCCTCTGGGCCTCTCATGAGGACAAGACTGTAGTCATCTGAAGGCTTGACTGGGGCAAGAAGATTCATTTCCAAGATGGCTCACTCACATGCCTGCCATTCGTACTGGTTGTTGCGTAGTAGCCCCAGTTTTTCACCACGTGGACCTTTTTATAGGGCCACGTAAGTGTCCTTCTGACCCTGATGTGGTGGTTAAATTCCTCCAGAGCAGGTGATTCAAAAGAGCACAACCTAGAAGTCAAAATGTCTTTTATGAGCCTTGGGATTCATGCTACATCATTTCTGCCACCTCCTATTGGTTGTACAGGTCAGCTCCACTTACTGAGGAAGACTACACAGGGGCACGAACACCAGGTGAGGATCTTGGGGGACTATCGTGAAGGCTGGATACCAAGTGCTGAAGTGTAGCACCCTGCGTGTAAGCATGAATTCAAGGAAAGGGACAATATCTGGTCTGATGAAAGAGGTTGATTCACTTTGTATCCTGAAGAATGACTAGCTACTGGAGAATTGTCCATAAGTGGAGGGAAGGCAGGCAGGTAGGAGCATAAGCAAAGGCACTGGGGCAGGAAATGGACATCATGAATTTATTAATCAGAGAGGAGCATGGTGTGGCTGGAACAGAGAATGTTTGTAGTTTCAGGTAGATGTACTAAGACAATGTAGTTAGGTGCTAACTAATCGAAGAGGACCTTGGAAGCCAGGCAGTGGCATTCTGTTCTGATGGGTGGTCAATGAGGAGCAATGGTGAGTGTTATGGAGTCTGCCCCGGATGAAAGCAGAGCTTTAGGAAGCATAATCTAGGGGCAGCATGTAGGGTGACTTAGTCTGGGGAGAGACTGAAGGCAGAGCCATGAGCCTTGGCCTGGCGAGAACCTGAAATAAGATCTTGATGATAGGCATGGAAAGGTGGCAGAGTTTTAAGGGTTATTATAGAGGAAAGGGAAATGGAGGATGAGGTGGAGAGATGGGTCTGCACCTCACTTTCTCCATGCACAGAAGAGGGGGGCAGTTAGTGCCTGCTCCACCCATCCCCCAGCACTGGGTTGAGCACCATGGGATTCGGTGGCTATAAAATGACTTTGACGGGAGAGAAGGTGTAGACACTGAAGGGATCACTGTTGTAGGAACAACTCACTTGGTGAGCAGTGTTTATTTTAGGACAGAGGGAGGTAAGGTTGGGAAAAGAATAGAGGATATTTGGGGACATGCCTGCCCACCTCCTCCTCCCTCTACCCCATTCATCCATTATGGATCTAAAATCTAGCACCTCTCTTTGCGCCCCACAGTTAGCCAGCTGCAATCTGGGCACTTGACTCCATGCGTCCTGGGGGGCCTGAAATCCCCTCCTTCCCCTCTGTTGACTGCAGGAACACAGCAGTCGGGAGACTGCTGGGGGAGCACCGGCCCTGGCCAGCTACTGGTTTGGGCTGAGCAGCCTGAGAGACTGGATCTTGCGGAGCCTGAAGTTGTGCCCACAGAGGCCGAGAGGCTGACCCAGCCCATACACTTTGACCTGCAGGGTCTTAACCTCCACATGTCATCTCTCCTGGTCCACTTAGTTCCTTGCCCCAAATTAATTTGCAGAGAAGACAGAGAGCAGTTTTGTTCTCATTATTGCTAATAACAATGAGATTCTGTATTTGAATTCTTCTTATCATTTCCAAGTACTTGGACAAACATCACCACAAAGGGGCACATAATGTACAACAGCACTGTTGTGTATTGAGTCCTGGCTTCACAGCTTTCCAACTGGTTAGTTCTGTCCTGTAGGCCTCGGTCTCCCCATCTATGAAATGGGCTAGTGATAGAACTACCCTTGTCAAACATCGGCAAAGACTGAATGAGCCTCAGAGAGGTGTCTGGCAGGTCATGGCAATAGGGCAGAGCTCCCACTCTCAAAATGCCTGCAGGCTGGTTGGAAAGACATGTGAAAAGAAAAAAGTCTGCTTTTTTTGGGCTGCCTGGGCTTTTGTTAATAAATTTCCAGCGGGACGTTTCCGCCACTTGCCTTTTTTTAGAGACACGAAGAGAGGAGAGTTGAAAACATTTCCTATGTTGAAATGAAAGGCACTATTTAATCTTGCCACCATCTGCCTTCGCTCCAGGCTGGGAGCCCGCAGGCCCAGCTCCCTGTTTCCTAGCGACAGGACAGGCACACCTTCCCCATTAGAGAAAAACACCCACTGTGGGGGATGCTCCTGCCCCAGGGAACTGTGAACCAGCCGTCCCAGAGCAGAAGGGGACCCAGCCTTCCTGGACATGGGTCTTCAAACAGGCCACGCTGCAGCTGGGCCAGCACTTAGCTTGCAAAGTCCTTGAGGGTGACCCTCTGTGCCCCGAGCCCCCTCCTCTTCCCCAACAAAGCTCAAAGGCTGTCTCCATTTCCTAGGGCTGCCTTAACAAAATACCACAAACTGAGCGGCTTCCAACAACAGAAATTTATATTCTCATAATTCTGGAGGTCAGAAGTAAAATCAAGGCGTTGGCAGGGTTGGTCCCTCCCAGTGGCTCTGAGGGAGACCAGCTCCATGCTTGTCCCCTAGGTTCTAGTGGCTTCAGCAATCCCTGACATGCCTTGGTTTGTGGATGCCTCACTCTCTGCCCGCATCCTCCTGTGGCTTTCTCCATCTCTTGACCTCTTCCCTTATCGGGGCACCTGTCACTGGATTTAGGGCCCACCCTAATCCAGAATGATCACCTCCTGAGATCCTTACCTTAATTATATATACTTTTAGAGACCATTTTTCAAAATCCTCTTCTGAGGTTCCTGGCAGACAAATCTTTTTTGCGGGGGGGGCATTACTCAGCCTACTGTCGAGGCTATCATGTCACCTGGGCGCCTCCTGTCTGGGTGAGAAGGTTTGGTAAACTGCTGTTAGGGACAGTATTTGGGATGCCCCTTGATCCACAGCCACAAGATGTATATTTTGGAAGTGAGCTTGGAACAGGGCAACACCATAACCCAAGAGGACGTAGCCCTCATGGTGGGGTACCAGGTGTGGCCATCCTGCAGGGAGACCCTTTCCGACAAGGCATCTTCCTGGTGATGCTGTGCCCTGAGAAGCAGCGGCCAAGCCTGGGCAGCTGGGCAAACAGGAGAGTCACGCCTGCACCGCCTCCTACACCCTACAGGGCTGTTGGGGCCCTTCCTCCTACCCCAGCCGGGGAGATCGGCAGACTGCCCCCCCCCGGTGGTCCTGGCCCATCCTCCAAGGGGCTCCCCAGGTTCTGGGAATGACCCACCCTCTTTTCCCTCCCTCTCACAAACAAGACCACCACCTCCGGATTTGGGAGGGTCTCCAGTTCCCGAAATATCCCCCTCACTGATGGCTGAAACCCCATCATTTGAAATCCATTTCAGTCCTTATTTTTATTTTTTTAAAACGTCCTATGCGACCACAAAACTATGACATGAATTAATTTTTTTTAATTTTTATTATTTTTTAGATTTTTAAAAATTTGTTTGAGAGACAGAGAACACAAGCAGTGGGGAGGGGCTGAGGCAGAGGGAGAAGCAGACTCCCCGCTGAGCAGAGAGCCTGTTGTGGGACTTGATCCCGGGACCCTGAGATCATGACCTGAGCCAAAGGCAGACACTTAACTGACTGAGCCACCCAGGCGACCTATTTTTCTTTTTAGATTGTATTCACTTATTTGAGAGAGAGAGAGAGAGAGAGAGAGAGAAAATAAGTAGGCGGGGAGGGGCAGAGGTAGAGGGAGAAGCAGGCTCCCCGCTGAGCAGGGAGCCCAACATGGGGCTCAGTCCCAGGACTCTGGGATCACCACCTGAGCCGAAGGCAGATGCTTCACCAACTGAGCCACCCAGGTGCTCCGAATTTATTTATTTTTAATAGGTAATACATTGTCATAGTTCCAGATTCAAAAGGAACAAAAGGACATCCTGTGAAAATTCTCCCTCCCACTCCTGTCTCCACCCAATCCACCTCTCTAGAAGCCACTGATGTTTCAGTCTGAAGTATGCTCCGGAGATACATATATAGTCCTAGATCTGCGTTTTCCCTCTTCTGCACAAATGGTAGCTACTATACCTAGTTTTGCAGCTTGGTGTTTTCACCTCACAATATATTTTGGGGCTCCTTCCACCTCCATCATAGAGAGCCTGCTCATGTATTTTTTCAGTGGCGGAAGTACCCACAGTGTGCAAGCCCCGTGGCATGTTCCCCATGCCCTGTTGATGGACCCATGGGCTGTTGGCTAGGTTTCCTACTCCTGGAAACAAGGCCACAGTGAATAACCTTAGTGTGCATCATGTCGCGTGTGAGTGGAAATAAACCTCTAGAGTAAGTTGCGAGAAGTGGCCTGGCCGGGTTCCCCCTCCTCCTGTCGTATGTACACCTTCTGGAGGGCGCTCAGGCCCTGGACTGAATAGCACAGCCTCCGAGGGCCTGGCTGGTTTATTTGAAGATGGTGAGCACTCTGCAGGTGGAAATGTGAAACCCGTCTTGATGGGGTTATTTAGGGATGCTGCGGAGTCACTCAAATGCAATTCAAGACCATATAACTGTTTTTTAAGATTGTATTTGTCAGAGAGAGAGAGAGAGAGAGAGCACAAACAGTGGGAGAAGCAGACTCCCCATGAGCAAGGAGCCCGTTGTGGGGCTGGATCTCAGGACCCCAGGATCATGACCTGAGCTAGAGGCAGACCCCTAACTGAGCCACCCAGGCCTTCCCAAGACCATAGGATTTTTATGTTGCTGTTAAACCTGGCTCAAGCGTTGCCCCCATGCACACACAGCCTGTGTCAGGATCCGTCAGGGTGGGCTGGGGCTGGGGGCTGCAGGCCTGGCTCCTAGCTCTGGCTCTGCTCTGGGTGACCTTGGCAAGCCACTCACCTTCTCTGGGACAGTGGGTACTGGAATCCTTGTCATTCCCTCTTTTCCAGACTTGCAGAAGGGTAGGAAAATGTGTTCCACAGCCCCCTACAAGTCATGCCCCAACAGCAATCACACCCTACTTATTAATAATTACAGTGGCCATGAAACAGAGTAAAACCCCATTTCACTCTCTGGCTGGTGTATTTATTTCCAATTTTTTATGTCCTTGGCTCTGTGAAAGAAAAATAAGTTTGAGGAACATATTTCATTCTGGGCTTACCTGGCCTGCCAGGGCAGCCGGAGCGGGCTGCAGGCAGATCTGTGGGGTCTGGCCCTGAAGACCCTGAGGGGCGGGGGAGTTTGCTGTGGGAGCCTCCTGGGCCGGGTTAGGGGTAGGGCATCTGTTAGGATTTTCTACCTGGAGGCCTTGAATATGGACAACTAACATTTTCCTGGTGCTTTCTCAGTTAATCTGTGATTCAGTCAGATTCATAGTAATAACAGATGTAAGCAGAGAAAGAAACTAGTGAAAATTTCTTTTGGGTTGGGGGGGTGCTCAGAAACGTGCCTTAAATTTGAAGCAGGGAGCTCAGAGATCAGGTGAGAACCAGTAGAAGACAAAGTAGCCAGGAGCTCAAATCACTCCCCGGGAATGAGGAGGTGAGGACCCCACAGCTTCAGACACTAAATATCACCACAGGGAGCATCACCACTGCCCAGGCTGAACCCAGGACACCAGAGGCTGAGGTGACCAGTTACTACAAATTGTCATCCTTCAGCCACCGTGGTAGGCCCAATGGGATGGCCTCTGTGTCTGCTCTCGTAAGTCACTTACTTGAGATTAAATGTCCCTTCTGGCCCCAATGCCCAGTGTGTGGAACCTGGGTCACTGTCCATACCCCAGCCACAAGAGAGGTGGAAGAAAGTGGGTGGCCTTTTCAGCTTCTAGAATGGGAAGCCAGCCTGCTCCTATAAAGACTTAGGGAATGGGCCCCCCCACCCTAAGGAGGGGGTGTCAGATGTAGGGTGGCCGAAAGGCAGCTATCATGACTCTTTGCACACCAGTCTCGGGATCTGGGTTACCATAAGGATATCCTCCTTGTCGAGGGGTGCTGGGGTGGTGTCCTTCCCCGAATCAGGGCTCCTGGGATCTTCATATGGAGATCTCCGTGCAGAGCCGTCTGACATTGTAGCTTACCGCTCACGATCAGCACACCGTTAGGGGACTATTGGCTGATGCCCCGTCTTTCCCATCCTTTCCAACGGCGGTAATGGTAGGCCTGGAGCACACCCCCACATCCATTTGAAACCCACACCCCTTAAGCTGCCACAATAGCTCCTTTTAACCATGAAAATAATGCTGTTTATCCTTTGGAAGATATTTGCTGGGAAGCAAAGACCTTCGGTAGAAAAACAGGCTGTTAGACACAGAGCTGTAGCCTGGGGCTCTCTGCCAGGCTGGCTGCCTGCGGCTTGACGGGTGAGAGGGGCTGGACGACTGGGGGTCACTGTGCAGCTCGGCGGCACCCCACGGGGCGTCCGCTCAGTGGGGACAATGAGTGCGCGTGCCCCAGCTCCGTTGCACAGAGGTGCCCGGCCGTGGCTGCACAGCGTAGGCCTCAGTAACAGGTGGTGGCAGGGGGGACTTTGTCCAACCTGTGCGTGTTACAGCTACGGACACCCAGGTGCGGAGAGAGGGCCAGTGAGGTGCCCAGGGTGACTCCACAGGTTAGGGGCAGAGTGGGGATTAGGGCGTGGTCCTGCCCCCTGCCACCGCCCCCAACAGGATGCTGACTCAGGTGATGGGAATGGGAATATGAAGCACCCGGGGACGTGCTGGAATGCAGACCTTGATGCAGCCGGTGGGGGCCGGCTGAGAGTCTGTGTTTCTAACCAGCACCTGGGGGCTGGCCTTCCAGGAGCCAGGCTTTGGAGCCGAGGTTTGCACCCTAGTGGGGCAGTAGAATTACTTGGGGAGCTTTCATAAATCACTGATGCTTGGGACGAGAGCCTCATGGAACTGGAGGCGGTCAGTGAGCCTCACGGACGCCTGGGTTGAGGAGAGCCGCAGTAGAGGCCACTAGTGAGAAGGGGTTTCAGGAGCGCCAGCAAGCCTCCACTCTTCCAGCTGCTACTCCTAAAACCCCTCAGGCCACGGCGAGGTTTAAAGAAGCCGGCCCCTCCCGGAGAGGTGCAGCGCCTCTGAAGTGGGGCTCCTTACAGCAGAGGTGCTGGGCGCCAGGAGCTTTGGGAGGAAGGAGCCATGAAGGAGGGAAGGTGTGTAGAGGGGAGGCTGGAGCCAGGAGGCACTTTTTTTTTTTTTAAGATTTTATTTATTATTTGTTTGAGAGAGAGAACGCACAAGCAGGGGGAGCGGCGGGCAGAGGGAGAGGGAGAAGCAGGCTCTCCGCTGAGTGAGGAGCCTGATGTGGGACTCGATCCCAGGACCCTGGGATCATGACCTGAGCCAAGGTGAACCTCCCCGCCCAGCACACCTGAGGCAGACTGTAATTTTCCAGAGGGATGTCATTCATTTCAGGGGGGAGGTCTGTCAGACAGAACCAAGGAAGCAGACAGAACGCGGAGGAAAAGGGGTGGCTTTGTGACTACTGCCGTGGATGGGCTCCCGTGGGGAACACCAGCTCCGCCTCGGGCTCCAGAGGAGCACATTCCGTGCCCTCTTAGAGAATGGTGAGGCCCGGGAGCAAACGAAGGGTCTGCAGATTCCTGTTAGCTTTATTTAATCCAGTTATTTCCAAGTGCATTGGACCATGGAACTCTTTTATTGCAGGACGACCATAATGTTCTGGAGGGCTCACTATGGGAATGAGACCCCCTTTCTTGGAAACTCCAGGACAGGACTGATGCCCGAGTGCCTCAGATCTGGAGGTTCAGGGCCAGCTGGAGGCCGAGGTGTGACTCCACACCTCCAGCCTTCCTGCAGTCTAGAGAGCCCTTCTAGAGCCTTCCTTGCCAAGAGCCTTCAGAGGGAGCCTGGTCCAAACAATACCTTGGTTTTGGACTTCTGGCTTTCAGACCTGTGAGACAATAGATTAATGTTTTAAGCCTCCAAGTTTGTAGTGATTTGTTACAACAGCCATAAGAAATTAATACAATCAATTATTTGGTCGCCTTGAAGATGTTTCCTGGCTCACCTCCGACCTGGGTTCCAGCCTCACGGACAACGGCGTCCCCCTCAACTTGTGATGTGCTCTGCCCTCAAGGGCCTGAATCTTGCAGCTCTCTAGGGCCCCCTTGGGTGGGGGGTCTCCCAACAGAATCTCCTCACTAAGTCCCCTCCTCAGCTGGGGGCTAGTAGCTGGAGACAGGTTCCAGGCTAGGAACCTTTCCTTCTTGGTACCTGGGTCCCTCAAATCCAAGCTGGGGGTGACGTCCATGAAGGGCATTGCTGGCCGAAAGCACAAATCTCAGGGAAAAAGGGCCCTTATGACTGTGGGCATTGCAATGGCTCCTACCTGCTGTGGGAAAGCCAAAGAAACTGCAAGCCTAGCCTGGAAATGGGTCTCCACAAGCCATGGGGCCCGGGTTTCCTCCTTCCACCTGCTGCTGGAGTCCCAAAGGCTGGGATACCCCAGGGTTTGGCCCCCAGGCCTCCCAGAGGGGCTAGGGAAGCCAGGGCTGGGTGGGCCTCAGTCAAAGTCATCTGAAGGGGAGCTGTGTCCCTCCCCCAGTTTTGGGGGAATGGGAAGAGGGAGGGAGGGCCAGGAAGAGGCTCAGGAGGAATCATAACCCCCAGGAGGTGAGACACCTGCTTTTATGGGCTGTGTGACTACTAATGAATTGAACTTTTTTGTGTCTCAGTTTCCCCTATAAAATAAGAGCTTTGCTTTTTATCCTAAGTTCTCTTCTGTCACCAAAAGTCTGTAAGACCAAATGGGGTACCAGGCTTTGGGGGTGGGGCGGGATTCAAAGGTAAAGGGAACACAAGACCTGCCCTGGAAGTGAGTGCAGTCTGGTGGGGAAAGCTAGACACTGGCCAGTAACAGAAGTGCCTCCCAGAAGACAGTGGGAACAGGGACCCTCTTCCAGGATGGGCTGCATATCAGGATCAGCAGCCCGAACCCCAGATGAATCACCAGGGACCCTGGAGTAGAACCCTGGGGGTCCCAATGTCAAGCCATGACAGAGCACCCTACGGGAGGGGGGTGCTAGAGAGCAAGGCGGGGAGACCTCCTGGATGGAAGTGGGAAACAGCGGGAACCTAAAAGAAGACAGACTTAGATTCATATCCAGCCTAGGTTTCTGGACTTTTGTGGTGTAAATTGGTGTAAAGAGTGAAGGGGAAATTGGTATTTAAGGGTGGCTGAATTGATTTGTATTGAAAAAGGCAGGAAGTGAGCAGAGGGAGCCCTGCAATTTGGGTTTTGAGAATGTGTGAAGGAGGGGAACAATTTTGGGGTAACTGAGCCATGGTAGAAATAGCCATCAATGTGTCCTCTATGCTACGGTTATAAGCTGCCTTTTGTGTCTTATCAGATGACTGTAGTAAAAATGTACATTGCTTTTCAGTTACTTTTGGATACCAGGCTGATGATTCTTTGGATGCTGAGACTGACTTTCCAGGTAAGTGAAACCAGCTGCTCCTAGCGGGTACAGGTGGGTGAGGCCTGCCTACGAGGGAGAAATGCAGAGCAAGACTCCATGTATCTTGTGGCCTGAGTCAAGGTCAAACACAGACCTTCTCCCTTTTTCCCCTGCCAACTTCCCAGCTCTTTGTCTCGTGATCGGTTAAGATTAGAACTGTTGGTCCCCCTGAACATTACCTGTTCAGCTGAGACTTCCCCAGATCGCAACACAATTCCAACTGCAAGTCCCCCTCCCTGTACCTTGTGCCCTCTTCCCTGGAAAAGCCCAAGTCAAACCCCTGAGGTGGTCTAGTCTCATCAGGGCACTCACTTTTCTTCCAGTAGCCTGAATAAAATGAATGTCCTTACTTGTTCGGTTTTTGTCTCTGACACCTGTGATATGCTTTCTCCAACTGCATATCATTTTATCTTCACGACACTCCTAGGAGGTGGATGAGGAAGATATTCTTTATTCCTCCTTTATACTTTATACTTGGGGAATGAGACTGTGCGATGATAAAAGCGACGATGGTAAAAGCAACTTTCATGAGGTCCCAGAGGGGTGAGAAGACCAGAGGCTAGAACCTGGGTTTCCTGAATCCTGTTGCTTGTAAGTCTGGCCTGTCTTTAGCTCTGCAAACAGCCCCAGCCCCAGTCAGGCTGGTTCAGACCAGCAGCCTCTGGTCCTGCAGTCAGGCTCCTCTCCCCATCTGCCATCAGCCTGGGGCAGGACTGTGTGTAAGGATCCTAGACCCCAGAGCTGCTGCTGCCTTTTTTTTTTTTTTTTTTTAAGATTTTATTTGTTTATTGACAGAGAGAGAGAGGGAACACAAGCAGGGGGAGTGGGAGAGGGAGAAGCAGGCTTCCCGCGGAGCAGGGAGCCCGATGCGGGGCTCGATCCCAGGACCCTGGGATCATGACCTGAGCCGAAGGCAGACGCTTAACGACTGAGCCACCCAGGTGCCCCGACCCCCGAGCTTCTGAAAGGGCTCCCAGGAGATGATGTGGTCTGAGCTCTATTTTTCAGAAGTAGCAACAGACTCATGAGGTTTAGTGACTTGTTCAAGATCACATGGCAAAATTGGTCGCCTCTAGAGCAGGGCTGAGCAGTGGGAGTGGGGAGGACACCTCAGGGAGAGGTGTGACCCTGACCTTGCAAGTTACAGTCTGGCCCCTGGATGAGCAGCTGGGATGGGACCTCCTTTGGACTGTGCCCAACCCATTCCTCCCAATGGGTTCTCAGGGTTTGAAGAGGCTCAGACAAGCTGCCTGGCGTCTTCCAGCCCCACAACTGCAAAGTGGGGTCTACATGTACACACTGACCCCAAAACTAGTTGTTGGGATGTTTGAGGGCAAGAAATGCGTTTGAGGTTGTTTCTAGGAAGGGTGTCTGCAGTAGGCTGATTAATGGCCCCCAAAGATATCCTAATTCCTGGAACCTGTGAATCTATTACTTTATATGGGAAAAGGGACTTGGCAGATGATCTTATGGTGGGGATGATCCCAGATTACCCAAGTGCACCCTAACTGTAATGCCAAGTATCCTTGTAAGATGGAGGCAGAAGGAGATGTGACGATAGGAGAGGAGAAGTGAGGACAGAAGTAAGAGGTCAGCTGATGTGAGAAAGGGAGCACAAGAGCTTCCAGAAGCTGGAAGAGGCAGGAAACAGACTCTCCCCCAGAGCCTCCAAAGGGAACCTTGATTTTGGCCCCTGAAGAGTCATTTTGGACTTCGGGCCTCTAGGCTGCTGGTCATTTATTACAGCAGCCCTAGGAAGCTAATGTGGGATCTTTCTAGGGGTGCTCATACCACACAGCATGAGTAGTCACCTGCTTTGCCTGTGGGTAAGGCCAGCTCTGAAAAGCTGGGGAGGAGAGGGTGCTTCTGGCTTCCTAAACCAAGCCAGCCCTGGGGGTGCAGGGGAGGCCCGGAGCCAAAGCAAAGCAGCCTTTCTCCCAGTCCCTGGGTGTCTTCTGGACTCCTGTCTGTCCCTGCGGGTGGGGGGGGGGGTGTGAGAGAAGACTTCATGTTCCCTCCTTCTCCCTGTCTCCTGCAACCCCCCCCCCAAGGTGTTCTTCCCCAGCCTTTCCCTGGGTCTCTGTCAGTGAGCTCCCCCTTTCTCCTCCAGCAGTCAACCACTCATGACCCCAGTACCAGTCTCCTCCTCCTTGGGTCTGTAGTAGACTGAAAAAATAGTACGGGTCATCTTCATAGCAGCCCCAGAATCCTGCTCAGGGAGGGAACTGTCTTTCGCTGTCTATGGGCCATTTGGCTGTGAGAAGATAGGCCCTGGGCAGGACCTGGAGGGCTGCAACTCAAGGAAGTGAGGGCAGACTTACTTTCCCAAGACAAGCCATTTGCTCACCAAAAGGGAGGGACAGAGACCCAGTGACATGGCAGGAGCCAAGTTGGTAGATGCACAATTGGGACTTTTTTTTTTTTAAGATTTTTATTTACTTGACAGAGAGAGAGAGAGAGCACAAGCAGGGGGAGTGGCAGAGGGAGAGGGAGAAGCAGACTCCTGGCTGAGCAGGGAGCCCGATGAGGGGCTGGATCTCAGGACCTGGAGATCATGACCTGAGCCGAAGGCAGACGCTTAACGACTGAGCCACCCAGGTGCTCCCACAATTGGGATTTTTTGTTTAAAAGGTTGGGCTGTCTAAATTTTAAAGTGTGTGTTTGTATACATTTCCTCCACCTCTTTCAGTACGTCAGTGACTTTTGCTAGGACCGAAACAGTCTTTTTAATTTCATTTTTGTCTTCATTTGGTTTAAAATAAGCCAAGGAGAGTGGCGGCGCTCTGCGGTTGGCAGAGGGTGGGCCGCCGTTTGGGGTGGGGAGATGGCCTGCAGCCTGGACTGCGGCTCAGCGGGCTTGGAGCACTTGGCCCTTCACCTCACTTAAACCTGCCACGGAAAAGCCATAGTGGGGCAGTCGTGGAAGGGGTAAAAATAGATTTTATTTGGGACTATCACAATAGGGGAAAAGGGACTCAGGAGACGACACCCAGAGGAGAGGGAGGACAAGGAATTTGATCTGATCGGATACTGGGGGTGAGGAGATATCGAGGGGAGGGGTTCTGGTTAAACTGAATTAGTAGGGGTCTTGCTAAAAATGGATTTTACAAGGAAGTGCACAGGTGGGCCCACAAGAAGATTCAGGAGTCTGACTAAAGTTTGGTCAAGCCAAGAATCTTCCTCAAGCCTCGCGATAATCCAATGAGGTGTATGCCATTATCCTCATTTTGCAGACGAGGAAACCAAGGCACAGAGATGTTATATCCCTTGCCCAAGATCACACAGCTCATGCATTAGCACTCCAACCCAGGCCATCTGAATCCAGAGCCACTCTTTCTTTTCTTTTTTTGTTTCTTTAAATTCAACTAATTAACATATAGTGTATTATTAGTTTCAGAGGTAGAGTTCAGTGATTCATCAGTCTTATATAACACCCAGTGCTTAAGTGCTCATTACATCACGTGCCCTCCTTAATGTCCATCACCCAGTCACCCCATCCCCCACCCCCCTCCCCTCCAGCAACCTTCAGTTTGTTTCCTATGATTAAGAGTCTCTTGTTGTTTGTCTCCCTCTCTGGTTTCATCTTGTTTTATTTTTCCCTCTCTTCCCCTCTGCTCCTCTGTTTTGTTTCTCTTTCTTTCTTTTTTTTTAAGATTTTATTTATTTATTTGACAGAGAGAGACACGGCGAGAGAGGGAACACAAGCAGGGGGAGTGGGAGAGGGAGAAGCAGGCTTCCCGCCAAGCAGGGAGCCCGATGTAGGGCTTGATCCCAGGACCCCGGGACCATGACCCAAGCCAAAGGCAGACGCTTAATGACTGAGCCACCCAGGCGCTCCCTCTGTTTTGTTTCTTAAAGTCCATATATGAGTGAAATCATATGATAATTGTCTTTCTGTGATTGATTTATTTCGCTTAGCATGATACCTTCTAGTTCCATCCACGTCGTTGCAAACAGCAAGATTTCATTTTTCTGATGGCTGAGTAACATTCCATTGTATATATATACCACATCTTTTTTTTTTAAATATTTTATTTATTTATTTGACAGAGACACAGTGAGAGAGGGAACACAAGCAGGGGGAGTGGGAGAGGGAGAAACAGACTCCCCGCTGAGCAGGGAGCCTGATGCGGGGCTCGATCCCAGGACCCCGGGATCATGACCTGAGCCAAAGGCAGACGCTTAAGGACTGAGCCACCCAGGAGCCCCTATACCACATCTTTATCCATTCCTCTGTCGATGGACATCTAGGCTCTTTCCATGGTTTGGCTATTGTGGACATTGCTGCTATAAACATTGGGGTGCAGCTGCCCCTTTGGATCCCTACATTTGTATCTTTGGGGTAAATACCCAGGAGTGCAATTGCTGGGTCACAGGGTAGCTCTATTTTCAACTATTTGAGGAACTTCTGTACTGTTTTCCAGAGTGGCTGCACCAGCTTGCATTCCCACCAACAGTGTGAGAGCAGAGCCTCTCTTTCTAATGCCTGGGCCAGACTGCATCCTAATCCCCCCTACCAAGTGAGGTTGCAAACTCTGCCCCCCCCCAATGCAGAAAACGCTAGGCAGGGCCAGCTGTGGAGTGGGGTTTCAAAGCCATCTTGAGGTGCCTCAGGGGACTGGATTATCCCAGTTCACACTTGGGCTGTATTTGTCCTGTGCCCTCTCCCCAAGCAGACTGGGGTTCCTGGAGGGTGGAGTGGCACAGAGCGACTTTGCTAGATCAGTGTTACATCCGGCATTTGTAGAGGGCTCTATACTTTCTCTGTCTACCGTCCTGTATGCAATCTAACTTAATCGACGCAGTAGTCCCAGGAGGTGGGTAGAAATCATTGCCTCCATTTATGAATGAGGAAATCAAGGCTGACAGAGGCCGTGTGGCTTGCACGCGTCACATAACTGGTAAGTAACAGAACGCTAAACTGGAACACAAGATTTTTTTTTCTTTCCACCCCAAAGTGCCCCCTCGTCAGGTTAACTGCTTTAAAAAGCATTCCCCCCACCCCCTCAAAAAAGAGCCCACTCTCTCATTTTCTTTCCATTTTGAACACACAGGCCCCTTTTGCAGATGGTCTTGAGCCAGAAATAGCACAGTATGGAGATCATTTCCTCGGGATTCGAGCATTAACCGCTCATCTTGGGTTTGTCCTTCCCGGAAACGACTCTGGTTAGGATAACTGTTGCACGTTCATCCCCAAGGGCACTTTTATATAAATGCAGAGCTGAAGGCTGAACT
The DNA here is from genome assembly GCF_964656455.1 of Halichoerus grypus. Lineage (NCBI taxonomy): Eukaryota > Metazoa > Chordata > Mammalia > Carnivora > Phocidae > Halichoerus > Halichoerus grypus. Next base: position 70,859,870 of record NC_135721.1, on the reverse strand, counting down.
CTCACTGTTCCAACTGTTCCAACTAACAGCGCTCTTTGCAAAGTAAGAAAACGGGCCTTCCATCGGCTTCTGCTCCAACTCGGAGAGAGGCCCGTCAAAAAGCCACTTCAGCTTAGGGACAAATGGGTACAACAGAGCAGCGATCTCCCTGATCCTAATTGGCTTTTCCTTTTCAATTTCTCTTCCACTTAAGAACCCCTTCCTGGGAAATGACTGACTGACGTTACTGTCCTGGTCCGGGGACTTTCTCAGCACAGGCATCCAAGGCTTGGGGTGAGGGCCAGCTGTCAGTCTGTCATAAGCTACAGTGTTCCCTCCCACAAAATGTGAATGGAGCTCTTGCTGGGCACCCACATCACGCCGGAGTAGGTGGAGACACGGTCCCCGCCCTAAAGGACCTCGCCATCGGAGTGTGGGAGGAAGAGGGGACACACTGGAAGGCAAGAAAAACCAGTGCATGAGGCTTGAAGGAGGCAGAAGGGGTTCAGGGAAGAGATGAGCCATCCACCCCAAGAGGCCTCCTCAGTTCATTCAGGAAGAGTTCCCTCCTGCGAGCCAGGGGTCAGGCCCCGGGATGTAGCAGTGAGGATAAAAATTCCTGCCACCCTGGTGGGAAGAGACAATAAGGAAGCCACAGATAATTAGAAGGCGAGGAGGGCCCCTAGGGAAATCAGGCAGAGCTGCGGGATGGCGTAAGGAAGGGATTGTGATTTTAAACAGGACGGGATGCTTCAGTCACTGTCAAAGGGAGGAGGCCCTAAGGCTGTTTGGAGGAGGACTTGGGGTGGAGGGAGGGATGGAGGAGATGGAAAGATCTGAGCCAGGAGCCTGCCAGGAGTTTCTGAGAAACACAGTTGGAGCGTGGACTCTTTCTTGTCCAGGGATTGTGACGGGGGAAATGTCCTTTGTAAAAGCAGTTACTCTGGGCAGCAGTAGGGAAAAGAATCTTCGAACCTCCACTCAGTTTGCTGGCAGTTACCAGCGTGGCCAGAAGGGGAGGGGGAGGGGCAAATGGCCAGGGTGATGGGGTTTTGGAGTATGGGTGAGGGTCGGTGGGGTGGGATCTGGAGCCGATGACCAAGAAAGAATTCTTGAGGCATCTTTGGTGCAGAATGGTGGTTTCTGAAAGCCCGGGGACAGGACCCGTGGGCAGGAAGAGCTGCTGCCCCGGGGCTGTGAGCCGTGGCTGATTATGTACTATGGGGTTGGGGGAGGTAAGGAAAAGGGAGGTCTTCAAAAGAATTTTCATATGTTCAAGAGGACCTACAAGATACTGGAGGCCTTGCAATTGTCAAGTTCAGGTTGTTTTTCCTTCTAGTAAGGCATTAACAGTAAGATAGTTAGGAGCTTCCTGGAGGAACATTACACTCTGCCCACTTCAAGTATCTGTCAATGGGCTGCAGGTTATAAGGACATTTAATTGTTAATGTACATTCCCTTCTGGAAGCTAAGCCATTGATAAAAATGCTTTGTTCTTGTAAATTGCTAAGACTTTTGTAAACTGAGGGAGACTCCTGTCTTGCAGGATTGTAATCTCTATAAATTAACTCTTTGTTTTTCCTGTAGGGCAGCCAGGAGTGCCTGAGGAATGTCACATATATCCCATGGGGGGTGGGTGGGTTGTGGGGTGTCAGCTTCTCTTTTGCCCTCAGCTAGCCTTCTGTTCCCTCATCAAGGGGGTTCCTGATGTAGTTTTGGAATATATGTGAGGTTCAGTGGGGTGGAGTCCGGAGCCGATAACCAAGAAAGAATTCTTGAGGCGTCTTTGGTGCAGAATGGTGGTTTCTGAAAGCACGGGGACAGGACCCGTGGGCAGGAAGAGCTGCTGCCCCGGGGCTGTGAGCGGTGGCTGATTATGTACTATGGGGTTGGGGGAGGTAAGGAAAAAGGGGGTGTCCAAAAGGACTATCATATGCTAAAGACTCTCAGGATACTAGAGGCCTGGTTATTGTCAAGCCAAGGCTGCTCCCCCTGTAATGAGGACTGACATGAAGACAGTTGGGAGTGTCCTGGAGGAATGTTACCTTCCTCCTATCACACGTCCTTGTCAATGGGCCTTAGGTTTAGAAGAAATTCAATTTTATTTACATTTCCTTCTGCCTCAGCCTCCCTTAATTTTATGGAGGGGAGGGTGATGGTAGGGCTTCAGGAAACTGAGTTATGGGTCTCTGGAAGTTAGGCTATTGATTAGAAAGCTTCTTACTTGTAAATCACCAGGACATTTGTAAACTGAGGGAGACTCCTGTCTTGCAGGACTGTGATCTCTACAAGTTAACCTTTTGTTTTTCCTTTAGGGCAGCCAGGAGTGCCTGAGGAATGTCACATATACCCCATGGTGGGGGGGGCGGGTTGTAGGGTGTCAGCTTCTGCTTTGTCCTCAGCTTGCCTTCTGTTCCCTCATCCATCCGAGCGGCCATCTTCTCTTCAAGGGATACCAGTGAGAGGTTAGGGGCAGAGCAGACTTGTGCTCAGATGCTGGCTCTACGGGATTACTCTGTATTAAGAATAGTCTATAGGGCCCGAGGGTGGAAGGCGGGAGACAGGTTGGTACCACAGAGTGTGTGCTTAATTTAAGAGAAACTGCCAAACCAGTGTCCAAAGTGGCGGACATTTTGTCTTCCCACCAGCAGTGGGTGAGAGGGCGCCTGTTCCACATTCCTGTCAATGCTTGGTATTACTGGTCTTTTTAATTTAGCCGTTCGAGTGGGTGTATAGTAGTATCTCATTGTGATTTTAATTTTTACTTCCTGGATGACTAATGTTGTTGGGCATCTTTTCCTGTGTTTGTGGTAGAGGAAGCCGGCAGTGGTTTGGAGCAGGGTGGTGGCAGTGGGGATGATGAGAGGGGTCCCATTTTGGATACAAGAGGTGTGGAAAGAGCAGTGGGGTGATGCCCTCAAGATTGGGGGAGCTAAGAGGCTCTAGAGCTGACATCTTTCCTGAGTCCTGTGGGAGAAGGAGCCGCCTCCGGACAAACTGGATCTCTGCCTCAATTGTTTGTCCTCAGTATCCACTTCCTCTTTTTCTGAGGTGACAGAGCCCTGCTTTTGGCTGAGCACAGGGTTATCCAGAATGGAGACCATACTCCCCAGCTCCTCGTGCTGCAGCTGGAGGCCGCAGGACTAAGGTCTGGCCAATGAGATGCGGACAAAAGAGTTAGGGCAGCTCCCAGAGCAATCTGTAAAGGGCAGCCAGCATGTACTCGTCACCCCTTCTTCCTGTCTTGCCCTCTGGCCTTTGCCTGGAACCTGAAAACCACGGTAGGCCACACCCTGAGAGGGTAGATGGCAGATCTAGAAGAACCCTGACCCCCTGGCTCCTGGAGGGCTCTGTCAGCCCGACTGCCACCTCCCGTCTTCTTGAATGAGAGAGAGAAATACATTTCTGGTTGGCCCCTTGCGGCTGCTCTCTCAGCCTAATCTGAACTGATAGGGCCGGCAAACAAGTGTCTGCTCTCAAGAGCATCTTAGAGGCCGGGCTGCATAAACTTGGCCTCCAGATGGGTAGGAGTTAGAGAATCACAGGCCAAGCTGGTGAGCATTCTAGCCTGAGGCAAGATAAGAAGTGGCCTGGCTAGGGGGTGAGGTTCACGTTGCTGGTGGGCTGGGGTTGTAGTAAGCTTTGATCACCATTGAGACAGGGGCTGGTGCCTCTAAGCCAAGAGACTGGCACCCTATTGAATGGCCCCTGGTACCTCTGTGTTTAACTTAATTGTATCAGGTGGTGGTTCAAACCCCCTTTCTTTATTCACAGGGGAATAAGCCTGGCTTCACCTTTGGAGCCTCTTTGTACCCCTGGACCTTATGAAAGGCCACTCCGGATTACTGCACAGAGAGGCCAGGCGGGCCCCTGTTCATTCCTTAAAGCGGGTCAAACCAGCAGTCCTAACCTGCCACAGCTGCTTCTCTAAATGTGTTATTGTCATTCCTAAAGTTCGACTCCCACACCAGAGGCAATGAGCTGGCCAGGGCAGGAAGCCCATCTCCTCCCTTAGCATCTGCTCTGGCTTGGCCTGCTGGGCTCTCACTTGTTGAACAACCCCCTCTTCCCTCTGAGCAGAAGTCTTGGACTCTTCCTTTTGCTCTGTGCCAGAGGAACCAGGAGCCAAGTGCAACACCATCCAGCAGCTGAGCCAGGCTGGATTCGTGGTAGAACTGGCCAAGGGGGCCCTCATGCCCTTTCCTTCCTGCTTCCCAGAAACCTTCCTGATGTCAGTGATCTGAGATGCGGGACCGTAAGCTACTGGAATGTGCTCCCCGCCCCCCATCTCCAAGTCCAGAGAACATCTTTGCACTCCCGAGGCCAGCTGCTAAGGGTTTTCTGCACCTGGAAGTACAAAAGAGAAGTGTTCTTATTTTCATGTGAACCTCACTATGTCAACCATGTACGGCGGCTTTGTAGGGATATCACTGGGGAAAGAAAGAGTTTTTACTTGAGGTCATTCAGTGTGCTTTGGACACTGGCCTAGGGCACCTGGGTGCCGCTTCTGTTCACTGGGGAAGCATGGAAGGCAGACAGGGAGGAAGGAAGGAGGTGGAAATGGGGAGTGCTGCCTTCTACCCAAGACCTGCGCAGTCCCGTGACTAGTGTTGTTCCCAGCCTTTCTTCCACCAAGGATGCCTCTAGAAGGCAAACTGGACTCTTTTCTAGTGATCAATTTGCTTCCAAGTTTGATTACCCAGAAGCCATTGTAGTCACCAGTCCAGGCTTCTGCTGAGTGTGAGATGAGCAAGATTGTCACACAGATGATGTCATTCCAGCGGAAAATGAAGGAACTGGGACTTGACTTAGCACTAGAGCCTCCTCTCGGGGAAATTAAGCTTTCACTTGGGTTTTCTGAAATACCGTGAATAGCCCCGGAACACACCCCTCCTCCACCCAGCTCTTGCCCAGGCTCCGCCTGAGAACCAGTGCCTTGCCTCTAAGGAAAGCTTTTTGGAGGCCTTTGAGCAGGTGTTTCAGGCCCTCACTCAGGGTGTCTTCAGGTCCTCCAATCGTCTGCAGTGCCTCAAGTGAGTCCTGACATGGAGCCTTGCATTCCTCGAAATTCCAGCAAGTTCTTCATACCCCCAGACATACAGTGGGAAAAGTGGGTGTGTATGCGTTTGGAGGCACGGAGAGGAGCTCAGGTTTCTTGAGGAGGCTAATTTTATGACTAATTCAATCTAAAAAGATGTGGAGCATCCTAGCACTGGTTTACAATTCTCCTCACACCTTCAGGTTACCAAGAAGGTTGTTTTTATAGGAAGAGGAGCAAAGCGGGCTCAAGATTTTCTCCTTCAGTGAGACGGAGTAAGGATGCTTGGGTTTCAAGTCCCTGCCTCTCCCTTACTTGCTGTGTGACTTTGGGCACATTACTCAACCTCTCAGAGCCTCATTTCCTTACCTGAAAAACAGTTTTATGAAAATCAGACAAAAATCGCATAGAGCATTTAATGCTCTATGGCATTAAATGGAAATGTGCACTCACACACTGGTGGCTGTTACTGTATGTTTATTACATATAATAGTCTCTGCCTTTATTATAACTGCCCCCGCCCATCACCTCCTAAGAGATTGACTTATGGCTCCGGAGTCTGGCCAGGAGCTCCCTCAACATGAAGATAGTGACATCCCCACGGAGCTGGGGCTCCTGTAGGGCTGAGGGCATGTAGTCTTCTCCCTCTGTGCCAGCTCATCCCTATTTCTCTCCTTCAGGCCCTGAGCCAGACTCAGCTTGATGATGAAAAGGTCCAGAATATGCCACTGTAGGGGAAGAAAAATAATTTTTCCTCTACCCTTCTGAGTTCTTGGCTAAGACCCCTGTAATAAGACAGATTAACAAGAGAAAAATAAACAAATGTATTAACATGTAGACCTCATGTGTACATGGGAGATACCCAGGAAAAAATGAGTAACTCAAGGAGGTGGCTTTAGAATTCAGAATTAAATGCCTTCCAAATTGGGAAGGGGAGGGAGGAAAGCAGGCCTCACGAGAGAGAGTGAATGATTTTTAGGGAAGATGACTGGCCCCGGAGGAAGAGTTGTTGGGAGGTATGGTAGTCTGTGACAAAGGTTGTCTGGGTGTGGTACAGACTTTCAGGCCCCTCTCCTGTGAGGAGTCAACCTGACCAGGTTGGTGAAACTGGGAGGAGAGCTATGACAACAGAACTCCTTCTGGAGGATCTGTCGTTAAGCAGATAAGGGCAGTTCAGAGAAAGCCTCTCCCTGTCTGTGCCAGTTTTCAAGTGCATACCACTCAAAAAATAATCAATATACCAAAGCGGCATATTTTGGGGTGGCAAATTCTGCTACCCTTCACCACAGTGGCATGAGGATTATTTTGAGCTGAAGACATTTGAGAATTAACAGCTGCAGGAAGGAGCTTTTTTTGAACTTCCTTTAGCTTCCTAAAAGCAGTCTCCCAAAAGAATTCAACTGTCATAAATCCCCTCTTCCAGGAGCTTCACAACAGGGAAGATTGACTTTTATCACGAAAGTTAAGAAGTCAACACAAGTCAGCACCGGGATAAGAAACCATCTAAACAGACATTGTCATAAAACTATCAATTCCCCCATTCATTCTCCGAAGGGCCCATTTATTTTTCCTAAAAGTCACTTCTTCCCTAGTAATGCCCCCCTGCCCCTCCCCATCCTCTATCAAGATGGTATATAAGCCCCAGATTCTAACCATCTTCTTGAGTCCCATTTTTCTGTGAACTCCCTAATATAGGTAAATGAATAAAAATCTGTCTTTTCTCTTGTTCATATGTCTTTTGTCAGTTTAATTTACAAGTTTCCAATTACTGAACATAAGAGGGTAGAGGACAAGTTTTTCCTCCCTAACAATGAGGACTCACCGACTGACTGGTGGATATCTTACCTAACAACATCGAGGTTTTCCTCCAGGAAGCTTTAAGACTGGCAAATTGAAGAAGGCCTGCTATTCCAACTGAGGGAAGTGGCCCACGCAAAGGGCAATGGGTGGCAAGACCTTTGCAAGGGCTTCATTTCTCAGGCTCAGAAATTCATTGCTTGTGTACCCAGAGGTGATCAGTTTCTATAGAACATCACACAGTAGCCAAGCCCACAAAGACTGACAGGTAAGACCAGCACAAGGAAGGCCGAGAGGTCACCAGAGGTTGCTCAGTGAGCACTGGACTCTTGAGTAGGTGGACAGTGGTCGATGATCATAATGGCTGGAATCAGCAGATAGCCCATTATAAGGCCATGATGTCACACAGCCATTCCAGGACCACAATCATCTGGATGTGTGTCTGCTACAACCGTGAATTTCTGGGCACCACTCCAGACTTGAGAATTCACCATCTCTGGCCCAGGGCTCAAGTAGCTGCAAGTTTAACCAAGTCTCCACGTGATTCTTCTGAGGCTCAAAGTCTGAAGGCCTCAGCCCCAGGGATACATCTGCAGAAAACCGATTGCTTTTGTGGTTCTCTCGTTACACACAGCGCTTCTGATCTGTGGATTCCTTCTTTAGACGTGTTGATTCTTTCAATTAGGGTATTTTGGGAACCGGGGAGCTATTTGCTCACCAGAAAACTTTGTATATCTCTGCTCTGATCCAGTAAATATTTTATATTTTAGCTTCAGGGGTCAATTTGATTTAGCTCTAGCTGGTGAGGACATTAAAAACATCATTTTTCCTTTTAGCTAGAAAGCCTTCTATTGTTAAGGTCGCCCAGTGCTCCCCACCAGTGTTGTAGTGGGAAGCACCTCCGCTGCTCCCTGTTCTGGGTAAAAGCTGTAAGGCAGTGTGTTTTGTTTTTGTCTTTTGTTTTGCTAGGCAAGAGTTCACTGTCTCTATGCTTAGGACCTCTCACTTGACTGCTGGAGGGTAGGAGTGAGCCTCCCTGCAGAGGGAGCCTGGGGAGGGTGGCAGTACGTCCAGTCCATGCCCACTGCACTGATGGTTTATGAACAGCGCCCCCTTTCCACTCACGTGCCAGTTTGGACAGCAAATTCTAAGGTGACCATTGCACAAGCCTCTCAGGAAGCAGAGGATAAAGATTCTGACCCCTTTCCTTTTGAAGATCAGTTTTCTTAAAATAGCTGTGGCCCGGGGTACACTGAGATAAGAAGGTGACACAGGGTACCCCAGGAGGGAATGAGGAGGCTGGACCAGGGACTCAGGCCCAACACCAGTGTGGAGAAGACCCATTTGGGGCATTTTGTGGCCCTGGGCTACAAACCTCGCCTGTCTTCCCTCCCACTCCCTCCCTGCTCTGTGTGCATATGTGTGTGTGACATGTTTCTATTTATTCATTCATTCAAGCATGTTCACTGTACCTTTCCTAAGCTAGGCTTTCATCTAGCTGTGGGATACAGCAATGAAAAATACACACCTTACGTTATTGGAGCTCATTTTCTAGTGAGGGGAGAAAGACCCTTAAAAAAAAGGAATAAATAGGGGCACATGGGTGGCTCAGTTGGTTAAGCGTCTGCCTTCGGTTCAGGTCATGATCCCAGGGTCGTAGGATCGAGTCCTGCATCGGGCTCCCTGCTCAGCAGGAAACCTGCTTCTCCCTCTCCCACTCCCCCTGCGTGTGTTCCCTCTCTCGTTGTGTCTCTCTCTGTCAAATAAATAAAATCTTTAAAAAAAATTAGTATACTTAGTGGTAACGTGGAAGGTGGAACACAGATCTAAAAACCATGGAGTACAAGAGTGAGGTTTGGGAACCCTGGGGTGGATGGAAGTGGATGCTGTCATGCAAGGGTGGTAGGGGTGGGGGCATTGGGCTATGTACTTCCAGGAAAGGCTTCCCGGCCCTTCTATCCCGACACCACCCTGACGCACGGAGATTTTGGATGAGCGGCGCTGGCCGGGTCCGCTGACGGCCTGAGTCCTGTGTTGCAGCAGTTCTGAGAGCTATGACCAAGGCGGGCAGACCTGTGCAGGGAGCCAGCCAGGCACAGGCTTTCACGCCCATATTGCTATCAATAGTCCCTCCAGGACAATCTAGGCTTTTCTTGCATGCATGTGAAAACTCATTACCCTGTTCCAAAGCTGCTTCCACATTTTTAGATATTTGTTACAGCAGCACCCCACTCTGTGTACCAAAATCTGTCTTAGTCAGCTCGGGCTGCCATAAGAAAATGCCGTGGACTGGGTGGCTTCAGCAACAGGGATTTATTTTCTCCCAGTTCTGGAGGCTGGAAGTCCTAGATCAAGGTGTTAGCCAGTTCCATTCCTGGTGAGAGCTCTCTTCCTGGCTTGCAGATGGCCACCTTCTTGCTATGTCCTCACACGGCTTTTCCTCGGTGTGTGGGCCAGAAGGGATCTCTTCGTCTTCTAAGACCCCCAGTTCTATCAGGTTAGGGCCCCAACCTTAGTTAACCTGAATCACCTCCGAAAGGCCTGATCTCAAATATAGTCACACTGGGGGTTAGGGATTTAGCATGTGAGTTTTGGGGAGGACATCATTCAGTGCATCGCATACAAATTTGCAGGGACCATTGGGGAGTGATCTGGGTGCCAGAAACCCAGAAAAGCCCCTTCGTGGTTCTCCTCCCCTTCCCGTTACCTCTTTCATTAGCCTAGTATTTATGGAGTACATGCAGGCACTTTCCTTGTTTGCCTTGATCCTCTTGGCTCAGGAAACTGCCTGGAATATCTCTCTCTCTCTCTCTCTCTCTCTCTCTCTCTCTCTCACACACACACACACACACACACACACACACACAAGCAAGGACCTGGTAGGAGTAACTTGAGAACTGAGCTGATCTCACTGTAAAAGCTGAATTGTGGGGGGCTGGCCTCTGGTGGGCCCCCATTTGCCACCCCTGGTCCTCTAAAGTCCTGTCCTCCGGAGCAGCATTCCCTGCCCATGTCTGTCATGCATTCATGCATTCACTAGATCTTTACGTCAGCTGGGTACTGGGGGATCCAAAAATACTAGAAGACGCAGCCTTAGGAGCTCACAGCCACACCATTTGCCATCAGCAGTGCTGCCTGAGCAAGCGGGAGAGGAACTGGTGCTGAGGTAACAGGGTGCTGACTTCCTGGGCAAAGAACTCGGTCCCAGAGTACAGGGATTGGGAGGGGATGTCCAGTTCAGTAGTGTTAACACCAGGACTTGGGGGACAAGTTTTTGTTTTTTTTTTTTTTAATTTTATTTATTTGAGAGAGAGAGACACAGCAAGAGAGGGAACACAAGCAGGGGGAGTGGCAGGTGGAGGGAGAAGCAGGCCTCCCGCCAAGCAGGGAGCCCGATGCGGGGCTCGATCCCAGGACCCTGGGATCATGACCTGAGCTGAAGGCAGACGCTTAACGACTGAGCCACCCAGGCGCCCCGGGAGACAAGTTTTTAATTCAAAATGGATTGTTGGAGAGGAAGAATTTTCCTCTGCCCTTCAAGAGCTTTCTAGCAGGTCTAAGACTTAAATTGACATGAGTCAGATTAACAAGAGAAAAACAGTTTAATTACCTGGGCTTGGAGGCCCAATAATAAAATTGAGACCTAAAGAAATGACCAAGGCAGACAGCTTTTATATGCTTTAGACAAAGAAGTAAGTTCGTGGGGAACTAACAGGACAAAGAAAACTTATGTTCGGGAGCTTCAGTTAGTAAGGAATTTTATTTTATTTTTTTATTTTTTAGATGTTATTTATTTATTTGACAGAGAGAGAGAGACACACAGCGAGAGAGGGAACACAAGCAAGGGGGAGTGGGAGAGGGAGAAGCAGGCTTCCCGCTGAGCAGGGAGCCCAACGCGGGGCTCGATCCCAGGACCCTGGGATCATGACCTGAGCCGAAGGCAGACGCTTAATGACTGAGCCACCAAGGTGCCCCTAGTAAAGAATTTTAAACAGAATTTGTGCTGAGGTAGTAAATTAGTAAAAAGTAACCAGGGTTGTTTATCTAGCCTTGGCTCTGAATTCTTTATCTCTTGTGATAAGATTGTCTCTCTACTCCTGGTACAGGAAGGGTACATCTCACATGGGAGACTTATTTCCTGCTTTCTGGAGACAAGGTGGGATGGGGGTCAGAACATTCTTCTCACACTAGCTGTTTCTTAAGTAACTTTAAAATAACCAATATGCCAAAGTGGTACATTTCGGAGAGGTCTGTCCTTGGCCTCCATGGGGCCAAGGACTTCTGTTTGTGAAGTAAAACTATAGAATTTGGATCTACGACCAGGCAGAATTCTTAGACTTGACCCCCAAAGCATGATTCATGAAAGAAAATATTGATACATTGGACCTCATTAAAATGAAAAATTTTTCTTTGTGAAAGGCCTTGTTAAGAGAATGAAAAGACAATTGACAAAGTATTTGCAAACCCCATGCCCAACAAAGGGCAAGTTTCTAGAATACATAAAGAACTCTTCAAGCTCAGTTTAAAAAAAAAAAAAATACACAGTCCGATTATGAAATGAGCAAAAAGCACAAAGAGACATTTCACCAAAGAGTGGACAGCAAATATGCACATGAAAAGAAGTTCAATATTGTTAGTCGTTAGGGACATGCAACCTAAAGCCACAGGGAGATAGCATGCTCACCTTTCAGAATAGCCAATATAAAAATACAGCAATAACAACAAATGCTGGAGAAGATGAGGAGAAACCAGATCATGGATACATGCTGGGGGAAGTGTAGAATGGTACCGTCACTCTGGGAAAACAGTTTGGCAGTTTCTTGTAAAATTAAATATGCAATAACCATACAACCCAGCATTTGTACTCTTGGGCATTTATTTCAAAGAAATGGAAACTTATGTTCACACAAAACCCTGTACTATTTTTAGAGCAGCTTTATTTGTAGTAGCCAAAACTGTACGGGATTTAGATGACCTTAAAGATGTGAATGGTTAGGGATGCCTGGGTGGCTCAGTCAGTTAAGCGTCTGCCTTTGACTCAGGTCATGATCCCAGGGTCCTGGGATCAAGTCCCGCATCGGGCTCCCTGCTCAGCTGGGAGCCTGCTTCTCCCTCTCCCTCTGCCTGCCGCTCTGCCTGCTTGTGCTCTCTCTCTCTGACAAATAAATAAATAAAATCTTAAAAAAAAAAAAAAGATGTGAATGGTTAAATAAACCGGTGTATCCACACCCTGGAATAATACTCTATGAGAAAAAGGTACAAACTGTTGACACACACAGCAAGTTAAATGAATCTCCAGGGGATGATGCTGATTGAAAAAATCCAATCCCCAAAAGTTACGTACTATCATCATTTATATGGCATTCTCAAAGTGACAAACTATTAGAGACTAGTGGTTGCGGGAAGACAAGGGTGTGGGTGGGTGTGGGTGTGGCCATAAAAGAGCAACAAAAGGGATCCTTGTGGTGGTGCAACTATTCTGCATCTTGACTGTATCATGTCAATATCCTGTTTGTGGTGTTGTAGCCTAGTTTTACAAGATGTTACTATGGGGGGACACTGGATGATGGGTGCATGGGATTTCTCATGGGATCTGTCCATATTATTTCTTACAGCTATATGTGGAACTATCTCAAAATGTGAAATTTCATTTAAAAAAGTGATTCCAATCTCTTCTCTGTGTAGGGGCATCGAAGCCACCTGGAACTAGTCTTTTTTGTTCTGGGAAGTTGCCTGAGGGACTCCCTTTGTTATAGAAAAGTAAGACCTGTAGGCACTTTTTGTACTACTGGAAGATTGGCTGCCCTCTCCTTTTATATACAGAGCCTGGTGGTAAAGCCTTCTCCTTTGCAGAAGGAGTCCAAGGGCATTCTGGAATGGAAGGTCATGGTACCCCCAATCCTACTGTCTGATGTAGCTTCTGAACGTAGCTGCTGGACCAAGGTCTGCTGGCAGCAAAGGACACCAAGGCTTCTGTGATGTGTCAACAGGGGCCACAGGGACTGAGGCTGGAAGACCCCTTGGACCCAGACAAGTCCGTGCAGCAAAGCAATTTGGGAACAATGAAGAGATCATTACAGAGATTCTGTAATTTAGTGAGATCAACCAGGGAAGCAAGGTGTGGGCACCTAGGGTGTGAGCCTGCAGCAGGGGGCAAGCTCTGGTGGTCTGCACAGGACTGCCTTCAACAGCAATGCCAGTCAGCACTTGTAATAATGTGAGTCAGAAGCCTCTAGAGGAGAATAATGGATTTTCTGCTAATGAGAGCAAGTGAGAGCTGGGAAGATAGATTTGAAAAATCAGAGAGATTGTTGGGGAATAAAATTTTCCTTTACCCTTCAAGGTTCTTTTGGCTGGTCTAAGAATTAAACTGACATGAGACAGATTAACAGGAAAACATCAAATTTAATCACATACATACTGGGGCTCCCTAAGGATATGAGGCCAACAGGCAGTCAGGCAATTGAGGCTTGTCTGCCATCCAGAGCTAAGGAGGAGGGGCTGGGGGGCTGGGTCTTGAAAAGGAAGGAAGATAATTCACAGAAGATGAAAAAGAATAAATGTCTGGTAAACTAATGTTTGCTGTGCCATCCAGAAATCGTGGGGGCATGGAGAGGAACTGTAACAAACAGACTTTGCTAGGTTCTTCCCTGTCTACCACCCCCAGTTCATATACCGTTCACATAGTTCTCTACATGACAGCTCCCTTCCTGGAGCAGGTACTCCATCTAAATTCTTTTAGGTAGTTAAGGGGAAGGTCAGAGTTTCTTCCTGAGCCTTCTGTTTCTTAAAAATAATCAGCCTGGGGCGCCTGGGTGGCTCAGTCAGTTAAGCGTCTGCCTTCTGCTCAGGTCATGATCCCAGGGTCCTGGGATTGAGTCCCGCATCGGGCTCCTTGCTCAGCGGGGAGCCTGCTTCTCTCTCTGCCTGCTGCTCCCCCTGCTTGTGCTTTCTCTCTCTCTCTCTCTAGCTCTCTCTCTCTCTGGCAAATAAATAAATAAAATCTTAAAAAAAAAAATCAGCCAAAGGGCACCTGGATGGTTCAGTCGGTTAAGGGGCTGGCTGGCTCTTGGTTTCAACACAGGTTGTGATCTCAGGGTCATGAGATTGAGCCCCTGCATTGGGCTCCATGCTCAGCAGGGAGTCTGCTGGAGGATTCTTTCTCCCTCTCTCTCTGTCCCTCCCTCCATGCGCATGTACACTCTCTCTCTTAAATAAATAAATCTTTAAAAAAATAATCAGCCTAAAATATTCCACATGCAGAAGAGACACATTCTGTGGGAAATTTTATTCCCCTACAAGATCAAAGAGATGTAATTGTATTTGAGCCTCCACACATAGAACTGAATCATATCAGTTTCAAGAGTCTGAAATATGAGGGACAATATCCATTGACACAGCCCTGAGTTCAGCCGCTCTGGAAGATTGTGACTGATTGTAAGCCATCTCAGAACAGAAGCCTCTCTTCGCTCCCTGACCATCTCCGGAGTGTTGCCTCTGCTTGTAATTTTCTCTCTCTCCTGCCATCCTGTTCAGAATTCCAGGTGGAGCCTCTTCAGGAGCAACCAGGGCTGCAAACAGACACGGAGTGGTGCTGGACCACAATCTGCCATGCATGCTGCCCCAAACATGAGTCATCTTAGGTCCGTGCATTTGTAACAGTTAGGGAAGCCCTTTTAGACACTGATAGCTGTGTTCTAAACAGGCGAGGTGTATTAGATGTGTCTGGCCTCAAGAGACGGATACCCGCTCTGAATGAGGAGTGCGTAGGGCTGTCAACCTCTCAGGCATTCAGGGACTAGAAAACAGGCAGTGGGAAAGCCCCCTGAGGCCTGGACTGGGGAGATTAGGAACTAGGCTTTCCCTGCCACCTCCTAGGGAGCCTTCCTCCTGCTTTCCACTCTTTGCTTCCACATAGTTTCTCTGCTCCTCGGTGACCTCACCTGGTGTATGAGTTGGACTTGCCATGGACTGAGTGGGAGCAACACCAAGGAAGAGGCACAAGCTGGGTGATCACCTGGAAACCTTCCTTCTGACATGGGAAGCCTATGTCCATAGGCAGATTCTCTTTCTCAGTCCAGTAATCTGGATCCTGGACAGGTCCTGGGCAGTCTCCTGGGTGTATTTTGAGGGAACCTCACAAAGTTTTTTCACCTCCCTGTTCCAGAAATTCTACAAAAGAAATTAGAGTTTTGAAGCCCTCTCCAGACAAGGCCTTGGTGCTAGGGAGGAGCAGAGATGGACAGACTCTAGCGTAGCCCTCTAGGAGGCTAACCCCTGAAAAATGCAATAAAAGGCAGTTTGTGAGAAGCCACAGAAGAGAAATCTCCCTCTGGAATTATGTGTGTTGAATGGCGGAGAGCTGACGAGTGTTTCAACTGTTGAGTGCCATCTGAATGGTGGGCAGTGTAAGAGCTGTGGGCCCTGCCCTGGGAAGGTCAGGCTAAGTCGAATTCCCCAAAGAAGTCGGTGATGGGGTAGACTTGGATCTGCCTGCGGAGAAAGGGGCATGCCGAAGAGGGAATGACCCCAAAGGTGTTTAACACCCAGCTTCAAAATTTGAGTCTTCCCAGTGTCAAAGCAATTCTCAAAATTTTCGATTTAAAAACATTCATTCAGATATAAAATGGACATGGGCTAAAGATTTCATTCAACTCTTTAATGAGGGGAGAAGTGAGATGGTAAGGCTGAAGAAAAGAACATTCTAGAGGTCAGGGCAGGCAAGGTAGAGAGAGGAGGGTGGTGGGTGTGGCTATAAAAAAGCAAGATGAGGGATTTTGTGCTGATGGATTTGTTCTGCATCTTGGCTACCTCAGTGTCAGTATCTTGGTTGTGGTAGTGCACTCTAGTTTTGCAAGATGTTACCATTGGGAGAAACTGGGGAAAGAGTATGTGGAATCTCTATTATTTCTTACAATCGCATGTGAATCTCAAAATATGAAGTTGGGTATTTATAGACAATTTAATAAATGTTAGAATAAGATTGCTGCATTATATATATCATATGCGTTCTACTAGACACAAATCTTCAGGTTAACGTGCAACTTCACAGAATATGAGCCCTTAATTAATAGTAATTAGCAAAGCCAAACAATGGTATATTCTGTTTAAAAATTAATCTTTAGGAGTACCTGGCTGGCTCAATCAGTACAGCATGCAAAATTGATTTTGGGGTTGTGGGTTCAAGCCCCATGTTGGATGTGCAGATTACTTAAAAATAATATCTTAAAAAAATAAAAAAATAATTAATCTTTTTTATTTTTATTTATTTATTTTTAAAGATTTTATTTATTTATTTGACAGGGAGAGAGGCAGGGAGAGAGGGAACACAAGCAAGGGGAGCAGCAAATGGAGAAGCACGCCTCCCGCGGAGCAGGGAGCCCGATGCAGGGCTTGATCCCAGGACCCTGGGATCATGACCTGAGCTGAAGGCAGATGCTTAATGACTGAGCCACCCAGGCGCCACAAAAATAATTAATCATTTTTAAAAAGATTTTATTTATTTCGGGCACCTGGGTGGCTCAGTCAGTTGAGGGTCTGCCTTCAGCTCAGGTCATGGTCCCAGGGTCCTGGGATCGAGCCCTGCACCGGGCTCCCTAATCAGTAGGGAGCCTGCTTCTCCCTCTCCTCCCCGCTTGTACTCTCTCTTGCTATCTCCGTCACTATCTCTGTTGCTATCTCTATCTCTCTCTCTCTCTCAAATAAATAAAATCTTTAAAAAAAAAAGATTTTATTTATTTGAGAGAGAGAGAAAGCATGTGAGAGAGAGAGAGGACAAGCAGGGGTAGCGGCAGAGGGAGAAGCAGACTCCCCACTGAACAGCGAGCCTGATGTGGGGCCCGATCCCAGGAGCCTGGGATCATGACCTGAGCTGAAGGCAGATGCTCACACCCAGGCGGCCCAAAAATAATGAATCTTTAAAAGAACATGCAATCATCAGGAAAGAAAAACTTTTACTCTACCCTCTTCGGTTTAGTCACTGGGGGCCTGTGAATTAAATTTGCAAGTGGCAGATTAGGAAGAAAAAAAACATTTTTATTCATGTACAAATGTGGGATTTCATAGAAAAATGTGACTCAAAGAAGTGAGAATTTGGGGCTTATCTGCCATCCTAATAGGGGAAGGGATGAGGACAAAGGGCCTTTATGAAGAAACAAATGACTTTTAGGAAAGGTAAATGGCCCTCAGGAGAACAGATAGGAGATAGATGAGAGCTTTGTGACAATGTCTATTTAGGTGATTTCTTAGCCCTGATTGCAAATTCCTGGAGGAGAGGATTTATGACAGTTGATTTTTAGGAGGAGGCTCTGCTTTTAGGCAGATAAGAGGAGCTCAGACAACACACACACAAAACTTACAATGACATATTCTAGATCCCTTCACTGTCATCTTCTTGGCTTTATACGGGTTCCAAATATATATTTTAACACCAAGTATGCTTGGATTCCCTGCAATTCCAGCCTTCTAGGACTGCCCACCTCCCCTCACGTTGCCTAGTTACTATAGGCCCACCCCTGGCCCCCGAAGTGTCCCACACTCTGCTCCCACCTTCAGTCGTCACAGCCCCAGGGTTCTCACCCTGTTATCTTCGTCCACCGGAACCCTCCCCAGTTGAAGTCTGATGATGCAGCTGGGTACCAATAGTCCTTCTCTCTGAACACCTTGTATGCTTGGGAGAGAGAAACTAAAACACTTTTCACTTACTCTCTCAAAAGAAAGGTAGTACCAATCCAGCAAAATTGCTCAGCTTCCATTGAGACTATCATTACAGAGAAATCCTTCCCTCATTCCGTCCCCTTCCTCTCTTCCTTCTTCCCCAGCTGGTTCAGGAGAGCGCACCGGGTTCTCCATCCTGCCCTGCATGACTCTGGGCATCCTCCTCACTTCTTCCCAGGCTTGCCCACGCACAGTCGGCTCTCCTAAGCATCCACGCCAGTGCCAGCATGATGCCTTCTGGGGTAGAACAGCAAAGGCCCAGCCTTGGGATCAAAGACAATCTGTTAGGGAAATTAATGTGTCCAGTAACTGCTGCCTCTATTTTTATTAGAACAAACTTGTTCGGGAGTGGGGAAGCTGTCCCTGGGGACAGCTTTTCTAGACAAGCATACCATCTCCATCTTGTTTCTGAGACTAAAGGGTCCTCTTTATTAGAAAAGGGGTAATTCCAGCAGAAGTTTTTCATCCTCAGCACCACTGTTACCCAAAAGGTCTCAGCTGCACCATATCTGACCCTCTCCGACTGTGGATGGAGGAGAAGGCACGGGTGGGAGGCCCAAGGGCTGGCCTCCTGCTGGGTGAGTCCTGAGCCTCTATGTACTCAGGAACTCAGAAGGCACAACCTTCTGCCTAGATTTTGCTCAGGGCCTGGTAAACAGTAGGTGCTCATTAAAGAATGGAAGTGCTCATTAAAGATGGTCTTCCTACTCAAGTCTCTCAGCACGCACCTTTTACGTGGTCCCCCCAAAATAAATGACCACTCTCTTTCTCAAGTTCTGTTGCTTATAAAATGTACAGGGTAATGTATATGTTTCTTGATTATGATAATGGTGTAGGGGAGGAAAAAGTTTTCCTTGAATATTTGTAGGGTCCCTGGCTGGGTCTAAAAATTTAACTGACAAAGACAAATAAAAAAATTTATTTAATATAAATTTTATATGACACAGGAGCCTTCATAAGGAAATGAAGACCCAAAGAAACAGACCTGAGTATTTTTCTGCTAGGTTTGATGAAGAGTGGGTAGTCATGGAAGACTCTAGTAGGTCAAAGAGAATGAACTAAGTGTAGTAAACTGGGGGAAACTTAACAAGGCCTGTGTGTTAGGATTTTTCTTGGCATCTCCTTGTCTTCAGAGACAAGTATGCTCCTTTCCTCCAGCATAAGGAGGGCACTCCTCACCTGAGGGTTTTATGACCCATTTCAGGGGAGAAAGGTGCCATTTTTGCAAACTCTTTCAATTTAAAATATCGAATATGCCAAGGTGCTATATAGAACCCAAGCAATGGCTTCAGGGGCGTATATGTAGGAAACTTACCAATTTGAACACTTCAAATATATTTAGTTTATTGTATGTCGATTATACCTCAACAAAGCTGTTGTTTTGTTTTGTTTTTAAAGATTTTATTTATTGGGGCGCCTGGGTGGCTCAGTCGGTTAGGCGGCTGCCTTCAGCTCGGGTCATGATCCCAGGGTTCTGGGATCGAGCCCCGCATCGGGCTCCCTGCTCAGCGGGAAGCCTGCTTCTCCCTCTCCCACTCCCCCTGCTTGTGTTCCCTCTCTCACTGTCTCTCTCTCTCTGTCAAATAAATAAATAAAATCTTAAAAAAAAAAAAAGATTTTATTTATTTATTTGACAGAGAGAGCTAGAGAGCACAAGCAGGGGGAGCAGCAGAGGGAGAGGGAGAAGCAGATTCTCCACTGAGCAGAGACCGATGTGGGGCTCCATCCCAGGAACCTGGGATCACGACCTGAGCCAAAGGCAGACGCTTAACCATCTGAGCCACCCAGGTGCCCCAACAAAGCTGTTTTTGAAAAGCAAGTACCTGAACGTTTTTCTGCATTCATTAGCCACCATTCAGGGAACCAACAACCTGGACACTGCCCATTTAAATACTGTCCTACACACCATCCCATTGTAGTTTTCCTGCTTTTCTCTATTAAATATTTTTACTTTTACAGGAGTAGTAAATGGTATAAATTTTTATGTATATGGTATAAATTCTACTTGACATAATAAAATTTGCCAATCTTACTGAGAAAGTATAATTTTCAAAAAGTTAAAAACATTAATCTCATGCAAATAAAAAAATGAGCAAATGTCAAATATCTATTTAACTCATGAGGCAACCAGCAAGATGATAAGGCTAGTCCAAAGAGAATTGGAGAGAGTGAAGTCTTTAGGGCAGTGAAGAGGAAGAATGTTTGCAAAAGTTTGCTAATTTAGATACAAAATTGTTTAATATCCTACATTCAGGGGCACCTGGGTGGCTCAGTTAAGTGTCTGCCTTCGGCTCAGGTCATGATCCCAGGGTTTTGAGATGGAGCCCCACATCGGTCTCTGCTCAGTGGAGAATCTGCTTCTCCCTCTCCCTCTGCTGCTCCCCCTGCTTGTACTCTCTCTCTGTCTGTCAAATAAATAAATAAAATCTTTAAAATAATAATAATAATAATAGTAATAATAATAATAGTAATAATGTCCTACATTCAGCCAGCATGATTCAAAAAGGAAAGACAGTAACGATCCCTTTTCCTTAGTTCCAAGTTTTGGAACATTTTTCTCAACATGCCTTTGGTCACCTAAAGATTTTTTTTTTTTTTTAAAGATTTTATTTATTTATTTGACAGAGAGAGAGCGAGAGCAGGAACACAAGCAGGGGGAGTGGGAGAGGGAGAAGCAGGCCCCCCCGCGGAGCAGGGAACCCGATGCGGGGCTGGATCCCAGGACCCTGGGATCATGACTTGAGCCGAAGGCAGATGCTTAATGACTGAGCCACCCAGGTGCCCCCCTTTTTTTCCTTAAAATATTTTATTTATTTAATTGAGAGAGAGAGTGAGCAGGAGTTGGGGGGTACAAGGGGAGAGGGAGAAGCAGACTCCCCGTTCAGTGGGGAGCCTGATGTGGGGCTTAATCCCAGGACCCCAAGATCATGACCTGAGCCGAAGGCAGACGCTTAACCAGCTGAGCCACCCAGGCTCCCTGTTTGTTTTTTGTTGTTGTTGTTATGTTGTTTTATTTTAAAATTTTACTGATCAACCCCAAAACTTTGGAACTGCTGGCTCTGGGAAATCCTTTGGGGTTTTTTTGTTTGTTTTTTGGGTTGTTTTTTTTTTTACACAACTGCTAATTTAAGAAAAATTAAAGTGTTTACATAGGGATTTTCCACTCATTCAATACAAAAATAGCTTTACTGTATCCCTTGGAAACAATGTAAGTTCTTACAACTTTGATAACCTACTTTTGGGGGTAGAGAGAGATGAATGAGAAAATGAGGCTGCTTCTGGCAGCTGAGTCTTTTCAAGAAGCAGCTTTCTAATATCTTCATCTTGAATTGTATTTCTGGCTTAAGGTTGTCCTGCTCAGGCAGCTCACACTGGCTTGGACCCCAAATTAAGGGATTTAATAGAAAAATCCTACAGGAGTAGGACCCCAGAGGCTGCTGATGGGATAAGACATGGGGAGCAAGCAAGGAGAGGGTCCAGAAAGGAAGGTCGGGTTTAGGCCACTGTAATTCTGCACAGGCCCGGACCCACAATCCAAGACTGCTTAGGTGAGATCCTTAAGAGGGCAGGAGACAAATTTTACTGAACCAGAAGCATGGAGCTTTCAAAGCGGCCAATTGGGCTTAGAGAATTTAAAAGGAAAGCATTGCATTTAAGGACCTAGTGCTTTCCAGATAACTGAGGGTAGGGCAAAAAAAAGTCATAGCAGCCCTTTCTCTGCCTCCAAGTCATTATGGCCCCAAGTGGGTGGCGTGCTAGTAGCATAATCTACTGGATTGATGTTTTAAGCTTCCTAGGTGGTGCATCTGCAGGTACCTGGGGCCTTCTGAAGATGATGCTTCAGGCCATAAGAGTAGCTCATGATGCACTTTCACACACTATATCAGGCTCTTGGTACTGGTATGAGTGGGTAGGACAGTGGTGGCCTCTTCCTCTTCCTCTGCTGTCCAATATGGTAGCTACTCCCCATCTGTGGCTGCAGAGCACTTGAAATTGTGGCTAGTCCAAGTTGAGATTTTTTGTTGTTGTTGTTGTTTTGGAAGAAGTCATTGAGTTTATTGGGGGAGCCCAAGGGGAGCCGAAGTTTCATTGGTACACACACACACACACACACACACACACACACACACAGATACATCTCACATCCAAGGCAATGCTGCTCTAGAGGTTGACACTGTCTGCTTAGGGTCCCAGATTTCAGAATCAGGTATAGACCTCAGGGGTCTAAGGAGGCCCAGGCTAAAGGGAATCACCTAGTGCTCCAGGTGCCCATGCGGCCCCCTCCTCCCCTTGCTGGTTCTGGCCATTTGGGATTATCCATGTTCTCGTTTGAGTCTGCATCTTCCTCATGATTGGGACCAGGCTGGCCTGAATGGAGCAGAGCTGGGGGGCTGCATACCGGATCCCTCTCATATCCTCGTAGGACTGGGAGCCAAGAGAGGTTGCCTCCCTGCTGGGGTCCCAAGCTGACCCATGGGGGCTCAGGAAGTCTACTGCCCTGGTGACTGGTTGGACCAGCTCTTCATCCTCATTCTCATAAGACTCAGCTGCACTGGAGAAGGAGTCTTCATCCTCAGGACCCAAAGCCCCATCCTCAGTGTTCTCATAGCTGCTACCATCCTGGGAGAGTTGATCCTGCCCACAGTTGGAGTCATTCTCGTAGAACTTGGAGCCCTCCTCACTGTCTGGCTCCTCATAGGGCTCCCCTTCCTCTTCTTCTGGGCCTGCCTGCAACTCTAGACCCTTATCAGTCTGGAGATGGCACCAGAGGAATTGACATAATAAATTTTACTAATTAGCCCTTATGTTCCTTTTGTTCCCCCATAGATTTACCTTCCCCAAATTTGCCACCCCTAGAAGGTCAAAGTCCTTCGTCTTGCCACTTTACTACAAATTTATTGTTCTTTTGTTAAGATGCTGAATAAGTCCAAGTTTTAACCACCACTTTGAGTTACTCATCACTGAGGTTTCTCCCACATGGTGTGCATTGCATGTGTTAATAAACTGCTTGTTTTTCTCTTTAATCTATCTTTTGTCAGTCTCATTTACAAGGCTGCAGCCAGTGAACCTGAGATGAGCAGAGGAAAGAGAATTTTTCCTCTCTGACATTGCTGACTTCTCATGGGACCAGGGCAAGTCCCTTCAGTTCCCTGGGTCCCACCTTCCCCACTTTCCAAATGATATAGCCTGATTGAGATCCACATGAAGGTCCCTTCCATCATAAGGGCTCTGTTTTCTTGAAGATATCGGAGAGAAAGGGGCTTTTATTATTATATTGTTTTTATTTGGGTGGCCTTGTGTCCTTCATTTAGAAGCACAACCACAGCAGGGGCAGCAAACCTGACCCTCGAACCCTGTGCCAGAATTGTGACTTTCAGACGCTGCATCTCATCCAGAAAAAGTTAGTCCTGCCATGTTGTTGCCCACTTCATTTCTTTTCTCTCTATCAACATTAATTCAACCAACTTATATTGAGTGCCTAGTATGTGCTGGGTACTGGGATACAAAGATGAGGACATTCTGGTCTGCTTATGCACTCATCCATCCATGGGACATGACCCATCCACCAGCAGACAACTGTAATTCAAGGTGGATAATTTGGTGAGAGATCTGTTCCTGGGGAATGGGGCAGTAGAAACAAAGCATGGGCTAAGGATCAGGGAAGGTCTTCTGCAGGAAGGACTGCCTGTGTCTTTTGGGGAGTCAGCCAGCTGAAGAGAAATGGGAGATAGAAGGTATTCTAGGTGGCAGGGACAGCTTGAGCAAATAGACAGAAACCAGGCACAGCTGGATATGGGACAGAATTACAAGTTGTTCAGTTATTGGAGCTTAAAATTCAGTGGTGGGAGAGGAAGCTGTAGAGGTGGGCAGGAGGCTCCACCCCAGGGCAGACTAAGAATTCTTAGGGCATCCAGCTTCACTTCCGGGTTCATTTTCCCAGCTTTCTCCCTTTCTCCTTCTTGATTCAGTGAAGGTGCTAATTCCTGTTTGCAGCCTCTTTCTTTTTTTTTTTTTTAAAGATTTTATTTATTTATTTATTTATTTATTTATTTGACAGAGAGAGAGAGAGACAGCGAAAGAAGGAACACAAGCAGGGGGAGTGGGAGAGGGAGAAGCAGGCTCCCCGTGGAGCAGGGAGCCCGATGCAGGGCTTGATCCCAGGACCCTGGGACCATGACCTGAGCTGAAGGCAGACACTTAACGACTGAGCCACCCAGGCACCCCTGCAGCCTCTTTCACACTTTAGCTTCTGTTCTTTGTCAGAACCTATCCTTACCCCTTTAAATCATCATCTGTGATTCATTCACCTATGGATTCCTGAATCCTAGGAGCTTTCCACAAGCCAGGAAATTAGTTCTAAGTGACTGGGACTAGTCCTATGCTCTGGGATTTGGGATGGGAAGTATCTATTCTGTTCTGGTGGTTTTATCCATCATTGCTTCCTCTGGATTTGTAAGTTATTCCAGCAAACCCTGGCTGCTCTGCAGGAAATGTTCCAAATAATTATTATTCCTACAGGAATTACTTTTTAAAAATATATGTGCCTTTTAAAAAGATTGGTTATTGGGGCGCCTGGATGGCTCAGTTGGTTAAGCATCTGACTCTTGGTTTCAGCTCAACTCATGATCTCAGGGTCATGAGATTGATCCCTGCATTGGGTTCCGCCCTGGATGTGGAGCCTGCTTAGGATTCTCTCCCTCTCCCTCTGCCCCTTCTCCCCACCCACACACTCTCTCTCTCAAAAAAGTTACAATAAAAAAATAAACAGATTGGTTATTGTGCAAATATTTTTGACTGCCTTTTGCAGCTAGTTTTCTCCCCCAGCAGGACACAAATATAATTTTAGGTAAAAGTAGAAAGGAAAAAGTAATAATAATAGTTATTATTATTTTTTAAAGATTTTATTTATTTATTTCACAGAGAAAGAGAGAGACAGAGCATGCACACACAAGCAAGGGGAGTGGCAGGCAGAGGGAGAGGGAGAAGCAGACGCCCCGCTGAGCAGGGAGCCCAAAGCGGGACTCGATCATAGGACCCTGGGATCATGACCTGAGCTGAAGGCAGACACTTAACCAACTGAGCCACGCAGGTGCCCAATAATAATTATTATATAATAATTATTATTTAGTATTTTTATTTGTTTTTTTGTTTATTTATTTATTTTTAAGTAGGCTCCACGCCCAGCATGGAGCCCAATGAGGGGCTTGAACTCAGGACTCTGAGATCAAGAGTTGGTTGCTTAACAGACTGAGCCACCCAGGAACCCCAAAAAGGATATTATGATTCTATAATTGTAAGTCAAGTTTTAGTAATACACCTACTTCAGAGAATCTCAACCTCCCTGCGGCATGCTCTGGGTACAAAGAGCAAAGACACTGGATTCTAGCAGGATTTGGGCAACATACTCACAGGATTCTGGCAGGTGACTGTCTCAGGACTGAGACATGTTCCCCACTTGGAAAAGTAGAGCTATGACAGTTCTACTGATGTGAAAAGTGTACAGACAGATGGGGCACAACCAGCATAATCATTCAGACACTATTAGTCCATGATCATTCCACTTTCTGTGGCAACTCAGCTTCTTTCTGGGAAGCTTGCTTGCTTCCTTCCTTCCTTCCTTCCTTCTTTCCTTCCTTCCTTTCACCTGAAAGCCTGTTGTGGCCACAACCATGGCCAAGGCTTCACTATGTCCAGAAACCACAACACCATCAACACTCATGGAAACTGGCTGGTGGTTTTCTCCACTTTGGTGGTTTCCCATGACCAGCCAAGGGAAGGACCCAACAACCATTCTCAATGCTCATAGGTTGACCTTCAATTTTCTTGTTATTTTGTCATTATTATTACTTTTTCCCAGGAGGAAAGGAAAAGGACCTACCTACTATTACTGAATTGTGCCCTCCTCCCAAATAAAGCCTTTACAAGCTAATTAAGGTTCAGTGAGGTCATAAGGGTGGACCCTAATCCAATAAAGCTGGTGTCCTTATAAGAAGAGGAAGAAATACCAGAGTGCTCTCTACCATGTGAGAACACAGCAAGATGGCTGCCATCCACAAGCCAGAAAGAGAGCTCTCACCAGGAACTGAATCAGCCAGCACACTGATCTTGGACTTCCCAGCCTCTAGAACTGTGAAGAAATTAATTTCTTTTGTTTAAGCCATTCAGTTGTGGCAGCCTGAGTAGACTAATACAGGGCCATGCATTCATTGTCCATTTATTGAGTATTTTTTATGAGACACTATGAGGGCTAGCCTTGTAGTTGACAGATACGGGTTTAGTTTTATAGGGGAGGGAAAATCTTTTTCCCTATTTTCCTAGGTTCTATGGCTGGAGCCCTAGAAATCAAACTGACAAAGGACAGTTTAACAAGAAAAAAAAGAACACAGAGTTTATTAATTCATGCAGAATGCATAATTCACGGGCGAAACTCAGTGATGAGTCACTCAAGGGGATGGTTAGAAATTGGGGCTTATATATCATCTCAACGAAGAACAATAAATTTGTAAGGAAGTGACATGGCAAAAAAAGGGGAGGTTAGGCTTTTAGGGGTGGCAAACTGTGAGAAGATAAATATATGGAAGGAAGCTAATAGAAGATAAGAGGTTTTTTGTGTTTTTTTTAAGTTATTTTAGGGGCGCCTGGGTGGCTCAGTCAGTTGAGCATTGGACTCTTGGTTTTGGCTCAGGTCATGATCTCAGGGTCACGAGATTGAGTCCCATGTTGGGCTCTGCACTGAGCATGGAGCCTGCTTGAGATTCTCTCTCTCTCCCTCTCCTTCTGCCCCTTCCCCCAATCCCTCCCCTCATTGCGTGCACCTGCGTTTGCTCTTTCTCTCTCTCTCTATCTTAGACAGGTTTGTTATGTAGATTCCTCTTGATGCCTTGGCGGCCTTGGGCTGGTAAGAGTCTAGCTGTTGTCTCCAGGGACCAAGAATCTCAGCGCTGTCCTCCTCCTCCTTGTATGGAAGAGGGAGACACTTTTACAAATGGAAATTAATATCCTGCCTTCAGCTAGCTAGGGGGAGGGCAGACAGCTTTTTTGTTTTTTTCTGCATCTGTTGTTTCTTAATTGCCTTCAGCTCAAAATAATCCTTATGCCGAAGTGACATATTTTGGGGTGGCACATTCTGGTTTCCTTCGCTCTTGACTCCGCCAGCTAAGTGACCTTCATCAGTTTACCTGGCCTTTCTAAGCCCAGAGAGGCTTATAAAATGGGTTCAATGAGAGTATTTTCTTCTTCACAGAGCTGTAAGGGGGATTAAATGAAATATTGCCTATAAATTCTGGCATAGTTAGTTAGTTTGAGGGGAAGGGTGGTGCTGAAGTTAAGAACACGGACTTTGAAGCCACGCTGCCTGGGCTTGAATCTCAGCTCTGTTGCTGTGTGACCTTGGGTCATACTTATCCTGTCCAGGCCTCGGTTTCTTCCTCTGTAAAATAAGCAATGTAATTCATAGGGTGTTGAGAATCTATGTATTATGTATATATGTATATGTATAAATAAACCTATGTAAAGCACTTCTGGCAGGGCCTGGCACACAGGAAGTTTTGTGTAAGTTGTAGGGGTCTCCGTGACCCTGGGCTCAGGGAAGGGGGAGGAAAGCAGCAGCAGCTTCAGAGACCCTCTCTGGCCGAGGTCAGGGGAGTGGACAAGGCCCACTTCTGTGAGTCTAGATCCCTCAGTGAGTGTTCACACCTGCTCTTCAGGTGTGACCTTGAACGGTCCCTCCATCTCCCTGGGTCTCATTTCCTCCTCTGTACAATGTGGTGGCTGGATCACAGGACCTCCAAGCTGGGCCCTTGCATTCATGATAGGGACAGAAGCAGAGGCAGGGACTGAAATGACAGAGCAGAAATCCAGGATGACCTTTTGGAGCACCGTAAAAGTGGACCGGTGAGCAGGAATGCCGCTGGCCTGGTGACAGCCACCCAAACGGCTGGGGAAGCTTGGGTGCTCAGGCAAGGGACATGATTTCTGCATTGGGTGGGAAGGGATGAGAGGCCCATCCTCACCACCACCTTCACACCCCAGACTCCTTGCCAGCAC
Source organism: Halichoerus grypus (assembly GCF_964656455.1). Lineage (NCBI taxonomy): Eukaryota > Metazoa > Chordata > Mammalia > Carnivora > Phocidae > Halichoerus > Halichoerus grypus. The sequence continues at coordinate 70,832,293 of NC_135721.1, read as the reverse complement.
ATAGCAGTGTGGCATAGACGACTCCTCTTCCTTGCCTTAACAATCTAGTTTACTGCAGAAGTGTTAAATATTCATGCAGAGAAAGGCCTGGGAAGCTTCAGCAAATGCTTCCCAGGGGCTTATCTGTGCCAGGGGCTTGAATTCAGGGGAAGATGAGCTGCTGCCTCCTCCTGGGAAGCGATGCTGGGAGGAGCAGGACCCAACTGGCAAGAGGACATGGCGGTGCCAGAGAGTCCACCGAGCCCTGGTTCCCTAAAGGAGGGACTAGGGAACAGCAGACCCTGGGCCACAGGGAGGGGCTGGGCCCCCAGGAAAGGGGTCTTTTGAGACCACATTCCCATGGTGACGTAGAGGATTCAGGGGATAAGAGAGAGGTGGCAGCCTCTGAAGGCGTAAGCCTGCCAGCTGAACCAGATGAGGATTAAGTAATAAACTGGGGGGACACGTCTTTGCTGGTGGTCCCTCTGGGGAAGGGTCTTGGGCCAGGTCTTTGTAGGAGCAATCCGATGGAACAGAATTCAGTTCATTGCTTTTACAAAATGCCAAGGGCAGAGCCGGTTGCCAGATGTACAACCAAAAATGAAATGCAGCCTGTGTCGGCCTCAGTTAGGTTGAAAACACAGTCCTGGACAAAGAAAATACAACTTAGCCCCGTGGTGAAAGACAACACACCACACCAAATTAAATGTCCAGCGAGAGAGGACTGGAGTAACAACCCTTGTTGCATCCACACTGAGGAACACTGAGCAACTGTTGAAAAGAATGAAGCCTTTCTTGGGGCGCCTGGGTGGCTCAGTCAGTGAAGCATCCGACTCTTGATTTCAGCTCAGGTCATGATCTCAGGGTTGTGAAACTGAGCTCTGTGGGCTCCATGCTGGGCATGGAGCCTTCTTGGGATTCTCTCTCTCTCCCTCTCTCTCCACCCCTCTTCCCCCTCTCCCTCTGCCGCTTCCCCCATTAAAAAAAAAAAAAGAATGAAGCCTTTCTTCATGTACTGATCTGCAAAGATGTACAAGACACATGAAGTGGAAAAAGCACTGGATGCAACGGTCCATAGAGCAAGGTGCCATTACATAAAAACAAAAAAGATACACATGTGGTATGTGTGTATAGGTGCACATACTTGCCTATGCATATATTTCTTGTAAAAAGACACAAGAAAATTAAAATGGTTCTTTCTTGGGTGGCACTGGATCAATGAGGGAAGAGAACTATAACTTCTCACTTGTACCCTTTTTCATTTCTTGAATGTTTCAGTCATAAACATATTGTCCTCACCCATTTGGGTTGCTATAATAGAATTCCATAGACTGGATAGCTTATACACAACAGAAATTTATTTCTCACTGTTCTGGAGGTTGAGAAGTCCAAGGTCAAGACACCAGTAGGTTTGGTATTTGGTGAGAGTCTGCTTCCTGATTCATAGATGACTGTCTTCTTGCTGTGACTTTGCATGGCAGAAGGGACAAGATAGTTCTCTGGGATCTCATCTATAAGGGCATTAATCGGGGAGGTGGGGGGGGATGGGGTAACTGGGTGATGGGAATTAAAGAGGGCACATGATGTAATGAGCACTGGGTGTTATATGCAACTGATGAATTACTGAACTCTACATCTAAAACTAATGATACACTATATGTTAACTAATTGAATTTAAATAAAATAAGTAAAAAAGAAAAAAGAAAGAAAAAAATATAAGGGCATTAATCCCATTTGCAGGCTCTTCCCTTTGGCCTAACCATCTCTCAAAGGCCTCACCATTTAATACCATCACAAGATTAAGATTTCAACATATGAATTTTGGGAGACACAAACATTCAGTCCATGTCACATATATTAATAATTATAAAATAGTTTAAAAGATCAAAATAACATGATAAATACAACCTCAGATATGTACACGGAACACATTTTGGGGGCATGGAAGTAGGAGGTAGGGGAAGCCAGAGGCTGTAGAAGGATTTACCTATGAAATTGAAGGGGTTGGTTGAAAGTTTAAGTTGAGGAAATTTTGTCTTTTTTTTTTCTATGATACTGAAGAAGTTGGGCAGGCAATGATATTTGAAGAAGTCAGGAGGGGGAATGGAATAGGTAATTAACTTCACCAGGTGAAAGGTTGTTGAAGGCCCCAAAGGCACAACTGAGCCAGAGTCGCAGATATTTGTAAGAGCATCAGGATGCTGGTTACAGTCTGGGCAAGGAATGCTGGGGCTTTCTATTTTAATCCCTATAATAACCCTTAGAGATACGTAGTATCATCTTTGTTTATAGATGAGGAAACTGTAGTTTTTGACAAAGGACTCAAAGCAATTCAAAAGGAAAGGAAACTTTTTTAACAAAATTGCACTGTAACAACTGAGTAAACATATAGGTGGAAAATTAACTTACCATCGGACTTAAAAATTAATTTGAGATGGTTTATGGACCTATAGGGAAAAGCTTAAAGTATAAAGTGTCTAGAAGAGGGGCACCTGGGTGGCTCAGTCGTTAAGCGTCTGCCTTCGGTTCAGGTCATGATCCCAGGGTCATGGGATCAATCCCCGCTTTGGGCTCCCTGTTCAGCGGGAAGTCTGCTTCTCCCTCTCCCATTCCCCCTGCTTGTGTTCCCTCTCTCACTGTCTCTCTCTCTCTGTCAAATCAATAAATAAAATCTTTAAAAAAAATAAAAAATTAAAAAATAAAGTGTCTAGAAGAAAGCATAGAAGAAAATCTGCATGCTCTTGGGCTACCCAAAATTTCTTAGGCAGGACTCAGCAGTAACTATAAATATTGATAAATTAAAAAAAAAAAGATTGATAAATTGGACTTCACCACAATTAAAATCTTCTGTTCGTTAAAAGATATCATTAAGGGGGAGCCTGGGTGGCTCAGATGGTTAAGCGTCTGCCTTTGGCTCAGGTCATGATCCCAGGGTCCTGGGATCGAGCCCCACATTGGGCTCCTGGCTCAGCGGGGAGCCTGCTTCTCCCTCTCCCTCTGCCTCTCTCCCTGCTCATGCTTTCTCTCTCTCTCTCTCTGTATCTCTGCATCTCAAATGAATAAATAAAATCTTAAAAAAAAAAACTATTAAAAGATATCATTAAGAACATGAAAAAGCAAGCCATGGACCAGGTTATGCCTACTGTATATTTGTAACTCATATTGTGATGAAAGACATATCCAGATTCTATAAAGAATTCACACATCAACTTAAAGAAACACAAGAAATAATAAAAAGACTTGAACAGACATTTCACAAGGAAAGATATACAGATGGCCAATAAGCACATGAAAAGATAAACAGTAGTGTTAGTCATCAGAGAAAGACAAAACCACAATGACATATATCATTCACAGCCACTAGAATGACTAAAACTTAAAAGACTGACAATAACAAGTGTTAGCAAAGATGTAGAGCAACTGGAATTTTCATAACTGCTCGTGGGAACGTAAAATGATATAAGCACTGTGGAAAACAGTTCGGTGGTTTCTTGTAAAGTTAAACATATACCTACTCTATGATCCAGCAATTCCACTGCTAGGCATTTACCCAAGATAAATGAAATTACTTGTGGCCAAATGCTCACAGCTACCATACTCCTACTAGCCAAAACCTGGAAATAACCCAGCTGTCCTTCAACAGATCAATGGACGAATAGATTATGGTATATCCATAGGATGGAATACTACTCAACATTAAAAAGGAACAAAATGCACCTGAAACTAATGTAACATTGTGTATTAACTATACTTGAATAAAAAATTTTTTTAAAGGAACAAAAAGTTAATACATGAAACAACATGGATACATCTCAGAAAGAGTATGGTGAGTGAAAGAAGCTAGAGACAAGGGAGCATATTGTATGAAACTATCAAATGCGCCTGTTATTCATAAATGATACTTGAATAAACCTGATTTTAGAAAAAGATTTATTGAGCATCTATTAGATGCCAGGTGTGTAAACTGTGAAGAAAGAATAAACAAAGAGGAAATCGTGGAAAATATATAAGAAAAGGAACCCTGGGGAAATGAGAAGGAGGAAGACCCAGAGCCCAGATGGAGGAGTTAGGCGTGGTCAGCGTAGAGGACACAGAGACAGGAGAAGGGGGGCAATGAAGAGAGAGCTGGAATGATTGTCAGGCCATGCCATGGACCCAGCTGAACCTGACCACCTCAGATCTGTGAGCTCCCTCAAACTGAGATTTTTCCAGCATTGCTCTATAACCTGGAGGAAGGGACAGGGAGAGGTAGCAGGGAAGGAAAAAGTGGTTAGAGTTGAAGGCTTTGACAAGCAGCTGAAATGATACATCGGGGCTCAGGAGGGAGGGGAAGGAAGTGAAACCAGGAGGGGAGAAGATAGAGGAAATGGAAGCCGAGGGGGGAGCCGTGCAGGGGGGACACGTGAGAGCCTTGAGGGGGCGGAGCTTGTGGGGTCTGGATGGGGAGCTGAAGATTGCGGATCTGCTCCTCTTTCCCTTACAAAGCACTTAAGCTTTCTTTGGCACTGTTCATTTCAATGAATTCCACACGCTTTTGAAAGCCTATTGTGTAGTAATCCAAACTGTCGTGTAAAGGGAAGTTTGTGTAGGTTGTCTCCTCCTAGTAGAAGGTGAATTCTCATGAGACTGTTCAGGCAGCATTCTCATCTGCCCTCCTTGGCAGTGCACTTGACACACCCTTTTTTTTTCTTTTTCTCTTTAGAAGGAGAGAGAGACAGAGAGGGAGAACGCACTTGTGAGGAGGTGAAGGGGCAGAGGGAGAGAGAGAATCTCAAGCAGGCTCCACGCTCAGGGCAGAGTTGGAGGTGGGGCTTCATCCAAGGACCCTGAGATCATGACCTGAGTCAAAATTAAGAGTCCGATGCTTAACCAACGGAGCCAGCCAGGCTCCCCTGACACTCCAGTTTTGAATGGAAAAGTTCGCATACCCTTTAGCCAGCAATTTCACTTCTAAGAATCTATTCTTACTGCTGTGTTTTAGCATGTGTCCAACAACTTCTGTGCAAGGCTACTCATTGTCAGGCCATTTGCAGCCATAAGAGGAATAACTTCACCAGGAGGCTGGTTAAATAAATAATGGCACTTCCATGCAATGAAATACCATTGCATCCATGACAAGAACATGACAATTTTTTAAGTACTGATATGTACCGTCTCAAATGTGTATTGTTTAAAGTGAAAGTGGAAATAGGATGCCAAACAATGCATATGGCATTACATCATTTGTGTAAAAATAAAAACACATATACACTTAGAAACTAGAAACTTGTTAACTCGTGGGACAGTTGTGCAGGTTAGGGATGTGAGGAGGACTTATTTTTCCCCAGAGACCCTTGTATGCCCTTTTTATCTTTATGATTCTGTGTCATTTTATCCTTCGAATTTTGAGAGAATGCTCACCTGTTACTGTCTGGAGACCGCTCACCTAAGGAATGAAGCCCGAGTGGTGGAATTTTAGGACTTGACCCTCCCAGGATTCCTCCATGGTCACCACACTGCCAATCTTTCAAGCACCTCTTGGAGCTGATGGAAGACATGTCCCAGCTCTAAACAACTGGACTTCGGAGGATTGGCCTCTGGAAATGCGATCCACAGCTTATCTCTGTACAGACACCTCCCGTAGCCATTACCCAGCTGACAACCAGGACACAGCTAAGAATCAGAACTTTTGGGGCACCTGGGTGGCTCAGTCGTTAAGCATCTGCCTTCACCTCGGGTCATGATGCCCTGCATCGGGCTCCCTGCTCAGCGGGAAGCCTGCTTCTCCCTCTCCCACTCCCCCTGCTTGTGTTCCCTCTCTCGCTGTGTCTCTGTCAAATAAATAAAATCTTTAAAAAAAAAAAAAAAAGCAGAACTTGTTTTTATTGACTCTGAAGTATTATCATAGATGTTGCTGAAGCTCATGCATGTCTTCCATCCTCTCTCAGAGCCTGTTTTCCCTTTGTGGGGACTCACTTGGCCCCACAGAGTTGGGGTGGAGATTTATTTTAAACTGAAGACATTTGAGATGCAGCAGATGCAGAAAGAAGGCTTTTTGGAGCTTCCCTTATCTGACCTAAAGATAGAACCCTTTGGAGAGTGAAGTTGCCATAAATCCCCTTCTCCAGGAAGAAGACCAGTCACTCTGACCAGAAGAGAAATTATATAAACAAACACTTTTGCAATCATCCTACCTTCCATTTGTTTCCCTAAAAGTCCATTTGTCTTCCCTATAAAAGGCCCATTTGTTCTTCCCATAGAACTCCTTTCCCCTGTGAAGTGGGTATATGAACCCCTATTTCTAGCTGGTCAGCGAGCCTGTTCATCTGAGTGCTCCCACATGCATGTGAATAAAACTTGTTTTCTTTTCTCCTCTTAATCTGTCTACTGTCAGTTAATTTGCAGGCCCCTGACTCCTGGACCTAAGTTGGCATAGGAAGTGTTTTTTTCTCCCTTGCCAGGTTTCCGCCATGTCTGGTTAACAGGTTTCCAAGCCCATAGGGGAAAAGAGGTAGGAAATTACGAGGGGAGAGGACTGTTATTCAGGCAGTAGCCTACGCTCAGCTTCACAGAGTGACAGATGACAGCCTAACCATTGAGGGGGACAAACAGAAACATCTATTTAAGAAAAAAACAGAACAATATAACCACCTCAGACAAGTCCAGGTCGTTCACCGCTCGGTGCATCGGCTCAGGTGTCACGAAGGCATCTGGAATTGCCCCAAAGCCCAGCCGCTGACGTCTATAACCAAGGCCCATGTTTTAGTACAAAGGGCTACATTCTCCTCAGGCTCAGGGCTTCTTGGATGGAGAAGACGGACACCAGACACTGCACTTCAGGAAGACAGAGACCCTGTAAACTGTCTGAGGCTTAAAGGGATAAGCTCCATTGCCTAGAAATCTTGGCTTCTACAGAATGACTCCTTGCCCCCAAGCTTCACTTCAGATAAAAGCGAGGGACAGGGTGAAGGGAGGAATGTTTGGACAATTAGAAGATCACAGAATTCAACCAAGTAGACAAAGGAAGATCAGCAGCAGCTTGCCCCTGTGGGACGCTTGAAGAACCCCCTCAGAGGTGTTGTCTGTCCTGCCCCAGGGGCAGAAGGGCTCAAAGACAGGGTCCAAATTCTTGCTCTGCGAAAACCTCTAGATAAACGCAGTCACCTAACTCTCTGTGCCTGTTTTATCTTCTGTACCATGGAAATAACAACTTTTAAACTCCCAGTGTTACCAAATCATTGGATGGTTTAAATCAACTCAACTCATTTTAACAAACATCTATTGAGAATCTGTATGTCCTGCATGGTGCAAGGGAAGCAAACCCTGAGGAGAACAGAAAAATGAATAAAACACAGTCTTTAACATCAAAGAGCTCATCATCTGGCAGGACCAAATGAACTAATAGGCGGTGTGAAATAATAGAAAATCTGTGTTGGTCTCTGCCCCCAGTGCCTGGCACAGAGCTCCTGAAACCCTTATCATTTCCTGGGTGACAGGAGTGAATTTTGTTTTAATGAGGTGATTCAGGGTGGGCACCTGGATGGAAAGACCAAGCTGTGATTAGAAGCTTGGAATTTCCAGCCTCGCCCCCACCCCCCATTCTCTTGAGAAGGGAGAGGGACTGAAAGTGGAGTTGAGGATTGATCATGCCTATGTAATGAAGCTTCCATCAAAATCCCAGTAGCTTGGGGTTCAGAGAGCTTCTGGGTTGGTGAACATGTGGAGATTGGGGAAGAGTGGCCCTGAAATAACAGGGAAGCTCCATGCCCTTTCCATCTCTCCCATCTGGCTGTTCCTGACTTCTATCCTTTCTCTTTTTTTTTTTTTTTAAGATTTTTATTTATTTATTGAGAGAGAGAGAATGACAGAGAGAGAACATGAGAGGGTGGAGGGCCAGAGGGAGAAGCAGACTCCCCGCCGAGCAGGGAGCCCGACGCGGGACTCGATCCCCGGACTCCAGGATCATAACCTGAGCCGAAGGCAGTCGCCTAACCAACTGAGCCACCCAGGCGCCCCTGACTTCTATCCTTTCATCATAAACTGATAACCTAGTAAGTAAAGTGTTTCTCTAAGTTCTGTGAGCCTTTCTAGCAAATTCATCAAACTGGAGCAGGGAGTTTTTTTTTTTTTTTTTTTTTTTTAAAGATTTATTTATTTATTTATTTGAGAGAGAGAGAATGAGAGAGCAAACACATGAGAGGGGGGAGGGTCAGAGGGAGAAGCAGACTCCCTGCCGAGCAGGGAGCCCGATGCGGGACTCGATCCAGGGACTCCAGGATCATGACCTGAGCCGAAGGCAGTCGCTTAACCAACTGAGCCACCCAGGCGCCCATGGAGCAGGGAGTTTTGAGAACCTCGGTCAGAAGTGCAGGTAAGTTGTGACTGTTGTCTCGAGTCCAAGGAGGGTTGTTGGAATCTCCAGTCTATGGCCAGTCAGTCAGAAGCACAGGCAACAGCCTGAACTTGCAACTCGTGCCTGAAGTGTGGGGGGCAGTCTTGTGGGACGGAGCCCTCAGCCTGTGGCATCTGATGCTGTCTCTACGTAGACACTGTCAGAACTGAGGTGAATTGTGGGATACGCAGCTGGCCTCCTGTGAATGGCTTGTTGCTGTGGGTCCCAGAATACATTTTAGATGTGGAAGTGCTCTAGAGGGGCGCCTGGGTGGCTCAGTCGGTTAAGCGTCTGCCTTCAGCTCAGGTCATGATCCCAGGGTCCTGGGATCGAGTCCCACATCGGGCTCCCTGCTCCACAGGAAGCCTGCTTCTCCTTCTCCCACTCCCCCTGCTTGTGTTCCTCTCTCACTGTCTCTCTCTCTGTCAAATAAATAAATAAAATCTTTATAAAAAAAATAATTGTCCCACAAAACTAAGAGCTCCTTCAAGTCAAGGTCTGTGGTTTTGGTCCCAATGATCCCAGGGCTTCCAGAAGAGGGTTTGGCACATAGCTGTTGCTTAATAAATATTTGATGAGTGAATGAACGAATCATGGGAAACCAGGGATGGATGGAATCTTAACAGCACATCTCAGAGAGAGGATAATCTCTTTGATTACAAAAATAAATAAATAAATGAATAAATCCTAGGCTCAAGTCTCCCATTCCCACCCTGAAATCCAGGCCACAGTCCTGTCTTGAAGCTAAAGGAAGCCTGCTACCCACTCCCTGTACCTGAGGAGGCCCCATGAGCGGGCAGTCTCTGAGTCTCAATGATACTTTGACTTTACTGCATTATTCAGGTGTTATTTTAATTACCAAAGGCTTTAACTGCCTCTCTGTCTTTTGGGGAGCCTTCCCACTCCTGCAATTGGTAATGTGGAAATTGGTGTCAATATTTACAATCTGACTCAGTAGTTTTCAAGGCTGCTGTGATCCTTCAAGTTAGGGAGAAACAACAGCCGGGTATGATGTCTCTTCAGCCTGCGTCTTTGACCTTGACAGAGCCTGCCTTAAAGGGAAGGGGAAGCTGGGAATCTGGCAGCTGCCACATCATCCTATCCCAGGCCCTGTCCCGGGCCCACCACCCAAGAGTCCATCTTTCTTGTAAACCTTCCCAAGAAGGAGATGCAGTTCTACCCTTTTAAGCCAAGAGGCCACTGGTCCTGCTGATTCTATCTTCTAAAAGCCTCTGGAATCAGTGCCCTTCTCAATAGCCCTTTTGCATTTGCCATATTTCAGAGTCTCATAACTTCTCCCTCAAGCTATAGCTATACCTTTCTAACCCCAGTCTTCCTCTGCTCCACCCCAGTCCCTGGGGCCAGTGCCATGACCCAAGTTGCTTTTCAGTTTGCAACCCTCCAAAGACTTCCTACTGCCTACAGGTTAAAGTCCACGACCCTTCATGTGGTCTCCATGCCCTTCGCTGAGCTGTCGTGGCCAGCTTTGTCTCCTACCTCTCCTGCCTGACTGCACTGCCTAGAGCCGCTGTGCTGTCCGGGATGGGAGCCACCAGCTGCATGCAGCTCTTTAAATTTGAATTAAAATGAAATAAAATTAAAAATTTAGCTTCCCAGTTGCACTATCCACATTTCAAGTGCTTAATAGCTAAAGCTACATAATGGACAACATAGAGATAGAACATTTCCATCAACACATAGAGTTTTGCTGGACACTCCTCTAGGAAAACCCAAAGGTTTGTGTTTCTCTGCACACATCATGCTGTTCCACCCTGTCAGGGCTCTGCTCATGCCTCTGCTCAAAAGACCCTTCCTCTGCCCTTTCCGCCTGGGTGATGCTTAAACACTCAACTTGGCAGGCATCTCCAAGATGCCCTGTTTGAAGCCCCAGGCTGGGGTGAGTGCTAGGCTTCTGGGTTCATAGCTTCTCACATTAGCTAACCTTTATCTGACACTTACCATATGCTGAGCTGTCTGTCTCCTCCATGAATCTGTGAGTTCCTCCAGGGCAAGAACTGTGTCTTCCTGGACCCTGTGTCCCCAGTGTCTGGCATAAAGCAGGTGTCGGTTACCGTTGGTTGAACTCATGTGAATGTAATTCTCAGAAGTGCATGACCACAGGGCAATATTTACCAGTGTGTCAGTGAAGACTCTCAGGTAGAGAGAAAGTAGTCAAGAGGAAAGAGGATTTAATGGTTCAGTAATTGGGAAGCTCAGGGGTGGTTCTTGCTTCCTGCATGACTGGATCCAGGGGCTCAGAGCATGTTATCAGGGCCTTGGCCTTGTCTCTTTGCTTTGTTGATTCCCTCCTCCAGGCAAGATGACCAACAGTAGTCTTGGTTCTAAATATCCCCAATTTTGTAACCTCCATGAAGAGAGAAATTCTCTCTCCCAACATCTATCTAGCAGTCTCCAGGAAGATGCTGTTTGGCCTTGCCTGGGTCATGTGCCCTCCCTGAATGAATGCTGGTGACCTGCAGAAAGGAGTAGTTGGCTATATCACCCTGGCTCATGCATCTGTTCCTGGGGTGGAGGTAGGATCAGTAAATGTCATCATGATTGACAGCTCCCCAGGCCACTTGGAAAAGGAAGGCATCACCCAAAGAAACCAGAATGGGTTGGAGAAATGCTGAGAGACAGGGGGGTCAGCTGGCCTGGCTGCTTGCTCACTGAGCTAGACGCCAGCTTGTATTCTTATGCCCTTAGCATTTTCCCCATGTGGACCAGAGCCTCAGAGGAGTCCAGCTACCCTCAGGTTTTAAGTCACCAATTAGCAGGCAGCAAAGGGTCTGGAATTTGGAAGGTTTCTCTGACCTGGAAATATACAGTTGATGGAGCTTCTAAGAACACCAGCCACATTCTTGAGAGATCCCTCATAGAATTTGCCAACTCTGGTCAGTGCTCCACAATGGGGAGGAAAATTTTACTCTACCCTTCAAGGTTCTTTTGGCTGATCTAAGAATTAAACTGACATGAGACAAGTCAACAGGAGAAAATAAAATTTAATTACATATAGTACATATGAGGACTCCCTGAGGATATGAGGCCCACAGGCAGTCAGGCATTTGAGGCTTATCTACCATCCAGAGCTAAGGAGGAGAGGGTGGGGGTCTGGGACTTGAAAGGGAAGGAAGACAATTCACAGAAGATGAAAAAGAATAAATGCCTGGTAAACAAATGTTTGCTGTGCCATCCAGAAACAATGGGAACTGTAACAGACTTTGCTAGGTTCCTCCCTGTCTACCACCCCAGTTCATATACTATAGTTATCTATGTGATAGCTCCTTTCCTGGAGCAGATCCTCCATCTAAATCTTTTGGGCAGTTGGGGGGGCAGGCAAAAAGAAAAACTTCTTAAATCTTCTGTTTTTAGTTTTTTTTTTAAATAATCAGCCTAAAATAATTTATATGCCAAAAAGACACATTTTGGAGTTGCAAATTTTGTTCCCCTATACCCACAAGCTGTTGCAACCTCCTTTCCTCCTTCCTTTTAAAAAATTAAGGTGTAATTTACATACAGTAAAATTCACCCTTTCTGGGGTTTAGTATTGTGAGCTTTGACTGTAGTCATTCATCACAATAAAAAAAATAGAATAGTTCCTTCAGCCACAAAAAAATTCTGTGTCCCTTTGTTGTCAACTTTTCCCCCAACCCAGTCCCTGGCAACTGTTGATCTGTTTTCTGTCCCTATAGTTTTGCTTTTTCCCAAATGTCATATAAATGGAAACATACAGTATGTTGCCTTGAGTCTGGCTTCTTTCACTTAGCATAAGGCAATTAAGATTCATCCATACTTTTCCAAACATCAAGAGTTCATTCCTTTTTATTGCTGAATAACATTTTTGTTGTATGGATGCATTCCTTTTATTTATTTGTGCTCTATTAGAGGAGTATTTGGATTTCTAGTTTTTGGCAATTGTGAATAAAACTGCTATAAGTTTCATTTCTCTTGGGTAAAAAGCTAGGTGTGTGTTTTCTGGGTTGTATGGTAAATGTTTAACTTTATACAAAACTGCCAAACTGTTTTTCTGAAAAGGCTGTGTCATTTTGCATTCCTACCAGCAATGTACGAGCATTCTGGTTGCTTTGCATCCTCACTGAGCTTGGGTTTCTGGGTTTTTAGTTTTAGACATTCTAATTGAGGTGTAGTGGATCTCACTGTGGTTTAAGTTTGCATGTCCCTAATGACTAATTATGTTGAACCTTTTTGCATGTGCTTTTTTTGCCATCCATATATTGGCTTTGGGGAAGTATCTGTTCAAATACTCTACCCATTTTTAAAAGTTAAAGTGCCTTTTTATTATTGAGTTTTGTGAGTTCTTTGTATTTTCTGGATTCCTTTATCAGATATATATTTTGCAAACATTCTCTCCCAGGTCATGGCTTGTCTTTTCATTCTTTTAACAGCATCTTTAGAATAAAAGAAATTCTTAATTTTGATGAAGCCCAGCTTCTTAATTTTTTCCTTTTAAGGGTTATGATTTTCACATCATATCTCAGAAATCTCAGAGTAATCCAAAGCCGCAATGTTTCCTCCTAGAAGTTTTATATTTATGTCTATGATCTGTTCAAGTCAGTTTTTATAGGGTACCAAGTATGGATCAAGGTTCATTTTTTTGCATATAGATATCTAATTGTTCCAGTGCTATTCCTTGAAAAGCCTACACTTTTTCCATTGAATTACCTTTGCATCTTTGTCAAAAATCAATTGACCATATGTATGTGGATCTCCTTCTAGACTCTCTCTTCTGTTCTACTGATCTACATGTGTCTCCTTTTTCTGATACCTCACTGTCTTGACTGCTATAGCTTATGGTAAAATTGGAAATGAGGTGGTGTGGGCTCTCCAACATTGTTCTTGTTCAAACTTGTTTGGGCTATTCTGGTTCTTTTGCTTTTTCCCATAAATCTTAGAATCCACCTGCAGATTCCACCTTTGTCTATGGAACCCATGGGCTTACAGGCCCTGCCTGATCAGAATCCACACCACTGTTCATGATTTATCAAGAGGTGGTTCTAGTCTAAGGGAGACAGTTAGAACAAGACTCTGGGACCTGATGGCTCAGATTCAAATCCTAGCTCCAAGTCTCACTAGAACTTGGGAAAGTTACCTGACCTCCCTGGGCCTCAATTTCCTGTTCTGTAAAGTGAAGGAAATGGTAATACCTATTTCATGGGACTGTTGTGAGGACAGCAATATCATGTGGAAAACAGAACAGTACCTGGCACATAGGAAGCCCTTGATAAGTGTTCGCCATTAATTGTATTGTCTTTACGTACCTCAATCTTTTCCCTTCTCTCCTCACTCATGCTAACATTCCACAACCACTGAACTACGGATTTTTCTTTCCAGGACAATGTCTCAGGTTTTTAAGCTATTTAATGGCCAGCTTATCACATGGCTGTGGCCCTCCTGGAAGTTCAATGTACAGCTAGTCTTTGCTGTTTCACCTGAGCTGAGCTCCCTCTCCTTACAACATTTTGCAGAAGAGTGGCTTTGTGAGCTGTATGATTTGGGCTGGTAGTGAAAGGCCAAGCTGAGCTCTCCCTCCTGTGTCCCACGCCACTGAGGCTGAAGGCCGAGACAAAGTCATGGAGCCCCTACAACAAGCCGGCAAGGCCTGTGCCTGTGACTCTCCCGTTGGACTGCTTCTGTCCTTTCTCCATCAGCCTGGCATATCTGTCTGGATCCATCAGGGGCTCCTCACCAGCGGGAACTGCTTCCCTCATAGGACCAGGAGTTGTGTGCAAAGAAAGCCCCGTGTCCCTGATCTACCAGGGACCCCCCCCCCCCAGAGGGTTATTCAGACCTTTCCCACTGGAATGGGAAGGCTGAAAGCTAGGGCACCACCTCTACTCCAATGCTGAATACTTTTTTCCTAAATATTTTAATAATGTTTACAATCATAGTTCTAAAATGGATTGCTTTTTAACTGCTTTCTTTAAAAGAACTCAACCTTAGGGTGCCTGGTTGGCTCAGTCAGAAGAGCATGAAACTCTTGATCTCGGGGTTGTGAGTTTGAGCCCCATGTTGGGTATAGAGATTACTTTAAAAAAAGGGGGGGGAACACAACCTTCCCTTGATAATTCAGAGCCACAATCGTGTCCACCAATGGCTATAGGGTGATGTCATGACTGGGGCCATTTAAGGCACATGGGCTGTTCGCAACCCGCCCTAATGTCTCACCTACCTTCCTACAGATCAAGTGCATGGGCTTCCTCCTCTGCCAATGCTTACCTGTTTTAGGACCCAACCCTTTGGTTCTCTAAACTGAGAAATGAACCTGAATACTATCAATATCCCATTATTAATAGCAATAATGAGAAAGAGAAAAGCAGCCCCCGAGAGCCAGGAGCTGGCCTGGCCCCCAGAGCTAGGCTGTGGCGTTCTGTTGTTGAACATAAATGCTCTCACAGAATATCAACATCAGATAAGGCCACTTTGTGAGCTGAGTCAGAGCATGACCACAAAACAAGACTGTTCATCCCTTAATCATGTCAGAACACAGACCAAACAATATCATTGGCCAAACCACAAAAATGACAAAACATCTCTCTGATTTATCTAATACCAGTGGTTGCTGCTTTACCAATGACAGCTTTAGTCTCCACTCCATTCCTCCTGTCTTCTAGATCAGAGATATAAAGATTCCCAGTGACAGAATTTACCTCCACTTTCTGACACTGTCTCATTCAGAGCAAAGCCCCACTTCTTTGAATGCTCCTTAAAAATCACCCGCACTAGCCCAGATCCTTAATAAGTCCTCAGGATACAATTCTGATTATCAAGAGAAACAGTGCCTTAGTTCAAAGAGGATACCAGTGGGATTACAGGAATATCAGCAGGGCCATTGGGAAGCTTTCTGTGTCCCTCAAGTCTCAAATCTTTCTAGAAACCTGTAGGTGAAGAGTAACCCGTGAATCTTTAAATATATATAATTTTTAAATTTTTATTTATTTGAGAGAGAGAAAGAACGAGCAGTGGGGAGGGGCAGAGGGAGAGAGAGAGAAGCAGACTCACCGCTGAGCAGGAAGCCTGTCTTGGGGCTTGATCCCAGGACCCTGGGATCATGACCTGAGCTGAAGGCAGTTGCTTAACCGACTGAGCCACCCAGGCACTCCTCTTTTATATATTTTGAATCAACACAAAATCCATTTGGGAACACGATTATCTCCCTCTTACCCACCCACCCCCTCCCCGGCTCCAGATTATCCTGAGAGAGGGATGCGCTCAGTTCTATTGCATTAAGGAGAAGAAAAAAATTTAATCGCTCAAAAAATTATTGGTTGAACAATGTCTGCCAACAGAGATTGCTTCCATAATGGAACCCAAAATAGAGTGAGCAAATAAAGCTGTTGAGACGTCTATGGGTTTAGTTTCAGCAAGTGTTCCCCGCTATGTAGAAGACATAAAAATGATCTTTGCAATAAGCAAGTAGTGTTTTATTTCCGTTGGGGAAGTATTTCTCATTTAGCCCATTTCATTTCCTTTATGAAACAGGAAACAGGGGAGTCTGCTTCTCCCTCTCCCACTCCCCCTGCTTGTGTTCCCTCTCTCGCTGTGTCTCCCCCTGTCAAATAAATAAATAAAATCTTAAAAAAAAAAAAAGAAAGAAACAGGAAGTAAACATCTCACTCTTTTGGAGGGTGAGCATATGCATATAAAACCTCATCTGAGTGTAAATGTGAGGCTATTCAGTCTGTTATAGTTAAAAGTTTGAAATTTGGGCCAATGTTTTTTTTTATCCTTAAAGATTTTATTTATTTATTTACTTATTTATTTATTATTATTTTTTAAAGATTTTATTTATTTATTTGACAGAGAGAGACACAGCGAGAGAGGGAACACAAGCAGGGGGAGAGGAAGAGGGAGAAGCAGGCTTCCACTAAGCAGGGAGCCCGATGCGGATCTCGATCCCAGGACCCTGGGATCATGACCTGAGCCAAAGGCAGACGCTCAATGACTGAGCCACCCAGGCACCCCAAGATTTTATTTATTTATTTGAGAGAGAGAGAGAGAGAGCGAGCATGAGTGGGGGGAAGGGGCAGAGGGACAAGCAGACTCCCCACTGAGCACAGAGCCCAGTGCAGGACTTAGTCCCAGGGCCCTGAGATCATGACCTAAGCCAAAGTCAGACGCTTAACTGCTTCACTGTCTGAGCCCCCCAGGTGCCCCTTGGCAAATGTTCTAAATGTAAGAAAAGAGAACTGAGAGTGCAGATGATGTGCTTCATTTCCAGTCTTCTGTGCCCCGGGTCAATTCAGAAAGACTTTAGGGCCCTTTATGCAGATAGGAAGTTTGCATTTCATCCTGAGTTGGGGAGAGAGCAAGTCTGGACCCCAACCACAGGAGGTACTGCTCCCCATCCCCCTTCTCTCACTTTCTCAGAAATTCGGTGGCTCAAGAAGAAGCCCCAGTCTGGAGGCCCATAGTAATCTTCCACCCTGCAGGCTGTGGTCCTAGCGGCCCTGCCTCTACAGTGTCCCGTGTCTGCCTACAAGCAGGAGGAAATAATTGTTTTCTCATATATGGCAGTGTTTTCTTTTTTCATTCCTTATTGAGCTATCATTAAATCATGGGAATCTCTAGGGAAATTACTTTAATCTCTTTGGGGGTGTCTCACAATCCCCTGAAGGTGATTCGAGTACATCCAGGCAATATTTCACTACTGAATCAGGGAATGAGCTGTTAGGAAAACTCATTTACTGTTTGACTGAATGGCTCTGGCCCTCTGCTGACAGGCACAGCCTCCTCCCCCGGCCTGCTCCCCTGCTGCTGCCTCCTCAATAGCTGCATCCCCCATTTCTGCCCACCACTAACTCCCTCCTAATCCCTGGTACCCTCCTGTCTTCGCAGCTTACTGCCTAAGGCTCGGGAAGACCACAATGGGAGGCTGAGACCCCTTTCCGGCCTTTCTGCCATTAATGACACAAGAAAACCTTAAAGAATCAAAGTCATCGTGGTGGGATCACAGGGGAGGAGAGACAGCTCTTCTTCTAGGTTCTCTACTGGAGCTCTGTAACCCAAGGCAGATTCACAAGAGAAAAGCACACAAATTAACTCGATGTAAATTTTACAGGACAGAAGAGCCCTCAGAAGGAAATGAGGGCCTGAAGAAGCACTCAGACCAGAGTGTCTTTATGCTGGGTTTGACGAAGAGCGGAAAGTCGTGGGAAAATGTGCTAAGGCAGCGCGGGTAGTCAGCTGGGCAATAGTTAGCAACAATCGTTTGTTCCAATTCCTCCTGGCTGTCCCTCCATCCTTGGAGATAGGAATGTTCCTTGCCTCCTGGTAGAGGCAGGGCACCTCTCACATGAGGGTTTTCTGTGAGGGGGAAGGTCAGGCAGTCCCTCTTGCGATTGTCCTTTCTCAAATTCCCTCAGCTTAAAATATTCAATAGACCAAGGCACCATAAGCAGAATTGTTAAAAACACAGGGCTCCCCCTCCAGATTCCACCAGCAGCTGGACCCCTGATGGCCTTCAGACCTTCTCCATCTGTGGAATGTAAATAATCAGAGGCTGGGTTGGCCTTCAATCTTTGAAGGGCCATTAATTGGAGGGGGTGATGGAGAGCCAGGATATTTCCAGAAGATGGAGAAGGATTATGAATTTTTGCCCTTGAGATTCCCAGAGTTTAACTGTATACTCCTAGAAATAATTATTAATATACTCTATTTCCCCAGAGCAATCTGATAGAGTCCATGCTTCATTGACCTGACCCGATCAAAGATCACAGGTCATGAAAGCTGGAAGGGACCTCAAGGACCATTTAATTCAGGAGTTCTCAACTGTGGTTGCTCTTACAATCATTTGCTGAGCTTTTTAAAAAGCACCCTCCCTGGACCCCACCCCCAGAGCAATTATATCAGACTCTCCAGAGACAAATCCAGAGCCGGCTTTCCTTAAAGCTCCCCAGATGACTTCAATTTCCAGGCAGAATCAAGCATCAGTGATGTGGATAAAGGATAAGACAACCTGGGGAGGCGATGTGAGTCAAACCAAAGTCTTGTGAGAAGGGGATCATATGGCTTGTGGGAGCCAAATAAAGGCAAAAGTCACACAAGGACTAGGAGGGTGGAGACTCATGACCATCACCCAATCAGCCAACAGGTTTTGAATATGTGCTGTGTGCTAAGCTCTCGCCTAAGGACCGGGGTAAAAAGGACACATAAGTGAGGTACTCACTGCACTCAAGAAGCAAACTATTCGCTGGGGGGCTTGATCACACACCAATAACTGGAGGAAGGGGAAAGTGGGCCTTCTGCTCAAAGATGTTCATTGCAGTATTATTTACAATAGTAAAAAATAGAAAGCAGTATCCAGTCATAGGAGAATTCTTAAGTAAACACTAGGTTATATCTACTTGATGTAATATTTTGAAGCCATTGACCTTGTTAAAAGATAGACTGAGGGACGTCTGGGTGGCTCAGTCGGTTAAGCGTCTGCCTTTGGCTCAGGTCATGATCCCAGGGTCCTGGGATTGAGTCCTGGGTTGGGCTCCCTGCTCAGTGGGGAGCCTGCTTCCCCCTCTCCATCTGCCTCTCTCCCCCCACTCGTGTTCTTGCTCACTCTGTTCTCTCTCTCTCAAATAAATAAAAAAATATTATAAATTTTGAGTTTTTTTGAGTAAAACTTGATTGGAATTTGGAAGCACCAAGCTGGAAGTGGTTGGAGACTCCATGGATGGGAACTCGGGAGAGACCTGATAGAGAAAAGGCAGAAGCAAAGTAAGGAAATTATTGATTGGCTATAGCTTAAAGCCTAGTTGGCCGTTTGTGATTGGTTGTCCTTAGGTTTCAACTTTGTAACCTTGAGGCCTTTGCAGACTTTGATTTAGGTTTCCTTATACAGGCCCTATGTGGGAAAAGAAGGTGACATTGTCCAGGGGCTATGATCCTAGGTTACATGCATAAGTAAAAGGCTACAAGGAAACATGCCCAATGTTAACAGGTGTCGGGAACCAGGTGCTTCTGTTGTTGAGAATGGGTGCTTCCTCTTTTTTACTTCTTCCTTCCTTTTCTCTTTCAATCATTTTTAAACGAGCCAGGCCAGGGAGTTGGAACTCACTTGAAGGATGGGGGCCATTCTTTTCGTCTGTCATCTTCAGAGTGCCTTGCACTTTGGGTCTCATCAGATACAGAAAGACCTCCAGAGCTCTCCTCCAGGGTTAATTGGAGAGTGAGAAAGAGAGAGAACCCAGGTCTCCTGTATGTCAGTCTGAATCTGGGTGGGTCTGCACAGTCTGGACATGGGGGCAGGCCCAAGGGGTAGATGGGAGGCTGGGATGATGGGGTGTGCCCATTCGGGGGGTAGGGGGTGTTGGGCCTGTCCCCAGAGCAGGGCTGGGATCCCCACCCTCCTCATCCTCCCACACAGGAGCGGAGACCCCTGAGCCACGTGGCTTACAACCAGGTGACGCAGGGGAGGTGCCTGTGGGACGCCTGCTCTTGGAATGACCATCAAAATGGTCAAAGTTAAGTTTGTTCTCAACATGGCAAGGCGAACACTACCAATCACAAACAGCCAACGAGGCTTTAAGCTATAGCCAATAGTTTCCTAAGTCTCCGGTCTTAGGAGCATCTTGGAGGAGAAAGGGCCAAGGCTGGTTTAATTCAGTGGATATTTCAGTGCAGGGACTTGATTAGACCTGGGTGAGAGAGTCACATTACAGGAGTTTAGGATGGATGGACACAGCAAGGCAAGGGTTTGGAGGCAAAGATTTTGAAGAGTCTTGGGAAGTAAAGTGTCTCTTGACATTCCCTATTGAAGAATCGAACAGTTTGATGTTCATTTAAATCAGAAGTTTCTTAACCTTGGCACTTTTGACGTTTTAGACTAAATAATTCTCTGTGGCCGTCCTGTGCATGGTAAGATATTAACAGAATCCCTGGCCAGTACGCACTAGATGCCAGTAGCCCTTCCCTATACAATAGTGAAAACCAAAAATGATTCTGGGTTAGGGAGGGGGGATTTAAATTAATTAATTAATTAATTAATTTTAAAGATTTTATTTAGTTATTAGAGAGAGAGAACAAGCAGGAGGAGAGGCAGAGGCAGAGGGAGAAGCAGGCTCCCCGCTGAGCAAGGAGCCGGATTCAGGACTCCATCCCAAGACCCTGGGATCTCAACCTGAGCCGAAGGCAGACACTTAACTGACTGAGCCACCCAGGCGCCCCAAGGGGGGATTTAAATTTAAATGAGCCTTCCAGGCATTTCCTGGAATGAACAATAAATTTTTTGAAACTTTTACCATCTTTGGCAAGAGTTTCCTATGATAGCAAAGTCAGTTAATAAAGACAGTGGACGGGTAAAGTCATGTTAAGGTGGATTGTAAGGCTGGTGGGTGTAGATGGCCTCAGTTCTCACTGTGGGGGTGCAGTTCAGCCTCCTGCCCCTGCCTCTCCCCTCCTGCTGTCTTTGGTCTCTGGCAAGTCTTCACTTTCTGGTCAGCTTTTAGATACTGCATCTCTAAAGTCAAGAACCAATAGCTTCTGAGAAATGTGAACATGCTACGGTGTATTGAACCCTTAGCTGAAACAACAGACTTCACATTACTCCGTGAATAAGTATCATTGCCCATTTTATACATAAGGAAACTGAGGCTCAGAAAAGTGAGGAGCGTTGCTTCTGTCACGCAGTGAATGGTGAGGTTGGAATCTAAATGCAAGGGTCTGACTCCAAACTAGGTCGCCAAATTTAGCAAAACTTGTGTGGGACATACTTAAAAAGTGTTGTTTATCTGAAATTCAAATTTAATTAGGGGTTCTGTATTTTACCTGGTGACCCTACTTCATTGAACACCCCTTCCTGCCCCACGGGCGCAAGACAAGGGGTGTGGGGTACTGGCACTGAATCAATGGATTGGGGGCCAGGCCTGGGAGCGCAGGGAGCGGCGGTCCCGGAGGAGGTCGGGGTAAAG
The DNA here is from genome assembly GCF_964656455.1 of Halichoerus grypus. Lineage (NCBI taxonomy): Eukaryota > Metazoa > Chordata > Mammalia > Carnivora > Phocidae > Halichoerus > Halichoerus grypus. Next base: position 70,811,023 of record NC_135721.1, on the reverse strand, counting down.
TCCGCACACGGTCCTTGGTTTGAGCGACTGGCGAAGAGTGACCCCTGGTGGCCGCGCGCCGCCCTGCACCCCAGCAGCCCAGACCCCGCGGTGGGGCCTGGGCCTTTAGCGGCGGACATGTATTCTGGGTTCTGACCTCTACCGAGAGCCGAGTGCACCCAGAGAAGCGAGGCGGGCCAGGCTCAGAGCCACCTGCGAGCGCTTTCAATCCATTCGGCTGGACTGGAGATCCGCTCCCCTCTCTGGGCCCGCCGCTCTATCGCCCCCAGGCGGCTGTCCTGCAAAGAGCAGATCCTCAAGCTCCTAAATCTTCCAGGGCCCAAAGGAAGAACTGCGGAAATTCTTCCCCCTTCTCCCTGCTGCCCACCGGGTCCCCTGACCCCCCTGCCCACTCCAACATTCGGGGAGTCAAATCCTAACCGAAGGCAGCACCCGAGCAGAGCTTATGGTTAAAACCATTTTCGGGGAGTCCCTTTCCAGGGTGGAGTTCTATGAGTTACCTTTGTGTAAATCTGCTTTTTAGTACATCTGCTTGGTGTTTAGAGGGTCCGTATGTTCTCCCTTGGAGACTCATTTCTCCCCCAGATTTTCACTTTGTCCTACTCGGTGGCAGGATATGTCATGTCCTGAAGGTCACAAACAGTCCACGTGGGCCTCCCTTTTTCAGCGCTGCTGAGGAGGCTGGCCTGGACAAAAACAGCCCCAAGGCACCCAGAGTGGCTTTCACCCCAGGCCCTAAGGAAGCCCACCTGCTGGCCCTTTCCTCTGAGGACCGCAGAGGCCAGAAGATCCTGGGGTGGTCGTAAGGGTGTCTTTCCAGGGGCCCCTCTGCTGACTGGACCCAGCTGACTTGTCATACTCTTTTCTGTGTATGTTTGGCCCCCGAAGGTGTCACTGGCAGGACTCATTCGGCTCTCTGCACGCAGCCCAGGGCCCTACAGAACTTCAGAGAGTCCCCACTCAGGTGCCTGTACGCTCATCCCCCTTCTTCCCTCCACATGTATTCTCCACCTGCCTCCTCCCCACTCGGTGCCCGCACGCTGACAGCTTCACCAGGGCTCCCTTGTCCTCAGGCTTCGGATTCAGGTCAGTCAGGAGGGGAGGGTCACTAGAAGAGATAGAGGGGGAAGGGAGCTGCCACTGGTCTGAGGGTTGGCAGTGGCTGTGTTCCTCTACCTGAGGCCACAGCTTTGTGGACACTCTTTCCTAGGGCTGCAGGTCTCCCCCCCCCTCCCCCCCCCCCCCCCCCCCCCGTTGGTTCCTGGAAGGGCTCTTTTCCTTGCCTTTTTAGGCCTAGGGCATAGTGGCTTGAGGGAAAAACCTTTCTTAGATTAAGTATCTGGGGGCCTGCAAATTAAACTAACAAAAGACAGGTTAACAGGAGAAAAGGCACACCATTTTTATTAATATTTGCATGCAAGGGCAGTCCCAGAAAAGAAGTAAAATTCAGAGAAGTGTTGACTCCGGAGCTTAAATACCATTTTAACAAAGGAAAGAGGGTTTGGGCTTGAAGGGATGATAAATTGTAGGGTAGCGACTAGGAAATATATGGGGGAAACAACTAGAAGATACCAGTTATTTTAGCAAGTTTTGTGTATGGAGGTCATCTCGGTGCTGAATCTCTGTCTCTGATGATAAGAGTTACTCCTGATCCAGGAGAGGGGGACACCTTCACTAGGGAAATGGATGCCCTACTTTTAGGTGAATTCAGGCGAGGACAGAGAACTCTTCCCGCGTCTGTTGATTCTCAGTTATCTTCAGCTCAAAATAATCTTTATGGCAATGTGACATATTTTGAGGTGCCCTCTCCTGGTCCCTTCGCTTACTACTGCTTACCCCGGCGTGCTTCATTATCATCCATCACTGATTGCTCTTAACCTTGCCCACACCATCTCAAACAGTCCGTTATGAAGCTGTGTGTCTTGCTAGGGTAGTAGAATGCCCAAGCCAGCCTCTCGTTTGCAGCATCAAACATACATATATGCAGTGCCGAGGACGTGCACAGTTGGAAACCCAGACCCTCCAGGCCCTTGCAGCCTAGTGGGAGAAAGAGACCGTGACAGGTGAGGAGGCTGTGGTGGGAGCTCAGAGAGCCACCCAGCCCTGCCTGGAATGTCAGGGCAGCTTCCTGAAGAGTAAAGAAGGATGAGGCAAGTGGAAGAAAGCACACAATGCAGGGAGAAGCAGCGGCGTGCACGACGGGCTGGAGGCAGAGATGTCACGCATCAGGCACCAAAATGGCCACAGGAAGGCCGGCCTGGAAGAAGACTGGTCATTAGGCATGACCTGAGCAGACAGTGTGAACTTCTAGTGCTGCGCCCTAGTTCTCGGGCACCTCCAACGTGATTGGGGAAGAGCATCTATGACACAGAGTGAGTCCATCTTGAAATGACCACGATGAGGGCCAAGCAGTAACTGCAGAGGATGTTCCAGCTCTGTGTGCATGTGTGCGTGTTGGGGAGGCATCCAGCCAGACAGGATTTGTGCTTTTATTTATTTTTTTTTTTGAGATTTTATTTACTTATTTGGAGAGAGAGAGAGAGTGTGTGTGTGAGAGAGAAAGATCATGAGCAAGGGGAGGGGCAGAGGGAGAAGCAGGCTCCCCGCTAAGCAGGGAGCCCGATGCGGGGCTCGATCCCAGGACCCTGGGATCATGACCTGAGCCGAAGGCAGACATTTAACCGACTGAGCCACTCAGGTGCCCCGATTTTTGCTTTTAAAAGGTCCCTCTGCCTCTTGCAGGGGGAATGGGTGAATGTTAGGGAGACAAGCAGTGAGTCCGGTTAGGAGGACAGCACCATTAGTGGAGAGAAGGGAGGGGACAGCTTTGTGCTGTGTGTGGAGGTGGAGCTGGAAGAAGTTGCCGAGGCTTTGGATGTGGAGAATAAGGGAGAGGAGGTATCCAGGTTTCTGGCTTGAGCAACTGGGTGCGCACAGAGATGCCGCTTACTAAGATGGAGAAGAGGCAGAGGACAGACTGGGAGGAGGGATCAAGAGCTCAACTTTGGACATGTTAAGTGTGAGACGCCTCCGAGACAACCAGGCGGTGGGATATATGGCTTTAGAACTCCAGAAAGAAGTCTTGCGAGGTTGGGTCTTGCAAGGGAGGAAAGTGGTTGGGTGAGGCAGAGTTTATGACTTAAAGGATTGGTGGGTCCTGGAAGCAAGGGTCTTGAAAGAGTCTTGGTGAACAAGCTGTAGTGAGACAGGGAAATTGAATGGACCCCATAAAAAAAAGCCATTTTTCCCCCTTCACTCCAGCTTCTATTCTTGCTGGGGCCTGCCCCCCCACCCCACTGTACACATGTCTTGTAATGCGAATAGCATATGTCCTCCTTGTAAGGGACCAAGAGATAATGCTACCTTTGGAGTCTTCCAGCATGATGGATAACATCCAAGGAGTGAAGGAGCAGAGGGGTCATAAACGTTCTCTAAGACCACTGACTCCAAACACCTTGATGCCAAGACCCCTGGCTTCAGGGAATGAATGACTTACAAAGGACACCTGGACCCTATCCTTGTTCTGACCAGTTCCTGGATGCCTAAGAGGACATATGCACCAGACCACAATAGCCAATAAAAACCCCAGGCCCTAGGCAAAGACAAGGCTCCCGAATGATCCATCTATCCATCTCCATCTCTCTCTCTATAGAAAGAAAGAAAGAAAAAAAGATAGATAGATAGATAGATAGATAGATAGATAGATAGATAGATAGATCTTCAATAAACTGTGCTTTCACTGCTGGCTCATATCTGATTTCCCTCTTTCAAGAAGCCAGGAGTCTTCTTGGCTAGGACCCCCTCTCAGACCCGGCCTGCTGCATCAGTAGTCTTGATCAGTCAACTGCTTAGTTAGTTTACAATCTTATCTTTTAGTAGCAGATATTTCCTGGAGCAAACATCCGGATTATTTTTGCTTGGTTCTGGTATTGTTTAACACAGGGACAGGAAAGTGTGTTCATTTCAGTTCTCATCATTAATTAATTGAGTGTCCTCAAGCAAGCACCTTAAAAAAAACCCAATTATTATATAGTGCTTACTCTGCTGGACAGTTGTAACTCCTTTGATTCTCACAACATGAGAGATGGATATTGTGAGATGGGTGTTGTTATTTGCCCATATTATCGCTGATCAGATCGGGAGACCGAGGCTCAAGTGCAAGTAATCTCCTCACGCTGCCACGACTTGTATGTGGGGTCCCCAAGGTTGAACAGTAAGCAGTGAAGGCAGTGAAGGCAGAGGACAGGATTGCCGTCAGCCGGGAAGGGAGGCTGGGGCCAGATTTTGGAGATCAGAGGCTGAGGCCCTCTGAAACGAGCAAGGGGCTCTCTAGTTGTTGGAAAAGCCATCCAGCCAGACGGCTCTGGGGGCCAGGGAAAGGCCGGCGTCAGCACTCCCCACCCTGCTGTTCTAGGTGTGAGAAGAATGCTGGGGCGGGGAGGAACGGAGAGCCGCCTGCTCTCTCTCCCTGGGGGGAGTCTAGGCCCCGACGTCCCCAGCAAGTCACTCAGGGCCTCTGCCACACCTTGGGCACTTGGACGCGTGCACAGGTGCCTTTGACGTCAGCCCCCTCGCTGCCCGAAAGGCAGACTGGAGCTCCGTTCTCCCATCTGGCTGCCACACAGTTCCTCCCCTCCTTCTTTCTGGGGATTGAGAAAGTAAAAATGAGCAAGGAACACGAAGTTAAAAATGTGCCCTGCCATTCACAGGGCAGGGATAACAGAGATGAAGCCAGCTACAAAGTTCGAGAGGAAACACTGTTTCTTTGAAGGCCAAGCCGCAGCGGCACCTAGCACTCCCTCACGGAGAGATCTTGGTCTCTAAAATTCACAGACCAGCTGCGGTCTGGTCTGTGACCAGAAAGTCAGACCTATGGTCTATGGGCCATAGACCGTAGAAACTTTGCTCTTGGTATCAGCAGGCACGAAACACCCCACTCTTGCCTGCAGTGTCTAATTCACTTTGACCCAGAGAAGCAACTTCAGTTTACAACCCAGGTGGACAGCATTAGGTAAGGGCTTTTTGGACACACCATTCTACATCTATCTTAACTTAGTAGTTTCCAAGGAAGCGTGGCCGTGGGTCCATTTTGCAGTCTAGATTTTGGCTTTGCTTTGAGCCCATCTGAACACGGCTTCAGGTAGATGTCTCCTAACCTCCACCCTGCCCCCCCGCCCCCCCACTCAACAACCGTAGGTTCTCCTTTGTTGGACAAGCTGCCCCACGGTTCCTGTTGTGCTATGGACTCTCCTTCCTTGCCACTGGCCAAAGAAACCTGACTTTGTCAGACTATAGGCAAGTCTCTGGTGATCACGGGCTGATTGGGTTAGGACTTGACTTTACCTCCCAAAGCCCAAGACTGAGGCAAGGATTGTTGAGTCAGTCTGTTCCTGGGATGGGCGGAGAGGGAACACAGACAGATTATTGCATTCTTCTGGAAAATCCTCAGAGCTTTCTCTATATAAGGGTCTCATTTATCTGGGGTTCCTGCTGCGGCAGGTGCTGGGCTGAGGACTTCACAGTGTCCTATCACTCAATCCTCATCACACCCCATAAAGGACATCCTCTTATCATCATTCCCATTTAAAAGGTAAAGAAACAGAGGCACGGGGAGAGATTATATGGCTTGCCCAACAAAGGCCTGCAGTTACTAAGTGGCTTATTTGGAATCTGAAGCATCCAGTTTGAGTACAGAGCTTGAGTGCAGTTTGAGTGCAGAGCCCTTAACCACTAAGTCCTAAACCTCTGGTGCTCTTAATATCTCAGTACTGTCTTCACCACCACCCCCCCATCCTAAAGAAATACTTAACAGTTCCATTTATTAAGCTTTATGTCCATATACCATGATTTATGTCCTATCAGTTTCATAGCTATTTGAAAATAAATAATAAATATATAAATAATAATAAACATAAATTTTAAAAAATCATATTTCATTCTTTTAAAAAAATGTTTATTTGTCAGAGAGAGAGAGAGAGCACAAGCAGGGGGAGTGGCAGGCGGAGGGAGAAGCTGAGCAAGGGATCCGACGGGGGACTTGATCCCAGAACTGTGGGATCATGACCTGAGCCGAAGGCAGACGCTTAACTGACTAAGCCACCCAGGTGTCCCTTGTATTTCATTCTTTTTTTTTTTTTTTTAAGATTTTATTTATTTGTTTGACAGAGAGAGACACAGCGAGAGAGGGAACACAAGCAGGGGGATTGGGAGAGGGAGAAGCAGGCTTCCGGCTGAGCAAGGAGCCTGATGCGGGGCTCAATCCCAGGACCCTGGGATCATGACCTGAGCTGAAGGCAGACGCTTAACAACTGAGCCACCCAGGCGCCCCCCCCCCCTTGTATTTCATTCTTAAATAACCTATACCTAGTAATGGGATGTGAGCTGTTTGGGCAATGTACAACTTCTCAAACTCTGGGATCAGATTTGGACCCCATCACCCTCATTCCACATTAATTTTTCTCATGTGTTAAAAAACAAAATTCAGGGGTGCCTGGCTGGCTCAGTCTGTAGAACGTGCAACTCTTGACCTCAGAGTTGTGAGTTGAAGCCCCATGTTAGGCAGAGTTTACTTAAAAGTAAAATTAAATTAATTTTTTTTTTAATTTAAGCAAGTGAATTTGAATATCTAATTGGCTTTATTAAGGGGCGCCTGGGTGGCTCAGTCGTTAAGCGTCTGCCTTCGGCTCAGGTCATGATCCCAGGGTCCTGGGATCGAGCCCTGCATCAGGTTCCCTGCTCAGCGGGGGGCCTGCTTCTCCCTCTCCCACTCCCCCTGCTTGTGTTCCCTCTCTCACTGTGTCTCTCTCTGTCAAATAAATAAATAAAATCTTAAAAAAAAATTGGCTTTATTAAATGATTCATGAAATGGTCAGCACCCTGTCTAGCAAGTAGACGGGTGCTCCAAGGGGTTGGACAAAATGGAAAGGTTTTGTAGGAAGTGGGTGGGGCAAGAAAGTTACCAGCAAAAGGAAGGATTGCTTCAGGCAAGACCACCTTTCCTTAGGGGAAGAGCAGTGGGCCTTTTTGTGCAGATTACTTCTTCCTTTGGGTGGGTGGGGATGGAGAGGGCCCATGAGGCAGATTACCTCAGTGGTGCTTATTAGAAAACTCTTGCGGGCCTGGTTGGCTCTTTTGGAGGAGCATGTGACTCTCGGTCTCAGGGTTGTGAGTTCGAGCCCCAAGTTGGGTGTAGAGTTTACTTAAATAAAAATAAAACTTAAAAAAAAAAAAGAAAGAAAACTCCTGATTGATAGGTTGAAACTTAATTTCTGGAGAAGGTTGAATAAGCCCTGGTTTGGTGACTTGGCCTGGCCCAAGAAACACCATTTGGGGCCTGTTTCTTTTTATAACACATGGTACTTGCTTTTTTATCGCAGAAAACACCAAAAACTCAGCTTCACAAAGATATGGTGTGTGGGGATCCACTCAAAACCCTAGAATTTGTATAAATATTTTAAGCTGAAGACATTTGAGATTCAATAGATGCAGAAAGAAGCCTTCTTAGGGTTTCCTGTATCTGACTAAAAGCAGCAACTTCTGGGGCGCTTGGGTGGCTCAGTTAGTTAAGCACCTGACTTCGGCTCAGGTCATGGTCTTGGGGTCCTAGGATTGAGCCCCATGTGGAGGTCCCCGTGGAGGCACCTGTTAAGCCCCCCTGTCAGATTCCCTGCTCAGTGGGGAGTCTGCTTCTCCTTCTGCTGCCCCTCCCCCACTCATGCTCAAGCTCTCACAAATAAATAAATAAAATCTAAAAAAAAAAAAAGCAACTTCTGAGAAATGAAGCTGTCATAAATTTCTGCTCCTAGGGAGTTTCAAGGCCATGAAAAACGACACTTGTACCTGCATAAACAATTATCACAAACTTTTCTGTATCCTGTTTGTTTTTGTAAAAAAACCGTTTGTTTTTCCTTTTTGTAAAAAAGATTTTATTTTTAAGTAATCTCTACACCCAACATGGGGCTTGAACTTACAACCCCAAGATCATGAATCGCATGCTCTACTGATTGAGCCAGCCAGGCACCCCTCCCCCGCCATTTGTCTTTCCTAAAGAAACCATTTGTTCTTCCTCCTCTCTTTTCGTCCACTAAGTTAGATATATAAACCCGAAACTCTAACCACTTCTCTGTCACTCGTCACTGAGTACTCCCACATGTATGTGCACTGCATACAAAAAATAAACATTTGGTTTCTTTTCTCTTGCCAATCTGCCTTTTGTCAGTTAAATTCAGACTCCCAAGTAGTGAACCTAAGAGGGTAGAGAAAATGTCGGTTTTCCTCCCCAGTAATATTGCCACAAGCAATCTAACAGGATTTAATGTTAAAACTGTGAACTCCCTGAAGTTAGTAGTTTTGCATGGTGTCCGACAGATGTTGCTGAGTTTCCCTTGAAAATTTAAAATACCCCTGGTGCCCCTATGAATTTGCTTGTGTTCTCTGGGATGCCTTGCTCCCCAGTTTGGGAACCATGGTCCTAGCCTGATCCCTATCAGAAAGGATGTAACCGAATCTACAAGTCTGCTGGGACCAGGCTTGTTTTCTCCGTAGTCTGTACCTCCTCCGGACATGCCCGTCCGATTCATGACTGTATCCCTTATGCCAACATCAGTAGCCTGGCACACAGTAAGGACTCAGTTGGAGGAGGAGTTCCATGAGCTTGGGGAGCACAGGTGCAGAGCACATATGATTAACTCTTGAGGGACATCTTACCCTCCCCCACTCATGAGTTATTCCCACAGTAAATATATCCACAATTTTGGATATAAATACCACTAATTTCTCTTGCTCTTCTGGCTCTTTTTTTCTTAGACTTTATGCAGACCATGCCCTCCCTATTTCCACACTTTCTTCTGTTGAGAACAATAGAGCTGAATTAGGTTACTGTTCATTAGACTGCCCTTTATTATCAACATGGCAGTCTGCATCACATCAGGACACTGGTCTGCTCAAAATCTGCAATGGCTCCCCAGTTCAGAGTCAAAGCCAAAAGTCCCATAAGGGCTCAGATGATCTCCCTGACTTCATGTCTGGCTGCTTCTCCCAGCTCCCAGCATATTCTCTAGCCAATTGGGCCGCCTTGCTATTCCCAAACTCAGGGTGTTTGCTCTTCACTTAGGAGCTGTTCCCTTGGCCTGGAAGGTTCTTCTGTCAGACATGTGGAAATAGGACCATCCAAATGAGAACAAGCAAACACTATTTATTCAGTTTGCTACAGCAAGGGAGTCAGCCACCACCATTGACATTTGGCTCCCGGGGCTGGCTGCTGCAGATTGAAGCCAAACTACAACCTCTGCAGGAACCCATGACCTCTGCAGCAATTGGCTCAACCGGCAGGACTTGGTGAATGACTGGTCACCTTCTCTTTTTTTTTTTGTCACCTCTTCCAACTCAGGACCAATCAGAGCAAACTAAACAGTCTTCCCAAATCAATCACAAAGGATGCTCCACTTCTAGTTAGCCCATCTCTAGCTTCCCCATGCCAGCTACTTCCAATCAGAGCACACCTGAAGCCTTCCCTCTGTTCACCATGAAGCTTTCCTACTCCTTAGCCTGTGCTGGAATCGCTGCCCCACGACGGTAGCCGACTCCCTTGCTGTAGCAAGCTCTGGGTAAGTAGCTCGTTCTGTTTGTGCTTATTTGGGTGTTCTTCATTTATATTTACAAACGGTATGTGCCTTCTGGAGATGGCTGGGTGATCTCAACTACCAAAATATTGTTTGATGATTCTAAGATATGTGACTTCTTACTTTTTAAAGTCTTAATGAGGTTTTTGGGAGACATCTAACTGTAGTCTCCAAAATTCGGCCCAAAGTTAGTATCGTGTTCAATAACAATTAAGAAACAAGTTCAGAGAAGTAAAATTGCTCAGTTACCTGGCTGGTGGGCTGGGATGGAGCCCAGCTCTTGATCTAAGAGCACTGGCACTTAACTTCTGTCTCGTAACTGGCTCATTCCCTCTGAGCCTCTATTTCCTTTTGGTAAAGCAATAATAATGATAAGTTGAACCAAATGAAATAGGATTTTCATTCTTCAAAAAGGGTTCGATATTGGCAATTTCATACAGTTCAACCTAATCCAAGGTTGTGAGGATTAAGTGAAATAACGTGATGTGAAATTGAAGGCAGTGTAGCATTTCTGTTAATAACACACAACTCCAGAAACAACTTCCCAGGATTAAAATCCCTACTCCATCACTTTCTAGCTGCTTGATTTGGGCACATTACTTGACCCACGTGTACCTTAGTTTTTACAGCCGTAGAGGTATAATACGGGTCAACAATCCCTTACCTGCAACTCTGAAATGAAAAAATCTCTGAAAACCAAAAGTTTTGTGGCAAACTCATTTGGTAACAAATTTTGACCTGAGTTTACAAGGCTATTGATAGTCCATATTTATTCCACTTACTGTGAATAAACAGGTTTTGCTGCAGAAATATTGATTGCAGGGTGTGGCCCCAGAATCTCTGGGGGTGACACATATTGTACCCATGAAGGGAAGAGAGCACCTCTCAAATATTTGAAACAATGCTGGGTTTTTTTCTTGCCTAGCAAAGGCGAACTTGTGGCAGAACACTGCCTCCCTGAACAAAGCAAAGAGCTGATCTTATATAGGTTTTTACCAAAGCACAGCTGTTGCTGATTGGGGCTGGTTTCCAGGATTCTAGATTCCACTTACTTATTCATAATTTGGGATCAAGGCCAAAGAACCGTCAGTCTTCCTATTTCTTTTTTGAATTTGGAGAATAGGAACTTTAGTCACACCCTGTTCCCTTTCTAGATCTGAAAAACTCTGCGTCCTGACACACCTGGTCCAAAAGGTTCAGATAAGGAACTGTGGCCCTTTACTACTTCCCTCACAGTAACTGAGCAGATTTAATTAATCTATGTAAAATAATTGGAAAGCTCCGTGTAGCTGGCAGGTTTTATTATAAACATGTAAAGTGCTTGCCACTTAGCATCCGTTTAGCAAGCGTGTCAAGTGCCTACTAGGGGCAACGTTCTGAGAATACAAGATGAACAGGAGACTTGATCCACCGCTGAATAAGCCTGAATCTCCACCCCGCTCCCCTGAAGTGCTCTAACCACAGGATTTTTCATGCAGGCGCGGGAAGGCGTTTCTCCGCAAGGGCCTCTTTCCGCGGCCCTTGGGTCCGCCTCCTGCAACCAGGCCACTCATGCCCACGCAGTGCGTGATGTCCGTACCGCGCGGCCCCCGCTCGCAGCCCCATCATGCCCGCTTCCCTTCCAGAGAGGGCCGGCTTCCCGAGGCGGGGGCTCCGCGGCCCCGCCCGGCTTCCGACCCGGGCGTTCCAGCTCAGACCAGCCCGGATCGGCCCCACGGAGCAAGCGCGCCAGGCCCACCCACCGCCGCTCCGGCCGCCTGGGGCTAGGGCCCCGCGCGGCCTGGCGCCCCCTCCCCTTCCCACGTCGCCCGGCGGCCCGAGAGGGCGGGGCCGGGCGCGCACCGCCCGCGACGCCGCCCGCGCACGCCCGGGCGCCTGCCGATTGGCCGCTGGGGCCAGTGTTCCTCCGGTGCAGCGCACCTCCCCCCAGATTTCCCGCCAGCAGTCGCCGCGCGGTTTATTCCGTGCTTCCAGGGGCTCGGTCCGACAGAGCGGTTGGGCCTCGCCGGCCGTCGCTATGTCGCGACAGAGCACGCTGTACAGCTTCTTCCCGAAGTCTCCAGCGCTGAATAATGCTAATAAGGCCTCGGTCAGGGCTTCAGGTGTAGGCGGCGGCGCCGCCGCTGCCACCGGGCCCTCCCGTTCTCCCGGCGGGGATGCGGCCTGGAGCGAGGCCGAGCCTGGGCCTGGGCCCTTGGCAGGCTCCGCGTCGCCGCGGGAGGCGAGGAACATCAATGGAGGGCTGCGGAGATCTGCCGCCCCTGCGGTCCCCGCCAGGTAGCGGGGTGGGGGGGGGGCGTCGGGGGTGGGAGCGCAGGGAGCTTGGGGAAGGGAGGCTCGCTTTGGAGGACTTGGGGGGGTGCTTCGCAGCCAGGCCTTAGGCTTGGAGGAGGTGGGGCTGCATACTTGGCTTGAAAGCGTGCAGGGCCTGAGTTTGTAGCCTTGGCGTTAGGGGGCGTAGATTGTAAACAGGGTAGGAGGAAATGGGCTGCAGGAAGAAAGCGGGGGAGGAGACGCGCAGACTTTGGAGGAAGAGAAGGGTACCACCAGGTGGGAGGCCGGGTTAGCGAAGAGAAAGGGAAGATGGGAGCATTGGGGGTGGGGCAGGAAGAGAAAGGAGCTTTGCACGCTCTGTGCGGGGTGCGCACCAGGGCTGGGGGAGGGGCTGGTGCCTGCCTGCAGCGGGGGAGGGGTGGCGGGAAAGAGGACTGCCTTCGGGGAGGATGAACGCTTGTAGCCCGGAGGCTGTGGGGGCGCGGCGTGCAGTGAGTGGGATTCGAGGAGGAGGTTCCTCGTTCAGAGCTGGGATAGGGAATTGAGGGCCAGCAGACGTTCGGGGAACACGCTTGGATGTTTGGTTTTGAGCCTCGGGCGCCTATACACTGGGAGCCGTGGGCCCTTGGCCTGCCTGTGGGCTGTGCAGGGGTTGGGGGTGGGGGTGGGGGTGGGCTGCGAGCTGAGCGCACCGGGGGTGTGTCACGCCGCAGACCGAGGAGTCTGATTGGTCCGAGTGAGGGTTGCAGGGCGGGGCGGGGCAGGTGGGGGGGCGCAGAAAGTGCTGGGATCGGCTGGGTCATCTCATAGGTAGGCCGAACGTGCACCAAAACAAATGAATTTAGAGGCTATATTAATTTTGGAAGTATTGTGTGGAGTTGAAAAGGATGCTATTTTATGATACGGTGTCTCTTTTGTTGACAATTGCATGGGAGGATGGGGCCCCGCAATATTTTCCGAGTCGAGAGTGAGACTCTAAAGGCCGTGATCTGGCGCTGGGCAGGGATATACGGACGCGATTGTGGGGAAGCCTGCCGGGAGGTGTTCTCGCTCTGAGCAGTTCCGTGCTGTTCCACGGCTTGGCCGGCCTTTTGTCGGAGCAGCGGGCGACATATTGAAAAGCTCGCATTTGCTGTATCCCAGGTATTGTATTAGGCACAAAGGGTAATGGTAGCCCTTTGAAAGGATGAAGAAATAGAGGTTTAGAAAAAGTGAAAAAGTGAAAAACTCCCTTCAAGATCAGAGAGTTGGTTAGTGGTTCTGAGTAGGCTGTTTAAAATGTGAGTTTTAGGTGTCCTACAGATTTTCCGAAGTCCTAAGTGACATTAATTTCCTTTAAGCGACCCTTTCAGGCAGGGAGTTTAACTATATAGTTGTGTGAAGAGTAGTAGGATGGGTCTCTGGCTTACAGATTATTTTGAGCTCTTTTTTTTTTTTTTTAAGATTTTTTTATTTGACAGAGCACAAGCAGGGGGAGCGGCAGGCCGAGGGAGAGGGAGAAGCAGGCCCCCCCCCCCCCCCCCGAGCAGGGAGCCCGACATGGGGCTCGATCCCAGAACCCTGGGATCATGACCCCAGCGGAAGACAGCCGCGTAACCGACTGAGCCACCCAGGCACCCCTGAGCTTATTCTTTCTGAGAAACAGCAGATACGAGAAGTAACCGAACGTTACTCTCTGTAAGGGTCATTTTAATTTATAAAGGAAACCTCTATTTGTAAGGATGTCTCCAGGAAAAGAAGGATGACTAAATCAGGAGAAACTAATGGAGAGCTTCTGACTTAAATCTGCATAACAACCATAATCCTCTTTCCCTGGTAGCCTCCCATACCTGTCCGCTCCCCCGCCACTCCATTTTTCTTTTGTCTTTAGCTGCAGATGGTATTTAAGGTGGTGACTTGGGCTATCTCTGTGAATTACTCAGTTTTCCTTAGTATCCAGTGTATACGGGGGTATACACGTTAAACTTTTGTTAGGTTTTCTCTCATTAACCTTTTACTACTAAGGGGGTCTCAGCCAAGAACTCAGAAGGATGGAGGGAAAAACATTTTTCCTCCCCTACATTTGCATCCTCCGTAACAGACTTTTTCCATAAAATTTTCATCATTTCATCATGAGACATGCAAGGTGTATTACAATGTTTATTTGAACGTGAATTTTTTTTTTTTTTTTTAAGATTTTATTTATTTGACAGGCACAGCGAGAGAGGGAACACAAGCAGGGGGAGTGGGAGAGGGAGAAGCAGGCTTCCAGAGGAGCAGGGAGCCCGATGTAGGGCTCGATCCCAGGACCCTGGGATCATGACCTGAGGGGAAGGCAGACGCTTAACGACTGAGCCACCCAGGCGCCCCTGAATTGATTATTCTTGCATCCGTGCTAAAAGGCCTTCAGTCAACAAATGTCCATGTACCTACTCTGCCAGGCACAGAATTAGGCATTACGGATTCTGGATACACCCTTGAATAGGACAAGCAAAAAGGCAATTCTTGGAGCAGAAGCAGTTTATAAGCTCTATGAGCTTCGGTCAGGGGAAGGGGGGTTATGTGTCAGCGTAGGCTTTTGGCTCTTCAGGTTGAGACCCAAGAGACAGGTAGGAGTTAGCAAGGCTACAGTGGGAGTAAGGGGGTGTTAGGAAGCTGGTTCAGGAAAAAGGTCCTGCAGATTGTGATAGAAGAGAAGAGAAGAGACAGGAGCCTTGGAGAGGGTGTGTAAGGATCCAGTCATGAGCAGACTGATAGGCCACAAAGACATTTAGACTTTTTCTGAGGGTCAGTTGAAAGCTTTAAAAAGAAGTTGAGCATCTTTTAGTGTTGGTCATGTACATTTCCTCTTGTGCTTAAGTGTTCCAAGTATTTTGCCTGTTTTGGTTTTTTTCCTAGTTCTTTGCCAGTGGTGTGGGATGCGAAGTCTTTTTCCACCCTGGGTAGTCCTTTTTGCCAGCTTATGACATCTTTTGAACAGAAGTTACTAATTGTAATGTCACGTTTGTCAATCTTTTTCTTTATGGCTAATACTTCTATAGGTTTTATTTAAGAAATCCATAGGGGAGATTGAGGTTTTAGAAAGCTCACTCTGTGGGTGCCTGGCTGACTCAGTCCGTAGAACATGTGACTTGATCTCGGGGTAGTGAGTTCGAGCCCCACATTGAGCGTAGAGATTACATTAAAAATAAAATCTTAAAAGAAATCTCACTGTGGCTTAAGTGTGTTTGGTGGGGAGACCTGTTGGTAATGGAGAGAGCATATGGGTAGTGGTAGTGGGGGTAGGATTTAGAAGAGGAGTTGAGAGACCAAAGTGCTAGGTGAGGCATGTGTTGGTGATGATGCAGATAATGGGACATAAGAGCAAGGAGGGAGGCAAGATGACATCAGTTTGAAGTAAATGGCTATAAGAAGAGTAGAAGGAGGGGCACCTGGGTGGCTCAGTTGGTTAAGTGTCCCGCTTTTGATTTTGGCTCAGGTCATGATCTCTGGGTCCTGGGATTGTGCCCTGCATGGGCTCCACATTCAGCGTGGAGTCTGAGGAGTCTCCCTCCCTCTGCCCTCCAAGGGCGTATGTATGTGCTCTGAAAATAAATAAACAAGTGTTAAAAAAAAAAGGAGAGAGAAGAGTAGCAGGACGTATGTGTGTCCTGAGCCTGCTTCTCATACTTAATTTTTTCTGTAGTTTATTAAGATCATAATTGAGAGAGCTGTAAGGCTTCTGACCACTTAAATCTGGCTTTTTAAAAAATTATTATTATTATTATTACTACACATCTTGGCTAGTTTGTTTTTTACAATCTTCAGTGATAATGGTCTCTCTGAACTGTATGCCCTGTTCCCATTCACAGACAAGGAACAGTCAGACCTGGCAAATCTTTTTTGAGCACCTTTATTTAAAGGTAACTAGCTGCACTAGTTGTAGGTGCTTTCCTAAGAACGTTCATACAGTTAAACATATTTATAGCAATATGTTTTTCCAACTAATATCACACCTAATATAATATTAGCTATTCTAAGAGAAAAGAATTAAAATTCAAGCTCTTTAAAAAGTATCCTGTGGACTCAGTGTCACAGACCTAACTTGTTTTAATTGACATAATTAAAACATATTGAAGATGTTCAACTTGGGGTGTCAGTGTTGCTCAGTCGGTTAAGCATCTGCCTTCGGCTCAGGTCATGATTCCAGGGTCCTGGGTGGGAGCCCCACATCGGGCTCCCTCCTCAGCAAGGAGTCTGCTTCTCCCTCTACCCCTCCCCCTTCCCATTTGTGCTTTCTTGCATGTGCTTTCTCTCAAATAAATAAAATCTTAAAAAAAAAAAAGATGCTCAACTTGTCATAATTCAGTCTATGGGATCCTCTTTTGAGCTGCTTTTATGGCTTTACATTACCTCAGAGCTTTTGAAAATATTCTGATGACTGTTTTCCCTGCTCTAAGGCATGAAATTAAGCTGCTCCACAGAGAGCCTGGTTTCTGGGCGCCTGGGTGGCTCAGTCGCTTCAGCATCTGCCGTTGGCCCAGGTCATGATTCTCGGGGTCTTGGGATGGAGCCCACATCTGGCTCCCTGCTCAGCAAGGAGTTTGCTTCTCCCTCTGCCCCTCACCCCGCTCCTGGCTCTCGCTCTCTCTTTCAAATAAATAAATAAAATCTTCAAAAAAAAAAAAAGATCTAGGCAGCTGGCCGGTTAGCTCAAGTTGGTTAGAGCGTGGTGCTAGTAATAAAAAAAAAAAAAAAAGATCTAAAGAACCTGGTTTCTTCTAACTTTTAGGTTTCTTTTCCAATGCTATTTAGAAAATAGTACTAGACACCAGTTTAGATGCTAGTTTATATGGTCACCCTAGACCCTAGTGCATAAATGATGGGCCATAGTTAACCCAAGCTGAAGAAGGAAAAGGTATATGGGCAGAAGTGCACTGGTAGGTTGATTACTTCTGATTACTTCTTTTTTTCTCAGTACTGCATTTAGTTGTTGGAGAATAGGGGAAGTCTTCTCTAATGGTCCACCTTGAGAGTTAGGTGCAAACTCTGATAGCTGATTTCTAAAGTTGATTTGAGAGTGTTTTCATGTTATGATTCAATGTTTATACGCATAAGTTTTTGTTAGACAAGCCCAGTTTATCTTTTATTGCTTAAAGCAGCAAATTCTAGTAGTGCTTTGATATCTACTGATTTTTTTTTTTTTTTCTTTTTAAGTAGATAGCCTAAAACGTTGATTATGAATTTGGGGCACAACCAGTAATTGACACCAAGATTATGGACTAAAGAGAAAGCAAAATAATGTGATTTTAAAGCAAAAATCTGTTCAATGTATGTTTGGCTTTACTGAGACATTTCTTATTTTTAGTTGTATGAAGGCTTTATTATTTTTAAAGTAAGCTCTACGCCCAACGTGGGGCTTGAACTCATGACTGAGATTGAGTCAAATGCTCTACCCACTGAGCCAGCCTGGTGCCCTAGTTGTATGAAGGCTTTTACATTTGTTTTTCTGAGCTGTCAGCTTTTCCTTTTTTTTTTTTTTTTTTTTTTTTTTTTTACTGTCTTTGGAATCCCAAGAATATCAAACATTTAAGATATATTAACATTTTGGGGGGTCCTGGCTAGCTCAGTTGGAAGAGTGGGCAGCTCTTGATCTCAGGGTGTGAGTTCGAGCTCTCTGTTGGCTGTAGAGATGACCTAAATAAACTTAACAAAAATTAAAAAAAAGATGTATTAACATTTTAAAAACACGTGAAGTCATAATTGGATCTTCTTTATAAGTACATTGTACGATAATCCCAATATTTATTTTCGCATTTTAGCTTGGGCTTTATAAAGACCCAGTGTATTTTACGTTGTAATAAAATCCTTAGATGTGAGGTGACTTTTCGGCCCACATATTTTCAAATTGGATTTGCATAGAGGTAATGATCCTTGTTAATACAGTTATATGAAAAGAGAAAGATGTTAAGATTGTCAGAAGATATAGCCAAATATTAAAATACAGTAAACTGTACAGTAACTTGGGTAAAGCTTTAAATAGAGCCAGTGGAATAGGTGGATGTGATTTTATAGGATTATTAGGCACTTATAAGGACCAGTGTATGACAGATTATAGCACATTCCAGCTGTGAAACTCAGGCTTGCATTATATTTCCATACTTTATTGCTTTAAAAGATGTATTTGAGAGAGGGAGTGCAAGGGAGAGAGAGAATCTCAAGCAGATTCCGTCCTAAATGCAGAGCCCAACTTTGGCCTCGATCTCACGACCCATGAGATCGTGACCCGAGCCAAAATCAAGAGTTGGATGCTTAACTGACTGCATGCCCTCTGTATTTTAAAATACAGTATTTAATGTTGGTAGGAAAACTTGAGTATTTGCATGGATTAAAATATATGTTCCTTTTATTTTGGTATTCTTTGGAAACTACACAACTACTAGAAATTAAAATTTTAAAATTACCTATAAAGAGTTGAAGTTTGCCCACAAAATTAATAAATGTAAAAACTTTGTTAGTATTAAGTGAAGAAAAATTTTATTTTTAAAGATTTTATTTATTTGGGGGGGTGAGAGAGAGAGTAGGAGCAGGGGGAGGGGCAGAGGGAGAAGCAGGCTCCCCCCTGTCTCCCCAGCAAGGAGCCCAGTGCCGGGCTCGGTCCCAGGACCCTGAGCTGAAGGCAGACGCTTAACCGACTGAGCCACCCAGGCGCCCTTACACAGTATATTTTATTACTTGCTTAATTCTCATTTTGGTTGGAAGCCACGGTTTCCTGGACCAGAATTTTTAAAGTGTCCACTTTTAGCGTTAGAGGAACAGTGCTTATTACTAAATGTTTTAGTCTTTGCGTTACGTAGTGTGGTGCCAATTGCTAACATCAGAAAAGTTAGGTTATGTGTAAAATTCTGTAAGTGTAAGATATATTTAGGGTAGGGTGATGTTGGAGAACAGTTTGAATAGTTCATTTTAACTTTACAGGTAAGGAATTTACTTCAAAACTGATAATTGATTGTAATTAGCTTTTTTTTTTTTTTTTAACGATTTTATTTATTTGACAGAGAGAGACACAGCGAGAGAGGGAACACAAGCAGGGGGAGTGGGAGAGGGAGAAGCAGGCTTCCTGCTGAGCAGGGAGCCCGATGCGGGGCTCGATCCCAGGACCCTAGGATCATGACCTGAGCCGAAGGCAGACGCTTAACGACTGAGCCACCCAGGTGCCCCGATTGTAATTAGCTTTTACACATTTTTTTCTCTAGTGAGTATGTACATTTGCCTTGCAAAATAAATTTAAAGATATTAAATTTTTAAATCGGTTGCTTGGAATTTTTGAGACCTTTGAACACTGTATAGTTCGTTTTACAATTTGTACTACATTTGCACAAGTGGGAGTTTTAAGGTAACAGTATTCTTAGCTCAAGTTAATTCCTTTGGGATAAAATTAGAATGAACTTATTCATGTTAAAACAGCAATATTTTATTATATAGTAAGTTTAGGTATAAAGCTAAAAAAATTTTCCCCATGTCTTCTGGGTCTCAGAAACTTGAGTTACTCTTAATTAAGGATAGAAAGGAACTTTCAGGAGGCAGCCATGGCCGTCTCATTTTTTTGTTCATGAATTTTGATCTAGGGGCGTCTGGGTGGCTCATTCTTAAGCGTCTGCCTTCGGCTCAGGTCATGATCCTGGGGTCCTGGGATCCAGTGTGCATCTGGCTCCCTGCTCAGCGGGGAGTCTGCTTCACCTTCTGCCCCTCCCCCGCTCATGTTTTCTTTCTCTCTCTCTCTCAAATAAATAAATTCTTAAAAAAAAAAAAAAAGAATTTTGATCTAGTCATAGTTCTCTCTGGGAGCCTCCGAGACAACTGAGATTCCTGCAAGTGCTCTGTTGCCTCCTACCAGGCAAAATAGAATTCCACTGGATTTGAGGCATCCTGCTCCTTTGAACTTCAAATGTATCACCAAGATGTACATTCTTGCCAGTCTCTTATGCACTAACTCCATTCTTGAGAATTTGTAACTTTTGTAAGACATGTATGTAATAAAACAGTTGGTGTCCAGTTCAGCACTTAGCCCTTACCCTCCATAACTCCGTTCACAAAGGCAAGAAAAATAGTCATCTTTAATTTTACAAACCAAGAACACGTTGTAAACGTCACCCCATACTGGTCAGGTTCAGGGCTCATCCCCATATATATAATAAATTCAATACCTAGGGAAGGGACTGCCTCAAACTAGCCAGATGGGGTTCAGGCTTTGCTACGTACACACCAAAACGTTACCTGAGTCTCTTTTAAGGGATTTAGTTGCCTTTAAGAAGGGCAGCCAGGGGGCACCTGGGTGGCTCAGTCAGTTAAACTGCTGGCGGCTCAGGTCGTGATCCCCAGGGATCAAGCCCCAAGTTGGGCTCCCTGCTCAGCGGGGAGTCTGCTTCTCCTCCCTTTCCTTCTGTCCCTCTGCCCCCCGCTCCGTGTGCATTCTCTCTTTCTCTCTCATAAATAAAATCTGTAAAAAAAATAAAGGGCAGCCAGGCTTGACAGATCGGTATCCCTAGTGATCCCCCTTTCAGAAAAATCTGCTTTGAAGCCTAATGTCTCAAGACTGTACAGCCAGAAATACGCTTCCTGAGGGGGGCGTGTTCATTGCAATAACATGTACTTACTCTGTTTGGCCAGTCTGCTAAAAACTACGGTCAGGGTTCAGACAAAGAACTGATAGTGTCTTTAGGGAGACAAGTTATTTCCCTCCTTTAGCAGCAGAAAAAGAGTACAGCTGTAGGGTAGTCTCAGGTACTTCCGCACAAAGAAAGCTTGTGGTTTTCTGATACTTGTGACAGGCTTTTTGTGGTTAAGTGGCTACTTGGCCAAGAGTTAAGAGAAAGACGGCTTGACAGTAGGGAGGCTTGTAGACCATTCTGCACGGCTGTCAGGGTCTTTGTCTCCTGTTAATGGACATGTTGGTAAGGAGGAGGGGCTTAAGGGAGAAATTTGAATTGTATAGACGGAGCTTCCTGTTTGAAGATAACTGTGTGGTGAGCTCGCCGGCAGTACTTACGGATTTGTGCTTGTGCAGGCTGCTCTAGATGCCTGTAAGAGCGCACGTACCGTAAAGGCCCTTGAGAAGAGCTCCCGCTGGAGTCATGCTGTAGTTTTTCTTTGCTAATTGTCTAGCCTAGGGGTTTCCTGTTCACATTTCTCCAGACAGGACTCCTTTAACTTCATGATTGGGTCTGAATAAGGTCGCCCCAGTGTACTAATGCAAGCTAGTCTAAAATATTCTTGTTTGTAATGTACTTACTTTACTTTTGCAGTTATTTAATGAAAACCTTTAAGCAAGTTTAGAAAATCTTGGTATATAGTATTGGAGCAGAATTTATTAGCTGTTGCGGTATCTCCATCACTGAGGGACTCTGCTGGAGTCTTTAATTTTTACTTTTTTATTAAGTTTTATTTTTCAAGAGAGAGTGCGCGCACGAGCAGGGCGGGGCAGTGGCAGAGAGAGAGAGAATCGCAAGCAGGCTGCACACCCAGTGCTGCGCCCAGCGCAGGGCTCAGTCTCCTGACCCTGAGATCAGGACGTGAGCTGAAATCAAGGGCCAGATGCTTAGCCTTCGGAGCCAGCCAAGCGCCCCTATGAAGTTTGAATTTTAATTCCGGTTAGCTAACATACAGTGTTCTATTAGTTTCAGGCGTACATCTGCTGTAGTCTTTTCAGCTCGATTCTTCTTCCTCTCCCTCTACCCTCTCCTTTCCCTGTCTCAGGAAACCTTCAGGACCAAATTAATTTTCATGAAGACTGAATCTTTGTTTTTGATTCTGCAGGCATATATACTCATTATTTTTGGGCGTGTTAGGCGCTTCTCTGTTTACTTTCTCCATAAAACCAGATTCCTAGGGGTGCAGGTTAGTAGTGTGCTAGGTAGCCTTGTGGAGTGTTAACTGGAAACAGATTCCAAGCAGAGTCTGATGAGGCAATATTTATTATCATTAACCAATTACATAGTATGTTTGGTATTTTATTAATACCGTGGGTCAGGTCCTGTTCCTGACACATCCCATATTGTAGTATATACGTGTGATACATTATAGTTTGGAGAGCATGTACAATGAGTCTGTGCCTTTTTCTTTGCATCAGTATTCTACCAGAATTTGGCCATAGCTTATATAAACTTTGATTTTCTGAGAAACAGTTTCTCACCTTAATACCAGAATTCATTATATGACTTGAACATCTGATTTTTTAAATTTTACTTTATTTTTTTGAACATCTGATTTAAAAAAATTCTAGAATGTCTGTGCTTGAATATTAATGCCAGAAGACTTCAAAGGAGTGTTAATGATGCCTTCCTTGGAATTGCTTATTTGTACGTAATTGCCTTTAATGTAACTTAACCAAATATTAACCAAGTTATATATTTCTTTTTGGCAACAGTTCTTGTGACTTCTCACCAGGTGATTTGGTTTGGGCCAAGATGGAGGGTTACCCCTGGTGGCCTTGCCTGGTTTACAACCACCCTTTTGATGGAACATTCATCCGTGAGAAAGGGAAGTCTGTCCGAGTTCATGTACAGTTTTTTGATGACAACCCAACAAGGGGCTGGGTTAGCAGAAGGCTATTAAAGCCATACACAGGTAAGAGAGTCCACTCTTCAGAGTGTGTGTGAGAGAGTGTAAGAGAGCAAGCACGCACGCAGCACATGAGCACAAGTGTCTGCGACTCCCATACAGTGACATTAAGTGTATTTTATGCCAATAAATTTCAGGAGTGGCAGGGTGGATGCCTCCAGCATGGGAAAAAGAAGATGCAGCTGGTCTTCAGCTGGTTTCTTGTGGGGTGGAATTTTTATTTCTGTCTTTTCAGTTGACTTAATGGCAATACCATGCCCGTAAGGGAAAAATGTTTTCATGGTTAGATCTCATTTGGACCCAAATACCAAATTCAGGCATGAAAAGGGTAAATTAACAGGGCCCGATCTTCAGAGATCTAAGAGAAAGGCAGTGCAGTCAGGATACGTAGGAAATAGATCAGTGACACTGTCTAGGGTAGATGGAGATGCATGTTTACTTAGCCTTCAAAATCCTCACTTAGGAGCACATCTGAGTTGAGTTTCACATCAGACTTCTGGAACCATGACATGCTTTTTCCAGGCCCAGCTTTTTTATGTCCTAGACGTCAGCAGTCCTGCCTGTGTAGCTTCACTTGGGCCTCTCAGTTTCTTGAATTCTCCAGTGCACGCACATTATGTTTGCCAGGTTCACTGCCTGTACACGCTTGAGCATGAGTGAGTCCTTACCCATTACCCTCAGATTCTGCAGGCTAGGGTGCTGTTGAACTCAGTGTTTTGGAATCAGAATAAGGGTCAATTTCCCAGGAATCTCTAGGAATCCTGCCTTTTGGTCATAGTGTCATCCTGCAGGGCGAGGAGGGCACACTGAAGAAAGTGCAGTCTGCACGCAGATCTGACCTGCAGGATGGAAGGAGAATCTGGAAATTTGGTTCTGTCTTCTGCACTAATGTGCTGTATAATCTTGGCCAAAAAAGTAACTCAGATACTGCTTACTCATATGTAAAATGAGAGTTGAACCAGGTAACAAAAGGTCTTTTTCTAGGACTAATTTTGAGATTCCTTTTTTTTTTTTTTTTAAGAGCTAGCACGCTAGTGCGTGGGGGTGGGGGTGGGAAGAATCTTTAGCTCAGGGCTCCATCTCCAGGCCCTGAGATCTTGACCTGAGCCACAATCAAGAGTTGGATGCTTAACTCATTGAGCCACCCAGGCACGCCAACTTTTGAGATTCTAAACAAAGCTTTGGCAACATGACTTTAATTTAAAAATACCCAAAAAAGTTTACATTTAGGTTGTCATTATTTTGTAAAGGCACCCGTTGTGTACCACCTTTGCCCTTTAAATTCCCAAATTGTTGCAATAGCATGGATGAGGATAAAGTAGGTTTTTAATTCTTTTTGGAGGGGGGAGGTCCTTAAAATTGGAAAGCAGTTTGCCTCAGGGATTTTCTGGGGAATGATGAGGTCATTAGATAGGTGGGGGGTGCATGCAGCTGCAAACAGGCACTTGAGGAAGTTAGGAGCCACCCTCCAATGGACTTTGATTGTTGCAATTTGTACTGTTGGTGCAGCTCTTTAGAAAAGTGGGCAATTGCACCTTTATTTTAGGCAGCCCATTAAGTTGCTAATGTAATGGCACTTTAGGATGTCCCATTAGTTTTAGTATACAGTAGAAAGAAGGAAATAATGTAATGTTTGGATCTGTTAAATTTAGACAAGTTCAGGTTTGTTTTCTAATTATATTTAGTCAGAAGAAAACAAAGACATTGCTAGTTAGGCCTCTGCCATTAGACTTGTGATCATCTGCATCTAGTCTTTTGCTCAGAGGATAGGAGGGTCATTTAAAATTACAGCTCTTGGGGCACCTGGGTGGCTCAGTCAGTTGAGCGTCCGACTCTTGGTTTTGGCTCAGGTCCTGATCTTGGGGTCCTGAGATGGAGCCCCACGTCCCACTGAGTGGTGAGTCTGCTTGAGATTCTCCTCACCTTCTGCCCCTCCCCCCACTTGCAGGCGTGCTCTCTCTCAAATAAAATCTTTTAAAAAAAATAATTATTCTGAAAGGAATAAAGGAAGAGTTTTACCTGAAAACAAAACAATTTGATTCAACCTAAAAAACAAACAAAAACAAAAACAAAACCATTCAAAGTTTGAACTGGGTTACCCTTCCAAAATGTTAGTATCCTTACTAGTAGGGTTTTGTTTGTTTTTAGTATACCCTATTTAATTACCTTGGGGATAAACTTAGTATCATAGCTTCATTTAACTGACAGTGTAGTTTTTGCCTTCCTGAAGTGATTTTTTTGTACAAAGGGTCTCAAAACCCTTTTACATCTCCTGCTTCACCTGAAGAGGGGTGCCTTATCTATTTAGGGCCACAATCCCAGGTCAATAGAAGAGAGATGAAGTAGTCCTGGGTGACCCAATAGTTAAGGCAACTTCAAGGAGGTAAAATAGGTAATTTAAGTTACTGTAGGCTTTATTGATCTATTATCAATCAAACGTAATGGGACGTTAAAAACTGTACTTGATTCTTCTCATGCTTGTCCATTAGTACAGGTGTTAGACATTGAGCCCATTCCCTAACTAACAGTTCTTATTTATAAATGAGTAAGATTTGCTTAATAAGAAATATAAATCTAAATTTTTTAGGTTCAAAATCGAAGGAAGTGCAAAAAGGAGGTCATTTTTACAGTTCAAAGCCTGAAATACTCAGAGCAATGCAACGTGCAGATGAAGCCTTGAGTAAAGACAAGATTGAGAGGCTTGAATTGGCAGTGTGTGATGAGCCCTCAGAACCAGAGGAAGAAGAGATGGAGGTGGGATATTGTTCAACAGTCTGTTGTTAATTATGTTGGGAAAGTGATGGAAAAGGGGGGGTATTAAAGTGGTATTCTCTTGTTTTATTTATATATATTTATATATGTATACACACACATACACTTTAATACTCCTACACATCTTCTTTTATCTTTTATTTGTGAGAGTGTGAGCATGAGGAGGGGCAGAGGGAGAGGGAGAAGAGGGGAGAGAATCTTTTTTTTTTTAAGATTTTATTTATTTATTTGAGAGAGAAAGAACGAGACAGAGCATGAGAGGGAGGAGGGTCAGAGGGAGAAGCAGACTCCCCGCCGAGCAGGGAGCCCGATGTGGGACTCGATCCCAGGACTCCAGGATCATGACCTGAGCTGAAGGCAGTCGCTTAACCAACTGAGCCACCCAGGTGCCCGAGGGGAGAGAATCTTAAGCAGGCTCCACACTCAGCGTGGAGCCTGATGGGGGCCTTGATCTCACAGCCGAGATCACCACCTGAGCCAGAATCAAGAGTGAATGCTTAACAGACTGAGCTACCCAGGTACCCCAAATACTCATACACATACTTCTACACTTCTGTAGGACTGTAGGTTAAGTTAGGTTAGAAGCTCAGCAGCCATTTTGCTTAAGTTCTCAAGCTTCAAGCCTGCTAGAAGACACATGCTATAAGAGGTAGTACCATTTTGGTAACAAGTAACAGGACAGTAAGGACATGGTGATAAAACGGGTTATGATGTCTGGCAGTAAGCCTCTCTATGAGGGTGTGGTCAAGCCCTGGAAATTAATTACCTAATGCTCTCGATACTTTTTTTTTTGGTATTAATGGTCACTATTTGAGTGATTAAATCATTCTTCTCTAATTTAACAAATTAATGAACTATGTGCTTAAGAGATTCATTTATGACTAAGCCTGGTGTTATGTTTTGTTCTGTTATAGGTAGGGAATAAACTAATGAGTATTTTAAGAGAAATGAAAGAAAAGAGATTTTTAATCTTATTTTTGAGGTTGAGGCCAGGGGTCATAACACCAATGAAAGGTTTAGAACTGGATGGTAATACAAAGATCATTTGGCCTCATACAACTTCCCATGTGTGGGAGATCCATGATAAGTGAACTGTGCCTTGCCCAAGAAGCTACAGCTGGTTTGTGGAAGAGCAAGGACTAGAAAGCCTGTATAGATTGCACTGCTTAAAATGGCAAACTTCATATGTCCCTCTGGAAGAGGAGAGATGACCCTGGAAGAAAGATCCAGGATAACAGAGGGAGATTTAAAGTTATTTCCACAGGGCGCCTGGGTGGCTCAGTTGGTTAAGCGACTGCCTTCGGCTCAGGTCATGATCCTGGAGTCCCGGGATCGAGTCCCGCATCGGGCTCCCTGCTCGGCAGGGAGCCTGCTTCTCCCTCTGACCCTCCTCCCTCTCATGTGCTCTCTCTCTCTCTCAAATAAATAAATAAAATCTTTAAAAAAAAAAAAAAATAAAGTTATTTCCACAGCTGACTGTTAATGAGGGTATCACCTGTAGGTATTTGGGATGTACGGTCATGCTAGTGGCTTCAACACTATTGTACAGGATAAAACTGTCAGGAGAGAATCGCTGAATTCTATAGTGTGATACTACTGAAATTGATACTTATTTTTTGGAAATTCCTTTTTTTTTTTTTTTTTAAAGATTTTATTTATTTATTTGACAGAGAGACACAGAGAGGGAACACAAGCAGGGGGAGTGGGAGAGGGAGAAGCAGGCTTCCTGCTGAGCAGGGAGCCCGATGCGGGGCTCGATCCCAGGACCCTGGGATCATGACCTGAGCCGAAGGCAGACGCTTAACGACTGAGCCACCCAGGCGCCCTTTTTTGAAATTCCTTAAAGAACATAGTTTCATTTCTGGAGCTGGGTTCTCCTCTTGATACAGGATACTGCAGCATATTGAGAGATACTCCACAGCAGTACTTTAATTTTCCAGATTTTGTCTTATATTTAAGTAACTCTCTCTTTGCCTGCCAGGTAGGTGCAACTTACTCATCAGGTAAGAGTGAAGAAGAAAATGAAATTGAAAGTGAAGAGGAAGTACGGCCTAAGGTCCAAGGATCTAGGCGAAGTAGCCGCCAAATAAAAAAACGAAGGGTCATATCAGACTCTGAGAGTGACGTTGGTGGCTCTGATGTGGAATTCAAGCCGGATGCTAAGGAGGAAGGGAGTAGTGATGAAATAAGCAGTGGAGTGGGGGATAGTGACAGTGAGGGCCTGGACAGTCCTGTCAAAGTTGCTTCAAAGCGGAAGAAAATGGTGACTGGAAATGGTTCTCTCAAAAGGAAAAGTTCAAGGAAGGAAATGCCCTTGGCTACCAAACGATCACCTGGCATTTCATCAGACACCAAGAGTGCTTTGAATGCTTTCTCTGCCCCTCAAAATTCTGAATCTCAAGCCCACATTGGTGGAGGATGTGATGATAGTAGTCGCCCCACTCTGTGGTATCATGAAACTTTAGAGTGGCTTAAGGAGGAGAAGAGAAGAGATCTACACAGGAGGCGACCTGATCACCCTGATTTTGATGCATCCACACTCTGTGTTCCTGAGGATTTCCTTAATTCCTGTACTCCTGGGATGAGGAAGTGGTGGCAGATTAAGTCTCAGAACTTTGATCTTGTTATATTTTATAAGGTGGGGAAGTTTTATGAGCTGTACCACATGGATGCTCTTATTGGAGTCAATGAACTAGGTCTGGTATTCATGAAAGGCAACTGGGCTCATTCTGGTTTCCCTGAAATAGCATTTGGCCGATATTCCGATTCTCTGGTTCAGAAGGGCTATAAGGTAGCACGAGTGGAACAGACGGAGACCCCCGAAATGATGGAGGCACGATGCCGGAAGATGGCACATATATCTAAGTATGACAGAGTGGTGAGGAGGGAGATCTGTAGAGTCATTACCAAGGGTACACAGACCTACAGTGTATTGGAAGGTGACCCCTCTGAGAACTATAGTAAGTATCTTCTTAGCCTCAAAGAAAAAGAGGAAGATTCTTCTGGCCACACTCGGGTGTACGGAGTATGCTTTGTTGATACCTCACTGGGAAAGTTTTTCATAGGTCAGTTTTCAGATGATCGCCATTGTTCCAGATTTAGGACTCTAGTGGCACACTATCCTCCAGTACAAGTCTTGTTTGAGAAAGGAAACCTCTCAACAGAAACGAAGATGATTCTGAAGGGTTCATTATCCTCCTCTCTTCAGGAAGGTCTGATACCAGGCTCCCAGTTTTGGGATGCAGCCAAAACTTTGAGAACTCTCCTTGAAGAAGGATATTTTAAGGAGAAGTTAAATGAGGACAGTGGGGTGATGTTACCCCAGGTGCTTAAAGGTATGACCTCAGAGTCTGATTCTCTTGGGTTGACACCAGGAGAGAAGAGTGAATTGGCCCTCTCTGCTCTAGGTGGTTGTGTCTTCTACCTCAAAAAATGCCTTATTGATCAAGAGCTTTTATCAATGGCCAATTTTGAAGAATACATTCCCTTGGATTCTGACATGGTCAGTGCTACAAGACCTGGTGCTGTTTTTGCTAAAGCCAATCAACGAATGGTGCTAGATGCTGTGACATTAAGCAACTTGGAGATTTTCACGAATGGAACAAATGGTTCTACTGAAGGGACCCTGCTAGAAAAGATTGATACTTGCCACACTCCCTTTGGTAAGCGGCTTCTAAAGCAGTGGCTTTGTGCCCCACTCTGTAGCCCTTATGCTATCA
The DNA here is from genome assembly GCF_964656455.1 of Halichoerus grypus. Taxonomy (NCBI): domain Eukaryota; kingdom Metazoa; phylum Chordata; class Mammalia; order Carnivora; family Phocidae; genus Halichoerus; species Halichoerus grypus. Next base: position 70,782,060 of record NC_135721.1, on the reverse strand, counting down.
ACGATCGTCTAGATGCTATAGAAGACCTCATGGTTGTGCCTGACAAAATCTCTGACGTGGTAGACCTTCTGAAGAAGCTTCCAGACCTTGAAAGGCTGCTGAGTAAAATTCATAATGTTGGGTCTCCCCTGAAGAGCCAGAACCACCCAGATAGCAGGGCTATCATGTATGAAGAAACTACATACAGCAAAAAAAAGATTATTGATTTTCTTTCTGCTCTAGAAGGATTCAAAGTAATATGTAAAATTATAGAGATTATGGAAGAAGTCGTTGACAACTTTAAGTCTAAAATCCTTAAGCAGGTCATTACTCTACAGACAAAAAATCCTGAGGGTCGTTTTCCAGATTTGACTATAGAACTGAACCGATGGGATACAGCCTTTGACCATGAGAAGGCTCGAAAGACTGGACTAATTACTCCCAAAGCAGGATTTGACTCTGATTATGACCAAGCTCTTGCTGACATAAGAGAAAATGAACAGAGCCTCCTGGAATACTTGGAGAAACAGCGCAGTCGAATTGGCTGTAGGACCATTGTCTACTGGGGGATCGGTAGGAACCGTTACCAGTTGGAAATTCCAGAGAATTTCATCACTCGTAATTTGCCAGAAGAATATGAGCTAAAATCTACCAAGAAGGGGTGTAAGCGATACTGGACCAAAACTATTGAGAAGAAGTTGGCTAATCTGATAAATGCTGAAGAACGGAGAGACGTATCATTGAAGGACTGCATGCGGCGACTATTCTTTAACTTTGATAAAAATTACAAGGACTGGCAGTCTGCTGTTGAGTGCATCGCAGTATTGGGTAAGACTTTGAACAAACTTTGGTTAGTCCTTGTGTCCCAGTTATGCGTTAACATTTAAATCCATTGGACATTTGCCATTGAGGTAGATCTCTAAACACAGCTAACAAGGTGTATGTCTTGACGTGTATATACTTGCCTCCTCACTAGACAAAATGGCTAGTTTGCCTGTAGCAATTTAAGTTCACTTTTGCCCTTACTCAGTCTTGAATAATTGAATGAAAAACTGATAGGTTTTTAGTACCTTTATTTTTTTTAAAGCAGGGGCTTTATTTTGCTTTGTTTTTACATTCGGGGCTTGAACCCTGAGATTAAGACGTGAGCTGAGATCAAGAGTCATACGTTCCAGATGCTCAACTGACTGACCCACCCAGGCACCCCAGATTTTTAGTACCTTTAGTATCTGATACTGTTTTTGATAATGTTTTTTTAAGTTTCTCTTTTTTGTTAGACTAAATTAAATTAAAACTATGTCTTGGCACATCACTTTTTTCTTTTTTCAGTTGATCTCTTTACATGCATGTATTTTAAGATCTTAATCTTTTTTATCTTAGCCCAAATTATCACACTTTTTTCTTATAGTTGATTTCTAAGAGCCCTGATCTATATATTTGTAATTTGGCAACCTTTTCAATTTCATAAATAGTTTCCTTTTTCTTTAAATTTCCAACTTATTTGGAGCCTTTGCTGTTTTACAGTTTAGGTTTTTTTCCTGTGTTTTAAAAATACAGTAACCATAGGTTACCCAAATTTGTAATAGAACTGTTCTGATCTGAATACAACTGTCCAGAATTGAGTAGCACAATTATTCCTTAAACCAATACAACTTTGAACGGTTTGGTGGGTAATTTAAATCTTCCCTCAGCACAGGTGTTCAAAATTGGTGAATTTACTTTCTTCTTAAGATTCTTTTATGTAAGTTTGCCTCTTAGAAAAAAACATGTATAAAAAGCAACTAGAATATACTGCCCTCCACTGAAAAAGTGTTTTTGAAAGACTTTTTATATTAGTTGGATTTTTGTGCTTCTCAAGCAGCCTCAAAAATGAAGCCTCACTTTGACCCTCTCTTTAACAGATGTCTTATTGTGCCTGGCTAACTACAGTCGAGGGGGTGATGGCCCTATGTGTCGTCCAGTAATTCTGTTGCCAGAAGAAGGCACTCCTCCCTTCTTAGACCTTAGAGGATCACGTCATCCCTGCATTACGAAGACTTTTTTTGGAGATGACTTTATACCTAATGACATTCTAATAGGCTGTGAGGAAGAGGAGGAGGAAGAAAATGGCAAAGCTTATTGTGTGCTTGTGACTGGACCTAACATGGGGGGCAAGTCTACGCTCATGAGACAGGTAAACTGAGCATTAAGGTGATGTTATACAAAGTCATTTGTATACTTTCGGAATATATTACATATTTAGGCCACCCTTTCCCAAATAGCACATAAATTAATTAGAATTCAGTCACCAGCAATTAATAGGAAGCAAAGGAAAAATGCTTTGTATTATAAAATTGAGAATTGTATTTACCGTCATCAGGTATCTGCCTCATGTTACGGGGAGCATACATTAAACATTTCTAGATTTCAGGTCATGATTTCTTTATAAACTCTTTGACTTGATTGGATTCATTTCCTCTGAAGGTAGATGTATTCATAATGAATGAAAATGTTGGAGGTTTGTTAATTAATTGATAATGAATGAAAATGTTGGAGGTTTGTTTCTCAATTAGACTCGTGTGGGAATCCTTATAAAAGAACCATGACAGACTTGTTCAGGTAGGAGAGCAATTGAAATTCATGAGCTCTAATAACTGTTGGAAACTGCTTTTGTCTTCTCTTGATACCAGGGGTTGGCCAGCCACTGAGCTAAACATATTTACATTTTTTAAAAGGTTCTAGAAAGGAAAAAAAATGTGACAGAGACATTGGACCCTTGACTAAAAATGTTTGCTGACCCCCCTGCTCTCCTGTATGATTAGGTTCACCAAATTTGCTAACTAGCAGGAGGCAGTATAGTGTAGTCCGTGGTTTTCAATCCCATTTTCGTTTAATACTACTTGGGAGAGCTTGACCAAAAAAGTACAGAGTGGCTTCCATCGTCCCAAATAGCTGCATTTGGTCTGGAATTGGTTCTAGGCATCAGTGATTTTAAGATTCTACCGTGTAGTCAGCCAGGGTTGAGAATCACTAATGCAGTGGGTTAAAAGGTCACAGGCTCTGAGGTTTTAAAGCCAGTTAGGCCCTAAGCCTCTTGGTTTTCTAGGCTTCACTTTGCCTACTTTGGATTGTGAACAATTTTTAAAAGAGTGCCTGACTCGTATATAATTGTTCTTATCTATATCTATCTGTATCTTTTTCTTTAATAAAGACCTTTCCTCCTCCCTTCACAGGCTGGCCTATTAGCTGTAATGGCCCAAGTGGGTTGTTACATACCTGCTGAAGTGTGTAGGCTCACACCAATTGATAGAGTATTTACTAGACTTGGTGCCTCCGACAGAATAATGTCAGGTGAGTCTTCTTTTTCACCTAAGGCTTTATTAGTGGACAGTTCATTTGTACATTTTGTATGATAAATACATCTGCCTTGAAATTAAATTTGTGTGAGCCATTTAAATTTGATGTTTGGTTTTTCTTGTGTTAGCGAAGTGGAGTGCTTTCAGGCATTTGAAAAAATAGTCTTCCTTCAAGAATTGCATAATCTCTTAATGAGATGTAACCTTTGGTACTGGGTAGCTCATGATATGAACCCAAAAGATGAATGTACTATTTTAGGATTTTAAAAAAGATCTCCTTCTGTGTGTTTTTTTTTAGGTGAAAGTACGTTTTTTGTTGAATTGAGTGAAACTGCCAGTATACTTACACATGCCACAGCACATTCTCTGGTGCTTGTGGATGAATTAGGTAAGACATTACAATTTCCATTTAAAGGCTATTTTAAAAACTTTAATTCTTCTTGACGATGGTCGGACCTTTCTTAAAAAAAAAGTTTGAATGCACTCACCTTTGTGCCATAGACCCACAGTGGGAGATGATAAGAGATATCATGTGAAAAGGTCTTTTAATTACCAAGGCTCTAAATTTTTTCATCGTATTAAAATATGGTTGTTATAATAGGATGTTTCTGAACATCAGTGGTACCTGCAGAGTACTCTTTAAAAAAAGAAAAAAAGAAATGCAGGGGCGTCTGGCTGGCTCAGTCAGTAGAATGTGTGACTCTTGATCTCAGGGTTTTAAGTTTGAGCCCCATGTTGGGTGTAGAGATTACTTAAAAATAAAAATCTTTAAAAACAGACAGCACCCTACTTCCAGGGCTGATAAGCAGATCTATTTAGCTAAACAGGGCCTATTGTTTGGATGCACTAATTGAGGTTACCGTTTTATCCTTTTTTCATTCCGTTGTGAGGTATATCCTTGGTATAAGGCAGATATATAATTTATGCATATTTTACTTTCATAGGAAGAGGTACTGCAACATTTGATGGAACGGCAATAGCAAATGCGGTTGTTAAAGAACTTGCTGAGAACATAAAGTGTCGTACATTGTTTTCTACCCACTACCATTCATTAGTAGAAGATTATTCTCAAAATGTTGCAGTGCGCCTGGGCCACATGGTATGTATAAATTGCTTATTCAGAAGTTTAGATTTTTGAGGGAATCAAGGCAGGTACTTCCATTGCTAGCACATGAACAGAACATATTTTCCTTCTTTTAGGCATGCATGGTAGAAAATGAATGTGAGGATCCCAGCCAGGAGACTATTACCTTCCTCTATAAATTCATTAAGGGAGCTTGTCCTAAAAGCTATGGCTTTAATGCAGCGAGGCTTGCTAATATTCCAGAGGAGGTTATTCAAAAGGGACATAGAAAAGCAAGAGAATTTGAGAAGACGACTCAATCACTGCGATTATTTCGGTAATTATACTTGGATATAATTTTGCCATACAGCTGACCTTATTAAAACTGTAAAGGGGGATGGTTGATGCACTATGACTATGAAAAGCATGAACTGAATTTTTTTTTTTTTAATTTTAAGGGAAGTTTGCCTGGCTAGTGAAAGGTCGACTATAGATGCTGAAGCTGTCCCTAAATTGCTGACTTTGATTAAGGAATTATAGACTGCATTGGAAGCTTTGAGTTGGCTTTTGACAAAGGTGGTAAATTCAGACAACATTATGATCTAATAAACTTTATTTTTTAAAAATGACCATTTTTCCATTTTCTTTCTAGGAAATTAAACCCTTTTAATTCTTATCTACCTTCTACATAATGGTTATTGAATACTCCACAATATATTAAGTCTAGATGTTATGGTACATGCATACACTTTCAGGCTGTTTATACCCACTGTCACCAATACACATAAATGGGGGGGAGCTATGAAACTGTATAGGGCTGTATATATACTTGTCTCAGCTTAATGCAGGAAATTGTTTTTAATTTCCAGCAGTTCGTCTAAACTGTTCAAAAAAAAACTATGAACAGAGTTCAAATACAGGACTGTTTTGAAGAGACTTTCTAAAGTGTACTTTAAAACATAGTAGTTTTTACCTTTCACAAAACTGAGTTACAAGAATACTTTTTGTTTTACAGTGCATCCCTTCCTAGGAAGTCTCATTAAAACACTCACTTTTTCTAGGGGTGATTTTGAATGCTGCACAGGGAAGGGAAGGAAATAATAGTCTTAACTTTTCTTAAAGGATACCAGAAACATTGCTGGATATAATTTAAGATTAGTGTTTTCTCTTTCATAGAAAGAACGTACATACTGGGACATGAGTACAGTTACAGCAAGTCTAGGTGTGCTAACAAAACAGGGCACATTCAAGTACAAGAAGATTTGCTTGAAATTAAAAACAAACTACATGAGATTAAAGCATTAAAATCATATTTCTCAATCTGAATACATGTTAAAAAAAAATCAAAAGAAACGCAGAAGTGCTAGCTCACATTTTTACCATATTACAAAAGCAATTGGTACCCATGTCCATAAAGGCAGCAACAAAGCTGCTTGTCTATTGAAGAGTACTACTGCAAATTGGACTGCATTCAATGCTAGTTGTAAAAACACCAGCTTTTTTTCAGAAGTTGGTATCTGTACAAAATTGCAGCTTATTTCTTCACTTCTGTCCCTTCAAAAGTCTTTACACAGTAATGCTAAAACACCCAGCTTTGAGATCCTGAGTCAATATATTGCCACTTTCTTTTTGGTAGCTTGAGCTTCATAGTGTCAACTGACCTCGTGTATCCATTTTTAATACAGTCTCTTCCTGTAGCATGGGCAAATATTTTAAATCTTCTTCCAAAAAAAATGTTTTAGGTTATGATGTTAGAATGGCAGGACTTTTTCTTTAGGGAAGGAATTCAGTTGTGCTGCAATGTATTAGATTCTATAGGTGGAGCAGAGTCATATAGTGTATCTGTATCGTGTGTAGGCTCACCAGCTAATGTACAAGGATTAGACAGTGTTCCAGCACCACAGTCACAGAAAAACCTAAAGCAAAATGAAAACCCAAAAATTAGGAAAGTGATGGGCCGGGGGGGGGGGGGGAATAAGTGGGTAATATAGAGCAAACAAGTGTGCTACATACCTATCATGTCTAATAAATTCTACATCATGTCCCTGATGGCACTTCTTAATGCAGTTCACACATATGGCATTTCGATCTGTGGTGTTACAAGTGTGACATCTAAAAAGCAAAAGCTTACGTTATTTTTCTTGAAATGTTACTTCTTCAAAATTTTCATTTTACCCTATGACCTATGGCTTAAAAGAGGACCAAAACCAAAATTTTTGTGGCTCCAGCCCAGGTTAATTTCTTCAAAAGGACTTTAATAAGTGAATCTTCTGTGTCTTCTGAGAAAAACAAATGATTTGCAAACTGTAGAAGGCAGCTGAAACTTTCATTTAAGAAAAATTTAACCTGGGAGCAGGGTGGGAAGGGAGTCAAAAACATCTCAGTGACTGGGGCATGTGGGACACTTAATTACAGCTTTACTTTGAAACTCCTAGGCAAAAGCATTGTGGTGATAGCAAGAGTTGCTGCGGTATACTTTTCCATATTTATGGCCCCAAACAAAATCCTCAAGTAGACTGATCACAGAACTTAATGTGGACAAATACAACATTCTCAATTATATTATATTCTCTTCCATTGGTAAATTTCCAAATACCCAATTTTCTCTACCTTTAGCTTACATGTAAGAGAAAAATCTAGAAATGTTGCATCTTGCCAGTTTAGAAAAGAAAATCACTATCTCCCCCTTTTCAAGACTCACAAGTAATTTAGAAATATACCTGTAGAAATCATGCATGGGATAGCTGGTGTAACTTGATATTTTATATAAACATTGGCCTCTACTAACAGCCTTTTCTATGGCGTCTTGATTGTTCATTATTTTGTTATCTGTAATAAAAGAAAAAAATAAGTAAAATTCTAGAGGACAAAAGATAAAAATACAGATTATAGGATTATTCTAATAGAAGAGTCACTTTTTAAGACCTTTAAAGGAGGCTAACCAATTAAATAAAAAAATCAGCTTAAAATAGAAATGGATTTTCCTTTTGTAAGATACTCCGTTTAGAACAAGTCAAAGCTTTCAAAATAGTTCCTTGAGTTGTAGTTAACTTGGTAGAGTGACAGCAATGACTTCGATACCATTATCTTTTCATGGCGTATTTTGTGTATTTATAGGCAGAGCAGACTCCAACATACCTTTCATTGTCACATTAACACCAGATGCTAAAAATAAGCCTCCAAACCGGTTGTTAAAAATCTGATTGCCTTCTAGTGTTGCAGTTGCATGATTTGTAATTTCAATACCTGAAGTAAAATTTACAAACAGTAGATACATGATCACATTATACAGTTTAACATCTAAAGAATAAGATGCAAATGTTTGAGTCACTGAGAACATCATTTATTTTCCACTGCTAATATAGTCCACTATCCTTGCTAAAGGAAGGAATGCTACCACAGATGGTTCACAGCTTACTACTAATTTTCCTGGCAAGCAGAAGAGGATAATGCCTGCCCGTAAGTACGTTTAGGTAGCCACTAGTTGTACATATGAAGAAAAAAAAAAAGTGTCATCTTCTCTGGCAAAAAGTTGAAATATATGCACAATACTTGGATTTCACTTACCAAGATCTTGGGGGGAAAAAAAAGTTTTTGAGAGGCCAGAGGGCTTGAATTTATTTGTATTCCAAATGGTAGTACAGGCCTGCATTCTATCCCAATTAAGGTTTCACAATTACTACTGAAGAGCAAGAGAGAGGTCTTAAAAGTTTGGCTTAGCAGAATCCCGAACGTTGGATTAGGCGCTCTTATAAAGCCTATTGTTAACTGACAGGCATTCAGCCACTTTTGCAACACACTCTGCACACCTTCAGTTATTAAGCGAAAGAATGATCAAACACTTTATAGAAAACAAGCTACAGGTAAAAAAGAAAATACAAACCTGCAGCAAATCCATCAAATATTCTGTTTTTCCTTAAGACTGGATGACTATTAGTGCTGATGAGAACACCTGCTTGAGCATTCCTGAAAATATCATTTTCTTCAAGGAGACCTATAATAAAATATTTCCTCAGATTAAGGCTAACGCACAAATTTCACTAGCCTTTTTGGTGATATTTAAGTTTCTTATTAATTGTTGTATAAAACTCAAAGGACTAATTTTTCAGCTGAGAAGTTTATTAGTAATTCAGAGGAGTTTAAGGTAGGACTTAACCAAAAACTGCTTAAAATGGCAGGTAACCATTCTAACCAATAACTGGAAATTCCATGGTACCACGAACCATGCATTCCCAGTGCCTGGCACCTATTTCTCACTTAAAAACACTGATTTAAAATTAGTTCCTTTGAAGTATTGTTAGAACTATTGCAGCCTCAATGCTTTCATTCAAGCCCTGATTATTTCTGGTCATTATTATAATCATTACTTGATAATTTCGTTTACTGCAGTCTCTCTTCTGCTATTTTTCCCAGTTTCCTACAACTCTATCATGTGCCTTCTCTGAAGATATTCCCCTAACCTATTCCATTGTCTTACTGAATGCTCTGAATATGCTATACATTTTTATCTCTAATGCCTTTGGTTTGTATTATTTCCTCATCCTGGAATGTCCTGCCCTTTCTTCCTAATGTCACCTCCTCTGGAAGATTTCAGTTTCCCTCCATCAAATTTATTATTCTCTCTTCTCAGAGTGTAACATGATTTAAAAAAATGAGCTGAGGAGGTGCCTGGGTGGCTCAGTCGTTAAGTGTCTGCCTTCGGCTCAGGTCATGATCTCAGGGTCCTGGGATCGAGTCCCGCATTGGGCTCCCTGCTCGGCGGGAAGCCTGCTTCTCCCTCTCCCACTCCCCCTGCTTGTGTTCCTGCTCTCGCGGTCTCTGTCAAATAAATAAATAAAATCTTTAAAAAAAAAAAAAATGAGCTGAGGAATCAGACTTAAGGTCTTCAAATATGGATTCCACCACCTCCTAGTTCTGAGTAGGCAAATTGCTCACTACTCTCTGTCTCATTTCCTTATCTAAACTGGGCATAATGGCACCTACATATAAAGGTTATAATGAGGACTGAATTAATACATGTAAACATACACTGCACTAAAGAATTAGCTAATACTACTATATAAAACCTACTTATGTATAGTGAATTATCATTAGTTGTGTACTAGCATTTCTGTGCTCTCTGAAGACATGAAACGTTTTTTATTTCTGTAGAATTTCGACCTGCCTGTGGCATTTCAGTTTTGACGTCTAAATTGCTTTTCCCCTGGAAAAGACTACTCCAAGTCCCTACCTCTAATCTTTGCTTTTGCTAAGATCCAGTCTGAATTCCGTATACAAAGTCTCTTAGAATCTGGGCACTGTGCCCCTTCTCTAGCCTCAACTTTCAGTACCTCTTTGCGCCTTACTAAATAGTACCACTTTGTTTCCTTTACACTTTTGTTTACAATGTGCCATTAGACTATGAACTTTCTGGATGTAGTAACTGTTTTATTCACCATTTATCTTTAGCATCTGTATCAATTGTTGGTACAGAAGTGTTCAATTAATAAATATGTACAAAACAAATGAGAGTGTGAATTATGCTTTCTACACCAGGAATGGTCTCCCCACCCAACATTTACCAGTGAATACTCATTTTTCAAGACACAGCTCAAGAGTGATTTTAGTCCATGAACCTTTTCTCAACACCTTACAAATAAAACCATCCACTGTATTGTGTGTCCTCATTTTATCTTGTAAAGACTATCAGATATGTCACCTTATTGAATTACTAGATTATGCGCTCTTTGTATGTCATTAATGGAATCCTGACTGCTTGGTTGTAGTAATAAATTTTGTTGATTATGTTGTAGTAATAACTAGCTATTCCTTCCATATAAGATATGTATAGTGCTGGGTTACTGACATTTCAGGAATGGTGATAAATTTGCATTTGACATTCCCCGCTAGTCTCTCTTTTGGAACAACATGCATTTGCAAGGGGCATGGACTGTGGAACTTTTGCCTCAATGCAAAATGAGCTGACCTTTATGTATACAAAACCAGGCACCTTGGCTTCATTAATTCCACTCTCCAACACAGCTGTAAACAGGTACAACAACAATACTTATTTACTACAGACATTTTCATATATTTACAGGCCAATTAATTTCTAACCTAGTTCTGTAACTGGACCCTGGTGTTTATTATAATCGTATCACGTGCTCGCTTTGGCAGCACATATACTAAAATATAATCGTATCACTATTCTAAATAATAGAAAGTCCAGAGAGAAAATGTAAACAGATTCTACCTTAAAAATGCCTAACAACTAGCACATTCAGGATGGCTACAAAAAGAAAAATTGTGTAAACATCTGTCTCCTTTACCTCTAGGCACTAATCTAAACCATCTCAAGACCTGATAAGGAAAAAGACTGAGATTCACTCATATAAAGCTTATATTAATTGGCAATGTCACTGATCATTAAAGATATGGAGGAAGAATAGTGAAAAATTGAATTTTTTACTAATGCAAAATTAACAACAATACCTCGACCCCCATTAAATATACAGATGCCACCATCTCTTCCATCATGGATTTTATTTCTTCTTAGTGTAGGATTACTATCTGTCTTAATCCAGACTCCAGCCATGGCATTGTCAAATATTTCATTGTCTTCTATACAGCCTAGACCTACAAGTATAAAGATTTAGGTTATGTTACTTGGAAAGTATATTTCTAAAGGCAATTAGCAATAAGAAAAAGATGAAAGATTAAACATACCAGAATTATAAACAAGAATTCCACCATTCTGTCCTCCCCAGATTTTGTTGCGTCTAATTTTGGGGTTGCTTCCAGTCCTACGGGTACAATAGAAATTAATGCCATCTTAACTGCTTCTACTCCCATATCCCATGTTATATGAGGTAACCGTGAAAAAATTCGTATTAATCACAGTAAGAATAAGTATACAATGGAGTCTTTCCAGATGCTCTGAGAAGTTTGTCAGTAAAGACAGTTTAGTTTTGCTTAATTCTATTTCCCACAGAATACTAGCTATAGATTATTACTATAGAGTCTCCTAATATATAAACTAAACTGAGGAGGTTAGATTAAGTGACTACTATTATTGTATACTCACCTCATATATAAAATGAAGGGAATTATAAGTACTATTACAGTTTCTAAAACTTAAAATACAGGAAAGAGGGGTGTAAAAATCTAACTCTTTTACAGAAATAGTGTAAAAACAGAAGCTCCCATTTACTGAGTGCCTACAATATGCCGGGTACAGCTCCCAAGTGTTCGTACAGCCTCCTACTTCCCAAGTGTGACGGAGCACGCTGGCGACTAGGACTGACTGTGGGTGACAGAGCAGTGGAAAGGTGCTCCTACAGCAGCTCACGTGCCACCGGCTGCTATCCTCAGCTGGTTCAAGAAAAGCAATATTCTGACAATTTAAGCCAAGCACGTGGTAAGAGCATGAATATATGTACAAAAGGAGGAATAAAAATTGAGCATTAAATAACAAGGAAAGTTCTCCTACATACCCCACATACTCCCACCCAACTCCCTCCCGAAAGAAAGCCAAATGTGAAAAATGCTTACCTTATCTGAACCCCTGAATACATATGATTATAGATATCATTGTCCTCTAGCACTCCATGTCCATTGTCATAAAAATAAACACCAACCTAAAATTAAAAAAAAATTTGTTTTCAAATGACAACAAAAGTTTATAAAACAATGTATTTCCCATGTAAGAGTCCAAAATAATTTTACCTGCTTTCCACTATGTATCCTGTTTCTTCTCAGTACTGGAGTGCTGCCAGTTGTCACCCAGACCCCAGCCAGAGTATTACTATAAACTTCATTCTCTTCTATTACGCCTTGTCCTTTCTCATGCTAAATAAAAGTTACATTGATACAATATATATCTTTTAGAAACAAGTAGTTTATAGTGTGTTCCCCCCCTTTAAAGACAGTTATAATAAAAAAAAAATCTCAATTTTTATTTTTTAATCTGGATGAGGAGGTAGTAACATTGTTTTTGTGTAGCCTCTGAGTTTAAGCTCCACAAGTTTTTATACTGTCTTTATGTGGTTTTGTACTTTTAAGCTTCTTATTTCATTCTAAGATATGTAACATTTAGTTTAGTAAGCTAATAGTTATTTCAAATTACTGGTGAAATCATTCAAAATAAGGTCTCAGGTTACTAAAATACTTATTTTTATTTTGAGCAGAGGACTTAAGACATGGACATTTCTAGAACTGAAAATAAAAATTAGAGTTAACACCTGGCATTACACAAGGACCTTTCTGAAATTTCCTATATCTTCTCACTTGAATCAGTTGTAACAGTTTCAGATATACCATGGTAACAGAAGGTATAGAACCAATACATGGTTTTAAAATTTTGTAAGATGCTCAATTATGTCTCAATATAAATTCAAATGAAAAACTGACTTTTCAAAAAATACTAAAAAAACCTCAAGTCTAGTATTATTAGTACTTTCAGTGATATTATGGATTTACTTACTACTTTTGGAAAATTTCAGACTCCTAGCATAGTCACACCAGCAAAACTCCAGTGTAAAAATAAAAGTCAGCCAATGAGTTGCTGTTCTGAGTTCAGCCCATAATGACAATTATAATTAAAGACTTTAATAAAAAAAAGGTATATTCTCTATGTCTAAATTCAGTCAGTTGATTGAATTTTACAGAACATTACACATACTATAAAAGTCATTCATATACTGGCAGGAAGAACAAGAGTGTTATTTATTGTATAAATATTAAAGACAGTCATAAATTCATACTCTGTAAGCTGAATATGGCCTAACTAAGGCCAGATGTAATTCTGTCCTCTTCCACCCTTTCTCCCCTGGTTTTGATGCATGACATTCTAGAACTATATTAACTTACCACATAAATCCCACCATGCTGGCCATCATGAATTTTGTTATGTCGAACAATTGGACAACTGTTTGTCCTAATCTGAATTCCTGCTAACGCATTGCCTATTTAAAAAATAAAAGTTACAATGTCAACATATGGAGCCTCATGGAACACAGTAAGAGTTTTATATTACATAGTAGTTAAAATTTTTAGAATTTTAAGAAAGCACGATTTTGTGAAATATGTCATATTCAGAAAGATATTTGTGGTCCAAGAGCATTAAAAAACCAAAACTAAGGGAACTAGGAGTATAAAAAGAAAAATTGTAGGCAGTATGGGCATAATAGTTATGAATAGAGACTCTGAAGCCAGGCTGCCAAGTTTTGAATCCCAGGAATTCTATCTTCCTGTGTGACTTTTAAGTTATTTAACCTCATTGTACCTCTGTTTCCTGATCAATAAGTGGGGATATTTAATAGTGTCTACTTCACAGGGTTGATGTAAATATTATATGACTCAATTCAGGTAAGATGTTCAGAATAATACCTGGAATTGAGTAAGCTTTATGTAAGTATTATCCAGGTAAATAGTAGCAAAAGAGAAAGCCCTGGAACATACCAGCGTCTAGCACACACACATCTAATAATGGTCCACTGAACTAGCATCTCAAAAAGTTTTAATGAGGAATAAGTATTTTCCCTTTATAGTTTTTTTTTTTTTTTTTTAAAGATTTTATTTATTTGAGAGCAGGAGAGTGAGAGAGAGCATAAGCAGGGGGAGGAGCAAAGGGAGAGGGAGAAGATTTCCCCACCGAGCAGGGAGCTCACTGTGGGGCTTGATCCCAAGACTCCAGGATCATGACCTGAACCAAAGGCAGACACTTAACCGACTGAGCCACCCAGGCGTCCCTCCCTTTATAGTTAGTACCAAAGTGAATAAAGAGTAAATCTAAGGATATTGTAGATACTCCCTGAGACTAAGGTCTTATTTATATTTTCATCACTGGTATCTAGTATAGTTCCTGGTACACAGTGGGTACTCAGTAAATGTTAAGTGAATAATGATTGTTAAGTAAATAAATATCACAAATAATCTTTACTGAAAATTTAAAGAAACTGGATCAGTTCTCCTACTTGGATGGTTTCAAAATGGTCCATTTTGCTAATGTCCGGAAGACAGGCCAACCTCCAAAATTTTATAGAACAAAACATGCTTACCATAAATGTCATTTCCTTCAATAAGGCCTCGTCCATCACCAAAGATGTAAACTCCCCCTTGATTTCCATTAAATATAGAATTCCCCCTATAATTATGAGAAATAGTAAAAAAAATAAACATTATTCAGTAAGAGCTTATTTGTTTAAAAAATTATTTATCTTCTAGGGGCCATAGTTTCCTAATCTGTAAAATGAGGGACTCAGACTAGATGATTTCTAAGTTCTCTTGTTTTCTTTCTAAGACCTAAAGCTTAAAAGAGCCACCTAAGTATTTGAGATAAAATAACATTCTTTTTTTAAAAAAATATTTTATTTATTTATTTGACAGAGAGAGACACAGCAAGAGAGGGAACACAAGCAGGGCAAGTGGGAGAGGGAGAAGCAGGCCTTCGGCTGAGCAAGGAGCCTGATACAGGGCTCGATCCCAGGACCCTGGGATCATGACTTGAGCCGAAGGCAGATGCTTAACGACTGAGCCACCCAGGCGCCCCTCGAGATAAAATAACATTCTTAAACATTCCCCTCAAAATAGCTAATACATTTAGAACTTTTTCCTTAGCTGATCTAGACACATTTGCTGCATATTAACAAGACGGAAATTCCATAATCTACTTTCATAAAGCCAGTGGAAAATAAACCTTAGCAATAAAAAATAATTCATCAGGGGCGCCTGGGTGGCTCAGTCGTTAAGCGTCTGCCTTCGGCTCAAATCATGATCCCAGGGTCCTGGGATCGAGCCCCGCATCGGGCTCCCTGCTCAGCGGGGAGCCTGCTTCTCCCTCTCCCACTCCCCCTGCTTGGGTTCCCTCTCTCCCTGTCTCTCTCTCTGTCAAATAAATAAATAGAATCTTAAAAAAAAATTCATCATTACTGATTAAATTATAATAGTTCTGTTCTACAGTCTTAGCCAACACCTTTCAGACTGGATCTGTTTGTTTCCTTACTGTAGTCAGAGGGAATGATAGGAACTATTAAAGAAAAGTGATGGCTTGAAGTTTTGACTTTTTGTTATTTTTGTTCTCTCTGTCCAAGAATCTTTGAGATAATTACTTTCCTGAGTTATGCTATCTGCACACTCTCAGACAAAAAAAGAGAAGACAAGGTCATTCAGGTTCCAAGAGAAGAACATGGCCCTATGTACTCATTTATAATGCAGTTTGATGAATTTAAAATAAAAATCACAGCATTTGCAACTGCTCATAAAATAATAATATGCATGACTTAGATCGTTAAAAAACAAACAGAACACCCAAAAATAAATGCAATAGCTATGCTCATTCAGATGCACAGACATTTACTAGGAAAATCTATTCTGCAGTAGTCAGGTATCTAGGAAAAACAGAGTTAAAACTTGACTTTTCTTATAACACAAAAAGTTAAAAAGTAACTTCTATCCATAATTACATATAAATACCTTATTGTTGGGTCACTATTTGAGGTAATCCATACACCTGCAAAGTTGTTTGCATAGATTTTATTCTCTATGAATTGTCCTCTTCCTTTTTCATGCACATATATTCCTCCAGTCTGCCCATGATGAATTTCACATCGAACCACTGTGGGGTTAGCATAGGCTTTTACTTCAAAGCCTGCTATTCTGTTTCTGTGTATGTTGCAACTTTCAAAATAACCCTGAAAAATACAGAAATCAAACTGTAGGTAAGGCTACTTTCCAAAAAGAAATGACATTTTAAAAAATGACCTTTTTACTGTATGCCTCAAATTAAGTATCAGAAATGTTCAAGAGTAAGAATAAAACATAGATACACACTAAATTTCAAATGATAAACAAGGAATAAATGAAATTTAAATGTTTTAGTAAAACAGAGAACCACAATTCCTCTAATCAGTCTGAGTATACTCAAAGCCAGGAAAGAAAAATAGGGATTTATTCAATAAATGCAAATAAATACTATTACCCAATAAATATACATACCCTTTAAACAAAGATTTATTGAGTATTAAAAAAAAAATAAACCCTTGGAGATTTAAAAATGTCCCAAGAAAACAAATTCTAAAAAGGTGACCTAAGGACATAGTCACAGACTACAGAAAAATACACACAAAATAATGTTCATCTTAGCCCAATAATAGGGAACGGGCTAACTTATATTCATGCTTTACATGCTATCATGTTAAATAAAAGGAACAGTACATACTTCGAGGTAGTATACATTAAGTATGATCTCAATTTTATTTCAAGAAAATGTAACTTGAACAATAAAATAAAAACGAGGGTGTGATTATCTGAAGTACTATAGATGGCTTTTGTATCCTTTATACGTCCCTGATTTTCTTAAATCTTCTGTAATGGACAGGCTTATTTTGTAATGAGAATAAAGTTACTGTAACACTGATATCCTAAATTTTAAGATTCAGTCAAGACTGAAAAAAAAATTTTTTTTTTTAATTTTATTTATTTATTTGACAGAGTGAGTGAGCAAGAGGGGCACAAGCAGGGGGAGCAACAGACAGAGGGAGAGGGAGAAGCAGGTTCCCGGCCGAGCAGGGAGCCTGATGCGGGGCTCAATCCCAGGACTCTGGAATCAGGACCTGACCCAAAGGCAGACACTTAACTGAGCCACCCAGGCACCTCCAATCAAGACTAAATATTAAGAGAAAAAAAATAAGATATTCCTAAGATGGCACTTCTAAAAGCCATTTCAACTCCTGGTCTATATCTCCCTTCAAAAACTGAATATGCTCTCCTTTCTTTAAAAATTCCAAGTACTAAGTATTTTCTTAAGGTACCTCTATGTACTGCTTTGTACTGTTCCTTTATTTGTCATATCCATTTCTCCCTGATCATAAGCTCCTGTATAGAAATGACTATACTAACTTCTGTTGCATTTATACAGGACTTCACATGTAGAAAGCACTCAAGTAGGAACTAATTCATTACTTTTTGCAAAATCTAGTGGAGGTTAAAAACAGGGTAATTCTGAATACTTTAGTTTACTTTTAAGAAAACAGACCTCTGAGAATAATATTCAGAAGTAGTTTCAGGTTTCATTTTCCACAAATAAAGTACAAATTATCTGTAACTTCTTCATATTTGGATTAAATATTTTTTTAATTGGGGGGATTACACTAAAAATAGCTTCTTTAAATATAAAAAGCTTCTTTGATTTTATACCAAATAAAAATGAATGTACGCTGGGTATATATACAGAAGGGAGCTCAATTAGGCTCCTACTTTCTCTGCTGGGAGTTGCATGACTTACCTGGTTGGTAAACTTGGGAATGAATAAACTGGGTATGACCAATTCAGCTTTGCCCTTAATCTCAGGGAAGTGAACTCCCCTAAGAGAGCATGCCTTCTGCTACTACTCCACGAACAAATCTTGTGATTTGTTCGTGGGGTAGTAAGTGAGTAAGCTTATTTAATTTTGGGGTGCAGTGAATCAGACCCATTTGGTTCTTATTTGAAGCTGTATTCTCCAACTTAACCTTTAAAGGGTAATAAAATGATTATTTCAGCCTCCTCATGCTTCTTCATGGCTTTATTTCATAATTTGTTCAGAATGTGGCAAGGAAAGGTATGCTGCTTATTGGGTTTCCATAAAGATTTCAGTAACAGGCTACTGTCATGTCTTGACTATACTGCAAGTATACTTTGCTATGTATTCACTAAACATGATTCAAATGCAGGGATGCTCTTTCTATTTTCTTTAGGTTTTCATTTTGAATAGTTAAGAGTCAACTAGATTCCTAAGTTTACTAAGGCAAACAGCAGCCTCCTCTCCTCATTTTCCCTTATCCAGAGGCACCCCCTCCTTCAATTTTTTTACCTGATTCTTTTTATCTACCTCTGTATTTTTTTTTTTTTTTTTTAAATTTTATTTTATTTGAGAGAGAGAGAGAGTGAAAGAGAGAGCACAAGAAGGGGTAGAGTCAGAGGGAGAAGCAGACTCCCCACCGAGCAGGGAGCCTGATGCGGGACTCGATCCCGGGAGTCCAGGATCATGACCCGAGCCGAAGGCAGCCGCCCAACAAACTGAGCCACCCAGGCGCCCCTTACCTCTGTATTTTTAAGTAAAGGCTTGTATTGCTGTATTTTGAGTTTGCAGTTTTAGGTACTGTCTACTAATTTCCTATTACAGAAGATAAGCATTTAGCGCTTTCTCCCATCACACACATTCACACTATATCCTTCCAATGTAGTGAAACCACAATTTTGGTTAGATTAGTATGCTATTCAGAGCTGAGTCATAAAGTATAACTACATATTCTTTGCTGTACAGTTTTTTATTAAAGTTGGTAATTATGTTATTCTCCTTTGCTTAGGCCTCTAGTGGTAATTCTATCCTAAACTCATTACCGGTTGTTTAAACACCTCAATATATTTATATTCACATCAGGTTTACCAATTTATCTTCCTGAACATTCATGAGGTCTTTTTTTTTGTTTTGTTTTTAAGATTTTATATTTATTTGAGAGACAGAGACAGTGAAAGAGAGCACGAGCGGGGAACGAGAGGGAGAAGCAGGCTCCCCACTTGAGCAGGGAGCCCGATGTGGGGCTCGATCCCAGGACCCTGAGATCATGACGTGAGCCGAAGGCAGATGCCTAACTGACTGAGCCACCCAGGTGCCCCCTGAACATAAGGTTTTATAATCTGCTCTAATCTGTAATGGCCGGCTTGGTCATAGGCACCTAGTCATTTACCATGTTGTAATTTAAAGGTTAAAAATGTTCCTTAATTCCATCAAATATAAAGTTTGTAACCTCTATCTTTTAAGGTAACATTCAAAAAAAGAAAGCAACAAAAACCATTTTTTTCTTCATGCTCTTTTTTTAAAAAAGTAAACTCTACTCCCAACATGGGGTTCAAACTCATAACCCTGAGATCAAGAGTCACACACATGCTCCACCGACTGAGCCAGCCAGGTGTCCCACTCTTCATGCTTTTAAAACCAGAAGCCTCTACATTGCTACAATTGTCCTTTTACCACATTCAGATAGAACAGTTTTATAATTTTACAAGGAAAGTGGTATCTTGTTATGGGCTTAAAGGGTTCAGTTAATGCAATTAATAGAATGCATCGGTTTTAAGAGATGCCTTCAGTGTAAAGTCATAATAATACAGAAATGTGAGCAGGATTTAGACAGAATTCTACTTTGCCTTGTAAGATGCAAACCATGAAAATTCCAACATATATTGACAAAACTCCAAAAGCAGGGACTTTTTTTTTTTTAACATTTTATTTATTTGAGAGAGAGAGAGAGAGAGAGCGCGCGAGCACGCACGCAAGCACATGAGTAGGGAGGAGGGGCAGAGGGAGTGGGAGAAACAGGCTCCCTGCTCAGCAGGGAGCCCCACATGGACTCAATCCCAGGACCCTGAGATCATGATCTGAGCCAAAGGAGATGCTTAACCGACTGAGCCACCCAGGCGCCCATAAGGTTAAAAACTCAACACTGGTATCAAAATAAAAGGTGAAGCACTTTAAGAGTTTCTCTTAAAACTCTTTCAAGAATGAAAAATAGAGGAAAAAAATGCTATCTTCATTGAAATAAACTTTCACAACCCCAAATTATTATCTATAAAACACTTGCCCAATATTGTGAAATCTGGATAAGGAGGAGTAGGATGCTGAAACCTAACAAATGTTATCTTAGACCTTTAGCAAGGTAGTTTTCCCCCAGTAACTGAAGGTTCTCATAAGCCTAGCTAAGGATCTTCTAAGGTGATTAGATCTAGTGGCATGACTGGAACACGGAAAAGAAATATAGAAATATTCCCATAGTATTATTTTCATAAAAATAACTCAGGCACAAGAAGTAAATGTGAGCAAGAATACACACTAATGTGCAATTTTTGTCATCTAAAACTTATGCTTCCTATCTAAGGGAAACTATCCAAAGTAAAGGAAAATGAAAGGAGAGAAAGGACAGCCAGATTTCAAGATAGATAATCTGTCATCTGTCATTCTGTCATGTGTTAAATTTATAAATTTAGAATGTCTCCAAAATTTTATAGCAATTTGGCATTGCTATGGCATTCTTACTGTATTTTACAAAAATAACACTCTGCAATGGACTTAATATTAAACCAAGATAACTGGGAACCTGTGAACACTGATAGAAAAATTATTTTTAGGAATGAGACTGGCACTGGTTATGTGAAAGAAAGAAAAAAGAAAGAACCCCATCTTTTAAAGATGCATACTGAAATATTTACGGATGAGGTGATGATGTCCAGGATTTGCTTCAAAATAATCTAGAGAGTAGAGAAGAGAGTAAAGAGTAAGTATAGATGAAACAAAACTGGCCATGAACTGATAGCTGCTGAAGATGGAGAATGGGTAAATGGGCATTCATTCATTATACTATTCTCTTTTTTACGTAGGTTAGAAAAATTCCATAAAACAAAATACATTAAAAATTAGAGATAAAAACCATACTGGGGGAAAAAAAAAACCTATGGAGACACAGTAAGGGGCACAGATTTGAGGAAATCACATAAAACTTAAAGAACAAAGTAGTACACAGCCAAGCTTCTAAAGAACACATGGAAGAGAAAACCAGCAAAACAACAACACGTCAACGACGACAAAAACCTACATTATGGATACTGAAGTAGAAAAGCAAATCATCACAAGAAAAAAAACCCCAGAATAATCTCAGACAAAAACCAAAATGATCTCAAACTTGTCAGCCACATTTAATGCTAGAAATATAAAAATGACTACAAAATTCGGAGGGAAAAAAGTATAATCAAAATTGTGTATACTTAGCCAAGTTAAAAAGTAATGGATAGGCATTCTCAAGTGGCAAGAATTCAAGCTACAGTACCTGTAAACCATTCTTTTAAAAATAAGCAAATAATGAATGGCTAGATGAGAAAATTCAGCCATACAAGGAAGGAATCAAAATTTAAAAAAATTCAGCAACAGAGAAACTGTTATAAAAGGACTAAAAGTAAACAAATATAGAATACTGACCAATAACTATAGGAATGTAAAAGTTATAAACGTTTACATAAGAAAAGAATATAAACGATGGGATGGAGATGGGTTGAAATATAAAGTGCTTATTTCCTCATTTTTCACAGGGAAAGTTCATACTTCAAAGTTTAAACATGAAGCTAACAATGACAAATGCTAGAGTCATACCCTGAAATCCTAGAGGTGTCCTTTATACTTGCACATGCAGTATTTTTACATAAACAATTCTTTAAAAATAAAAAAGAGTAGAAAATCTTTTATGATTCATTCTTATGAATATAGAAATTTAAAGTATGTCAACAGGAGAGAAAAAGGAACAAAAATTCAGAGAATAAGTATGTGTATATTTAAAGAGAGTGGACAGTACAGAAACTAGTTTTAAATGTTTATTCTGATGTTCTTTGAAGTTCTACAGAAAACAAAGTAAAATTTTAAAAAGATTATCTTCAGTGATGTTATCCTACCAATCATGGGCTGTCAACACAAAGACGACAAGCCAAGCCAAAAGAGTAACTAAAATGGAAGAACATTCTACCAAGGGATTTTAAAGGATTGTGTCACAATACTAAAACAGATGATAGGCCCAAGATGTTAGGTTTTAATTTTCATCCTTTCCTTACAAATCTGTAATACCTTACAAATCTCTTTATTAATCCTTAATGGGAATATCCTTTTCTTCACTAATTGACAATGTGTATATGTGAATCCAACAATCCTCTGTTGCCTGATTCATACAACAGCAATAAAACTTCACCACAATACCGTTTGGCCACCATGCCATCATCTCCTCTCCCATCTCTGACTCTTTAACAAAAATGTTGCCAATGTTGTAATAGGACTTGAAAATTGCCTCAATGAAAATCAGACATTAAATGAAAAGAATACCTGAATAGACACCAAAGAGCATTATTTTGAAATAGTGGCCTTTAAAAGAGCTCAAAAAGTTGTGTCTCTAGAAACTGTGTAAAATGACACAATAGTACTTAAAATACAGTATCATCCATAAAGATGCCTAATTAACTGCTGTGTAAGTTTTAGAACTGATTTTATTACCATTGTATCTCTTACTAAAATTCTGCCAATTAAAAAAATTTTAAGAGGAATAAAATGGAAGTCAAACTAATAATGACACCATTAATTCTCAAAGTGTAGCCTACAAACAACCTGCATTCAACTCACTTAATGGTGCTTATTAAAGATGCATACCCTGGTCCCCATTATATTATATTACATTATATTATATTTATTCTATCTGGGTGACTTTTTTTTCCCCCCCTAAAGATTTATTTATTTGACAGAGAAAGAGAAAGAGCACAAGCAGGGGGAGCGGGAGGCATAGGGAGAGGGAGAAGCAGGCTCCCTGCTGAGCAGAGAGCCTGACGTGGGGCTCGATCCCAGGACCCCGGGCTCATGACCTGAGATGAAGGCAGACACTTAACTGACTGAGCCACCCAGGCACCCCTATCTGGGTGACTTTTCTGCACACTGACATTTGAGAACTACTGGATTAGATCTTACTCCCATCAAAGATTACATCAATTCCCTAAGGACTCCATCTTCTCTATATGCATATAATATTAGATTCATGAACTTATAGAATATTGCATATTAATTTTAAAATATGACGCTGAAATTTCTTTTAAACCTATACTCTTCAATTCACCTAGTTTGGTGAAGAGAAAATGCAGAAACCTATTTGAAATTTAATAGCTATGGAGCACCTGACTGGCTCAGCTGGTGGAACATGTGACTCTTGATCTCCAGATTGTGAGTTCGAGCCCCACAGTGGGTATTCAGAGATTAAAAATAAATATCTTTAAAAAAAAAAAAAAAGAAAAGAAATTTAACTGATACGAAGTCAGTTTTTCTATTAAGAATAAATGTTCTTACCATGCCATGATCAAATGTGAACACACCAACATCACGTCCATGATGGATATGATTCCGTCTAATAATTGGGTTTCCATGATTTTTAACCCAAATCCCAGCTAAAGCATTATTGGAAATTTCATTATCCTCATATATTCCCTACAACAATTAATCAGAAGTAGGTATTAGCAGAACTTAAAAAAAATTTTTAGAAAGAAAAAACCCATAAAAGTTAAAAATACCTGTGCATGATCTGTTATATAAAGTCCAACATTTTCACAGTCGCTGATGTTACAGTGCTTGATAGTGGGACACGCTCCTTGACCACTAACACATACTGCAGAGCCAACTGGAAGAAAAAATATTTATTTAAAAACCTATTGTGCAACAACACAATGACTCATTTTATAATAAAACATAAGGGAAACACTAACCTGTACATGTACTTCGGATGATACAGTGATCAATAATAGGGCTACAGTTTACCGTAATCTCTAAGCAGTGGTGTGCATTATGGTGTTGAGCAGATTTGTCATCAGGGTTAAACTGAAAAGTAGATATTTTGTTTGAAATTTTGTCTGAACCACTGCCTTAAATGATCTGAACATACATATTCTAAATCTTAAAATTCCTTACCCTTATTGTCATATATCCAACATAAGCATCCTCAGAACCTTCCATAAAGACGAAGGTTGAATCTCTAGTGTTTTCAATTATAACTTTGTCTGCTACTTTTCCAGGTGCTGTGGAGAAGGTATTTTAAAATCTTTTATTTGAAAATAAAGATGGTAAATACAAATACATTACCTTTATTTTTTAAAAAACACATTATTTATCAGATGAAATTCAAATAAAATTCAATTTTTTAAAAAAGATTTTATTTACTTATTTATTTTTTTGAGAGAGAATGAGCAGGGGGAATGGCAGAAGGAGAAACAGGCTCCCCACTGAGCTGGGAGCCCGACACAGGGCTTGATCCCAGGGTCCTCAACCTACTGAGCCACCCAGGTGCTCCTAAAATTCAATTTTTTAATCAGTAAAAATACCCTACCATAAAACTATTAATACAGAAACCTTTTTATTGTTGGGTTACATTTTTGAGAGGGATTTTTTTTTTCATTTTTCAAGAAAAATTTTAATTGAAGTATAGTTGACATATTAGCCTCAGGTATACAACATAGTAACTTGACAATTATATACATTACAAAATGCTCACTATGGTAAGTCTCTGTCACCATACAAAGTTATTATTTTTTTAAAAAGATTTACTTGAGAGAGAAAGAGAGAGAGAGAGAGAGAGAGAACGTGCGAGCAGGGAGGGGGCAGAGACAGGAGAGAATCCTCAAGCAGACTCCCCCGCTGAGCACAGAGCCCAAGGACCATGAGGATCATGACCTGAGCCAAAATCAAGAGTCAGACACCCAAATGACTGAAGCACCAGGGTACCCCATTATTATAAAATTACTGATTATATTCCCCATGCTATACTTTTCATCCTGTGACATTTATCTTATGACTGGAAGTTTGCACTTCTTAATCCCTTTCACCTTTTTTGCCTTTCTGCCCACTCACCTCCCTCCTGTAAACCACCTATATGGTCTCGATATTTATGAGTCTGTTTTTTTTCGTTGTTTGTTTTGTTTTGTTTTTAGATTCCACATATAAGTGAAATCACTTGGTATTTGTCTTTCTCTGACTTATTTCACGTAGCATAATATGCAGAGGGAGATTTTAAAAAACATTAGTATTGAATAGGTAAGAATAATGTTCCTTTTATGAGGTAACTATGTTTCACTGGCCTTTACTACAGGCAGTCTTACTTATTTATTTAAGATTTTATTTATTTGACAGAGAGACAGCGAGAGAGGGAACACAAGCAGGGGGAGTGGGAGAGGGAGAAGCAGGCTTCCCGCTGAGCAGAGAGCCCAAGGCGGGAGGCGGGGCTTGATCCCGAGACTCTGGGATCATGACCTGAGCCAAAGGCAGACGCTTAACGACTGAGCCACCCAGTTGCCCCCAGGCAGTCATATTTAAAGTGGATATTCTTTGAGTACCCATTACACTCAAATTCATGTATAACAATACTTCTAAAAATATTTAGCTACTTATTTAGTATCAAATACAATGACATATTTAAAAAAAATTTTTTTTTTAAGATTTTATTTATTTGACAGAGAGAGACACAGCAAGAGAGGGAACACAAGCAGGGCGAGTGGGAGAGGGAGAAGCAGGCTTCCTGCAGAGCAGGGAGCCCGATGCAGGGCTCAATCCCAGGACCCTGGGATCATGACCTGAGCCGAAGGCAGACGCTAAATGACTGAGCCACCCAGGTGCCCCCAAAAATGGTTTCTATGGAAACAAAATCACTTCCAGCAGCAATAGAAGAGCTCAGAGAGAGGAAAGGAGAAGGGGATGATGAGTAGGTAGAGACAGAGAGAGAAATGTCCTAATTGAAAATTATTTCTAATACTGGCCTTGATCTGGAAGGTACTGCAAATCACTAGGCAAAATTTTCTATACCCTCCTCTCCTTTTCTCTGTGGTGGAAATGGCTCCGGAGGGAAGCAGAAGGGGCAGTAAATGCAAATTTCAATAAAAAGTAATAATTACTAGCTATCTTAAAATGGTCCATGTACTGTGTCCTTAAAAAATCAGACAGCACAAATCTTGAAATGACTGATTAGTGCTCAACAACTATTCCATTACATTTATTCTTAGAAATTTGACTACAAAAATAGCTTTGAAATAGTACAAAAAAATTTACCAAGGACATCTGTTTCATTAAAAACACAGCAATAGAAACATTTACCATCTTTATTTTCAAATAAAAGATAAAACAAGTATCTTTCTTTCCTTAATGAATAACTAAGGCGTTGGACAAAGTACAGACATCAAGATATACATCTAAAAAAAAAAAAAAGAAAGAAAAAGAAATTGGGGTGTCTGGGTGCCTCAGTCAGGCGTCCTCCTGATTTTGGCTCAGGTCATGATCTCAGGGTTGTGAGATCGAGCCCCTACTTCAGATTATCTCTCTCTCCCTCTGCCCCCCTACCACCTCTCATTCTCTCTCAAAAAAAAAAAAAAAAGGATACATCTGTAATTTCTGAACTCTCATGTTTTCATTGCAATAGGCAATATTCCTGTTCTTTCTTAACCATTAAGCCATTATCAAGGTTCACCTGGATTTTAAGTCACTAGCATTTAAGAAACCCATCATGTAAATAATACATTAAAATTTTAATGACAATGCATTTCAGAATACCTGCACCAATCATGGTGATTGGAGATTCAATATATATCCACTCATCAGTGTATATTCCAGAATGAACAAAAATAAGTCCATCAAAATGAGCTTCTTGTACCCCACCAAGGGCATCTTCAATTGTATCATAATACTAGAAAAAAATAAAAGTGTCAGTACAGAACTGAAAGATTACCATTTTAAGTCTTATAAAAATACAAATCAAACATACCAACATATTTTCTCTTCCTTTATATCTTGCAGGATTACTGTAGAAATGTTCAGCAAATCCTGGCTTTACATGTGCACCTTTATACTAAAATGTCAAAAAACAAAACAACAAAAAACAAAACAAAAAAAAACCAGAAACAAACATTGACTACTAATGTAAACATATTCTAAATACTGTATATTTTTTATTAAATATTGAAAACAATTATCAATTATTCCAACTAATTTTCTGTTGCACAGGGCAATGTAAAATCTGAAACAGCTTGTGACTCACTAATATCCAGTAAAAAAGGACAAAATTTGTTAATCTCAGCACTACTGATATTTTGGGACAGTAATTCTTTGTTGTGGGGGCTGTCCTGTGCATCATTGTTAAGATGTTTAGCAGCATCCCTGGCCTCTACCCACTAGATACCAGTAGAATCCTCTTCTCCAGCTGTGACAACCAAAAATGTCTCCAGACATTGCCAAATGTCCCCTGTGGAGCAAAATCACCCCAGCTGAGAACCACTCATAAAGGACCATATAAAAATTAAAACTACTGAACACTAATAATTTAAGAAAAGGTTCAAACAGACCCATAAAAAGTATAACTGCTCTCAGGCTACTGATACTTACTGCCACTGTTTAAATTATTAATAAATATGTCAGTAGTGAAAAGAACTGAACATTTTGTTGAGTGATAAATATATTCATTGGCTTGACACCTATTCCTGAGTTTGAATTAATTCTTTAAAAAGAAACTTTTATTTATGAATATAAATCAATATTTTCCGTTTATACTTCATACCAACTGCTGGAAACTCTCTTTCCAAGGATTTGGGTGTTCATATTCTTCTGGATTAATCTGGTAGAATTTGCCAGGTTCAGGATGCATCATAGGGCGAGTGTATTCGAAAACTTCCATGTATAATCGTTTCCTGTAGGAGAAAAGGAATGAAAGATTTCTTCATAAAAAGTCCTTTGAACAACTAAAAAAATTACCTGATCCTTCAAAAACATTTTTGGCTAAAAACAATGTAACTATGTATAAAAAATAGCCCACCTCCCAAAATAAAGAGTGTCAATTCTTCAAAATTTGTTTAGGGGGAAAAAAGGCCACCCTTACTGTAAAAGCCTCATACAGTTATTATTAAAAGGATGGCTTTCAATAAAATACTCTGAACTTAACTCTTCGTATATCTTCAGTTCATTTACATCCTATTACCAAAAACCATGAAACCTCAGAAATGTAGTCATAGTAACTATTATCACTTCCTGTACAAAGCAGTGTTTCCTTCCAGTCTTTTTATCTACAGATAGTTTCATTTATTATAGTTGTGATTATATAGCACCTAATATTTTGCATTCTGCTCTTTTCAAAAACTTTTCTAGAACACAGCATTTTCCCATGTTGTTAACAACTCTGTAAAAATCACTGTTAAATGCCTTTATCACCACCCTTCAAGTAGATATTACATTGTTAGTACATTCCCTTATTGCTGGACATTTAGATTATTTCTAATTTCCCCCCCACAGTTAACTGCGCTATTATGAAAAATCTGTACATAAGGCAAAAAAAATTTCCAGAAGTGGAATTACGTGGGTCAAAGGGCATGCATATTTTAAGGTTCATGAATACAACTGTCAAACTATTTTCCAAAAGTGATGTATCAAAATCTACTTTCACATTAAACTATCCGACTGAATTACCTGTTTAAATTAGACATAGTTCTGTTTCTAAAAAGCTTAAATTTAAATGAAAAACATTTCCCATAATCACTCAGTTGCTATTAACTGGTAAGTAGCAGAGAAAGTACTTCATTTATTATTTTATAAATACCACTCGGACCAACAACCTACATTTTTGATAAATAGGTAACTTGGAATTTATAAGCATTCTAATTTTGTTCCAACTATTTAATTGTAACTATCAACTCGCACTTCAACTTCCCTACCATCTTTTTAGCATTTGGGGTGGCAAATAATATATTTCAAGATAATAAATAAATTTTCACTTACCATAAAATTGGATCATTAGCGAGCTCACTGAAGCGTTTACACACACAAGCTGCTCTACAAAGATCCTGTTCCAGCAAGTAAGAGAAGATTTTTAGAACCACTTCATCTGGTAGTTTCTCCTGAAGATACTGTTCAGCAGGTGCTGCTGTAAAGAGATTAGCAAACAGAATATAAACAATCTATTTGCTGTGCTAGCAAGAAGTTTCTCACTATTTAAAGAGCATAATTTTCATTTTATCTAATGAATAGTTTTGTTAACAATCATTTTATAAGCATTTTGCTTTGATAGATGACACACACATTTACCTTCTTTTGTCCTGACTTAAGTATTCTTTCTTTTAGCTGTTACGTACCATTTCAGAAACTGGTTAAATACATAAAATGTATTTTTATACAACAATTAAAGTCAAAAGAGTGAGAGCTCAGGGTTCTCATGCTTATTCTATAATATCACCTTCTCAATCCCAAATGCACCATTAAACTGTATTTAATTTTTAATTTTTTGGTATCAAACAAAATTAAAAAGATTTAACCCTATCTCTTATAGTTTTCTCAAAGGAAATACCTGACAGATCTTGTGATTTTCCAGATACTCTTGCGCGTTTTGCACGATGACCAAAGTTTTCTGTAGTTGAAGTTGAGGCACCCTTCAAAAACAAAATGAAAACTAATTAAGCAAATATTTTTACCATATA
This sequence comes from Halichoerus grypus, assembly GCF_964656455.1. Lineage (NCBI taxonomy): Eukaryota > Metazoa > Chordata > Mammalia > Carnivora > Phocidae > Halichoerus > Halichoerus grypus. The sequence continues at coordinate 70,752,660 of NC_135721.1, read as the reverse complement.
TAATCATTACTTCAAAAAAAATGGTGATATTTCCCTTTCTGTTTCTAACAATTCTTTCACTACAAAAAGAGAAGCAGTTACTTTTAATTTACCTCCATACTGCTCTTTGTAGGACACGCTGTTCTTTTTGGCAAAAGAGTTTTTCTACGAAGTTGGTATGGACTATTTTGTGCACCAGGACCTGATTCTTCAGCAACCATATCTGCAGGTACATCATCATCTGTTATAAACAAAAGCAACATGAAAAATGACACCCATTTTTTTTTTTTTTAAAGCTCTTGGAAACAATATACTTTTAAGAACTTCATACAGTTTTTAGGGGGAGAGGAGGTAGATAACTTTTTTTTTTCTTTGAGAGAGAGGGAGAGACAGGAGGAGAGAACGAGCAGGGGGAGTGGTAGGCTCCCCGCTGAGCAGGGAGCCCAATGCGGGGCTCTATCCCAGGACCCTGGGATCATGACCTGAGCTGAAGGCAGATGCTTAACCAACTGAACCACCCAGGTGTCCCTAGATACAACTTTTATATAAAATTCCAGCCAACTGGGGGGCGCCCGTGGCTCAGTCGGTAAGTGGCTGCCTTCGGCTCAGGTCATGATCCCAGGGTCCTGGAATCGAGACCCTCGGCTGTCTATCGGGCTCCCTACTCAGTGGTGAGCCTGCTTCTCCCTCTCCTTCTTCCCCTGCTTGTGCTGTCAAATAAATAAAATTCCAGCAAACTGGATAAACATCTGAAAGAAATGTTGGACTTCATTTCTTACATCACAATAAATTCCAAAGTAGAACATATATATATATATATATATTTTTTTTTTTTTTGAAAGATTTATTTATTTGAGAGAGAGTGAGTGAGCAGGGGGAGGGGCAGAGGGAGAGAGAGAATCCTGAAGCAGACTCCCTGCTGAGCGTGGAGCCCGACTCAGGGCTGGATCCTAGGACGCCAAGATCATGACCTGAGCTGAAATCAAGTCAGCCGCTGAAATAAAAAGATCAGCCACTCAACTGACTGAGCCACCCAGGTGCCCCAGAACATATATTTAAATACAAAAAAATCAAATCACAAAATGAAAATTATTTTTTTATAATGTTAAAGTGGAAAACAGCTATAACCAATTTTGGAAGGCATTTAAAAAAAGGTGAGGAGCATGTTCACTTGATGAAGGGAATGGAAGACTTACTACCACAATGGTTACAGTCTGTAGTCTTGCAAGAGGTGTCAGAATCCAAGCAGGGTGAGGAGGGTGTCCATGGTGAGGTACAGCTCAGTGAAGGGTATCATCAAGTAGGATGAAAAGGGTATCTATGCAGACAGTGCATAGACTCAAACTGTGGCATGAAGTGCTGGAGCTCAAGAAGGGTAAGAAGGAAGTTTGGGGGGTGGGTGGGAGGGTGGCCTAAAATGGAGAGTCAGAGCAAGAGTAGGAAGAGAAGGACATCACACAGAAGAAGGGATGGTGGAACTGGAAGACTGGTTGCATATAGTAGAGGGATTCATCAGATTTATCAAATAATTAAACAGAGTAATGGAAGCCAGCATCACTTCTATGATAAAGATACATAACCTAAATCTAATTTGAAGAAACTTCAGACAAATGCAAATTTGTTCTAGTTTGTTTTAATAATCTTCAAAATTGTCAAAGTCATGAAAGTCAAGCAAGTCTAAGGAAATGTTCCAGGATGAAGGACATAGAAAAGATACAGCAACTAAATGCAACATATGGTTCTGAACTGGATCCTTTTGCTAAAAGGTTACTATTAGGACAATTAGTGAAACTTGAAGGGGGGGGAGTGTCAAAGGATTAGAAGGTAATAATGTGTCGATGTTAATTTTCTGTTTTTAAATAGCTGTAGTACAGTGATTTAGGAGAATATCTTTTTTTGTAGGAAATATAAGGTATTAGAAGGTGGCAGGACAAGAGACCGGCAACTTCTGAAGGGCAATCAGAGGGAAAAAACCCTCCTTGTATTGTACTTTTAACTCTTCTCTAAGTATGAATTGTTTAAAAAAAAAAAGCTAATAGATTTGATTAATATATAAAAAGTTTTAAAATTCTGCTGAGAAAATGAACACTATAAACATAATTAAAGGAGCAACACAGTAAGGAAAATATATTTGCAGTACATGTCACAGAAGGCTAATTTCCTTATTATATCTGCATGCCTACAAATCAGTATGGAAAAGATGAACAATTCAATAGAAAATCAGGCCAAGGATACGAACAGACAACTCAGAATTAAGTTTAAATGCTAATAAAAACTACAATGAGATTTTTTATGTAGCAGATTATCAAAGATCAAAAAGTGCGATCACACGCTAGTATCATCAAAGGATAGTATGTGGGGGGGAAGTTCCTAATTGCTTTAAGGACAGCAATTTGGCAATAGCTATTATTACTTAGCAATTCCATTTCTGGGAATTGATTCTGTAACTATATATTCACACATGTGGGCAAAGTACTATGTACCAAGATACCTGCTGTAGTACTGTTTATAATACTGCAGGGTAACAATCAAAATATTCATCAGTAACTATTAAACTATGATGCAGCTATACAACAGACTATTATGTGGTCACTACAAAATATAAAGCAGTTCTATACAGACTGATAAACTATTGCAAATATATAGTAAGTATGAAAACCCCAAATATACAGAACAATGTGTTTAGTGTATGTATGTTTTGAGGCTATATAAATATGCTTATAAATACATATATTTACTAAAATATGTAAACTTCATGATGGCAGGGAGCTAACTTGAAGAGGCTTCTAGTGGCCAAAGATGGGACAATTTGAGCATCCATTAAGAATGAATGAACTGGGGCGCCTGGGTGGCTCAGTTGGTTAAGCGACTGCCTTCGGCTCAGGTCATGATCCTGGAGTCCCGGGATCGAGTCCCACATCGGGCTCCCTGCTCAGCGGGAAGCCTGCTTCTCCCTCTCCCACTCCCCCTGCTTGTGTTCCCTCTCTCGCTGTGTCTCTCTCTGTCAAATAAATAAATAAAATCTAAAAAAAAAAAAAAAAAAGAATGAATGAACTGATCTCAGGAAACAAACTGAGGGTTGCTGGAGTGGGGGGTGGGGTGGGAGGGATGGGGTGACTGGGTGATGGACACTGGGGAGGGCAGGTGCTCTGGTAAGCGCTGTGAATTGTGCAAGACTGTTGAATCTCAGATCTGTACCTCTGAAACAAATAATGCAATATATGTTAAGAAAGAAAAAAAGAAGAAGAATGTAGCAGGAGGGGAAGAATGAAGGGGGGGAAATCGGAGGGGGAGAAGAAACATGAGAGACGATGGACCCTGAAAAACAAACTGAGGGTTCTAGAGGGGAGGGGGGTGGGAGGATGGGTTAGCCTGGTGATGGGGTATTGAGGAGGGCACGTTCTGCATGGAGCACTGGGTGTTATGAACAAACAATGAATCATGGAACACTATATCTAAAACTAATGATGTAATGTATGGGCATTAACATAACAATAAAAAATAAAAAAAAATGAATGAACTGAAAAAAATATATTTAAATCCATGAGTAATGATACTTAAAAAAAATTGTTTTTTAAAAAGGTTATTTTCGGGGCGCCTGGATGGCTCAGTCGTTAAGTGTCTGCCTTCAGCTCAGGTCGTGATCCCAGAGTCCTGGGATCCAGCCCGACATCGGGCTCTCTGCTCAGAAGGAAGCCTGCTTCTCCCTCTCCCACTCCCCCTGCTTGTGTTCCCTCTCTCGCTGTCTCGTTCTGTCAAATAAATAAAAAATCTTAAAAAAAAAAAAAAAAAGGTTATTTTGAAAGATGCTAGTGAAAACCAAGTCATCATTTTGAAAACTGGTAAATAACAGGAAATAAACATTTATTCTTCCTCTCTTACATAAACTGAACACCAGATAATCAAGTATTGGCTGAGAGGAAGTTTCTCTAGAGAAACAAATACTCACTAATAAATGAAGAAATAATAAAAATTTGCAATCTCTAGAGTTAATGGATTTAACCACTGAGTATCTAGTTCCTAATATCAGAAAAAGAGAAACAACCAGACATAATAGATCTCCTGATGAAAGAACACAATAGCACCCACCAAGTTTTGCCAAAACACCTAATCTGAATCTGATCAATCCTGTAAGAAACTCTAAATGGTCAAACTTTTAACAGTTTCCTCAACAAATAAATTGCATGGGAAAAACAGGAGGGAAGAAATAAGCAAATTTAAAGCATACTGCTTAAGAATGTACACTTTGTTATTAAAATTATAAAGAAAAAGCCAAAAAATTATCATAAAAATGCTTTTTGTTGGTGAAGGAAAAGGATTATAATTGGAACAGGGCACATAAAAGGGTATTGCAGTGGCCAGCAAAGTTCTATTCCTTGACCTATTGGTATTAAAATACCCAACTTTAATAATAATTCAATGCCTTAATAATAATTCAATAACCTATATGTCTGTTTTATATGAGTTTCTCTACCTGGCTATTATTTTACAATAACAAAGATGTTTTTTAAAAGGTGGGGTTTGAAGCAGTGGAATATTAAAAAAAAGAGGTTTTTCAAACAGCAGACCTTGGGCAAATTAACATTCTTATTTATTTTTTAAAGATTTTATTTATTTATTTATTTGACACAGAGAGAGAGAGAGCACGAGAGAGGGAACACAAGCAGGGGGAGTGGGAGAGGGAGAAGCAGGCTTCCCGCCAAGCAGGGAGCCCAATGCAGGGCTCGATCCCAGGACCCTGGGATCATGACCTGAGCTGAAGGCAGTCGCTTAACCAACTGAGCCACCCAGGCGCCCCAAATTAACATTTTTAAGCCTAACTTCTCTCATCTACTAAAGATAATAGTATCTTATAGTTCACAGGGCTACTGAAGGGATTTAAATAGAATAACACATGCAAAACAGCAGTGTGCCTGGCTCATTTGAGCGTTCAATGTTTTTGCTATTATTTCATTTAAATACTATTCTATTAACATCATTTTCAAATGAAACTTGGAAAACCAAGCAAGTTTTCTAGGAACCATACTGTTGCCAATGTGGTATGCCTATTTTTGATGTCATCCCTTTGTAGTTTAATATGTGGTTAATTTCTAAAAACGTTTTGTGTGTGCTTGAAGGGAACATCTACATTCTATTTTTTAAAGTTTAAACACATCTAAAAGATCGTTTAACTCTGTTGTTCACATAATTTATGTGTTTACTTTTGTTGGGGATGGTGGTAGTGATGATCTGATTTATTAGCTTCTGAATGAAATGTGTGAAAATCCCTCACTGTATCTATAGGTAGTCCTTTATTTGTAGTATGTAAAGTTTTGCTTTGTATACTTTAAGATAATGTTATCTGGACATACAGGTTCAAGATTATTACTTCCTCTTGGTGAATTATTTCATCATTATGCAATGGTTCTCTTTATCCTTAATAAGCTTTGCCTTAAAAATCTATTTTTGCCTGAGGGCCACCTGGATGGCTTAGTCAATTGCGTCGGACTCCTGGTTTCAGCTCAGGTCATGATATAGCGGTTGTGAGACTGAGCCCCGAGTTGGGCTCCATGCTGTGTGTGGAGCCTGCTTGAGATTCTCTATCTCCCTCTGCTCCTGCTCTCTCTCTCTAATAAAAAAATAAATTAAATAAATCTATTTTTGCCTGATAATATTTTCCTAACAGCTTTTTGTTGTGTTTTATGTCAGCCTAGTATTTTTTCAACCTTGTATTTTCAACTTTTTACTTTTGGACTACATTCTAGATTTAGTTCTTAACCATGTGTTGCTAGATTTACTTTCCTTTTTAAAAAGTCTTAGGGACGCCTGGGTGGCTCAGTTGGTTAAGTGTCTGCCTTTGGCTCAGGTCATGATCCCAAGGTCCTGGGATTGAGTCCTGCATCGGGCTCCTTGCTCAATGGAGAGCCTGCTTCTCCCTCTGCCGGCCACTCCCCCTCCTTGTGCTCTCGCTCTGACAAATAAATAAAATCTTTTAAAAAATAAAGAAAAATTTAAAAATATTTTATTCCTAAGTAATCCCTACACCCAACATGGGGCTCGAACCTAGAACCTTGGATCAAGAGTCGCATGCTCCACCAACTGAGCCAGCCAGGTGCCTCTAGATTTTCTTTCCTTTTCAGCCAAAGCAATGACATCTAATTTGCTATTTAACCCATCTCAAGGCAATATATCTCCATATATATATATATATCTCCATTTATATATATACACATATATACGTAATTTTAAAAAAAGATTTTAAGTAATCTCTACACCCAAAGTGGGGCTTGAACTCACACCTGAGATCAAGAGTTGCATGCTCTACCAACTGAGCCAGCCAGGTGCCCCTCCATTATTTTATTTTTAATTTCTGAAAGTTGATTTGTTTTTCTTTTTCAAGTCTGTTTCTTTTTTATTTTATTTTTTTAAAGATTTTTGTTTATTTATTTGACAGAGAGACAGCGAGAGAGGGAACACAAGCAGGGGGTTTGGGAGAGGGAGAAGCAGGCTTCCGGCTGAGCAGGGAGCCCGATGTGGGGCTCAATCCCAGGACCCTGGGACCATGACCTGAGCCGAAGGCAGATGCCTAACGACTGAGCCACCCAGGCGCCCCACTGTTTCTTTTTTAAATAGGCCTATTACATCACCATGCCTCATCTCCGTTTTTTTATCCTTTTAAAATTTTATACATGCTTACTTTATATTCTTTTATATATATATTTTAAAGATTTTATTTATTTGTCAGAGAGAGAGACAGAGAACACAAGCAGGGGGAGAGGCAAGCAGAGGGGAAGCAGGCTCCACCTTGAGCAAGGAGCCTGATGTGGGACTCGATCCCAGGACCCTAGGATCATGACCTGAGCCAAAGGCAGCCACTTAACCAACTGAGCCACCCAGGCGTCCCTTTATATTCTTTTTTAGATTATCACTGGTCATTTAAAATTTCTGCACAATTTCGGAAGCTGTGGGTTCTAGGCCATAGGCCTGGGTCTTAGTGCTAGTTCCATTTTGAAAAGGTCCAAGGCCACATATCTCCCATCCTCATATACACACCAAATTCCACCCCAGATCCCTTAGGAGATATATCCCAGGACCAAAAGGTCCCTGTGCTATTTTATGCAGCAGCACTAACTCCCACTTACTGCTTTGATTTGACTTCTCTCATTTCTGGTTTCCTTCTCTTCTTTCCTTCTTTAGAGCTTAGCTATACACTTACAGTTTTGCTCTTGTTTTGTGTTACATTTCCGTATTTTTTTTTTTTTTCAGTTGTGAATCAGGAATTTTATTATTATTTTTTTTAATGTTTAAGAATAACTAAATTCATGAGATGTTGAGTTTGTTCACTTGGGATTTAAATTTAAATGAGTAAAAAGAAATCAAGATTCCCTCAAAAGTAAACATCAACCCTTTCCCCTAATCTTTTAAGATAGATCATTTCTTTGGTGTAGGACTTAAACGCTCAACTGTCTCTGCTCCAGAATGGATCCCGGAAAACTTGAATCCTGGAGAGGCAGCATCCTAACTGACGTGTGGTCTTCGTTTTCTTTCACGAAGTCCACTTCTTCAGGATTTTTGTTGGTTTGGTTTGGTTTTGCTGGGTTGTGAGATTTTTTTGGCAAGGACTGAAGAGTAGGAGACACAGTGAAATGGTAGGAAAAATGTGGGTTTCATTTGGATCACATAAGCCCACTGTGGAGCCAGGGCAGTGGCTCTTCAAATCCATCACTTAAAAATGGAAACAAAATGACCCAAACTACATTTCCGTATATTTGTAGTGTGTATGCATGTGGGGATGATATCTCTAGCAGCTTGGTTTATAATGCTCGTACCAGTTTCTTTAACACTCAGAAGTACATTCTCAAAACTTTTCATCCTATACAACCCTCTCTCTCACCCCACTCCCATTCCTATTTAAAATCTATAGATCTTATTATTACAGACACCTACACCTCACCCACCCAGCCCGGAATCCTTTCCTTCTCACCATGAACACAACAAATATTAAAGACTGAAAAGTAAGGAATTCAGAGGTACTAATGGAAAGAAAAGGTGTTAGTTAACTCAGCTGCAACCTGAAGTTCACACCAAACAAATACATGAAGCTACATAATTTGAATTGTGTAATGCCATCGTAACCTCAACTTCCCATTTGTAAACACTGTCCTGTTCTAAAGCACTCAAAGCTCAGTTCTAGAAGAAATGTATTAAATTCTTACTTGTGCTGAGGTAAAGAATCTGTGCTAAATTTCTACATAGTCCTCATAATAAGTTACCACTGACTGTTCTGAGAATAAGTTACAGTGCTAGAAGGTATTTAAAAAGGGGTCATTCTGAAAAGATCACTTGGCCACTATTATAATAAGCAAAGAAGAAGGATTTAAAAAACAACACTCTAGTCATTAGTGTTCTCTTCATTTTTGGAATTCCTGTAGAATTGTATAAGAATCTGCAGTACTGGATAAGGACCATATATGTCATAGCTGCCTTATGTTGTTATTTACTTTTTTGTTTTATGCCATATTTTCCTAACAAAAATATAAGCTCTGAGGGCAAGGCGTCTTTTTTTTTTTTTTTTTTAAGATTTATTTATTTGAGAGAGAGAGAGCAAAGGAGGGGCAGAGGGAGATGGAGAGAATCTCAAGCTGAACATGGAGTCCGGCATGGGGCTCTACACAGGGCTCAATCCCAGGACCCTGATATCATGACCTGAGCCGAAATCAAGAGTTGAATGCTTAACCGACTAAGCCACTCGGGTGCCCCAAGGCCTCTTGTTTATATACTTCCTCAGTTTCTACTTTGTTGTCCAGTAAGTACTCAATAAATGTTGATTCACATCTATGGAGAACACTTTAGTTTTATTCAATTCAAGGAATTTTTCCTAGAAACCATCACTAGTGGTGAACTATGATGATCTTACATACTACTTTACATAAAACAAAAACCTGGACAGGAACTGCTTCATTTCTTTTTACCTCCATCTCCATGAACTTATTTAACATGCACATCCACTATTTTTTGTTCCCTCCTAAAATTATGGAGAAGCATTCCCCCAAGATAGATCTGGCACATATGAAGCAAACAAAAAAAAAATTGTTAAATAAATAAACGAGACAATGAATAAAATGAATAGTTAATGTAACTGCCTAAAACTAGCTCCAATCCAAGAATCAAGAAATCATAAAATATTAGTTATTGGTTTGTTCTAACAACAGTCTAAAAGCAAGCCCTCAAAATAACATTTTGTTAAAGTTTTTTTAACTTTATAGTTTCACTTTACATCTAATATTAGAATGCCTATATTTAGCAAGCTGTAATCTAAGACTAATAAAAAAAATAATTCTCAATGCCAAAAATGCTCAATTTCAACCATAACTTACAGAAAACATAATTTTCAGTTAGGAAATACTCAGCCAGCGATGTCTAAGTAAAAACAGAATGTGATCCATATATGTAATTTTTTAAAGTTATTTATTATTTTAGTGATCTCTACACCCAATGTAGGGCTGGAACTCATAACCCTGAGATCAAGTGTCACATGCTTTTCAGGATGCCTGGGTGGCTCAGTCGGTTAAGTGTCTGCCTTTGGCTCAGGTCATGATCTCAGGGTCTGGGAATGAGTCCCGCATCGGGCTCCTTGCTGAGCAGGGAGCCTGCTTCTCCCTCTGCCCCACCTCTGCTTGTGCTCGCTTGCTCTACTGACAAATAAATAAAATTAAAAGTAAAATAAATACTCTTTGACACACACACACACACACACACACACACACACACACACACACACACATGAAAGAAAAAAGAGTTACATGCTCTTCCAACTGAGCCAGCCAGGCACCCCTACATATGTAATATTTAGTTTAATTTTTAATATTCTAGTAGCTATATTTTAAAAAATCAGTGACACACACACACACACACACACACACACACACACTTTTATTAAGACCTTATCCGTGCTCTAGGGCCCCTGGCTGGCTCAGTCGGTAGACCTTACATAACTCTTAATCTCAGGGTTGTGAGTTTGAGCCCCACGTTGGGTACAGAGTTACTCAAAAGTAAAATCTTAAAAACAACAACAAAAAACCCTTTTCAGTGCTCTAAAAGATAAATAGTACCATACAATTTAAAAGGATGCTATACACACACACACACATTAATTTTCATTTTGTAATTTTTAGATTTTACTGTAAACCCTATACAAATATACCAGAGTCTTCACTATTAATAGGAGCCAAGGTTTAAGTAAAGCTGTCTGGAAAATAAGCACACTTCTTTAACTAAAAAATAATCTTTGAAATCCTTGGTATTAAATATGACTGAAAATTTGTATTAGGATTCATTTCAACAAAAGAAGAGACTTAAGTCTATATATTCTGAAGCTAGAAGAACATCTTAATTTTTATGCACTTAACTATTTTAAAGGCTTACAAAAAACTATACTACTGCTTGGCTGAGGTTCAAAGTCCTTTAGGTTATACAGTAACCTGAAGTTAGAGTTTATGGAATTTAATTTACAGTAATTTTTTTCACCCACAAATATTATATATATTCCACATTACTTACCCATAGCCACAGATCAGATTGGAAACTTAAGCAAATCTGTGCTAGTAACTGTGTGTTTAGAAACAGCTCCCAGTCTCACGTTGTAAAGAACCACACTTGACAACTGTTTCTAACACAGTTGGGAACTACCACAGCTTTTCCAACTACTAAAAAAATCCAATGAATAAACTGAAATGAAAATAAAATTCATTTTAAATGTTTTTTAACTTAAATATTTTATTTAAAACTTAAATATTTTACTTAAATTTTTTTCTTAAATATTCTAAGGTAGGGAGTCCAGAAATAAAGTCATAATAAAACACTGCTTTTTAAAAGCATGACTTGCTATAATCAGGTGTTTCTAATTATATACTTACAAACTTTAAAAAATATAATTATTCAAGATACCCTTATATACTTCCATTAATGTATTCAGTTATTATTTATACACATACATACACTTCTGCTAAACTTCTACCACAACATCAACTATAGGGATTATCTAAGACTGGTCAAAGAAAATATATTTATATGTTGACCACTGAATAATAATTTTTAGAAGCACTTCTTTGATACTATAAAAACTTACTGAAAACTCAAACAGGACTTCATTTCAAAAGAAAAAATTTAGACCACCTCATTCTAAATGGACTGACAGGGGCGCCTGGGTGGCTCAGCAGATTAAATGTCCAACTCTTGATTTCGGCTCAAGTCATGATGTCAGGGTAGTGAAATCCAGCCCTGAGTGGAGCCCCACTTCAGGTTCTGCGCTCTCAGTGGGGAGTCTGCTTGAGATTCTTTCCCTCTGCAGCCTCCCCCCACGCCCCATGCTCTCAAATAAAAAATAAATCTTTAAAAAAATTAAATAAACTGCCTGACATAAAGTATGTTCAACAAATATTTGCTGAATAAATGAAGACTAAATGAATGAATGTGCCACGCATGACGTGAATTACTGGTGAAACAGAGCAACCATTAATTCCTTGAATGTTTAGAAGAATTCACCAGTGGAACAGTCTGATTCTGAGCTTTTGTTGGGAGTTTTTTTTCTTTTTTTTTTCTTTTAAACTGCTTTATTAACTTCACAATATATAATGAACATCTTGCCATGCAATAGGGTAAAACTCCCCTGCTGACAGAATCTTACATTCTGGGTCAAAATACAACATTCAATTAGAAGCTGGTCACAGGAGACCCACAAGAGACATGTAACACCAAAAGGTTTACAACAGAGGTACATTGAGAACATTAAGTTCAGGAAGCAGGTTCAGAGAAAACATCAAGATTCAAGGCATAAGGCAAAACTCATCACGATGGTCATGGTGAGGAGGGTCAGTGCTAACTGCCCACAGACTATGACTGAATTGCTTTTCCCTCAGCTGTCTCATCTCTTCCCAATTCTTTCCATATTCTCCTCTCTCATCCTTGCCTGTGGTTCTCCAAGCCTCTGAATCATGTCCCACCTATACTGCAGGATGGGCTGCCTAACACGGAACCACCTATGATTTACTCTAGGCACACAATATTCACCAGCTTCCAAAGGGAGGGCCAAGGGCTCTCCTTTATTAGCAACTTGCTCCTTTTCATCCTTTTTTTCATTTTCCTGTTTGGCATTCTCCATGTTGAGATTTTTTTACTGCTTGTTCCTCTTTGGACGCCATTGCTCCTGGGCCTATCCTTGCAGTCTCCTCCTCCTCCTCCCAATTCTCGCCTAAGAGTGTGCCGCCACGACACTTAGACTTGCACACCTGCTTCCCCTCCGCCTCCGACTCTTTGGGGCCGCCTCTGGCCCACAAGCCCTCAGGGCCACCGGGAGCAGGCACCGAGAAGCAAGTGAGTGAAGGCCCTTGTTGGGAGTTTTTTGATTACTGATTCAACCTCCTTACTAGTAATTCATCTGTTCAGATTTTCTACTTTATCATGATTCAGTCTTGGTAGGTTGTATATTTCTAGGAATTTATCCATTTCTTCTAGGGTTGTCCAATTTGTTGGCAAGTAACTGTATATTCTAATCTCTTCCAATCCTTATAACAAGAAAATCTCTTCTAATCCTTTGTATTTCTATGCTATCAGTTGTAATATTTCCTCTTTCATTTCTGATTTTGAGCCCTCTCTCCTTGTGTCTTGTGAGTCTAGCTAAAAATCTGTCAATTTTATCTTTTCAAAGAACCAGTTCTTAGTTTCCTTAATCTTTTCTATTGTCTTTTTAGTCTCTATTTTATTAATTTCTACTCTAATCTTTGTTATTTCCTTCCTTGTACTAACTTTGGGCTTCATCTGTTGTTTTCTCAGTTCCTTGAGGTATAAAGTTGTTTTAGACTTTTTATTTTTTTATTTTTTTATTTTTTAAAGATTTTGTTTATTTATTTGACAGAGAGAGATACACAGCGAGAGAGAGAACACAAGCAGGGGGAGTGGGAGAGGGAGAAGCAGGCTTCCCGCAGAGCAGGGAGCCCGATGCGGGGCTCGATCCCAGGACTCCGGGATCATGACCTGAGCCGAAGGCAGACGCTTAACGACTGAGCCACCCAGGCGCCACCTAGACTTTTTTTTTTTTGAAGATTTTATTTATTTTTTGACAGAGAGAGAGACAGCAAGAGAGGGACACAAGCAGGGGGAGTGGGAGAGGGAGAAGCAGGCTTCCCGCTGAGCAGGGAGCCCGATGCGGGGGCTCGATCCCAGGACCCTGGGATCATGACCTGAGCTGAAGGCAGATGCTTAACGACTGAGCCACCCAGGTGCCCCTGGACTTCTCGTTTCTTGAGGTAGGCATTTATTGCCACAAACTTCCCTCTTTGAACTGCTCTTGCTGCATCCCATAAATTTGTCATATTTCCATTTTCATTTGTTTCAAGGTATTTTTTTATTTCTCCTTTGATCCACTGGTTGTTCAGCAGCATACTGTTTTAATATCCACAAATTCATGAATTCGCCAGTCTTTTTGTATAATTAATTTTCTAGTTTCATACTACTGTGGTTGGAAAAGATGCCTGATATGATTTCAATCCTCTTAAATTTATTAAGACTTGTTTTGTGGTCTGACATATGATCTATTTTGGAAAACGAGTCTCTTATAAGGCAGCATACTGATAGGTCGTCTTCCTTTTATGATGGGTTCTTATTGTTATGTTCTACCAACCATTCAAAGAAGAATTAATACGAGTCCTTCTCAAGCTCTTTCAAAAAAGAAGAGGAGAAAACTCTTCCAAACTCATTTTACATTACCCCGATAGCAAACATTACTCTAATAGCAAAACCAGGTAAGGGCCACAAGAAAATTATAGGCCTAAATGTAAAAATCCTCAACAGAAGATCAGCAAACTGAATTCAACAATACATTAAAAGGATCATACACCACGATCAAGTGGGATTTATTCCAGGGATGCAAGATGGCTCAACAGCTGCACATTAGTCAATGAGATATAACATATTAACAAAGAATAAAAATCAGATGATTGTCTCAACAGATGCAGCAAGAGCATCTGACAAAATTCAACATCCATTTACAATAAAAACTCTCAACACTGTGGGTATAGAGGGAACATACTTCAACACAGTAAAGGCCATATATGACAAGCCCACAGCTAACATACTCAAGGGTGAAAAGCTAAAAGCTCTTCCTCTAAAACCAGGAACAAGACCAATAGCTCACTCCTGCCACTTTTATTCAACACAGTATTGGAAATCCTAGCCAGAGCAATTAGGCAGGACAAATAAAGGCATCCAAATTGGAAAGGAAGAAGTAAAGCTGTCACTATTTACAGATGACATTATGTTATATATAGAAGACCATAAAGCCATAAAAAACTGTTAGAATAAATTCAGTAAAGTTGCGGGATACAAAATCAATACATAAAAAGCTGCTGCATACATGAAGAATGAACTATTACAAAATAAAAATAAGAAAAAAGAAGAAACATCTTGGGGTTGTGGGATCGAGTGCTGTGTAAGACTCTGTGCTCAGCGTGGGCCTGCTTGAGACTCTCTCTCCCTCTCCCTCCGCCCCTCCTGCTCATGCTCTAAAATAAATAAAAAATAATTTAAAAAGAATTAAAAAAAAAACAGTCCAATTTACAAAAGCATCAAAAAGTATAAAATACCCAGGAATAAATTTAACCAAGGAGGTAAAAGACCTGTATATTGAAAACCGTAAGACATTAATGAAAAAAACTGAAGACACAAATAAATGGAAAGATATTCTGTGCTCGTGGATTGGAAAAATTAATATTGTTAAAGTGTCCATACTACCCAAAGCAATATACAAATTCAATGCAATCCCTCTCATAAACTCAATGGCATTTTTCATGGAAATAGAACAAACAACTCTAAAATTTATATGGAAGCATAAAAGCCCCTGCCTGATTCTTGAGGGGAACAAAGCTGAAGGCATCACGCTCCCTGATTTCAAACTTTATTACAAAGCTATAGTAATTAAAACAGTATTGTATTGGGAGTAAAAAGACACAACAATCAGCAGAAGTTCCAGAAATAAACCCACACCTATAAGGCCAATTAATTTATGACAAAGGAGCCAAGAATATAAAATGGGGAAAGGACAGTGTCTTCAATAAATGATGCTGGAAAAACTAGACAGCCTATATGCAAAAGAATGAAACTGGACCATTATCTTACACTATACACAAAAATAAACTCAAAATGGATTAAAAACTTGAAACCATTAAAACTCCTAGAAGAAAACATAGGTAGTAAACTCCTTGACACAGGTCTTGGCAATGATTTTTTTTTAATCTGACACCAAAACCAAAAACAACAAAAGCAAAAATAAGCAAGTGGGACTACCTCAAACTAAAAACCTTCTACACAGCAAAGGGAACTATCAACAAAATGAGAAGGCAACCTATTGAATGGAAGAAAGTATTTGCAAATCATGTATCTGATAAAAGGCTAATATACAAAATGTATAAAGAACTCCTACAACTCAACAGCAAAACAAAAACGAAACCCAAACAATCCAGTTCAAAATTGGGCAGAAGATTTAAATAGACATTTTCCCAAACACATACTAAGGCCAACAGGTACATGAAAAGATGTTAACATCATTAATCATTAGGGGATGCAAATCAAAACCACATGAGGGGGGCACCCGGGTGGCTCAGTTAGTTAAGCGTCGGACTCTTGATTTTGGCTCAAGTCACGATCTCAGGGTCATGTGATCGAGCCCCCTGTTGTACTCTGCACTCAGCAGAAAATGTGCTTGAGATTCTCTCCCTCAACCTCTCCCCCTCCCCCTGCTTGCTTGCTCTAAAATAAAGAAATCTTAAAAAAAACCCACAATGAGGTATCACTCATACCTGTTAGAATGGTTATTATCAAAGAAACTAGAAATAACAGGTGTTGGTGAGGATGTAGAGAAAAGGGACCCCTTGTGCATTTCTGGTGGGAATGTAAACTGGTACAGCCACTACAGAAAAGAGTATGGAGGTTCCTTAAAAAACTAAAAGCAGAACTACTATATGATCCAACAATTCCACTTCTGGCTATTATCTGAAGAAAACAGAAACACTAACACAAGAAGATATACATATCTCCCCCGCCCAATGTTCATTGCAGCATTATTTACAACAGCCAATATACGGAAACAACCTGTGTCCACTGACTGATGAATGGATAAAGAAATTGTGGCATATACACACAATGGAATATTATTCAGTCATAAAAAAGAAAGGAATCTTGCCATTTGTGGTTACATGGGTAAATCTTGAGGGCATTAATGCTAAGTGAAGTAAGTCAGATGAAGAATGACAACCACTGTATGATTTCTCTTACATGTGGAATCTAAAAAAACAAAAACAAAAAACTCCAAAGCTTATAAAAAACAAAAAAACTCCTGAAAACCACTCATAAATACAGAGAACAGACTGATAGTTGCTACAGGCAGGGTGGGTGGTAGGAGAAATGGATAAACTGTTTTTTGTTTTTAATGTCTAAATAAGTTGAAAAATAAATACAATTTTAATTGAAAGAAAGTGAGGGGAGGAAGGAAAGAAGGAAGAAGGAAGGAAGGAAATGAATCTGAAGAAAGGAGCTCCAAAGTTGTTGACAACTGTAAAAGGGGGGGGGGGGGGAGAAATGGAGCGACCAAACAGAATATTGTATTTGCCCTCCAGGAATTTAGGAGAGATACAGACAACTAAATAGGCAATAAAAATACAGTATGTCACATGCTGTAATAGGAATAAGCAGAAAGTACTATGGAAATACACAAGAATATCTAACCAATATTAGATGATGTTGGGGTATTAGTGAAGATTTTTTGAAGAAAGTCCAAGCTGAGATGAATGAAAACTGGGAGTTTGTGTGTGTCAAGACCTAATGGTGCCCACCTCCAGTACAGGTCTCAAGGAACTACAAGTCACTCCATATGGCTGTATCTTGTAGCAGGGGCCAGATCATGAAGGGTGCCAAAAACACTTCAAAGAATTTAGATTTTACTTTGAAAGCCAAGGATAGCCACTGAATGTCTTTAAGCAGAACAGCGACAGTTCTGTTTTAGGAAAATTACCTGAACAGTGTAAAAACAGTAAGAAATGGATGGCACTGATAGTGGGAGACCAGTTTAGGAGGCTATGACAGTAATACAACTGAGAAGAGATAAACATGGCTTGAACTATGGTAATAAAAAGGGAAGAAGTGAATAGATTTGAGATATATGTACAAGGTAAATTCATAAAACTTGATGACTGGATGGATATGGGTGACACGAGGATGGAGCCAGGAGTAATACTTATTTGAGCAATCCAATGGATGGTGGTGTCATGTACCAAGGCAGGGATCTTTGTGGGCAAGTCATGGATGGGGAGGAGGGGAAAAAAGATGAGTTCAGGTTTGGGTTTTGAGGTACTGTGGGACATTGAAGTGGAGATTCTCAACAAACTCAAGATCCAGTGAGTGATTTAGAGATAGAGAATTTAATCACTCTGTAAATATACTATGGGAGAAGTGGAGAGTCACTAAGTATAGATTACCTATCATTATTTACATACTGTGATATAGATGCTTAATGGCAATGTGCTATCCAATCCTTGAGGAAAAGCTACATAATGCAGAGGGGACTGTTATCTATTGATGTCAAAATTATCAACACCATATATAAAAAATATCTGTGGGCCCAGAATTGGCAAGAATACATAATTCTAGCTTGATGAAAAATAAAAGAAAACCTCCAACTGACAACTACTAAATCAAGGCTTAACATCCTTTGGGAATAGCTTAATTTTCATTCTTTCCTGTTATATAATCACATTCTGTTTTCCTACGACATTTTCTCCCACCTCTTTCAGGTAAAGAAGGAGTATAGAACAGCCTCACCCCAAAAATGGAACATTTGCATTTTTTCTTCTATTGTTTTTTTACCTCCAGTTTTACCCTTCCCATATGTCTTAAATTGACAAAATTCATAAAGTAATGCAATCATTCTTTTCTATTTTATCAAACAGGAAAAAATTCCTTTTAAAGTTAGTAACTTCCACAAATTTTAAGTCGCTTTAAGTTCATTTGGACAATATTAATATTCAAAACTAGCATTACATCTAAAGTAGAAGCTGATAAGACCAGGGTATCAAGTTCATCATTAATTTAGGGTCAGAATGACCATGGCCTCAAATCAACAGTTAAGACAAACCTAATTAATTATAGGCTAATCTAGGATTCATGTAAGTCAGTAATTTTTAAAAAGCTGTTAGTTTTCATGTACTTGCTAGTCACTATGAATATAAAGATCTGCCAGAGTAGCTTGATCCTGTAGGAAGCTAGACATACAAATAATTGAAGCACGATAGTAAGCACCGTTTAAAGGCACACATAAGGTGTTAGGAAAAATATAAAATAGGGCACACTAATCACCATATGCACACAGCTTAAAAGAAAACAATTTAGCTTGTCCCTAATTTTATTTTCACATTAAATTTAGCAATAAATTTAGAGTAAAGTATGAAGATCAGAATGAGAATAAGCCTTTTATAGTCTAACAAGCATTGAATGCTTAACCTGTGTTGTCAACTCAACACACATAAGAAACTATTTTTCTGAAAGAAAGACAATGGACCTCATGGAGAGACAGGAAGGCTGAGCATCATCAGTTCTCTTTCTTTCACGGTTCAAAGTTAGACCATAATTTCTGGAACTGTAAGATTTCTAGTAAGTAATGTTTTACAGATCAAGAGATTACCTGACAGGAAAGATGTTATAACACTATTCTACTGAGAGAGCACCCAAGGCCCATTAAAGTTCAGCGAACTGCTTGCTGAAGGTTAGAAGTGGTAGCTAAGTAAGTTTTAGATCAATGGACTCCAAGTACAATGTTAGTTATGTAATTTGGATGTCTCAAAAGTTTATTTTATAATACAAATGATGACAATAACAGTAACTGGACTAACAGTAGCAGCAGCAGCAATTCCACTACTGCTACTAGTACTATTACTACTACTCGTGTACCTAACACTGAACACTTACATGTGGTAAGCACTACTGTTCCAAATGTTTTATATATGTATAGGCACACCTCGGAAATGTGCAGGTTTGGTTCCAGACCACTGCAAGAAAGTGAATCAAATTAATTTCTGGTTTCCCAGTGCATGTAAAAGTTATGTTTATACTATACTGTAGGCTATTAAGCATTATGTCTTAAACCCATACATACCTTAATTTAAAAAAATCTTTTATTGCTAAAAATTGCTAACCATTATCTGAGCTTTCAGCGAGTCGTAATCACTGATCACAGATCATCACTATAAAATAATGAAGAAGTTTGACATATTGCAAGAATCACCAAAACATTACACACAGATACAAATGAGCAAATGCCGTTAGAAAAAGTGCTGATAGACTTGCTCACTGCAGGGTTGCCACAAACCATCAATTTGTTAAAAGTGCAGTATCTGTGATATACAATAAAGTGAAGTGCAATAAAACAAGGTATTCCTGTATTAAGTCACTGAATCACTGTATCAACTCTGAGGAACATATTCCTAGTTTTAAGTAAGTAACTAGGCAAGGAGAGGTTAAGCATCTTGCCCCAAATCACAACAGTATCAAGTAGTAGAGGCAGAATGTGAACTCAGTCTAGCTCCAGAGCCCCATACTCTTAACCACTGTGCTATCTGAATATAAATTAGTTTTGCTAAATACTACTGGATATAGAAGTACTTAGCATTTGGAAGAACACCAGGAGTATTTATTACTATGAGTATTTAGCATATAGAAGAACAATAAATAAAACATACTCTTTTGGAAATGTTTATAGAATTTAAAAAAAATCTATTTTCACATATTTTATTAAAAGTGTTATATGCAAAACACCAGAACATACACATCAGACCCTTTATTTTCATAATGGGCATCTCCTTAGATCTTTTTGTATTATAACTATCAATAATATTTGGATATACCATACCCAAATGATTAGGGATACAGGCTCTGAAAAAACTGGCTCTTGGTTAGAATCTTGGCTTAGTAGCTAGCTGTGCAATCTTGGGACGAGTTCCTTCATCTGTCTGATTCTCAGTGCATCCATAAAATGGAAATAATAGTGCCTACCTTATAAAATGTTCTGAACATCAATACAGTACCTTGCAGAGACATCCAATGTTAGTTATTATTATCATAAATGAGATAGGATGCTGAAAGTTAGCAAGGTGCATTCAAAATATTCTAGCTACAGGCCTTTTTTATACTATCCAATTCAATCTTCAAAAAAAACCCATGAGGTAGAAATAATGATTACTAGTACAAAATATTATACTACTTATGATGGGTGTTCAGAATAGTTCTTGAATGGTCGGGGTGCCTGGGTGGCTCAGTTAAGTGGCTGACTCTTGATTTTGGCTCAGGTCAGGATCTCAAGAGTCCTGGGATGGAGCCCCGAATCAGGCTCCACCCTTAGTGGAGAGTCGGCTTGGGATTCTCTCTCTCCCTCTGCCCCTCCCCCCAGCTCTCTCTCTTTCAAATAAATCAATCTTAAAAAAAAAAAGAAAATATAGTGTGAAATCCACAAATGCCATGGGCTGACTACAAAAAAAATGAATAGTGATTCCTTTAAAGTATCAGTAGTCATTCTGGGAGGCTATAAAATTATTCCAACAATCCTGCCACAACTGAAGTTATTCGTCACACTAATTTTTTTCTAATTATAAAAATATGTCCACTTAGAAAATCTGAAGAAAAACACCAAAGGAAAAAAAGTTACTGAAAATCCCATCACTCAGAGTTTATTCCCATTAATATTTTAGGATTCTTCTACTTATTTTTCTCTATGCAAATTATATAATTTAATTGAAATACTGTATGTACTGCTTTATACCTTGCTTTTTTTCATTGCATCATGAATATGAAATATGTTTATGATACAGGTCATGAAATTTTCTGAAACATGGTTTTCAATGGCTATAGAACATAAAGGTTCCATTATTTATTTAATTAGCTCCTTGTTAAATTTAATCAGTTCCCTCTTACTAAAGTTTCCACTTTTTTCCCTGGCCATTTTTGTAAATTCTTTCAATTCAAGACAAAAATTTACCCTTTCGGGAGAGATGATTTTTGACATTAGCTTTATGTTATTCAGTGTAAAATAAGATAACTTAAGCTACGAAGTATTAACAGTTATTAGTTTAACAATAGTTGGTTTAGAGAGAGTAACTTCTCAAACAGCTAGTAAGTAGCAAGGCTGGGATTTGGTTCAGGAATCCAGTCTTCTGTTCCATACTGTCCGCCTAACAACATCAACAACACAACCAACACCACCAGCCAACAACACTAATAAAGTGTAGCTAACATTTTATCAACGTGTCAGGTAGTGTGATCATTATTTTACATATATTATCTCTATACTCCTGTAAAGAACACCTATTATCAGTCAACTTAGTCTATTCTGTTTATATATGTATTTATATCTATGTGCCTTTATTCATTGTGGTCTTCCTTCTTACAGTATCCATCTCTTTTCTCTCTACTTACATAAGGTTATAGTTGTGTTCTGGCAAGTCCCATGTTTTCTATCTATAAAGCCTTTCCCAACATCCCCATTTCATATTGCTTTAATTCCAACTTATAAAAAGTCAAATCAAGGGGCGCCTGGGTGGCTCAGTTGTTAAGCATCTGCCTTCGGCTCAGGTCATGATCCCAGGGTCCTGGGACTGAGCCCTGCATGGGGCTCTCTGCTCAGCGGGAAGCCTGCTTCTCCCTCTCCCACTCCCCCTGCTTGTGTTCCTTCTCTCGCTGTGTCTCTCTCTGTCAAATAAATTTTAAAAAATCATAAAAAAAAAAAGTCAAATCAAGTGTTGAGCGTTAGAAAGAAAACTAATTATAACACTTTGGGCAAACCAATCAACCTCTCTACACCTCAATTCTTTGCCTGCAAACTGAGAGGGATGGACTAGATCAGCCGTCCTCAAATTCTAGCACAGATCAGAATCATGTGGAGATCTTATTAAAACACAATGCTGAGCTCCACTCCCAGTGTTTCTGAATCAGAAATGGGAGAGGCGGGGAGTAAGAATTTACACTGCCATCAAGTTCCAAGGGATGTTGCTACTGTTGGGTCAGGAGTCACATTTTTGAGAATCACTGGGGCCACACAAAGTCCTTAAAAAAGCCAAGGGTTAAGGGAATACTCTTTTACTCTGTTTAAAAAAAAAAAAAAAGGAAAAATTTCAGTTAGTGTTGTAACATTTAATAATTAAACCTTTCACTAAGGAGGTGGCTTAGGCAGCAATGTGCATATAAACTAGGATACAATAAAAAGACTCCTTCAATAATGGCAATAAACCAGAAAGGCCTGGATTAAGGTGGTGGTAGTAAAGAAGAGGAAAAAACAAAAAAAAAACCTCCCCCAAATTACACATCAGTCACTCTTCTCTGCTAAAGTTTTTGTCATTATCCAATGGAAAGCTGTACATATACACACTGCTATTATCTAGAAACACAACATGAAATCAGGAATCGTTTTCTGCCACAGTAAAATCACTACATTATCAATAGGGATCTAATGTTCAAGATACTTTCTTAATATATGTCAACTTTAAACTTTTTTTGAAAAAGATTTTATTTAGTTGAGAGAGAGAGAGAGAGACACAGCGAGAGAGGGAACACAAGCAGGGAGAGTGGGAGAGGGAGAAGCAGACTCCCCGCTGAGCAGGGAGACTGATGTGGGGCTCCATCCCAGGACCCTGGGATCATGACCTGAGCTGAAGGCAGAGGCTTAACGACTGAGCCACCCGGGTGCCCCTAACTAATTTATTTTAGAGAGGGAGAGAAAGTGCACACATGCGTGAGAGCGAGCAGGGGGAGGGGCAGAGGATCTCAAGCCGACTCCTAGATGAGCACAGAGCCCGACACAGGGCTCAATCTCAGGACACGGAGATCATGATATGAGCTGAAACCAAGAGTGGGACGTTCAACTGACTGAGCCACCCAGGTGCCCTATCATATTGACCTGAACTTTTAAAAATAAAAACCTGGGAGAAAATGGCAGAGTAGGTAGACTCATTTTATCTCTAAGACTCTTCAACATTATTAGTAAGGAAATAAGAAGATATAAAGCACTACAACAGAGGGACAGGATAAAGTCATCAGAACACAAGAGATTTCAATGGACTTCTCAAAGACACAAACATAAACAAGTATTGACTACAGAAGCAAAGCAGAGAAAGCTACTGCCTACAAAAGCATGTTAGAGGCTACAACAGAAGAAGGAGCTGTCAAATTCTCTCAAAACCTCAGAGGAGCTCTAAACTCTGGTAAGTGCAAGTACAGTAAAGAACAATCATGATATGTGGATCTGAAAGCAAGGACATTCGTTATAGATCAATAAAAGGAAGTCAAGTCTTCTCATCAAACCACCAAACAAGAGTGAAGGTAAAATAAAGAAATTTCCAGACATTCCGAGACTTACAAAGTTGGTCTCCTATATAACCTTATTCTTAGGAAGTTACTTGATGATATATTTCAATAAAACTTGGGAGTAAACACAGAAAAAGATATGGGATCCAGAAATTAATGAAGTTATCACAGAAAAGCAACAAAAGGAAGAAATTCTAAGATAAAGGGTGTGAAGCAGGCCTGAAGAAACTATAGATTGGAATAAGACTCCAAAGAGCTGCAGGAATGAAATTTCCTAATTTCACAGGGTAAATTAATAGGTTAGAGAGTAAGAAACTTAGAACAACTTAAAGACATGATAAAGGCAACAGGTGAAATGTAAAAAAGAATCCATTGGAACAGTTAGGAATGGTCTCTCTTCAGAGGCCTAGGAATAACAGTAGTAAGCAGAGGAGAAAAAGAAACTAGTACATACTTGGTGCTACAGAGAAAATATCTCCATATTCATAGTAAGATGAACACTGCTATTTTTCAACTTCTAGAATCAATCTACATACAGATCACTGAAAAATACTTTACTAGCAATATGATAAATATGTTCTCAATGCAGACTGAGATTGATAATGACAATGCAGAGCTAAAACAGCTTAGTGGTGAAAGTCAAGAACCATGAGTACCATCCTCATCTTATAGAAGAGGGAGTCTGTAGATATTATTCTTAGTTGAGGAAATGTAAAATTAAGCTTTATGTGTTTTAAAGTTATATTGGGTTGAGGTGGGTGGCGGAAATGCTGTAAGTAAACCAACACAGCAGAAATCAACAATGTTTAAATTTGATGGAGAAATAGAAGAATAAGATTTGATCAGCCAGGGGTGCCTGGGTGGCTCAGTTGGTTGGACATCTGTCTTTGGCTCAGGTCATGATCTCAGGGTCCTAGGATCGAGCCCCGCATTGGACTCCCTGCTCAGCAGGGAGTCTGCTTCTCCCTCTCCATCTGCCTCTCCCCCAGCTCATGCACGCTCTCTCACCCTCACTCTCTCTCAAATAGAATCTTTAAAAAAAAAAAGATTTGATCAGCCAAAACAGCACGCTACTTATGCACAGAAACTCATCAACTTTACTCAAAGTTCACTGTTCAGGATTCATGTATCTTTACTCTGCACACATTTTTTTTTAAAAAAAATTAAAGCATCAGATTTCCAAGTCTTTATACCCAGTAGTGCATAAAGATTTGTTATCTAAGGACTACATAAACAGTATATAAATTGCCCCAGTCAACAGAGAACATGCCACTTCTTTGGAGAGAAAAGACATACACAGCAATTAACGAACAAACTCCCTCTCTCCCTCTCAATGTGCCAGAGTACCAGATCATGTCTGACGATTAGAGACCATGAATATAAAATAAGATGCTATTTCTGTAGTGCAAATGATTTATATAAAAGAAACTATAGACAAGCAGTAAAAATAAAAGTAAATGTAGCTCAGAATCAGAGGGAAAGAAAGATTTCATGGAATAGAAAGATGTGGGGCTTCAGGATAAGATATGGGCAGACTATGAAAGATGAAAAACTAGGTCTTCAGAAAGGGACATTAAAAAAAAAAAAAAGGTAAGAAGTCCAGTGAGGCTGTCTTACTCAGGAGTTTTCATGGGAAGACAAAGGAAGCTAGAGGAAAAAGTCTTCAGGAACCCAGAGGCACTGAACAAATGAATATGCAAAAGTGGCAGAGGTAAGAGTACATATATTTTTTTAATTTTCATTTTTTATTTAAATTCAATTAATTAACATATATTATTAGTTTCAGAGGTAGAGGTCAGTGATTCATCAGTCTTATATAATACCCAGTGCTCATTACATCACGTGACCTCCTTAATGTCCATCACCCACTTACCCCATTCCCCCACCACCTGCCCCCTCCAGCAGCCCTCAGTTTGTTTCCTATGATAAGGGTCTCTTCTGGTTTGTCTCCCCTCTGACAAATATTTTTCAATAAGCTTATTCCAAATTACCAAGGAAATAGCCTCAGCACCAGAAATACAGGAATCACAAGGCAGCTCATGCAGATTAAAAAAAAACTCCCTTATTTTTGTGCTCTATATGGGAAAAAGAAAATATATATATATTTACCTACAAGTTTTACCAAAGTAGATGAAAGATCATATTAAAGAACAGTAGATGGCGCCAAAATGTAATTTTTTTTTTTACACTACTGCCTTGAGTCACATAAATCATTAACTAAAACCAAAGGAAAAAAACTTTTCATATTAGAACTGAAGAATATTTTAAAAATTTTACAAATTATCCAGATTTTCATGTGGTATCCCACGGACTGATGTTAATAATAATGCTCTATAGCATGAATACTTACTGAAGAACACAAGACTGCATCAAATGCAAAAACCTGAACTGGAAAGTACTTTGGGTTTTACTAAAAGTTTAACCATACTTCTTACAAAGGAATTACGGAATAAACAATGGCACTAACAGAATTGATTAGTAATATGGGTAATTTAAAGCTACTCTACAGAAATGTATTTCCCTTCTTGATTCTAAGAAGTGTAAGGGGTTAATACTACCATAACAAAATATATCCAACTCATCTCAAGATCATCCAGAATTCAAAATATAAAAAATAAACAAACTGGAGATTTGGGGAACAACTTGTGTCAACATCAATGATTCACCTTGATGATGTCTGGGTTAGGTTAAGATTAAACTAATTTGCACTGATTGGGGTTAGGGGAGAGGGAGGGAAACTTGGCAAGATTTAAAAGTAATAGGCTCTGGATGATTTACACAGAGGAAAATAGCAATTTTCATAAATTCATAAATGGATGAGACCTCAAGAAAGATTTTGGTCCTGTTTTTTGTATACAAATAGCTAAAGCTTTACTGTGTCTTTCTTATCTGTAGCCCTCAAAGAAAATGTTTTCATAGCTTCTTCAGGATAGCTCAGGGTTACACCCTTCAAATACCAAAACAGAATTTTAATTTTATTATTTTTTAAATCTTTTTTTTTTTTAAGATTTTATGTATTTGTTGTTGTTAAAGAGAAAGAGAGAGAGAACAAGCAGGGGAAGCAGCAGGCAGAGTTGGAGAAGCAGGCTCCCCGCTGAGCAAGAAGCCCCATGCGAACTGGATCCCAGGACCCTGGGAACATGACCTGAGCAGACACTTAACTGACTGAGCCACCCAGGCATCGCCAGAACTTTAATTTTAATCATTTTGATTGAAAATACTTCTAAAGTATATTACCTTATTTTGTTTTTAAAAGAATATCCTTAAAATAATATAACACTTTGATAATTATAAGATAATCATTAGGATCAATTAAATAAGTCTACTGTTTTATAATATGATGCGACCCTGAGGACCCATTTATGAGTACAAAGCGATTTTCTAGAATAAATTGGCCTATACTAGTGGGTTTCTTGTTACTCCTATAGTTTATAGATTTTTCTTCCCCTCCCTTTCTTGCTGTCATCTGTTCTGTCACTTTTTCCAAGCTATTAGACTAGCTACAGACGTCTATTTTTTTCTGATTAAACCAAAATAATAGCTTGCTGGACATATTTATTTTAATAGTATGGGTAAATAGGCACTGAAAAGGAGTTTAAGGAAACTTTTCTGAGAATAAAGTACACGAGTATTAGAAATATGTGATGCTGCTCAGAGTCTTTATTGCTTCTGCCTCTTAGTGTTAAAGATAAATGAGATTGTTGGGCAGCTTTATTCCAAAAAGTTAACATACTTCTTTTTATCACTGTGCTGAGTGGTTAACTCATTTGTCAGAAAGCACACAGCCAAAGGATCTCTAACAACAGCCCCCACGTTAGAATTGTATATTTCACATGAATGGTTAATAAATTTAAATGACAATTATGAATATGCGTTTTCCATCCTAATCCCCAATTAACAATTACTTTACCCTAGAGCCTTAACTAATGGGCTAACCAAATTCAGCCTCCTCAGCAGAAACCAAGAAGATAAATTAAACTAAACTATCCTTTGTCCCACTGGAAAATGGAAAAATGATTAGGTTTTTTCCTCCCTTGTTATTTTGTGAACTGCTTGGAAGTGTAGCAGTGCTCAAAATTAGTTATGTACTAAATCACCTGTAGCTCTTGTAAAAACAAATATGTCCACAATTCACTCACTATGAAGGGGACATTGCGATTGACTTCATATGGGATCACTTATGAATAGTCTCGTTATTTATGGCAATTCCATACTCCTCAAGGATGAGCAGGCCTAAGCCAATCTGGCCCAGTGAGACCCAAGAAGTAGCTTGCTTTTTTGGCTTCTGGGTAAGAGAGGTCCTTCTCTCTTTTCTCCTACTAGCTACAAAAAAAAGGATAAATACTGCATTTTTTAATGGCAGACAGTCATTCTAGGTCCTTGAGGAGAACGTGAGACAAAACTTGTCATTTGAGATAAATTCTCTTATTGTTTAAGCCAGTTTGAGTGAGATTTATGTTACATTCAAAAGCATTCTGAATTCTGAAAAAGCCCTACTGGTTCATGATACACAACCAAGGCTGAAAGACATAGGGCTATAGAAGTTAATAATCAGAAATTCAAAAGGAATTAAAGTGGAGTGATGTCAAGAACTGGGAAGAAAAGGCAATAGTAAGAATTCAAACCTATCTATAGTGAGTATCATATAGCACTAGGCATACCAATAGTTTAATAACTAAAACAAATCTAAAGCAATTAGTCCAAAGACTTATATTAGCTTCAAACACAGTGTTTCCCCCCTGCCTTCAAACCTACTTCAATACAGAAAATAAAACCAAAACACTCTTGGTAAACTAGCTCAATATGAAACTGAAGTTTAAAATGCTGCAGATTTAAAAAAAAAATAAATAAAATAAAATAAAATGCTGCAGATTTGTTAGTACCATAGGAAAGCTAATGAGCTAATTATTAAATGATAATTCTATTTATACATTTTTTTTGGTCAAGAATAATCACTAGTTGATTCTATGGGTATTCTGCTTTAAGGCTAATAGGGAAGAGAATTAAATGAGAATATACCTTCATTTCCACAAAAAAAAATTTTTTTTAAGATTTTATTTATTTATTTGAGAGAGAGAACAAGCAGGCAGAGGGGCAGAGGGAGAGGGACAAACAGACTCACTGCTGAGTAGGGAGCCCGATGCAGGGCTCGATCCCAGGACCCCAGGATCCTGACCTGAGCCGAAGGCAGATGCCTAACGACTGAGCCATCCAGGTGCCCCAGTTTCACAGTTTTCATCAGAACTAGTATTTGGGGGTTGTGGTACAAAATTTTCAAAGGTATTGGCTAACTTTGAAGAAATATACCATGTTTTATTGGAGCATAAAGCTAAACCTAAAGCTGGATATAATTTTTTTTTCTTATATATGTACAAAGGAAACACCTGGGTACTCTTTATTTTAACCTAAAGTTTCCCTAACCTATAAATGAACACAAGAACTAATACAGTTTATTGTCATATATATTTATGAATCACAGTATTTGGTACAAAATAAGCACTCAATAAATACCTATGAATAAACAAGTTGAAACAAAAACTGATTACACCAATGTGAGAGAAACTGCTATTACCCCAAATCTAGTCGCCTTGTCTGTGACAGACCCTAGATTTTTAGCTGAGTAGATGACCATCTAGAACACTTCCCATATTGCTCAGCCTCCCTTACTGCAGAGTTGGCCATCTCACTTGGTTTTAGCCAATGCGGTATTAGAAGTGTCCTATCCAACTCCTGAGATAGATTCTAAAGAGAAGGAAGAGGGACCTTCTTCACACTTTCTGCTTCCTGCTAGGTAGAATGTTGGAACATAAGCAGGTGTTTTGAAGCATAAACATCATGTGTTTAAGGACATTGGAGTAAATAAAACAGAAGCCTAGATCCATAATGTCATGGCAGAGCCTTCATACTAATCTTAGATGCTTACCTCTAGACTTTAATCACAATAGAGAGGAATAAACTTCTATCTTTTTAGATAACTGTTGCCTTGGGTTTCCTGTCACTCTGACAAATTTAATTTTGATTAATAGCCACACAAAGTAAAACATTCTCTACATTTGTACAAAAATCTTAAATACATTTAAGACATTTAGTGTAGAGCGCCTGGATGGCTCAGTCGTTAAGCATCTGTCTTTGGCTCAGGTCATGATCCCAGGGTCCTGTGATCGAGTCCCACATCGGGCTCCCTGCTCAGCGGGGAGTCTGCTTCTCCCTCTGCCCCTCCCCCTGCTCGTGTTCTATCTCTCTCAAAAAATAAATAAATAAAATTTTTAAAAAAAGATATTAGTGGAAACAAAATAGACTATTAGAGTCAACAGAACTTGTTCAAATCCCAGCTCTACTACTTAGCCATATGATCTTGGGCACATTACCTCACTTAAGTCTCAGTCTCCACAACTGTAAAATGGCAGAAAAAAATTTACCTCTTAGAATTACTGTGAGGATTAAACAGAATGAAGAAAGCAGTGAGGAAGCAAAAAGAATACAAATGTCAGCAGAGTGCTAAGAAAAACATTAGCTGTGATTTCTAAAATGGTATTTTAAGACTTAAAAATAATGTAAAAGTAGGTAATTCAAACATGTTCTTTATTTCATCTTTTATAACATATAACTTCTACAAACTATGGGTGTTGTATTACATGATATCTAAGGGTTCTTCCAGCTCTAAAATTACATCACAAAACTATGTTATGTCACAAATATCTATAACCTATCCTACAAGTTTGTTTAAAAAATTTCAACTCCATGCTACTCTGGAGAAAAAAATACACACACACACACACACACACACACACCCCTCTTCGAGAAAAAAATACACACACACACACACACACACACACCCCTCTTCGAGAAAAAAATACACACACACACACACACACACACCCCTCTTCAATAACCAGCAGGATTAACTATGATAGGCCTTGATCATCTTCAGACCATTTTTATGTACACAACACAGTGCTGACTATGCAAAATGTTTTGTGATCTCTGGCATCTTTAGTGTGTACTCTCAAAGTTGCAATTTCTAAGACTTAAGGCCTTTGATGACATAACTTAAAAATAAATGAGTTACCCTGAAGACTAAAAAAAAATTTTTTTTTTGAAGATTTTATTTGACAGAGAGAGAGAGAGCACAAGCAGGCAGAGCAGCAGGCAAAGGGTGACGGAGAAGCAGGCTCCCCGCTAAGCAGGGACCCCCCCCGACGCAGGACTCAATCCCAGGACCCTGGGATCATGACCTGAGCCGAAGGCAGACGCTTAAGTGACTGAGCCACCAGGCACCCCTAAAGACTAAAAATTTTCTAATAGCTTGCAGGTTATAGATTTTGTTTAGCATACCTGCCCTTAATTAATTGCTTTAATTAATAAGTTAATTACATTCTTTCTTCACTTTACTACTATTATGTAGGTATCAGATAGGCTAACTGCAGTAATGAACAACTCCAAAAATCTCTGGCTTAAAATAATAAATTTAGGGGTCCCTGGGTGACTCAGTTGGTTAAGTGACCAACTCTTGATTTCGGCTCAGGTCATGATCTCAGGGTTGTGAGATGAGAGCCCTGCATCAGGCTCCATGTTAGGCGTGGAGCCTGCCTTATTAGATTCTCTCTCTCCCTCCCTCTGACCCTCCCCGCCCAACCCCCGGCCAGCTTGCATGCACGTAGCTGTCTCAAAAAAAAAAAAAAAAAAAAAAAAAAATAACAGGTTTATTTCTTGCTCACTTTACATGTCTATCACTGGCTGGTGGAGAGCTCTGCTCTGTACAATCATTCTCTTCTGGAATTCAGGCTCTGAAACACTGCTAGTGGCAGCAGCAGAAGGCAAGAGAGATTGTACTGGCAATTAAATGATTGGTCTGGAAATGACACACTCATTTCCATTCACAACTCTTTGGCCAGAACTGCTGACATGGCCCAATGACAGAAGGTTAGGAAATGCCAGATGGAAGAGAGCCAAAAATATTCAGTAACCAGTATAAATAACTACCCCAAGTGCCCAGCCTAATGACACAGAAAGAGGTTAAATAAATGTTTTTTAGTGATAGATGTGAAAAATTATTACTTCTAATAGTCCTATCATCACTGAACAAAATTAGGACCTTAACAAACCTCACTTAAGTCACAACATTCTTCTTATAGAAACTACCAGAGTCTAGGAGAATCAATAGCAAATGCTTTAATAAAGACTTTTTTAAAATAAAGAACTTTAGATAAGCATGTCTATATATCTCTATCTATATAAACAGATACATACATATAAACATTCTCCTAAAGACATACTACAGTTCAGGGAAAGAGAGATGGCAATGCTAATTTAATTTATCCTAATCAGTGTTAGCTTCCCATGCCATAATCAGAAGCAACAAAATTTTAAAAAAGGTTCTGTACAGGTACACCTGGGTGGCTCAGTGGGTCAAGCGTCTGCCTCCGGCTCAGGTCATGATCCCAGGGTCCTGGGACTGAGTCCTGCATCGGGCTCCTTGCTCAGCGGGGAGCCTGCGTCTCCCTCTTCCTGCCGCTCTCCCTGCTTGTGCTCTCTGACAAATAAACAAACAAAATCTTTATATAAAAAAAAAAGGTTCTGTACATGGGTAAGTTAGCAAGCATCACAAACTTAAATGTTATGTAGGTCACAGATAAAGAAAATGAGTGAAGTGAAATATTAAGAAATGGTAGGGGAATGCAAACAATTGGAGAGTTTATGGTTCATGAAATCCTCACCCAGTGCTAAACCCTGGCCAACTGTTGCCATGTTAGAATTCAAGCCAGTGATATCAGATGATCTGAAATGTTAAGGGAACCTAGGAATCAAGATTATATGAAATTTCACATTTAAAATGTTGGAAACCAACTGAATTTATTTTTTAGGAGCACTGTGCAGAACAAATAAAACATTCTATTGGCCAGATCAGTTTGCTGGCTGCAAATCTGAAACCTCTGGGTTAGGCAAAGTCAAATACTTTTTGTGCACACATCTTCTGTGAAGCTGCCCAATTCTTGACTGTTGTCTCAGAGGCATCTTAGAAAAAAATAAACCCTTATTTTATTGGGGGGGGGGGATCTTGAAGTAAACTAGGAGTCTGTCAAAAGAGACCTAAAATACCTTATACAATTCTGCTTTTGAACTTTTTAAAATACATAAGTATAAAAATTACTATAAGCATTTTTAGCAGAAGCTCCTAGTTAAAGTACTATTTTAATGAAGTCAAGGCATGAGAGTTTAGTCCTTCCGCAGGGATTAAACAAAGAGAACCAACAGACTTATATCCAAAGATCATCTTCCAAATCCAACTAAAAAGTTTTAGATTTTTCTGAAGTACTGTCCTTCAAATACAGTGCTATATTATGAAACACCAACAGACATGACTTTGGATTGATTTGGGAGTAAAAATTTTTTGTAAAGCCATAGATACTCCACAGTGCATCCTAATAATGACTAATAGGGAAGCATTTATGAGACTGCTTATCTGGAATTAAGAATAGGTCTTTCTACGTGAAATTAATCTATATGACTTTTGCTTCATTTAGCACTATGTTCAAATTAAACGTAACTCCCAGCTCATTACAACTTTAGTGTTATGCTAAAGTTACTGTGCTATATTAATTAATAAGCCTACGGAAACAGCTTTTTTCCCTCTAGTCCTTCTAGGAGAGAAAAAAGTTCTATGTAGGAGAAAATTATATATATGAACAGTCTCTGAATTTCAAGTTTTTACTAAGAAACACAACTTCCAGAACAGAGATGCAAAAAAGAGAAGACTGAGGGGGGCACGCCTAAGTGTCTCAATCAGTTAAGCAGTTAAGCATCTGCCTCTGGCTCAGGTCATGATCCCAGGGTCTTAGGATTGAGCCCTGAATTGGGCTCCCTGCTCAGCTCAGCAGGGAGGTCTGCTTCTCCCTCCCCCAATGGCCCTCCCCCCTCCCTCCTGCCCTCACTTGCTCTAATGAATAAAAAAAAATCTTTAAAAAAAAAAAGAGGAGATTGAGGGTTTATATTTAATGTGTGAATGGTTATTAGTAATAATTATCTCTCTGTTCCCTTTATCTGATTTAAGTTTCTTCACAGCATTTACCATATCACCTAATATTACTTACCATTTGTCTTACATTAGACTGTAGACTCCATGCAAACCAGACTCTGGTTTGTACACTGCTAACCCATTAATGCCTAGTTCCTGGTAATATGGTGGATGCTCAGTATCTGCTCAATGAATATATGGACTACTTTTTTCTCCTTTAACTTGTTGAAAGTGACAAGTTACATTAAGAGGTTTTCCAGTATTAAACCAATTTTGCACTTCTGGGATTAACCCCACCTGATTGTGACATTTTCCTTCATTAACATAAACTGGCTTTAATTTGCTAATGTTTTAAGATTTTTGCCTCCCTATTCATAAGATTAAGTTGTATCTTTTCTTTTTTTTTTTTTTTTTTTTTTTAAAGATTTTATTTATTTATTTGAGAGAGAGAGAACGAGAGACAGAGAGCATGAGAGGGAGGAGGGTCAGAGGGAGAAGCAGACTCCCCGCCGAGCAGGGAGTCTGATGTGGGACTCGATCCCGGGACTCCAGGATCATGACCTGAGCCGAAGGCAGTCGCTTAACCAACTGAGCCACCCAGGCGCCCATCTTTTTTTTTTTTTTTTTAAGATTTTATTTATTTATTTGACAGAGAGAGACACAGCGAGAGAGGGAACACAAGCAGGGTGAGTGGGAGAGGGAGAGAAGCAGGCCTCCCGCGGAGCAGGGAGCCCGATGTGGGGCTCGATCCCAGGACTCTGGGATCATGACCTGAGCCGAAGGCAGACGCTTAACGACTGAGCCACCCAGGCGCCCCAAGTTATATCTTTTCTTGTACTGTCATTGGCTACTTTAGGTATCAAATATTTTTGTATTATTTCACTAATGTAGGTAGTATAAATGCTCTAGAAATATTTGTTGAATGATCAGTCTTGTAAAATGGACAACTCTTCTTTTTCTCTTCTCTGTAACTATAAAATTTTGAGGTTTGGTGTACCTTTGGTGAGGAAGCTGGTACATGTAAATTTGTTGTTTTCTACTGATTATTGATGATTAACTTATTAGTGTTATGTATTTTTTTTTTTTTTTTAAGATTTTATTTATTTGCGAGAGAGAGAATGAGAGACAGAGAGCATGAGAGGGAGGGGGGTCAGGGGGAGAAGCAGACTCCCTGCCGAGCAGGGAGCCCGATGTGGGACTCGATCCCGGGACTCCAGGATCATGACCTGAGCCGAAGGCAGTCGCCCAACCAACTGAGCCACCCAGCCGCCCCAGTGTTATGTATTTCTAAGGTTAATTTTGGCAAATTACATTTTTCTAAAAAACTATGCCATCTAAGATTCAAATTTATTGACAAAGTACTCATGGAGTTACTTTAGGATTCTTAAAATTCTTATTCTATTGTCTACTGGTCTTTTTTTTTAAGATTTTATTTATTTGAGAGAGTGAGCAAGAGCGGGGGGGTGGGGGTGGTTTGAAGGGAAGGGCGGGAGAATGAGAAGCAGACTCCCCGATGAATAGGGATCCTGATGCGGGGCTCAATCCTAAAACCCTGAGATTACGAATTACAACCTGAGGTGAAAGCAGATGCTTATCTAACTCTTAACCGAGTGAGCCACCCAGGTGCTCCTATTGTCTACTGGTCTTTATACTGATCCCATTATTTGTCTTTTATTTCATTAATTTCTACTTTATACTTATTTTTGTTTGTCTTTGGTTTTATTCTTTTGTTATTTTTCTATTCCAAGAGTTGGATACTTAATTATTTGATTATTTTATATCCAATCTTTTTAAATATCAGTCTTCTTAAGCCAACAAATGTCTCCTCACATTAGTTACAATCTACAAGTTCTGACATGTAGTGTTTGTGTCAGAGTTCTAGTATTTTGTAATGGCTAATATATTTTCTCTTATCTCATTAAGTACTACAGTTAGTTCTCAAAAGTTGTTTAAATGTAATTTTTAAACTCATCACTGTTGATTTCTCATTTAAGTACATTAAGGTCCAAAACATGCACTAAATGACACTGATTCTATGAAAACTGATAAAATTTCCACTGTGACTTAATACAGATTGAACTTTTGTAACTTTATATGCTTGAAAATAAGGTGTATGTTCTACTCATGTGCATGTGCTTGTGTGTATACAGGGTTCTATATCTCTTAAATAAAGCTTGTCAATTGTATTGTTTAATTTTCTATATCCTAAGTTTGTGATGTATGACTATGTGGACTTGTCTGTTTTTCTGTACTTTCGGCTTTATAATTTTCTTCATATATGTCAAGGCTATTATACTTTATTCTATACTTCACACTTTTTGACAGTGTGCCTAAATAATGAATTCTAAGGCAGAAATAATTTTTCTTAATAAATGTGAACACATTGCTCAAGTGTCTTTCAGATTTGTTTTTGAGAAGTCCAATGATATTCTGACTCCAGATCACTGGTATGTGACTCCTCTCGCCCAGAAGCTTTTAAGTTTTTCTCTTTATTCCTGGATATCCTGAAATTTCATCATGATATACCACAATGTAGGCCTTTTATCATTCACTCTCATGAATGTGTGGTGGACCCTTCTAATATGCAAATTCATGTCCTTTATTTTTGAGAAATTTTCTTGAAATATTTGTTTGAATTACTTCCTCTCAATTTTCTTCTTCTGGAACTCCTAGTATTTCAGAGTTGGGTGTCCCAGACTAACAATTCTACTGTACTTTTCTACTATTTCTCTTCTTCTTACCCATATTCCATATTTTTGGTCTTTTGATCCTAGTTTCTGGGAGACTTAATTTGCATATTTTAAATTCTTGTTATGGGTTTTACTTACTTTCATTTTCCATTTTCATTCTCCTGCTTATACAAAGACAACTATTCTAAAATGTTTAACATTAATCTTTATCACAAAACAAGCATTAGTTTATATATATTGTGTGATGAGGGATCTTGATCACCTTTCCCTTTCACAAGATACCACACTGATAACACATTGATTGGGCTTAGTGAGAAAGAAGTAGCAACTACCAGACTTAATTGTAAGACACTTATTACACACCTGGAGATGGGAAATTAAATCCGGCAAAAATTCAGGGACCTTTAACTTCTATGAAATTTCTATGGGTCCAGTGGTATGAGATATGTTGAAATATCCTTTCTAGGGTGAATGATAAGCTGTTGCATCTGGCCCCCTACAATGAAAAAGCAAACAAACGCACAATGCCTAGTGGGCCTCTTCTGATTTGGGAGGCAACACATTCCTTCCTCATCTGGGTGTGTTACTCTAAGTGACCAAAAAAGGTGCTAGTTTTGAGTGGGGCTCAGAACAGGAGAAGGCTCTGCAACAGGTCCAAACTGCCATGTAAGCTGTTCTGACACGTGCTCCGTGATCCAGGAGATGTAATGGTGCAGGAAGTGTCAATGGCAGACAAGGATGATGTCTGGGACCTTTGGCAAGCTCCTATAGGAAAAGGGCAGCAGAGGACTTCGGGTATTTGGAGTGAAGCCCTGCCATCCTCTGCAGATAACTCCTCTCAAGAAATAGCTTTTGGCCTGCTACTGGGCCTTAGCCGAGACAAAACACTTAACCATGGGTCACGTCAAGTTCCCACGTGACCTGAGGTGCTCATCACCACCTGGGTGTTATCTGACCCACCGCGCCACAAAGTTGGGCCTACATGGCAGCACTCAGTCATCAAATGGAGGTCCTAACACATCCTGAAGGCACAAGGAAGATCCATGAAGATGTAGCCCAAATGTCCATGGTTCCTACCCCTGCCACACCACCTGCTCTCCCTTAGCCTGCACCTGGAGCTTCCTGGGGAGTTCCATCCCATCAGCTGACAGAGAAAGAACTCAAGCTTAGTTTACAGATGGTTCTGCATGATATGCAGGCACCCCCCGAACACAGACAGCTGCAACACTACAGCTTCTTTCTGGGGCATCCCTGAAAGACAGTGGTAAAGGGAAATCCTCCTTGGGGGCAGAACTTTGAGCATGGCACCAGATTGTTCATTTTGCTTGGAAGGAAAAATGGCCAGACATGTGATTAAATACCAATTCATGGGCTGTGGTCCATGGTTTGGCTAGATGGTCAGTGACTTGGAAGGAACGCAATTGGAAAACTGGTGACAGGTGAGTCTGGGAAAGAGGTATGAGGATAGACCTCTCTGAATGGGTGAAAACATTAAGATCTTTGTGTCTCATGTCAAGGCCCACCGAAGGGTGACCTCAGCAGAGGAAGATCTGAATAATCAAGTGGGTAAGATGACCTGTTCTGTGGATACCAGTCAGTCTCTTTTCTCAGCCATCTCTTTTCCCATGCCATGAGCCCCCAATGGGCTCATGAACAAAGCGGATGGGGTGACAAGAATGGCAGTTATACCTGGACTCAGCAACTTGGGACTTCGACTCACCAAGGCAGGCCAAACTGAATCTCTTATATGGCACCATTCCCTGGGGTGATCAGCCTGGTAGCAGGTTGATTACACTGGACCTGCTTTCATCATGGAAGGTGCAGCATTTGTTCTTACTGGAATAGATACTTATTCTGGATATGTATTTGCCTACCCTGAATGCAAAACTTCTACCTAAACTACCATCTGTGGACTTACAGAATGCTTTATCCATGCTCATGGTTATAGCACTGCTTCTGATCAAGGTTATTAACTCCATGCAAAGTACAGCAATGGGCCCATGCTGGTAGAATCCACTGGTCTTACCATGTGCCCTAGCATTCTAAAGCAAATGGCTTGATAGAATGATGAAATGGCCTTTTGAAGATTCAGTTACAGTACCAGCCTGATGGCAATACCTTGCAGGGCTGGGGCCAAATCCTCCGGGCATATTAGTATTTGATATACAGTGATGTTTCTCTCACAGGATGCACATTCCAAGAATCAAGGGGTAAAAATGGAAGTGGCACCACTTACTATTACTCCTAGTGACCCACCTACAAAATTTTTTGCTGACTCCATGACCATATGCTCTACTAGTGGTCTAGAGGTCCTAGTTCCAAAAGGGAAGGAATGCTTCCACCAGAAGACATAACAATGATCCCACTGAACTAAGTGGAAGTTAAAACTGCCACCTGGACATTCTGAACACCTCATGCTCCTGAACAAACAGTCAAAGAAGGGAGCTACTATGCTGTTTGGATGGATGGACCAAGGGGAATCTGGACTGCCACTCCGCAATAGAGGTAAAAGAGTGTGTCTGGAGTACAGGAGATCCTCAAGGGCATCTCTCCATGTTACCATGCCCTGTTATTAAAATCAATGGAAAACTACAACCCAATTCAGGCAAGACTACTAATGGCTCAGACCTTTCAGGAATAAAGGTTTGGGTCACTGGTCCAAGAACTATGACCAGCTGAGTTACTTGCTAAAGGCAAAAATAATATAAAATGGGTATTGGACAAAAGTAGCTATGAATACCAGCTATGACTATGGGACCAGTTACAGAAATGAGGACTGTAACTGTCATGAGTATTTCTTCCTTATGTGTTTGTGTGCCTATGTTTGTATATATAAAGTATCTTTCTTCCCTCTTTTATTTCCTTATCATTTACCATAAGATATATATCATAATACTTTACATCATACTTACAATTTTTAAAGTACGTATAAAAATAACATCACAGTATTTAAGTTATGGGATATCAAAGAGAAGAGTTAAACATCAAGGATTTTGCATCCTCTTTGGCAAAAGGTTTAGGGTGTTTTGGGTTGTACACAGGATATTTGTATGTTGGGTATAAGTATGACCTTGTTATTATCTATGTGGATTCTAAGTAAGATTTAAGGAGAGGTCTATGGGTGTCAGTCTGACAAAGGGTGGGCTTGTGACGTTTAATTTTATATGTCAACTTGGAGGATGTTTTGGACAAGATTAACATTAAATTGGTAAACTCTGAGTAAGCAGACTGCCCTCCATAATGTGGGTGGGCCTCAATCAGCTGAAGGTTTGATCAGAAAAAAAAGAGCTTTGCCAAGCAAGAGGAAATCCTCCAGCAGACTGTCTTTGGACTTCATCTGCACCATCAGCTATCCTGGGTATCCATCCTGCCGGCCCACACTGCAGATTTTGACTTCCCAGCCTCTATAATCATGTGAGCCAGTTCCTCATAATCTCTCTCAATCTCTTAGTATCTCTCTCTCAATCTACCTATTTATATATAGATTTATTATCTCCATCCTATTGGTTTGTTTCTCTGGAGAACTCTAACACACATTGATTTTTCATTTATATAAATGTTATTGTTACTACCTCATGCTTCTATTTCTTACATTTCCTGCTATATACTATGTGCATGTGTACATCTAATTTGTTGCTTCTAACTGCTGTATGGATTAAATTGTATCCCTCAAGGATATGCTGAAGTCCTAACCACTGGTAGGTGGTGATCTAATAAGTGTGACCTTATTTGGAAATAGTCTTTGTAGATGTAATCAAGTTAAAATGAGGTCATTAGGTGGCTCTAATCCATTATAACTGATGTCCTTATAAGAGCAAAACACCATGTGAATAGACACAGGGAGAATGCCATATGACAACTGAGGCAAAGACTGGATAGATACAGGGGCGATCCAAGGGTAAGAGCCACCACCATGATCTAGGAAGGATTCTACCCAGAGTCTCAGAGGGAACATGGCCCTGCTCACACCTTGATTTTGGATTATAGCCTTCAGAACTATGAGAGAATACATTTCTGTTGTTTTAAGCCACCCAGTTTGTGATACTTGGTTATGGCAGCTCTAGGACACTAATACAATATGCATTCACAAATTTTACCCATCTACACTGAGGCTAGTATGAGACAACCTGACTGCCTCCAACTTCTGCTGCTACAAACAATACTGCAGTAAACATCCATGTACATATCCCCTATGAAATTCTTACAAATACCTTGAGATACAAATCTAGAAATGAAATTACTAGGCTATAGGGCGTTGATATTCTTAAGTACTGCTAGACTGATCTCTGGAAAGGCTGCAGTGTCTATACTCCTATTAACATTTGGCATTATCCAGTGTAGTAGTTTCAGAAAGTCCACAAATTCTTTGACACTTCTCCCTTCATGAGTGAACCTTATTCTCCTCCCCTAATACTGGCTAAACTTAGTGACTCGCCTCTAATGACTAGTGACTCGCCTCTAATGACTAGAAATTTCACTCAAAGAGGTCATAAAGGCACAGTGGCTTCCTGTTTGGTCCCTTTCAGATCACTTGCTCTAGGGGAAGCAATGTGTCTTAGCTCAGGCTGCTGTAACAAAATAAATTGACTTATCAATAACAGAAATTTATTCTGCACAGTTCTGTAGGCTGGAAGTCCAAGATCATAAAGTCAACATGGTTAGGCTCTGGTGAAGGCCCTTTTCCAGGCTACAAATGACTGACTGACTTCTAGTATTCTAACACGGTGGAAAAAAGCGAGATAACTCTATGGCCTCTTCTTATAAGGGCACTCATGCCATTCAAAAGGGCTCTACTCTTGTGACCTAATCAGCTTCCAAAGGCCCCACCTCCAAATACAATCACATTGGGGGTTAGATTCTAACATACAAACTTTCAACAAACTTTGGGGGAGACATCAGACTTACAAAAATGTAAAACAATGCTACTCTATTATTTACTTTGAAAAGGTTATTTTTAGGGTGCCTGGGTGGCTCAGTCGGTTAAGCATCTGCCTTTGTCTCAGGTCATGATTCCAGGGTCCTGGGATCGAGTCCTGTATGGGGCTCCCTGCTCAGCAGGGATTTTCTCTAAGAATTTTTTCTCTAAGAATTTTCTGCAATTGGGGAGCCTGGGTAGCTCAGTTGTTTAAGCATCTGCCTTTGGCTCAGGTCATGTTCCCAGGTTCCTGAGATGGGAGGCCCGCATCGGGCTCCCTGCTCAGTGGGGAGCCTGCTGCTCCCTTCCCTCTGCTGCTCCCTCTGCTTGTTCTCACTCTCTGTCAAATAAATAAAATCTTAAAAAAAAAAAAAATTTTCTGCAATGATGAAAATGCTCTATGCTATGTAGTCTAATATGGTAGCCATAGTGAAATGAAGCTAATAGACTACTACATTCCCACTTCATGGTTAATGTGACTGAGGAACTGAATTTTAAACTCTATGAATTTTAATTAATTTAAATATAGTCATATGTGGCAAGTGGCTTCCATACTGTACAGCTCAGGTCTAAAGTGTTATTTCTCACCTTGTATTTATCTTCTTTTTTTTAAAAGATTTTATTTATTTATTTGACAGAGAGAGACATAGCAAGTCTCCCTTATCTGTATATTTCTCCCCCTCTTTTACACCTTTTTTGAAGGATGCAATACATGCAATAAAAAAAATCTGAAAAATGACTATTTCAGTATTATATCTTCCTTTTAGTGGATTCCATCATTCTTGCTTTATTATTTTTTTTTGCACAGCAGGAAATAATTAGTGGTAATGATAAAACTCTTAGATAAAACAGCAAAATATTTCAAGATACCCAAAAAGATCACCGAGATTCAATAATAAACCTTAGATTTATAAAAAGGGCCTGATGGATTCATGCAACATAGAATGATTTCTTTTTTAAGATTTTATTTATTTATTTGACAGAAAGACAGCACAAGCAGGGGGAGTGGCAGGAGTGGGAGAGGGAGAAGCAGGCTCCCCACTGAGCAGGGAGCCTGATGTGGGGCTCCATCCCAGGACTCTGGGATCATGACCTGAGCCGAAGGCAGACACTTGACCGACTGAGCCACCCAGGCACCCCCATAGAATGATTTCTTTAAAAAGTAAAATTTTTCTGCTCTTTGGAAGATCTCTAAGAAAGAATAAAAGTAATAAAATACCAATGCTTTTAAGTGGTTAGAAGTGCTCAAAAAATAATATGAAAAATTAAAATTAGTCCAATTGATCTTGATGGTATACTAAGGGGTAAGCTTTCTTCCTTCTCTTATTTGAGTTCTGCAGGCCTGTAAGTCATAGATTTTCTTCTATTCTTTTCAAGGTTACCCTTAAGGTAAAAGAAATAAAAGCAGCAGCAGCAAACACGTACTGAGTGCTTACATGTACTGAGTAGTGTTCTAATGGCTTTACGTGCATTGCACTTAATCCTCCCCATAACACTATGAGGATTATTGTCATCCCATTTATAGATAAGAAAATTTAGGCACAGGAAGTTGTAGTAACCTTAATGTCACACAGCTAGTAAGGGATAAGCTAGGATTTCATCCAGATAGTCTGGCTGCAGTGACACAAAAATAGCTATTTTTATAAGATGCCTTGGAATTCTCAGAATTTCTGTACTCACTTCTTGTGAAAAAAGAATTTTTAGCACTTTTTTTTTAAGATTTTATTTTTAAGTAATCTCTATACCCAACCTGGGGCTCGAACTCACAACCCCAAAATCAAGAGTTGCATGCTCTATCAACTCAGCCAGCCAGGTGCCCTGAATTGTAGCACTCTTGACTCATTGTAATCCCCTTTCTTCCAACTTTCTTGTAATTGTCTAGTATTTTGGTTCTACCTTTAAAAATATTATACATATTTACAATCAATAGTCTACTTGATTTGTTAACATATTTTACCAATTCTTTGCTCATGATGTATTTATCCAATTCCTCCCTCTCTCTAGTTTACTATTCTTCTCTGCTCAAGTATATCCTTTGGTTCTTGCATCAAGTTTTTACAGGTGTTGAACTCTTAATTGTTGTGTATATACTCATTTTGGGCCTCATTCTTGCTGGTAACTCAAGTTTAAATGGGTACAGAATTCAAGTTAAACAACTGTATTACCTCTACATTTTGAGGAAAGAGCATTCTACTAACTTCTGGAAATTATTGTTCTGGTGAACACACTTTAGTATAACTGATATTTTCGTGTAGGCACTCTGGTTTTTTTCATAATTTTAAAGAACTCTTTATTTTATTATATTCTACAATTTCACTATGGAGCATTTAGAAGTAAACTTTTTTTTTTGTATTTATCCTGCTAAATAATTGTTCGTAATGTGCAGTATCAATATGGAAACTTAGGTTTTACTTCAATTGTAAATCCTCATATGTAAAAGGGGTATATTATCTACATGATGGGGGCTATTGTAAAAATAAAACATGAATTTACTGTCTACCTAGAATAATCAATAAATGATTGCTATTAATATCACAACCACTAAACAGTAGTTATTACCAAAATTGCTTGTTTTCCCATGGATATAAAGATATCTAATTGCTACTTAAGTGCTTTCAAAAACATTTTCTTGTTATGCTTAATATATAAATTACACATCATTTCTATTGTGTATTAGAAGTGCATACACTGATTTCAGATATCTATTAATATGGAAAATAGGTTCTGGTGAGTTTTCAAAAACTTCACTGCCAATTGTATTATAAATAAAAACATTCAGGACATTGAGCAAGATTACATAAAATACTATGAAATATTTACTGATAATCCACATATTAAGCATAAATGGATCTTTATGCTTACATAAATGTAAATGACAGTAAGCACCTGAGGCTGAGATATTGGTAACTACCACAAAAGCATGGAAACTCAAAAACAAGTGATTAAATACTGAAGGAACCACTGAGTTCAAAAATTGGCAAGAATGCAAAAAAAAAAAAGAGTAGCAAACTATATGATTCATTCAAGAACAATCTGTAGATAAGCCTGTCAAAAGAAGAATCATACCAAAAAAAAGGGGGGGGGGCAGCCAAAGTACAGAAGACTTTGAATCTGGACTAAAGATTATTCTACAGGTGGTAAAGCCTTGAAGACAGGAGGGTGCCTAACTCAACTTTAAACGTCTTTCTGGAAAAGAAACACCAAGACAAAGTAAACTATGAGATGAACAAAGTATGACGACAGAGTTAAAATTCTGTCCTGGTAACTCTTCCATGTTCTCTGTCTGGCCCATTTCCTCTTACTAAGAATATCCTTTTTTTCCCTTTTCTTTATCTGTGACATACTCATTCTTCAAGATCTAGTTTAAGCATTCACTTTCTCTAGCAAGTCTTTTCAAACCATTTCAGCTCTCAGACTAGTTTCCCCTCCACTCTTAAGCATTTCATGTATACATTCATTCAATAACATTTAACCTCATACATTAATGGTGGGATTATTTTTTTAAAAAAACAAATTTGGCAACATTTATCAAACTTTAAAATGCAAATATCCCTTTAATTCAATAACTCACTTTTATGAAACCAAAATTG
Organism: Halichoerus grypus; assembly: GCF_964656455.1. Taxonomy (NCBI): domain Eukaryota; kingdom Metazoa; phylum Chordata; class Mammalia; order Carnivora; family Phocidae; genus Halichoerus; species Halichoerus grypus. Next base: position 70,708,098 of record NC_135721.1, on the reverse strand, counting down.
TGACATAAACATGTTAAGATATTTGTACAAAGATGTTTACTTCAATACTATAATAGCAAAAAATAACCTGAATATTAATCAATAGATGTATATTTAACATAAATCATGGTCCATTCATATAATGAACTATTCTGCAACTATAAAAAATAAATGAGGTAATTTTAGATTTATATTGACACAGAAAAATGCCCAGGATATATTTAAGTGAAAACCAATACTTAATTTACAAATTAATACATATAGTGTGGTTTCTTTTTAATAAAGTATGTGTATTTATATACACATACATTAAAAAAAAACTCAACAGTAAACATCCACACACAGTTAAGAGTTACCTCTGGGGTGGGGTAGGTCAGGGGAAGAGAAAAGAATAGACTTTTCCTTTAAATTTTATATACTTCTATATTCATTAATTCACTGAAAAATCACTTAAAAATTTCTAGAGTGCCAGGCACTCATGATAATACCATTTACTTGGCACTTACACATTAAACATTGAGAGAGAATATTTTATGTTCCTGTTTACTGCACTAAAACATCCTGAAGGCAAGCTTTTATTTTCCCACAGTAACAACCATAACAACGTACAACTAACTGTTTACAGATTCACACAAATATGTAAAAGTATTTAAAAATGGAATGAATAGGGACGCCTGGGTGGTTCAGTTGGTTATGCAACTGCCTTGGGCTCAGGTCATGATCTCGGGGTCCTGGGATGGAGCCCCAAATCAGGCTTCCCGCTCTGCGGGGAGTCTGCTTCTCTCTCTCCTTCTGGCCCTCCCTCCACTTGTGCACACTCGTGCTCTCTCTCAAATAAAATATTTTTTAAAAAAAGATAAAAATGGGGGTGCCTGGGTGGCTCAGTCATTAAGCATCTGCTTTCGGCTCAGGTCATGATCCCAGGCTCCTGGGATCCAGCCCCTGCATCGGGCTCTCTGCTCAGCAGGGAGCCTGCTTCTCCCTCTCCTACTCCCTCTGCTTGTGTTTCTTCTCTCACTGTGTGTCTTTCTGTCAAATAAATAAATAAAATCTTTTAAAAATAAATAAATAAAAAAGATAAAAATGGAATGAACAGGTTCATATCTAATTCATGATAGTTGCTGCTTCTGAAAGGGTAGAAGTGAGAAGGGAATGGGATGAAAGGTACTTTTTAGAAAGAAGATTCAGCTCAATAAGCCATATTTTATGTATAATTTTTTCATAAAAACTCCTGATATTAATCATTTGTATGTTAGAGAAAGTGCAAGTTTTTTTCCAGTCGATTATTATTTGCCTTAACACTTTATTAGCACCCTTCATTGCACAGAACTTTCCATTCATGTAGTCAATTTCTTGATGTTTCCTTAATGACTCTGATTTTTTTTGGCACTGCTGAGGAGTGCCAAAGTACTTTCTTCTAATTTCTTCTATGATTTTCTAAAAATACTGAGCTCTTACTTGGAGGACATTATGTTAAGTGAAATAAGTCACTTAGAGTAGGGCAAATACTATATGATTCCACTTACATGAGGTATCTAAAACTGAACTCATAGAGTTCAGTAGAGTATAGGATAGTGGTTTCTAGGGGCTTGGGACGAAAAGGAAATGAGGAGTTGCTATTCAATGGGTATAACGTTTCAGTTATGCAAGGTAAGTAAATTCTTCAGATCTGATGAACAACTTGCCGATAGTTAACAATATTGTATTGTACCCTTAAAACTTTGTTAAAAGAGCAGATATCACGTTAAATATTTTTACTTTAGTAAAAAAATTTTTAATTAAAAAAAAGCTCTTTAACCATTTGAAACGTATTTTTTGGTATTGTACAAAGTAGGAAATTAACTGAATGCTTCTCCAAATGAATAATCAATAGTCTCAATATAGTTTATTGATTAATAATTTCCTTATTGATCTGAAATACCATTATCATAAATTGGCACTTGAATTCACAGTGGAAAAGAACTTTGCCCTGGGAATCTTTACATGAATCTATTATCAATATGGTTCACCTTATACTGAATAATATAACTGCCTTTTTTTTATACCAGTACAGACTTAAAATATTAAGTCGATCTATAAGAAATAAGCTATTAAAATTTACTTGCATATCTTTTTTAAATTACTGAGTACAAGTATTCTAAAAAATTTTTTGTTTAGTTCAACTAAGGAATTACAGAAAACTATCAGATCAATAGGCTTAACAAATCACTAAACTGAAAAATGAACAGAATGATAATAAAATTCTGAAACAAGAACAGATAGTACCACCATCACTGACTGGGAGTCAGTAGACCAGGGCTCTAATTCCAACCACCACCTTGAACAAGTAAATAAACCTCAAGAATTGGGACTATAGTTTTATATCCAACATTCTATAATTTCTTACTAATTTACCATCGCTAAGGTAATTAAAGTATCTAATCCTAATAGCTGACACCAAAAAAGCAAGGTATATAGTCTTCTTTAGTGACCTACTTTAGATGTTTACCAGATGTTCTTTACACCAGGGTAAATCATCAATCTAATAATTTAAATTCGTTTCCCCCAGCTATTTCTGAGCATACAGAAAAATAACTGAGCAACATCCTTAAGAATTACTTTCAACCAGGGCGCCTGGGTGGCTCAGCTGGTTAAGCTTCTGCCTTCAGCTAAGGTCATGGTCCTGGAGTCCTGGGATCGAGCCCCATATCAAGTTCCCTGCTCAGTGGGGAGCCTGCTTCTCCCTCACCCTCTCCCTCTGCCTGCTGCTCCCCCTACTTGTGCTCTGTGTCAAGTAAGTAAAATCTTTAAAAAAAAAAAAAAAAAAAATTACTTTCAACCACGTGAAAGGCTTAGCCACCCTTTAGCTTATCCCTCTTTAGAATAACACTTAAATTTTTCTAATAGACGCGGTGCCTGGGTGGCTCAGTAGTTAAGCGTCTGCCTTCGGCTCAGGTCATGATCCCAGGGTCCTGGGATCGAGCCCCACATCGGGCTCCCTGCTCCGTGGGAAGCCTGCTTCTCCCTCTCACGCTCCCCATGCTTGTGTTCCCTCTCTCGCTCTCTGTCAAATAAATAAATAAAATCTTTAAAAAAAAATTTTTTTTTCTTTTTTTAAAGATTTTATTTATTCATGAGAGACAGAGAGAGAGAGAGAAGCAGAGGGAGAAGCAGACTCCCAAGGAGCAAGGGACTCAAGGGGGGCTCGATCCCAGGACCCTGGGTTCATGACCTGAGCCGAAGGCAGACACTTAACCATCTGAGCCACCCAGGTGCCCCCCCAAAAAATTTTCTAATAGAGATATTTTTCAACCACTTCAACATTTTACAAGTCTTATTACTATAAAATGGTATCCTGTGTTTACATACACACAAACACACTTTAGGATGATTCATTCAACTGTAGTCCATATTGTTTTCTGCTATACTTAGTTCTAGTTCAACATTTCTAAGCGACTACTCACTTTTTTGCTGTTTCTACAAAGATGAAGGCATTTTTTTTTCTTTACAGACCATTCAAAGTAATTTGATTTCTATTCTTGGTTTTTCGGGTACTTAACCCCAGCCCATTTTTTTTTTTAATCTAGAACTTAATATGCTCAATAGCTTAAATTAGTAATTATATGAACAAATCTTGGTCCAGAGAAGGAAGCTGAAGGGAAACAGAAATAACTATTTACTAAATGTCTATCCGCAAATGGTTAGCACTTTTTGTAACTTGTAGCTTCCATATAATACAACTTTTAAAATTTTCCCAACTACAACACCAATATGACTCCTTCATAAAATAAAAGCTGTATTTAAATCCACCTATATTCCTCTTGTTCCTTCTTCAGCTACCAAAGTCACTGTTTCAGGAAAATACTGTAAATTCATCTGTAATCAGCTCTTCATAAAACTATGTTGATTACTATCTAGAATCTACACTTAATGACTGATCTGCCCTAAACCTTATCAGTAACCCCTACTTTTTTTTTTAAGATTTATTTTAGAGAGAGAGCATGTCGGGGGGGGGGGGGTGGCGAGAGAGGGAGGGAGAGAAAAGCAGACTACCCACTAAGTGCTGAGCCTGATGCTGGGCTTGATCTCGTAACTCTTGAGATCATGACCTGAGCTGAAAGCAAAAGTCTGATGCTTAACTGACTGTGCCACCCAGGTGCCCCTAGTAGTCCGTACTTTTATTTTTATTTTTTTTTAAAGATTTTATTTATTTATTTGAGAGAAAGTGAGCTAGCGAGAGAGCACAAGCTGGGGGGGGGGGGGGGGGCGGGGAGCCAGAGGGAGAAGCAGACTCTCCGATGATCAGGGAGCCTGACACAGGGCTCAACCCGAGGACCCTGGGATCATGACCTGAGCTAAAGCATACGCTTAACCAACTGAGCCACCCAGGCACCCCAAAGCCCCTTTAAAAACAAAACAAAAACATTCACCTACTTCAATGAAGATTTTTAGTATATTTTCTAATAAAAAAATGTTTTCTCTTGGTTAAGGTTTACAAGTAGTCTATAAGATGATCAAAAGACTGGTCAAATGTGAGATAGATGAGTTAATTCCAAATCTAATAACTAATTTTAGGCTGCAAAGACCCTTATTTTTTGAAAGCCACTGCAGGTTATTTATTCTCAAACACATTAGGTCCCACAATCCAAAACGTTTAAGAATACAGTATCTTAGAAAGGGAAGGTTGGTTTGTTGTTTTTTTTTAACTGGTAATGGTGAAACAATTTCCCTTAGCAATCTGTTTCAACTTAATAAATTGACAGTCATTCTTTCAGGGCTAACTCCAGTTTTGTGAAAGAAAATATCTTTCACATAAAATTACCAAATTGACATGAGTCCATACCACCAGGGTACAAAAGAAACAGCCACCTGTTATGACCAGTATTAAGTTCTGCTTTTCTTTCTAACAGTTTGTTTTCACACTAAATTTCCATCATTCAGCCAGGCAAGTAATTAAAATACTGTTTCTATGTATTTGTATTTACATAACCTATGGTCACAAACTTATCCTAGAAAGACAGAATCACTGGCTCAAAGTCTCAAGTAACCAATTTGTTTTTAATTCTGAATTCTGACTTTATCATTATCCTCATCTCCTATAAATGATATATATAAGCAATTATTATCCTCATCTCCTATAAATGATATATATAAGCAATTATTATCCTAAAGTTGCTGTGGATACAAACTAAAAATGTCCATAAATTAATAAGCAGTTAAAACACAGAGCACTGAGAAATGTAAAATTTTAAGCTCTTACTCAAGTTTAAAATGACCTTTGTGAGAACTTTATCATCAGACCAAATACTTTAAGTTCACATCACAATAACAACTATTAAAATCTTTTTAAAAATACAAACCTCTTTCCTTCCAGATTCCATATACAGTGCAGAAATATAGAAGGAGTAACAAAGAGTAACAAAAATCACCTCACCTCCACCATTCCAAGACACTGCTAACATTTCACCAAAAATTTTTAGACACTTCACAAAATCAAGAGTGCATATTCCAAGTTTCAGACAGCATACTGAGTGTGTTCTCAATACATGTCTATGATTGGTATGTAACATTTTTCTAGTCCTCTAAAACCAGACTTAACTTTACAAAACCTGGACAAGCTCACTAGACCCAGATGTCTCAGCTTAGTTTTTCAGCTTTAAAGATTTCAGCTAAAAGGTTCTCAAATCAAATGACTCAGAAATAGAGGATAGGTTCCCTGTGAGACGTTGCAGTAGAGACGAAGACAGCATCAGAAAAAAAATCCATAAAGGCACCCTGAGTTACAACTACTTGTATGTGGGACTACAGATGCTATGAAGAAAATTAAAGTGTTGTTTTATCTCTGCAATTGAAGATCTTAGATTCTGGCAACATAATCTAATTTAAACCTGTCTACTTTCAGTTTCTAGATATAAAGGCAAAACAATGAATGCAATGAAGAAGGAAGACACCATGAAAACAAGATGAATGACCCCAACTCCGCAGGTAATTTCCTTCACTAGCCACATGTTTCTTTCTTAATCATATACAGAAGCATGCTATAACTTAGCTTAAACTTTGGGCTGCAACAACTTTTTTTTTAAGTAGGCTCCATGCCCAACGTGGGGCTTGAACTCACAACCCCTATATCAAGAGCTGGACGCTCTACCAACTGAGCCAGCCAGGCAACAACTTTCTAATTGTAGCACAAACGTAATTCGATAAATGATTAAAGGGTAGAACATGTATCAGACAGCAGGGGGTCATAACAAACCTTCATCTTAATAGCATTTCACAGATGACTCTCCAACAGTCTCGGGTCTTAGAAAAGTGGACAGATAAGGTTACAAACAAAACTCCGGTGTGGTATATGTATGTATGTATGTGCGTGTATGTATGTATGTGTGTATCCTTAAAAATATTTATCAGAAGACAATGAAAACAATATCAACATGCTTATTTTCAATTCATTTTGATTTTGAATGTTATTTAAATTTAGTCTCTAACTCAACCATAAGTTCCATAAAAGCAAGAACCATGTCTGTATAATAATACCTAACAAATTCAGATCTCAATGATTATACTGGTAATTTAAATGATACAGAAAGTTTTAGAGCATCTCAGAAGTCACCTCATTCAAAATCCCCTACTTTAGAAACTGGATTAAGAAACCATTCTAGAATTTTTTTTTTTATCTTTGGTTTTACTAAATTCAAATTAGTTAACATATAGTAGATATGGGGTAGAATTTAGTGATTCATCAGTTGCATGTAACACCCAGTGCTCATTATATCAAATACTCTCCTTAATGCCCATCACCGAATTACCCCATTCCCCAGCAACCCTCAGTTTGTTGTCTATAGTTAAGAGTTTCTCTAAAAAGGGCATCTGGGTGGCTCAGTTGGTTAAGCGACTGCATTCGGCTCAGGTCATGATCCTGGAGTCCCTGGATGGAGTCCCGCATCAGGCTCCCTGCTCGGCAGGGAGTCTGCTTCTCCCTCTGACTCTCCCCCCTCTCATGTGCTCTCTCTTTCTGTCTCAAATAAATAAAATCTTTAAAAAAAAAAAAAAAAGTTTCTCTAAAAAAAAAAAAAGCCACTTTGATGAAAAAGCTCAGGTTCCTTCTCCCCAAACTTAAAAGCAACATTTACTCAATGTGGCTATGTTATTTAAAAAAGGAAGGAAGGAAGGAAGGAAGGAAGCAAGGGAGGGAGGGAGGGAGGGAGAGAGGAAGGAGGCAGTCTCCTCCACACTGCTGGTTGTGGACAAGAAAGAACCACTGTTAGCACTAACACTGATCTGGTAAGTGCTAAAAGATCAGACACAAAATAGTAAGATCTTACTCTTTTTGGTATCTAAGGCTACCGTACCATCAGTTTCAAGCAAGCGATTCGCAAGCGATTCCTTAAAAACAGAACCCCGTCTCAGTCACTGATGGCCTGTTCTGGGGATATTTGTATGGTGGGGAATATGAGCTTATAAACCACTAACTAGCACTTCAGCAGCACAGTTGAGGAGGAAGCCCTTTTACACCTTCTTCTTATACATCAGGAACTGACAGATCTGGCCAAGGACTAGAAAAACAACTTGAAAACAAAATGTGCCTCAATTTTTCTATGAAAGTTTTATAATTTTATATTTATAATCATGATATGTAGGAAAAAAGTGAAACAACCAAATAAAAGCAGAATATTTTCACAAGAGTTAAAAGGATAAGCTTAAAAGTAGTAAGGAACAGGATTCCAAACTGAAATGGAGAAACAAAAGTATGGCAGCAGCAAAAAGAAAGAATTTTTCGAATGAAGGCTTAGAATCACACATAAAAGTACACAGTATTTTTGAAAATTCCTATATTTAAAAAAAGATTTCCTTCCTCCTCAAAATAACTCAACTTACAACCTTTGGGGAAAATTATAGTATATTAAGTTAATTGGGTAAACTTTCTAATGCTGGACTTACAGCATACATACCAAAAGACTTAAGAAAAACACTAATATCTGAAATAAAATCGTTTTAGCAACATTACTTATGAGATGCCATATTCATATCTGTCTTAAAGCTATTTTACCTCCCATGTAAATGGAAGCTCTGCCTCTGAGAAAAGATAACGGTATAATGTTGAGGTATAAAACTTACCAGGAATGTGTACATGTGTTCACCAAAAGATATACATAAAATGCTCATAGGAGCACTATTTCTGACAGCCAAAGATGAAAACTCCATTAATCGTACAATGAATAAATTGTAGTATACTCATACAATGTACTATTATACAGCAACAAGAATGAACAAACTATTGCTACAAGCAACAACATGGATGAAACAAATATTGAGTGAAAGAAGCCAGACACATAGGAATACATACTGGGTGATTACATTTATATAAAGTTCAACAGACAAAACTAATCCCAGCAGTTAGAAAGATAGGGTTGGGGATAATGAGTGGGAAGGCCTGGAGGGTGGCGGGGGGAAGGCCGGGATGGCATGAATACCACTTCTGGGATGCTGGTAGTGTTTATTTCTTGATCTAGGTATTACTGGCTACACAGATATGCTTACTTTGTGTAAAGTCATCAAGCTATACACCAATGATTTGTGCACTTGTATACTTTCATTAAAACCTTAGTTTAGGGGCGGCCTAGGTGGCTCAGTCGTTGGGCATCTGCCTTCGGTTCGGGTCATGATCCCAGGGTCCTGGGATCGAGCCCCACATCGGGCTCCCTGCTCCGCAGGAAGCCTGCTTCTCCCTCTCCCATTCCCCCTGCTTGTGTTGCCTCTCTCACTGTGTTTCTCTCTGTCAAATAAATAAATAAAATCTTTAAAAAAATAAAATAAAAAAAAAACCTTAGTTTAAAAAAACCTAATAAAATTATTTTGACAATTTAAATATAGTTATATATAGTATACGTACATAATTATATATAGACTGTTTCTAATTCAAATTACCACTAATTTAAATGACCCATACATACTGCCACTCCTACCTGCTCTAATTCTTTTTCTTCTCTCCATCCCCATCCCCAGCCCAAAATTAAGTCTTCTGAAAAAATAAAAAGTGAAACTTTTAAGAAAAATTTTAGGGTCAGAAGTAGATTAGGAAAAACAATAAATGTGTAAGGTAAGTGATTCTTGCAAGACTCTTCTACCCCTACATGCTTATTTTGTCTATGAGGAAGCATTCCTATCCAAAAGGTCTTTGTCCAAATCACTTATTTCTATCTCTTTTACTGGGTCTAAAATACCAAAATTTGACTAAGTGATCAGTTTCTGAAAAATGCAAATGCATTTCAAAGGATTATGAAGTTATCAGTCATACAACTGTTCAGTAGATCTGTGGCTACTTTTAACAGAAAAATAAGTGATTCCACAATTTCTTTTACCATACAATCACTTTGCCAATAACATTCAATTTGAAAACACAGTGTCCTCACCCACCCCCATTTCTTTCAAACACTTCTTTGATCCTTTATCTCTGCCATGATACAAACCTGGAATGATTTCTACTTTCCATTTGTTAAATTCTACATCACTTCTAATTTTCCTTAAAGCCTGTTTTTTTCCCCAAGGATGTATGATTATGTGGGAAGAAACAATTACTAATGACGTATATATACCAACACTGTCCAACTCAAAATATAACAGGTGAATAAAAAAAGAGTTCTATGTTCTTCCTCTTCCCCACTTGCTTCCTCCTAAGTGTCAGATTCTCATAAAGCCATGTGGTCTTATACATACTATGTTATACACTCTGGATGTAAGATACAAAATCAATACTTGAGTGTAAAAAGAATTCTCATATCTAAACTCAAGTCAGCAAACTAGCAAAGGCTAAACTGATTTAAGTTCGTTATCAATACACGGTACTAAAGAAATCAATGCCAAAGATTGAATCCCTATAATAGCCAGTTAATTCCACTCTGAGGAAAAAAAAGATTTTGACACAACCTAACTTGACCATCTGGAAAATGAGTGTTGTTGCACACCAGAAGAAAACAGTGAAGCTAAGATTTTCACTATTACCAGAAAAATAATTTTAAAGCACAGGTTATTACTCCATTTCTATCACTCCATTTCAAAGCTTTGAAAAAACAGAAAAGTAGGCTCTCTTCACAAAAAAGATGAATGGTACCTCTTCTCTCATAAGATGTGGAAGTATTCCATAATGTTTTTAAAGGTTTAGCCACCAGTTGAGAGAACAGTATTTAATCATTTTTTCTTTTTCTTTTCTTTTTTTTTTTTTTCAAAAATTTTTTTTTTTTTTTTTTTTTAAGATTTTATTTATTTGCGAGGGAGAGAATGAGAGACAGAGAGCATGAGAGGGAGGAGGGTCAGAGGGAGAAGCAGACTCCCTGCTGAGCAGGGAGCCCGATGTGGGACTCGATCCCGGGACTCCAGGATCATGACCTGAGCTGAAGGCAGTCGCTTAACCAACTGAGCCACCCAGGCGCCCTCTTTTTTTTTTTTTTTTTTTAAAGATTTTATTTATTTATTTGAGAGAGAGAATGAGAGAGACAGCACATGAGAGGGGGGAGGGTCAGAGGGAGAAGCAGACTCCCCGCCGAGCAGGGAGCCCGATGTGGGACTCGATCCAGGGACTCCAGGATCATGACCTGAGCCGAAGGCAGTCGCTTAACCAACTGAGCCACCCAGGCGCCCCTTTAATCATTTTTTTTTCTCCTTTTTTTGAACATAGTCACAATTTTCCATTCGTTACGAGGGCTAAACATTTGACAACTGGGTCTTTAGAAACTGGGGAGAGTAAGCCACTAACATACAGAACTTAAATTTGCTTTAATATACTATCTTATTTGGGGTTTTTTAGAACAAAAAAAATACACAACATATTCATTTTTAAAGTAAATATTTTTGATATTTCCTTAAACTAAAATAAATTATATAAGAGAAGTTAGTTGGTTTCATTTCTCTATTTTCTAAGGATTAAGTTTACACACATTTCTTGTGTTAACCTAACATATATAAAAGCCCCAGGCTAGATATCTAAAGACATCAAGCTTTGGTGACAAAAGGATATTCAGTCCACAAACCTGCCAAAATTACCACTGAAGAATGACTGAACTCATATTTTTTTCCTTCCTGAAATAGTCTAGTCTATAACCATGAGCTAAAATGACTTAACACCTTTTACTCATAACTTATGAGTTATGCGAGGGAAATCTACCCCTTTTTGTACAATGAATGCTTAGTGATCTCAACAAGCTGGAAAAACATGCTGGCCAATCAGTGCAATCTCTTCTAGAGACAGATCTACATTAGAGGTAAAATTATGATCAGAAGGTTACTTAGAAAATGTGAAAGCAGATGTTTAACAATCAATGGCATCAGACTACTGTACCAGCTTTCAGTAAAATAGAGGGGATAAGATAGGGGACAGATGTGCTTCAAAGGCTGTTATTCCGTCCCCTAAATGTGATGGAGACATTCTGCCAAACGCATTTTGTTATCTCCTCTTGTTCATGGGAAGACTCAGTGATATAAATCAACTTTGAAATTCTTCTCTGCTATTTACTATGAATACTCACTGCTGATTAATGTCTATCTTACAGAATTGCTAAAAGGGTTAAAAGACATACTGTCTAAGAAAGTATCTGGCATAGACTCTAGTACATAAGCAGAAAGACACCTATGTTTATTATTATTCTCAATACCAATTTCTTCCGTTTCCTTACTTTTTCTTTAAAGAATATTTCAATTCATTCTTATAATTATAAACCAGTCTCCCTAAGGTTATACAAAGTCACCTAGATTGCATTTTCGGGTATGCCAGAAATTAACGACTCATACACATTTTATCTCTTGGGTTTAGTTTTATATACAACTGATTCCATTCCTTACTATTATTTTTAATATTTTTAAAAGCTGCCATTCACTGAGCATCTATCAAGTGATAGATACTTAAATCTCTCAGCAATAATTTTTCCATAAGGCAAGTATTATCATCCCCATCTTAAAGATAAAGAAGTAAGGCTCCAAGAGTTTACACTGCTTGCCCCATGTCAAACAGCCTGTTGATGGTGTAGCCAGGATCGGAACCCCCATTTAGCTAGCTGTAACTCTGAGCTCTATCATACTGCCCAACTGTCTCAACTCTTATATTTTGCTTCTTTATAATTTTATTTTCAAAGGCTAACAACTACAATTTGGGGGTACCTGGTCAGCAACCTCACATAAACTGGAATTCTCTGGAAGTTGAGAATGCAATTCAAAGGGCTGATTAAATTAGTAGTCTAAAACAAAATAACCCTTCAGAGACTAGTGGGACAAGATAAACACAAAATAAGAGTAACTTATTAGTTAGGAATAAATTGGAGGACAATAAAAAACCTCAAGTTGAAATAATTCATTATTATAGATTGTTTAGCTTCAAAATTAAGACAAACGGTGGTTGGAGGGGGGGGCTTAGAAAATACTCACTAGCCTTGAATTCTGACAAATTTAAGTCCAGGGGTCCTAACAGGTCAGGATCTACTGGTAGTTCTTGCTTTACCTGGTAGGTCTCCAAGTTGGCTGATCTGTCCGTGGGTTTGCCAGAACTTCCAGTAAAGAAAGAGAAAAGCAGTATAGTGACAACCCATAAGCCTCATCAGCAGAACTTTAACACTGGCATTGTCACTATCTCATTCCTACCCCTCAAATAATTTGTAAGCTTTGAGAAAACAGGCTCTCCTCCCCAAACACACACAAAAATGGGTTACATCTCTCCTTTCATGGATGTAAAAATTTTGAAGGTTTAGCCACAAGAAGGGAGAGCAATGCCCCACAGTACTTAATTCCTAAAACAGGAAAAAATCAAGTCCCTTGTCCAGAACTCTTCTATCAAAAAAGGTTGCAGAAGTTCCTTATTCTTGTATTCTGTAAGTTCCTTATTCTGAAGAACCTGAAGGTAAAATATCATGAGCTAGAATAAGCCCACAGAAAATATGATTAGCATGCATGACTAGAACGCTAAGGAGTTTCCTGGCTGCTGCATATTACAAATAATGTAGCTCCATCAGGAATATTTCATGTAATACTATATGAACTCAATTACTTCAATAAGTTTAGTTAAAACAAAACCCTGTAGTTCCAGGGTCACAGGTGAGATTTTTATTCCATAAATATGAAATTAAAAAGACTGATTACTATTTTACTCTGTATAATTATTGCAGACTAGAAATTAATAGCAATACCCATTAATATATTGTATTCACTAAATTTCTTTAACTATAAATTATTACATAGTTAAAATTTCAGAACTTCAAAAGAATCTTATGAATTTTCTAGCCAGAAAGAAATTACACCTATTTTCAAACACTTCCATATCAAGATTTTCAGTTGGCAAATTTCATCTTTTATTAAAACATAATAAATGAGAAACTAATAATAGTGATTGATTCCAGGTAGGAGAATCTAGTATGTGAGGCAGGTGTAGGCAAGAAACTCTGGAATTTTAAATTATGTGCATTTATTACCTATTCAATGTAATCAATTTTAACTACAAGCTAAAAGTGCTCAGAATACATAGCACTTCTTCAGGCTTATTATAAGCTTTCCTCATACTTCTCCTAGAAAAAGACTACCAAAGAGATATTAAAATAAATTCAGCAAAACAAGTTGCAAAAGTGAAATCCTTGTAGGATTTTTAAAAGAAAAGAAATATAAAAAATCTAACCCCACACTACTTCCAGATTCACTGAGTCTGAAATGTATTATCAAAGTGTCCCTATGTGCAACACAAATTACTTTCTACTAAAGTAGTATGTGAAATCCTAAACTCTGGAACTTAAGCTAAAAGACCAAAACATATAATGATTAGTATTCCATCTTAAGACAGTGGGCCATTTCAGATAACATGAGTGAAGACAGCATTCCATGAAACACCCAGGCCAATTATTTCCCAATGTGGGTTATAAGTAATTCTCCCCCATGGAAGGCTTTGAAAAGTCCTTATAAAAATTCACTCTAGAAGACTATTTCTTTCTACTTCAAACATTGGCCATTACATACACAAGAAAGAGAGAGAGAGAGAGAGAGAGTGTGTGTGTGTGTGTGTGTGTGTGTAAGGACATATCAAGGAAGTTTTTAGACGAATTAACTTGGGGGTGAATAAGCAACTAAAAACCAGCCCTGACAAAATTTTTGCCTGAAAAAAAATACTATCTTGTAACTGTTCTATTACCACTAACAAGCCAAAAATCCATCCTTTATGTGAAATACACAGACTGATTTAACTTGTCTTAAAAACAGTGAGTCTGATTTCAATTCCTGACCAGGAAAGCTGTCTGATCCACTATTATGTAACTCTATCCAAACTCTAATGTAAGAGTTACATATCCATTAAGAGTTAGTTAAAAAAAAAAAAAAGTAAAACACACACACGTGTTAGCTGTAGTTCCTTAATTACCTTGCCAAAATTATGAAACCCAGCATATTCTTAAACAAACAACAACAAAACCTCTCCTATCCAAACCAGAAATAGTGACACTCCGCATGCTCCATAAAACTTTTAAAATAAAGAGTATTCCTTTTGGCTAACTTCTGATCATTATGTGAACTGTACATTTTAAAAAAGTAATCAAATTGCCAATTTTTGAAGAATTACATATTTTACATAAATCTGGCAAAAACTTTATTAGTCTTTTAATTTAGCTTAATGTTTTATTCATTTTAAAGCCATTTATTTGCCCTCTGAAAGACCCACAGTCTTTTCCCTGAAGGCTAATCAGCAAGTTCTTTTCCCCTCTGTGCCAACATAGAATCTCCAGAACAGTTTCTACTAGCTGCAGCAAAGCAACAATTCTACAGTGCATCTGATTTACTATCTGGTTAGGTACATACTGAAATCTTGATTTCAGGAACATCTTAGTCAGCTTACGCACATGAATGAAAAGAAAATTGACACTCTGGCATGTCAATGCCAACAACCAAGTCACTTTACTTCAAAAGGAAACAGACTTTAGCAGCTAATAATTCACACAAATGAAGAAAAGTATCCAAGATAAAAGTACCTCAACTAAGTTTGAAATTACACACACCGTGAAAAGGAGATTCAGAATAAATATTTTAAAATACACAATGAGACTAAATTAAGTTTGGCCAAACAGATTTAATTCAGCCCTAATGGTATGAACAAATCAGTACATCTTGAAAACGCTTACTTACTTCTAGCAATTAAATCCTTACTATGCCAGGATTTCAATCTAGTGTCACTGTTTTCTCAAAAAATTTTGTGACACAACATATAGTGAAAGGAGACGAGTATTATTTGAATGGAACACAGGAAAACCCTGATATGCAAATGTGAAAGGAAATGATGAAACTACAAATATTTTTAATTTACAAAAAAATGGTAAATGTATCAAAGAATCATTAAAACATATTTGCCAATAATGTTACACAAGACCTCTAACTGGCTTGAAACATCACATTCTTTCAAGCAACATATAGCAAACTGCTTTCTCAAGGACTATCTGTAACAGTGACTAGTGAAAACCCTTTGAACTATTTTTCAGATTATCATCTCTCTTTTCCATTTAAGTATTTTCGTCAAGTACAACACTGAAACAGTTTTTAAGGAAATGTATAATTTTTAAAAGCCATTTAATCTCAATTCCCTTAATCAAAGGAGGTGTGACAACCAACGCATGTAAAATTAACCTTAATCCTCCAACGAAAACACGCAAAATGTCTCCTAACAATTCCCCTCCTCCTTAAAACAACAACCGTACACATAAATATGGTACTGACCTCCACCCCCACTGAGAGCAGCTAATTAATAAAGAGAATAGTTACGTTTGGAGACCAAGGTGCAACACCCTACCTCATAAACCTCCCAAAATAACCACATCATCAAACTAGAACTGAACATTATTTTTCCTAAACCAAGAATCCAACCCCCGGGAGCCTCAGCCCTTAGACAATGGTGGTTACCAGATAGAGCTGCACAGTTGGGTCCAAATGACACATTTCACTAGGCCTTGGACACAGCACACACTCACACTCTCCCAAGGGGCCAGTTGGAAGGAAGGGGCGTTCAAACCCCACTAGGAGACGGAGGGTGGCACGGTGGCGTAAGGGTTCGCTAGGGGAGGACAGGCGAGAGGGGTGGTCGATAGAGCGGAAGGGTAACTGCACCGCACGCGAGGGAGGGGGCTGGAAATGGCCGATGGATTCTATATTTATTTATTTAAAGGTCTTGATTTAACGGGTCCTTCCCAGGGGTTCTGTAACGAAAGCCAAACTGCGCAGCAAACACTGTGGGGTTGGGAGAGTAGTCGCTGCTCCCCCTACCCCGTGACTAGGGAGGGGGGTGGGGGAAACAAGTTCCCCGGCCAACACCACAGACCACTCGGATTCCCCCCCTTCCCCCTCCTCCACAGGAAGGGGGAGGCTAACAGAGAAAAGGGGGAAAACAAGTTCCCCAGCCAGCCCCATCGCCCGATCACTCCCAGTTGTTCCCCCCACCTTCTGTTAGGAAGGGGTAGGCTAAACCGTGGAAGGCAGTAGAAAAGGGGGAAATCCCACCCTCTGCCTCCCCCCACCCTAGCCACCAACAGACTCCTGCGGGGTCCGTGAGCCAGGCGAGAAGCCAAAGGATGGGTGGGGGTAGAGGGTGCCGAGCCCCCGCAACCAAACAAAGCGCGGCCTGAGCGAGAGCCCGGGCGAGTGGGGAAGCCGCGGCTTTTCCTGCCAGCCGGGGCCCGGGCCGGGCTGACACTGCGGCACCGGCGGACCCGCCTCCGCTCAGCCTCCGTCTCCCACCCCCGGGGCGCACAGGCCACCCCCGGGGCGCACAGGCCTCCCCCGCCCGCCCCGGTCTCCCTCCCCGCGGGTCCCGGCCGGCCGGCGCCCGAGCCGGCGGGCGGCGGGGAGGGAGCGCGGCCTTACCCCGCTCGCCGGCGTTGTTCCGCTCCTGGGGCAGCGGCGGAGGCGGCGGTGGCGGCGGCGGAGGCTGCTGCTGCTGCGGCGGCGGCGGAGGCTGCTGCTGCGGCTGCTGCTGGGGCGGCTGCGGCGGCGGCTGCTGCGGGGGCTGCTGCTGCTGTTGCTGCACCGGGCGCGGCCGCGACACTCGCCTGGGTCTCCGGTTGGCGGCTCGGACGGAGTTCATTTGCCGGGCTGAGGTGGCGGCGTTGGCGGAGGGACACACACACACGCACACGCACGGCGAGCTCCGGGGCAGGAGAAGGGGGTGGGGAGGGGGAGGAAGGAAAGGGGGCGAGGGGAAGGGGAGATGGGAAGGGCGGAGGGGGCGAGCGAGACCCTGAGTCCAAGAGAAAGGCCCGCGGAGACAGAGACCGAGCGAGGCCGGGCGGGCGGGCCTGACGCACGGGGAAGGCCGAGGCCGCCGGGCGGGGCGGCCGCGAGGGACGGAGACAGAAAGACGGGCAGAGCGAGAGAAAGAAAGAAAGGGCGTCCGCCCGCCTGGGGATCCCGAGGCGAAGCGCGGCGTCGGCGGGTGAGGAGACAGACTCCGGTCCCGCCGACTCCCGAGCGGCGTCTCCGGCGGCGGGGGGAGTGGGCGGGCGGGCGAGGAAGGGAGAAGGAGGAGAAGAGAGGGAGAGAAGGGAGGGAGGGAGCAGGGGGCGCCCGGCTCTTTTTTTTCCTCTTCCTCCCCCCACACCCCCTGAAAGAGATTTCTGTGAGGAATTTTTTCTCTCTTTCTTCGGCCTCCTCTCTCTCCTCCCCCCCCTTCTCTCCTCGGCGAAGGGGAAATGAGTGTGAAGGGAGGAGATAGAGGGAAAAAGAGGCGTCGTCGTTCCTCCTCCTTAAAGGAACCTTTCCTCCTCCTCCTCCTCCTCAGCCCCGTCGCCGCTGCTTCTGCTGCTGCTCCGTGGCAGGAGGAGCCATTGACACCGCCGGAGCCTCCACTCGCCCAGTGGGTCCCTCCCCGCCGCGGGGCTGGCCAGGGGCGCGGGGGAGGGCCGCGGGGCGGCGGGGGGAGGGGTGAATGGGCGGGGAAGCAGATGGGCGGGGATTCCAGCCAAGCAGCCAATGGAGAGCTCCCATACAACCTTCAGGCCAATGGGGTCTCCGCTCTTATGGCGGAGTCCCTTCCTTCAACGCCCTGTTTCCTCTCTCGGGTTTCCTCCCTCCCTCGCCGAGGAGGGGGAAGGAGGGATGGGGGAGTGTGGTGGGGCGGGTGATAATGGGGAGGTATCAGGGCATATAATAGAGCGGGGGGTGGGCGAAGAGAGCGCTAGTGCGTAGCGACGATTCTAGGAGAGGAGGTGCTCGGAGGGAAGGGCGGGGGCTGCTGATGTAATGGGGAGAAGTGATTAATCCTTTGGTTCGCCTTTTCAGTCCTTCCCCCCCACCACCACCACCTTCACCCGATTTTTTAAGCAGGAAAAAAAGTGGAGCCAGGGAGCCGATCCTTGGTAACTCGCGTTTTCTGTGGTAGGTAGGTTCAAAGTGTGAGCTGTAGGGAGCGCTAGAGATTCTGTGCCCTTTAGCCCAGCTGAGGGTATTTGCAAACCTTGGAGATCCAATTCACTGAGCTTTCAGCTTGTAACCAAAGTTTGGAGTACTTTCCTAATCGTAGCCTAAGAAGAGTCACCTAAGTCTCGAAAAGGTTTTGGTAAATAGGCAATAGACCTTTGGTCAATTTCTTTTTTGGAAACGTGGTCTATATTAATGTTCAGGAAAATACTATGTGAGAAAAGGAGGGAAGTAAATGTGCTGAGGTTATGATTGTTTATGTGATTTAAGAAAAAAATTTTTTTTTAGATCCCACAAACTCAAAGGAAAAGGAAAAACCCCAGGAGGAATTATCTTTTGTATCTGTATCTGGTCCCCTCAGCATAATCTGTCCCCAAGGAAAACGCGTTTTTATTCCCTAGCTTTTGTTGTGAAGACGGAAAAAGTACCCTTTCTCAATTCGCTTCGCTCTCCCTTTTGTTTATCATTTTATGGATGTGGTAAAACTGGCAGTTTACCTGATTCTCTGGTTTTCAGACCTTTGGGTGATTTCTGTCTTGAGTTTGATCAATTGCTGCTAGGTTTGAGATAGATAATTAAGCGGTTTACAAAGTATGATAAAGGCTGAGAGGCAGAAAAGTGTGTACTTGGGGAAAGAGGGGAGTGAAGGGCAAGGACAGATAAATCGTTATTGTGCAGGGTGTTTGAATCCCTGATTTGATTATGTGACTCTAGGCAAATTACCTTTCTAGATAATGAGGGTTCCTCACCTTTTAATAACTTATTTTGGATGACATAATCCTCTTTTCAATTTTTAAAAATTCTGTAGTTCTGAGATGATCTCTTTGGTCCTGAAAATGTTGAAACTTAGATCTAAGTTTCCTTCTCCAAAAATTATTTGAGGAAGGGGTTTGTTAGAAAACAACTGAAGAACTCCAGATTTTTATGGTTGTTAGCTAGGTGCCAATGGGTAAAATTTTAGATTTGGTTCAGATAAATATAAGGGGAGGGGGAGGAAAATTACTTGCTATTATACATATAGGTGGGTCCATAATTCTGATTTTTCTGAAAATTTACTTTTTTATTCAACAAGCACTTATTGGTTCCTTCTGTTCCATCTGCATTACTATGTAAGGTGCTATGGGAAATACCAAATAAAAGGCAAAAACCTTGGGCATAAAGCTTTTGTAATTTGGCATGGCAGAGGTGAAGATTTACTTATATTAATTCAGATGTACAAAAAAAATATAGCTTGTTTATTTTCTGTAATGTTTAACCTTCTCGAGTCCGCACATTCTCTCTCTCTTTTTTAACATAGATGTTGAATCTTTGAGATTTACCCACCTCCCTCTCGTTCCAAGATATGTATGAGGGTTGAGGGTTGCCGTATAAGGTGAATAGATTTCATATCTTTGGTATCCTAGATTTTATTATGACAGTTCTCTGGCATGTGGCAGTAAGATGCCTTGTTCTAACAAAACCAGTATATTATGATCATGATTTTCTGATAGGTGGAAGTAAAGTGTCTCGAGAAAGGAAGTGTCTTTTTCTAATTTACACAGTGACTGGTGGGTTGGTAGCAGCCCTGAGGGCTGGGTAGACTTACATGGCATCAGCAAAGCCCCACTTGCCACCTCTTGTGTTATCCACACAAGGAATGGAGTGGCTGCTATGGTCTGAAAGCAGGACTGATAGCCCCAGAGGCAAAACTGGTCATTTCTGTTTCTTTGAGATATCATGCCGGTTCCTTTACTGAAGTACATACATGAGCCATTGGCTGTATGTACTGCAGCCTTAGTACTGACTGACCCCTGATCTCTGCAGGTCCATTGATTCTCACAGTGCCATTCTCTCTCCTCATGGAGACATACGGGAACTTCCCGATTCCCCGAACACCACGTGTAGGCTTTGATGAGCCAGGAGCCTTGCTTTGGGCTTATCTATTGAGCCATCTCCCTGCGCCAATGTTGCATTATTCTCCCTACGTCATATTGAACATGTCATTAAGCTGAAAGCTGAGTTTCTAGAGGACTCAGCCTCCCATAGGCATGCTCAGGGAAGCGAACCACTATCCCCTGTTTCCTTGGATTTCCCCAAATCTATGTGAACTGTATACCTCCAATTGTAGTTTCCACCCTAAGAAGGGGTGGAAGGTAAGCACGCTGGGTCTGATTACCTCTTCCTTGTATCCCTTTTTTCTTTCCATCATCCCTCAGGGCTATAGGAGATGAATTTTTCTCCTTCTTGTATGTCAGGAGCTTTCCTTATGTACCATATCCTGTTCATTCTTGTGATGGCATCTGCTCTGCTCCCTTTCTTGGAGCCATGATGGCTGATGGAGTGCAAGAGAGAAACTAGTTTAACAATAATGGAACACCTATTGGGAGATAACAGAAAGTATTATCCTATCCCCATATCTGTCGTTCCTACATATTTTAGTCTACCTCATGGGATTAAATGTTCGAATCTTCTTTGTGCAAAAGTGTTCAAAGCCATCTTAAAATTGTGGAACTTGGGAGTTGTTAGAATGGGCCTTGGAGATCATTTAATTTTTATTCCTGTATTTGACAGACTGGGAAACTAAAGTTCAAAGAGGTAAGGTGACAAAACCAAATCCCATAACTGCAAAGTTACTGTCTGTCAGTACAGTGCCCATTCCATTCACAGGTATTTATAGGCTCAATTCTTCCATAAAAACCCCAAGTATTCCAGATAGTGTTATCCATTGCCAGGTCCACCTGTGTTAGTAAATAATCCCGTCAATTAGCTATTATAGAAATTATGTATGACAGAAAACAGGAGAAAAATGTGAAGGGGGTTTTTATTTGGGATGGGAGTCTCCCAGAATGAGTGCAGTAGACACTTAGCATAATTTCAGAGGACTAAATTCCCTCCAGGTTTGCTCTCTCTTCAAGAACATTTGTGTTTGTTTTTCTCAACTAATTACTGGTGCTTAACAGGTTAGTGTACTTAAAATTATTTCTTTATAAAACCTATCACAATAGCAGTAAGAAAAAAAAATAAGCCCTTGAATCATTTTAATACCTGGCAGGTGATATTTGCTGTGATTTTTATTTTTTTATTTTTATTTATTTATGTATGTATTTATTTTTTTATTTTATTAACATATAATGTATTATTTGTTTTAGGGGTACAGGTCTGTGATTCATCAGTCTTACACAATTCACAGCGCTCACCATAGCACATACCCTCCCCTACTGTGATTTTTAAATGGCAATTTTTACCATGTCAGAGATTCAGCCTCCCTTTCCTCTGTCATGCCATCATCTAGTCCCAAGCCATCAGTACTCAGTCAGTTACATAAGACACCTCAGAGCTGCTCACTCCTTTTATGTCATTTAGGAAATTAGTTTGATCTGAATATGGTTTTCCTGAAGGAATAACCAGCTGTTTAAAATATCCTTGTTAGAGTATGAATGACTTATCTCACTAAGCTGCAGAAATTCATTCTTTAGTACATGCTCAGATAATATTTTATCAGTTAGGCAGTGAAAATTAACTTGGAGCTAAGGATTTAAACTTAATGTATATGGGGGAAAACCTGGTAAGCACGCAGTCCAATGATACTTGTAATAGAGGTTATCTTTAAAGAGTTATAGATTTGAACTTTAATACCCTTCCCTGTGGAATATAATAGAGACATAGCACTCTTAAAAAATTAATTATGTGCAAGATTTAGGATGGGCTGTGATAGGCAGTTGTAAATCTTTATTTTTGCTTTTTAAAAGCAGAATCCAATTTCCAAGCATTGAGAGAAGATGAGGCCAAATGATGGAAGTGTGTTATATTATGGAAGAACTGGTAGGTGACCACCGTGTGGGCAGATGTCAGAGCGGAAGACCAACCGGGAGCTCTGCCACTTACTAGCTGTCTAGCTTTGGGCAAATTACTTAGCCTCCTGTGCTTTAGTTCCTGCATCTGTAAAATGAGGGTGATAATAGTCCTTCCTTCACGGGATTGTTGTGAGGACTGAGTAAATCAATACCTATAGTACGCTTGGTGCGTAGTGGGGGCTCAGTAAACTGTCAGCCACTGTGGCTGTTGCCATTGGTGCTGGTGTTCTTTCAGGCCTTACTCGATGATTTTCAAAACTACACAGACACGGGACGCCTGGGTAGCACAGTCGGTTAAGCATCTGACTCTTGGTTTCCGCTCAGGTCATGATCTTGGGGTCGTGAGATGGAGCCCCTCTTCGGGCTCTGTGCTTAGCAAGGAGTCTGCTTGAGATTCTTCTTCTCCATCTGCCCCTCCACCTCTCCACCCTCTCGAAAATAAACAAATAAATAAAATCTTAAAAAAAAAAAACTACACAGACATTATATGTAGGGAAGCAGGTAAGGCTCTTGTTATAAGGAAATGTGCCTAAAAAATGAATACTACTAGATATTTTTTTTACAAGGTACATTGGAGACAACACCAAAGGGAAGAGTCAGTGAAGATCAGGCATGAGTTGGTGGGAGACCTCCCTGCAGGATTTCTCCACTCAGGCAGTATTTGAACTGAGCATCTTATGGCAGATGCAGAATGCTCTGGCATTTTTTCACTATGGGAGCCTCTCAAGTGAAAGTCTAAGGATCAGTCAGGAAACGAATGCATAGGCCTAGCAAGAAAAAGAAAGGAGACAGCAGTTGGAGGTTTATCTGTGTCCGTGGAAGAGTTGGCTGTGTTTAAGTAACAGGTTAAAATTTAAAAACTTGCTTGGGCCTCCTTGGAAGGAATTGGAATGATAGAAAGACATGGAACAGGAGCAGAGAAAGAAGTGGCAGAAATTAATACACGAAGTAGTCTAAGTTACTCAAGGACTGGAGAATCTGAAAGCTGGAGGAAGTGGGGTTTAGGGGAGGAGCATAGGTCAGAGGACATATTAGACCCCTCTGTGATCCTGAGATAATCACTTTGGGAAGCATCAGTAGAAACTTCAGATTCAGGAATCTGTGGAGAGTGATAAGCCAGCTAAGATACGTTTCAGGAAAGCGGATCTTGCTAGCAAAGTTAATAGACCTAAAGAGCTCTAGAGCAGGAAACAGTGGGTCATAGAGCAACTGGGTCATAAAGTTTAAAGAGTCTTGGGCCTGGAGTGGACAAATGCAAAGAAGACCAGCTGCAAGCCTATAAGCATGGACTACAAGGTCACCTATTATAAATGTGGGGTGCTGTGTTCACACATGGGGAAGGAAGCTATGTCACTTGATAGAGGCCAGGCTCCTCCGTTTGACATGTCTTTCAGGCTAGGAACACCAGACTCAAAAAAGAAATGGAAATAGAAGTGTTCAGAACATTAGAAGAGAAAGAGGAAGATTTGGGTGTGATCCAGACATTAAAGATGCTGCCACTGAAAACCTCCTCATGTCTCTTGGCACCTAATTGGACTCTATGTCCCTTCTTGAAAGAATCTCTGGCAAGGATGAGGATTAGTCTTAGACCAAACTTGCCCCGATAGCTTCACATGTGCTCAGTTGGATGGAGGGTCCGTAGGAAAAAAGGAGGTTTTTTTGAGGAAAAGGAGGAAGGTGTTGTATAGGAAGTCAACTATGTCATTAAAAGCAACTACATTCTATGTCAGAATTAACCTCTTGTTTGGAAGTTTATCGCAACTGAATTTAAATTCACATGTAGCAGTTGGAAAACTGACATGTTCTAACAGGCATCCCTGCAAGGTGGAAACCAAAAAGCTGTTCTCTCTTCAGCCTTTGTTGCCTGTGCGTTATTCCCCTTCCCCCAGGTAACAGTCTGCTGCAGTCTCTGATGGGCAGCAGCAACGAGGGGCTGTCTGTTCACGGGGTCCTAGGAACATCATCTTCTTTGCAAACTGCTCTCACTGCAAAAGTCACATTTGCTTCTACATTTGTAGGACTCGAGAGATTTGGGTGGGTTACTGCCTTCTGAAGGTGCTACCCCTTCAGGAAGAAGGCTCAGGGTACAGTGGCTGCTGAAGGAACCCACGCCCCAAGGCACTTGAAGGAGAATCTTCTGACAGGGACTGAGAGGCTCAGAAAACCAGGGAGAAGAGTAACTGGACTTTTTAAAGTCTTTGGAGTTCAATTTGCGGTAGAAAGAGGAATTCATTTGGGACTTGAATTTCTCTCTTCCTGTTGTTGTCATCACTCCATTTTTAATCATTCTGTGTCGTTTTATTTGGACTTTTGAAAGTAATCTTCTTTGTTGACCAGTTTCGGACAGTGTGACTATGTATGACTTCAAATGGGAAATGCAGTAGGGAGTGAATATTTGGCCGAGGGTGCAGTGTGGCCTTGAAGTTAAATTGATTAATGATCTGTTATGACCCATTACAGAAACCCTTAGGGGGACCAGTTTACCTGTGCATCTCAGTGGTCCCAGGAAGTTATAGCGAGGAGCAGTGGTAATGACCAGGGGAGCTGCTGATCTCTCTTAGTTGGACAATCTTGGCTGAACAAACATTTGCTTATTAAGCCCAGTTGTTAAAGAGAAAATAAACAATGGGGTGGTGGTGGGGGGGGGGTTGTTCAGCTTTTCTGCCAGAGCTCACAAAGGAGGAAACTTCCACTCCAACCTTTGCCTCTGTTTACCCTCTTGTTAGAGCCTCCCCACATGGAAGAAGTGACTTGTCTGGTCAGAGACTCTGGGGACACTAGAGGGAAGGATCATGACATTGAAAGACACTTTCCTTTCTTATGAGCCCTAGTGCTGCTTTTTTATTTCCTACCCGGAGGAGTAGTAGGCTGCTTTGCACCTATTGTCTCCAGGGGAGTGAGGGTAGGGAGGTAGGGATGGGCTATCTCTGGTAAGGAGGCCTCATTGTCCCCCTCTCCCCTTCCTGTTCTCAACTCCATGGGTCTGGCAGGCCAACGTCATCCTAGCACCTGATCAGGTAGGTGGACTTGTGCTCAGCTATTCACACCTCTCTCTCAAAGTCTTGTTCTTATCCTCACTCCTACTCCTTTCTTCTGGCATTCTTGAGGGGGTCACAGGATTTAGATTTGGGGTTGGAAAAGCAAGAGGCCTCACTTAGACCTCCTGGCCTGTGCCAGCCTTGATCCAAGCTTTAAGTTTGGGCATTTGCCTGCTGACCCAGAAAATGACCCTGGGGTTCTCATTGGGGCATGGACACAGGTGTGCATGTTCCCTCGAGTAAGTTGATCAGTAGAAGAGGTGGGGCTGCTAGCATTTGAATTTGGAATTCTACCCCCAATTTTTAACACAGTTTTGGGGGACAGATGGTTATTTTCTACATCTTAAAGCCATGAAATGTATCTTGCAAGATGTTGCCTAGTTCAGAAATTCCCAAAAGAAAAATGAAAAGAACAAGAACTTCAGAAAAGTTAGAACTGTTTTTGTGACACAGAAACTGGAAAAAAACACAAGACCGTGTAAATATATTTTGAGCAAGATTTTGTAGTTATAATTTACCTCTATGCTTGGTGAGTAACTATTGCTGTTCAAGTTATAAATGAAAAATGTGAAATGAAAGACAATTCCGAATAAGTGGAAATATGCCAGTGAGGAAAGCAAGCATCCTGTCTTACCCCTGTTCCAGCCCCAGAGCCAGTAATGGTGAACCCGAATAAGTGGAAATATTGTTATATTCAATGCATGTAATAAATTCTTTACTTTAACCATAAAGAACTATACATTTTATATTAATAGACAATGAATTTCTCTCTGCCCTCAGCTATTGAAACAGTATTGGTTTGAAAGGGTGCCAGATGACTCCTTTCCCCAGGGCCCCCTATGACTCTCTGAGCCTTTCGGATCTAAGCCTTTCACTCTATCATTTATCTAATGTTGCTTTGTTTGTGCCACCTACTACACAGCCCTCAGATTCCATGGGTCCTTTAGAAAAGACGTGCTATTGCAAGGAGAGGTGGGGGTGGAGAGGACTAGGGTAAAAATTGAAAAGATAAGGAGACTCACTCCACACCTATTACAACAGCCAAAATCCCGGAAGCTGACCACACCAAATGCTGGTGAGGTGAGGAACAACAGGAACTCTTATATTATTGCTGGTGGGAGTGCAAAATGGTGCAGTAACTTCAGAAAACAGTTTGGTGGTTTCTTTTCTTTTTCTTTTTTTAAGATTTTATTTATTTGAGAGAAGGAGAGAGAGAGAGCATGAGGGGGGGAGGGTCAGAGGGAGAAGCAGGCCCCCCACAGTTTGGTGGTTTTTTTACAAAATGAAACATACTCTTGGGACCCCTGGGTGGCTCAGTCGGTTAAGCGTCTGCCTTTGGCTCAGGTCATGATCCCAGGGTTCTGGGATCTAGTCCTGCGTCGGGCTCCTTGCTCGGCAAGGAGCCTGCTTCTCCCTCTGCCTGCCCCTCCCCCTGCTTGTGCTCTCTCTTTCTGACAAATAAATAAATAAAATCTTTAAAAAACAAACAAAACGTACTCTTACCATAAGATGCAGTAATCACACTTGTTGATATTTACCCAAAGGAGTTGAAAACTTATGTCTACAGAAAAACCTGCACACAGATGTTTATAATAGCTTTATTCATAATGGCCAAAACTTGGAAGCAACCAAATGTCTTTCAGTAGGTGAATGGATAAATGAACTGTGGTACATCAAGACAATGGAATATTATTCAGCACTAAAGAGAAATGAGCTATCAAGCCATGAAAAGACATAAAGGAACCAGAAATGCATATTACTAAGTGAAAGAAGCCAATCTGGAAAGGCTACATATTATATGAGTCCAACTATATGGCATTCAGGAAATGGCAAAACTATGGAGACCGTGCTGATCAATGGTTGCCAGGGGTTAGGGAGGAGGGCGGGTGTGACAGGCAGAGTACAGAGGATTTTTTGGACAATAAAACTCTGGGTGATACTATAATGGTGGATTCATCAATTTGTCTAAACCTGTAGAATGTACACCAAGAGTGAACCCTAATGTAAACTATGGACTTTGGGTGATTATAACATGTCATTCATTATAGGTTCATCAATTTTAACAAATGTACCACCACGCTGGGGGTGGTACACTTCAGGTCAAAAACCTGGGGGAGGTTATGCATGTGTATGGCAGGGGGTATATGGGAAATACCCTACTTTCTGCTCAATTTTCCTGTGAACCTAAAACTGCTCTAAAGAAATAAAGTCTATTAAAATCACACACAAACTTTTTTTTTTTAAATCAGTTTTCTGTTTTACTTTCCAAAACACTGTATTGCCAAACAGACTGCCCACACATATGATGGACGTTCACTCCCTAAACGCTACTTTAGAGGGAGAAGGGTAATAAGCCTCAGTCACGAGTCAACCATGTCAAATGACCTTGGCTTTATGAAGCTCCTGCCCCTGTCATATTTCTGTTCAGTATGCAGTGAATCATTGAGGTCGGCACTTAAATTTATATATAAAATAATTGTTGAGAAAATGTTAGTATTTTTGTTCACTACGCAACTGGAGAAGGGGCCTTGGTGTGGAGGTCCAGGTTTTGGGGTGTGAAACAGTGGGGAGTCTTACCCAATCCATTCTCATAACTTTCCCTCCCCCACTTCAAGAGAGCCTCTGACACTGCAAAAATTTACACTTACGGAAATTGAAAATTAAGGAACTGATCTTTTTGTATAAGTAAAACCCTCCAAGCTACTACTTACCTAAGATCACAAATGAAAGGAGTCAGACTTTTGAAAACAAACAGATCAACAGATTAAACACCCTTGAGTTCTAATGACCCTAGTTAAAAACCCTTAGTTAAAAAGTAAACAATTAAGAGATACTCATCAAAGGTGGATAGCTTTTAGCATAGAAGCTTGTAATTTTTTTTTTTTTTTTTTAAGGAAACACTACTTGGAATCCATCTTATCCTAACAAGAGGGTAATGGAGCTCTCCAGTCATTATAGACCTCATTTAAAGGACCAGGCCCCACGACAGGATGTGTCTCCCTTTTGATAGAGATCAACTTTATTATGTGACTTAGTTTAATGAATGCTTAACATAGAATTGAGGGTATTTTTTGTTTTAGGATATAGTTTGTTATTAGTCTTCAGGTCAAAATCCTTTGGGAAATAAGTGGGCAGGGCAAGATTTTTTCACCTACAAACTAGGGTTGGGTGAGCAAATACAATCAGATATTCTTAAAGTGTCCACTGATGAGACCCCTTTCAACCTTACTTCTTAAACCTAAACACTTTTCCCTGTTCCCTTGATTTCCACCTCTAGTGTCCAGCCTTTGATGATTTGGATTCTGATCACCTCACTGTGTATCCTGTTTGTTGGATCTGCACCTCCCAAGATCCTAATCTGGACCCTGGGCTGATAATTTGACCAAGACTTCCTGTTTCCTTGCTTGATAATTTAATCTGGCACTATAATGAAGTAGAAAAAACCTAGGCTTTGCAGTCACACAGCCTTGGGTTTACATCCTGACTATACCACTAACTGTGGTCGGATTTGGGTAATGCACC
Source organism: Halichoerus grypus (assembly GCF_964656455.1). Classification (NCBI taxonomy): domain Eukaryota; kingdom Metazoa; phylum Chordata; class Mammalia; order Carnivora; family Phocidae; genus Halichoerus; species Halichoerus grypus. The sequence goes on along the minus strand of NC_135721.1, from coordinate 70,679,333 downwards.
TCTCTGAGGATCAATTTCCTTTTTGGTATAATGAGGATATTAATACCCACCTCAAAATATTATTATGATTGAAAGTAGAGAGTGGTAATGGTTACACATTGTGTCACTGAATTCTACACTTAAAAAAGTTTAAAATGGGAAATTTTATGTTATGTGTACTTTACCACAATTGTTAAAAAAAAGAAGAGGGGCGCCTGGGTGGCTCAGTTGGTTAGGCGACTGCCTTTGGCTCAGGTCATGATCCTGGAGTCCCTGGATCGAGTCCCGCATCGGGCTCCCTGCTCAGCAAGGAGCCTGCTTCTCCCTCTGACCCTCCCCCCTCTCATGTGCTCTCTCTCTCTCATTCTCTCTGTCTCAAATAAATAAATAAAATCTTTAAAAAAAAAAAAGAAGAAATATGGTTGTAAAAATTAGCCTATAGCACACACATTGCAATGCCCAGCACATAGTAGGCTCTCAACAAATAGTAACTATATGGCATAGAATATTTTATGTTGCAAGTACCAAAAAGGCACAACTCAAACTGGTTTAAACACGGGAATGTTCGTGAAACCGAAAAGTCCAGAGGTAGGGTAGGCTTTTGTCGATTAGTTTATTTCACTAAGGATTGTTTAAGTCTTTAGTCACTAAGGGTTCAGTTTCTTTCCATCTTTCCACTCTGCCTTTTGCATTGCCAACTTTATCCTAAAACCAGCAACTCGTGATCACAAGGTGGCCTACCTACGGCTCCAAAAAAATACAGGTTCCCTCATCCACATCTAGGGAGAATGACTTGGTCCCAGCAGCCTAGCAAGTATCCTGATATTCACTTGCTTAAATCACATGCCTGCCCTGGGAACCAAAAGTTGTGCATGGGATGATGGAATGTGATGGTTGGTTTAAACCAACCAGGCAGCAGGTCAGCTTCCCCGAAAGCACATGGGCTGCATAGGGAGAGGTGGATTCCTCAAATGACAATCAAGAGACTGTGGGGAAGAGAAGGCAGAGCTGAGACACTAAGGAGACAACCAACAAAAGTCCATTTTTGTAGCTATTATCATTATTATTGGCTTTCTTGGCCCTTAGCCCTTGGCTCTTGGCTATTTCTTTGAAAATCATTAAAAAAAAACAAAACTAAGATCTTATTTTGAGTAAGTGTATTCTTTCTAGCGAAGAAAGATCAATAAGTATAAAGGTAAGTTTAATGTAACTGGCTATTAGGCATCTGGAACACCAGCCAAACAAGCAGCAAAATGCATTGAATAAAGAGGTTTATCGGGAATGAATGTCAGAGATGGAGAGCAAGGAGGAAGCTAGAAAGATGGTAACTTGCCGAAGTGCCAACCCCAAAGGGTGAGATTAGTTACTGGCCTATTCTTTACTGGTGCCAGGTTAGAAGCCATGACCTGGGTCAGGACAAAAGGGGTGTTCCCCAAAACAGAGTTGACAGAAGAAAAATCTAATTAAAACCCGATTTTTACCATTCTGCCTGTGCTTTTGCAGCCACCACCTGCCCGTCTCTGAGATTCCTCTCTTTTTGAACCAGCCCCCATCTAATGACTCACTGATCTCTGCCAATTTTATTTCTGTCCCTTCTGCCAAGAAGGCTTTTCAGCATCCTTTTGCTGCATTTCATCTGGCTAATTTCTACTCATTGGTTAAGACTTTAAACTGTGTCTTTTCTTCCCAGTCAGGTCTTCCAGTGCACCACCGCTGCCCCACTCCCACCCCCAAGACACACTCCACAGGCTGATGCAGGTAATCCTGGTTGGTACTCCCCACCTGTCATCAATAGCCAGTGGCTTAATGATTTGTTTACTTGTCTGGTCCCAACCCCTGACGACTCTGCCCAGCCCACGTTAAGGCTTCTGAAGAGTAGGGACTTTATCTTAGTCATCTTGGGTTCCATGATGTCCCGCACAATGGCTGGCACATAGTAGGAGTTTAATGAATGAAAGAGGCAATACCTTCAGTTGCCATCTGATATCTTCTTACCCAGGACTTAAAAAATAGGACACATAAAAACCAAAGTGTTCTCTCTACCTAGATAGAAGTTGGGAATGAGGAATATGGAGCCACAGAGATTTTTCGCAGGAGTTTGTACCCACTTAGGCTTTGAAAGTGGTGAAGGCAGAATCAAAATTTTCAAGAAAATCCAGAATACCTCTTTTCCTTTTCTGTTCTCTATCTTCAAACACTGTTCCCATTCCCAAACTGTTAAAAGATATTTATTTTTCCTATTTAGTCACATAGTGTTCACAATTTTTTTTTTAAGATTTTATTTATTTATTCATAAGAGACAGAGAGAGAGAGAGGCAGAGGGAGAAGCAGGCTCCCCGCTGAGCAGGGAGCCCGATGCGGGACTCGATCCCAGGACTCGGATCATGACCTGAGCCGAAGGCAGACGCTTAACCATCTGAGCCACCCAGGCACCCAGTGTTCACAATTTTTATGTTGTTTTTTTTTCCCCCAGAGAATAAGGATGTGATTATTACATGAAAGTGACCATTATAATAGTTCAGACTTCTAAACACTGGTTATTGGCATTTACAGAGTGAAGCAAGCCACCTGAACAAAATACCAGGTACTCAGTAAACTTACTGAAATACCTCATTCTGGTTACAGAGAGCTCATATGACCTTTATGTAAGGAATTTGTTTACTGTTTAATTTATTTTTCCATTTTGAAACAGATTCATCCATTATAGGAAAGGAGCCAATTATTGGGTAAACGCAGTAACACCTAATGACTATACCCTCTGGTATTTAGTCTCAAAACATTTTGCATTTCTTAGCATACAGAATTAAAAGTATTTTAGCATTACACTAAAATGAGATTAAATATAATTTTTAATGTTCCGGGAGGTAGAACACTCAGCCCTGTTTCTCAAGCAGGCTAGCCGATAGGTCTCGTGCTTTGCCTGGTGGTTAGGTTTTGACAAGAACCTAAGGGAAGAAGTTATAGAACTGAGGGCTCACCTTGACAACTTCTTGTTGGTTTCTGGTTATTTAGGATTATTTGGAGGCACAGCCAGCCACAGGCAAGTTTCCTAATGTAATGTAATGTGTCTTTAGGCAGCATTCCTGCATGACCCATGACTGCTTTCAAGCCCCCTTCTCCCTACTCTTGGTGTCCTTCCTGCCAGGTCCTCATGCTCTCATGCCTTTCTGACCAGAGCAGAGGGCCACCATGCTGTTCCTACATAATGACCCACATGTATTTTTTATTTTTTTAATTATTTTTTTTAAAGATTTTTATTTATTTATTTGACAGAGAGAGACACAGCGAGAGAGGGAACACAAGCAGGGGGAGTGGGAGAGGGAGAAGCAGGCTTCCTGGCCAAGCAGGGAGCCCGATGCGGGGCTCGATCCCAGGACCCTGGGATCATGACCTGAGCTGAAGGCAGATGCTTAACGACTGAGCCACCCAGGCGCCCCAGTGACCCACATGTATACCTTTCTCTGACTCCCGTCACTCTCCAAGGCGTCCCATAAGAGTTATAATAACTTTCTTATTTTAAAGTACACTTCAAAAAATCACATTTTAGTGTTTTCTCAATTCTAAGACATACTCCCCCCCCCCAACACACACATTTTGGTGTTTATAAGATTAGAATTAATTTCACATTCTTTTTCTTTTATCTCCTAAAAAAGTGGTTACTACATTTTTGGTCACTTCTACAATCAAAAGTGTCTTCGAATTGGAGAGCTGTAGTATGAACATACTTCACAGGAGGTAAGTTTTTTTGAGCCCGGTATTGTGGTATGTGGAGACTGGTACTGTCACACATCTAATTCAAGCAGGAAAAGGACTTTAGAGCAGGAATATATGAATAGTTTAGACAAAACAAACTAGTTAGTTGGTCACCTGGACTAATTGTTGTCCAGATAATTATCTTAACCCTCCTCACCCCTTTACATTGCCTCATTTGGGAATTGGAAGCTAAGAAAATGTGAAGCTAAATGTCTCTATCATATAAAAGATAGGGATCATAAACTTTCCTTCTGTACAAATCATCCTAAAGCCATTAGTATCGAATAAGAGGCTAGGGTTATGAACAGAACTCTCCAGAACTTTTCCATATGGATGACCAGTTATCTCAAACTACCCCTAAGGTCTTTCCTGAAATGACTGTAACTTGATCTCATCTATCCTTGCTAAGGAGGCAATGACTGTTTGGTCACTGGTCTGTGGAGGGGGCAGACTGTCAACATAACCATGAACACACACGGCTCCTGCCTTGGGTGGAATATTCAGAGATATCTGAGCCCCAAATTTATGATACTGAGCAAAAATACACAATATTTTCCTAAAATATATAGAGGAAGAGAATTATAAGTTAAAAAAAATTTTTTTCTAGGTATTCCCTGCCAAACCATCTTAGTTGTTAAAATAAAGAATAAAATGGAAATTCTGAGAGCATGCTTGTCCCTAACATTTGCAGTACAAGAGTGCAAGGAGAGGGCTATATACGATAGGTCCAACTCATTAAGTTGTAAATTAAGGTAAAAAAAACCATTAAATAAAGGTGTTCTATCCACCTTCCCTGACAAATATACCTTTATTATGACAAAAAAGTTTTAATGTATAAAGCAATGGTTTTTATGACTGAAAGTCAGCTAAACAGCAAAAAAGACTGGACTTAATTATTATTATACATTTGGGTGTTGATGGGCTTGTGATGTTTGGATGAGTAATGAGATAAAGATGTACATAAGTCATAAATTACCACATATTTATTTTGTGTTTTTTTCCAGGAAAACCCTAATTATAATGTTATAATCCACATAGTTTGAGTTCTGTTGACACCAATAACAAAACTTTTCCTAAATCAATGTACTTTTTAGCTTTTTGTTTAACTTTTTATTATGGAAATTTAAAAACATTTACAAATGTAGATACAGAGTATAAAGAAGTCCACTGTACCTGTCATCCAGCCTCAATAATGATTCACTCTTAGTCAGTCTTGCCTCATCCATACTCCCCAACTCTCTATATCCAATTATTTTGAAGCAAATCCTAGATATCCTATCATTTTATACATAATATATCAATATGCATCTCTAGAAGAAAGGACCTCTTAAAAAATTAACCTTAATACTATTTTCATATGAAGAAAGTAATTCCTTAATATTAGATGTTTTAAAAATTTGTTTTGAGGGGCGCCTCGGTGGCTCAGTCAGTTAAGCATCTGCCTTCGGCTCGGGTCATGATCCCAGAGTCCTGGGATCGAGCCCCACATCGGGCTCCCTGCTCAGTGGGGAGTCTGCTTCTCCCTCTCCCTCTGTCTGCCGCTTCCCCTGCTTGTGCTCTTTCTCTCTGTCAAATAAATAAATAAAATCTTTTTAAAAATTTTGCTTTGATAGAATTGGAGAAATTTAGTTCTGCTGAGGCAGTAGCAACTAAAATTGTCAATAAAATTTCTAAATCAATACTTATATTTGGAAGCGAAACACAAATTTTACATATCATGTTCAAACATTTTAATGGGGTTGCTCTAATGACTATTATCATAGAAAACACCACAAAATTTTAATTTTATCATAAAAATTCTATCATCTATACTTTTTCCCACCAGTCTATAAGCAATATCTATATCCATACAGTGTTATATCTTCTTTCAACTTCTTCCATGCTGAGATATAAAGCAAAGCAAAAAGAAAAATATGTGGTTCAATTTGTTCAAATCTCTCTTCATAGGGGACCATACCTCTACCTATAATAGAATATACATATGACATATAAATATTACATATACCTATAATAGAAAATAACATGTATCTCTCTAGATATAGATATATAATATATAGTTATGTAGTTGTATACAAATAACTTAATAATTATACAAACATTTTTATTTCCTCTTCCAATTTTCTGTCATTTTATTGGAATATCATTTTTGTTGTACTAGTCACATTTAGCATACTTCTACTTAGAAAAATCATTTTCTCTAAAAATTTAAAAAGTATTTTAAATTATTTAAAAAGTGAAATGGGGGGCACGTGGGTGGCTCAGTCGTTAAGCGTCTGCCTTTGGCTCAGGTCATGGTCCCAGGGTCCTTGGAATCGAGCCCCGCATCGGGCTCCCTGCTCCGCGGGAAGCCTGCTTCTCCCTCTCCCACTCCCCCTGCTTGTGTTCCCTCTCTCGCTGTGTCTCTCTCTGTCAAATAAATAAATAAAATCTTAAAAGAAAAAAAGTGAAATAGGGGCACCGGGGTGGCTCATTCGTTAAGTGTCTACCTTGGGCTCAGGTCATGATCTCAGGGTCCTGGGATCGAGCCCTGCATTGGGCTCCCTGCTTGGTGGGAAGCCTGCTTCTCCCTCTCCCACTCCCCCTGCTTGTGTTCCCTCTCTCACTGTCTCTCTCTCTGTCAAATAAATAAATAAAATCTTTAAAAAAATAAATAAATAAAAAAGAAAAGAAAAGAAAAATAAAAAGTGAAATAGGCAAGCTTAGATCTATATCTTATATAAGTTTCTGCTAATATTACTGGCAAGCAATCGTCCATACCAAATAACTTTCATTAGCACAAAATAAAAAATATTTTCCACCATAGACCACAATTCCTTATTTATTTGAGGATCTTCTGTCGTTTTACTTAACTATCCTAGTGCAGCTCACCATCTTGTCTAAATTAAATCTTACTTCTCTAAGAGCATTTAAATGGCGTCTCCATTGTTAACCAGAATGTCTGGGAGGTCAAATTTGATATGTGTTTGATCAAGATGATCCCATTTGGGTCAGATCCAGAGCGTACTGTATATAATCTTTAAATCACTCCAAAAAATATTGTTGCTATTGTCAGAGTTGAGGCCATACTAGGAACACGCTGAGAGATATTTAATAGAGTTGAATGTGTTTGTGTTTGTGAAGTACAGGGCTCAGGGCAGGGCTCCTCTTGCCTGAGTCTCAGAGTGGTATTGCAGACCAATGATAAATGTATGTATTAATGATACCTTATAATATGCATGCATTACATTATTTGAAGTGCTTCCACATTTATGATTTCTTTTGATCATCACAATAACCTATGAACTAGATAGAGCAATTAGAGATGAGAAACAGAGGTCTAGAGAGGTTAAGTCATTTATCTAAAATTACACATCTAATTAGTGATAGAGCTAAGAGTAGAACCTAGGTCTCATACACAAGTTTTCTTCTTATGCTATGTTACATCATGCCGTCTCCTTAATGTTTCTAAAACAAAGAGACCTGACAGTTGGACAGGTTGCATCTCCACATTTTTCATTCCCTAACACCCTTTGGATTTTAGAAAAGAAAATAAATATGGGACAAGGCATGAAAAAAAAAAATCACATGCTCTTTCATATCCGTCCATGTGGGACCAATATATACTTATTGACCAATGTTTCAGAAGCTGGAGATTTATCTCCTTCCAGGCAAAAGTTCACTTGAGTAATACAGAATAAATCTTCTGAACGGTGATGATCATATTCCTTAACCTATTCATAAGGTCCCAAGTACAACTCTGGAAACATAAACTTTAGCAGCATCTTCTAAGAGCCAGGGATTTGGGGAATGCAATATACATTTTTAGAGTAATATATAGCACCTGAAAGTATAAAACATTAGTATGTAAATGAATAGAATCCTCTTTTAATCACGCAAGCCCCATTCCTTGCGAATTCTCCTGTACAGTTTGCTCGGGATTGCCTTGGTGCCTCTGCCTTCTGCTTATAGAGACCCAAGACTTCAAGTACTTACTAAAATCCTTTTGTTCTTGCCACTTTTTAGCACTTTTGAATTTAGGATGCTATTTTAGATGAACTAGAACATAGTGAACTGCTAACGATGGTTAACTCTGGTGAATTTTGTATTGCTTGCACTCTATAAGAAAAAGGCATTATTTTGATGAAGAAAACAAATTTAAAAATTTTTTAGACACAAAATGCTCTGTGGTTTCTACACCCTACCTATTAGTACTAAAAGAATACCAAGAATGTAATAGCAGTAATTAACATTTCATAAGGTTTTATATTCATAATGGATTTCATAAGCCCCTATGTGTTAGCAATAGACTTGATACTCCTGAGATGTTCCGCACAGAAGTCAGCTGTGAATTATCCACAATGGAAACACTCTTCAGAGCCCTCCAGTACTTATCATATTGGATTGTAATGATCTGTTTACTTGGTCATTCCCCTCCCCAGCCCACCCCCACCCACAGTGAGAGCTCCTTGAAGGCAGGAACTGTGTCCGTTCATTTCTGTTCTCCAATGCCTAACACAGAGCCAAATATCAAGTTCATAAAATAAACGATTGAATGAAAGACCGGCAGGTACTCAGTATTTTTTTTTTTTTTTTGAATGTTATTTCCACCTAAGCAATTTAACAGTTTGCCTGTGAAGAGGGTGATTATTCTCTGCTAGGATATGGCTTGTTCGTTTTTCCTTTGTGGATGGTGAATGACAAGGCACAAACAGGAAATGTTATTTTTTAAAGTGTCTCTATTTTCTCCTCTCAGGCATATATAACTTTAGCTTTTCGTTGTCAAATCTGTTAATGTACCTAATTATTGTATAAGCAGGTAAAGAAAATCACTTTCCAACTTGCTACCACATTAAATATCTTACTGAGATAGGTTGTGAGTAGGGGAAGTTTGACGTCTTCTTTCTTACTACTTAAATCAGAAGAAAAAACTTTGCCAATGAAAATTTCTTTCTTTCTTTCTTTTTTTTAAGATTTCTATTTAGTTAGAGAGAGAAAGAGAGAGAGGGTGAGCACAGTGGGAGAAGCAGACTCCCACCGAGCAGAGAGCCTGATGCGGAACTTGATTCCTGGACCCTGAGATCATGACCTGAGCTGAAGGCAGATGTCCAACCTACTGAGCCACCCAGGTGCCCCCCAATGAAAATTTCTCATCTGGTTTTTAAACTATGGTATCATGTCTACATCAAGAAACTCTGTTTGGGAGAGTGTTCCTAAAGTTCCATGGTGAAGGACTGAGCATATTTTTTATAGGATCTGGTAGGTAAATGAGAGTAAAAATATTTGGCAATTCATGAAATGGGAGAAAATATTTGCAAACCATATATCTGGCAAGGGGTTAACATCCAGAATATATAAAGAACACTTAGAACTCTACAACAACAAAACCAAACAACCCAATTAAAAAATGGGCAAAGGACTTGAATAGATTATTTCTCCAAAGAAGATAAACAAATGGCCAATAGCTCATGAAAAGATGCTCAACATCATGAATTATTAGGGAAATGGAAATCAAAACCATAGTGAGATACTACTTCATAACCATTATGATGGCATATATATATAATATAATATATATAATATGTATAATTATACATATAACAAGTGTTGGTGAGGATGTGGGAGAAAGTGGAACCCTTGTGTACTATGGGCAGAAATGTCAAATGGTGCAGCCTTTGTAGAAAACAGTAGGACAGTTCCTCAAAAAATTAAACAAGGAATTACCATATGATCCAGGAATTCTACTATGTGGTGTGTCACCAAAAGAATTGAAAGTGGGGACTCAAACAGATACTTGTACACTAATGTTCATAGCAGCATTATTCACAATAGCCAAAGTGGGTAAACAACCCAACTATCCAGTAATGAACAGACAAATGAAATATAGCTTATATAGAGAATGGAATATTATTCAGTCTTAAACAGAAAGGAAATTTTGATGTATGTTACAACATGGATGAAACTTGAAAATGTTTTACTAAGTGAAATAAGCCAGTCACAAACAGGACAAATATTGTGTGATCCACTTACACAAGGTCCTGAGAGTAGTCAGATTCGCAGAGGCAGAAGGTTAGAGTGGTGGTTGCCAAGGGCTGGGGAGAGGGAGGAATAGGGACTTCGTGTTACTGGGTAGTGTTTCAGTTGGGGAGGATGAAAAAGTTCTGGAAACGAATGGCGGTGATGATTGGACAACAATGGGAATGTACTTAAGGCCACTCAACTGGACACCTAAAATGGTTAAAATGGTAAAATTTATATGTATGTTTTACCACAATTAAAAAAAGACTTGACATTTACTTAGCACTGTTTAAAAGACTTTTACATGCCAGTATTTTATTTGTTCCTCACAACTCTGAGAGATAGGCAGGGCAGTTATTATTCTTCTCATTTTACAGATAATGAAATGAGAGCTCATTTGGTCAAGGGACACAATACTAGTAAGTGGCGGGATCGGAATTAGGACCCACAACTCTAGTCCGTTGCTCTTTCTTCTACACCAAACTGCCTTTCACAGAAGGGTTCCTGGACCCTGACAGTTGACCCTGACATTGAATTCACTGGCAAATGCCCAACTTTCACTTGGAGTGTGCACATAAAGCCTGATTCCAAGGAACGGTCTTGAAAGAGCTTTCTGGAGAATGTGGGCAAAACAACAGGCGCAGAAATCATTAACAGGCACCTTTCCCCCAACACAACAATAATATTGTGAAGAGCAAGACAGAAATATGAGAACTGAAGCCACAGCCAGGAAATGCTCCACCACCATATGTTAATTTATCATAGCTCTAGTTCCTTTCTAGACAATTTCTAAGGGACAGTCCCTTGTCAGACTGGAATTTTTATTTTGTCCAATAGTCCTGAAACTTCATTAGTAGGCCATAAGATGATCCTTGGGAATGTTTTGTTATTGTAGTTAAAGGAGCTTTATTGTTGCCATGTGATACAATTTGATCTGTATCTGATAGCCTCTTGGAGAAATAGTGATGGCTTTGTAAAATATAGAGACGTGAAGAATAACAGCACAGACTTTTCTTGTACAACGGCGTGTTTGCATTGTTAATTCGGTCCTGTAAAATCTTTCCAGTAAATTAATTACAGCTAAGAATCAGAAGGGACCATAAAGCAAAAACAGCAGAGAAGTCACAGCCCAGCTGTGCTTTAAAAATGGAACACTGATTTTTATTTTTAAGTATTCAGCAAACAGTTCCTGAAACACATCCTCAAGAATCTCAATTGTACATTGTTGGTGGGCTGTGAAGTTTTGTTTTGTGTACTGAGGAAGAAAAATGTCTGTTCCATGATATTAATACATTTCTGTGTGTTCCGGTTATTTCTTTAAAAAGATTTATTTATTTATTTCAGGGGGGAGGGGCAGAGGGCGAGGGAGAGAGGAAGCAGACCCCCTCTGGGTGCGGAGCTGGACGCAGGGCTCCATCTCCTGACCCAGACATCATGAACGGGACATCAGGACCCTGGATATCACGACCAGAGCCAAAACCAAGAGTCGGAGGCTGAACGGACTCAGCCACCCAGGCACCCCTGTTCAGGTTATTATTTTTTTTTTTTTAAAGATTTTATTTATTTATTTGAGAGAGAGAATGAGATAGAGAGAGCATGAGAGGGGGGAGGGTCAGAGGGAGAAGCAGACTCCCTGCTGAGCAGGGAGCCTGATGTGGGACTCCATCCCAGGACTCCAGGATCATGACCTGAGCCGAAGGCAGTCGCTTAACCAACTGAGCCACCCAGGCGCCCTGTTCAGGTTATTTTTATGGCAAGCTGAGGGCTGAAATTTTGTGGTCGCAAAAAGTTTGGAAGTTTAAAATATAATAATAATTCTAGAAAGACAAAAAAATGCTTCACAATTTTAATAGTGATGCAAATTAACAGGAAAAAAAAGGTGAAAAATTTGTTCTCCAGCTTTCAAATGAGTAAATATATTATTAGTTCCATTTTTACAGAAGAGAAAGGCGAGGCCCAATAAAGGTAAGTGTTTGGGCTAGGAAGCAGCAGAACAAGAAAACCTCTGCTTGTAGGGATGTGGTTTAGAGGGGAGGACTGGTAGTCCATTTTACTACTCAGCCTACATTCTATCTGGTGATTCTGAGCAGAATGGGAGCACTTTAAACACGAACATTGGTACACCATGTTTATCTCCGGTTTGATAAGCTTGCATATAATAAAAGAAGCTCCTCTATCACAAAAATATAGTTCATTTGCTCTGAAGCATCTTTTGTATTAACGATTTAAGATCTTAATTCATGGACTGCAAATGAATCATGCCTGCAATGACAATGTGTTTCCACATGTGTTTTGTAAAATTAAAGCATCATTACATCTTGTCATCCATGTGCGCATTTCTAGTAACGATCACCAAGAATGTCTTGCTGGTGCCTTTGGGGCCCCTCCAGTTGCCCTCAATCTTATTTCAGCGAAGGCCTCATTCATCCTCTTCCTTCTCTTGGTTTAGCTATTGCTAAATCTTGTGATTGTAGGTCTCAGTTTTGACTATAAATCTCACTTCCTTAAAGTTGCCTGCTAGTTCCCTTTCTATGACACATCAAATCAATAATGATATCTACTATTTATTGAGTGCATACCATGTACCAGTCACTTTATACCTAATATTTCTAATCCATGACGTAAACTCTGACTACTTCTGCAATTTTATTTTCCACTGCTCCCTAATTGCGCTCTATATTCTTCTAGCTCAGAAGTTGGCAAACTATAGCTTGTGGACTAAATCTGGCTTGCTGCCTGTTTTTGTATGGCTTGTAAGCTAAGGATGGTTTTTACATATTTAAGTGAGTGAAAAGAACCAAAAGATGACTAATACTTTGTGACATGTGAAAATTATGTTAAATTCAACTTCCACTGTCCATAAATAAATTTTCATTTGAACACAGCCACTCTCAATTCATTTAGGTATTGTATATGGTCGCTCTCATGCTGTGACAGCAGAGTTGTTGCTACGAGAGACAGTATGATCCACAAAGTCTAAAATATTTACCCAGCTCTTCACAGAAAATTTTGTCAACTCCTGTTCTAGCTTAACCAAACTCATTTCTGTCCTTACCTTCTTGTCCTCACATGTCTTCCTCTCTGTCTGGAATGATTTTCTTTTCTTTCTTTCTTCCTCTTTGTTCTCTTTCATATCCTCATTCTCTCAAGGTGATTTTATTCAAGCTCATGGCGTTAAATTCGATCTACATGCTGGTGGTGCCCAAATTTATGTCTCCACATCCAACCTCTGCCTTGAAGTCCAGACCTAAACATACAACTGGTATTTGGTATCTCTGGTTGATATCATAAACATCTCAACCTAACATGTTCAAAGTTGAATTCTAAATCTGTCCCCCTACACCAACTCCTGTCCGTCTGCCCCGTCTCAGTTGATGGCAACTCCATGTTTGCAGTGGGTCATGCCAAAAACTTTGGTACTTTTTTGATGCCTTTGTCTGTCTCACACTTCACATTCAATCTATCAGCAAATCATGTTGGCTCTACCTTCAAAATATACCCAGAATTTGACCGTATCTCACCATTCCCATTGCCATCACCCTGGTCCAAACCAGAATCTTTCACCTGGACCACTGCAATGACCTCCCAGCTGTTCTTGCTGCTTTTGCCCCCAAGAACATTTCATGCAGTATCAGCTTCTCAGATCAGGTCACTCCTTGCTCAGATCCTTCCCATGACTTCCTGTCCAAAGTCTGCCCCTCTTCTCATCTGTTTCCTCTCAATCTCATTCCCCACTACTCTTCCCCTCACTCACTCTACCGTAAGGACACTGACCTTGCTCTTCCTCAAGTTCCTCCAGGCTCTTTTGTACTTCAGGATCTGTGTGCTTGCTGTTCCCTCTGCCATATTGTCCTGTGGCATCCCCATAGACATTAAGACTTAGATATCTCACTCTTTAGATATTAAGCATCACTTTCTCAGTGAGACCTTCCATGGCCTTCTCATCTACAATTTCAAATCTGCATTTGTGGTTTAATTTTTCCTCCTTAGCACTTTTCCTTAGTTAGATAAAAACATCATGTATTTACTTGTCTTCATTATTGTCTACACAATAATGTAAGTTCATGGGGACAGGGATTTTCATCTGTTTCGTTCACTACTGTATTCCTATTACCCAATGCCTGACACAAAGAGAGTACAGTAAGTATTTGTGGCATGAATGCATGAACGAAAACATCCAGCCCAAGGGCCAGTTTCAAGAACCCAACCTGGATGCTGGGTCCTTTTTCCTCTGGGCCAGTGAACATCTTTGATTGTATTTACTACACTGTAGAACAGTTACTTGTTTGACAAATCTGTTTCCCCTGCTAAACTGAGCTTGATTCATTTTTGTATCCCAGTGCCTAGCATACCTCCTGGCATACAACAAAGTCTCATTTAATGTTTCCTAAACGAATGAATAATTCTTTACTTTTCAAGAAGGTACGTCTCAGAGATTTATTTATTTATTTAGAGGGGGTGGGGGAGGGGCAGAGGGAGAGGGGGAGAGAATCTTAAGTAGGCTCCACGCCCAGCACAGAGCCTGACGCGGGGCTCGATCTCACAACCCTGAGACCATGACCTGAGCCAAAATCAAGAATTGGACACTTAACCCACTGAGCCACAGAGGCACCCCAGAGATTTATTTAAATAGTGAATGATACTTAAATTGGAATAGGATTTTTTAAAAACCCACAGAGTTATTTAGGATCATGCTTGCTTTCGGTTCTGAAACCACTGGAAGCAAGCTGTGGGTTTTAATGAGATGTAGAACCATATTCTACATACCACAGAGCATGATACCAGAGACTTCCAGGTTAAAAAATCAAGGTGCTGTTCCTTGTCTGGTGATGTCCTGGCTTACATCATTGCTTATGCCTTAAGTTAAAACTATTGGTATGTGGAGAAAATACTTTTATTTGTTTGTTTTTAATCAAGACCTGTAAGACCTGCTAATTGGTGAAGTGGAAAGGATTAACGATCTCTAATCACTGTTAGAGTGAAAAATGCCCTTATTGTTTTCCTGGCTCTAAATAACCTTTTTCCATCTGTGTTCAGGAGACAGTCACAAGTCAGCTAAGTAAAAATCTTTTCAGTTCTTTAAAAACAAGCGTTTACTGGGAGATCACTGACTCCAGTCTGACCGCCACAGTCAGAGAGAGCGGACAGTGGGGGTAGCGAGCAGTGGATTTGCAGGAAGGTGGGGCAAGCTGATCTCAGGCACTTTGATATTCTAGTCTGGGGTCACTAGTAAAATGAGATTTGGATTTACCATTTTGCATTCTCCTCCTGGTGCTTTCATGTACATTTCCTTATTTGAGTCTCACACATACATGTGAGATAGTGAAGGCATTAACTCTGAGAAAGTGAGAAAAGTGGAGAAAGTGAGGGCAAAAGGCAAAATGACTTGCCTTGTCAGTGACTGATCAGGATGAGAACGCAGGTATTCAGAATGCAGTGCTCCTTCCACTGGCCCTTTGTTCCAAACTATCTGCTTGCCTCAAGACTTTAATTGCATGTATATAGGGAAATGTTTTAGGCAGCAGTGACATGGAGTGTCTGCTTTGTGCTCAGCACTGAGGTAGACACCAAGAAATAGAAAACACTGTCCTTGTCCTCAAAATAGTTATAGCCTAGCTGGAGGGAAAGAACACATAAACAAAACAAAACAATAATAATAATAAACGATATTGTAGGGTGAAAAACACCAGGTTACAAAAACATGTACACTAACAATACTTATAAATTTGTACTCATTTTCATGTATTTCATTTGCTTAAAATATAACATCTAGAGTGAGGACACTGCTCAAAAGCAGGGGCGGGTGGCTTCCTTACTTTTCTTAACTCATCTAATCTTCTCACACACTCCCACCCTTCCAATTAAAGTTATCTCGGTCTTCTCCAGATTAAATAGTCTCTCGGGGTTTAACAGTCTATTTTGATTTAAAGTGGTCTCTATCAGGTAAATAGTCATCAATTCAAAGTCCAATTCCCTTCACAAGGCTCTTTCTCCTCCTCCCGCAGACATGGGCTGTGCGGAGACGGTGGCGGGAGGGGGGCGCTTGGGGGCGCTGGTCTGGTCGAGGCACACTGGCTGCTCCAAGTTTTAGATTTCCCCCTGGAGGGGTCCCTGCTAGGTCACAGGGGACCCCAGACCGGTTTGGGACTGCTGCTCTGCCTCATCTAAGCAGCCGCAACGCACGGTCCTTTTCTTGCTCCCCGCCGGCGCAGCCTGGCGTGGGATCTCCCTGAGCGGCCGTCTCCTCCCAGGTTTCTTTGGGCGGGCAGGGCAAAGTCTCCTTGGCCTTTAGCTTACCTGTCGATTTACCCAACACGCTTTCCCCTCCAGGAATTCAGTCCGGAGAGTATCGGTCAGAATACACCTGTCTACCTCCCCTTCCCCGAGGTCCTTCTGCCCACTCCCCCCACCCCCCATTATCCTCAAACCAAAGTCGTCCCCCTCCCCCCAGTGCATGTCCCCCATCCTTGGAGTTTCCCTACTCCTGACTTTCAGTAAAACTCTGCCTGTGTCTCTTAGGTTGATGAGAAATAATAGCATTTTTAAAAAAATCTGGTCTGTTATCAACGT
This sequence comes from Halichoerus grypus, assembly GCF_964656455.1. NCBI lineage: Eukaryota > Metazoa > Chordata > Mammalia > Carnivora > Phocidae > Halichoerus > Halichoerus grypus. The sequence continues at coordinate 70,663,037 of NC_135721.1, read as the reverse complement.
TGGACTTTCAAAACTCTTCATGTCTAATCAAAAATCTTATTTTAGAAGTCAACAAGGGAACATGGACTCTTTCTTCGACTCTTTGCATTCCTGCTGTAAGAATCCAATGGTTTAAGGAAAGAGGATGCTTGGTACAGAATGAGGGGTGCTGACATACAAGGAAGTGCACAAGAGAAAAACACATTAATACAGTTCCAAAATATTTTCCCTGTTACATATGCATAGAAAAATAATCTGGATAAATGTACACCAAAATGTTAATATTGACCTTCTCTGGGTGGCGTTTTTTTTTTTTTTTTCCAAGTTATTTTATTCTTTATGTCCTCTTGTATTTTCAGAATTTTAAAAAATGCACATGTATTGCTTTTGTAAACAGAAGAAGCAATAAAAAGATCTCCACTAATGTGGAGGAGAGGATAAAAGCATAGAACTCCACACATGAGAAATATCTCAAGACTATGCCCTCAAATTAACTGCCAAATAAGCGATCGAGCCATAGTTGTGACGAATCCTTTCTGAGTCACATCTTTTCTCTTCTTTTAAAAATTAAGCTATAATTAGCATATCATAAAATCCACCCTTTTAAAGTGCACAACTCATTGGTTTTTAGTCTATTTGCAAAGTTTTACAACCATCACCACGAATTCCAAAACATTTTCATCACCCCAAAAAGAAACCCCATACCCGTTAGCCTTCACTCCCTATCCCCCCTTCCCTCAGCCTCTGGCAACCACTAATCTATTTTGTTTCTATGGATTTGCCTATTTTCCACATTTCATGTAAATAGAATCATACAAAACGTGGCCTTTTGTGTTTGGTTTCTTTCATTTAGCATAATGTTTTCAAGGTTCATCCATGATGAGTCATATTTTTCTTGATCTCCTTTTCTGAAAAACTTTTCTCTCAGGGCTACAATAATACTCATTCTGGTCCCCTGACCCTTGCTGTACAGTCCGTACAATGCAAAAAAGGCAGACTACTTCTTGCTCCAAAATTGCATTTCCTGCTCTATGGATACGCTCTGTGGAATAGAAAATTAATCACAATTAACCACCAAAAAAACCCTATATTTGGCTTTGGGATACAGAGCCAAATAATATGGGAGTGGTATGGGAGGCGGAGGGGAAGCAGGGATAAGGTGAGGCCCAATGACTTAGCTTCCTTGGAATCCGAGGTTGATATTATTAAAAGCGCATAGGGAGGGACGCCTGGGTGGTTCAGTTGGTTAGGCGTCTGCCTTCAGCTCCTTCAGCTCGGGTCGTGATCCCGGGGGTCCTGGGATCGAGTTCTGGGTCAGGCTCCTTACTCAGTCGGGAGCCTGCTTCTCCCTCTGCTTGCTGCTCCCCTTGCTTTGTGCTCTCTCTCTCTCTCTCTCTGACAAAAAAAAAAAAAAAAAAAAAGCTTATTGGTAAAGGAGCCCTACAGATTGGACTCTATATTTTATTGTAAATAATAAACTTTCTCAGGTGGGTGGGCATTAACAATATTGGACAAAGAATATGTGTATATCCTCTTGAATCTTTCTTATTTCATATTTGTTAATACTCCTAGATATTGGGCCTTTCTTCAAGTACGAATGAAGGCCAAGACTGGGGTTCCTAATCCCAAAGTTTCCTGTAATCCTACAGGGTGAAAACACAAGAGTCACTCCAAGTCAGTGGTCTATAATCTTTTGGGGGTCACAGATTTAATCTTTTGAATCTCTGAAGAGAATTATGGACCCTTTTCTGAAAAATGTTAATTATAATTTCCAAGGGTGTGTCAAGCCCTTGAACCATCCAAGGTATCCATAGTGTCTTAGCTTGAGCTGCTCTTACGAAATCCCATAGACTGGGTGGTTTAAACAACAAAAATTGATTTCCTCACAGTTCTGGAGGCTGGAAAGTCTAAGATGAATGTGCTGGCAGACTTGGTGTCTGGTGAGGGCCTTCTTCCTATTTTGCAGATGGCCACCATCTTTCTGTGACCTCATATTGGGGGGGATGTGGTTCTCTTGTGTTACTTCCTATAAGGGCATTAGTCCAATCAGGAGGGCTCTGCTCTCATGACTTATTCTGATTCTAATTACCTGCCAAAGTCCCTACCTCCAAATACCATCACACTAGTGATTAAGGTTTCAACATAAGAATTTTGGAGAGACACACCACAGAGATAGCCCTCACACTGAGAACATCTGCCCTAGGAAAACTCCCGCTTTATTACTCACTAAAGTTTCAGCCTTAGGTCCCAATCTTGTCTCCTGTTCTGATGAACTGGGCGGGACAATATGGACTTGAAGACCTCCTGGCCCTATAGAGAAGCCTGTATGTCTTCTAGTGAATCCTGCTCTAGGGACAGGAGGCACTGTTAGGTGCCAGTTCTAGATACACAGTCCGGAGGAAGAAGTAAGTGAATAACAAAGAGGATGGGAATTTTGACATCATTCTAATACAGTCCCCACATTATGTTCTACATATATCCTTGGTTTCGTCCTTGCTCCTCATCAGAGCTTCTCTCCCTTGGGAATGTGAAGTAGGGAAAAGCATTAGCTCCTTAGTGTGGGTCGGAGAAAGCCTTTTGGTAAGCAGTGGATGCCTCCAACCAGATTCATGAATAAATTGAGGGCAGATTCAGGGTCAGCAAGACGGAAGTGACTCTGGAGGATAGGAAGAAACATCTAGAAGACATGGACTTGAACTTGAGCAGCAGATCTTTCTCAATGGATGGCTCAAGTCTTTGAATTCCCTGTTTCAGGGTCTGGCAAAGCTCAAATTTGTTAAGCTTTAAAGCATTATTTAAGTTAAACATTTGTTTGGTGTTTCAGGGAAGAGGTGAGGGCATTTTCTCAAATAAAAAAAAGAGAAAGAGTTCTGTTTTCTTAATGACTACTCTTGTCTGTTGTTTTATAAGTAGTCCTCTCTGCCTTACTTTGGATGGTTCCTAGGAGTGGCTGGCTGAGTTTAGTATCCCATCTCCTTGATAATGAAGTTGAAAGATCCTTTTTCATTCCATGTCAGAGAAGAGGTCCTGCATAGTTCTACATCATCTGCAGGAGACTCAGTCTGGGACCAAATCACCAACTGACCTTGTTCTGACTATTGAGTCATGGGTGATGCATGAGCAAGACACAGCAGGACTGAAAACTTCTAATGGGCTTTGCTGTCAAAAGGTGTTATTTTTAACTACTAGACATTATTTTTAATATAAATAAATATGATAGTGCCTATCAATAAAAAAACCTCTCTTCAACACACCTCAAGAAGAGTTGTCAAGGAAAATGAAGAACTACATTTTGCTAAGTTTGATGATTTTTCTTTAGTCCTCATCTTACCTGACCTATCAGTAGTATATGAGAGTTATTATTACTGTCTTCTGGAAATACTTTTTGCACTTGGCTTTGGGGATATTCCACTTGTCTGGTTTCCTACTTCATAGGCTGTGCCTTTCCTCTTTCCTTTATGGTTTTTCCTCATCTTCCCAAGTTCTAAATATTTGGTATATTTGTTAAAAATACTGGTGCCTAGCAGTCCCTACCCCAAGAAATTCTCATTCCATTGGTCCAGATTGAGACCCATGTATTTTTTTAAGATCATTAGGATGATAAATTTTATGTTATGTGCATTTTACCACAATTATAAAAACTTTTTTTAAAGGTCCTTAGGTGATTCTTATTAGTAGCCAGGACAGAAACTTCTGGCTTATCTGTTGACAATACTCCAATTTGTATCTCTAGCCTGTACCTCCTCCAAGCATGCCTGAATTGTCTGTCTGTCCCACTCACAGCCTGACATCTCTACCTAGATGTCTAATAAGCTTCTCGAACTTAACTGAACCAAAACCAAATTTCTGACTACCCATCCCATACCTGCTCCTCCCACAGTCCTCCCCCAAATCTTTGGAGTCCTTGTTGACTCTCCCCTTCCTCTCACATTCCACACCCAAACCATCAACAAATCTTGTTGGCTATGTCTTCAAAATACATTCAGAATCTGACAATCTTTCACCACCTTTATTTAGCATTTAACCTGGCCACACCACTATCGTCTCTCACTTGGCTTATTGTAATAGTTGCCTCTGCCCTTGCCCATAAGCAGGCTCTGTAAAAGTTACAACAGATAGCATTTTTCCTCTGTGTCATATCCTCTGACTGGCCTCCCTTCTCACTCACAGCAAAACCCAAAGTACTTAAAATAGTCCACAAAACCCAGCCCCCCAATCTTTACCTCTCTCACCTTTCACCACATGCGGCCTACTCTGCGCTGCAGGGACCGCGGCCACCCTGCCCTGCTCGGCGTGCTCCCATCTCAGGGCCTTTGCTCTTCCTGAAGCCTCCGAGGCTTCAAGTGGGTAGCTTGTGCGATGTCACACAACTAATAGGTGGCAGACGTGGGATTCGAACCCACCTCTGATTCTAAATCCAATGTGTTTACTGTTGTACCGTGTGGCCTCTCTACTGTGAACAGTATTATCTGGTCAGTCATTCAGCAAGTGCTTTGGTGCTGAGGCATACAGCAGCCAGCAAGACAAAGTCCTTAACATTGTGGAGCTCGCATTCCAACTGGAGGAGGTAAAAAATAAATTCAAACACAGTGTGTCAGATGATGTTAAGTGCTATGGAGAAACATAAAGCAAGGCAAGAGAGAGAGGAAACTCAGGGCAGACGTTGCTCTCTTCTGAATCTATGGGAGGTCAGGAAGACTTCACAATCAACTGACGTTAGAGCGGAGACCGGAGCAGGCGAGGAAGGGTGGGGATGAGCTATAGGCATAGAGCAGGGGAAAGGATTCAAGTTAGAGAGTAGTCAAAGGAGTTCACATTTCCTTCCGATTTAAATTATCTGCAATGTAACTATTAACATACTGAACTATTTCTAAACTGTGGCTCACCTGTGTTTTGAATGCTTTGGGAAGTGGTATGAATGGATTGCTCTTGGCCAGACATGCTTGTGGCTGGGCAACTGGTAGGGGTTTAAGTCTGCTACTGAAACAAAGTCCCTCTGGCTTAAAGAAGCATATATGGAGTTGCTAAAAGGATGGGCTCTAGAGTCAGAAATCCCAGCTCTACTTTGTGTACCGTTTGTATAACCTAAGGTAATTTACTACCTTATCCTAAGTCCCAGTTCCCAAATCTGTTAACATGGGGATGATCACAGCAGGTCAGTTTTCAACCACCATGCACCTATTCTTTGTTCTAATTGATTGGTCATATCAGTTGTCAGTTATTTTCTATTTACTTATTTATTTATTTTAGAGAGCAAGAGAGAGAGTGAGTGTGAGCAGGGGGGCGGGGAAGGACAGAGGGAGAGGGAGAGAGAGAATCTCAAGCAGACTCCCCACTGAGTGCAGAGCCCAAGGCAGGGCTCAATCTCATGACCCTGAGATCATGACTTGAGCTGAAATCAAGAGTCGGATGCTTAACCGACTGAGACACCCAGGCACACCAGTTGTTAATTATTTTCAATATCATTCTTAGATAAGGGTATTATCTTACCCCATGGGAGACATTGTGATAATTGAATGAGATAAATACTCATTATTATTATATTTATCATTATAGTCTAAATCAAGGGTCAAACCTAGGCCAAACATAGGCCAAACCTAGGCCTCCCCTTCCATCTTTATAACATGGAGATGTCCCCAATGAATTCTGATGTCAAATTTCCAGAAATAAAAAACTACATATGGACCCATGATGTTCAGGTAGGCAACGAGACGTCTAAGTGTGTCCACTTTCTGGTTTCTCCTTGATCCCTAGTCTCATATCCTGGTGTTAGCCTTTACCTTAGATTAAGGCAGGGGACAGAGGGGTGTTTCCAGAGAAGGTAGAAGGAAAAGACGTTTTCTTTGTCAACTTGGGTAGGGCTTAGGGTCAGATTTAATCTTCACGGCACCTGGGTCCTTCAAAACATTATTTGGGCTTTAGTTTTGATTTTGCTTCTTTAGACTAGTAAGTACTTTAGGAATTTTAGTATTTTTTTAAAGTTAATTTATTTTGGGGTGCCTGGGTGGCTCAGTCGGTTAAGTGACTGCTTTCAGCTCAGGTCATGATCCCAGGGTCCTAGGATCGAGCCCCATGTTGGGCTCCCTCCTCAGCAGGGAGTCTGCTTCTCCCTTTCCCTCCGTTTGCCACTCCTCCTGCTTGTGCTCTCTCTCCCTTTCTGTCAAATAAATAAATAAAAATCTTTAAAAAAAAATAAAGTTAATTTATTTTATCCATATTTCTTTAAAAAGTGGACACAGTTCTAAGCCTTCAAATCAAACAGTGGTCACAAAATTATAGAGGTCAAAACTCAAAAACACCAGAGGTTCATATACTCCTTTCTATTTTTCTTTAGTTTGGTTTGACTCTGGTGGGAATTTGTGACTCTGGGAATGCTGAGAGTAACTGAGCTCTGGTGATGGTCTCATTTTACTTCAGAAACATGCAGCAGACTAAGAGGGAAGAGAGTCAGTAAACATGGTTAATTGATTACTATTGAGTAAAGTACCTACTATGCACAAAGTATTGTCTTCACCTAGGTATTTTAGAGGGACTCAAAGACTTTTTGAACCTACATGCAAAGTTGTATTACTCTGCGTCCATAATTCAACTTTTAAAAAAAATAATGACTTCAGTGTTTTGAAAAGAGAAATTTGAAACATTTCTAAGTTAATTAATATTTATTTGGTTTTGGGAGAAGATCAAATATATTTTCCTCTTATTTAGGATATGATTAACTAAACACCTTTATCCTAGTTTATAAATATCTAATATCTAGTAATCTTTGTTTTCCAGGAAAGATCTGATTTCTAATCAATTGTTCATAGAAGATCAACCAGAAGAGGTGAGAGACGGAGGTTTGTGAAAACTCCTCTAACAGTAGAGCAAGTGGATGGGTGTGCCTTTGCCTGGATCAGAACACAAACGAGGTCCCAAACACTTGACCTGTGGCCTGAGGCCCAGGAATTGCTGAACAGCTCAGTGGCTGGGCCAGGGACAGGCCCTGACACAGGCTTTGGGAGCCTTGGGCTTTCTCTGCAGAGATCGCGCAAGAGGACTTCTCAGTCTCGAGGGACCCTGAGTGTGTCTCCTGCCAGGAGTCTCAGTTCCAGAGTCTCCCGTTTCCAGAGTCTTTCCCTTCCCAAAATAGAGTTTTCAATCCTTACCCCAACTTTCTCCTAAGAGAAAAAAATCATTTATCTTGTTGCAAGGAGAAAGGAGGCATAAAACAAAGGTGTATTTTTGAAGTAGACGAGCCTGCACTGTGCCTTCTTTCTGCTTGCGGCACGGGCTCTGTGCCTTCTCTCTGCTTCTTCTGGCTTCCTTATCAGCCCTCTCAGGTGAGATTTGCTCCCAGCAGAGTCTGTACCTCTTTCCTGTCAAAACTAGCCCTGGAGAGTAGGCCGGGAATAGTCATTCGTGCTGAGGTAGCAATGAGTAGTATTAACTTTAAAGAGTATTTGCATTTTATCCTGGGAAAACCTCATTAAAAGGTGAAACTCCAGTATGAACTTACAGGTTTTAGTCAGTAGATGGGGGACTCATCTAAGGGCAATGGAGCTTCCTCTTCACCATTAAAATAGCAGTCTACAAAGGCGGCACCTCACTGCAGTTAATCTCAAATAGGAGAGCGTCTGTGAGTATCTGAACATAATTTAACATAATTTGAAGAAGGAAAAAAGCTGTCGCCATCTAAACTGGTTTATTCTAGCTTTTCCAAAAGCTAGAGATGTAGAGTCACACTGTAAAGCCAAAGGAGATAATCAATCATCTTTTAGTTTTTCAGAAGAAGATTTTAATCCCTTTTGGCTTTCCTCCAAGGATATCTGAACAGGACATTAAGTGGCTGAAAAGCCCAAGTTTTCAATGTTTCATAACTGCAATAAGTCCTATGCATTAATTTTGGGGAGGGACTAAGTTATGAAAACTTTCATATTGAGGGGAGCAGCTCTGTGGCTCTGTGGGTTTTTCTTTTTCTTTTTTTTTTTTTGGTGGGAGGAGAGGAAAGATTTTGTTTTCGTTAATGTTTTTGTTTTTAAAATGATGAAAAATAAAACGCTTCACTGGCACATGGCAAACTTTTCCATAAACTCTCTTTGGCCATGGATTAAGTACACACACATAGTGCGGGGGGGTGGGGTGGAGGGGGTGGGGAGGGTGGGGGGTGGTTATGGCTTCCTTTTTTTCCCCTGCAAAGAAAAAAAACGAGCACAGGATCAAAATAAAGCTAGAATGCAAACCATATTACAGCCTCATCATTTGGGCTTCTACTGTGCCGCTTAATAATCACTACAAGGATTTGGTTTTGTGAAAAAGAAATCAAATAACCACATTACCTTACCTTTTTTTCCTGCTCTCGGCTTCCAGAACAGACACAAACACAAGGAATTCTGTGAGCTGAGCTGCCACAACTACGTTGGTCAGGCATATTTATAAACCTCTCTGATTTGGCAGTACCTCCCTGGCAGCCTCCTGTGAGCCACACGACAGTCCTTCTCAAGACAAGGACACTGCTCTGTCTTTGCAGGCTCTCGGCTCCAGTCTTTAAAACCAACGGCCCACTAACTCTTTCTAACACCAACACAGCAATCCACTCTGTTGATTGGGTCAATTGCAATCAGATGAAATCAGGGGGACATTTTTTTTCTATTAGGGGTAATTGACCTATGAGACTGGAATTCAGGAAATAAACAAAAGCTTTCTCAGAATTCTCATTCTCCTGATTTTGAGCAGGAGTGACATCCCCCTGTCGCCCTCCCTGAACCTTAACTTCCTTCTCTAGAAAGAAAGCAAGATTATTGATTATTTTGTAGAAAAGATATTTTCATGTAGTCACACACGCTCCATGTTGTGACTATAAACATTGCATTTAAACTTCATTGGGATTGGGGACAAACTTTGTAATCATAAACATACTGGAGGAGAAAAAAAATCACAAAATGTCAATAGACTTCACTTTGTAAGAATTTAATACTTCTCTATGACAAGAGAAACTGTAGATAAAATAAAAAGTCAAATGACAAATGGGAAGATATTTATAACACATTTAACAGGCAAGGATTAATATGCTTCACTGGTAAGGTATTCTTACATAGCAATAAGAAAAAAATCCCTAATATCCTGTTGTAAAAGTGGGCAAACAGGGCAATCTTGAAAAATAAGCTGAAGGACTTACACCATTAGATATTAAAGTAATTAAGACATTGTGATATTGTCTCAACAATACAAAAAACAGTTACCCAATGGAACAGAATGGAGAAACAGAACCACATATATATGGTCACCTGATTTATGACAAAGGCAATAAATATGGTAGGCAGGGGGTAAAGGTGTTCTTTCCATTAAATGATGCTGGGTGCATTGACTATCTGTATGGAATAAAATGTATCTGGACCCATACCTCATACCATACACAAAAATCAATTCCAAATGGATTACAGATCTAAATATGAAAGAGAAAAAAAATAAAACTCTCAGAGGAAAACATAGAAGAACATTTTTATGTTCTTGGAATGGGGAAAGATTTAAGCAATCACAAAAAGCATTAACCATTAAAGCAAAAAATTGATCAATTGACCATTTTAAATAAAAAACTTCTGTCCATCCAAAGATACTACTGACAGGGCAAAAAGGGAATCCACTGACTGACAAAAGATATTTAAATGCATGTATATATCCAACTTACTGAACAGAAAGAAGAGCAAAGATTTGAAAAGATACTTTGCAAAAGAATATATCTAAATGGCCAAGAGACATATGAAAAGGACCTTAATATCAGTCATCAGGAAAATTCAAATTAAAACTACAATGAGATTCTGTTACACACCCATCAGAATGGCTAAAATTGAAAAGACATGATACTAAATGTTGGCAAGGATATGAAGCAACTGTAACTCTCATACATGACTGATGGGATGTAAATTGGTACAACCACTTTGGAAAACTGTTTGATAATATCTATTAAAGCTATATATATGTATATATATATACACACACACATATATGTTTAGCAATTCCACTCCTACATAACTATCCAGCAGAAATATGGACATATATCATTCTCCAAAACACATGTCATAGCAGCACTATTTATAGTAGTACCAAATGGGAAAATGCCCAAATGCTCACCGATGGATAAATAAATTGTCATATATTCACACAATGGAATTCCCTCAGCAATAAGAAGAAACAATCTACAACTATATGCGACAACATGAATCAATCTCATAAACAGATATTGTGGGAAAGGAGCCAGACACAAAACAGTACACACCTTATAATTCCATTTATATAAAGTACAAAAACAGGTAAAATAATCTTTTTGTTGTGCTAGTGAGAGTGGAAATCATCCATTCTGAAAGGTGTTTTGGCAAAATAGCAGAATGGATCAAGGATCTCAAAAAACTTCCTGCCTGTCGACTTCCTAAACTCCATCCTAAGGAAGGAATTGTAGATGCCCATGCAGATTTACATTAAAAGATATCCATGCTAGAGTTCTTATAATAATAAAAAGTTGAAAACTGATAAATATATATAATAGAGAAGTAAATAAACTTTGGTATATCAACATTGATGAAGTATTATGCAACCAATAAATATCAGGTTTTTGAAGAATATTTAATATTATCCAATAGTCATGATTTATTTATTTAAGATTTTATTTATTTATTTGAGATAGAGCGCATGCGCGCACGTGTGTGCACACACTAACAAGGGGGAGGGGCAGAGGGAGAGGGAGAAGCAGGTTCTCTGCTGAGCAGGGAGCCTGATGCGGGCTGGATTCCAGGACCCTGGGATCATGACCTGGGCCAAAGGCAGACGCTTAACCGACAGAGCCACCCCGGCTCCCCAATAGTTATGATTCAATGTTCAGTAAAAAAATGTAGAATAGAAACCTATTTATATAATGCAGTCCCAGCTTTATTATATATACACTCATATACATATATACATACATAAGAGAAGGAGGGAAAAATACCACCAGGTCAATACTGGTCATTTCTGTGAAGAGCTTTTACCTTTTCTTCTTTAAAAAAATTTCCCTATTAAGTCCCTAGGGCTAACTCCAAGGTTCTGTCATAGCCTTCAACCTATCACTGAACATGACTCAGTACCTCTTTCATTCCCCAGGAGGAGTACAACAGGACCAAGTGTTGATTTTTACTGAAGATTCCATAGGAAAGACAGGTGAGAGTTTTACACTGCACAGTTCAGAGCAACTCAAATATATCCTTCAGGTGTGTCTTGTGATGGTTAATTTTATGTATCAGCTTGACTGGGCCACAGGATACCCAGATAACTAGTTAACATTATTTCTAGGTGTGTCTGTGAGGATGTTCCAGAAGAGATTAGCATCTGAATCTGTAGACTTTGAGTAAGGCAGATGGCCCTCCCCAATGTGGGTGGGTGTTATATAATCCACTGAAGGTCTGAATACAGCAAAAGGTGGAGGAAGGGAGATTTTCTTTTGTCTGCCTGACTACTTGAGCTGGACATTGGTATTCTCCTGCCCTCTGGAACTCACTCCATTAGATCTCTGGTTCTTGGGCCTTCGAACTTGGACTAGAACTTAGACCATCAGTTCTTTTTGTTCTCAGGGCTTTTGACTTGGACTGGACCTATATCACCAGCTTTCCTGAGTCTCCAGCTTGCAGATGGCAAGTAATAGGACTTCTCAGTCTCTAGAACCCTATGAGTCAAATCCTTACAGTAAGTCTCTTTATATATATCCTACTGGGTAACATACCTATCACTTAATATATAGTCTGTTGGTTATATATCTCTTTATGCATATATCCTATTGATTCTGATTTTCTGGGTAACCCTAATACATGCCTCATCCCTCAATTCTCTCCAGCTATAAGCCACACAAGGTTTCCTCTTTGTTGTCTTTCCCTGGGTAGCACCAGACAGGCTGGTGTCTGGTTTTTCAATTCCAGAGCTTGCCCATCCCAGGCTTCCAGATCTCTCTCCCTTTCTTATACAGAACAATTCACTTCTCCAAATATGCATACAACCGTCACTCACTCGGCAAAAACAAACAAAAGTTCTTGTCAATTTGCAAGTTTTCTACAGTAAGTTCATATTACTTTCAGAATCAGAAAATTCTGAAATACTCATAGCAGTTCAGTAGGGGGAAATTTTTCTGTAGGCAGCCCCAGTATTAATGAAAACATGTAATCTGCAAGATCAAGTCCAACTGGTTAAAATTAATCTTCAGGCCAGAAATTCCTCAACCCCCCAAAATATGCATATCAGGTACAAATTTGTCTGATAATTTGAATTATCAGTGCAGCAGCTCCCTGTGGTGACAGCAGAGATTGAAGAACTATTTGCATTAGTATTAGCCTTATATAACATGGATCGATAACCAGATGAAACAGTTAATTCTGGACCCAGAGAAAATAATGGCATGAGCAAACATAAGAATTAGGTGGTTCGAAGCTCATTTCTGCTTAGTTTTTTTAGTAGTAGAATAATTACCTTCCTGAAATCTCTAGTGTCCTAAGAAGCTTAAATTATTAATCTAGACCTTTCTCCTTTTCTAATATATGAATTCAATGCTATAAATTTCCCTCTTAGCATTGCTTTCACTGCACCCCACAGATTTTGTTAAGTTGTATTTTCATTTAGTTCAAAATATTTAAAACATTGTTTGAGACTTATTCTTTGACCAATGTGTTATATAGAAGGGTGTTGTGGGGGCACCTGGGTGGCTCAGTTGGTTGAGCATCTGATTCTTGATTTCAGCTCAGGTCATGATCTCAGGGTCCTGGGATAGAGCACCCCCCCCCCCCCCCCGCTCCCCGCCCCTGACCAGCCCAGCTCAGTGGGGAGTCTGCTTGTCTCCCCCTCTCTCTGCCCCTCCCCCTGCTCATTCTCTCTCAAATAAATAAATCCTTTAAAAAAAATAGAAGCGTGTTGTTTAATCACCAAATATTTTGTAATTTCCACCTATCTTTCTGTTACTGATTTTCTAGTTTAATTCCATTGTGGTTTGAGAGCATACTTTGTATGATTTTTATTCTAAATTTGTTGATGTGTGTTTTATGGCCCAGAATGTATTCTATCTTGGTGAATGTCCCATGTAGGCTTGAGAAGACTTATTCTGCTTTTGTGGGATAAAATATTCTATAAATGTCAGTTAGTTCCAGTTGATTGATGGCTCCAGTTCAACTATATCCTTACCAATTTTCTGCCTATTGGGTGTGTCAGTTACTAATGGAGGGGTATTCAAATCTCCAACTATAAGAGTGGATTCATCTATTTCTCCTTCCAGTTCTATCAGTTTTGCTTCACATATTTTGATGCTTTGTTGTTAGACACATACAAATTCAGGATTAGTATGTTTTCTTGGAGAATTGACCCCTTTATTATTAATAATTTTCCTTGATATTATTGATATTGCTATGATAGTTTTTCATGTTCTGAAGGCAGCTTTGAATTTAATACAGCTACTCCAGCTTTCTTTTGATTAGTGTTCCCATGGTATATCTTTCTCTATCCCTTTACTTTTTTTTTTTTTAATTTTATTTATTTATTTGAGAGAGAATGAGAGATAGCACGAGAGGGAAGAGGGTCAGAAGGAGAAGCAGACTCCCTGCTGAGCAGGGAGCCCGATGCGGGACTCGATCCCAGGACTCCAGGATCATGACCTGAGCCTTAACCAACTGAGCCACCCAGGCGCACATCTATCCCTTTACTTTTAATCTGGATGTGTCTTTATACTTCAAGTGGGCCTCCTATGGACAATATATGGTTTTTAGCCACCCTTTCAGTCTCTTTTAATTGGTATATTTCTGTTCTCATTGAAAATGATTATTGGGGGGCTCCTGGGTGGCTCAGTTGGTTAGGCGACTGCCTTCGGCTCAGGTCATGATCCTGGAGTCCCGGGATCGAATCCCACATCGGGCTCCCTGCTCAGCAGAGAGTCTGCTTCTCCCTCTGGCCCTCCCCCCTCTCATGTGCTCTCTCTCTCTCAAATAAATAAATAAAATCTTAAAAAGAAAAAAGAAGATGATTATTGGGGGCACCTGGGGGGCTCAGTTGGTTAAGTGTCTGCCTTCAGCTCAGATCATGATCCCAGAGTCCTGGGATCGAGTCCCGCATCTGGCTCCCTGCTCAGCAGGGAGTCTGCTTCTCCCTCTATCCTTAACCCCTGCTTGTGATATTTTTCTCTCTCTCTCTCAAATAAATAAAGTCTTAAAAAAAAAAAAAGAAGAAAATGATTATTGGGGCACCAGTTTGGCTCAGTCTGAAGAGCATGTGACTCTCGATCTCAGTGTTGTGAGTTCAAGCCCCATGTTGGGTGTAGAGATTACTTAAAAATAAAACCTTAAAAAAATGAAAATAACAAAATAAAATGATTATTGATATAATTGGATTAGTCTCTACCATAGTTGCAACTGTTTTCTATTCATTGCACTTGTTCTTTGTTTCTTGTTTTCCCCTTTTTCTGCCTTCTCTGTTCTTAATTGGGTATTTTATATTATTCCATTTTCTTTTAACACATTAATTATCCCTTTTTAAAACTTTTAAAAAAATGTTTGCCTTGGGGGTGCCTGGGTGACTCAGTCAGTTAAATGTCTGCCTTCGGCTTAGGTCATGATCCTGGAGTCCTGGGATTGAGCCCCACATCGGGCTCCTGCTCAGCGGGGAGCCTGCTTCTCCCTCTCCCTCTGCCTGCCACTCCCCCTGCTTGTGCTTGCTCGCTCTCTCTCTGTCAAATAAATAACTAAATAAAATCTTAAAAAAAAAGTTTGCCCTGAAGTTTGCAATATACATTTACAACTAATCTAAGTCTATTTTAAAATAACATTGTATTGCTCATTGGCAGGATGAGTATCTTATAACAGAGTATTCCCAGTTTTGCCCTCTTGTCTCTTATAATTTGCTGTCATTCATTTCACTTATTCATAAGTAATTACCCAATACATTATTGCTATGGTTATTCTTTTAAGCAAGCAGCTAACTATTAGATTAATTAAGAATAACAAAAATATAAGATTTCATTTTACTTTCATTAGTTTTTTGCCTAACATCCTTCTCTCTCTCTTTTTTAAAATGTAGATTCGAGTTTCTGGCCTATTACATAGTTTTCCTCCTCTGTGAAGAACTTCCAGCATTTTTTTCAAGGGCCCGTCTGCTGGTGACAAATTCCCTTACTTCTGTTTGTCTGAAAAAGCCTTTATTTCTCCTTCACTTTTGAAGACAATGTTACAGGATACAATTCGGTGGTTTTTAAATTTCAACACACTAATTATTTCATTCCATTCTCTTCTTGTTTGTATGGTTTCTAAGGAGAAGTCTGATGTGATTCTTATCGTTGTTCCTCTGTAATTAAGGTGTTTTTCCCCTCCTTTGGCTTCCTTCAGGATTTTTCTTTTCTAAAGGCAAATATCAGATAGATTTGTCTAAACAAAAATAATAAAATGTTATATGATCAAGAAGGACAAAGCAAAATGAATGCCACAAACTAAAAAAATACTTGCAATGGTGGAAAAAGGGTTAATAGTCTTAAGAAATCAAAAGCTTACTTATAAGATAAAGCTTAATGTTGTAAAAGAAAAATAGGCAAAGAACATGAAAAGGAAACTCACAAAAGAAGGAATTAAAATGGACAATAAACATATGTAACAAAAAAAAAATCTTCAGTAACTGCAAATGAAATTAATTTAAGAAGAAGATATGTTTTTTAACCTTTCAGATTGACAAAGATGTGAAAATGTTTGCTGCATCTGGGAAGGGTACTATCCTAATACAGCTGATGGCATGTATATTGTTACAATTCTGGAGGGCAATTTGGTAAATTTTATTAAATTCCTTCAAAACATCCATTTGTTTTGATTCAGCAATTGCACTTCTAGGAATTTATTCTGAGGAACTAGTTGGACAAATAGACAACAATGTATGTATAGCACAGTGTATCATGGTAATGTTTATAATAGGGAAAAATTTGCAACATCTTGAAGGTCCAAAAAGTGTTTTTTTGTTTTTTTAAGTTGATTAAAAAAAAAAACAAAAAGTGAGAGATGAGAGATAAGAGAGAAAAAAACAATTTGAAATAGGCAAACATGTCCTTCTATCATAAAGCCTTGTTTTCCTAAGTGGCAATCCTTTGTAAATAGAGAATGGAAGGAGCAGAATGTAATGAGACATCCTGTACATATGATGCCCTCCCGTCTCTGAAGACCCAGAAGTTTGCACCCCCTGACAAGAGGGGGCTTACCTCCTTGGTTCCACAAACACACAACACCCTGTCCTCAGGTTCTTTAAATAGCGTTGCCCATCACTCCCTTTGAAAGCTAGAAATGTAGCTCCTTTATCAGTCCTACCCTGGGAAAATGTGACTTCTTTGGGCCAGGAGGTGAGGAAGGGAAATCAGAATATAGTAGTTACTCAATAAATCCTTGGATGTAGCCAAGGCAGCCAGGATACGATGTCAGCATGCCCAGCTCCATCCTGGGCCCATTGAGTGGAATGAAACACCTACAAATGAAGGGTTTGCAACTCACAGCAAGGCCGATATACCTGGAATTTTCCCATATCACTTCCCATTTTGTGCTGACTCTGTTACTCATGGCTGTCATGTTCTCAAATCCTCTGACCTTCCTTTGGCTCCAGACCTAGGCTCCTGGGTGCCTTGGCTATGGAGACCGTTTTCAGGTAAGCCATTCCAGCCTGGCTGGACTACCTGGCCTCCTGGCAT
Source organism: Halichoerus grypus (assembly GCF_964656455.1). NCBI lineage: Eukaryota > Metazoa > Chordata > Mammalia > Carnivora > Phocidae > Halichoerus > Halichoerus grypus. The sequence goes on along the minus strand of NC_135721.1, from coordinate 70,646,371 downwards.
CCCACCCCCCATCAGTAACCAGGGAAACTAGGATGTGCCACTTCCGTGCTTCTCCCCAATCTTGGGGGGCCCGTACACCCCATACCAATCTCTCCTCCACCTCAGGGAAGAGGGATCAGAAACAAAGGGATATATTTATTAGATCAAAGAACATTAGAGTTAGAAGGAACAATATTCATCAGTTAGCTAAACTGACCTCATTTAAGGTGAAATGACTTATGGTCACACAGCTAATTCCAATGTAACATGACACCTGGCTACCAGGCTGAGCTTTTTTGCTTTATTTTATTTAAAAGAAAATCTTATTAATTATTATTATTATTATTATTATTATTACCAATTCCTACGATTCCTGAGATCTATAAGTCCACCTACCTGTGATTCAGCTACTTGGAAATGAACCATATGTCTAGTCCATGTCTTTGATCGTCTTATAAGGAGGAGGGAAAGGTGCCATGTCTTTTTCAAAGCTCTCTGCTCCCTGATTGTTGGACCCTCCTTCTAGGAAGAATGAAGCAGGCCTGGTGGGGTCCCAGCCTGGAAGTTGATTCGCAGGATAGCCAGGAGCAGAGAGAGGCAGAACAAAGGAACACAAACATACCTGAAAGAAGGCTCAGGGTCCAGGCAGCAGAAGCCCCATCTCTTTTTGAAAGCAAGGCAGGCCACAAAAGTCAAAGGCCAAGTAAATACAGGAACAGTCTTTGGTTGTTGGGGCTGGGGTTGTGGAGAGGAGGGATTCGAAAGATGTAAGAGGGGAATTGAAAGGAATTAAGATGTAGTTGGTAAATGGGTGAATGAGGCCAGAGGACAGATTCTTCATGGATGCTGAATGAAGGTAGGGGGAGAGTACAGCTGACTTAACTGAAAATTACAAAGGGGGAGGTGTGGAAAACCACCCAGTTATGAACCTTCCACCTGCAGTCAGAGAACACAGCAAGTCCTGGTAAACCAACTGAATGTCTCCCAGAGTTCAGTTTTGCAAACAGTTACTTAAAAGTCGGTATAGTCACTGAAAAAGTTCTCCAGACTTCTTCCCACTACTGTCCCAGTCACACTGCCTTAGAGGGGTGTAAGTACCATTCTCCTATAATCCCTAAGGCATTGTACATCTCACCATACTTTCTGACTCAACCATGGAAAGTCTATAATTGTTCTTTCCTGAAAACAGATTCCCTAAATGTCTGTACCACTAGTGTTAAAGTTGCTCTACTCAAACCTTTGGAGTCAGCTATGACTTTCTCCCATTCATTCATTCAGCAAATATTAATTGAGTGTTTACTCCATCAGGTACACTGTGTGAGGCTCTGGGATATCCAATGGTCAATAAGACAAAGTGATATTTGCCTCATGGGACACACACTCAAGCACTCACCACACCGTATTGAATCTGTCTTCATAACGATGGTCATATTAATTCTTTTCATCTACCACCATTTCAGTTTAGTATTCCAGCACCCTGAACTTTTCCAGCAGCCTCCTGTCTTCCTGTTTGCATTATCTCCTGCACTCTGATTTATCATATACTCTACCCATTCCTAAGTATGATAGAGCATCTGTAACACATGAGATTTACAAATATAAATTCCTGGATCCCAGCCCAGACCTACTGAATAAGAAGGGTGGTAGGGTCCCAAGAATCTATATCGTTTTTAAAGCTAACTCTAGGATTCTGATGCACATCCAGGTTCAGGAGTCATTGCTCCACGTCACTATCCAGTGCAATTCCACTTGCTCGAAATTCTTGAAGAAATTTTCATTGTCTACGGAAGAAACTAACATATTAGCTTGGCATTCAATATTCCAACCTGTCTATTCCAACTTGCTTTTACTAAAATTCTAGTCCACCTTTAATTACATAACCTTGAGAGAAATCACTCAAATTGGCAGGTAAAAAATCAGGGACACAGTCTTTATTCCTGTGCTACGAAAACTCTTCTGCAGCTAGTTTAGTAAAAAATTTGAAGTAATGTATTTATGTTCTTTGCCAAATACCATTGTGGTGACGAGTTTCATCCCCCATTCTCTGTTCTTTTCCTCTCCTGTTTCCATTCCTTTCTGCTTCATGGTTCTCTTCCTGATTTTTTTCTCATTTAAATAGTCATACTCACCTTGCTAAAGCAAACTAGCTTGTTCTTACGTTGTGAACCACAAAGTAATATGTGTTTGTTGTAAAAAAAAAAAATTCTAATTACATGGAGGAAAAACACCATAAAAAGTGAAAGTGCCCTCTCCCTTCCACTCCAAGCCCACTCCTGGGAGGTAACCTATATTGACAGTTTGGTGATGCAAAGCTCTTTAACTTTACTTACATTTCCACTTTCCATAGCGATTTTGCATCTGCTCTCTGAACTGCTCTTACCGTCCCCAACACCTCTGTCCCTGTATTGGCTCAGATCAGGTTTCTCCCTGCTTCAGCACCCATCCAAATCTTGCATGCCCCCTGAGGACACCGAGGACAACTGTTCCTTTCCCATACCTTCTTTTCTGACTACAGGAAAGAGACTGACTAGTGATGCACTATTATTTTCCTGACTTCCTCTCAAAAAGTTTCTTAATTACCACTAAAACTCTTTTTTCTACCATCACCTATTTGGGGGGCCTCCTGTTGCGTGCAGGACCATGCCTTTCCGCAGCACATTTTACCAACTGGCAGAGAAGGTGATTGACATGATTTCCTGAGTCCTAGAAAGATTTCCCATCACCCTTCCTCCCAAATATTTCTTCTGCTAGAAGCTGAAGTTTGGAATCCCTCCAACAATTTTTTTAGTAACAGCTTTTATTGAGATATAATTCACACACCATATATCTAAAGTATGCAGTTTGATGTTTTTTTAGTATATTCACAAACTTGCACAACCATGACTATAATAAATTTTAGAACACTTTCATCACCCCAAAAAGAAACCCATACCCATTAGCAGTCACTCCTTATTTCCCCCAACCCTCCCAGTCCTAGGTAACCACTGACTAACTGTGTCTCTTTATGGATTTGCCTATTCTGGATAGTTCACATAAATGTGAAATCATACAATATGTATGGGTTTTATTTTGTTACTGGCTTCTTTCAGTTAGCATAATGGTTTCAAGTTTCAGCCACACTGTAGTGTGTACACGTATTAGTACTTCATTCTCTTTTTTTATGGCTGAATAATATTCTGTTGTGGAGATAGATCACATTTTATTTATCCATTCATTAGTTGATGGACATCTGTGTTGTTTCCACTTTTTGCCTATTATGAATAATGCTGCTGTGAATATTCATGCACAAGTTTGTATATGGACATGCTTTCGTTTCTCTTGGGAATGTGCCAAGGAGTGGGATTGTTGTGTCATACGGTAACTCTATGTTTAACATCTTGAGGAACTGCCAGACTGTTTTCTAACATGGTTACACCATTTCACAGTCCCACCAGTGTATGGTGTATGAGGGCTCTAATTTCTCCACATCTTTACCAACATTTGTTATTTCCCATTTTAAATAGCCATCCCAGTGGGTGTGAAATAGTGTCCCATTGTGGTTCTGATTTGCATTTCCCTAATGACTAATGATGCTGACCATCTCTTCATATGCTTATTGGCCATTTTAATATATTCTTCAGAGAAAGGTCTATTCAGATCCTTTGCCCATTTTCTCTTTTAAAGATTTTATTTATTTATTTATTTATTTGAGAGAGAGAGAGAGCACAAATGGGGGGGGAGGAGTAGAAGGAGAGGGAGAAGCAGACTCTCCACTGCGCAGGGAGCCTGAGATGGGGCTCAATCTCAGTACCCTGAGATCATGACCTGAGCTGAAGGCAGATGCTTAACCGACTGAGCCACCCAGGTCCCCCTCTGCCCATTTTCAATTGGGTTATTTGTTTTTTATTATCGAGTTATAGGAATTCTTTATATATTACAAGTCACTAGTATATTATTTGCAAAATTTTCTTCCATTCTGTCAGTTGTCTTTTTTACTTCCTCAAGAGTGACCTTTGAAGCACATGATTTTTCAATTTTGATGATGCCCAATTTATCTATTTTTGTTGTTGTTGCTTGTGCTTTGGTGTCCTATGCAAGAAACCATTGACAAATCCAAAGTCAAGAAGATTTACACCTATTTTTTCTTCTAAGAGTTTTATGATTTAGCTCTTATATTTAGGTCTTTGATTCATTTTGGGTTAATTTTTGCATATGGGATGAGGTAGGGGGTCCAACATCATTCTTTTGCATGTGTCTATCCAGCTGTCTCAGTACCATTTGTTGAAGAGAATTTTTTCCCCCATTAAATTGTCTTGGTACCCTTCTAATGATTAAAAGAACAGCACACCATAAAATTCTATGCTTTCAGAGTTGGAAGGCACCTTATGAATCTGCACTGGTCAGGTTTTTTAGTTGCAGACGTGAGAATGCATTGTAGCTATTTTAATTGGGGAGAAATTTATTAAATTATTGTTGGAAGGAAAAGAGGCAGAACCTCTGGATCAGAGGTTCTCAAACTTGGCTGCACAGTGGGATTGTCTGGGAACTAATGGTCATATTATACCCCATTCCATAAATCAGACTGTCTGGGGGTAGAATGCAGGCATTGGTATTTTTTTAAAAAAATATCTCCTTAGGTGACTCCAATATATAGCCAAGATTGAAAATCAGTACTCTAGACTGAGCTCCTAGGAATAACATCTAGGTCCACCCTGCTGAATTTGCCTGGTGAGGGAGCTGTTGCCATCACATGCCTCAGAACAACACAGCCTCTGCCATAATCTGCTTTCTGCGGCACCACTGACAATCTAAAAAATACACTGCCTTTGTGGTCACCTGTGCTAGAAAAACTGGACCCAGTGCCTAGGCTGTTTCCTTAGGTGGCTCTTTCTGAATCAAAATCTCACATTGGTGCCTCTGAATGGTAGAACCTGTCATGTGCTTACATCTAGCAGCAAAGGGATCTGGGAAAATAGTTTATTTAGATCTTTTACTGGAAAGGTGGGATTGCCAATGTGGAGAACTACTAAAATGTGATGAGTGTCAAAAAAAAAAAAAAAAAATTGGAGCAGCCAAGAAGGTAAGTGTCCACCACAGGGTCAATTGGCTGGTTACAAATTTGGACATGCATCAGAGCCAGCTGGGGTGACTTTGCAATAATAAAGGTTTGCAGGCCATACCACTGGAGAAGCTGGTTCAGTAGGTTCTGCCAGGTTTGGGACTTTTGATAATACAACTTTGAATGTTTGCCCCCCAATCAGAGGCCCTTCAACTTCCGATCAGAGATAAGGCATCATCTGCATATAACTCTGGAGAAGCAACGGAGTGACGTAGACTCATACAAAAGTGTAAATGACCAGCAGAGTTCTTGGCTACAGTCTTAATCACAGGAATGATGCACAGAGGAGGGTAGGAAAGGAGACTAGACTAGTGAGTGTTAGGAATCTGGACTTTCCTGATCCTCTATGATATCCATTATCCATCCTTGGGAGAACTGTATAGTTTGAAAAGTCATTTTCAATATTGGAAGACATTTTTAATATTTGAAGGCAAATAAAAACAATCTTTTATTATTTTCATAATGAAAACAACTATAAGTAAAGCTAATAAAATTTCCCAGGCTGGTGAGGGTGTGCAGAAGGTAATGATTCCTAAGTTAGAAATACGTAGAGGCTGTCAGAATCTCTGTGGGAGTTGTGTATGAGATTTTTACATTTATCTAAATAAGGTATGTGTTCAAAAAGGGTGGGTAATGCTGCCCTAAATCAACTTGCTCTTCCTTTTTGGGGAAGAGAGGGTGTGAATTCAAAGCAAAGCCAAGAGGGGAGCCCTCTGATGGCCACATACTCCAACAGCTGCCCCTTGTGCCTAGCAAATGAAATTCTTCCAAAAGACTATATATACTTTTAAAGTATTCCCTGGAGTCTTCAACATACAACTTTTAAAAATTACTGGAGCCACCTCCCTGTAACCCAGGTGACCATCGTCTCTTATTTTATGTGCTGTATATTCACCGTGTCTGGGTCAAGGCTACTTCAAATCACACCTTCCCGGAAAGCACATTGCTTTTTATCAACAGTTTGATTCATGACCCGCAAAAATCCATAGCCCTGCGTGACCCTTCTAAAAAGCCTGCCTTTCACACCATGTCCTCTTCAGAGGGAATAAAACATCCTCATTTCTTCTATCAGTGCATTGGCTAGAAACACTACCTGGACTAGTGGTTTATTTGAGAGACTTGTGTTCAGGGGAGAGGCTGATCTCACAGATAGCTGATCTCACAGTACAACCAAGAGAAATATGTAACAGCCTGTTTTCTGCAGAGAAAACGGAATAGGAATTTGCACACCACCATGAAGTCAGCTTAGGCTGGCAGATAGCATGTTCTGAGCCTTACTGGTTCTCATACCCTCTCTCCATCTGTTTTCATAACCTCATGACTGTTATGTCATGGGCGGGGGAGGGAGGAGCGGGGAGGGGAGGGAAAATTGGCCAGAAGAATAAATCAGGTATTTAATTTGCTGGGGGAAAAAAAAAAAAACCCTAGCAATCTGATAGGTCTTTGCCAACACCTATTAAAACGAATGTTTTAAGAAAGAAAAACGGTTACCTATGGTGTGGGGTTTCTTCTGTGTTTGGCTAATTGTAAGTCAGGCAGCTAGCAGGAAATCATAATTGAAAGGAATCCAAATAAAACAGAATCTCTTCTATCACTCATGGCAGCTTACTTAGTAAAGTTCACTTTATACCAAAAAAATCAAGTGTTAATTGCAGAATTGGGTTGCAGGAAGGCTTTATTTTACACAGCCAAAACAGGAGCGGTGATGAATTAACTTTTAGCTGCTTGTGATTAAGAAGGTGATTTGAATGAGTATGTCTTGAAGCTGGGAGCCTGGCGCGGAGGTGGTACGCTGGTTTACTACAACAGCAGGACAAAGAAAGGGAGAAACTAGCCAGGCCTGCAGAGTCTGGACTGTTGCTCTAAGAGCTAAGAGGTTCAGGTGACTTGTGATAGATCCTGTTCCCTCAGAAATGGAGGAAGGAAGCTGCCACCTCTGGATAAACTTACAATGGTGTTATAGCACCTCTCAGGTATAGAAATGCAAACACAGCATTATAGGAGACGCTGTGAAATGTCAGGAAGGATTGATAGGCAAAGACTGAAATGAATGTGAATGCTCACGTTGGGAAGGATGTAGCGACAAAGGCATTTTCATACAGTGCTGGGAGTGTGAATTGCTAGTCTTTCTGGAGGGCACTTAAGCAGCTTTATCAAAACTTTAAATGTACATTCCCTTTGACCCAGAAATTCCACGTTTAGGATTTTCTTGGACAACTAAACAATGATGTGTGTACAAGGGTGTTCCTATTTCACAGTAGGAAACTACCCCAGTAGAGAACATTTAAGCAAATTATAGTGCATTCATACAAAGGCATACTATATAACCATTACAAATGATATCCGAAAAGACATACAGGAAAACGTTAAGAGGTTTTCTATGGATGGCAAAATTTGGGGATTTTTTTTAACAAAAGGAAAGGAAATTTAGGAGGAACTCCTTGCCCTTTGATAATTGCAAAATAAAGCTGCTTTCCTTCTTCAATATTAGGGCCCCACCTAATGAGGCACCTATGACCAGGGATAAAAGAGAGATATTTGTTGCATGTTTCCCATTCAGAGGAGAAACGCTGAGTAACACTCAACCCTGAAGTCAAGAGGCAGAGAGTTCTGCCAAGGAAAAACTTTCTATAGAGATTTTGTGTTTAACAGAGAGGTAGAGTTCTTTGCTAGCTGTAGATGTATTAAGGTTATTCATGGAATAAATGTTCATCCAGTAAATGAATGAATGAATTGAATGCTTAGAAGGAACGAGAGAAACCATCCAAACTCTCATTCCACAAATGCGGTGCTCAGAGTCAGCAACTAGAGACAGGTGCACTCAGTTCGTAATTGGTCGAGCTAGGACTAGAGCCCAGGGCTCCTGACCACTGCAAAGGCCATTGTGACTTCACAAAATCAAGAGCGATCTGTGATTTCTCAGGTTCCTTCCATATCCAGGAAGAGGTGGTCCCCAAGTTGTGTAAGGGCTACTTAGATACAATCACTAACTGTTGGCAGGACACTGTTCAAGGCTGTGATTTCACTGGGAGCTGCTGATAACCACAGTATTTTCTGCATGGTTGGCACCCAGTAAATGTTTGGCCACTGGTAATCGGGATGAGGGTGCTGTTTCCTTTGCCCTGGGTGGGGATACACTGAGTGTCCCCTACCCCATGTTTGTAGCTGAGGAAGCACAGTTTTTTCTCTCCTCCCGAGGGCCCTGACCCCAGCAAAGTTGTGAACTATGGGGTTTTAGACTCCTTTGGTGTTCTCTTCTAGGATTCCTCTTCTCCATCTCTGCTCTTCCTTCTCCCTATCTCCTTCTCTTCTCATGTTTGCTAAAAACCTCCCAGGCACCTATCCCACGTCCATCTTGAAGGACCATAAATGGCACTAAATAAATCTATGGTTTCTAAACCAAATTAGATATATTTCATTGTGGATAATTTCAAATATACACAAAATTAGCAATAATGCTCATGTCCCCGTTACTTAGCCTTATCAATTGTCAAAATTTTATTAATCTTGTTTCAGCTATTCTCCCTCTCAACTTTTCTTTTTTTTGGAGTATTTTATTAAATATTTATTTATTTATTTGAGAGAGGGAGCACGTGAGCTCACGTGCAAGCAGGGGGAGGGGCAGAGGGAGAATCCTCAAGCAGACTCCCTGCTGAGCGCAAAGCCCTACTGGGGGTGGGGTGCACAGGGCTCGATCCCAGGACCCTGATACCACCACCCAAGCCAAAATCAACAGTACAGCGTCCAACCAACTGAGCCACCCAGGTGCCCCTTTTGGAATTTTTTTTTTTTTAAGATTTTATTTATTTATTTGACAGAGAGAGACACAGCGAGAGAGGGAACACAAGCAGGGGGGTGGGAGAGGGAGAAGCAGGCTTCCAGAGGAGCAGGGAGCCCGATGCGGGGCTCGATCCCAGGACCCTGGGATCATGACCTGAGCCGAAGGCAGACGCTTAACGATTGAGCCACCCAGGTGCCCCGCCCCCCCTTTTGGAATATTTTAAAGCACCTCCTAGACATCATATTATTTCATTCATAAATACTTTAGAATGAATCTCTGAGAATGAGTTTTTAAAAACACAATCACTGGGGCACCTGGGTGGCTCAGTTGGTTAAGCGACTGCCTTCGGCTCAGGTCATGATCCTGGAGTCCCGGGATCGAGTCCCGGATCGAGCTCCCTGCTCAGCAGGGAGTCTGCTTCTCCCTCTGACCCTCCCCCTCTCATGCTCTCTCTCTATCTCATTCTCTCTCTCAAATAAATAAAATCTTTAAAAAATAAAAAAAATAAAAAAACCACAATCACTATGCCACCAGTTCAAAAAAAGTTACCAATAATCCCTTAATATCATCTATCATTCAATTCCTGTTCAAGTTTCCCCAGTTGCCTCAAAAATGTATTTTTATAACTGTTTTGATGGACTCAGAATCAAACCAAGGACTACCCATTTGATTTGGCTGGTATATTTCTGGTCCTTTTTTTTTTTTTTTTAACTTGTATCTCTATATCTAGTTATCTGTCTGTTTATCTCTCCTTGTTGAGGCAAAATTCACATAGTGCAAAATTAATTATTTTAAAGAGAAACAATTCGGTGGCATTCAGTGCAGTCACAATGTTGTGCAGCCATCACCTCTCTCTGGTTCTAAGATATTGTCATCACTCCGAAAGGACACCCAAAGCCCCACTGAGCAGTGGCTCTCTGGTCCCACCCCCCACCAGCACCTGGCCACCATCAATCTGTATCCTGTCTCTAGAGATTTACCTGTTCCGGATATTTCATAAAACAGAATCACAGAATATGTGACCTTTTGTGTCTGGCTTTTTCCCCTCACCATAATATTTTTGAGGTCCATCCACATTGTAGCATGTATCAGTACTTCATTCTTTTTTATGGAATAAATAATTCCATTGTATGTATATACCACAACTTATTTACCCATTTATCTGTTGATGGACATTTGGGATGTTTTTGCCTATTGCGAACACTGCTGCTATGGACATGCCTGTGCATATATTTGTCTGAGGGCCGATTTTCAATTCTTCTGGGTATATACCCAGAAGTGGAATTGCTGGGTCATATGACACATTTATGCTTAACTTTTTTTTTTTTTTTTTTTTTAAAGATTTTATTTATTTATTTGAGAGAGAGAGAGAGCACAAGAGGGGGGAGCGGGAGAGGGAGAAGCAGACTCCCTGCTGAGCAGGGAGCCCGATGCGGGACTCGATCCCGGGACTCCAGGATCATGACCTGAGCCGAAGGCAGTCGCTTAACCAACTGAGCCACCCAGGCGCCCTATGCTTAACTTTTTGAGGAACCGCCAAACTGGTTTCCACAGGGGCTGTACCATTTCACATTCCCACCAGCCATGCATGTATGGGGGCTCCCATTTTCCCACATCTTGCTAGCACTTGTTACTTTCTACAGTGTTTATTACAGCTGGCCTAGCGGGTGTGAAGTGGTATCTTACTGTGGTTTTGATTTGCATTCCCCTAATGACTAATGATATTGAACATCTTGGCCATTTCACATCTTTTTTTGGATAAATGTCATTTAAGTCCTTTGCCCCTTTTTAAATTGGCTTGTCTTTTTTTGGGATCGTTGTCTTTTAAAATCTAATAGTTCCCCTCCCCCACCCCCTCTCAGGCTCTTCATTTGCACAACAAACCAGATCATTTGTCCTGTAGAAGTTCCCTCATTCTGTATTTGGCTATTTCTCCATGGTGTAATTTAACTTGTTTCTCTATCCTCTTATTTCCTGTAAACAGATACTTTAGAACTAGAGGTTTGCTTAAATTCTTTCTTTCTTTCTTTCTTTCTTTCTTTCTTTCTTTCTTTCTTCCTTTTTTTCTTCCTTCCCTCCTTCCTTCCTTCCTTCCTTCCTTCCTTCCATTTGGTGGAGATACTTCATAGGTGGTATATCCTTCCTACTGCATTAGTTGAGAAGCTCATAATGCCTATTTTGTCTGGTTTTAATGACCCAAACTATATATTAAAGAACTCTAAATTTCTTCAGGGTTACTTAAGGGGCCCTGCAAATTGTCTAATTCAAATTTCATTTTAAAAATATACAACTGACTACTGCTTTTCTGGATTTCCTCAGATTAAAAAGGAAGCTATGTGGGGTGCCTGGGTGGCTCAGTCATTAAGCGTCTGCCTTCAGCTCAGGTCATGATCCCAGGGTCCTGGGATCTAGCCCTGCATTGGGCTCCCTGCTCAGCAGGAAACCTGCTTCTCCCTCTCCCACTCCCTCTGCTTGTGTTCCCTCTCTCGCTGTCTCTCTGTCAAATAAATAAATAAAATCTTAAAAAAAAAAAAAGAAGGAAGCCATGTAAGTGAGCCCCAGCCTTCCACCTGCTTCAGCCAGAGTTACTCTGCCTTTTATATTTTGGGGTCCTAGGTAAGATTTCATTAGAAAATTATTACACTAATTAAAAAAATAAAATAAAACGAACTCCTTCTAAAATGTTAGGTGATTGTGTGACCCTTCCCAGAGGTATTTATATCATAAATATAAATTTATATTTATATAATATATAAATTACTATATATTTACAATATATAATATTATATATATGTCTCCCACGGCTGGTGGGAGACAGAGTGGAGTCTTTCTGGTAGCCCTTGAATAATACAACATAGGAACTCCACAGCCAAAGAAAGAAAGAAATCACCCAAATCTATGGCTGCCTCCCATTCATATAAGATATCCTTGCCTCATTTAAATGAAAGTGGACTTTGAATAACAGCAACTCACACTTTAAAGTAGAGCTAAAGCTTTATGAGAGGACCACGGTCCAAAATAGAAGGTGTGTGAGGTAGGAATAGCTGAGAACCTAGCAATTGCCTCTGGTGTAGTATACAGATGCCCTTCAGGTGTCTTTTGCTGGAAATATCTCTAATTCTGGTCACAAGAAAAGATCCTCCATCTTTCTGACACAGAATATACACACTCCCTGTGATACCTTAAATCAATACCAGATTGTCCACTAGACTTTTTTTCTGGTATTCCATTAAAATTGAGCTTCTCTCTATAACTAAATGTTGAACACATCAAAGTGATGGATGGTGCATCAGCCCCTTATGCCCAGCATTTTGGAGGCAAAGTCTTCAGTCTTCTTGTGGCTAAAAGGAGATTTATGAACCTTTGCCTCAATTCTAGTTTAATCCTCAAATGTCTGCTTTTTAATTGTCAAAGAGTTGTACAGTCTGCCCTTCACAGAACTAGGAACAGCAGGATGGATACACGGTTGGATCCCATTGCAGGTGGATGAAGGGAGCACTGAGCCCTCATATTTCCTCTGGGATGAGAAGACTCAAGTTCTGATTATCCTGTTCCTCTGATCTGCAGTATTGTTTCTGGAATAGAATATTTAGCCAGCAGGTGAAGGCCTTAGCTAGAGTCTATTGCATTATCATTACCATCAATATTATCCTCATCCTCATCCTCATCATCATGCCTATATTCCAATATAATGTTGGAAGAGAGGGACAGTTACTGCCTCTCTTGACCTTCTGAAGCTCAGAAAAAAAGGGCTTACAGAAGCAAAGGAAGAAAAAGCAGCCAATTCAAGACTCAGATCAGCTGTTGGCCCCACAGACTCCAAATTTACTCAGTTACCTGTCTGACTGTCCAAAGAGAATTCTCACGAATTTTCCATGACGATTTTGGTTAAACCTTACCAGCTTTTATCCAAACTGATAAGTAGAGATACATACAATAAAAGTGAATTTTTAGACACAAATGTCAAGGTTTATCGATTCCCAAGTCCTTTCCCTAAGTCCATCCCCAACTAATAGGTTTCAGAGTGATAATTACAAGTGAAGGACAGAGATACTGTTGGAAGGAGGGTTGGCTCCAGGCACACACAAAAAATGAAGCAGCATAACAGGCCTTCCTCCTGTTATGATATAGAAATCATACTTTGCATGAGTTTAGATATAAGATGTTCATAAGATGAACAACTGGAGAGAAACTAAATGCTCCTCAGTGGGAAGAGAGGGAAGTATAACTGGATTTTGAAACTTTAAAAAGAATGCTGCATAAAATTGATTGATGTGGGAAGATGTTCAGGATAAATTAGTTGAAAAATAAGGTGGGGAAAATCTTACATATTTATAATTTTCTTTTTAGTTTTGGATATTTTTAGTCTTGAACGAACTATGTGTGCTTTATTTGGGAGGAGAAGGGAGGTTCTATTCTAAGCCTTTTAGTATATTTGCATGGGTTGGCTTATCAGGCTAGCTCACTGGGGAAGGCACAGACATCTTGAACCAATGGAAATGAGGTAGAGTGAGAAGATTTCAACTTGGGAAGATGAGGGGAAGGACAAGCCTAGATCATGTTAGAGCATCATTAGGACTGCCTGGGACAATGGGGAAGGTGGCAGATGGGAAAATGAATGGAGTAAATGAAGGCTTGAGCCCTTCACAGTTCGGTTTAAGTACCTCCAACATAAAGGTGAGTAAAGTAATGTCAGGGCCTGGGCCACAGCTGACATAAGGTGGGACAGGAGTGATCTGGTGATGTTTCTGTCCTCTACCTTTTTTGTTTGTTTGTTTAGATTTTATTTATTTGAGAGAGAGAGGAAGCACAAGCAGGGGGAACGGCAGATGGAGAAGCAGGCTCCCTGCTGAGCAGGGAGTCCGGCGCGGGGCTCGGATCCCAGGATCCTGGGATCCTGACCTGGGCCGAATGCAGATGCTCAACTGACTGAGCCACCCAGGTGCCCCTATCCTTTATCTTCTTACTTTACCTACTTGGTTCTGGGTGGAGAGACCTGAGGGTTCTCTCCTGCATATCTCAAAGCCCAAGAGTTCAGGAGTGACATTTCCAACATCAGCTAGACCAAAAAAAGAAAAAAAAAAATGAGTTAAATAGAGAGAGGGTGATAATGGGGAAACCACACATGTGGATCTTCTTTTCAAGTGGCAGTTCACCACCCTAAATGCACTGCCCCAGGTAGAAATGCAGGTTAGGATTCTGAGCCCAACATCAAAGATAGGGTGCTTTGTTTCAGCAGGTTAAAAAGCAACTCATGGTATCACTGTGAATATATCTGGAAGGAGTTGGCAACTTCAAAGGGATTCATTAAGAGATCTCCCCATTAAAGTCCCTGGAAGTTTACTAAAGTGCACAAAGGTGCTTTTATTAAAAGCTAAAAGCAGGCCTAGGAGGCATTTTAATAAAGACCTCCAGTTAGCTAACTGGACCAGGAGAGCTGTGTCAAGGTCCTGGAATAGAGAGCAGTTTGTTGTGATGTATCTCTTAGGGCAAGGTTCCTAACCTTTCTCACTTCAGTTTTTTCTTCTTTAAAACCCAGCCTTACAGGGACATTGAGAGGATTAAATAATATTGTTTGAACTCATGAATGTTAATGCCTTTATAGGTAAAACAAAGTGCTCAAATTACCATCTGAACCAGTATCTGTGATACTTGCTTTGGAAAGATTCTAGGTTCTTCCCAAGTGTATCATGCCTAAAAGACAAACAGCAGAAGAGGAAGTTTAAACTCAACCCACTCCTCGAGGTTCAGAAAGAACAAAATGGTGGGATGTTGAAGGAAGGAGGCTGTTGGAAGGTCAGAATTTGAATAAGAATTGAAAGAGGTATTCTCTCATCCCCCTAATGTTCAAATGATCTCACTTGGTCTTAAGAAGTGAAACCTACAGGGTCTGGTAAAATTTTGAAGCTTTCTGAAAGGTTGCTCAAAAAGATAAGAAAACAGAGAAGAGCCATTGTTGGACAAAGTGACATACGCACACTGCCATACTGAATCCCGGACAAAAAGATCCGCCATGATTGCAATCGAGCTTCAGTCCAGAGGCCAGTTCAGCCAAACATTTTGTTCATGCTTTTTAAAACTCAGTGGCAAGTACATAAAAATGTCTGCAACCCAGATGAGGTTGTTAAATTCTTTCTTAAGAACAGACAGAAAGGAAAAGTGATTTACTAGAGTATGTTGCTGGGTTTGTTTTTTATTTTTATTTTTGCTCTTCTAATCCCCAAGCCCACAGCAGCCCGTCTTGTTGAATCTTGATTTGTTTTTGTCTCATATGAATGTGAACATCCATCCTCCCAGCAGAAATGGTAAATAGCTGTACACATCTATGTCACGAAGTGGTCATAAATAACAATCATTTATGGGGCTGGTGGGAGGGCAACCTCTGGGCTTTGAGAACTGCCTGCAGCAACATTGTTCTATGAAGTTTCCTGTAACTAAAGGGGCAAAAAGCATGGATTCTTGTTGTTACTGTTTAAAATTATTATTTTAAAGTAATACATGCACACAGTAAAAAAAGAAATTGTTATGTCACAGAGTGGTGGTATTAAATGAAAAAACTCTATGTCTGCCACAGTGGTAACCACTTAAAAATGATCAGTTTCAGGCTACACAAATCATATATGAACACTTTCTTGCCAAAACGTCAAATCATATAAAGCTAGAGTCCTTCTTGACCATCACCCCAATCACATTCCCCTCTTCAGAGGTAACCACCATTGTTAACAGGGGTGCGTTTCCTCCCAAATCTTGATAATTTTTATAGGGATTCTTGTTTTAGTTTTTATTTTACACAAATGGTATACTACATCTATAATCCAACAACTTGCTTTTTTGACTTAATAACATGTCTTGGAAAGGGGCACACCTGGGTGGCTCAGTCAGTTAAGCGTCTGACTGTTGATTTTGGCTCCAGTCATGATCTCAGGGTTGTGAGATCGAGCCCCACTTTGGGCTCTGCACTGGGTGTGGAGCCTGCTTAAGATTATCTCTCTCCCTCTGCCTCTCCCCCACCTCCCTCTCTAAAAAAAATAATAATAAATTTAAAAAAACATGTCTTGGATATCTTTCCATGTCAGGGCATTTTATAAGTATTTCACTCCTTGTAACTGTTGTGTTGTATAGGGCACCTGGGTAGCTCCGTCAAGCATCTGCCTTCAGCTCAGGTCATGAACCCAGGGCCCTGGAATCAAGCCCTGCGTTGGGCTTCTTGCTCAGTGGGGAGTCTACTTCTCCCTCTCCCTTTGTGTGCTCTCTCTCAAATAAACAAACAAACAAACAAACTTGTATAATATGGCTGGGCCATAATTTATTTATGTGTAGTGAACATTCAGATATTTCCAATTTTTCACTATTACAACACACAGCTGCACTGAACATCATTGTCCCTACTTCCTGGACACATGTGGAAGTATTTCTCTAGAATAGATAGGAAATGCCCATTTTTAGCCATTGCTATTTTTAGCTCTTTTGTTGTATGTCATGATCATTCAAAATAAGATGCTTATCATTTATTTCTTGATTCACCAAATTTAAATCTTATCAATTGACTTCTTACTATAAGAGATGGAGAATTCAGCTCATTTGTATGACCTTTCACCTCCCTTCCACTGCCAACTATTGTTAGTGACATTTTTATCATTGTCTTTTCTATTCATTATTTCTACAGCTTTATATAATACACTTACACATCTAGTTTTTATAACATCAACTTTAGACAATATCTTTGGATTCTCTACCATGAATGAGGGTATTAGCACTTCTGTTCCGTACCCCTCTCCTCTCCTCCCAACCTCTGTCAGTTACAGTATTACTTTCTCCTTGTCTCCTTTCTCCTTGTTCATAACCTTTACATTCTACTCTGTAACTGTACAATCCTCTATGGTTTCTCTGGGGACTGATTCTAAAAGTTGGAAACCTTTTGACAATATTTTAATATCATGACTCTTTAAATAAGGTTCTTCCTCATACCCAAGCATTGTTGTCGAACCCTTAGAGAAGGAGCAGTACTGTTCAAAGAAAACTGTTCAATCATCAGGGTCAAAGGGATTGCATTTTCTTACACTTTGTTGCATGCTGGAAATCATACGGCATATTAGTTTGTTTTTCAGATGGAGCTTAACTTTCTAACAATATCCTTCCACCTCTGACATTTCTAATCTTTCTTTCTTCCCTCTTTCCTTCCTTCCTCCCTTCCCCACCCCCACCTTATTTCTTATCCAACTCTGCCTTTATCCTCCATGTACATTTGGGGTTACAGTTTCCTTTGCTCTATTTTACCTGTAAATAAGTTCTTATCCACTTTCTCTTTTCCAGAAAGTTATCAAATTCTCTGGTCTGTGAACAAGCTCCTCCTACCTATTCTCTTTTGTGCATCTTTACTCTTGTTTAGTCGGGGTTACACCCACTCCGTCCGTCATCCATCCTGGACCCAACAAAGCAGGAATTTTTAAAAGGTCCCATTAAACTCCACTGTTTCTTTGAAGACATTTTCAACATATGGGTGCCAATTTCAGCAAACAAAACAACTCTTTAGTTTTCTAATTAGCCAGAGACAGGTGAGAGAGCCTATAACCCGTACCACAAAACGAAACCCTAGAACCTGTCAGAAATGGCATTCACCACTAATTCTGTTACAAGTCACCTAGTCTAAAAACTTGATCTCTACATCCTTATCTGTCAGTCCTGGCTAAGAAGGGGAGGGACTGAAGAAAGACTCCAAGGTCCATGGCGGAGCTGGAGGGATAGGCTGTTCAATGGCTCATCATTTTTCAGTGCTGCTTCCCCAGAGAACCAGTACCGCCAGTGGCCCAGGGAAGTCAGGATAACATAATGGATAAGAACTGGGGACCCAAGGGGTGCCTGGGTGGCTCAGTCGGTTAAGCGACTGCCTTCAGCTCAGGTCATGATCCTGGGGTCCTGGGATCAAGCCCCGCATCAGGCTCCCTGCTCAGCGGGGAGTCTGCTTCTCCTTCTCCCTCTGCCCCTGCTTGTGCGTGCTCTCTCTCTCTCTTTCTCTGTCAAATAAATAAATAAAATCTTTAAAAAAATAAGAACTGGGGACCCAGAGATTCTGACACTTCATAGCTGTGTGATTTTTTTACTACTTCATTCCTTAAGCTTCAGTTTCCTCGTCTATAAAGTGGAGGAATAGTTTTCACCTCGTAGGGTTGTTATGCTGATTAAATGCCATAATACATGTAAAGCACTTGGTGCCAACACACAGCAAGCATCCAATAAATGTTAGCCATTGTTATGAACTTTGCATTTTGTTTTTTTTTTTTTAAATAAAATCTTTTTTTTTTTAAAGATTTTATTTATTTATTTGACAGAGAAATAGACAGCGAGAGAGGGAACACAAGCAGGGGGAGTGGGAGAGGGAGAAGCAGGCTTCCCGTGGAGCAGGGAGCCCGATGTGGGGCTCGATCCCAGGACCCTGGGATCATGACCTGAGCCGAAGGCAGACGCTTAACGACTGAGCCACCCAGGCGCCCGAACTTTGCATTTTGAATGTACAGTCCTCTATGGGAAATTGCAGAGGAAGGAAAGCAGGTGGTTCCCACCCTCACAGAGTTCCTGGTCTAAGGAATGGCGAATATTTTCACTCTATGGTTCTTCACATATGGCGAGAGTTTAATGGATATCTGCTGGATAAATAATTGAATAACCTTGGTCCCAAAGGCAGACATGGCTCTTTCTTTCAGGGAATACTCAAAGAGAAATAAGACACATATTATATAAACAAATACTGAATACATTTAATCCCAGTCCACTCATGTGATAATTCATTCAATGAATATTTGTTACTCATTGACTATGTGAAGAAATTATGTTAGGTCATTTAACAAGACACAGTCCCTGCCTTCAAGGGGTTTAAAGTCTAGTATATAAGATTTATACACAGAGCTAAATACATTAGGGTGAGGGCATTACTGCCAATTGGGGCAAGGGAATTTGCTAAGATGCATTATTCCCACCATCCGAGTCCTCTCTCCCCTCCCCAGCCACCTTCAATCTCTCCTGATGTGTCTGTAGCAGTGTTTATTTCTGAAGGAATAAAAAAAATCATGTGGACTGTGTCTGGAAAAAATGGAGATAGGTACATAGTTCCCTACCTTCCTGAATAAACCCATGGATTTAATCTCCCCGCAGGCTAATGAACTTTGCAGAAAGTATGCATTTTTCCCACTGACTTCCTAACCCTAGCCACTCAGTGACTTCTTTCTCTGTGATAGAAACCATTTCCTCCATTAGTCATTTTATAAATACGTACCTATGGGGAAAGATCTTTCACTTGCAAATTCCACCATGGCCGCCAACTCAGTATATTTCTGGTGGTAGAGAATGGTGTGGACAAAAAAAAACATTTGAAGCTAAACAAACACGAGTGCAAATCTCAGCTCATCTTTTTACTAGATGAGTGACCTCAGGCAAGTTAACTTAAGCTCTCTGAGTCTCAGTTTCCTCCCACATAAAATGAAAATGATAATGCTGTGTCAGAGACTGCTGGTTCTTTCCCTAAATCCAGCCTATCCTTTGCCATAAGAATAGAATTTTTAGCTGGTCACAAGGTTGCCTAGAATAGAACGAGCCTTCCTTGGCCATGTGAATAAATTCTGGTTAAAGGGATGTAGGTGGAAGCAACGATGTGCTGATAAAGGCTTTGCTGGCTCCACACACACACACACACACACACAGACACACACACACAGACACACACACAGAGTGTGTACACATATGCACGTAAGTTTATTATAAATGTTACTGATATTAAAGACATACAACTTACAGATAATGGAATACACAGTACTCTATTACAAGTTCCATACACCCAACTGAATCTTACAGAATGCTTTGGTTAATTGTTGGGGAACAAGAAGTTCAACCATGATTTGACAAATGGAGTTCCGTTCCAATTCCCTCTTTTCCCAATAAATGTATTGCCGTTCAATCTGAAATGTGATCTACTACTAAACTGTTTTTCATCCTCGTATAAATTATATTCACTAAACTGAAATCTCTTTCAGCTTTAGCACTACATTGTGTCAGAAGCTCACTCATTTGCCGAGGAGGTGAGTGACTTCTCTGCCGAGTTGGATAATGGTTTTCTAATGCTGGAAGAATATTGCCTTAATGTTTTGTGCTATTTATAATGTAGTGACCACAGACACACCACACTTTTAAGTTTCAACTGCAGTTTTGACATTTTTCTTCATCACTTTCCTAAGTTTAGACAAATAAAATAATAAATCAAACCCCGACTTGTAGTTTTTGCTGATTTCCATGGTGTAAATATTCTCATCATGGCTGAGGTCAAACTACCAGCATGAGATCACTGAGCACAGAGGTGGGAAGAAATACACAGTGTTTCCTTCATATGAAAGCAATATTTGGAATTCTCTGAGTTGTCTATATTTTCTTACCGTTCTTAACTCTGTATTGTCTCTCATTTTCAAGAGCTTTCTGTATATTATCAGTCATATGTATCATCTCTTGCTAGAAGGTAAGCGGATGAATACAGGTACTCAGAAAAATGACAAAATAATAAATCAAACCCTCCTGACTTGTAGCATTTGCTGAATGTTTTATTCAGCACTGCCTCTGGTTACACCCATCCTATAAAAATTGTTCAAACAAATATTTGTTAAATAAATGAATTTGTTAAACAAATGTTGCAAATATTTCCCCAGACTATAATTTGTCTTATTTTATTTATATTTATGCTTTTTGCCATACAGAAGTGATAAATCCAAAGTTGTCTAATATGTCTGCCTTTTCATTTATTGCATTTGAGTTTTCTGCCTCTCTCAACCCAAGGTGGATCATTCTCCTAAATTTTTCTAGAAGTTTTATTTTTTTGTTGTTACATTTAAATCTGGAATCCATCTGGAATATATTTTTGTATATGACATGCATTTCTTCCAGATGGCTAACCCATTGTGCCACTTCTGTAAATAAATTATTTTTCTCTGCTAAGCTGAAATTCCACCTTTGTGGTACATTAAGTTCCCATGTGTGCTGGACTTTATTTCCGATTCTCTAATCTGTTCCAGTATCTATTTGCCTACCCCTGGGCCTTCATGATACTCTTTTGATACACTGACTTTATGGTAATGGTAATATAATAACAGAGCACAATTATAGTGTTTAGTATATCCTATTCTAAGCAATTTATTTATTTTATTTTATTTTTTAAAGATTTTATTTATTTATTTGAGATAGAGAGAATGAGAGAGAGAGCATGAGATGGGGGAGGGTCAGAGGGAGAAGCAGACTCCCCACTGAGCAGGGAGCCCGATGCGGGACTCGATCCAGGGACTCCAGGATCATGACCTGAGCCAAAGGCAGTCGATTAACCGACTGAGCCACCCAGGCGCCCCTATTCTAAGCAATTTAGATTTAATCTTCACCAAAACCTTATGAGATAGGTACTATTAATATCCTCATTTTACTGATGATGGAAATAAGTGGCAGAGAAGTAAAGAAACACCAGAAGTAAGTAACAGAGCCTGGGATTGAACCAATGCACTATAGCTCCAGAGCCCAGATTCTTAACCATTAGGTCAAACCACCTTTGTGTAGAGCATGTAACCTTTTACTATTCCTTTAAAAAATAATTTTCTTAGCTATTCCTGGAAATTATTCTTCCATAGACTTCTTCAAAATAATTTTATTGAGTTTCCAAACAAAAATAAAACCTCTCTATTGGGATTCTAATTAGAATTGTATTAACTTTATGCATTAGTTCTGGGAGGCATATAGTTTTGTGAATTAAGTCTTCCCCTTTAGGAACATGATCAACTTTTCTGAACATTCAGGTCTCATTTCATGTATTCTTTATTAAGAGTTTCTAGTTTCCCTTCTATAGGTCCTGCACCTTGTAAAATTTTATCCCAAATATTTTATAAGTTTTGTCGTTGTTGTGAATGAAAACTTCCCATCCACCATTGAAAGTATAGAGAAAAACCTACTGTTTTTTTGTTTGTGTGTTGTATGTGGTTGTATGTATATATGTTCAGTCATCTTACCAAATTCTCTTATTAATTCTACAGGTTTTTTTTTTTTTGTCACTTGAGTTTTCTAGGAACACAGTTATATTGTTTGCAAACTGAGATAATATTCTCTCTCTTCCCCCTCCTTTCCTCCCTCCCTTTATTTTTTCCTTCCTTCCTTCTTCCCTTCCCTCCCTCCCTCCCTCTTTTTCTCTAATCTAGTTTTGGGTTACTCAGTGGCAAAATTAATATAAGAAAGTCAGGATAAATGCTTGATTCTTTCTCTTTTATTATTTACTAGCTTTTAGTATAATGAATTACTTTCCTATAGTTCTCTGAAGATAATCAGGGTTTTTTCCAGGTTTTTTTGGGGGGGGGGAAGGAAAGAGAGAGGGGGGCAGGGAGAGGGACAGAAGGAGAGGGAGAGAGAGAAACTTAAGCAAGTTCCATGCCCAGCACAAAGCCCGACACAGGGCTCGATCTCACAACACTGAGATCATGACCTGAGCCAAAATCAAGAGTTGGACGCTTAACTGACTGAGCCGCCCAGGCGACCCTCCAGTTTTTTAAAAACTGTGTTAAGATATACATAACATAACGTTTACCATGAGTGACATTTAGTATATGCACAATGTTGTGCAACCATCACCCCATCTATTTCCAGAACATCTTCATCACCCCAAAAAGAAACCCCCTACTCATTAAGTACTCACTCCCTTTTCCTCCCTTCCCCCAGCCCCCGGCAACTACTAATTTGCTCTCTGTGTCTACGGATTTACCTATTCTAAATATTTCATATAAATGAAATCATATGAGGTGTGGCCTTCATGTCTGGCTTGATCAATTAGTTTTTTAAAATATTATGAAATTCATGGATTTAAACATATTTGATAGGTTTCAATAAATTACAATTATTATCTTTTTGAAGCTCAAAATTTTCCTATCTTTGGTCAGTATGAGCCTCTTCTAGTTGGCTTCTGGGTTCTTTTGACACATTCAAACTATTCCTTGCTTAGTATTACAGGACATTCTAGGCTTTTTTTGTACATTTCTTGTGACAGACTTGGAATTGGCTATTTCTCTCAGAAACACAGATTTCTTTTAGTGAGAAATGGTATTTTAAGACCACATTTTGGGTACTCATTTAGCTCATTGCTATTGGTTTGGTTACTGTTTCTAGGCTTTTTTAGTGGACAAAGCTAGGTAGTATATATGTCTAAATCTATATATTTTCAAAGGTAAACTATCTCATGAGTTTACAGTGATATTTCTAATTTAAATTCAGGTCTACAGGTTTTAATTACTTAGTTTCTTCTATATTATAATTGTATGTCCTTTCTTCTGCACTATGAATCTTGGTTCTCAAGGAAAAAGGGGATGATAGATATCCCATGATTACTCATTTATTTAATTCTACATATCACGTATACAATAGTCTCAGTAAAACAATACTACTTACTGAGAATGATTAAAATTGTTTTTTGCATATGCTCTCCCTATCCCCCCTCATCTTTATGTTATATCTATATCACCTGAGCACATAAACATTACCAACTAGACAGACTCTCTTCCTTTTAACACTCATTTAGTTTTGGTTCTACAGGTAATTATATATTCCGTATTTAATGTTCACCAATAGTCCTTATGTCGATGTCTCTCTAGTCCTTTTGATAGTCTGAAGTTCATTCTCTAGTAGATTCCTCAGGAAGGGCTCATGGGTACAATATTCTCTGAATTACTGCATTTTGATAATCTTTGATCTGTGCCCTTTATACTTGAAAGTCAATGTTTCTGGATATAAAATCCTTGGCTCACATTTTCTTTTGAGTATCTTAATTATTTTACTTCCATATCCTTTGTTATATGGTGTGGCCATTGAAAGTTTTGATGCTCATCTAATTTTCTTTTTTTTTTTTTTTAAGATTTTATTTATTTATTTGACAGAGACAGACACAGTGAGAGAGGGAACACAAGCAGTGGGAGTGAGAGAGGGAGAAGCAGGCTTCCTGCGGAGCATGGAGCCCGATGTGGGGCTCGATCCCAGGACCCCGGAATCATGACCTGAGCTGAAGGCAGACGCTTAACGACTGAGCCACCCAGGCGCCCCCTCATCTAATTTTCTTAACCTTACACATCACTTTCTGTTTTTGCTTAGATGACCAAACCCTGAGTAGTTTCAGCAGTTCTTCATCAGTGCGAGGCCCTATCCTGCAAGGGAGCCCTGGGAGATTGGGCTGGGCAGTACACAGGGGCCAGAGGGCTCCAGCATTTCAAGGGGCCCCTGGCGCTCACCTGCTATTCGGTTGGGCCAAACTCCTCACAGTTTTACCTGCTCCTCCCTCATTGTCCTGTTCGCCACTTTGGGGTCTTCTGTTTGCATATCTATCTGATGCTGTGTTGCTTCCCTCTGCTTTCTCCTATGCAACGTCTGTGATACCATATGGGTCTGTGACTTCTGACGGTTTGTCCTCAGCTGCTTGTATTTTGGGACTTGTGTGGATACCCTGTCAATTAGTTTCACTATAAGTGTTATCTGTGCACGGGTCTTTCATTCCGCCATCCATTGCTCTGTGTTTTTAAATAGGGAATCAGAGAGATTAAAGAATGATACTACCACCACCATCATCACCGGGGAGAAGTCTTTTCTCTTACTCACCTCCACTCAATACTTAGTTGCTATTTCCAATCCCTTTAGAGCTGGAATGTGCCCAGAGGAAGGAGAGAAAAGATGGGTAGAAAGTTTTTTTTTTTTAAGATTTTATTTATTTATTTATTTGACAGAGAGAGCCACTCAGGCGCCCCTAGAAAGTTCATTTTTGACAGATACTGTTATAAACTGGCTTCATATTTCCTAGGCCTGTTTTTCGTTCTTTTTTTCTTTCTTTCTTTTCTCTCATGGCCACTTGTATAATTTTTTCAGAGTTTTCCAGCTGGGTCCTTCTGACAGGAAATCTAATGATGTGGGCAATGAATTCTATGCATCCTTTCTGCCCTTGGTCTTTACTTTCTCTGTTACCACTATATAAACTCTCTCTGTTGGATTCTCATAGCCCTCTCACACCGTGCTCTTGGCAAGAATCAAAAAGGCCGATTCTCTCTCCCTCAAGGCTTATGTCTGGTCTAAGGGAAGAAAGTCTTGTCCTCTGTCCCAACAAACACTGCAGGGCAGATCAGTCCCAATACAGCTAGCTGCCTATGTTCTGCCACTGGAAATGGCTAGTCTCTTGCTCAGGAGATTTCTTAGATGGGACTAAGACCCCAGACAACTGTGCTCTTCTCCCCCCACCCCTGCTCCCTCCCAACAATACAAATCAAGCTTTCTGGGGTGTCCAACTGCAATCTCTAGGATAGACTTGGGGTCAGCAGGTAACATTCCCCTCTCCTTGGTGGAGAAAGAGAGTAGGAATCACAGCTCAGCTATGTCCAAAGAAAGCCTCCTGACAAATTTCTCTCTTTATTTTTATTTATTTATTTATTTTTAAAAAGATTTTATTTATTTATTTGACAGAGAGAGACACAGCGAGAGAGGGAACACAAGCAGGGGGAGTGGGAGAAGGAGAAGCAGGCTCCCCACTGAGCAGGGACCCCGATGCGGGGCTCGATCCCAGGACCCTGGGATCATGACCTGAGCCGAAGGCAGATGCTTAACGACTGAGCCACCCAGGCACCCCCAAATTTCTCTCTTTAATTTCCAACTCTTGACCCTTTTGTGACTTCAAGGTGGGTGAGAGCTTTAAAAATTATGTCATAAATTATTTCTTTTTGCCTTTATAAAGTCTGCATGTACTTTAGTCCTTTCTTTGGGATACAGTGTTGCAGAGTCTGATGTACCTTGCAGCATGAGCTGAAACTTCAATTTTAATGTAGTGTTATGTTTTAATAAGAAAACATTCTTTTCCTCTGTATTCTCAAATCATAGCTATAGAGTTCAATTTAACATTCACACATCATATTTTCTCATAATATCTCCTTTCTTATTCCCAATCTTGTGGTTCTCTTTTCTATACTTGCCCCTTTATTAGGTTTGAGAAAGATTTACCCATTTTATTGGTCTTATTCAAATATTAAACTTTGAGGATTTAATGAGAGTTCTATAAACTTTTATACATTTCAATAATCCCAACCTTGTCTTTATTATCTCCTATTACTTTCTTTTGGTTTTTTCATTCTTTTACTACTTTCATAAAAAAATTCATTACAAAAAAATGTATTTTTGGTACTTAGGCTATATATTTTCCTCAGAGTACAGTTTTAGCTGTGACTTATTGGTTTTCCTCTTTTTTTTTTTAAGATTTTATGTATTTATTTGACAGAGAGAGAGAGAGAGAGAGAGCACAAGCAGGGGGAGGAGCAGAGGGAGAGGGAGAAGTAGGCTCCCTGCTGAGCAAGGAGCCTGCTGTGTGGCCTGATCCCAGCACCCTGGGATCATAACCTGAGCTGAAGGCAGATGCTTAACTGACTGAGCCACCCAGGTGCCCCGGGTTTCCTCTTTGATCAAGAAAATTTCATATAAAAATTAATGGAAAAAAAGCAATGCAGAAGTAAATAAAATTGAAGTGAAAGCAATGCAGACAAGCAAAGACAACAAAAAGTGCATTTGACTTTCCAAAATTTACAGTTAATTCACTAAATAGAAGAGATGCATTTTGAATGGTAGTAATGAATAAACTCCTGTATTGTTTGACAATCCTACTAATGAAGATGATAAAATCATATGAATATACTGGAAAAATTTTATATTAGTTTGTGATTTGGCAGAAAATACTGGATAATAAATAATTACATAAAACACATGTAAACTTTATAATGAGGGCATTGATGACAAACTGGTCAATGGATATCATCAATTCAAAGATAATTTAAGGTTAGTCATTGAATAAGAAACTTTGAAATCACCTGAAATCTTATGGTTTATATATGAAAGAAATTTGATAGAGATTTCCTCAAATTTGACAACAGTCCTACAAAGTTATATAATACCAATATCATATTTAATCTGAAGGAAAATTTCGAAACCATCATTAATAAAAAACAAATTTTGATCAACCATGCTAGAGGAAAAACTAAATTATCTTTCTAATTTCTCTATGGAAAATAATATTATAATATCATTGCCATATGAAGAGGCAATCAAAGAATATGCAGCCAAAATACTATGGAGGAGTATCAGGAAGTTAAAAAAAATATTATTAGATTATTTAATTATGTTATTTTTCTGTATTTTCTAACATTTGCAGAATGTATTCACTTTTTCATTTTTAAATTTGTTATGTAACTTCTCTTTACATTCTAAATAAGTATTCAGGTTTATATCTAATTTTGTATTTGTAATTTTATATTATTTTTCTTAAAGAACACTCCTTCCTCTACCTTCCCCTCCACAAATTTATAAGCTTTAGGCCTCCCAAAACTGTTCTGCCCAGATTTGAACTAATCCCAGTAACCTTCCTTCTCATTCAAACACATTCTACTTATACTAGCTTATTTCTTAAGGGGTAATGACGCTGCTTTCCATGTACTGTTTGGAACGGGTTTTACAATCTAAGGATGAAGGTAACACCAATTTCAGGTTTTAGTGTGTTTCTAAAGCATTACCTGAACAAAAATGAAATTCAACATGGTTTTTGAGCCACTTGATGGTCATTAGAACATTAAAAGCAAATTGGATCACTATCTTTCTTCTTGTATCTAATTATCCAGTATATTCCAGATGGATAAAAGATTTAAGTATAAAATAAGGAAGTCATAAATATATGCAAGAATTCCTATACAACATCAATGTGGGAAAAGGTTTATAAGTTTGATACAAATCCCAGAGGCCTTAAGAGAAAAGATTGATAAATTTTAATAAATAAAAATAAGAAAATTCTGCTTGCCAAGAAATAATAAAGTTAAAAGACAAGCAACAAATCAAGAAAAAAACTATTAATAACACATATCCCATAGGGTTTAATTTCCTTAATATAAAAAGAATTCTTACACATTAATAAGAAAAAATATCAACAACCTAATAGAAAAATTGGCAAAGGATATTAATAGGTGCTTTATCAAAAAAAAGAAATACAGATGATTCATGAACATATGAAAAGTTGTTCAATCACCCCTATAATAAGAGAAATGCAAACTAAAACTGACAGATTGACAAAGATCCAAAAGTTTGTAACACACTGTGTAGGTGAAGATAGTAAGAAGCAGGCAATTGTTGGGGCAAGTGTAAATTGGCACAACTTCTGGAAAAGGCAGATTAAATTTGACACAATAGCTTCATTTCTAGAAATTAATCTTATAGATATGTCTACATATGTAAACTGTTACATGCAGAAAGGCATTCACTGTAGCATTGTTTCTAATAGCATAATGCTGGGAACAACCTAAATGTCTATCAAAAGGGGACTGGTTAAATACATAATGGTACATTCATCAATGTAATACTATGCAGCCACAAAAAATAGAGAGCAGCCCTGTGCAGATATGAAACATTCCTAAAGACCTATCATTAAAAATGCAATGTTCAGAGTGGGACACTGACATTTCAATGGATACAGTTAATACTTATGCTTTCATGGAACACATCCTAAGGATAGTGGTTACTTTTAGGAGGAAAACTAGGGCAGGAGTGAGTAGGTGGGTGGGAAGACTTACTTTTCAGTACATATCCTTTTGCACTTTTCAAATGTTATTCCATGCACCTATCTTACCTATTAAAGTGCTACAATTATTTGTTAAAAAAAAAAAAAAAGACATGACCTATCACTAGGCTAGTGAAAATATTTGAGCATTGGTAGTTCTTTCCCTGAAGGCACATTATTGGGTACACGGAGAAAAAGGAAGGTAGTCCAAGGCTTAAGTATAACATTATCCCCTGCAAATAAGGTTATCATTCTACTAGTGATCTGTGAATGGTTGCTGAGGAGTTTCTGAACTATCTAAATCCCAGTCAAGGTCTAACCTCAGGAGAACACAAAATTTTAAAGCCTATTTAGCTGTATGATAGTTATCGGTCCAAAGGAAGACTGAGCTGATAGATGGGAGCTGGTCAACATGAGGTCTAGAAAAAGGAGGCCAAGAGTAGAATTTGACAGTATTTGTCTAGTCCTGTCTCAGGGAGATGTTCTCTGGAATGTTGTGTGAGTTATGTCTTTTACTTTTCCTATAGAATTAGTAACTGCCATTTAAATGATCTTTGAGTAGTGGTTAAAAATATGGCCTTTGGAGACAAACAGATGTGGGTTCAAAGCCCAGTTCTTTTTTTTTTTTTTTTAAGATTTCATTGATTTATTTGAGAGAGAGACACAGAGAGATAGCACGAGCATGAGCAGGGGGAGGAGCAGAAGGAGGAGCAGAGGGAGAGGGAGAAGCAGGGAGCCCAAGATGGGCTTGATCCTGGGACTCCAGGATCATGACCTGAACCGAAGGCAGACGCTTAACCGACTGAGCCGCCCAGATGCCCCCCACTTCTTTTTATTGTCTGTGTGATTTTAGGCACATGTCAATTCAGTTTGTATACAGGTAAAATGGGGATAATAATCTTTACTTGTCTTTACGTGAATATTGTCGTGGTTTAAAGAAAGTAATGGGAAAGGGCTAGTACAGTGGCCAGCATGTAGTTAGGGCTTACTGAATAGTAACTGTTGTTTTTATTTACAGATTGCTTTTATCATCTCTGCAACTTAAAATCTTAAGGGACTGGTTAATAGTTGGAAACAAATTAAACTGAGTCAAATGGATAGCATTTTGTCATTAACAAGGTAAAACATAGCCTTCTAGACAGGGTCTCTCAGAAACTGAGAGAAGGTCAGACCATTTTCTTTCTCTTTTGTTCCTCTATTTATTTGTTTTTGAGGCTCTTGGTATTATATAATATATAATAACAATAACATACATATATATTAAAAATTCCAAAACTGGGTTGCAAAAAGAATCGTGTTTTAAATGTTGTTTACATTAAATGTAGAGAGATGTATTTGTGTTATTTGCATAATAATAATATATGAAATGTTAATGTATAGTGCATCACAGGACGCATGAAAGTTTTACATTAACGTCCCCCTCTTTTAGTCACTGTGCATCTCTGGGACCGGATGGATGGCCTCCTTTGATGATAACATCAAACATCTGAACTTGAAGCCTTTTGTGAGTCCTGAATCCCAGCCCCAGCAATAGGCAGGTTCTATGGAGGAAGGCAGAACAGAAAGGCAAACTCCTCTAATGGGCTGCAAAACTCAGACATACACATTTCTCTCTTCCACTTGCTCAGCATTTCTAAGGTGCCAATGACAAAAGCCATTGTGTCTTGTGTCTTCCTCTCAGTTGGTGTGACATAGTCTTTAACACTAATCGGGGCGGGTTGCCACTTGGGGGCCTCGATAATGCTCTTTGTAATGCAGGGAAAACTCAATCCACTTACATTTCCCTGTATCATGGGGAGCTGCTTCAGGCCAGTAAAAATCAGGAAATGATATAGTTAAAAGACTTTTCAAGAATCAGGAATTAGCTCCTAAGTGGGGTCTTCAGTTGGACACCAAAGAGAAATGGCCCATTTTCTCCCTGGTTGAGTGAGTTTTTGCTGCTGACCTGTAAATTCTACACTATTTCAAAGTTACTGGCTGAGAAATTAATGGAAACTGAGCTGGGAATTTTTTCTTTCTTACCCTTATGTGTGATGCCTTATTTAAAATAATTCAGACTCAAAGCGAATTTCTAGCAAATGGTGCTCTGGCTGCTATTAAATTTATTGATGGCGAATCCATCATCCCTGCTTTTTATGTATGATGTCGCTGATGTGCTGATTTTTTTTTTTTAAAGCTCCATGGCGAGACTTTCTTAAAATTCACCTCTTCCATCTGCCCCATAGTGCTATAAATGACTTCAGGTTAAGATACTATTTAGCAAATTAATTTGCCATGTTGAAATTTTATGGCAAAGTTTTGCAAAACCATTAAGTAAACCGCGCTTATTCTTTCTATATTGGGATTTCTTTGATGTGCTAAGATTTTATATAAATTTGTTATTTATCTTGATGAAAGCCGGATAAATAAATGCTCCTATCGTGCGTAATAACTCAACTCTTTGCTTTCACAAGGCCAGAGCAAGGCTGAAAGGAAATTCATCTCAAAGTTATTAAGAAAAGCCAGATAGAAAGGGAGCATAAAAATGAAATGAACTATGGTGAAAGGGCCAGACCCTCTTCCAGACTGCCCTACATCATCCCAGCTACCCAGATGGAACAAAGATTTAGAGCTCCAAATAGAACTCAAGACTCGAAAAAAATGATGTGGGACGGTCTGAGAAAGGGATCAATCTATCCTGTGTTCACAGGAGATACAGGGAGAAAAAGAAATCATTTGGCAAAGTCTCAACAGCCTAAGCTAGAAATGACATGTCCCCCCCACCCCAAACTGCCACCAGGGCCCCCATTTGAATACACCTCAAAAGAAGCTCTTGTTTCCACTGCTTTGTTTCCTGCCCAGGCGTGTAAGGGGACAAAACAAAGGAAGTGAAGAAACCACCTGGGTGTCTCCTTCCTGAGACTTGGGGGACTGGTTGGTTCTAACTTTCCAGTTGTCACTGGAGCCCCTGGTGACTACGAAGAGCACAAAGAAATTCTGACAAGTGATTTGGACCT
The DNA here is from genome assembly GCF_964656455.1 of Halichoerus grypus. Classification (NCBI taxonomy): domain Eukaryota; kingdom Metazoa; phylum Chordata; class Mammalia; order Carnivora; family Phocidae; genus Halichoerus; species Halichoerus grypus. The sequence goes on along the minus strand of NC_135721.1, from coordinate 70,614,899 downwards.
TGAGGGTTTCCTCTAATAACCCACCTTTTGTGACTTTTCTTTTAAAGTCTCTACAACTGCATAGCCCGGAGCTTGATGTCACTCTGCCTTCTCTATCATCCGTTAAGACACTGGCATGTCTTATCTTTCCATCATGTTGGAGGAGCTTGTGAATTCCTGAAAAACCTAGGCTCTTATTCCCACTCACCCAATGGAATTTCTTCAAATGTAATTTTTTTTCCCTCATTTTTCTGGGTCCAAATATTGTCCACCCCCCAAAGAGCAGCTAAAGAGGGACGCCTGGATGGCTCAGTCAGTTGAGCAACTGACTCTTGATTTTGGCTCTGTTCATGATCTCAGGGTTGTGAGATTGACCCCCACGTGGGGCTCTGACCTGGGCATGGAGCCTGCTTGGGCTTCTCTCTCTCTCCCTGTCCCTCCGCCCTGGCCTCCCCTAAGATAAATAAATAAATCTTAAAAAAAAAAAAAATTCAAAGAGCAGCTAAAGCTATTTCCAATTTGAGAAACCTTCTGTAGCACCATTAGTCATTCCTTGTGGTGGCCTCCTTCCTATGTTTGGAAAATTAATTACCCTTATAGGGGATGGTCCATTTCCCCCTACCACTCTGACAATGCCAGATACTCACTGTCCCAGCCTTCCTTGCAGATAGGTAGGGGGTGGGCAGGTGACCTAGGCTCTTCCAGTGAAATGCCCCCATCCCAAACTAGCTGTGAGAGGAAGCAGGGATGGTGCAGAATCCATCCTGGTGGCCAGTGGGGGCTGTAGCAGCAGCAAATAATCTGTCTTCCAGAGGCAGTAATAGCTGTGCTCCCTTTAGCTGAATTAGTTGTGTCCTCTGGGCAAGTAACATAGTCTGTGCCCAGCAGCAATGGCTGTGATGCCTTTGCCATTCCAGCTGCCCAAATAATTTATAGCATTGTTTCTGCCTGCACAACCTCTAAGCCCAGTTCTCCAGCCTCCCTGAGATACTGTGAGCTACCCACTAGTTTTTTAAACAGTTTTATTGAGATATAATTCACATACCGTACAATTTCACCCATTCAAAGTGTACAATTCAATGTTTTAAAGGAAATTTACAGGATTGCACAATGATCACCACAATCTAAGTTTTGAACATTTTGTCCTTGCAAAAGAAACCCCATACCCATTAGCAGTTACTTTCCATTCTTTCCCCTACTCCTGGATCTAAGCAACCATTAATCTATTTAATACCTCCATAAATTTGCCTCTTCTGGCATTTCATATGTATGGAATTGTATGAGTTTTTTTGTGATTGGCTTCTTTAATGTAGGATAATGGTTTTAAATTTCATCCATGTTTAGCATATATTGGTAATTCATTCCTTTTTATTGTTGAATAATATTCCATTGTATGGCTAGCCCACATTTTATTTATCCATTCATCTGTTGATAGGGTATTTGGGTTGTTGATAGATATTTGTATGTCTCTATGAGCATTCATGTACAAGTATAGATGTTTTATCTTCTTTTCTTTTGAGTATATACCTAGGAGTAGAATTGCTGGCATGGTAACTATGATTAACCTTTGAGAAATTGATAAACTGTTCTCTAGAGTGGCTGCACTATTTTGTAATGTGTGAGGGTTCCAATTTCTCTACATCTTAGTTGCCAAATAATCTTCATTATTATCTGTCTTTTTTATAGCCATTCTATGACTGTGAAGTGATAAATCATTGTGGTTTTGTCCACCAGCTGTTAAATAAATTATTTCTGCTTAAATCTAGTTTCTTGCAACTAGATCCCTGACTGAGCCATTCCTGGTTCAGTGCACACTGGCCTGTCCTATCTCTGGACTGTACTACACAGTTGAACATTCATCCATTGCCTTTTCTCCTCTTCAAGGTCATAAGCTACTGGAGGTCAAAGAGCCCATTACCTACTTCTCTGTCTCACCTGTAATGTCTAACCTGAAGCTCAGCACTTATGAGGCTGTTAATTGGAAAATTGTTGATTGGTTCATCAAAACAGTTCCTTGCTTACTACACAATTCTAGAAATGTGTCTTTTATTCTTTCATTAAGAAGACTCAATCATGGAGACATGTAGCAGGTGCTGGGGACATGGATTTTGGAGATTGGTCAGATTTGGGCTCTAATTCTATCTCTGTTGATTGCTAGCTGTGGGACCCAAGGACCAGTTCATTAGCCTCTCTGAGCTGTGGCTTTCCTATTTACAAAGAGAGATAATAACAGATATCTCAGATAAGTGTTATGAGGGTTAAACTCCATCCGGTATGTAAAACAATAGAACAGGGTGTGTGGAAACCTCACAGTAAATATTAGTTTCCTTTGCACCCCCACACTCCACCCTGCAATTCCCACTCCCAGGAATCTGGCTTAGAGATGCATCTTAGTTATTTTTACTGTTATGAGTATTATGTTGAGGGGTCAAAGCAATGGAAATCAGGGGAGGAGGGAAAGAAATTGCCCAAGCTCAATGGAGAGAACAGAGAGCTGATTTTAGAGAGGTTAAATATGAAATTGCCATCGAAAAGGAAGGAACAGGATGCAAGGATGCCTGGGCTCTGCTGTTTATATGTCCTGTTTCCCCAAAGGACTCTTTTTTTGGGTTATGACCACGTAGGCATAGAATCTTTTTAAAGCGAGGTTGATGTTTATTTCAGATGACCTATTTCTAGGGGCATTCTGGGATCTGACTGGAAGAAGCCATGTGTACACCACAAGCTGAAGGATTAATCGTGGAAGAGGCTGTCATGAATGTTGGTGTGTTATGGGAAGACTGTTGTCTGTGGCAGCTGTCTTTATCCCCAGCATATTCAAAGAAAGCTTTCATCGTGAAGGGCTTAAAATAAAGCACCTCGTTGAGTGAAACTTTTTGTGACATAGTTGTGAAGGGGTTGAGCTGACATCTGTATGATAAACTAATGGGAGTTGAGTCTGGTTTTTACCTGGAGGACAATATAACTTGCCATTTGTTTAGTATGAAATTTCTCTTTATTTTTTTTACTTTTACGAGGTAATTTAAATTCCTTTAGTAGGAGTCAAAGTCCTGCTACAGATTCTTCAGTGCAAGCTCAGATGTCAAATAAATCTGTAAGGGTTAACATACTGATATTTTTTATTAATGTGTAAATTACTGGATGCACTATCTTTGTGAGAGTGGGTTTTAGTGGTGAACCGAGGGAAGTGATCACAAGGGAACCAGCTTCCTAAAAAAGGCACACTATAAAGGAGAAAATGGCATACAGAATGGGGAGGCTGCAGACACAGAAATTAACTTCTTGGTTTCCCCAAAGCCAGCCCTATCTGGCTTCATTGTCATTCAGCAAACATTTAATAAGCACCTCCTATAGACTAGGTTTTGTGTTAAGAACTTGGATGACAAGGCAGGGCCTTTATTGTGAAATCCTTTATGTTGTGTACAGATCTGAACGTAATCTACCTGCTTATAGCTTTGATCCTGGAGCTCAAGAGAATGAATTCTAGCCTAGCTCAGTCTAGTTGTAGTCAACCTATGGACTTATGAACATGAAAATAAGGGACTGTTATTGTAAGCCTCTGATATGGGGGTTGTTTGTTACAGAGTATTGTTGCAATAGCTGACTGATACATCATGATAAGTTTGGATTGTCTTCTAAGAGCATTAGGGAGCCACTGAAGAATTTTGATCAAGGCAGAGCTTGATAACCTTTGAATTTTAGAATGATCTCTCTGGCCACAATAGGCTCATGGGTGGCCATTACTCTTTTAGGTTGGGTGCCAAATGAGACACATGGAGCAACAGTCAAGCCCCAAGTAGCTGCTAGTCCAAAGATAACAAGAGGCAAGTAGTGAATATCTGAACCAACCTGTAGCTTGAAGCCTAAAGAATGGATCAAAGACAGCAAGACTGGACTCAGGGAGACCAGCAAGGAGACTACTGCAATCATGTAGGCTTGAACTTGGAAAGTGACTGTAAAGGAAAGAGGGTTATTTAGGTGATAGAATTGATTGGTCTTGGTGATTGTTTAATTGCATGTGAGAGTTGCAGGAGAGGAAGGTTAAGGGTGACTTGGTTGCTCAACAGGGTAGATGAGAGTGCCCTTCACTCAAGAAAAGACATTTTTTTTCAAGGTGAGATGGCAGCAGAGGCAGACAGGTAGGTTCATTTAAAACATACTGACTTTGTGTTTCCAAGTTATGCCCAGAAGACATTTAGATATTCAGATCTGGAGAGCAAGAGAGTGATCTGGCTGGAGACTTGTAGTTGGTTGTTGTCAACAAACAACATCAAGAGTTTCCCAGTGAATATATGAATCTTCCCAAGGAGATGATGTGGTATGAAAGTAAAAGAGGGCAAAGAACGGACCTCTAGAGAGTTCTGACATTTAAAGTATGGGTCAAAAAAGAGCCTGGAAAAGAGACCGAGTAGTTGTAGAGAGTAGGAGACAGTGGATTCATGCAAACCAAAACAGTAAAGAATTGCAAAAGGAGGGAGTGGTAACAGGGTTAAATTTTGCAGAGAGAGAATGTATATGACCTAGACATCCAATCACTGGTACTGGAATCAAAAAGAATTGGGTTTAAGTCCTGGCTCAGCAATTTATGGCTGTGTGATGCATTACTTTACATCTCCAAGGCTGTTTTTTGACCTGTAAGGTGGGAATAATTTTAGTATCTATTTTATATGACTGATGGGACAACAAATGAGTTTGTAGATGTATGAGTACTTACTTAGAGAAGCACTGATGTTTCTTCATTAAATCCTGACCATTATTATTGTTAGCCATTACTTAGCAAAAGGAAGTCATTGGTGATCAAGGGGACAGCAATTTTAATGGCGTGGTGGGACAGAAGCCAGGTTGTAGTGGGAAGGGACTGAGCAGAGGAACTGGAGACACCAAGGTAGAAAACTCTGTTGCCTGACCATGAGGGAGAGAAAAAAATACAGAATAATTACTTGAAGGGAAGTATAATAGAAGGCAATTTTAATTGTTTTGTTTCTTTTTTCCATTTATTTATATATTTTTAATAAAAATTATGTATATTTAAGGTGTACAACATGATGATTTGATATACATATCCATAGTGAAATGATTACTATAGTTCAGCCAATTAATATGTCATCTCATCACATAGTTACCAATTTTGGTGTGATGAATGCACCTGCAATCTACTCTTTTAGCATATTTCCAGTGTCTAGTGCAGTATTATTAAATATAGCAATCAGGCATATATATTACATCTCTAGACTTGTTCTTTCTATGTAACTATGACTTTGTACATTTTGATCAACATTTCCTTATTCCCCCAACCAAGCCCCTAGAAGCCACCATTCTTTTTACTCTCTGCTTCTATGAGTTATACTTTTTTTTTTTTTTCAGATTGCACATGTAAGTCAGATCACACAGCATTTTTTTCCTCTGTCTGGTTTATTTCACTTAGCATAATGTCCTCCAGGTTTATCCATGTTATCCCCAAAGACAGGATTTCCTTTTTTATAATGGCTGAATAGTATTCCATTGTGTATATATATCACATCTTCTTTATCCATTCATCTGTTGATGGACACTTGGGTTGGTTTCGTATCTTGCCTATTGTGAATAAAAGCTTCAGTGAATAAGGGGGTGCAGATATCTCTTTGAGATCCTGATTTAATTTCATTCAGGTATATACCCAGAAGTGGGATTTCTGAATCATATAATGGTTCTATTTTTAGTTTTTTGAGGAATCCCCATACCATTTTCCATAATGGATATACCAATTTACAATCAACCAACAGTGTCCAAGGGTTTCCTTTTCCCTACATCATCACCAACACTTGTTAGCTCTTGTCTTTTTGATTGTAGCCATTCTAACAGGAGGGAAGAGATATCTCATTGCAGTTTTGATTTACATTTCCTGGATGATTTGTGATATTGAGCACCTTTTCATATGTCTGTTGGCCATCTCTATGTCTCCTTTTGAGAAATGTTTGTTCAGGTCCTTTGCCCATTTTTAATTGAGTTATTATTATTATTATTATTATTTGTTATTGTGTTGTTTGAGTTTCTTATATATTTTAGATATTAACCCCTTATCAGATGTATAGTTTGCAAATATTTTCTCCCATTCTATAGGTTGTCTCTTCATCTGTTCATTGTTTGCTGTGTAGAAGTTTTTAAGTTTAATACTGTCTGTCCCTTTTAAGAGGAAATTAACTTTGCATGTTTGTAGGCTGTGGGGAGAGTTGCAAGAAAGAAAAGAGATAATTCGTAGAGCAAGGCCTTAGAGGATGATAGAACCCCAAGAATGAGTGGTGGAATAAGGCTTCAACTGTTGAAAAAATAAAAGATGGCCTTTCCACTGAAAATGGAAGCAAAGAAAAGTTTCAAAAAAGATAAGTAAAATAAGATGTTGGAAATTTCATGTTCCAGAATCCCAAAGATCTGAAGATTGGACCTCAAAAGAGAAGCATTAGGAAGTAAGCTACACTTCAATGGCTCATGGTGTTGAAGGTCATGGATCAGGAGCAGGAGCTTTGGATGGTTTCTGACATAGGAGACAGGGTGTAAAGTCACTGTACTGGTGAAAGGCAGTGTGCGTCCCATATGATACCTCCCCATAACTCCTCAAGCCTTCAGTGAAGTTATGAAATTCACAAAACCATTATTATAATAGGATTTCCTGTGGAAAATAATGAAGGGGCCAAAGTGAGCATCCTGGCTGTGAGGGGCTCCTTAGAGACAAGACACAAGGTGCAAAAGGAATAGATAAGGCAAAGGCAATTAAGTGTTGCATTTGCATAAACCTTAAGGAGGATCTCTTGACTTATACAGGTGGAGAAATTGAGGGCTAAAGGCTTAGGTCAAATTACTTAGGTCTCTTATAGTCAGAGGGACACCCGAAGTGTCACATCTCAGTTACATATGTTTGTTAGGGAGGGGGTATGGGCCAGGTTGAACAAAGCAGCAATTTTGTTGAGGTTGTTCCTATTTTATCATGCACGCATACACATATTTGCATATTTTTTTTCCAGCTAAATGGGAGGTGAAGTAGTTACTATGAGTTCTGGTGGTGGTGATACCACTGGGGAGGTGGTTGAGGAGATTGGTAATGGTGAAATCTACAGGGCTATATGGTCCTCAGAGGAGCTCGATGTTCAAGGTTCAGGAGCCCTGAAAGCAGAAAGTTGGCTTACTCCCTTTGGAGTTTTACCAGGTGGGCTCCGAAGAGACTAAGCAAGAGTAGGGAGGGTACAAATCAGACAAAGAGGGATTTGAATGATGGATCACTGATGGATCTTCTCCATGTTGTTGGAGGATGGTGCAAGAGAAAAGTCTGTATTTATAAATACACAATTAGGGCAGAGTCCTTATTTCAAGTCAATTTAATCTGACCTAAGTTTTTTTCTTTTTTTTTCAAGTTCCTACTGCATATTTAATTTCACAACTGACAGATCCATATCAAACTTTAAATGATAAAGACAAACAATAAATCAGTGGAAACATTTTTCATCCAATTTTTCAGAGCTATGTCACTTGTATAAAGTGAGGCATACTTGTGCTAAGGCTTTACAGTAACCTTATATTTAAAGATATTTATGTCATATGATTAAAAAACTAATAATCACAACAACAAGCTTCTCATCTACCATTGTAGCAGAGACTAGCAAGCATTGTCATCTCGATGCTGCAGTGGGAAATGGAAGTGTGCTGAGACAGAATCACTTCTTCAAGGGTTCTTTGTATTCCAGAGCATCCCAGTTTCTGAATATATTGTATATCATGTAAACTTCCAAATAAGAACAGTGAACAAATAAGCTATCATTTATTAATATTTATGGAGCCCTTGTGTCATGCTTAGCCTATGGTGAGTGCTATAAATTATTAAGATGAAGATGTGCAATGTATATTCCTGGACTTAAAAATTCTATAATCTGGTTAGAGAGTCCAAACCTCGATATACTAGAAGTTTACAAAAAATATTAGAGATAAATAACTTGAGACAATGACAAGAAAAATCCTGAGGCGTGTGTGAGTGGAATAGACAATAAATTGGAGGTCAGAGGAAAGGAGAGGTCAGAATGGGCTGGTGTTGACAGAGAAGACTTCACATAGGGGGTGAGAATTTGACTGGACCTTGGGGAATGGGTAGTGTTTGGTGAGTCATCTTTATCATTATCATCTTGCTTATACAAGAGCAGTTGTATAAATATGAACCCTCACAAGTCTCCATTTTAAAGGACTGTTTCAGACAGAAGTCTGAAAATAATTCCCTTTGAATAAGTATCAAGACGAGGGGGAGATGGGAGAAAAAACACTGAAGACTAATTTTAGTAAAATCACATTTTCTCCCTGAGAACTGGCTCTGCTGGATTAGATTGAGTTTCCTTAGGATTCTCACTACCTCCTATATCACCTGTGCCTAAAATTTGCACTTGTGACATGGGTGAACCCTCCAGTGGCCCTGGTTCTTAATGCTCTATTATGCCTTATTTCTCCATGAAGGGAAAGTAAGCCAAACCTTGCTGGCTTTCAGAATATTCACTTCAGTTTTCTGAGGAATTTTCCTGGGGTTGGTAGATATTGTAGCCTGGATAGAATCATGGCAGGGCAGGTGTTGCTACTCTTTACCTCTCAAGTAGAAAGCTTATGGTCAAGGGTTCTGAGAAATACACAGTTTAGAGTTCCTACCCAACTGATGACTGGATTGTCAGTTGATAGGGATAGAAAGATCATTGAATAGTGACTAGAGTCCTCTGCAGACTCCGGGGGGAGCAGACTCACACAGGAACAACTCTTCAAGAATGGGTCCTTGACATCTGTGACCTGAATCCAGCAGGTTCTGAACTTGTCTATTCTTCAAATACACACCCCTGCCTTCTTTGTCCCTCCACACAAAAGACTTATTCTCTCATTTTCTCCTAAAATGAGGTTAGGTGATCCATAAAAAAGAGCTTATCTGTTCATTAAATGCAAGCATTCAGCAATCCAAAGCTCTGTATTTAGAAATACAGTTGGCTTTGGTCAAGATGAGGACCAAGAAACACAGGAAATCCTCTTTCCACTCCTAACACATAAAGTAGCTAGACACTAAAAACGTTTTTTATTTTTTAAAGATTTTATTTATTTATTTGACAGAGAGAGACACAGCAAGAGAGGGAACACAAGCAGGGGGAGTGGGAGAGGGAGAAGCAGGCTTCCCGCCGAGCAGGGAGCCCGATGCAGGGCTTGATCTCAGGACCCAGCGATCATGACCTGAGCCAAAGGCAGATGCCTGATGACTGAGCCACCCAGGCGCCCCTAAAAACGTTTTTTTTTTTTTTTAAGATTTTATTTATTTATTTGACAGAGAGAGAGCACAAGTAGGCAGAGGGAGAGGGAGAAGCAGGCTCTCCGCTGAGCAGGGAGCCGGATGTGGGGCTCGATCCCAGGACCCCGGGATCATGACCTGAGCTGAAGGCAGACGCTTAATGACTGAGCCACCCAGGCACCCCTAAAAACGTTTTTTAAAAAGTGTATAGCTGAACTTATAAAAGTATAGGACATACTTTTTTTAAAAGGAGGAATTTGAAAGAGAATCATGTAACACGGCAGACTGTATCTTCCAAAACTGTCACGCATGGATGGCCATGGGAGTGTTTCCCATCCTACATACTTTTCTCTTATAATGTGTCCTTTATACTCCTTCTATCAAGAGGTGAGGTCTATGTCACCTCCCTTGAGGGACATGATTGTGACTCACTTACAATTAATAGAATGAGGTATAAGTGACACTGTGTGACTTCTGAGGCTACGTCAGAAATGTGGGGTAGTTTTTGCCTTGCTAACTGGATCACTTATGTTAGAGTCCTGAGCTGCCACATAAGGATCCGGCTGCCTAGGAGTGGTCAGGGGTGAGGAAGCCCAAGTTAGCCCATGCAAAGTGACCCCATGTAGAGGTCCTGTAACTAAAGGAAGAGAGATCTCTGGCCATTTACAACTTCTCCAGTTCCTGCTGTTCTAGCTCTAAACACTATCTGACTGCAACTGTGTAAGAGACCCTAAGCTAGAACCTCTCATGGAAACTTTACTGAATCCTCATCTACAAAATCACAAGCAAAATAAAAAGGTTGTTTTAAGCCGCGAAGTTTTGAGATAGTTTGCTATGTAGCAATCAATAACTGGAACACACAGAACCCTAGAAGTTAAAATATTGGGAAAACTTTTTAAGACAATTAGATTAAATAGTAGTTTAAATTAGCTGAAGAGAAAATTACAATTACAGAATTGAATTACAGAATTTTATCTTATTTATTTATTTATTTATTAAAGATTTTATTTATTTATTTGACAGATAGAGACAGTGAGAGAGGGAACACAAGTGGGAGAGTGGGAGAGGGAGAAACAGGCTTCCCACTGAGCAGGGAGCCCAATGTGGGACTCGATCCCAGGACCCTGGGATCATGACCTGAGCCAAAGGCAGACACTTAACAACTGAACCACCCAGGTGCCCCTGAATTACAGAATTTTAGATAAAGACATTAATATCTTTAAAACTGACATTTCTTTTTAGTTATTTTTTCTGCTTTGTTTTTAAACTGTTATTATTCATAACATACTAATATGTAAAAATAAGGGTTTTTAATCTTTGACTCCAAAAATACATTATCATTAAAAAGTATTAATTTTTACCAGTTTCCTTTTATGCATCATAATATTTATATTTATATATATTTTTTACTCCACAGGATCATTTCACAGTTCACAAACGCCCACTACCAGCCAGCAACAGGGCATATCATTCTTAACAGTCCCTCCTCTAGATGACAAAATTATTTCAGTAATAATCATAAAATTAAACAAATAATCATGATGGCCAGAAAAGAAAACGGACAATAAAATCTGTATTTTATTTAAATGCGTGTATGTTTACTGGCATACATGACAGTAAAAAATATATAGATATAACTATTACAATGCATAAAAGGAAATTGGTAATAGATTAATAATTTTTAATGATAATGCATTTTTAGAGTCAAAGATTAAAAACCCTAGTTTCCCTGGGTGTCTCAGTCGATTAAGCATCCGACTCTTGATTTCGGCTCAGGTCATGATCTCAGGATCCTGAGATCCAGCTCTGCCCTCAGCTGGGAGTCTGCATGAGTCCTGTCCCAATGCCCCGTCCCTCCCCTGACTCCCACACATGGGCGCTCTCTCCCTCTCTCCCTCTTTCCATCTCTCTAAAATAAATAAAAAATTCCTAAAACAAAGGATTAAAACCCCTTATATTTACATATCGTATGTTATAGTAATGAATAACCAAGTTTAAAAACAAATCAGAAAAAAAAACAACTAAAAAGAAATTTCAATTTCAAAGATATTTCGTAAAAACCATTTTGAGTGAATTAAAATTTGCACTCACTAAACAAAAATATTACACCTCAAATTTTACATTTTCTCTTACCATTTTAAATTTCAAACACAATTAAAAAGTCTAAGTGGTCACAGAGAAAGAAGGATTTTTAGCAACCCAAGTTCTGTTTGTTTGTTTTTACAAGCACTGTGGTATGACGGTTTATTTCTAATCTACCATTTAAATTTGGAAATACGTAATACCTCTGGGGTTAGAGACAGAAAGCGAACTCACATAATTCTGTCCCATTACTAACTTACTCTTCAAACAAAGAGGACAGAAAAGTGGAAAGAAGCTTAACTTTTTGGTTAACAAGTAACAGTAGTTCATAAAGCACTCCCTTAACTCCAGGGAACACAGGGATGGCAGTAGTGGGAGACTGAGAACTGATGCTGGAGCAATGACGATGGCATGGTGGCACTGGCCACTGAACAGGGAGGCCACTGCATGGAGAACAGCAATGAGAAACCCATTAAACACTGAACAAACCCCATTTTTAAAGGGGGAGTGGATCAGATAAGAGCATAAACCACCTATGATCTCTAGAAGAGAGGACACGTGGAGGTTTGGACAGGAATCAAAGACAACTATTTCACTTGCCATTTAAGGCTATTATTGCCGCTAAACAGATGTGGCTTCAGTAAACAAAGCTTGCCTTGGCTTGAAAGTAGTCCTCCCTGACTGTAATCCCAGGACATAAATCAATAATAGTAGCATGAAGGATATATTGTATTTAGCTGTGTGTGTGTGTGTGAGAGAGAGAGAGAGAGAGAGTGCGCTTTACAAAAAAAATTTTGCAAGGCACCCACCAGGGCCAGCCCTGGACTTAATTAAGAAGCTGATGAAGTTCAACTTCTGTATCTGGCTTCATTCTGGTCCTTTAAGCCTCTGTTATGTGCCCACCTTCCTTTCACAAGGCACCTGGGGTCATCCTGTTCTCCCTGAAGGTTCCTCTAATAAAAATATTTTTTACACTAAGGTCTAAAGGGCTAAAAACTGCCAAATGTCACCTCATCCAGTGTATTTACTTTTTTAAACATAAGCTTTTTATTTTGCGATGATTGTAGATTCACATGTAGTTGTAAGAAATAAAACAGAAATCCCATGCACCCTCTGCCCAGTTTCCCCCGATGATAACATCTTGAAAAACTGGAGCACAATATCATAATGAGGCCACTGAAATTGATACTCAAGATTTAGAACATTTCCATCCCCATAAATATCCCTCATGTTGCCCTTTAATGGCTCTGCCCTATCCACTTCCCTCCCACCCCCTGCTACTTCCTTAACTCCGGGCAACCACAAATATGCTTGCCCTTTCTATAATTTTGTCATTTCAGGAACGTTATATAAATGACATCATACAGTATGTAAACTTTAGGAATTGGCTTTTCTTACTCAGCCTACTTCTCTGGAGATTCATCCAAGTTGTTGTTTATATTATAGTTAATTCCTTTTTATCGCTAAGTAGTATTCCGTGGCATGAATGTACCACAGTTTTTTTTAAACCATTTACACATGGAAGGACACTTGTGTTCTAGTTTTGATTATCATGAATAAAGCTGCTATAAACATTCATGTGCAGGTTTTTGTGTGAATGTAAACTTTCATTTCTGTGGGATGGGAGTTTAATTGCTTGGTTATGTGGTAGTTGCGGGTCATTGTTGTTGTTCAGAAGAAACTGCCAAATTATTTTCCTGAGTGGCTTTCCTATTGTGCATTTTTTACCAGAGATGTGTGAGGGATCTAGTTTCTCCACATCCTCATCAGCATTTGGTGTTGTCATTATTTTTTTGTTTTAGCCATTCCGATAGGTATATAATGATATCTCCTTGTGTTTTTTTCTTTTTTAAAGATTTTTTATTTATTTATTTGACAGAGAGAGACACAGCGAGAGAGGGAACACAAGCAGGGGGAGTGGGAGAGGGAGAAGCAGGCTTCCCACAGAGCAGGGAGCCCGATGCGGGGCTCGATCCCAGGACCCTGGGATCATGACCTGAACCGAAGGCAGATGCTTAACGACTGAGCCACCCAGGCGCCCCTCTCCTTGTGGTTTTAATCGGCACTTCCCTAATGGCTAACAAAGAATAACTTTTCATGTATTATATGCCATCTGTATATCCTTTTTAGTAAAATGTCTGTTGATGTCTTTTTTCCCATTTTCTCATTGGATTGTTTGTTTTTTACTATTGCATTTTGAGAGCTCGTTATATTTTCCAGATACTAGTCCTTTGTCAGATACATGTTTTGCAAATAATTTCTCCCAGACCATAGCTTGCTTATCTTTTTATTTACTTAATAGGGTCTTTCACAGAGCAAGAATTTTCAACTTTTGCTAAGTCTCACCAATTTTTCCTTTCATGGATTGTGCTTTGGAGGGCTGTAGGCTGGGGCCATGTTTTTTTTCCTGTTGTATTTGTTTACAGTAAAGCAGTTTTTGTCTAAAAGTTTTTCATCTTTCAGGTTCTTGGCTATAGAAAGCAAGCTTTTATTGGGACTTTTATGTCTGTGCTTGTTGGCATTTCCATGTTGCCATCTTCTCCCAACAACCAGTCTGGGTATATGAGGCAAGTAAATAAATAAATAAATAAATAAATAAATAAATAAATAAATTCAGGTAACTCACCACCATGTCATTCCTTGGGTCCTGAGGTCCCTAGCCAGTCTAATGTCTTCTCTCTACCACTTAGAGTATTTATGATTTAAAATATAATGTCCTGAGTTTTTAGTTGTACTTAGTAGGAAGAATAGGGAAAGGTAAGCTCCTCTATTTTCCTCAAAGCAGAAGTCCTGTACTTATTTTCTATTAGGGAGTCAGGGACAAAGTCTGATGAAAGAAAGTGGGGCATCAGATTTTTATTTTGATTAATTTTTTTTTGATAGTAAGGCGTGTCCTACTAAACTATGAGAACATAGTCCCTTTAAAATCAAAGACAGATTCACTGACATAGATATACATATAGAGGATTCACAGTCGGATTTAGCACATTAAGTCAAGCCACAAATAAATGGGCAAATGCATATGTTAATACAGGTAAAAAATGATTGCCTTTTAGAACAGGTTGAACCAAGTTAATATACACTAAAGGAAGTAGCTATAGGAGTGTCATAAGTAGGTTCTTTCTTTGAATCAATCTGGGAAGAATGCCTAAAGGAAATGATGTTTCAGGAGTTGCTGTACAATATGGGAATTGGGTTTGTCAATTGGATGGTGAATAAACTGCAAGGTGTAATATTTTCCAGTGCATTTTTTCACCTCCAGAAGTTTAATTAGTGTGTTTTTATATTTTTCCACTACTCTCTCCATTTTGTTCATGTTTTTTCCCTACCCCCTTAAATGAACAGAGCTTATTTATAATAGCTGTCTTCTGTGGGAAATGGATTGTGAAGCAGCTTTGAGATGAGTTGAGAGAAGTGACTGAGATGCAAAAGATGAGAGAAATGAGGTAAAATCAGAGTCTTCCAATTTTTGAGATAGAAGGAACTAAGAGAGGGGTGCCTGGGTGGCTCAGTCAGTCAGGTGTCTACCTTTGGCTCAGGTCATGATCCCAGGGTTCTTGGATCGAGCCCTGAGTCAGGCTCCCCGTTCAGTTGGGAGCCTGCTTCTCCCTCTCCCTATGCCCCTCCCCCTTGCTCATGCGCTCCCTCTCTCTCAAATAAATAAATAAGATCTTAAAAAAAAGAAGAAGAAACTAAGAGATTATCTAGTGCCATCTCCTCATTGCAAATGGTAAATGTCAGGGTGGTGAGACACATACATACAGAGAGTCACTGTGCTTATTGCATTTATGTGTATATACATATATCTTTTGTAGAATCATTTAAGAATATCATATAGACATAATACCCCTTACCCTAAATATTTTAGTTTGTCTTTTCTAGGAAAGATGACATTGATATTCTCTTGCATAATTACCATACAGTCATCAGATTCAGGAATTTAATATTGATATAGTGTTATTACCTAATATCCAGTACATATTTAAATTTTACCAGTTTCCCCAATAATGTTCTTTATAGTCATTTTCCTTTCCCTCTGATCCAGTATCCTGTCCAGGATCAGGTGTTGCATTTAGTTCTCGTATCTTCCTAGTCTTTAAAATAGAGCACAGAATGTCCCTCAGTTGCATTTGTTTGTTTTATCATGATTACATTCAAGTTATATATTTTTGGCTTGAGTACTATATAAGTGATATTGTGTTCTTTTCAGTATATCACATCAGGAAGTGCATAGTGTCAAGTTGTCTTCTTGGTGTTGATAATTTTGACCACTTGATCATGGTGATGTCCACCAGGTTTTTCATCTGAAAAGTTACCATTTTTAACTTTGTAATTAAGGTGTAATCATTTCTGGTACTCTTCATTTCCTTGAGTAGATCCGAATTTCCATCTGTTATCATTTTTTATCTCCCTGTACAACTTCCTTTATCATCTTTTTGTAGGAAAGATCTGCTGTAAATAAATTGTCTCAGCTTTGTCTGAAAATGTCTTTATTTCACTTTCATTCTTGAAATGTATTTTTGCTGGTTAAAGAATTCTAGATTTCCAGCTTTCTTCTTTCAGTAAAGAAGTAAAGAGGTAAAGAAGACCCATTATCTTCTGGTTGCATAGTTTTTGACAAGAAGTATGCCATCATTCTTCTCTTAGTTCCACTTTGTATCCTACGTTTTCCTCTAAATTTGTTTACAACTTTTTAGGCTAGTTTTCAGTAATTTGACCAAATTGGCATGGTTTTCTGTAGACTTTTTCTGTTTTTTGAAGTGGTAGCTTAGATTATTGATTTTAGATTTTACCTTCTAATATAAGACATAAATTTCCCTCTAGGCACTACTTTATCTATGTCATGTTTCATTCTCATTCAGTCCAAGATATTTTCCAAGTTTCCTTGTGATTTCTTCTTTGATCCATGGGTTATATAGAAATGTGTTGTTTATTTTCTATTTTTGATTTTCTCAAATTTTTTTGTTTTTGACTTCTAACTAATTTGGTGTGGTCAGAAAATGTACTTTAAATAATCTCAATCCTTTTAAATTTGTTGAAAATTGTTTTATGGTCTAGCATATGGTCTATCCTGAAGAGTGTTCTATGGATACTTGAAAAGAATGTATATTTTGTTGTTTGGAGGTATAGTGTTCCGTAAATATCAGTTATGTCAAGTTGGTTGTGTTGCTCAAGTCCTCTATAATCTTGTTTACTATCTAGTTTTATCAATTACTGAGACAGGAAAGTTGAAGTTTCTAACTATAATTGTTGAATTGTGTATTTCTCCTTTTAGTTCTGTCAGTTTCTGCTTTATGTGTTTTAGGGCTCTGCTGTTAGGTGCATATATACTTTTATAATTTTTATTTTTCTTCACTGAAGAAAACTATCCTCTTGAAATTTAACTTTATCCTCATGAAATTTCCCCTTCTCTTCTTGTAGGATTTCTTGTTTGAATGTTTATTGGTCTGATGTTAATATGGCCACCCCACTTCCGATATACCTTTTTGTCATCTATATTAGTCAGGGTTCTCTAAAGAAACAGAACCAACAGCACACACACACACACACACACGTACACATGTACACACAGAGACAGAGATAAAGAGATGTTTGTTTTTAAGGAATTGGCTCACATGGTAAGTCTAAAATCTGCAGAGTAGGCTGGCAGGGCGAGGACCCAGGGGAGTTGCAGTTTGATCCAAAGGCCACCTACTGGGGCGCCTGAGTGGCTCAGTCAGTTAAGCACTTGCCTTCGGCTCAGGTCATGATCTCAGGGTACTGGGATGGAACTCCATGTTGGGCTCCATGTTCAGCGAGGAGTCTGCTTCTCCTTCTCCCTCTGCCCCTCCTCCCCCCACTTGTGCTCTCTCTCTCTCTCAAAAAAAAAAAAAAAAACCCCACAGAAAAACCAAACAAACAAAAAAATAAAGGCCATCTACTGTCAGAATTCCTTGTTGCTCAGGGGAGGTCAGCTTTTGTTCTATGAAGACCTTCAACTAATTTGGATAAGGCCCACCCACATTATGAAGGATAATCTGCTTTACTCAAAGTCCATCCACTTAAATGTTAATTTCATCCAAAAATCATTTTCACAGAAACGTCCATAATAATGTTTGACTAAATATCTGGGCACTATGGCCCAGTTAAGTTGACACATGAAATTAACAATCACACCAACCTTTTACTTTCAATCCATTTGTGTCTTTGAATCTAAACTTTTTCTCTTGTAGACAGCATATCATTGGATCTTGTTTTTTCATCCAGTCTGACACTCTCTGCTGTTTGATTTAGTCTATTCACATTTCACATAATATTTAACATGGTTGGATTTACATACGCCATGTTCTTATCTGTCTTCAGTATGTCTTGTGGCTTTTTTGTTTCTGTGTTCCTCCTTTGTTGTATTTTTGTGTGTCAAACAAACATTTTAGTATGCAATTGTTATTCCTATTTTGATTTTTTAATCACTATTTTTAAAGCTTTTTTGTTGTTGTTGTTCTAGGGAGTATAATGTACATCTTAATTACCACAAGCTAATGCAGGTTAATCCCAACTTAATTCCAGAAAAATGTAGCAATGTTGCTCCAATATAACTCTATTTCCACCTCCTTCCTTTGTGATATTATTGTCATATAATTTTTTTTAAGATTTATTTATTTACTTTAGAGAAAGAGACAGACAGAGACAGAGTGCAAGTGGGGGGAGGGGCAGAGAGGAGAGAAAGAATCTCAAGCGGACTCTTGGCTGAGCACGGAGTCCAACATGGGACTTGATCTTATGACTCTGAGATCATGACTTGAGCTGAAATCAAGAGTCAGACACTTAACTGACTGAGCCACCCAGGCACCCTGTCATGTAATTTAATATATGTGTTATAAACCACAATATAGTGTTATAATTATTATTTTATACAGTCTCATGTTTTTAAAGAAAGTTAAGAGAAAAAAAGAGGAAATATATTTACTTATAAACTATATATTATATATTTATAAATACATGTTTCTTATATATATTTGTTTATCTGTTCTATTTACCCACATATTCATTATTTCTGTGCTCTTCATTTCTCTCTGTGGATTATATTTACCATCTGGTATCACTTTCTTTAAGCCCAAAGGACTTCCTTTAGTATTTCCTGTATGACAGGTTGACTAGTAACACATTCTCTGAATTTTTGATCATCAAAAATGTCCTTATTTTTAGTTTTGATGGTTATGGAATTCTTGATTAAAAGTTTTTTCTTACAGCACTTGGAATATGTCATTCTTCTGCCTTTTGGACTCTGTTATTTCTGATGAGAAGTTAGCTGTTAATCATATTTTTATTCCCTTGTACATGATGAGTCATTTTTCTTTTACCGATTTTGAGCTCTTCTTTTCTTTGGTTTTCAACTCTTTGACTATGATATGTTTGGGGGTGGAGCTTGTAAGTTTATCATTCTTGGAATTTGTTGAACTTCTTGGATTTAAAGATTAATGTTTGCCATGGAACTTGGAGAATTTTTAGGTTTTGTTTTTTCAAATTTTTTTTCTAACTCTCTCTCTCTTCATTTTCTGGTGCTCCTATTATAGGTACATGGATATGCTTGATGCTGTCCCACAATTCTTTGAGGTTCTGTTCATTTTTTCTTCATTCTTTTCTCTATTTTTCAGATTGGAAAATTTCTACTAATATATCTTCAAATTCACTGATTTGCTCTTCTGCCAATCTGCTTTTGAGCCCATTTAGGGAATTTTTCATTTTATTTATTGTACTTTTCAACTTTAGAATTTCCATTTGGTTCTTTTTTATAGTTTCTATTTCTGTATTGACATTCCTTACTTATTAGACATTTTCATATTTTATTTTAATTCTTTGAACAAAGTTTTCTTTAATTATTTAAATATATTTATAATAGCTGCTTTGAACTGTTTGCTCAATCTAACATCTGGGCTCATAGAGTTAGTTTCTATTGACTGATTTTTTTCCTGAACGTGAATCACACTTCACTGTTTCTTTGCATTTCTCATAATTTTTGGTTGACACCAGGCATTTTCAATAATACATTGTAGCAAGTCTGTATTCGGATCCCTCCCCCCCCCGCAATTAAAAATAAATTGTCTGGGCTTCAGTGGTGGAATCTTTCTCCTCCATGAGTTACAGACCATGGCTGATGTCTTTGCCCAAATTTTTTTTAATTCTTTTTTTTTTTTTGGACTGGCTTACTAGAATTCATCTCTGTGTCAGAATAGCCTAGTGGTCGGCCAGTGATTTCAGCAGAGATTTTGCTCAAACACCTTGAGTCCATAAGGCTTTTACTCAATCCTCTGCTAACTTACCTATATGTAGACCAAATAGTCAGTGCATTCAAAATTAGCAAGTTCTCAAGTATGCCTAGGCTTTTGCTTTCCACTGGGCTCTCTTTGGTACACCCTGTGCATGTGTGTAGTTTCCCAGTCAGCCAGGAATAGGTAGAGAGCTAATCTAGCCTTCCATGGCTCTGTCATTTTCAGGATCTCTTTGTTAAATTTCTGTCTAGTCATGCTGCTTTCCCTAGCTGTGATCATAAACTCAGGCTAACAGGGTTGTGAGTTTTACTGGTTTATTTCCTACAAAAATAATTTTTTAACTGATAATGCCGCCATGGCTATTTGCTTCCTGCCCCACATCTAGTTTGCCTCTTCTTGCAGCAAAGCTGCTGGTTTTCACAACCAGCTTCACTTTTTTACAACTACCATTTTCAGTAACTAACCTGAGGATGGGAGGGTGAGTGTGAACCCAGGCAGGAAGGCCATAGACTCCTGCTGTTCTTTTTTTTTTTTTTTTAAAGATTTTATTTATTTATTTGAGATAGAATGAGAGAGAGAGCATGAGATGGGGGAAGGTCAGAGGGAGAAGCAGACTCCCCGCCGAGCAGGGAGCCCGATGCAGGACTTGATCCTGGGACTCCAGGATCATGACCTGAGCCGAAGGCAGTCGCTTAACCAACTGAGCCACCCAGGCGCCTGACTCCTGCTGTTCTTATCTAAGGTTTCAATTTCTAAAAAATTAATAATTGCTTCTCAATTTGGTGTTTGCCTTTGGTCATTTTTCCAGGGTTCTGAAATGGTTATTTTTGATAATTTTTCCAGTTTATACTTATTTTTTGAAGAGAGGATTCACACACTTCTTCATTCTGTCATAGCCAAAAGTCCTGTCTGCATGCTTGGTAGATATTGTGAATTTTTTCTTGTTTTGCTGGATTTTGTTCTATATCTTTAACTACAGTTGGATTTTATTCTGGTGCACAGTTAAATTACTTGGGATAATTTGGTTTATTTCAAGGCTTGCTTTTAAGCTTTGTTAGAGGAGGTCTGAAGTAACCTTTAATCTAGGGCTAATTTAGGGCTACTACAAAGGACTCTTTTTTTTTTTTTTTTTTTTGAGGACTCTACCCAATGCCCCATGTATTATGAGGTCTTTCTACTCTGGCTGGTAGGAACATGAACTATTCCCAGGTCTGTGAATTGTTCTGCCTACTCCTTTCAGGTGGTTCTTTCTCTGACCTAGAGTAGATTCCTCTTACAAATGCACAGATCAGTGCCTAGTCAGAGACTTGATGGGATCTCTCTGCAGACCTTTGGAGCACTGTCTCTCATTCCCCCTCTCTCTGCTGCTGTTCATTCTTATCCAGTACTCTGCTCCACAAATTCTAGCCACCCTAGCCTCCCCTAGCTAGGTCTCTATCACTGCAATTCATAGGGATTTGTTTAGGGCGCCTGGGTAGCTCAGTTGGTTAAGCGACTGCCTTCAGCTCAGGTCATGATCCTGGAGTCCCAGGATCAAGTCCCACATCGGGCTCCCTGCTCAGCGGGGGGGTCTGCTTCTCTCTCTGATCCTCTTCCCCTCTCATGCTCTCTGTCTCTCATTCTCTCTCTCTCAAATAAATAAATAAAATCTTAAAAAAAAAAAAAAAGAATAGGAATTTGTTTAGTTTACCCCTCTCAGTGATGTGGACTGAAAATTGCCTCCAATAAGTAAGTTCATGCAAGTGTAGGGCTCACCTTATTTCCTTTCTCTCAAGGATCATAGTCCTGTACTACCTGTCTGAAAAATAGTTTTATATATGTATATATATATACATATGGGGTTTTTTGTCCATTTTCCTAATTACTTAGAGAAGGAATATAGCTGTTGTCTGTTAGTCCATCCTGGTTGAAAGTGAAAGCTGAAGAATTTTAATCAGGAGACAGAAATTATTTTGTTCATCATTTAAGATTACTGTGGTTGCTTTATAGAGAATGAATTATATGGGATAAGATTGGAAAAAGAGACATCAGTTAGGAGGTTTAGCGGTCATCTAGGGCAGAGATGATGGTTGCCTGGTTATTGAAATTACCACAATAAGTTCATTAAGTTTCTTTTTTTTAAAAAAGATTTTATTTATCCATTTCACAGAGAGAGACATAGAGAGAGAGGGAACACAAGCAGGGGGAGTGGGATAAGGAGAAGCAGGCTTCCCGCTAAGCAAGGAGCCTGATGTGGGGCTCGATCCCAGGACCCTGAGCTGAAGGCAGATGCTTAACAACTGAGCCACCCAGGCACCCAGTTCAATAAGTTTCAGTAAGTTGTGGCTATTGAAATTTAAAAGAATAGATGAGATGTATTTTGAACATAAAATGGATAAGATCTGCTGATTATTTAGAAGTAAGAGATAAGGAAAATGAGGATACAAGAATGATTCCTGACTAGCACACTCAGCCAACTTTCATTTCCTTTATCCTTTTTAAACCCATAATTTGGCTTCTCATCCTGCCCTTACCATTCTGCTATTTGAGCCCATCACCTTCCCTGTTTCTTGCTTCCTTCTCTGAAAACATAAAATGTATAATAGTTAATCCAGCAACAATGGAAAGGGTAATTTACTGGTTATGTACCTGGTAGGTGGTAAGCCCCAGTAAGACAACTTATTTAGTGGCCTAAAACAAAGAGTTCCCAAGAAAAGAGGAGGACCTGACAGAACCAAGTCAGGCAGGCTGTGTAGGATCCACTTTTAAAATTCAATTAGCAAGATTTCAGGCAAACAAAGAAGATTCAAAATAGGTCTCATAAGACAGAGTTCTCCTGTTGGTTGAGGCTCTGGTTGGGTGAAGCTCAGAGCCACATGGTTGGCCCCATTTCAGGGCTGACAGTCATAGCAAGTGTAACTTTCCTAGATGTGAAGTGTTGTCCTGTTGAATCTCAGGAGCCCATGGCATTTGTGTTCAAAAGAAGAGTCACTTCCTTTGGGAGGACTGACCTTTAGCTGGAGGCTTTGTTGTGTGAGATCCTAGAGCACAGGGCCCCAAAGGCCAAGGAGATATAAACCTCTTTGTGTCAATGCTATGAATAAAGTAATCCAGTCACCCCTGAGACTGGGCAAGAGGCTGGGGTAGGAATCACATAGGCTGGGTCTGGGAGTCTCTGGATCTTTTGCAGTTCTCTTTAGTGCCACACAGTTTAACAGTGCATTATTCTATAACTGCTTTGTGATGTCTGAGTTTTTACATCCTTAACTAGACTGCTGTATTTGTTTCCCAAGGCTGTCGTTATAGAGTATCACAAACTGGTTGGCTTAAAATAATAAATTTGTTGTCTTGGAGTTCTGGGGGCTAGAAGTTCAAAATCAAGGTGTTGACAGGGCCAAGACTATTCAGAGACTGCCATAATTACTTTATTGGACCAATTATGAGCCACCCTCAAATGTAAGGCCACATTTTCTTATGAAATATGTAGGGGATTTGCTGGCAATCCTTGGAGTTCCTTGGCTCATAGACACATCACTCCAAACTCTGCCTCTGTCACCACATGGCCATCTTTTCCCTGTGTCTCTGTCTCTGTGTCTCTTCTCTGCTTATCAGGACACGGTATGATCTCATCTTAACTATTTGCAACTACCCTATTTCCAAATAAAGTCACATTCTGAAGTAGGGGGAATTAGGACTTCAACATATTTCTTTGAGGACACAATTCAACCCATAACAATCTCCCTTAAGGAAAAGGACAGTGTCTCATCCTTTTTTTTCACTCCATGGACACTTAACTCAGGAAATTCCGCAAGTTTCCTGCTTTGGGCAGATGTGAAATAAAAGGAAGGACTATGATTTAAAAAATGACACAAATGTTATGTAAGGCAGGAAAATGTATTTAATTGTAGTGAAATAATATTTTGATATTAATTGATATGTGTTTTCCTATAATCTTTTTATTTATCATATAGCTTTCCCCCCATTCTTGAGATACGGATTGTCTTTGGGAAGGTTGTTACAGAAAAATCAGAGAACAAGAGTGAAATATTACCTTTTGAGTTTTAAAAGCTTAGGTCTAGGAAGAAGACAAAAGGATTTAAAATAATATTTGGTTAATCAAAGCCAGTTTATCCCCTCTCCCTTATGTCAACCTGAGATTAAAATCTACAGAACTGAGCAGGGAAGAAGAGGAGCATCTGAGAGAAAGCAAGACATTATTGGTTACTGAGCAGGGGTCCTGTGGCTTACCCTCAGGGCCAATTCCTGGGGCCAGTGAAGGAAGTAGAACCTTCCCCAGAAAGATATAGGGATTTAGGAGAAGAGAAAAGTTGTACCTTGTTTCCAGGGAGGTCACAAGATTTGTAGGATTTTCCTGTCCAGAAGGGGTAGAAGTACAGCTGAATGTTTCCTGTATCTTTGAGAGGGGCACACAAGTACCTGAGACAGAGCTGGGCTGGAGAGGCCTGTGGTCACATGCAAGGGGCTGAGAATGACTTTAGGACTGGGCCCCAGCTGAAGACAGACATCTCAATAGATGCAGGTACAGGCAGATAATAACTAAAGGCCAAGTCCTCTTCTCCAGCCCACCCCACCCCACCTAGATTTCAAGTCAACCCCTAAGGATGGCTCCCTGAATTGACATACTATGTTTCTACTCCTATGTGGAATGAGACTCATAAAATAAATTATGTTTGGTTACTAAAAAATAAAGTCTATTTCTTTCAACCTCTAATTTGTGGTCTGAGATTTATTCCAGCTACATAAAGAAAATGATCATTCTAAATGTACAAGTTGCTTCTTCTTTGTAGGTGGGCAGTGGGAACTGAAACTGTCCTCTGAGCAGCCAGGTACTCCCAAGTGTGACCTGTCATTTTCCCAGACTACAGAAATTATTGCTGAAATCTCACTGATTGGGCCTCTAGGAGGGAAGGAACGGGAAGTGGAAGAAGTGGGTGGGGAGGCGGGTGTGTGATTAAACCACTCAAGTTATATTTTAGACCTTGGATATATTGCTCTGAGAGTGACTCTGGACCTTTTAGAGGGGAAGTTCTGAGCAGCTCTGAAACTGGAGGTACCTGGAGGAAGCTCAGTTGTTACCAAGGAGCAAGTGTGCTGAAATTATGGTGTCAGTGTCACCAGCCCCTGCTCAGAAGGCATCAGAGGAGAAGAGACAGTTCTGTGTGATAGGCCACGGGTTATCATTTAAAATCATCTCCTCTCTGAAAAACTATGACCTCACATTTGAGGGTATCTCATAATTGGTCCAATAAGGTAAAATATGCCAGTCCCTGAATAGTCTTTCAGTTTGGGGGAAGAGACATGGAGAGAAAAGGAGGCAGAAAGAGAAGAGAAGGAAGGGAACAGAAGCCATCTGAAATAAATGATCTCATTAAAGGACATTTTGGAGGAGAGGTCAGAGTCAGAATGAGCCTTTGGAGTTGGACTAAGATTTGAGCGTCTGTTTTGAGACTCACTACATGACCTTGAGCAAATATTTTTAACCACTCACTGCCTTGAGTTTCCAATTTGTAAAATGGGATGTGTTATGTGAAGACCTGATGAATTTTGCTACTTTGGCTCTGAATATTCATTTCTAAATAAATTGTTCATCATTTTCATTTTTATTTTAACAACCCAGTGTGGTTGACAGCCTCTGATGTGGTCCCTGATGACCCCTATTTCCTGGTAGTCACAGCCTTGTGTAATCCCTTCTCCTTGAGTGTGGGTTGGACCTAGTGACTTGTTTCTAATGAACAGAATATGGAAGAAATAATGGGATAATACTTCCTATATTAGGTTATAAAATGACTGGCTTCTGTCTTTCATTCATTCTCTTTGTCTTTTTTTCTCTCCCTCTCTCCTTCTCTTGGATTACTTGCACTGAGGAAGCATGCTGCCACGTGGTCAGCAACTCTGTGGAGATGGCCACATGGTGTGTTGGGGGAACTGAGACCCTCAGAGCAACAACACAGAGAAACTGAAGCCTGCCAATGGACCAGGTAAGTGAACTTAGGAGTGGGTCCTTCATTCCTGATCAAGTCTTGAGATGACTGGAGCCTCAGGAAACAGCTTGGCTGTAATGTCATGAGAGTCCCTGAGCTGGAGGCACTCAGCTAATCTGCGCAATACTTGTGTCCCACTTTGATGATTTTATGCTTATTGGACATGGTGAGCAGAAAGTAGCAACTATTCTAGACATATCGATAAGACATTTGTATGTCAGAGTAGGGGATAAATTCCACAGAAATTCAAGGACCTGCCACTTTGGTGAAAGTTCTAGGGGTCCAATTATCTGAGATATGAAGAGATTTCTCATCTAAGGTGAAAGGCAAATTGCTGCACCTGGTTCCTGTTACCATTAAGAAAGAGGCACAATGCCTACTGGTCGTCTTTGAATTTTTGAGGCAACATATATCTCATTTGGACATGCTAGTTTGACCCATTTGCTGAGTGACCTGAAAAGCTGCCTGTTTTGAGTGAATCCCAGAATAAGAGTAATCTGCAACAGGTCAAGCTGCTATGCAAGCTGTTCTGATAATTGGGCCATATGACTCAGAAGATACGATAGTACTTGAAGTATTAGTGTCACATAGGGATGCCATTGGAGTCTTTAGCAGGCCCTATCCTACAGGTGAATCACAGCACAGACCCTAAGAATTTTTTAGCAAAGCCATGCTTTCTCCTTTTGAGAAACAATTTTTGGCTTGTTACTGGGACTTAGTAGAGACTGAGTGCTTGACCATGAGTTATCAAGTTGCCATATGACTTGAGATGCTCATCGTGAACTGGGTATCATCTGGTGCAGCACTGCATCATCAAAGGAAGTAGTATGTATGAGACTGGATTTAAGCAAACCCTGGAGGCATGAGTAAATTGCATGAGGAAGTAGCCCAGATGCCCATGCCCCTTACTCCTGCTACATTTCCTTCTTTCTCTCAACCACATCGATGGCTTCATGGTGAGTTCCCTAGGATGAGTTGACTAAGGATAAAAGCACTTGAAGTTGGTTTACAGATAATTCTTCATGATATGCAGGCACCATCTGAAAGTGGACAGCTGTAGCACTACAGCCCCACTTCGGGACAGCCCTGAAAAACAGTGTTGAAGGGAAATCCTTCTTGTGGGCAGGACTTTGGAGAGGGCATATAGTTGTTCATTTTGCCTGGATTGATAAATGTCCAGACATATGGGTCTACATCAATTTGTGGGCTGGAGCTAATGATTTGGCTAGATGGTCAGGGAGTTAGAAGGATCTGGGGAAGAGATATGTGGATAATCCTCTCCATATGGACACAGGACATGAAAATACTTGTGTCCCGTATGAATGCTCACCAAAGAAAGATTTAAATAACGAGGTGGATAGGATGACTCTTCCGTGGATGTCAACCAGCCTTCTCCAGTCACTCTTGTTATTGCCTATCGGGTTCATGAGCAAATGGCCATGGAATCAGGATGGAGGTTATGCTTGCTCAGCAACATGAATTTTCACACTTTCAACATGGACTTTTTAGATAAAGCCACTACTGAATGTCCAATCTGCCAATAGCAGAGACTAACAAGGAGACCCCCAAATGGCATTTCCTGGGGGATCCGCCAGTCACCTGATTGCAGGTTAATTACATTGGTCTGCTTCCATCATGGACTGGATAGCATTTTGTCCTTATTGCATATGGATTTGATTTTTCTGCTTGTCTTCTTGCAATGCTTCTGCCAAAGGTACTATTTATGAACTGACCAAATATTTTTATCCAAAAACATGGTATTCTACACAGCATCACTTCTAACCAAGGAACTCACTTTATAACAAATGAAGTTAGGCAATGGGTCCATGCTCACGGGATTCACTGGTCCTATTGTGTTACTTATAATTCTGAAGCAACTGTTGTGGTAGAATGGTGTAATCAGCTTTTGAAGGTTCATTTATGGCATCAAGTAGGTGGGAACACTTTGCACGGCTAGAGCAAGGTCCTCCAGATAGCAATAAATGCTCTAAATCAATATCCATTATATTGCTGTTTCTCCCATAGCAGAATTCACAAATCTAGGAATCAAGGGGGTAGAAAGTGAAGTTGTTGCTCTCATTATTACCCTAATGATCTTCTAGTACAATTTTTGTTTCCCATTCCCACAACTTTAGGTCCTGCTGCTCTGGAAGTCTTAGTTCCAAAGAGAGGAAAGTTCCTACCTGGAGACGCAATAAGGATTCCAATGAACTGGAAGTTAAGACTGTCACCTGGCCACTTTGGGCTCCTAAGGCCACTGAATCAAGGCAAACAAGGGATTTACTAGATAGCTATGGGGATTGATCTTGACTATCAAAAGGAAATTGAGTTGCCATCACACTATGAGTATTTCTGGAATGTGGGAGATCCTCTAGGGCAACTTTCAGTATACCAATATTTTGTGATTATTAACTCAGGGGAAAACTACAACAACCTTCAATTCCGGTAGGACTGCTAATGGCCCAGACCCTTCAGGAATAACATTTGGAACCAGACAAAGAAATGTGACCAATTGCAAACAAAGGAATGTAATCATTATGAGTATTTTTTTCTTTATTTAGATATGCATATGTTTGTGTATATATATTGAGCAAATATTTTTTTCCTTTTTCTCTTTCATCTCCTTAACTAAGATATGCTATGTGTAATTAACATCATATCTCAATATTTAAGCTATAGGATATCAAAGAGTGATGTGTGAATTAGATAGCAGGAGAATAAAGATCACTCAACACAAAAAGGATTTTCATTCTCCTTTGGTGGAAGGATTAACACAGGGGTTGGCAAACTATGGCCCAAGGGCTGGCCATCTGCTTTTGTAAATAATGTTTAGTTGGAAAACAGCCACATTCATTCAGTTACATATTGTCCATGGCCACTTTCATGCTACCATTGAATAGTCGCAACAGAAACCATGTTGCCTCCAAAACCTAAAATATTTAGTATTTGGTCCTTTAAGAAAGAGTTTTCTGACCTCTGGGTTAGCATGTTACTGGTTTTATGGGGATAGTTGTATTATGTTAGGCAGAAACATGACTTTGTTTTTATCTTTATTTGGAGATTAAATATGGAGGAGATAAGCATGGGTGCCAAGTTGACAAAGGTTGGATTGTGGTGGCTTTGTAAGGTGTCACCTTGGCCAGGCTGAACTACATTTCTCAGAATTCCCTTTCTTGTATGTTTCCAGTTAGGCTGGACCACAAGAGAGATTCTCGTGGGCAATTTGGAGAGTGTAAGTGAAGCAATAGCTCACTTTTTTTGTAGTTTACATACATTGTCTGCTGGCTCTCCTTGGTGTGGGACAGTAGCCAAGATTGGAACTGCTCCATCTTCTCCTGGATCCTCTTTCAGCTTCTCTTTCATTCAGAGGAGTACTAGATGTCTTCACTCCTGTTGCGAGATGCACTCTTGATTGCTAATATGTACTCAGTGTGTGTGTGTGTGTGTGCTTGTGCATGTGTGCATGCATTTGTATGTATGTGTTTACCTCTGTGACAAAAGGTTTCTGCATGACCAAGTCATAAGCAAGAACTGACGTAGGTTTTATGCACCAGCTTGTGCTCTCCCCACTTTACATCTTGACTGCCTGCCCTGAGGACTTCAAGTTCCAGTATCAGATGCAATGACGACAACCTTAGACTGTTTAGCCAGATCCTACAACTGTATCAGGTCAAATCTCTGAATATATGGATGACTAACCCATTATGTACAGATATTTCATAGAGGAACAATCTCTCTGACTAAACCCTGACTAATATGCCCAATAATCATTTATAAAGGTGTTTAAAATATTCAAGTAGATAGATTTATTTTTTTTTTTGCTATACTTTTGTTGTTAATTTCTTTTTTTTTTTAAGATTTTATTTTTAAGTTATCTCTACACCCAACGTGGGGCTCAAACTTACAACCCCAAGATCAAGAGCCACATGCTTTACCGACTGAGAAAGGCAGGCACTCCTTCTGTTGTTAATCTCTAAGTCTTATCACATTTTGTTCAATGAAAGTGCTTGTATGAGTACTGCCTTTTAAAGTTTGTGAAGAATTTAGAGTACTGCCTTTAGAGTTTTTCTTTATGACCTACTACACTGTCATTTTTTGTAACTGTTTCCACATATGTTTCAGAACAATGTGTAGTCTCTGTTGAGTGCAAAATTCTATATAACTTGTTACTATGCTATATAAATTCTGCATATAATTAATTTTGTCTATTTGATCTATTTTAAAGAGAAGTGTGTTAACATCTTCTAATGTGACAGTGGCCCTGTCAATTTCTCTTTGTATTTCTAGTATTTTTGCTTTATACATTTTTTATTATGTTATGTTAATCGCCATACATCATTAGTTTTTGTTTTGTTTTTTAAGATTTTATTTATGTATTTGACAGAGACAGACACAGCGAGAGAGGGAATACAAGCAGCAGGAGTGGGAGAGGGAGAAGCAGGCCCGCTGATGAGCAGGGATCCCAATGTGGGGCTCGATCCCAGGACCCTGGGATCACGACCTGAGCCAAAGGCAGACACTTAACGACTGAGCCACCCAGGCGCCCCACATCATTAGTTTTTGATGTAGTGTTCCATGATTCATTGTTTGCGTATAACACCCAGTGCTCCACTCAGTACGTGCCCTCTTTAATACCCATCACCAGGCTAACCCATCCCCCCACCCCCCTCCCCTCTAGAACCCTCAGTTTGTTTCTCAGAGTCCATAGTCTCTCATGGTTCGTCTCCCTCTCCGCTTGAAACTATATTGTTAGGTGCATAAAAGTTCATGACTGGTATAACTTCTTGATGGACCATACATTTTATCAATATGAAATATCAATTTTTGACCCCTTTTAATGTTTTTATACCATCTTATTATCTGCCACTGCTATTTAATTAGTAATTGAAATAATATGTAAAGTGCTTAGTATCATGACTGAACAATAGTACACAGGCAATAAATGATAGCTGCTGCTATTATTGTTATCATTATAATAATTATTATTCTGGGTCCCTCTGTGTACAGGTTGCCTGGTCTCTTTGGGGGACAAAGAGGAAAAGAAAGGACTGAAGGACTCTAGGTTAAGAAAAAGAGCAAGTGCCTCGCAGGCACTGCATAGTGATGCTTAGAGCTCTTTCTCCCCTGAAGAAGGTGATGGAAACTCCACGGAAGAGAGGCCCCAGGCTTGGACAAATCACCAGAAAGCCTGCCAAGAGAGGTCGCCTAAGCAGCCAAGAGAAAATAATAGAAACAGATTTTCTTGTTGGATTTTGGCCTTTCTGCTTTTGAGGTCCAGCTGAAACCAGGAATAGAAAAAAGCAAAACAAGGTCAGACCCAGTAGTAGACATGTTGCTGTGGTTGGAAGGTCAGATTGATCTCTCCTGAGATCCCCTCATATTTTGGCACATTCAGGCCTATAAAAGCAATGCCCACAGCAGTGATAATTCTCCACCCTCAGTGGAATTCTCAACTCTGCCAAACTTGGATGTATTTAAGATTCTGGTCTCACTGCCTCATTCCCCACATCTTCATCTCTCAGGTCTGCCCTGCAGTTGGATCCATTTTTATTTTATTAGATGTCCTTGTTTCTGTGTGATGTTCACTATCAATTGCTAGCATGCACTCAGTATGTATGTATGCTTATGCATGTGTATGTTTGCCTGTGTGTGTGTGTGTGTGTGTGTGTGTCTGTCTGTCTTTGGAGCCCCTAAATCAGAGCAGCCTTGCTAAATGGACACTTGATTGCTTAAAATCCCTTGACCCCAAATCCCTCCACCTGCCTGAAATTCTTCACTTCTTTACTTCTCTACCTTGCTGCCTGAAATTCATAGTATCACAAGATTAAAGCTTGAAGGTGCCTTAGAGATTAATTAGTCCAAGCATCTCATTTCACTAAAGGGGGAGGTGGAATTCAGAGAGGTGAAGTGATTTGCCCCAAATCACACAACTAGTAAGAGGCAGCATAGAGTGTCTGGGGGTGGGAGAAAGTTCATTCCAGGAGGTAGGAATGGATAAAACGGAGGTTGGGAGGCACATGGCCTCTACTGTTCTGGCCCTGCTACTAACAACACAACATACTTTGAAGAGAAAATCCCAACTACAAGAGCAGCACAGCAACAACAACTACAACTCATCTGTACAGCGTTTAAAATCCTTCCATATACATTATCTCACGTAATTTTACTCCATGAGAAGTAGCTATTATTCCTAGTATAGTGAAGATAAAAATGGGGCCAAGAAAATAGGAAAATGTATGGAAAATAGATAATGTATCCTTGGGAGTGTGCTGGATATGTTGGTTGTCTGTCTGTCACTATCCCCCTCTTTCCCCTTTCCAAGAAAACCACAATTTTGTTCAGGTTTCTCTGTTCCTCCCATATCCCTGTGCCTCGGGGAAGATGACCTCACCCCCCAAGTTCTAGGGATGGCTTTGATTGGCTAAAGGGTATCTCCATCTCCATGGCAGTGCGTGATTCGAGGAGGGGCACGTGAGGCTAATTGGCCATTTTGATGGGATGAGAAGCTGCGTGTACACTATAGTGTTCCGGAAAGCCTTTCCTGACGCTTTTGAAAGAGCACTGGAACCTCTTCTCCTTTCCCACTAGAGGGGAATGAAGAATCATGCTGTTCCAATTGCTACAGGACCACAAGACCAGCCGGCTCAGGATGAAGCTGATAGACGACGGCAAGCGAGAGAAGTAGAAAGAATCTGAGTCTTTTAGGATCTCACTGAGTTGCTAGAGCAACCAACCCTAGAGCTTGCCTTACTTTTGGACATATAGTTAAGTGAGCCAATATATCTCCTCTAGAGACTGGTTTGGGAGAATTTTCTTTCTTTCTTTTTTTTAAAGATTTTATTTATTTATTTGAGAGACACAGAGAGAGCACGAGCGAGGGGGAGGAGCAGAAGGAGAGGGAGGAGCCGACTCCACGCTGAGCAGGGAGCAGGATGCGGAGCTCGATCCCAGCACTCTGGGATCATGACCTGAGCCGAAGGCAGACATCTAACCGACTGAACCACCCAGGCACCCCAAATTTTCTATTACCTTTAGCATCCTACAGCAGGGACAAGGGGATGAACCTCATGGCTGAGCATAAATTCAGCTTACTTCTATAAGGAATGACTCTGCTGGGTTTTCTGGTACATTTAAAAACATCTCTCTCTTCAATAAATATAAAGTACAATATGAAGGAGCTGGAAAAATAGAAAATATTTTTCTTGCAGATCCTTTTAACCCACCATTAGAGTAAGCATTTCTGTATGGCCTGTAAAGTGTGCCAGCTTTGAGCCAGACTATATTCAAACCCTGGCTCCATGGTTCCCAGCGCGTGATCTTAGGTAATTTAATTGGCCTCTCTGTGCCACAGTATCCTCAACGGCAACACTGGGTTAGTAACAATGCCCACGTAACAGAGTTGCAGAGAAGATTAAATAAATTAATATATGTAGAGAGTTTCAAAGTGTGACTATACAGTAAAGGCTCAAAACATTTAAATATTTTTATGGTGAAAAGCTGATTATTATCAATAATTATTATCAATAATATATGCTAGTAATAATACATACAAATGTGGTTCTGGTATATTTATTAATCTATAACCTATCATGGGCCAAGTATCTGGGTAGGTATTTTACACGTGTTTTCTCTAATTCTGATAATAACTCTCTGAAGTAGGGTTGATTCACTTCATTTTCAGATGAGGAAACTGGTGTTCACAGAGCCCAAGGGATATAGCCAAAGTTACATGGCTAGTGGCTGCAGAGCCAGGGTTTGAACCCAGCTATAACTACCATGCAGCTTCCCAGAGCACCTCTTAGTCAATCATCCCGGTGGGGAACAATGAATTTAGGGTCAAGAACAACCCTAAGAAAGAGCAGAGAAAAAAGCGTGCAAATAGAAGTCAGCCACAAAAGAACTAGATGAGTTTGGAGATTGGAAAAGGCTCAGATCCCTACTGAAGCCATCCCCTGAGCTCTGTGCTTGTTTCCAAATGACCAGAATTGCAGTAGAAGGTACTTTTTCCTCTGAACAATGTTTCCCAAGTCTGAGAAGACGGGATGCACTAGGGATTCTTTTAGCGTTGCCATTTGAGAATGGAAAAGCAGGGAAGATGGGAAGGGGGTGGAATTCGAAATTCAAATGGTATCTGATAAAATCACTTTGGACTTGCTTTTTTTTTCCCGCCATCTTGGAGTCTGTGGAGGCCTGCTGGGAACAGGACTTCTATAACGCCAAATAATGTCTGGAAGGCTGTGGTCCAAGGCCATTTTTGCTGGCTATAAGCGGGGTCTCCGGAACCAGAGGGAGCACGCAGCTCTTCTTAAAATCGAAGGTGTTTATGCTCAAGATGAAACGGAATTCTATCTAGGCAAGAGATGTGCTTATGTGTACAAAGCAAAGAACAACACAGTGACTCCTGGTGGCAAACCAAACAAAACCAGAGTAATCTGGGGAAAAGTAACTTGTGCTCATGGAAGCAGTGGCATGGTTTGTGTCAAATTCCGAAGCAACCTTCCTGCTAAAGCCATTGGCCACAGAATCCGTGTGATGCTGTACCCCTCAAGGACTTAAATTTAATGAAAAGTAAATAAAGGTGTAGATTTGTTCTCTTGAAAAAAAAAAATCACTTTGGACTCCACAGTTATTAACCCCACGTTGGCTCATTCCTCTAAATCTTGCGCTCCCTCTCAAGTGTACTATACATTAAGCGCCAGAAATTATTGATCCCTCCTTTCATACAGCTAGTACATCTCCCTACCGCTGAAATGCAAAGAGGCAATAAATGCTGAATAAGATGTTTCTTCTGGAAAGACCAATAGTGAACACATTCTAAAGATGAGGCAGTGATAAGTATCTTTCTGAAAAATGGAGACCTGCTGTAGGAAGACCTGCCCTGGAGGATTTGCTAGGGAATTTTTTTTACTAGGGGGATTCACCCCAAGCACATTCACTCAAATAATAAAATGATAGTGGTGTTTGAAAGAATTTAGAAAGGTCTCTAAACTCCTTTCTTGTCAGAAAAGATTGTTATAAAATGTTCCAGATAGTTCTTTAGAGCTTCATTTGAAGACCTTGGCATAAGTCCAAAGCAAATCTCTGCCTTAAAGTCCTATTGGTAGAGTGATTAAGAGTTACGTGGTATTCTTTGCAGAGAGGTGTTCATTTGATGAGGAATTGGGGAAAGCTTTTTCATAACATTATGCAGCTTTTTGCAAGGACTTTAGTAAATTCTGGCTTCTGTCCTTGGTCAGAAGTTAACCACCTCTAGTTAAGATAATTAGTAGTATGTAAGACAATGCTTGAGGTTTAACTCAAAAGAGGGTGGGAGTGGAAGGATGCAGGGGAGGCAGAGACCAAGTCCCAGACCTTTGCCAGAAGCAAAGTGAGTGTGGTTGGTTTCTGAATAGGCCACAGACCAGAGAGTAATCAGAAGGATCTGATCTACAGAGATGTTGGTGTTGGTTCATTGTTCAGAGGATTCCTGGGATGGAAAGAGATGCTCAGCCCACTAAAGCCCTACTCAATTTGCAATTTTTTTTTTTTTTAAGAGTTATTTGAGAGTGGGGGTAGGGGCAGAGGGAGAGGATTTTCAAGAAGATTCCCTGCTGAGTGCAGAGCTGGACGCGGAGCTGATCTCATGATCCATGAGATCATGACCTGAGCTGAAATCAAGTCAGATGCTTAACGGACTGAGCCACCCAGGTGCCCCTGATTTGCAATTTTTAAAAAGATAGGTCTGGTGAAAAAGAACTTGGCTTACATTATCCCTAAAGTGAGTCACAGCACCTCACTCAATAACTAGACCTGGATGAATTCACAATGCAGAACCCCTAGTGTGCAGATGTGATCAAATATGCCTGAGGATGGAGTTTACACCGATGTCACAAGAATAAACTGTGAATCTTCTGCCTATAGATCTGAAGCCACTTAATGGGTAAATGTGATCAAAAGAAAAGCACACACTCAAAACATTCACAGGCTCTTCAACACTGATCCTGGACTTATACTGATTTACTGGGGCCCTGAATATTGGTAATGAGCCTTATGAAGGACATATGCTAAATGGAATTTTGACCCATTGTAACTCATAGTTGGTCCTATGGGACCTCAAACTCTTTTCATGGCTATTTCCCCATGACCTAAAGATACAGATAGTATTGGACAACCTCAGCAACTGGAAGCATCCTCACATTGACTTCTTGACTCAGGGAATATGGGCTATTATAACAGAGGGCTAAGTGTAAGTTCTTGGAATACCCTCTCATTAGCAAAATACAGAAAAGCAATATTACTGCATGACACCTATTATCACCTAGCAATATACTGTACAATTGTTTGCTTGTGTATGGTCTTTTTCCCTTCCTAGAATGTAGTCTCCTTGAGGGCAGATATTTTGCCTGTCATTGTTCATCTTCAGTGTCTAGGACATTGACTGGCACCTAATTTCTGAAGGAAATTTCAGAAGTCAGTTCCATCATCAAAGATTTGAAAGATACAGGTGTGGTGATTCCTACCACATTTCTATTTAAGTAAATATGGATGGGTCTTGGAGCATAAAAGTGAACAATCATAAACATAATCATCTGGCATTTCAAACTGCAACTTTTGTTCCAAATGCAGTGTTCCTACTGGAACAAAGAAATACTACTAACACCTGGAACACAGCTAATCATCTAGTAAATGCTTTTATTTTTACCCCTAGTCCAAAAATACTAACACTTGAGACAGGCTGATTTTACTTGGCAATGACAACAGTACAACTTCACTCCTACCTCAGCTATACACCAACTCTTTGCCTCTTTACTATATTTGTCAAACCAAATCTTGACTATCTCATTATCCCACAGGACATCATTATGGTTTGCTCTATTGATGACAGCATGCTTTTAAGAGTGTGTATTAATTAATTACTGTTGCATATTAAACTACCCCCAAAATCTGGTGGCTTAAAACAAAAATAAGTATTGATTTCTTAGAGTTTTTATGGATCAAAAATTCAAATAGGAAAGGGTAGGGAGGGCTTACCTCTACTGTGATGAAGGGAGCCTCAGCTAGAAGACTCCAAGGCTGGAGTTGGAATAATATGAAGGCTTCTTCGCTCATATGTCTGGTGATTGATACTGGCTGTTCCCTAGCTAGGTTCCAAGGGCCAGTGGTGGGAGAAAAAGAGAGAGGGGCCAGGGAGAGAGAGAGAGAGAGAGACATAAGCTGCATCTTTTTTATAACTTAGTCTTAGAAAGCACATAGCATCACTTAACTGTACTTCTTTGGTTGGAGTAGGCACCAGCTCCCACCCAGGTTAAAGAGGGGAGGAAATATCACCCACCTCTTAGTGGGAGCAGTGACAATCACATTGTAAGAAGAACATGTGGGATGGGATAAATATAAAGAGTGGATATATTTGGAAAATACAATCTGCCACAGATTCAGAAGTAGCAGGTACTGTAGATACATATGCATGCCAAAAAGTGGGAGATGAAGCCTTTGGAAATGCAGTCTACTAGTGATCAAATGCAATTAATGAACTATGACTGGATTCTGGTTTGAAAAAAACAGCTATAAAGGGGCGCCTGGGTGGCTCAGTTGGTTAAGCCACTGCCTTCGGCTCAGGTCATGATCCTGGAGTCCCGGGATCGAGTCCCGCATCGGGCTCCCTGCTCGGCGGGGAGTCTGCTTCTCCCTCTGACCCTCCCCCTTCTCATGCTCTCTCTCTCTATCTCATTCTCTCTCTCAAATAAATAAAATCTTTAAAAAAAAAAAACAGCTATAAAACAATGTAGTCTCCATCCATAATTCCCAACTTGAATATAAAACAAATTCCCCGTTCTTTCACTGTTCTATATAGGTGTGCTTATGGTGTTTAAATTCAAAATTTAGTCCATAGGTTGTAGAATATCAATATGAGGTCGTATTGGACTAAAGAAGAAGTGGACAACGCTCAGAAATTCTGCATGCAGTGTCTAATGAAACTTTGGATTGTCTCCCTTCAGAGAGGAAGTGAGTACATTTTTTGTTATTATGAAGAAGAGATGCATTATATTTAGTAGGAATTTGTGTGTGTGTGTGTCTAAATATGGAAACAAGGGTGTATGTGGATATTGAATATTCAAAGGGGTGAGTAGTAGTACCTAATGTTACACAGGAAAATTAACTTCTTAAAATAACCTGAGTCCATTTCTGTTGCTTGTAACCACAAAACCCAACTGATAGACCTCCCCATGTCAGAGAGAGTAACAGCAACCACAAGATGAGAAGTAAACTCCATCATCCAGACCAACAGAGGGGAGAGAAACAGCAATGGCATTCAGTGATGATGGAGGTTTTGGCTACCAACTTAAGACACCAGGAAAACTGCACCAGTAGCCATTATAGGATTAAATGAACCTTTGAAAAGCATTTACAACAGTGGCTAGGTAGTAAGGACCATAAAAGTGTTATTCAACAATAACAAATTAAATAGTGCTAGCATATAAATTTTGGGGGGATTTCCACAAGGAAAAAGAGGGAATTTGAGAGGTTAAATGTCCCAGTCATTCTATGATGGTGGTTCAGAGCCAAAGATACTTTTGCTACCTTTGAAATGGTTATCCACCTTAGTCTACGTACCATCATCTCTGCCTAGATGATTGCACTATCTTACTAATTGCTCCCTATGACTTCCACTCTCAACCTCCTTACAACTCATTCTTCACATTACAACCAGGATGATGAAATTGAAAGTCCAATTATGTCATTCTCCAGATGAAAACCTGCCATCATTCCTGCACTGCTGATGCCTGCCAATGTCTCAATGTTTTTTCAATTCTCCCTCTAATTTTGTAAAGTTCTCTTCAAGTGACCATGCTAAAAGAATAGTAAGCTCTAAACATCGAGTATATCTTTAGAAAGTTTACTATTCCTAGTGAAAAACAACATCAACAAAATTAATCTAACATCCATTGAATGATATATATGCAGTTACTATTTTACTATGCAGTATGGCAGTTAAATATAATCAGTGTATGAATGTATCAGGTATCAGGACTCAATCAGAGAAGCAGACCACCTTGAATATTATGGAAATTAGGACCTATTATAGCAATAAGACCTCTCACAATTAGGGAGAAATTTGGAGAAGTAAAGCCTAAAATACAGAGTTAGAGGATGAGAGAAAATTGCTAACCAACCCTCCTGACACATTGGCATGATGGGACAAGTTATGTCCTGCTGGAGAATTTGAGAAGCCAGGCACATCAGCTGCTGGAGTGGGTCTGTGAAGAGCTGGTGGAGAAATCTATGGTAAGCTATTGCCTTTCCATTTGCATTTGAGGGCAGGCCTGGGGTTGCTGTTGGTCAGCAGTGCCAGCAGCTGGAAAGAAGAGCTAGACACCTAGTTGGAAGAGCCAGGCTTATCTAGAACACATCAGCACTTCTAACATCTCTCATTGCATCCAACCACAACTTTCAGACAGTACTCCTATTTCCTTTCCTGCCTTCTAAATCTTGTGTACATTTTTTGTTTGGACCATCCAGAGAAGGAGATTCTGGACAAAGTTGTTCTAGCTTAGCCAGGTTGATACGGTACAAATTCATTACAACCGATAAACACTTAGATAAATTATTCATTGATATCTCTTTTAAACCATTTAACCAAATTGCTAGGTTTTGCTTTCTTGTTCTGTTGGTTCATGGACTCTTCAAGCAGGAAAATTTTTATTGTTTTCTCTGATTTTAGATATTCTTTCATCATCACCACAATCATACTAATACACACTGTCTTAGTCAACTTGAGCTGCTATAACAAAATACCATAGACCAGGTGGCTTAAAAAGCAAACATTTATTTCTCACAGGCTGGAGGCTGGGAAGTCCAACATGAAGGTGCGGCAGATTTGGTGTCTGTTGAGAGCTCTCTTCCTGGTTTGCAGATGGCTGCCTTCTTGCTGTGTGATCACACCGTGGAGAGAAAGAGGCCTCTGGTCTCTTTCTCTTCTTATAAGGATACCAATCCCATTATGGGAGCTCTATCCTCATGACCTCATTGACATCTAATTCC
Source organism: Halichoerus grypus (assembly GCF_964656455.1). Classification (NCBI taxonomy): domain Eukaryota; kingdom Metazoa; phylum Chordata; class Mammalia; order Carnivora; family Phocidae; genus Halichoerus; species Halichoerus grypus. The sequence goes on along the minus strand of NC_135721.1, from coordinate 70,575,315 downwards.
CTCTCAAATGCCCCACCTCCAAATACCAACATACTGGAGATTAGGATTTCAACACACGAATTTTGGGGGGACACATTCAGTCCAACACACACACACACACACACACCAGAAAGTACTAGATGTCTTTAAGGGGTATTGTAGATTGGTTCCCTAGAAGCAGATCCTGAAATGGGGATTCTTGTTCAAGTGATTTGTTGCAGTACTCTTAGGAAAGAGGAGTGAGGGAAGCAGGTTAGGGTAAGGGGATAATGTGGTCTCAACTGGATGCTAGCTTAAATCTGATCCCCTGGAAAAGCTCTAGAGCATAAATTGCACCAGTTAGCTCCATCTCAAGGCAAGGGCACTGGCTTTTTCTACCCTCATGCCATTTAGTCACTGGCTGAGGTCTGTTGGTAGGGTGATGGATGGGTGCAAAGCATTTGGCTCAGGGCAGTTCTCCAGAGAGCAGGCAGCTTCGAGAGTTATCATTCAATACTTAATTGGTAAAGGGGATGGGGTGGGGCCCAACTTCATCCACTGCAAGGTGCTTTAGGAGCAGAAACGTCTATATAGAAAATGTGTGGGAACTCAGCCAGCTGAAGCAGAAGACCCACAACAGAATCTTCTGTTTCTACTCCCTTTGTTTTTGTTGTGACTTCAGACATGCCACTGATTCTATAGCAGTTTGGTGTCTTGGCTCCTACTTTTAGATATCCTTCTGTAGTTCAGTGCTTGGTTATGGATGCTACATTTGCCATTGGACTCATGGTTCCTGTCTCCTCTCTTGTGTTACCAGCCTCAGGTTGTCTGGGGCTCATGTTTGGATGCCCACTTCTATTTCACTGCCTAGCAGGGTTCTCAGGCTCCCTTCTACCCTAGTACCCTACCTCCCACTGCAGCATTGTTATATGCAACATAACATAATCACACCCATGAAAAGAAAAAGACTTCCCACACATAACTGGTCTTTCCCTCATTCCAAAGAATTGCCTCTATGGTTTGCTTATTTGCTCTGATCCTACCATTGCTCTCTGTTTTACTCAGTATTTGTTATTTATTGCTGTGTAACAAATGATCCCCAAATGTACCAGCTGAAAACAACAAACATTATCTCATTGTTTCTGTGAGTTGGAAATTTGGGAGCAGCCTAGCTGGGTAGTTATAGTTCAGAGGGTCTCATGAGATTGCAGTCAAGATGTTGGCCATGATTGCAGTCATCTGAAGGCTGACTGGGCTGGAAGATCTGATATTCCAAGATGGCACCCTTACACAGTTCAGTTGGCAGAGGCCTCAGTTCCTTGCTGGCTGTTGGAAAGAGGCTGTGGTTTCTCACTACATGGAATTCTCCATGGGGATACTTGATTGTCTCCGAGACATGGCAGTTTACTTCCCCCAGAGTGAATGATCCAAGAGCAAGTGATCCAATGTCTTTTAAGACCTAGTCTCAGAACTTATAAACAGTCACTTCTGCCAAAATTATTTGTTAGACATGAGTTACTAAGTCCAGTCTACACCCAAGGGGAGTGGAATTAAGCTCCATTTCTTCAAAAGAGAAGTATTAAAGAATTTGTGGACATATATATTTTTAAGAATTTGTGGACATATTTTGAAACCAACACATACCTACCACATTAGCAGGGTCCCTGGGCAGCTGTTTCCTGGTCTTCACATACCTGGGATACTTGCAGGACTGAGGTAGCAGATTCTGAACCCAGAGGATGAGATTTACCTCCACAAAGGGATGATCACATGACCACTATTCTAGGGCATCTAAGAATTGGTGAGAGCAGAAGGATGCACAGTGAGGGGATAAAGGTAAGAGAAAATGGGCTGTGGGGTCAGATAGATTGGGTTTCAAGTCTTCACTTTGACATTTCTAAACTGGCTTGGAAAAGTCATTTAATTCAAGCCAATAATTTTTTTTTAGTATTAATCGTGTTACACAGTGCACTAGATAGTGGGGACAGGGTGCTGAAAAAAATTCACTTTTGTGGTGCTTATAGTCTGGTTAATCAAATAGACATTAAATAAGTCATTTCAATTGTAATGGGGGTTATGTCTATCAGAGCACACCCCAAGGAGATTTAGTCTTATCTAAGGAATAAAAGAAGACCTCCTTGGGGAAGGGACATTTTAAGTTGAAATTTGGAGGATGATTAAGAGTTAGCCAGGTAAGGGTCGCTTGGATGGCTCAGTCAGTTAAGCATCTCCCTTTGGCTCAGGTCATGATCCCAGGACCCTGGGATCGAGGCCCGCATAGGGCTCCCTGCTCACGGAGGAGTCTGCTTCTCCCTCTCCCTCTGCCCCTCCCTGCACTCATGTGTGCTCACTCTCTCTCTCTCTCTCTCTCAAAGTAAATAAATAAAATCTTTAAAAAAAAGAGTTTACCCAGGTGACAGGAACAGATAGTGCAAAGGTTGTGAGTTACTAAGACCCTTGAACTTCTAAGGAGACAAAACAAAGTCAGAGGGGCAGGAGTATTGATGGTGAAGGAAACAGTGGGGAGAGATGAGACTGGAAAGCTGGCTAGAGACCATACTTCTCTGAGTTTCAGAGGCAATATTAAGGATAGGGACCCATACCTAAGGTCCCCAACAATGGTCAGGTCAACTACTGACTTTTTAATATTCCACCAATAACTTGGAGCAGGTCATTTAATCATGGATTCATTTTTCAAGTTTTTTATTTTAATTCCAGTATAGTTAACATACAGTGTTATATTAGTTTCAGGTGCACAATATGGTGATTCAACAATTCTGTACATTATTCAGTGCTCATCATGATAAGTGTGCTCTTTAATTCCCACCCCCTACTATCCCCATCCTCCTGCCCACCTCCCCTCTAGTAACCATCAGTTTGTTCTCTATAGTTGAGTCTGTTTCTTGGTTTGTCTCTCTCTCTTTTTTTCCCTTTGTTCATTTGTTTTGTTTTAAATTCCACTTATGACTGAAATCATATGGTATTTGTCTTTCTCTGATTGACTTATTTCACTTAGCATTATACTCTCTAGCTCCATCCATGTTGTTGCAAATGGCAAGATTTCATTCTTTTTATGGCTGAATAATATTCCTGTGTGTGTGTGTGTGTGTGTGTATACCACATCTTTTTATCCATCTATCAATGGACAGTTCAGTTGCTTCCATAATTTGGCTATTGTAAATAATGCTGCAATAAGTATAGGGGTTCATATGTCCTTTTGAATTAGTGTTTTTGTAGTCTTTGGATAAATACCCAGTAGTAGAATTACTGGATCATAGGGTAGTTCTATTTTTAATTTTTTGAGGAACCTCCATACTGTTTTCCACAGTTGCTACCCCAGTTTGCATTCCCACCAACAGTACACGCAGGTTCCTCTTTCTCCACATCCTCACCAACTCTCGTTGTTTCTTGTGTTTTTTATTTTAGCCATTCTGACCAGTGTGAGGTGATATCTCATTGTGGTTTTGATTTGCATTGCCCTGATGGTGAGTGATGTTCAGCATTTTTTTATGTGTCTCTTGGCCATCTGGATGTCTTCTTTGGAGAAATGTCTGTTCATATCTTTTGCCCATTTTTAAAAAAGATTTTATTTATTTATTCGACAGAGAGAGAGAGAGCCAGAGAGCACAAGCAGGGGGAATGGCAGGGGGAGAGGGAGAAGCAGGCTCCCTGCTCATGATACCTGGGGTCATGCCCTGAGCCAAAGGCAGACGCTTAACTTACTGAGCCACCTAGGCGCCCCTCTTCTGCCCGTTTTTAAGTTGGATTATTTGTCTTTTGGGTGTTGAGTTGTATAAGTTCTTTGCATATTTTGGATACTAACCCTTTATCAGATATGTCATTTGCAAATACCTTCTCCCATTTCAACTACTGACTGTTTAAGTAGAGGTGTGGCTTGATGAGAATTGTACAAAACCTGGAAAATGAGTTAAAGAGGGACAAAGTGGATGTAAGGGGCCCTTTTGGGGGAGCACTACAGGAACCTAAGTGGGGAGGCGATGGTAGCAATGGAAGTAAGAGACCATTAGGAGAGTAACAAACAGGACTTAGCTGATGACTATGGGCTGGAGACGGGACTCAATGAACACTGTCCAAAGGTCAGATTTTTCAGTGGTGATGGGGGGTGATGGGTGGGTGGGGGCAGACTTTGCATTCTGCTTTCGACATACAGAGTTTTAGGGACTTGTGAGATATGAAGCAGAAGTGTTGGAAAGGCTTGGAGTTCAGAGAGAGTTGGGCTCCAAAGGCAGCTGTGAGGGTCTAGAAAGCACGCTGCAGTATCTTCCTGAAGGAGTGCGATGGTCAGGGCAAGAGTGTAGCAAAAGTCCAGGGAACGCTTGCATTTAAGGAGCAGGGAGAAATGGAGCCTGCAAAGGTCCCTGAGAAGAAACAGAGATGGGAAGAGGAGGAAAGCCTGGAGGGTGCAGCGCCTGAGCTAAGGAAATGGTGTTTCTAGAGGAAGCGGTAAGTGGAATTACTGTTTTAATTAGGATAATTACAATCCTTATCTCATCGGACTCTTGTGAGGATTCAATGAGATAACATGTACAAAAAATATTTTAGTAATTCATAGAGGTTTACTATGTTGGGTGTTCTCTTTAGCAGAGAATGGGAGTGTATGGGGTAAGGGTTGGAGGAGGGGAGAAGGCCAGAATGTTCCCTCTGAAGTTACTTCCCAGCGCCTGATGCATCTAAGGCAAACTTGCAGTCAATTATTGACATTTGGGGCCAGCCAGCCTTTGACAGAGTGCAGTGTAATTTTGGAAACCAGGAAAAACCACCCTGCTCTAAAACGAAAACAAAAACAAACACAAACACAAATCTCTACCTGCTTAATATTTCTTAAAAATCCCTTGCAGGGAAGACCTACAAAGCCATTTCATTCTATAATAAAAGGTTTTAAAATGCAAATACCTGGGGCAGTTACCACAGCAATGTGAAGGAGATAGTTAAGTATAATTATGTTATCAGATCCTTTTTTTTTTTTTTTAAGATTTTATTTATTTATTTGACAGAGAGATAGCGAGAACAGGAACACAAGCAGGGGGAGTGGGAGAGGGAGAAGCAGGCTTCCTGCCGAACAGGGAGCCCGATGTGGGACTCGATCCCAGGACCCTGGGATCACGACCTGAGCCGAAGGCAGACGCTTAACGACTGAGCCACCCAGGCGCCCCCCCCCTTTTTTTTTAAACTTCGTAAAGGCACCTAGAACCAGGAAGGACTAGGGAGGGGAGGGAACGTTTGGTCACCGAAGGAGAAAGAGGAGGTGGGAGACACCCAAGGCAAATTTCACTGACTTCTCAGTTTCACAATTTTGCTTCAGGCAGGATCTGTTTATCTTCACATCTGTCCAGGAAAAATACAACTTTTGTGCACAGGTCCCCTGCATCTATCTGGGTAGCTGGTGCTGACCCTTACCTGAGCAGGAGGAATGCACCTCTCCTGGGTGTTCCACAGGCATCTTGTTTTTTTCTGGCAGGTGTTGGGTGACGTAAGTCTAGAATCTACCTACAGATTCCCAACCCCGCCCAATTTAGTGTGCTGATGGTGTGGAGGGGACCCTTCTGGGGGTTGCCGTGCTGAACCCGTGCAGGAATCCCTAAAGTGGGCCCTTTAGGAATGGTGCACCTGGGGATTGATCCTGGGAAACTGACCTCGCCTTCACCTTTCCAGTAAGCACTCAGGAATGCGCCCCCGCTTGTTAGGTTCACTTGTGCCTGGTGGGCAGGCATGTCCTAAACTAGAGTCTCCAGAACCAGACAAGCTGGTGGTATCACAGCACGGACAGCAGGGCTGTTCTTGGGCACTGAGGCCAAGGAAGCCTCTCTGAAGACGGGAAGATTGCCGGGTCTCCGTTTGTGTAATTTGTGTAATTGGCAGTGTCCTTTGTCAGGGCCTCTGAGGACATTTCTGTCAATCACGGTCATCTGCACAATCAGGCTGTTACTCAATGCAAATATTCCTTTTCTGGGGACCATCTATGTCTTGCAGGAGGCTGTTTGTTCCCATGAGATTCTGAGTAATTAACTGAAGACAGCCCTTTAATTCAGCTCCATTGTATTTGCACTTAGGAAGCACCCATTAAACACTCCAGTTGGAGGCCAGAGGAGCAGAACAGTCCTTGCCCTCAAGGGCGCTTGTCTCAGTCCAGGTGGGAGATGTCAGGCTCAACTGGCCACCCCTCCCTCGATGCCACACTTCTCTCCCCACACGCCTGTCTTCTCTACTGCTCCCCGGAACCCCCAACCCCAGCTTCTGGACTTGAGGCTCCATGGAGCTTTAGGCTCAGCCTGACTGCTGGTCTGCTTCCTGCCTGAGCCCAGCTCTGATAACCAGATGCTGGCACCATTTCCTCTGTGCCTCAGTACTGCTTTGGACTCTGCCTTGTATCTGCAGTCCAAGCCTCTGATTTTTCCTCATCAGGAGCAATGTCATCATCTCCCCAAAAGGCTCGGGCATGAACCGCCCCAATACACGTTACAGCGTGTGGTGCTAATGTCGACTGGGTCCACTCCTGTCTGTCCCGTTCTTGCTGTGCCCGCAGACCAAACTGACATGTGTAGCTGGGTCGAGACTCTTAGCATATGACTTGCCCTCCTGTTCACCATTCCAGTGAACAGACCTAATTCTAGAATTTACTCCTTTAATAATCAGTCCTACCCCATTTCAGTTAATCATAGATGTGCAGCTGTTTCTTGAGCTATGTCAGGGAAAAGCGAGTTTAAAAAAAGAAAACAAATGCAAGACAATGTGCACACAAATGTACAAATGTGGTACAGGGAACACACAACATGAAACGATTCCAAATGAGAATACAGCATGTCTGGTGCTGGACCAGACCTGTGTATTCCAGTCGAGAAGTTAATCCTTCAGTCAGGAGGGCATACTGTTTCTCAAGATGCTCCAGTAAAGTAAAAGAAAAGAGACAAAGAACAGCAAAACACCAAGATACTCAGCTAAAAACCGAACCAACAACCAGAAATCAAAGTGACTGGCAAGGCTGTGCACTAAATTCCCAGTAAGTAAAAGATAATTCCACACACTGATTGGAAGAATTTTGGTCCCATGGACACTTCGAACACAAAGTCAGAATCGGAATTCGTCAGCCTTTCTCCGAGTTTCGTGACTTGGTTGATTATTACCCATCCATCCAGACTAGAAATCTGGTGTTGGAGCAAAAATGAAGACTCGGACTGCAAAGATTGAGACTGGAGTGGAAGGCACTGCCGCCAAGCCGGGGACTGACCAGCACAGCCTCGCTCTGGGGAAGGAAGTTCTAGCAGGTCACAGAGCTTCCCGTACTGTGAGGTCAAAATCCCCGAGAGCTGCTGACACGGGCTGGCGAGAGGTGGATTCTGTCGTGTGCATGAAGCGCCTTGTTCCAGATAATGACACTTGGCCACTTCCCTTGTGCGGCTCAGAGGCTGAGGAGGGATTCCAACACCCCAAGCAGGCCTGGACTGCTGTCAACACCCTAGGTGCGGGTCAGGATGTGTCACTCCTGCCTTCTTCTTCCACAGACCCCGATGTCCAACTGATAATCAAGTCATTTAATCATCTGTGTCTTTCTCATTTGTCTCTTCCTTTCCATCCTACTTGTGCGGACTTAGTTTAGTCTAATCTCTTCAGATTTCGGCACACGTCATCATTTTGTTTAAGTCTGAGCCCCACCCCCAACTTCCCCTCCAGCGCCCCTCGCACCCCATTGTTTACACATTCTCCCATCCAATGCTTGGTTTGTGGCTATCATTTGTTTATTAATCTGTCTTCCTTTTTGGGACTGTGAGAGCATGGATGTTCCCATATCTTATTTTTCCTTATATGTTCAGAAACTATTATAATCTTGACATCCAGTAGGCACTTAATAAATGAAAGTGAATGAATGAAGACCTACTGGCATTTCTTCACAAATTACATCATCTTCACATTAGATATGTGAATAAAAGGAGTATGTGTTTTAAACTGAGTCAGTGATCTCATGTATATGACTCAGCTCATCAGTAGAACCCTGGATGGTAATGGTGGGAAGATTTTGCTACAGGGTGAATAAAGATTATTTTTCTTCTTTAGCCCTATTTCAGCCTGTCCTCTTTATCAAATAGTTTGGGCATTCGATTCCTGTAATTTATGAGTTCCTATATATTCATCTTCTGGGAAAATTCACAGAGCATACTTGCAAATGGGAAGTAATTTGCTGGTATTTTCCCCCCTTTTTGGCACACGAATAAACGGAATGTTCTGACGACTTCAGTATCTCTTGCTTTGCCTTGCCCAATATTTGTCTTCAGCAATTTCACTGCAGTTATTTTTTTCTCACAAAGAAATACGTTTCTTCACATTTAAGAGGCACAAATTGTTGCTCCCACTTTTCAAAGGAGATGTGGTGCTTCCAGATTTAGAAAGACACTTCCAGCGCCAAGCTCTGTCAGACCCTGCCTTGGCTTAACGAGGAATGTTTCCGTTTTTCTTAGGCACAGAAAAAAAAAAAAAAAGTACTGCCCCCAAATTATTTAAGTATCTTTCAGTTGAGTTTAGAGGCCAAGGGAGGCAGTTACAGGAACTTCTGAAGGAATGAGTTTGGGTTGAAGACTTGGACTCATCTGCCAAATGCCATGCCTGGCTTTGCACAGATGGGTTAAGCCTCTGGCTTCTGCTTCCTTGCTGGTATAATGGGGAGGTTGACCTATATGATTTTTGGAGTCTGTCCTAGTTCTGAAGTTCTATGTATTATTCTCCTCTATTGCTACATAAGTTTTGGTTGCGTATACCCTCTCCAAGGGAGGGAGACTATGTTTTATTGTAATGAGGTGGCCAGGGGCAACGGGAATGTATTGTTTGATCATTTTTGACTCCCTACTGAGGACATGGGGGATGACAAATGGGTCACACTGGGACAAGAAATGAAGAAGGCGTAGACTGGGACTTCCTCTCCTCTCTGGGAAACAGATCTGATTGTTCATGGAAGAGGTCTAGTTTGGGGTCTATCTTGTGGCTACTTTGGAACCTTTCCTGACTTGTTCACCCAACTTCTATGGCATTCCTTAGCAAGGGAGAACTTTTTGGTATGTAGATGTTTCCCTAAAGATCTAGAACCCTGGTCTCTGACACACCTGACACACACACCTGAAGTTGACGAGGCATTGAGAGAGAGGAGTGTTCTCATCCTCCTTCAACTTCTAGGAACCACTGCTAAATTGGCAGTGAACTTCTTCAGATTCAATAGTGACTCCTTGAAGCACAGCACTAGTACTGGATCACTGGTTTTGGTGGCAAAGGAGCCACACTAACCTCAACTGTTTCTACCATGGACCTCGGCCACTGTGGCGCTTCTTTTGGCTAAAGAATTTGAGGGACTCCCTGTTTTCAGCAGCTCACAGCAATGGTGGTGGAGGATGGTTTCTTCTGGCAGACAAATGGATTTTCTTTGAAGTGATCTGGGTAAGCACTCATGGGTTTCTGGGATGTATCACAGACAGGAAACCCCAGGAGAGGAGACTAGATTTCCTGCCCTTGGAATGGGAGTGCAGAATTTTATTGATTTGATTATGAAAAAGAAAGATCTCATTTTGAGCCGCAAATGGGTGAAATAGGACATTTAAATTGTACCATATTTAGTTTCTCTCACAGATGATGATTATTCAGTAAGTACTTATTGACTGACAGGATAAATGAAACTGTTGTTGAAAAGAAACTGAGGATAAAGGAGTTTGGCCGGCCATTAGCTGTTGGTCTTGATTCATCCTGTAAGGTGTAGTTGATGCTAAGCTAAACAATGGGCAGGTGAGAGATGGCCCATTTCTTCACTTGGAGGTTTTTACTTCATTCCTTCATTCCTGAGCAGATGCCAACCAACCTGAAACCTCCTCTTCCTTTTCTTCCCATTTTCTCCCTTCTCTATACTCCATTCTTTCTTCTTTCTCTCTACTCTACAACTTTGTTCTTCCATATTGAAAAACCGGTCAAGAGGAAAGAGTGTTAGGGTTGAAGGAAACCAATCAATTTCTAGACTGAGCCTGGAAGTATTCCTTGGCATATCCCTGAATACATATACCTTGAGCCCTGAGATGGTGAACAGGCAACAAATTCTAAGACCCTTGAAATCTCAGTCTAATCAAGCCTTCAGGATGCTGAGTCATTTCAAGTCCTTAGGGTTGCCTGGGCACCATACAAAGCAAGTTCCAAGGAAAGACTCTTTCCTCAGGATTATCTATTTCTGTACAGTGAACTACTACAAAATTTCGTGGCTTGAAACAACAACCATTTTATGATATTTCACTATTTTGTCGGTTGGAAATTTGGCAGTTCTTAGTTGGGTAATTCTTCTGCTCCACCTGGAGTTGCCTGGATTTGCTCAGGGTATTCAGCCACAGCTGGTCTGCAGTCAAATGCTCTACCCCTGAGCTATACCCCCGCCACAGCTGGTCTGATCTGAAGGGTTCAAGATGGCTTTTCTCACATTCATGGCACCTTAACAGAAATGGCACTGACTGGAAGGTTGGCTTGTCCATCCCCTCTTCACATGATCTCAGGGACTTTCCACATGGTCTCTCCAGCAAGGCAGCCAGACTTTTTATGCAGCTACTCAGGGCTCCAAAAGAGCAAGGAGGAAGTGGCTGGTTCTCTTAAAGGCTAGTCCCAGAATGAGCACAACTTCTCTTTCAGTGTACCCTAATGGTTAGTATTATGTATCAACCTGGCTGGGCCATGGGATGCTCAGATATTTGGTAAAACATTATTGCTGTATGTGTCCTATGGGAGTGTTTCTGGATGAGGGCATTTGAACTGGTAGATTGAGTAAAGCAGACTGCTCTTCCTAATGTGAATGGGTACCAATCAATCCACTGAGGTCCTGAATCAAAAAAAAGGCAGAAGAAGGGAGAATTTGCACTCTTTGCCTAACTACTTGAGCTGAGACACTAGTCTTCTCCTGCCTTCAGACTGGGATTTACACCACCAGTGCTCCTGGTCCTCAGGTCTTTGGATTCAGAATAGAACCTGACACCACTGGCTTTCCTGGCCTCCAACTTGCAGATGGTACATATTGAGACTTCTCAGCCTCCATCATCATGTGAGCCAATTCCTTATAACACATCTCTTTCTCTCTATAGGTATATGTACTCTCTTGCTTCTGTTTCTGTGAAAGCTCTGACTAATACAACTGTTCTAGTTTAGAATCAAGGAGAGGGGAAATAGAGCCCACCTCTTACTGGGAGAAGTGTCAAAGAATTTGCAGCCATCTTCAACCCACTCCAGGGGTTTATAAAAGGTTGCACGCTAGTGCACACACAACTGGGATTGCCATCTACTGGGAATCAGCAGAATGAGGACCTATGATTCTATGTGCCAAGGGATACCTGACATGAGAACATCTGGGTCCACTGAATCAAAGCTGTGACTAGACAGAATGGAGCAGAGGCTCTGTGCTATCAGATGTGACACTAATATTTGCAGAAGGTTCTGGCCTAATAGCCAAAGTTAAGAAGAATTTTGAAAGTGTAATCCCTAGAATTAGGCTGTTGGATGGTTTTCATTTTGCTCTCTGAACTGTGTTTCCTCACGTTGGCAATAACAGAGAGGAACATTGGATTCTTAGCCTAAATTACTCTTTGGTGTGACCTCAACTCCTTCATTTCATTTTATACTGCTAAACTCAACCCCACTTTTGGATAAAACTGACAGATGCAAGAACTCCCAATGATAGAATGCCTGGGACTCTATACTTTATCTCCATTCCTCCCAGTAACTACACATGTTCCATGTGCTAGCCCCATTTTGCAGATGAGGGAAGAACAGCTCAGAAAGTTTATGCAGAAAGTGATACACTTGCTATTTGAACCAAGGCCTGCTTGGTTTCAAAGCCTCTTTCCACTACCCCATGTAATCTCTGGAAAATCAGAGAACCTTAGAAAACATCCACAGTGTACTGCCCAAGAAAGCACAAAGCCGATGAGGCTGGACTGAGCAGCCAGCCAGAGGCCCGAAGCTCAGTACTGCACTTAGCCACCACCCCATGGAGTCTGCTGCTGGGCCACCAGCATGTTTTCATTCCAACTGCATCCCTCTTTGAGTAATCTTCTAATACACAAATACATAAAGGTGCAGAGTGATTTGTCCTTTTTCAGAATTTTTTTTTTATATAAAATATTTCTTTGCTAAATTCCTTTGAACAGATAGCCCTACTAGAGTATTTAAGGATGACTCAATATGCAAAGAACTGTGAAGAAGAATCACCTGGCTATTATTCCCTCCTCCTAGTACCTAATGAGGTTAGTCTGGGTCCTTGGAAAAGCTGATGTGAAAGAAACTGGGGAGGTTGCTAGTAAGTCTGGAAGAGTCAGGCTGTGATGTAATCTAACCCTCTAATCAGTGAAGGTGAGCGAAGGGAGGATGCATGGAAATGTCTTAGCCAGCTATGTAGTCTCAGGAAGTTTCAGCATAGCTGCTGGGGAGTCCTGAGCCAAAACTGGTCATCAGCTGAGTCCATATCTTCTCAAGGAATGGGCCTCTCAGAATTCCTGTCCTGCTCAGTTATTGGATGGGAGTGATCTGTGGACTGCAGTGTGGCAGTTGGGTCCTTGGTCCATTGAACTCCTCAGAGCTGGAGGCCTTTGAGGCACGTTCTCATGGCTGTCATGGTAACAATGTTCTGAGCATACATACGATGCTTAATAAATGTATGTGGAAACATGGTGTCTAAAGCAGTCTTCTAATGTTCTGTGAACTTCCTATTTCTGTGCTTTTGCTCAAATTTTCCTGTTTTGCTTGCTCTTCTCTTCTGTATCTACATCCAGAAATCAGCTCATATCTCATCTCCAGTCCCCACTGCCAGAATTAATCTGTGAATTCTTCTAGGTACCCATGGTACCATCTCTATACTTTAATTATTGCATCTAATATAGACTAATGCACACTGGAATTATTCATTTGCATATATGAGGTCCAGGGGATAGGGTAGTGTCTTATTCACTTTTTGTGCCTCCCCACAACCCTTAGAGCAATCTAGGGCTTTGCACATAGTAGATGCTTAATAATTAGTTGTTGAATTTAATGAGATTCTTGCAATAGGGTGTACCTGAATATATCTTTAGGAAGAAGTAGTAGTATGGTTCTGCCCAGAGTTCAAGTTCTCTTATAAGAACTTGAAATAGTGTGTCCCAGACTGACTATCTTATCAGCTCCCTGAACCTCCTTCATGTCTGCTATGTCAATGCCCACCGCCCAAGCTCCAATCCCTAAACCAGTCAACCTCAGCATCCTCCTGGGCTTCTGCCCTGGGTCACACGCTGGCTTATGGTGCTACTTTGGAAGGGCCTCACCGATCTTCTCTCCACCCCTGAAGCCTCCATCCTCTCTCACCTGGACTGTCGTACTGGCTTCCTTGTGGCCTGTTCTGGTGTATGTCCTTCCCCTCTCTGAGCCCCTTCATTGTTCCCAAGTCAGGGTTGGGACTAACAGGCAGTGAGTAAGATGCCAAAGGCACGGGATTTAAGGAGACACTACTCTCAAGATCACGGAAGTGCTGAGAGTGAAGGCCTCCTTAAATTTTGCTCCCTACATGCCCCACTCACCTCACTCTGATCCTGGGCCTGCCCCAGAGTTCCAACTGTGATAATGACTTTCCTTTCCTAAAAGTTCTTCTCCCAATCTTAATTGCAGTGTATCCCAACCACGGCTGTGCATTGCCTGTAGACCTTGGTGAAAAGAGACTCTTTGATCTCAGCCCAGATTGAATCCAACTGGTAGTGGACAGGGTTTAGGAATCTGCATGGCCAGGTTTGGGAACTGCTGGCTTATAGCACCAAGTCTAGACTTTGGAATAACATTCACGCTTCCTCCCAATTTGGCACCTGCCTGTTTCTGGCTTTATTTTCAGTCGGTTTCCTCTTGGCAGACACTAGGCCAATCGTACCAAACCATCCATTGGACCCAGGTATGCCCTGCATCTTTGTGTCTTTGCTTGGGATCTTTCTTCCTGACCTTTGCCAGGGCATCTCCATCTCTGCTTCCATGTATTTTACTCATAACATCAGCAGCGCCTCTCACGCTGTGTCACATGGGTTCTAGGAGGGCACCCACCTCCCTGCCCAGGTTCTGGAGGTCAGGAACTGCTTATTTCTATCGAGTATGTAGCACCTCATGCTTTGTCTGGAGCACAGCGAGCATCTATTAGTTGTTTGTTGAGTTGAATGGAAATAAGTACTAACTAGTTAAATTTTTCATAGTACTTAACACAATGCCTTGAACATAAGTCTTTAAAAATATTTGTTGAGGGACGCCTGGGTGGCTCAGATGGTTGAGCGTCTGCCTTCGGCTCAGGTCACGATCCCAGAGTCCTGGGATCAAGTCCCGCATCGGGCTCCCTGCTCCTTGGGAGCCTGCTTCTCCCTCTGCCTCTCTCTCTCTCTCATGAACAAATAAATAAAATCTTTAAAAAAAAAAATATTTGTTGAAAAAATAAATGAACAAAGGACTAAATATGGGCCAGACTTTACCATCACCATTGAGTCACTTCTAAGGAACTTGTGTATGTTTTGATATCACACAGTCGAGCTCAAATGTCAGTGTGTATAAATAAGAATCATCTAGAATGTTATCAAATGTGCAGACTCCTGGCCACACTCCCAGTGATGCTGATTCAGTAGGTCTGGGTGGGGCCTAGGAATTTACATTTGTACAAAATATCTCGGGTAATTCTGAGAGAGTGGCCCACAGACCACATTGAGAAACACTGCAGGAGACGCTGGCTGTTCAGCAGGTGGCGTTCACTCTCTGGAGGGATTCTCAGACCAGCTATATTGAAGTTCCACCCTTAAGGTGGGAAGTCTTGGTGGAGTTGTCAGGAGGATGTGGTAAAAGCAGCAGGTCCAATGTGGCATCCGATGGGTTTCAGACTCTGGGCAGGCCATTCTTAGGAGAGCCAGTGAATTCTGCAATAGCAGGAAGAATGGCAGGCTCTGCAAGCTTCACTTTGGTTGCAGAGACCCTTGTTCCTGGCTTGTGGCTCTTCTCTGCTCTGACACGTGGCTCTGTTTGAAAGCCTCTGGTTCCTGATGCTGACTGGATCTGGGGGACTCCCTGGCTTGCTTCTATTCCCTAGGCACAGCTTCCGCGGTGGTTCCCACAGAGCTCTTGCCTTCATCATCATTCACTTCCTCCAGCCTCACCTCCAAAGGGGGAACTGGTGAGTCTGGTGGGTCTGAAGGAGGCCAGGAAGATGAGCCTACAGCTCTCCATCCCGGTCTGAACTCTGCCACTAACCACCCACCAGAATTACCGCAGGCCAGTTACCCCAATCAGCAGGCACTTACTGAGCACCTGCTTGTGCAAAGCATGGTCTGCAGATCCTCTAGGACCCTAGATTCCTCAGTGTGAAGTCCCTTGCAGTCCTTGACTACTGCTCACCATTGAACACAATCTCACAGGGAGTCCATCTTTCCCACTTGACCAACCTGGTCCTGCTCTTGGTGACAAAATCACCTCTCACCTCTTTTTACCCTTTCTCTTCATACTAAATGTTAAGAAAACATTTTAATTATATACTGCACTGTTATTTGACATCATATGAGAAAGAGTTGTTCCCATATTCTCTGAAAAATGAGAATGAATGGATGATCTTCAAAGAAATTTTTATTGAAATTGACTCAGAAAGGGATTTTTAAAAAAACCTAAATCATGGAAGAAATTGACAATGCTATCAAAACCTACTCAACCCCAATCATTTAACAAGTTAGTTATTTTATTTTATTTTATTTTATTTTATTTTATTTTATTTTATTTTTAAGATTCTATTTATTTATTTGAGCAGGGGGGATGTGTAGAGGGAGAAGCAGACTCCCTGCTGAGCAGGGAGCCTGTTGTGGGACTTGATCCCAGGACCCTGGGATCATGACCAGAGTCGACGGCAAATGCTCAACCGCCCGAGCCACCAGGTGCCCACAAGGTAGTTATTTTAAACCTTTAAGGGAGAGATGCTTCTGATGCTCTTTAACTCATCAAGGGCATAAAGGAAAAAGCCTCCTCCTTATTTTATGGAGTCAACACATGATTGGTACCAAAACCTCATAGTGATCACATATATGCACCACACACTTCATACAAGCATTGCCCAACACACACACACACACACACACACACACAACATACCCCCACACCACACACACACTGTACAAATACAAACATACCACGTGTACACACCACACAGCACATATTACACTCTACACAAATATAAACATGTCACACACATATACATCACTATAACACCACACCACACAGACTCACACCATACTTACACCATACACATATCACACACACACACACACACACACACACAGTGTGTATGCACACAGCCATGCTAAGATATTCTCACATTTAAATATGATATTAAAATTCTAATAAAAATACTAACAAATAGAATCCAGTAGCCCATTAAACAAATACACTGTGACAAAGTGGAATTCATTTCAGGGTGATTCAATTTTAGAAAATCTATTAGTGTAATTCACCCTATTAATAGTCAAAGGAGAAAAGCCATGATTACCTTTGAAGATACAGAAAAGGAATGTAGTAAAATTGAACACTCATTTATAGTAAAACAAAAACAATAATAAGAGCTAACATTTATTTTGTCCTTCTTATGTCCTGAGTACTGTCTGACATGCTCTGCATGCATTTTCTCATTTAAAGAAATGAGAAAGTACCAGTGATAAAGACACTATCATGCTCACTTTACAGATAAGGAAACCAAAGCTCAGTAAGGTTAAGGATCTTGCCTCAGGTCCCAGAGCTAGGAAGTGGGTTGTATATAGCTAGCAGATGGCATATTCTTAACCACTGTATCAAAATAGGAATGTAGGAATACTTCCATCATATAATAGACATGTATCCCAAATCATAATTCAGCATTTTGATTAATGGGAAAACAAAGGAAACATTTCCACTATAATCAAAAATAAGACAAGCATGTCCTCTATCATGGTTATTATTTAACATTTTCCTGGAAGAGCTAGCTAATGTAATTATAAAAGAGAACCAACAAAAGATATAAATACTGTAAGAAAGGAGGCAAAACTCTATTTACTGCAGCCGATATGGCAATACACCTGAGACCCAAGAGAAACAACTGAAAAACCACTAGAAACAATATGAGAATTAAGGGAGGTAGCAAGTCACATATTAATATTAAAAAAAATCAGTAACTTTCCTGCATGCAAACAGCAACCAGGTAGAAAATTCAATGGAAGAAGAGACCTTACTCACAAAAGCAATGGGAAATGAAACACTTAAGAATAAGTTAACAAGGGGCACCTGTGTGGTGCAGTTGGTTAAGTGTCTGACTCTTGGTTTTGGCTCAGGTCATGATCTCAGGGTTGTGGGATCAAGCCCTGAGTCGGGCTCTGCGCTCAGTGTGGAATCTGCTTGAGATTTTCTCTCTCCTCTCTCTGTCCCTTCCCCTCCAGCTTGCTCTCTCTCTCTCTCTAAAATAAGTAAATAAATCTTTTAAAAAAAGAAATAGAAAAATGAGCAAAAGATAATAGAGGCAAGTCTCAGGAAAAATGCAAGTATTCAGTAAAGCAAGTAAAAATTTGCTCATTTCACTAATAATTAAAGAAATGTTAAATAAAATAATGAGTTATAAATATTCATATAGATTAGAAAATAATTAAAAAATAATATCTGGTGGGTGAGAAGGTGAGAAATTGACACTCTCATCAATTATTGGTGAGAATCTAAATTGGCATAATATTTTTGGAAGAAATTTGGCAGCATGTACTAAAACTTTGAAAGCCCTGAGGATGTTCTGGGTTAAATCATGTCCCCTCCCCACACAAAAAAAGAGACCTATATTAAAGTCCTAACCCCTAGTACCTCAGAATGTGACCTTATTCTGAAATAAAGTGGTTGCAGATGTCATCAGTTAAGATGATGTCATAGTGGAGTGGGGTTGTGCGTGACTGGTGTCCTTATGAGAAGAGAGGCATGTGAAGACAGAGAGCCACAGTGAGAGGGTCATGAGGCACGGAAGGCAGAGATTGGAGTCACACAGCTGCATGGCAAGGACCACAAAGATGGTCAGCAAGCCACCAGCAGCCAGGAGGGAAAGGAAGAGTTCCCCTATGGGTTTCAGAGAAAGCCTGGCCCTGCTGACATCTTGATTTGGGATTTGAACCTTCAAAACTGTAAGACAGTGCATTTCTATTGTTTTCAGCCATTGTGTGGTACTTTGTTACAGCAGCCCTAAGAAACTAATATGAAGCCCTAAGAAACTAATATAAAGGACAAATTCCACAAGAATTTATTTTCCCATGGTATGGAGGTTTCTCAAGAAGTTGAAAATAGAGCTACCCTGTGACCCAGCAATTGCACTCCTGGGTATTTACCCCAAAGATACAAATGTAGTGATCTGAAGGGGCAGCTGCACCCCAATGTTTATAGCAGCAATGTCCACAATAGCCAAACTGTGGAAAGAGCTCAGATGTCCATCGACAGATGAATGGATATAGAAGATGTGGTATATATATACAATGAAATACTACTCAACCATCAAAAAAAATGAAATCTTGCCATTTGCAACGACGTGGATGGAACTAGAGGGTATTATGCTAAGCAGAATAAGTCAATCAGAGAAAGACAATTATCATATGATCTCACTGATATGAGGAATTTAAGAAACAAAACAGAGGATCATAAAGGAATAGAGGAAAAAATAAAACAAGATGAAATGAGAGAGGGAGACAAACCGTAAGAGACTCTTAATCATAGGAAACAAACAGGGTTACTGGAAGGTAGAGTGTGGACGGATGGGGTAACTGGGTGATGGACATTAAGGAGGGCACGTGATGTAGTGAGCACTGGGTGTTATACAAGACTGATGAATCACTGACCTCTACCTCTGAAACTAATAATACATTATATGTTAATTGAATTTAAATAAAAAAAAAGAATAATACTGAAAGAAATCACACAAAAAAAGAACGGTGGAAGAGTTGGGGAGCGAGGAGATGTTGGTCAAAAGTAAAAGCATTCAGTTAGAAGGTGAGTAAGTTCTGGGGATCTAATGTACAGCATGGTGACTAGTTAATAATACTGTGTTGTGTACTTGAACTTTGCAAGCGAGTAGACTTACGCATTCTCACAGACACAAAAAGTAGCTTTATGTAAATTGATAGATGTGTTAACCTAATTGTGGTAATCATTTCACAAAGTATATGTATGTCAAATACTCATATTATGCCTAAATAAAGTTGAAAAAAATCACAAAAAAAATTTATTTTCCCCAAATACTCACTCAATTACATGTATTCAAAGATGTCCATTTCATTGTTGCCTGCAATGTTGAGACACTGGGTACTCTCCAGATATCCACCAGCAGAGAACTGTTTAAGGAAATTATGATATTTCTTTAATGGAATACTAAGCTGTGATTCAAAGCAATAAAGTAACTAAAAATATATGAATTCATGAGGCACCTGGGCGGCTCAGTCAGTTAAGTGCCTGACTTTGGCTCAGGTCACGGTCTCGGGGTCCTGGGATCGAGCCCCATGTGGGGCTCCCCGCTCAGCAGGGAGTCTGCTTCTCCTTCTCCGTCAGCCCCTCTGCCCATTCTCTCTCTCTCAAATAAATAAATAAAATCTTTAAAAAAAGTATGAATTCAGGAGATAGTCAAGACAAACTGGTAAGTTGAAAGATCAAGCTGTAAAGCACAAGTCGTGTATGATACTAAACTTATCTTTTTAAAAAGTCATAATAATATGCTAGTATGTGGGTAGAAAAAAACATTGATGTATTTTACACAAGTTGTTATTTGGTGGTGGAGGTGGAGATAATGTGAGGGGCTTTGCTTTTTCACATTGTATAGATCTGTAAGATTTAAGTATTTTAAACTTGGCACATGTTGCTTTGGTCTTCAGAAAAAAACATTGTTATTATAAATTCTGTGAGGGGGATTCATATCTCAACCTAGCCTCCTTCTGAGTTTTCAAATCAACTTCCTAGAGCAGCCACGGTATTCTCTCACCTTTCCAGAATTCAGCTTTCTAACAATCTCCCCATACAGAAGGCACCATATGGAAAATTGAATGAGGAAATTTGGCAGAAAGTCCTATTTGCTGTGCCTTAGGTCTTCCATCAAAGTCTATTTACCTTTACTTTACACCCAAGATAGACACCCTCGTTATTCTAATTTCTAGAATGCAGCAATTTCAAAGAGGGGGAAAAAGGACTGCTCATGGTGAGGACTCTGACCAGAGAGAGGGAAGTTTTACAAAAACTACAAAAAGCCACGGCAAGGACTTACATATGTTCAAATCTGGGTCATTTAATATGGGAATAAACCATCATACATGGCTCAGCAACCTCTGATGTCATCTTTCTATTGTATTTCTATTACAAGTCAATGTATAATTATTGTGACTCAGTCGAGGAAATGTCAAATTATGTCCACTGTTTAAAAACCAGGGAAAAGTGACACATTTGATGTAGATCGCCATTTGAAATGGTTAACATAAAAACTTCAGGGCTTAAAGAAGCAAATGCTCAGTTATCTGGGAAATTTCCACCACCCAGAAAGACTCATTATCCAAGTGTTCTGGACAGTCAAGATTTTCCTCTCTCTTCTTTTCTTCCTAGAGCATTTAATCAAGGCCACCCACAGCCTAGAGGTTTTAGAAGTCCCCAGTTGAGCCAGTTGTTCAATAGCAGAGTAAACAGGGAGGAGATGGACTGGGAGGATAAGGTGCTAGATGAGGCTTCCCTTGCAGGCCCTCTCCTGAGACAGATGGGCAATGAGGGGCTTCAGGGGAGGGCTCCACACTGGGAATTCTCCACCCTCCTCTTGGACTTCTCTCCCCTCGTTAAGCCCAGAAGTGGTTGGTGAGGTTCTAAAATAAATAATGCTTGTTAAGCCTAATTAGCATGTAACGCAAAAACAATTATACAAATCATTTTAAAAGATCAACTTTGTTATAAGTGTTTCTTAACTTCAGGAGTGGCTCTTCTTTCCAGTATGCTCAGTTCTCAGAATTCATTGTTTTCTAGTCATCTAGGCTACTTTAACCAGCTCCCTCCATGGGAGGAGAGAGAGAGAACATTGTCCATAAGAACATTTCCTTATCAGAAGAGATTTGCACAAAGGTAGGGCCCTGGCAGCATGGTTGCGATTGCTATAATTACACCAAAATGCATGCACCACATTCCCCCATTACCTCCTTGTTCTCGAACTAGAGCTAATATTTAAGTTAGGCTGAAATTCAGTGTGCAATTCACTTTTTGCTTCTCTCTCATCTCTTTTTAAAAAGCTGGTAACCAGCATTAAAGACAATGTGGTCGGTATCCTTATAACTAAAATATAGCTTCGTTTCTGCTCATGGAAATATGTAGTCAATTAGCCATAATGTGGTCCAGGCTTCCTTTGATATTCTAAAATAAAAACATTCCAAGTTATTTACTTGAGAAGAGTTATTTCCAAGCACGCCCAGTAGCTGCTGTTTTTAATAATGCTGCTTTTAATGGGTGTGGGGCATTCTGCATGGAGGGGGGATGTGTGGCTCAAAGTTCTGAACTATTACCACTGGATTTTTGGAGTAATCATGAAAGTTTACATTTAGATAGAACTATTACTGAACTGTATCCATTGACATATATTTAACAATTTTTATACTCCTTTCTCCTTTCAGAACAGGGAAGAGAAGCAGGTGGGGAGATCCTTTACAAGGATGCCTTGCCCTGGAAATTATCCCCACAAGAGCAAAGAAAGGAGCTGCCCTCTGCATAGCACTGTCTGGGAAGTAGTTCCCAAATTGCTTATTATTGAACATGGCAGGGCAAGATGCTCAAGTATCTCCTGGAGAACATTAATTATGAAAACAAGCAAAACAAAACCCCTGGTTCCACCTTGGGTTAGAAGTAGGAATGGGGTGTGACAGAGGTACAGGGGACAACCACAGATTTGGAAAATAAGGCTTCTCATTTGTGAGCAGATGTTCGGGCTCTTTAGCATTTCCCTGCCGTGTGAGTTCAAGCAAATCTACCAACTTCTCTGAGCCTCACATTGGCCATTTATAAAGTGATGATGATATCAGTAAGTCCTACCTCAAAGGGTTGTCTTGAGAATCAAATGAGATTAGGTATGCAAAAGCACTTATTAATCTGTCAAATACTTTGCAATTTTGGCTAAACTTAGATACTGAAATCCTAGTAGAATTTGTGCTAAGTGGTTTGAGAGACAAAAAAAGAACCCACACAAACAAATGGCAAGATATTCTATGCTCACAAATTGGAAGAATTAATATTGTTAATATGTCCATACTACCCAAAGCAATCTACAGGTTCAATGCAATCCTTACCAAAGTACCAACAGCATTTTTCACAGAACTAGACCAATACTAAAATATGTATGGAACCACAAAAGACCCCAAATAGCCAAAGCAATCTTGAGCAAGAAAAACAAAGCTGAAGGTATCACAGATACAGATTTTAATATCTGTAACACAGATTTTAAGGTATGCTACAAAGCTGTAGTGATCAAAACAGTATGGAGCTGGCACACGATAGACACATAGATCAACAGAACAGAACAGAGCCCAGAGATAAACCCATGCTTATATGGTCAATCAGTCTATGATAAAGGAGGCAAGAATGTGCAATGGAGAAAAGATGGTCTCTTCAATAAATGGTACTGGGAAAACTGGACAGCTACATACAAAAGAATGAAACTGGGCCACTTTCTTACACCATACACAAAAACTCAAAATGGTTCAAAGACCTAGATATGAGACCGAAAACCACAAAAATCCTAGAAGAGAACACAGGCAGTAATCTTTCTGACATCAGGCAAAGAACATTTTTGTAGATATGTCTCCTCAGACAAGGGAAACAAAAGCAAAAATAAACTATTGATACTACACCAAAATAAAAAGCTTTTGCACAGAGAAGGAAACCATCAACAAAAGAAAAGACAACCTTCTAAACAGATTTTTTTCAAATGACATATCCAATAAGAGGTTAATATCCAAAATCTATAAAGAAGTTATACTCAACACCAAAAAACCAAATAATCTGATTAAAAATGGGCAGAGGACCTGAACAGACATTTTTCTAAAGAAAACATCCAGATGGCAAACAGACACATGAAAAGATGCTCATCATTGCTAATCATCAGGGAAAGGCAAATCAAAACCACTATGAGGTATTACCTTACCCCTGTCAGAATGGCTAGAATAAAAAAGACAAATAATAAATGTTGACAAGGATGTAGAGAAAAAGAAACCCTCGTGTGCTACTAGTGGGAATGTAACTTGGTATAGCCACTGTGGAAAGGAGTGTGGAGGTTCCTCAAAAAGTTAAAAATAGAACTACCATATGATCTAGCAATCCCACTACTGGGTATTTACCCAAAGAAAATCAAAACACTAATTCAAAAAGATAGATGCACCGCTATGTTTATTGCAACATTATTTACAATAGTCAAGATATGGAAGCAGTCTAAGTGTCCATCAACAATTGAATGGATAAAGAAGATATGGTATATATACACAATAGAATATTACTCCGTCATTAAAAAAATGAGATCTTGTGTTGCAATAACATGTTGCAACAACATGGATGGACCTAGAGGGTATTATGCTAAGTGAAATAAAGCAGACAGAGCAGGATAAATACCATATGATTTCATTTATATGTGGAATCTAAAAAACAAAACAAATGAACAAACAAAAAGCAGAAACAAACTCATAAATGTGGAGAAAAAATTGATGGTTGCCATAGGGAAGGGGGGCAAAATGGGTGAAGGGAAGAGGGAGGTACAGGCTTCCATTTATGGAATGAATAAGTCATAGGGATAAAAGGTACAGCATAGAGAATATAGTCAGTTGTACTGTAATAGGGTTCAACGGTATCAAATGGTAGCTACATTTGTGGTGAGCATAGCATGAAGTACAGACTTGCTGAATCACTATGTTGTACACTTGAAACTAATGTAACACTGTGTGTTAACTATACTTCAATTAAAAAAAAAAAAGAACCAATATATGGTTTGGGAGGAGTTTTCAATCTACCTGGAGAGACAAGGTAAAAGGGAAATGGGATAAATGATATAAATGGTAAAAACCATAACAGCCTCTTAAGCCACTAAAAAGCATTTTTAGTGTGTATTGTGGGTTCTGTGCTACAGTAAGTCTTATGGGTGAGAAGTATTATACCTACCATGGATATTTTCTAAAAGGGCTTCCAGTTTTGGTGGAGAGAAGAGTTTCCTCTATAACAGCTAAATAACACAAAGATAATATAATAAGAGTAAATTCTAAATTTTATGGTCCTACCTATAAAGGGTTACTTAGAAGGCTGTGAGTAAGAGCAATAGGAACTGTTGTAGTCCAGAAAGAGATGGAACTGCAGTGGGCTTGGAGTTATAACAGCAAAGGGGAAGGAGAGAGGATCATTAGGGGAATAGCAAAGGCCAAGCAGAGAGGCAGAAATACACATGGGGTAAGGAGCACCAGCAAGAAGACTAGCCTGGCTGGAATGGTGGAGCCTATTACAGAGGGCCTTAAAAGCTCAGCTGAGAAGCTTGTACTTGATCTGTCTGTGCATATTTTATATAGATGGGAGGGTCCTATTTATATACCTACCCTTGAAACTCTAGGACTGTACTGTCCAATATGAGAGCAACTAGCACTTGAAATGTGGCTAGTCTGAACTGAGATATGCTGTAAATATAAAATGCATACTAGATTTCAAAGATTTATTATTTAAAAAACTCAGTTTTTTTATATTGATCATTTGTTGCTATGATAGTATTTTAAATATTAAGATTATTTCACTGTTCCTTTTCTTTTTAATGTGGTTGCTAGAAAATGTAAAGTTACATGTTAGAGTTGCATTACATTTCTATTAGCCCTGTTCTAGAATGTCAGGATGGGCTTTAAAGAATTTTATTTGCATGAAGATCCAACAGATTCAGGAACCCTGGGAGAAACAGGGAGGGTTTGAAGGAGATAGTTTGGGAGATGCCTAGGAAACTGGAATTAACAGTATTATATCCCTCCACCCACACTCTACACACCAAAGAGAGTCATGGATGACACTGAATTAGGAGTCAAGGCAGTGGGATTTGGCCTTGGAATAGTGCATATAGGCTGGTATTAAGGGCTATCTTTGTGTGCAACACTGAGGGATATCCTTCAAAGAAAAGAACATTAAGAAATTGAGAAAGCAAGTAATGTACAAGATTTGTAGCAGGAGGGCATATGTTTAAGGGCCAGAGCCACAAAAGTCCTAAACCTGAATGAGAGACAGAGACCTCCCCTATGTCAAGAAAATATCCCTGGCTACATGGGCCACATGGTCTACCACTGGACAGGCCCCAGGGAGCAGATGGCCCTTCGTCAGAAAAAAGAGGTATAGAGGTGGCTCCAGCTATCAGGCACCAGAGTGGACAGCAGTAGCTCCGACCAAAAAAAGAGCAATATTCTCTAAGGAGAAGAAGCAAAGAAAAGAGAGAGGCTTACAGTAGTTTGTTTGTTTGGGCCCAGAGTCAAAAGTATTTCTATTGTTACAAGATATACATATATACATATCCTGATATCAGGGGGAAAGATTTGCCATCTGTGATAGGACTGTGCTCTAAAAAGAGTGAGTTGTGTTGATGAAGAGGCATTGGTTTTTCTGAGCATGTCCACAGATATGTTTATATAAATTTGGGGCAGAATCTAGCCGTAACTCCTTTCATGCCTTCTCCCCAACCATCCCACCCTCATCCAGGGTTGGATGTCAGTTAGCACTACGAGAGAGAGAAGAATTTGGAGGGCATGGTGGGCAGAGAAGAGGGACAGCAGAGGGGAGAACAGTTGGCGAAAAGAGAAAAGGCTCCTCATCTTGTGATGTGATCTTCTTCTTGTAATGCCACCAAATCTTACGAAAATTTGACCAAACTCACCAAAATTTGGCATGAATGGATTTCTTGGAAAAACCCGCAGAGACTGAGTTTTGCCTCAGGGGTAATCTAAGGAGAAACATACAGCATGTTCGAAGGCCCAGCCAGACCTCAAAATGTAAGTCCCTCTGTTCCATTTCATATTAGTGAGACAGAGAAAACAGGAAAGAAAGAAAGAAAGAAAGAAAGAAAGAAAGAAAGAAAGAAAGAAAGAAAGAAAGAAAGAGAAAGAGAGAAGGAAGGAAGAACAAAGAAGGAAGAAAGGAGGGAAAGAAAAGAAAAAAGGAAAGGGGAAGGGAAGGAAATGAAAGAAAAAAAAAGAAAAGAGCAAATTAAAGATTTGGAGTTTAGAGATATACAAATCGTGCCCAGGGATGGCATGTGAGAGGAGCTGGCCCTGTTGGCCTCCCTTCTTGTTCTGGCCACCTGGGCTGGGCCAGCGGGGCTCACAGGGAGGCCCTGGCTCAGTAGACTATGCTGTTTTAAGGTACTGCTGTCTTTCTGGGAAAGTACACTAAACTTTTCCAAAGCTCTTTTTTTTTTTTTTTTTTTTTAGTTTCAGGTTTTTATTTAAATTCCAGTTGGTTAACATACAGTGTAATATTAGTTTCAGGTGTAGAATTTAGTGATTCATCACTTACATATGACGCCCAGTGCCCTCCTTATCACATCCTTTTTTAAAAATTGCTTTTGGTTCCCATATAGCCTTCACTGGCTCGAAGACCACACGCTGAAAGACGGAAAAGTGAAAGATGCCGGGTCTCCAGCCTGAAGGATCAGAGTTGCTTC
Source organism: Halichoerus grypus (assembly GCF_964656455.1). Classification (NCBI taxonomy): domain Eukaryota; kingdom Metazoa; phylum Chordata; class Mammalia; order Carnivora; family Phocidae; genus Halichoerus; species Halichoerus grypus. The sequence continues at coordinate 70,548,641 of NC_135721.1, read as the reverse complement.
AGATGCAGGAACTGGGGGAAGAGGAGGAGGCTGGGAGAGTCCAAAGAGGGAGCCAGGGAAAATGGGAGGGGTGGGATCATGACACTTGCCTTCCTGTTCTCCTACTCATCTGTTAGTATTGGAATGAGTAGGCTTCTGGAATTCAGCTGAGCATGGAGATTTTTTTCCTGTTGCTTTTTGGGCTCCATGTGTTAACTGAGGATTCCCACACACAGCTCCTCAGACCTTGAGCCAGCTCTGCAGCGGGCAGTGTGCCTTTCTGTCTGGCATTGGGGAGGGAGTGGGCAGGAAGAAGGACCTCAGGAAAGGGGAGGGCTCCAAAGAGGACCTGCAGTGTCCTAAATGAAGCTCTGTCTGTGTTGACCAGCAAAACTGTGTTTACTCCAGCGGGAATCACCTTGGCAACCAGCAGAGCCAAAGGAGTCCTCGTTTTTAGTAGTGTGTTAGGATACAAATATAAATATGAATTCTGAATGTGCCTATTGGGTATACAGAGATAACACTGTGTGTGCATTTTTGTATCTGTGTGCTTGGCTCCACCTGTTTTCATACTACAGAAGAAGTCCTCAGTCTGACATAATGAGATCTTCTCAGATTATTTCTTGATTGCCTGTATTGTAGTCATGCCGCCTATCTTTTGATGAGATATTGGATAACACTGAAAGTACGGTGAGTTCTGTTTCAGAATCTGGCACTATCATCAACATGGCAGAGGGAGAGGGGGGAGGAGGTACAGTTGCATTTCCCCAGAGCACCAGAACTTCCAGGGGTCATGATGGACTCAGGACCTGGGCCTCAGCTCATCAGGTCAAACAGACAAAGTTCTCTCAACAATCATCGGGTTCCATGGTTTCCAATCATCAAACCTATTGGTTATTTTTCAATAATAGTTGCCAATAGTACAGTCCAGGCTCTTCTCAAAAGGAAGGAAAGTGAGAAATAACATTCATTCCAGGAAATTCTTTGATAAGCACAGACGGTCAGGATAAAAGGAACAAATTATCCCAAGAAATACTGTTATTTTGCCTTAACAACCATCTCTTAGAGGGCACCAGCCAAATGACCAGGGACACTCACAATGGGGCGCAGTCTCCTCATCAGGACTGAAACATAAAGGCAAATGCTCACTTTGGGACTTTTTTTCAAGTGGTCCAAGGAAGAGGGCTAGGTCTAAAGGGTTATTGGTGGATACGTATTCAGGAAATGTTTAAAATGTAACAATCGGTTAGATGTGACGCACAACTGGATGAAAGAGTGAGGAAAAAAGAGGAATGTAGAGTGACATACTGATTTCTGGCAGGTGAGAAGAGTGGTTAATTATGCCACTAACTGAGATGGAAATTATATAAAGACTCAAAAAACAAAGAGGAAGAGGAGGCATTAGCACACAAGAGATTCTACCAGTTTCTTGCAAGTTAGAAAGCTAATGGAGGAAACATACTTGATTACAGAATGCAGAAAGTTATCAATCACAGAAGGGAACACTGAGGAGAAGGGGATTAAGAACTTGGAAATCCAGGGGCACCTAGATGGCTCAGTCGGTTAAGCGCTTGATTTCCTCAGGTTATCACCTCAGGGTTGTGAGATGGGCCCGCCTGTTGGGCTCCATGCTCAGCAGGGAGTCTGCTTGAGAGTCTCTCTCTCTCCCTCTCCCTCTGCCCCTCCCCCGCTTGCATGCATGGGTGTGCTCCGAATGAATGAATGAATGAATGAATAAATAAAATCTTTAAAAAAAACCCTTGGAAATCCTCAAGAAACCTGAAGGGCAGTTGTGAGGTGTGACGATGAAAACAAGGGGACAAGTTGAAAGAGTAGTTGGACCCTCACTTCCATTCCTTCCTCCTTTCAAAACTCTGAAAGCTGGCATAATGCCATCTTGATGGAAGCTTGGAGGATTCTTTTCTGGAGAAACTGACTACAGAGACACTGCTCCACAGATTGATAGTTGGGGAGTTCCCAGAGAAATAGCTGCCCCCCCCCCACCTGATCCATGTACAATGAAGCTGATGAAGACTGCCAGGCATTAAGTGCTTTACATGTCTTTATTTTTTAGAGCAGTTTTAGGTTCACAGCAAAATTGAGCAGAAGGTACATATATTTCCCATATACTCCTCTGCCCTCAAACGTGCTTAACCTCCCCCATTATCAACATCCCCCACCAGAGAGGCACATTTGTTACAACTGATGAACCTACACTGACATATCATGATAACCCAAAGTCCATACTTTACATTAGGATTCACTACTGGTGCTGTGCATTCTATGCATTTGGACAAATTTATAAAGACATGTATCCCCAATTACAGTATAATACAGAGCTGTATCACTGCCCTAAAAATTCTCTGTGCCTCACCTATTCATTTCTCCCTCCCTGCAAACCCCTGGCAACCACTCATCTTTTTTTTTTTTTAATATTTTATTTATTTATTTGACGGAGAGAGAGAGAGCACAAGCAGGGGGAGCGGCAGGCAGAGGGAGAAGCCCGATGCAGGGCCGATCCCAGGACCCCAGGATCATGACATGAACTGAAAGCAGACTCTTAACCAACTGAGTCACCCAGGTGCCCCGAGTTGTATGAGTTCATTTTTTTATAAGTGCATTTTTTTTCACCGTACTTTCAGTGTTATCCAATATCTCATCAAAAGATAGGCGGCATGACTACAATACAGGCAATCAAGAAATAATCTGAGAAGACCTCATTATGTCAGACTGAGGACTTCTTCTGTTCTCCCATCCTCTACCTGTACCTCTGGCAACAACAAATCTGTTATCTGTATTTATGAGTTCATTATTTATGAGATCTTATGTATTTGTCTTTGTTTGACTTATTTCATTTAGCATAATGTCCTCAAGGTCCATCAATGTGGTTTCAAGTGTCAGAATTTCTTCTTTTTTATGGGTGAATAATATTCCGTTATATGTATATATCACATTTATTCATCTATTCATCCATAGACGAACACTTAGGTTGTTCCCATGTCTTGGCTATTGTCTATAATGCTGCAATGAACTTGGGGTGTGCATACATCTTTTTGAGATAGTGATTTCATTTTCTTTGGATAAATAACCCGAGGTAGAATTGCTGGATCGTGTGGTATTTCTATTCTTAATTTTTTGAGGAACCTCCATACTGTTTTCCATAGTGGCTGCAACAATTTACATTCCCACCAACAGTGCACAAGGGTTCTCTTTTCTCCCACATCCTTGCCAACACTTGCTATTCCTTGTCCATTTGATAATAGCCATTCTGACAGATGTGGGGTGATATTTCATTGTGGTTTCAATTTGCATATTCTTGCTGATTAGTGATGTTAAGCATCTTTTTATGTACCTGCTGGCCATCTGTATGTCTTTGGAAAAATGTCTATTCAGATCTTCTGCCTATTTTTTTAAAGATTTATTTATTTATTTATTTATTTATTTATTTATTTATTTATGAGAGAGAGCAAGAATGAGCAGGAGGGGAAAGGGAAAGAGAGAATCTCCAGCAGACTGTGCTGAGCAGAGCTCGACTTCACCACCCTGAGATCATGACCTGAGCCAAAACCAAGAGTCAGATGCTTAACTGACTGAGCCACCCAGGTGCTCTAGTCTTCTGCCTATTTTTAATAGATTTTTTTTTCCTATTGAGTTGTATGAGTTCTTTTTTTTTTAAAGATTTTATTTATTTATTTTGTGAGAGAGAGAGAGCATGAGTGAGGGGGAGGGGCAGAAGGAGAGAGACAAGCAGATTCCCCACTGAGCAGGGACCCTGATGCGGGGCTAATCCCAGGACCCCGATGCGGGGCCGATCCCAGGACCCCAGGATCATGACATGAACTGAAAGCAGACTCTTAACCAACTGAGTCACCCAGGCGCCCGAGTTGTATGAGTTCTTTATATATTTTGGATATCAGCCCCTTATCAGATATATGATTTGCAAATATTTTTCTCCCATTCTGTAGGTTGCCCTTTTATTTGTTGATGGTTTTCTTTGCTGTGCAGAAGCTTTTTAGTTTGGTGTAGTCCCACTTATTTATTTTTGCTTTCATGCCTTGGCTTTTGCTGTCAAATCCAAACAATCATTGCCAAGACTGATGTCAAGGAGCCTATCACCTGTTTTCTTCTAGGAGTTCTACAGTTTCAGGTCTTACATGTAAGTCTTTATTCCATTTTGGGTTTATTCTTGTATATGGTGTAAGATAGGGGTCCAGTTTTATTCTTTTGCATGTGGCTGTCCAGTTTTCCCAACACTATTTATTGAAGAGACTGTCCTTTCCCCAATGTATATTCTTGGCTCCTTTGTCATAAATTAATTGACCATATATGCATGGGTTTATCTCTGGGCTCTCTATTCTGTTCCATTGATCTATGTGTCTGTTTTTATGTCAATATCATACTGTCTTGATTTCTATAGCTTTGTAATATAGTTTAGGCCAGTTTCATCTGATCATTCCAACAGGAGTATAGTGGTATCTCATTGTTGTTTCCATTTGCATTTCCCTGATGACATATGCTGTGGAACGTCTTTTTGTATTCTTATTTGCCATCTGTACATCTTAGGTGATGTGTCTTCTAAGATATTTGGCCCATTTAAAAAATCAGGTTGTTACTTTTCTTTTTGTTGCATTTTAAGCATAGTTTTTATATTTTGGGTAATAATCCTTTATTAGATATGTTTTTGCAATCATTTTCTCCCAGTCTGTGGCTTCTTTATTCATTCTCTTGACAATATCTGTCACAGAGCAGACTTTTTTTTTTAAACTCTAATGAAGTACAGCTTATCATTTCTTTCTTTCATAGAGCACAACTTTGGTGTTGTATCTAGAAAGTTGTTGCCAAACCCGAGGTCCTCTGGGTTTGCTCCTCGGTTACCTTCTAGGAGTTTTATAGTTGCGTGTTTCATGTATAGGTCTGTGATCCTTTGTGAATTAATTTTACATGAAGCATGTAAAGTCTTCATCTAGATTCATGTTTTTTGTATGTGGATATCCACTCGTTCCAGCACCATTTTTTGAAAAGACTATCTTTGCTCCATTGTATTGTCTTCGCTTTTTGTGAAAAATCAATTGACTATGTTTGTGTGGATCTATTTCTGGGCTCTCTATTCTATTCCACCAATCAATTTGTCTATTTTTTCACCAATACCACATTGTGTCAATTACTGTAGCTTTATAGATAGTCTTAAATTTGGGTCTTGTCAGTCTTTCACTTTTGTTTTTCTCCCTCAGTATTGTGTTGGCTATTTTGGGTCATGGTTTCCCCATATAAACTTTAGAATCAGTTTGTCAATATCCACAAAATAACTTGCTGAGATTTTGATTGGGATTGCATTGAATCTATAGATCAATTAGGGAAGAACTGATATCTTGACAATATTGAGTCTTCTTACCCATGAATATAGAATATTTCTCCACTTATTTAGCTCTCCTTTGATTTCTTTCATCAGACTTTCCTAGTTTTCCTCATATAGATCGTGTACATATTTTGTTAGTTAACAGCTAAGTATTTCATTTTGAGAGATACTAATGTAAATGGTATTGTGTTTTTAATTTCAAATTCCACTATTTCACTTCTGGTATATAGGAAAGTGATGTTTGTAAATTAACCTTGTATCCTAAAAGCTTGCTATAATTACTTATTAGTTCCAGGATTTTTTTTTAATGGTTTCTTCAGATTTTCTACATAGGCAATCATGTCATCTGCAAACAAAGACAGTTTTATTTCTTCCTTCCATATATATCTATATATGTATATATATACACACACACACACACATATATATATGGAATAAATATATATATACATATTTTTTCTTTTCTTGTCTTGTTGCATTAACTAGGATTTCCAGTATGATGTTGAAAAGGAGTGGGTGAGAGAGAACAACCATGCTTTGTTCCTGGTCTTAGTGAGAAAGCTTTGAGTTTCTCACCATTAAGTACGATGTTAGCTATAGGTTTTTTTGTGGCTATTCTTTATCAAGTTAAGGAAGTCTCCTTCTATTTCTAATTTACTGAAAACTTTTATCACGAATGTGTTTGATTTTGTCACAATGCTTTTTCCACATCTATTTTTTTTAAGATTTTATTTATTTATTTGTCAGAGAGAGAGAGAGTACAAGCAGGGGGCAGCAGAGGGAGAAGCCGACTCCCCGCTGAGCAGAGAGCCTGATGTGGGACTCGATCCCAGGACCCTGGGATCATGACCCAAGCCGAAGGCAGACGCTTAACCGACTGAACCACCCAGGCGCCCCTTTCCGCATCTATTGATGTGGTCATGTGATTTATTCTTGTTTAACCTATTAATGTGATTTATTACATTCACTGATTTTTGAATGTTTAACCAGCTTTGCCTACCTGATGTAAATCCCACTTCGTTGTGGAATATTTTTCTCTTTTACATTGTTGGATTTGACTTGCCAATATTTGGTTGAGGATTTTTGCATCTATGTTCATGAAAGATGTTGGTCTAACAGATACTGTGTCTAACAGAAATGAGTATAAAAGCTCACCAAAAGTTAGATACTAGACCACTTATATGAGGTACTCAGATAATCAAAATCATGGAGACAGAAAGCAAAATGGTGGCCACCAGATGCTGAAGGGAGGAGGGAATAGAGAGTGTTTAATGGGTACAGAGTTTCAGTTTTATAAGATGAAAAGAGTTATGGAGATGGATTTTGGTGATGGTTGCACAAATTATGAATGCATTTAATGCCACTGAACTGCACACTTAACATTTACCACCTTACCCGTTCTTCTGTTAACCACGATAAAAAACTTTGAAAAAAAAAAAGAGAGAGAGATACTAGAATGTTCAGAGAAGCACTATTTATAATAGCCCTCCAACAGGCAGTTAGCTAAATATCCGACTGTAGAGTGAATAAATTGTTGTATATTCACACAATGAAACACTATACAGCAAGTAGAAAGTACAAACTATTACTACATGTAAAAACATGATGTTTAGTGAAAGAAGCCAGAAATGAAAAAGTACATATTGTATGATTCCACGTCCACTAAGTATAAAAATAGGCAAAAATGAATTTGTGCTCTGACAAGTCAGGCTAGTATGTACCCTGGTGGGAAGGGGGGAAGGTTAGTGACTGGAGGAGGGCACGAGGGGCTCCGGGATACCGGCAGTATTCTGTTCTTGGTCTGGGTGTTGGGATGTTTAGCCTGAAAATTCAATGGACTACAAGCTGATGACATGTGCACTTTGTGGTATGTAAATTATACCTCAATTAAAAAAAAAATAAAAGCAACAAATTTAAAAATAAAAAAATTGGTTTCTATATAACCTCTACTTTACTTTACAGATGTGGAAATTGAGGCTTGGAAAGGTTAAATGATGTATGTGTTGTCACATGATTGTCAAGAAACAGAACTGAAAATGACCAAGGTGTGGGGGCTGCAAGTTCTGTGCACTTTCGCCTACACCTCAGAGTAACTGTTGGTTATTTCCCTAGGAGATTTAGAGGTTTTCAGTTTGTTTGTGTTGTTTCAGGGGCAGGGTGGGAGTGAGTGGTGGGAACCAGTGCAGAGGAAGTGGACCCATGAGCAACATATGTAAAGCACCTAGGCCAGAGCTCGGCACAGAGTAGAGCCTTAATAAATGCTACGTTTCCCTCACACACATCCCCCTTTCCAGGGCAATGAAATGGAGAGAATGTTGAGGAGTGCTGGTGGCTTTGCAGTAGACACTGCTCACTCCAGGACAGAGCGGCTAGACTGGAGTCTTAGGTTTGTGCTGAAACCTCTTGTCTCCACAGCCAGGGCAAACTCTCCTGGAGATGAGAAAGTGAAGGGGAGGGCTTCTGATTTAGGCTAATATTTCTTGCTGATTACTTGTAGGGCAAGCGAGGAGCTGACCTGAGGGGTAGAGACCCAGTGTGGGAAGGCGGGGGGGGGGTCCTGATACCTCGATGTCCAAAAAGCGTGTGTGTGTGTGTGTGTGTGTGTGTGTGTGTGTTGTGTGTGTGTGTGTGTGTGTGTGTGTGTGTGTGTGTCTGTAAGGAGGTGGGCTCCTTTATCTTCTCTGCACTGACGTTCTTGCTCGTTGCTTCTTTTGTGACTTCTGAGCCAACTTGAGCAGGGCAGAGTACCTGCACTGCTTTCTTCTTAGACAAAAGACGACCCTGTGCTCTGAGCTCCACATAACCCTTAGAAACCTGTGTTTTTAGGTCTGGAAGCCGGTGGTGTCCCTTTACCCAGATGGGTAGCAAAGACTTTCCCGGGAAGCATCCCTGCCAGCCATGGATTTCACATCATGACAGCGACACCTTGTGGCCAAGCGTGAAAGTCTAGCCCGCCCCCCTCTGTATTGGCTCCGGGAGCGAGGGGAGGAGTTTAGGGAGGGTTCAGATCCTGCCCTTTACGCACAGCTTCCAGGAGTTCTTAATCCCTAGGCTGCTAGTTCCGCACAACTCAGACCTTAATCACATCCTGTCCTGGGTTGCCCTCTGTTTCATGTGTAATCATTTAAAATCATTTTGTCTACCAAATTAGCTTAAGGTTTTGAGGCTAGGACTATTGGAATCACAGACCTTTTACAGTTGGATGGGAATTTAGGGTCTTCTAATCTGACTCACGGGTTTTTCGGATGGGGAACAAAGATGCTGGGGGTGACGGGAATTGCCCAGCTACTTAAAAGTGGAGTTTGGAACAGGGCCCAGATTTCCTGAATACTCCCAGTCCAGTGCTTTCCATGGCACCATGCTATTTCTTTGTGTCATCCACAGTGTTTGCACACAGTAGGGGGCCTGGCATACAGTGGGTACTCCACCTGACTGACAGATCATTGCCCTTGCCACCCTACCTGCCACCAAAGTGAATTTTCAATTGTCATCTGGGCCATCTCCCACTTCTGGGCCTCTTGAGAGTTCTCATCAATTAAAGTGGTCACTTTTGCCATAGTAGGCCCCTGTCTTTTCCATTTATAAAGCACACAGTGTGGATTCGAGGAAAGAGGAAATGAAAGAGAGATACACAATCTGAAGTAAGAGTCCCCATCTCCGTGTCCATTCAGACCAAGGGTCTACAGTGGACACCATAGGCTCTAGCTCAGTGCTTCTCAAATTTTCATGCGCATCTAAATCCCTGGGATCTTGTTAAAACACATGTTATGATTCAGTAGGTCTGGAGTGGGACCTGAACTTCTACATTTTTAAAAAAAGATTTATTTATTTATTCGAGAGAGAGAGAGAGAGAGTGGGGGAGGAGGGCAGAGGGAAAGAGAGTCTTTTAAAGCTCGGAGCTCTACATCAGGGCTCAATCTCACGACCCCAAGATCAGGACCTGAGCTGAAACCAAGAGTCGGATGTTCAACCGACTGCACCACCCAGGTGTCCCAAGCCTCCACATTTCTAACAAGCTCCTAGATGTTGCTGATTCTGTTTTTTGAGGAAGAGGGATGCAGGTAGCTACCCCACCCTGGCCCAGGGCTTCTGAGAGGGCCACTAGCCCAACCTGAGCCTCTCCCTCCACCTCAGCCCTGCTGACCTTGGCTTCAGGGAAAAAGGAAAGGAGCTGAAGCAATGGTGAACATCGTAGCTCTTCAATGAGTCATTTCAAGTCCCTTTCCTCACTCCACCCCCTCCTTCCTCCCCATGATCCTGCTATCAGACAATCTGGAGAGAAGGCAAAGTTGAACCTGACCAATACACTGCACCTAAAAGGGGAGACCGACTTGCTGTTAACATACCTTACAATTTTCTCCAGGAACAGCCCTGCTTGGTTGCCATTTTGTATCTGGGTGCTATGACATCCCTATAAAGCACAGAGTTCTCTTTTTTATTATAAAATATATTTTAATTTATATAGCTTAATTATAAGATATATTTATAGATTATACATATTTTCATTTTTACTCTCTTTTCCCACCACTAAACACACCAAAACAAACAAACAAACCCATTAATGCTAAATTGAAGAAAGGAAGGAAATGGGAATTTACCAAACCACTACTTGTGACCAAAATTATGAGTATTTTTATGCATAACTCACTTAATCCTCACAATGCCCTCACAAGAGGGTGTTATTACCCTATGCTATAGAAGAGGACAGTGAAGCTCAGGGAGGTTGTGTACATTACCCAGGACCACCCAGCAGTGTTAGGCGCACAGATAAGTTTGGTTGAAAAGTTTCTTTCCACCATAATGATAATAGATATTCATATTTGCACCGTGTTTACCATGGACCAGACGCTGCTCTAAGCATATATGTTAATTCATAATCTTCACATCAACCTTAGGAGGCAGATACTGTAATCACTCCTGTTTTACAGATGAAGAAACCAAGGCATAGAAAAGGCCAAATTGGGGTGCCTGGGTGGCTCAGTGGTTAAGCATCTGCCTTTGGCTAAGGTCATGGTCCCAGGGTCCTGGGATTGAGCCCTGAATCAGGTTCTGCTTTTCCTTCTCTCTCTCTCTGCCCCTCCCCCTACTCATGCACACGAGCTCTCTGTCTCAAATAAATAAAATCTTAAAAAAGAAAAAAAAAGAAAAGGCCCACTTCCTGGCCCAAGTTCACACAGCTAATGAATGATGGAGTTGGGATTTCAATCCAGACAGCCTGGCTCCAGAACACTCCTCTCAAACATCATTCTATATTGCCTATCAATTTCCTACCAATTTCTTAAATCTCACAATTGAGTGGAAATCACCTCCCTCATTGCTTTGTCACCCTTTCTTATTCAGTGTATCCTGTACCCCGTGGAAAAATCCCATTTAACACACTAGTAAACCCTATGTTTTTGTTTTCCAACTGGGACTGCCTAGGGCTTTGGACTCTCTTTGTATCTGGCAAAGGCTGGGATCTCCTTGAAGAATCTTCTTCCCCACTGGCTGGAAGTTGAAGGAGCCGGAAAGACTTTGGAGAGTCATGTGCTTCTCCACTGACTAACCTAACCCTATCCCACCTTGTCCAGCTGGCCTAAGACAGAAAGCAAAAAGATGAGGTTGGCTGGCAAACTGAGCAAACGCCTCCAGGCTAGCGCCATAGGAGTCCACTCCATAGACATGGTATATACATGTTGGGTGTGCACACAGGACTCTTTCCTTACTGACTGTGAATGTTTTGTCCCTCTGTATTATTTGTTAACGTATTTCCTATTTACCTATCATACTCCTGAGTCTTGTTTTCCTACCTGAAAGAGTCCTGATTGTGCAGGTAGCTTCATATTTCTGTGGGCACAGAAGTTGCAGCCTTGTATACCTATCCCAGCTCTTCCCTACCTGTGTGACTGTGGGCAGCTTATCTGAGCTTTTTTGAACTTTAGTTTCCTTACCTGTAAAGTGGGGTTAATAAGAATCTACTTCAAAGGATGGCTGCCTAGGAATAATAACTTATCATAGGTCCACAAAGAGGAGCTATTTATTAATACAATTCATAAACACATTCCTTCTGAGCAAATTAACCAGTTGAATGAACATAAAGAAAGTTGAGAAGGCCGACCTGATACACCCCAAGCCAACAAATAACTCCCTTAACTTCTTTAAAAACACACATTTAGAAATTTTTATTTTGGGTGAGAACCAGGTAAAAAGAGAACACTAAAGGTTGTATGGGAAGGCTCCCAGGGCAAACTTCCTCAACTTTGTAGCTTTGCTGGGGGCTAGGCTAACTCCGCAACTGATGGTAGGGACAAGCCTCTCAAACCCTCATTCACCTCAATCCTGACCCAGCTCTGAATTCAAACCTAGGCTTTCCATTGGAGACTTCTAGAATGACAGGATGTTTTTTTCTCTCTTTTTCTGAGGGGGTGGAAGGAAGAAGAGGGGCACTTTCCATGAGCAGAGCGAACTAACTTATTTTGTTGGTGCTTTTGAAGAGAAAGCTGTTATTGAAGGAACTTAAGGTACGTGGTAATAGGAGTGTGCCTACTGATAAGACTGAAAACTTCTTAGAAGAAACAAAATCTGAAAGCAGAAAATAGTTTTTCTTGTCTCTGAAAGGATAATAGACACTAAAATAAGATGATTGTTTTTTATTGGTCTTTTTTATGCTTGTTGTGTCTAATGAATGGGGTATTTGTCTTGAAAACCAATCTATTCTCCAAATCAAGATACATCTGGTTTATTGATTGTAACATTCCTGCTTTTTTTTTTTAATGGGTTGTGTTTGACTTGTAAAAATAAAATAAAATACAATTAACACCATCCATATGTTCAATGCAATGAGCACATAATTTGTAAGTTTTAAACTCCGGGAACTGGGTTTCTAATGTGATTACAATGGTTCGTAAAAGTGGGTGAGAGAACTAGTTTTCCAAGTTAAGGTGTCTATTTACCATCTACTGGCATCTCTGACACTTTGGAGTGAGACAGTAATCATCCAGGAAGAAATGACTACTGGTGACTCATCAATCTATGAACTTTGCACTAATTACAGTGCCTCAGTTTCCCTATTTTATAAAATGAAGCCTGCCTCTGTGGAGTGTTTGGAAAGCTGAGGGAAGTAATAGTCTTTGAGTGCTTTGGAAATACAGAATATATTATAAATGCTAAATAATAACAATAATAATAGGGAGTCTTTAATAACAGGGGTCCTTTAATAATACTCATCAAGTATAATAACATTACTAACCAGTGGGAACAAGACAGAGTGCATCTCTTTTTTTTTTTTTTTTTTTAAGATTTTATTTATTTGACAGAGACACAGTGAGAGAGGGAACACAAGCAAGGGGAGTGGGAGAGGGAGAAGCAGGCTTCCCGCGGAGCAGGGAGCCCAATCGGGGCTCCATCCCAGGACCCTGGGACCATGACCTGAGCCGAAGGCAGACGCTTAACGACTAAGCCATTCAGGCACCCCTCTGTCTTCTTAATCATTAGTTTGTATCATTGGAAATTGGTGGGGGATTGGTGCCTTGTTCAAGTTGCTCATGGTGCCTCAGGAAGCAGAGCCCCTCAGGAAGGCACCTGCTCTCTCCTGGACTCTCCAGTTAACACTTGGTTGCCTTTAGGAAGACACAAGCACTTGCGATTTGTTGGTTCTTGGAGACCCAAGAAAGTTGCAGGCATGGTGGTCTGGCCGAGGCGCCAGTGTGGCCACCCAATCCTGCCACGAGATGGCGACAATCCAGCTGGAAACGCCTGCCCGGGGGTGGCCCTGTCGGTTTCCAGGCGGGGAAGGGCTTCCTCCCTCAGACACAAAGAAGGGAGCTTTCGAGCCAGGAAGAGGCATTTGGGGGAACTACGAGCTGGGACTGGGAGACTTTGCCGCGATTAAGTCTTCCCGGGGAAGAAGTAGGCAGCTTCCTTCTCACCGTCCCCCTCCCCCCCGTGGAGTTCTACTTCACGGGGCTGAAACGCTTGGGGGGATATGGTGCAAAAGCGCCCAAGAAATTCCAGGTTCGACCTCTCCCTCTGCCCAGAGGCGGTCCAGCTGCTTCCCGGACCGGCGACATTCCCGGGATTCCGGCAGGGGGAGTGGGTGCTTCCCGGGGCGGAGCGCAGCCAAGCCCGGCCGTGCGCCCGCCCTCCCCGGCCCGGGTCCCGGCCCCCGGCTGCGCACTTGGTTCGGACCTGGGCTGAGCAGAGCGACCCCCGCCCGCCCCACCCCTGCAGCTCCGGTGCCTTGGAGGCTTAGGACCCCGGACCTGAGCACCTGGAGGGCTGTGTTCCTAGGCTCTGGATCCGGGTAGCAGCCGCAGAGGGGCTTGCTCGCTCCTCTCCCTCTGCACATTCTGCCTGGGAAAAGTCCGCAGGCCTTCCTGGGTTTGGGGCGGGGGTTCTCTTTGTTTTCTTTTCTTTTGTTTCGTTTTGAATGTAAGGAACCGCCACACCCACGTTTGTCTCAGGCTGGGGTAAACTTGCTTTGAAACTTGGAGCTATTAGGAAATACACAGATTCGGATTTCTAGGCTCCAGAGAATGCGGTTCAGCGTGGTGTGTGGAGCCCTGCTGCATTGCAGAGCCTGGGCCATGGCCAGCCTGGCCTCCATCTTCCAACCTTGGGTTTGACCGTCACAGCCATGGTCAGACCCCTGCCCCTCCAGCCCAGGACTTGGCCAGCACTGGCGAGCATGGGAAGGAGGCCCAGAACAACGGTCGTTCATCCCTGCCTCGCCCCAGCCCACCACTTACCTGCCCACCTTTCTGGGGTTGGGATGGAGGTAATAGTAACAGTGAACATTGATTGAGCCGGTGCCACATACAATTACCTCATTTAAGCCTCGCACACCATTATTATCTCCATTTTTCTCCAGATGAGAAAACCAAGGCTTAAAGATGCTGAGTGATCTGCCCAAAGCGATACAACTCTTGAATAGTGGGGTTGGGATTTGAATACAGATCTACATTTCTCCAAAGCACCAGGCTGTAGTACCTCCTTAGCTCCTACAGCCACACTGGGAGACAGCGCATCAAGTATAAAGACATACTTGGTGCTATGACTACACAACTGGGGCGGACAACCAGGGACATTTTGGACTCTTTTTGCCTTTAAATGTGTGCTGTAGAACTGGGCTAGTCTAGCCTGCCTTCTTTCCTTCCTTACAAAAATGTTTGCTGAGTGCATTTTATATTTTAGGTACTTTTCTAGGCACCGAGACATTGCAGTGAACAAGACAGACCACACTTATTGTGTGACCTTGGGCAAGTTGCTTAAAATATGCTAGTTATTATGAAGGAGCTATTATGAAGACTTTTATGATCTAATACTTCTTGCATTGTCCCCTCCACCTCCTTGAGCACTAAGCTCTTAGTTCCCATCCCAACCCACGTTCTGTATGCTGTTCTGAAAGGCTGCCCCTGGGACTCTGCAAACCCTATTTTCTCCTTTGCAGCCGCTCCTGTTAAGTTTTCCAATAGGGGCACTAGAGGGGGACTCGAGGCAGGAGGAGGAAAGACACACTCCTTGCGGCTTGCTATCCCTGTCAACCTCACCACGGCACCAGTGGTCGGTTCTGGCCTCCAGTTTCCATCAGCACCCCCAAGCAGTATCATCATGCCCCCTCCTCTGCAGTCTGAGCCCAGGTTCTGAGCCCCTCCTCTGCGCTCCCAGATTTTCTTAGCCCTGCCTCTTTCCTTTGTTTCCCAGTCCTGGGGTGGTAGCTGCTTTCTCCATTCACTATCTCTGAGTTACTTTAATGTTCTCTTTTTTTTCCCCCCAGTCCTCCAATACCTACAACCAGGGGTGTGCTGATAAATAGTTAATAACCAGCTCTCCAGAAAAACAAAAACAAAAAGAAACCTGATTGTAATGTGTGATTTTTCATAATATAAATCATTTGCCATGGATAATTTTCAACTACCAACATGCCATCACTGAAGTTAAGCTGGTATTAATGAGGGATAGAAGCAGAAAAATTTTCACCTTTAGCCCAGAAGGCTGACCTATATATAGCCTGCAGAGCTCCGATAAGGATCAAATAGGTGCTGGCGGCTACATTCTTAAAGGGTCGCGTGACTGCCTGTACATCTCACCCATAGTAAATATCGAGCTGAGTGATAAGCACAGGAGAAATCTTGTGAAAGTAGTTTTACAAGTCGAAATTCTAAGAAGACTTTTATGATCTAATACTCCTTGCATTGTCCCCTCCACCTCCTTGAGCACTAAGCACATAACCACCAGCTTCATACAGCAAAAGTACAGCTCCTTCTGCCCACGGGTCCTGTCCCTGTGCTATAATAAAAGCATCTTTTTGCACCAAAAATATCTCAAGAATTCTTACTTGACCATTGGCTCCCAACCCCACAACAGTATGAGCAGTTCCAGTATACGAACACCAGCAACCAATTCCCTATAATAAATTCTCTCTGTTGAAAGACATAGTTTGCTTTCTGTTTTTATGACTGGGTCCCAACTTAAGCTTCTGAGCATCGATTTTTTGAAAATAGAACTACTACCATTTCTTCCATCTAACTCACAGTGTTGTTGGCATTATCTGAGACGATACAATTAAAACACTCTGAAAACTCCTTTTAAGAATTTGGTACTATAACACAGTTCCTGGACATTTCTGCCAGAAGGATATAAAGCTGGGATGATGAAAGTTATCCAATAAGCAGCCAATTATTTTCATGACAGCTCACAGAAGTGTTCCAGGTGCTTTTAGAACCTAGGGTGACCTCAGCCCAGGTGTGGAGCCTGGTGACTCAGAATGAGCAGTGATCATGGCAGTAACTGGGTTGTGATATTACAGTGTGTGTGTGTGTGTGTGTGTGTGTGTGTGGATACTTTGTTTTTCAAGGACCCTGGGACTGAATATTGTGCAAATCAAGAAAGTACACAAAGCCAATGGGAAAACAATTGAAATTATCCAACTAACACCACATATGTGGGACAGCATAGAACATATGCACATTGTACTACTCAGTTGTAGGAAGGAAAGGAAACTTCTTTATTTTTCCATAACTGATTAATTTTCCCAGCAAGCACTCAACCCATGAATAGTGAGAGAAGGAAACAATCTTTAAACTTGTAAATCACCAGTATCTCTATTTGTGCCATCTAAATAATCTCTTCTGAATGACTCAGAGTTCACATAAATGCTCAGTTCTTCCCACTTCCTTCTCTTGGAAAGATGATATTTCAGCTAAGTGGGAACTTATCTGACCTCATGGCACCAGGAGAGAAGAAGACTCAGGTCCCCATGACCTTTGCTTCCTAGCCTGGCCGCTGGACTGGCCTCATCTAGTCTTTTGTTTCTCCCTGGCACTCGTACCTGGAGTCTGATTTTTTTTTTAAGATTTTATTTATTTATTTGAGAGAGAAAGTGAGCGAGCAAGTGAGAGAGCAGGAACTGGGGTGGGGAGAAAACAGAGGGAGAGGGAGAAGCAGACTCCCTGATGAGCAGGGAGCCCGATGTGGGGCTCGATCCCTGGACTCCAGGATCATGACCTGAGCCGAAGGCAGATGCTTAACTGACTGAGCCACCCAGGCGTCCCTGGAGTCTGATTTTTAAAAGCACTACATGCTGAGACATCTTCATCCTGACTTGAGACTGGTTGTTCCATCAGGCCTCTGCCCCTTTGTGTCACCTTGCTAAGGTGCTTGGGAACTCCTAGATACTCTGTATGCCATATGCAGGCTGTAGGTAGCCAAGTATGCTGTCACTCTCCCTCCCTATCGGATGTAGAGAAGCTAAAGGCTGCACTCCTAGAGGCCTGTGGCCTCCCTGTATCCTGCCTGGGGAATGGAGTAATCAAATCCTATTGACCTGGACACTTCATTGCCTAACCAGCTTTCTCTACAGTCTCCTCATCTTGAGGCTCAGCTGGGAAGGAGAGCTGAGATCCCCAGTATTGGCATCTGACCATCTCTATCTTCCTCTGGATCTACTGTCTCTCCTTTCCCACACTTCTACCTCTTCAGAATGAACCATCCTTATCAAAGCCTCCTACCCTACCTATTATCCATAGCCAATAATAATGTGCCCTGGGGGCACCACGCTTCACAGCTAAATGGCTGAAGGAGTATCTATATTCTCTATACTATGGAAGAAACTCGTTGATATGGGAACCTCAGTAACTAGGAACTGTGGGTTATAAAGGGTGAAAATATTCTCAAAATATTGTCCATAATTATATATGTGTACTTCAATACAATAATCAACAAAAATAGAATACAGTAACATTCTGACCAATGCTCTACCAATAATAAAGTGTATTTTTATAGTTAAAAAATCCCTGGTTCCTCTGCTTCCTAAAGTCATGCATGCTTATTGTAAAACAAATAAACAAAACAACCCAAAAATATATTTCTAAATGTTCAGTGAAGGGAGGAAAGCTCCTCAGTTCTGGTTTGGCCAAGGGTCACTGTTCATGGAACAGCACAGCTTAGAATGAGATTCTTCCCTTAGAAACTGCCAGAGTCTGTTCAGGGGCTAACCGAGCATTATTCCTTTTAAGCCACTGGGATTCTTCTCTCTTCCTTTTGAGAGTCAGGGTTCAGCAAGGATATTTTCCCTTGAGTTTGGGAATTATGACCTAAAGAAAAAGAATGTGGCCTGGGGACCAGACTGGAAGGTGGGATATGTATGAGGCCTAGAAGACTCATGGATGCAAAGTGCATACAAAATGTGTGTTTCTGGCTGTTTTACTCATTCATTAATTCATCCCACAAATAGTAAGCATCTACTATGCCAGACCCTACACTTCTTCCTATACCAAGATGAAAGAGAAGTGGTCACTGTCCTCAAGAAAGACATCAAGACATATTTCAGTACAGCAGTGGGAGCCCCAGAGGGTGGCTTGGGTAAGGGGTGGGTATAATCTAATCTAGTCTATTCTTTGACAACACCAAATGCTGACAGGACTGTGGAGCCACAGGAATTCTCATTCATTGCTGGTGGGAATACAAAATGGTACTGTCCCTTGGAACACAGTTTGGCAGGTTTTTTTGTTTTTACAAAACTAAACATACTCTCACCATTTGATCCAGTAATCACACTCCTTAATATTTACCCAAATGAGTTGAAAACTTACGTTTATGCAAAAATCTACACACAATTGTTGCAGAAGCATTCTTGGAAGCAACCAAGATGTGTTCAGTATGGGAATGGATAAGTAAACTGGAGTACATCAATACAGTGGATTCAGCAATAAAAAGAAATGAGCTACTGACATTTCTTCAAGGAAGATATGCAAATGGACAGGTACATGAAAAGATGTCCAACATCACTAATTATTAAGGAAATGCAAATCAAAACCATGAGGAGGTATCACCTCATACCCATTAGGATGCTCACTATTAAGAGAAAAGCTCAGAGAAAATAACAAGTGTTGGTGAGGATGTGGAGAAATTGGAACACTTGTACACTTTTGGTGGGAATATAAAATAGTGCTGGAGAAAGCAGTATGGGAGTTCCTCAAGAAATTAAGAACAGAATGACTGTATGTTCCAGCAGTTACACTTCCAGGTATATACACAAAAGAACTGAAAGCAGGGTCCCAAGGAGATACTTTACACCCCTGTTCATCACAGCATTATTCACAAGAGCAAAAAGGTGGAGGCGGCCTGAGAGTCTACTGATGGATGAATGGGTAAACAAAATGGTGTAGGTACATACAATGGAGTATTATTCAGCCTTAAAAATGAAGAAAATTCTGACACATGCTACACCACGGATGAACTTCAAGGACGTTATATTAAGTGAAATAAGTCAGTCACAAAAAGACAAGTACTATAGGATTCCACTTACATGAGGTACCTAGAGGGGTCAGAGTCAGAGAGTCAGGAAGTGGAATGGCGGGTGCCAAGGGCTGGGGGGAGGGGAGAATGAGGAGATAGTGTTTAACGGACACAGAGTTTCAGTTTCGCAAGATGAAAAGAACTCTAGAGATTGGTTGCACACCACTGTGAATGTACTTCACACTACTGAACTGTACACCGAAAAATGGTTAAAATAGTACATTTGTATACAGTTAAAAATTCAGCGGCAACAGTCAAGGTGGTGGATGCACTAGTAGTCATATTAGGTACCAAAAGCCTCTGGGCTTTGTTCAAGAAATGAAAAAAAGAAACTGGGATGGAGCTGACTAAACGGTGATGCATGAACCATGCCATTTGTTATTTAGGGTTTTTTTACACTCACAGACCATTTTTGCTGGTCTCTGGATTTGCCTCTGGATTTGTCTGGGTGACAAGAATAGGATCACGTGTATTAAAATTGCCAACGCTAAAGGAGAAAGCCTTTAGAAAGAGCTAAAATAAGGAAGCTGACAAATGCTGTGTAACAAGAAAAGACTTGCACAGATGTGCTGAAAGGCCAGAGGGTCACAAGTCCCAAGGAAAAATGGACTCTAAAATCTATCCATGACGAGAAAGTAGCAAGAATTCCTTCCTGGGTAGGAGGAAGGAATCAGCCAGCTCTAGGACACCGTCCCAGGACCTACCCATTCCTCTGTATTATTTTTGAATAACTTCTGAATGAGCCACAACACTCAGTTGAGCGAAAATATAACCACCACCACCAACAGCAACAACAAAAAGATGTATATACTTGAGAACCAGAGGGGGAAATGATGAAAATAGAAGGAATGGCTATAAAATATTATAACTACTTTCCCCCCCATAAAGAAATCAGAATGTTATATATCCAAATGAACATGGTCCTTTGTTAAAGAAGTCAATCTGACCTTCTTGGATGCATTTGCCACTCACTCCAAAGATTCTACTCCTGTGTCCAACTTTCTCGGGAACTCTTATACTAGCATTTGCTTCTGACTACTTTCAATGGCGGCAAACCATCTCTTGGAGGTCAGCTTGAGCTTTATAACCGTGCTGTTAATGTGACCCATCAACTTACTAAGCTAAATAAATCACATTTCCTAAAATGGCCTTCCATGCACACTGCTGGGGTAGGGTTGGTCATGAGGGAATTTGCAGGTTGGTGTAGGGTATCCAGTGTCACTGCAGCTCGCACACATTGTTGTTGATCTTGGGGGCTCCCCTTGTGGGTCTGGTGCAGCATCAGGGTTGGAAGGAGCTGCCGCTGCATTGCCTGCCCCAGCCCTCTGACTCTAGGCTCAGGTACTAGACCCGGGTACAGCTCTGCAGCACAGTTTCCTGCAGGTCATGCACATTGTCAATGATGGCAGCAGTGAGAGACCCACGCGGGGTTCAGTTTGTCCTCACTCTGCCAGACTTCATGTCAGATTTTCTTCTTGACTGCTGACCCTGCTGGTCTAAAGAGACCTCAGGCCCATCCCAGATGCACAGGCAATAGGCATCTTCCACAGCTCTCACACCTGTGGGAAGTATGATCCATAAAACAAATCCCTCGATCCTTATCATTCATAGTGGCTCTGCTTTTCTGATTGAACATGCTGTTACAATTACATATAAAAGTCATTTGGAGGCAAGTCTGAAAAATAAGGTGGGTAAGCAGGCTGAATAAATAAGTTTGGGGGCCAAAAATTCAGGGTTATAATAAAGAACAAATCTATTTCTTATACAGTTCATAAGATAGATCTAAAGCCCTTCCCAAAGAAGAGTTCTATGACTATTTTGAATAAGGATTATTTGGAAGGATAATATTCATTTGGACACTCTTTGCAATGTTTGTGTACACAATCTCCTTTTTTATTGGCTTTAAGTCACTCTCGCTTATATTCTGGTTTACAGAAGAATGATGTGACCCATAGTAAATGACAGCACACCGTGAAACAGAGAATGCTGTCCAGGGACAGACTATGTAGTATTGGCTCAGAACGTTGTAGAATCTTAGGGAAACAGGGAGAGTCTGGATGAGCCAGGAAAAGCTTCAGAGAGCAGGTGAGGTGTGATTGAAACAGGAATGGAATTTTAGGCAGGGGATCAGCACAAGCCCTGTGCCACATCATAGGTGATGTGGCATAGGGAGATAAACCAACTGACCATCTTGAGTGAGTGTGAATTTGGGGAGTAAAACTTATCCATCTCCCTCTCACTGACAGAATCAAAATCAAACTTTTGCCTGAGAGGTGATCTCTTCTATGTCTGGGTCCTACTTATTCTTTAATCTCATTTCCCCTTCCCCAACCCTTAACCTGCCTCATCTATATTAAAGAAGTTGAAGTGCTCTAACATTCACTTGTTCATTCAACAAGTATGAATCCCCACTATGTGCCAGGCACTGGCTAGAAGGTGAGGGTACAGGCCCTGCCTTCATAAAGCTTATGATGTGGGTGCCTAGGTGGCTCAGTCGGTTAAGCATCTGCCTTCGACTCAGGTCATGATCCAGAGGTCTTGGGACTGAGTCCCATGTGGGGCTCCCAGCTCAGTGGGAGGCCTGCTTCTCCCTCTTCCTCTGCCCCTCGCCCCTGCTCATGCTCTCTTTCCCTCTCATAAATAAATAAAATCTAAAAAAAAAAAAAAAAAAAAAAGCTTATGCTTTGCTCTAATGAGAGGGACAGATAAATAAACAGGCAATCATAATGCAGCATGATAGTTTGATGGGAGCAGTTAGGGGGCGAGGGTGAAGGAAGGCTTCCACAGAAGAGACTTTAAAGCTGAGACCTGAATGATAAGAGTCAACCAAGTTGAGAAGGGGGCAGGGAGGCCAGAAGAAGAGTGGTGGGTAGAGGGAGGAGCCCACACAAGGGCACAAAGACTCAGAGAGCCTGTGAGATCACTGAGGGATCTCCTGTGGTTGGAGGCTGAGGCCTGAAGGCAGATCACACGGGTTCGTGAACCATATTAAAAAGTCTAGGCTTTAACCCCAGAAGAATGAGGACATGGGAAACACCTGCACCCAATTTTTGTTTTAGAGAGATCATTGTGGCTATAAAGTAGAAAGAGGACTGGGTTGGTGGGGAGAAGGAGGGCCAACACGAGAAGCAGATGACCGATTAGGTCAGTGGGGGAGAAAGAATGTGGCCTAAACCAGCCCAAAGGCTGGGAAAATGGAGGGAAGCAAGTGATTTCAAGAGATATTTTGGAAATTGACTGGACAGGACTGGGGACTTTGCTGACAGGGGGATAGTGGATGTAAGGGAGCAAGAGGGAGGAGTTAGGGACATGGTCAGGTTTCTTGTTGAACAGCTGAGTGGTACCATTCTTCAAGAGAGAGAACATAGGAGGAGGAAGTTTGGGATGAGGGAATGATAATGACCCTGGGTTTGGACTTGTGAGTCTGAGGCACTCGTGGGCCATGCAAGCAGTAGGCAGGGAGATAAGAGGATCTAGAGATCAGGAGACTGGTGATGGCTGGGTACCTCCTATAGAGATGACAAGTGGAATGCCTGAGATTGGGAGTGGTGAAATAAAAACAAGGGAGGAGCAGAGACAAACCCAAGGAACAGCATATTTCGGAGAGAAGCGGGAGAGGATCCAGCATGGAAGACTATGAAGATGTGACTGGAGCAGCAGGAAACCCAGCAGGGGCTACTTATCCACATATAAAGAAGAAAGTAGTCAGGAAGTACTGAGTCCTCAGCAGGAACCGACTCTTCCAAGAAGCTGAGAGAAGCAAGGGTGGTAGTAATTAGGATTCTTTGGCTGCAGGTAACAGAAACCAACTTGAGTTAGCTCAAGAAAAAGGAAAGGACAGATTATAAAGGAACAGGAGTGTCACATGGACTCAAGAGCAGGAAGGTCTGCAGGCAAGAACTTAAAGCTTTTAGCACCCTTGCAGCTTTTCTCTGCATATCTGCTGTCTTTGCTTTTCGCTGATATCTTTCCTCGGCTCATGAGGCTACATAGAAACTGGAAGATGGTCACCGTATGGTTTCGAGGGAATCACTTGTCTAGTTAAAAGACTTGCCCAGACTCAACTAGAATCTCAATTCCTGAGAGAGAATAGGGAAGAGGGGAGAGAGAAAGAGGGAAGGAAGGAGAGAGGGAGGGAAGAAGAGAAAGTAGGAGATGGGGAATGGGGTAGAGAGAGGGAAAGGAAAGACAGAGAGAAAGAGAGAATCCAATTTTCCTAGAATAGATTCAGGTGGCCATCCCTGGTCCAGTCATCTGTGGCCAGAGGGAAGGATCTCAAAGTATAAACTAGGCTCCTAGGGGTCCATCCTGATTGGGAAAGAGGGCACTTAAAGGAGATATAAGACAGGCAAATAATAAAAAATAAGGTTTCTATTACAAGAACTAAAAAATACCCTGGGATTTTGAAGCTAAAATGTACTTGTTGACCTTGGCAAGAGCAGTTTCTGTGGAATGACTTCAAGTTTGCAGTGGGTTGAGGGGTGGATGTAAGAAAAGTGAAGTCAGTGCATAGAGATGACTCTTTCAAGGCCACAGTGGAGGGCCTTGGAGAGAGCTAGTGTGGATAGTTTGTTTGTTTCCTTGTTTGCTTATCTAGCCCTGCGAGAACTGAATAATTTATATGTTGATTGAAAAGGGTCTACAGAACATAACAATCATGTTGGCATCTTGATGAACATGCAGGATCTCAGACCCTACCCTGAAGATTTGAACTCAGCAGGCTGAGGGTGGAGCCCAGGCACATATGTGTGCGACCCCTTGTTTAAAAAGCAGGGAAAGTGCTTTATCCTTTCTTCTGTGGTCTCTCTCTCCATCTGTCATGTGCTTTTTTAGTTGTTCCATTCCCTCAGGTATGGGGATACTTGGTGGGCAAGTGTAGGCCTCATAGTGCCCCAAGCGCCCTGGGCCGTGCACTTGAAAAGGTGTTCAATGTCAGTAGTCACCAGGAAAATGCCAAGGAAAGCCACAATGAGATCCTACTACTCAACAGAATGACCGAAGTTTAGAAGACTAACCATACTAAGTGTTGCCAAGGATGTTTTGGGAGTGTATATTGGTTCAACCACTTTGGAAAATTTGATAGTAACTACTAAACCTAAACCTACCTTATGATTCACCAATTCAACTCTGTATAATTGCAGTGCCCATCAGAAGAGATGTATAAGACTATTCATAGAGCCCCAAATTATTCACAATAGCTCCAAGCAGGAAACCCTCAAATGTTCATCAATAAGAGAACAGACAAATATAATGTGGAATATTCATAGAGTAGGGTACTATGCAGCTAAAAATAAATGGACCACTCATACAATATCATTCGCAGATGACATTATGCTGAGCAAAAGAAGCCAGATACAAAAAAGTTCGTATGATTTCATTTACGTAAGTTCAAGAACAAGAAAAACTGAGTGATGATGATAGAAATTAGAGTAGCATATACCTTTGGACAGGTAGAGACTGGAAAGGGGCCCAGGGAAGCTTTTGAAGTGTTGGAAATATTCTGAATCTTGGTCTGGTGGGTGGTTATGGGCATACCCATAAGTAAAATTCTTCAAGTTTAGGATTTGTGCACTTTACTGTATGTAAATGATACCAAAAAAAAAAAAAAGAGAGAGAAGAAAGAAAAGAAAATACTTCACTGCTCACTAAAGCTAGAAGTGCTTCAACTCTTGAAGGAAAATGACTCAAAGGAAGATTCTAGTGTGGGATGAATTAGATGCTGTCTTTAGTGGTAAATCACAGTGGGGTACCGATGACGAGGGTATCGTATGGTGATATCCAGGACCTATGGACTAATGAGGCTGGGTGACATAGAACTGCTTGAATTCACTTGTATGATATTCTGACTCCTCATCCCTCCCTCCAGCAGAAGATGGGGTGGGGAGAAGGGCCTTTCTCAGACACCAAAGTGGTTATGATAATCTCCCACCATTTCCCTTCTTCCCAGACCTGAACAGTGGAGGAGTGTCTGAAGAGTGGTGTGACATTTGGGGGTCCTGAAGGTGAACATGTTAGACTCTGAGATCCAGGAACCATCTTCATGAGAAGTGAGTGCTACGGTCATGACTGGGCTTCTTCTGCTGGAGCTCACAGCCAAGCATAGAAGGTTGAGGATCTGATCGGGAAGATTTGCTACACATATGACGTGATAGAAAGTTTCAAATAAAACAACCAAATAAATGTTAATTCATATTAATGCAGAGTGAAGATCTGAGTATTATATTTCCCCTTTGTTTTATGCCTTCTCCTGTCTTTACAGAGCATGGGGGCAATTATGATAGGAACTGGGAGTTAGGATGAGAGAAGGGGATGATGAAGGGACTCCATTCCTACTTCCCTTTCTGCTCAGCAGAAACCCTGATGTCTTCTATGGCCTGGAGATGACCAATTCCATCTCTGACCTAAAAACTGAATTCTAGGGACACCTGGATGGCTCAGTCACTTAAGCATCTGCCTTCAGCTCAGGTCAAGATCCTAGGGTCCTGGGACTGAGTCCTGCATCAGGCTCCTTGCTCAGTGGGGGGCCTGCTTCTCCCTCTGCTTTTGCGCTTTCTCTCTCATACACACACACAAATAAATAAAAATAAAATCTTTAAAATGTAACAAACAAACAAACAAAAAAACCCCCTGAATTCTACATCCTCAGAGAAAAGTGGAAAATGGAGGAAATGAAGGGGATCCTTCGTGAAATGTGCCTGTTCCTTGCAAGGTACTTCAGCACGGTTGGGGCCTTAAGGATCCATGGTGCCCTTCACAAGCAGACAGGCTCATAATCTCAGCCCTTGCTGTCTCCCTGGACTGGACTTTTCTTCTGAATTTTGGAGATGGAGTAAAATAAAAACTTGTCACCAGGCTTAGTCTGCTCACTCTTAGTCTACTCTTTTAGGAGTGGGGAGCTGGTTCCAGCCAGTCATGAAGTCTGGGTGGAGAATATGAATGTTTCCTTTGAGAAACAATATTAGCTTTGGGTTTGCTTCCAGCATGTGTTTTGGGTTTTTTCCCAGAGGTTTCAGCGAGGAATCACGTGTCTCAGAGGTGAAAATAAAAAAAGCATTTGAGCTCTGCAAAATCACAGTGGATTGGAAACTATGTAGTTAGCTTTTTTGCTATAAACATTTTTTTTTTAATTTCGTGTATTTGTTTTTTTCTTTCACAGAAAAAAAAATGTGGTTTTATATACACATACACACTGAAGGGTGGGGGGCGGTGTTCAGAACAAGATGTTTCTCATTCCATTTGTTTCAAGCAATAACTCAGAGGCTCTGGAGAAAATAAACCATACATAAATAGTAGAAAACAGACTGCATCTTGTTGCTATGGCAACGCCCTACTTATATCACATTAAGCTGATTCATGTCTTTTCTCACCTCACTGTTAATAAATTATAGTGGCTGATGAGAATTAAACTGGCCGGAAGAGTTGGCATGGGCAAGTTGCATATTAATTTGTCATCCAATCCTGGATAGCCCATAATCTTTTTGGGGGTGGGGAGAGAGGAGAAAACTAGCTTTTTATCTAATGATGTATTTTTTGAAAATTTTTTCTTGTTTTGGTTTTTCTTCTTTACTGAAAACTATGTAAATAGGAGTCTCAGGCTTAGATAATGGTTGCTTCCTGGCTGCTATGTAAGGCTTACAACTCCCGTGGAATGAGCAAATGCACATGAGCAGTAGGGCTTAGAAAGTTCCCTTGTTTCTTTCCCTGCTCCCTTATCCTCTTCACTCCTATGTGGTTGGGATTTTAAACCATCCTCCACTCTTTTCTGCTGCCTTAGTTCATATACATTCCCATGCCCCCCCCACACACACACAAACACACACACACACACACACACAGTAACAAAGTGAAAAAAAGAAAAAAAAAGAAAAAACTGGGTTAAAACATGGACAAAAAGCCAGGGAAAATACTGGCAACAAGTATAACAGGTAATGGACTAATTTCATTAATCTACCAAAAAAAAAAAAAAAAAAAAAAAACCCCACAAAAAAAACAAATAAACCTCTTGTAAAATCAACAAAAAGCCAAACCAAAGCAAAGAACCAATGGACAGCCCACTAGAAAATGGTCAGAGGAGGGGTGCCTGGGTGGCTCAGTTGTTAAGCGTCTGCCTTCAGCTCAGATCATGATCCCAGGGCCCTGGGATTGAGCCCCACATTGGGCTCCCTGCTTGGCGGGAAGCCTGCTTCTCCCTATCCCGCTCCCCCTGCTAGTGTTCCCTCTCTCGCTGTGTCTCTCTCTGTCAAACAAATAAATTTTAAAAATCTTAAAAAAAAAAAGAAAGAAAATGGTCAGAGGACATAAAAATCAGTTCATTGCAAAAAAAGAGACCAACAGCAAACAAATATCTGAAAATATGCTCAATTTCAATCATTATTAGAGAATTAAAATGACAAAGAGAAGCAAATTTTCCTCCAAAGCAGATAAGGAAATATTAAGAGCGCTGTGAATTGTGTAAGACTGTTGAATCACAGACCTGTACCTCTGAAACAAATAATACATTATATGTTAAAAAAAAGAAGACGATAGTAGGAAGGGAAAAACGAAGGGGGGGAATTGGATGGGGAGACGAATGACGAGAGACTATGGCCTTTGAGAAACAAACTGAAGGTTCTGGGCGGGGGATGGGTTAGCCTGATGATGGGTATTAAAGAGGGCATATATTGAATGGAGCACTGGGTGTTATATGCAAACAATGAATCATGGAACACTACATCAAAAACTAAGGATGTAATGTATGGTGATTAACATAACATAATAGAATTTTTAAAAATGTTGGAGTATTAAAAAAAAAATCTATATGATTTGGAATTGGATATAACGGAGGAAAACAAACCCTCTCTGACACGGTTAGTAGGAGTAGATTTGGCATAACTTTTATGGAAATAAGTGTGGCTGTACTTATAACAATTTTAAGTGCATATTTGACCCAGAAGTTCCATTTCAATGAGGTCATTTATAAATATACTTGCATAAGTGATTGAAGATGTTCTTACAAGGACGTTCACTGATTGTAATAGCAAAGCAAACAACAATGACAGGGGCTCCTGGGTGGCTCAGCTGTTTAAGCGGCTGCCTTCGGGTCAGGTCGTGATCCCAGGGTCCTGGGATTGAGCCCCACTTCGGGTTCCTTGCAGACAGCCTGCTTCTCCCTCTCCCTCTGCCTTCCTGCTGCGTCCCCTGCTTGTGCCCTCTCTCTCACTATCTCTCTCTCTGTGTCAAATAAATAAATAAAATCTTAAAAAACAACAACAACAACAATGACAAAAAACCCCAACCTAGGCGGGACTTAAATGCCCATCAATAGATGACTGGTTAAAAAGATTGATTCATTCATACTACACAGGGGAAGAATTTGCACCTACAGAAAGATGTTAAAAATGTAACAAATGAAACTGCCAAGTTTCAGAACTGTATTCATAACATGATACCATTTATGTCAAAAGATATAATACATATATATGCTATTATATACACAAAAAATTTCTGGAAAGAGCTACATAAGTAATCATTGCTGTTTCTGTGGTGAGGGAATAGACAGTGAGGTGGCAGAAGATGAAAGCAGGGAATTGGGAGACTCAAAAGAATTGAGAAAATGTAGAGGCACGTGGATGGCTCAGGCAGGTAAACATCAGACTCTTGATTTCGGCTCGGGTTGTGATCTTGGGGTCGTGAGATCAGAGCCCTGCATTGGGCTCCACGCTGGGCATGGAGCCTGCTTGGGATCCTTTCTCTCCCTTTCCCTCTGTCCCTTCTTCCCCCCACTCTCTAAAGTAAAATAAAATAAAATAAAATAGATAAAATAAAATAAAATAATTGTGAAAATGTAACTTTCATTTTCCACCTTCTGCACTGGTTTAATTTTTTTTAGAATGAAGACATATTACCTCTATGATAAAAGGCCTTTAAAAAGCATGTGCACACAAATGCATGTGTGGGTATATATGTTGTCTCTGTCACCATGACAACTTAGAAGATGTATAAGATAGTTCTGCCCAGTCTAGCTAGGAAGACGTAAATGTGGGAAAAGTTAACAAAAGAATACAAAGACAATCACACACAGAGATCAATCGTGTGCCAATGATGGACTTCTTTTTTTTTTTTTAAGATTTTATTTATTTATTTGAGAGAGAGAATGAGAGAGACAGAGAGCATGAGAGGGGGGAGGGTCAGAGGGAGAAGCAGACCCCCCGCTGAGCAGGGAGCCCGATGCGGGACTCGATCCAGGGACTCCAGGATCATGACCTGAGCCGAAGGCAGTCGCTTAACCAACTGAGCCACCCAGGTGCCCAATGATGGACTTCTACAGTGGCATTCTAGAAGGTAAGAAGAGGAAATCACTATGACTGCAGTTAAGTATAGAAGATAAGGGCAGGAAGAGCTGGCAGTGTCTGGGTGCAAGACACCCTAAAACGTCACAAAGAGGAGCGCTTGCTGTTGACAAGACTGGCGCTGCATCAGCCTGACACATAGCAATTCACCCTCTGCAAGGCTCCTGGTTGGCTGGAAGTAGCACAAGGCCATGCTAAAAATTATACCTGTTCTGCCTTTGGAAGCTCCCTGCCTGCTGGCTGTAAGAAGTGCTACTGGCTGGTTCCTGTTAGGAAATGTCCAAGGCAGCCTAGTACAGAGAAACCGCTTCCTGATTGGCGTTGACCTTGTGTGTAGCTCAAGAAGCCAAACTCCAGGTGGTGGTAATCCCTACTCCTTGGACCTAGTACCTTAAACTCTGCATTGGTGGGCAATTCCTTTGGTTCCTTTCACCTTCTTGGAGAAGCTAAAAATAGTGGTCCAGAGCATGTATTGGAGCATTGGACTGGACATAAATCCTGGGAGGAAAATAACCTAATCTGTGTGTGTCATGTTTTCCACTACTGTAAAATGAGAATAATTATAGTAGCAACAACCTCATAGGGTTGTGTGAGGATCAAATGGCTGAATAACATCGAAGCGGAAGAAGTCTCTGGACAGACAGAATTTATTCACAATATTACTTATTCTTACCAGGGACAAGAATATCCTAAAAGTTTTCAGAGAGAAAAAAAAATCACACACAATGCACTGGGAATAAGAAGATAATCATGGTGAGGGATTCCTGGGTGGCTCAGTCGGTTGGGCATCTGCCTTTGGCTCAGGTCATGATCCCAGGGTCCTGGGATGGAGCCCTGCACCAGGCTCCCTGCTCAGCGGGAGCCTGCTTCTCCCTCTTTTCCCCACTCATGCTCTCTTCTTTTTTTATTTTTTCTTAAAACGTAATTTATTTATTAGAGAGAGAGAGGGAGAGAGCACAGGCAGGGGGAGCAGCAGAGGGAGACGGAGAAGCAGGCTCCCCGCTGAGCAAGGAGCTCGATGCGGGACTTGATCCCAGGACCCTGGGATCATGACCCGAGCCAAAGGCAGACGCTTAACGACTGAGCCACCCAGGTGCCCCTCATGCTCTCTTCTCGCTATGTCCGTCTGTCTCTCTCTCAAATAAATAAATACAATCTTTAAAAAAGAAAGAAAAGAAAAGAATCATGGTGACATATCAGTAGTAACATTAGAAGCCAGAAGGAAAAGGAATAATGCCCACAAAATTAATTTCCACTTAGAATGTCATGCCCTGGCAAATTGAGCATGAGGACATAATAAAGATATTTTCAGACAGGCAAAGTCTCAAAAACTTTTCAGCAGTTTCAGGCACTAGTTCCAAGTGGTAGGGATTAACACGACCCGGGCCTTTCACAGGAAGCTACTAGAATATGTATTTCATCAAAAAGAGGGACTAAATCAAGAAAGAAGACATGGAAATGCAAAGCAGAGCACCCAGGACAGGAAAGTAGTAAAGGGATTCCCAGGCTGAGAGCTGTGCCTTGGCCAGGAGAACATCACCGCAGATCTGCAGGAGGCACATGGAAAGGGAGGTTATCCAGCAGACTTGACTGCAGGGGTACTTGAACTGAGAGGCACTCTACAGAGTATTGGGGAATATTAGAACACTTAGCAATAGATTCAGGGAAAACTGAGTAAATGAAAAGATGAGGCAATCAATAACAAGAAAATTAAAGCATCTTGCAAGAAAGGAAATGTAATAAGAGTATACCATTCAGCTCAGCAGTGTGCAAGATTTATTTAACATAAAGATGACTGT
The DNA here is from genome assembly GCF_964656455.1 of Halichoerus grypus. Taxonomy (NCBI): domain Eukaryota; kingdom Metazoa; phylum Chordata; class Mammalia; order Carnivora; family Phocidae; genus Halichoerus; species Halichoerus grypus. Next base: position 70,517,403 of record NC_135721.1, on the reverse strand, counting down.
GGATTTTTTTAAGATATAATTGCTTTGAGAGATAGGGAAAAGAGTAGAAAGTGTTTGAAAGTTAAAATCTTCAGCTGCCATAATAGGAAAACAGTAGATTATATATAAATGGATGAATCGAAAGAGAGCAGCATACAGTTTCTGACTTGGAAATATGGTGACCACAGAAGAAACATCAGGTGGATGCCTTTGGAGCCGAGGAGAGAGAGGCAGGGAGGACAGTGATTGGTTTCTGGTTTTTGTTTGTTTGTTTGTTTTTCTTCAGATTTTATTTATTTATGAGAGAGAGAAAGAGAGAGAGAGAGAGCACAAGGGGGGAGGAGGGCAGAGGGAGAGGGACTCAATCCCAGGACCCTGGAATCATAACCTGATCCGAAGGCAGATGCTTAACGACTGAGCCACCCCGGCACCCCAAGCTACATACATTTTTAAGTACTTGGCTAATCTAAGGTTTTGACACTCCTGAAATAACAGTGCTTTTTCTTTAGTTTGGTGTCCATGAGGCCCTGAGCAATTGCTGTCTTAAAATCAGCTGATTCATTTAAAGATTCTGTTCTAACAAAGTGAGAAGAGTAGAGGATATGGAAGTCTTTTATTGCCATTACTTTTCTTTTTTTTTTTTTAATTTTTTTATTGTTATGTTAATCCCCATACATTACATCATTAGTTTTAGATATAGTGTTCCATGATTCATTGTTTGTGCATAACACCCAGTGCTCCATGCAGAACGTGCCCTCCTCAATACCCATCACCAGGCTAACCCATCCTCCCACCCCCCTCCCCTCTAGAACCCTCAGTTTGTTTTTCAGAGTCCATCGTCTCTCATGGTTCGTCTCCCCCTCCGATTTCCCCCCCTTCGTTCTTCCCCTCCTGCTACATTCTTCTTCTTCTTTTTTTCTTTCTTAACATATATTGCATTATTTGTTTCAGAGGTACAGATCTGAGATTCAACAGTCTTGCACAATTCACAGCGCTTACCAGAGCACATACCCTCCCCAGTGTCCATCACCCAGTCACCCCATCCCTCCCACCCTACCCCCCACTCCAGCAACCCTCAGTTTGTTTCCTGAGATTAAGAATTCCTCATATCAGTGAGGTCATATGATACATGTCTTTCTCTGTTTGACTTATTTCGCTCAGCATAATACCCTTCAGTTCCATCCACGTCGTTGCGAATGGCAAGATCTCATTCCTTTTGATGGCTGCATAATATTCCATTGTATATATATACCACATCTTCTTTATCCATTCATCTGTTGATGGACATCTTGGCTCTTTCCACAGTTTGGCTATTGTGGACATTGCTGCTATAAACATCGGGGTGCACGTAGCCTTTCGGGTCCCTACTTTTGTATCTTTGGGGTAAATACCCAGTAGTGCAATTGCTGGATCATATGGTAGCTCTATTTTCAACTTTTTGAGGAACCTCCATACTGTTTTCCAGAGTGGCTGCACCAGCTTGCATTCCCACCAACAGTGTAGGAGGGTTCCCCTTTCTCCGCATCCCCGCCAACATCTGTCGTTTCCTGACTTGTTAATTTTAGCCATTCTGACTGGTGTGAGGTGGTATCTCATTGAGGTTTTGATTTGGATTTCCCTGATGCCAAGCGATATTGAACACTTTTTCATGTGTCTGTTGGCCATTTGGATGTCTTCTTTGGAAAAATGTCTGTTCATGTCTTCTGCCCATTTCTTGATTGGATTCTTTGTTCTTTTGGTGTTGAGTTTGGTGAGTTCTTTATAGATTTTGGATACTAGCCCTTTATCTGATATGTCATTTGCAAATATCTTCTCCCATTCTGCCAGTTGTCTTTTGGTTTTGTTGACTGTTTCCTTTGCTTTGCAAAAGCTTTTTATCTTGATGAAGTCCCAATAGTTCATTTTTGCCCTTGCTTCCCTTGCCTTTGGCGATGTTTCTAGGAAGAAGTTGCTGTGGCTGAGGTCGAAGAGGTTGCTGCCTGTGTTCTCCTTTAGGATTTTGATGGACTCCTGTCTCACATTGAGGTCTTTCAACCATTTGGAGTCTATTTTTGTGTGTGGTGTAAGGAAATGGTCCAGTTTCATTCTTCTGCATGTGGCTGTCCAATTTTCCCAACACCATTTGTTGAAGAGACTGCCTTTTTTCCATTGGACATTCTTTCCTGCTTTGTCAAAGATTAGTTGACCATATAGTTGAGGGTCCATTTCTGGGCTCTCTATTCTGTTCCATTGATCTATGTGTCTGTTTTTGTGCCAGTACCATACTGTCTTGATGATGACAGCTTTGTAGTAGAGCTGGAAGTCCGGAATTGTGATGCCGCCAGCTTTGCTTTTCTTTTTCAACGTTCCTCTGGCTATGCAGGGTCTTTTCTGGTTCCATACAAATTTTAGGATTATTTGTTCCATTTCTTTGAAAAAAGTGGATGGTATTTTGATGGGGATTGCATTGAATGTGTAGATTGCTCTAGGTAGGATTGACATCTTCACAATATTTGTTCTTCCAATCCATGAGCATGGAACGTTTTTCCATTTCTTTGTGTCTTCCTCAATTTCTTTCATGAGTATTTTATAGTTTTCTGAGTACAGATCCTTTGCCTCTTTGGTTAGATTTATTCCTAGGTATCTTATGGTTTTGGGTGCAACTGTAAATGGGATCGACTCCTTAATTTCTCTTTCTTCTGACTTGTTGTTGGTGTATAGGAATGCCACTGACTTCTGTGCATTGATTTTATATCCTGCCACTTGACTGAATTCCTGTATGAGTTCTAGCAGTTTTGGGGTGGAGTCTTTGGGATTTTCCACATAAAGTATCATATCATCTTATTGCCATTACTTTTCATTTAAATTTCTAGATTTGGTCTTCAAGAGATTTATTAACTCCTCAAGACTTTATCATCTTCTATTCTTAGTTGATTTTAAATGTTTTCAAGGGCATAAAAAAGATTGGAAGTTTATGTAACTATGACAGTAAAACCAGGACGCGGGGGTGTGTAGGGGGGGTGAAGAAGGTCATAGCTCAGGATTACAGAGATTAATATGCTTTGAGCAATCAGCATTATGCCCTGGATGTAAAGATGGCTAAACATTGGGAAATTTATTGTGATTCACTATATTAAGAGATTACATGAGAAAAACTATGTGCTCATTATGATAGCTACAGAAAAGATTTGATAAAATTTAACATCTATTATTAATCAAAACTCTTAAACTAGAAATACATGGGACTTCTTTAACTTGAGAAGGGACAGTTTTCAAGAACCAATAGCAAATATCACTCTTTATGGTGAACGCCAGGGGACATTCCTCAATTTCTCGGGAAAGCCCATTAAGATAGGAACTAAGAGTCTCATGCTCTACCGACTGAGCTAGCCGGGCACTTAAGATCAGGAACTAAAAACCAGGAGGATTAGGGTGTTACTCAACATTTTTCTGAAGGCCCTTGTCAAAATAATAGGAAGAGGTTCATTTATAGGAAAGAAAAATATAAAACTGTCATTATTTGCAGTTGATATGATCATCCATTGAGAAAATACCAAAATAATCAACTGAAAAATGTAGGATTACTGTGAGAGTTTAATAAAAAGTCAAATTACTAGATAAATATTCCCCCACCAACTTTCACATATGCCAAACATAACCAATTAGAAAACATAATAAAAAATTTTTATTCATGACAGCAACAAATACTATAAACTATCTATGAATAAACAGGAATTTAAAATATGATTCCCCATCTAAAAATTTCACAGACAACGGGGCAAAAACATAAACAATTGGTAAAAGGATGTCTTGGACTATTCTTGCAACTTTTCTATACTATAAAAACTATTTCAAAATATAAAGTTACCAAAAAACTCAAGAGGTGAAAAAGAGAATGGACAATGCTGAAAGGGAAATGAATGATCTGAACATATAAATGGAGACTCGATCTCACATCCCTAAGCAAAATGACAGCAAAAGGGAAATCAAGAGTAAAAGGATAATCCATGAAAGGCAAATCCAAAGGTCCTGGAAATCATAAAAGTTCCAGATAGAAAGCAAGAATGGATGGAGAAGATACAATTACAAACAAAACAAAACAAAACAAAAACCAGAGTAAAAACTTTCCTGAACTGAAAAATGTTTTCAGGTTGAAAGGGTTCACAAAGCGGCAGGCAGAATTCAGGAAAAAAGAAACAAACCTGGCCACATCTTAGTGAAACTTCTAAACCCCCAGGAATAAAGAGGAGACCTTGCAAGCTTTCAGATAGGATTATGGTTCCCCAAATGAAAAGATAATCAGGCCAGGTTCAGATTTCTCATCTGCATAGTTTGACTCTAGATATAGGGAAACAACATTTAGAGGCATTTGGAAGTAAAGGACCATGAGTTGAGATTCCTATTCTGAGCCAAGTTATCATTATATATGAAAACAAAAGACAGACTTTTTTCAGACATACAATGGCACAGAAAATATATAGACATATGCTCTTTCTGAAGAAATTTCCAAGAAATTGGTTGGGAAGTACTCCAACCAAATAAACATTAAATTCAGAACAAAGATCTCAAAATAGGGTTAGACTTACCTCTATATCTCTATCTATCTATCTATCTATCTATCTATCTATCTATCTATCTATAAGAAACAGTGGTAAGCCATACACTAAATACAATTAAATCTAAACGGATGATGCTAATATGATTACAAACTGTTGTGTAAGGATTAAGAAGATTCTTGAAAACAGAAAGAGGCATTCTATAAGGAAGGATGTAAATAAAATTAGGTATTAGTTTAATAAAAAGAAAAACAGAAATTGCAGCAGGGAGGAAGGGAAAGAATGAAAGAAGTGAAAAATTAAGTGTTCAAATCATTTCATCTATTTTTTTTTAAAAGATTTTATTTATTTACTTGAGAGAGAGAGTAAGAGTGAGAGAGAGCACAGAGGGAGAGGGAGAAGCAGACTCTCCGTTGAGCCTAGAGCCTGACACCGGGCTCGACCCCAGGGCCCTGAGATCATGACCTGAGCTGAAGGCAGCCGCTTAACTGACTGAGACACCCAGGCCCCCCACCGCCAAATCATTTCATCTTAATGATGGGAAGCAGAGTTACCAGTTGATGAACCCAGCAAAATTCAGCAAAGGAGAAAAAAGGAAACATAGTAAAGTATATTAGTAGATGTAAAATAAGATGAAAGCATTAGAACCCATAAAAATGAGTTGAATTCCCTATAAAAATAGACTCTTAAATATCTTCTGTCTAAAAAATGTACCAGGAACAAAAAGATAAAAGTTGGAAATAAAGAACCAAATAGATCATGCAAACACAAAGTGTTATGGTTTGAATCCTGAACCCCCCCAAAGACATTTTGAAGTTTTAGCCCTCAGAATGTACCTTATTTGGTTCTTCTCAGTGTGACCTTATTTGGAAATAGGGTTTTTACAGAGGTAATCAAATTAAAATGAGGTCATTATGGCGGGCTTTAATGCAGCATGACAGGTGTCCTTGTAAAAAAGGTGCAATTTGGACACAGACAGGGACATGCCCAGAGGGAAGAGAATATGAAGACACACAGACAGAAGAGGGCCATGCGACTAGAGCAATGCATTTACAAGCCAAGGAACACCGGGGATTTCCAATACCAGAAGCTAGCTAGAAGAGGTAAGAAAGGATTCTCCCCCTAAAGCCTTTAGAAAGACCATGGCCTTGCTGACACCTTGATTTCAGGCTTCACCTCCAGGACTGTGAGGCAATAAACTTGTGTGGCTTTAAGCCACCAAGTTTTTGGTACTTTGTTATAGCTGCCCTAGGAAACTAATACACAAAGTCAGCAGGAGTCCCCAAGTTACCATTTGATAATAGAGATTCCAAAGCCAAAAACATTAAATGTGACAGAAATGAATATTTTATAAGGATAAATAATAGAGCCCATCAGAGAAAATATAACATTTTTTGTTATCAGACATGAACGCAGCAAAGTATTTATGGCAAAATTTCTCAGAAACAGGACGTTGATAAAACTACTACCAAATGGGGAGGGGGGTGATATTTCTCTTTAATAATCTACAGCTCGAACTGACAAATAATAGATGAGTCACATGTTTGCACTCACAACTACTTAGATAGGTATAAAAACTATAGCTTCTCAATTCCTTATAATGATCAAATCTTCCTCATAAGCTCTTCCTGACTTGGCACTGAAAGGAGTAGTACTTACCTTTGCTAATGAATGGTATCTCAGTCTCTCTTGGATCTTTTGTCTCTTTGGGGTATATGCTCAGAGTTTCACATTTCTTCTTCCATTCCCTACCACTCCATTCAGCAAAGGGGGTTTGGATCTGTGTGGGCAGGACCTGGTGTTGTCTTCAGAGTCACCTAATTGCGGGGGAATCCACGGCTTAAGTCTGTGGCTTGTGGTCTCCTTATCCTTCTCTGAACCCAGGAAGGCCCTAGTAGCCCTGCTTGGGATTGGCAGCCACAGTGTTTACATTCCTCCACATCAAACCAACATCAGACCCCTAGCTTTTGTTGTCCACCTGCAGCCTCTGTGGTGGGGTCAGCTCAGCCTTCACTGTGGAAGCCAGCCACCCACCTTGGGGGGTATAGGAACTTCTGACTCTTTTCACACTACACAGATACCAAGGAAGGCAAAGGGTACAACTTGGGCCCTTTTCTCTACCTAACTTCACCACGGGATCATGCTTATATTGTCACAGTCTGGCTTGTCCCCACATGATGGTGAGGAGGCCACTGTATGTGGCAGACACTCCCAAGAGTTCTCAATGAAAGGGAGGTATAAGCCCACTCCGATTCCAGCTCTCCTGATTTCCTACTGATGAAGGATAGTTGGAAGGCAGGCAGGCAGGGACAAAGGGCCCCTGGCCCTAAGAGGAAACCACCCTTGGGACACCTGGGTGGCTCAGTCGTTAAGCGTCTGCCTTCGGCTCAGGTCATGATCCCAGGGTCCTGGGATCGAGCCCCGCATCGGGCTCCTTGCCCAGTGAGGAGCCTGCTTCTCCCTCTCCCTCTGCTGCTCCCCCTGCTTGTGCTCTCTCTCTCTGACAAATAAATAAAAATCTTTAAAAAAAAAAAAAAAAGGAGGAACCCACCCTGGAAGGAGCCCTCCACCTTTTCCCACGTGATAGATAGGGGACAAAAACCTGACTGAATGACAGGCACAGGGAGGGTTAATCAGATTAAAACAGCTCTCCAACAAGCCCATAAAAACCCCTAGACGTAGAAACTCCGGTGGCAACCCTCTCGGGTCCCCTCCCTCTTGGGGAGCTTTGTACTCTAAACTTTACTATCGCTCAATAAACCTTGCTTTGCTGCCCACCACTCTGTCTGGTCTACCACTTCATTCGGCGTGACCAAGAACGGCGGGCACTGATGGAGGAAAAAAATCCTAGAACACTTTCACTTGCAGCCACTATGCTCTACCACCAGTACCAATATCACCCTCAAAACCACTCCGTCCAAGATTATAGACGGAATAAGGTGGTCAGAACACAGATCTTTTCCCTTTTCCAATACAGAGGACAAGAGCAAGACAGAAAAAGTGATCTCCTAGGGTGCCTGGGTGGCTCAGTCGTTAAGCGTCTGCCTTCGGCTCAGGTCATGATCCCAGGGTCCTGGGACTGAGCCCCACATCGGGCTCCCTGCTCAGCAGGAAGCCTGCTTCTTCCTCTCCCGCTCCCCTTGCTTGTGCTCTCTTTCTGTCAAATAAATAAATAAAATCTTAAAAAAAAAAAAAAAAGTGATCTCCTAGCAAGGACTTCACAGAGTTCTGCTTACTTGTGGTTTACTTTAAACTCAGCATACAAAAATCCCTGAGGCCTGGATTTGGATATGCTAATGAATGTAAGGAATTTAGAAAATCCTTTTCTCTCTGGTGAAAGCCTGATTTCTAAAGAATATTGTATTTTAGATTTTTAAAAATCCTATTTTGGTGATCAAAAGCTGAACATAGACTACCACTTTCTCTTTTTATCCCTGGCTGTAACTGTCCAAATTTTCACCTAAGGCAATAGATTACTCTGGGGAGTGGAAGAAGAACACACATATGGAAATGTGAAAGAGAGCAGCACATTCATTTAGAGCACAAATGTTATCCCTGTTTACACATGGTTTCTATAAACAGAGAAAACACATTCTTTTCAATTGCTTACAGAATATCCATAAAAATTGATCATGTACTTGGCCCAAAGAAAATCTTAATAGATTCCAGAAATATAAAGATTTTACAGGCCACATTCTCTGCCCACAATTCAATTAGGCTAGAAATCAACAGAAGAATATAGAAACATAACAAAACAGAAACACTTAACCACTTCAAAATTGAAGAATGCTTTCTAAAATCTCCCCTGAATCAAAAAGGAAATAAAACCTGAGATCACAATTTATTAGGCATTAACAAAAGAATAGTAATTTATAATAAAACCTATGGGAAATGACTAACGTTATAGTCAAAGGAAAATTTATAACCTTAACTATTTTTATTATTTTATAAAAGAAAGAGTGAAAACAAATGAACTGGTCTTGTACTCCAGTAGTATGGATGGCTAGGTGTTTTCTAGCCCCTAAGATTCTCCTGAAAAAAGAAGAAGAAGAAGAAGAAGAAAAGAAGAAGAAGAAGGAGGAGGAGGAGGAGGAGGAGGGGGAGAAAGGAAAAAACCTAAAATACAGAATTAAGTATATTTTAAAAGTTTATTCTTAAAAGCATTCAACAGGACTGTAAAATAACAAGGAATGGCCAGGCCAAATATCTAAGGGAAAGAAGGAACTCAAAGACTACCAAAGTCACATTTTCCTCAAAGACATTTGTCTAACTTGGCAAACTTACACTTAGGTTGATAGTAATGGCTTGTTGAAGCTTGAAGACAGAAGACAAAATCTAGAAGCCTCTAAAATTAATTAGTAAATCTAATAGGAGAATCCATCCATTACATCTGGGATTCCTTACAGTAGGATTATGCCCCCAGTGTAGGGAAAAAAAATTAAATACACCACCCTAACACACACATATATTCACACACACATGACTTCAAGGAAAATTGCATTGACACTGAAGCCAGCCCTTAAAGAGTCCTAAACTCAAATTCATATGACCAAGGTAATCCCAGAAGTCTCAAACCATGAGCTCTAAATCACAAGTGACTTGGGAGTCTGTTTAAAGTGTCTAGTAAGGGGTTAACTCAGCTGGCTTGGGCTGTCCAAACCCTGTACATTCTAAAGAAGGGGATGTTCTTTGATCAGTTCCTTGGAATATCTTGCCTGATAAGCATCTGATACAGGTAAGTTATCTTGCCTAAGAACTGGGGCCATGGGCCACATCCAACAGGCTACCTATCTGTGATTTCTGGTGAGAGACTTGGGCCATGCCATATTAGACCTTTGGAGGGACTGGACATTGAATAACTAAGTTCAATCACATGGGCATTCTAGACCTACATGACGGAACCCCAATAAAAACCCTGCACACCAAAGCTCAGGTGAGCTTCCCTGGCAGGCAATACTTCATTTGTAATAATAATAATGTACAGTAGAGAATCCATATGAATATCCTGGCAAATTATCAGAATTGATAATTTTAATTATTAGAATTTAGCAAGGTTAGCACCAGCAAGACCTAGAAAGGGAGCTTTTGAAGCCTAAGCAAACATATGGTAAAGCAGACATGAATACGTTCCCGGACTTCACATTTGAAGATCCTAAATTTGAAGTCATGGAGAAGCCCCAGTCCTGGAAAAACCATGTAAAATTTTTTTGGTAATTTCACCTAGATTAGTTGTACAACTGGATCAGAATAAACATTTCCCAATTGTCAAAAAAAAAAAAAAAGAATTTAGCAAGGTTGCTAAATATATCAAAACACAAAAATCAATCACATGTCTATGCATCAGCAATAAGAGCCAAAATATAGTTAATCTAAGAAAAAATAAAGAAGGTTGAGAAAGAAAAAGCCTACATACCAGCAAAGAAATAGAGCCTGGGAAATAACATATAACTAAAGATTACTGGTGGATGGGCCAAATATATGAAAACTGAACAGGGAAAAGAAAAAAAACACAAGCTAGGCATTCATGGAAATTTAGTGTATAATAAAGATGGCATTCAAAGGGGAGAAAATATACTCTTAATAAGTATTATTGGTACAGATGGCTTAATATTTCAAAAAATGTGACATTAAAATGATTTATTTTTTACACCAAAATAAAATCTAGAGGATCGAAAACATAAACTGAAAATTAATAAAGGCATAAAACAAAATTAAAGGAAATATATAATTTAAAAATCATGAAAAGCATAAAACACTTCGGAATAAATCTAAGAATATGATGACCTCTACCCAGGAAACTATAAAATATTACTGAAAAAAATTAAAGAAGATTGAAATAGTCATGTTAATGAATTAGATTCCATATTGTAAAGATGCCAATTCTTTCTAAGTTAATCAGCAGATGTAATGCAAACCCATTCAAGATCCCAACAGGTTTTTACAGAAATTAACAAAGGCATATGGAAGGGCAAAGATCCAAGAAGAGCCAAGATACACCTGAACAAAGTGGGTAGATTTGATTAACCAGCTCTGAAGACTTACTATAAAACTATAGTAACAAATAATCTGATTTGGGAATGAGAAGAAAGAAATTGAGGGAAAAAAAAAAATGAGAGCACAGGTATGTGGGAAGGTTGGCCTTTAAAGAGAGTTGGCACTGCAATCCCTGGGGGAAGGATAGACTTTTCAGAACATCATAGTGGGACAATCGGGTATAATATAGGGGAAAAAACTAAATGAGGAACTTAATTGTATTTGTATTCTTTCCTGTTAGAGGGTTATATACTCCTACCCATTGCCATAAGATTCATCGTGCCTCCCTGTACGAAGAGTTTATGTTCCCATTTCACTGTGTCTGGCTTGAGCACTTGCATATGTCCCATCCAGACAGATTATTTAAGTGTAAGATGATCTTGCTCTTTCCTCTGCCCTAAGAATGGCATGTCTCGTAAAGGGCTGTTCTTTCAGTCTGATTCCCAAAAGGAGAAGACGCATGGGACTTGCAATGAGAAACAACTTGGGATGCAGTTTAGCAGCAAACCTGCAGTTGCTGATATTAACATGAGCAAGAAGTAATATATGTTGGTGCAAGCCACTAAAATTTTTGAGCAGAGCATTGTTTGTCACTGCAGCAAAACTGACTAAGAGAGACAGGCATCTCTTTCACATCTCACACGAAAATGAATTTCAGGTGGGTTAAGCATGTAAATAGGAAAGCAAGAACAATAAAGGTTTTAGAAGAGGATATAGGGAGCATGGCTTCATGAACCTAGGAGAGGGAAGATACTTTGTTTTTGTTTATTTGTAGCCTTCTTGTTTTTAATCCTCTAACATGTCATTTGTGCTATTTTATGCAGTTAATCCTTGTTTATCTCTACCTGCATGTTTATTATTTCCATTGGTTTTCATTTTTCTTGCCTCTCACGCCCACTTCAGGCATCTCATCTATATGGGGTCTCTCTACATGGAAGAAAGAATCTCTTTCCTTCTCCCTGAAATATATCCTTTAGACTTTACGACGACCCTTCTGATGATTTCACCTTTTGATGATCTCATTTGTCCCTTTTTTTCTTTCACTTTCTGTTTGTCTGAAAATATCTCTACTTCTTTTTTCATTATTCTTAAAAGGTATTTTTTCAGGGCATAGAGTTCTAGGGTGCAACTATTTCCTTTCAGTACATGAAAGTATCATTCCATTAACTTCTGGCTTCCAGTGTTCCTGTTGAGCGCTGGGCTATCAGCCTCACTGTCATTCCTTTGAAAGTAATCTGTCTTCTATGGATGCTTTTATGATTTTATCCTTGCTTCTGGGGTCCTTCAGTTTCATTATGTTATGTGTACTTACAGATTTCTTGGTATTTATCGTGCGTGGGGATTCATTAATATTCTTAAATCTGTACATTGGTGTCTTTCATCAGTTATGAAAAATTCCCAAGCATTATCTCTTCAATATTGCTTCACTCTCTTTCCTTGCATGTATTAGTCAAGGTTCTCCAGGAAAACAAAACCAACAGTGTGTGTGTGTGTGTGTGTGTGTGTAGAGAGAGAGAGAGAGAGAGAGAGAGACATTTTAAGTAATTGGCTCATGCAATTGTGGAGGTGTGGCAAGTCCAAAATCCAGAGAAGGCTGGTAGACTGGAGACTCAGGGAAGAGCTGCAGCCTGTGTCCAAAGACAGTTTGCTGGTAGAATTCTTTCTTGCATGAAGAGATTCGTCTTCTATTAGGGCCTTCAGTTGATTTCATGAGGCCCATCTGCATAATGAGGGGTTATTGGCTTTATCAGAGTCTACTGATGAAAATGTTTATCTCATCTAAAAAATGCCTTCACAGAAATACCTATAATAATGTTTGACTAAATATTGGGGTACCATGCTTTAGCCAAGTTGACACCTTAACACCAACCATCACATTGTAGAACTCTACTTAGGTACATTTTAGACCTTCTTACTTTGTGGCACTCTGTCTCTTTCTCTTTTATATTCTCCATATCTGTTTCTTTATGCAAAATTTTGGATAATTTTTTTGACGACCTTTTGCTTCACTAATTCTCTGTTTATATCTAATCTTCTGTTAAACCCATTCATTTGATTTATAATTTCAATTACCAAATTTCCTTTCTATAAGGTTTATCTGGTTCTTTTTTTTTTTTTTAAAGATTATTTATTTGTTTATTTGAGAGAGAGAGCAGAGCAAGTGAGAATACGAGTAGGGCAAGAGGGGAGAGGGAGAAGCAGACTCCCCGCTGAGCAGGGAGCCTGACTCGGGGCTTGATCCCAGGACCCTGGGATCATGACCTGAGCCAAAGGCAGATGCTTAACTGACTGAGCCACCCAGGCACCCCTATTTGGTTCTTTTACTAATATGCTTGGTCATTCCTCATATTGTTCTTTACTAATTTTTCCCTATACCTTTCTTTTATTTCACATTCTGTTTCTGATAATTCCTGTATCTGAAGTCTTTGATGATCTGATTGTGCTAGCTCTGGTTTCTGCTGGCTTTGGTCATAGTATCTTGTTTTCTTTTGTATTTCATGATTTTTGATTATATACAATATTTTATAGAATTTTATTTCTGAGAATTTTTGAGGCCTGGAATGAAGGTAGGTTTCCTTCTACCATGTGCCTGAGGGCACATTCTACCCAAGAACACTTTAAGTCCTCAGCCTGACCATCTAGATAGAGCAAACTCAGGCTATAAGCCTACTTACTTGATTATAAATTCTCAAGTGAGATTTTGTTTGCCCTTTTTCCTTAGTAGTAAGATTTGAGGCAGAGAAGTCTCCTTGCAGTCTCCTGGGGGTATCTCTGAGGGTGAATAGATCTATTGCTTGATCCTGTTACACCAGAATAAGGGTGAGGCTTTTAAGGTCCTAGTTTCACTAGGTCTCATAATAGATGCCCCCTCCCCCAACTCTTGGGGTCCCTGAACTTTGTCTCTTATCTTCAGGACTATGAAGCCATAAAAAAACAAAGTTTGTGTTTATCCAGTTCAGCAAATGCCCTCAAAGGAAAAAAAAAAAATCAATTTTATTGCTCAGCTTATATCCCTGGGTACTTTTATCCTTTTTCACTTCGTTTCTTGCCTGAGTATTCCTCACTTTCTTGCTAGATCACTAATGCATTAAAAGAGATGATTGTAAATTTTATTGTGTTTTATTTGTTTTTACCTGAAGGGTTGGCCAGATTACCTAGTTTGCCATACCTGCTGGAAATGGACATCGTTTCTACAGGTGAATGAACACTGGTGATAAAGCTGCAGCTTTTTTGACTTGTGGCCAAATCTTTATTAGATTTCCAGGTATTTCCTACTTTTGACTTGGGAGGCAGTCTGTCTTTTTAGCCAACTTCTTTCGAACTCCAATCTAATAAGTGTTTTCTTTACAAGATTAACTCTCAAACAGTGACTTAATTTCCAAGTCCCTCAGGTTCTGTTAGGCTTAGGGCACACTGTAGCAGAGTGAGTTACACTTGATTTACACAGATTCTTTCTCTCCTTGCATCTCTGTACGTCTTTTTGTTACTTGAAAATTACACATTATTTAAACTGAGAATGGTTTTTAATTGGTTAATTGTTTCATCGGAAAACACAGGTCCTTGATATATGTCAGGACACCTGAAGTCACGCATATGTTGTGAATAACTAAATTTACAAATGCCACCACATGATATAATTTCCCCCTGAACTGCATTAAATTATTACTGAAATTTTAAATTCCCTCAAACTTTTTAAAAAAAGATTTATTTATTTATTTGAGAGAGAGAGTGAGTGAGTGCGCACAAGCAGGGGCAGGGGCAGAGGGAGAGGGAGAGAGAGAATCTCAGGCAGACAGCCCACTGACTGTGGAGCCTGACACAGGGCTCCATCCCAGGACCCTGAGATCATGACTGGGACAAAATCAAGAGTCAGTTGCTCAACCGACTGAGCCACCCAGGTGCCCCTAAATTCCCTCAAACTTTTAAGGAGTTTTAAATACAGGATCAGAGTCTTTTATAAAACTGTTAAGAGAAGTTAAAATAAACCTATCCTACCTTGCATAATGACTGAATAGAACATTAATTGTAAAGTCCAGTCTATGGTGATGAGACAGTGTAATTGTGCTTGTTCAAAAGTATGAACAGAGGAGAAGGACAAGTCACAGGAGATTAGCAGCGTTCTCCTGCCCTTCTGAGTGATAACCCAGCATCAGAGCTGGAAGAAATGTAGGAAGGGGATCGCAAAGGAGACACAATATGAACTCAGACAGCCAAGGACCTACCTCAGAAGGGCATGCTTGATGTTGTAAATGCCTCCTTAAAGAAAATGACTAACAACTGCCTTTTGTCTCCTTTGCAACTCTATCCATTTGCTGGCATAAAGATAACACTTAGTGTATTTTTGAAACAAAGTAATTTCCTCTAAATGCTGGCGACTCCCTGTGAGCTGAACACTTCTGTGCTAGGGCATGAATTTCTTCAGATTGAGAGGAGGGTCAGCTGAAGCCACCTGCCCTATTAGTGTCACATTATGCAGACTGTTGAACCAACTGTTACTTTTGGGGCTTTCATTGCAGCAGAAGCTACACTGCCCGTTGCTTCATAGACATGCCTCCATAGACCTCCTGAATCCCATTTCTGTAAAAGGTAATTATTTCCAGTGCATTTCCTCACTGAAGTTTTACTGTTTTATTTCTCACTTGAAAAGTAGCTGTGCCCTGACCAGTAAGTTGCTAAATAGTCTCGTAAACCAATCTCACTCTCTGTCTCTCTTTCTGTTTCTGGTTTATTTATTTATTTTTTTTAAGATTTCTTATTTATTCATTTGAGAGAGAGAGCATGAGTGGGGGGGGCACAGGGAGAGGGAGAAGCAGCTCAGCGGGGAGCCCAATGCTGGGCTCGATATGGGGCTCGATCCCAGGACCCAAAGATCATGACCTGAGTCAAAGGCAGACGATTAACCATCTGAGCCACCCAGGCGACCCTCTCTGTTTCTTTAGATAGTATATGGGTGACTTATAAGATCATCAACTCAAATGAAAGAGCTTTTAATGGGCTATAACTATCCCCAAAGTATTTTCTGCCTAAGAATAATTACTTTCTGAGAGTTTTACGTTTTCTTCAACAACATTAGGACTAGAGACTATCTTTCTTCACAGGGCTCTACACACACACACACACACACACACACACACACACAAGCTCTTTTATACTTCTTGAGATTTACTGCATGGAAAACAGCAAGACTGCATTGCATTGTGGTGGGGCTGCTGGGCAGCAGGCTAGACACACCTCCTTGTACACCCCAAACTTGTCGTGACGTATTCACATTTGTGCTCTCACAAAATGACAAGGTTTTGATTGAAACTTCAGGGTCACCCAAAGATGGTGATTCAGTTGGTTAAGCATGTGACTCTTGATCTCAGCTTAGGTCTTGATCTCAGGGTTGTGAGTTTAAGCCCTGCATTGAGCTCCACACTGAGCATGGAGCCTACTTTAAAAAAAAAAAAAAAAAAGTCAAGTCAGAAAACATTGAGTCTACAAATGCCAATGACCAGGTATTTCTAAACAGATGGAGTTTACTTGGAATTCTAAGAGCCTTCAAATAACTGGATCTCAGAGTTAGAGTTTTACATAATTCAGTATATTTCTTTTCCATCTGTTAAAGTCTATAGAGAGCAGACTTTTATATTTGCTCTAAGAAAGAAACTGGAGACTTAGTTCATTGAAATTTATCTGACATCAAATATCAAGACCAACCATGAGAATTGTTAATTTGCTGCTCAGACCTTTACATTCATTGGCTTTTTTTTCTCCTTGGAGCATTAATTCTGAATACAAAAGAATCCATCAAAGATCTCTCTGCCAGTTTTCATAGTTGGCTTTTAAAACAAGTTTTCCATGTTCTTCTTATAAATAGCTCTCCCCAGTGATGGAGTCTATATCCTTCCAGATATCAGAGAAAGAAGAGGAGTTTAATATCAATAGTAAAAGCACCATGTATGTGGCATCTTTGGGAGAATTTCATGTCTATAGAGTTATTCAGGCCCCAATCATCCAGATCTTTTGTTTTTCCTTGTATCCTTTTTGGGGAAAATACCTCCCCTTATCACACCACTACTGGAAATGAAGCCAATGAAAAGATTTAGTAGAGTTATTATCCTCTCTGTTCATCAAAGTTTGCTAAAAGGAAAGGTTTTGCCCCGTAGCATGAAATACGGACTCTAGGATATTACAGTAACTCTGGGATATCAGTGGAGATCCCTGGATACAAAGGAAAATTAGGTTCAACTTTTAGCACTTTACCCTTGTGTTTTGCCCTTCAAAACAACATGCATATAAAAATTAATGACTAAATACTCAACAAATACAAAATTTACTAAAGGTAATTTCTATTTAAAAAAAAACCTGAATCACCTTTTAAAAAAGCTATACCATTTGGTTTTTAAATATATATTTTATGACTATTTCAAAGATAATTTTAAGTTGTAGTATATATTCCATGGGCGGCGGTGGTGGTGTTGGCGGGGGGGAGCGGGGGCGGGCAGGATGGGACAGTAATAACACCGTATTAGTCTGGGCAATAGCAAACAACTCCCAAGTCTTTATAACAAAGGTTTCTTTCTTTCTCTTGCTACAGGTCCACTCTGGGTCAGCAGGAGGGTTGTGGGAGGGTGGGGGCTCTGCTTCACATTGTTCTCATTTAGGGACCCAGGCTGGTGGAGACTCCACCATCTGGATATTGTTGGTCGGTCACTGGAGTGGGGCAAAGGGAGATAAATAATTAATCACACACCAGCTCTTAAATGCTTCTGGCCAGAAGAGACATATGTCACTTTATGCACATTTTATTAACCAAAGTCACATGGACATTCTTTAAAATGGGTTGAGCGTTGGAAGAAGAGAACCAGATATTGGTAAACCATAGAAATGCTACTATAGGTGTTTCCATTTTTTATAAGCCTTTCTACGTTTCAAAGCATTGACACATCCAATGAAGAAAGACCTTGCCTATCAAAATGTTCATGTTCCATTCCCCACCCACAGGACCAGCTTCAGGGTGTGCGACCCATGTGGTCATACAGGGCTCCTGTTCAGAATGGCCCATGCTTGGGTTTTAATGCTTTGCTGTTGCTGTTGCTGTTTTTGTTGTTGCTGTTCTTTTAAAGATTTTATTTATTTATTTGAGAAAGAGAGCACGAACGGGGGATAGGAGCAGGAGAGGGAGAAGCAGACTCCTTGCTGAGCAGGGAGCCCGACGCGGGGCTTGATCCCAGGACCCTGAGATCGTGACCTAAGCCGAAGGCAGATGCTAAACCAACTGAGCCACCCAGGTGCCCCTGCTGTTGCTGTTTTTTAAAATCCTTAATAATTTCATCTCTGAGCTTGTATTCTTAAATGAAGTCTGATGGTACAGTGGAGCATGTGTGTGAACAGAGGAGATAACACACAGTATGTATGTCCCCTGATGTTCCTTACTACCTCCTTTGCAATATAACATTCACATGCCTCATGAGCACAGGATTCCAGTGGCCCCACAATGTGTGGGAGTTCAATGAGACTCAACGCAAGTAAAAAGTAATCATGTTATGTCTATGCCTGAGTAAACAGGGGTGCTATCAGAACTTGCTTAGAACACAAAAAAGATGGCACAGTCTAAGAAACATCAAACCACCAAGGAACCCAATCCCATCCTTTCTTACTCCTATTAACCTACGTGTGTCAGCTAAGCACTACTACTGAAAATGATAACATCGAGGAAAAGGGGAAGGGGAAGACTGGGCCACCCACAGCTCCCCTTCTTTCTAGTCCTTTCCTATTCATCAGTAAAAGGATCAAAGTGGTGGTAGAATGTGTGCATCTCAAGATGTGAAATAAAAACAGTTGAGTTAGTTTTGTGTAGTGCTTCCACCATTCTGGTAAGAACAAAACACATATGCATGCGTGAACTATGAGATAAAAATTATATAATTTTAAGGATTCTGCATATGAGTGAAATGCTTTTATATTTGCATTAGAAACTGGCATTTTCCAATATAAAAAGAATAGTAAATTTTATGCCAATAATTTAAAATTTTACTTTCTCTTTACTTAGAATGACATAAAATTGCAAATAAAAACCCATGACAAGTCAAGAGAAAGACCATGGAAGAACGGAAGACGTTTCAGGTTTTAGTGCCTTTAATGGCACTTTTTTTTTTTTTCTGCTTGATGAACAAGGGGCCCTCCCTTTGCATTTTGCTCTGAGCCCTGCAAATTATGGAGCAGACCCTGCCCACCCACAAGTCCCAGAGATGCAATGTCTAGGAAGATTCATTTGAGCTATTTTAAAGTGTGAGCTCAGAGATAATCGAATCCAGTGACTTTCAAATTTCTTTTTAGCAGCAGAGCCTATTCTTGGGTGAAAGTCCAAAATGGAAAACAGAAAAATGCAAACTGCTTTGGTTCAGCAGGATCTGAGCCCTGTTCACCTGACCTCTCCATTCCCACACTTTTTGGGTGAGAGTAGGGGTCTCTGTGAAGCTCCTAGAGTTCCTCAGGGCACAGTGGGGAAATCTCTGATCCGGAAGCTGAGCGACATGTCCAACATCCTAACTGCTAATGTGGCCCTCTTTCTTTTGCTTCTTTTTTTTTTTTTTAAGATTTTATTTATTTATTTGACAGAGAGAGAGACACAGCAAGAGAGGGAACACAAGTAGGGGCAGTGGGAGAGGGAGAAGCAGGCTTCCCGCTGAGCAGGGAGCTCGATGCGGGGCTCGATCCCAGCACCCTGGGATCATGACCTGAGCCGAAGGCAGACACCTAATGACTGAGCCACCCAGGTGCCCCTCTTCTGCTTCTTATTGCCACCCAAACCAGCTAGCTATCTCAAAGTGTGGGGAGACCATTTAATGGCCTCGGCACATTTGTGAATACTCTCATCTTAAAATGGGGGTGGTAATGCCTACCTCAGGGAGTTGTGTTAAGGATTGAAAGAGATACTGTAACTAAGTAAGTGCGCAATAATTAATAACTGCAACTTTATCATAATTATTATAACTCTTATTTATTATAATAGTAATATTATTATATTATTATAATTATTATTTAAACCTAGAGTCCTAACTTCCATAGATATTGGTAAAACTTCTGCTTTGTTTTTTAACCTTTTTTAAACATGTGTTTTTAATTTTGGTAAATCACGTATAACATAAAATTTACCCTCTTAACCATCTCTAAGTGTACCTTCCAACAGTGTTAAGTATATTCACATTGTTGTGCAACCAATCTTCAGAATTTTTTCATCTTGCATGATGAAACTCTATATCCATTAAACAGCAGATCTCCTTTTCCCCAACCACCCAGCCCCTGGCAACCAGCATTCTATTCCCCATTTCTATGAAGCTATTTTAGATACCTCATGTAAGTGGAATTGCCTAGTCTAAGCAACAGATAAAAGGAGTAAGAAGCTACAAAATGTTTGATACATGATAAAGAGGTACATGTTCATTCTTTACTCAAAAAGAAAGGCAATTCAGAAACTCAAGGGAAAAGAGCAGAAACTAAACTAAAGTAAATTAAAATGAATGCATGCATGCATGCATGCATGAATGCCTGGTCTAAACATGAAGCATATGAACTAGATGGGCGTGCAAGATTTTTTACCATATAATTGTTATGTCATTTTGGGTTTTGAATCATATGAATATATTGTCTACTCAAAAAACAATCTGAAGCAAATTAAAAGGTAGCATGGATTTGAGAAGGAAAAAATCTGTGTGGACTTCTCACTAGAAATATGGAAACTCTGTGCCCTTCTCTATCCCATACCTTGTCCTATGGATCTCTTCCATTTGTTTTTTCTGAGTTGTATCCATCACAGTAAACTGGTAATAGTAAGTCAACTGCTTTCCTGGGCTCTGTGAGTTGTTCTAGACAACTATGGAACCTGAGGTTGGGGAGGTCGTGGTAGTCTGGGTGCTCTATTTGTGGCTTGTGACTGAAGTGGAGGCAGCGTTGTGGGACCGAGCCCTTAATTTGTGGTGTCTAGGCTAGCTCCAGGTAGTTAGGGTTAGCATTAAATTGAACTGTTGGACACCCTGTTGATGTCAGAGAACTGGAGAACTGGTTGGGGAAATCTCACTCATCTCCTGCCTCCACCCTGGTCTTCTCCTTCTTTTTTTTAAAGATTTTATTTATTCATTTGAGAGAGAGCAAAAGCAGGGGGGAGTGGCAAAGGGAGTGGGAGAAGCAGACTCCCCGCTGAGTGGATAGCCCAATATGGGGCTCAATCCCAGGACCCTGGGATCATGACCTGAGCCGAAGGCAGACGCTTAACTGACTGAGCCACCCAGGTGCCCCCATAATATATATTTTACTTCTCTCCCATAATGAGAAGGAAGGCTCCATGAAGACTGTTGCTTTTTTTTTGGGAAGAATGTTGCTTATTGTATTCACTTCTATCCCTGGTGCCTACAACAGTGCTTGGTACATAGTAAGCACTCAAAAAATATTTATTGAATGAAAAATAAATGAATGAATGAACTAATGGGCAAATCACTGAAGACAGTCTGTTGCAGAACAGAATGTAAATGTTAACCAAACTTGAGAACACTGATCTGATCAATCTTGGCAGAGATAGGGAAATAGAAGGGGTGGGGAATAGAGAGGAGGGAAAGGCTGGGCATAATTAACCTCCTGTCAAAACAAGGAAGTCAGGAGAGACTAAGTGGAACAATAAATGGAGGTCCAAATACATTGTTTGAAATCAAAGATGCAGCCAGTGGGGAAACTGAACATTGGGAGGAGGGGTCTAGGAGTGGTTGGAGGAGTGCAGGGTAGATAAATGAGCTGAGTCTGACATGGCCACGAGTCAACAGACACCACCTAAGGTTCGTGAACCAAGAACAGGAGTATGAGCGCAACTGAAGATATAGGGATCACCACCAGAAGAAATAAAACCTCTGGGGGGTGGGACTATTTTTCAGCAGGATGAAAAGAGTACATTGATAAAATCAAATTTCTGGAGTGTCTTCCTTGAGCACCTTATTGCAGGCCAGTCCCATACTGGGTATGAGAGGAGATACACCCTCGCCCTTGGGAATTTTGAAGTCCAGAGGCATGGGCTGGACGACAACACCTCAGAAGAACAGTATGGGACAATACACAAGAGGGAGCATGCAGGATGGGTCCACTGACAGGTGAAGGCATTCCAGAGGAAGCATGAGTTCATGCAGGCCTCATGTGCTGACTGCAAAGTTGGCAAGATGAACTTCCTGGTCTCCCGACCTGCCTCTCAGGAAGGCCAGCCACTGCCCTCTATCCTTTCTGTGTGCTCCACCCCTTCCCGGTAAGGGTGCAACCAAGTTGTACCTGTACCGAGTAACTTGATAGAATACATGTGATTCATGGCAGGGAAACTCAGCGAGAACCCAAACCACCTGTCACTGCGAGAACCAGCAGTGACAGGTGGTGCTTCCAGGAGAGGTTCTAAGCATTGCAATTACTAACTTCTTTAAATTTTACATGTCAGAAGGCCCCTTTGACCAAAAACTCCTCTTCCGTGGGTTTACAGGTTACTCAAAATTATTACTATTATTACTATCATTCAAGGTACACTACAACCCCTCCTGCCTCTCTTAATGTAGAGGTTGTAGCTCTTAAAAGATTCATTTGTTGGGCGCCTGGGTGGCTCAGTTGGTTAGGCGACTGCCTTCGGCTCAGGTCATGATCCTGGAGTCCCAGGATCGAGTCCCGCATCGGGCTCCCTGCTCAGCAGGGAGTCTGCTTCTCCCTCTGACCCTCCCCCCTCTCATGCTCTCTCTATCTCATTCTCTCTTTCAAATAAATAAAAAAAAATCTTTAAAAAAAAAAAGATTCATTTGTTAAAGAAATATCTATTTCTTTACTTCCTTTCAATGCAATTAAGTCAGATTCTGGACATGCCTCCCAGTGGGTTTGCATTGCCAATTGCAGTCAGCATTGGAGACTTCTGTTCTGGCTGGAAAATGTGGTCTTATGAGGTCCAGTGGCTTCTGCTTCTATGTCAGGAGTACAGGACCCTTTGCCCAGGGGCCCCTGGTACTCTGGGCCCAGTCGACCCAGGGTCACAATGCAGTAACTCTCTCTGCCTTTCTAGCCTTGCTCCCTCCTCAAGGTCAGAGGGATTCTTTGTTTTCCCAACCCTGCAGCATCTGACCTTTGCTCTCTTGACTGCCTCTTATTCTGGAAGAAAGCCCTCCCCATCCCCCTGTCTTCCTGCCATTGAAGGCACTTTGCAAAGTCTCTTCAATTCATCCAGAATTTTACAAGACAGGGAGAGCCCTTGTCTTACAGCAGCTCCTGCTTTCCACTCTGGCTCCACAAGTTTCCTTTGTCAGTTCTCTTCTCTTTTAGAAGTCTCTGCAACACTCTTATCTGGAGGCAAACTGCCCCTTCCAATCTCTTGGCTTTTGAGGGTTTTTTGTTGTTGTTCTTGTTTTGGGTTTTTTTGTGTTTGTGTGTGTAAGAGTACATTTTACTTCAATGGGGTTTCAGGATGGACAAGAAGCAAACTTGGTTCTTATTCCATCAATAAGAATTTCATCTGTTAAAATGATTCCTTTGCTCTACAAAAGTTTTCCAGGCAGGATTCTTTGTAGGCAGCCCTCTACATGTACATATAGCATGCCCAAAATATATACACGCAAGTTGAATATTAGAAAGTTGATCATCTTCTATGTTCTAAGGGAAGGGCTGCTTGCAGAAAGCCAGAAAAATGATAAAAAGAATTGTAAGTTTTTCTTCAGATACAATCTTCAAGTTATTTCCTGCTTTCATGCATGTTGTTTAATTTTGTTCTTCCCATTTAAACACACAAAATACTGGCTTAAATTCAGTGAACATTAGATTGAAGCTGGAAATGTTTTGCTTTTAGCATTCTTAATGATTTCCAGCTTTCTCCATTATGTTGGTTTTGAGATCTATGTTGTCACTCATTTTTTTATAAAATGCACTCAAAATGAATGCAAAATGCCTCTGTAATGTAGTGTATCTGATAAGACAGCTGGGCATCTCCCTCATCCAGGCTTTTGTTCCCCAGAAAACAGAAGTCGAGCCCTCCTTGTTGACCATGATTGTTACTGTTTTTGGTTGGCTTTTTCAAATAATTGCTAAGTGAAAAAAAAAGAGCAAAATGCAAAAGAACTATTTGAATAATTGCAAAACAGTGCTGGACAAGCCAAGATGGAGACTCTGCCAGAATTATGCCACTGATAGGCTAGCGGTGCGTGCAGAAACTTAAAAACGCTCACGCATCGGTTCAGGAAGAAAGGTTTGCATTCAGTGTACAGTACAGCTTTAAGAGTTGTACAAAAGTTGAATGTCCCAAAGTCAAGGACAGCCTAAATATACTGAGTCACAGAAGCATTGAAGAATAACACCTGACACACAAGAATATATAATATATAAGAATAGCACTCACCACATATGACAGAGTTTTAAGGAGGTATGCACGAAGGAGATTAATTTAAAATATTGAAACATACCTTCCGTTAAATGTTTATTGGGAATGAAGAAAATACATCCTTGAAAGTACAGATTAATTGGTTAAGCACAGGACTTTGTACCTAGTAGGTGCTCAATAAATATTTGCTTTAACTGATGTGCACCAAAGAAAGATTATTTAGTCTACCCAAAACCACCGAGGAATTTAATACAATGGCCAGCCCACTGGCAAAATGCCTCTGTAATGTAGTGTATCTGATAAGACAGCTGGGCATCTCCCTCATCCAGGCTTTTGCTCCCCAGAAAACAGAAGTCAAGCCCTCCTTGTTGACCATGATTGTTACTGTTTTTGGTTGGCTTTTTCAAAGCACTAATTAACTTGAAGGATTTTTGTCTTAGCAGACAAATGCTCCTCCAGCACCAGCAACCTCTGCGCGATTAATCTCTTTGCAGAGAAGCTTTATATTGGCAAGAATTTACGTTGTCAGCTCCAGGCACAGGGCCTGCATCGTAAGCACCAATATTTTTGGTGTAGCAGTTCATGCTCCTATATTATAGAAGTTCTTTTTTCCCCTTTTATTCACAGTGGCACTGAACTGCTTCTTCTCCAATAATGTAATAGGCTGATGTAATAGAAACTGGGTTCAGGATAAAGGGAAGAATGACAGACATTTAAAGTTTTTCAGGTTACACTATGTTGTTGTTGGGTGTTGTTTATTTGTTTGTTTGTTTTGCTGGGGGGTGGGGAGTGGAAGGGAATTGTCTTTTAACAAAAAGAGAAAGAGGAGGGTGCCTGGGTGGCTCAGTTGGTTAAGCGACTGCCTTCAGCTCAGGTCATGATCCTGTAGTCCTGGGATCGAGTCCCGTATCGGGCTCCCAGCTCAGTGGCAAGCCTGCTTCTCCCTCTGACCTTCTCCCCTCTCATGCTGTTTCTCTCTCTCTCGCTCTCTAATACATAAATAAATAAAATCTTTAAAAAAATAAAAATAAAAATAAATAAAAAATAAATAAAAAAGGAGAAAGAGGAAAGGATCCACCCTCAGCTACTTGTAAAACCAAAAACTTAACCTATGGCTCTAAGAAAAATGTGGAAAAGGCAAATTGGCAACTGAATTAATCTCATTCTCCTAAGAAATATGGATGAAGAGCACACATTTCATCTGGTGTTAACCCAGTTATTGGACAGGAAAGATTTACTCTTCTCTTTAGGAAAATATGATAATGAAGACCAGGGATGGAATTCCTCACTTTACAGAAGTTACCACCGTGTTTTTATGTAATGGGGAGGTTTCTGTACAATAAAGGAGTTGAGCCTGATTATCTCAGAAGTGGAAGCAGATATATCAGGCGTACTGTCTCGAGTTGGATTTTAAAATGCTTTCAACTTTTCAGGAACCCATCCATTATCTAAAGTAAGATGCCTTTTGTGAGTTTTTGGAGAGACAATACACAGTACACATCAGACACTCTGTCCTTAGTTTTCCTGGATTCACGATGAGAGCACAGCTTTTGAAATTTCCCTGGGCAGTATTTGGGGCTAGTCTTGTGGCTGTACTATAGTGAGATTTGACTTGCAGGTATCTTGAATTTTCTGGGTGGAGTTTTAACATGGTATCATCAGTCTTTCCTGGTCCACTAGGATATCACACAGCTAGCTAATAATCATGATGCTGATAACGATAATGATAACAAATAGTTAAGGCTTACAAAGCACTTAGAATCGTGCCTGGCACAGAATAAATCTTCAGTAAACCTTAACTATTCTTACAACATGAGATCCCCTCTGATATTTTCTACTCTAGTCAATTTCATTTTTTAAAAATGCTGATCCTAGTCTATTAAATTGATTTCATTACCCATTAATGGGTGGCAATTTGCAGTATAAAAACTATGAACTTGAACCCCATGAAATTGCTGGTTTTATACATCAGAAATGCTTAAATATCAGCAATTTCATATAATTGAATCAAACAGACGTCTATGTCTGCTTTGTTCAGCTTTATTGTCTTGAATGGACAATGACAACAAGCTAGTGAATGTGTACATACAAGTGATTCTTCAGTTCCCAGGCATGGACTTGTGTGTGTGTGTGTGTGTGTGCACGTGTGCGCACGCGAAGGAAAGTCCTTGACATAAGAGTGTTCATTATCCTGGTCCCTATATTTAGAAGTTTACTTTGTGAAGAAAAGTGATCAAAATATGAAAAGTGATCAAAACATTAATAAACTGACCACTTATAAAATTAGTCCCTACTCCAAACACCCTTCCTTTTTTACTGGTAAAGTATAGTTCATACTATTTTTTTGGGGGTGGGGTCAGTTTCTAATGCATCATTAGACATATACTTAAAAACACATTGCAAATATATGGAAATTAATTGCAAAGTAAAGTGGCAAGTCTTAACACAGGAAGATACAGAACTTCATCAAATGAAAGAAAGTGAAAAAGGAGTACTTGAACCACATGCAAAACCAATGGCAGAGTTACATCAAGTAACAATCGATTAAATACACAGAATGAGGGCGCCTGGGTGGCTCAGTCATTAAGCGTCTGCCTTCGGCTCAGGTCATGATCCCGGGGTCCCGGGATTGAGTCCCACATCGGGCTCCCTGCTCAGCGGGAAGCCTGCTTCTCCCTCTCCCACTCCCCCTGCTTGTGTTCCTGCTCTCGCTATCTCTCTCTCTGTCAAATAAATAAAAAAATCTTTAAAAAAAAAAAATAAATAAATACACAGAATGAGCCTTTTAAAATATGAGAAGCCCTTGGTACACTACTAAGGAATGAAATGAAATGAGCTGCAGATACACACAACGACACGATGGATCTCAAAATACATTATGCTCAGTGAAAGAAACTATACACTGTATGAATCCATTGACTTGCAATTCTAGAATGCAAAAAAAAAAAAAAAACTAGCTTATGGTGATAGAAACAAGATCAGTGATTGCTTGGGGAGAGACTGCTGACTGGGCATGTGCACAAAGGAGCTTTCTGTGGTGACGGAAATGTTCTGTCTTGATATGAGTTCCCAAATCCAGTTGAGTGGTACACTTAAGATGTGAGCAATTCATTATTTATAAAGTGTATCTCAATTAAAAATTCGTTTATTTATTTATGGCATACTAAGGTTGGGAAGTACTTGGGAAAAATTGACAAAGCCGCAAATATTTTTGCAAAAGATAACCCTTTTTTATGGCCATACCACAAAGTCAAATTGGAATTGGTCTAAGTTATACCATATCATTGAACAATTTTGTCAGAAAAATTATACACCTCCCCAAATAAGAAACATTTGGTTCATTCTTTGCTCTAAGAATCATAGTTGTTGTAATTATAAACTATATTTTGTGACATATACATTAAAATACTCTTATAATTTGCATTTCTCTTTTTAAAGGTAAATTATCAATCAAATATTGGTCCTCATTTTAAGTGGACTCACTTTAAAATTAATTCATTCAACAAGTTTTTATGGAGAGCTTACCGTGTGCCCCAGCATGGTTCTAAGTGCTCGGGATCTATCCGTGAACAAAAGGGACAAGGATCCCTGCCCCTGTGTATGTTCTCACAGTGAAACAAACAACACACAATAAAATCATAAAATAAGAAAACGAAGAAGAATGAGGGGGACCAGCTAGAGCTAAAGCCTGGAGATGAGAGCATGCTTAGCATGTTCAAGAGACAGCAGCGAGGGCGCCTGGGTGGCTCAGTTGGTTGGGCGACTGCCTTTGGCTCGGGTCATGATCCTGGAGTCCCGGGATCGAGTCCCATGTCTGGCTCCCTGCTCAGCGGGAAGCCTGCCTCTTCCTCTGACCTTCCCCCCTTCTCATGCTCTCTCTCTCTCTCTCTCTCAAATAAATAAATAAATAAATAAAGTCTTTAAAAAAAAAAAAAGAGACAGCAGTGAGGCCAAGGAGGCTGGCAGAGAGAGAGCTGCTGGGGTGACCAGGACAGAGGAGGGAGGGGGCAAGGGCTGGATCATAGGAGGCATTTTGGAATGTTCCTGGTATGGTTCCTCATACTTCTTACCCAATTATTCTTAGTAGTGGGGTCCTCTGTGTGTGTGTGTGTGTGAGAGAGAGAGAGAGAGAGAATTTCGTTCACTCCACTCTAGAAGTATTACCCTGGCTGTCCTGCAGTCACCTCAGAGGAGGATGTCCAGAACGGAACTCCCCAACCACTCCGAGCCACACTCCTGTGATCTCTGTCTCTGTAGAGGGCATAAACTTCTACCCAACGAAATTAGAGTCACTTTTGTTTCTTCCTTTCCTCTCATGCCCTGAAGTCCTACCAACTCTACCCCACAGGCTCTTGAATTCACTTTACCCCCTCTTCTCTATCCCCACGGTCTCCGCTATGACCATCTCCCACCCAGGCTCCTGCAAAAATCTCATTCCCACCTTCCACTTCCAGTCTGTCCCCTCCCAGCTATCAGACCTCAGACCGATCTCTCTCAAACCTAAGTCTGATTTCATAACTCCCCTGCTTAAAACCTTCTGGTGGCTCCCCACCAGCCACAGGATAAAGCCCTTGCTCATTAGGGAGGGCTCATGGTCCCTTCCTCAAACTCTCACACCCCTCTCTGGTCTTATCTCCACCCCCCTATGCTCCAGCCACCCCAGACATCTCACCATCACCAGGACATACCTTGTATTTCCATACCTTTGTAAATGTTATTTCTCAATCTTGAAATGCTTTCCCTCACTCCTGTGATCATTTGTGCATCCTTCAAGATCAGACTCAAGGGTACTCCACCGTGATTTCCTCCCCTTGACCTTCTCAGTCATTTAGGCTGTTTGCCCTCTGTGCCCCCAGCACAGGCACACAGGGCTCTGGGCTTGCCCTTATAATTATGAATGCAACCGCATTTCCCCCCTGTATGTCCTTGTCTGCTAGAACAGGGCTCCAGCCTCTTGTTACCTCCTAACTACCTCTCTGCATGTTGCTACCAGACCATACCTGTGCTTCTAGTTCTCCCTGGGAGCTCGAACACAGCCATAGTCAAGTCCAGCCAAGGCCAATGAGGTCTGAGGTTTGTTTTATTCCACTTTTCCTGCTACAAGGAGTACAATCCTCCCATGAGTACCACCGTGTATGTGTGGGGTGACAGAACTGGGAATTGAACCAGTTCCCAAGTTCTGAGTTCTACATGCTCTCCCCCTCCCTGTGCAGACATAGCTTTCTATTTATGGACACATTTACACACATGTAAAGTTCAAAAAAACCCTTAAACTATATGTACTACATAGATATATCTAAATATATACTCATGTATCCTAGAGCTATTTTATAGCTTATATATGTACATACCCACATACACAAAACAAAAGCTCCATCCTTAGAAGGTTGTTTCACATGACAAGATTTCTGCCATCACGTATAGATCTGGATATCATTGCATACATATGTAACTGTACATTTATTGCTAAATGTATATACCATAGATAATTTTCGGATCTCAATAGCTACTACTTATCAGGGACTAACATAGCTAGATACATAAGTCCAAGTTTAGAGTTGCAGTAAGAACTGATCATCTAAAAATTTCCAATCATGCTATCTCGAGTCACCCAATCCCCAAAGGAAAGTTGCTTCTCAAACAAATGGTATATCTGTCTCCCTACTGACACAGAGAGTGTAATTGTCTCAGCAGACTCATGTCCCCTGCTCAGCTCCTCTCTTTGCATGGTTGACAGCCATGCATCAGTGAGGAGATCGCTTGCTTGTTTTCCCCGGGGTGCTGGGAGATAAGGAGTTGTGCTGAGCACTGGACCAGTTCCCTTCCAAGCTTCAGGGTCCGGGAGAGGAGTGGGGGAGGGGGCCAGCGGCCTGAGGCTGCTCCTCCTGCCTCCATTTCTGCTGTTGTCAGAGAGCTTCCTGGCTTCCTTTTGTGATCAGCCGGTCTTGGAAAGGCTGTGGCAGATGGCTAATTACCATAATGCGCAGAGCTTTTGAGGGTCCTGGGTGCAAACCCAGGCGTGACCAAGCCAAGAGCAGCTGCATCTAACACAGCATGTGGAGCCAACATTAGGCCTTACCCACACACCCATTCTGACCTTTCCAATGGGAAGCTGATGGCACGGTTCAGAACAGATGGCCAAGAGAAACTCGAGGGAAAAGCCCTCCCGACCAGCTGTAATGTCCCTTTTCCAGTCTCCTAGCCTAACAGCTCAGAGCTGACATGAAGCTCATTATCCCCATCGTATCTTTCTCATGGCGTTTATTCTCCGGGCGAGCACAAACCCTGGTAGTTCCATTCCTAGCAGTCCTAGCTATTGGGAAATTTGGTTTCTAAACCGAATGATACTTCAGGTGGTTTGGGTCTGTTACACTCTGCCTGGTTTCTACCCTTGGCTAACATCTCTCCCCAGAGGTAAACTTCAGGACCCCCACTCGCTGATTTAGCCCTATCTGGTCACTAGAACCGTTCCTGAACTTGGAGGGGTATAAGAAGGTCTTGCCCGAACTCAGGATTTAACATCGTATCATACTAGGTACTCATCTGGTCTTGACCTTGAATGTTTAGAACTATATATATATATATATATATATATATATATTATAGAATGAAACAAAATGTTTAGAAAATCAGGATTCTTCTTCAAGGTGGGATCAAATTTTTGTTTAGGAAAACCGCTTGACATTAGTGTGGGGCAGGGGCTGGGTAAAATGACAAAGGAGACCCTTAAAGTCATAAATCAAATTAACAAACTGTTAAACAAATGTGTTCTATTCACCTAACTTGACAAATATTCCTTTTTAACAACCTGGAAGGCCAGGTTTGAATTTGGACTTCATGGACTCCTCAGAATTCTGAACCAGAACAGAGTATTCTGTAGAGAGCTGGGCTCCAACCCTGGCTCCTGGCCCATGAACCATCTCTACCTCCTGGGCTTTCTTCCTACCCCAATTCCAACCCACATGGAGGGAGCCTTTGGCACACTTTGGGACAACCCTCCTGCCTTCACAGCCAAGTTCCAAACACACTCCTGCCCACAGCTGACATAGAGGACATATGGCCATAAAGCCTAAAATATTTACTATCTCATCCAGAAGGTAGGAAGGAGGGCAAACACGGGCAGGTATGTCTCCTTGGCCAACTGGATACCTCATACTATGTGGGGGGGGTGGTGAGCACAGACTCCTTAAAGCACAGTGCCCAGAGGGGTCTGGGGCCCCTCTTATCTGGGTCTAAGAATAGTACTGCTTCTGGGAAGCCTCTTGTGGTAAAAATGTATCTCATACCCTGCGGGCATAAGAAATTAATAGAAATTTGGGTGTCAGAGAGTAGAGAAGGGAGGGGTTTGAGCTATGTGCCAGAGCAGCGAAGAACTTTTAAAAACAGGGATGAGGGGCGCCTGGGTGGCTCAGTCCTTAAGGGTCTGCCTTTGGCTCAGGTCATGGTCCCAGGGTCCTGGGATCGAGCCCCGCATCGGGCTCCCTGCTCCGCGGGAAGCCTGCTTCTCCCTCCCCCACTCCCTCTGCTTGTGTTTCGCTGTGTCTCTCTCTGTCAAATAAATAAATAAAATCTTTAAAAAAAAAAACAAAACAGGGATGATACGGGTTTTTTTACCATAAGTTTTGTGCACTGCAGCAATATAACCCCTTCGCCACTCCAAACCTTCACTAACGTCTGCTATACAGACAACGACCTTGTATGACTTGGTGGTGACCAGTGGGGGTGGGGGTGGGGTGGATAGGAATCAAGGAGAAGGGCTGATTGGAAGTCTGGGCCTATATAGTCATAAAGGCAGCATGTATGGAGTGGCAAAATGATCCCCAAACAATTAATTCTGCAGAAGCGGGAGATGAGAACTAAAACTGACCAGAAACTTGCCCTTGGGACTTTTCCAGAAAATTTGAGGAAGACACTGAACTTCAAACAAATTGCAGAATGAGTCAATCTTGCACAGCTCTAAAGGGCAGGGTGACCCCAGTAACAGTATATATTTTTATAGCTACATATTAAAAGTATGACTTTCTAAAATATATAATACATATTTGACATATTTAAAAGTACGGATCCTTTAATACATCTTCTTTGGTGATCCATCTGATACTCTGATCCTCTCCATCCATCTTGCTTTTTCCATCTTTCCCGACCAGGGTCTTGATACCAGATGATCTTTATATATCTCTGGGAATCATGATTTTACCCTTCTCTGAAAATTATTTCTACCACGTGGGACAACTCACTTCTGAATTGGAGTCAAGGTTTTTCTTACAGGGAACCAATGTTCTCTGCCCTCCGCACTGCACCAGAGACTGCAGTCCACCTCCAGACAGCCTGTGTGGACTCTTACCCCATGTCCCCAGCCTCATCATCCTTCGCTCCCAGTCCTTCGCACTGCTGTGGGCTCCTCCTTTATTTCTGGTCTATAGACATTCCCCTTTTTCACTTTCAGAGTTGGCTACACAATTGACGCCTTTCTCATGTTTGGGTTGAAGAAGAGGGACTTCTGGCATCAGCTCAGTCCCCCATCTTTGATTAGAAATCTATTCAATTGTATATTTCAAGTGCTCACAAATTCCATCTTAAAGAAAAAAAATGTGGAAAAAGCAACATGCATAAACAATATATGGAAAAAGCAATAGCACTATTTATAGCTGTGCAAAATTAGAAATCATCCAAATGTCTAATAATGGGGTAATAGATAACCTATGAAATTTACTCAATAGTATATTTTGCAGTCATTTTAAGTGGTAATTATAAAGGCCATTTAGCCACATGGATAAGTGGTTTAGTGGGGAAAAAAAGCACCTAAGTTATTTGTATATAATGATTACAGTTATATAAAAGAAAGACATACAAAAAGGACTATAAGGAAATACCCTAAAACAATAATTTTAGGGTTATAAGATTTTGAGTGTTTTTTTACCCAATTTTCCAGTTTACAAATTACTATAATAATTTAATGAAGTAAAGTTATTTAACATGTAATTAATTTAGTTTTTAAAACTATTAAAAGGTTTATAAGGAATCATCTGGAGTTGTTTTTTTTTTCATCTGGAGATGTTAAGCAAATTTAGAAAAACAGGTTTCACTTACTAATAGCTTCACAAATTAAAAATGTGCACCCTATTTACATGTTTTTATATAATTTTTAATCATTAATGAAAACATCATTGATGAATTTGCTTTCATTAAAACAAAAGAAAGTAAAATCATAATAATAAATTATGGTTTTGGTATAAATAAAATATTTAAAATTAAAATAATGGAGTTCTAGCACAGCTACTTTTTTAAATTTTCCAATATTTTTTCAATTACTCTAGTGTTCTGGGGGAAAATTAACCATTAAAATAAATACATAAGAACTAATATAGAGGTGCACATTTTTCCTTTTGCCTCAGGCTCCAATATGAGTTGGCTCAGCACTATCGGATCCTGTCTTTTAAAATTTTTTTATATTTTGCTTGTAATGGGGTTTTTTTCTGCATTAATTTTGATTTTTAAAAATATTATTTATTGGGGCACCTGGGTGGCTCACTCGTTAAGCATCTGCCTTCAGCTAGGGTCATGATCCCAGGGTCCTGGGATCAAATCCTGCATCGGGCTCCCTGCTCTGCAGGAAGCCTGCTTCTCCCTCTCCTACTTCCCCTGCTTGTGTTCCCTCTCTCGCTGTGTTTCTCTGTCAAATAAATAAAATCTTTAAAAAAAAATTATTTATTTTGATTACTGAGTTTGGGGAGCTCTCTTAATTTTGTACCAGAAATTTATTTTCCTCACTGTAGTTCTAGCCCTCAGTCACAGAATTCCAGGATCTGCTGTGGTAAAAATGAACCTTTCAGAGTTGAGTTGGGGAATATAAGTATGAAAAGGTATCCTTTCAGTTAGACTGGGAGTGGAGAGGAAGAGAATCTGGAAACATTTGCACATTAATAAAATCTCACTTTGTCACACGTTTACTGGGTTCCAAGTAAGGGTTCCTTAAGCAAAAGACTCCAAAGAAAAAAGTTGGAAAACCACTGATTCACAAAGGAAATGAATGGGAGAGCTGGGACTGGAACCCAGGTATCTTGAGATTAGCAAAACCTGTGAAAAACAATATCCCTTCACAAGAGTCACTATAACTAACATCATCTCTATTGCCCCTCCCTTATCCCCACTCCCCACCCCCCAGCCCTGAAGTAAAAGTCAACTCTGCAAAGACTTTTCATATCAAAGCTTGATAGCTCAGAAGCCAATGCCTGATTCAGAGAACACTTGACACCTGGGAATCTTTCGACCCTAAGAAAAAATACGGAGTGCTGCTCTCTTCTAATCCTTGTAAAGGAAAGCAGAGTAAAATGAAGTAGTGATTTCAGTGGATGCTGCTATTTGGCATCCATTTACCCCAATCCTATTTGTAGTCTTAGGTATCTATGCTTCCGCATTCTTGATCCATGCACTTGGGGGCCTCCCCCTAACCCCTCTCAACGTCAGAGGTCAAACCGGTAAGTGTATCCTATTGGCTTCCTGGTGTGGTCACATGACCTAATCAGAGCCCATGAGAAAAAAACAAGGCTTTGCCAGGACTTTCGGGAAACAAAATCTAGCTCTCTTAGGTGGGACTTAAATCTGAGAGAATGTGTGATCTAGAGTTG
The DNA here is from genome assembly GCF_964656455.1 of Halichoerus grypus. Taxonomy (NCBI): domain Eukaryota; kingdom Metazoa; phylum Chordata; class Mammalia; order Carnivora; family Phocidae; genus Halichoerus; species Halichoerus grypus. The sequence continues at coordinate 70,482,865 of NC_135721.1, read as the reverse complement.
CTTTGGCCCTCCTTTGACTATAAAAGGACAGTATGTTTTTTTTTTTTTTAAAGATTTTATTTATTTATTTGACAGAGAGAGAGAGAGCGAGAGCAGGAACACAAGCAGGGGGAGTGGGAGAGGGAGAAGCAGGCTTCCTGGAGAGCAGGGAGCCCGATGTGGGACTCGATCCCAGGATCCTGGGATCATGACCTGAGCCGAAGGCAGACACCCAACGACTGAGCCACCCAGGCGCCCAGGACATTATGTTTTAAAGTGAAGCCAACCTGGAGGAGTGCTGACTCAAGAGATAGAGTAAGAGAGAAACCCGAGTCCTGGTGACATATTAAGCCCCTACACTGATGCATCTCCAGTGGCAGCATTAAGCAGAATTTTCAGTCACCAGTCAAAGCTTTCTTATTTTGCCTCAGTCAGTTTGGGTTGGATCTTCTATCATTTGTAATCCAAAGAGATCTAGCTGATACGACTGGCAAGATTTTGTGTTTCTTAAAGGATTGGTCCAGTTGGACTATTTCTTTGAACTTTTCCTATGTTTATTTTCTTTTGTTTTGTAAATGTTCAAAATTAAAGAATAGTTGATATTCATGCTGTTATTTTCATTACAAGTTCATAGATATGCTTATTTAAAGGTTATTTATTTTAGGGGTGCCTGGGTGGCTCAGTCAGGTGTTTGCCTTCAGCTCAGGTCATGATTCCAGGGTCCTGAAATCAAGCCCCACATTGGGCTCCCTGCTCAGCAGGGAACCTGCTTCTCCCTCTGTCTCCTGCTCCCCCTGCTTGTGTGTGCGTGCGCTCTCTCTCTGTGTCAAATAAATAAAATCTTTTAAAAAAATTATTTATTTTAGAGAGAGAAAGTGCGAGTTTGGGGGAGTGGGGGGAGGGGCAGAGGGAAAGTATCTCAAGCCCTCCTTGCTGAGCCTGGAGTGCAATGCAGAGCTCCATCTCACAACCCTGAGATCTTGACCTGAGCCGAAATTAAGAGCCAGATGCCCAACTGACTGAGCCACCCAGGTGCCCCATAAATTCATAGTTTTAACAGAAAAAGAATAAATGAGTAAACCATGTGCCAGATTATCAGAGATTCAGCTATTTGCACCCAAGGAAAGCCTAATCCATTGACCTTCTTTATGTAGTAATAAGCCAGAAAATATCTTCATTCCAAAACCAGGTGAATTCTCATCCCGAAGAAGATGCATTTAACTGAAAAGTAGCTGAAGAAACACCAATGGGTTAAAAAATCACGTAATCCTTAAAAAAAAAAAAATCAGGTAATCCTAAAGAAGGTAGGAAAAACAAAAGCAAATTTAAAAGGTGGGACAGGCAGGAGGGGAGGCTTGAGGGTCAAACCAGAGGTACTTTCATTTCTCCAGGCTAAGGCCAGAGTTGGTGCTGGGGAGCCTGCTAGGAGAAGCCACCTGGCCCAATTACGGGAAGAAGAAAGAGTCTGGGCTGAGGAACCAGGCATCCTCTGAACCACCCTAAGAGCTTCATCCCTTCAAATTCTGTGACTCCCAGTTCAAGCTCCTCTTTTGAACTGCAGCTGCTCTTGGAAAAGGTAACCCATTAAAACACTCTGTGTCAAAGAGTTTATCAGATGTCTTCCTGCCTGTCAGAAAGAACCTACTAATTTGCCTGGGAAGAGTGAACATAAAGGCTGGGTGGAGAAGGAAAGACAGTGTGAAAGGGAAAATTGCAGGCCCCAGAGACAAAGTTTATTGACTTCCGTTTTGCTGATGACCAGCTCTGGCTACGGTATCGTAGCACTAGTCAGGAGTTCAGAGACAGGCTCCACCCGGCCGAGAGCTGTTGGCTTGACTGTACTGTATATATAATGCCATGTAATGACTGGTTGGGGTTAATCAAATATAATGCCCAACCCAGACCTATTAAATTTCACCACAAAAGAGGCCTTAATCAGTCTTTTATCAGCTTGGTGCTCTGGCCTAAGAAGACTGCTTTTGTTTGCCCATATAAGAGACAATGGGAGAGCCAGGATCAGCCTGCTCTCTGGAGTACAACAAGTGAATTGTCCACAAACAACAGATCATTCAAGGCAATGGCAGAGGAAAGGCAGGAGAAGCTGCATGAATCTACAAAAGTGCTCACTGTTAATGGTCATGGCCCCGAGTGTTTAAATTCAGGCCACATTCCCGCTGGAGCTTCCAAAATATAGGCAGGACAGGAACAAAAAGACTCCAGTGTGCTCCATGTAAGTCTATCTGGCTTTGGCCCCCTGCAGGACATTCTTGTTTGCTACTTGCTGAAAAGGGAAAGGAAAACTGACATTTGGTTCTCTCACTAAGTAAAGCCCAAATCTCCTGGAGCTTTGATGTGTGTCATGGGCTAGGGATTAAAGTGATGACTATAGGTTCTATGCCAAACTCCACCTGTTCCACTGCCCAAGCACTCTTGGACTGTGGAAGGGATGGGAGATGAAGGGAGACAAAAGGCAGTGAAGAGGGGGGAAAGAAAAGAGGGCGATCTTCCCTGACCCAGACGAGGGAATGACATTTAAGCCACCTAATTCAATCCTATTCAGCAAATTTTTTGATACTTTCTAGGAGGCAGGCTGAGATACACCCAGGTACACAAACACACAAATTAAATTAAATCCATCTTTTCTGCCAGGAATTGGAAAATGTTAAAGCTGGAAGGATCTTAGATCATCTCTCTTTATATTGTTGTGGTCTTCAAAAGATGGCATAGGTTTACACAATGCTAAGAAACACAGCTCTATCCCATAGGAATAATCTCAAATTCTGAGATATCATCAAGGAGTTGTTGCAGGAATGTATCGTGTCACTGAGAGAAGAAAGATCGAGAATTATTGATCTTGTCTGACCCAGGCATCTTACTGGTGAGGAAATAGAAGTTTCAAGAAACAATGTGGCCTGTTGAAGGCCACTTAGCTACTTAGTAACAGAGAGGGGATTAGAACCCACATCTTCCAGTGCAGGACTCAGTCCATTATACCACAAGGTCTCACCACTCAGGCTTCCTGGAAGATGCATGTCCTGGAGACCTTAAGCAAATCATTGACTATCTTGGATCTAGCTATCCTCACTCATACGTCACTCACTAGCTACCAAATCTTTTGTGCCCATTGCTTCCGGTTTTCAGAGTTTACGTTTTGTGAACCAAGATTTTCCCTTCTGCTCCAGATGAAACTTTGCTTGGGACTGGGAGTCTGTAAAGGAGTAGGAGGAAGAAGAAAGGATAAAGGATGGCAGCAAAGGAGAAAGAGTAAACCTTCCTCACAGGACCAAACCTGTGGTCCCGGAGCTCCAGATTAGTGTGAAGGCAGGGGCAGCAGCTGCCTAACTCGGTCTTGCTCAGAGCTGTTTGGGGGCTGATTGATAGGAAAACATTCCTGTGACCAGGTGGGAGAAAGATCTGGAAGTGATTCTATTTATGGAAGGTTTACTAGATGTATTCATCTGAGGATGAAATGAACAGTCCCCCGTCTAGATGGCCATTAGGGGTGGGATGGAAGAGAAGTGAGAAAGGGACCAGGGAAAAATGAAAGTCATTCTGTGAACTGTGAAGGGTGCCAGTGGTCAGAAGTCTTTCGCCATTCTCATTTGTTATCTGGTGTAGCTGACCTGTACTTTGAAATGGTTCACCTTCCTTAAAGATATTCTGAGCTGTAATTGCAGATTTCCATTTTAGGTTCTTGTTCTCTCCCATTCTGCTCTAGACAATCAATTTGAAATCCTTCCTCAGGCAATGTGCAAAATGCCTTTGCCGAGTTGATGAAGGATCTGTGGTATGGCTCATGTGAGTTTATCAATTTTTTTCTGCCTGTAATAGGAGTTGTTACGGCAAAGCAGTTATTAACTAAATTAGATCAACAATTTGGGCTGGTGGGGCTTGGTGACATACCCCCTTTGATAACAACTTTTTTATAAATTATATTAATTATGACTTTGCCTTGCACTGCAGTAATGGAACTAGAAGCTTTCTATTTTCTCTCAGGCTTCAATAGTAATGCTGCCTTGGGTTTTTTACTTATGTTCCTGGCAATTAAGTGCTATCTTAAACATAAACACAATTTCCTCTTCTTAAAATCATTATGCAAGGAGTGTCATGTGAAAGCTGCTGTTACTTAAAATATGATCTTGTAAAATAAATAAAGGGGAGCTCTCCTATTTATAAGACTAGCAAGGAGCTGTTATTAAAAATCTTAATAGAGAAAACTATGCTATCCATTCTCTTTTCCTCTTTTTTTTTCCCTTCCTCCTTCCAAAAAGAATAGAGTCCTTCCCTTTGGGGTATTTTTAATTGAAGAGGAAGAAGATAAACAAATCTTTTGTTTTGACTGTGGTTAAAATATGGACTACAAAAAACATAGAAATAAAAAGAATTGTCACATGCACATCTCCCTACACATTGAATAGTGAGCTGTCAGAGTTTACCCTGCGATGTGGCTCTCAGCGCTCTCCTCTTTATCTTAACCAGTCAGGATGGCTCTTCCTCTCTATAGGAAGGAATACTGACCCTAGAGTCAGATGACTGGGTTTAAATCTCTTAGGTTGAACCATAGGAAATTGCTGTTTGTATACACCAAAGATGGCTAAATATTGTCAATTTCATAGGGGTCAGCCTAGTATCTTCTCTTTGGTCAACCTTCAGTTATTGTGAGAATAATAGATAATGTATTTTATATGTATATATGTACTTTACATATACATATAAAATACAAAAATACAACATACAAAATACATATATAAAAATATATTTATAGTGGCGCCTGGGTGGCTCAGTCGTTAAGCATCTGCCTTCGGCTCAGGTCATGGTCCCAGGGTCCTGGGATCGAGCCCCGCATCGGGCTCCCTGCTCGGCGGGAAGCCTGCTTCTCCCTCTCCCACTCCCCCTGCTTGTGTTCCCTCTCTCGCTGTGTCTCTCTCTGTCAAATAAATAAATAAAATTTTTAAAAATATATATATATATTTATACATATATAAATTTATATTCCTATATGTAACATAAATTTAAATATAATATATATATATAATTTATATATATAAAAATATATATTTTTAGGGGGGAGAGAGGGAGGGTGGGGGAAGGGCAAAGGCAGAGAGAGAAAATCTCAAGCAGGCTCCATGCCCAGCACGGAGCCTGACACAGGTCTCGATCTCACAACCCTGAGATCATGACCTGAGCCGAAATCACCCAGGCGCCCCACAGATAATGCATTTTAAATGCCTTACTTATTCCATGACACTTAGTATGTCCACCATAAATGGTGACTAATATGAATTATAAGAGGCAGCAATGGTGGCATTTCATTTCAGGTCCGTTCATCAAGGCTGATCTGAGACACTCCTCTTCATCCAGGTGCTGCTTTTGTGCCGGGAATACCCGGGTGAGGGCAGGTCTCAGTTCCATGGGGCAGATAGCTGCCAGGTGGCATGACGTATGCAGGAATGTAGCAGTATCCCCATGGTGCAGGGAAGCCTGGAGGAAGAGGCTGTGAACTTTTGGTGATAAGGGGGTGGGGGGAGGGATGAGGGTGGCCTTTCCTCAGGAGAGAGATGTCTCATCAGGGTGCTAAAGCACAGACAGCTTGGTGGGGAATGTTTCAGACTGTGTGTCCAGAGACCCTCGGGCTGTTGGGAGTGAGAGAGAGAGAGATCACATTGCCATCAGAAGAGGTTGGGGAGATGGATAGGGCCCATGGGGTACAGTTAGGTTCTGTGCGGCCTGGAGCTTGGAGGACACTCTTTACAAAACTGAATATAAAATGGCCGTATAAACACACTCATAGGGGCCTCCCAGGACCTGAAGGTGGGGAGCCTAGACATTTCAGCTTCATTATCTTCTCAGAACATTTGCCCTGGCAGGGCCACACTGTGAAGGCCCCATCAAGAGCAGGGGCCAACAGTGGGCAGCTACTACAGGATCTGAAGCAGGAAAGTGACATCATCAGATCTGCTATTTAGGAAAACACCCCTAGGGCTGTCTGGGAAGACAGATTGGAGGAGCCTGTGTCAGACAGCTGAGAAACCAGTTGGGAAGGTATTTTCATAACCCAGAGAGCCAAGAGTCTGAGCATGGCAGAATTTGTGAAGAAGGAATTGACCCAGCCTCACTCTGCAAGTCACTGCGGAGAATCACCCCAGAAGGCCTGGTTTTCCTGTGCCTGAGCCCACACAGAGCAGAAAGCAGATGCTTTCAAAATCGGTGTTTCCACCCAAGAAGGTCTTGAATTAGTCACAGGATCAGAAGTCTTGTCACCCACACACCCATGGTCAGCCTTGGCATTGTCAGGCTCACTGATGCCTACTTATTCCTTGCCTCTGTCCTGCCTTGTCATATGCCTAGGTTCTGCCTCAGTTTCCTTTTTTTCTTAACTTTTTAATTTTAAGTAGGCTCTACACCCAATGTGGGGCTTGAACTCATGACCCTGAGATCAAGAGTCACATGCTCCATCAACTGAGCCAGCCAGGTGCCCCTCAGTTTCCTTTATTAATAGATTAGTTCTGTCCTGGGCTCAGAGTCTGACCCTGAATCCTGGAACACTTTGCCATGGCTCTGTCACCTGCTTCATTCCTGCTGTGTCCTTCCCATTCCGCCAAACTTTGGAGACATGTATTCCAAACACCCATACTCCTAGGAAAACTCCTATTCATTTTGTTTATCCTTTGAAATGCCACACAGGAGTCTGCTCCTCAGTGATCCTCCTCTGGCTCCCTACCTCCTTCTGTTCCCCCCAAATCAATGACTCATTCTTCTTCTCTATACCTGGCATGTGTCTTTATTATTGCATGTCTTATGCTCTATAATATTTATTTGTGTATCCTTGAGATACTCTCATTTCCCCAGTAGATCGCACAGTCCCTAGCAGATAGTAAACATTTAATAAGTGTTGAACCAACTGACTTGAACTGAATCCACTCCTCTCCACTTATAATAACACCACACAATAACCTGCTTTTGTGCTGGGAATACCCGGGTGAGGGTCTAGCTGTGCCTACCTTCTAAGGACCACAATAGCTATGTATCTTGCGTTTCTGTATTCCCAGGGTCTAGCTGTGCCTACCTTCTAAGGACCACAGTAGCTCAGCCTACGTGGCTGTGTACTGTCTGCACTTCCTACTTCAAGATCTCTACTATTCACCTAGAATGAAGCCTGAGCTTTTCAGACCCCCGATCCCCACCCAGATTGTATAGGGCACCCTCCTACAGCCAGGCCCAATTCCTCTGGCCAATTCTTGCTCAGTCCCCATTTCTTCCTACTCTCACCCTGAGGTGAGGGGCTCAAGATACATTGTGACCTCTCTGGCCATGCTGTTTGGACAACAGGGGGACAGTTAGTCCGAAAGCAGGGGGCTAGACTGTACCTATAAGGTAACCCAGTGGGAGAAGTTTTAACCAAAGGGATTGTCTTAGTCAGTTCGGGCTGCTAGAATAAACTACCATAGACTGGGTGGCTTTTATAAACAATAGAAGTTTATTTCTCACAGTTCTGGAGGCTGGAAGTCTGAGATCAAGTTACCAACATGGATGAGTTCTGGTGAGAGCCCACTTCCTGGTTCATTGGAACCACTGTGTCCCCACATGGCAGAAGTGGTGACGGAGCTCTCTGGGGTCTTTTTTATAAGGACACTAATCCCATTCATGAGGACTCTACCCTCATGACCTAATTACCTCCCCTAATCACCTTCCTAATACCGTTGGGGGTTAGGATTTCAACATACGAAGTCGAGGGGGGCACAAACATTCAGTCTATAGCAGGGATTTTATGGGACAATAAGATTGATGTAAGGTGATATATAAGGAGATATAATGAAGAATATCACTTCCAGGAGCCTTTCCTCAGCAGCAGAGCATAGATAGTTTCTCTTAGAAGGGGACTATGGGCTCGCCAAGCATCATGACTGAGCTCTTGAGTATACTGCTCCAATATTTATCTGCCTAAGGTTTTCTGCTCTCAGTACTTTTCACCTTTGATCAGTGTCACCCGAGACCCAGAACTCTGTCTGGTTGTCCCTTCTGTAAGACCTCCTCATCTAACTTTAAAGAACTGTGAAGAGGTCTAAGATTTTACCAAGTTGGTAAGCTAACAAATTACCTTGACACCGTTTCATGGCTGCTGGCAGAAGACTCCGGGCCGGAGACCAAGGACTGTACCACTCACAGCACAGCAAGCAGCATGAACTTCAGCTCACTGACATCGGTTTCCATTGCGCCCGAGTCCCATGGGAGCAATGCAGATGGGCCCAAATGGATGCCTGCATAAGCTGTGGGCTGTGTTACAATAGAGGAACTTAGGGAAACCAAATCTTTTATACTGGGCAGTAAACACGCCTGCTCTTTGCTCTATAGGGAGACAGTATCTTTATTATACTGGACAGTAAGCATGTGTGGCTTTTTCTTTAGATGGAGGCACCACGTCTGTCTTCCGAGGCTATTTGTTATACAAACATCCTTGAAAAGATATTTTGAATGAATGGGTAGTCAGTACCTCACTCACAAGATGTGCAGAAACGCAAGATACTTATGGGGAATTGTCTTGAAAACAATTGTCTTAAAAAGCAGCCTCGGTCCATCCACATGCTGGCCCTGGCATGTTTATTCCTCAGGTAATAGCAACTTTACTTTAACAATCCTAATTCCTCTCCCATGCTCTCATCACACATTTCCTGCTCCAACTGAACATTCATCCAGATATCTGCAGTACTTATATTTAAAATGTCTACAACTATAAACATCTTCCTTCCCTAACTTTACGGTTTTATTACTACCATTTCCCTGTCTCATCAGTTCAAACCCTACAAGTCATTTTTAAATTCCATTTTCTTCCTTATCACTCATAACTAATCAATCACAAAGTTCAATCAGCTCTTCCTTTGAAATTGCTCATTCTCACTCTCTTTCTTCCTGGTGATTTATACTGTCATTAATTTAGTTCAGAATTTTATTTCATTCCTAGACTGCTCAAGAAATGTCCTAACTAGCTTTCTGGATTCCTATTCTCCTCCTTGACACTTCTTAATCCTCTTAAGGCACAGTTTTGATTGTACCACACTCTTCTTAAGAAAGGTTGAGCAGTTTTACATGTCCTGTTTGAGAGAACGCTCTAAACTTCTTTCCCAAACACTCCAGGCCCACCCAATCACCCTGGGCTGAATCTCCCAGCACTCTGTTCTGGCGGTAGGCATGGCCTCCTTTCTCTACCTGCCCCCACCCATACACGTCCCGCCTTCCCTCCTCCCCTCCCCCACCATTTAGAGTTCTGAATCCTGTACCTTTGCAGAAGCCTTGATTTCATCTCTTAGAGCTTAGGAGCTCTAATTTTAATGGTCTAGCCCACACTAATTTCCTTTGTCCAGTTAGATTTATTTAAATATTTAGTAGTCATATTCTGTCATATCTGGCTGCTTGTTTTGTCTTATGTACCCATCTAAGTTTTAAGTTCCTAGAGGACAAGAACTATCATTTGTGTGCCTTTTATACTACTCAGTATCTCCTTAGCACCGACTTGGGCAAAATGTAGAAACCAGATTCCCTTACTTGCTAGCCATGTGACTGGGCAGGTAACATCTCTGTACCTAATTTCCTCATTTAAAAAAATGAGATATAGGGGTGCCTGGGTGGTTCAGTCAGTCGAGTATCCAACTCTTGGTTTCAGCTCAGGTCATGATCTCAGGGTCCTGGGATCAAGCCCTGCATTGGGCTCCGTGCCCAGTGGGGAGCCTGCTTGAGGATTCTCTCTCCCTCTGCTCCTCCTCCTGCTCTCTCTCTCTCTCCCTCAAATAAATAAATACATCTTTAAAAAAAATTGAAATATAAATAGTACCTACATCACAGAGTTGTTGGGATAATTAAATTAGATGATATGGGAAAATCTTAGCAAGTTATCTGGCACATAGAAAGAGCTTAATCAATATTGACGATTATTATTAATCTTACAGTGATGAATGATATATAAATGAATGAACAAATGAATGAATGAATGAATGAGATACATAGTCCTCTTTCTTGGGGGACTCCAGTCTAATAAAGGATGACCATATAGGGGCGCCTGGGTGGCTCAGTTGGTTAAGTGACTGCCTTCGGCTCAGGTCATGATCCTGGAGTCCCTGGATCGAGTCCCGCATCGGGCTCCCTGCTCGGCGGGGAGTCTGCTTCTCCCTCTGACCCTCCCCCCTCTCATGTGCTCTCTCTCATTCTCTCTCTCTCAAATAAATAAATAAAATCTTTAAAAAAAAAAAAAAAAAAGGATGACCATATAACCTTGAAAAATAGTTATGATTGCATACCAGTGACCCATGGGAGAGACTGGTTGGAAGATGGGGACTAGCAACTTCCAAGGGACTAACTTAATCCTTGAAAACATGGAATCTTCAGAGATAAGAGAGAACCTGATAAGAGAGAAGAAACAAGAAAATTACAGTCCAGGTGGTTTGCTTGTCTCTTTTCTGTTTCCATGTTTCTCTCTGCCTCTTGCATAAGGCTAAGGCTCTTGAAGCATAGGTGAGGGCCCTGGAAGAGCAGCAGTGTGGCAATTGGTCAGAGATGGAGCCTGCTCCCTGGCTGGGGGTTGGCAAAGTATTCCAGAGGGGACACATCCTGTGTTTCTCCCAGGGTATCTCTGCCTTCCTAAATTTGCCTAGAGGCAAGCTTGCTATGAGCTAGTTCTATGGAAGGCTGTCTCTGCTCATCAGAACCACAACGCCACTTCATGTTTGTTAGAAGAAGCAAAAGCTCACCAATTGGCTGGGCAAAAAGGCAAAGGCATTCTCTCTTAAAGAGTATAACATCCTGAGTCCTCTTCTATTAGCAAAAACCACGATTATCCTTTCAGGGTCTTTCTGTATGTCAAGTACTGTGTTACCTGACAAATAATCTGGTGAAGTAAGTATTACAATATCCACTTTCAAGAAAAGGACATTTAGGAGCACCTACATTAACTAAGTGTCTTTGATCATACAGCTAATAAGTGATGGAGCTGGGATGCAAAACCCAGGCATTCCTGCCTCCAAAAGTCTGGGAGTGTGTCCCCTCAAAACTAGGGTACAATAGAATCTAAATAAGCCAGGCCTTGGATTCCTACTCAAATGTGCTTTCATCCACATTCTCCAAACTTCCTTTTGCCATATATCAGCCATTAACACAACTGTGTGAGATTATCAAATGCTTTTTGAGAGTGGGTTTTTACAGCCTGAAGGGGGAACACAGGAGGGGGACATTGAGCCCCTCAGTAGAGGTGAGGGAAGAAACCAGTTGTGTGCAGCTGAAGGCAAATGAAAACAAATTTACTTGTTAACTGAGGGCTAGCTCTCTATGTAGCAACTAAAATTGTTTTTACATCTACTGCCAGATAGAACTTCTGTTATGGCTCTTCATGTCACCAGTAGGAAAATATAGGTTCCTCCTAGAGCTCTTGATTCTGAATCTGTTACTACACTTTTTAAAAATAATGCTAATAAATACAATAAAATGGAATCCTAACCACAGTCACTTTGCCATCTTTATGAAAATATTGGCTCTGGAAAAGGGACAGCCTGGTAGGACACCAAAGACAGAGAAATATGTTTTGAGAATCATGTTCCTGGCCTGAAACCGATCTCACATTAAGGCAGGCTGGCCGAGGCCAAGGTGCCCAAGGGCAGGAAGGGGGAGAAGCCGAGTACCTTATTTTTCTGCAGTCTCAGTGGAATAGGGCAGTCAGGGAGGGTGTATTTGGGTTTCTACTACCTCTTCCAAGGGAAAAGGCAATGCAGGTTAGTGTCTCCTCCACAAAGTAGTGGGTAGTTTGCCTTAACCAGGACAGACTACAGGCCCTCCATGGAACTGTAGAGATGTTTTGTTGGCCCATTCCAGTTCCCCTTCCAGAGGGCTTCTCCCTCCCCTGGCTGTCCCAAATCCTACAACTCCTGCCCAGCACCATGTCTTATTCCCATTGTCTCCAATCCCATTTGATTGAATTAAATAGTTAAATAGGCAACTGTTTTTAAATTGTTTTTTGTTTTTTTTTTGTATATGAATTTTCTTTTTTTATTTAAATTTTTTTATTGTTATGTTAATCCCCATACATTACATCATTAGTTTTAGATATAGTGTTCCATGATTCATTGTTTGTGCATAACACCCAGTGCTCCATGCAGAACGTGCCCTCCTCAATACCCATCACCAGGCTAACCCATCCTCCCAACCCCCTCCCCTCTAGAACCCTCAGTTTGTTTTTCAGAGTCCATTGTCTCTCATGGTTCTTCTCCCCCTCCGATTTCCCCCCCTTCATTCTTCCCCTCCTGCTACATTCTTCTTCTTCTTTTTTTCTTTCTTAACATATATTGCATTATTTGTTTCAGAGGTACAGATCTGAGATTCAACAGTCTTGCACAATTCACAGCGCTTACCAGAACACATACCCTCCCCAGTGTCCATCACCCAGTCACCCCATCCCTCCCACCCCACCCCCCACTCCAGCAACCCTCAGTTTGTTTCCTGAGATTAAGAATTCCTCATATCAGTGAGGTCATATGATACATGTCTTTCTCTGTTTGACTTATTTCGCTCAGCATAATACCCTCCAGTTCCATCCACGTCGTTGCAAATGGCAAGATCTCATTCCTTTTGATGGCTGCATAATATTCCATTGTATATATATACCACTTCTTCTTTATCCATTCATCTGTTGATGGACATCTTGGCTCTTTCCACAGTTTGGCTATTGTGGACATTGCTGCTATAAACATCGGGGTGCACGTAGCCTTTCGGGTCCCTACTTTTGTATCTTTGGGGTAAATACCCAGTAGTGCAATTGCTGGATCATATGGTAGCTCTATTTTCAACTTTTTGAGGAACCTCCATACTGTTTTCCAGAGTGGCTGCACCAGCTTGCATTCCCACCAACAGTGGAGGAGGGTTCCCCTTTCTCCGCATCCCCGCCAACATCTGTCATTTCCTGACTTGTTAATTTTAGCCATTCTGACTGGTGTGAGGTGGTATCTCATTGAGGTTTTGATTTAAATTGTTTTTAAAGCTAACTTGAGGGGTGCCTGGGTGGCTCAGTAGGTTAAGCATTTGCCTTTGGCTCAAGTCATGATCCCGGGGTCCTGGGATTGAGCCCTTCATGGGGCTCCCTGCTCAGCGGGGAGTCTGCTTCTCCCTCTTCCTCTGCCCCTCGCCCCTGCTCATGCTCTCTCTCTTTCTCAAAATAAATAAATAAAATCTTTAAAAAAAGAAAGCTAACTTGATGTTTAAGGTAACTTGATGGTTAACTTGATGATTAAGATAGATATTGCTGCCTTACATTTTGATAAGTGTTATTGTGTCCCCCAAAAAGATACGTTGAAGTCCTAACTCTTGATAACTCTGAATGTGACCTTATTTGGAAATAGAGTCTTTGCAGATAGAACCAAGTAAGGATGAGATCATACTGGATTAGAGGGGGCACTGGTGTCCTTTTTTTTTTTGGCGCTGGTGTCCTTAAAAGAAGGCTGTGAGCAGACATAGATGCATGCAGAGAGAAGGCAGTCATGTGGAGATGAAAGCAGAGACTGGAGTGATGCAGCTATAAACCAAGGAGTGCCAAGGATGGCAGACAACCACTAGAAGCTAGGAAGAGGCAAGGAAGGATTTTCCTGGAGCCTTCCGAGGGAGCATGTCTCTGCTGGCAGGTTGGTTTTGGACTAGCCTTCAGAATATGAGAGAATAAATTTGGTTTTTTAAAGCCACCCAGTCTGTGATACTTTGTTATAGCAGTCTTAGGAAACTAATACAAGTTCTTTCATATGCATTCATCTTTTTTTTTCTTTTCTGGTTTTGCTACCTATTGCATCCCCAGCACTTATCAAAGTTCTTGGCAACATAATCGGAGCTCATTTCATACATGTGGAATGAACGAGTGAATTGATTATGTATGTGCACAATCCTTATATAAAAGTATACTTTCTGATCTATGGGCCCCTTGCAATAGTAGCCCATGAATCTATAAATCCATGCATGTAGACTGAATAAATAATACTTATCACATAGGGGCACCTGGGTGGCCCAGTCATTAAGCCTCTGCCTTCGGCTCAGGTCATGGTCCCAGGGTCCTGGGATGAGCCCCGCATCGGGCTCCCTGCTCCGCGGGAGGCCTGCTTCTCCCTCTCCCACTCCCCCTGCTTGTGTTCCCTCTCTCGCTGTGTCTCTCTCTGTCAAATAAATAAATAAAATCTTAAAAAAAAAATACTTATCACATAAAGTTACTCTTATATTAACTCAAGAGCCATACAAATAAACAAAACTAACAACTGACAAAAATTCCTATTAAAAAAAGTCAAAATGAAGTTATATTTGTTAATAGGAAAATAGGAAGATTTTCAAAAGGAGCAGTCTATCTTCTCTTCTCCACATTCTCTCTGAAATTGTCAAAACTGATCGGTCATGCCAGTAACGTGTCGTAGCCACTGCCACAGTCATATCCTCAACTATAGTTCTGGTCTGTGTAAGAGTCAGTATCATTCACAAAGACAGATATGACTCATCATCTGTATATACCTCTTGCTGCTGTCAAGGTGTAGGAGTCACTCAAATTTGTGATACAGATGGATATAGCTTGAATTATGAAATCTTCATCTTTTCCAAATGCTCTTCTTTAGTTAAGCCTTCCTCTCCTCATTGTTGAAATCAACTTATAATCCTACTCTACAAAGGGCTAGTTCTGTATTAGCCCCTAGGACAGTGTTTCTCAAGGTGCACTCCAGGGATCACCTGCGTTAGAACTACCTTATAAAGCTAATATAGGGCGCCTGCGTGGCTCAGTCAGTTAAGCATCTGCCTTCAGCTCAGGTCATGATCCCAGGGTCCTTGGATCAAGCCCTGCATTAGGCTCCCTGCTTAGCAGGGAGCCTGCTTCTCCCTCTGCCTCTGCCCCTGCCTCTCTCTCTGACACATAAATAAATAAAATAAATAAAATCTTTAAAAAAAATAAAGCTAGTATAATTAAAACAGTGTGGTATTGGTGCATGAAGAGACAGATATAGTCATGTCACAGAAGAGAAAGTCTGGAGTTAAATCCAAATCCATATGGAATCTAGAATATGATAAAAGGAGCAATTCAAATCTGGGCAATGATAAAAGCAAGGGATAGATTATTCAATAAAAGGTACTGGGGAAATTGCATAGCCATCTGAAAAAAAAATAAATTGCAACCAAATTTTACATCTTTTTCTAGAATAAATTCTTTCTGGATTAAAAATTTAAATATATTTTTAAAAATCCATAAAGATACTATAAGAATATATGGGATAATTTTTCATAATCTCAGAATGGGGAAGGCCTTTCTAAGTATAACATAAAATCCAGAAGTCACTATGGGCCCCTTGCATAAAACATTAATGAATTCAGTAACAGTTACATTTTTATTAAGAGCTATGCTGCAGAAACCACCAAAAGGGAAGCCAAAAGATAAAAGACAAACTGGGGAAAATATTTGCAGCTCATATCCCAAGCAGAGGCTTAATTTCTCTAATAGATAAAGAGTTCCTGCAAACCAGTAAAATAAAGATCAAAAGATCCAGTAGAAAAATTGTCAAAGGAAACAAACAGGCTTCACACACACACAAATACAAATGACTCTCAAACATATTCAAGTAGGCTCATCCTCCTCTCATGGTAAAAGAATTATAAATTTAAACAGCAATGAGATACTTTTTTGACCTAT
The DNA here is from genome assembly GCF_964656455.1 of Halichoerus grypus. Classification (NCBI taxonomy): domain Eukaryota; kingdom Metazoa; phylum Chordata; class Mammalia; order Carnivora; family Phocidae; genus Halichoerus; species Halichoerus grypus. The sequence continues at coordinate 70,467,204 of NC_135721.1, read as the reverse complement.
CCTGTTGGCAAAGTTAAAAAAGTCTGACAGTACAGTTTGTTGGCTAGAGCTTGTGAACAAATGGTACTCATGCTCATAGGAGGATAAATCAATAGAGCTTCTGTGAAGGGCAATTTGGCAATATCTACCCAAATCATAAAATCCCTTACCATTTGGCCCAATAATTCCACTTCCCAGAATGTATCCAGATATAATCACTTATGTGGGAAATGACATGTGCACATGGTACTTGTTGCTACGCTGTTCACAGTTGGGAGGGATCAGAAGCAACTTGTGTGTCCATTAGCAGCGTACTGTTAAATGAATTACGATATGCTCCCACGGTGGAATACTACGTAGTCATTAAAAAGAATGAGAAGACTTTATATACTGGTATGGTACACTCTCAAACAAACATTGTTAAGTGAAAAAAAAAAAAAAAAAAAAACAACCAAGGTTCAAAACAGTGTGTATGGTATGCTACCATGTGAATGACAAGGGGAAAATACATGTGTCGTTTTTGCTTAATACATATAAAGCAAATATTTCTTCGAAAGAGAAATAAAAAAAATTACAGAGTCCTAGACTGTAATCCCTTCCCCAGACCTACTGAGGAAGAATGTGTGCACACACGGGTTCTGAAGCTTACTGACGTTTGATAAGCACTAACCTTATGGAGGAAAAAATTTGAGAAGTACTTTGAGATTTGCTGCCCCAGTTCCAACAGCTAGAATTTCGCCGTTTCTCAAATCTAGCCTACCCTGTCCCAGTACCTCAGCTCTAATAACTAGCTCCCTACCCCTATGACGTCACCTCTGACTCAGTAAACTATGGAGTTCCATTGTGTCCAACCTCTTCTTTCTGGTGTGCAAGGGGCCTTGCACTGAACTGGCCACTGAACTGGGTCAGGGTATCTGGAACCAGGATTGACCTAAACATGCACAGTTCTGGCAACAGTTCTTTCCTTACTCTTGATCTGGACATCGGGGATGAGAGAAAAACTCAATGGTCAGTCCAAGGAATGAACAGGGAGCAAAACCAGAGCCCAGGGTTTGGGTTGACAGCAGAGGGCAGAGATGATAGAGGAACCCTCTGAGAGAAGGAAAATGTCCCCTAAGGTGAGGGAACTGAAGAAGCTTTTGAAAGGGAGCCAAAAACTGAGCCTCTGGTTGGGAAACAGTCGAGAACAAGTTCAGACCACGTGTTCTTTCAGAACCAAAGCTCTGCCTTCTCTTTCAAAGCAACCTCTGCCATCACCAACACACACCCCTGAACTGAGTCATGCAGGTGGGCCTCTGCTAACCAGCTCCAGACCCCCCTGAGCTGCCTGCCCACCTGTCTAAACTTCTGGATGCCTCCTATTCCCACCAATCATGAACTACTTCCAATCTCTCAGGACACACTTTCTAGACTGAACTTGCTCCTAGCATCTGCAGCCGCATCTGTTCTCCACTGACACTTCCCCTCCACTGGTCGGATCTGACTCCCACCTCCCAGCTCTCCAGGCCTGCACTATTACCCCAACGGGAATCAAACCCCATGGGGGCCTCCTAACCTGGTCACATCACAAGTTAGATGGGAGCGCTGCCTGTAAGGACTTGGTCTGTTAACACAACTACCTGCAACCGCATGAAAAGTAAGTAATCATATTGACGCAGGTTTAATTCATAATTAAATGGACACCGATGGAGCAAAGTTTCTGGCTGGTCTTAAGCTGGTACAAGCATAGGGCCTTAGTTATCAGATGTCAGAAAAATAGGAGAACAAGTAGGTTAATGGATAACAGCTGGCAGAGGTTAGAACCGATCAAGGATATGCCAGGTCAAACAATCAGACTCTTGTGATATAAGTCCGACTCTGAAGCAACATCTGCCCCACACCACTCTTTGCCAAGGCAAGTTGGGGACGGGAGTGAGCTCAAAGCTTCTCACTCAGGCAAGCAATCACAGGTGGCCATGGAGGGGGCAAGAGAGCGGCAGAAGGCTCTAAACCTCGTAATAGATGTATACGCAGCTTGATGGACAGACCCCTGGACTAAGGTCCCAGTAGACCTGAGTACTGCCCCTAAGTCCTCTTTATGCCCCTCGTTTTAGTGACCTCCACCTCGATCCCAAATCTTGCCCAGTGGAGCCACCTTGCTTTCAGTTCAGCATCCCTAGTTCCAGGAACCTGGACTATATCCAACCGCCACCTGACTCTAATGACCAGGAGCATTGGCCCCTTTAGGTCTGTTTGGTGTAACAGAACATTCCCAGCATATGCCATCACCGTTAGCAATCTTGCAAACACTTTGATCTCTGAGAGTGAACAGCCTGTGTCCTTATCAGCTGAGGCCACTGTCTGTGAAGTGTTCAATTAAAAAAAAAAAAAAGTCTTGACACAAGTTGGGCCTACAAAAACTTCCAGCTAAAAAGAGGGAACCAGTTCTTTATATATGAAATTTCCTGGTCATATTAGTATAAAAAGAGAATTTTAGCCAAGTGGGATTTTGTTTTTAATGAAGTAGAAACTTATTTTAAAAGAGGAAGAAACATCATGAAGCCCTTTGAGGGCTTTAGTTGTCTCCAATCTTGAAGGTTGTCTGTCTTCCCACATTCAATCTGTGGACTGAGAACTGTGTGCCACGTTTTTCCAGGGAAGTGGCCTCTGCCACAGTTGGCCCCAAAATGTCAGCCATGCAAGTAAATGCTAGCAAAATAACTGTCTTCTGCATTAGATAAAATTCTGCCTGCTCTTTTCTTTCCTTTCTCCCTGACACAAGTCAGCAGGTTAGCATAAAAAAAAAAAAATTTGAATTTCCTAGACATTTGACACATTTAGAAGTCTCCCCAAGACTCATGTACTGTTGAAATGTTGAGGTTTTTCTACCAAAGTGTCTTAACCCGTCTCCCTACTGTCCAGCCATCCTCAAAAGTTATTCATTATTTCACTGCCTGCTTCAAACATTTTAAAGGAATATCTCATGTTCTGCAGGGTAAGGCTGAGCTCCTCACCCTGGCATTCAAAGTCCTCCCTTGGGGCCAGTCCCCTAAAGGAACTCGTGATCCAAGCCAGAAAGATCTTCTCACTGCCCCTATTAAATATCTTACATACTCCCAATACTTCATGTCCACTCTGGCCATTTCTTCTTCCTTTCCACTATCCAATGTTTACATTTTTAAAAATATCTAGCACCAGTCCTTCCTTCTTCACAATGAAAGTGCACTTAGCTCAGTGAGCTCTCTCTCCGTGTTACACCTACAGAACCTGCCTACTCTGTGTTCCCTTCATCTGGTATGTTGTTTTATGACAGGCCTTGTTTTTTGAACTTGTTTTTCCATTCCACTCATGTACATATTGACCTTTTCACTTTGGATGTTTGACTTTCAGGGCAAGGATCATATCTGCTATTAGATTCGCACACAGTGGACTCACAATAAATATTTACTAATTTTAACTGATTGACAGTTAAAAGATGACAACCCTTGCTTTCATCTTTCTCCATAACCTTCCCTAACTTGCTTTTTATCATGAATCATTCTTCCAGTTCCAAAAGGCCAACCTCTTATTTCTGGTTAGAACTTGTCTGGAATTCCAGGTTTTAGCACTGGAAGGGTACACTCCAGGAGAGACAGCAAAGCTCTGAAGAGTAGTAGGATGGCTCTCTCCATGACTTTCATCTTTATTTTCAAGGTGAAAGGAGTTCTTTTCCATTAGCCTGCTGCTGCCTCTTAAGCACTCTGACTCATCGTGAATAAACAAAAAAGATCTTCTCTTGGGTCACCTTAGCACCAAATGGACAGGCTTTATTAGTTACTAAGGGAGGCCAAAAGGAAAACAGAAACAAAAACATTTAAAAGACATACATATGTATAGATACTTATTTAAAAGACATATATAGTATATTATGTTATATGTTTACATATATTCTAAATTTTGAATCATTCTAACATTAGCTCAATCCCAAGGTGCTCGAGACCTGTCCTATTCCACAAGGCATCAATAGTAATTGTGCCTGACAAGCATGTCTTTCAAAGAGGAGATGGAGGGACCCTAGATGGGAGGTTTGAGTAGTAGGGTTGAACTTGAAACCTTTCTCTCTTTTTCCCTCTCCCTAACATCCCCCGCTCCGCATCTGTCAGTCTTGCTTGTGAAATAATAATCAATAGTATTTGCCGAGTGTTTTCCATTTGCTAACTGTTTTACCTAGATTATCTCATTCAGTCCTCACATTAACTTTATGAGGTAGGTACTATTATTATCCCGGGCAAAGAGAGGATATAGGACATATAATCAATGAGTGAGTAGTGGGCTGTATAATGTCACTCTTCAGCTTTAGACATTTGAGGAATAGGAAACAAGAACCCAAGTACTTATACCTAAAAATTTTTGCTGTCTTTATCTGGGGATAGAGTGTAGACACTATTGATGGACTATCTTCAAGAGCACAGCTTCACCCTTTCAGTCTCAAACAATAATTGTATCTTAATATAGTGCAACAATTGTGCTCAACATAGTAACACAAGGGTCCATTCTTTATGGTTCTTTTCTACCAGCCCAAGAGCCACAATATTTTCTTGACATGGTACAATCACGCTTTCTCCCTATCTACAACTATTCCACTCCACTGTCCTTAACTCAAGATGGACGATCGCAAGCCTCTCTTTGCCTTCTTCCTGCAGTGCCTGCAATAACCATAAGATTGTTCAAATGGATCACATATATGACCTTGATAAAAGCCTTTTTCCTCCCCGGGCCTCTGTTTCCTCATCTGTATGTAAGTGGGTCAGACCAGATCATCTCTAAGATCCCTTGCAACTCAAACATTCTCTGCTACCAAAAGAGAAACATTAAGGCTGAAAAGGTAGACTGAAGTCTTATTGTGGAGGACTTTGCAGGATTATGGGTCCACTTAATCTCTTAGACAATAGGGAGCCACTGAAGAATAGAACAAGGAAATGATGTGATCGGAATTGATTGACCATGATGTTTAGGAATAGGGAGTAAAGGAGAGAATTAATGAGGCTTGAACAGGAGAGATGAGAAATATCATGGGAAGGCAAGAGCTTTCTAGGTTTGGCAATCAGTTGGATACAGGGAACAAAGGAGGACTGGGAAGTCAAAGTTGCTGGTGATTGGGATGTTACTAAACGGAAATAGGGAGGTACAGAGGAGGCTGGTTTAGAGGATAACATAATGAATTCTATTTTAGACATACTCTATAACTCAACAATTTCACTCCTAGGCATTAATCCCAAGAAACTCTTGGATCTATATGATAAAATACATGTGGAAGAATGTTTATTGAAATATTGTTCACAAAACAATAACCTATAAATAATTAAAATGCCCATAAACAGGAAAGTAGATAAATAAATTGTAATATATTCATGCCATGGAATATTATATGGTAGCCAAAACAGATGAACACACTCTGATATAGATAAACAATAGCAATATAAATTAAAAAGTAAGTCTCTTATATTCAGCATGGCATTGTATTAATAAAGTCAAAAACAAGGGCGCCTGGGTGGCTCAGTTGGTTAAGCCACTGCCTTCGGCTCAGGTCATGATCCTGGAGTCCCGGGATCGAGTCCCGCATTGGGCTCCCTGCTCGGCGGGGAGTCTGCTTCTCCCTCTGACCCTCCCCCTTCTCATGCTCCCTCTCTCTATCTCATTCTATCTCTCAAATAAATAAATGAAATCTTAAAAAAAAAAATAAAGTCAAAAACAACATAAAGAATAAACGTAATTATATGTGTGTACATATATAATACATATAATCACATGTATAATCCTACTAAGGAACACATGTTTGGTGTGTGTATTGTTTTTGTTTTTTAACTGAAGTCTAGTTGACAGAAAATATTATTGTTTCAGGTGTATAATACAGTGATTCAACATTTATATATATATTACAAAGTGTCCACCACAGTAAATCTAGCTACCATCTGTCACCATACAAAGTTGTTACAATATTATTAATTATATTCCCTGTGCTGTACATTGCATCTGTATGTCTTACTTACTTTATGACTGGAAGTTTGCACCTTTTAATCTCTTTTCCCTATTCCACCCATCCTTCTCCCCTCTGGCAACTACCAGACTCTGTATCTAAGAGTCTGTTTCTGTTTTGTTTTGTTTGCCCATTTATTTTGTTTTTTAGATCCCACATGTAAATGAAATCATACAGTATTTGTCTTTCTCTGCCCAACTTATTTCACTTAGCCTAATACCCTCTAGGTCCATCCATGTTGTTGCAAATGACAAGATTTTGTTTTTACTTATGGCTGAGTAATATTCCATTGTGTGTGTGTGTGTGTGTGTGTGTGTGTGTGTGTATACCACATCTTTTTTATCCATTCACCTATGGATAAACACTTAGGTTGTTTCTACATGTTGACTTTTATAAATAATGCTACATTGAACATGCAGGTTCATATGTCTTTTCAAATTAGTGTTTTTGTTTTCTTTATATAAATACCCAGAAGTGGAATTGCTGGATTGTATGGTAGTTCTATTTTTAATTTTTCTAGGAAACTCCATACTATTTTCGCAGAGGCTGCACCTGTTTGCATTCCCACCAACAGTGCACAAGGTTTCCCTTTTCTCCACATCCTTGCCAACACTTGTTATTTCTTGCCTTTTTGATATTAGCCATTCTGACAGGTGTGAGATGATATCTCACTGTGGTTTGGATTTGCAGTTCCCTGATGATTAGTGATGCTGAGCATCTTTTCATGTGTCTATTGGCCGTCTGTATGTCTTTTTGGTGAAATGTCTATTCAGTTCCACTGCCCATTTTTTTAAATAAGATTATTTGTTTTTTTTTTATACTGAGCAGTGTGAATTCTTTATATATTTTGTATATTAACCCCTTATCAGTGATACCATTTGCAAACATTCCCTCCCATTCAGTAGGTTGTCTTTTGTTTTGTTGATGGTTTTAAGTAATACATATTGATACAGTAACACAATATAAAAAGAAATCACAGGAATGATAAACACAGGATTCAAGATGATGCTTACTTTGGATGCAGAAGGCATTGGGATGCAATGAGGAAAACATATAGTTAGATATATATTATTGTCAAGGAGCTAGTTTTCATGTTGGATTTTCAGGGGTTTATTATGTTTAAAAATAACTAATCAGAGGTACCCGGGTGGCCTCAGTTGTTTAAGCATCTGACTCTTGATTTCAGCTCAGGTCATGATCTCAGGTTTGTGAGATAGAACTCCACACCAGGCTTCTCTCCCTCTCCTTCTTTCCTCCCTCCCCCAACTCATGCTGTCTCTCTCTCTCAAATAAATAAATAAATCTTTAAAAAAATAAACCCATAAAAATAACTAATCAAATAAACAAATACATAAATTATCATAAAAACAAAATGTATTAAACATAACTGATTGCTCTAAAAATATATCTCAAAGAATATTACTAGGGTTTAAAAAAATAAATTAGAAGATAAAAGCAGATTGGTAGAGAAAGAAGTAAAGAGAAAATAAAAACATCTCTGAAGTGAATGCTATGTTAGAAACAATGAAAAGTAGGGATAAAATATGATTAAAGCATGTCAAGACATGAGGAACAGGCTAGAGAAAAAGAATAAAAGAACAAAAATATAAAAATGATATAGAGAAGTATACAAAGGAGATTCAACTCTTGGAAAATAGAGATGTGATAGAAATGATATTTAAAGACAAAATATCCATGAGGACAAGGACCATTCTTTAAGAAATGGTAGAACAGTGAGCTGGAAAGACTGCAGGTTCGTGACGAATTCATGTAGACATCATGCCTGTTCTGGACTCCTATTATGTGAAAAATCAATAAACTTCTGTGTTAAAATCTCTCATGTAAATGTGTTAGGGGAGAAAGATTCTTTATATTTAGCCAAACTTTATGCTAAATGATCATGCCAGGCAGCTGTCCTTCAGATATAAAGAAAAGGGACAGGACTTCTCAACCTTGGGAAGAAAATTAGATGATAAAACACAGCCAACAAAAATTAAATCAAAATATATGAACAGGGAATATGGAAGCCATTGTAAAAGAATTAATGATGAAATTTTAATTCACTTAAATATAAAACTAATATTAAATAACTGTGCAAACTATGACTACCAGACAGAAAGTAAATGATAACACAAAAATCAAAAGTATGGTAGAAGAGTGAACATGCTGATCTTCTTCTCTTGCATCACGTGGGATGCACAGATACAGTCTAAAATGGAATTTTAAAAAAACCTTTTACATAATGATTCTGACGTCTTAGTGTTTTTTGTAAGTTTTCGAAAAGAATTAGGGGGGCGCCTGGATGGCTCAGTTGGTTAAGTATCTGACTCTTGATTTTGGTTCAGGTCATGATCTCAGGGTCATGAGATCAAGCCCTGCATCAGGCTCCATGCTCAATGGGGAGTCTGCTTGGGTTTCTCTCTCTCTTTCTCCCTCTGCCTCTTCCCACAATTCCCCCTCACTCGCCCCCATGATCTCACTCTCTCTCTTTCTCTCTCTCTCTCAAGTAAATAATAATAACTTTCATAGTGAAGAAACATTTATCTAAAGTTCAGCAATTTGTACAGTTTCACTTCAATTTCCTTTACTTTCACTAAATGAAAGTATACAGTTATTTTTTGTTTTAAAATAGCATGTAGAGTATGATTTCCATTTTTGTCTACTGATCTCTTTGTCACTCAACTTATATTTATCTACCTACCTATTTTTTTGTCTATATCTTAGTTGCATATTGAATGCCTTGAAAGATCTTCGACAAATGTCATTTGTGATAGGTTCAAATAGTGGAATTTATTTTTTGTTTATGTATTTTAATAAGCATCATGTATTAGTTTGATAAAACATATCAACCCTGTAAAAACCAGGTTTGTTTTTTTAAAACGAAGGAATTGTTCCATTTTCTCCTGGAAAAAATTTTATAACTATGCAAAAATGAAAATGAATACCTGCCCCTATACCCAGGCACTCATAGAACTTCTATTTCAAACTTTTAATTTTATTATAATTATTAACAGAGGCAGTTACTGTTTATGACTTTGAAATGAAAAGTCAACATCCATGCCTTTTGTCATACATCTTCCTGAAGTCAAAACTTTACAGTTGTTCTAATTTTATTTTTGTCAAAGGGAATTTTCTACCCCACAAGAAAATGTATTTAAAAATAAAGTAGGTAGGGAATGTTTTATCCTCATTTCATAGATGGGCAAACAGCATCCAAGGTAACAGACCTAAATAGTGGCAGAGCTGGGATTAGAACTAAAATGTTTTAATTTCCAGACCAGATGTTCCCAGAGAAAGACAGTTACTGTTATTTTCCCCTTGTTGAATACAACTGGTTTTCATGGCAATAAGATAACCAACACATACCCAACAGAGCCATTGGTTCATAGGATTTTCAACTTGCAAGGGACCTTAGAGATGGTCTGACGTGAGGAGTCTGCAGAGGGCATCCGCAGCCTCCTCTCCAGGCCCAAACTGGAGCCCAGCTGATGTGCCTCTGGGATCCCATTTCAACCCTCCCCGGTTTTTCTTCCTTACCTGATTTACATATTCATGTTCCACATAAGATTCCATTTGAAGAAGAGGCGTGATTTCTACAAATAGGTTTAAAAACCACTGATAGCCTAATCTTACAGAAATAGAGAGGTGATTTAATATAATCATTGCAAAGTGAGGAAGTTTCAAGAAGCACCAACCAATTCAGAGGAGAATAAGCTATCTTGGACCAAGCTTATTTTGAGACTGTCTGATATCATTCCATTTAGGAGCAGCTGTTTTTCTGAATTCACACTTCTCTTTTTTTTTCTAAACCACTAGATAACTAACCCAAGTGTACAGACTGTACCAATTTTATGTGGTCAAGAAATTGTAGATTAGATGCATGAACAAGAATTGGAGAAAAAAAAAAGTCAAATGTCCTGCCTTATAGTGTTTCGTGTTCTAGCTGAAAATTGTCTAACCAAAAGCAGCTGTCTGCAGTTAAAAATGTGGATCCATTTTAAAAATCTAAAAATCACTATGTGATTTTTATGCTTCTGAGGTTGATGAAGTCAATTAAATGGAAGATGGAGATAATTTAATACTTTACATTTATCAAGGGCTTTATAGATTATAATCAGTAAAATAGCATTTGGTCCACTAGGAAGGGCACAGGCCCAGCCTCATAACCATTTCATCACTTAGTAGCTGGGAAACTCCAGGCAAGCCTACTTAGCTTAACTGATGCTCAGTTTTATCATCTGTGAAATGGGACTTCTGTGAGAATGAAGTGTAATGACGCATATTAAGTACTTACCTCTTCCTCAAGTAATTTTAATTTCCTTTCCTCTGTTTTCCTGGCAAGTTGAGTATAATGATATTTTTATTAACTGGGCCGTATTTTATTTTATTATTATTATTTTTAGAATTTATTTATTTGAGAGAGAGATTGAGAGAGAGAGAAATCACGAGCAGGGGGGAAGGGTAGAGGGAGAAACAGACTCTCCGCTGAGCAGGGAGCCAGATGGATGTGGGGCTCTATCCCAGGACCCTGGGATCATGACCTGAGCCGAAGGCAGATGCTTAACCAATTGAGCCACCCAGGTGCCCCTATGGGCCGTATTTTAAATATACAGGAGTACAAGCTATAATGTATGGCAAACTATTTTTTAATAAAGAATAATTTTGCAATCTGCATCATAACCAGTAGTCAGTATATTGCAAAGAAAAGAGCACTGAGTCAAAGATCAGAAGACTTCAATTCTTATCTCCATTCTGCCCCTTTTAGATTGAACCATATGATATAACTATTTTTATAGGTCACAAATGGTTGAATAGATTTGTGGTGGACAAACAATGGTCTCTCTGAGATCCTACTTCTTCACTAGATGAATTTAGATAATTACATTTATTCACTGATTAAATATTTATCATATACATATTATGTGGCAGGGATTGTTTTATATTTTATGATGATATAGTGAAGAACATGAAAATGTCCCTTTCTTTGTGGTGCTCTATTCAATAAGGGAGACATGTAATAAACGAGCAAATAAGCTTATAAACAATACAATTTTTTCAGGTAGTGATAAAATATTCAGTAACTAGGTGATCTCTGAGGTTTGCTTCCACTTGAAAATTATAAAATACGCGGTCATTTTTATAATAAATTATTTTCTTTTCTTACTGAATTGATTTAATATAAGGTATATCTGAAGATAAATTTGTACTTCTTAAAAATAGAAAGGAGTACTTTCACTGTAGAAAATCTGAAAGAGACTCTTTAGAAAATCTCAAATAAAAGGATTTAGGGGATTATCTTAGGAACTAGATTTGGCCACATGTAACAGTCAGAACTATCAAATAGTAGTGGCTTAAAAAATAAGGGGTTTATTTTTTTCATGAATCAGGAAGTCCAAATCCAGTTGCTCCAAAGCTAGTACGGTGCCACAGTCCTTTCAGGTCAGGCTGCTCTTAGTCATTTTCACCAGAGGCTTTCTTCCTCATGCTGGTTGTTTCATGGTTACAAAATGGTGGATGGAAACTCCTCCCGCAACACTGTACCATGTTGCAGGCAGAAAAAAGATAAAGGTCAAAGGATAAAATGTAACTGCCAGTTTATTTTGCTTCCTTTTAAAGTCTTCCCAGAAGCTTAACCTAGCAATTCTCACTTACAACTCATTAACAGGGACTGGACCACCCCTAAATTTTTCAGCTGGGCACATGGCTACCTTAGACAAAATCAGGATTATGTCAATAAAGAGCAGAGTACCGAGGAATATTGGCTAGAGAACTAGGTGTCTCTATCAGGGGGATATACCAAGCTTCACCAAGAAATATGATTCTCAACATCTGTGAAACAAACATTTACCAAGGAAAATCATTACTAAAAGAAAATTTTGACACAAATCTTCTTATATAGCAAATACTATTTGGCATACAAATGATCTCCAATTCCCTTCTTCAAACTCTAACTCTCAGGAATCTGTTTGGTTAAGTTCTACTTTTATTATTTACTGAAGTTAAGTCCACCTGTAATATCAACTCCAGTGCTTGATTTGAGTAAATATGCAAGCATTCCATGTATCTGAAGTGATTTTCTATTTTCTTCCTTCCACACAAGATTTAGGAAGACTTATAAACAAACAAAACTGATGATAAAATTAATAGGTAAGAGGTCATGTTTGAAGAGAAGAGCAAGAAAACAAAATCTAACAGGATACAAGGATGCAGAAGTCCTTGGGATTATCGAAGGGTTCCACAATTGTGGGTGTCCCTTACCATCTGAATTCTAACAATCTAAACATGTATATAAAATCTGCAAAAAATGTTTATAAAAATTCACTATCCAAATAAAAAAATCAGCTATGATGAACATGAAAGTACATCAAGTAAAATGATGAGTGGTTCCTTTGGGCATCCCTCACCCTGGTGTTCAGAGAACCTCTGGAACAAAAAGTGAGAGGTACAGATACACAGGCCCAGTGCATGGTGCCATAAGGTCACACCTGCATGAAACTGTGGAAGCCATAGAATTGGTCTCCATGGCAGTGGCTGGAGGAGGATGTGAGGTTGTGAAGTGGTGCTCAAGAAGCCATCAGTTCACCACCCAGTCCTTCTGAACCAGACTTTCTTGGGTTGAAGGCTGGGAATGTACAGTTAATAGGGTCCCAGGTAATTCTTATAGACACTGAAGTTTCAAGAACCATAGCTCTAGACTGGTGTTTCTCAAATGCTAGTCCACATACCTGCTACAATAGAGTCCCTTTGGGAGTTTTAAAAAATAATGAATGGATGGCAGAGAATTCAAAATCATGTTTTCTAGTAAAACAAACAAACAAAAAACCAACCTTAGAGAATAGGATTTGTTATAGACATGTAGGGAAGAGTCCAAGTACTTTAAGAATGAGCCAGGTGGACCTAGTGACTTGCTTCTAACTAATGGAATACAGCAAAGATGATGGGATGTCACATCCAAGATCAGGTTACAGAAAGACTGTGGCTTCTGTCTTCCTTGCCCACTCTTGTTTTCCCTTGTTGTTTGTTCTGAGGGAAGCCTGTTGCCACGTTGTGAGCTGCTTGTGGCAAAGAGTAAGGAACTGAGGGAGGTTTCTGGCCAACATCCAGTGAGGAACTGAGGCCCTCAGGCCAACAACCCGCAAGGAATCCTGCCAATAACCCATGAGTGAACATGGAAGTCAACAGCCTTGTTGACACCTTGAATGGGTCCTTGTAAGAGACCTTGAGACCAAGGCACTAAGCTAAGCTGAACCCAGATTCCTGATTTACAGAACCTGTAAGATAACAAATGTTTGTTGTTTTAAACCTCTAATGTGGGATATAATTTGTTACCCAGCAGAAGATAATTAATACAGGAATACTTCATGCAAAAATCTTTACCAGTTTTTAACATTTTGGCATATAAAAGAATATGTCTTGGTCATATGGGATTTTCTTTCATATACATGAAACATCTTATTCCTTGATACTGCCAATAAATAAAAAACTTAGTTGTTGGGGGGGAAAATTTTTTCTCTAACCTTCAAAGATTCTTCTGGCTGGTCTGAAAATTAAATTGACATGGGAAAGATTAAAAGGAGAAAAACTAACTTAATTTCATACATATGGGAACCTCAAATACATGAGAGATTCAAAAACAGAATGGTAAAATGAGGTATATATGCCATAATGACCTAAGAATAGGATAGGAGCCTGGGGCTTCAAAGGGGAGAAAGGCTATTCACAGGTCAATAAAAACAGCAGATGTTTGGTAATCAGATGTTTGTCCTGCCATACAGATGGGTCAATCAGATAAAATTTATTTCTGGTAATAACTCTGATTCTGGAAAAGACACCCCATTTAGATTCTTCTAGGCAGTTAAGGAAGGGGCAAAATTTCTCTTGAGCCTGCAGTGTCTCGATTGCCTTCAGCTCAAAACAGTCTACCTGCCAAAGTGGCACATTTTGGGGAAACCTGTCCTGAACCTCCTCCACTCCACTGTGCAATATGGAATTTGACAAGTTAGGTTTCAAGTTAGCCAGAGAGCAAATGTAAATCCCCAATGCAGAATAGGTGCTTACTAAATAGCAGCAGAACTGAACCGGTAAGCCAAAATAGATGACTGGAAGAGGATAGAAAAAGAGGTTCCACTTGATCCAAAAGGCCACTGGTTCTCAACCCTTAGCATGAATCAGAATCACTTAAAGGACTTGTTAAACCAAGATGGGCTGGGGCCCATCTTCATCATCTTCATAGTTTCTTGTTTGGTAAGTCTAAGATGAAGACAAAGAATTTGCATTTCTAAAGAGTTCCAGGTGACATTGATACTGCTGGTTCAGGGACCAGACTTTGAAAACCCCTGCAACAGGCAATGGTTCTATAGTTTCCTGTTGGGGGAGTGATGTGAGAACAGTGCTCTCGGATGACTCATAATGCATCAAAGGAACAGCAAGGCTGAAGGGATCAGACTTGAAGCAAGTGTGAAGCTCTTACCAAAATAATTAGGTGGTGGTATTGGGAAGCAAGGAGCTTTGCAGCCAAGGGAAATTAAAAAGGAAATACTGAAAGGGCTTGCTGACTTTATCAGTTCTCCTCCAAATATTGTAGTTTAAATAGTCACTCTAGCTACACAGGGAGAAAATCAAATTACTATCATTCTTAATGAAAGAATGACACAGCCAATGTTGGCTGGGCATGGGTGAGAGACATGAAGTATCATCCAGCATGGCTCCCAGAGCTCAGTACTCTGAGCAATATTTACTGCTATAATTAACTCCTCTACCAATTCGATTTACCTGATAAAATTGTCTTTGGGCTTCCATATGGCCCTGCTTCCTCCAGGATAATCAGCTGGAGGTTCTGAAAGCCATTCAAACCCTTCAGATTTGTGCCCAATCTGATTTGCACCGTTTCAGAACTGGGTGTGATTCCCCTACCAGCATTCATTATCTCTATTTCCAAGTTGAAAATGATTCAAGCAGTGAAAAGAGTACATGATTGTATTTATTCATGGTCTGTTTTTGAAATGCAATTATTTCCTTCATGTTCTAGAGACAGTGGTGTTAATAGAATGCTTTCCAAAAGCATGGGGTTGCCGATCTCCAGGTTTCTGGCATCTGCTAGCAGATGTCATAAGCAATGGTGGTGGGGCAATAAACAAAGAAGGCCTTCTTTTCATCTACACCGTGGCATACTCCCCCGAAAACGTGGTTACCTTTGCATTTTCATTGTAATTCCTTGTTCGTGGTTCAAGAGGTCAAGAGTATCAAGAATAATGTCTAAGTGGCCATTCCAAATGCTGGCTTATTTTTGCTAGTTGGGACATTGGCTACCTTCCAGCAATTTCTAATACTAAAACAATGCCTCCAGGACTGGCAACATCAGAGCACTATCCAAAGATATCTGTGGCTGATTTACAGGGAATGGAAAAAAAAGCAAAGCATCTTGAGGGTTGTGAGGATGAAAATTTAACCCCTGAGGAGCTTCCAGTAGAGCAGGGGGAGAGACATTTGTGAACAAGCAAGCAGATTGGTAACAGTAACATGTCAGGGCCAAAACAAAGCATCCCAAGTGGAAAATCACACATTTTAACTATTTTTTAAATGCAATGAGCATAATTAAGTTAATTTCTAGTATTATCAATAGTTGTTTCTATAACAGAAGTGAGTGGTGACTGCTGGACCTGAACAGTGAGGAAAAACAGAAGGAATCCTTCTCTGTCTCTCCTTCCCCTAATTTATTTATTAAATTTATTTCTTGAGTAAACATTTTAACAAGCAAGTGTCCTGGTTTCCCTCAGTCTCTCCTCTGCCCCAACTCCTTGGCACGGGGCCTGGTACTGAATGCCAATGTGCACATTCGCTGAGCAAAGCATGCACCTAGCTACAGCAATTACAATGGTTTTTGTTTTGACTTCTCTTGTTTTTTAATTTTAAAACTTTATTTCTGTAGACTGAGCTACCTACATTTTAAATAACTTCACATGTGTTTTGTAAATTTAATCCTTACTTTTTACAATTCCTCAGCCAGAGCTTCTGCCTGCCCGGCTGAGGAAGACTCCTAGCATCCCCAGGCTGGCCCGGGGCCCTCAGCCTTTTGACTTCACCTCTTAATAAAACCTCTATTTAGAAGGTGCCAACAGGTATACTTTCAAGTTGAACAAAGCAAATGCTTTTTGAAAAAAAATGCAATGCAATACTCTTTTAGATCAAGATGACAGACAGTATTTACTGGTAGAATCTCCATACAGTAAAGCAGGGTTCCCATCCCATTCTGCCGCTAGACTCATGTTTATATGTCTCCATTCTAATGGCCAGTTTCAGAGTAAATCTGCTCCAGATTCCTGCATTCCGTTTTTCTGGGAACAACCTTTTCTGCAAGGTTTAAAGATTACAAAATGGCCAGAAGCTTTCAAAAGCATGGATCTCCCTGGTTTGTAAAATTCTTAAACGGTCCATTTTCTCACATTCAACGGACATCCAGCTCCCGGGAACCCAAACCCACAAGCACACTCACTCCTATTAGGTTGTTTACATCTATTTTGAAGGTCTTTTCAGCTAACCTTTTTCCTGACCCACCCCACAATTTCCTCTGGTTTGTTATTTGACAGACCATCTAGATACTTTACCCAAGTCATTTGCTTCCTTCCTACTCAAAGCTTTTTACTGCTGCTACCAGCCCTTTCTTCCTGAGCAAGGATCAAGGTTTTCTTCAGTATGGACTCTGTGGCACATGATCTCATTTCTTAGCTCTTGGTAAAATCCCGCCTTTATGAACTGCTTGTTTGGGGACAGGGGGGCAGGTATGAATTATAAACATAGCTATAGAGGTGTAACATAATTAATTGTGAGCACTTAAAATAACTACATTTAAAGCTAATAAAACATTTCAAGGGAAGGACCTTGCAGGACTGTTACAATTAACAGATAAGTGGCATTCATTTCGATTAGCCTATCAATTGTTTCTGTGAAAAGCATTCATTCTCTAAAATCCTTTTATTATTTCCTTCTGAAAACTTCTTTTAGTCAATTGTTTAATAAATCTTATTCTCATAGATAGCACAAAGGAAAAGTCAAAAGATCACAAATTCCAAATTAGTAGATACTGAATCTAAGGACTGAAGGACCCAACTGGGCCCTTGGACTCTCCAAGCAATAGAAATTGACAAGAAGCCCAGTGGGAGTTCCAGGCAAGACTTTATCAGGGCTTTTGCTCAGTACAAGGGAGACAGCACAGAGGGAAAATTCTCAGGCTGACTCCCCGAGCAGAGGTAATGGAGAGTTTTTAAAAGACAGGTGGGAGCACCATCTAAGCATTTAGAGGCGGGGATTTATCAGCACCTGCACACTTAAAGTTCATGCTTCTTCATGTGTTGCATGTCTAATTATCATGTTAAATCTCCACCCCTGGGTGTAATTTTTAGTATTATAATGAGGGGGGCAGTCAGTGAAAGGTCAGCACTGGCTTGGTCCAGTCTTTGCCAGTCTTTGTAGTAAGCATCCTCCTATCAGTAAGGACCCTCCCTCTGCATTCCTGCAAGGTATGCTACTCAAGAGGCATAGAGTTTGAGCTTTTCTTTCTTTTTAGAGGCAGCCCAAGAATGATAGATTTTAGGGTCAGGATTGAGAGGACCTGAGCCCAGTCTCTGCTCTGTCTCTGAGGCATTCTTTTTTGATTTGACCAAGGTGGGACACTTTGGCATGAAGACTACTTTGAGTTAAAAAGCAATAAAAACCTAGCAGGTTCAGTAAGATCTCTTTATTTCCGCATCAACTGCCTAAAAGAATTTAGATAGAGCACTTGCTCCAGGAAGAGAGTTATCACCATAAATAACTACATTATGATATGAAGTAGGTGTGGTAGACAGGGAGGAACCTAGCACGGCCTATTTGATCCAAGTCCTCTCTATGTCCTATTGTTTCTGGATGGCCCAGCAAACATTTGTTTACCAAATACTTACTCTTTTTCATCTTCCTATAAATTGCATTCCTTTCCTCTGAAGTCCTAGATCCCTACTCCTTCTCCTCAGTTCAGGAGGACATATATACCTCATTTTGCTTAACTGTGTTTGTAATATCCACATCTGTGTGGATTCCCTGTACATACACTACTAAATTTTATTTTCTGTTAATCTGTCTCATGTCAGTTTGATTCTTAGTCCAGCTAGAAGGACCTTGAAGGGGTCAGTAATTCCTGCTCCCCTGGTAATACCTAAAATGCACTGGTTACTCAACTTGAACTTGCTGAAGAGTTTCCCAATGTGAAAATGGCACCAAAAGGTGTTTTTAAATTGCTAGATAAAAGGGACCAGGGAATATTACCATTTGTTCCTGAGCCAATTCTCCTAGTGACCAGATAGGAATTTGGAAGATGGATGGTTTGAGACATAACCTGTGCTGATGTTACAGGATTTCTTCCCCTCTAAGTGCTTGTGGTTCTTGGTCACACCACTTCAAAGAACGAAGAGGTAGACCAGACAGAGTGGTGGGCAGCAAAGAAAGATTTATTGAGCGATAGCAAAGTGATAGTACAGTTTCTGAAGAGGGAGGGGACCTCAGAGGGTTGCCACCAGAGTTTTTTAAGTCTAGGGGGTTTTATGGGCTTGTTGGAGGGCTGTTTTAATTTGATTAACCCTCCCTACACCTGTCATCCAATCAGGTTTTTGTCGCCTATCTCACGTGAGAAAGGGTGGAGGGCTCCTTCCCTAGTGGTGTAAAATCCTTTTCAGGGTGGTTTCCTCAGGGTGGGGAGGCCTCTTGTCCCTGACTGCCTTTCTTCCAGCTATCTTTCCTCATTGACAGACTAGAGTGCTATGTCTTAAACATCCAAGTTAACCACTGCCCACATATTCTGGGCTTGGTAACAACAGAACTATAAATTAATAAAGCCACCTTTGAGCTCAAAGACAATAGAGTCTGAATGTGGTCCAGATGTCAGGAGACGTGGATATAACCTTTCCCCATCACTAATTACAATCTATATTACAGATCAATTCAGTGAAATTGTTTTATAAGCTAGTGGAAACTTTTGTCAAAATCAGGTGGGTATGGGGCGCCTGGGTGGCCCAGTCAGTTAAGCCTCTGACTCTTGATTTCGGCTCAAGTCATGGTCTCAGGGTTGTGAGGTGGAGCCCCACATCAGGCTCCACACTGGGCATGGGGCCTGCTTAAGATTCTCTCCCTCTGGGATGCCTGGGTGGCAGAGTTGGTTGGGCATCCAACTCTCTTGGTTTCAGCTCAGGTTGTTGAGTAAGGGACAGGCGGGGCTAGGTAAGGAGAGATAGATAGGGGGCTATGTGATCAGGCTCACAGAAATCCCAAAAATGTGGAGGTGTGGGGAAACCAGAGATAAGGGACAAATTGGACCACCCTACCCTAGGCGTGTGGGGTGAAGGACCACACTGCCCTAGGCCTGTGGGGTGGATCGTGTGGCGTGGGTCTTTATGATAATCACCTGTGACCAACAAGAAATAACCAGACCCTAAAAGGGAAGTAAGCCATTGAAGGTGTTATCACTAGTCCTTACTCAATGGTGATTTATCAGTAGAAATGTTAAAACGATTTAAGTTGCTGGGTTAGCTTTCTATAAAAGACCAACCCTAAAGGCCCTCATGGGTAAGTAAGAGTAAAGGCCTTACTCTTACTACTTTTTCTGTATCTTCACTTAATAAACTTCTGTCGCTTTACTCACTCTCCACTCTCTGTTGTCCTTGAGATTCATTCTCCTACTCTGTGAGACAAGAACCTAGCTCTCCCACATCATTGTGATCTCAGGGCTGTGAGATTGAGCCTCGCCGGGCTCCTCACTGAGCACAGAGTCTGCTTAGAGTCTCTCTCCCTCTCCCTTTGCCCCTCTCCGTGCTCCACCCCCATGGTGCGCGCTCTCTCTCTCTCTCCTTCTAAAATAAATGAATAAATCTTTAAAAAAAAAAAAAGATTCTCTTTTCTCTCTCTCTGCCCCTCCTACTCTCCCATCTCCCAAGTTCTCTCTCTAAAAAAAAAAAAAAAATCAAAATCAAAGTGGGTGTGGTGTAGATTAATCCCATCATCTACTATTCTATCAGTAAAGTTCTACTTTTTAATTGTGAAATGTCCATTTTGATGAATACTCTATTGAAATGCAAATATCTCTTGAAGGGGTTATATCAATCTTTTATCAGAAGACATATTATAAATAGTTACTATTTTAGCAGAGATTGATTACAAATGCAATACAGGCCAGGGAGAGCCGGGAAAGCTGAGGCTGATGAGGGAGGAAGGAGGACACCAAAACAAATTTTATTACCCTTCCCAAACTGCTTTTTGAGGACTACCTTAATTCTGCTTGTCATTATCCCTGCTGACCATCTCTGGATTGAGGCTGGTGATTTTCCTGAACACAAGGTCAAGCTTCACTATTTGGATGACAGTGGCAACCTTACAACTTTCTAGCCTTCAATCCAAGGCAAGTCCATCTTCCTTCCATTGGCAAATGAATCCATTTTTGCCTAACTTCTTAAAAGTGCTCAGCGGTCAAGCTGATTTTCACCTGGGGCTCTCGTCTACACAGAAAAGTAAAACACATGACCCATTTGCTTTTTTCTCTTCACAGGAATCAGTAATATCAACACTATCCCTGCAAAGCCAGAGGCTGGAGATTTGCATTTTGAAAATAACAAAGGATAAGGGAGGACCCATTTAAAAATTTTTTATTGGCAGTCTGAAATGTCTAGCCCTGCCACTAATTGAATTAACAGACAAAATGAACTCCAAACAGATGAATTGCTGGTACAAAGGAAGGAAATGATAAATACCAACTGTGGCCTCGTGACTAGATGCAGAAAGTAGGACTACGGCAGGCACCCATATTTTCCTTCTAACACACATATAATTAGAGATAACCAGTACCCCCTCTCCCTTACTATGTCCTATAAGGCATATGGTTGGTGGTTAATTTTATAATTTAGTTCTTAAGTTACAGGTGTATCGAGGAGAGATGGCTCCAGAACTGGATGAATGAACATTACCCAGAGAGAGGTCCAAGGAAGGGGACTTTTTACTCTTCCCTTCAGATACTGAGCATGTTTTCCTTTCCACAAAGATCTTTCCATTTTGTCCAGTGAAAGCATGTTTGGATCACTATTACTGCTTAGAAATTAAAGTCGGAGTAGAAGAGTATGCGTAGGGGCGCCTGGGTGGCTCAGATGGTTAAGCATCTGCCTTAGGTGCAGGTCGTGATCAGGATCCTGGGATCGAGCCCCACATTGGGCTCCCTGCTTGGCAGGGAGCCTGCTTGGCAGGGAGCCTGCTTCTCCCTCTCCCTCTACTGTTCCCCCCGCTTGTGCTCTCTCACTCTCTCTGTCAAATAAATAAAATCTTTATTAAAAAAAAAAAAGAAGTATGTGTAGACATTGAGTGGCCAAAGGGGTGGACCATGACAGCTTTGGGGAGTTGCTTTTAGCATCTACTCCAAACTCGTTATGGAGGGCTTTCCTGTACAGCAGAAGCTGGAGAGTTAAAAAGTACATTTCTGATTTCCTGACTCCTGAGTTAAGATAATTGATTTAATACACACATCTAACTTTGCTTCCTCTTGAAACCCAACAAAAAGTACAATAAAGAGATTTATTTTTTTAAAAAAGACATAAGCCTTCCGGGGCTGGGAAAACAAGAGGCAAGAACAATAATATTTTGGAAGCTGGAGACTGGCAGTGAGAAAGCAGAGGAAAAAAAACAATTTACATTGCAGGATCTCAAAAGGTTCAAGAACTCATTGTATTAGTAATACTGCAGTCGAAGTGAGGGGACATCATGCTGAAATAAGGAGGATTGGGTAAAAGATGTTTGAGAAGCAGGTTGATCCTTAGGACTCCTTCCCCATTCACACTGCTGGGTAATGGCCCTCCTTTATCCTAGCAAAGCCTACGGATTTATTCCCTATGAAGGTAAAAGAGTACCAGGACAGGAATGCTAGACCCCACTGAGGGCTGGGTCCTATACCAACAAACAGTCCACCCAGATGTCCCAAAGGTAGAACTGTAGGTTGGTAATTTCCATCAGAGCTTCTAGTGTTTTCATTTCTCACTTGTTTTTAGTTTTTCTAATAGGTATTTTTTGGGTTATAATTTATATACAGTATTGAAATGCACACATCTGTGTAAGTCACACCCCTAATACCACATGGAAAAATTCTAATACCCCAGAAAATTAGTCCTTTATTTTTATTTTTAAATTTATTTTAAAAAATTTTTTTAAGATTTTGTTGAGAGAGAGAAAACACAAGTGGGGGGAGGGGCAGAGGGAGAGGGAGAAGCAGACTCCCTTAGGAAGCCAAAGGCAGACACTTAACTGACTGAGCCACCCAGGCGCCCCATTAAAAAAAAATTTTTTTCTAAGTAAGTTCTACATCAAACACGAGGCTTGAACTCACAACTCTAAGATCAAGAGTTGCATGCTCTACCAATTGAGCCAGGCAGGCACCCCCTAGTCCCTCACTTTAAAATCATGAACAGACAACTAATTACCAGACATCTAAGGAAAGACTCTAACATGGAAGATAAAGACCAAAGCAAAAAAATAGAAAAAAAGCAACTTAGAAGAAAGAGTCCTTTTAGGAAAAACAAAACATATTTTAAAAGTACTGTATCAATATCCTTAGGGAAATGAGAAGAGTCTGCACAACGAATGGTATGAAAAAATTCAAAGAACAACAACAAAAGAGCTCTTTAAAATTGAAAACATGATACAACAGCAATGAAAAAAATGCAAAAGAAATTCTTTATTTTTTATTTTTATTTTTTTTTAAAGATTTTATTTATTTATTTTGACAGAGAGAGAGAGACAGCGAGAGAGGGAACACAAGCAGGGGGGAATGGAAGAGGGAGAAGCAGGCTTCCTGCTGAGCAGAGAGCCCGATGCGGGGCTCGATCCCAGGACCCTGGGATCATGACCTGAGCGGAAGGCAGACGCTTAACGACTGAGCCACCCAGGTGCCCCAGTGCAAAAGAAATTCTAGAAGATAAAGTTGGGGAGATTTCCCAGAAAACAGAGCAAAAAGACCACAAGAAGGAAAATAGGAGAGAAATGATAAGTGGAGCACAACAAGGAGATCCAACATCTAAATAACAGAGGAGAAGAAAGCAGCAATGAATAATTCAAGAGAATACTCAGGGTTTCCAGAAGAAAGGGCCCACAGGATGCCTAAGAGAATGGATGAAAATGAGACTCACTCAGAGGCACGTCATCATGAAATTTCACTGGGAACAAAGAGGAAATCCTTCCATCACATGGAAGAACTTCAGATTTCTCAACAGCAAGCACTTAAAACCATAAGTCAATGGAGCAAAGCCTTCAAAGCTGAAGGAAGAATATTCCTCATCCAGAATTCTGTATCTAGTTACTGTATCAATCAAGTGGGAAGGTAGAATAAAAACATTTTCAGACACCCAAGATCTCAAAAAATTTACCCTCCATGGACCCTTTTCCAGAAAACTGTTGCAAAACATGCTCCATCAAACGAAATGAAGGGAGGAAAGCAAGAAAAAATATATGGGCCACACGAAACAGAAGATTCAACCAGGAGAGGGGCAGAGGGAATCTGTCAGTTTATGGAGAAGACGGACCCCATGTTGACTACTCTGCACAAAGCATAGAAGGTCTTGTTAGAAAACCTGAGGCCACGGACTGTGGAGGACCCACATCCATAGTCATCCTTGCCTGCAGAGTGACCGCACAGGCACAGGGAAAGACCACGCATGGACACTAAAGAGGAAATGATGAGACAATATTGAAGGCTTGTTTCTAACCCAATGCTACACAGAAGCCTGGGGTCTCTATGTCTTAGCAAAACTCCCCTGGCCCCCATAGACCATATGCAGAAAAAAAAAAAAATCAGCCCAAAGAAGAGAAATTCTGCATATTAATTTATATGTTCATATGTTGTGTGTGGGTGTATATGGATACACGTGTGTCTATGTGTTTATATATATATAGAATATTTCCGGATGAATTATGAAGGAAATCTGCTTTCCACTATCTACCTTTTTGTTCCTTTTTATTTATCTTTTTACCCTATGTGTGTATTAGCTATTCAAAAAATGAACTAATGAATAAAATAAAATATTTTTTCTTTAAAAAATCACAAATAACAACAAGAACAACAAAATGACAAACAATATGCCCACTGACTGAGCAGTTCTACTTTTAGGAATTCATCCTATGGCTACTCTTCTACACATGGGAAATCACGTAAATACAAGGCCATTAATTGCAGCATTATTTGTGATAGCAAATGACTGGATACTGCCCAAATGTCCATGGAGAGAGGAATGGTAAGATGAATTATGTACATTTATACTGTAGAATGCTTTGCAGTCATAAAACAAAGAAGAATGTAAAAGCTCATCAGGTGTTGATACATAGTAATATCCAAGATACTCTATTAAATGAAAAAGACAACGTGTAGAAGAGAATGTGTAATTTGTTATAAAAATACAGGAGAAAAAATGTCTTTGACCCTTGCAAAAGAAGTCAGACCACCCTGTTATGTGTTGTTATTATATTCTGCGTTTTGCCTTTGTAATACTTACGACAATAACAATTAATGATTATCTGTGTTAAAAAAAAATCTCACACTTCTCATACTCCCTTGCAGCTGGTTCTGGGTGTGAAACAGATCATACCAACTCAGTGCATTATGCAAGATTTGGAAAGCAGAAGGGGTCAGTACCACCTTCTTGAGTTCTTAGGTATTGCTGCTGACAGTCATGGTCATGGAATTACTGCGCTTTTCTGCAACAGCATCCTGGTGTCCAGAGAGACTAGCTTCATAAATGTCAAAAGGCAGTTGCAGGGGCAGCTTCCTGACCCCTGCGTGGATCAGAGTCAAGTAGTGCATTCTTCTTCTTTCTTTCTTTTTTTTTTTTTAAAGATTTATTTATTTATTTATTTTGAGAGGGAGAATGCGAGTGCAGGGTAGGGGCAGAGGGAGACAGAGAATCCTGAAGCAGACTTCCCGCTGAGCACAGAGCCCAACTCGGGCTTGATCCCAGGACCCTGAGATTGTGTCCTGAGCTGAAATCAAGAGTCAGTCACTTAACCGACGGAGCCACCCAGGTGCCCTCACTGGTGCATCTTAAACCTTCCAGAGCAAGCTCCCATACCCTACCTTCCCGACTGTTCAGTGGTGATGTTCTGGGGGTCATTAGAAAGAACCCAGCTTGGGACGCCTGGGTGGCTCAGTCGGTTAAGTGTCTGCCTTGGGTTCACGTCATGATCTTGGGGTCTTGGTACTGAGTCCCGCATTGGTCTCCTTGCTCAGTGGGGAGCCTGCTTCTCCCTCTGCCTGCCGCTCCCCCTGCTTGTGCTCTCTCTCTCTGACAAATAAAATCTTTAAAAAAAAAAAGAAAGAAAGAAAAAAAGAACCCAGCTTATCCCCCTCCTATCAGCCTCCCTAACAATTCCCTAACTGAATTAAACGCTCTTCTGCTTAAAATAGGTGGTGATTTGTTTCCTGCAACTGAAATTCAAATGATATAATTGATAGCATGGACTTTTAACATAGAGAAACTGCAAACCTTGTTTTAGAATCATTAAAGTAAGTTACTTGATTTGTATCTATCCTGTACACTGTATGCTGCCAAAGTAAGTGTTAAAGGGGTTTAAAAACTAAGAATTATCTATGAGATTCTCTTTTGCATGTCGTAACAACTACTGATAAATCAGAGCATACACAACAACTCAGGGGCAACATGTTTAACCTTTTTTTTTTTTTAATTAATTTACTTATTTGAGAGAGAGAGAGCCCAAGAGAGCGAGTGGGGGAATGACAGAGGGAGAGAATCTTTCAAGCAGACTCCCCACTGAGCACGGAACCCCACCCCACCCCCCCTACCCCCCCACCCCCACCCACAACCCATGAGATCATGACCTGAGCCAAAACCAAAGGTCAGGTGCTTAACTGACTGAGTCATCCAGGTGCCCCTTAACCTTTTTTTAAAAGTTTATCCAGAATACAGAATGAGTGAATGAGCAGGTATAAAGAGTTATTTTCAATACACTGTTTTTATTTTTAAAAAATTGATGAAAATGAACATGACTAATAGATGGGCACTGGCTTACTCTAAGAAATGCCTGATGACATCAACTGAAAATGTGTCAGAAACAACTGGGTGATCCCAGATTTCACATTCCTTGATTCAACATCCTGAAATGGTTCTCAACAGGCTGGGAAACCCATAAAAACATCATAACAATAACAGGCTCAATCCCTTTCTATCACGGTGACACTGTGGGAGATGACATTTCTGAATTTTGTCTCTTTTTACATTGTTTGCAAAGTGAATTTGACAGTGAGTGAGTAAAAGGGAGTGATACATGAGCAATTACAGCTTTTGAGTACTACCGAGCACACACTTGATATAATGTTTGCTTCTAGGTAGCATTTTATAATTACATCTAATCCAGTGACATTTTTGTGTGTGCTTTTAGAAAAGAAACATTGGAGGTGGTGGCAGATAAGAGGGTAAATGACTGAGAAGTTACAGCTCTCTGCAAATGCAGACACACACATTTACAATATCCTGGCAGAGAATAAATAGCAACAGGCATCTGATTCTGAGTTTTCAGAGTTACTCAATATAAATGAGGTTGCCATTGAGGGCAGAATAAGACAGAATTGCTTTGATATATATGAAACATTTCTAAAATAAAAGGAAATGTTTTTTGGATCATTGGAAGTTTTAGAATTAAAATTATTTTGAACTGATAAGGTCCTTAAAGACTTCTTGTCCAATAATTTCATTTCATAGCTGAGAAAACAGGTGTAGTGAGGTTTACTGACTTGCCCAGAGTAACAGTTAATTGTGAAATGAGGGGCCTGGGGTGGCTCAGTTGGTTAAGCATCTGCCTTCGGCTCTGGTCATGATCCCGGGTTCTTGGGATCAAGCCCCACATCGCATTGGGCTCCCCGCTCGGCAGGAAGCCTGCTTCTCCCTCTCCCTCTGCTTGCCGCTCCCCTGCTTGTGCTCTCTCTCTCTCAAATAAATAAAATCTTTTAAAAAACTGTGAAATCAAAATGTTTGAATCATAGCTCCCTGAACATAAGTTTTTGGAAATATTTTAGAATTGTCTGCAGTAAGGGAGAAGTGATGTTTGGTGTTAACCAAAGCTTCCTAAGAACAGAGCTGGACTCCAGGGGTGATGGGCTGATGGGGTGATGTGGGATGTGGCTGGGGGAAGGGGCTTTCCAGATGTTCCTTCACTCAGCTTTGCTGCTGGCACACAAGGGCTCTATAGAATCTGCCCTCACTCTCTTACTTTATAATATACTCACCCAGCCTGCTTATTACCTTTATGCTATCTCTTTCCTGCAAGTAAACCATGTATAGTTCCTCCTCGATCGCCTTTTGTGAAGAGAGGAGAGTAAGGTTCGAAGTAAATATTGAATGCTGCTGAGCAGCTGGGCACCAGGAATCATGAGAATTTATACCACTCAAAAGTGGCTGGCAGGGCTCTGCTAGGAGTAAGCAGATGGGGAGAGAGGAATAAGTGTCTATGCAGCTGAACAAATTCCAGAAGTTCACCTCAGTACCACTGGCTGCCTTGCAGGCTAAAGACCCACTACTGGGAGCTTAAATGTATTTGCAGATGTACTTAGATTTTAAGAACTCCGCAGCACCTCACCCATTAGGATGGCTTCTATTAAAAGAAAGAAAGAAAGACAGGAAGAAAAAAGAGAAGGAAAGAAACAAAAAAATGTTAGTGAAGATATGGAGAAATTATAACTCTTGTGCCTGTTGTGGGAATGTAAACAGGTACAGCTGCTATTGAAAATGGATGGCAGTTCCCCCCAAATTTAAAATTAGAATTACCATATGATTCAGCAACTCCACTTCTGGGTATAGACGCAAAAGAAGTGAAAGCAAGAACTTTCGAATACCCATGCTCATAGCAATATTACTCACGATAGCCAAAAGGTGGAAACAACCCAAGTGCCCAAGGACAGATGAACGGATAAACAAATGTGGTATATACATTCAACGGAATATTATTCCACCTTAAAAAGGAATTCAGTTCTGACACATGCTGCAATGTGGACATCATGAGGACATTATGCTAAGTGAAATAAGCCAGTCATAAAAGAACGAATACTGTGTGATTCCACTTATATGAGGTACCTAGAGTAGTCACAGTCTTAGAGACAGAAAGTCGAATGGTGGTTGCCAAGGGCTGGGGGAAGGGGGCAAAAAGGGGAGTTAGCGCCTAACAGGTACAGAGATTCAGTGGTACAGGTTGAAAGCATTCTGGAGATGAATGGTGGTAATGGTCGCACAAAAATGTGAATATACTAAAAACAAAAAGAATGTGAATGTACTGATGCCACTGAACTGTTAAGATGGTAAGGTTTTTGTTCTATGTACTTTTGCACAATTTTTTTTAAAAGGAGGCCTGGGGGCGCCTCAGTGGCTCAGTCGGTTAAGCATCTGCCTTCGGCTCAGGTCATGATCCCAGGGTCCTGGGATCAAGCCCCGCATCGGGCTCTCTGCTCAGCAGGAAGCCTGCTTCTCCCTCACCCACTCCCCCTGCTTGTGTTCCCTCTCTCGTTGTGTCTCTCTCTGTCAAATAAATAAATAAAATCTTAATGAAAAAAAAAAAGGTCTGCATTATTCCTTAAGTGTGTGAACTGAGTTTGTAAAGGGTGCTTTTATTTATGTATTTGTTTGTTTGTTTTTAAATGTTTTAAAAAGATTTTATTTATTTTTTTGAGAGAGAGAGACAGACAGCATGGGCAGCAGGAAGGGGCAGAGGGAGAGGGAGAAGCAGACTCCCTGCTGATCAGGGAGCCTGACATGGGACTTTATCCCAGGACCCCGAGATCATGACCTGAACCGAAGGCAGATGCTTAACTGACTAAGCCACCCAGGTGCCCCAGGGTTCTTTTTTTTAAATTAGAAATGAAAATTACAGTCTATTTTCCATCCATTCTTCCTTTTATCCCTTCCTTCCCTTTTTTCCTTGATCCCTCTCTCCTTCCTTCCTTCAAACAGCTATAGGCTTAACATGTGCCAAACATTGTGTGAAGCCCTGGGAAGCTCAGATGAAAGATACTATGCCCCACTCAAAGGCCAGTGGTAGGGAAGTGCCCTAGGTAAACAGACATTGTCACGCTCGGGCTGCTATGGGAGCTCAGAAAAGAGACTTCTAACACAATCTTGAAGATGAAGGGAAAACCTTTTGGAATTTGGAATTCCTAAGTAGAGTCTTGAAGGGTGAATAGAAGTTAGCCTGCTAACAAAGGAAAAATCTGAATTATCATAACAATATTAGTAATAACATTTATAGCAATAAAGCTACAATTTATGTATTATTTATCCAACAAATGCTTATTAAATACAGGTGACGGGCAGAGTTCTATGTGCTAGAAATATGGAGGTGAACAAGATAAAGTCCCTCTGTCATGAAGTTTAGATGGAGATAGTCAATAAATACATAGACAAGCAAAGCATAGTCTATTGGATTGTGGTCAATGCTCTGGAGAACAACAGAGTAGGGGAAAAAGAAAGGTTTGAGATGAGGGAAAGGATGTCATTAATTTTTATATGGTGGCTACAGAAGGCTTCAGTGATACAGCAGCATCTGAGCGGAGGACTGAAGACAGAGAGGGAATGATCCCTGCAGGAAAAAATGGAGGCCAAGGGAGGAGCAAGTGCCAAGTTCTTGAGGTGGGAAAGTACCACATGCATTAGGACGACAATGTGGTGGGAGCAGGTGGAGGGAGGGGAAGAGCTCCCATCATGCAGGTCATTTGAGGCCATGGTAAGGAAGTTGACATGCACACTGTGTGAGATGGAAGCCACTAGAGGGCTTTGATTAGAGGAATGACATAACCTGACTGAGGTTTTAAAGGAATCATTTTGTCTGCTCTGTTGAGAAGACTGGAAGGGGGAAAGGTAGAAATGCTGTCTCAAAGTAGGAGACTATTGTAATAATTCAGGAGACATTGATGGTGGCTTGGATTGGGATGACAGCAGGTGAAGTCATATTCTAGATATATGTTGAAGGTGGAATCAACAAGATTGTCTGATAGACTGGATATCAAGTGTGGAAGAAAGTAAAATAGTCATAAACCACGTCTAAATTGTAGGCCTGAGCTACTAGAAGCATCGAGCTGCCATTGACCAGGATGGAAAGATTGTAGGAAGAGCAGGTTTGGGTTGAGTGCTAACACTGGAATCACTGAATGAACATGGGGAGAAGTAAAGTTGGAATATGGCCATGGGGCTATCAACACAACTATACTCCTTAATGGGGGTTCCAGGAAAATCAGAGACACTGACAAGAGTCTAAGAGGTTCATCTTTGTTAATATCTTGGTTTCAGTTACCAGATAAAGCTTTAAAATCTACTGGTTGGCAAAACCTAGACTAGATGACCACTAAGATCCCTCCCAGCTCTGATGCTACATCTTTGTTTCTGGGATTTTGGAAAGCCGAGTTTGGTTATATCTGTCTGATTTTGTAAGGTGAAAATTGGTAAGTTGAAGAGCTTCTATAATATACCATCCTTGACAGCTGGTGATGGCACCTCTTACCCACCTTCCATAAAAATTACAGTGAATATCTGTCCTATAGTGATCGATGATGGGCATTTGTAAGATTGCTGGCTAGAGTTAGAGTTTCAAGCACAGAACTTTTGCAATGTGAAATTAAATGATTTCAGGACCTCCTCTCCGCAAAGGCTGGTCCCACTTCTGTGCCTTGATCCTATTACATCTTAAGCATCTGTTACGCTATTTATCACTCTCTACTGTTCTTTTTTTTTTTTTAGTTTTCTTGCCTGTATTATTCCCCACTAGACAGAGTATACCTTGAGGACAAGATCCCTGCATCTCTGCATCCTAGAATCAAGAGATAGTGGTTGAAAAAATAAGCTTCCATTTCCTGAAGTTATTAAAGCTGAAACCATTTATTAAACATGTGGTAGACAGGATTAACCAGAAGCAAGAGTTTATAGTATGTTGATAAGATTTCCCTCAATGAATATTTGTTTAAAACTGTTAAAGATAAATTATTAACCCATTGCAATTAGTGTTCCCAAAAGCATCTAAGAGCTCATTTCCTGTTCTGAGTAAACGCTATCATCTTCTAAGATCTAAGGCTTATTTCACAGGAAAATGAGGCAGATTCTGACAGTATGTTGGACAGTGGTGGTGAGTCTCACTGAGAGGACTGCACTCCTTCTCCTCTTTGGTAGAGAAAATGATCAAGGCTCTAGGATCTCTTAGGTTGACATATAAGGCTAATAGTCTAGAACTAGTATTGGAAACTGGTAATTACCACAGGGGGTAATTATTTAACTAGAAAAATAGATGTTTAAGTTACTGAAGAACACTAAAAAAAAAGTAGGTTATACCAATGTAGATACAATTTTGTGCAGTGAAAGTCAAGGAATAAACAATAATTCTACTCTTTCTTTAAAATGAAGACCCCCAGATGTGCTGTTACGTTGAATAATCTAACAGCAAAATTATAATCTGAGATCGAAACAGGTCTGTCTGATTCCACAGTCTATGCTTTCTCCTTCTGCAAAAAGAATTCTCATAAATGATATACACCTTGAAGTGTTAAGAGATGAAACATATTGATGTCTCTCAATGTATCAAAAATATCAGATGGACTAATGGGTGGACAGAGGGATAGATAGATGGATCATTATGTGAGAAGGCAAATATGGTAAAATGTTAATTGTAGAATCTAGGTAGTCATATGGATGTTTGCCACATAAGCCAATTTTTCTGAAAAATTTTCATAGTAAATTTAAATAATTTATAATTATTTAATAATGTAGAATAAAAAATAGTAAAATAAATAAATATAAATTTAAAGCTAGTAACTAAAACATTTGAAATTGTTCATAATAAAATGTTGATGGGGGAAAAGTGGCATTATAGTCCTTCCCAGGCCAACATGGTCTAGGAAGCTAATGCTCAGAGAGCGTGTCTGATCCTATTATTCCATTGTTTAAGATCCCTGAAGCCTCTCCACTCCCTGTACAATAAAATTCAAGCTCTTTGGGTTGGCACACGAGGCCCTTCATGACCCGTCCTCTGACCAGCTCTCTGATCACATCTTCAATCCTTCAAGCATAAGAGCAGAGCTGTAATGCTACACGTGGGCAAGTGAGCTGTGTAATAATTTGGTGCCTCTTGATATTTTTAAACTATTTTTTACTTATCAAAGCAATGTATGTACATAATTTAAAAAGTCAGGTAGTGCCCAAAAGCCTATAACAAAAAACCAACAGTATTTTCACACAGCTCTGTCCCACCCTCACCGTCCTATTTTACAGACACAATCATTTCCACCTTTTATAATTGTTTCTATTTGCCTCCAAGTTTCTCGGCATGTGATCCTCTCTAGTCATCGAGTTAGATATTATCTATTGATTTTTTTTTCATTGCAGGCAAAGCGATTAGCACTCTTCCTCTGCCCCTTCCCCCATCCCCCAACATAGTTGTATCATATTTTCTGGATAAATCCATATTCAGTGTTAATTAAAAGGACTGTAAATACTGTTTGCTGATGAGTCAAGAATGGTGATTGCATTTTCTTTCTTGGATGTCTTTTAGTTTGTCCTGAAGTTGATAATTGCCTCTGTTTTGTCATTTGCTCAGATTTCACTGAACAACTTGTGTTTCCATATCCACCGACAGTTCTAAAAAATGCTTCTCACTAAAAATTCTCATATGACCAAATCTGTTAGATAATCTAGTAGCTCCATTTTGTTCCCCCCTGACAGCATCCTTCCTGCAGCCCTCCATCCCACTTAACTTACATAGTGACTTCTGGGCCTCCCACATCACCTATGCTATCTGAGATCTTCTGAGACTTCATTTTGCCATCATCCTGGAGAGGCTCTTTGCCTTACTCTGGTGTTGGAGCCCCTCTTCCCTGGATCCACTGTGTTCTTTCTTGGCTTATGTCTTCATTTGGTGGAACATATCATCTAGTGATTTCTTGAGAAAGGGTATGTGAAAGGAATATCCTTTTGAGATTTTGCAATGTATGAAAATGTGTATATCCTATCCTCACACATAATCAATGGTTTGTTTGGGTGGGTGGGTGTAGAATTCTAGGCTGAAAATAACTTTTACTCGGGCTTTTTTTTTTTTTAATTAAGATTTTATTTTTAAGTAATCTCTATACCCAACATGCGGCTTAAACTCACAACTTCAAGATCAAGAGTCACATGCTCCACCTTCTGAACCAGCCAGGTGCCCCATAACTTTTACTCAGATTTTTAATAGCATTACTCTCTTAGCTTCTAGCTGTGTTGTTGAAAAATCTGGTGTTAGTCTTTTTTCCCAATCCTGTGGAATGATTTTTTTCTCTCCAAAAAGTTTTTTCCCCCTCTGAGTTGTTGCTGTTGTTATTGTTCCAGTTTCTAGCTTCCATCTTGGAGGTTTTCCTCAGATATCCAGTGATCTTTGTCTATCCATTTATAACTTAAAATGAGATACTTAAAATCTGTTTGGAAACTATTTATTTAAGGGGGTGTGAAATGTAATACAAGCAGATGGCTAGCCAACTTTCTCATTTGGTGTCCCTAAATTTTAGTATAGGCAGGTCTATTTTCTTTTTTTTTTTTTTTTTTAAAGATTTTATTTATTTATTTGACAGAGAGACACAGTGAGAGAGGGAACACAAGCAGGGGGAGTGGGAGAGAGAGAAGCAGGCTTCCCGCGGAGCAGGGAGCCTGATGCGGGGCTCGATCCCAGGACCCTGGGATCATGACCTGAGCCGAAGGCAGACGCTTAACGACTGAGCCACCCAGGTGCCCCCTAGGCAGGTCTATTTTCTAAGGGTGTTGAGTTTCTCCTGTGGGAGGAGGAGGGGGTTAGTGCCATTACAGCTTGGCACTGAAGTCCTCACTTCCCTCTTTTCAGACTCTAGTACCTCACTGCCAGTCTCCTCTGTACCTGACCTCCTGAGACTTTCTAGTTTGGCTTCTCCAGAGACTTTACTCTCATCTCTGAGGGCGGGGGAAAGCCCCTTTGTAGAGTACATGGGAACCTACAGATCTAGCTGTTCCTTAAACACTCTTAAACAGCCCCCATTCCACTCCCTGGCCTTACCTCTGTCTTCCAGATACGTGGTGCCACCAGTTCCTGAGCCTTTCTTTAGTTGGGTGGAATGAATCAGCTCCTTCTGATCAACATGGCTCTGTACCCGGACTTCACTTTGACCTTCTTCCTCTTTGGTTCAGTGTCACAGTTGTCTCTTAGTTTTATTAAAGATAAACTCTGTGTTTCTTATTTTTGTTTTTCTTGTTGTTGAAAGGCAATTTTTAAGAGAAAAGGGAGTGTGCATGGGGGGGCGCAGAACCATCTTTGTTTGGTCATCTGAAAACTAGAAGTCTTCCAAATGGATATTGTATTAAAAAAAACAAAACAAAACAGTCTTTCTTCCTGTGTTTCTCCTTTATTCTCACACCACTACCACACTCACAACACTTTTTTTTTTTTTAAGATTTTATTTTTAAGTAATACCTACACCCAATGCGGGGCTCAAACCTACAACCCTGAGATCAAGAGCTGCACACTACTGACTGAGCCAGCCATGCACCACCCCCCCCCCCATACTCATAGCACTTCTGATGTATTTTCCCTCACCAAGCAATTCTGTGACACCAGCTGGGTGCCCTACAATTTAACTCCATTCTGACACTATCTACCTGGAGATAGCCTCAGATCCCGCAAGTGGAGGGATCAGTCCCAAAAGACTGCCCCCCACTTCAGATGCCAATCACAAGTAGGTCCCTAAGTTGCCCACAACTTCTGTCTGACTTGGCTACAAATTGGAGAATTCCATGGCCTCCTCCCATTGGATTCAGTTATTTGCTAGAGCAGCTCACAGAACTCAGGAAAACACTTACTTAGGTTTACCTGTTTATTAAAAGATATAATAAAAGATACAGATGAACAGCCAGATGACAAGATACATAGGGCAAGGTCTAGGAGGGTCCTCAGAGCAGGAGCTGCTATCCCTGTGGAATCGGGGTGTGTCACCCTCCCAATACATGGAGGTGTTCACTGACCTGGAAGCTTTCAGAACCTCATACTTGTGAGATTTTTACAGTGGCTTCATCACGTAGGCATGATCAATTATTAACTCCTTTCCAGGCCCTCTCCCTTCTCTGGAGAATGGGAGGTGGGGCTGAAGATTCCAAGCTTCTAATCATGGCTTGGTCTTTTTGGTGGCCAGCCCCCATCCAGGAGCCCACCAAGAGTTACTGCTGTCACCCAGGAAATTCAAAGGGATTTAGGAATTCTTTGTCAAGAATGGGGGGTCAAAGACCAAATATTAGAACAAAGGGTGCTGCTACTACATCACTTAGGAAATTACAAAGGTTTTAGGAACTCTGTACTGGAACTGGGGGCAGTGACCAACACATCTATTTTCTATTATCTTACAGATATTCTTTATTATTTGTTCAAGAGGTTTTTAGAGGAGAGGCTGGGAGAAGAATGGGGAAAGAAGACCAACAGTGGTAGAGACCTGAGCTCTGCCTGCTAGTAAGTCTTACAACTTTACTGGTTTAATTCAAAAGGGAATATACTTCCTTATAAAACCAAACACTGAAAGGGCAGGGATGGCTGGATCTTACTAGATCTAGACACTTGATCCTCTGAGGACTCTCTAGAGATGGCTATATTCTCCAAGTAGTGGGGAATAACTTGTGCTCATACCTTGACATTAGTAGCAACAGAGAGGAAAGAACTGCTACGTATTACTGAGCTATTGGAAGAAAAAACCTATAGAGATTCTTTTTTTTTTTTAAGGATTTTTAAAATTTATTTGAGAGAGAGAGAGAGCATGAGAGTGGGGGGAGGGGCAAAGAGAGAGGGAGAGAGAGAATCCCAAGCAGACTCCGCATTGAGTAGGGAGCCTGACACGGGGCTCGATCCCAGGATCCTGAGATCATGACCTGACCTGAAATCAAGAGTCAGATGCTTAACTGACTGAGTCACCCAGGCACGCCACCCCCGTCGCCATCCGCACACCCCCCCCGCCAAGAGATTCATTAACTCCCTTGACTTGTATCATAGACAGTGGCCTGGGAAGCTCCATTTGGGCCACAAGAGTGAGGGAGAAAAGCAGCAAGTTTCTAAAGTAAGGGGAAACAACACCTATGTTACCTGGGGGCATCAATGGTGTCCTGCACCTTCATTGAGCTGTGGACATACAGCTCACCACTGCCCTTAAAAGGACTTCTCCTTTGTTGAGGTGGCCAGAAAACATAAGCTTCACTTATTACTTTAATTCCCAAATATCTATGAGCATCTACTAATGCCACTGGGTACTGGGAATAAAAAGAAGAATAAGACCCAGGCACTGGACTTAAGGAGCTCACAGTCAAGAGAGCCATGTAAACAAACAATTGCAGGACAGTATTGTGAGTACAGCAATCCAGATGCCTAGAAAATGTACAGAGAAAGGAGGCCATAATTTCCTCTAAAGGAGCAGTATTTTGGAGTGGTGATATAAGCTGGGTTTTGAAAAACATAAATATGAGATCACCAGCCAAAAAGGAACTGGAAAGACATTCCAAATCAGAGAAAAGAAAAGAAAAAAATGTGCCAAGGCTCATTTGTTCAAAAATATTTACTGATTACTACCAGATACCTAGTACTTGGTAGGCATTGGAGATACAATTCTAAATGAAATAGTCATAATCCCTGTTCTTGAAATTTGCAGTATGATGAAGTGAGACAACCAAATTTTCAAACAAATAAATTAATTACAAACGGTGTTAACTACCACAGAAGGATACAATGCTCATACAATGCTATGAGAAACCAACAGGGTCGATAACAGTGGGATGGGGATGTGGGGGCAGAGGCGGGGGGATCCACAACACGGAGTATTCAGGGAACCATAACCATTTCCATGTGGCTGGATAAGAACAGGAAGTCCAGCTATCTTGGACAGGACAACAAGTTCATTGCCCCCATTTTACCCTTAGGGCTGTTCCACACTTGTAAATAGTTCTTCAAAACTCACGGGCAGAGAATCATAAATTCTAGAGGTTTTTCCTTCTTTCAGCAAACTTAGCTTATCTGAGAATTTCAAAATTCCTTTTGAAAATTATAGATACTCAAGTCAGACCTAATCTGTCATATTGCTCCCTGCTTCCATCAACAAGTTCAAATCCATCTGGAGTTTCTCAAAATTCTCCAGCGGGTTTTCTTTTCTTTTCTTTTTAAGATCTTATTTTTAAGTAATCTCTACACCCAAAATGGGGCTCGAACACACAACCCAAGATCAAGAGTTGCATACTCTACCAACTAAGCAAGCCAGGCACCCCTGGGTTTTCTTTTTTTGATCTGTTTTTTTTTTTTTAACTTCTCTGAACCATTGTGTCATCAACTGCCTTCTCCAATGTAGAGTTTTTTATTTTTCAAATTTAAGATCAATTTTTAATTTAAGCATACATACCATATAGAAATCTTATCTCATAAAAATATGCCCTGTATTAAATAATTTAAAGGATACATAATTACTTATGTATAATGCTTCCAATTAGTTTATCTATTATCATGAATACTTTTGGTCCCTGAACCTGCCTTTGTTTTCTCTCCTGAGGCTGGATGTAGAATATAACTGCCCCCACAGAGAGGGGCAAGAAATCAAGGGTAATAAGGAGGCCAATCTTAGTTACCATTGATGATGCTGAGAGGCACTCAGCACTAGGACCACGTTATTTAAATATAAATGAGAAATTAAGCTATATGAGTGACCTTCAAGAAGTTTGTCACATAAAGTGTATTTCATATCACTAAAGCCTTAACTACTAACAAGCTATACCTGACTTACCTAACTACTTCTGAGTCCTTTGAAATAACATCAATATTCAGTTTCCAATTTCTACCCTTTGTTGAACCTCTTGTTGTTGAATGCATTAAGCACACCAAGAATTGGAGACATTTTTAAAAGTTGACTTTGGATGTACTCTCCCTTCCACTATAAAAAAATGACTAGTATTTTTTTTTTAAGATTTTATTTATTTATTTGAGAGAGAGAGAGTGAGAGAGCACAAACAGGGGGAGGGGCAGAGAGATAGGGAGAAGCAGACTCCCCGCTGAGCAGGGAGCCCAACTCAGGGCCTCGATTCCAGGACCTGGATCAGGACTTGAGCTGAAGGCAGACACTTAACTGACTGAGCTATCCAGGCACCCCCAAAAATGACTAGTATTCTTGATGCCCATTTAGCAAACCAAGGCTATCAAGTTTTGTCCTTGTGTGTGATATTATCATGTTGTGGTGGGTAACTGGTCTGTCCCACAAAACACTGGCTTCCTGGTTATGCCAGGTTGGGTTCCTCTGATTCACGCTCCAGCATCTGCAGTGTTCAGATTCACATTTACAGAGAACACCCATCTAGAGCAGTCTATGAAATGCTTCACCTAGAGATCATAGCCAGAAGCACTCAGACCAGCTACCAAGGAAAATGGCAAAGTAAGTATGATGTATCTTTGGCACCTTCCCAACGTCTATAGCTTTGCCACTCCTGATGTCCCCTTCTCCTCAACTGCAATTTTTATGCTCTTAGCTCCTGAGGTGGCATGAGAGAAGCACTGAGAGAGATGTCTTAGAGGGACTGTGACAGTAAATGATTCTTTGGGTCTGGGAGTACTTGATTGTTTACGTGTCTACACACAAACTGTACTTACACGTCTTGAAAGAGAGGCCACCAGGGAAGGAGGAAGGGGTCTGTGGGAACAAGATAAGGGAGGGAAGAGGTGCAGAAAGGAGGAGCTCTGACGAGAGCTCCACCCTCAGAGGCAGAAAAGGAGCCATCTACACTTCTGGGTACCAGATAAGGATAAAGTTAAATGCTGTGTAAGGTTTTTGGAGACTTCATAACTTCTTCATGTTGTTATTTGTTTAGCCCCTTCTGTTTCCCCATGATGCCCCCAAAAAAGCCCTTAAAATTGAAAGGGTCTATGTACTTATTTTTTTTTTTTTTTTTTTTAAAGATTTTATTTATTTATTTGAGAGAGAGAGAATGAGAGACAGAGAGCATGAGAGGGAGGAGGGTCAGAGGGAGAAGCAGACTCCCCGCCGAGCAGGGATCCCGATGCGGGACTCGATCCTGGGACTCCAGGATCATGACCTGAGCCGAAGGCAGTTGCTTAACCAACTGAGCCACCCAGGCGCCCCGGGTCTATGTACTTATTATGGTGCACAGCAAGAGGGGGATACATCCCACTCCACAACCACTCTTGGAGGAAAATGAAAACCAAGAAGTATAGGAGGTACTAACAAGTCAGAAAGAAAAAGAAAGACAGCTGAATTTTTTAGACCTGTAGGAAGGAGGAAAGAGGTTAAGGAGTCAGGTCACTGAGAATCTAACTGGAAAGAGTTCCGCAACAATCCCGAGGGCAGTACAACCTTCCTCCCCCCAGTGCTTGTCCTCCCCTAGTGTCCATGGTTTCAAATGACTAACTTTTCCTTCTTCACACTTAATCCAAACTCCCATGTGGGCAAAAGAGGTATAGGCAGTACCTGGACCACCACGGCAAAATCGAGGAAGGCTTTGCAGAAGAGGAAGACACATATAAGCTTCTTAATTTGGCATCATCTCTAACAGAATTTATTTTTTTAAAGATTTTTTATTTATTTATTTGAGAGAGAGAGCACAAGTGGGGTGAGAGGCAGAGGGAGAAGCAGACTCCCCGCTGAGCAGGGAGTCCGACGTGGGGCTCCATCCCAGGACTCTGGGATCATGACCTGAGCCGGAGGCAGACGCTTAATATCTGAGCCACCCAGGCGCCCCTCTAACAGAATTCTTGTATGACTGGACCCTTCTGGGTCAGCTTCCATGGGATCTCTAGGGCAAACATCATTTTTCAAGAGGAATAGGTACTTTCTATTTAGTTTTTGGAAGGAGAAGGTAGGGCAGAGCCAGTCGCAAGAGAAATATCCAGTAAAAGAATTTGTGAGAGTCTGCTACCTGTACTTCAGAGTCCATGATTTCCTTGCATTTATTCCTGGATGTGATTATATTAGCCAGACACAAATGGCAAACAGTTCACATTAATGACTGTAATTTGTGTTCCTTTTACCTTGCCAAGTCAAGTGTCTGTATCTTTTCCTTTTATCGGGTTAATTATTCAGCATTAATGAAAAGCATCCTTGCAGTACTTTGTACAAATACCAGATTTCTTATATCACTTTCACACATAGTAGGAACTGAAGACCCTCAGTCAGCCCATCAGAAGCAGGAGATCCCTTTCTTTAACTGTCTCGTTCTATCTCTGGTCCTGAGCGTTCTTCTGATCTAACCGTATTTTTATCTTCCAGTTTCCTAGGATGCTCTGCCATATACATCCTCACGAGAATCTTGAGTACACTCAGGCTGTACCCCATTTCCGGCCTTGGCTCCCCCTCCCCTTATTCCTTGGGTTTGGACCGGTGGCTAGAAGGAACTATGAGAGTATGGTCTGCCCTTTGAGGGTAGGGCCCTATAGAGTTCTGGTTGGGAGAGTGATCTCTGCCATCTGACAGCATGCATCAGAATCCTTCTCTCCTCTACTAATGGTAGTATTACCTTGAGCAAATGTCTAAGTTCCCAATACCTATAAAATGAGAATCAAAAAACCTTGGCATGGCCAGACTGACGGTACTAACCTAATTTCTGCTAAAATAACAACTGATATAATAATCCCCAATTGGTTTTAATAATCCCTAAATGGACCCTGAGGTGATTTTCCAATGATCCATACCTCCAAGAAGGCATGCCCTAGTGGAGTTCTCTCCTACAGTATAACACTGCTGGTCTATGTGATGAATAGAACATGATAGAATGTCACTTCTGAGGCTAGGTTATAAAAGACACTGTGGCTTCTGCCTTGCTCTCTCTTGGATTAGTCTTTCTGGAGGATGCCAGCTACCATGACTTGAGGCAGCCATGTGAGGAGATTGATGATGCAAGGAACTGAGGTCTTCTGCCAACAGCCAGTAAGGAACTGAGGCTTCTCTCAAGAGCCATGTATGTCAGCCATCTTGGAAGCAGATCCAATAGTCCCAGTCAAGCCTTCAGATGACTGCATCCCTGGCTGACACTAGACTGCAACCTCATGAGACCTTGAGTCAGAACCATACAGCTAAGTTGTTCCCAGGTTCCTGACCTTCAGAAACTATGAGATAGTAACAGTTTGTTGTTTTCAGCTGCTAAATTTGGGGTAAACTTTGGGGGTACACAGCAATACATAACCAATTAAAAATGCTTTCTCTCAGGGCGCCTGGGTGGCTCCGTCGGTTAAGCGTCTGCCTTTGGCTCAGGTCATGATCCCAGGGTCCTGGGATGGAGCCCTGCATTGGGCTCCCTGCTCAGCGGGAAGCCTGCTTCTCCCTCCCCCACTCCCCCTGCTGTGTTCCCTCTCTCACTCTCTCTCTCTCTCTGTCAAATCAATAAATAAAATCTTTAAAAAAAAAAAATGCTTTCTCTCTTTTGAACCTCAGCCCCCAAAAACAAAACTCTGTGCGTATTCCTGCCCAGCACTAATAGAAATGTCCACTCAGAGCTTACTGTATGGTAATGAGAGTGCCTATCTCATCAGGTTGGGAGGACTGAGCATGATAATATACGTAAAGTACTTAGTATGAGTCTAGCTCATACTAAGCACTCAACCAGTGCTAGTTACCACTATCATACAGAAGCACAGGCCTGTGGGTAGTTGCTCTACATTTTGGAACCTGGGAGGCTTAGGGCATAGCATAGTGAATGAAGACTTAGAGTTAAGGGGGCAGGGAAGGAAATCCTAAGGCACTTTCTTCCACTCCTAGTAGTTTTTAGGGATCAGGCCTCTAGCTGCTGTAGCCAGGGCTCCCTTCCATGAGAGCAGCAGGGATAGGTCAGAGGAGAGACATTCCCTTTCACTGGCCTCTAAAATGACCAAAGCAGTATGTAAAAAGATAAAAAATGTTAAATAAGTGGAGAGAGGGAAAGAAAACAAGAGATTAGGGTGGTAGAAGTGATCTTCAACTGCTTCTGACTTTTGCTTTGGTACTACCCATGTTTATTTTCAGCTTCCACTGGGCCAAGCAGAAGCTATGCTCAGAAATACTCCTTACAGTGCCCAACCATAAACTCTGCAGCTTATAACAAAGCACAGGTCTATTGTCTAGTATCTGTTCATGACCTAGGCCATCTCTGATACGAGCTGTACAAACATGTGGTAGGCCCTGCGAGCTGCAAGCCAGGAAGCTTATCACTAGGTCATTTTTTCTCAGGGGAGACAGGTTTTGGAATACAAAGAACAAAGTGAAGAATATGAAGAACAAAGTAAAATGTTGTCCATCAATGTGCCAAACTAAAGTGTTCTTCAGAAAAGAAAGTGAAGAACATTTAAGAGCCAAGAGTGGTCAGAGACAGTCTAAAATAAGATGGGTCAGTTAGAGAAATGTTGGAATTAATTTGATGAATGTGGCTCATACAACGAATCATTATTCTTATATACACTGGGGTGTAAGCTTTGTAATTTTTATATGTTTCAGTCACTATCATGTTCCCAGTGCCTATCAGAGCCTGGCATATAGTAGGAACTTTGTAAATATTTGTTAAATGAATGAAGATGTGACTCAACATAGGTCAAGAAGTAGGGATACATAAAGATCTATTATTTAAATATACATACAGACTTATTTCTTAAGTTACACACTTTTGATTCACACAGTTTTTTTAACTGATCTCCAATATATCTCAGTAGTCAATGCATAGTATGCATCCCATCTGGAGACTTGGTCAGGTTTCAAATTCTTCCTGTCCTCAAACTTTGAGCTTCACTCACTTGTTAGACAAGTTAGAAAGAATACTGTAGCTTTGTGGATTGTTGAAATGGGCCAGCTAGCTGTTTCAAATGTGCTATATGAGAAAATTATAGCTTGAATTCACAGGTCAGTAGCAACATATTAGCACAGAATTAATTGTCCTATATTTCCACTGAGGGTTGTAAGCTATCATATCTTCAAGGGGTAGAAATACTCAACTGGTTGTCTAACTTATGCCGTAGTCCCCAGCTCTCCCACCCAAATGATCGACTCTTAGAGAAACTGCTTTGGTAAGATCAGCTGTTTAACTCAACCTAAGGCTCTACAGGGCCATTGCATTACTGTTGTTCTATTTGTATGAATAAAGAGGAAACCTAAGGAATTTCAATATTTTCTCTGTCATTTCTGGTATGGAAAAGAGACATGGACTGTATTTGTTTGACTAGAATCCTTGAGTCCTGGAAGACTATGTATCATTTCAAAAGTCTCCTGTGAGTTAAACAAATCTAGACAGGGAGATCCTACAGCATCAAGTTCAGGTCAGAATACACGTAGGAAACACTTTCCACAGTTTCCCACAAGTTTCACCGATTGTCCACAGCCAACTTAATTTGAGCTTCCTCAGAACTCAATTTGGGAACAGTATAATCATCTGGAGCCATTCTGTGCCAAATTAACAGCCATCTGCTTCCCACGTGCCCTTTCTACTTGGACAAATAAAAACAATCACCCCACACGAAAACCCGTGAATTCACATTACCTCAAAGACACTCAGC
This sequence comes from Halichoerus grypus, assembly GCF_964656455.1. NCBI lineage: Eukaryota > Metazoa > Chordata > Mammalia > Carnivora > Phocidae > Halichoerus > Halichoerus grypus. Next base: position 70,423,667 of record NC_135721.1, on the reverse strand, counting down.
CCCACCTCGGAGCAACACTCTCTCTCACAGCAATTCCTTGGGTATTAAGAATGGATCACCTAGAACAAACCTTGGAAGTACTTAGAATATTTGTGCATTTCTACAAGAAAAAGACTCCTTATTCCCTTCTGGGAAACTTTTATCTTCCCATCTGTCTATAATCAGATTACTCAAACGATGTACAAAAAGTGGGTGAACAATTATTTATAAGCTTTCACTTAAAGCACTAAATTTTGACCATAGCAATATTATTTTTAAATGATGCGTGATTTGTTATAATCCTATTATTTATATTAATAGCATGTTTCCTTATCTTCATAGATAATCCACTCTTTAGATATGAGGGATCTGGGAGAGGTGGATAAAAAGTGAATTAATTCACTCATTCAACAAGTATTATTGTGCTTACTATATGTTGTTGGCCTGGTAGCAGCACTGGGATACAAGGGTGATTTTTTTTTTTTAAGATTTTATTTATTTATTTAAGAGAGAGCAAGAGTGAGAGAGCACACCCAGGGGGAGTGGCAGAGGGAGAGGCAGGCTCCTTGTTGAGCAGGAGCCCAACACGGGACTCGATCCCAGAACCCTGGTATCATGACCTGAGCTGAAAGCAGATGCTTAACCAACTGAGCCACCCAGGTGCCCCTATAAGAGCGATTTTATGTTTATTGAGAGCAGACCCTGTGACTTTTTCACTTTTTTCCTCACTCAGAAGGTACCTATAGCTATGTATCTATCAATTGATTTTTTTTAAAGATTCTATTTTTAAGTAATCTCTATACCCAGCGTGAAGCTGAAACCCACAACCCTGAGATCAAGATTGACACAATCTACCAACTGAGCCAGCTAGGCACCCCTAATTGATTTTTAATATTATCTGCAGCATTGTACCAATTTGCACTATAATTTTTTTAAGAACAGAGTTTTATCATTTTTATACTATATGTATTATAAATCTGGGGCAGTTTGGTGCAAATGTATTTCATTTTCTTGTCTGTCAAAGATTATTTTGTCAAAATAAACAAAATCAGGAAAACACTTTGAGAATCAATGTTGTCACAGTACTATAAAATTTGCCACTTTGACACTATTGATGAAATAAATAACCATGGTTAAGAAGCAGCCAAATTCCCAGGCTTGTAGAAGCTTGGGAATTGCTTAGACCAAAAGAGCAGGTGGTGAGAGAGCTCCAACATCAAAAAGAGAATCACAAAGGCAGAGGTTTACAGCTTTGGCACCACCCTGCCTTTGAGAAATCTCTCTACAGGGCAAAGGGCACTAAGGCTACTACTGATTTAAAAATAACAATCTCCCTAGAAGAGAGAGAGATGCATATACACACATGTATATGTCTATACATATACATACATACACATATATAACAGTGTATGTCTGGGGGAAAAGACTGGGGAGAAGTAAAGGAGTTAAAGGGAAACTCTGTGAATCCCCTCCCACCCCAGGATTTTGAAAGGTTCTACTTGACTTTTTGAAGAACACACCTCCCTGAAAGGGAGAGCAATCAGAAAGAATTCATACCTGCTGAACCTGTTTTGTTTTTTCTTTTCTTTTAATTTGCCCGCTACTAAGCAGCAGAATGGGCTGGGAATTCTTTTTGGACAAAGGGTGGTTTAGTGCCTGCTACTGCGGGAGAGTTAGTGATTTTAGAGTACATAGTTTGGGGGAGAAAGATGTATCCTGGGGTTTTCCCCTTATTCCAACTATTAAAATAGAAATTTCACAAGAGCACACACTTGCTCATAGCTATATAACCCCAGTCTTCGGTAAATACTGTTGATTGAATAAATGGATGGATTAAAGGATCAATCAATGAGATCAGTAAGTAGTTTTTTTTTTTAACCTTTTTTTTTTTTTTAAAGATTTTTATTTACTTGAGAGAGAGAAAGCGTGAAAGCGCAAGCAGGGAGAAGGGCAAGGGAGCTTAACACAGGGCTCAATCCCAGGACCCCTGAGATCATGACCTCAGCGGAAGGCAGATGCTTAACCAACTGAGCCACCCAGGCGCCCCAGTACTGAGTGTTTTCTATATGCAATGAAGAATGCAAGAAAGTCTAAGACATAACTGCTGCCTTCCGGAAGCCTTGTAACCAGATAAGGACACAAAGTTAATAATTATAAAGTAGTTGGAGAACAATATACAATAGTGCCAATAATAAAAGTTAGGTTATGCAGTTCAGTCTAAAAAGCTTTCAAGGGGCTTGGAGAGCAGAGAGATGATGCTGAGCTGGGCCTTAAATAATTGACAGGATTTAAATAACTTCCGGCTTACTAAACCCCTTCTCCAAGTGGCACCTTGGGGGTTCTGGGCATATCCTCAGAACCTCCTGGGCTGGTTCTAATGATTTAAAAATTTAAGAAAAAGTTAAATCCATCTGTCAGATCTACCCTCAAGTGCAGCAGTGTTTTCATTAACAGTGGAAGAAGAAAGAGAAAGAATGATTTTATAAAATAGGTATGGTGACCGTATATTTGGGGCTCCAACCCTCTATTTGAAATTGAGACTTTATAGAAAAATCCGTGCTCAATAAATACTTGCAGATTGTCTGATCCAGATCCCATGGCTGTCTCTTTACTCATTGCAGGGAATGTGTTATTGCTCATACAGTGGACTCCAGTTCTTTGCTTTAATGAATACTTCAGGAAAGTTAGCTTTCAGAGAGATCTTCCTGATAACTTAAAGATTGATTGGGGTTGCAAACTGATCTCCAGGTAGCCGTCTGCAGCTTAAAAAAAGATCAGTGGATCAAATGGATGAAAGCCACTTTATCTAATTTGAAAGAAGTGAAATTACAAACCTCAACAGACAGTGAGGGATTCTGTAGTGTCTCAGAGAGGTTTAATGACACTACTGTACTAAATGCTGCCGTATCTGTACCTGTGCTTTCCCAGTTTTGCCTAATATTATTTTTGCAGGAATATGCTTGGATGGCAAGACATTTTCCTTTTCTACTTTGCTGATCTCTCACTTGCTTTCTTCCTATCCTGCCCTTAAGTCAGGTTGTAGACAGAAATGAGTTTGCCTATTATCCCAAGAACAGGCTTTGCTAAATTTAATGGGAAATGGGGTCACAGTAGCACTTTTGGAAGACACTGACAAGTATACTGGAAGGAAAGCAGCAGACGGTATGAATCTCTTCTAAAGCTCTTTGTTTTGCACAGCTCTTAAAACAAAACAAACAAAACAAAAACACAAAGAAGATAAACTTTTTTACTGAGAAACAAAACACACAAAACATAGAGCTTAATGAGTCATTATAAGGCAAACACCTTTATAACCACTACCCAGGTCAGGAAATAGAACTCTGCCAACCCCAGCCCCTACCCAGGAGCCTCTCCATATACCCTTTCCAACGATAACGCCTATCTTGACAAAAGTAACCGCTATTCTGAGGATTAAAGCAATCCTTGCTTTATGTTTATGTTACCCAAGTATAATAAGACATCCAAGTGTGCAACCCTAGACTACTGTTTAGTGTTGTCTATTGTACGTCTCTTAATGTATAGGTTTCTCCTTCAATTCTTTTCTTCACATCTTATCTGTTGAAGAACCCAGACCACTTAACCCTTATTCTTTCCCATACTCTAAATTTTTTTTTTTTAGCGTTTGGACATAAAACTTTATTTTTATTTTATTTACTTAATTACACTCCAAATGTTGTTGACTATGCACCCATAGGGTAGTTCAACAAGTTTCTTTGTCCTCTTCATTTCCTGCATATTGGCAGCTAGACCCAGAGGCATGATCAGGTTCATGTTTGGTTCCTTTGGGAAGACTATGTGCTATGGGCTGAATGTTTGTGTCCCCTCTAAATTCATATTTTGAAATCCTAACCCCCAAAGGTGATGGTATGAAGAGGTGAGGCCTCTGGGAGATTACTGGGTCATGAGAGAGGGGCCCTCATGAATGGGATTAGTGCTCTTATAAAAGAGTTCCCGGGAGCTCCCTAGACCCTTCCACCATATGAAGATACAATAAGTCTGTGACCCAGAAAAGGGCCCTCACCCAACTATGCTAGCACCCTGATCTCAGACTTCTAGCCTCCGCTGCTGTGAGCAATATGTTTTTGCTGTTTTAAGCCACCCAGTCTGTGGCATTTTGTTACAGTAGCCTGAATGGAAAGATGGTTTTCTTTCACTGGAGGCACATGTTAGGTTGTCTCCCTTTTTGTGATGTCAGCAGATTGCTGATGCTCAGTGCCTATATCCATTACTTTGCTAAGGATTGAAAAACGGTGCTACTCTAATTCTATCATTTCTTTTCCTTTTTTAAAAAAAGAATATTTATTTATTTATTTTGAGAGAGAGAGAAAGAGAGAGAGGCGCAGAGGGAGGAGAGGGAGAGAATCTCCAGCAGACTCCGAGCTGAGCATGGAGCCCAACAGGGGGCTCAATCCCACCATCCCAAGATTATGACCTGAACCAAAACCAAGAGTCGGACCCTTAACTGACAGCCATCCAGGCACCCTCTTTTTTTTTTTTTTAAGTAGTCTCCATACCCAAAGTGGGGCTTAACCTCATGACCCTGAGAGCAAGTCACATGCTCTACCAACTGAGGTGGTCAAGCACCCCATCATTTCTTTTTCAATTATTAGTTAGAATACTTTTATAAAAAGATGTTTCCCCTTGTTTACTATTTAGTAACACAACGGCATTGTTCATATAGGAAAGGTAAAATAAATAGTTGATTCTTTTATATTGTCAGTTCTCATGATAATGAATTAGTTCCCTTTCATCCTCTAAAGGAGACCAATTTATTATATATATAAATATGTAACATATTAATAATATATAATATGCTAATAATTAATATATGAAACATAAATTATACATATATATATATATATATATATATATATATATATATAATCAGCTATGAAGCTCAAATTGTAATTTTCCTACCTTTTCTTTGGCCAGTGGGAGCCTCTTTAGGTTGGATCCTTGGCCTTTGGACATGACCTAATAATCTTTTTTTTTTTTTAAGATTTTATTTATTTGAGAGAGAGAGCGAGCACACAAGTAGGGGGGAGGGGCAGAGGGAGAGGGAGAAGCAGACTCCCCGCTGAGCAGGGAGCCCAATGTGGGACTTGACACCAGGACCCTGGGATCATGACCTGAGCCAAAGGCAGATGCTTAACCGAGTGAGCCATCCAGACACCTGACCTTGATAATCTTAATAAATATAACAAGGTGTTTAAAGTTCATTTTATATATTTACTATCTGTTATGGGTTGAATTATATCCCCAAAATGCATATGTTGAAGTCTTAACCCCCAGTATCTTAGAATGTGACCTTATTTGGAGATAGGGTTTTTACAGAGGTAATTAATTAAACTGAGGTAGTTACAGTGGTCCCTAATCTAATATAACTGATGTCCTTATAAAGAAAATGGAAAACAAAGATACATATAGAAAGAAGACATTGTGAAGAAACATAAGGAAAAGATGGCCATCTATAAGCTAAGAAGAGAGGCCTGGAATAGAGCCTTCCCTCATGACCCTCAGAAGGAGCCAACTCTTCCATTACCTTGATTTTGGATTTCTAGCCTCCAGAACTGTGAGACAATAAATTTCTGCTATTTACGCAACCCAGTTTGTGGTACTTTGTTACAGAAGCTCTAGCAAACCAATACACTGCCCAAGACCTGAAATCAGCCATTTTCTCAAAAAGTTCGGATTTCTTTTAGAGAGAAATGGCGTCATGGTATTTCAAGACCACAGTCTGGCTGCTAAGGATGCTCCTGGGCCACAGGATTGGTCATTGTTTCTAGGCTTCCTCAGCGGACAGAGATATGAAATTTTAAAATGAAAACCTCCTCGGGACACCTGGGTGGCTCAGTCGGTTAAGCGTCTGCCTTCAGCTCAGGTCATGATCCCAGGGTCCTGGGATTGAGCCCCAAGTTGGGCTCCCTGATCAGTGGGGAGTCCGCTTCTGCCCCTCCCTGCTGCTCGTGCTCTCTCTCACTTGCTCTCTCTCTTTCTCTCAAATAAATAAATCTTTAGAAAAAGAAAAAAGAAAAAAAACCTCCTTGTAAAAACCTTTTTATATTAAACAACACACAGATACAGAGAAATATACATTTTAAAGGTAAAATACTCTGAGTTAATATTGATATTTCCAAGTTAAATTCAGGACTACAGGTTTTGTGTTTAAGCGCTCCTGCATTTAGTCTTCCACACAGGAAAATCGGGTTTTCTAGGGCAGAGGGTAATAGATAATTTGAATATCCCAGAATTGCCATTTACTTTATCCCACGTTATATATATCACAGGTGCAGAAAAATACAATTACTGGGGCGCCTGGGTGGCTCAGTCGTTAAGCGTCTGCCTTCAGCTCAGGTCATGATCCCAGGGTCCTGGGATCGAGCCCCGCATCGGGCTCCCTGCTTGGCGGGAAGCCTGCTTCTCCCTCTCCCTCTCCCTCTCCCACTCCCCCTGCTTCTGTTCCCTCTCTCGCTGTGTCTCTCTGTCAAATAAATAAATAAAATCTTTAAAAAAAAAAAAAAGAAAGAAAAATACAATTACTGAGGACAGATAGAATTTTTTCACATATCCCTCTCCCATTCTCCTCTGTTTGTTTTTTCTCTCAGTTTTAATAGTTGTATGGTATCTCCATTGTCAGAGAGCCATTACAAACCATACTCTCCCTATTAGCCCTTATTTAGTCTGAGTCCTACACATAATTATTTGTTTAATGCTCATGAGCAAGACTTATGTCAATGTCTCTCTAGTCATTTCGGTTATCTAAAGCCTGATTTCCAGTAGACTCCTCAGAGAGAAAAATGAGAGCACTATTCCCTGAGTTCCTGCATGTTGATAAACATTTGTTTGTGCTTTTGACACCTGATGGTCAGTTTTGCTAAATATACCCTTGGTTCACATTTGATTTCTTTGAGAGCTTAAATATGTTACTCCATTTATGTCTGGCATTAAAGTGTTGACAAGACTGATAATATAATTGTGTTTGTCATATAAATCACACATTCCTTTTGCCTAGATGTCTAAAAGACTTTTTATCCCTTTTTCTTTAAAGTCCAATAATTTGGGGCACCTGGGTGGCTCAGTTAAGTGTCTGACTCTTGTTTTTTGCTCAGGTCATCATTTTTGGGTTATGAGATCGAGCCCGGTGTCAGTCTCCACACTCAGCAGGGAGTCTGCTTGGGATTCTCTCTCTCTGTCTCTCCCTTTGCCCCTTACCCCCCACTCTCTCTCAAATAAATAAATGAAATCTTAAAAAAAAATAAAGTCCAATAATTTTACTAAATTATGTCTTGATGTTGGTTGTTCTGGGTGAATATTCTCAGATACATGGTGTACTCTTTCCATATGTAATTTAAATTCTTTTTTCTTTTTGTTTCAGGAAACTTTTCTTGAATTAATGTTTTATAGTATTTGTTTTGTTCCCTCAATTTGATTTCTCTTTTTTGAGGACTATTATCTATATGTGAGATCTTCTTTGCCTTTAATTTATCACTTTCTCTTGAATTGCGTCTATCTTTGTTAACTTCTTTTTCATTTTTAAAATTCTTATTCTTTTCAGCTCTTGCTTAACGTATTATTTGTAGGGGCACCTGGCTGGCTCAGTCAGTAGAGCATGTGACTCTTGATCTCAGGATCATGAGTTCAAGGCCCACACTGGGTGTAGATTTTACTTAAGAAAAAAAAGATATTATTTTTATGTTCTCTTGTGTTCTTTTTATTTAAGACTTCATTTCTGAAGTGATTTTTCTTTCATTTTTAATTCTCTGAGTTCTATCATCTCATTTCTGAGTTCACAATAAAATCTGACTTACGGTTTTTCTTTTCATATCTTGATATCTTTTAGATTGTTTTTCTTAATACATTTTAGATTATTTTGAAATTAAAGCTTATAGTCTTGACATATGCTGTGAACACGTTTCTGATGTGCTTTCACTGTCTGATGTCATTGTACTCCTTATTATCTTTCTCTTCATATAGTAACTGATATGCTGCCCATTTTTATGTGAAAAAAGTTTTTCTGAATTTTTGGAAGGTGGCATGGTTCAGGATAGCTTGGCTAACTTCACAGAGCTCCCTCTTTTATTTCCATAAAGTGTTTAAAAAATTAACTCTTTACTTTCTGAGATTTCCTGGCTGTGGCTCTTCTCTTTTTTTTGTTTCTATTGTCTTTATCCTGATCAATTTTGATTCTGCTCTCAGGAGTCTGGCTCAGGCTCTATACTGGAAGGGAGCGCTAGCTGGTCAGCTGCGTGAGTTCATTGGGACCAAACTGTTCTAGTGCCTTCCATCCTTACTGGATACCTCTTGCATTCATCTGTCATTGGAGTGGGGGAACTACCTCCTAATTTCAGCTGTTATTCTCCAATCAGTCTTCTGCACTTTTCAGTAAATATCTTTGGCCATTTTTCTATGCTGTATTTTCAGGTTCACTTAGAGGCCCTATTGCTTTCCTCTGCTTTCTACCACACAAATGGCAGGACTTGTGGATTTTGGTGACTTGTTTTCATTTGCTTGTATTGTGGGCTTTCTAGGGATACTCTGTCACCTAATTTTATTGTAAATGTTTTTGATCTTGCTATCTAGTGGCTCTATGTTTTGTTATGCAGGGATTTGGAGAGATTAAAACACTATGTTCTGCTGCTATCATCCCAGAATCTTCTCAATCCTAAAACATTTTTTTTAAATGTATATTGTCAGCACAACAGTATTGTCCAGCACACAGCCCACAGGAAGATGGCCTCCTGACCAGGCAGGTTGCATCAGAGATCTTAAAGCTTCAAGATAGAGCTTCAAGAAATCATCTGGACCAGTTCTCTGTTTTCAGGTAAGAAAAGCATCACCCTAAATTCAGAACAGATAGCAGTGGCACTTGAGAATTAAGTAGGACGTGGGGTGCCTGGGTGGCTCAGTTGGTTAAGCGACTGCCTTCGGCTCAGGTCATGATCCTGGAGTCCCTGGATCGAGTCCCGCATCGGGCTCCCTGCTCAGCAAGGAGCCTGCCTCTCCCTCTAACCCTCCCCCCGTCATGTACTCTCTCTCTCTCTCTCTCATTCTCACTCTCTCAAATAAATAAATCTTTAAAAACAAAAAAAAAAAGAATTAAGTAGGACGTGTAACCTATTGTTTAGTAGTTTTAAATTTTATGGTTTTCTTATAGTGTTCATACAATAGAATCTAAATATATAAATATATGCCACAAAATATTGCTCACTCAAAATAAACTTGAACATTCAAACAGTTCAGAAGTACAAACAGCAGGTTATATTACATCTGCATGTGGATGAGTGTTAAAATCTCTGTATTAGTTAAGTCATGGAAGAAATATTAATTTAAAGTAGTTACTTTTTAAGACAAACCTGAAAATCAGCTAAGAGTAACATCCAATTCAATCAGTTTGTGAATAGCTTTTTGAGTGAGCCAGAATATCTTAATGCAAATTCTTGTGAATTAACTAGGGACTAAAATCTCTGGTGATGATAAAATATTGAATTAACAAATGATAGAAGGATTTTTTTTTAAAAAAGGGAAAGACAGCTCTCCATAATAACAACAAGAAATAACTATAATACAAGACGAAAATAACCTAAAAGCAAACAGAACATGTCATTAATAGAGTCCTTCATTATCTAGCATGGGCTGTAATGGAGAACACGGTAAGTGTAATTCTGTTCTCTCACTCTAGGCAGTACGCACACACTGTAAAATCCATCTCTTCATTTTCTGGTTGAAAAGATCATTGTAAAAAAGGACTGCCAGGGAGTGGAGGTCATGCTGATTTATTGGCAATTAAACCTGCAGGATTTCTGCACTCCCTTCAAAACAAAGTATCTTAGGCTATTCAGCCAGGATGATTACATAGTGGGCTATCTACTAAAGCCCAGGCGTCTTTCTGTTAGTGCACAACAGATACAATTGACTTGGCTGTATTTAGAAGATTACTGCTATTTTCTGTGCAAATTCTTGTTGTATCTTTCTCAAATTGCCTAGGTCCAAAGAATTATCCTGTTAGTTTAATAAGCAGAATCTTACCAAATGGTATATAATTCTGCTTGGGCGTATAAGAACTTTGGCATAAATACAAATATGGACTCATATAAAGCAAATGACTGTATTACTGAATCTATGACTGGCCTATGGTGCCTCAGCCCTAGCTTTCTGAAATGTTTGAGATGATGTTTTTAGGGCTTGATACTTATGATGAAGTGAATGTTTATGTCCCCTCAAAATGCATATGTTGAAATCTTAACCCTAGTATGATGGTATTAGGAGGTAGGGCCCTTGGGAAATAATTAGGTCAAAAGGGTACAGCCCTTATGAATAGGTTTAGTGCCCCTATAAAAGGGACTCCAGAGAGATCTCTCACCCTCTTTTCGTGATGTGAGGACACAATGAGAAGTCGGCAATCTGCAACCCAGAAGTGGGCTCTCACCTGAATCCAACCATGTTGAAACCCTGATCTTGGAGTTCCTGCCTCCAGAACTGTGAGAAATAAATTTCTTTTGTTTATCAGCCATCTGCTCTATGGTACTTTGTTTTAGCAGCCTGAACTAAGACAAGACTGGTGCATATAACTAGCTTTTATCTATTCCACGTCTAGACACAACCCAGGTTACTTAGGCTAGCTATTTAGATCATGGGTGCTATAGATAGACAGACAGATAGATAGATAGATAGATAGATAGATAGATAGATAGATAGATAGATATTCTGCTTGTCCTAACAGATGGTGATGGGCAGGCTTAGGTGGTAGGAATGATGGAATCTTAGCAACACATATAGGTAGGACAGAGAAGGAAGGAATATATTAGCTGAGGGTGGAGAATAGTGATCAGGTTAACATTTCTGCCTCTGTCTAACCCCACCTGCCAAAATGAGTCTGATTATACCTGAGTTGTTCTACTCTTTAGAAACAGGAATATGGTCACTGTACATTGTATCATATTGGATTATCTGCTGCAGGCACTAGCCTGCCTGTACCGATCCTAGCTTTCTTTTCCTCCCTGCTGGTTTGTATTGCTAAGGTCTCATTTATTCCCCCATCCATCCATCCATTCATTCAGTAAATATTTATTGAGATTTTAATATATGCCAGTTACTGTTCTAGGCCCTTGCAATACAGCATGTCTCTATAATGTACTCTGTTTTTTAATTTTTAAAAAGATTTTATCTATTTATTTATTTGAGAGAGAGTGCGTGCTGCGGGAAGGAGCAGAGGGAGAGGGACAAGCAGACTCTGTGCCCAGTGCAGAGCCCAAGCACAGGGCTTGATTCCACAACCCTGAGATCATGACCTGACCTGAAACCAGGAGTCGGAGGCTTAAACAGGCCACCCGGGTGCCCCTGGGGTTTCTTTTATAAAGTCATTAATCCTCATGACCCAATCCCCTCCCAAAGCCTCCACCTCCAAAATACCATCCCACTGAGGATTAGGTTTCAGCATATGAATTTTGGGGGAACACAAACATTCAGTCTATAGCACATTCAGAAAACAACGGTGTTATTGTATCAGAAATATCCTGGCTCTCTATACAGTGAGTGTGCTTTTTACTGCAGACCTTCTAACATATTTTCAGAATATTTTAGAATAACATGTTATTACTTAAAAATATTTAATTACATTTTTTAATAATAAAAATCTCAATTACCAGCAAGATTGCCATCAATACAGCCCTATATTAATTTCCTTCCCATGGGTATCCACATCAAGGTAAAAGTTTTGCATCGGTGGCTAGAAAAGAGCTGGGTCATTCTGAACTAGTTATCTGAAAAAGCTATTAGAAGTCTCAGCCACACTTTCTCTTATCAAAATGGAGCTACTCTATATCACCCCAGGACCTAGGTAACTCTGAGACTAAGAAAAAAGGAATCATTCATTAGGAAGTGTGAGAAATGTCTTCGGGTTGATTTTGTTTAAATGCCAATGTGAATTGATCATTAGCATTTGCGAGAGCTGTGCAAATAACACCACCTAAGGGGCTAAACCAACATGGGATTGTTTCAAAGCAATTAATTCACTTCCAAGCTTCTTGTATTAACACCACCTTATTTCCCCAGTGTAGATATACAATTTGTCTTAAAAATCAACCCAAAACTGTGATATTCCACCAACAACATTACAGGGATGAAAGCACAACCCCCTAGTCAAATGCAAATTATAGTCATATTAGTATGTTAATGAGCTAAGTGATAAACTGTGGGTCAAATTTCCTCTTCTTCAGCTTAAATAGCACTTGAAAAGGCTTATTTCTAAATGTTTGGAAAACCTAGGAGCAGCAACAATTAAGGTTTATAACATGAACGTTATCTGTTCAGCAATATGAAAAATTAATAGACAGGACTAAACTAAAATGAGACATAATTCTTCCTAATGATTTGCAAGTTAATGGGAAACATGGCTTCAAGGAAACATATTTAATTATTCTAAATTTGGAGTGAAGTCTTTTCAAAATTCCTTGTTTTACAATTTAAAAAAATTAGGTCTGTTTTGTCTAGTCGAAGGAAATTTCAGGAGAAGCCAAGGAGAAAAATAGTTGAGAAAAAAATGTTGAAAGGAGATAAAGGTTTTCATGAGAAAGAATGTTTAGAGATGTCAATTTCTCTATTCTGACTACTTATCAAAGAAGACTTTCTTGATTGAACCTACTCCCATCACCGGATTTCACCTGGTCACAAAACAGCTATGTGCTTTATAGAGTTTTTCTACAAATATTCATTATCTTTTATATGTTCATGTTCATTTTATAAGTTCCTTAAAATCCAAAGCAAATCTGATTGTATTTTGCAGCATGCAGCTCAGCTCCTTGTGTAGGGCAGGCTGGGGAAAGCCCAGGGAAGACCCCAGATGGCCAGGAAGTGTGGTGGAGAGAGCCTGAAAATAGGGTCACCTAGACATCCCCATACACTCCGTTTTCTGTGTGTCCATGTCCAGCTCTACCCCCTGCCACTTCCACAAGCTGTGTAGCCATGGGCAAGTTATAGAATCTCCCTGGGCCTCCCCCCACTTTGACAACTATAAAAGGGATGTAATAAAGCTTTAGGCCCAAGGCAGTGGTCCCAACCTTGGCTACACAGTGGAATCACCTGGAGAACTTTAGAAACACTGCTGACTGGGTCCCACTCCCAGAGCTTCTAAATTTACCTGTGTGGCTGTTGCAAGGGCACAGGGAATTTTAAAACTCCCTAAGTGGTTGTAATGGGCAGATGAAGTCAAGAACCAGTGCTGTAAGGGTGTTACACAAATTAGTTCAAACAAAGAAAAACAGTACCTGACAAGTAGTAGGTCAAAAATTATTTGTTTCCTTTTTTCTGTAGTTGGTTTTTCTATTTGTGCTGATAGCTGTGTTTGATCCTAGCTGGAAGCTAAGAGAGAGAATTCACTCAAAGATTTGTTTTATTTTTTTAAACTTTTTATTTCAAAATTATCTTAAACTTAAGAAAGTTGTAAGAATAACACAAAGAATTCCTATACACCCTTCACCCAGATTCACCAGTTGTTAACAATGAACTACATTTACTCTATCACTCCTCCACATTCTCTTTACACATATAATTTTTTTTCTTGAACTAGTTGAGAGGTCGTTGCAGAAAACATGCAACTTTACCACTAAAGAACATGTATTTATGAAGAACAAGGGCATTCTCCTACCTACAGGACAATTATTTGGCAAATTTAACATTGTACAATAGTATTATCTAATCTACAGTCCATATGTAACTTCTCCAATTTTTCAATAATATCCTTACGGCATCCCACCATTCCCTCCCCCCAAATTCAGGATCCAATCCAGGATCACGCATTGCAGTTGGTGTCATGCCTTTTTCATTTCTTTTAATCTGACATGATTCTTCTGCCTTTCATGAAACTGAGAGTTTTTGAAAAGAACAGGCCAGTTGTTTTGTATCCCATGCCATTTTTCTTGTAAGTGTACAATTTAATGATTTCTGGTAAATATATAGAGATGTGTAGCTATGCACTACAATCCAGTTTAGAACATGTCCATCATCCCCCCAAATTCTGCTTTCCCCACTCAAACCCCCAGCCCTAAGTAACAACTGATTTTCTTTCTGTCTTGATAGTTTGGCCTTTTCAGAATGTCAAGTAATAGAATTATACAGTACTGTATCTGGTCTTTTTAAGTCTGACTTCTTTGACTTAGCCTAATGTTTTTGAGGTTCACCCATTTGCAGCATATCTCGGTAGTTTGTTCCTGTTTTATTGCTGAATAGTACTATTGTATGGATATACCACACTGGTGGGCAACTTCTAAGATGGTCTTAGATGACCCCCACTTTCTGGTATTCATGCCCTTGTGTGGTTCCTTCCCATTGAGAGTGGGCTGGACCTAGTGACTTGCTCCTAATGAATAGAACGTAGTGGGATGTCATTCCTGAGATTAGGTTATAAAAAGACTATTCCCTCTTGGGGGCTCTTACTCTCTCTCTCTCTTTCATGAATCCCTTCCTCTGAGCTGCCATGTTGTAAGCAGCCCTATGGAGAGATACCCCATGGCAAAGGAACTGATGTTTCTGGCCATAACTAAAGAGAATCTGAAGGCTGCGAACACCACGTGAGTGAGCATGGAAGCAGATACCCCCTCTTTGCAGTCTAGGCTTCAGATGAGACTGCAACCCTGAGCAACACCTTGACTGCAACAAGAGAGAGAGACTAGAGTTACCCAACTAAGCAAGGTCCAGATTCCTGACCCACAGGAACAGTGATAAAATAAACACTTGTTGTTTTTGTTTTTTGTTTTATTAAAGATTTAATTTATTTATTTGACAGAGAGAGACAGAGAGAAAGGGAACACAAATAGGGGGAGTGGGAGAGGGAGAAGCAGGCTTCCTGCTGAGCATGGAGCCCAATGTGGAGCTCAATCCCAGGACCCTGGGATCATGACCTGAGCTGAAGGCAGCCGCTTAATCAACTGAGCCACCCAGGTACCCCAACACTTGTTGTTTTTAGCCACTACATGTTGGGAGTGATTTGGGCATAGTAATAGATAACTAATATATCATATTTCATTTATTTTCATTATATCATTTACTAGTTGATGGACATTTGTATTGTTTCTGGGTTTGGGCTCTTATGTAATATTGCTATGAACATTCACATACATGTCTCAAAGGACTTCTCTTATGGCACCAAGCTCACTTGGCTTGTGCTACTCCTATAGTTCCAATTACTACTTTGGTTTTTTAACTGTTTCCCTACTTAAAGCACTTTCTTATCTTGTCAAATAAAATTGTGCAATCTACCACTTATGCCCTACAGTAGTATTTTAAATCAGGACACAGTATGTTAGAGAAGTAAATTGACTTAATTTTAAAAATCATTAGGTTCCAAACTATACAGAGCACTAACTACTTCTTGATAGAGTATTAATATTTCAGGATATTAAAAGACTATTTGGAGACAGAAGTGGTTATTTGCTTAATTTTATACTAGATATGTGTATGGGGTAAAGGGTAGTTTTGTGCCCTGGGAGAATTAAGGTCATATTTTCTTTTTCTACTGCCTTGCTCTCCAAAGCATATATCTCTTAGAAAAAAACATTTTTAATCTACTATGCCTGCATAGTGGTACATGCATTCCTTTAATTCTTAACTAAGAATGCAGTCACCATGACTATGTTTTCAAGATTTGCTTTACATAGCTAAGATATGGACCGATTTCTCATAGTATCTAATGAGCCCTTACCATGTGCCAGGTATTATTCTAAACCCTTCATATGCATTACATTTTATTTAATCCTTATAATGATCTTAACTGTCACAACTCCCTCAGGTAGGTATTCCTAACAAGATGGTCCCTTTGCACAATTCTAGGGGTTGCCATTCATATGTTGGAGTCTATATGAATGCCTGTAATTATATAGTGCTAGGCTGCTTGTTGGTGTTGTCTATTACATTCTCTACTCAACAGATGAAGAGGCACAGAAACGTTAAGTATCTTGCCCAAGCTCAACCACTTGTAGGTGGTTGAGCTAGGATCTGCATCTAGGTTATCTGGCTTCAACCAGGGCATGAACTCTTAGACACTCTAATGTTCTGAAGAATCTTAACTTGGGGTTTTAAAAAAAGTCATGTTAGATATGGTTATTTTATTTTTATTTTTTGATATGGTCATTTTATTTTTTTAAGGTTTTTAAAATTTATTTATTTGACAGAGAGAGACACAGGGAGAGAGGGAACACAAGCAGGGGAGTGGGAGGAAGAGAAGCAGGCTTCCCACAGAGCAGGGAGCCCGATGCAGGGCTTGATCCCAGGACCCTGGGATCATGACCTGAGCTGAAGGCAGACGCTTAACGACTGAGCCACCCAGGTGCCCCATTGATATGGTCATTTTAGATAATTATTTCTAGGGCATTGTTTCTCAAGGAGTGTTCCTTGGACCGGAAAGATCAGCATCACCAGGGAGCTTGTTAAGAAATGTGAAATATAATGCCTTCGTCCCATCCTGGACATACTGAATCCGAAAGTCTGGGATGGGACCCAGCAATCTGCATTTTACAAGCCTCCAGCTGATTCTGATGCATGCTCAAGTTTGGGAACTAGTAAGTTTTAGGAAATAAGTTTTTTTTTTAAAGGAAAAAATACTTAATGGTATTTAAATTTTTTTTCTATTTGCTTTAGAGCAAGTTTTATTTCAAGTAACCTACTCAAATTAGTCCATGTGTTTATTAAACTCTTGATCTATACTATAAGAACTAATCTTATAGAATTCAAGGAAAGGCAAGGGTGAGAACAGGGCAGTCACTCCCTCCAGCTCCCCTATAAAAGTGATGTAGCTACCCACTCCCTAGGTTTCTGTGTCTCCTCTTTCAAATGTTCAAAAAGGAAAATTTGATTGATTTAGCTGTGCAATGGGGTGCAGCCTCTTGGGCCAGCCAAGTGTCTACCCATGACTTACTTGCCTGAATCCAGGGGAGGGGTGAGGTCACATAGTACAAATAGGCCAGAAGGGCTCTGTTGTGATGGAGGCAAGTCAGAATCTTCTAGAGGGGAGGATGGATGGAATCAATGATCTGCATCTTTGACACACAATTTATGTTTAAAATAATGTGGTAAGGGGCGCCTGGGTGGCTCAGTTGGTTAAGCGTCTGCATTTGGCTCAGATCATGTTCTCAGGGTCCTGGGATCAAACCCCACGTCTGGTTTCCTGCTCAGCGGGAGTCTGCTTCTCCCTCTCCGTCTGCTGCTCCCCCTGCTTGTGCTCTCTCTGTCTCTCTCTCTCTCAAATAAATAAAAATAAAATCTTTAAAAAAATAAAATAAAATAATGTGGTAAATATAAAAAGAATGCATTCATTCTATCATGTTTGTTATTGAACATGCAGCATTTGAGCTTCTTAATTGGTTTGGGAAAGGATTCTATGGACCTGGCCAGAGCAGAAGCCCAGTGCAGAACAGCAATGAGTGAGGTTCAATACGTTTCTCTTATCGAGTGGCAACACAGACACTGAAGTAAATAGAAGGGGAAAATTTATTTGCCAGAATTTAGGTTGGTATTTTTTTTCTCTTACAGATCTGAAGATATTTTCCAAAAGAATATGAAATGCGGTTATCTGCTTGTGAGAAAATAAGTCCACTGGTAGTTCAGACTTGTTCAAAGTGACACCATCATTAGCTGAATTATACACTGTATCTAGCTATTACCTGAACAGTGTGTAACCTTTGAATAAATCCTGACTGAGTAGTCTGGCTGCCCTGTTTCTATCACATTTGTATTCTCCTGAGCCACGGCTGATTGGATCAAAGGTAGACATCTGACCAAGGAGAAACAAGCCTTTTCAGCCAATTAGGTTTTCTATCTCAATACTTTGGTAGCTGAGGCATATTAATGGTGGAACACAAGAGCAAAGATCTCTAAAATCTTGATACTGAAAGTCCTGAAATGTATTGATTCCTGTCTTTCCTGTGGCTTAGTCGTTCTCTGTTCCTTTGTGTACTAAGAAAGTATTTTTATAATGCAACTCCTTTTTAAAATAACATATTAGGGGCACCTGAGTGGCTCAGTCGGTTAAGTGTCTGCCTTCAGCTCAGGTCATAATCCTGGAGTCCTAGGATTGAGCCCCATATCAGGCTCCCTGCTCAGTGGGGAGTCTGCTTCTCCCTCTCCCTCTGCCTTTCTCCCCCTGCCCATGCTCTCTCTCTCAAATAAATAAATAAAATCTTTTTAAAAAAAAGGAAAAAAGAATTTTTACTTGAGCAAATTCAGTAGGTTTCTATTACTTACATGCAAACATGTTCCAAGACCCATAGTTATTAAAGATAGTTTAATAGTAGCAATACTTGTTAAAGAAAATAGAGTATGTGTGTATGTGTTTAAAGCATGATTCAAGTATCATTAAACTCCAGGGTTGGAAGAAAACTGAGAGATTTGCTACATAGTTGAAGGTCTTTATTTAACAAAGATAAAATTGAGAGCTAGAAAGATTAAATAATTTGCCCATTTTCTTCTTCTATTTCAGATTTTTGGGTTCTTTCTACCAAGCAATACCACTTCCCTAACACGAGAAGAGACAGCAATCATATCAGTAAGAAATGCATATTTCAAAGTTTCAATTATTTTTAATGCTTATTTTATTCTTAGAAGACTCGACTGCCACAGAACTGAAAATAAATTCTCCTATGTAATATAATATCTATACATAAGCAACATTTTATATCATGATTGCTGGATATCAAGAACATTCAGAAGAGAAATTACTGCAATTTAAAATGGAATTTTACTGACAAGTACTAAATTTTCTTCCCTGCTTATTCATTTTAAATCATGTAATAAAGTGAATTTAATGATAGAGTGATTCTTATGGGTATAGGAAAAAATTGCTTCCCCTTTGCTAAATCCATCAAAGGTAATTGAAGATTAATAATACTATATGTTGTAAAAATTGGCTTATTTTCACTAATGGAAGATACATCACTGCTCAGATGTTCTATAGTCTGTTACTTGGAAAGGAAAAAGAAGTAGAATGCCTACAGATAGGATTGACCACATTATTTGTAGGGGCCAGTGAAATGTGAAAATATGGCATCTTGTTCAAAAAGCAGAAAAAGTGCCAATGCACTCCAATGCTAAAGATACTAAAATATCAAATACTTTTCTTTCTTCTTCTCCTCTCTCAACTCATCTTGGTGTTTTTAATTTGTTACTTAATGTCTTGCACAGGGATACTTTCAGGATGAATGCAGCTGCTCATAGGCACCTCAGGGCTCCATCCCATGACTGTGTACACTCACCGTCCCCCAGCTGCGAGCTTCACCCCTCCCCAGCTGCGGGACCTACACGCTGTACCCTGGCAGGGGCAGGAAGTCAACCTTCCTTTGCATGGCCCATCACCCTAACCCATGGCAGACAGGCAACCCCAGAAGACTGCAATCTCCACACCTAAAATGTTTCTTGTGTAGCCCTGCCATGGAAAGCCTCCTCTTTTGCCCCATGTCAACCTTGAAGTAGGAACCAGAACATATTCAGATCCCTTCAAAAGAAAATCCATCCATCAAATATTTATAGGCAGTGTAGATTCTGCTGAAGATTTTGTAAAGGAGCCAGGATTGGATTTCATAAGCCACAGTGAATAGCACACAACTTTATTAATGCCATCCTCCAATTTGTCTTCTTTTTCTTGTTCCATGGGGGGAGGAATAACAAAAACTCATCATTTTCCCCTAGATGAGCCAACTTCCAAATCTTCCTCTGTGCACCACTACTATTCTCTCCCTTCTTTACTGCATTAGTCCCAACCTCAACTATTGGCTTGAATGAGTGCCTCTGAGCCAATATGTAAGACCAGGCAGTCCCAAAAATAATGGCTATTTAGACCTAAAAGTTGTGCTCTGTGAACAGGTTGGGTATAGCTAAGGATGAGAAGGGCAACATGGGCAGCACTGATTCTTAGGTGAGGAAATCTGCACATCAGCTTAAAGTTGTATTTACGACATTTTGGGGGGTTCAGCATAGCATGAAGAAGAAATTGAAAACAAAGAGAAGTCAAAAAAAAATGGAAAACCCCCAAATGATGTAATCATTGGCTTTGTTAAATTATTGTCAATTTGTTTAATCTTTGTCCAAGTGAGACAGTGCAACAAACACACATAAAACTAATAACCACAAAACTAATAAGGGAATTCAACAAATTTTTTTTGAGTGTATAATATACGCCAAGCAGTATTCTAGATAATTAGAATATATCAGAGGACAGAAGAAAGACTGGTGTCCCTGTGAAGCTTACATTCTAGTCCGGGAGCCAGACTTAAGGAAAACATAATAAATAAGCTATCTAGTGTGTGGGAAGATGATGACTGCTATGGGAAAAGATAAGGTACAATAGGGAAAGGGGATTAGGATTCTTGGGACATGGTTGGGGATAATTTGCAGTATTAAATAAGGAGGCCAAGGCAAGTCTCATTGTGAAAGTAAAATTTAAGCACAGACTTAGAGGAAGTGAGAGAGTTAGCTAAGCAGATATCAGGAAGAAGAACATTCCAGGCAGAAAGCAAAGGTCACAGGGCTGGGTGTGCCTGGCACTGTGAAGAAAGAGCAGGGAGGCCAATGATGGTGTTGGTAGGGTTAGATCATGTAAAACGTGGTGGGCTATTATAAGGACTTTGGCATTATTCTGAGTGAAATGAGGAAGCCATGGAGTAGTTTTGAGATGAGGTATTACACGAACTGACAGATTTTAAGAGGATCACTCTGGCTGCTGTGGTAAGGAAATACTGCCTAGGCTCAAGAGGAGAAGCAGGGAATTAGGAAGTATTAAAGTCATTCAGGCGAGAGAGGACTATGGCTTTGAGCAGGGTGGTGGCAGTAGAGGTGGGGAGAAGGGGTCAGATTCTAGACGTATTTTAAAGAGAAAGAGAGGAGCCAAAGGTGACTTCAAGGTTTGGGGCTTGCACAATCAAAGAGACAGAGTGAAGCAATTGACCGTAGTTTCTAAAAGTGCCTAACTCTAAATGAAACACTACTGGGGAACAAAAATTTGTATTTGCTACAATATAATTTGGAATCTCTTTAATACTGCCTTCCCTAAACAATTACCTCGTTTATCAAAAGTCAGTTTCACAACTGCAGTATTTAATTTTGAATAAACTCTATTTACTAGATAGCCAATTGCTATAGATAAAATTTGTTTTATTCTTCTAGCAGTAGAAAAGGAAACCAACTTCTCTAGCTTCTCTTATGCAATCCTTTTGGGCAATTCCTAAAATTGAAGTAGGTTGACTTTTTAGTTGTTGTTCATTTAAAAAATAACACGAGCAGCTAGCATTTACTGAGCACTTATTATTCACCTGGTCATGTGCTCCATTGTTACACGTACGTTGGCCTCATAGCACCCCTCCGAGGCTGGAACTGCTATCTTCATTTTGGACAGGAAGAGGTTAAGAAAATGTTGAAATATTTTGCCTGGTCTAGTAAATAGCAGAGCCAGGATTTTAACCTGAGCCTAAACCTACAGCTTTTAAAAACTGTACAAATTGTCTCTCTACTTGACTGCTAAGGAGGGAGGGACCAGGGAAGGGATATGGAATTTTAGCACTTTTTGGTCCCTAGGAATTACTGATGTTTTAGGTTTCCCTCTTAGTCTATTTGGGCTGCTATAGCACAATACCATTGACTGGGTGGCTTATAAACAACATATATCTACTTCTCACAATTCTAGAGGCTGGGAAGTCCCACCATTTGGTGTCTGGTGAGAACCCAATTCCCAGTTCATGGCTGGTCATCTCACTATAACCTTCTATGATGGAAGGGGCATGGGAGTTCCATGGGGTCTCTTTCATGAAGGCACTCATCCCATTCCGTCTCCCCTCTTATGACCTAATCACATATGAATTTGGGGGGGGCAATATTCAATCAATAGCAGCCTCTTTTGTGATTGATCAGTATAGTTTTAAATGTGCCTATGTTTTAATTGAGTTTCATTGGTCACATTCTAAGCCTTAGTTTCCCCATCTTTGAGGGAAGGGACCTAGATCGGTGATTTCCAGGTCTTTAAAATTTTCAACTCTCGGGACTCTTGGGTGGCTCAGTTGGTTGGGCGTCTGCCTTTGGCTCAGGTCATGATCCCAGGGTCCTGGGATCAAGTCCCGCATCGGGCTCCTTGCTCAGTGGGGAGTCTGCTTCTCCCTCCACCTGCCACTCCCCCTGCTTGTGTTCTCTCTCTCTCTCTCTAATAAATAAATAAAATCTTAAAAAAAAATTTCAACTCTCTCAAGGCAGGACATACCCTATCACTATTAGGGATTCATTGTAGAAGTTCTCAATGAGGTAGAAGTAAAAGAGAGCCTGGGAGGGGCACCTGAGTGGCTCAGTCAGTTAAGCTTCTGACTCTTGGCTCCAGCTCAGGTCATGATCTCAGTCATGAAATGGAGCCCGGCAACGAGCTCTGCACTCAGTGAGAAGTCTGCCTGAGATTCTCGAGATTCTCTTTCCCTCTGCCCCTCCCCCCCCCCACTCTCTCTCTCTCTCTCTCTCAAATAAATCTTTAAAAAAAGAGAGAGAGAGAGTGCCTGGAAACTTGACAGAGCCTGGCCCTAAAGATTCTGATAGTAGTTCTGCTTGATCCATTAGATCAGTGGTTTTCAAACTGTGTTCCTGGAGGAACACTGGATGAAAATGCCTGGGCTTTCCCAGCCTTTCAATATCAGCCCATTTTCAACCAGAGCAGATCCACTCTATTCTGTTTTATAGTTGGATTCCATGTAAGGTTTCATTCAAAGAAACAAAACCCTATTGTTCTACTTTGAATAATCTGAAAACTGCCATTCTAATTAAGTGCTCCTTATACTTTAATGTGTATATGAATCACCTGTGGGAGTTCTAAAAATACAGATTCTTATTTAGTGAGTCTGGGGTAGGGCCTGGGATTCTGCATCTAATAAACTCCTGGTGATGTCAATGCTGCTGAGTGTGCTCGGACTATACTTTGAATATAGCAAGCACTAGAATGATTGCTAGAGCTTTAAAAACTCTAATCGTTTTTCTACTCAACCAAAGTCTTTCCTTGGAATTTTTCTCAGAATGATCTTAAGTTTACCAAAATGGTAAATTCTAGATTTCGTCTCCTCTTACTCCCCAAGTCTTTGTCTGCCTTTGTCTTTCTAACTGTCTGTCTCGTTCTCTCAATGCCTCTCTTCTCTTCCTCTTTTGAAAGGTAAATACTGAACCTTTCGGACATGCATTTAAAAATCTTTCTACATACCATGAACATTGTGCCTCAGCCAGTTCATCTCAGCAAGAGCTAACTAGGGAGGGTCTGGGAAATTTGCCACAAGTGAGTTATTTAAAGGTAGTTATGGTGACACTCTCTTCTAAATTTAGCATCTTAATGAACTTCTCCAGATTAAGGAGTAACTGTCTTGCACTCTTCCACCCTTTGTGTGAAAAATTTAGCACATACTTGAGACTGATTATTTTCTTTCCTGTGTTAGAGGCTTCAAACATTTCCTTTCTCAAAATACTTCCTCAGCTGCCTTTTCCCCACATTATCCTTTTTCTGCAAAGAGGTTATCCACTTCTCAAAACTTCGATTCCCGAAGCTGTCTCCCCCTGAGCCTCTACACAGCCCTATGTCTCCACATCCAACTATCCAACGCAGGGGTCAGCAATCTTTTTCTGTAAAGGTCTAGATAGTAAATATTTTCAGCTCTGTGGTCCGTAGGTTCTCTTTTGCAACTACTCAACTCTTTGTGACGTCAAAGCAGCCAAGGAAAACATGTAAATGAATGTGTGTGGCTGTGTTCCATTAAAACTTTATTTACAAAAGCAGAAGGCAGGCCAGATTTGCCAACTCCCCTCCCACCCCCTGATAAGCCATAAGTTTGCTGACCCCTGATCTACATGCATGTTGAAACTGGACCAGTCAGATTGTAGAGCTCCTGGGAATTTGGATTGGGACGGGGAAATGGAGTTAAGTAATAATTGTGGGTTGCTAAGCAGGAAAGTTTGTTCAAACTGGGTGGAGACCAGAGGTGGAGAGCAGGGGCCACTATTTGGGACAGCCATAGTAGCATTCAAGCAGACGAGTAAGCAGAGAAGCCCATCTGCAGAGGAAGTGAAGCAGACATACAAAGAAAAGCTCAGATTAGAGACCAGAAGATGAGAGAGAGAAAGGAGGAAGGAGGGTTCGTGTAATATTGGCTGTGCTTCCCACAGTTTTGTCTCACATAATCCCTGCCTATTTTTATATTCGTTCCTCCTTTACTTTAGCCAGCTGGCATGAGTTTCTGTTTCTTGCAACCAGATAACCCCTAACTCAAGCAAGCTTTTATACTCCAGAAATTCCAATGACTGACAGTTCTCTGACTTGAACAGTCATGCTCTCACATAGCTGAGGCTTTGCTCAGTGTGGTTCCACTCCCCACCCCCACATTGCCACTTCTCCTCCATATTCTTTTCTTTCTGCAAACTTTGCTCAGACTTTATCTCCCGTGGCTGAATTAGGACTTGGTTCCCACCGCTCCTTATGTAAAGCTTTATCAGTGCACTTATAATGCCACATTATATTTTCTGATTTGCTTGTCTTTAGTTATAACTACAACTTTTATCTGTGCTATGTATAGGGCCTGGTACATAGTAAGAACT
This sequence comes from Halichoerus grypus, assembly GCF_964656455.1. Taxonomy (NCBI): domain Eukaryota; kingdom Metazoa; phylum Chordata; class Mammalia; order Carnivora; family Phocidae; genus Halichoerus; species Halichoerus grypus. Next base: position 70,399,082 of record NC_135721.1, on the reverse strand, counting down.
TAACATAGAGGTAAAGTTACCCAGTGGTCAATAAATCTGTAACATAAGGATAGGTTCTAACCACCCTGAAGGCTCCAGATCCTCAGCTGTCCCTTCCAGCTTCATGAGCCAAAACAGAAATAATATAAACTGATAAACTTATTCATATGTAAAGGACTATGGAAAGGTACTCAATATGCCTTTATAATTAACTTTGCTAATTGTTGTTCAAAACTATGTTCTCACTGAATATTTTGTCTGCCTATTTTATCAGTAGCGGAATATGTTAACATCTCGCGCTAAAATTGTTGATCTTTTTATATTTGCTTTCAGTCTTTTAAAGGTTTTGTGCCATCATTTTCTGGCTTCAGACTATTCTATTAAAAAGTCAATTCTAAGTCTATTGTTTCTTTAAAGATGAACTCTTATTTTCTCTAGTTCTTCTTAAGATTTTTCTCTTTGTCTTTTAGCATTTTATCATGATGTATCTATGTGTCAACTGTATGGACTAGAAATATATATATTATATATCCTGCTGGGGATTCATTAATTCAAATATTATTTCTGCCCAATACTATCTTTCCTTTCCTTCCAGAATTCCAACTACATGCATATTAAACTTTATTACTATATCTTCTATGTGCTTTCCCTGTGTTCTGTGTTTTCCATCCTTTTTCTTATGCCTCATTCTGCATAGTTTCTTCTCAACTATCTTCTAGTTCACAAATTCTATCTTTGTTTGTGTCTAATATGCTATTATACCCAGCCCTGAGTTCTTATTTTCAGTTAGTGAATTTTTTGGTTCTAAAATTTTCATCAGATTCTTTTCTTCAAGTTTCTAGTTATATGTCTAAATTTTTAATCTTACATTTTATTTATTTATACATAGAAAACATTGTTATTTTAAAATCTGAGTCTGATAATTTCACTATCTGAATCCCTTTTGCTCGGTTTTTGTTCTTTGTTGTTTCTGTTGGGTTTTTTTGTTTGTTTGTTTCTTTGTGTGACTGATTATTTTTCATTGTGTACTAACCATAGTTTTTGCAAAATGGTACAAATGATCTGAGGCCTAGAATGATATTACTGTACTCCAGAGAAAATTTCAGTTTGCTTCTGCCAAGGGCTTGGGGGCATTAGCTTAAAGGAATTACCCCAATCCAGTCTCAGGGTTGAGATGATTTGAAATGGAGATGTCTCCCCTTTACTTCTAGGATATAACCATTTGGATTCCTTGTCCAAAGCAAGGGGACTTCAACCGAGTCATCCTCCTTCCCCCTTTGCACATCTTGAACTCTAATCACTATCCCCCATTCCTGTCCATACTCTCAGCAACCTTCTATGGAATGGATAAGTGATTCACTGGGCCTCCATCAACCCTCAGGTCATAGACTATAATTTCTATCTTGTTAGCTCTCTACCACCTTCAAGCTGATATTTTTTATATTTTGCTAAGTTTTTCTAGTGTCCTTAGTAAGAGAATTGGTCCAAATTACTGCCAATAACAGGGCCTATAGAAATGTAGGTACTGGGGCACCTGGGTGGTTCAGTCAGTTAAGCGTCTGCCTTCAGCTCAGGTCATAATCCCAGGGTTCTGGGATCAAGCCCCGAGTCGGGCTCCCTGCTCAGCAGGGAGTCTTTTCCTGCCTCTCCCTCTGTCTCTCCCCCTGGTTTGTGCTCTCTCTCACTCACTCTCTCACTCAAATAAATAAATTAAATCTTTAAAAATAAATAAATAAATAAAATTTAAAAAAAAGAAATGTAGGTACTAGCAAATACAGGTAGTTGCACTTAGGAAGTACATTGAAAAAGATCCTCAAAGGAAAAAAAAATAGACTTTCATTCACAGTTCCATCTTTTTAGCCCAAGTGGCAGACGAGTACTTAGGACTATTGTATCCTATTCCTGGTATCTTGTAATTTGAGAAAAGTTACTTCTTTTATCAACAAACATTATTGACTATCACCTCTGTCCCAAAAACTGTTCCAAGAAATTAGACTATAAGAATGAAAAAGATATGGCCATTGACCTCAAGGGGCTTGAAGCCTACATTCCTTATTGGTAAACTGGTTATTTTTAGAATCACCAAGTCATGATCAGAGAGTCTTTGTTAAATATATGTAATATAATGATAAATACATTTAAAATGTAAACATGTATATTTGAGCTCCTATCACTTTTCAGCCTAAATATGAGGGCAGTTCAAACAATATATTTTCTAATGCATTTGTCTTCCAGGGAAGTTTATTATTGAATATGTTCCTTTAAAGTATTTTGGAGAACAAAGAATACAAACTTCACAAGAGATCTTAAATGCCAGGATCCTCTTTTTCCTAAAGAGTTAAACTGTGCTTTCATAGCCTTTTTACTCTTGTAAACTCCTAGGAAAAGCTACTCACTCTGAATCGTCGTTAGTTTTAATCAGAGCTTTTCCTTGATAGGTGTTCAAAGTCCTCTAAAATAGCCTTTAAGTATACAAGTGTCCCTGGACTCTAAACTAAGTGTGACAGATTTCCTAAGGGACCTGAGCCTTATCCACAGAGATTATTTAAATGTTCCCAGCCTCTCTACTGAATCAGTCAGTAGAGAGGACCAGCAGAAAGATCTTAGTGGATGCCAATGCAATACATTCATTATTTGACCTTGAACAAGTTACATAACTGTTCTGGATTTGTTTTTGCATCCATGATAAACTGGGCTCCTGATGCCATATCTTTAAAGTATATATTAATTCCAGATCTCAAATTCTGTGATTCTTCTAGAGTTGAGGAGGACTGTTTGGTCACCTGAGTTTAAAATTGATTAGAAGGAAAAATAGGAACTGAAGTTCAATATATCAAATACGATACTATTACAATAATCTGTAAGGAGATGAAGACCTGTATTATATTAGTGATCACCATGGCTAGCAGAGATAAAACAAAACTAAGGTATGAGAAGGCTGTGGCTCTCCAGAAGCCACCTCCTTTCAATCTTCCCTTCTTTCCTCTGCTCCCTTTCTACTACATTCTTCCTCCAGGAACTTCTTTCAATTTGTCCACATGAGGGGGCAACACTGATTGCTCTTAAGGGAGAAAATGAAACAACTCTTGCTTTAACTGAAGCTTATTGTATATTTGCCTTGTGGCCTCTTACTCTAAATGCAGTTATGAGGCCTTTCAGGACAGTGTAATGAGCAACAAATGGAACTGGCAGGTGATTTTGGACAAATCATATAGACACAGCATTCTCCTCTGTGGAATGAGGGCTGAACACTTCCATTTTTGTTTTTATACATTGTGATGCCTATAATTCTGTGTCTTTGTCATCCCCACAGCTTGACTTGTTTTATTGTCAGTAAGCAGCCTGTTTCATAATCAGCTCACTTTATACTCACGGCCTGGCACATAGTGAATATTCAGTTAACATTCATTGTTCGGGAAGAATGTGAACCTCCTATGCATCAGTCACTATGCAGGTCTCTTTACCTTTTCTTTCAATCCATTCAGCACACTTGTGAGATAGGTATCACTACTCTAGTTTTTGAAGATGTGGATATATTCAGAAATTTAGTGGTCAGGATCATAATTTTAGTAAAATGGAGCCTTAGTTCTGCCACTTACCTTGTATTTGTCAGGTTATTTTTCTAAGCCTCGGGTTCCTTATCTGTAAAGTGGGAATTTGTAAGAGTTAGGATAGGGTTTGCAGATTTACCAAAAACCAAAACAAACCAGGAAGTGTATCCCCAAATGAAACATTCTTATTAAAAAAATGATTCTGCATTTATCTGAAATTCTGATTTAATTGGACACTCCTATTTTATCTGGCAATGCTATCTTAGCATTATGGTTATTACAATGCATGTCAAAAATTTAGCTCAGTCCCTAGCACTTAGTGAGGGCTCAATAAATGCGATGCTTATTAAATTTTGTATCTGATTTCGAAAGTCCTTTTTTTTCACCACAACCACGCTGAGCTCAGTTTTCACTTAAAATTTCAGTCAAGTGAGGGTAATACTACTTTTAGTTCATATTAATGTTTTACCGTTCCTACAGCGCTTTCAAAGACTGGCCAATGGCGGAAAGCTCTTGAGGAAACCCACAGAAGCTCGGGCTGTTGGGGGTCTTCGCTGCACTCGCAGCACCAGGCTCCGCGGGCCGACCGGCAGGGTTGGTCGCCCTAGCCCCGCCCCCCGCCATCTCCGCCACTCTGGGGCCGCGTCGCGCCCCGCTGCACTCCTATAGGTCCTTCCCGGACAGGCGAGGCCTTTCCATTTTTCCCGCCTTCCCAGCCCCTCCTCAGCCCGAAACCCGCACTGGCTCACAACGTCTCCGCCCTGCCTTCCGTGCGAACCCCGCCCTTCCGGACACTGCATCTCCCTTCCTTCCCACCAGCAGTTCAGAGCAGCCTGCGCGGGCCCTGGCCGGCCCTTAGGTAGGAGGTGGGAGGGGACACCGAGGGGCGGAGCGAGCCCCCTCCGAAGGGGTCGCGAGAGGCGGGGACCAGAGGGAGGGGCGGGGCTAATAGCCTTGGCGCCGCGTTGCCATGGCAGCGAGGGAGGGTGCAGGGAGGGGGAGGAAGCGAGCGGGAGGGGGATGTGGTGCTGCCGCGGCCGCCACCGCAGCTGCCGCTGCCTGCTCTTTGCCGCGTCTTCCCGGAGGCGGCTGCTGGAAGCCGCCGGGAGCAGCTGTGGTGCTCTGCCATATTGTGTCTTCCCCTGCCCGTCCCTCGCCTCCCCGCTGAGGCGGCCGAGCAGACGGTGAGTCCCGTGCGGAGTGGCGCTCTCCTGGGCCGGCGCCGCCGGGCGGCCCCGCTCTCCGCCCTAGCCCGCGGCGCAGTTCCCGGGCGCGGAGGCAGCGCGCGCGGCCGGCGTGGGGCGCGGAGGCGGCTGTCCCGTGACGCGCACGGACATTTTTGTCCTGTGAGGAATTGGTGCTGGCACGGAGGTCTCCCCTGCGCGCGGCTCGGGTACTGTGTGGGACCCCGGGGGGTGTCGAACTAAGGGGAGCGTGGCCCCGTGAGGAGTTAGGAGTTTTTCGTGAGAGGTAATGACTGCCCCGGAGCGGGTGCCGGCTCTCCGGCAAGGCTCGGAGGTGGCCCCGAGGACGCTTAGGGCTCGACTCAGGGCGAATCTGCTGTTAGAGGAAGTGCCCCAAGCCCCTCGGGTGTGTGTGCAGCACTCCCTCCCCCGCCTCGAAGTGGAGCGAGACGTGCCGGGCGTGGAGTCCTGGTCCGGCCCCAGGCGGCCTGGCTGGGCCCCGCCAAGTAGTGCCCGGGGAGGCGCCGAACGCTGCCTGGAGTGAACTTCAAGCCGCGGGGCTGCCGGGCGATGCGGGGGGACAGGGGCGGGTCCGGATGTGGGGGTGGCCGACCCCGGCACCCTCTGGCCCCTCCTCCAGCGGGCGCCCTGGGGGGCCTCGCCGGGTGGCTGTCTTGGTGGGGTGCGAGTTAGGGTTTTTCTGCGCTGCAGTATGGACACTTCCTGTTCGTCGCCTCTCTTGGGCCCGTGGTTACTTCTGCCCTTCTGTCTTGTGTCTGGGAGGGTGAGAGGTCGTGAGGGCGCATGCGAGGCCCTCCGCCTGCTGGGTTCGCCCCACCGCAGTAGCAGCGAGTCTGAAACCCGGGAGGACGGTGGGAGTCAGGGGAAAGCTGGCCCCTGGGCGTAGCCCTCCATCCTCCACTCTTAATCAACTCCACTTCTTTTACCCCTTTGCAAAGTGCCTCTGTTCCCACCTCAGCTCGCGGGAGTGAGCGTAGCGAATTCAGTGGGGTGCACTCTCGGGATCTTCTTGGACCTGATTTCTTGTCTCTTTAATTTAAAGCAGCCCGTGTACTTCGTTTTCACCTTAGAGAAAAAAAGTTTTAGCGTGCAAAGAAACAGCACAGTCTTTCTTCTACCCCAACTCCGAGGTGGAGGGAAGTGGGAGGTTATTTGTTTCCAGGTTAGTTTGTGCTGTGTCTCCTGTCTTCCTTCTGATTGTGACAGCCACGTGGCCGGCTGAGTGTAATAGAGTGCCCTAGCGCCACTAGGTCTGAGGCTTCACTGGTACCAGGGGCTTTGTAATCGTGCTGTAGCCTCGCATCCACATTTATTTTGGTGTTTTCAAAGATGAGGAAGTGGAAAAAGCTCAACAGTTCATGTCTATCTCTGTTCCATCCGAATTGTAAGATTTATCTCTGTTACCTTGCAGTCCTTGTAAGGTTTATATTGACGTTTTTGCCTTCCTCTGCTGTTTTGATGATTCATCTCTAAAATCTCAGCAGTGTTAGGTACCATTAAGGAGTGGTGGGGGAATAGAGTAGTACATTATGGGGTTCCCCAACTCTGGAAAAAAGTCGTTTGTATTTCAAAAGCATTAGTGAGAGGTTCTAATGCGATAAGAAACAATCATGTTCTGGAGGGTTTTTTTGGTGTTTTTTTTTTACTTTTATAGAAATCTTAGTGTTTTCTTCTTACATAAAAATCCTGACCTGAAAAAATATATTACGGATGAAAATACTTGTTTAGGGATGAAATAAACACCCGTTTGATTTGTGTGTGTGCACTTTCTTAAGCTCTTTTTGGGAAAGTTTTAATGGTTAATATGAATGTTAACATGAACAGATTTTATTTTAAGGAATGAAATTTAATTTTGAGAATATATGAAGTAAAGGGTCAAAGGGTTGAAGATAAAAAAAAATCCAAACTTTTGGAGAGTTTGGCAAATTTTAGAATTTAGGTGTAATCCCTGGATACTAATGCATGATGTTTCATTTTGTAAATGCTTTGGTGGATTTGAATTATTCCTGTAACATAGGTTTTTATTTGAATCAGTTTTACTTGAAGGGTGCTAAACCACAGGAAACATTTAGAATGTGTAAAAGAATTATGTAGAGAAGTTACAGCAGCACCATTTATTAGAATTTAATTATGCCATAACAATGGTTCTCAATCAATGAAGTTAATAGATAAAAAGATTGGAGAGGCTTCAGTGCAGAAAAGATAATGTGATTGAGAAATTGGTATATGTGCTGACCACTGAAAGCAATGCTTGGTTGAGAAAGAAAGTAAATGAGGTGATGAAATACTTATATAAAGCAGGAAGCACTGAAAACATATGCTGTCTGATAACAACATTATTAGTTATGGGATCTGACTATCGAATGAAACTTTAAAAAGTGCCATCCAAACAGGACTTACTCTTGTTCTTATGGTAGCTTAGCTACTCACAGTATGTGTTGTGTGTTGCTTTTAGATTGTTGTCATTTTGGTAACTGGGTTTTGCACAAATGCAAAAAGTCCTCCGGAAATAAAGTTTCAAGGGCCCAATGCTTTGCTGATTTCTTAGATAAGAAACAGAGGTCTATGATGTGATCCCTATTCTTTGGTTGAAGAGACTAAATTAACACCCATGAAAATAAGAATTTATATTGTGAGAGGATGTAGTTAGGAGTTAAATTGTATAATGCAGGCAAGTACTGTAAGGCTTAAAAGGAGAAGGAACCTAAAGGGTTTTGATTAGGTAGGGAGACTTCTTCAAGAAATAAGGCTCTTGCTTTCTAAAGTCTAACCATGTTACTCCCCTTAGATTAATCTTCCTGAAAATTGTATCACTTTTATGTCAAGCATGAATACCAAATTTCTTCTCAGGACTTTTCAAACTTTGGTCCCAGTCTTCTCCCATCTTATCTTGCACTAACCTTCAGGAACTGTTCTTTATTGACTACTTCAGTGTTGTATAACAATTTTACTTCTTCTTACCTTTGCTGGTGTAACATTTTTCTGTTGGAAATGCACCTGCACACATCCTCTTAACAACTGAAGAAATACTCAAGCTTGAGTCTTGGCTGCCCTGAGAGCCTTAGAATCACAGAAATACAGACCTGCCTTCACCTCTCCAACTGAAAATTCTTTACCTTCTCAAATAGCATATAATTCTTTTGGCTGTGCTTTATGTACTGCCTGTTTTCACTTAATAAATACTTTTTGAGCACTTCCCATGTGGCAGGCACTGTTATTGGTGCTGAGGATACAGCTTTGAATGAGACAAATTCCTATGTTCTTTGTTAGTCATCTTTTTAGGTTTTATCACTCCAAGGAGATTATAAAGTCTTTGACCACCCAGAAGAATCTTACTTTCTTGTGTATATGTGATACTGAATAAAGGAAAGGCAGGACATGGTATGAGGTAGAGAGATGGATGAAAGGATCTTTACAAGTGAAGGGTACAAAAGCATAAGCGATTATGGATGGCCTTGAAAGTATCATTTCTGAATGTAAATATGGTTTAGTAAAAAAAAAAAAATGGCATTTGAGCCTGGGAATATGATAAAATCCTTATTTGAGGAAGGTTCATTTGATAGCAGTGTGTACTACTAATTATTAACTGTGGGGATGGAGAGGCATAGGAAAAAGATCTACTGAAGAAAAAATAACTTTGAGAAGGAGGTTTGGAAGAAGAGCATTATCAAGAAGATGGTGAGTTTAGTTAGTTGAGTGTAAGGTGACTGGGAGATAGCAAGGGGAATATGACCTTTAAGTGACTAAAGATTAGAGATGTGGGATAGTCCATTCAATACAGAACTGACAGCTACTGTTATGAATTGTTATGAAATGAAATGTTGAGGACTAAGAATGATACTTTGGGAAACTAAAATTCAGAGGGCATTTGCTTTGGTCATATGTAACTTTATAACTAATACTATAGATTTACACAATGCCTACAGTAGTGTTTTATTAATAACTTTATTTCCACTATAGTAGAATGCTATCTTTGTCTTATCACCAAACATAAAGGGACCAAAAGAATGTTTATCATCATTTGCTTCCAAGGGACTTTGATTCATTCCTTATTTCCCTTACTCTGACTGTTTTTCTTTAAATAAATTTCTTTAGATTAGTTTTACATTTACAGAAAAGTTGCAAGATAGTACACATGAGTATACCTTACTCAGAGAGATTTCATTTTCATTGTTAACTTCTTATATTACTATGGTACATTTGTCATAACTAAGGAAACAGAATTGCCACATTTCTAATAACTAAACTACACGCTTTATTTAGATTTCACTAGTTTTTCCCTAGTGTCCTTTTTCTGTTCCAGAATTCCAAATTCTGAGACTTTTCTTGTTTTTATGACTGTGACAGTTTTGGGGAGTACTAGTCATAAATTTTAGAGAATGTCCCTCAGTTGAGATTTATCTAATGTTTTCCTCATGATTAGACTGGGGTCATGGGTTTTAGGGAGGAAGACAGCAGACATGAAGTGCCATTCTCATCACATTACTCCAAGGGTACATCCTAACAATATGATAAAATTGATGATAATCTTGATCACTCTTCGAGGTCTTTGTTTGCCATGTTTCACCCCCCACCCTTCCATGTTTTACTCTTTTAGAAGCAAGTTGTTAAGCATATCCCATGCTTAAGGTCTTAACCTAATTTTGATTCATATTTTTTTTTCCCTCAACCTAATTTTCTTTTCCATAAATAAACATTTAAACTTGGATAGATATTTTTTGAGCATCTACTGTATTTCAGTGCTAAGAATATAGTGATGAGTAAGAGATGTCATTTCTACTTTTCTGGAGTCTGCCTGATATAAAACATAAAATAGAATTTATCCCCTGACTTACATAGGTGTTGATTTCACTGTCATTTATAAACATGGTATTACTATAAGGCCTAAAAGGCTAAATAAATCTCTTTACTTAGGTAGTCACTTAGAAGATATGCTTATTATCATAAAGGTTAAATATATGTACCATAGAAATAACTGCCTTTTTGTACCAACACAGATAATGGAAAATTACTTTGATTCTCCCCAAATAGATATATTCCTGTTAAATACAGGAATTGGATAGTTTAATTACCATTAATTATTCTCATAACTTATAAAGTTTGCAGGTTATATAAGAAAATTCTTGGCTTCTTGATTGTATTTTCATAGGTATTTGGTGTTTTGCCACTTAGAAGTGGTTTGAAAGGTGTGTTGGGGGGAAAATACCCTGGGAAAAGAGTAGACCCTGCACTCTTCTTATGAGAGACTGTGATTATTTATTTATTGAAAAGAAAATGAAGTTGAAGAAAATAACAGTTAAAGTTTTGAAAGTGATAAACTTTTGGAGGGAGGTCACTGTATACTTAATAGAAGAGAAATGCCATTCTAATATTGGGAATGTTATTGAGAATATTATCAATAAAACTGCTGGTTTTATTGGACAATAAAATTTGATAAAAGGCCTATTGAATGAGGATTTAAGTTAATTTTTTCCTAGTTAACTGGGTTAACTACAAAGTGCTCTTACTTTGAACTCTTACTGAAGTTCTTTCTAAAATGTTTTTAATACATTATACCTTTCACACTATATTGTACAGCCCACTGAGCATAATTTAATATTTAACTTAGAATTTTGACACAGAGCTAATATAGTACTTTTGAGTTTTATTCATAACCTTGGAGGTAGAGAATTGAGAAAATTGATAAACTTATATATCCTTGTGGTTTGTTTATCTTAAAAGAGGAAATACAGAAAAAGAAGTGATTTCTTGTAAATTAAGATTTTCCTGTTCTTTCTGTTTGCCCCTTGCCTTTGTCCAGCTCCTCCATCCTTAAAAGTTCAGTTTGAATGCTACCTCTTAAATAGTTATTGAACAACATTTATTAATAATCATAGCAGCAATCAATAGCTTTTATTGAGCACCTACTGTAGTCTGACATGGAATTACACTAGACACGTAGTATATAGTATATAGAGTATATATTAATTCCTCATAACAACCCTACAGGAAGTATATTTTTCTTATTGATAAAGAAAAAGATAATGAGAAGTTATGTAAATGCAGTGCTGGGTATTTGAATTCAAGTCTGTCAGACTTTTTTTTTTTTAAGATTTTATTTATTTATTTGACAGAGAGAGACACACAGCAGGAGAGGGAACACAAGCAGGGGGAGTGGGAGAGGGAGAAGCAGGCTTCCCGCAGAGCAGGGAGCCTGATGCGGGGCTCGATCCCAGGACCCTGGGATCATGACCTGAGCCGAAGGCAGATGCTTAACGACTGAGCCACTCAGGCGCCCCAAGTCTGTCAGACTTTAAAAATGCATATTCTGGGGTGCCTGGGTGGCTCAGTTGGTTGAGCTTCAGGCTCATGATTTTGGCTTAGGTCATGATCTCATGCATCCTGAGATCTAGCCATATGGGCTCCATGCTCCATGGGGTGTCTGCTTGAAGATTCTCTCCCTCTGCCTCCTTCCCCTTCTTTCTCTATCTCTCTAAGATAAATAAATAAATCTTTGAAAAAATGCGTAATCTATGTACTGTGACCTGAAGCCTTTATAAAAAGGGTATTTGCCAGGATGAGACACATCTTGATCTGTCTCCAGGAAGAAGTAGGGAAAAATACAGGGTAGAGAGAGGAAACTAGTATTTCCAGGCCATTTTAACTCATTTGATGCCTAATTTATAGAATGCCTCGTCTAGCAGTGCTACTGCTTTATTGTTATAATGAGTTAAGTGGTGTTAACTCTTTGGGACTCAAGGAGGTTGAGTCATTTCTCAGATTGTATAAGCTTGTTGGCTGATTGGTCTGCTTGATCTCAAAGCCTTGCTCTTTGACTTTTCTAGTACAGGATGCTGCTATATTTATTCATTTATTTAAACATTTGCTTACTAAATGGTCTGTACTAGAGCATAAAAATTAATATATGGAGTTCTGCCTGCAAGGATTTATAGTCCAGTGCAGTATTTCTTAAGTGGATGATAGAACCAATGTAGTAAACTGTAATCAGCATTTCTTAAAAAAAAATCGAATAGAAAATTTCAGTGTATTATATGTGTTAAGTGTAAAAGTGTAGTTTCATTTTGTTTCAGTTACAAATGTATATCTTGGATCTCTATAAGAATGTCATAAATAGCAAGTAAGTTCCATAATAGGATTCTATATAGAATGCTAAGGAAGCATGATGGAAAAAGCAAATAATTCAAGGAGGACTGGAAGATGACTTTAAGTAGTTCTAACAAATAGGGTAGAGAGCCTTAAATACATCTAAAAGCCTGAAGGAGTAAAAGAGCACAGTATATTCAGGAAACTTGAAGTGGTGTGAAATAGTGGCAAACAGGAGCCAGATTTTTCCAGGAGTTTATAGGCTACCGTACCAGAGATTTTAGATTTTATTAGGCCCATGGTTTTCTGGAGTTTCATGGTGTTCTTTTGTTAAAGAACAAACACCGGTATATATTTGATTGTATCATATAATCTAGAAACAGTTATAGCAATAGAAATTTTGACCATATAACACGTATATAGTGTAAAATGGTACCCATGAATATAACTGTTGATAAAAACAATCACAACCAAAAACTGGTTAAGCAATTTTGAGATGACTTTCAAATAAATGTTCCTCTTTTACTTTTTCTTGTGTTTTGGCATCTGTTAGCCATTGCTAGCAGGCTAATGGTAGCAGGTGCTAACATTTTAAGAGAAACTATAAGAGAGAAAGTTCACTTTTCCTTTGGATTAGGAAGACAGTCGTTTTTGCAGTTTTGAGGACACTCAGGGGCCACCTATAGGAATATTAATGTCAGACCCATTTCTGAAGGCAGAGTTCACAAATTTTGCCTACAGCTGTTTTTTGTTTGGGTTGTTTTTTTTTTTCCAAATTTTGCATTATTTGCCAACATGTAAATATGGGTACATTTCACATGAAATGACTAGAGTTCTGTCATCTCTGGAAAAATTGAACATTGTAGCAACATTGGTTTCATGTTCCTAAATGGCAGTAATTGGCTAAAGCTTAATAATAAGGAGCTGCCTTCTCTTTGACAGTTTCCATCATTTTCTATTTCTTACACCAGACCAGCTTCACTCATTTGTGGCCTATCTTGTCCTTGTAAGGCATTTGAATTGCCTGTGTACTGTACTTTGTGAAGAGTTTTTAAAAGGGGATTTTGGTGTTTGAAAGATCATTCTGCCATTACTGGGCAGGATAGATTGGAGGAATATGAGAAGGGTCTGGTTAGAATTTTAATGCAATAGGGCAGGTGAAATGCCCTTTGTTTTCTTCGGAACCTGCAGTACCTTGTACCTTTCTCAAAGCATGCACTATATATAGCTTTCTATTATAGGTATTACTTATTTCTTCAACTGAAGTGTAAATACCTCATACATAATATATCCTGGATAAATGTTTGTTGAATTTAATTATATTTATTTTGAAGACCACCATATTTGTCACAAAGATGAGTTTTCTTGTCAGTTTTAGAGTATCTTAAAAAATCTTTTATGCATTTTAAGTAGTTGCAGTTTATTCTAAGAATCAGTCAATGTCAGATACTTTTTTTAAAGTATGTGTTACATGTAAGAAACAGAACTTAATTTTCTTTTTTGTTTTATTACAAAGTATATATCCCCAGACACTAGAATTAAGCTTGCACCCTTTCTTCCTCTTCATTTCTTTTTGATTGTTTTCTTTTCACCTTCTGTTTTCTTAAAGCTTTATCTTATATGTTTATTTTTTCTTCTATTTTTTTAAGTCTTCATTTCTGAAATAATTTTCCCTTTTATTTCAGATTCTTTCCTGAACTCTGTCACTTTATTTCTGAGTTTTTATTTTGATAAATGTTTTTCTTTCATGTCTTGTGTAATTTTTTTAAGTTCATTTTGAAGTAGAAGCTCATTTTTATCTCTTCTGTGAGCATCCCTTTCTGGCATGCTTTATCTATAGGATGTTATTGTATCCCACCCCCCCCCTTTTTAAAATTTATTAGTGTGGGGGGATAAGTACACTTAATGTGAGACCTACCCTGTTAAAAACTGTTTTAAGTGTACAATACAATATTGTTAACTGTAGGCACTGTGTTGTACAGCAGATCTCTAGAACTTACTCATTTTGCATAATGGAAACTTTATACCCATTGAACAACTTCTATTTCCCCCTCTCCCTTGCTTCTATGAGTTTGACTATCTTCCTGTTTCTTTTTTCTTATTGTAACTTTGTATGATATTCAACCTCAATACTTTGACTTGTTTTTTTATATGAAAATAGTTTTCTTGAACTTCTAGGAGGAGGCTTAGTTCAGATAGCTCTTCTAACTTCACAGATTTCTCTTTTGTTGTTGTTGTTTTTTTTTTTTTAAAGATTTTATTTATTCATTTATTTGAGAGAGTGAGAGAGAGAGAGAGAGAGCACATGAGAGGGGGGAAGGTCAGAGGGAGAAGCAGACTCCCTGCCGAGCAGGGAGCCCGATGCGGGACTCAATCCAGGGACTCCAGGATCATGACCTGAGCTGAAGGCAGTCGCTTAACCAACTGAGCCACCCAGGCGCCCTCTCTTTTGTTGTTTTTGTGCATCATTAAAAAAATGGTCGATGGCTTTCTGAGATTTCCTGGCTCTATTCTACTCTGACACTTCTATTTGGACCTTCTCTTTCCTGTATCTTGTTTGTCTATAGCCTGCTCAATTTTATTTTCATTCCCAGCACTTTCTCTTAAGTGTGGCCTCTGTCTTGGAAGACAGCCCCAAGTGCCAGTTTCAAGCGACCTAAGGGGACCAGACTGCTCCAGGCCTATATGCCTTATTGTGAACTGCTTGCACTTACTACAGGAGTAATTTTAGCTTCTCACAAATTGTCTCTCACTGCTTTCCACTGAATACCTTTTGGCTATTTTGTACTTCTGTTCTCAAATTCTTCATACACCTCATTGCTTCCCCCCTGCTTTCTCTCACTTAGACACCAATAGAAAACAGGTTGGGGGAGGAGTGGGGGAAAAAAGGTTGGGGCTGTTGGTGGTTTGTTTCAGTCCTTTGTATTATGGGGTTTGTGGTGACACTGTCAAATATGGTGAGACTGTCAAATAGTTTTGTTGTAAAAGTTAGCCATGGGTTTTGGGTTTGCTCTCTAATTGCTCTGTTTTATGTAAAGATTCACAAGGAATCAAAAATTTGCTGCCACCACAGCTGCCATTTTCCATAATCCTCTTCCTGATAATTTTAATTTGGGGAGTGATTATATCTCTCCCCCCGCCCCAAATGTTGGCAAAAAAACGTATTTCTTCTAAAATTATTGGCACTTAATGCTATTCATTGATTTTATATGTCACAGCAGTCTGAACTGTTGTTCTGCCCTGATTATTTCTTCTTAGTTGAGAGAGCATTTAAAAGTCTATTAAAGATCCTTGGGGAAATTTTGGAGGGGTCATGGGATTATCTTTCATTTGCAAATACGCAAGTGTTAGCACTTTGACATTTAATGCTTTAGCTCTTTCCAATATTTAAAAGCTAACCTACATTATTTACACCTAGGGCTATTCTTAAATTATGGAGAAAGAATTGGTTAGTTTAGAGGACTTCTTGATTTTCCTTTATATAAGATAGTAATTTAGAAATATGAAACAATCAGAAAACTTAATGGGATAGTCTCTTGTTTAGAAAAACAAAAAGATTTAAATAATTTGATCAATGTAAAGATACTTATATAACAAATAGAAAATGCTTATATGTTAGGAAATAGATGCATGTAAGTAAATAATTGCAGTGTGATACATAACCCTTCTAGACACAGATTCAAGAGTAGTGTAGGAATACAGAAAGTAGGAACCAGCTTTCCCCAAGGAGTGGGATTAGGTAAGGTGAATTTTTTAGTTATAATAGAGGTTTACTAATGGTGTATCATTACCTTTAATAATCTCATTTTCTCTTTGTTTTTGTAAACTTTTCCATTAGTAGTGCTTCATACAAATGGTTTTACTGTAGAGTTCCTTTAATTACTACTTCTGAATAGCATATTGTTCAAATGTAATTAAAATAATTCTTAAAAAGTTTTCTGATACTATTTTCCAAATATTACTTGCTTAAGTACTCTGCTTAGGGTTGTTGTGTCCATTGTTTTCTAGGTTTTTTTTGTTCTTGTTTTTATTCTGGAGTAAGTATTTTTTTAAGGTATAGAACCTTAGTGTTTATAAAGTGGTTTCAGTTCTATTGTTTGCTTTGAGCTATTGACACAAATAACCACAGTAAAAAAAAAAAAGGACATATAAATGCAATGGGAACATAGTAGGAGAGAGAAACATCTCTAAAAGAAGTTCAGGTGGTAATTGCATGGAGGAGTTGTCATTAGGGTTTTGGCTGAATGGTCGTAGGGAAGGTAATCCGGATGTTAGAATAGCAGGAGCAAGAATATAAATAGAGAAATGCACAAGAAGTATTTGTACAGAATTAGTCTAGTTTGGGCTAACTTCAAGTAGAGGAGGATTAGCTTGAGGATATAGATATTGAGTCAGATATATTTATGATAGCATGTACTTTTTCAGTCTTTTGTACTGTGGAGCAATCTAAGCAGGGTGGCAACTAGTGTGGTAGTGAAGAGTGTGGGCTCTGGAGCCATACTCCCTGAGCTTGTATCCCATTTGTGCCACTTTAGAGTTTGTGATAATGAACATACCATTCAGTCTCTCTGTATCTGTTTCCATATATAAAATGGACACTAAAAATAGCAACTGCCTGGTAGAGTTGTTGTGAAGATTAAAAGAGTTAATACTGGTAAGGCACTTAACAATTCCTGGTATCAATAAGCATTCAGTGAATTTTTTATATAAGAAAGCACTAGCCCTGTCATTTACATAAATCATGTGTACATGATTTATACACACACATAGGAAATATACATATGGGTAGGAAATATAGGTTTTACCATGTATGTATCTACAGGAAAGTTGGTAATATTTGAATTTCAGGGTTTTTTTTGTTTGTTTTGTTTTGTTTTTTCTGTTTTTTTTTTGAATTTCAGTTTTTGATGGCATTTAGATTAGTATAGAATGAAAATCCAACCATCTCATTTTATAGATGTCCAAGTTATGTGGTAGCAGACCTAGAACCAAGATCTGACAGACGACAATTATTTGAGCAGTAAGCAAAACAGACGACGAGCTCTGCCATTGTGCAGCTTTCAGTCAGGAAAGATGTCTTAAGTCTTCTCAGGTATGATAAATGTTATCAAAAAGTATAGGATATTATGGAAGGACAGAATTTAGGGCCCTGTCTAGTCTGGGATGTAGAGAACGTTTCCCTTAAAATTTTAAAAGCTGCGATGTGAATGATAAATGGCAGCCAGAGCTAGGTGAAATCAAGAGTGTGTCGGGCAGAGGAAGTAAGGTAAAGGCCCTGGGGGCGGAGAAAGTATGGCCTATTCAGACATCTAAAGTGGGGAAAGAGTAGCAAAAGATGTGGCCAGAGAAGTTAGACAGGGGCTAAGTCATGCCAGGTCTCATGTACCATGTAGAGGACTATTCATTTGGACCTCAGGGTCCCCTTGATGGATTAAGAAAGAAAAGGACCTTGTCAGATTTGCTTTTATAAAATTATATTGTAGAGAATAAAAGAAGATCAGGCATAGATGCAGGGAGACTAATTAAAAAGGTATTGTCAGAGTCTCTGTGTATGTTTGTGCAGAACACAATTATAAGGGGTACCATTCATGTAGACTACTATTATAGCTGTCTAGATGAGAAATGGTATTGATCTGGACTATTGTTGTAACCGTGAAAATGGAGAAAAATGGCCAGGTTTCATATTTAACTATTTCTCCAAAATCTATCCCCAGACCACACCTATCTTCTGAACTTTAGATCACATATATCCCAAACGCCCACTCTATTTGAATATCTCACAAGCCAAATTCAACAGGTCATAACAAAACACACAAATACACACACATACACACCATCACCACCACCACAAACATTGATCTACCTCCAAGAAGAAAAGCAGCCATTTTGCTGTCAGTATTCTCTGTATTATCAAATGGAACTAACATCCATTTGGTGGCTGATCCTATCTACTGGTAGTGACAACTAGACCTCTTAGCTACACAGCTACAGTTGATTTGGCTGTTTAGGATTTAGGTTATATTCTGAGTAAGTTTATTTAGAAACTTAGCTTTATTAGGTTAAGTGTTACTTTTTTTTTTATTAGAGATTTTTATTTATTCATTTGAGACACAGAGATACAGAGAGAGAGAGCATGAGCAGGGGGAGAGGGAGAGGGAGAAGCAGACTCCCCGCTGAGCCAGGAGCCTGATGTGGGGCTCAGTCCCAGGACCCTGGGATCATGACCTGAGCCGAAGGCAGACGCTTAACGATCTGAGCCACCCAGGCGCCCCTAAGTGTTACTTTCTACAATGCCCTGGAGATAGTCTATTTAATAACATAAATATCTTTAATAATTTTTCGCATAAATGTATTTTACTTCACTAATTATACGTAGAGGGTTAGTTGAGTCTTATTTAAAATGTACTTTTAATCATACTTTTAATTAATCATACTTTTGTGTTGTTTTTAGAATTACATGTAATATCTATATATTAAATCAACTGATATAGAGTCCTAAGTTTTACTTTTGCTTTCCAGATTTGGTATAGAAAGCTATTAGTAAGATAAGATATCGTTTTCTGCCTTTATTAAATGTATTCCCGATCTTGAATATTCTTTTAAAAGATGCTTATTTTCAGTGGCACAATTTAATTGGCTGTAGGAGATTTACTGCATGGCTTATTTCAAAGCATTAAAAATAATTTCTACATAAATAAATTTTGAAGACAAAGAATACTTCCTGTTTGTATTCAAATGCCAACCAAATTTACCTGTGTACTTTAGGATATTAGATCTGTTGACTTTCAAGTTTCTGTAACTTTGTTCCTTTCAATATTACTTTTCTAGTGTGGTTGGTATAGGACTGTCAAAGAACCAAAGTGCTGGTTGGTTAACTGGTCACTGTATGGTTTGTGGCATGGTGATATTACTTCTAATTCTAGATGACATGGATATTTCCCTCCATTAGTGATTTTTTTTCTGTGTTGTCAGTGTTTTCCAGCCTTTAACATATTTTCCTTTGTACACCACATTGATTGCCACCCCAAAGGTTGAGAAAAGATGGGTTTTCTAAGCTAGATTTACTCTAAGAGCTAGTAGTGCTTCTTTTCCCTATCATATTTAATAACAGGTAAAGTAAATTAGTGCTATGTTTTAGATGGTAATAGGAGTTTTCAAGTTACTTTGTCATCAGCTTTTTTTAAACATTTATTAGAACTAGCCATTTTCCTTATCAGAGAAAACAATTTTCACTGCATTTAGATCTTTTGTGGTACTGTTTTTTTAAATCAGTATTTCTGTGTGTGAAAGGTGGGGTTATTTGCTAGCATTCATTTTGTGGAAAAGCATTTGGTCCTTAAACAGAAAATACCAGGTTTGTTGACTGGTTAGAAGCCAATGTGTTTCATTTTTTTACTTATAAAGCTATTGCTTCATTTTAACTTCCCCAAGAAACTGATGAAGAACTGAAACACTTTTTTTAAGAGAAAAATGCTGCAACAATGTGTAGGGGAAGTCTATGTACTGTGTACAAGTAGCACAAAACTATTTAGATAGAAATGGCGTTTAAATCGTGGTTTACACTGTGTACCTGGGCAAGTTAGGGGAGGAGAAAAATGGATTCAGTGGAAGGTTACAACAGAATTTGTACCCCCAGATTTTAGTGTTTTATGCTTTTAGCATGAGTTGGAGAAAGGTCTTTTCCTTCACTCAATTTTATTTCTTTTTTTACCCCTATTTGAAGACCAGTTTCCCTGAGACAAATCTTTGACCCTTTTGTATTCTGCATCCCCCCCCCCCCCCCCCCCGGCCTTTTCCCGCCCTTTCTTGACTGGAAAATGCAGCTGCACATATTTTTTGTGTAGAGACAATGGATCACATGCTGTGTCACCTAAATCTATGACCAAGAGGCAGTTTTATCCCTAAGAGACCATAATGCTTCAGTTGTCCTGGATACATGACATCATGTAGCACTATAATCAAACACCCGTCTTTTTGCAGTACATTTGGTATTTGACTCTACCCTCTAATCTCAGTATTGGATTTTATGGGGTGGACATTATTATAATAGAGAATCTTAATCAAAATGAAGATTTTATTGTTATTCAGTAGAAAAGATGGAGTTCCTTCCTTTTATATGTCTAAATTTTTTCTTACCTGAGGGTTACCAACGTTATCAGGTATTTTGAATCAGTGGAATATCTTAAGAGTTCTAGTATGTGTTAGGTTTGTTACACAGTGCCTTGCAAATAGTATGTGCTCAATAAATGTCACACTTTGTTTTTGCTCTCAGTGTGGTAAATTAACAGGAATGAAACTGTTTTTCTTTTTTTAAAAATGAAGAACTCTTAGGATTTAAAAAAAATTAGTATCTGTAAACTGCTAAAATATTTTATATTGATCTTATATTTTATATTGAGCTTATTTATAATAAGCTTCTTATACTGTTGAATAAATCCTGGAAATATAATGCTGTGGCTTCCAGGGTTGAGAAAAGTTATTTTATTATAATTAATCAATGAAAATAGTTCACTCCCGCAGAGAATGGGAGGTGAGGGAAAGAGAGGGAAATTGAGTGGAAATTTCTTTCATGTATTTATCTTCATCAGGGAAAGCTTAAATTATGGTAACAAATTGAGATAATTGCCAGGCTGTGCTAATAAAATCACAAACATTTTGGAATTCTGTACTATGCCGTGTCTCTGTAGTAGATTTGTTTTTTCTATGGCAAACATTGTTTAGTGACCTGAACTAAGTGAAAGAGTGTTTACCTTTGCTAGGATTGTCTTAGCCCAAGTCTAGTTTTTTATATTGGTTACTTTAAAGTGATTGGATGGGAAAGCCACAAATCTAAGATGGGGCCTACTCTTTGGTTGTTCTTTTACGTTTGCAGGATTACTTGATTTACTCATGACATTAAGTTATTGGTAGGAGGGAAGAAGGGAAATTAATAAAAATAAAGTTTCCAAATGTCTTAAGCCACGTAAAAAGATAGAATTAGAAATTGTAAATGCATTTAATTAAATATAACCAAAAAATAATATTCATTTGTCACATGCTTCATGAATTTACATGTTTTAAAATATTTATAATGAGACATATTAAGTAGAAAGCTAGACTAGAAGAGTGAAAATGGTGAGAACTTTATCTGTACGTTAGAGGCTGCCATATTGTTCAAGGTTAATCATTCCTTGCTTTAAGCATAGGACTGACAGCAAGTCTTCTTCAGGGTTTCGCTGTACAATTGCTCAAGTGTTGGTTTCATCTTCTTCCCAGTTCTAGTAAAACATAACAGATGGCATGGTTCCTTTTCACTCTAGTGTAGTAAAAAAGCTTTTAACAGCAAAATTGATTTTCCTCATTACCCTTTTGGGGTTTTCCTTTTTTTTTTTTTTTAAAGAGGAACTCTTAAGATTTTGAAAATAATTAGTAATTAAAAACTGCTAAAATATTTTATGTTAAGCTTATTAGAATCTTATGCTGTTGAATTAATCTAGGAAATATGCTAGGAAAAGAAATACTCAATGATTAGCTGGGGGGGTGAAAGGAAAAAAATTGGAATAAATTTGCTTTGGGATATCAAGACTGTTATTTTGATCTGAGTATTTTTTGGTGCTTTTTAAAAATTTCTTAATGAGAATTCCTAGGTAATGGATTAAAAATAAATTTTTTGTGAAATTATTTCACAAATAGTAGCTTAGATTTAGGCTTGAAGAACTGTAATATAGGTAAGATAAAAACTTAATTAAAATTGAAAACTGTAACATCAGGAGATTCAGTAATACTGAAAAGCACTTTTTAGAAGTATTAAACACATCATTAATAGAACTGAGTTAATTGCAATTATTCCTTATTTGCTGTGGATCTATATTACTTAATAAAGTATACACTAAAAAAGTCTCATATTCATGAGAATTGCTGGACTGAGAGCCTGATTTTTTTTTTTTTAAGATTTTATTTATTTATTTGACAAGGAGAGACAAAGCGAGAGAAGGAACACAAGCAGGGGGAATGGGAGGGGGAGAAGCAGGCTTCCCCGCTGAGCAGGGAGCCCCATGTGGGGCTCAATCCCAGGACCCTGGGATCATGACCTGAGCTGAAGGCAGACACTTAACGACTGAGCCACCCAGGCACCCCCTGATTTGGGGGTTTTAAGTAAATTTTATATTCATTTACCCATTTTTTTATGAACCCGTGGTTTTAAAGTACTATAGGTATTATGCTGAAATCACAAAACAATAGGTAGTATCTTCAAAGAAGAGATTATTATCTTGAATATTTTAACTTGATAAGAATTCTGTAACAGGATAGTAGATTCTGAATTGGTTGGATACAAATGAATGTACTATATATGTAGATATTTTTTCTTTTTGTCATTAAGAATGTCATTACTAGTGAAAACTCAACATTTTTTTTTACCTCAGAGGTAGTGTATTTATTTTTTGTGTGTGTATATGAGAATGTTAGCATCAGGCAGAGCTGTTAATAAAGGAACTTAAGAGTTTTTGGAGGCATTAATAACAAAATACTAAAAAAAAAAGTTCTAAAAGTTTATGTGGTTTGATTTCTTTTAGTTATTTAAACTAGAAAGATTTGAAGAAGAGTTCTGTCATGTAGCATGATTGGTAAAATACTGATATAACAACATATAAAGTGCATGGAAACAAATAGAATGAGGAAGTGAAAGTCACATTATAAAGAAAATGATGAAATTGTTATTGCAGCACTCTTCTGAGAAGTCCTAATTTCAGGTGGCTGCCTTGCCAGTGTCATTGGTCATAAGGGAGACCCATCCTTAATGTTAGGATTTTTTTTTTTTAATTCCCAAACTTCAAAACATAAAGTATTGTTACTGATTTTGTACCCTAATTTTTGTATTTGAAAGACGTACCATTTATAAATCTACTTTAAGAAGGAAACTAATGATGATTTAAAAATTAACAACTAATAATAATTATCATCTCTGTAGCTAGTATTCATTGTGCACTTACTCTCTACCACTTTTCTAAGTGCTTTATATTCTCATGTTAATTTGTATTAACAGTTTATGAAAGTCAGTACTATCTTTTTTTTTTTTAAGGATTTTATTTATTTATTTGAGAGAGAGAGAATGAGAGAGAGCACATGAGAGGGGGGAGGGTCAGAGGGAGAAGCAGACTCCCTGCCGAGCAGGGAGCCCGATGCGGGACTCGATCCAGGGACTCCAGGATCATGACCTGAGCTGAAGGCAGTCGCTTAACCAACTGAGCCACCCAGGCGCCCGAAAGTCAGTACTATCTTAATACTAAATTAGGTCTTATAGCCTATTGAGTGGCAGAGCTGGGATTTGAACCCAGGCAATATCTCTTCACAGCTCATGCTCTTAACTCTCTGCTTTACTGCCACCAGATGTGATTATAATATCAAGAATAGTGATTTAGATTTTACTATTTTTTATAATATGAAATTGCTTAACCTTCACAATTTTAACTTCAGATACACTGTCCTTTCAAGTTTCTGTTAAGTATCTCCTAGTATTACATGTATTAATTCCTTTCATTTTGCAGCTGTGCCATAGTTGTTAAATTCTATGGTAAAATAGTATACAATTATGGCAATAGAACCATGAATCGTAGGAGTGAAAGGGTTGGGCTTTTGGGTTTTTTTTGTTTGTTTGTTTCTTTGAAAAGGACCAAGAGAGGTTGTTCTGAATAGTATATCTGTTAAACTTCTCTTTCTCTACCTTTTCTCTACATTGTAAGGTGTAGTGATATTGTAATCATAATCCAATATAGCTAATACATTAGCTTTGAGATGTATTTTAAATTTCTATATACATTTAGGTACTTCTGACATTTTAGAATTCATAATATATATTTCCTGTTTATCAGGAAGTTACCTATTCTGTATCCTCAACTCTTAAACCACAGATGGACAAAAAAGGGACTCTAAATACTTGGGGAAAAAATTACAGAGTTTTAAGATTTTATTTATTTATTTGACAGAGACACAGCGAGAGAGGGAACACAAGCAGGGGAGTGGGAGGGGGAGAAGCAGGCTCCTGGCTGAGAAGGGAGCCCGATGTGGGGCTCAATCCCAAGACCCTGGGACCATGACCTGAGCTGAAGGCAGATGCTTAACAACTGAGCCACCCAGGCTGTGATCTTATATGAAATTCTAATAAAAATTTTTTGGCTTTCTAGTCTATAGCAGATAATGGTAATATAATACTATGTTAATAATTTAGAAATCCAAAATGCTCTGAAAACCAAAATATTCTCTTAGCATATTTAGTAGCAAAACATGATCTGAACTGATGTAAGACAATTGATGGTCTTTATTTACTCTCTTAGTGTGAATCTACATTTTGCTACAGAAATACTGACATGTTTATTATGGGGTACTGCCTCAAACCTCACCGACACATCGTACAACATATCATATTTGCATTGTAGTTCCTTTCTAAATTCTAAAATATTCTGAATTCTCAAATATATCTGCTCTCAAGGATTTTAGATAAGGGATCACACACCTGTGTAATCAGGTAGAGTGAGTGCAGTACAAATGAAAACTAGGATATAATGAACTAAGAAGATTAATCCAGTAACTCAAGCATAGCAAGGTGAAGCCTTTTAGCGTGGAGCAATATTTCTCAACTTGAATAATACATGGATCTCTTTTATTTATTTATTTATTTTTAAAGATGTATTTATTTGAGAGAGAGAGCAAGAGAGATCACAGACAGAGAGGGAGAAGCAAACTCACTGCCAAGCGGAGAGTCTGACATGGGGCTCCATCCCAGGACCCTGAGATCATGATACATGGATCCCTTTTTTTTTTTTTTTTTTTTTAATATTTTATTTATTTATTTGAGAGAGAGAGAAGGAGAGACAGTGAGAGAGTACAAGCAGGGAGGAGAGGGAGAAGCAGGCTCCCCACAGAGCCAGGAGCCCGATGTGGGCCTCGATCCCAGGACCCTGGGATCATGACCTGAGATACATGGATCCCTTTTAAAGAAAAAAATTATAAATCCCATTTTAAGAATCACTGACTTTAGTTCCTGAAGTAATTTTTTTAATAAGTCTTTCATTTTTCTCTTTGAAAATAGTAAAATACATTTTTATACCGTTACTGAGATAAAGGCACAGAATGAAAATTTGCAAAACTCTCGGCCACCAGAGTATATCCATGGGACATCCTAATTTGAGAAACACTAATAAAGTGGCAAATAGTCCTATATACTTGAATAGCCCGTATAAATATTCTTTACAAGTGTCTTTATAATGACAAGCCTGAATCATAGTTAAAGGGATTAAAATAGCTTTCCTGTCTTTAATGAATATGATTTTTAAAAGGGATGAGAACCACCTCTTTTTTAAAAAATGTGCACAATTTTTTATCACTACCTTCCACCTCCAGGGAAATGTCCTCTACCTACTTCTAGTTGGGAATCACCGTCATAATGAGCAACTCTTACTCATAGAGGAGTGAGTTAAATTCCTCAAGTGTGTTGAAGCAGAAGAAACTTAAGAAACAGTACTTTAAGATACAGGATAACATAGGTTATGATAGTGCCATCAGGAACTAATATAAACATCTGTTTCCAGCAGCATGACAAATGAAATACCTGGACCAGCCTTTCTGCTGAAAACAACCTAAAATACTTGATAAAATGCATCAGTGCTCTGGCATAAAATAAAGAATAGTTAGACCAAACACTAATTGGAAACCCAGAGAGAACCCAGTGCAGTAAGCTGAGTACTGAAGCTGGCTATTGCCTTGAGGGTAGTTACCGAATCAATTGAGTTTCTGTTTTCTCAGCCTTGTGGGGCTCAGGATAAGGAAGCAAAGCCCAGACCCACCCAAGGTAAAATACCTAGCAGGAAATAGTCTTCCCCATTACTGTGGAGCCCTAAAGGGCTCTAACTTCTAGACATAAGAGTAATCTAGATATTCTTTCCTTTCATGTCCTTAGGACAAAGAAAGTTACAAGAATATTGCTGCTGGGCGCCTGGGTGGCTCAGTTGGTTAAGCGACTGCCTTCGGCTCAGGTCATGATCCTGGAGTCCCGGGATCGAGTCCCACATCGGGCTCCCTGCTTAGCAGGGGGTCTGCTTCTCCCTCTGCCCTCTTCCCTCTCGTGCTCTCTGTCTCTCATTCTCTCTCTCTCAAATAAATAAATAAAATCTAAAAAAAAAAAAAAAAAAAAGAATATTGCTGCTAACAGGAAAAATAAAATCACTACTGAAAATTTATTAACCACAAACTAGCCCTCACACAGGTTTGCCTGAATTCACACTAAACCTCAAGCTAAGAATTTTAAAATGATCCTTCATTGTTACTACTCCTGGGGACCTGACAGAAGCAACACAAATCATCATCAGGGAGTTGGTTTTAGTAAAGTTCTAATGAAAATGAATAGCTTGGGGGCGCCTGGGTGGCTCAGTTGGTTAAGCGTCTGTCCTTGGCTCAGGTCATGTCTCACATCGGCTCCCTGCTCTGCAGGGAGTCTGCTTCTTCCCCTGCCCCTCCCCCTACTTGTGCTTGCACTCTCACTCTGTCAAATAAATAAGATCTTAAAAAAAAAAAAAGAAAGAAAATGAGTAGCTTATAATAAAAATTTACAAACTAAGGAAACAAGGCATAATATAAGAGAATCAGAATCAGACTTGCCAGTAGTTCACATCTTGGAATTATCAGATGTAAAATATAAAATTTGTACATTTAATATGTTCAGTGACGACTTAAAATGAGGAAAAGAGCAAACATTTCGTAAAGAATCAGAGGTTCTAGAAATAAAAATATATAGTAATTGAAATTAAAATTCAAAAGATAGATAAAAGTAAATAGACCCCACTGAAGAAAAATTGATACAATGAAAGATAGACATCTGAAGAAATCCAGAATGCAACACAGACAAGAAAATGGAAAATATAAAATAGGTTAATAAAGGGGAAAATTTTAGGAGAAAACAGAACACCTTTAGAGGAATATCAGCTTTCAATAACAATAATGGAAGTAGAAGACCATGAAATGATATACTGAGTGGAAATGAATCTAACAACTATGACCTACTCTAGTTCAACCTAGAATAATATAGCTAGCAAAAATGTCTTTCCTAAACAAAGGGTAAAATAAAGACATGCTCAGGTAAATAAAATCTGAAAGTTCAAAAGCAGACCGTGTTTTATGTAGAAAGAAAATGGTCATAGCAAGTATGAGATTCAAGAAGGAATAATCAGAGAGAGTGGTAAGTATATGGGTAAATTAATAAAAATTAACTATAACAATATTACTTATTAATATTAACTATGAATAATAAAAGCTAGAACTAAAGTGCCAGTTATTATAGTTATTTACTAAATATCCATTATTTTATGAACCAGGAGGAGGTGATTGGAGCTAGTATTGAAAAGTCTTTTTATTACTTAGATTAAAGGTAACTTTGGATTTTGATAAGAATGCATGATAAAAATTTTAAGGTTAACACTTTAGTAATAGAAATAAATATATAACTTCCAAACTAATAAATGATAAAAAAATGGAATCAGGAAAAAAAAATCCTAAAGAAGGCAAAAAATAGAAAGAAATATGGAGTAGAACACCAAATAAGGTATTAGAAGTAAATATATCTATACCTTATATTTAATATGTTCAGCTCTATGGGGTTTAAAGCTGAGACTAGAAGGAAACAAAAGGAAAAAATGTTGAAAGTAAAATGATGGAAAAAAAATATACCAGGCAAATATTAGTGGAAAGAAAGCTGGCATATCATTTGAAATAGATGTTAAAACTAGTAGAATTACTAGAGAAAAAGAATTGATACATAATGGTAGATGTTTCATTTTTGCCAGGAATAATAGAAGCTTTAAATTTGTATGTAACTAATAACCATAACCACAAAAAAAGAAGCAAAAATTAACAGAACTACCAGAAAAAATTGACTGATTTCACCAGCATAATGGGAGATTCTAATATATCTGCCTCAGTATTTAATAAAGAAAACAAGCCCCCCCCCCCAAATTGGTACAAATATAGAAAATTTAAACAGTGTAATTAACAAGCTTAATTCAGTGGACATCTATTTCATCCAGTCACTGGAAACATCAGCTGAATCATGAAAATCAACCACATATGGGACCAAACAAGTTTTAACACATTTCAAAGGATTAGTAGCCTATTGACCATTTAAGTTAGAAATTAGTTAGAAAAAAAATCACATGGCAATTAAGATGCATTCTTCTAAATAACTCATGAATGAAAGAAGAAATGTTCCAAAGAGCTTCAACTGCTCTTTGGGAGATGTTAGGTCATCCTTCAAGTTTGCTTGCAGCAAACACAACCCTGAGTAATGGCCCAAGTAAAGGCTTTTCATTCTTGGCGTATCCGGCAAGAATGTTCAGGGATGCCAATGGCCAGTAGCAGATTGGTTCCCACAACAGAAAGGATAAAAAAATATTTTTTTTAGATTTATTTTATTTTAGACATAGAGACAGAGAGCAGGAGCTGGGCAGGGGGGCAGAGGGAGAGAGAGAGAGAGAATCCCCGGGCAGACTCCCCGCTGATTGAGGAGGCCCACGAGGAACTCGATCCCAGGACCCTGAGATCATGACCTGAGCTGAAATCAAGTGGGATGCTTGAGCCACCCAGGCACCCTAGGAAGGAATTTTTAAATGAGAAACAAACTACAGTAACCATAAAGGAAAGGGTTAATAAATTCCATCATATTAAAGTTAAGAACTTTTTCATTCATAAGCAACTAATAGGCTATAAAGACAAACCATCTACTAGGGAAAGATATTTGCATCACATATAAGGATTAGTATACAAACAATACAAATGACTTAAATAGACAATTAGTAGAAGATATTTCTTGTATACAGGTTTCTCCTGCTATCCAAAAGTAGAGTGTTCCTGCAAAACCTTAGGAAGCCCAAACGGTGTAAAGTGAAGAAGGAGTTACCATTAATTTATATGGAAACATTCCCAAAGCCAAAAAGTAACCTCTCACAGGCTTTTCTGATATCTTAGAACACATCTTACCAAGGAATGCACAAAATAAATCAAGATAAAGCCCAAAATCCCACAGGTACAGTTCAAAGCTATGGCAGCTTGATGCTGAGGTGGTGAGTATAGATCCCCTGGGGAAGGAGCTTGGCACTGCCACTCTCCCTGCTCAAGGTTCATACAGTCTCCATAATGCACACTTCAGAACAGACCCTGAATGTTATTTTCACTTTGTGCCTTTTCCTAAAAGTGAAAATCCTCTTTGACAGGTACTCATAATGTAAGTCTTTTGTAGAAGCAAAGTAGGGTAATGAGAACTCGAAAAGTGGAGGATACCTGCATATTCAACCCCCATTACTAATCTGAGAAACGCAAATTAAAACACAAGGAGATGAAATTTCATAGTCGTCAGGTTGGCAAAAAAAATTTTTTGATGCGTACATGGAGTAAAGAGAATACACATATATCCCTGGTAGCAGTTTGTCATGACCAGTTAAAGTGGAAGAGAAGAATACTCTGTGACCCAATAATTCTACCCAATATATTCTGCTTTTAGTTGTGTACCCCAATAAAGTTCTTGACAGTTATATTCCAGGAGATGGGAACAAGGATATCCATAACAATGCTACTTGTAATAGTCTCAAACATAAATAATTGTCCTCAAGAGTATAATAAATTTTGGTATATAATCATAAAGTAAAATACTAGTCATCTGTAAAAGTGAATTATTGCTGCAATCATGTTAATGAATTTAGTGGGGGAAAAGCAAGTTTCAGTACAATTCAATTTTATATGATGTTTATAAAACATAGAGGGCTAAAATAATGTTAAGGGGTCCTAACATGGTAAAACTATAAAGAAAAAATGTTTTTGTTTGCCTAGTGTTTGATACAGTCAATTAAAAACATGGACAAATAAAATTAGTCAAAAAAATCTGTGTGGTAATAACCAACATTTTGTGTTTAGGAGGTTTCTTAGTTATTTTGGGCAAAAGAGCTATCAATAATAGCTCTTATAATACCTCTAATAACAAGGCTAATATTGAAAATTCTGTACCTTAGTTTACCTTGTCTGAACTCTGTCAAGCATTTCCTCTCAGAGCATTGTTAATACTGACCTAAGCAAAAGTGCTCTCCTCTGACCTTTTGAGAAATGATCTAAGAATTCCAATACAGAATTTAATTTTTCTTGTCCTAGAATAGAATATCACTGTGATATTGAACATAGTGTGGAAATACGCAGATCTCTGTTAGATATCTTTGAGAGATGCATGGGCTGCACAAATGTGAAAAAGTGATATATTTTAATCCTGAGCCCTCTTCTCAAAATACTGCCATGGCCTTACACAGTGAAGCTCTAGGCAGGGGTTGCAGAGTGATTATACTGGGCTTGTTGGAACTCTCCACTTTTAAATTATTCTTGTCTAAGGACATTCAGTTTTTTTCCTGAAATGTAGAAGACTTGGAGTCTTAACACAAATGTGTACTTTGCAAAATTGTCTTGTACATTTACCTACTTTTTTGTAGCATTATCTTGGTTTTAGGATTTGTTAGTGGATGTATTCATTACTTGGGGTATGCTAGTTACGCTCCTAAGAAATTAGAGTACGGTTTTCAAACCCCACATCATAGTCTCTTGACCCTAATGCTTATTTTGAGTGACATTTATTATGTGTAACAATAATGCGTGTGTAACAATTATGCGTGTAACAATTATTGAAGTGTTGTTTTTAAAAGATTAATAAAAGGAAATGTTACATCACTAGCCCAGATTTCCTTTTATTTCTTTACTTGTTCTGCTTTATGAAGCAAACTTCCTTGCACATTATTAATGACCTCTTACTGAGTGGTTTCAGTTCATTTTAAGAAGCGGTTTCTCATAAAACTAGATTTTTTTGTGTGTGTAAAACTAGAATTTTCCAAACAAAAGTAAAAGCTTTTAAAAAAATTTTTGGTATGAAATATACAGATCTTTCTTTTGTGATATTACATACTATATATTTCTGAAAACACTAAAATATTGTGCTAGCTGATGGGTCAACTCACTTAGAAGTATGAAGCTTTGTACCCAGAACACCAACAAAAATAAATTTTAATATAAGAATATTAGAATATTTTAAAGATACATTAAATTTATTACAAATAAAGAAATACTACAATTTAGGATTTAAAAGAAAAAAAAAAGGATGAAAATAGCCTGATGGAAGGGTTGAAGCTACAGGGTTATGGAGGCCAGGGTAAAAGGCATAAAGATTCAGAGAGAAGAGCTCATTAACACTTCGAAGAAAATGCATGTGGCCAAGCTGTGCCAAGAGCAAGAACATGGGTTGAATGAGAATTGTGTACAATACTGTATTTTCAGCAGCTTGCAGGTTTCCACTGTGTTAGCCTATTTGGGGTTCAGCTGTTATTACTTAGTATTGCAAAAACAGGCTGGTAAAAATCACTTACAAACCAATGTGATTTTCACATTGTACTAAAATCTTTCCCCTATTTACCAGTGAGCTAATTTGTGTTACAGAAGAGTTTGGTTGCAGAATAGGCTGTACTGAATTTAAGAGGTGACTTCTGTTTGGGCTTTTTTTTTTTTTTCTTTTCTTTTGGCTTTTTTTTTTTTCCCCTGAGGTGGCTTCTGTTTTTGACTTGAGGTCTTTGATAAGTCCATGACCTTTTTGTGATTTGATTCTTTGTGAAGTGGAAATACTAAAAAATAATCCAGCACAACTTTTTCCCCCTTGAGTGTATTTTAATTTTTTACTACAAAAATAATAAACACATTAAAGAAAAACTGGTAAAGAGAACAAAGAAAGAAATTATCGAGTTGCTAATATAAACCAGTATGTTACGTATTTTTACTTTTTCACCAATTTTTAATAAACTTTTTTGTTTACTTCATAGTCTTCAAGAGAGTGGTTTTTAATGACTAAATAATAGATTGAATAGATTCACTTCAGTTTAATTAGTTGTTTCTCTGTAATAAAATGTGTAAGTTGTTTATACTTTTCTATTGTCTTTAATAATTCTTGGATGAGTGTGTGTGTGTGTGTGTGTGTATAAAAGACGAGGAAGAATGAGAATCTATTTTTCCTATGTATGATTATTTCACTGAAGTGCCTCATAAGTGGAATTACTGGGTCAAAGAATATGACTTTTTTATTTGAAGTATAGTTGACATAGAATATTAAACTAGTTTTGGGTGTTCAGCATAGTGATTCAACAATTACATACATTACAAAATCCTCATCACAATAAGTACATTACAATATTATTTTTTTTAAGATTTATTTATTTTAGGGCGCCTGGGTGGCTCAGTTGGTTAAGTGACTGCCTTCGGCTCAGGTCATGATCCTGGAGTCCCGGGATCGAGTCCCGCATTGGGCTCCCTGCTCAGCAGGGAGTCTGCTTCTCCCTCTGACCCTCCCCCCTCTCATGCTCTCTCTATCTCATTCTCTCTCTCAAATAAATAAATAAAATCATTTTAAAAAAAGATTTTATTTATTTTAGAGAGGAGAGAATCCTGAAGCGGACTCCCCACTGAGTGCAGACCCCCCCCAAAATCATGACTTGAGCCGAAATCAACAGACGCTTAACTGACTGAGCCACCCAGGCACCCCAGTATATTATAATATTACTGACTATATTCCCTGTTCTATACTTTTCATCCCCGTGACTTACTTATTTTATAACTGGAAGTTTGTATTTCTTAATCCCTTTCGCCCATTTCACCCATCCCTCCATACTCTTCCTTTTAGTAACCACCAGTTCTCCATATTGATGAGTCTGTGTTTCTCTCTTTATTGATATTATTTGTTTTTTTTGTTTTTTAGATTCCATATGTAAGTGAAATCATACGGTTTTTGTCTTTCTGTGTCTGACTTATTTCACTTAGCATAATATCCTCTAGGTCCATCCATGTTGTTGTAAGTGGCAAGATTTCATTCCTTTTTATGCCTGAGTAATATTCCATTGCTTATATATACCATATCTTATGTATCCATTCATCTAACAGTGGACACTTAAGTTACGTCTATACCTTGGCTATTATAAGTAATGCTGCAGTAAATATAGGGATGCTTATATCTTTCTGTATTAGTGCTTTTGTTTTCTTTGGGTAAATACTCAGAAGGTGAATTACAGGATCCTATGGTACTTCTATTTTTAATTTTTCAAGGAACCTCTGTACTGTTTTCCACAGTGGCTGTACCAATTTATAACTCACCAGTAGTTCATGAGAGTTCTCTTTTCTCCATGTCCTCACCAATACTTGCTATTTCTTATCTTTCTGATACTAGCCATTCTGGCTGGTATAAGGTGATATCTCATTCTGGTTCTGATTTGCATTTCCCTCATGGTTTGTGATGTTGGGCATCTTTTTATGGGGCTGTTGTCCATCTGTATGTCTTTGGAAAAATGTCTATTCAGGTCCTCTGCCCATTTTTATTTTTATTTTTTAATTTTTTATTGTTATGTTAATCACCATACATTACATCATTAGTTTTTGATGTAGTGTTCCATGAGTCATTGTTTGTGCGTAACACCCAGTGCTCCATGCAGAACGTGCCCTCTTTAATACCCATCACCAGGCTAACCCATTCTCCCACCCCCTCCCCTCTAGAACCCTCAGTTTGTTTTTCAGAGTCCATCATCTCTCATGGTTCGTCTCCCCCTCCGATTCCCCCCCTTCATTCTTCCCTTCCTGCTATCTTCTTTTTTTTTTTTTTCTTAACATATATTGCATTATTTGTTTCAGAGGTACAGATCTGTGATTCAACAGTCTTGCACAATTCACAGCGCTCACCATAGCACCTAACCTCCCCAATGTCTATCACCCAGCCACCCCATCCCTCCCACCCCTCCCCACTCTAGCAACCCTCAACTGGTTTCTTGAGATTAAGAATTCCTCATATCAGTGAGGTCATATGATACATGTCTTTCTCTGATTGACTTATTTCACTCAGCATAACACCCTTCAGTTCCATCCATGTCATTGCAAATGGCAAGATCTCATTCCTTTTGATGGCTGCACAATATTCCATTGTGTATATATACCACATCTTCTTTATCCATTCATCTGTCGATGGACATCTTGGCTCTTTCCACAGTTTGGCTATTGTGGACATTGCTGCTGTAAACATTAGGGTGCACATACCCCTTCGGATCCCTACATTTGTATCTTTGGGGTAAATACCCAGTAGTGCAATTGCTGGATCGTATGGTAGCTCTATCTTCAACTTTTTGAGGAACCTCCATACTGTTTTCCAGAGTGGTTGCACCAACTTGCATTCCCACCAACAGTGTAGGAGGGTTCCCCTTTCCCCGCATCCCCACCAACATCTGTCGTTTCCTGACTTGTTAAGTTTAGCCGTTGTGACTGGTGTGAGGTGGTATCTCATTGAGGTTTTGATTTGGATTTCCCTGATGCTGAGCGATGTTGAGCACTTTTCATGTGTCTGTTGGCCATTTGGATGTCTTCTTTGGAAAAATGTCTGTTCATGTCTTCTGCCCATTTCTTGATTGGATCATTTGTTCTTTGGGTGTTGAGTTTGATAAGTTCTTTATAGATTTTGGATACTAGCCCTTTATCTGATATGTCATTTGCAAATATCTTCTCCCATTCTGTCAGTTGTCTTTTGGTTTTGTTGACTGTTTCCTCTGGTGTGCAAAAGCTTTTTATCTTGATGCAGTCCCAATAGTTCATTTTTGCCCTTGCTTTCCTTGCCTTTGGCGATGTTTCTAGGAAGAAGTTGCTGCGGCTGAGGTCGAACAGATTGCTGCCTGTGTTCTCCTTTAGGATTTTGATGGACTCCTGTCTCACATTGAGGTCTTTCAACCATTTGGTGTCTATTTTTGTGTGTGGTGTAAGGAAATGGTCCAGTTTCATTCTTCTGCATGTGGCTGTCCAGTTTTCCCAACACCATTTGTTGAAGAGACTGTCTTTTTTCCATTGGACATTCTTTCCTGCTTTGTCGAAGATGAGTTGACCACAGAGTTGAGGGTCCATTTCTGGGCTCTCTATTCTGTTCCATTGATCTATGTGTCTGTTTTTGTGCCAGTACCATACTGTCTTGATGATGACAGCTTTGTAATAGAGCTGGAAGTCCAGAATTGTGATGCCGTCAGCTTTGCTTTTCTTTTTCAACACTCCTCTGGCTATTCGGGGTCTTTTCTGGTTCCATACAAATTTTAGGATTATTTGTTCCATTTCTTTGAAAAAAGTGGATGGTATTTTGATGGGGATTGCATTGAATGTGTAGATTGCTCTAGGTAGCATTGACATCTTCACAATATTTGTTCTTCCAATCCATGAGCATGGAATGTTTTTCCATTTCTTTGTGTCTTCCTCAATTTCTTTCATGAGTATTTTATAGTTTTCTGAGTACAGATCCTTTGCCTCTTTGGTTAGATTTATTCCTAGGTATCTTATGGTTTTGGGTGCAATTGTAAATGGGATCGACTCCTTAATTTCTCTTTCTTCTGTCTTGTTGTTGGTGTATAGGAATGCCACTGATTTCTGTGCATTGATTTTATATCCTGCCACTTTACTGAATTCCTGTATGAGTTCTAGCAGTTTTGGGGTGGAGTCTTTTGGGTTTTCCACATAAAGTATCATATCATCTGCAAACAGTGAGAGTTTGACTTCTTCTTTGCCGATTTGGATGCCTTTTATTTCTTTTTGTTGTCTGATTGCTGTGGCTAGGACTTCTAATACTATGTTGAATAGCAGTGGTGATAGTGGACATCCCGGCCGCGTTCCTGACCTTAAGGGGAAAGCTCTCAGTTTTTCCCCATTGAGAATGATATTCACTGTAGGTTTTTCATAGATGGCTTTTATGATATTGAGGTATGTACCCTCTATGCCTATACTCTGAAGAGTTTTGATCAAGAAAGGATGCTGTACTTTGTCAAATGCTTTTTCTGCATCTATTGAGAGGATCATATGATTCTTGTTCTTTCTTTTGTAATGTATTGTATCACGTTGATTGATTTGCAGGTGTTGAACCAACCATGCAGCCCAGGGATATTTCCCACTTGGTCATGGTGAATAGTCCTTTTAATGTACTGTTGGATCCTCTTGGCTAGTATTTTGGTGAGAAGTTTTGCATCCATGTTCATCAAGGATATTGGTCTGTAATTCTCCTTTTTGATGGGGTCTTTGTCTGGTTTTGGGATCAAGGTAATGGTGGCCTCGTAAAACGAGTTTGGAAGTTTTCCCTCATTTCTATCTTTTGGAACAGAATAGGTATTAATTCTTCTTTAAATGTTTGGTAGAATTCCGCTGGGAAGCCATCTGGCCCTGGGCTTTTGTTTGTTGGGAGATTTTTGATGACTGCTTCAATTTCCTTAGTGGTTATAGGTCTGTTCAGGTTTTCTATTTCTTCCTGGTTCAGTTTTGGTAGTTGATACATCTCTAGGAATGCATTCATTTCTTCCAGGTTATCTAATTTGCTGGCATATCGTTGCTCATAATATGTTCTTATAATTGTTTTATTTCTTTGGTGTTGGTTGTGATCTCTCCTCTTTCATTCATGATTTTGTTGATTTGGGTCCTTTCTCTTTTCTTTTTGATAAGTCTGGCCAGGGGTTTATCAATCTTGTTAATTCTTTCAAAGAACCAGCTCCTAGTTTCGTTGATCTGTTCTACTGTTCTTTTGGTTTCTATTTCATTGATTTCTGCTCTGATCTTTATTATTTCTCTTCTACTGTTGGGTTTAGGCTTTATTTGCTGTTTTTTTCTGTAGCTTTAGGTGTAGGGTTAGGTTGTGTATTTCAGACCTTTCTTGTTTCTTGAGAAAGGCTTGTATTGCTAGATACTTTCCTCTTAGGACTGCCTTTGCTGCATCCCAAAGATTTTGAACAGTTGTGTTTTCATTTTCATTGGTTTCCATGAATTTTTTAAATTCTTCTTTAATTTCCTGGTTGACCCATTCATTCTTTAGTAGGATGCTCTTTAGCCTCCATGTATTTGAGTTCTTTCCAACTTTCCTCTTTTGATTGAGTTCTAGTTTTAAAGCATTGTGGTCTGAAAATATGCAGGGAATAATCCCAATCTTTTGGTACGGGTTGAGACCTGATTTGTGACCTAGGATGTGATCTATTCTGGAGAGTGTTCCCTGGGCATTAGAGAAGAATGTGTATTCCGTCGCTTTGGGATGGAATGTTCTGAATATGTCTGTGAAGTCCATTTGGTCCAGTGTGTCATTTAAAGTTTTTATTTCCTTGTTGATCTTTTGCTTAGATGATCTGTCCATTTCAGTGAGGGGGGTGTTAAAGTCCCCCACTATTATTGTATTGTTGTCAATGTGTTTCTTTGCTTTTGTTATTAATTGCCTTATATAATTGGCTGCTCCCATGTTAGGGGTGTAGATATTTACAATTGTTAGATCTTCTTGTTGGATAGACCCTTTAAATAGGATATAGTGTCCTTCCTCATCTCTTATTACAGTCTTTGGTTTAAAATCTAATTTGTCTGATATAAGGATTGCCACCCCAGCTTTCTTTTGGTGTCCATTAGCATAAATGGTTTTCCACCCCCTCACTTTCAATCTGGGGGTGTCTTTGGGTCTAAAATGAGTCTCTTGCAGACAGCATATCGATGGGTCTTGTTTTTTAATCCAATCTGATAGCCTGTGTCTTTTGATTGGGGCATTTAGCCCATTTACATTCAGGGTAACTATTGAAAGATAGGAATTTAGTGCCATTGTATTGCCTGTAAGGTGACTGTTACTGTATATTGTCTGTCCTTTCTGGTCTATGTTGCTTTTAGGCTCTCTCTTTGCTTAGAGGACTCCATTCAATATTTCTTGTAGGGCTGGTTTCGTGTTTGCAAATTCCTTTAGTTTTTGTTTGTCCTGGAAGCTTTTTATCTCTCCTTCTATTTTCAATGACAGCCTAGCTGGATATATTCTTGGCTGTGTATTTTTCTCGTTTAGTGCTCTGAATACATCATGCCAGTCCTTTCTGGCCTGCCAGGTCTCTGTGGATAGGTCTGTTGCCAATCTAATGTTTCTACCATTGTAGGTTACAGATCTCTTGTCCCGAGCTGCTTTCAGGATTTTCTCTTTGTCTCTGAGACTCGTAAGTTTTACTATTAGATGTCGGGGTGTTGACCTATTTTTATTGATTTTGAGAGGGGTTCTCTGTGCCTCCTGGATTTTGATGCCTGTTTCCTTCCCCAGATTAGGGAAGTTCTCTGCTATAATTTGCTCCAGTATACCTTCTGCCCCCCTCTCTCTTTCTTCTTCTTCTGGGATCCCAATTATTCTAATGTTGTTTCATCTTATGGTATCGCTTATCTCTCGAATTCTGCCCTCGTGATCCAGTAGTTGTTTATCTTTTTCTCAGCTTCTTTATTTTCCATCATTTGGTCTTCTATCTCACTGATTCTCTCTTCTGCCTCATTTATCCTAGCAGTTAGCGCCCCCATTTTTTATTGCACCTCATTAATAGCCTTTTTGATTTCAACTTGGTTAGATTTTAGTTCTTTTATTTCTCCAGAGAGGGTTTCTCTAATAATTTCCATGCTTTTTTCAAGCCCAGCTAGTATCTTTAAAATCATGATTCTGAACTCTAGGTCCGACATCGTACTAATGTCCGTATTGAGTAGGTCCCTGGCAGTTGGTACTACCTCTTGTTCTTTTTGTTGAGGTGATTTTTTCCGTCTTGTCATTTTGTCCAGAGGAGAATAGATGAATGAGAGAACAAAATGCTAACAGGGTAACAACGTCCCCAGAAAATATACTCTAAACAAATCAGAAAAGACCTGAAACCAGGGGAAAAGAAAGGGAAAGAAAGAAAAAAGATAAAGATAAAAACAAACGGAAAAACAGAACAAAACAAAAAAAACAGAATATGATCAAATATGGTCAGGCTGGTGCATAGATCAGTGCCACACACTAGATTTTGGGTGTATTTTGGTCTGTTAGAAGAACGTGCCTCCCAAAATTTTAAAGAAAGAAAAACTTGTATATGTACAAAAATAAGGGTTGATACGATGAAGGGATGGAATATGACTGTAAAGATGAAAATTAGAAAAAATTTTATAAAAGGAATTGATAGGAAGTTGTTTGAAAAAAGAAAGAAGAGGATTTTTAAAAAAAGAAGAAAAATAAGGGAGAGAATGTGATCAGGCAGGAGACTAGAACAAAGCCATACACTAGTGATTTAGGGTATATTTTGATCTGTTAGAAGAAACTGAATCTCAAAATTTTAAAGAGAGAACAACTTATATATATATGCCAAAAATATGGGTAACTACTACAAAGGGATAGAATATGACACGAAAAATGAAAAATAAAAATGTTTTTTTAAAAAGGGATTGATAAGATGGTTGAAAAAGGGAAAAATAAAAATAAAAAAAAAAACAGTTAAAAAAACATTAACTTTGAAAGACTAAAGAATCATGGTAAAAAAGCCATGAATTCTACGTGCAGTATTCTCCTAGCGCTGGAGTTCTGCCGTTCTCATTGATCGGTAAACTTGGTCTTGGCTGGCTGTTCTCCCTGATTTTCTGGGGGAGGGGCCTGTTGCCGTGGTTCCCAAATGTCTTTGCCAGAGGTGGAATTGCCCCGCCCTTGCCGGTCCAGGCTAAGTAATCTGCTCCAGTTTGCTCTCCCGAGCTTTTGTTCCTTGCAAGCTTTCCGTACAGCTTTGGAGGAGGAGAGTGAAAATGGCTGCCTCCCAATCTCCGCTGGAGGAGCCGAGAACTTGGGCCCTGCTCCTCAGTGAGCCCCCAGAGAAAAGCAGTCAATCACTCCTGTCTCCCTGGTCTCCGGCCTCACTCCGTGCTCACCCGGCCTGTGACCGAGCATTTCTATCTCTGGCACCCGGCCCCGTGTGGAGTCTCCAATCCCAGCAGATCCCTGTGGTGTGCTCCCACGCTGCTCCTCCCTGGGGAGGAAGGGGGGTCTCCCCGATCTGCCGCTTGTTCGGTACCCTGCTGGAGGAGCAGTGGCCCGACTGTGCCACAGATCACGGTTTATGGCAACCCCGAGCTGAGAGCCCGCGCCTCGGCTCCGTCTCTGCAGCCGGCTTCCCCGCTCCAATACCTGGGAGCTCTTATATTTAGGTCTTTATTTTTAGTTTATTTTTGTGAATGGTTTAAGAAAGTGGTACAGTTTTGGGGTACCTGGGTGGTTCAGTTGTTGAGCGTCTGCCTTCGGCTCGGGTCATGATCCTAGGGTCCTGGGATTGAAAGCCCCACATCAGGCTCCCTGCTCTCCGGGAAGCCTGCTTCTCCCTCTCCCACTCCCCCTGCTTGTGTTCCTGCTCTCACTATCTCTTTGTCAAATAAATAAATAAAATCTTAAAAAAGAAAAAGTGGTACAGATTCATTCTTAATGAATGTAGCTGTCCAGTTTTCCCAGCACCATTTTTTGAAGAAGCCCTCTTTCCCCATTGTATATTCTCATCTCCTTTGTTGTAGATTAATTGACCATATATGTGTGGGTTTATTTCTGGGTTCTAAATTCTCTTCCATTGATCTATGAATTATTGGGTCAAAGAATATGACATTTTTAATGATTCTTGGTGCATATTGCCAGTTAGCATTCCGAAACGGTACTAGCTCCTTGCCCAAAATCAGGTATTAAATATAATATAAATATAAGACCTGAAACCAGAAAACTCCTAAAAGAAAAGTCAGTAATCTCTCAGACATCAACTATAGCAATATTTTTCTGGATCTGTCTTCTTAGGCAAGGGAAACAAAAGCAAAAATAAACAATGGGACTACATCAAACTAAAAAAGTTTCTGCAGAGCAAAGGAAACCATAAACAAGATAAAAAGTTTTCTCCACTGAATGGGAGAAAATTTTTGCAAATGATATATACACCTTTCAGTGTCAGTACTTGATTTTTTAACTTTGCTTGGCTGTACATTTTGTGTAATCTTTGGCATATATGCTGCCATAATATTGCTTTACGTCTTAAAGTAATGGGATTTTATTCTAAACTTCTAATTCAGAGGAATAACATATATTTGCAACCATCTGAATTAGTTTCTGAGGAGAATATATGTTATTCTCATATCTGTCAACAATGTCTTAATTAGTATTGCTAAAAATATAAGTTACTTAAGAGATTGAGTGTACCCTAATGGACAAAGAACTTGAATATTGACCTCAGTCCGGTTTATAATTTTGGCTCTACTGTTTATTAATTTTAGAACTTTAGGCAGATGGCTTACTTCGCTTCCATTTCCTTATTAATAACAGTGAATTTCAGTTTTCTGATTGTTACCAGTTAGAATGTTTTCTAGCATGAAGGATTTTCTTTTAAAATAAAATAATTCTTTTTTTTTTTTTTTAAGATTTTATTTATTTATTTGACAGAGAGAGACACAGCGAGAGAGGGAACACAAGCAGGGGGAGTGGGAGAGGGAGAAGCAGGCTCCCCACTGAGCAGGGAGCCTGATGCGGGGCTCAGTCCCAGGACCCTGGGATCATGACCTGAGCCGAAGGCAGGTGTTTAACAACTGAGCCACCCAGGCGCCCCTAAAATAAAATAATTCTTAAAGGCAGGTGACACAGCACTTGTTACAGAGTAAACATATATGTTGATTGTAAGTTCATTTCAGTTTGAAATTATTATAATTTGAATGCCAGCTCATGCCCAACATTTTGTTAAGATTCATTAGGAATACAAAAGTAAAAAACTTACACATTATGGAATTCATGGCTGTGAAGAAAGGACCATACACAGAACTAAGTAGCAGTGCAGAGTAAGTAGAGATTTTAAAGCCCATAGCATAGTATCTATAATATAGTAAAATTTCAGTAAGTGTTAGCTACTGATATTTGGTACTCTCTGATTTCTATATGTGATTGAAGATAAATGGAGATAATAGGTGAAAGGCAAAAGTAGAACATTGGAAATGAGTCATTCCCGTCTTTGAACACTGACTGCTAAGAGTGTTTGTTTTTTTAAAGGAAGCAAGATATTCTTCCACCAGTGAATTCTCATTGATCACATTTTTGAAATTCTCTATGGGTAAAGAGACTTTGGTGGTAAAGTGAATAATATGGTCAGCTACATAGGACAGGATGTCATCTCTGAAATATATTATGTGCACATATGCATGCACACATGTGCATATGTTTATGAATATGTGGTTTTCATAACTGATTGAAATATAAACCAAATTTTTTCAGTTTGATCTTTTCCTTTTAAAATGTGTTGGTATGTCAAGTTATAGATACAGGTCTAAGTAAGAAAGATAGTAACTGGATATGGAGAGAACAGTAGTAAGATTTAAAATAGATAGGATTTGGGTCATTGGTATTCACTGGTGATAAGTTTGCCTTCTTACCAGAATAATGTAGTAGTTAGAGTTGTGGTTCTGAAGTCAGTATGCCCAGGTTTAAATTCTGTTGTTTCCCATTACTAAACAGGTAAACTAAAACAGGATGCTTAACCTCTGAGTCATTTTTCTCATTTATAAAATTGGGTTAATAATAGTGCTTACTTTATAGGGTTTAATTGATAGTTAATTGAGATATAGTTTGCAGTGTTTAGCACAATGCCTGGTCCCAAAAATATTAGCTGATGCTGTTGATAAGTAAGTGCTTTGAGACTACATCTATTAATAGCTACCAGAATCCAGATAGACTGTTCTACATGTAAAATTGACTGGTTTTCATAGTTCTTGGAGTAACCTGCCAGCTTTGTTCTAAGTAAAATAAAACTGTAGAGGTACTTCTCTTATTTCAGTTATATAAGCATAAGTAGATTGAATAGGATAATGGAAGACAAAGTTTTTCACTGAATTCATAAATGAGGTACTTTTATGAACCACTAAAAATGAATTTAATAGTATATTACTTATATCACTTTTCTCTTTGGTCAGTTATTTTCCCATGATAAGTTTTTGCATTGAAGTATGTTTCAAAAGTAAAACAAAAGACATTTGAGAAAATAGAAATAAAAATGGATAGTTTAGAAATAGCTTTTTTGGGGTGCCTGGGTGGCTCAGTCCTTAAGCGTCTGCCTTCGGCTCAGGTCATGATCCCGGGGTCCTGGGATCGAGCCCCGCATCAGGCTCCCTGCTCTGCGGGAAGCCTGCTTCTCCCTCTCCCTCTCC
Organism: Halichoerus grypus; assembly: GCF_964656455.1. NCBI lineage: Eukaryota > Metazoa > Chordata > Mammalia > Carnivora > Phocidae > Halichoerus > Halichoerus grypus. The sequence goes on along the minus strand of NC_135721.1, from coordinate 70,356,223 downwards.
CCCTTCTTGTGATCCTGCTCTCACTGTCTCTCTCTGTCAAATAAATAAATAAAACCTTTAAAAAAAAAATATATAGCTTTTTTTTCCCCTCTCCTTGAAAATACAGTGATAATTCGAATTTTACTTAGAGAATGTCAGCCTTTCAGTGTCAGTACTTGATGAGATGATACTGAATTCAGTTAAAATATTGAATGTAATAAGAATAAATTTACAGTAAGTAATAATTTTGCTGATAATGAATTTAGTGAATAAGAAATGTTATTCTTTTAGTATAATCTATAAAAATGTTAGAAATTATTTATCTCTATAGTAAATATTTCAGATTTGAGGAAAGGGTTTGTTTAGAGTTATTGTTTAAGCAATATTTTAAATTTGGCTTAATGTTGAATTTAAATTTATTAAATATTTATTTGAATTTAAATTTATTAAATTTAAATTTGGTTATTTTCTATATTGAGAAAGGTCATAGATCCTTAAAATGCATGGATTATAAAGTCTTATAATTCAAAGAAAGTCTGCTTATTTTTAATAATAACCATTACTTATTAGGCTGTAACTGTAGGCTCAGGACTTAATATTAAGTATTCAAAATATATTACTTACTTTTATTAATATCACTCATACATATAGTGTTATAATTCTGTATTTTATTTACAGCCATTTTGAGTAATATGAAATAAGTTCCCTTCCTTGTTTTGTAACCTTTAATGTCTTTGTTGTACAAATATTGTGCTTAAATATTATGTGGGATAATTGCAAAATTTCTGATTTGGTGATATTTAAATATGTATTTTCTTTTTCCATGAGCTTACGAATCTTAAGTATTATATTGATTGACAATTGTTTTCTTTATTGCAGAATTGTAAGAGTAAATGGGTCCAGTAATTGGAATGACTCCAGAAAAGAGAGCTGAAACTCCAGGAGCTGAAAAGGTTGCAGGATTAAGCCAGATTTACAAAATGGGAAGCTTGCCTGAAGCTGTTGATGCTGCCAGGCCAAAGGCCACTCTAGTGGACAGTGAGTCAGCAGATGATGAACTCACAAACTTGAACTGGCTTCATGAAAGTACTAATCTTCTAACAAACTTCAGCTTTGGAAGTGAGGGTCTTCCAATTGTTAGTCCATTGTATGACATAGAGGGAGATGATGTGCCATCCTTAGGACCATCTTGCTATCAGAACCCAGAAAAAAAATCAGCAACTGCAAAGCCCCCATATTCCTTTAGTCTTCTCATTTACATGGCCATTGAACACTCTCCAAATAAATGTTTGCCTGTCAAAGAAATTTATAGCTGGATTTTGGATCGCTTCCCATATTTTGCTACTGCACCAACAGGCTGGAAGAATTCTGTTCGACATAATCTGTCCCTGAATAAATGTTTTCAGAAAGTGGAAAGAAGCCATGGCAAGGTCAGTGTTAATGAACATTGCTGTATTTGGGGAGGTGGGGGAGAATTAACATCAAGACCTTAAAATATGGGGAAACTAAAGGAAGACAAAAAGTAGTCAACTCATAATTACTTCAGTTTTAGCTTAATTATATTCATCATTTGCTTTCATTGAGATGTTTTTAAATTTCTTAAATATTGATATAAATCTAACAGTTTCAGTCTACTATAGGACATAAGTTTTCTAATGTTCTAATTTTCTATTCTTAGTTTCTGTAGTGTTCTGTCACTGTATCAATATGTGTTACTTATTTACTCAGTATGACAGTCTCAGTGTTATAATTGGAATGTAGACCATTTATATTAATGTAATTGATATGGTTGGCTATAAATCTATCATCATGCTGTTTTCTATTTGCTCTATTCTTTTCTCCCACTTTTCCTGTCTTTTTAAGGATTGAGTATTTTTTTATGATTCAGTTTTATCTCTACTATTGGCTTATGAGCTATTCTCTTTTTGGGGGCTGCTGGTGGCGGTGAAGGTTGCTATACACTTTTCAGTATATATTTTTAATTTATCACCATTATACTATTACACCACTTATATGGCTTTTCACAGAAAAAGTTGACTAATCATGATGTTTATCAGGATCAATTCCTTTTTTTTTTTTTGATAAGTTTATTTAACATTTCTTATAGTTCAAATCTGGCAATGAATTTATAAGAATCTTTTTGTGGAGGTTAAGAAGTTTTTTTTTTTTCTTGAAGGATTTTAAAGATGTTTCTCTCTTGTGTTCTGGCTTATATAATGTCTGATAAGAAGTCTGCTGTCATTCTTATCTTTATTCCTCTATAATGTTTCTTTTCTTTCTTTCTTTCTTTTTTTTTTTCCTCTTTTTCCTGTCTGACTTCTATGACTTCTCTTTATATCACTACTTTTAAGCAGTTTGACTGTGGTGTACCTAGGTGTGTTTTTCTTTATTTTTATTCTGCTTTGGTTTTTCAGAGGTTCTTGGATCTGTGATTTGTTGTCATTTATTAAATTTAGAAAAGTTTTGTTCATTATCTCTTCAAATATTTCTGTGGCTCACTTCCCACTTCTGGGACTCCAAATAAAAATATGTTAGACCATTTGCTATTGTCTCACCTCTTATTTCCTCTGCCCTAGTTTCTACTCTTTTCTCTCTTTGTTTCAGTTTGGATCATTTCTTTCAGTCTTTTATAGGTTTAGTCTTCCCTCTGTTGTGTTCATTCTGTTGATAAATCTGATAAAGAACTTCTTCCTATTTATCATTTCTCGCATTTTCATTTGCCCGCCCCCCCCTTTTTTTTTGGCAGCAGAGCAAGGTTTATTGAGCAGTAGTAAAATGATAGTACAAAGCTCCCGAAGAGGGAGGGAACTCAAGAGGTTGCCCTTCATTTGCCTTTTTAAAAGTAGTTTCCATCTTTTTGCTAAAATTTCCCACCAGATCCATAAACATATTAATTATAGATATGGTATATCTTCTGGTCCATCTTTGCGTCTGATTTTGTTGACTGTTTTATCTCCTGTTTTTGTGTGTGTTTCTTAATTTTGGATTAAATGTCAAACATTGTAAGAGAAACATGCCTCTACTTCTGTCAGATTGTTAGCATGAAACAGGTATTGGTCAATCTAGGTAATAATTGGTCTAGGTTTAGGTTTTGTGCTTGTCATAATTACCTTCTGAGTACCACAGGCTTCAAATTCATACAGAGATGGACTGCTGTTACTTTGTGCTTAATGTGAGTCCTGGAGTGTCAGATGATTTTTCTCAGCATTTCTGCTTTACCTTCATCTTTCAGCTTGTGATATATTTGGAGGCAGGAAGGGAGTTAGATATTTCTCTCTGTGCTCTTGCCCCTCCCATAGCAATTGCTTTTTACTTAGTATGAGGCTCTTGGGATGGGAGCAGGAGTTTCTTGATTCTTCTGTTCTAGTTTTAGTATTAAGCAGGTTTTGTATACCTTTGTCTCAAAAGTAGGACTTTCCTTGTCTTCCCGTGGAGCAGACAGTCTCTTCCATCTACTCAGAGCGGAGTCTAGAGCTGTAATCATCAGTAGCCAGTTATCTACATGTGGCTAGTGGTTGGCATATTGGACAGTATAGATATATGATCTTTCTGTCATTGTAGAAAGTTCTATTGGACAGCACTGCTCCAGAGCTCAGGCCAATTTCCTGCTTATTCCCTTCAAGGTAGATAAACTCTGCCTAGTATCAATGGGAGGTCCTGGGTACAAGTAAGTTACCATTTCCTTTCTCAGGGGCAGCAGATCTCTGCTTTGTATCATCTGGGCATGAGCAAATTTCCTGCCTATTACCTAATGACACATGGCCATTGCCTAGTGTCAGTAAAGTGTGAGGATAGTTGAGTGTTGTATTTTTCCCCAGCAGTAGCCATCCTTTACCTGGGACTGGGGTGACGAGGGTGTTTGCCTCTCTTTCAGTGGCAGACAGCTTTTGCTTCATAGTGGAGCTTTGTCCAGCATGTAGGCAGATTGTGTGACTGTCCCACAGTGACACCTGATCTCATCTTATGGTCATTTAAAGCCTGGAATATGGATGAGATTTGCCTGATATCCTTGTTCCAGCCTTAAGCCTTAGTATGTTCTGCACATCCATCACCATCTCCAAGGGTGTCTCTCTTAGGTCTCCTGCCCTGTCTAAAGTCTTTCTATGGAGCACTGGATGGAGGCCTGTAGAAAAATGCTGGCTAGTAGATGCAGACCCTTCTGTCTGGAAATGCCAAGGATGCTAAATTATCTTGCTGGCTCACACTTGGCTTTTAAGAATTTGTTGTTGTTTAAACATTTTATTTATTAATTTGAGAGAGAGAGACAGACAGAGATAGTGAGAGAGAGCACGAGCAGGGAGGAGAGGGAGAAGCAGGCTCCCCACTGAGCGGGGAGCCTGACTCAGGGCTCTATCCCAGGACCCTGGGATGAAGGCAGACGCTTAACTGACTGAGCCACCCAGGTGCCCCTGCTTTTAACAATTTGTTAAAATTTGAGTCTTTTTTTTTTAACCTTATTTTATGACTGCCACTTTTTCTGTGCTCTCCCAAAGGTAAAACAGTTCATATGTTCCATCTCTCCTAACAAGGCCCTGTCACACTTTAGAATTCAGTTCTTTCAGTTGTCTTATGGTCTTAGCTCTCAGATGAGCTCATAAAAAATTATGATTTTGTGGATTATTTGGTTTTTTTCTTGTTAGGCTGGTAACTGTGTTCTCTAATGGCTTCCTATACTCCCAAATGGTAGCAGAACTCTCCTATTCTTGTTTTGAATAAAAATGAAGAGCAAGTAATTATGTTTTTAAGTGACTGAAGGATTTTTCTAGGATAGTGCTGTTCAAACTTAAGTGTATTCACTGATATCTGGGGATCTTGTTAAAATGCAGATTCTGATTCAGCAAATCTATGGTGGAGAGTGAGGCTCTTTCTTTTCTAACGAGCTCCCCATTGATCCTGGTGTCATTAGTCCATGAGTAGCAAGACATTAGGATATATCGTCATCTGTCATCATCTTACAGCTAACTTAAGGAGGTTGTATTAGTTATCTTTTGTAACATATTGCTATCTAACACATTGTCTACTACACATGGAATATTTATGAAGACGAACTATGTGTTAGGCCATTAAAAAAGCCTCAATAATTTCAAAGGCTCAATGTCTGTCACAGACAGCCTCCAAGAGGCCCCCAAATGAGCCCTACCTTCCACTGTTCTTGCCCTTGTAGAGTTCCCTTCAGTAATGAATAGGGCTGACCTGTGTAACCAAGAGGATATTGTGGAAATGATGGATCATGCCTTTTGAGGCTAGGTCATAAAAGGTACTATAGTTTCTATCTTGGGCTCTTGGATAACTAGCTATAGGGGAAGCCAGATGCCATATCATATTTAAGCAGCCTTATGGAGAGGCCTATGTGTCAAGGAAATGTGGCCTTCTGCCAACAGTTGTGTGAATAAGCCATCTTGGAAGCAGATTCCCCCAGCCTCAAACTTTCCTTTCAGATGACTAAAAGTTTTAGGAATGTTGGATATGTTCTTTCCAACATGTATTGTTGGATTTTATTTTGAATTATATCACTTAATTATTTTCTAGTTTTAGACCTATTGTGTTTATGCTTATGGGGGACATAAAAGGAGAATTGTCTCTGTCTGTTAGGTACTTAGAAATATGGTACAGGAGTAGTGGTAATGTGGGATTAAAGCTCTAAATTTGGAAGTCATCAGCACTGATTTTCAGTAGAAAAATCTAGGAAAAGTATATTGTAGTGGAAGCAAAGGAGGGTAAATTTAAGTGTGAATGAGCAACAGTATCAAATGTTGCAGAAATCTTAAATGATTGGTTAAGAAGAAGTGATTGAGACAACTAGCAGCCAACAGATGAGGATTCAAAATATGGTGTGCCTGGTATATGTGGGATGGGGATTGAGTAGGAATGGGGTATAGCTTTTGTAAATTCTCAAGGTATAAATATTTCCATCATGGCCAGTTTCAAACTACCAACATTCTGTCATTAAATGTGAAGTTGATAGGAGATGTTTATAATGAGCTGTACACCACTGTGTGTAAAGAATTAATCTAATTCAATAAGAAAAAGAAAACTAATTAAAAAATGGATAAGAATATGAACAGGCAGTTAACAGAGGAGGAAATACAAATAGCCAATAAGCATGCAGAGGTGTTTATCCTCACTAGTAATCAGGGACATACAAACTAAAAGAACCCACAAAAATAGTTGTACCCCATTAGAATGCAAAAATTTTAAATGTTTGATAGTATCAATTTAGATAAGGATAGGGGAAATAGTACCAATATTTTCATACCACTCATAGGAGTGTAAATTAGTACAACCATTTTTGAGGGCAACTTGGCTACAATTATTAAAATTAGAAATGTGCATATCTTTTGATCTAGTGGATTAGATTCTGATTTCTCCCCTAGAGTAAGATTCATACTTACATACAAGGAGATATATATCCACTGTGGTATTGTTTGTAATAAAAATTGCAGAATAATATGTGCAGTGTAGTTGGATTTGTGGTAGTGATCAAAAGGGATTTGTTTTTATCCTTAATTTTTAAATGTGTGCATTATTTACATAATTAACCTGAGCATTTTGAATGCTCAGAGAAAGAAAAAAGTTAAGGAAGTGAGAGCTAGCAAACAAGAAAGCATACAGTCCAGAGTCTGGGGAGAGTGTGATAAAGAGAAAGAAATCATCTTATGAGATAATAAAAAATATGAGGATAAATATAGAAATTGTAATATATTGGGATAAAAATTAGTAAGCTATTACAACAGGTCAGGGTAGGAGGAAAGAAACTGGCAGGAGATGGTCTTCACAAAAATCAATAGCCACTCTGCTTAAATTTCTGAAGTTTGGACAGAAAGTGATACATTCAGGTAGGGTTGGGGTTGCTTGTGGATTTTTTTTTTTTTTTAATTTATGAAATACTTCTGGAATCAGTGTTTCAAAATAACAGTACTTCTCTTGTAATCTACAGAAGGCAAGTAAGTTATACTTACATCCAATAAATGTTGGAATTGAATTTGGCAGCCTTGCCAGCACTTTTCTGATGAATATCTCTTATCTATAGATGATAATCTCAAAAAAATGGCAAGATGGCAAGGTCTGGGTCAAACTACAAAGTGATAATGATACCCAGCCAGCTGGATAGCTTCTGATTAGATTTCCCCCCCTATCATCCATACCGTAGTTAATACTCTCAATAGATAGGTCTAAAAATCTTGGCTTGGTATTTATCTGCCTCGGTATTTTAAAGTTATAAAAATTAGACATGGTCTTTTTTTGGTTTGTTTTGGTTTGGGTTTCATGTTTTAAATATTTAAACATCCAGGTCTTATATCTACTTCTCTAAATTTTTATAAAGCCAAATGAAGACACTGACTTGAGCTGGGAAACACAAAATTAGAAATTTTGCCTGGTTTAGTACAGTTTTAGTCTTTATGTTTGCATAGTGATGACTCGCTTCAATAGCTGAATCCCAGGAAAAGAAGTCATGCCAACCACTATAAAAGTTCATGCTTTAAACTATAAACAGGACTTATGAATGCCCTTTTTGATTAGTTAATTCTTTTTAATTCAGTCATTCTAAAAACCACAGAAAAGATAATCAGGGGAGGAAACTATTAAAATGTACAAGGCAAGTACATAAAAACATCTCAGGAATAGTGAACATTGCCTTTTCTCCCAAACTATTCTTTACAACTTAACATTAAGATCTTTTTAAAGTTCATTTCTTAGTGTATTCCTTATTTCTTCAAAACCTTCCGTGGTTCTCTACCAAGTTAAGTCCAGAAGCCTTATAGTTCCAAAATGCAAAATAAATGAGAGAGTGCACATTTCCTGTTTCCATTGCACAGGTTTATTTTGTTATAGGCAAATTTAGTTTAAAACAATATTTAACGTCTGAAACTCTTTATTATTTGTGTTCTGTCATCTAAGCACAATAATAAAGGGGCAAGGTTTTTAAGTGAGAATTAGTTTAAAATAAATTCCTCTTTGAAGACTCTAAAACATAATGTTAGCAAATATATAATTTTATCTCTTGTTACTGATAGTTTGTGAACAGACCCAGTGAAAGGAAATGCTGCCATGGTAACATAACCAGACTGTTATTTGGAGACCTTACTCAAGATAATACTTAACTGCCCTGAACGGCAGGTTTTCAGTACCAGTTCTTCCAATTTCCTACTTCAAGGAAATAGCAATTCTACTATGGTCAAAACAATTTGTAATTCACATGATAGAATTTAAAAAGTAAGACTATTGAACCAAACAGTTTCTAGGAGTGTAATCTCAGGAATACCAAGATAGAACATGGCTAGAATCGTTAAAATAATTGTCTTAATCAATATATGAAAAATAATTCATACATATCTTTTCTGTATGAAACTGAAGTGGGTTGGGCAAAGGATGTTGTGGGTGCTAATGTTTTAAAGTTTTATTTCCCTATCGTTAAAAGACATCCCTTGGGCCAACTGACTGAAAACATATCTAATTTAAGTAATTTCATCCAAAAATACATTTGTAAAATTTGACTTCCTTTGAAAAACAAATCAAAATTTCAGATACTTATTTAGTATATAGTTCATGTGATATTTTGCTACTGAAGGCCAGAAAAAAGTTTCACCTAATAGTGTAGTATGTGTCTTTCTATATTACAGTATGATATGACAGCTATGGTTTTTCTTTTCCTATACATTTAGGTTGCTAGGATGTTAAAAACTGCTTACACTGATAGCATACTTTTTCTAAAACAAGGGCTATTTTCCCTTTAAATTTAGTTAATTCCTTGTTCTTTATTACCTTTTATCTCTTACTCAGAATTAATTGATTTTGTTCTTATTGTTGATTTTTTTCAGGACTCACAGGTGAAGGAGTAGGAATATACTGTTATTAAACCATATAAACTTGGGGTACCTGGGTGGCTCAGTCGGTTAAGCAGCCAACTCCTGATTCCGGCTCAGGTTCATAATATTGGTCCTGGGATCGAGCCCCACATCAGGCTGCCTGTTCAGTGGGGAGTCTGCTTCTCTCTCTCCTTCTGCCTCTCTCCCTGCTCGTGTTTTCTCTAACTCGCTCTCTCTGTCAAATAAATAAAATCTTAAAAAACAAAAAATGAACTCTAACTTTATGCCAATTTTAGAATAACCTCCAGAAATAAGTATTCATTTATTTTGCAGCTCTATATCACTTACACATAAATTACCTTTTTTGTTTGTTTGTTTAAAGATTTTATTTATTTATTTGACAGAGAGAGAGAGAGAGAGCACACAAGCAGGGGGAGTGGCAGGGAGAGGGAGAAGCAGGCTCCCTGCTGAGCAAGAAGCCTGACGCAGGGCTCTATCCCAGGACCCTGGGATCATGACCTGAGCCAAAGGCAGACGCTTAACAACTGAGCCACCCGGGCGCCCCATCATATAGGATTTTATATAAACAAAAAGGAACCAGGGGAATAGAACACACATAAATTTTATTGTTGTCCAAGTAATTCTTAATGTAATTGTGAAGTGTAATTCAGATTTTAAGAAAGGGTTTTTTAAATAGAAAAGGTGTAATATAAAAACAAAAATTACCAGTTTGAATCTCACTAATCTTATGAGTTCTGAGGAAGTTTTGTACATCACATGGTGGGAGAGGGGGAAGGTTATACCTTATAGTTGGTTTTCAATATTTGTAGAGAAAACGAAAAAAATCTTCAAAAATATTTGTTAAAATGTAATGCCAATATCTGGTGTAATAGATCTGGTGTAAAGATTTAAAGTTTGCATGCTATTAGACTGGAAGAAACAGGAACAATTTTTGAAACTACAAAGAAAATGAACATATATCAACAGCAGTAGCCAATGTTTATTGAGTGCTTATTGTCTGTCAGTGTTCTAAGCACTTTATGTGAATTAACTCTTATAATACAGTAATTCTTAAAGTGAAGTAGGTACTATTTTTTATATAGTTCTATTTTGAGCATACTAATATACAGGAAACATACCCATTTTTCTGAAGATTACACAGCTCTTAAGTGACAGAGCCAGGATTCCCAAGGAGACAAAATGGCTCCAAGGTTCACACTCTTAACCACTGTACAAGTAGTGTTTAGCTCTGGGGAAGTGAGATGAGATTGAATTTGGATCTCCTCCTTGCATGGCTGTGGAGTTCTGTATGTAGACTGTGTATGGATGTGGTACATGTGTAAGGATATACTTGTAGTCCAGCTTCTGTTCAAGATGTGCAGTTAGGGATGTTCAGCTAAGGAAGTAGAAGAGATTTATCCTGAAGGAAGAGTTAGCAGGTGATAGATAATCAATCACAGCTTCTAAAGTTCTTCATTTATTTCCTTTGACTACCTCAACTAGGGTGTGTAGCATATTGATGGTTTTTTAGTTCCATTTAGTTCCATTCTTTTCCTGATTTCTAGTTTAACAATTTATCAATTTTCATATAATATATTTACATTATATAACATTATATAATTTTCTCTCCCCCCCCTTCTCCAGATATGATAAAAGCTTATTTCAGATATTTCAATTGTTGTTTAAGAATGAAAGTGGATAGGGTGCCTAGGTGGCTCAGTTGTTCAGGGTCTGCCTTCAGCTCAGGTCATGATCCCGGCGTCCTGGGATCAAGCCCCACATCGGGCTCCTTGCTCAGCGGGGAAGCCTGCTTCTCCCTCTCCCACTCCCCCTGCTTGTGTTCCCTCTCTCGCTGTCTCTCTCTCTCTGTCAAAAAATAAATAAAAATCTTAAAAAAAAAAAAAAAAAAAAGAATGAAAGTGGATAGGGGCACCTGGGTGGCTCAGTTGGTTAAGTGTCTGATTCTTGGTTGCGTCTCAGGTCAAGGTCTCAGGGTCGTAAGATTGAGCTACCAGTAGGGCTCCATGCCCAGTGTGGAGTCCGCTTGAGGTTCTCTCGCCCTCTGTCCCTCCACCTCATGTGCATGTACGCTCTCTCTCTCAAATAAATAAATAAGTCTTTTTAAAAAAATGAATGAGGGGCACCTGGGTGGCTCAGTCGGTTAAGCGTCTGCCTTCGGCTCAAGTCATGATCCCAGGGTCCCTGGATGGAGCCCCGCATCGGGCTCCCTGCTCAGCAGGGAGCCTGCTTCTCCCTCTCCTGCTCCTCCTGCTTGTGCTCGTGCTCTCTCTCTCTCTCTCTGTCAAATAAATAAATAAAATCTTTTTTAAAAAATGAATGAAAGTGGATATAAATTTGCCTTTGGCCACATTCTCTTAGTTTTCATATAACTGTGTTTATATGAAATTTATTTATTTACTAGATTTATGAATATATTTATTTACGAGATAATCTATAATTGTAGTTTGGATATCTTTTTAATTTAAGAGTATTATAAATTTCCAAGTGGTCAGAATTTTGTTGTTGTTGGGATTGTTAATTTTTTTGTTTTTTTTGCAATGGAGTCTTAAAATTGTGAACTTTAAGAGGGAATTTATTTTTCCTCCTGGCCTAATCAATGTAGTTTTTTCCATTAATATTTGGAAAGTATATTCTACAAGAATTCATTAATTACATCAGTTTTTCTCATAAGTGTTCCATAGAACACTAAATTCCTCAAATACTACCTGGGAGAAGGAGGTTCTGTGTCAGATAACTTTAGGAAACCATATAAAACAAGTATAATGATAGCAAGACTATTTAGATCCCTTAACCTGCTGGTATGTAGTGTGACCTTCTAAGAAGGAGGGAAGTAAAATGTACAGCATTTTTCAAACCTATTTGAAAGAATTATCTCATAGCCTGGCCTTCTTCCCTGCATGTTAGATAATATTAGTGAGGTTTTTCATATATCTTGTCCACTTACCTTCCTATAAGCTGTTCCTTCATATTGAGGGAACTGTGGATCACACAAGCCCTTCTTTCAGGCACGTCCCATTTGAAATTCAGCAGGCACTTTTGTTAATGGTTTCTCTGGTTTCTAGTAATCATAAAAATTCCATAATTTTTAGATTCTCTTGATTATTTCAATGGAATCTGGGTTTGTGTGCTCATTGCCATATTATCTAAAAGTCACTCAGATTTAACTTAATGATCTTGAGGGAAGGGCTGATTCTTCCTTCCTCTCTGTTATCTTTTACAGGAGTCTTTTTCATACCTCAGTTGTTGATTTACCACTCTTTGAGACTTTTCCTGTGCTTTTCATGAAACCATTTGCTTTTTTTTTTTTTTTAAAGACTGTACTTCTTCGTATATAGAGAGAGCGGGGGCGTGAGCACAGGAAGGGGCCGAGGGAAAGGGAGAGAATCTCAAGCTGACTTGCTCTGAGTGCGGAGCCCAGTGCCGGACTCAATCCACAACCCTGAGATCACACCCAAGCTGAAATCAAGAGTTGGTTGCTTAACTGACTGTACCACCCAAGAGCCCCTGAAATCATTTGCTTTTTAAATTTAAACTTGCTTTAAATGAGAACTTAAGCATTACTATTAATGCCATTAAAAAATAAAAATTTTTTGCTGCATCACCTGATCTCATACTGCTTACCACTTTTGGGGAAATGATGCTGCATAGAAAGCTTAATTTTTCCTTTTCTTCCTGGTTTTTCTATAACAGTAACAATAATGGCTTATATTTGTTACATCTTACCATGTGGAGGACCACATTGTACAGCCCTCCATGCTGTTCACTGTACATCTTGGGGTTGTACCATTCTCACAGACTATGAAGTGATTGTCATGTCCTGTGGCCCTATGTGCCAGGCAACATGCAGAGTACTTTATGCATAATTTAATCCACATAACAGCCCTATGAGATAGGTAGTGTTATCATCCCTACCTTCCAAATGAAGGAATAATGGCCTGGAGAGATAGAGGTTGGTTAATTTTCCTAAGATCACACAACAGGTAAATGGCAGAGCTGGAGCTAAGAACCCAGGCAGCCTGCCTCCAGGGCTTTTGACCATACAATGCTCTTAGAGCAAGCTTAATTCAACCTTTGCATTGTACTCAAAAGCATACTGTAGGATTTTTTTTTCCCCCACACAAATTTAGTGAAAACATTCAGGCACTGATTGTGTATGTCTTAAAGTTGCACATTAATAATTCTTGTGTATTTTATTTTAGGTTAATGGAAAAGGTTCCTTATGGTGTGTTGATCCAGAATATAAACCCAACCTTATGCAGGCACTGAAGAAGCAACCTTTTTCCTCAGCATTAACATTTTACACCCCTCCTGCATCTCCACAAAGGTACAGAATCTTCCATATAAGTGTCAATGGTGACATAAGATTTCATTGTATTACATGGAAAAACCTAACAAAGTTGTAAGGTTTGGGGTTTTTTTTTATTGCACAGAGAATAACTTATGGATAAGACATTAGCCTAAGGCATTTTTACTTATAGTCAACTTGTGTTATTAGGAAACAGGATATTTGATAGGTGAGAACATAAATTCTGGAAAATACAGTCACTCCTGAGTATAAGTAAACCCTACAGAACGTTATAATAATGATTTCAGGTACAAAAGGTTTAAATTATTTTAATTGCCTGCAGTACTAATGCAGACTAAAGACATGGGAAATTAAAAGTATATTTAAGCTTTTTAAAATAAGATGCTTAACAGTTTGTCATTGTAACATTTTTATGGATATATTTATATCTTTTTCTATTTTAAGTTTGGTTTTCTTTCACAACACATTTAATATTTGAAAATTATGTTCACAGTCTCAAGTTTTAAAATGTCTGACAAGTAAAATAATGCTTTGACTTTTTTATTTGTTTTGTTTCTGCTGGTAAATATAACTGTAATGTATTTCCTTGGCTCTTGTTTTCAAACTCAGTGACTCTTATTGATCTTACAGTTTTCCCATTTTAAGTCAAAGCTGAAAATGGCACCTCAAATCTGATTTTGTTTCCGTTTCCTAAAGAAGCCTTCAGAATTTTTTATTTTTTAATTCTATTATGTACATTTGTTTGAATTGAAAATGCCAGATTTTGTTGAGATACTTTGAGGGTGGCCTTATCATGGCTAATTTGTTTTTTGGAAAATTTTAAAAGCTTTTTAATAAAATGCTAGATGGAGAATTTCAAACATACACAAAAGGAGGGAGAAAACTATAATGAACTCTTCAGCTGCAACAATTATCAGTATTTCCATACAATGTTTAATTTCTTAAATTATTATTAAATAACTTCAAGTGGAGTGGTTGTAGCTGAAATACAATAAAAAATTAGGAAGGCTAAAGTTGAAATTAGTAATATATATCTTCTCACTGAGATTTTAAGCTTGTTTACTAGTAGATTGGAAGGATTATTGTCACAAGAACGATTGAGTGGTTTATCTTTATGAAATGAAACCTAGAAAAGTTATCAGAATTTATATCCTCATTGTTTGGGACTTGGTATCTTCTTTATCAGTTAATGTTGGTGCTTATGAGGTATCCTAGTTTAAAAAAAAAAAACAATTTAGAAACTAATGGTAAGTTCTGTTTATGGTCATTTATGTGTTTTATTTAGCTATGTTTTTTTTAAATTAAAGATTAAATGAGAGAATTGACACTGTTGTATACCATTAGATATGCGCTTCACTGTGCCTTTGATAGGTTGCATTTTCATGATTTTATCTTTTAGCTTTATCATATGTTAAATAAAAATGATTTTGTGGTTTAAAAACAGATAAATGACAGCATAAAGATAATTTTTCACTTTAAAACATTACCTTAATATTTTTAGAAACATTTTCTCTTTTTCATTGTTTGGCAAATGATGGTTCCATCCAATAGATCTTTGTGTAGCCTTTTCATGTCATTATTGATAAGTTGAGAAAAAGAATGAAATATAGTATATGTAAAACTATGAATGAGAAATAGACTTACAATTTAGTTAGCAAAACAGATTTTTTTATGGTATCACAAATTCCAAAGAACAGAAGTAGTGTGTCCCAAAAATGATTTAATTTTTGGAATTTAAAAAAAAAAAAAAGCCAAAACTGGGATGCCTGGCTGGCTCAGTCAGAAGAGCATGTGACTCTTGATCTTGGGGTTGTAAATTCAAGCCCCATGCTGGGTGTAGAGATTGCTTAAAAATAAGATCTTTAAAAAAAAAAAAAAAAAAAACAGAACTCCTAATCTCTTTATGACTGTAGCAAGTTTAATTTGACATTAATATTTCTTAATAAAATCAGGAACTTATCTGTTTTGCATCATTACCATACAGTTCTCTTCACACATTTGTTTCGATAAACGCTTTCATTTCTGTGGTAACACCTATATGAATATCATATCAAACTTAAGCATCCAGTACAAAACCAAATAGTAACTATTATGTATTGTCTATTGTTACAGGCATTTTAAATGCATTATTATTATTCATCACAGCAGCCCTATGTGGGAGGTTTAATTATTCCTATTTTACAGATGAAGAAACTAAGAAATTAATTATTTTGCCTAAGAACGTCCAAATAGTTGTGATTTAATCTTGGATCTAATGCTCTTTCTGCTTTGGCAGACTCTTCTAAACTGAATAGTATTAGCAAAGAAAACAAGGTAAAAATAGTTTGTGTTTTTTATTGTATAAATTAGTTGTATTTGTGACTAAGTTCATAAAAAGTGAAATGAAGGTTTTTATAAGCATATTTATCTTATCTTTATTTTTCAGTGGCTCTTTATCACCTCATTTCTTAAGCTCTGTACTCAAGCAGAACCAGGTGCGAACCCTTAAAGGTATGTGTGTAAGAACATTACTTTAAATCATAACAGCTCAGGTCAAATATCAGGATTTTCTGTTTATTTAATTTTTTTCTGATTATAAAAGTATTACATGTTCATTGTAGAAGATTTGGAAAATAAAAACATTTCTAAAAAGAAACTAAATTTTAAGAAACAAAACTGATGGGGTGCCTGGGTGGCTCAGTTGGTTAAGCGTCTGCCTTCGGCTCAGGTCATGATCCCAGGGTCCTGGGATCGAGCCCCACGTCGAGCTCCCTGCTCAGTGGAGAGTCTGCTTCTCCCTCTCCCTCTGCCTGCCTCTCTGCCTACTTGTGCTATCTCTCTGTCAAATAAATATATAAAATCTTTAAAAAAAAAAAAAAGAAAACTGATGAACATAGGGGAAGGGAGGGAAAAATAAAATAGGATAAAGAGAGCAGACAAACCCTAAATGACTCCTAGCTATAGAGAACAAACTGAGGGTTGCTGGAGGGGAGGTTAGGTGGGGGTTGGGGAAATGGAGTGATGGGTATTAAGGAGGGCACTTGATATGATGAGCCCTGGGTGTTAAATGTAAGTGATGTATCACTAAATTCTAACCTGAAATTAATGATACACTATATGTTAACTAACTTGAATTTAAATAAAACAAAAAAAAAGAAACTAAAACTTATTCTTTATTATCGTCAACATTTTGTTTTAATTACTTTGGTTCTTTTTACTCCTTAAAAACGAGTAGATGTGTCTGCATGCATACACACACACACACTTTTTCTCCAAATGTTAGGCTCATACTATGTATACTGTTGTATATCCCTTTTTTTTCATTTCCTCTTATGTGTATTTCTCCTTGAAAATAGGAAAATATTTCTTAGTAATACTATCAGTATAGAGTTTGCTTTTCAAGTCTTAGACTAGAATAGAGATTGGCAAACTAGGCCTTGGGCCATATCTGGCCTGCCATGTGTTTTTACATGGCCTGTGAGTTTATATTTATAAATAGTTGAAAAATAATAAAAAAAATATTTCAAGGCATGTGAAAATTCACCATAAGAACAGAGTTAAGTAGTTGCAACAGAGATCTCTGTATTGTATCCTTGGTTATGCCTCTTCTCTGGCAAAACCTAAAATATTTATTGACCCTCTTCAGAGGAAGTTTGGATTAGAATATAGTTTAGAATATTTCTTTTATAGGTTAAGTGTAAAGAACTTTAAGAAGACAGCAAGTTAACTTTCAGAATTCTGTAGATGACTTTTCTAAAGTACATAAAAATTCTGAATTAGTAGTTTTTGCCCCCTACTCATAGTTAATATTATAAATTAGTGATGTATTAACATGAGGTTTTCTAGCATTGTCACTTTCAGGCCTAGAAACATTTCTGTGACTTTTAAAAACAGAAATCCGCAGACCAGAAGTCTTTTCTGTGTATCAGACACATTTTGGCTCTTTGAAACTACACTAAGCCAAGCCTAGGAAGCAGTGTGATGATGGTCTGTAAAAATGAGGGAGGGAAAGGGTGTGAAAAGCTGAAGAGAATTCTGCAAAGAAGTTAAGAGGATTGAGGGTATGTTCAGATAATGTTCTGGCTTAACATAATGCAAGTATCCATTTTCTCCTTCCTTCATGGGTAGATGTGGTTTCTCTTTACATTTAGGCATTGCAGAAACTGCATATTTTTATTATCTCAATAAGTTCTGACCTTTAGTCTTTCAAGCTCAGTTCATATACAGATTTTGAGAACATTTTCTTTGTGAATTCTGGATTTATTTAGAATCTCTTCTTGCTCTTATTCCATTCTATCCTAATTCTGCTGCTTCTTTTGGGGAGCAGACACTTGCACAATTTTCTCCTGCTAGTTTTATTTTTTTTTTAAGATTTTATTTATTTATTTGAGAGAGAGTGAGCAAGCTGCAGGGGGTGGGGCAGAGGGAGAGGGAGAAGCCAACTCCCTGCAGAGCAGGGAGCATGACACGGGGCTCGATCCTGGGACTCCAGGATCAAGATCTGAGCCAAAGGCAGATGCTTAACTGACTTAGCCACCCAAGCACCCCTCTCCTGCTAGTTTTAGCCGCAATTTTTCATAACTAGAGCATAGCACTTCTCCTTCATCTAATGACTTAGACATATGGTGCATCATCTCTCTAGTGCTGCTAATAGCTTACTTCCCTCCATCTCTGTACCTGTGAGTCTTAGGCTTGATGGCAAGGGGCCTTGGAGTTCCAGGTTAAAACAAATGCAGGCCTGGGGCGCCTGGGTGGCTCAGTCGTTAAGCGTCTGCCTTCGGCTCAGGTCATGATCCCAGGGTCCTGGGATCGAGCCCCGCATCGGGCTGCCCCCTCAGCGGGAGCCTGCTTCTCCCTCTCCCACTCCCCCTGCTTGTGTTCCCTCTCTTGCTGTGTCTCTCTCTTGTCAAATAAATAAATAAAGTCTTTAAAAAAAAACAAAAAACAAATGCAGGCCTGTCCTGGAATAGAATATACAGTTCTTACAAGTTTTAGAGGAAAACATAAGACCACACAAAAACTTAAGAAAATTTATATTTAAATCAGGTTGCTTTAGGGCCTATTGATAGACTTATGAGGAAATTTGCTTTTTCTTCTCTCGATATTATTTCTAGAGAAAAGTTTGAAAAAAACACAGCACTAAATGGACTAAACAATCAACTGTTTATTCTACAAGTAATTGTTGAATTCCCACATAGTGCCAAGTAATGTATGGGTGCTTTGGGATATGCAGAGATGAAAGAGACCCAGGCCCTGCTCTCAAAAACTGTACAGTTTAATTGAAGAAGGTTGAGAAGGTTATGCAGAGTACATTGGGGAAAAAGGAAGTAAGTGGCAGAGTAAGCTTAGAGGTAGATCAGAAAAGGCCCCTTAGAAAAGAAAGTGGTGCTTGAGCTGGACCTCAGAAGTTGGGGAAATACTTGACCTTGTTGGAGGGTATCTGCTAGGAACTGCAGGCCAGTGAGTATGGCTGAAGCCTAGGATTATAGAAGAGGATACGGCAGCCTTGGTCCAGTAGCTGTAGATGTGGTCATTTAGCATGGGCAAGCCAAATGAAGAAGTTTAAGCGAGCATTAGCCAAATCAAGGAGAACTTATTTAGCGTAATGAGTTTGAACTCCTATAATTATAACATTAGCATTGGGTTCCTTACTACGGTGCTTTAAGTGCATTATCTCATTTAATCCTTACAACTCTTTGAGGTATTCTTACCTAATAAGGAAACTGAAGTTTGGAGAGATTAAGTAACTTTCTCATGGCCACATCACTAGTAAAAGGCATACAAGGAACTCAGAAACTCTGATTTCAGAACCTGCACTCCTACTAGGTATGAGGCATTGAGGGAGCTGCTGAAGGGCTTTAAAGAATGAGGCAACATTGTCAGTTCTGTGTTTTATTAAGGTCACTTAGGTGTCATTGAGTTCCAGTATTAGAATCCAGTATTAGATTCATCTATCACTTCACAGAATCATCTTTACTAATCATTATAATAGAGCTACCTTCAAACACATAAGAGCAATAGGAGAACTTATTTAGGCGGAGAAACTCCAGAAATAGTCACTATCACCCAAAGTGGGTGCAGCAGTTTTAAAGTATAGTTGTCTCTCTTGCTCACCTTACAATGACTAATTTTCTGTGCCAATATATATATTACAGTATTGTATAACAGGGCAGGAGGCACAGGAATCTGATACTGAGATAGCAAAACAGAATCTTTTTTGTCAATATTTTGGTTTGGTGTGGATTTAGAATAAATTCATCTGCTTAAGAAATATTTATTGAACATACTTGTGTGCTAGGCACAAGGATACATCAGTGAACAAAATGACAAAAATGGAACTCACATTCTAGTTACTGAATTATAGTATTTATACTGAAGCACTAGTATACTACAAGCAAATATAAACGTTAGACAGTTAATGATGATGTTAGGGGCTAAGTGCAAATCTAGGTTCAAATTTAAGATTCCAAATTAGCATAATTTGTATCTTAATAGAAATTAAACTAAACCAGTGGTCCAAACAGCTTAAAGTATTGGCAGTATATCAAAATTGCTCTCCTCTATTAAAGAATCACAAGAGACAGCTTCTCTGTTTGGATGCTCTGTAAATGTGTATGTTAGCTTTGATAGATGTAATAAGTCCTTATAGTTATTATTGAGCTTATAACAATTTAAATTCTGCCTCCATGGTTCTCATATCATTCCTTAAGCAAATGGATTGAAAATCAGATAACAGAAATGTGTCAGTTTGTGTCATAACCCTCAGTTTCACATAGCTGAACCTAGTGTCTTAGGATTTTTTTCTCAGTTATTGTTAGTAATTTCCCAGCATCAGGGCTAAGGAAATATAAACCAGGACATACAAATTAACAATTATGACAGAAATTTATTTGAATCAATTATTAAATCAGTAGCATGTTTTGAACTCCAGTCAGAACTATGAAGGAAAAAAAGAGAAATAATATGACTTTGAACTAAGTAGGTTTTTTAAATCACTATTTGGGTGGATCTCATGACTCTTAATGACAAATGAATTTCAACTGGAAGTGAATTATTTGCTTAAACTAAATAGTGTCAGAGAAAATATATACAAAAGACTTTATAAAAGAACCAAATTTTTATTCTTTATGAACTGGATATGGTGGTAACCTAGCTAATAGTATGTTTTTAAAAACACAGAGCTACATTTTAAATAGCTAAAGTATTATCAGTGAAAAAATAACATGAAGTGTCTTCAATTGTGACAATAAACAAGTAAGTCTTCAGTTTAATTTTAATACTAAAAGAGATGGGGTACTCTGAATAAAAATTGTAAAGTCTACACAGAGAGTTTTCGTTGTATTTGTTCTAAGAAGTTCAAGATTGTACCTTGGTCAAATCATCGGTCATCAGGTATTCTTGATTACTGAGTATTTGGGGTCATTTCTCTTGCAGTTAGACATTTTTCTAGAGCTAATTGGCAAGGTATGGGAAGCATACTTAAAATGTTTGAAACCAAACAAATTACATATAGATAAAATTCTTTTGCAGGGAGGTTTTTGGTTTCATAAAGTTAATTTCATGTGGGAGAGTTCAAATTAATTTGGTTATAATAAATCTATACAAGAAATAAATGTGTTTAAGGTACACTTTTCCTGTCCTTCTACTGTTACAAAAATAGTATCTAATTTTACCATTTTAAATATTTGGAAACTAAGAAGAGAAGTGGTGTTCATGCAGCTTTCTTATGTTGTCAGGATAAGCCTCACCAATTTTCTTTAGTTTTAGGTATTGTTTTTAAGAAATATGACTCCTTGAATTCTAATGAAAGTTTACTATAGGAAGTTAAGCTAGAGATACACTAACTTTTTTGATAAGATTTTATAGGTACTTCATTTATAAGATTATAAATTTTCTGAAATTTTTTCCTAATTATGCTTTTCAGTGTTAGATTCTCCCTCACCAGCACCTCCTTTTTTTTTTTTTAATGAAATTGGAAACAAGGTAGACCTTTTTTTATTAAAAGAAAAATTATTTCATGGAACAGGAAACTCTCTGTCAGGGCTTTTGCATAATGCCAATCAAGATTTGCCCTGCACAGAGCCACTTGGCTGAGGCAGTGAGTGGGGTCTGAAATTCAGCCCACGCTCCAGTCTTCAAGCTGTGTGCCTTCGTACAGGGAAGCATTCACCTGGAGGCAGACTTGCTTTTTTTCAGTTCACACAGAGGTACAATATGGGCTAGAGTCTGAATCTTTTCTTCTTCAAAGACATGTTAGAATACTGAACTCTATCAAATTATAGTCAGGTCTCATTCTAAAAGACTAGAATTGGAGAGATCTTTTCTTGGCTATGACATGAGAAACACTGATTCATACTCTTTACTTACTGTTCTTTCTGCCTTGAAATACTTTTCCTTCGGATATCTTTTTCTCATCTCCCTGAATCTTTGCTCAATGGTTGCTTCTTCTTGAAGCCTTCTCTAACCTCTGTATTTAAAGTGCAGTCACCCTTCCCAACACTCTCTATCCCCCTTTCCGCTTAGTTTCTCTCCCTCGTGTTTGTCACCTTGTGACATACTGTGTTTTAATTATTCCTTTGTGTTCTGAGAGGTTAGGGGTTTTCCTGTTTTGTTTTTTGCTATATTCCCACAGCCTGGAATGATGTCTGGCTCATAACAGGATACTCGTTTTATTGAGTGAATAACAGAATAGAGAATTTCCAGTATATTTTGTAAATCCTGCAGAGTTTCCTACTTTAGTCATGGATACTTAGTGAATATTAATGATTGATGATTGATAGAGTACAAATTGAAGGCCTAGATTCTGGAAGTAGACTACTGAGAGGTTCAAGTTCTACCACCACCACCCCCAGACCTGTCTGTGTCTGGTTTTTTCATTTTTAAGATGGAAATACTAATAGCACCCACATCATAAAGTTGTGAGGATTAGAGGAGTTAATAAATACTCAGAACATGCCAAGCCCATTGATACCCAACATTAGTTAGTAATTTGGTGATAATTAGCTTAATCTAAGGAAAGGAGGGCAAGGAGGTCATATACTTTATTATTGACACATTTATTTAGGACCTACTATTGTTCCAGGCATTGTGGAACATAGGGGATAAGACAGGTTCCTACCTTAATTGGGAAGGCATTCATAGAGACTCTTGTTTCACAAGGTCACAGTTTATTGAAGGGGAAAGAGTTGTAGTATGATATGCTCTTTCATAACAACCATCTTCTGATTTACTTACATCTGTTTGGTAAAGTCAGTAACTTTTTCTGTCTTCACAGAGTTTATGGTCAAGTTGGGGAGAAAACAAGTCAATATCTTTATGGCTTTATTATCTAAAATAACTTTAGGTATTACAAATAAAATGGAAAACGGGGTAATAATTTTATGGCTTTGAGATAGAAATGGGAAGTTTCATATCTGAGTCTTACTTTAAACATCCTTTGTAATCTAAAATTTCTAAATATTTTCTTTTTTTTTTTTAAGATTTTATTTATTTGACACAGAGACACAGCGAAAGAGGGAACACAAACAGAGGGAGTGGGAGAGGGAGAAGCAGGCTTCCCGCCGAGCAGGGAGCCCGAAGCGGGGCTCGATCCTAGGACCCTGGGATCATGACGTGAGCCCACGACAGACGCTTAACGAATGAGCCACCCAGGCGCCCCTAAAATTTCTAAATATTTTCTAACTTTTCCTTCACATTAGATTATACCATATTACTTTTATTTAATTACAGTTATTCAGAGTAATAGATCACCAAGATGGAGAAGAACTTCTAGCAGAAAAGTAGATATGAGAGCATAATGACTTTATCTGGAGTAGAACCTGCTAATTTTACCATCCTTTTAAAGCTCATTTTCCTTATGGAATATCCATAATTATGTTTGACCTCCTATGAAGGCTATAGTACTTGTGGGCTCATATATAATTATGATTAAAAACATTACTGATACTTTTGTGCCAGCAATAATTATTTATTTAGCATTTGTAAATTCACATGATCTAGACTGACCAAATACACATATTTTTAACTCCTGTAACTAGTATGTAATTAATGAAGTACTTCATAACTGCAGATATGCACAGATAAAGATATTTTTTAAATGCTAAAAAGGGTAGGGGCGCCTGAGTGGCTCAGTCGGTTGGGTGTCCAACTCTTGGTTTCGGCTCAGGTCCTGATTTCATGGGTCATGGGAGTCTGCTTCGATATTCGCTCCCTCTGGCCCTCTCCCTGCTTGAGTTCTCTCCCTTTCTCTTTTTGTCTCTCTCATTCTCTCTCAAATAAATAAATCCTTTTTTTTAAGGTAAAAATGCTAAAAAGTAATAATGCCTTAGTGTACATTTTTAGTTAATTACAGTTGACCCCTGAACAATGCGGGGGTTAGAGGTGCTGACCCCTGCCTCCTTCCCCTATGCAGTTAAAAAAATCCATGTATAACTTGATTCCCCAAAAACTTAACTACTAATAGTCTACTGTTGACTGGAAGCCTTAGTGATGACATACACAGTTGATGAACACATATTTTGTATGCTTTATGAATAACATACTGTCTTCTTACAGTAAAGTAAGCTAGATATTAAGAAAATCATAAATTTTATTATCTACAGTACTTCTCAGTTCTCCTTTATTTGATACTATCTACAAAACTGTTCATAATTTTAGGTGAACAAAAACAGATTGCAGAATAATGTGTCTCATTTTGTTTAATGTGTGTGTGTATGTATTTAAGTAAAAGAATATACACCAACCCTTAACATTGGTTACCTTTGCAAATACTTATAATAGCCTCTCTTTTATAAAGAACATTAATATTGTTACTCTTTTCCTTTTTCAGAATCTGATATTGATGCTGCCACTGCAATGATGCTTTTAAATACTTCTATAGAACAAGGCATTTTAGAATGTAAGCAATCATCCCATTCTTCCTAAAATACATTTTTGTGAGTGCTTTATCAAATGTAATTTAGAATGCAAAATATTTAAATATTATAGGCAAAATTGTTTTTTCCAACTAAGTTGTGTTTTCTTTTGAATTACTTAGTTTCTATTTTATTATATTTCCATTAATATATGTGAGCAGTTATGAGATTGAAGTTAATACTGTGATAGATATTTTTACATGGACCAAGAAACAAAGAAATAATAACATGTATAGAAATTAAGGTTGAGAATTTAAAAGTAAAAACGAAAGCCATAAATAAGAAAATATAGGAAAATATATTTATAACCTTGGAATTGGAAAACCCTTCAGATACAAAGTGCAAAATCCATAAAAGAAAACATAGGTAAATTTAATTAAACATCAAAATTTTGTAGTTCTGACAACAAAAAATATATGTAAGAAAAGTCACACAAGGGAAACACTGAGAACATTTTTTTACTATGTATATAACAAACAAATGGTTAGTATTGAGTATATGTATATAAAAGGACGCTACAAGTAAGAAATAAGAAAAATGTTCAGAAAAGCCAAGAAAATATATGAATTAGGTGGGCTCAGGGAAGGAAATAAAGTGAACAATACACATTTGAAAAGATAGGCAACTTCTCTAGAAGACAGGGAAATGCAAAATGAAACAATATTGAGATACTACCTTTTTTTGTCCATGAGATTATGAAAAATTAAAATGATTGATAATATTAGGTGTTAATTGTGGGACCTGGATATTGTCATACACTGTAAGATGTAAATTAGTACAACCATTTTGGAACACAACTTGAAAATACCAGCTACAAATGCAAAGCAAAACCACAGTGAGATCTCATGCCAGTCAGAATGTATAGTATCAAAAAGACAAGAAATGACAAGTGTTGATGAGAATGTATAGAAAAGGGAACCTACTGTTGGTTGGAATGTGAATTGGTGCAGCCACTGTGAAAAACAGTATGGAGGTTCCTCAAAAAACTAAAAATAGAAGTACCATACCATCCTGTAATTCCACTTCTGGATATTTACCTGAGGAAAACAAAAACACTTAATTTGAAAAGATACATGCACCCCTGTTTTATTGCAGCATTATTTGCATAGCCAAGATACGGAAGCAAACAACCTCTGTCCATCAGTAGATGAGTGGATAAAGATGTGATATATATACACAATGGAATATTACTCCGCCATAAAAAAAGAATGAAATCTTGCCATTCTTGACAACATAAATGGACCTAGAGAGTTTTAGGCTAAGTGAAATAAGCCAGAGAAAGACAAATTCCATATGATTTCACTCATATGGAATCTAAAAAACAAAACAAATGAACAAACAAAAAACAAATGGACGCCTGGATGGCTCAGTCCGTTAAGTGCCTGACTCTTGATTTTGGCTCAGGTCATGATCTCAGGGTCGTGAGATGGAGCCCTGAGATGAGGCTCCATGTTCAGCGCGGAGTGTGCTTGTCCCTCTCCCTCCCCATCTGCCCCTCTCCTCACTTGTTCTCTCTCTCAAATAAATAAAAATCTTAAAAAAACAAAAAACAAAAAACGGGCACCTGGGTGGCTCAGTCAGTTAAGCATCTGCCTTTGGCTCAGGTCATGATCCCAGAGTCCTAGGACCTGCTTCTCCCTCTGCCTGTCGCTCCCCGTTTGTGCACGTGTGCACGTGCGCTCTCTCTGTCAAATAAATAAGTAGAATCTTAAAAAAAAAAAAAACAGACTTATAAATACAGAGAACAAACTGGTGGTTGCCAGGGGGAAGGAGGGTGGGGGGATGAGTGAAATAAGTAAAGGCAATTAAGAGGTTACAAATTTCCAGTTAAAAAATAAATCACAGGGGGTTAAAAAGTACAGCATAGGGAATATAGTCAATAATATTGTAATAACTATATGGTGACTACACAAGGTGAGCATTACATAATGTATATAGAATTATCAAATCGCTATGTTGTACTCCTAAAACTAATATAAGGTTGTATGTAAACTATACTTCAGTTAAAAAAAAAAAACAATTATAATTTGAAATGTATATATTCTTTTACTTAATAATTCTGTTTCTTGGTATTCTAGAAGAATATTTGCATATGTGTAAGAAGAAGCGTCTAGAATGATTTTCATTGCAATATTATTCACAGTACTGAAAAATTGGGAAAATCTAAATATCAATAAGAAAATGGTTAGCTCAACAGTGGCACATTCCTATTGAAGCATTCTGTACGAACAGCTCAAAACAATTATATTTTTCATGGAAAGGTCAAGACGTATCATTAAGTGATTTTAAAATATTTCAAGTTAATACCTACAGGATGATATGTGGTCTAAGTAAAAAAAGAAACAAGTGAACAAAAACCTACAGAACATTACTAACCCTAAAGCACTTACTATTCAGTAGTGATATAGTAGTTTAAATGGCCTTTTCTTGCAATCGGATGCATTTGACCTATTGATGGAAGTTTTCTTTTCCACAGGTGAGAAGCCTCTTCCTCTTAAAACAGCAATGCAAAAAAAGAGGAGTTATGGCAATGCATTTAATCATCCCAGTAGTGTGCGATTGCAAGAGAGTGATTCTTTGGCCACAAGCATTGATCCAAAAGAAGACCACAATTACAGTGCAAGCAGCATGGCAGCACAGCGCTGTGCGTCCAGGTCTAGTGTGTCTTCTCTGTCCTCTGTGGATGAGGCATATGAATTTATCCCAAAGAGTAGCCATGTGGGAAGTGATGGCAGTGAAGGATTTCACAGTGAAGAAGATACAGATGTTGATTATGAAGATGATCCTCTTGGAGACAGTGGCTATGCATCACAGGCTTGTGCAGATGCCTCTGAAAAAGGGCAGCCAGGCAAAAAGATGCGCAAACAGTTATGTCAAGAAATTGATGAAGAGCTCAAAGAGGCAGCTGGATCTCTGCTCCACCTTGCTGGAATCCGAACATGTCTGGGTTCCCTAATAAGTACTGCGAAGACACAAAATCAAAAGCAGCGGAAAAAATAGAAATACTTACTAGTGTGAAATTATTTTAAAGTGTGGCAATACTCTTCTACTTAATTCTTTACAAGGGATATCAAAGCCATAATGGACTTCTTTTGTTTTAGGGTGGGGGAGGGGTGCTAATTACTTGTTTATTTCTCAACATGTTTGTTTTAATTTTTATTAAATAATTGCTGTTAGGATCATGCCCAACCATAGATACGCTGCCAAGTCCTAAAAGCATAATTTTTGTGATAAGTGTGTCTAAGATTTGGAAATTTTTATGTAAGAAAATCCACAGCCTGTGTCTTAAAACTTGTAGGAAAAATCTTTCATTCTCTTAATGTGTTAAAGTGTAAGAATTGGCAACTCTGTAACTTTTTTTCATTTTCTTTTCCAATCATTTGTAATTAACTGTAGTTGCTGATCCAGCTAAAAATGTTGCTGATGTCTTTCTCACATACTTCTCTCTGGACACATGCAATCCAGTAGAATGAGATTTGGATTTTTTTATTTTGTCTTAATTTTAGTTTTTAATTATTTTTCGCTGAAGCGTGGACAAAGTTGAATATAAATTGGAAAAGGTCCTAGATGTCTAGAAAGCTTCTTTTGGCTACATAGGCAGGAGGTATAACAAAGAGTTCTGAAATTTAGAAAAGGCAGTTTTGTGGTAAAATTTCAAATAAGAACACTCCAATTCCTATTATAATATTATCTTTGAATTTTTTTTACTTCCCAGATGTTGCATAACATTTATTGGGGCCTTTTGTTCATTCCCAAAGTGCTTTGCAACCATTGTTTGAATTTTAGCCACTAGCTGTCTTTGTTGAGTAAAAATAACCCAGTGAGAGAGGATATAGCCATAAAGTATGTTATGGAGTTAACACTCATTTTGACACACTTTTTGCAATAAGAGAATCTTTCATTTGTTGTTAAATGGACTGCATTCTGGGAATTTTGTAGTAGGAATGGAGTGTGACCTAATATAAACATTTTGAATACTTACTACTTATGTCCTCTTAAATAAAGATAGATCATTTAGGAAAAAACTTCTGTCCAAGGTTTGTATGAATTAAGTTTGTATGTATTCCTAATTAAATTTAAAAGGATTTAACAAGACTGTAGAAACCAAGTACCTTCATGAGTTTGAAAATTCATATAAAATTAAATCTTATACAGTACACCCTTTGGGGGAGGCAGTATAATACATATGTGCCATTTATTCCATGCTAAAAGATTTTATATTGCTGTTCCAAAGGTGCATTGACCTAAAAAGGTGCATTTTAAGCATTTGAACAAATCTGCTCTATGAGACATTTTTTCATATCATTTTTATAGTTTGACTATATTAATTTAGAAAGAACACAGGATACTAGTAAAACTAAACTTATTATATATTTTTTTTTTTTACGGTGATAGAAGCAACTTTCCAAAAGTTCAGTCTTAATCTCATGGTGCATTCTGTTTTATAACAATGACCTTGTTTTCATTTTTCTGATAATTTCTATATACATATACATACATACATGGGCTCGTGATTTTGGTTGGTTACTTTCAGCTGTTTCTATGACTAAAGCATTTTCTTGGATTTTTTTTAAGAGGTATTTTTATTTTAACTTGTAAATTTTATTTGGGCAAAACTGTTGAATGAGAAGCATAATGAAAACATCTTTTTCAATTGGCAAAACTTTAGGCCAGAGCCAGGGATAACAACATTAATATTATCTGTCCCGTTTCCATGTTAATTGTAATTGAACTTGGATAGCCACATTAATAGAATCAGTGCTGTTGAAATACAGTAATTTTTAAATTTGTTGATAATGAAAAATAGTTTTTAAGTATGCAGGATGAGGTATTTGGGGTTGTTTTTTCTTCTTCGTTTTTGTCACCTCTACTACAGAAAATGGCTAATCCAAGTTAACACCTTTTACATAGAGAGTGACTATAACACACCAAAAAATGCTTATACCACAGTATAAATAGTACACAGATTATAAAAATCATTTCAATAACAGTATCTTAAAGCTGTTTATGGTGGCCCTCTGGATAGACCTTAGTAACAGTGTGTTTCAGTGACCTGGTTCCAGTTTATTTTGTTCTACTGAAATTCTGTACCACAGATGTTCTCTCTGGTTCCTGTCCATTAGATAATTACTCTTCGTAAGCAGAGGAGGATGATTTAAGATAAGGAGGGGGAGAGTTGTTCCCCCTTTAAGAGGGATCTTCAAAATTATTTTGGCTTAATATAAATAACAATAATTCTTTAAACTTAATATTCTCTCCCTCTTCAAATTTAAAAGTTTAAGTGCATCACTAGCAAAGACAATGAATGCTTTCATACTAAAAGCTAATGGGAAGAAGTCATATGGTATTTTACACTTAATATACAGAATTCAGTGCATCACTTTTTCCATTTGCTGATTTACTGAGGCAGTTGTTTTCAAGGGGAAGTACCTTTTTAATTATGATTCCCCCATTATTACTTTCATAGATATTATGACCCCATTCCTCAGGTGTGTTGAGATAAAAACATGGCTAATAACCACCCAATTAAGGAAAGTCGTTTCAAGTCCTATGGACTGGAAATTGTATTTCTAATAATATATTAATAAGAAATTATACTGTAATAGAAACAGTTTGGCAATCCCAGAGAGATAATGTTCCAGCATATTTTAAGACTGTGATTTAAGCTAACATAATTTGCCTTACATCAATATAAATTGTTACAACCGATTCTAGTTTATAATAGATTTCTAGTGAAGTTTTGAGTCAGCACAATTAATCTTCATCTTTCCCATCCCAAATAGAATCAGTGTTTCTTGAATATAGATTTTTGAAATTTATTTGTGCAATATATTACTAGATTCATTAATATTTTATTTTACCTTTCAAATTCAGAGAAAGAAAACATTACTTGTATTCATGGAAAAGCTAATTATTGGTGGATTGCCTCCTTTTTTCCACCTTTGAGCCTTTCCTTTCCTCCCTATAGCCGGCATGACTTCTCTTAACTTAGATTCCCCTGTATATAGTAAGGCTTAGAATATATATATTTTTTCTTTTGCTACTTTCTGAGGCATTATGTAAAAGGTTCATATTAGGTGGTCAGTTAAATATATGTAAGCACGAATTCAAAGGTAGAGAAAGTGTTGAGGGAATGTGTGTGTCTTCGTAGACCAGGAGGCCTTTCCTAGCAATTTAATCAACAGATGTGAATAATTCACAAAGCTGTAAAGACTTTTGTCTTAAATACTACAGTAACTTAACAACCATTTGTGAAGACCACACATTTAATTAAAGGCTTTCTGGTTTACATATACTTTACAGTTGTTTTTTTTTTTTTTTTGTTAGTTTGAAATGTGTAAGCTTTGATTTAAACAAAGTTTACTTCACTATATTAATGATGTACTCAAAGTATTTATTGAAAGACAAAGTAGAGTATTTTAATGTTATACCTGCCATTTTTTCTTAAAGCACATTTATTTCTGCATCTAACTGCCAGTGCCATTGTTGTACATTTCTTATTAAACTAAGTGCTTAATTTTAAAGTATTATGTTGCCATCATATAGTGTATAAAAATGTATAATTGCCAATTCACTGTAACTACTATTTATTTTTAAATGAAAGTGTAAGAATGCTTTCTGATTCAAGAAATTTGAGTTATTAAACTGGTTTCCTTATCCTCTTTTCTAATGTAGCATAAAAATTGCCCTGAGTTTGAGTTATAACTGCCAATAGATGACCAGTCACAAGTGAACCACTTCTCAGTTGCCAGTCTTTGTTCATATTAAAAGCAACCTAACAGATATTTAGTTTTTGTATCTAATCTCTGATTATTAAAATGTTTATAAAGTTTATTTTTACCAAAGAGATGCAATTCATTATGATAAAGTATTGCAGAATAAACCTTGTTTTATAACATTGGTGTACTTTCTCTGTCCTTTTGGGGTGGGTAGTGTAGATGTAAGTGGCTCATACTTACACATACACATGCCCTTTCCATTTTGGTGTTACAAAGTTGAAGTCATACAAATGAAAAATAAAGTTTCAATTTCAGAATTTTTAAAAGTCAGAAGTATTGTTTTTCCTGGTTTTTACAAGCCATTTTAATCATTTTGAAAGCAAAATAGTGTTAATTACATTATTCTCTTCCTGAACATGAACTTCTTTTCCTGTGCATATATATATATATGAGATATTTTGAAATGTAAGAAAAATTGAGCAGATTATGAAATTAAGATTATTTCTAAATATAATAGTTGTTACTTCAACAATTCCCAGTAGTACCATGTGTTTAAAAATTGGGGCATCCATTATAAAATGAAATAATCTACAACCAATATCTTTATTTTATTTTTTTTATTTTTTTAAAGATTTATTTATTTGACAGAGATAGCGAGAGCAGGAGCACAAGCAGGGGGAGTGGGAGAGGGAGAAGCAGGCTTCCTGCTGAGCAGGGAGCCCGATGCGGGGCTCGATCCCAGGACCCCAGGATCATGACCTGAGCCGAAGGCAGACGCTTAACGACTGAGCCACCCAGGCGCCCCCCAATATCTTAATTTTAATCCCCCTACCCCCCACTTCCCTTTGAAATTCTGTGCTGGTAATTTAAATGGTATTAGCTATGTAGAGTTGTTTATTTAAAATGAGTCAAATGAGACGGCCATATTGATTTAAACTACCACGTTCTCTAAGCCCTAACTCCTTCCAAAGCACCTTTTTGATAGACAAAATTTTACCAAACATAGGCATTTGGGACTCATGTATTTATTCCTTGAGAGTTTTATTCTCGGGCGCCTGGGTGGCTCAGTTGGTTAAGTGACTGCCTTCGGCTCAGGTCATGATCCTGGAGTCCCAGGATCGAGTCCCGCATCGGGCTCCCTGCTCAGCAGGGAGTCTGCTTCTCCCTCTGACCCTACCCCCCCATGTGCTCTCTCTCTCAAATAAATAAATAAAATCTTAAAAAAAAAGAGTTTTATTCTCACTATTGCATTCATCTGGCTCATACTAGTTCTGAAGGGGGAAGAAATATATACCATTTTTAGAAAATAACTTACTAAAATATGGGTTAAAACATTAGTCTTTCCCTTAAGAATTTCGGGACATGCTAATTTGCTAGTTGTTTTTTTTTTAACCGGAAATAAAGCTCGCAAAAATTTAGATTAAACTGTTGAAAATCTTTAAGAATGAAAACAGTTATTAATCTTAGTGTTACTATGTTTCATGAAATTTTAAATAGAGAACTGTTAGAAGCTGTCAACTGCAAATTGAAATAGCCATGTGTTACACATGTGTTTGATAGTTGTGTTCCAAAAGTTTGTTTACAAATGCATTCTTGGAGGAGGCATTTTTCAGTGAACTCAAGGCAAGTTAGGAAGCCTTATTTACCTCATAATGTAGTGGATAAACAACCCCTTTTTAACTAAAAGTGATTCTTACACAAAATTTTTGTATAAATAGATTTACTTCTATTATAGATTTTCCTCAACTTTGAGATTTTGGTTCAAGTAAATACTTAGAAATCAATCTTGTGGGGAAAATTTAATAAAAGCAGAAACTAGCAATTGGACAGAAAGGAGACATTGTAGAGAATATTAACGTAGGGGAGATTTTAGAACCCCAGAGTTCTTTTTTTTTTAAGATTTTATTTATTTTTTGTGGGGGAGGGGCATGGTGCTCCATGCAGGGCTCCAGGCAGGGCTTGATCCCAGGACCCCAAGACTATGGACCTGAGCTGAAACCAAGAGTTGGTCAGCTCAACCAACTGAGCCACCCAGGCGCCTCTAATGGCTGAGGATTCTTTTTTTTTCGATTTTATTAATTTGAGAGAGAGGGAGTGCAGGGTAGGGGAGCTGGGCAGAGGGAGAGAAAAGCCGACTCCACGCTGAAAGCAGCACAATGCGAGACTCCATCCCACAACCCTGAGATCATGACCTGAGCCAAAACCAAGAGTCCAACGCTTAACCGAATGAGCCACACAGGCACCCCAATGGTCGAGAATTCTTAAGTGGAGACTGCAGCCAAGTACTCTGCAGTGTAACTAAATTTATATGATGATCTTGTATATCAGGAAAGGAATTGAGAAAAAATTCCACACCCTTGGTAAACTGAGCATTTTTTCAATCAGGTATTTCAGTGCCTAATCCCAAGCATTGAGCTTTAATTGTTGGATATACAATATGCACTAAGAAATAAAAATAGACAATCTCTCCAAAAAAATGTAAATGCAATTATGAATTGTGATGATTAC
The DNA here is from genome assembly GCF_964656455.1 of Halichoerus grypus. Classification (NCBI taxonomy): domain Eukaryota; kingdom Metazoa; phylum Chordata; class Mammalia; order Carnivora; family Phocidae; genus Halichoerus; species Halichoerus grypus. Next base: position 70,322,991 of record NC_135721.1, on the reverse strand, counting down.
CATGAAAGAAAAGGATAAGGAGCTATGAAAACATTTAATCTAGGGTTTAGGGGAGGCTACCATGAAGAATGTGATTTAAGCTGAGATCTAAAAGAAACAGGTATTGGAACTGAAAGCATAGTTTATTGTTCTGGGCAAGGGCAACAGCAATCACTGAGATCCTGGGATAGAAGAGAACAGGAGATTTTTGGTGAACTAAAAGGCTAATAGTGTGGCCACAAAGGAAAAGAGCTGGCGCCAGGTCCTGCAAAGCCATGTAAAAGATTTGGGCTTCTAAGAACCTTAGGGAAACTATTGAGGGTGTAGGCAGTTTAAGAAATCACCCTGATATGTTGACTTGCAGCCATAATTGAGTGACAGGACCAAACTTAAGCTCCTCTGTAAACAACCAGAAAACTGGACAGTATATGAAAAAAAAAATGTATGAAACATTTTTTGACAAGATCAGTTAGAGTGATATACCTCTAGCCAGATTAATTAATGGGAAAAAAGGAGGACCCAAATTAGCAAAATCAGAAATGAAATGAGACATAAGGACAGATCCTATAGATATTAAAAGGACAACAAAACTTTATTAAGAACTTAATGCCAATAAATTCAACAATTTAGATGAAATTAACAAATTTTTTTTTAAGATTTTTTATTTATTTATTTGAGAGAGAGAGAGCGTGAGAGGGGGTAGGGTCAGAGGGAGAAGCAGACTCCCTGCCGAGCAAGGAGCCTGATGCGGGACTCGATTCTGGGACTCCAGGATCATGACCTGAGCCAAAGGCAGTCGCTTAACCAACTGAGCCACCCAGGTGCCCTAAATTAACAAATTTCTTAAAAGATATTGTATATTACCAAACTTAAATCAAGAAGAAATAGAAATCTAAATAATCGTGTACTTATTTGTAATTGAGTTAATAATTATTAGTAATTAAAACTACAACAAGATGCAACAGCAAAAGCACAACCAATGAAAGAAAAAATTGGTAAGTTGGACTTCACTAAAATTAAAAACTTAGGTTCTGTGATCACGTTATTGTTAAGAAAATGGAAAGACAAGCTACAGCTTGGGGGAAAATATTTGCAAAGCACATAATAATAAAGAACTGGTATCAAAAATACATAAAAAGCTCTTAAAAATCAACAATAAGAAAACAACACAATTTAAAAATGAGAAAAATATCTGGACACTTCACCAAAGAAGATAAACAGATGGCAAATAAACATATGCAAAGACAGTTCAACATCATGTCATTAGGGAAATTAAAACATTAAGATATCATTACACACCTATTAAAATGGCTAAAGTGCAAAACACTGACAAGAACGTGGAGTAACAGGAACTCATTCATTTCTTCTGGGAATGCAAGATACTGCCACTTTGGAAGAAAGGTCGGTGGCTTCCTACAAAATAAACATACTCTTACTGTATGATCCAGCAGTTATGCTCCATGGCATTTCCCCAAATGAGTTGAAAATATGTCCACACAAAAACCTGCACACAATTCTTTTTTTTTTTTTTTTAAGATTTTATTTATTTATTTGAGAGAGAGTGAGCAAAAGAGAGAGTGCACAAGCAGGGGGGAGAGGGAGAAGCAGGCTTCCTGCTGAGCTGGGAGCCCAACATGGGGCTTGATCCCAGGACCCTGGGACCATGACCTGAGTTGAAGGCAGATGCTTAACCAACTGAGCCACCCAGGCGCCCCCCTGCACACAACTCTTATAGAAGCTTTATTCATGGGGCGCCTGGGTAGTTTAGTTGGTTAAGCATCCAACTTGATTTCAGCACAGGTCATGATCTCAGGGTTGTGAGATCGAGCCCCACATCAGGATCCATTCTTGGCGGGGAGTCTGCTTCTCTCTCTCTGTCTCTCCCTCTGCCCCTCCCCCAACTCGCATGTCTTCTTTCTCTCTCTCAAATAAGTAAATAAATCTTTTTAAAAAAGAAGTTTTATTCATAATTATTAAAAACTTAGAAGCAACCAAGATGTCCTTCAATATGTGAATGGGTAAACAAACTCTAGTATATATCCATATATCTATATAAACTATAGTAATATCCATACAATGGAATATTATTCAGCCATAAAAAGAAATGAGCTATTAACATCTCTCCAAGGAAGATATACAAATGGACAACAAGCATGTGAAAAGATACTGAACATCACTAATTATTAGGTAAAATGTAAATCAAAACCAGAATGAGATACCACATCACATCACATTAGGATGGTTAGTATTTAAAAAACTAAAAACAAAGTAAAAAGTGTTGGCAAGGATCTGAAAGAACCAGTACCCTTGTACACTGTTGGTGGAAATGTGAAATGGTACAGTTCCTATGGAAAGTATATGGGAGTTCCTAAAGAAATAAAAAATATATATGATCCAGCAATTACACTTCTAGGCATATACCCCAAAGAAGTAAAAGCAAGGTCTCAAAGTAGTATTTGTATACCCATGTTCATCACAGCATTATTCACAACAGCAAAAAGGGAAGCAACTCAGGTGTCCATTGATGGATGAATGGCTAAACAAAATGTGGTATTATACATACAATGAAATATTATTCAGCCTTTAAAAAGAAGGAAATTTTGACACGTGTTATAACACAGAAGAACCTTGAGGGTACTATGTTAAGTGAAATAAACAAGTCACAAAAAGATACATACTGTATGATTCCACTCTAGTGAAGTACCTGGAGTCATTTAATTGATACAAAGTGAAAGAGTGGTTGTCGGGGGTTTTGGGAAGAGGGAAATGGGGAGTTGTTTTTTAATGAGCATGGGGTATGAGTTTTGCAAGATGAAAGAGTTCTAGAGATTAGTTGCACAATTGGTTGTACTTAACACAACTAGAAACAAACAAACAAAAAAAGAAATGAGCTATCAAGCCACAAAAAGACATGGAAGAATATTAAATGCATATTGCTAAGTGAAAGAAGCCAATCTGAAAAAGCTACATACTGTGATTCCAACTCTATGACATCCTGTAAAAAGCAAAATTATGGAGACAGTAAAAAGATCAGTGGTTGCCAGGGATTTCAGAGGGAGGGAGACATGAATAGGTGGAGCACAGAGAATTTTTAGGATTTTTAGTGAAACTACACTGTATGTTACCATGACAGTGGATCCATGTCATTATACGTGTGCTGATACCCATCGAATGTATAAGATAAAGAGTGACCCCCTGGGATGCCTGGGTGGCTCAGTTAGTTAAGCATCTACCTTCTGCTCAGGTCATGATCCCAGCATCCTGGGATCCAGTCCCGCATCGGGCTCCTTGCTCAGCAGGGAGCCTGCTTCTCCCTCTGCCTGCCACTCCCCCTGCTTGAACTCTTTTGTTCTCTCTCTTTCACTCTCTCTGGAAATAAATAAATAAAAAAATTTTTAAAAAGAGTGACTTCCTAATGTGAATTATGGATTTTAGTTAATAATGACATATTAATATTGACAATTGTCATAAGTGTACCACACTAATGTAAGAGGTTCATAATAGGAGAAACTTGGGGTAGGGAAAAATAGGGCTGGAAGCAGGTATATCAGAACTCTCTGTACTTTCTGCTCCATTTCTCTGTAACCTAAAACCACTCTAAAAAGTAAAGTCTATTAGTTAAAAACAAAGTGAAAGAAAAACAAAACAAAAAACCCCCTGCCAACTGCAAGAGCTCCCAATGGCCAAAGCTGGAACCATTTAAGCAACAAAGTAAACAAAATAGTATTGGCTTATAACCCAAAGTATAAAATAAATATCCACGAGTACACATTGTTACAAATAATGATTGAATAAATTAATAAACAAGGGAAAGGAGGCAAATCTCCCATACAGAAGGATTCCCCATAAATGGTGCAGATACTCCACCCTCAAGAGGGGGAGCTCAACTTTCCTCTTCCTAAGTAGGAGCTCACATAATGACTTCCTTCCAAAGAGTGCGGTCTGGACTGGGGGTGGAGGAGGAGGTGAGTAACTTTGTAGTGGAGAAGCCTGACAAACACTACTTTAGCCCAGTGACCTTGGTCAACGTCAATAGTCATAAATTGGGCTCCATGAATGTGCCTACTCCAGGTGCCTCCTAAAAGTGGAATCCTACAACACTTGTCTTCTTGTACCTGGCTTATTTTAACCTTGAGTAATGTTTTCAAGGTTCTCCCATGTGGTAGCGTGTATCAGAATTCCATTTCTTGGGTGCCTGGGTGGCTCAGTCGTTAAGCGTCTGCCTTCGGCTCAGGTCATGATCCCAGGGTCCTGGGATCAAGCCCCACGTCGGGCTCCCTGCTCAGCAGGAAGCCTGCTTCTCCCTCTCCCACTCCCCCTGCTTGTGTTCCCTCTCTTGCTGTGTCTCTGTCAAATAAATAAATAAAATCTTAAAAAAACAAAAGAATTAAAAAAAAAAAGAATTCCATTTCTTTTTAAGTTTGAATAATTTGTATTGTATATATACATATATATACATATTATGATTTACATACCATATTTTGTTTACTCATGCATCTGTTGATGAATATTTGGGTTTTTTCCACCTTTTGGCTCTTGGGAATGATAGTGTTATGAACATGGGTGTACAACTATCTGTTTAGGTCCTGCCGTCAATTCTTTGGGGTATATATTTAGAAGTAGAATTGCTGGATAAGATGGTAATTACAGCTTTAAATTTTTTTTTTTTTTTTGAGGAACCATCATCCTGTTTTCTAAAATGGCTGCATATTTTGCATTCCCACCAGCAATGCACAAATGTTCCAATTTTTCCATATCCTCTCCAACACTTGTTCTTTTCTTTCTTTTTTTTAATAATAGCAATCCTAACGGAGGTGAAGTAGGGTGTCTCACATTTTCTCATGTCTTGCAAACAGGGACACTGACAGTCTTTTCTTCTAGACTATATTTTTAAGGATGCTTGTATAGTGAACAGCCAAGGATGAACAGATAGTGTCTCCCTCCAGACCAGAGAACTGGTTTGGTTGCTGTCCAGTATAATAAAGAAAATGGCTCACTTTGGGGCAAAGGTCAGACATATTTGCTTACACACTTTATAAAATATTTGGGTTTCTTATGTAGTATCCACCTGCTGTTCTGCAGCACCCATGGGCGTAATGAGAACCCATGGGCCTGTGAAGCTCATGTTGCTTGCTGTGCTGTAAGCAATCAATTCCTTTGTCTCTGACCCGGGAGTCTCATGTTTTCTGCTTTCATCCATGCAGCTGTAGCAGGCTAGCTTCTTAGCCGGAAAGTACTATTAAAATCTCACATCCTTCACGGTTCTTGACATTCTTCTGTCTGATAAAAAGCATCTACGAAAAACCTACAGCTAACATCGTACTGAATGGTGAGGGGCTGACTTCTCCCTCCCCCCACCTCCATTATGAATAAGCCAAGGGTGCCCCCTCTCACCACTTCTATTCAATATTATCTAATCAGTTCAGTAAGGCCAAAAAAATAAAATAGAAGGAGGAGAAGGAGAAGAAGGGGGATAACAAAAGGGCATACTGCTTGGAAAGGAAGAAACCACCTTTATTTACAGCCAACATGACTGTGTCAGTAAAAAACCCTAAGGAATCTACAAAAGGCAACCAGAACTAATAAATAAATTTATCAAACCTCAGGATACTAAGTCAATATTTTCAAAATCAGTTGTACTTCAATATATTACCAATAAACTTGGAACATGAAATTTAAAAAAAAATGCCATCTGCAGTAGTTTACAAAAAACAAAATACAGAGGAACAAATTTAAATATCCAATTGTTGCAAAATATGTGCCAGACCTGTGCAATGAAAACTATAAAACATTGCTGAAAGAATGTAAGAAGATCTAAATAAATGAACAGATACACTGTGTTTGAGGATTCAAAGACTTAAATATTGTTAAGATGTCACTTCTCTCCAGATTGATCTATACATTCAATTCAATCCCAACCAAAACGTAAAAGGCTTCTTTGAGGAAATTGGCAGGCTGATTCTAAAATTTATATGGAAATGCAAATGACTTAGTATAGCCTAAATAATTGAAAAAAAAAAAAAGTTGAAAGTCTTGTGCTACCTGATTTCAAAATTTATTATACAGCTATAATAATTAAACAGTATGGTATTTGACATAAGTTTAAATATAGAGATAGATGGAACAGCATAGTCCAGAAATAAAATCTACACATATATGAGCAATTGATTTTTGGCAAATGTCCCAAGTTAACTCAAAGGTTTAAGGATAATTTTTTTAACAAATGGTGTTGGAACCATTGGATATACATGTGGGGAATGACAGACCTTGTCTCTTACCTCTCAGAATACATAAAAATATATTGGAAATCAATTATAGACCTAAATGTTAAAACTAACATTGGAAGACTTTTAGAAGAAAACATAGAAGAAAATCTTTTTGACCTCAGGGTAAGCAAAGATTTCTTAGAACACACAAAGCATAATCCATAAGAGAAAAAAATTATAAACTGATCTTCATCCAAATTAAAAACTCCTACTCTCTAAAGGACACCATTAAGAAAATGAAAAGGCAAACAACACATTGGGAAAAAATCTTCACAACACATTTATCTGATAAGCACTTGTATTCAGAATATATAAAGAGCTTCTACAACTCAATATCAAGGAGACACAAACCCAGTACAGAAACAGTAAAAGATTGAAACAGACCATTGACCAAAGAAGATATATGAATAGCTAATAAGAGCATGGAAAGATGCTCAACATCATTGGTCATCGGGGAAGTGCGTACTGAACCCCCAATGCGGTGCTTCTACACATCCAAGAGAAAGTCTGAAATTGAAAAGTGTTAAAAGACCATTAAAAGTCAATACCAAGTGTTTTTGTAAATGTGGAGCAATCATGAATCTCCTATGTTGCTGGTGAGAATGGCAAATGGCACAACCACTTTGGAAAACAGTTCGGCAGTTTCTTATAAAGCTAAGCGTGCAGTTGTCATATAGCCCAGTGTATTAGTTTGCTAGGGCTCCTACGATAAAATACCACTGACTGGATGGCTTAAAAACCAAAAATTTATTTTCTCACAGTTCTGGAGGCTAGAAGCCCAAGATCATGGTGTCCAGCAGGTTTTGGTTTCTTTTGAGACTTCGCCCCATGGCTTACAGAAGGCTGTCTTGCTGTGCCCTCACATGGCCTTTCCTTTGTGTTTGTGCACCCCTGGGATCTCTTTTGTGCCTCTTTTTTTATCCAAGTTCTTTCTTCTCACGAGGACACCAGTCAGATTGGATTAGGACCCATTCTAAATGGCCTAATTTTAACTTAATTTCCTCTTTAAAGGCCCTATCTCCAATAGTCATATTCTGAGATCCTGGGGTTCATGCCCTCAAGATATGAATTTGGGGGAGGGGCTATACAGATCAGCCCAGAACACCCAGCAATTCCACTCCCAGGTTTTTACCCAGGAGAAATGAAAGATTTGTGTTTAAAAGTTCACAACAGCCATATTCAAGATGGCTCCAAAATGGAAACAACCTAACTGCTATCACCAGGTGAATAAAAACATTATGGTGAATCCTGAGAAGAGAGCACTACTCAGAAGTAAGAAGAAACAAACTGCTGATGCTAGTAACAATGTAAATAAAACCAGTCTTAAAAGAATACACACCATGTGATTCCATTTACATAGAGTTTTAGAAAAGACAAATGGAATCTATAGGGACAGAAAGCAGATCAGTCGACTGCCCAGGGCCGGGTGTGTGTGTGTGTGTGTGTGTGTGTGTGTGTGTGTGGAGGCTAAGAACCTCCACCCATGTGTGGAGGGGGGTGAGAGCTAAGAACCAGGGCCGGGGTGTGTGTGTGTGGAGGGGGTGAAAGCTAAGAACCATCCACCTACAGAGGAGAGAAAAGCTCCTTGGGATTCGAATTTCTTTTTTACAAAACAAAAATAACGTGTCCTATTTGAACTGCAGAATAAGGAAGATAATAAAAATGTGTTAGTAAGCCAACAGATGAAAAGTTGAAATACATTCAACAGCTCTGTTACTTTCAGAGCTGAGAGTTGAATAAAAAACCTTGGTTTGGTCTCAGGTTGTGATTTCAGGGTCCTGGGATCAAGCCCCGCGTCGGGCTTCACACTGAATGTGTAGTCTGCTTGGGATTCTCTCTCCTTCTGCCCCTCCCACTTGTGCTCTCTCTCTTGCTCTAAAAATAAACAAATAAATCTTTGAAAACAAAAACAAACAAAAACCTTGAAGTCAGACTGATGGCTTCCACATAGACTCTGAGATGCACTGGGGAGAGAGAAATCTTAAACAGCTTTTGGGGAGGGTTTGGTAGGTGTGGGAGACCAGTTGCTAGAAGTTCAATGGCTCTTTTTACAAAATTAAATGAAGACCTACCTGAAGCTGATTTAGTAATCTGTGATGGGTCTGATCTGGAATATTCTAACAACTACTTATTGAGTGTTTTCTACTCAACAGCATGTGAGCACTAAGCCAAGCATTTGGATATTGCTTGTTATCTCATTTAATCTTCACATCAACTCTCTGAGGTTAATGAGGTAAATGCTATCATTTATAGACGAAGAAATCCACACCCAAGGAGCTTAAAGCGCCTGTGTTTACATGCGCTAGTAAATGGCTAAAAAACCAAGTCTGATTCCTAAATGTCTGCCTGCATGACCAGGTGTTACTGCCTCTAGTTTACAGGAATATCCAGGCGCAAGAAGAACGCTTGACCTTTTATTCATTGATTCCACAAATCTTCACTGAGCACTTGTGAGATGCCCATCACCGGGCTAGGCCGTGGTGGTTTGGCAGTGGACAAAACAGACAAAAGTCTCTGCCCTCATGGGCCTTGCATTCTGGTGGGAGGAGACTGACGAGACAAAAATTCGACATTGAATCTCAGAAATGGTACGTGCTATGAAGAGAACTAAGGTGAGGAAGGGGAGGGAGAGAGGTGACTTGCTATTTTAGGAAGGGTGGACAGGGAGGACCACTCATCTAGGTGGCCTTGAGCAGGGATTAGAATGATGAGCAGGAGGGAGACAAATACCCAGAGGAAGGGCCTTCCAGGTAGGGAACAGGGAAGGCTACAGAGCAGGGGGAGGCTGCAGTCTTGGGATATTTTTACAGCATGAGCAAGAGGAACAGCTGGGGTGCCTGGAGCATCGGGTTCAAAGGAAAGGCAGGAGGAGGTGACCTGTGCAGGGGGCGTGCTGGCCAGAGCTCTGCGAGTGCCATGGTAAGAAATGAGTATCTAAGACTGGGGGGGTAACGGAATCAAACGTACATTTTCAAAGGATCCCATTACACCTAGAGATTGGGAGATTGTTCCTCGAAAATCTTAAATACACATTCTTAATCCAATACCTTAGGACAAAATACTACACCCTGCACCCTGATACAGTTACCCTTCAAGCCAAAATCTTCCAAACCCCAGAAATGGATAATCCAGGAGTTTAAGAAAGAAGGGGTTGTTTTCTCTAAACTGGTATATATATGAGCAAGGTGTTTCATAGGATAAAAATCTTACCGCTTTTTATCAGTGTAAAGGTCAGCCTACATTATTGAAAAGCCTATTGAAATACATATTTATTACTTTTTAAAATGTAATTGGATTTAAGCCATCCAAGTGTATTTAGGGCATTAAGGGAATAGAGAAGAATAATTTTATGATTAGCCCTCTGACAGTTTCATTAAGTAATTCAAGCATTCCCTTAAGATCTTGTTTATAGTATTAAATCTCTTAATAGGTAGAGTAAAAGAAAATATAAAACTGGGGGCGCCTGGGTGGCTCAGTTGGTTAAGCGTCTGCCTTCGGCTCAGGTCGTCATCCCAGGGTCCTGGTATCAGCCCCACGGTGGCGGTGGCGGGCTCCCAGCTCTGCGGTGAGTTGGCTTCTTCCTCTCCCGCCGACCCGCCCCCCTGCTAACGCTCTCTCTCACTCACTCATTCTCTTGCTCGCTCACTCCCTCATTCGAACTCTCGCTCTCGAATAAATAAATAAAATCTTAAAAGAAAAAAGAAAATATAAAACCGAATCTTGATCAAATTATAGTACTATCAGTTCTCTATGATTTACTGCTATCAAGCAAACACTTCAAGAACACAGATGTTTGCAGTCTTTCTTGTCGAATGAGCAAGAACCACATCAGCAGCAGAACTTTCTCCTCATGTGTATCAAGATTTCATTAAAAAGAACTCATACCCGCTTTCGGCTTTCATTTGCACACCAATCTCAGTTCTTAAAGGAAATTATTTATGAAATTGGTTTTTTCCTAAATGTGTTTGACGATTATTCTAAGAATAAGTGTTTCCTTGTAACTTAATTCTGTGTCAATACTATCTTTCCCTTCTTTTAGATGGATTTTCCCCAAGAAATGTTCGGTCAGCTTTAATTCACTTTAAGAACAATGTTGATTATTCAAATGAGAAATTAGAATATGCAATTACAATATAAAATTGCAGCCAGCTCTTGGGAGAGGCAGGGGTGTACTTACACATCTCAGTTGACATATTACAGGTTCTTTATCAGTGGAGGTAAAAGCAGGGCCATATATAATTTATTAGTACTCTCTCTCTCTCTCTAATTGCTTTCCAGTAGAATTGCAGGAAGGAATTCGCTCTCTCCTGTTTCCCAGGGGGGATTGCCTTTGTTACAGCTCAACTATAGGCTTTATATGGAGTTGCAGCTTTCAAAATAGAGCATTAATTGAAAGCAATTATCCAATTATACCCAGCTGTGACTATGCTGTATACTGAATATTTACCAAGAAAAGAACGCATTTAACAGATGATTTAATATAGCGGCCTGGCATAATGAATCTGCAACCGACACTTCAATCACAGAGCTAATGTCTTCAGTGGCTGAAATAGTCAAGAGTACACAAGTAGCTCAAGTCAGTGCAGAAAATAAAGACTATCAGGCTTGATTTTCAAAACAGTGCAAACATGTGTGATGTGAATTTCGAAAGTAATCAAAGAACTTATGTTTGTTTATTATCTACAATGTGTGAGATTTCTCCAACTGCTTGATTTTAAAAGTACATGTGCTTTCGACTTTAATCGATTTTTTTTTTTTTAACTCTTTTGATGCCTTATGTAGGTGCCCTGAAGTCTTAGAGGGCTGTCCTTGAAACTGATGCTTTGGAACCACTTTAGGTACTTCTCAGATAAGCACCAAGAAGAACCTGCGCTGTGTGAAATTCCACTCTGCGACCAGTGGTGTGATAATGAGCTGCGGGATAGTCATTTTCTGCCTGTAATCTATTCAGCTTCTCAAGTGCTGACCAAGTGCTAGGAGGGAAAAGGCTTCAGCTGGGCTGGCCGCTGAATAACGGACTTGAGGATAATCAATATTATCAAGGGATATTTTTAACGGGCAAAAATCCACTGCTAACCCTTGCAAAATGGGCTCTGCCAGCAATGAAGACCATGTTTCATGAAATGTGTTAGCTCTATATGAAAGAAACAACACAAAGGAACCACAACACTTTGCTACCAACTCTTGAGTCATCTTATTGGTGCTGTCTTGACAAAGAGATGCCATTCCTCCATGTGCTATGATGTCACCTTTGTCCAATCATAACCCTCCTTATGAGAGCGGGGGATAACTGTCTGGAGATAAGGTGAGTGACAACAGCAAGCAACGCAGCAGTCACTAGGCAACAAGATCCAGCCTTGGGTGGAAGAGAATTCTAAAACATTTAACCCTCACGCTGTCGGGGCTTTTTGTTGCTGATGTGGCAGTGATCTGTGGACAAAAGGCCTAATATGAATACTACTGCTTTTTTCTAAAGCTGTGCTTCTAAAGGCAATGCGAGGACACTTCCCGTTTGGACTAAGGACATTATTCAGTTTGACAAGATCGGTGAAGTTAGAAATGTTTACAGCCTTTTTTTCACAATGGTGACAGTTTAAGCTACATGACTATCTCCTCAGTGTGTTGGGACCTGTTGGTCGATGGCTCCCCACAAGCCGGGCTGTGACACAGGTGTGTAGTCTGTGCCCTGCGCAAGGCCATACCACGGGGGGTAGCGGAGCCCAAATCAGCCTGTGCTCCATTTGCCAAGATGGCGGTCTTCAGAAAGGTCCTTTATCAAATGTGTTGCCTTGATGAGGTGCCATGTTGTAATTTCTCTGCTGGGAGGGGTTGCTTTTCCCAACTTGCGCAAAGTTGCTGTGCGAGCTCTTTGGGGCAGGGTGGACGGGGTGGACTGCAAGTACCTCTTATTTTTCCAACTAGTCAGATAGTTCTGCAAGATTGTCCCTCCTCTTTCACTTGACTCTGCTAGAAAACTTAGCACAGGTCTGGACAGACCCAGGTGTGGCCTGGTGGTACTGTTTCCATACTGGATTTCCATCATCATCTCCTTCAGATGACTGTTTGGGTTTGTTTCAAGAAAAATTTAGAATTTTTCTCATAAACCTAATTTTTTACTGATTTGAAAGATCTAATAGTTTAACATTTTTTTCTGTACCCCAACAGTTAACTTAGTATAATGATTTCCTCAAGAAGAGAAATCCTTTTTATTTTTTCTTTAGCCAGATAATACATCACTTAGCAGACACGTTTGGGGTTGTTTTTTGGAGGGAGGGAGGGGGGTTTAGTTTATTATTTCACTTTTTGTGTTTTGGTTTTGGTTTTGAGTCTAGTTGACACACAATGCTACATTAGTGTCAGGTGTACAACATAGTGATTTGACAACTCTCTACATCATGCTCTGCTCACCAGAAGTATAGCTCGCATCTGTCACCATACAATGCTATTACAATCCCATTGACCATATTCCCTATGCTGTGCCTTTTATTCCTGCGCCAGAGGGGTGGAGGCGGACCGATGGGCCAAGCGGGTGAAGGGAAGTGGGATAAACAGGCTTCCAGTTATGGAATGAAGAAATCACTGGAATAAAAAGACAGCAGACACTTTTTAAGTGAGGACAGCAGGTACCATGTTTTCTCTAACAGGGCCTGGCATGTAGTAAGTACACATATATCTTTGCATGAATGAGTTAATTGTTTAATTGATTAATTAGTTAATGGTATTCAGTTCGGCGGGGGGATCCAGCAGGAGAGTTATATATGTCAAAACTGTCGGACACCTTCCGCGTTATCTAGTACAACATTGATTTTGCAGTTGAGTAAACTGAGACCCAAATAACTAACCGATCAATGTATCTAGTTAAAAGCATAGCCAGGTTTCCGTGTCCCTATAACTAGGTCTATGAGGAGACTAATTTAGGTGTCAAATAAATAATTAAAAGAATAAAGTAAAATAAATATGTAGCCATTAAAATAAAAAAATGTTGATCTGTGTACCACCTAAAATTATATCAAGGTTTCAGTGATAATTGTAGCACTCTTTGGAAAATACTACATGTTTTTAGATGAGCAATGATATTAAACATAATGAAGCTCTAAACAATGCTATGGATTGTCCAAAAGAGGAAAAGTCAGTGCTGACTGCAGCTGATTTAATCTGATTCTAACCAACCCTTCATGAAATTATATTAGATATTACAGTCTTGTGTTCAAATTTAGCTACTGGCTTGAACTTTGTTCCTAAATGGTGTATCTTGTAGCGGTCTATTTCCTCATCTGTCCTAGAGCAGATTGGATTAGACAAACTCTGAAGGCCAACATTCTATGAGCTAAAATGATCTGCATTCCTTATTAATCCCTCCAGTCAGACAGAAGATTCCTGCACAAAGGGAGATCCATATAATGTAGTGGAAACAGTGACCACAGTAAATGTGAACATATTAAATTCCCTAGTGAAGACTTTCAAATGATTTTTTGAAAAGAGCAAAATTATGTATGCTAATGAGACATCTTTAATTTAAAAAAAAATTTTTTTTAAGTAGGCTCCATGCCCAATGTGGGTCTTGAACTCACAACCCTGAGTGTGAGAGTCACATGCTGTACTGACTGAGCCAACCAGGTGCCCCAACAAAACATCCTTAAACAAAAACAAAAACCCTGGGGTGTCTGGGTGGCTCAGTCGGTTGAGCATCCCACTCTTCATTTTAGCTCAGGTCTTGATCTCAGGATCACGAGTGCAAGATCCATATTGGGCTCCATGCTGGGCATGGAGCTACTAGAAACAAACAAACAACACACAAACTAAAAATAAAGAGGTGGACAAACATATCAAACAAGAAAAAAAAGGTGGTAAAATTATCAGACAAGACAGAATTTGAGGCAAAAAGGAAGGATAAAGAGGAATATTTTATTTTTACAAATGTATAATCCATCAAGATGTTGTAATATGTTGCAAATATTTGTGGACAAAATAAAACAAAAATTGGTAGAAATATATAATTTGACAAAATCACAGTTATAATGGAAATTTTAATAAATATCCCTCTGGATTTATACAATACAAAGAACAAAATGAGATAAAGCTTGGATTATATATAGTTAGAAAGCTTGAATTAATAGATACTGTAGGACTTTGTATGCAACAAAAATCTCTATGGATCAAGTACATATTTGAAAGGTAAAAATTACACTGTCAGTTTCTGACCACAGTGAAATAAAACAAGAAATTAATAAGAAAAAACTTTCCTCCCATCAAATTAAATTACTCAGAATTATTCATGAGAGTTTAAATCAAAGAGGAAATCAAAACTGAAATTATAGATAATTTAGACATTAATATGTGAAAATACACAGTAAAAAATGTATTCAGGGGAAAATCATAAAATTAAATGCTTTTATTAATAAACATGAAATGTTGAAATAAAGTAGAAAGAATAACAAAATAATACGAAGGCAAAAGTAAGAATCAATAAAAAGATAAAAGCAGAATCTAATTTATTTATTTATTTTTTTAAAGATTTTATTTATTTATTTGACAGAGAGAGAGACAGCGAGAGAGGGAACACAAGCAGGGGGAGTGGGAGAGGGAGAAGCAGGCTTCCCGCCGAGCAGGGAGCCCGATGCGGGGCTTGATCCCAGGACCCTGAGATCGTGACCTGAGCCGAAGGCAGACGCTTAACGGCTGAGCCACCAAGGCGCCCCGCAGAATCTAATTTATTAGGAAAAAAAAAAAAGAAAAGAAAAGGCTTGATATATAAAACCAAGAGTTATTACTTTGAAGGTCAATGAAATAGAGAAACTTCTTGAAAGTCTGATTATGGAAATAAGTGAAACCACAAATATACAACATTAGAAGTGTAAAAGGGAGGCAACAAGAGGCACAACAAATTTTTTATAAGAATACATGGAGTTTTATGCCAGTTAATCTGAACATTTAGAGGGACGCCTGGCTGGTTCAGTCAGTAGAGCGTGTGACTCTTGATCTCAGGGTTGTGAGTTCAAGCCCCACATTGGGCATGGAACCTACTTAAAGTAGAAAAAGAAATCTGAACATGTAGATAAAATGAATAATTTAACAGAAAAATTGAAAATCCAAAAAGACCAATTACCAGAAATTATTGGAAAAGTTTATCAAATACCTCCCCACCTCCGTTCCCCAGAGGAGTACCAGTGTGATGGTTTACCAGATGAATTTTACGTCTTTCAAGGAGCAGATAATTTCTCTCTTATTTCAACTGTTCCAAACAACAGGGAAAGGAGGGAAGGAAAGTGTCGTAGTTTATTTGACAAAGTTATGAAGCCCTGATACCAAAACCAGCAAAATGTCACAAAACTGCCATAGATCAGTCTCCGGAATAGCATAAAACTATAGACTTAACGAGGCTGATGTAACTTGGTGTTGGCTTGGTGTTGATAGGGATATACATTGATATAATCTTTATGGAGAGCTGTCATTACAACTTGTTAGCGTTCTCATTTATTGTTTTTTTATTTTTATTTTTTAAAGATTTTATTTATTTATTTGAGAGAGAGAGAGACAGAGAGAGAGAGGGAACACAAGCAGGGGGAGCAGGAGAGGGAGAAGCAGGCTCCCCGCTGAGCAGGAGCCTGATGCGGGGCTCGATCCCAGGACCCTGGGATCATGACCTGAGCCAAAGGCAGACGCCTAATGACTGAGCCACCCAGACGCCCCAAGATTACCACTTTTGTAAATAGATAAGTAGATAGGTAGGTAGGTAAAAAATAAATGCATGAATATATAAATAGAAAAAGGTGTTAGATAAAGTGTTCCTGTCTCTCTTGCTCTTACCCCTTGAGATCAAATATAACTTTTGATTTTACTAATTTCCACTATTATCATTATGCCAATATCCTTGCTTTTTCTCGATTCTTCTTCTTAGGGACACAAAGGAAGAAGAAATAGCTCATTTGATGGCCCACTTCTGAGACATGATCCTTAAAGTTCTTCTGAAATTTCTTTCTGTTTCTTCAGTTTTCCAGTTATTTTAAAGTCATTTAATACCCTGTAATACATTCTTTTTGTTTCAGCCAGTTAGAATGGATTCTATGTCTTACAACAAAACCCTGAACAGTACTGAGAGTTATTAATACACACAACAAAAATAATGGTTCGCAAATTGGGCTTATTTTGCAGATATGCTTACAGTTGCATCATCACAATCAATAACTGAAAAACAAAATTGACTTACTTTATGTGAAATTCGCTACACTAACAATGAAGTTTCAGAGCTGGATGAAAATGGTTGCTTGTTGGGATTGTGAGTTATGAGATTCCAAGAGTATGTGTATCCATTGATATTATGAAAACAGGAGTTAAAAAAATAATGTCAGCAGACTTTCCATGTGGAGAAAATTCGTTGATCAGTTAGTTCCTAGAGACAGTTAAAGAGCCCAGCCAGGGATTTAGAAACGTTTTGGGTCTGTCATGAAACATAGGTGTGGGAGGCAAAATAATGCCTCACCAAAGACATCTCTGTTCCACTCCCTGGAACGTGTGATTATGTTGTTAGGGAACTTGGACTGGATCGCCCGACAGTAGAACCAAGCGGCACCCGGAGATCTTGGAGGATGGGAGGTTTATTTAACGCCGGCGGGCTCAGAGGAGAGTGGTCTCCAAAGGTCTGAGCCTGAGCACAAACGGGGCAATTAATACACTTCTACTTTGCATACTTGGCACTTCTGGCGCGTGCGCGAAGCGGGGCAGGGAGAAGGAGCCGGATTGGTGCACGCGGGAAACAGAGCATGGAGAAGAACCTGGAAGAGCCCCGGGGCAAGGACTAGGACTCTCTTGCTGCCTCGGTGGGCCATCTTAGGACACAGATTTTCCTTATCAATGTTACCATTAGGTGAGAAAGGGGAATTAAGTTTGCTAATCAGCTGACTTCAAACCAAGATTATCCTGGGTTATGCAGGTGGGCCCATGTAATCACAGGGTCCTTCTGTAGAAGAGGAAGGCAGAAGACTCTGTCGCAATGGTGTGATGGGAGAAAGGCTTGCCGGTCATTGTTGGCTTCGCAGGATGGGGGCCCGTGAGCCGAGGAATGCAGCAGCCTGCCCGTTTGTAAGAAAATGCCATTTTCTTTTTCTTTTTAAGATTTTATTTATTTATGAGAGAGGGAGAAAGAGACACAGAGAGAGAGAGCACGAGCACAAGTAGGGGGAGCAGCAGAGGGTGAGAAAAGTGGACTTCCTGTGGAGCAGGGAGCTGGATGGATGCGGTCTCCATCCCAGGACCCTGGGATCATGACCTGAGCTGAAGGCAGGCACTTAACCGACTGAGCCACCCAGGCGCCCCCAAAACACATTTTCTTTTTCTTTTTTTTAAGGACCTTATTTATTTATTTGTCAGAGAGGGAGATCTCGAGCACACAAGCAGGGGGTGCAGCGGGCAGAGCAGCAGAGGGAGAAGCAGGCTCCTTGCTGAGCAGGGAGCCCAATGCAGGATTTGATCCCAGAACCCTGGGATCATGACCTGAGCCGAAGGCAGACGCTTAAATGACTGAGCCACCCAGGCACCCCCAGTTTTATATTTTCTTTTACTTAGAAAATGCATCGGGGACACTACACTAACAATGAAGTTTCAGAGCTGGACGCATTTTCTAAGGTAAACCTCAAGAGTAGTCTGGAAGTATGGGACAGGATCACTTCTTTAGTGATATTCTAAGCATTTCTCCAGCAGTGCTAATAATGCAAAGACTAAATGCAGCTCATCTGTAATAATCTATTTCTGTGAGTCTGGGCCTTCAAACATATTATGGCATCAGGAAAAATTACTTGCATGTGGAACCTCTTCAATTTTTCCTGAATTTCCGAAATTAATAATCTTCATGCATCAGTACCTTGCCCATTAACCAATGACATAGGTTGCAGAACCCCCCTTGCCAGGTGATAATTGTAACCCGGATGCTGGCTGGCTGCCTGGATGTCCTTCAGTCCCCCAGTTTTTCTGAGATCATCTTATTTTAGTAAAATTGTTAGTACTGAAGTAGAATTGGCCTCACTTCTACTGAAATATCTGATGGGAAATCAACATCCTTGTGAAGATTTCCAGAGATTCTGAATCCACCATAAGTTGTATAGGAATGCTCTTTTTGCTAGAAATACCCATCTCCAAATTTCTACTGACCTTTCCTGATCTCCATTTTGCATTTTGCCTTCCACAGCTGTTCCCTGTTTTATATACTGTGGGACCCAACTAGATATTTTGCTTTCCAATCTCTTCACTTTCCCGAATACCACCATGACTCAAGGCAATGGCCATAGCAGGCTTTATTAATAGTTTGGAGCAAAGGAGGGGTTGTACTGAATAAAACACAGACAACCACTTAATGCTGAGTATTAGACTTCCTTATCTGTAAATGCACATTGGCCGTTTTCAAGACTGTGGAACATCTCATCATTTTTGCTTGTCCTTCTGTGATTCTGGGTTTCCTCTCTTCTTCCTTGATCCTCTTTTTCCTCTTTATGTATCTTTAAAGATTTATTTAAGAGAGAGTGAGCTGGCGAGGAGGGACATAGAGAATCTTAAGCAGGCGCCACACCTAGCGCAGAGCCCAATGTGGGGCTCAATCTCACAACCCTGAGATCATGACCTGAGCCAAAATCAAGAGTTTGGTGCTCAACTGACTAAGCCACCCAGGCACCTCTCTTTTTCCTCTTTAATTCAAAGCTCCCAAGACCCCAAACCACTGCTCAGTTTTCCAGGGAGAGCAGTGTACCTATGTCTCTGTCCCCATGAGGCCATCCAGCTACCTTAGAAGAGTCTTGTCTTTTTAACAAAACTGCCAAGAAGGGGCATACCAAGATGAGACAGATCTCTTGCTGAGAGGAATTCTTTTGTCAGCTTGCTGCAACAATTGTTTTCTCCCTCTACCCAAGTAATTTAAAACTTTTCACATTTAAAATGTCAACTTAGCAGAATATAAAATCCGTTTGAATTTTTGAAGTAAAATAGGAAACAGATATCTATTGTATTGGAGCTACTTCACACAATATCCCCCAAATTCTCCTGGGGCATGGGTACTTTTGCTTTCCTTTGCATTCAGAGGTACATACCTGGAAGCTTAAGAAGCACTGGTCTTTTTCTATTTCACTTTTTTCGTAATAAAAGTTTTTAAGCAAACACAAAAGTAAGGCACAAAAAAATAGGATAATGAATTCTCATGTATTTGTAACCCAGCTTCAATAATTATCAACATATGGCCAATCTTTTTTTTTTTAAAGATTTTATTTATTTATTTGAGAGAGAGAGACCGAGAGCACAAGCAGGGGGAGGAACAGAGGGAGGAGTAGACTCCCCACTGACCAGGGAGCCTGATGCAGGGCTCGGTCCCAGAACCCCAAGATCATGACCTGAGCCAAATCAGTTAACTGACTGAGCCACCAGGTGCCCCTCAACCTATGACAGTCTTGTCTCGGATATACATCCTCCCCCCTCATTTTCAGATATACCACCCCCTCCCACACTGGATTATTTTAAAATGAATTGCATACATCATACTCTATCCATAAATAACTTCATTATGTGTATCTAAAAGATTAGGACAATTATCTAGACAGTGTTCAAATGTCCCCAGTCGCCTCACAAAAGTCTTTTTACGGTTGTTGAGAAGAGCTGTTTCCAGACCTTGTCCCTGTTACAATCCAGAAATGCACATACTTATCAGGTGCTTGCATCGTAGTTGCCACTTGGTAAAAAAAGGACATACTGTTTCAGGACGCCTGGGTGGCTCAGTGGTTAAGCATCTGCCTTCAGCTCAGGTCATGATCCCAGGGTCCTGGGGCCGAGCCCTGTGTCAGGAGTCTGCTTCTCTCTCCCTCTTCCTCTCACCCTCCCCACCACTTGTTCTCTCTCTCTCTCTCAAATAAATAAAATCTTAAAAAAAAAAAAAAAGATATTGTTTCAAGACTCGTCCAGCTTTGGTTTTCTTTTTGTTTTTAGGTTTTTTCTTTTTTCTGGAGTAAGGCGTCTCCAGAATGGTGTTCTATTTTCCAGGCTAGTTGAATGGCATTTTTAATTTGCTCCATGAGCAGGCTTGTCCTTCCAAGCAATTAACCAATGAACAACTTAATCATACACAAGGCCTTCTTTGGGCCCGGGCCCTCTGTCACTCAACAGCAGGGAAAGAACTTTGAACTTTTAGAAAATCTGTGCCTTTAGGAGGCAAAGAAGAGAGCTGGGCAAAGAAGGCCAACTGAACCAACTGTCTCCGGAGAAGCCTGGCCACAGGGTGGAGGCTCCTTTCCCGCCTGCAGAACTGGCCAGATGTGGTCCCTTGGAAGTCCAAGCAGTCCTGCCGAGTGGAAGGCGCTCACGTTCGCTGGAAGATCCTGCCGGGCAGCTGCCGGCATGTTAGCTGCTGTGTCTGCCGTAGCTAGCCCCACAACAGCACATACAGCCCCTTAAGAAGGTGGAGAGGCTCCAAGTGCAGACCCGTGTCCTCTGCAACTGGGCCCGGATCCCGTGCACTGGAGGAATTGGGGGCCTTGCTGGGGAGGAGGTGTGAGAGGTGGTAGCAAGGGTGGGCAGCTTGAATTGGGCAGGCCCGGGGAGCACGGTGTAGGGGTGCCCTGTGGCTCCAGCTGTTTGGGGCGAGGCAGTTAGAGGTGAGATACAGATGCTAAGAGGATGACCAAAAAGATTCAATGACAAAGTTTGCATTTAAAAATGTGCCCTGCTTTGGCTAACCCTGCAACTGGATCCCCGTGGTCAGGATCCTGGAGCACAAACCCGCACTATTGGTACTTGAGTTAAGTACTTTAACCTGTGGTGAAATGGGCTCTTGTGGGAAGGCCCAGGACCTGTCAAGAACCAGGGTAGGGGGTTGGGAAGGTGGGTCAGATTTGGCAAGATGAAGACTGGGGGTCTAGACAGACGGGCAGGGGTAGTTAGTTGGGAGATGGACAGACGTATGGCAGTGTGTCTGCCAATTCACCCAAATGAGATTGGTAATCAGTTAACTTACAGGTAGAATTAACAAGCTACAAGGATCATTCAAATTGTCCTCTGAGGACTATCCTTTGTTGAAGGCCGTGGCCCCTCCTATACTAATCCCTACAAAGAGGGGCGAGTCCAGATGAGGACTGACAGTCGCCCTAGCTGAGTCAGGATCAGTGGTTGGTTGGTAGAGGATCAACAGGCAAGCAGTTCGCCAAGATCTGGGTACTAAAAATAGCAGGAAGAACCCGCCAGCGTGAATCACGAACTTGATTTACAAAGGATTATCGCAGAGCTGGGGCTGAAGAGCTGTACTGCATGGGCTTCACCAGACAAGGACTAGGTCACAAGGAAACATGGAGTACAAAATGAAAGAAAAGAAAGCTTCCAGGCTTACTCCACATTGAGTCAGTCAGCCTCAGACCAGGGCTCCTGGTCACCATGCCTTGGCCTTGGATGCTTGGCCCTGGAGCGCAGGGTGGAGATGAACCTGTAGGCAGGGTTCCAGAGGTTATAGGGTAAGGGTAGAAGTATTGCAAGGTTATGGACTTCAATACATCAAACGATGTGAGCTTCTCAAATGACTTGTATATTTCTTAGACAAGTCCACTTGCTGAACTGAGCTCTGTCTCCGGGTGACACTTTTTGTGGCATGTGGGAGGATGCTGCACAGCCCTGGTCTCTTGCCGGGGCTGACCTCCAAGCAACATTCAGATGTCAGTAGATGTCATTTCCTCTCTGACCCTAGAACTCTACCTACGTGTCTCTGTCTTGTGCTCCCTTAGCATGCAGACACAGCACTATCACACTGCAATGTAGTGGCCCATTGCCTTGCCCACGTGCCCCCCTGATGGCATTTAACTATTGTAAATTTGTGTACCCAATGAGTCTGAATGTGATGTCCTTTGTATAACTGTATAATGTTGAGATTACTTATGATATGTCTAAATGAAACTTTTCACCCTTGGATAGCCAAAATAAAGTTACTTTGTGGAAAATAACTGACAAATTGCCTAACTTGTGTGGTGTGAAACAACACTCATTGTTCAAACCAATCCCAAGGAGAGCCTGGACAGCCCAAATATCATGGCAGGATAGGACTGCCATAGGGGAAATTTACAACTAAATGCCTATATTAGAAAAGAAGGAAGATCTCAAATCAATTACCTAAACTTTCACCCTAAGAAACTAAAAAGGAAAAAATGCACTAAACCCAAAGGAAGCAGAAGAAATGGAATGATAAAGAGAAGAGTGGAAATAAAGTAGAAAACCAATAGAAAATGTAACAAATGAAAAGTTGTTTCTTTGAAAAGATCAAGAAAATAGACAAACTTTTAGCTTGACTGACCAAGAGGGGGGAAAAAAAAAGAGAAAAGACACAAATTACTGAAATCAGGAATAAAATAGGAACATTGTTACCAACCTTACAGAAATGAAAAGAATTATAAGGAAATACTTGAACAACAGTATGCCAATAAATTAGTTAACTTAGATGAAATGGAAACTTCCCTAGAAAGACATGAATTACTGAAACTCACTCAAGAAGAAAATAGAAAGGGGTGCCTGGGTGGCTCAGTTGGTTAAGCCCCTGCCTTCGGCTCAGGTCATGATCCCAGGGTCCTGGGATCAAGCCCCACATCGGGCTCCCTGCTCAGCTGGGAGTCTGCTTCATCCTCTCCCTCTCCCTCTGCTGGCCATTCTGCCTACTTGTGCTTTCTCTCTCTCTCTCCCTCTGTTAAATAAATAAATAAAATCTTTTTTAAAAAAGAGAAGAAAATAGAAAATGAATGTTTTTAACATTTTTTTTCTGGAAGAATGTTTTTTTTTAGAGCAGTTTTAGGTGAACAGCAAAATTGAGAGGAAGGGCCAGAGACTTCCCACATACCCTCTGTCCCCACACGTGCATCCCCCATCATCGACATCCCCCCAGAGTGGGACATTTTGTGACAATTGATGAACTTACATTAACACATCATAATCACCCAAAGCCCATAGTTTACATTATCACTCTTGGAGTTGTACATTCTATAGGTTTGGACAAATTTATAATGATATGTATCTATCATGATAGTATCATACAGAGTATCTTCACCGCCCCCAAATCCTCTGTGCTCTGCTTATTAATGCCTTTCTTCCACACCGACCCCCAGCAACCACTGTTTTTTTGTTTGTTTGTTTTTATGATTTATTTATTTGAGAGAGAGAGAGGGAGAGAATCCTCAAACAGACTCCAGGCTGAGTGCAGAGCCTGGTGCGGGGCTCCATCCCAGGACCCTGAGAACATGACCCGAGCTGAAATTAGCAGTCAGATGCTTAACTGACTGAGCCACCGAGGCGCCCGCCATTGATCTTTTTACTCTCTCCATAGTTTTGCCTTTTCCAGAATGTACTATAGCTGGAATCATACAGGATGTAGCTTTCTCTGTTGATTTCTTTTCCTTGGTAATACATATTTAAGTCCCTTCCATGCTTTTTCATGGGTTGACAGATCATTTCTTTTTAGTGCCGAGTAATATTCCATTGCCTGGATATATATATTCATTCACCTACTGAAGGACATCTTGGTGGCTTCCAAGTTTTGGCGATTATGAATAAAGCTGCTATAAACATCAATATGCAGGTTTTTTGTGTGGATAGAAGTTTCCATCTCCTATGGGTAAATACAAAGGAGCTCAAGTGCTAGATCATATGGTACAAGTATGTTTAGTTTTGTAAGAAACCACCTGTCTTCTGAAGTTGTTATACCATTTTGCATTCCCATCAGCAGTGTATGAAAGTTCCTGTTACTCCATATCCTCACCAGCATTTGGTGTGGTCAGCGTTCCAGCTTTCGGTCATTCTAATAGGGGTGTAGTGGTTATCTCATTATTTTTTGTTTGGTTGGTTGAGGTTTTTTTGAGGTGATACTCAAGCTTTATTTAATGTAAATATAATACATTTTAAAAAATCAACAGATATTGTACAGTTTTTCAGAAATCACTTACTCATATGCTGCTCCTTGGTTAGATTTTTAGGGCTAGCCACAGACTTTAAGGGTAGGCCGAGGGGAAGAAAAAGGTAGATTCTCTCTCAGTAGCCTTTTTACGTGTATTTCTCACATCCTCACTACCCACGTTTAGGCATATAGGGCTTGCCCCAGTCCTGCCTCTTCTGGGTTAAGTCATACGGACTCGGGACTTTCTGTGTCCCCAGCATGTTGGCAGTGGCTCTGCGTTCAAAGGTCCAGGGGTTGTGGTTGTTCTGTTTTCGTTCCTCTTGATCTTTCTGCCTCTTCTCTAGAGTTGCATGGTTCATGGCCTTTGCTGGGCAGGGCAACAAACAGGTCGAGGAAACGTGGTATCTCTGGATTCACCGCGCCCACCCATGTCTACTGTGAGACTGCCAGCCTTCCTTCACGGAGCCACACACTGACCAACGGCACCTCGGTGGCCTCCCCGCCATGGGCTGTCCCATATCCTTGCAGGTGACGGACTTGAAGGGGGCTGGTACCCTCTATCAGGCCAACATGTTCTTGGCGTCCATAGAGCGGTGGATTGTCAGGTGCAGCGTTTCAAAATGTCCCCCATGGAGGTAACCACCACCTTCTGTGAACTCAGGAGCTTCATTCAGTACAAGGGCCCTGGAAGTCGCACAGGTATTGAGGTTCTCTTCTTCCTTTTGGCACGGTGGTGCCCTTTCAACAAATCTAAACATGGGCTTTTCGGGAATGGAAACATCCTCAAAAGTTGGCACCAGGAGCAGTGTCGTTAGGCCAGCGCTTGGCGGGTGGGGCTGCCCCCAGATCAGACAGTGGTGCTCACAGGAGTGGCGCCCTGGCACAAGCCAGCAGCCATCGCGTGGCCACGTGGGTCGGGCCAGCTGGGGTGGCCACAGCCCCCGCAGCATCTACCTCCACCAGGGAAGAGGGCGGTGCCCCGAGAGCCACATCTGCTCAGGCTGCTGGTATTATGTTGATTTAATTTGCATTTCCTGGGGCGCCTGGGTGGCTCAGTTGGTTAAGCATCTGCATTTGGCTCAGGTCATGATCCCGGGGTCCTGGGATCGAGCCTGATATGGGGCTCCCTGCTCTGCGGGGAACTTCTCCTCCACTTGCGCTCTCTAGCTCTCTCTCTCTCTCTGTCTCTCAAATAAATAAAATCTTAAAAAAAAAAAAAGAATTGCCATTCTCTTTAAAAAATAATAATTTGCATTTCCTGATGACCTATGATGTTGAGCATCTCTTCATATGCTTATTTACTATCTTCTTAGATGAGACATCTCTTAAGGTCTTTGGCCCATTTTTTAAATCAGTTGTTTCTTATTAAGAGTTTTCCATTTATTTTGGGTAACAGTCCTTTATCAGAGGTGTCTTTTGCCTATATTTTCTCCCTCTCTGTGGCTTGTCTTCTCATTCTCTTGATGTCATCTTTTGCAGAGCAGACGGTGTTCATTTTAATGAAGTCCAGCTTGTCAGTTATTTCTTTCAAGGATCGTGCCTTTGGGGTTGTATCTAAAAGTCATCACAGTACCCAAGGCCACCCACGTTTTCACCTGTGTTTTCTTCTAGGAGTTTTACAGTTTTGTGTTTAGGCCTGTGATCCATTTTGAGTTCATTTTTGTGAAGGGTGTGGTATCTGTGTCTAGGTTTTTTTGTTTTGTTTTGTTTTGCACATGGAAGAGTATTTTCCTTTTAAGAATAGCTTTTCTTTTAAAATGTGTTCAATGTAGGTACAGATGAAGTACCGATGAGCACAAAAGAGGAAAACAGCTCTACGACTGAAAATAACTGATACCATTTTGCAGTGAAACCTTCAGACACGTGCACGTCTGCAGGAACGTCACAGGAGGTTAAAATGGGGCTCCTTGTGCTTGCTTTTGCCCGAAGCCCTAAAGGTTGATAACACTACAACAGGTAGCCAAGGACCCCATATCCTAAATATCCTAATTAAGGTGCCATGACTTCTGTTCAACTGACACAGGGTAGACTGAGAGATTCTGAAACAGGGTCTGCAGGCTTTGAGCAGTGCCCCTCTAGCCTCTAACAGTGAGGGCTGAAGAGCAGGGAGAGAAAATTCCACCGAGAACCTTGTTGATGGGCTGGATCCCATGCCACCTCCCAGGGGGAGAGGAGTGCAGCCCCTCATCCCAAGCCAAGTGAGACACCCTTGAGAAGACCCACTCAGAGAGCTCGATGTGGGCCTCCTAGAGTTTGGGGACGGGTGTCTGCCTTTTGCCAAGAGATGCCCACAGGTGAGAGACTGTCGCTGTGCCTAAGTCTGCCCAACAGCAAGGAGACAGAAGGACCGCCCTTCCTCAGTGGCGGGCGAAGGTGTGTGAGCTCCACCAGGGGCCATGGGAATCTGAGGAGGGAGCTGGCCTGGGTTGTTTGAAAGGGGAAGCACACAGCAGGACCCCTGAGTGGGAGGGCAAAGGGCCCAAAGGAGAAAGTCACCGTAAGGGAGACTGCTGGAGACCGCATGGGCTGAGAGAACAGGAAGCTTCCAGCTATGAGAGAGACAGCATCCCCCACAGAGAATCCTGGGAGCACCTGCAAAAGCACCTGGCAGAGAAAGAGGCTGCAAAAGTGCATGCGGTCCACCCACAGGAGCCAGTGATGGTCCAGGACTGTGCCTGCTGTGGAAGGCTGCCCTTCCCCCAGGCCCAGCCCAGGGCCCTGCCTCAGAGGGGTCAAAGGCAAAGGGAAGAGAAGCAGCTATGAGAAGAAATCCTTCCAGGATTCCGAGCTCATAGCAGCTCAGCCTGAAGGAGAAGATTCTCTTCAAGTAGGGAGAAGTTCAGATTGGACTGGATGTTTCAATTCTCAAAGTAAGACAGCCCAACTGACTGCAAGGGACCGGAAGTGCCGAGACCTGCCTGAGATTTCATCCACGGGCCGCAAAAGGACAAATCCAGAGAGCGGGTTTGACATAAATGAGAGAAAGAAAACAGTTGCTTTATTATTGCACTTGTGCCTGTCTTGTTCAACAAAATAGTAACGAATATAAAAATTATTTTTTAAACAAGTATTGGATCATATTGGGTTCTTATATAAATAAAATGACTAATGTCTGTAAAGCTCCTAACATGAGGTTTGGCACATAATAAATAATCACTGTGTTATCTACTACTATCATCATTATTATTAATGATTTTGTAACCTGCCTTTTTTCACTTAATGATATATCCTAAATATATTTTCATGTCAATAAATATAATTATGGCACATAGCCAGAATGTGAGATCCACATTGTCTGCTTGTTCAGTAATATATCCTTCTATTTACAACAGTGCCTGGCACATAGCAAGTAATCAAGACATAATTGTTAAATGAATAATTTCAAGTGAATGCAGTGTGGTTGTATGGAATGTACTACAGTCACTGATCTTTTATTATCAGTTAGAAAACATTGCAAACAGTCACAACTAGGTGCTTTCATGGTTGTAAACCAGTCTCTAAAAATATCCTTGTTTTGTATCTTTGTGTATATCCTTAATTCTTTTCTTGGTATAAATTCTTAGAAGAGGAACTGCAGGGTCAAAGGGAATAAACGTTTCATTAAAACTTTGAAAATTTGCCAAATTGCCCTCTGGAGGGATTTTGAGGCTACGGAAGAACTAGGAATTTCCAAGTACAGAGATTTTTTTTTTTTTTTTTAAACTTTGCATATCTCTGGATAGTTCCCAGTTCCAAGAGTTTTGGCATGGCTTCAACACAAGAAGGGTTTCTGCAAGGTTGAAAATAAAAACATATTTCAGGAACTTATTCTAGGGCATAGTTGACTGAGTGAAATGGAAGGAAAAACAGAGCATTTGGCAGTAGAACCATGGTAACTCCTCAACCCAGGAAGCCTCAGCTTGGAAGAGCACAGATTCGTCTCCAAGCATCACGAAGAAGATGACAGGTCAAAATGCCACTATTTATTGAGCACCTACTAAGTACGGCAGTGCACTGACCACTTTGGAGTGCAGTGGCCTGTCGCTGCCGTCCCTCGGTCCCCTCCCACCGCCCCCCAGGCCCAGGCTGCCAGCTCTCCACGGAAGAGCCTTTGTTGGCTTCATCTTGCATCCCTGGCACGCAGCAGGAGAAAGGCAGTTGATGCAATACGTGTTTGTAAGACTGAACAAAACTCTTCTAGGAAAATTCTAGAGGGGTTGGCACCAACTCTGGAAAGCAAGCACACATACATACACTCGAATGACTAATATCAAATGTGATAAACTAAACCACTGTCATCTTGAGCTCTCACACTAGAAGCTCCAGCAGATTTTGGGTTTTGATCATTGTAATGAGGCTTCACTGTGCTCCCTTGGGTGAAATGGACAAAAATGGAAGCCATTAGAAGTTTGAGACCCTGAGCCAAGGAACTCAAAAGGTTGAATACCTCTCTTAGGATCTGTGTGTTGAATCTGCATTTGGGGTTTTGGCAGTTTCCCTGGATATTGTCAGTGGGTGAGAGAAACAATACGGCAGGAATGGCTGTCTGCCTACCCAATGTCTATTCCCTCCTGCTTCTTTACTATAGAACCCAATATTATTATTAGAGACAGCAAAGCACCTAACTAAAAAGTTACATTTCCAGGCCCGCTTGGAGGACAGATACAAAGGGAGCTGTTGGGTGGGACTTCCAGAAACATTCCTAAAGGAGCTTTATCCATCTTCCTGACTTCCTCTCTTCTTTCTTCTTCATACCCAGATCACAGACACAATAGCTGGAGCTCCAGCAGCCATTTTGCAGCCATGAACTTGAGGTTGAAAATCAATACTAGGGATGTTAAAGCAGAAAGGATAGGAGACTTGAACAGACCAGCCCAACACTGCCTGCTTTCAGCTTTATTTCACTTGAGAGAGAAACAAACCCCTATTTGTTTAACTACTGTCACTTGAGGACTCTGTTAGTAGAGGCTAAAGGTAATTGCTATTGGAATGACTTTCTATGGGGTGAAGGGCCCAGTAGTACCCCCTAGGAGCATTTTGCAAATTTTGGGGGAGGGGAGGGAGGTATGTTTTTTGTTGTCACAATATGTGGTACTACTTGTATTTAGTTGACAAGAGTCTGAGATGTCTTGTCCCAGATATTCATGTAGATCTAAAACAACAACAAAATGTTTATAATTACCTGTGCCTTAAACATAATTATATTTTACAAATAAATAAAATATATTTTTTGCATGGTTTCAGACACACCTAATTTTCCAGGAATGTGACTTCCATGTAAAATAAAAATTTGGGGGGCACCTGGGTGACTCAGTTGCTTAAGCGTCTGCCTTCAGCTCAGGTCATGATCTCGGGGTCCTGGGACTGAGCCCTGAGTTGGGCTCCCTGCTCAGCAGGGAGTCTGCTTCTCCCTCTCCTCCTACCCCTCCCCCCGGCTTGTGTTTTTTTTTTCTCTCTCTCTCTCTCTGTTTCAAATGGATAGGTAAAAAAAAAAAAATTGTACTCTTTTTTGGAACTTTACAAAGATTTGTTCACTATTTGCAAAATTATATCACCAATGGCATCACTAGTTGTATGCCGTGTATGCCGTTGTCCTATTCATGGTGAATGTGAGTAATTACGGCACCCGCTCCGTTGTTTTATCTTCTATTATAGCTGGGCCCAAGCATTTTCATGCTGAAATATGAAATACTTTATTACAAATTACCACCCTTTTATTTCTTCTTTGAATCTTCCCAGTCAAGGCATTATGCTGATTTTATTTTTGAGAAGGTACGTACAGGTAAGTTATATTACCTATACATTTCAAGTCAGGATCAGGAAGTGTGTTGCATTAAGTGGGGAGGAGGGCATTGGTCCTGCCAGCGCCTGGCGTCCTAACTGATGAGACTCATGCACACGCAGCCTCCATCTGCCTCTTCACTTTAGTGTGAAGAGGCAGAAAGGACTGGCAGCAGAGAGCTGAGTGTTGGGGGTCTGCACGTCAAGCAAAAAAGGCATTTTTTTTTTTTTACATTTATCTGTGGCAAGCCTGGCTTTCAGCATAAGTGCAGAAGATGCATCATGTGCAATGCCATTTGAGAGCTAATTATCTCTGAGCAGGTTGAGTGTTAATCCATGATCCACCACCCACAACTCTGTCCACTTTAGTTTTTCAGAGGACACAGAATTAGGACAGAACTCTGTTGACAGAGGGGGAGGGAGAGCACGACACAGTTCTGGGACTCCGGGGACTGAGAAAGGAGAGCGAGGGGAGGTAAAGAAACCACAGCGGCCATCTGGGGGTAGGGAAAGAGTGCCAGGGAAAACCGCATGGCCAGGACCACCGAGGGGACCTGCGGCTGGCAGGGCCAGCCCACCGCTCGCTCGCCTAGGTCACCCCCCCCACCCCGCCAAGTGACGGAATTAACCACATCTCACACTCCTGAATTGGAGCAGATAATTGGCGAGCTGGCTTTGTGCACAGGAAGTGTGTGCAGTTAGATTTGGCCGAGTGGAACAGGAAGAATGGGGACCACCTGATTTCATCTTGTGCCAAGGAGGGCGACACAAAGCAGCAGTGTCTCCTATGGGGCTTGGCCCAGGCAAAGCAGGGGGACAGAGAGCCCCGTGCAAACTGGCGGGTGAATGGGGTCTTCCTGGGAAGATCGCTAGAGCAGAGGACAGTCAGGAGCTCTAGAACTGAGCTCCGGCTGCTTTGTGACTTTGGGCAAGTGATTTAACCTCTCTCTGTCTGTTTCTTCATCTGTAAAACAACCGAGGAAATAAAAATCCCCCTTAAAATCCCGTCACTCCATTCCATGGGATCCCCAGATGTGGCCTGAATGCCTCCTCTGCGGGGAGCACTGTGCCGACTGTGCCGGGCGGGGGGCGGGGGGGACGGCTATGCCCGCTTCCTTGACACCGGGGAACGCCCCTCCCCCACCATCCCCCTCCCCCTCCCCCACCCCACGCCCGCCCACAGGAGTTGGGAGGGGTGTGAAACAGTCCTTGCGGGGGGGGGGGGGGTTAAATCTTTACCTTCTCTCCAGATACATCTCAACCCACTTTTACTTCCCGCTGGGAGGTATCTTGGTCTAACCTCCCGACCCAGCCCTTGGCGGGTCTTCTCCCGGAGGTGCCCGGATAGGTACTGGTTAGAGAGGGCTGTTGCCAGGACAACGGAAACCAAACCCTGGCGGAAGCGTCATTCTTTCTGAGGATGTGGTAAGTGCGGTATTCACCTGATGACCGTCCCGTGACGGTCGGGCTTCTTTTCTAGCTACTTTTTGGAATCTTCATTCTTAGAAAACCCTTTGTTATGAAATGTGCTCAAGTCCGGAAAGGAAGTGAGGGTCAGTCAGCAATACCCCCAGTGTGAACTCTAGAATAGCATTTCCTTTTGAAAGATTCCTCATTTTGCTCCTGGCTTTGCGCTGGTGCCGGATGACTGTGTTTCCTGGGGATTTCCAACCTGAGCAGCAAGGAGCCCGGCCCAGCTCACTCCCACACTGAAGACAGAGACGGCTGTATTTCTTGCATGCCTTTTTCTGTCCCACAGTGGTAGACAAAGAGAGTCAAGAGACCGTGCTTGTGTGACCCTGGGTGAGTCTCTTTACTTCCCTGAGTATCAGTGCAGCAACTGAGGCATTTAATAATTTTGATTCTTTTTTTTTTTCAAGATTTTATTTATTCGACAGACACAGCCAGAGAAGGAACACAAGCAAGGGGAGTGGGAGAGGGAGAAGCAGACTTCCGGTGGAGCAGGGAGCCCGATGTGGGGTTCGATCCCAGGACCCTGGGATCATGACCTGAGCTGAGGGCAGACAGTTAACGACTGAGCCACCCAGGCGCCCCAGTAATTTCTATTCTTGAGGGAAAGTTGAGGACAAGTTAACGAAGCACCCTGAATACCCATTTGTAACAGGCATTATTATTTTTATTATTTTGCTTTTTGCTCAAATTTTATTTTTCATGATCTAACAATTAGACGAGTGACCAAATGATTTTATAAAGTCATAAAATTTTAGTAAAATCATTTGGCCTAGAGTTATTCATGAATATTACTATTCATTAAAATTGTTTAAATGCAGAAATGCATTAGTATTTTTCTTATAAGCTTGGTCATCACACATAACTTAGTCTGAATTACAGACAGTGTAATCTCATAGAAGTGATAAAGTGTAGGGGCTCCTTGCTGGCTCAGTTGGAAGAGCATGCGACTCTTAATCTTGGGGTTGTGAGTTCTAGCCCCATGTTGGGTATAAAGATTACTTAAACAAATAAAACTTTCAAAAAAAAAACTGGTTAAGGGCACCTGGGTGGCTCAGTTCGTTAAGCGACTGCCTTCGGCTCAGGTCATGATCCTGGAGTCCTGGGATCGAGTCCCGCATCGAGTCCTGAGTCCTGCATCGAGTCCCGTATTGGGCTCCCTGCTCAGCAGGGAGTCTGCTTCTCCCTCTGACCCTTCCCCCTCTCATGCTCTCTCTCTCTCTCATTCTCTCTCTAATAAATAAATAAAATCTTTAAAAAAAAAAAACTGGTTAAGTGTAAAAAATATGGCCTAATTGTAAAAATCATCAAAGAGAAAATGAATCAGAAAGTCTCATGTCATTCCCACAACTGCCTGTAATAGATTTATTAATCTCTTTCCCAACTACATGGCGTTCACATGCTGTTCCCTATGCCTGGAATGCCTTTCCTCACATTCCACCCCCCTCCCCCAAATCTTCCACTCAGCCTCAGAGCCATCCTTTATTGCTTTCTTTCTCTCACACCCCCTATCCAGTCTGCCAAGAAATCCAGGTGGATTTCAATAAATCTACTTCAGAATACTCTCATAATCTGTCCGGGACTTGCTGTCTCCACTACTGCTAATCTCTGAGAGCACCCTCACCTTGATCATGACGCTAACTTCCTGAATGGCCCCTTGGCTCCTGTCCTTGCCCTGCCACCCACCCATAGCCTGCTCTCAACACAGCAGCTAGAGTGACCTTCTTAAAACACGTGTTAGGGGCGCCTGGGTGGCTCGGTCGGTTAAGCGTCTGCCTTCGGCTCAGGTCATGATCCCAGGGTCCTGGGATCGAGTCCCTCATCGGGCTCCCTGCTCTGTGGGAAGCCTGCTTCTCCCTCTCCCACTCCCCCTGCTTGTGTTCCCTCTCTCTCTGTGTCTCTCTCTGTCAAATAAATAAATCTTTAAAAAAAAAACAACGTGTCAGATCATGTCATACCTCTGCTCCAAACTGCCCAAAGCAAGAGTGGGTGCAATGGCTGGTCCCAGCCACGGAGAGGCATTCCCGCACATGCCCTCCCTGCTCAGTGGTGTCACGTTGGTAGCTTGAAACTGGCCACATCACAGAAATTGGCAAATGCTAAAAAACCAAGTTTTGTTTTGTTTTTTTTGTTTGTTTTTGAGACCCAATCTGCCAGCACCACTGCTGCAATGGTGACCCATTTCTCTCAGGGTTAAGAGCCAAACTTGTCCTGACTGCTCGCAAAGCCTCTGCAATCTGACCTTGTCTCCTCCTTCTCCTTTGCTCCAGCCCCACTGGCCTCCCTGCCCTTCCTCACACATGCCAGCACCCTCGGGGCTGTGTATTCCTTCTCTTTCTAGAAGTCCTTCCTCAAATGTCACCTCCTCAAGGAGGCTTACCTGACTTCTTCACCATGCATTCTAACCCCCACTGTCCTATTAGCTGTTCTATTTCCCCCACAGCATTCTAACTACTATAGAATTGACTTGTTGCTCATGTTTATTACTTACAGTCTGTGTCTCCCCCTGCACCCCCGCCCCCCCCCCCATAGAATGCCGTCTCGGTGAGGGCAGGGAGTTTGGACTGTTGTCTTCACTGACGGGACCCAGGGCCTGGCAGCCAGGAGGCACTCCGTAAGCATTTCGTGGCCGACTGGCTGACTGAATCTCCGAATGCCTACCTCCTCTGGAATAAACCTTCCCGAAACTTCGCGCTTTCCTCCTCTCCATCCACAAAAGGTCCTGATTCTTGTCCTCTATGTTCCACCTGCAGCTCCTGAAGTTCTTCCGTGGTATCATGACGATTTTCTTAGGACCGCCTCCCCCACCGGACGGCTGTCTGTGGGCTCTTCAGAGGCACCCCCAACACCCGTACCTACACATGGCCCCCACTGCTAGCTGTTAAGTGAACACATGAATGTACACATGAATGGTAAGCAGAATGTGATTCTCACACGGATTCGTCTTCTCATCTGGAGGCCCCCTTGCGATGGCGCTGCTGGAAGGCCTGAGGCAAGGAAGGATGGGGGGCGATGCGGAGACAGAAGCAGCCCTGAGTGGGGGGGCAGAAGGGAGTCTTCTCTCTTCTGAGCTCTGAGCAAACTGGTTATTATTTCTTTCTATTACGCTCCTCACACCCTCCCTCTCCTCAGCCGTTTCTCTCACCTTTCAAACCTCTGATCTTTGATCACAGGCTAGGGTCAGCTTTAAGTACAGGGAGAGAAGACAGCTGCCTCGGTGGTGTGATCTGGGGGCTTCAGGAAGGTTCTTCACTCTGGTGCCACTTTCCTCGGGTCTTCTTTTTCTTTTTCTTTCAGTTTTATTGAGATATACTTGATACACAGCTATGAGTTTAAGATGTGCAGCATAATGACTTGACTTACATATATTATGAAATGATCACCACAATTAGTTAAAATGCATCATCTCATATGGATACAAAATAAAAAAGTTTAAATGTTTTTTTCTTGTGATGAGAACTCTTAGGATTGACTCTCTCAACAACTGTCAAACATACACAACAGTGTCCCCTATAATCATCAAGTCACACATTGTATCCTTGGTACTCATTTATCTTATGACTACAAGTTTGTGCCTTTTGACCACCTTCTCCAAATACCACCCCCACTTCCCCCTCCTGGGTTAACCACAGATCTGATCTCTTTTTCTATGAGTTTGGGGTTTTGTTTTTTGTCTGTTGTTTAGATTCCAAATATAAGTGAAGTGGCCTAGAACCCACTGGTCTCTCAGCAAATGGCCACACAGAACCAAGAGCCCAGGAGAACCGGCTCCCAGGGTTTCTAGAGCACATGGCAGTTCAGGGCCGGTCCCAGCCTGGGGTCTTCGCCACACAGAGCTTCTGAAGGCTGCATGTCTGTGGCCTCAGAGCCGGAGCCAGGGACGGGTCGGGAGGAAGGCTTGTCTGTCCCAGCGAAGCCCCCTGTCCACAAAGGCAGCTCCACTTCTGGTCTGCCTGCCCAGCCTCCCCAGGACAGCAGAGCGGCTGCCCTGTGGGGAGAGGGGGGACTTGTCTCCTTTCCCAGCCATCAGGTGAGGAAGCAGGGTCCACACCCTAAGCCTAAGCCTCAAGGGAGTACAGGATGTCCCAACACGTCCTGTAGAACGACTTAGTAATTTTCCAGTTACTAATTTGCTTTACCTGTTCTGTTCAAACAGGCTAATTGTTTCCTCAAAAAGACTCAACGTAGTGGGATGAGGTCACCAGAGACATGCCTAAACAATTACAAACTCTGGTCATGGGCGCCCCGGGAGACTGGTAACCAGCTCCTCAGACTGTAGATCTGATGTTATCTTTCCTAAAGCAAATTCGGTGAGGACGCGCCCCCTGGTGGTGACGCGCGATTATGCCAGGCAGGAAGAATCCTTCCACCCAGTGAGTGACTCCTTCCCTGGGTAGGAGAATAACTGGGCGTGGGTGCTGCTTTTGGAACGTTCTCAGTAGGGCATAGTACTGTTATTTCTCAGTAACTATTTGATTGAAATATGAAATAAATGTGATTAATATAATCCATTCATACTTGTGAACTTGGAAGGTGTGAATTTTAATCAAAGCAAAAAATCTGCCAAGGCAGAAAAGAGGGAAAATCGATCTCTGGTCTGATAAGAAAAGAGAATATAATTTTGAGAGCTTCCAGATACTTTCTGCTTTTACGTTGTGGGTATTATATTCTCTGTTGACTTAGAACAGTTCAATTTTTTATTACAAAAAAATTCAAATATACCAAAAAATAGAACAGTAAATCCCATATAGTCACTACCCAGGTTTCAAAGCTATCAAGATTTTGTCATGCTCAATTTTATATCCCATTAAATGTTTTTAGTTGCTTTTCCCCATTAAATATTATAGCCCAGACATCTTATTACCTGACCCTAAGTATTTCAGTATGCATTTCTAAAAACTGGGCATTTTCTTACATAACCACATACCATTTTTACATCTAAAAATTCATAATCCCCTGGAGTCATCTACATACCCATAGAGTCTACATTACAATTTCCTTTGAATATAAAACTGTCTTTTTGCAATAGTTTGTGAATCCAAGAAGTCCACGCATTGCATTTCATTGTTTCGTTCTCTCTCTGCCTCTCTGTCTCTCTCCTTCTCTCCCTCTCTCAATCTCCCTCCCTCCCTCCTTCCCTCTTAATTAACTTCTCCTTATACAGAGAGAAATGCACAGGCATTAAGCATACAGTTCTGAGAGTTTGGATAAATGCATACACCTGGTAGCCACATCCTTATCAAGAGAGAGAACGTTTCCCTCACCTCAGAAAGTTTCCTCCTGTGCCTTCACAGACAACTCTCCCTTTGCCCCCATCCCAGCCACTGCTCTGACTTCTCTCACCATGGATGAGTTTTGCCTTTTCCTTTTTTTATGTAGCTATTTGCCCTCAACATAGTATTTTGGGGGTTCATCCCTGTTGTTGCATGTTCCTTTTATTGTGAGTTATATTCCATCATCTGCATGTACCACAATCTGTGCACATTCCTGTTGCTGGACATTGGGATAGTTTCCAATCCGGGCTACTGGGGGAAAAGCTGCTATGAATATTTTTGTATGAATCTTTTTGTGGACATATGTTTTCATTTCTCTTGGGTAAATACCCTGGAGTAGAATAACTTGTCACAGAATGTGTATGTCTAACTTAGTAAGAAATCCCTGTGTCTCTTCTCCTGAGCACACCCTCTCTACCACTTTCCAGTTGTCCGGCAGTCTGCATTCTGCATATGGCCAACAGCCTCCCTGAGGTGTCGCTTAACTTGTCCCTCTCACCCCTGGGTTGCCTATAAACTAGAAGTCTGATTTAAAACCTGGGTGTGATTCAGTTTAAATACTTGGGCAAGAATGCTTCAGAAGTGATGTTGTGTACTCCGTCCTACTCTCATTGGGAGGTACCTAAGTGACACCTAAGTGACCTCACTCTTAATTCGGACGCTGAGACTGATCAGTAGATCCAGGGGGTGGCAGCCTAATCCCCCCCACTGTAAACTTCCCCCAGCAACCCTTCTTCTAATGGTTTCGAATGATCTTTGCCTTGAATTTTTGTTAGGAATTGCAAAATGTTGATTTTTTAAAAATTCTATCAACCCTCCACATATATCACATGGGATTCTTCTGCAAAAAGGAAACGTTCTTTCACAACTTTCTCTCATTGTTGTAGAGGACAGGCAGGAAAAATACTTAACTATTTGTCTTTAATTTGCTAGTGAAAATTTTCAGTTTGGCTTATTGATTGTTAGAAACTTTTAAAAAGGCTCCAACAAGAAAAGCTCTCCCAATCAAGTATTACTCAAATATAAGAATTCCCTCACTTTGCTTGAAGAAAAAGATACAGAATATAGAGGAACACTGACATGTCAATGGACCTGGAGAGACTGTGAGCTAAAGAGTAGTAATTGTTGGGGCACCTGGGCAGCTCAGTGGGCTACCCGGCTGACTCTCGGTTTCCACTCAGGTCGTGATCTTGGGCTTCTGGGATGGAGCCCCGCGTTGGGCTTCCCTCTGAGTGTGGAGTCTGCTAGAGGATTCTCTCTCTCTCCCTATCTCTCTCTCTCCCTCTGCCCCCCCAACCACTTGTGTGTGTGCACGTGCTCTTTCTAAAATAAGTAAATACATCTTTAAAAAAAAAAAAGTAATAATTGTAATGATAATAGTTACTATCATTTATGGAATATTTCCTATTGATTTAATGAACTAATAATGAAATTTAACTCATTTTCATAATAATTATTTACAGAGAAAATAAGAGTGCTAGTCATTGTGTAACCCAAAGAGCCTTACTCAGATTAGGTTTCACTTTTTTTTTTTTAAGATTTATTTATTTATTTGAGAGAGAGAGAGAGAAAGAGAGAGCATGAGTGGGGGAGGGGCAAAGAGAGAGAGAGAGAGAAAATCTGAAGCCGACTCCATGGCTGAGCGCTGAGCCCTATGCGGGGGTAGGGGTGGGAGGGGGCTTGGGGCTGATCACAGGACCCTGAGATCATGATCTGAGCCAAAATCAAGAGTTGGACATTTAACTGACTGAGCCACCAAGGCGCCCCTAGGTTTCACTTTTTAACCTCGAAGAAACCATGGATTCATCTCTTTATTCAGCTGACATTTATTGAGCACTCACTCCTTCAGGAAAACAAAGATGAATTAGACCCAGACGCTGTGAAGCCTCAAGGGGCCTTGCAGATGAATTTTGCCTCAGTGGTTCCTGGGACTTGCCTTGCACAGATGTTCATGGCCTTTGTTACGAGACTCACAAAGAACACACTGAAGTCGTAGGCAACACTCCAAAATGAGATATCACCTGCCCCTATACACAGGTGGCAAATGTAACTGGCTCTGGTGCTGGGGGGGAAGCCCCGATCAGTAGTATCTGCCTATTTCCCAGAATAAACTGTAAATACTCCCATCACGGCCGGTTTCAAGCTACCAACAACATGTCACTGAACGCAGAATTACAAACCTATGCATAGCACGCCATTATATAGTAACTTCATCATACGGATACGGTAAAAGTAAATAACTTCAAGAGCACAGATAACAGTTAACTTTAATATAGTGAAATAAAGAAGTGATGAGTTTTAAGTATTTATTTTTGTAATGTAACTTATTTAATTATGTGTTTATATAATTTAATTTTTTTTATAATGGCTGTATTTAATAGCTGGCTTGCACAATTTCTGAAAATTTAACTGTTGGCCCTGACAAGTTAGTATGGGTCAGCTCCAGCGCCCCACCGACACTGCAGCGCAGCCACGGTAATACACAACATGCCCCTGGGGACTTGGAGAAATGGGGCTGGGACGATGCAGGACACAGAAGAAGAAAGGAGCTAGGTGTGGCCTTAGGAGTTATGTCCTGTCTCAGCAATGGGGGTTATCATTTCCTGTTCCTGGTGTGACAAATTACTCCAAACTTAGTGGTTTAAAATAACACAAATGTATTATGTCACAGTTCTGGAGGTCAGAAGTCAGAAAGGGGTCTCACTGAATTAAAATCAATGTGTTGGCAGGGCTGTGTTCCTTTTGGAGGCCCTAGGGAAAATCCTTTTATATCCTTTCTCCAGCTTCTAGAGGCCACCTGCTATTCCCTGGTTTGTGGTCTCCTTTCTCCACCTGCAAAGCCAGCCGTGTTGGGCTGATGCCTTGTCAAGCTGCCATCTCTCTGGTTCTCTCTTTGGCTAGCTGATTAGCAGCCTTAATTCTCCTTTGCCATGTAACCTGACATACACATAAGTGCCACAGACTAGAATATCTGGGAGGTTTTTATTCTGTCTAGTGCAGGGATGTTGAGAGATATTGCAGTTAGTTCTCCACAGACCGCACCCCTAAAGGCCTGCTGGAGAAGGTACTTGGAGTCCTACAAGGTGAGATGCAAGGTGGATTTCATAAAAGCTGCTGATTAGCCTCTAGTAGTTTCAGGTGGCTATAAGTGTTATAAAGAAAATGCAACCATAGAGCAGAGAGAGCTGAAGGGAGGTATTTTAGTAGATGGTCAGAGAAGGTCTCTCTGAAGTGGTGATGTGTGGGTTAAGACCTGAATGATGAGGAGGCAACCATGCCCAGATCCGTGAAAGGCTGGCTAAGAATAATGAACAGTAGCACCGAGGAAGAGCTGCTGAGGGTTGGGGGTTAGCACACTCAAAACATCCCCAAAAGTACAGTGTGTTCACCATCCAAACTCAACTTTAAATAAGTCTCCTATCCAGTTCCCTCTTTCAATCACATCTATCCTCCTACATTCTTTCTACAGAGAAATTCTGGCATGCCACTGGAGAAAAACAAGTACAAAGTTTCTGAAGATTGGCATGTTTGGAGAAACAGAAAGAAGAGCAGTCTAGGAGATGAGGGGTAATAGATTGTTCTAAATTGGCCCCCAGTGGGTCAGGCTTCCCTTTGTCCACATCCCTTTGCAATGAATGTTCCTGCTCCTTCCCTCAAGAGGTAGTGTGTCTTTCTCCACCCCATGAGTCTGCTCTGGCCATGTGACTTGCTTTTTTTATTTTTTATTTTTTTTGAAGATTTATTTATTTATTTGAGAGAGAGCGAGAGCACAAGTGCACATGTGGTGGGGGAGGGGCAGAAGGAGAGGAAGAGAGAGAGAATCTCAAGCAGACTCCCTGCAGAGCGTGGAGCCCGACGTGGGGCTCTCTCCCACAACACATGAGATCATGACCAGAGTGAAATCACAAGTTGGATGCTCAACCAACTGAACCACCCAGGTGCCTGACTTGCTTTGATCAATAGAATATGGCAGAAATAATGTACAAATTCCAGAGCCAGGACCTTAAGGAACCTTGAGATTTTGCCATCACTCTCTTGGAACCTCTCTGTGATGAAGAGAAGCTCACTAAGCTTACTAGCTTACTAAGAGACTGCAAGGAGAAGAACTGAGGAGCCCAGTCAACAGCCAACGCCAACTGCCTGACAGTCAAATGAGGCATTTGGACCCTCTCTCCACCACTGCACCGTCAAGATGACTGCAGCTGTATGAGTGGTCTTAGGAGAGACCAGCAGAAAAACCTACAGAATCATGAGAAATAATAAAGCATTACTGTTTTAAGTCACCAAGTTTTGGGGTGTTTTGTTATGCAGCAATGGATAACTGTTACATGAAGTGGGGAGGTCACAGGAACAAGATCATGTAAAGGCGTATTAGCATGATAAGGAATCTGAATTTTGTTCCACGTGCTCTGGGGAGTCATGAGGGTTTTAAGAAGAGTGGTATGTTTTAAAAGATCACTCTGGGGGTGCCTGGGTGACTCAGTCAGTTAAGTCAGTTAAGTGTCCTACTCTTTTTTTTTTTTTAAGATTTTATTTATTTATTTGAGAGAGAGAGAGAGATAGCAGGAGCAGAGGGGAAAGGGAGAAGCAGGCTTCGTGCTGAGCAGGGAGCCCGACGTGGGGCCCAATCCCAGCACCCTGGGATCATGACCTGAGCCAAAGGTAGATGCTCAACCAACTGAGACACTCAGGCGCCCCTAAGTGTCTAACTCTTGATCTCAACTTGGGTCTTGATCTCAGGGTCGGGGGTTCAAGTCCTGCATTGAGCCTCCCTAAAAAAAAAAAAAATCACTCTGAGTGCTGTGTGGAGAAAAGATTGTAGATGGTAAGAATAGAAGCAGGGAGACCAGCTGGGAGGCTTTTTCAGGCATCCAGACAAGAGATGGGAAATAGTGGAGAAATTTGGGTCCTGCTAATGGATTGGCTTAGAAAGCATATAGTGAATAACAATCTTCTTTCTTGAAATGCAGGGCTATATAAATATATGTACTATGTATGTGGCAAGTCAGGATTTTTTTGTGTGTGCCATTGGTGGAGAGGGGGAGTTCTTGGCAAGCAAAAGTAAAGAGACAGAGACTTGG
Organism: Halichoerus grypus; assembly: GCF_964656455.1. Classification (NCBI taxonomy): domain Eukaryota; kingdom Metazoa; phylum Chordata; class Mammalia; order Carnivora; family Phocidae; genus Halichoerus; species Halichoerus grypus. The sequence continues at coordinate 70,281,272 of NC_135721.1, read as the reverse complement.
TGACAAGCACTGAAGTTACGTTTTGGGATGCAGTCAATGTTACAAATTTTTTCTTAAATAAAAGAAAAAATAGATTGCCTTGTATGTGCCCTGCTCTGAAGATTATGACAAGTCAAAGACTCCACTGAGCTCATGGAATGAAGTGCTTCCCTCAGGAGGATGGGCCTCTGTAATAGAACCAAGAGTGGTGCGGAGGGGAAAGTGTGGGAACCTGGAGGAGGGGCAGTGGAGGAAGGAGAGGAGAGGAAGACATCCCAGAGGGGGTGGGCAAAACTGGAAACCCATCCAAGACAACGTCTAACTTGAAGAAATGCAATGGGAAAAGTAAAGAAATGCTCTCTGTTGGCGGGAGTGTGATGAGACTGCTTTCCTTCTGGTGATGGACGGCCCCCCAGGCCCCTCCAGGTGCTGCAGGCACATCTGGGGCTAATCTGGATGTGTGTGTATTCCCAGCCATCATTGAGTGTGAAAGCTGAATGAGATATGGTTCTTGTCTTAAAGTTTTGCAGTTTAGTTGAGGGCACATGTCTTAATACATGGTGTAATAACAATATAAAGAAAATAAATGCTGACCTTTTGCTGGACTGGGCTGGTTAGCTCTTGCAATTGTGGTGGTGACCCACTTCATCCCATCTGTTTGATACTCTTTTTTTTTTTTTTAAGTAGTTTCCACGCCCAGCATGGAGCCCAACATGGGGCTTGAACTCACGACCTTAAAAGATCAAGACCTGAGCTAAGATGAAGAGTCAGACACTTAACTGACTGAGCCACCCAGGCACCCCCCGACCATCTTTCTGATACTCTTACATCTGGAGATCTTCATATTTCTCTAAGCTCTTCCACCTAGATACATAAACCTGGACCTTTCTTATAATCTTTCTCTTTGTTTTTTCCCTCTCTACCCACAACTCAGCATCATGAATGTGGGTTCAGCTGAGCCCCAATGCCTACCTGGCCCCAAAGCATCCAATTCTAGGGACTCTTGTGCAATGCCTGAGATTTATGGGCCTGGAAAACATTATGCATCCTTGCAAATGTCTTCTGCTGAGACACCCCACACAATGATCATCTCTCTCTTCTTCCTTCCTCAGTGGATCTGCTTATTCAGGACAGCCCCGATTCTTCCACCAGTCCCAGAGTAAAACTATTACCCACTTCTGTAGAGGAGAGCACAGTGAAGAAGGAAAATACAACCCAGGGAAGAAACAGATCAGAACTGTCCTCCCTCAGACCCAGCTATGTGTACTCAATGATAGATTTCAGAGACAGAAATACCTCAGCCTCCTACAGATGCAAGAACGTTCCAACATTCTGAACCTTAGCTATAAGCAACTGAGACCTGGTTCCAGAACCAGAGGCAGCAGAACAGCAACTGGCCAGAGAATAGCAACAGTGTGACTCAGAACAACTCAGCAACTACAGAACACCAAGCCTTCTCTTCCTATCACCAGGGATACCTGATGAACACTTCTGGAAACTATCCAGTATGGAGCAACCAGACCTGGAATGACCCCAGTTGGAGCAACCATTCTTGGAACAGTCAGACCTGGTGCCCCCACACCTGGAATAACCAAGCCTGGGACAATCAGCTCCACAATTGTGGAGAGGAATAATGTTTCTCATTATGCTTATTATGTCGAATGAGGGGGTACAATTGGAGTCTAATAAAAGGAGTTTCAGTAGCATTGGCTGCTATGGGCAACATGATAAAAGATGTGTCTGGCTATAGATAACTAGATATAATATTAATTTGGATATCTTTAGGCTCTAGACTCTAACCTCAAGAATAGGAAGTAAAAATACAAAGATGTGGGCTGAAGGATTATTTGCATTTTCTGAGAGTGTGAGGCTTTACTTGTTAATAACCTCATTTGTTACCATGAAGGGTTAAGCTATACTGTGCTTCACTGATTTCCTCTGCCCTTTGTGCTGTTTTACTACACTCCAAATTTGTTCAATATTCTTGTATTTGTAGGAAGATGTTTTCTGTTTTCATTTATCATGATAATAGTACCAGTTTGGCTGATTGGTTTATAGGTTTAAGTACAAATAAATAAAATATCCACTTAAAAGATAAAGAAAAAAAAATGCCAATAGTGGTTCAGAGTTTTAAAATGCTAAAGGACTTAAAAAGGATAACTGAGAAAGAGGAAACGGAGTTAATGTTGTGAAGCATTTGTCCAGATGGTGGGGAGCAGGGAAGCCATTTAGAGTAAGAGGAGGGGTGCACACACAGACGGGAGAGTGTTGGGGAGGGTGATTGAAAATCACAAGCAGTGAAGCAGAGTGTGGGAAAGGAGGGTGGAGCCCAAGGATTCAGGTGTTTTCCTATGGAAATAGGAAACTTCCTAATCTATGAAGCTAGCAATCTGCGGCAACAAGGAGGGTGGCCTAAAGTCAGGGAGGACAGTTTGGAGGCCATTTTTAGGTAGACCAGTTGCCTTAACTGAGGCCTGCTGCTTTGTAGAGCTACAGAGAAAGGCAGTACAAACTTGTCCCAACACAGCCACTTACAGAGTCAGAGAGGCTTGTGCCCTTACTCGCTGTCCCTCTGTGTGACACTGGCAAGGAATAGGAAGGTGAAATTTGCAGTAGAGTATGCACATAAACAATGGGCAAGGGTAAAGCATATTTAAAAATTAAGGATACCAATAAGCACATGAAAGGATGTTCAACATCACCATCATTAGGAAAATGCAAATCAAAACCACATGAGATACTACTTCATACCCATTAGGGTGGCTATTATCTTAAAAATGTTTATTTATGCATGAATGGATAAGTAAGATGTGGTGTATCATTCAGCCTTAAAATGGAATGAAATTCTGACACATGCTACCTCATGGATGAAACATGAAGATCGTATGTTAAGTAAAATAAGCCAGACACAAAAGGACAAAGACTGTAGAATTCCACTTATAGGAGATACTAGAGTAGTCAAATTCATAGAAAAAGAAAGTAGACTGGTGGTTGCCAGGGGCTAGGGGGAGAGGGGAATGTGGAGTTAGGGTTTAACAATATGGAGTTTCAGTTTGGAAAGATGTAGAAATTCTGGAGATGGGTGGTGATGATGAGTGTACCTAACACCACTGAATGTACACCTGAAAAGTGGCTAAAATGGTAAATTTTACCTTATGCACGTTCTACTACACACACACACACACACACACACACACACAAAATGAGGTTGCCCATACTGCAGAATTCAGGAGTAGACTTTCAAAAATGTGAAAGTTAAATCTTTACTCTCCACCTATTCTATCTCCCCTCATCCCTTGCCAAAGAAGGCCAAACTTAAAAGCTAGGACATGGGGCACCTGGCTGGCTCAGTTGGTATAGCATGTGACTTTTGATTTCAGGGTCAAGAGTTCAAGCCCCATGTTGGGCGTAGAACTTAAAAAAAAAAAAAAAAAAGCCAGTGCATTGTGTCCTCCCATTTCTGGTCTTATCCCCCATTGTCCCTCAATATACATCTTTTGTTTTATAGCATTGTATGGGCCAACACGCCAGAGAAAGAGCAAAATCAGAATATAAAAGCAGAAGAATGGAGAAAGAAAAGGCCCCATGCTTAAGCAAATGCAACTCTTTAACACTGAAGTCTAATAGATTATCAACATCTAGTAGATTATCAAGATGATCAAATTTAACATGTTGCTCATATTGCCCTTGACGTGATATATGATATGTTAAGAATGGCACTTTACCTCTTTCGTCTCCTTTCCAAAAATCTAACTCCAGTCTAATCATGAGAAAACATTAGACAAATCCCAATTGAGGCACACTCAATAGAACAATTGACCAATACTCCTCAAAACTGTCCAGGTCATCAAAAACAAGGAAAGTCCGAGAAACTGTTACAGTCAAGAGGACCAGAAAAAGGACATCAGGAAATGTAGCTACACTTGTGGGGAGCACTGCATGATGGATAGACTTGCTGAATCACAATGTTGTACACCTGAAAATAATGTAACATTGTGTCAACTAGACTTCAATTTAAAAAAAAATATGTATTTAAGTTTGAAAACTCTCTTGCTAGAAGAGTAAATAAAAAGTTACAATATGAGGGGCACCTGGGTGGCTCAATCTGTTGCCTTCAGCTCAGGTCAAGATCTCAGGGACCTGGGATTGAGGGATCCAGTCCCGCGTTGGGCTCCCTGCTTTCCCCTCTCCCTCTTGATTTCAGCTCAGTTCCTATCTCAGGGTCCTGAGATGGAGCCCTGCTTTGGGCTCTGTGCTCAGCATGGAGTCTGCTTGAGATTCTCTCTCCCTCTCCCTCCCCCTCTCTCCCTCCTGCTCATGCTCTCGCTCTCTCTCCAGTAAATAAATAAATATTTTTTAAAAAATAATAATATGACATATGGGATTTGTTTCAAATTAATCAAGTGGGGTGGGAGAACATGGATGGGGTTGTAGGCCAGAGCTGATCATTGTCAAAGCTAGGTTATGGGTACATGGGGGCTCATTATATTATTCTCTTTTCTTTTGTATGTGTTTTAAAAACTTGTCCATAATAACAAGTTACAAACTTAAAAAATATGTAATAGGTTAATTTATAGAAATCTGGGTGCTGTTCATGACTATTTCCTCTTGTAAGACAGGGAGGTAGAGAAAACCAGTCTTAAGAGAAGGAAAAAAACAATAATGAAGCAAAGACACAGGGGAACAGGGGTAAAGTAAGGCATGAGCAGTAAAATGTTTCTGTTGCTGCTTCCCACCTGCACCTCCTTGACCCCAGACTTTGCCCTTGGCTTATGTGAGAAACCCCTGAATTCTTAGACCAGCCCCCGCTCCTTCCCTTTAAAAAGCTCCAATGGTATCTATTTCATGAAGGTGCAAGTCCAAACAAATACCAAGGTATATAAGGCACCCTTTGGCATCCTCACCCCTAATCTAGGACTCATTCACCTTCTGATTCTTTTTATTTTATTTTTTTAAAATTAGTTTAAAATTTTTTAATTTAAATTCAATTGATTAACATATAATGTATTATTGGTTTCAGAGGTAGAGGTCAGTGATTCATCGGTCTTATATAATTACAGTGCTCATTACATTACATGTCCTCCTTAATGTCCATCACCCAGTTACCCCATCCTCCCACTCCCCTCCCCTCAGGCAACCCTCAGTTTGTTTCCTAAGATTAAGAATCTCTTATGGTTTGTCTCCCTCTCTGATTTCGTCGTTTTATTTTTTTCCTCTCTTCCCCGATGATCCTGTTTTGTTTCTTAAATTCCACATATGAGTGAGATAATACGATAATTGTTTTTCTCTGACTTGTTTTGCTTAGCATAATACCCTCTAATTCCATCCATGTTGTTGCAAATGGCAAGATTTCACTTTTTTTTGATCACTGAGTAGTATTCCATTGTACATATATATACCACATCTTCTTTATCCATTCATTTGTCAATGGACATTTGGGCTTTTGCCATAGTTTGGTTATTGTGGACATTGCTATAAACATTGGGGTGCAGGTGCCCTTCGGATCACTACATTTGTATCCTTGGGGTAAATACCCAATAGTGCAATTGCTGGATTGTAGGGTAGCTCTATTTTCAACTTTTTGAGGAAGCTCCATACTGTTTTCCAGAGTGGCTGCACCAGCTTGCATTCCCACCAACAGTATAAGAAGGTTCCCCTTTCTCTGCATCCTCACCATCTGTCATTTCCTGACTTGTTAATTTTAGCCATTCTGACTGGTGTGAGGCGGTATCTCATTGCTCACCTTCCGATTCTTTAAGCTAAATAGCAAAAGGCTTCTTACATGTGGGCACTTAATCTAACTTAGAGAAAATACAGCCTGCAGTAGAGACAAAGGACCTGGGTTCTAGTTATGATTCTGCCAGTGTTTGCCATTTGACTTTGGACAAGCTACGTCAGGGCTCTGTGCTTATTCTGTTATTCTTCTGTCTTGCTATGACCAAGGGAGGCAAAGCATTAGAGCACAGCCAAAGAAGGGAGTTGCAAAACTTCAAAGTCCAGAATTCCTATTTTTAGTAGAACTCCTCAAAGTTGCAAATCATCACATTTGTCAGATTTTGTCTCACTGAGCACTCATTACAAAACCTGAACTTTGGAGCTAACTGCTCAAAAGAAAATCAAGTAGAGGAGAGTTCTTTTCTTTCTCCCCCTTCTCCCCACCCCTTCTTTAATTTTACCGTAGAGTGATATGCATTTTCCCACTGGGTTAAAAATATAAATAACACAAGGACGGTATGCCGTAACAAAAGACCCAGAGGTTGCCTTATTTAGTCCTTTCCTTATATCCACCCATGCAAATGCTCTTTGTTGTCCATTATCTCAGTAGCCAGGTGTGGTGACCAGCCATGGGGATTGTGAAACTAGACCAGAGAAAATTGTTACTTAGTTATCTTAATGCCTGTGTGGGGAGATGCGGGTGGGGCTAGGTGGTCTTCCAATGTCACTGTAGGAGCTGCTACATACGGCAGGTTATTATGAAGCAAAATGTATGATTTCAAAAGATGGAGCTTTGAAGATTGAAAGAAATTCTTGATTTTCAGATATATGCTAAGACGGAAAACATATGACTCTATTGCACCAAGAAATCATGTGCACCCAGAGATTGACAATATCTTCCAAGTAACCCCATGGCATAATTGGTCACTGTATGACCAAGAGAAGTTCCACATTGTTCTCAATCTATATACATTACATTTGATTCCCCTTACTTGGCAATAGTTATGTTCTCAAATTGCCATAATTAGCAATTAACGGGATTAGAAAATACAGGGTTAGGTTCTTGCAAGCCTCTGGTCACAACATTTTCATCAATGAATCAATAACTTCATTTTAGGTGTGTTTCTTTAAAGACCCCTTATTTAATATATAATTGTTTATTCATCAACATTGAACTAAGGGCCAATATCTCTGTTCTCCATCATTATCCTTTCATGATGTATAAGGAAGTCCCAAGTCTTGTTTTAAGCCAGATCTTTTATTGTTCAGGATGGAGTTTGAATAGCACAAACCAAAACTTTTTCTTGCTTATGCTATGTTGCCATAACTGACTCATGGTATGTTTAGATGTGCAGAGAAAATGGAGCCTTTCCTTTCTCTATGACAGATCTGGTCTTCTCACAATCTCCTCTCCATTGGAAGGGGAAAGCCTATTTCATCAGTTAGCAATTTCCCAGTCTCCAGTCAAAACTGTTGTTTTGTTTTGTTTTATTTATTTATTTATTTTGGTTTACAATAGTCCCTCCTTTCAGGAAATACTCATTTATTCTAAGTTTTGGTCCCTCTCTCTCACCTCCCAAGATGGCACCCAGGTGTGCAGAGAGCACACTATGCCCTTGAGGGTGGGGTAGGGGGACTTGGGTCCGCATCAAGGGGTCCCCAGTGTTGCTTTCTGGTCCTTGCTGGTCTCTGTAGTTGTGTGTCCTTTGCTTACGCTGGTGGCATTTGCCGTAGAAGTCTTCAACTGGGGAAAGAGTGATCTATTCTCTAGGTTTGGTCAGGGCCTAGGGGGTTTCCCAGCTGACCTGTCCATCCTGTGTGACTGAAAATTCAGGTCACAGCTGATGGACCCAAGGATGGGCATCTCACCCAAGCTGTCAGAGACCTTCCCTAGGATTTTTCAAACTGGAACTGAGCAGCCTAGTTTCTCTTGGGTTGTGAGATGGGAGGCTCAGGACCAGTGCACTGCTTGGTTTTGCTACCTCGCAGAAGTAAAGGAAGGTATGGGGAAGGAGCACATGTTGAGAATGTGAGAGTTGCAAAAACAAAACTGTTTTTGCAACTCTCTGACTGTTTTTGCAACTCTCACATACATTAAAGACATACATTAAAGATGCAAGAATCTTTAATGTATGTCTGTGTTGTACTTGAGATCCTGTGCTCCTCTTTTTCCTGTTGTTCTGTGAGCTATTCACAAAACTTTCTAGTAAATTCCCCCTTTGGGTCTAAGCTAGTTTGAGTTCAATTTCTCATACCTGAAAAAAAAAAAGTCCTAAACAATTATGTTTTTAAATGATTTAATGATCATCATAACACTTGCATATTTACAATAATTCCAAGCAACCTTCATTTACACTACTCCCCATAACTATGTTATTTTTACAGGTTGGGAACTATTGCTGGCAAGCATATGAGATAATTGAGATTTAAAAAAGAAAAATTTGCTGTTGTGAAATGGAACACTCATAGAAAAAAGTACACAAAACAAAAATGTACCTGATGAGAAGTTGTTATTGCCAAGTTAACACAGAAACAACACTGCGATTACCCCCCCAGCCCATCTCATGCCCCCTTCCAATCAGGTTTCTCACTTTTGTGGTTATCACTTTCTTATTTTTCTTTCTAGTTACATTACCCCAGCATACATCCCTGAACCTTAAAATTGAATTCTGCCATTTTTTGAAAATTATGTAAATGAAGTCATACAATATAATTTTTTGGGGGGGAGCTGGCTTTCGTTCTGGATTATATTTTGATATTCATCCAGTAGTTAGCTGTAGCTATAGTTCAGTTTTTTTTTTTAATTGTTGTTTAGTATTCCATAATATGAATGTACAATCATTTATCTATTCTGTTGATTGGTTTTTTTTGACTCTTATGAATAATAGTGGTATGAGTATTCTTGGTGAATACATGCACACTGTCTTTTTTTTTTTTTTTTTAGTGTATACCTAAGAGTAGAATTGCTAGATCATGAATATGTACGGGTGAGTAAATAATACCAAAATCTTTTCCTAAATGATTTTTCCAGTTTATATTCCTACCAGCATTTTATAAGAGTTTCTCCTGTTCCATATCCTCACTAACACTTCTCAATCTTTTTTTTTGTTTTAATTTTATTTGTTTATTCATGAGAGACAGAGAGAGAGAGAGAGAGAGACAGAGGAAGAAGCAGGCTCCCAAGTAGCAGGGAGCCCGATGCGGGACTCGATCCCAGGACTCTGGGATCATGACCTGAGCTGAAGGCAGACGCTTAACCATCTGAGCCACCTAGGCGCCCTCAATCTTTTTAACTTTAGCTATTTGTGTGGATATGAATGGTATCTCACTGTGGTTTTAATTTTAATTCCTCCTGATTGCTAATGAAACTGAACACCCTTTTGCATATTTAATGGATGTTTGTGTATCTTCTTTTGTGAAATTCCTGTTGAAGTCTCTTGCCTATTTTTCTTTTTGATTGCCTTTCTCTATTGATTTGTAAGAGCTCTTTATATATTTGAATAAGAGACTAAGAGAACTCTGTTGGATATAAATGTTGTAAGCATCTTCTTCCACTCACTTAATGGTGTTGCCTTTTCATTCACTTAATGGTGCTTTTTCACTCACTTAATGGTGTCGAGGGAGAGAATCTTTAATGTATTCAGACTTATCAACTGGGATTTGAAAATGGTGCATCTGACAGAATAACTAGACCAAGCAGTGGAAAGCAAATTTCTCAGTTCAGTAAAATGAACTCACACAGGCGCTCTAGCCAAAGTTGCACATTCTTCCTTTGGAATGTTGTTTCTGAGATGACATTTTATTTTTAAATGATTGAAAATTCCATTACGTTACAAACCAGAAAAATGCACTTACAATATTTAATTCTGCCGCTTGGTGGTGTCATGAAAACTAATAATAATAATTTAAAAGGATTGTTCTGAAAGTTTGCTGGACAGTAGGGCGTCGCTATTAGCAAATTAAAAAAATATAAACAACATTTTTTAAAGTTTATAATCCTCTTATACATTACAATTGCTGAAAAAATGCATACGGGCTCAGCATTTCAGTATAAAATCCCAGGCTTACTCATAGCCAAACAAGAAACTAGGATGGCACAGTTTTTTTAATCATGGAAAATTTCAAGTATCTTAAAATGCCAAGATCCCTGTACCTACTAGGTAGATAATGTTTACATCCTGTCATATTTACTTAAAAAAATTAAAGTTTATGGTCCTTTGTTCTGCCGTTTCATTTCCCTTTCTTTTTCCCACCAGAGGTGACCACTATCCAGAATTTGATGTGTATCTGTCCAGTTCTTGTTTTTCTATTTTTCCTACATGTTCACCTGTTCACGAACAATGCAAATGTTGTTTCATATTTTTAAATGTATCTTTTCATCCTATTGTGTACTGCAATTTGCTAACATTCTATTTTGTCATGTTGATACATACAGATATACAGATCTAGGTCATTTGTTTTAACTGCTGTGTTGTAATTTATGGCAAATATATACTCTAAATTTTATTTATTGATTCCTCTATCAGTGAACATTTTTTGTTGCAATACAGGCAATACCTAGAACAATATCGAATATACAATAGAATCCCAACAAATATTTGTTGAATGGAGGCAAGCTTTTAATTCAAGAAAAGCGGTATAAAATATCTCAGGCAGACTATTTTTTGCTTCAATTCTCCAGTTATTTATCATCATCCACCCTATCTGCACGCGTGGCAGGAGACATTTCCTGAAATTTCCTAAAGGCTTTTTACTCAATCCACTGAAAAAGGCTCTGCTGTGGTATGCGTACGGGGGTAAGGGTGTGTGGATAGAGGGGGTAGAGAATGGACACAAAGAAATTTCAATGTCCAAATATAAGACAATGGTTTGTATGGTCTGGAGTAGGGGAGGGTGGCAGCAGCAAGCGTTATAAATCTGGGGGAAGTCTGAGACTTTACAATGCAGGGCATGTCTGGCGCTACCATATCCGGATAACGAGATAGAGGAATATAAAGGTCTTTCTCCCCGTGTACGTTCTGAAAGCTATAACCATCAAACGCCAGACGGTTGCCATGGGAACCAGCAGGGGGAGGGGGAGAGAAGATCCGCCAGAATTCTTGATGCGCTTAGAATGTTTCTTCTTCCGCTCCTCTGCTCTTCGCAACCACCGCCCCTCTCCTCGGTCCCCCCCTCCCCCCATTCTGTGGGCTCTCGTCATTCTCTTCCTTTCTTGATTCTCTTCTTATCCATTCTAGGTCGCCATCTTGGGCCATGCGTCAAGATGGCGCCCCTGGTCCCAGAGGCAGAGCCCTGGCGCTCCAGCGAGGCTGCGCACACACGTGTTCAGGCGCGGGAGGGTGGGGCGGTGACGTCCAGGCGCTGCCCCGCCCCCGGTAGTCGCCCCGCCCCTGGTCCCACTCCGCCTTCCTCCCACCGGGCGAACCCGGAAGTGGAGGAGGAGGCGCGGCGGTGGTGGCCGAGCGGGCAGGCGCTGGCGGAGCCCAACCGGGGAGCGTGTCTGGGGTTGGGGGCGGGGGGTGGGGCTGAGCGGCCTGGACAGCCAGGCCCGGACGGGGCGGGGGAGGCCATGGCCTCGGCAGAGTTGCAGGGGAAGTACCAGAAGCTGGCTCAGGAGTACTCGAAGGTACCCATCGTGGGCGGGGAGTAGGGGGTCCCCGGCCCTGCGGCCTCGGGTTGCCTTGGCAGCTACTCGTCGGGACGGAGGGGAACGGCGAAGGGGCACGCGAGCGTGCCCCTCCTCTCTGCCTTCTCTGTCCACCATTACCATGCCTCCACCTGCAGCTCCCAGGGGATGGGGCCGGGCCGTCTTTGGGTCCCTGTGCGTTTCTGCGGGAAGGATCAGGAGTTTGATTCTTCCTTCTCACTAAACTAGCGGGCTTGGAACTGGGGTGTCCGAATCCTGGCTTCTGCCTCTGGTGCTGGTCGGGAGGGGAAGGGAAGGGTAAGGACCAACCCCTCTACTGCTGCTTCCTTAATTTTCCTAGCCCAGTGATGGGAAAGATCAAGCTTTCTTCCTCCTCACAGGGATGACATGAGGATAAAGAGATTTATGTGTCCCCAGTCAATTCGGGAGGGTAGAGCGAGCCATTCCTGTAAACTGTTTCACTGAGGATGGGTGGTTACGAATGTATTTAGTGCGTTGGCAAGATGTCTGGAGATGATTTTGAAAGCTTGAGTGGTAGGGCTGTGTCCCTTTTTCTGTCTTTTCCCTCGGTCACCTGGAGTGGGGCAGAACACCCAGATGCTCAATACATGTTGAGTTAAGCAAACAGTCGTATTTATGGCATCCGTCTTTAAATGATGGAACCTTTTACTTGGAAAAGGGCGGTGCTGCTTCTAAGGTGTTGCTGCCTTAAGAATATTCTAATGAAGTTATAAAAGAATCTCACATCCTCGGAAATTGAACAGTCATTAAGCTTAGTTTTCAATGATCTGGCATCATGGGAGCATTGGGAAGACTTAGCCCCCTTTTGACAATTTGGAGAAACGGACGCACATTTTTTTCGTAGGGTTTCACTTAACACATACTCAGCAAGGTAAAATGAACTATTGTTTGAAAAATAAAACCTTTGCCTAAACATACACACTTAGGTCTTTTCACCATCAAATGGGAGTCTTTTGAGATAATACACTTATTCCAGCGGTGCGGCCATTGGCAGAACTTCTTGCATTTACATATGGAATTGTCTTAAGAGCCTGTAGCACAATGTCAGTGATGGCAAGTTTTCAGCCTTTGAAGGAATATTTTCTTGTTGGAAAGGGTCAGAAATTGTTTGGAACAAATCCATATGGTGAAGGAGAGTGGGTGGAGAATGGCAATACTCAAAGTTGACTCCACTATTTTGGGTGAAAATGTTTTATGAGTATAAAGTAAGGGTAAACAATCTCAGAAGGCAATTCCAAATGGCAAAAGAGAGTTCTAAAAATGTTTTAAGCAGTGACTGCATTGCTGAAATAATTGTGTAGCCTTCCAAAAGTATTAAAAACTTTGAAAGATTTTTTTTTTTTTTTGGATATATATGCTTTTCGTTCAACGGACATTTATTATGGGCCTCCTGTGCATAGTCTGCCAGGTTCTGTTGAGTGAGCAGAGTTCCAGTTTAAGGAGAATCCTTTAATAGAATGTTCAGAGATTGTACATAATTATGATACAGTATGACAAGTGTTAGTTCAGTGGGAACACAGAAGAGATGAGGGTAAGAGTAGAAGTTACTCAGATTGGGAAATAGGGAAGAGGGAGGGTTGGTAGCATCCCAGGCAAAGGGAACAGGCCATGTTTCCAGTCATGAAAGCACATTAAGGTACACGGCAGAGAGAGGTGAAGTATGGCTGGAGAGTTAATTTGGACCTGATCATCATAAAGGGTTGTGGATGTCAAATAAGTTTGAACTTTATCTTTTGAAAAATAGATGTCAAAGGTTTTTAATCGGGATAATGGCATTACTTTTAGGAGGGGAACTGGTAACTCCTCGGAGGATGGATTGAAATAGGGAAAGATCGGTGAAAAGAAGACCAGACTATAGGCTGTTGGAATAGTTTTGGGAAGTGTAATATGGGACTAAATCAAATTAGTCACTGTTTAGATGGAGAGGAGGGCCTAGATTTAGGACTTAGGGTTAAAGTACCTTTTTACTTACCTCTTTTTTTTTTTAAATTTATTTTTAAAGATTTTATTTATTTATTTTAGAGAGCAAGAGTGCATGCAAGAGTTGGGAGGGGGCACAGAGGGAGGGAGAAAGAATCTGAAGCAGGCTGGCATTGAGCGCAGAGCCCCATGCTGTTTGATCCCACGACCAAGACCACGAGATCACGACCTGAGCAGAAACCAAGAGTCAGTTGCTCAGCCGACTGAGCCACCCAGGCGCCCCTAGTTACCTCTTGAGTGCCCACTTTGTACCTAGCACAAAACTTACGAAGAATATAGTATATGAGGCACTCATCCTTGTGTCTTACTCATTCTGTGGGATGTGGTGAGTGAAGGGAGACTGAAGAGTTGACCCTGTGGTTCTAGATGAAGGGACATGACTGCCACTGACAGATGCTACTGGCAGGAAGGCAAGCCAGTTTAGAGCAAAGAGGTGTATTACAGGTTAGATATAATTATAGAATTTTAAGGTTGCAAGGCACATTAAAGTTATCTTGTTCACATAGTAGTTGAGGTGTTGTTGGGGTAACTGCTGGAAATTTCTAGTGGAGATGGACTGGCTAAAAGTCAGGACAAAGGCCAGAGCTTTTGGAATAATTCCTGTGAAGACAAGTAGTTGAACTGCAAGAGTTAGTCCGGGTGGAAGCCTTTAGGTAGACTCTTTGGGGAACACCTATGGGAAGGGTGTGAAGGGAGGAGGAGATGGGCTGTAGGAGGTCTGCCAGACTTGAGGTTATTTATCTCTCAGATTGGGTTAGATCATTTTTCATCCTTTTAATTGCAATGTGATGGAAATTTCAGAACATAAGAGAACAGAGATTGGTCAAAAGATTTCATGTGCTTTTTATTCTCTGTCAATTCTAGTGCCGAGTAATTTCTAGATAAGATCTGTGCTACCTTCAGCCCTGAGCTTGTGGAAGGGGCACTCTAGCTTTGCATTACCTTCCCTGGTGCAGAAATTGTGGGCTAATGTTGAAATCCAGTTAGGTCTTTTTCCTCATTTAGGATACAAAGACAATAGAGTTCCTCATAAACAGTAGAAGGAGGCTACGTATCAAGACAGCAGCAAGCATGATCCCTAAACCAAGGACATTTGCAGAATCTCCTTTACAGATTTAATGCAGATCTCAGCCTGTTTTCCAGGAAGGAGCCCATTTCTTGCTTAAGAACTATGATCATAATATTCTTTCCTCCCAAGAAGGAAAAAAATGGCCCGAGAAGCTCCCATTTAAGGGACTGAAAGTTTAGTTAGATAAAAGATGGGAGGCCAAAGCAGAGGAGAATTTCTGAGGCATACATACTGCTAAATGTAAAGTGTTAATGGAAAAGCCGTAAAAGTAGAGATTAAGACCCTAGTAGTTTGGGCAATTAGAAGGTCATTGGAGACTTCTGAAACTTCAGGTTTAATAAAGTTTAGGGAAGAGGAAAGGTGTATGCACTGGTTTTCAGAGGTTTTTGAAGGTAATTGGTAAGCAATGCAAGCATGCTGCTTTGCGATGTGAGGGAAAGCTAATCGAGACCTCAGTTACTACACCGTAGATTAAGAATCAAAGATCGTTTCTTATATGGTGTCTCTTCCGCAGCCTGGTCTGCTTCTGATGCTCTGGTATGTCTCATAGGGAGGAGAGGCTAAGAGCACTGAGTCCTGGCTCTGTTTGATTTCAGCCTGCTTTCTTTGCAGGAGCTCCTGCACCCCTGCCTGGCATCATGTTATGTGTGTAAGCATGTTTCAGGTTCTGTTTTCTTAGTGTTTGTGTTACTCTGGGCCAGTGGTTCTCAAAGTGTGGCCCCTGGATTGGCATCATCAGCATCTGGGAACTAGTTAGAAGTATACATTCTCAGACCCACCTGGGACTTACTGAATCTGAAACTGGTGGTCAAATCCAGCAATCTGTGTGTAACAAACCTCTGAAGTGATTTGGATGCACACCAAAGTTTGAGAACCATTGCTCAAGGCGTGGTATCAGTATATTAGTTTTTGCTCAATCTTTTCAAAGCTCTTTTTGAGCCAGTAAAAACAAATGGGAAAGTCAGACATCCAGTATTTCTCTTAACAGTTTATTTTGCAATTGATGCTTCTTTTAGTGATGAAGGAGATTGCCTGTGGGAGCTTTTTTAGATTTACACTCTTAGGAAATAGCTATTCATATTGGTGAAGGTTCAGTTTTGACTCGGTGTGTTTGCTTTCTAGATAGTGGAGCTTGGTGGAACCTGATTAATTGCCCCTTCCTGTAAGAGAAATTGACTCAGGAGCTGGATTAAAAATGAGTATCATTTGGATTAAAGTCTAGTATCAGCCTTCCCCCCCCCCCAATGTGTAGGGTTTACTACTAAAGTTTGTTTGGAAAACAGCATTGTGTTCAGTGCTATTCAATGGAACTTTCCATGTGAATGAAAATGTTCTGTATCTATGCTGTCCAGCAGGGCAAACCACTAGCCATGTGGTACTGTTGCGCACTTCCAGTGTGGCTAGTGCAACTAGGGAACAGAATGTTAGATTTTATTTAAATTTAAATTTAATAGGCACATGTGGCTTTTGGCTACCCTGTTAGAAGGTGCTAGCTTAGCCCCTAGATCAGTGCATCACAGACACAAAACGTCTCTGTGACTCACCTGAAGACCTTGTTGAACGGCAGATTCTGGTTCAGTAGGTCCGGGGTGGGGCCCGAGAGTCTGCTCCCAGGTGATGCTATTGCAGCTGTCCGCAGACCACACTTGGAATAGTAAGACCTTAGAAAAGCCAGGGGTGTCTGTCCTACTCTTCCTCTTTAATCCACAGCTGATCTAGTCATCCAGTCACTGGTGAGGCAGCTAGACTGCAGGGGTTGGGGTGGGGTGTTGTCCTAAGGAGTTGCCCTGCATGGGATCAGGAACAGGAGAAAGGGTCCGTTTGAGGGCAGGTCTGAGAGAAGGTTTGTTTCCTGCCTCAGTGACGGAATAACTCCAGCCACTGCTACCTGGTACTGCAGAGCCTACGGGTGTTTCTCCAAGTGCTTAGCACCATGTGGTCCTGCTGGACATCAAGAAGCCTCAAAAGGCCTGAGCCTAAATCGCTGAAGACCACTCTGCAGACTACTCTACGTAACTCTGGTTCTGGAATGGTCAGGCTTACCACAGTTATTGCTCTCGGGACAGAGAGTGGTGGTAAGTCAACTATGACGTCTCCTGTTGCTTTGACAACCTGTGATGGGATAATGGGTCCAAGATTAGAGATGTACTACCTTCAGTCACAGACTATTGGAAGAGTTTGTGGGGAAAGAGAGGTGATCCCATATACACATTTTCTCATCTAATCCCCAGCAGTCTTCTGTGTTAGAACCACGCTTACATAACTATTTCCTACAGTGGACATTTTGACATTTTACAAGTTTTACAACCCTATAAAACAAACTATTAAACATATAAGCTGTTCTTCATTACAAAGTAATGTGTGCATTATACAACCCTAAGCCCATCCCTAAGCCTTACCCAAACCCTGATTCGAAGCTTCAAAATACTGAAGTCATCTACAGATCCCATCTTCAGGATCTCTGGCCTGGGTGATCCCTAAAACTCCTTCCGGTTCTACCATTTTCAGTATTCCAAAGTGCTGGGAATACCACTTGGTCTTTCTCTCTCCCTACTTGCTTGTATGTCCCCCTGGACGGGGATAAACTATCCGTAGGCTCTGCAGTACCAGGGAGTAGTGGCTGGAGTTAGCCTGTCACTGATGCAGGAAACAAATCTTGGGGAAAGGTCAGAGAGGCACTGTTAGAGTAATGAAGCTTTATAGTTATATGATGCATTACCTTCAAATGCCTTTTACATACAGTATTTAATTTGACTAGTTAACTAAACATTTATTGAGTGCCTTCTCTGTCCATGGCTTTGATCTTTCACTGTAGGCAGGAGATACAGGGAAGTAGGCTGTAGTCTCTACCACAAGCTGCAGTTTTATTGGCAGATGGGAGATGAGTACAGAAGTCAAACATAAGTTAGTAAATGTAAAATTTACTACTTTAAAAAGTAAAATTAAAGCTGAACAGTTTAATAAGAGATGTCTTCTTACTAGTTAGGTGCCAAAGGAACAGAGGGGGCAAGCTCCCTGCGGACCATAGGGAGTGGTTAGGAAACATTTATGGATAAATTAGACCAGCGGTAGGAAGTAAGCTCCTGGAAGAACCAGCTGGGATTTGGTTGGTCAAAATGAGGAAGGGCTGTGCTTTCAGAGTAAAGGTAAAGCAAATCAGAAGATTACAAGACCATGAAAAACGAGGTTTAAAAGGACTAAGGGTTTCAGAGTTGGGCAGCAGAGGTACTGTTCCTCTACTGGATGGAACAGAAGAGCTTGGTGCACAGCTGCTTGGAAGTAGGCTCTATCATTTTCTGGAGAGTTTTTCCTAATGGAGACTTCAGGGCAGTTGTTTCTTAGTTAGGCCCACATGCTTTGGAGCCTCCGTACATATTTCCTGGAGGCATTAGTGACCATCTGGTGATCTTGTACCTATTTCTAAAACAGTAAAACCGTGTGCATTTGCCTCCCCACTGTGGTGAATGCTGGTGGGGAGAACGATGGATTCTAAAAGACCAGACTGACCACAGCGGCATCAGCGTTTGACAAGCTGCTGGTTCACTAATGCACTAGAGTGTGGCCGTACTGAATGCTGAAATGTGGGATGACGCCAGATGCCGAGAAGTGTAATTAACACGGCAGTGGTATGTGCTGAGCTTCTGATTGTCATCCTTGTCTACCTTCATAAATGTATTAGGTAAATATTTCTAAAGGAGCTGCATTTTCTGCCAAGCAGTTTTATTGAAACCATGTTTTTGTTGTTGATTAGTTTAGCAAACAGTATTTTCCAAAGGAATATCCAAATCATTTTTTGTTGTAATCAGATTGAATTCTATACAGCAGTAATTTAAGAGTTTTGTTTTGTGGGACGTCTGGCTGGCTCGGTTGGTGGACCCTGGGACTCTTGATCTCCGGATTGAGTTTGAGCCCCAAGTTGGGTGTAGAGATTACTTAAAAATAAAATCTTTAAGAAAAAAATTTGTTCAGAGTAGGCTGTTAATTTGTTTTAAGTAGCTTTTAAGTGTGTCTTAGAAATGAAAGTTGAGGTTCTTTTTTTAAATTGTCGTGGTTCTGGTCCTATAGAAAGTGATCAGTTCAGTAGATTTCAAGCTTCATCCGTAGTTTCTTGAAGCAGTCATTAGGATCTTCTAAATACCCCAGAAAGAAGAGAGATGTAAGAGATCACAGGTCAAAGTTAGGACAGGGGAATGAAATGAAATCTGAAGCCTGAAGTCATATTAGGTAGCAGGCCAGTATGGGCCATGGGCCTTAGTTTGCAATCCTTGTTGCAGGGAATTTAAGTAGTAGTAAGTACTGCTGGTTATCTTGTATTGTCCCTTTTAAATTTAAACTCTTGGTAAACCACTTCTTTCACTTCTTTCTCTCCTCCATATCCTTTAGCACAAGGCCTTACACCAGGCAAGTTATAATGTTATCTGTTATCCCTTTGATTCTAGTCTAGTAACAAGAGTTCTGTTTCCATTCTTGGGGCACTTTAAGATTTAGAAAGTACTTTGATAGGGGTTTCTTATCCGGTTCTCACAACAACGTGAGAAGGAAGATAGGTTAGATGTATTCACCCATGTTATAGATCATATAACTGAGGCTCAGAATGGTTAAGTGAATTTTTCAAGTTTAAATTGTCTACTAAATGGCAGAGCAAGATTTGGGTCTTCTTTCTGTTGTAGTGAGCTGTATCTTTAACTTTCTAAAAATAGAAGAAGCTCATTTTTTAATCTGTCTTTTGCTCAAGCTGTTGAATATCCTGCAGTATTCCCTGCTTTTCTTAGATGCTTAGCTAAATTTTGTATTGAATTCCACATACGCAGTTTAAGGTTTAGTATTTAAATATTCCTATCCTTTTGGCACAGAGGAGGGTCATTTCTGTTCTCAGGAGACAGATCTGAGTTATGCTAATTAGAAGTAGATTTTTTTAAGCTCACAGATAAAATCATTTCCTTTGTTCAGTTTCTCAGAGAAGAACCTGGTCTTTCATGGTCTCTGTACTGAACCTTCAGAATATGAGTCTGTAAACCTTTTGCTTTGGCTACATAGGACTTGTATATTTCTACTTACATGCTCAGTGTTGCTGAGAACTTTCTTCTTCCTACAGAAGTGGATTTTATCTTTTGAAATTCTGCAAGTGGTGGTGGTATACCTATATACATAGACACAATTCATTTAGCTGTAGAATTCTTGATTTGTATGCTTTATTTAAAATAAAGTTATACCTCAATTAAAAAAAAAAAAAAAAAAGCCTGCGTCCTACCTTTTCAAAGACTTTCCCAACCTCTCCAGCCTCCTTCTTTTCTCATTTATATGTAGTTTTAGACAATAGTAACCAATATTGTCTAATGGCATTATGACTGGAGTCAAATCTGCTGGGGTCTGAATCTCAGCATTGCCACTTAACTTCTCTGTACCTCAGTTTGCTCATCTGTAAATGGACACAATTCTAGTACCTACTTCATAGGCTTGTAAAGATTAATGAGGTAATACATGGAAAACACTTAGGACAGTGCCTGGTAGATGATGAGTTTTCCAATGTTAGCTGCTATTACCAACTTCTGGATTGAGTCTTCTTCTTAGTTGCTTTCATACACTGCCTTACTGATGCCTTATTGCAAGTCCACCATTCCTGAGGCTATTGTGGGGGATGATATTTGCATGACTAATATTAGGCACAGTGTCCTGCTGGGTATGTTTAATGCCCTACACTTTGATTCTCTGTAGAGTTCTTATTTCATAATTAGTCTGATTGTATGTATTTTACAAATGAATGTGTGCCAGAGTTTCAAGGAAAATGGCATACATGGTACCGTATTATTTATTATATTAGTTTTTATTAGTTTTAATATTAGTCTATTGCATTAGTATTTAGTATTAGTTCATTGTATTAGTTTTTATTTAAGGAGGACACTTGATTTGACAGAAAGAACCATGTTCTGGATGGAAGTCAAGAGACCTGGATTTTAGTGTTGATTTTGCTGCTGATTAATATTATGTCATTGGGCAGAATGATGATATCTACTATCCTCTTCCATGCTAATATTTTTATTCTCATATATATGTGAGAAGGTAGTTACTCAGTGTAATCATTCCTGTGAAGTAATGGTAAGTGATTTCCTTGCTACAGGTGATTGCTTTATATTAAATATTAACTATTGCTTCCTGTGTTTTCAGCTTCGGGCTCAGAATCAGGTCCTGAAAAAAGGTGTTGTGGATGAACAGGCGAATTCTGCTGCTTTAAAGGTATGAAACAGTATTTGTATTGTGAGGGTTAAGTTAGTATTTGGTGATACTCAAAGCAAGGAATTCAGCTGGTTTTCTGTGTTAAAGTCCCAACTATGACACTGATTCACTAGGGATAGGAGAAGGTAATAAAGTTTTTTGTGTTTAACTTTCTTACTTGCTTAGGTATGAATGTGATGCACTTTGATTTCCTTAGCTAAAAATCACAAAAAAGAATTATTTGACTTTATCTCCTGCATTTTTCTTATACCTTACGGCCTCTCTTTAGCTGAATTCATGGGGATTAATAGAGCTTCTTATCTGTCTTCATCACTATTCAGCACTCTGAGGGGGCCTATGTCATATTCATATGCCCAGTATTCAGCAGATTGTTGTCCCCTAATGAATGGATTTGAAAGTGTGAATCATTTAGTCCATTAATCTTGCTTTTGGGTTGAGCTCTTTAATAGTAATAACCTGTGTAAATCAGGTTACTCTGTTTGAGTGATATATTTTATCATCAGCATCTTTACTACCTGAGGGGTGAAATACGATAGGAGATGAAGAAATTTGTTTCTACCTCATTCTGGTAGGCATGTCATAAATATTGCTTAGTGATATTTTTAGTTGGATAAATTAACTCTATGATACAGATTTCTTCTTGGCCTGTTTCCATTAAATATACTGTCTGTGTCATTCTTCACTCTCTCCCTTGCTCCCTGTTGAGACAAAAGGGATTAGGATTCCCCTTTACTCATATCTCTTTCTGGAATAGCCCCTAACCAGTGACCTATCCAGGGTGAGTCCACTCAGGTAACCCAGAAATATGTCCTTTTACTTAGCTTTACCCTAGAGAACTCTGTCTTGAGAGTGCCCCCCCACTCAGGTGCTGTTGCACAGACTTGGGGCTGAGGCGGCTGAGAACACCGTACCCATACTTCCAAAGCTGTCCGCGCCCAAGCCAGGATTATTAAAACTAAGCTTATTTATAGTCACGATTTGTTAGTCAGTTATTATTTAGCCTAAATCATTGAAGAAATAGTCATTATCTCTTAACAATGTTTAAAACCTATGACTGGGAAGGGTATTTCCTAGTGTGTCTTAGTAGCCCACTCTGGGCATGTGACAGCATCCTGTTGCTGGTTGTGTTTGATTAACTCTGCGATTTTGCAGTGGTGGTGACATTGGTGATGGTGACGGCAGGTTCTGTTTGTTGAGCTCTCACTGTGTATTAGGCATTGTGCCAAGCACATTGCACCCACTCTGTCAGTTAGTGTTCACACAAGTCTGTGAGTGCAGATAACGTTATCATCGTCCCCAGTGCAGAAACTAGGGTTTACAGAGAGGTTGAGATAGCTGTCTTCTGAAATTGGTGATTGGTTAATGGAGTTGGAACATTAGTTAGCTGGTGATGAATTATAAGGATGTAAAGAAATTACTCTTTGTTTTACTATTCATTGCGGTGGTTATTACAGTTCTAGTAAGAATGGCAATTTGCTGGTTTGCTCAATGGGAAGGTTGGGATGTCTTCTGTTACAGCAGGCTTTTGATAGGTTGGGTTTGTCTTTCAGTGAGTTGTTGGACACAGTAAGCATTCATTGATTTGGATTGGATTTCTTTAATTTGAAATACATGATGATTTGGATGTGGGCTGGGTCTGTATTTACCATTAAGCTCCAAGCAAAAATTAAGGGCTTACTAAAAAACAATAGAAAAGAAAAATGTTTCTCTACTTAATGGAAACATTATTCCAGCCTTCTGGCTGCTTGCAACGGGCAGACAATGTCAGTAGCTTGCAGACACCAGCCTTTGGTTTCTAGATTGCTCTTTCAATATACTTCTATCACTTTGTCATTAAAGCTTGACCTCATCTTAGCTTTGCAGTGGTTTTTCAGTGAAAGTAATATAACTGCACTTCCTTAAATATACAGTAGTATATGGTCATCTGTGTTTGATTACCAGTGAACACAAAGTTGTCACAATATCATAAGTAAAATATAGTGAGAATAATATTTTTTTAAGATAGAGCAGAGCTAAATACTTCTCTAGATTTCCACTTTCTTACCTCATTATGGTGTAAACAGTATAGAATGGGCAGTAGAAGATACATTGTTTAAATTTTAGATTTTGTTTCTATTTTTACTTAAAACTTTTAGGTGAATTGATGCAGAACAAACAGCATCTAAAAATATTCTTGTGTTAGGATAATATTGATTTTTATCTTTGACAAATCAGAAATAGTTTAAAGTAAAATTAAGTGTAGTGGAAGGACTTCATTTTGAGTGACTTAAATTCAGGGAGGATTTATTGAAAAAAAAGAATGCAAATAAATTGCTTCCTATTCTTACTGAAGGGCATCATCAGTGAGTAGGAGGTTCTCTTTCAAAATTCAGGTTTATAAAATTGTCCACCTCAGGCGTTGTGCCTCCTCACTGCCAGATGCCTATGTAACAACATATTTTACTTTAAGTTGATGACTGTTATTTCAGTATATATGCTTTTTTAATTTTATTTTTAAATTTACTTGGTTTGGCTAAAAAAAATGATTTTGTCACAAAACAGAGCTAAAAACATGGGAACTGGCATGATAAACATACAACGTGAATTCCCTAAAGCAAGAGGTTTGATCATATTTTAGTGAAACAAAAATAATTTCATTATTTGAAACCTTAAGGCTAAATTATAAAGAATGGTCTGTTTTCACTTTGATGTAGGAACAACTGAAAATGAAGGATCAATCATTGAGAAAACTACAGCAGGAAATGGACAGTTTGACATTTCGAAATCTGCAGCTTGCCAAGAGGGTAGAACTACTTCAAGATGAATTGGCTCTAAGTGAACCCCGAGGCAAGAAAAACAAGGTAGGTCAAATAAAAGCACGTTAGGGAGGCCTTGTCTGCTAGGTACAGACATCTCCAGGCCATCTGGGTTTTAACAGAACACCTCCCCTCCAAATTCCCTAATGTTCCATTATTACGCCTGGGTATTGGTTCAAGGAAGCAGACACTTACGATTAATATATGTAGTAATATTAGAGGCGTTTTTATACGAAAGTGAGTTTTGAATAATTTGTTAGGAGCAAACATGCACATACTAGATTTAGTGTCTGAGAAAAGTGAAAGGAATATCTCATACTGGTCAAAATTACTGATATCTTTCAGTTATACTGAGTTGCCATTAACTCAAGGTAGGGCAAATAAAATGAGAAACAGTGTTGAAGTGTAACAGCTCATGTGAAAGTAGCAATTGAAATACTCATTCCTTAGGCTTGAAAATTTGCTGTAAATATTTCTTAATATTTATTTTTATGAGGCCAATTTAGTATTCTTGTCTGGTCATGTAAAAATAAACTTTTTCCATTATGGTTTATATAGTGAGACATGATTCTTACTTCCATAAGATGGATGGTCTGGTACTTTCGAACATTCTGTGATTAAGAAGTTGCTTTTTTTTTTTTTTTAAGATTTTATTTTTAATTTATTTGACAGACAGACAGAGAGGGAACACAAGCAGGGGGAGTGGGAGAGGGAGAAGCAGGCTCTCCGCTGAGCAGGGAGCCCGACGCGGGGCTCGATCCCAGGACCCCGGGATCATGACCTGAGCCGAATGCAGACGCTTAACGACCGAGCCACCCAGGCGCCCCTGCATTTTTTTTTTAAGGGTAGGGGGTAGTGATTGACTCTTTTTTTTTTTAAAGATTTTATTTATTTATTCATGAGAGACAGAGAGAGAGAGAGAGAGAGGCAGAGGGAGAAGCAGGCTCCCAAGGAGCAGGGAGCCCGATGCGGGACTCGATCCCAGGACCCTGAGATCATGACCTGAGCCAAAGGCAGACACTTAACCATCTGAGCCACCCAGGCGCCCGTAGTGATTGACTCTTTAAGTCTGGTGTGTATATAGAGCAGCACCCGGCAAGTGCCTGGATTGAGGCAGTAAAAGTAGAAGGGTAGGAGGGAAGAAGAAGGCCTAGAGGAACTCTGAAGCAGCATGGTATGGAGGGAAGAGCACAGGCTTTGGGGTTAAGCCCAGGCTTGAATTCTTTGTCTGCCATTTTAGCTTTGCAACCTCAGTTTCTTCATCTGCAGCATGGGGATGATACTCTCAGTTTGTTGAGTATTAAATGGGATCCTGTAAAGGTGGCTAGGACTGTATTTGCCATATGATGGACAATCAACATAATTCTATGTTAGTACCTTTCCATATACATGTCCCCTACATGAAAGAGTTCTCTAGAGTGGTAATTTTCAAATAAATGGGGAATAGAGAGGGCAAAAACAGGTATGTATTAGAATCACTTGGGGAATTTTGTAAAAAAAGACATGCTCTGGAAATTCTGAGAGACCCTTGGGGAACGAATAGCCATATCTACTTCAGACATGCTCCCCAGGTTAGTGAGATCCTCCCCCAGTGCTGTTTTCACAGAGGCTTGGGTGTAACACGTATGAACTTATGAATTAATGTTAATTAAAGTTTTCCAAATTTGGAAGCACTAATGACCCAGAATGCCCAGAATATGTCATTCGGCTGTCTTCCTTGTGCAGCTCTTGTGTCCTAAACATGATGGAGATTTAATGTTTTGTTTTGTTTCTATTTATTTATTTTTTTTTAAGATTTATTTATTTATTTGAGAGAGAGAGAGCACTTGCACAAGTGGGGGGGAGGGGCAAAGGGACAGGGAGAGAGAGAATCCCAAGTGGACTGTGTGCTGAGCACAGTGCCCGATGTGGGCCTCAATCTCATGACTTGAGATCATGACCTGAGCTGAAATCAAGAATCGGCCACTTAACTGACTGAGCCACCCAGGCACCCCTGTTTTGTTTTATTTTTAATACAGTTACTCCATTTTCAAAGGGCTTTCTAATCATTGGTTCACATTGGATCAGTAAGTAACTTCATTTTAAGTGAGGAGTGAGGGCACAAGAAAGGCAGAGAAGGGTGGTGACTGATGTCTGAACACAGTTTCATTGTTAGACCATCCCTGGAATAGTCTCAGCTCTCGTATTCCATGAAAACAAATGTTCATTATTGGCTCTGTTAAATAGTGCTATTCTTCTATGTAGAAAAAGTTAATATTGGTAAAAAAGGAAAAGGAAGGTTTTTTTCATGATTTTTGAGCTTTTTCCTTGTTTATTTATAGTAGCTTTATTTTATATGGTTTTATGATTTTTTAAAAATTAGAAATTTATGAAACTTTTGTATGAACTTATCGTTGTGAATTCTAATTAATTTATTACATTTTCTTAAAGGAGTTTAACAACTCATACTCATGGAATTGCTAAAACTGGTTTCCCAAACCAGAAGATCAACTTGAAATGATATATATTTTTTTATTTTTCTAAATTTACATTCAGTTGATTAACATATAATGTATTATTATTAGTTTCAGAGGTAGACAGTGATTCATCAGTCTTATGTAATACCCAGTGCTCATTACATCGTATGCCCTCCTTAATGTCCATCACCCAGTTACCCCATCCCCCCAGCCTCCTCCCCCTCCAGCAACTCTCAGTTTGTTCCCTATGATTAAGAGTCTCTTATGGTTTGTCTCCCTCTCTGATTGAAATGGTATTTTTTAGCATATTTTTATGGCTAGCCTTCTGGGCCTGCTGTGTCTTCCAATAGAACTACTCCTGAATTCATCTGCAAAGAATAGTGAGCCTTATCTGTTTATTCTCTCTTTCTTTTTAAAGCTTTCCTGCCCATTCCAATATTTGCAGTTCCTACTTGGGTCAAATAGGAAAAGTTAAATGATGGATTGTATACCTTTTGCAGGATTCTTTGAGAATGTGCACATGTAGAAGAGGCAAGCTACTAAGGTGATAGAGAATCTGTGTACCTTAGGATGTTTCTCTAAAGGATGAAAGTTATGTGGACATAACTTATTCTTTCCAACAGAAAAGTGGAGAATCTTCCTCTCAGTTGAGTCAAGAGCAGAAGAGCGTCTTTGATGAAGATCTGCAAAAGAAGATAGAAGAGAATGAACGGTTGCATATACAAGTGAGAAAATTTTTGTTTTCCCCATGAATTAAAAATGGGTTGTATAATCTGGAATGTGGAAAAACCCATGCAGGGTAGAGTGTTTTGTGTATGTGTTTTAATGTTTCCTGTGGTTGTTAGGTATATATGTCCCTGTCGTTGATTCATTTCTTAAATCTCATTCATATCTTAATCTGGATGTGTGTTTTGAAGTATGCATTTGTTTAGAGGATGGCAGAATAACTTTGTTAAGTTATTTAACAGAATAACTTTATTAAATAACAGTACAGAAATATACTAGGCACTGTTCATTTTATCTAGAAAATGATTAGCTGGATCATTTAGATGGGGGCTTATCAATAAGTAGTGTTTGTTTTTTAAATTATTACCGTTTAGTTGGTTTCTGTTTGTTCACCTGTTAGTCTATAAGGTCTGTTTGAGTACACACCATGTCGGTTTGTATGCCTTCCCCCAGGACAGGGTCTTACTCATGGTGGGAGCTCAAATATATATGGAATGTTGAATAATCAGTGTTTGCCTCCCAACATTCAGCATATTTAAGAGTCATAGTGTAATGTCTCTGACTGTGCCTCCTAAATTTTTTGTGAAATGGTGAGCATAGTCAAATGGTGGAAAATAAATATGCAGTAATTCTCAGTTTAACATTTTGCAGCTGTTAAAAAAATGAGCTTTGACCTCAGTGCGTTTTGTGTTAAGCATTCATAATTCTTAATTAGCACTGGATTCTTATTAAGGAAAAGAGCTTTACCTGTTTTAGGGATAACATCTATTTGAATTTCGCTTATTTAATTGTGGAAGTTAGCGTAGCAGAAAAGTTATGCCCTGGTCAGTTAAATTCTCTGTGTGCCAGAAGTTGTTTGAAAGAAATCCTAGAGCCTAAGAGGAAGGAGGTGTAGGCTTCAGCATCGATCTCCTGTGTTCAGATCTCATTTCTGCACTGGGCAAGTTGAAACTTTGGTTTCCCATGTGGAAAGGAGGGATAACAATAGCACTACTCCTGAGATACTGGGAGGATTCTGTGAGATCATGCCTGTGCGGGTGTTACATGGTGAGCATATACAACCGTGTGGAAATTGCTCAATGAACAGTCACTGCTTTTGTTTTTCTCTCCATTTGTATATATTTGGATATTGTGAGAAGAGAAAATGATCTTTTCTCTTCAGTTTTTTGAAGCTGACGAGCAGCACAAGCATGTGGAAGCAGAGCTGAGGAGTCGGCTGGCCACCCTGGAGATGGAGGCGGCCCAGCACCAAGCCGTGGTCGATGGCCTGACGCGGAAGTACATGGAAACTATCGAGAAACTGCAGAATGACAAGGCCAAACTAGAAGTAAGCCCCGCCGTTGGGGAGAGCACGTTAAAAGATAGTCAGGGCTCTTGTGACTCTTCTGTGCACTTTACGGAATGCACAGTTAGTCATTCAGGGGAGGCTGTTGCCTGTGGTGTCTCCCAAGTGCGCCCGTATGTATAGCCTGAGCCATCTACTTTTCTTTTTCTTCTAAAATTCAGGTAAAATCTCAGACTCTAGAAAAGGAGGCCAAGGAATGTCGGCTTCGAACAGAAGAATGGTATGTGGAAATGTGAATTCCAAGGGGCCCTGAAGTAAGAATCAGAAGACCTGAGTTTTAGTTTAGCGGCTCCTCTCTCTTACTCTCACATTTGAAGTGAGCCAGGAACAGGCGTCTCCAGGGTCCTCCTCAGTTCTGTTATCTCTAAGGCCTGACACACTCTTGGTCAGCTGGCTTGTGCATTAGTCCTCAGCCTGCAGGTGTTTGCGGCCGTGGAAGATGGTGTCCTGGGGCTCCTATACTGAGGACTGGATAGAGAAAGCTTTCTGAGAGTTCCAGGCAGGAAAACTAACTCCTTTTCACTGTGCCAACCTTTTAGTGGTACATTTTGAATAAAATAGAGACTATGGGATCTAATTTGGAGATACCTAAATCTTAAAATTCAAATGGGATGAATTAATGGGTGGTAAAAGCATACTCCAGCATTTAGTTGATAAATGACATAATATTTAGGTTTCCATAGAATCAGTCATGTGAATTTCTTCAGTTTAGTTGCATTGGTAGAATTACATGCATGGTTTAGATGTATACCCATGCTCATAATTGAATCAAAAACAGAAAAGTTACTAGATTTTGAGCCCAAGGGGGGGGAAATCTGATATAATACTTAGAAAAGAACTTTACTGTAATACTTGAACATTCAACATTTATGTCAGCACATAAGAAAGATAAAATTTGTGATTTTGAAATGGCTTTAAGATTACTTTGCACTTGGGGAAATAAACTGACAAGATTGTACTAGATACTGGGACTGTGATAAATTCTGACAGTCTTAACGTCATTGAACAGAAGTTTCAGGGGCTTCAGAATTGAGGATTAGTATTTTTCTTATCTTCATCTTTTAGTAACTATCTACCACCAAGAGTATCCCGGTGTCAGGCATGAGTCTCTAAAAGCTTGATACCAGCTGTTGTGGTAACAAGGAAGTGATGGGGCGCCTGGGTGGCTCAGTCAGTTAAGCGGCTGCCTTCGGCTCAGGTCATGATCCCAGGGTCCTGGGATCGAGCTCCGCGTCGGGCTCCCTGCTCAGCGGGGAGCCTGCTTCTCCCTCTCCCTCTGCCTACTTCTCTGCCTACTTGTGCTTTCTCTCTCTCTGTCAAATAAATAAATAAAATCTTTAAAAAAAAAAAAAAAAAACAAGGAAGTGAGAATCCCCTGTCTGACTGGTGATCATGTGGTTTTGTGTTTTTTTTCTTTTAGTCAATTACAGTTAAAGAATCTTCATGAAGATTTGTCAGGTAGATTAGAGGAATCCTTATCAATCATCACGGAAAAAGTACCTTTTAATGATACAAGTAGGTATATTATGTACAGTTTTCCATTACTTGCAACTTTGGACCTCTCTCTCTGGTAACGAACTAATTAAAAAAGTTTTTAATCTATTTGACAAAAAACATCATTGGCTCAACAGAGGGTTGCTTTCTTTTTGTTTTTTTGATCAGCTGTGGCTCTCATATATGGAGGCTGACTTCAAAGTCAGCCTTCCTGGAAAAGGTAACCCACATTTTTTTTTTTTTATTGCGCATATTGAGCATATCCCTAGGTTAAAAACCAACCTGCACATAAAGTACTTGAAAATTTGTATAAGAAAAGCTGTTCATGGTGGGGAGAATGGGGGAAGGGCGGTGGGAGATGCATCTTCTCAGCCTGCTATCTCCTGCACTTTTGGTGATCCCCACTGATAGTTAGGGAGCTGACTTGGGTAAGTCCTGCTTCCTATGCATCCTGAGAATGGTCTGGTAATTTACGTAGCCAAGAGCAAGAAAAAGAACTTAAAAAAAAAAAATCAACTTACAATGTATAACAGATGCCGATTTTGTAATGTTTAGAGAAAAATTAAATCAGAACCTTGAAAACAAAGAATATGTTTTATTTAATTGCTTGGAATTTTGAAGCTTATATTCAAATAAGTAGAGATTTCCTTTTTTACAGTCTCATGATTAAAATTTTTTACTTCCCCTAAATTTTTCTTCCGAAAGACCTAAGAGGAAAGAAAAGACATCAAAGAAAAACAGTTTGATCTAACACTGAAATCTGCATATGTCATTATTATATCAAAGCCTGAGTTCCTCTGAAAATAACACCTGTTTCTAGTTTCTACATTAATGTAAATAGTGCTAGCATACTTTGATCCACTAGACTTGAAATCTTGGCATTTCGTTTTCCCTTTAATCCTTCTCTCAATTAATCATCAGGTTCTAATAATTTCCTTCTGGATCTCTTTTGGATTTATCTTTCTTTTTCCAGTACTAGTTGTCACTCTGCTTTTGGTACTTATGTCAGTGTGGGTTACTTTTAGTTCTGCAGAACTTAGAGATCATTTGCTCAGTGCCCAGCTGGATAGAGAGTACAAGGGATATAAAAATTTCTGGGGCAAAAATCTCTACCCTAAAGGAATTTATAGTCCAGAAGGGGAGAGATAATGTATAGAAATGTCTAAAATATAAGCTAACCTGTTCAATAAAGAGACTCTTGGGGTTTCCGAGGAAGGACAGATTACTGCTGGAGGGGTTGTTTGGGGAAGTCTTTTGGAAGAGGTGTGCTTTGAGCTGGGCCTGGATATGTGAGTAGGTTTTATTGGGCAGAGATGCATGAAAAAACCAGGGAATTAAGTGGAGTGTGGTATGTGGGACACAAGTTGCTGTCATGGTCTGAGGAGCAATAATTAGCTAAGTGTGATAGGAGGCTAGGGTGGGAGGGGGTAGGCAAGTTCTCAAAGGGTGGGTGGGGTTAGACCCTAGAGTTGTGGGCCAAGGAGTTGGGACTCAATTCACAAGATGGTGGGGGTGTTGAAGCCTTTGATCCAGGGAATGTCACGATGAGATCTGTGCACTCACAGAGTTAGTCTGGCAAGGGTGTAGACTGCCCTGGAATGGGGAAAGGGGGCCAAGACTATTGTGGTGCTAGTCCTGGTGTGCTGTTACGGAGGCTGGAGCCGAGTTGTCAGGGAGATAGATGCAAGCGGGCAGGGGAGCTGGAGGAGGCAGTGTGGGGGAAAGATGTGGTGCCAGTGACAGAAATCAGAGAGGCAGATGAGGGGCAGGTTTATGGGAAAGATGATGAGGTTAACTTTGTTGTTTAATATTCTGACAGATCGGTGTACATCTGTCTTTCTATTGGGGTACGCATTTCTAAGTTAAAGCCTAGACTGTGGAGAGAGACTGGAGTTGACCCTGTTGGGATGGATGGGCCTTGAGAGTGGTGGGAATGAGGGGTACCAAGTTCAGAGAGGCCCGTGCAGCATCCTTGGAGAGTTTTCCCTCACAGGGGTGAGGAAGGAGAGGGGCTGAGGTGGCGGAGGTGGTGAGGAGCTGGGGAAATGAGGTGACATGGAAGCCGGGGAAGGGAGTGTTCAACCTGGTGGTGCTGGGCAATTCTAGTAGTGTTGTGGGGAGCTCAGAGAGGGTGAGGTGACAGTAAAGGCAGCTGTTTTGGTGACTCTGAGAACTCAGTGTTTCCTTGCAGGGTAGAGGTGGGCAGCTGAAGGCTAGCACGAGGGTTAGAGGTGGATGGGTGCTGAGGAAACAGGCAGAGACATGCTGGTCTTTGAGCAGCGGGAATGAAAGAGGTGGGGAAGGTTGGGAGCTCAGCAGAGGATTCAGTATGAATGAAGTAAAGGGGAAGAAGTCACTGTGGAGATAGAATTTATAAAGCTGCCACAAATGCTTTTTTTGAAAGTAATTTTGAAGGTGTAGGGAAGAGGAGGGAGTGGTTGATGGATTAGGCCCTCAGGGGCCAGAAGGAGCTATTGCTGGGGACCCAGGGGGAAGATTAGCTGAGGACAGGATATGGGAAGCCATGGACTCTGAGGTGGAGGGTAGGAAACATAAGAACCCCTTGGACTTTGGCCCTGGTCTTCCTGGAGTTGTAGGGGGAGGCCACCCTATCCGTGGGGCAGGGGAGGAGAGGAAGAATGGTGTTAGGGGCTTAAAATGGAAAAGGTTTGGAGCAGATGCCTTGGGAAGTGACACAGCAGTGAAGTCATGGATTGTGGAGTAGCCTTGAAATCCCCTGAAGTTTGGTAAAATTAGGTTGTCACAGACCCTGATCTTCTTTTGTGTTAGCAAGAGCATTGTGGGAAACGATGGACCGGGCTGGGAGGGATAACAAGCAAGGCCCAGAGAGGACTGATAGGAAAGTAGACCGACTGTGGATGGGAGACCAAGCCCTTGGTAGAAATGGGGCCATAAGAGAGAACTGGGTGAGAGCGGCATATGGACTTTTAGAGTCAGATTTTGGCACCAGGTCTTTCCGACTGAGGACCAGGCAGAGGAGGGGAGGTTTGAGTGGCTGAAGGGGTGTGCAGAGATTAATAGAGATGGAGGAGAGAACTGAAGTGTGAGGCCAGGTGTCGGGAAGCTATTAGAGGTTGGGGATGGAGTCTGGGGTAGAAAGGAGGACTGTGAGAAAATAAGGAAGCCAACCCAGAAGAGTTAGGATCGAGTCATTGGGATCAGCAGTGGCAGGCATTGGTAGGCTGTCAAATATCGTAGTGTCATGAAAACCGTGGTATTTTTGGATGATTGGTATGGCAGCTGTGTGCGGGGTTATTTTAGAAGGGAGCATGACTGAACATGGCAAGATCGTCATGGGCCTTTCTAAGTAATCTTGATAGGCCTCAAGTTTTTTGAAATGATTTCTTAGAAATAGAAAGTCGGGGTTTGTTTGTTTATCCTAAAGTTAAAAAAATTTGGGGGCCCCTGGCTGGCTCAGTGGGTAGAGCATGTGACTCTTGCTCTCTGGGCTGTGAGTTCAAGCCCCACGTTGGGCATGGAGCCTACTTAAAAAAAAAAAAAATAAAAAATTGGAAGTATTACTTTATCTGAGAAACAACTGATTCTATATAAATTCCACTATTCTCTTATACTATGATTGTGGCTTTGATCATTTAAAATTTTTACGTAAAGCTGATTTTGCTGCAGAGCATTCATTATTTTTCAGTTATGCTGTTTTTTTGTAAACGTAAAATGACTTAATATGCATCCATTTTTGTTTTGTAGAATATAGTCAGTATAACGCTCTGAACGTTCCACTCCACAATAGGAGACATCAGGTAATGATGATGTTTTTATTTTCAGCGATGTGTATGTCAAACTTTCCAGAAACAAGAATTTATTGTTTGGGCCTCTGTTTAATGCACTCAACTGTTGTGTTTAACTTTGGCTTTACTTTCTCATACATTTTTAAAAAAAATTGCATAACTTGCTATTTATTTAATTCATAAGTAATACAGATTTTTGCTCTCATCTGATACCATTAGAACTGAATTATGGGATGCACTTACTTTGTGAGCCATACCTTTCTTCTAGGTTGGTGGGCCTCGCACTTACACAGTCTAGGTTAAGTGAAGGAGGTCTGTTTGCCAAAACTGGTGGCTTTCTCATTTACTTAGATGGGAATATTAAAATCCAAGTGGGAGCAAATGAATTTAAAGTCAGGATTAGTTATACTAGAATTTAAATGTTTTCTCTAAAAGCAGACTTTAACTAAAGTTGCCTGAGAATAGTAATTGGATAGTTGACTTTCTATACTTTTCATTTAAAAGCTGAAGATGCGGGACATTGCTGGGCAGGCCCTGGCTTTTGTTCAAGATCTGGTGACGGCTCTTCTGAACTTTCACACCTATACAGAACAGAGGATTCAGATTTTTCCTATTGATTCTGCCATTGACACTATATCTCCGTTGAATCAGAAGGTAAATTTAACTCAGGATACCTGTTCTTTGCCCAGAACAAGTAGGAAGACATGTTCTTTCTTTTCGGACCACTACGGTGCATCAGCCAAGTGCTGTGGGGGACATGGAAGAAAACTAGAATTCACAGTCTTCAACCTTAAGATAAAATGTGGCAAACATGGACATTCTTAAGAAATTAAATACGGGGAAAGTGTGGGTGGTGAGGCCAGTAAGGGATGTGAGGTCATCAAGGAGGGGAGATTGCTGTTGCTGGTAGTGTTTGGGAACTTTGAAAAATGAGCAAGATTTGAAGAAGAGAGAAATAGGACGGGTGTTTTTTCATCCAGAAGAGGGCAAGACCTGAGCAAAGTCACTCAGTAGGAAGGCATAAGGAAGTGAGTGGAGGAAGGGGGAATGGGGAGGGAGCAGGGAGCAAACTGTTTTGGCAAGAGTGTGAAGTCTTCGAAGTGGAGGAATGAGAGGTCAGATTGCAAAGGAAAAAACATGGCTCCAGACTCTGGAAAGCCCCTGGGGTCAGGCCAAAGCCCCAACTCTCTTGCTTTGTATGTAGGATGGGGGCCTTTTGTAGTTTTTTGACCAGGGTGTGACATAATGAAAAGTGCCATTTTATTGTTGGAAAAGTCAATTTGCTGGCATTTTTCTCTCTCCCTGTTTGTACTCACTGAATAACTTTCGTCACTGGGTATGTTTAAAAGCAAAAAAAAAAAAAAAATGTGTGTGGTAGAGTTGACCTTTCCTGCTGGGGTATGGAGTGGGAGTGAAACTGCTTCTCTGGTTGAGCTTTGGGGCATTTTCAGGGTGTGTGAAGTTTAAATAAGGAATAAGAAGAGGGTTGACTGTCATTCCCTTCAGTCCATGTGCTTTTTTGGGGCCTGGCAAATTTTGCTCCTTTCTTTCCTTTTTTCTCCCCAGCTTGTTCTAAAAAAGGATTTAAAGTAGCTTGCAAGACCACATTGAACTGAAAAGAAAAAAATAATGAGTGTATTAGTTCTGTATTGCTGTGTAATAGATTATACCAAAACGTAATCGTTTAAAACAACAGACATTTATTATCTCACACAATTTCTGTGGGTCAAGAATTCAGGAGAAAAGTATCATGATCTTTCATAAGCTTATAGTCAAGAGTCGGCTGAGGCTGCATTCATTTAAAGACTTGACCCGGGTGGGGCATCTGCTTCCCAGGTGGCTCACTCACACGGCTGGTCAGTTGGCTGGAAGCCTTGGTTTCTCATTGAGGACACTTCTCTATAGGGCTGTTGGAGTGTCCTCAAGACATAGCGGTTAACTTCCCCTAGAACGAGTGATCCAGGAGAGCAGAGTGGAAGCCACAATGCCTATTATGACTTAGCCTGGGTACTGAGTACCATCCCTGCTACCATCTTATATTGGCCACACAGACCAGCCCTGAAACAGTGTGCAAGGGTACTCCACAAAGCCAAGAACAGCCAAGGCAGGGGTCATTGGGGCCATCTTGCAGGCTGGCTCCCACAGGGAAGAAATTGAGGGATCTTGCTGTCAATGTGTGCTCTAAGTGCCCCATAATGTGGCATTCTGAAACAGTTCTACCACTCTTCCTACTTAGCTGATTCTTCTTCCCAGCTTGTTTGTGAGTATCATGCAGTGTTTCCAGGGTTTGACTAGTGTTTATGTCCATGTATCCTGTAAGTACCTTGTAGTATAGCAAAAGCTATACTCTGGAGTCAGACTACTGGGGTCCAACCACTTTCTGTGTCCCCTTGGGCAATTTATTTAACCTCTCTGTGCTTCAGTTCCTGATATTTAGAATGGAGGTTAGAGTACATACCTCACAGGTATATATGTTTGAGGATTAAGTAGATAATACATGTGAAGTTCTAATAGTGCCTGGCAGGCACATAGTAAGGACTCAGTAAAGGTTAGTTCTTATTATCATTATACCTTACACATAGGAAGCCCTCAGGAAGTGCTTGATTTTCATCAGTTTTGATCAGACTCCACGAATCTATTGAAGTTCATAAACAATTAAACTTTGGGCCTTTGAAATGCTTTTTAATTTCACTGTGGGAAAAAGCTTTCAGATGACTTGGGTAGGGAAAAGAGTACTGCAGCGTTTTAATGTAAAAGTTATATTTTCTTTTATACTTCCTATAATATCAAAAAATATATTTTACTCAATACTTTGTCCCTTTTTTGGAGTTTTATTTTAGCTTGTTGCCACATTATGCCCACACAGTGAGAATCAAATATGTTAATCTTATCTGAAACACTTCATCACTTTGAAGAATTCATGTATTTCTTAATATTTTACCTTTGGCCTATGAAAGGTTCTATGTGGTTTTTCTAATAAGTCTTATTATTGAATAAGTCTGTATTATTCTGAGAGTCAGAAACCACTGTTAAAAGATGACCAGAATGTTTAGACTTGTTCATAGAATCATAAAGTAGCATTTATGATTGAAGCCGAGAGAGATCAAGTGAGTTGCCTAGGGCCAAATATCTATAGTTTATGGTATGGCCAGTTGAATCACATTTCTGCATAATGAGATATTACATTTCTATACTGAGAAATCAAAATTTGAGCCATTATACAGTACTTTGATAATTGAGATATTTCATAAGTGAAAATTAACTTTTTGCTTCTAAATTGTCTAAACACCTATAGGATTTTTTTTTTTTCTGAATTTATTCTTCATACTGAATTAGTTCTTTATAAATACTAAGGTATCGGTGAAAGTTATAAAAGTTTTTTACATCCTCATTTTGGTGATACTTATATTCCTGGAATTTGTTAACCCTGAACATTGTACACAGTAAAAATAAGAAGCTGTCCTCAATAGACTTGTTTTTTTAAAATGAGGCACATAACATAAAAATCTTTCATAGTTTTTATTTTCTTCTTTCTTTCTTTCTTTCTTTTTCTTTCTTTTTCTTTTCTTCCTTTCTTTCTTTCTTTCTCTTTCTTTCTTTCTTTTTCTTCCTTCCTTCCTTTCCTTTCCTTTCCTTTCTTTCCTTTCTTTTCTTTTTTTTTTTTTTTTTTTTTTTAAACTGAGACCTCTCTAGAGAAGCCGGTGTTTGGGGAAGGCCTGTTGGTGCGGGTTGTAATGCAGTGTCCTCTCTGAGTGTCCTCTTCGTTGTTAATGATGTCACCCCTCTTCAAGTTCCTCCTTTTGGAATGAGATGGGGACTTGGGGATTGTATTTGGAACTATTAGAGGTGATCATCTCTGTTTTGTAAAAGCCAGACTTTTTTCCTAGAAAAAGTTTCCAGAAGAATTTAGGTTTATAACTCAGTGAGTCCATTTACAAATCTGTTGATCCTTGTTATTTTCCAGTGATGTAACTCACAGTTCTTTCCCTCCTAATGTAGTTCTCACAATACCTTCATGAAAATGCATCCTACGTCCGCCCTCTTGAGGAAGGAATGCTTCATTTATTTGAAAGTATTACTGAGGATACTGTGACTGTCCTGGTAATTTTCTTCTATGTTTTACAAATTCTGGAAGTGGAAGCTCCTCTTTGTCAAATAACACTATTAACCATGAAATTATTTTTCTTTTCCAGGAGACAACTGTGAAATTGAAAACTTTCTCAGAGCATTTAACCTCTTACATATGTTTTCTAAGGAAGATTCTTCCTTATCAGTTAAAAAGGTACTTACCCTTGAGGCCAAGGAGCTTGGGGAGTTGTGGGGTGTCCCCTGACCTGTGCTGGACTTGAACTAGTGACATGTGACCCTTGTGAGCTGCCTGATCTTTCCGCACCACAACCAATTTGGACTTCTATGAAAAAGGAAAATAATGGCTTGAGCAGCATAAACTTACATTTAAGAAAATTGAATTGTAGTGCACCAGTTAGGGTTTTTTGAGTAGTTCTATAGCGTGGTTACTGCTATAACCACATAATGCTGTGAGTCAGTATTTTCAGTGATTGAATCACACATTTATTGAAAGAAATCTTTCAGTTTTATCCTTTTTGCTGTAAACATTTAGATGGAGGTTATAGTAATTAGCTTCTACACTTGGATCTATAATCATTAGGTTTCTTTGAAGTGGTATTTTCTTGTTTTTATTGTTGGTGGTTTATTTAAGTTATAAACTAAAACCTTTATCTGCCCCAGCCCTCATAGAAGATATCATTTAGTAACCTTAAATATTCTTTGTTATGTATTTCTGGATGGGAAAGAGAAAATAATCCATATAACTGGAAATTTGATCATTGGTTTTATGTTTTGATACTTTTGGCCTAAAATTACCATGACCCCTAATTCGTCTAAATCTTTTCATCCTAAGATTTAGCCTTAAAAAAAAAAATCAAAGAATAATACAACTGGAACATAAGAGAAATAAGAACATGTATGTATTATATTACAAGATAAGGTTTAGAAAATATGTAGATGAGTAACTTATAGATATTGAAAATATGCAAGTAATTATGGTTCAAAAATCCTTATAAAACTAAAGTGGTAGGTTTTATCTTTTCAAAAATGTAAACTTTCATTATTTAAAAAATTTAATATGTGTTAAAAGCCATTTTATTTCCTAATTCTAACCAGACAAGGTATTTCAGTAACCAAATTTTCTGATTTGTGGATATGACAGAATTTTAGGAATCAGGGAATTAGGACTTAAACTAATAATTATGAATTATAGTTTCATTCAGATTCTTACATCTTATGGTTGTTCAATGTAAAGATTTTTGAAAATTGACTCTAGAAGTTTAAATAACACTAAATTGAATATATTTTATTGATTTGGCTTATGTTTAAGAGGACTCTATTTGAGAACCATTGCAAAGGAAGCATTTACTACTTGAAACGGTTATGCATTTTTATTTTACCTTAATTTATTTTTTCACTATTAAGTTTTTAGAAACATTGGGTAAGTCTTGACCTTAGATTCCTATGCTTGGAATGTTTTATCCCCTACCTCATTATGTATTTATGTTTTTAGGCAACTTGTCATCATTGGTTTAAAAACCACTTTAATTGACAAGATGACATGTTTTTTAGTAATAAATGGGCTTAGTATTGAATGAAGCTGTCTGGTACAAAGTAGAGAAAGAGAAGGAAAGGGATATGATTATCATTTCTGTGTTAATAATTTTCTTGGCTTTATATAAAAAGCATTTTGCTTGATTACTGGCACATTTTTAATAAACACTGTTGAGAGTCTATGTGTTTTTTTTAACCGTATAATTGTTTTCCCAAGTAACCATTTAAAATAGAAAATGATACAATGTATTATATGAATGTTAGCCATTGATTTTTAGATTTGTGTATATAGATTTTTTTTTCAATCTGTTTGGCTTTTACAAAGACATATAGGTTTCTTTAGGAATTCAATGTATGAAATATTTTTCTCCGCAAAAATAGTTTTTTTTGTATTTTTTTGTTTTTTCCTTTCTTTTTTTTTTAAAAGCAAGCTCTGTGGGGCGCTTGGGTGGCTCAGTCAGTTAAGCGTCTGCCTTCTGCTTGGGTCATGATCCCGAGACCCTGGGATCGAGCCCCGCATCGGGCTCCCTGCTTGGTGGGGAGCCTGCCTCTCCCTCTGCCTCTGCCTCGCGCTCCCCCTGCTTGTGCTCTCTCTCTGTGTCCAATAAATAAATAAAATCTTAAAAAAAAAATAATTAAGCTCTATGCCCAGTGTGGGGCTTGAACTCATGACCCTGAGATCAAGAGTGCTATGCTCTATTGACTGAGCCAGCCAGGCAGTGCTCCTCAAAATTTTCTTTTCCACTCCAAGTATTTTTAAGAGAAATAATTTTGTGCTGCTCTTAGGATGGAAAGACAATGGGCATCTGCTTTTTTTGTTTGTTTTTTGTTTTTTTTCTGTTTAGTCCTCTGTTAGTCGTTTGCAGCAAACAGGCGTGTGTATTGTGGTCTAGAAAATGGAACCTTATAAATGAGATCAGTTTTTTTTTTTTTTTCCCTTGGAAAATTTCTCTTTGGTTATAGTTGTTTGAGAATTCAGATGATTTATTACAGCTATTTGAAAATCGTTAGGATGCTCACTTTTGAAAAATCTGCTCATTCCTAGTTTAGAAGAAGAATGTGGATCTTCTCTTTGCACATCTGCATTGAGAGCCAGGAATCTAGAGCTGTCTCAGGACATGAAAAAGATGACAGCTGTGTTTGAGAAGCTGCAGACTTACATCGGTCTTCTCGCCTTGCCAAGTAAGTTTCTTGGTTGCTCATGGATCAGCTTGAAGAACTTAAGAGTATAAGAAGCTGGAGAAAGCAAATGTTTAGCTTGTTTGAATAGGAAGAGTATAGGAATCTGGAGTCAGAAAAACTTGAATTCAAATCCTCCAGCCCCTTACACATTTATGATCTTGGGCAAATCACTTTACTTCTCTGTACCTGTTTTCCCATTTATAAAATGGAGGTGAAGTGATTATTAAGTTAAATTAAGAATGTATAATATTAGGCATTGAAGACATGCATTAAATATTAATTTCCTTTCTCTCCATCTTCTTTTTTAAATGGAGAGGGGCAAAGCATAAGAATTTGTAACAACTTTCCAACAAGTAGCATAGGGGAGGGAGGTTTGGAAGGAAAAATGTCATTTGTTTCCCTTTGGTCTAACTCGAAGAGAGTATTTCCAGGTAATTGAATGGATCTCAGTTTAAATGATGTTTTGAGAATGCTGTGATTTTTCGGGTACTGTGATTTGTTTTTTTTGTAACAGCTTTAATGCGATATAATTTATATACCATATAATCTACCCATTTAAAGTATAATGTTCAGTGGTTTTTAGTATATTCACAGGTATGTGCACCATCACACATCAAAGTTAATTTTAAAATATTTTCATCACCTTAAGAAGAAATCCTGTATACTTTAGCTATCACCTCATTCCCCTGTTCCATGCCTCCCTGGCACTAAGCAAGTACTGATGTACTTTCTGTCTATAGATTTGCCTATTCTGAACATTTTGTATAAATGGAATCATATAATATGTAGTCTTTTGTGACTGCTTTTTTTCACTCAGCATAATGTTCTCAAGATTCATCCA
Organism: Halichoerus grypus; assembly: GCF_964656455.1. Lineage (NCBI taxonomy): Eukaryota > Metazoa > Chordata > Mammalia > Carnivora > Phocidae > Halichoerus > Halichoerus grypus. The sequence continues at coordinate 70,240,399 of NC_135721.1, read as the reverse complement.
TTCCTTTTTATTGCAGAATAATATCCCATTACATATCCCACCACATTTTATTTACCCATTAGTTGATGGACAGTTTGTGTTGTTTCCACCTTTTGGCTATTATGAATAATGATGCTATAGATATTTTTGAACAAGTGTTTGAGTGGGCATAGCCTTCATTTCTCTTGGGTGTATACCTAGGGGTGGAATTGCTGGGTCATATGGTAACTATGTTTAACTGTTGGCAGAACTGCCATACTCTTTGCTAAGGTGGCTTCCAACCAGCAGAGTATGAGCGTTCTGATTTCTCCACATCCTCACCAGCACTTGTTATTATCTGACTTTTTGATTTTAGCCATCCTAGTGTTATCATCTGACTTTCTGAAGTGGTATATCATTGCAGTTTTGATTTGTATTTGCCTGATGTCTAATGATGTCAAGCATCTTTTCATGTCCTTATTGGCCATTTGTATATCTTCTTTGGAAATAGGTTCATTCAGATCCTTTCTCTATTTTTCAGTTTGGTTGTCTTTTTATTATTGAGTTTTAAGTGTTCTTTATACATTCTAGATCAAATCCTTTTTTGGATATGTGATTGACAATATTTTCTTAAATTTTGTGGGTTATCTTTTCACTTTTTTGATGGTATCTGTTGAAGCACGAAAGTTTTTTATTTTGATGAAGTCCAATTTATCTTTATTTTATTGCTCGTGCTTTTGGTATCATATCTAAGAATCTGTTGTCAAATGTGAGGTCATAAAAATTATCCCCTATGTTTTCTTCTAAGAGTTTTATAGTTTTAGCTCTTAGTTGTCTTTGATCCATTCTGAGTTAATTTTTGTATCTGGTGTGAGGTAAGGCTCCAACTTCCTTTTTTGCATGTGTTTATCCAGTTGTCTCAGCACCATTTATTGAAAAGACTTCTTTTGCTATTGAATGGCCTTGGCACACTTGTTAAGAATCAGTTGATCATATATGAGGAATTCTTAATCTCAGGAAACAAACTGAGGGTTGCTGGAGTGGGGGGTGGGGTGGGAGGGATGGGGTGACTGGGTGATAGACACTGGGGAGGGTATGTGTTCTGGTAAGCGCTGTGAATTGTGCAAGACTGTTGAATCTCAGATCTGTACCTCTGAAACAAATAATGCAATATATGTTAAAGAAAAAAAGAAGAAGAATGTAGCAGGAGGGGAAGAACGAAGGGGGGGAAATCGAAGGGGGAGAAGAACCATGAGAGACGATGGACTCTGAAAAACAAACTGAGGGTTCTAGAGGGGAGGGGGGTGGGAGGATGGGTTAGCCTGGTGATGGGTATTGAGGAGGGCACGTTCTGCATGGAGCACTGGGTGTTATGCACAAACAATGAATCATGGAACACTATATCTAAAACTAATGATGTAATGTATGGGGATTAACATAACAATAAAAAAATTAAAAAAAAAAAGAATCAGTTGATCATAGATGTATGGATTTATTTCTAGACTCTCAGATTTATTCCAGTGATCTATGTATCTATCCTGTGCCAATACTATACTGTCTTGATGACTGTTGTTTTGTAGTTAGTTTTGAGATCAGGAAGTGAGAGTTCTCCTACTTTGTTCTTCATTTTCAAGATTGTTTGGCCGTTCTTGTTCTCTCACAATTCCATATGAATTTTAGAATCAGCTGGTTAGTTTCTACAAAGAAGTCAGCTGGGATTCTGATAGGGATTGTATTGAATCTGTAGATCAGTTTGGGGAGTTTTGTGGGTTGAACTGTGTCTCCCTAAAAGATATGTGAAATTCTACCCCAGCACCGATGTATGTAACTTTATTTGGAAATAGGATCTCTGCAGATGTAGTCAAGATAAGATGGGGTTCTACTAGTTTAGGGAGAGCCCTGTCAGTCCAATGACTGCCATCCTTGTAAGGAGAGATTTGGAGACAGAGACACAAGAGAGACTCAGGGAGGCCATATGAAGACAGAGGCAAGGATTGGAATTAATCCTGCCACAAGCCAAGGAACGTGTGGGGCCAACAGAAGCTGGGAGAGGCAGAGGAAGTGTGGCCCTGTCGGCACTTGGCTTCCAGAACTGTGAGAGAACTATCTTCTGTTGTTTTAAACCACCCCCTTTGTGGTACTTTGTTACAGCAGGCCTGGCAAACTAATGTGGGAGTATTGCCATCTTAATGATGTTAAAGTTTTCTGGCTCATGAACATGGTGTATTTTTCCATCTAGGTAGACCTTGTTTAATTTTATTTTGTAGTTTTTCGGAGTAAGCACCCTGATGTTGTTTCTCAGGGGGTTCAGCCTTGGGCATGCACACAGTTGCCCTGGGGTGACAGTGGTTTTGTCAGGGCCCTTTCCCTGTTTTGTTTCTTGATCTTACCAAGGATAAGCTCCACTGATTGCTGGCTGACTGCCATCTTGTTTTTAACAATGCCTTTGGGGCATAAATTGCTCCACAGATGACCCCCTTGAATTTGGGCTTCTTTATGGGTATAGTTTTTGAGATCAGTGTTTGAGGTTTGTTATGACCCCAGGAGGGCTCTTCTTAGCTGTTTTTCTTCCCCGCTCTGGTCAACCAGCCAGCCTACAGTTTAACTTATATCTTTTATGAATCTACCAATTTCCTGTTAACTGCTTTCACCACAAGCTCCATTATTTTTGAGAGTGCCTTTAGACTTGAACTTCTCCATACTCTGTTGAGAATGAAATTAATTCCTTTGGGAACAGATTCAGAGTTTTCTGTTTTAAGGCCTGTGCCTCCCTTGGACTAAATCTCTGAGCCATGGTTCTGGTCCTGGAGATGGGGACAGTGATGCACTTCTCAGAGTAACACTCTTGCTTTAGTGGCTGAGCGCTGGGGGAGGAGGCAGGGGGTGGGGGGGGTGGAGGGGTAGGGCCACAGCCTCCGGTCTCCTTGGCTTGCCTTTTTCAGTGTGAGCTGGGGCAAGGCTATGTATGGAGAACCCCAGTGTACTCAGTGGTACTGTGCTCAGGGTAGAACTTCCATCCCCTGAGTTGGGGCTGGGTGGGAGAACTCCCACCTCTTAGTCATACTCACCCCGAACTTAGCTTTAGCAACAGGTAGGTGGGGACAAGGGTGAAATGCAACCCTCCAGCTGGCAGTTAGAGGAGAATTATATTCTTGGCCTCACCAGTCTGGAGTGGGATTTGTAGCTCACTGAGCTGGTGAGGGGAGGGTGGGAATGGGTCTTTGTTCAAATACCACAGATTCTGGCTGTTCTTACTGAGTTGTTAAAGATTTTTTTCTCTTTTTCCACCCTTTGTTTTTAAAAGATTTTCTTGAGTAAATGTTTCTTCATTTGCTGTATGCACTTAGGATCATTTCCAGAGTCTTATTAAATGGTTGTTTTTTGTTTGTTTTTATTAACATATAATGTATTATTTGTTTCAGGGGTATAGGTCTGTGATTCATCAGTCTTACACAATTCACAGCACTCACCATAGCACGTACCCTCCCCAGTGTCCATCACCCAGCCACCCCATCCCTCCAGCCCCCCTCCACTATAGTTTTCAGGGGCACCCGGTGGCTCATTCGGTTAAGCGTCTGCCTTCGGTTCTGGTCATGATCTCAGGGTCCTGGGATCAAACCCCATGTCGGGCTCTCTGCTCAGCGGGAGTCTGCTTCTTCCTGCACACTCCCCCACTTCTCCGCCCCTCTCATATTCTTTTTCTCTCTCTCTCAAATAAAGAAAATCTTTAAAAAATAAAATAAAATAATTTTCACCAGTTTTTTGGGGGGAGTGGATCTGTGGAGCTGCTCATGCTGTCATGTCAGAAGTGGAACTCTGAATAATGGTGTTTTTAGTGAGGTTCAACAAATAATGTGTTGGGAAAGAAGAAATTGAGAAATATGTTCTGTAATAACAAGGTGGAAATTCACGAACTTTTATTTCAAAAAGAATCATAAAATATGTAATCCTACCTAACAATTTAATTTTGATTCTTAACCATTAAAAATGTTTGTGGATGTGGATCATGCAGATCAGTTGGATATGTCTATATTTATCACTGTTATATCTGAATGTGTCTGCAAAGATGTCAGGAGCCATAATTTCCAGCATATCACAGGCAGAATTTATTCTCTCTCCTCCCAAAAGTGGAGGAAGAAGGTGGGCTGTCAGCTTTTCAGGCGAAGAAGTCTTCTGGGGAAATGCTTAGGCTGGTGATTTTGGTTTCCTAGGTACAGAGCCAGATGGACTCCTTCGGACAAACTACGGTTCTGTCTTAACAAACGTTGGTGCTGCTCTGCATGGATTTCATGATGTCATGAAAGGTGAGGCTTGAAAAGGACATAAAGAAGCCGAAAACCTTCATCTTACTTTCTCAGATCTGCCCGAATGAGATTTAAACAAATACTGCCAAGGCTAATAGACCTCAGAGAAAGGCTTAGTAGCATTTGGCTTCTGTTGAAGTGCACAGCTCACTGCCGTCTGCTTTTTCCATCTGCTTCATTTCTGAAGGTAAACAAAGTGCTGAGGAGAAACCCTTGTGCACAGTACTTTAGCCAGAAATGCACTGCACTGATTTAAGGCAGGTGTGTGCATTTTATCAAGTCAGGCATGCTATTCAGAGGCGTTTAGCAAAATACTTCGCACTTGTTAGAGCCCAAGCATGAAGGAATTGAGGAAACCAGGGTTTAAAGTTCCAAGAAAGAATGTACTAACTTTCCACTCTTGTGCATTTTTATGTTTAAAGTGCCCATTTTAAGTCCTGTTTTGTTCAGGGGAACCTTGAGAAGTGCAGGTCTGGTTTTAAACTCTGGTCAGTGTTTAATTGCTATGGACTAAGAATATAGTCAGTTGAAGGACATTTCATATGCTTCTTAGCTAACTGTGAGTCTGAGTTGACTTTTTAATCTATAGGTCTGCATGGCTTCTAGGTTTTTTTTTTCTCTTCCTTTCTTTTCCTTTTGAAGGCAGTTGGGGCAGGGGAAGGAGGAAAGGGCAGAAGCAGTTATCAGAAATAGCCCAGATTAATAATAGCCTAGATTATTCGTTGTGGTGTGGAGGTAACAATTAGGGACCAGTTACTAGTTTCACAGGAAATAATTTTAAAAACTAACGAGTGTTGGAAAGCATGTACAAGATGTGTATATTCAGGCCCTTCTGTAGATTGGCATGTAACCTATGGCACTGGGAATCATTCGTAGTTAGTGCCAGTAGTCTCACCTAGCACCACCTTACCATTCAGTGTGGAGAATGGGCCTTTTTGTGGCTTTTCTTCAATAATAAGGAATTTAAAAAATTGTTGTACTTCTGGAGCTAGCCCTGGCTGCAGGAATCACAGCTTGAATAGACAGTGTTGGTGGCAGGTGACAATAGTTAGCCCCAAACCAGCAGAACTAGTCTGGTGTGTGGAGAACCCAAGGGCCTGGTGCCTATTTCCCATGCAGCTTTTGGTTTGGGGAGTTCAGATCTAGCTGTGGTCCTTTCTTCCAGAACTTTAGTTAACCTAGAACTGGGCCATTGAAACCATAGGTAGCTCTGTCGCCACATTTTTTTTTTTTTTGGTTTTATTTTCTAAATTTTGCTATGCCGACATAATTTCTTCTCGCTAGTGGTTTCTCTTGCATTTCTCTAAAGAAGGGGCTAGAGCGGTGGAGGGTAGCTGTCCAATGAGAAGGGTCTTAAACCTTCCTTTACATTAAAAAAAATCTTGATTTTATTTCTATTTCTATTTTAATTTATCTACAATTTTATACAGATGCTTTTTTTAAAAATTTTTTTTTTTTTTTAAGTAATCTCTATACCCAACATAGGGCTCAAACCTACAACCCTGAGATCAAGAGTCGCACACTCCACCACCTGAGCCAACTAGGCACCCCCATACAGATGCTTTTATTCATACATTACATAAGATTAAGAAGACACCAAGCCGTCCAAATCAAAGAATGTTACTGTTGTTATTTGAGGCATGAGCTGATGGAACTTATGGGAGGATCAGTCACCGTCCCCTCCCCCCAGCACCCTTAGTGCCTCCACTTGTTTCTGTCCTTGCAAATATAATGTAAAGAGAGAATATTGGGAAACATGAAGGGTGATTGGCAAGATTATGGGGTCCTGTTGCTAGGTTTACAGTTCAAATTTGTCTTCTTACCTAGCTTGGAAGACTGCTGTGTATCTCTCAGGGAGACTCAGTGAATATCAACTGGCATTAACAGAAGAAGCTTTGTGTTTCAGAGAACTCTCAAACCTCTTCCCTTGCTACTTTGCCCTGAATAATTGCTTGATCTGAGCTAGGAGGCAGGCAGGCAGGTGTCAGTGTAAAAAGAGAGCTAGAGATTTATAAACATGTCAATCTTACATGGATTTAAAATCGGAATGAATTAATCTTTTAACAAGGGAATTCTGAGAATTGTTGATTTTTAATCTCAGGTCTAAAGCAGATAGACCATAGGAAACATAAAAAGAAATCTCGGGGTGCCTGGGTGGCTCAGTCGGTTAAGCATCTGCCTTCGACTCAGGTCATGATCCCAGGGTCCTGGGATGGAGCCCCACATCAGGCTCCTTGCTCAGCGGGGAGCCTGCTTCTCCCTCTGTCTGCCGCTCCCCCTGCTTGTGCTCTCTCTCTCCGTCAACTGAATAAATAAAAACTTAAAAAAAAAAAAAACAAAAAAGAAAAAGAAGTCTCTGGCATAGGTCACATGGTTTCTTTGTTCTTGGATTTAAAATTTAATGTCAAGGAACACCCTAAATAATTGAAATCTTTGGACTCAATAAAGAGTGAACAATTGGATCAGGAGAATTCTTAGTCAAACTACAGTGGCGCTGTTTCAGTGGGAACCATGTCAGCGTTCAAAGTACTGTATGACTTTCCTAAGTATCTCAGTCATCTACCAGTCACCTAAGATTACCTGCCAGCCAAGTTGTATTAAGATTTGTGCACTTCCAGTAAAATGGTGACTACAACTTTCTGTGGTGTTTAGAAAGAAAATGTCTCTGTTAGGGGCTAGCAGTTCAGTATATAAAAATGTTCAGTGGGGCGCCTGGGTGGTTCAGCCGGTGAAGCGGATGACTCTTGATTTCGGCTCAGCTTATAATCTCAGGGTCCTGGGATCAAGGCCCTCGTTGAGCTCCGTGCTCAGCGGGGAGTCTGCTTGAGTATTCTCTCTCTCCCTGTCGCCTGCTCTCCCTCTCTCTCTCTAAAATAAATAATCTTAAAAAAAAAATGTTCAGTGTTCCAATTGAATTTTTATTCAGTTGGATATCGTAGGAATATATAGAGGATAATCATTTATTTTTAAAAGTATAAACATAATAGTAATGTACCAGTTAGCTGGCTCCTTTGCTGTGACAGGTGTACCATAGTAATGTAAGGTGTTAACGGTAGGGAACGCTGGCTAAAGGGTATACAGGAAGTCTCTGTCACTTCTCTGTGAATCTAAAACTATCTTAAATTACAGTTTACAAATTTATGTCTATTAAATGTATAAATAGAACAATTCCCCAGTTTAAAAATTTTAGTAAAAATAATTCTATTCATAAAACAGTGATTTTTGTGTTAACATATCATGATCATATCAGGTTAAATCTCAAATGCCATTTCTTTCTAACTAGTCTTATTTCTTTTTAATTATCCAGTCAGAAATCAGCTAGATTCCTTGATTCTGAATAAATGCAATTCTCGGCATACACACCTGTTATAAAAATTTTCATATTTTGTGATTTATTTTTAGCTTTGTTGATAATGATAATTCATGCTGTTGTACCTGAAGTATTCTAAAAAATTCAGAGGAGAATGAATTGTGAACACTTTATTATTTAAAAATACCATTACCCTTCCTCGTAAATCAGTGTTATCTTAAGAATTCTCCCATTATCCTTATTTTTGGGACAAAATCATTCTTTCTCAGAGACCCAGAAAACGCCAAGCTTAGTTGTTTGGCCAGTTTCACCTACTGCAATTTCTTTTAACGCTTTTATGTCTAAGTCTGTGTCCTGTGCTTTGCTAGCCGCAGGCTTTGTTGTACTACTCTGGGACTGGGGGCGGTGGCCCGGGAAGCCAGCCACGGGAGCATTCAGTCCTGGTTTGGCTGTGCAGACCCTTGTCGGTGTCAGTGTCAGGGTGTGTGCCAGCAACCTGGCTGCGGGCCAGTAAGGATTGGGGGCATTGTGCCTCTGTGGGTCGTTCTGTTCCCGCCTCACAGTTAGCTTATAGGAGGACTAGATAAATTCTCATCTGTGCCTGCCCAGACTATGAAAACAGCGTTATTAACTGGCAAATAACTGCTCAGGGTCATTTACCCAGCCCTAGAAGAAGGGCAAACACTCAGATGAGGGATAATCAGAGCCACAGGCTGGTGGCTGTAATAGAGACACAGACCCTCACTTGTCTCTAGTCTTTCCACATGGATTTGTGACCTAGTTGATATTCAGGACAATCCTGATAGAGTTGGGACCTTTTTTTGTTGTTGTTGTTCAAATTTACTGTGTAAGTCTCTAAGAGTAGATATGAGAAGTTAATGGGCTGGTTGTGTGCAACTTGTATATGGATAGTAAGAGTTTTCATTTGATTGCTTTTATAGATATTTCTAAACATTACAATCAGAAAGCTACAATAGAGCATGAACTTCCAACAGCAACACAGAAGCTCATTACGACTAATGACTGTATCCTGTCATCAGTGGCAGCATTAACAAATGGAGCAGGAAAGGTAAGTTTTCTCGGTTTATAGTGACATGAACTTTAATTCTTAAGTAAGCTCCTTTAAAAGGATTTTTGGAATATCAGACTTTTTTGTAAAATAAAGTTGTCTCCCTTTTCCTTCTCCCTACACAATATTTAAAGCAATATGGGAGTGACTGTTACTAGCATTTGTAATGAGTCGCTTGCTCACAGTTTAGTTTTTAGGGAGATATTTGATGATCAGTATACATCTTTGTGCATATCAAATGTCTGCTTTATAGAAATTGGGAACTTCTATAAAAAGAAAAAAGAACCAATAAAACCTTTGTTAATATTTTGGGGTTTTTTCTCTCCTAGTTTTTTGTCACAGTGCTGCTTCTGTGATTTTATTTCCTAACAAGTGCTTTTAAGGTGACTTCAACATGTGTCTTTTCATTGAACCATTAATATTAGATAATGATTATTTGGCTCATTAAGCACTTAATTATTATTATAAACTGACCAAAATGCACTTTCTCTAAAAATTCTCTCTTGGATATTCTGATTTCAGCAGTTGTCACATTCTCAGTACAGCTTTGCTGATTCAGATTTCTCTGAGAACTACCCATATATGTGTAACTGGAAGGACTGTATTCAGAGCTGTCTTAGCTCATTTATTTCAGTTGATGCATCCTAATTTCTCAAGGAAATTTCTCTGTCTGTGTTTATATACCATTATTTTTCTGACAGGTTGCCTCTTATAGAAACATATTTTTTCAGGTAATTAAGTTAATCAGAAGTGATCACAGATCATTTTATATATTCAGTGACACTTTGCTAGAGCTTGGGGCCATCATTAAAAGGTGTTATCTTTAGGTTCTGTCAGCTCACAGGTCTGTGCCTACAGGGTTCTCCAGCAAGAAAACCATCCCTATTGCCCCCTTTTGAACACTTGCATCTACAGGCATGCTGTAGCTTTCTGAAGATAATTCTAACTTTGATTCAATTACAAAAAATTCTGGAAAAAGAGAACATTGGCATTTTAGAGGAGTCTCTGCATTTTTCAACTTTTATGAAAACTCTGAAATATTAAATACCTGGATCCTTCACAGCTAATTTTAGATTTGCTTTACCTGAAACTTTAAAATGTTGTCTCAAGGACAGGTCTACGATCTTCATTCTGAATTTTTTGTAAATGGTTTTTTAACTGAAATAAATATCTGAACTAATGTTAGTTGGTGGCAGCTTAATACCTAGCTAATGTGATTCGATCAAACTAAATTTTATAGTTTGTAATTTTTAGAAGCCCAGTGAGAAAATGTAATATATGCCTATTGAAGAACATTTAGAAAATGTAGAAATATTAGAAAGAGGAAAGAAAATAAACCTCACCGTATCCTGCAGTGACCCAAACGCAAACCGTCCATGTCGTTTACAAGGAATATAAGACTCAGGATTTTTAGAATCCTTTATTTTCTTGAATACTACCTAGTATAGAATTTCTTTTGATACAGTAAAATGATGAAAAATAAAACCTTTCAGACCATTAGTGATTCATTGCTTACTTTTTGAGCAGTTTCTCAAAAAGTAAGCAAAGTTTCTTGCCAAGGTGTAGGATATTTTGTTCTATAAGTCACTTCTTATTTATCGAAACAGGGTATTCTTTAATGTAGCCAACACTTTTTAATTTTTCCGGCTAATAACCTTCTCAGACATTTTTATTTATATCACCATTTCATACAGCACTGTAGATTCAAAGTCATGGTTCAGTCATGGATCTTCATGGCTGCTTACACAGATTTAACTCATGTTAAATCTGTTAATGACAGGGTCTACTAAATTGCTAGTCTTTATTATATGTGTAATTCACAAATGAAGTTTAAATAGAGTGAACATATTCCAAGATGCCGTGTCATGTCTCATGTTGGAATTTGAAGCATTCAAAGTTAAAATACAAATAGAATGTATAAATCCAAACATGGATATTTTGAGAGTAGTGGCAGAAATTAATGAGGTAAATAGCTCATGGACATCGTCTACAGAATAAACCAGAATTAGTCTTGGTTTTCAGGAAGAAAAGAAGTTGTTTACCTTAAGACCTATCAGAAGTCTGGTCTCAATCTTTCTACTGGTATTGTCTTTTTATTACAAATCATTGCCCTAGGTATTCTCCTCAAATAAATAAATGTGGGCTTTGGGGCAGGTGTTGAAATTTCATTTCCATACTCAGCACCTTTAGCTCTGGTCCGAAAACTATTAGGTATATATGTTAGATATATTATTGGAAAACAAAATCTGTCTTCTTGTCACACTTGATTTAGATCGCATCTTTCTTCAGCAACAACGTGGACTACTTCATTGCTTCTCTGAGCTACGGGCCTAAAGCAGCGAGTGACTTCATTAGTCCTCGTTCAGCTGAATGCATGCTGCAGTACAAGAAAAAAGCTGCTGCCTACATGAAGGCTCTGAGAAAGGTTTGTGAGCTGCTGTTGAATTTACAACAGAGGAAAATCAGGCATCATTCCAGAGAATGGCGAGAGTTTGCACAGTTCATATCGTTTAGATTTTACACAACTGGGGGCACGGGTGGTTGGTGGGTACTGGGGGAGGTCTTCGGGAAGGAGAAGGTGACAGAGACCCAAACCTCAATTAACATGTGATCTGTACATAGGCCATGTTGGACTCATGTCCCCAAGCGCCTGGTAGGAGTGTCTAGAATGAGGCAGCCAGGCAGCCAGTAAGTATCCAACTTCAGAAATCTCAGAGTTGTAGAAACAAAAAAATGGAAATACATGTATAATTCTTTCCCGAATATAAGAAAACAAGGTTATTGCAAAAAGAAATCAGAAGGCACCTGATGTGATGAACACTAGGTGTTTTATGCAACTGATAAATTATTGAACACTACACCTGAAACTACTGATGTGCTGTGTGTTGGCTAATTGAATGTAAATAAATAAATAAATAAAAGAAATCAGAAGATAAAGCAGTACATGAAGAAGAAAATTATAATTGCACCAAATCCCACCACCCAGAGGTAGCTACCATTAACTTTTATTAGAGTATATCTGTATCCAGAAAAACTGTAGTACATGTGTGCTGCACATGCACAAGGAAACACACGTCTATGTTATAAAAAGCAAAGTGTATCTGAATACATACAGTTTTACTTATTTATTTATTTAAAAAATTTTCTTTATTTGAGGAGAGAGAGAGAGTGCACGAGCAGGGGGCAGGGCCAGAGGGGGAAGGAGAGGGAGAAGCAGGCTCCCCGCTGAGCAGGGAGCATGATATGGGACTCGATCCCAGGACCCTGGGATCATGGCCTGAGCCAAAGGCAGACCCTTAACCAGTTGAGCCACCCGGCTGCCCCCATACGCTGTTTTAGAATCTGTTTTTTTCCTCATAGTGAATTGGAGATATAAAAATTGTGATTTTTATATATCAAATAATATATGTCTGTAAATATAAATTGTTATAGTATTTCATTCTGTAAATATGTTGTAATTTAATCAGTCCATTGCTTGTAGATATTTAGGTTGTGTTCTATTTTTCACTGTTACATGCAGAGCTACAGTAGATATACTTGGACCTGCAACTTTGTGCATTTGTTTTTTACCTTTTCCCCTTATTTTTAATTTTTTTAATTTTTTTTATTTTTTTTTTAAAGATTTCATTTATTTATTTGAGAGAGAGAATGAGATAGAGAGAGAGCATGAGAGGGGGGAGGGTCAGAGGGAGAAGCAGACTCCCTGCTGAGCAGGGAGCCCGATGCGGGGCTTGATCCCAGGACCCCGGGATCATGACCTGAGCCGAAGGCAGTCGCCCAACCAACCGAGCCACCCAGGCGCCCCCCCTTATTTTTTAAAACTTCTGGTTACACATAATGTATAATAAACACATTCTTATATTACATTACAGGTAAAGTACAGTCCTTAATTTCACTTTCTTTCCAGAGGTGACTATAGTAGTTAGTTTGATGTGTAACCTTCCAAAATCTTGGAGCATTTACATGCATCTATATAAACTTATAGACAATATACAATAAATAGAATTTTCTTTCTTTTTTTAACCTAAATGCATGTTTCATTGTGCCACATGATTTTTTCATTTAGAATATTTTAGGGGTGCTTGGCTGGCTCATTTGGAAGAGAATTCAACTTTTGATCTCTGGGTCATGAGTTTGAGCCCTACGTTGTGTGTAGAGATTACTAAAAAAAATAAACTTAAAAAAAATTAAAATGTTTTAGATGTATAGAATTGCTGAATCACTATGTTGTACACTTGAAACTAACATTGTCAGGTTATACTTTAAAAAAATGAAAAAAAATGTTTTAGAAATCTGTATCATTACATATGGTGGCTACTGTATTCCTTTTAAATACAGCATAGAATTCTATATTATGAATGTTCTGTGGCTCATTTACGTATTCCCTATTGGTGGGCATTTAGGTTCATTCCAGTTTGATAGATAATACTGTTATGATAATACTGCAGTGGATAACTTTGTAAATGCCTCAGGTACATGTATGGAATATTGAGTAGTAGAATGTTCTAGATCGTGTGGTTTGCACATTTTAGATTTTAATATTTATTGCAAATTGCCCTTAAGAGTAGCTGTACTGGGGCGCCTGGGTGGCTCAGTCGTTAAGCGTCTGCCTTCGGCTCAGGTCATGATCCCAGGGTCCTGGGATCGAGCCCCACATCGGGCTCCCTGCGCTGCGGGAAGCCTGCTTCTCCCTCTCCCACTCTCCCTGCTTGTGTTCCTTCTCTCGCTATCTCTCTCTGTCAAATAAATACATCTTTAAAAAAAATAAAAATAAAAATAAAAGAGTAGCTGTACTGTTTTACCCGTCTAGCACTGTATAAGGCTACCTATGTCCCTATATTTGTCTAATTAATTTAATTATATGTTTAAGATTAATTTCCCAAAATGGAATTGCGGTTCAAAGTGTGTGACTCTTTCAAATTTTGGCACATTTCTTCCAGATTGCACTTCAGAAGGTTACCTATTTATAGTTTACCAGCAGTAGAAGTATAAATTTAACCCATGAATTTAATATTTATCCATCTCAGAGACAAGAGGTTTCTTACTGTTATTTTAATTTGCAGTTCTTTGCTTATTGAAGTGGAACGTCCTTTCATAAAGTTATCGTTTGTATTCATTCTGTCAGTTCTCTGTTCACTGTTGACCTATTTTTAGATAGATGTTCCTAATTAGGGTTGAAAGAGCTGCCTATTATACTAAGAATTTTATTTTATTTTTTAGTTTTTTTATAATAAAAATGTTAATCCTGTGTCTGTGTTGGAAGTATTTTCCCCCCAGTTTGCTGTAGTATTTTTTTCAAAATAGAAGTTTTAATTTTTATATCATTAAACCAGTCTTTATGGTGGTGATTCTCAGCCAGGGGTACTTTTCAAGATTACAGAAATGTTCACCTACATTTTCTTCCATTATTTTCATGGTCTCAGTTTTTAAATTCAAGTCTTTAATCCGTCTTGGATTCATTCTGATGTAGGTGTGAAACAGGGAATCTAAGTAGTTATTTTTCTAAATTATTAACTGGTTGTCCTTATAGCATTTATCTGATAATCTGTCCTTTCTCCATTGACTTAAAGAAATGCACCATTTATCACATAGTACATTTTTTGTCTCTACATTTGTCTGTTTCTAGATCTTCTGTTGTCTTCCTTTGTCTGTTTTTTTGGTTTGTTTTGAAAAGTTTTATTGGGGATTTAATTGGCATACAAAAACTGCATATATTTGAAGTATACAATTTGATAGGTTTTGGCATATGTCTGCACCCTTGAAATCATGGTCAAGACAATGCCTTAGTAATCTTTTTTTTTTTTTAAGATTTTATTTATTTATTTATTTGACAGAGAGAGAGCACAAGGAGGGGGAGTGGCAGGCAGAGGCAGAGGGAGAAGCAGGCTCCCCGCAGAGCAGGGAACCGGATGTGGGACCCGATCCCAGGACCCCGGGATCATGTCCTGAGCTGAAGGCAGACGCTGAATCGACTGAGCCACCCAGGTGCCAGCCCCTTAGTAATCTTTACTCCTGCCTCTCTGCCCCCATCTCCTGACAATCTGCTTTTTTTTTTTTTTTTAAATTGAGATGTAAGTGACATATATTATATAGTTCCAGGTGTACAACATAGTTATTTAACATTTATATACATTATAAAGTGATCACCAAGATAGGTCTAGCTACCATTTGTCACCATACAAAGTTGTTACTTATTATTTATATTCCTTGCGTTGTGTGTTTGTATCCCTGTGTCTTATTTATTTTATAACTGAAAGTTTGTACCTTTTAATCCCCTGTCCCTATTTTGCCCATCCTCCCACTCCCCTTCCACCCGGCAACCATCTGATTGTTCTCTGTATCTGAGTCTGTTTCTGTTTTTTTTTTTTTTTATTTGTTTTGTTGTTTAGATTTCACATAGAAGTGAAATCATATGGTATTCGGTACAAGTCCCTATGGCTTTAGTTAGTGTAGATTATAACTGGAATGACAAGTCCCTCTTCATTATTTTTCTTTAAAAAAGTTCCTTGCTGGGGCGCCTGGGTGGCTCAGTTGTTAAGCGTCTGCCTTCGGCTCAGGTCATGATCCCAGGGTCCTGGGATCGAGCCCCACATCGGGCTCCCTGCTCAGCAGGGAGCCTGCTTCTCCCTCTCCCACTCCCCTTACTTGTGTTCCCTCTCTCGCTGTGTCTCTCTCTGTCAAATAAATAAATAAAATCTTTAAAAAAAAAAAAAGTTCCTTGTCTGGGACGCCTGGGGGTGCTCAGTCGGTTAAGCGGCTGCCTTCGGCCCGGGTCATGATCCCAGGATCCTGGGATCGAGTCCCACATCGGGCTCCTTGTTCAGCAGGGAGCCTGCTTCTCCCTCTCTCTCCCTCTGCTTGTGCTCTCTCTGTCAAATAAATAAAATCTAAAAAAAAAAAAATTCTTTGTCACATTAGTAAATGAAGTAGTGTATGTTGGTGTGTATCTGAATTTATTATTGAACCCCACTTAGGATTCTTATTTGTGTAGGTAGGATCAGAGAATGATATGATCTTTTTCTTGAATTCTTATGATGCTTTTTCCATAGCCCCTTGTGGAGTCTGTGCCTTACGAAGAAGCACTGGCAAACCGCCGGGTCCTTCTTAGCTCTACGGAAAGTCGAGAAGGCCTTGCCCAACAGGTATGGTGCCTGGCAAATCATGCTACTTGTTAAAAGAGCATAAATGTTAAATCCCCTGGAAAAGGCTTTTAACACAACAATTTAAAAGGTTATATAAGTAAACATGTAAAATTAGTGGTTTAACACATGCTAAAAAGCGCCATAAGCATAATTCACTGAAGAACGTTTGTTGATACTCTAAATGTCATCTTGATTCAGTTGGTGGTATAACTGCCACTAAAGTAATATCAACACACTTGGGACACGGTGATTCTTTTTTTCTCTAGGCACTAGATTTAGATGTCGGGAATAATAAGGCAAAAAAGGGCGAGGAGCTAGAGACTCCATTATTTTTATTTCTTAAATGATCAGGAAGGAAAGTTTCCAATATTCAGTTAGTTGGGCAGTTGAACTTGGGGGCTAGGTGGAGGTGGGAGGGACTAACTTTTCCAGAAGTTGGTGCCCGCTGACACTGGTTTAGCTTTTGTCAGAGACTTATTCCCTTCAACAGCAGGCTTGCTTTAAGTTTTGGAAGTATTTATCTTAAAAGACAGTGCAAATAAATTCACCCGAGACTTTATTTTGTCCATACTGGCACGTATCACTTATCTTTTTGACATTGATATGCTAGGATGTTGGAACTGAAAACTTAGTTCAGAGAGTAATTCCTGAAAAACAAAATTCCTGGGATAAACAATAAGATGGAGAACACTTTAAAAATTGATTTTCCATTTTCTTCTTATTTTATCAAGGAAAGTAAGGCTCCAAGAAAGTAAGCAGCTTTTACCCAACGTAGCTAGTAAGTGGGAAGAGCTGTCTGGCTTCAGAGCTGTCGCTTTTCCCACTCTGCTGTTGACCAGCTGCAGGCTAGTCTGATAAGCACTGGGCGTCACTTCCTGCCTCTCTGCAGTGAGGATAATATCTGCCTTTCAGGGTCGTGGAAGGATTAATTGAGCCAAGGGGAGGCAGTGTGATACAGTGAAAAGAATCAGTTGTGAGCCAGACAGATGGGGTCCCGATCCTTGCTTTGCCATTTGCTAGCTTAGCAGGTGGTTCAGCTGCTGGGAGCTTTAGTTCGGTTCTTTGAGAAATGAGAATTGAAGGACTGGGAGGCTTCAGTGGGTTAATGTCAGGAAAGTACCATGAACAGTGTCTGCTGCTTGGTAATTGCTCAGCCATGGTAGTTGGTAAAACATTTGGAACTCACTGCAAGCTTGCTTTTATTTTCATGTAATTGTCTCAAACTTTTATTTGTCCTGAGAATTAGTTTTTTAAACTTCTTATTGAATGGAGTATAACATACTTAAAAAAAAGTATACAAATACTTAATGTGTAGTTGACCCTTGAACAACATGGGGGCTAGGGCCATTGACACCCCCCCCCCCCCGTGCACTCAATAATCCATGTAGAACTCTTGACTCCCCAGAAACTTAACTACTGTTGACTGGAAGCCCCACTAAGGGCATAAATAGCTGATTAATAAATATTTTGTATATTATGTGTATTATATACCACATTCTTACAATAAAGTAAGCTAGGGAAAAGATGTTATTAACAAAATCATAAGGAAGAGAAAATACGTTAATAGTACTGTACTGTATGTATTGAAACAAATTCTTGTATAAGTGGATCCACGTAGTTCAAACCTGGGTTGTTCAAGGGTCACCTATATATATAGCCCAGTGAATTTTCACAAGTAAACATACTGATGTAACTAGCACCTTAGATAAATTTTTTAAAAAAGAACATTTCTTTATGTAAAGTATACCTTTAAAAAAAATTGCCAGAAGCCTTCCTTGTGCCCCTTTCCAGTTATTATTCTCCTTGCCTCCAAAGAGGTCATCATCCTGCACTCTAAGATTAGTGTAAAAATTCAGTAAATGGACTTTTCATTAAATGAGGTTATATAACATATATTCTTTCAGGTCTGGCTTCTTTTGTCCAACGTATTTGTAATACTCATCCGTGTTATATGTAATTGTGATCTGTCCATTTTCATTGTTGTTGAGTATTCTATTGTGTGAATAGGCAGTATTCTTTTTTATGGCCTAAGGAGTGTTTGGGTAGTTTCAGGTGTTTGGCTATCCTGGTGCTACTGTGAGCATCCTTACACATGTCTCTGGTAAATATGCACACTGTTCTGTCGGGGATACACCTGGAAGTAGAATTGCTGGGGCATAGGATAGGATGTCATCAGCTTTAAAGATCCAGCCAAACGGTTTTTTAAAGTGTTTGTCCCAAATTCCAGTCCTCCCAGCACTAGATGGTAGTTCCAAATGCTCCACAAACATGCCCACCTTTGTATTTTCTGTCTTTTTAGTTGTAATCATGCGGGCGGTTTTAAATTGCTTTTTCTTGATAGTGACATTGAATACCTTCTTTTTTTATGTTTTTAGTCTTGTTCAGTGTCTGTTCAGGTCTTTTTTTTTTTTTCTATTTTTCTACTGGGTTGTCCATCTTTTTCTTATAATTTGTAGAAGTTCTTTATATACTCTAGATATAGTCCTCTGTTGGATACATGCTTTGCAGATGCCTTCCATTTTGTGGCTTTCCTTTACACTCTCTTAATGATATCTTTTGATGAATAGAGATTCTTAATTTTACTCTCCACTCAGTTTCTGTTTGTGCTTTTTGTATCTTGTTCAGTATTTCCTTTTCCGTGTTTAACAATCAGGCTTTTTTGTTTTTACTTCTGGGAGGTAGTTGGGGGTGATGTTCTGTGAAGCCTTTCTTGAGCCACTAAGTTTTATCTGCATCATCCTCTAAGGTGCAGAACTCTATTGCTTTTCAAGGTTCAGCAGAGTTTGGAAAAGATCTCTAAACTGGAGCAGGAAAAAGAACATTGGATGTTGGAAGCACAGTTAGCCAAAATCAAGCTGGAGAAAGAAAACCAGCGAATTGCAGATAAGCTGAGGAGTACGAGCAGTGGACAGGTGCTCGGGCTGGCCCAGGAAAATGCCACCGGGGTGAATGCGGCGGGCCGGGAAGAAGCCTCAGCCAAGGCTGTGCTGGAGCCTGCTCACAGCACCAGTCTGGTAAGTGTCTTCTTTTGTAATGCCAGTTTTAAGGACTTAACCTAGTGTTTGGTGTGAACCATTGAAATTACATGTCAGTGTGGGCATCTGGTGGCTTAGTCAGTTAAACGTCTGACTCTTGATTTCGACTCAGGTCATGATCTCAGGGATGTGAGATCAAGCCCTGCGTTGGGCTCTGCGCTGGGCATGGAACCTGCTTATGATTCTCTCTCTCCCTTTCCCTCTGTCCCTTACCAGCCCTGCCTCTTAAATAAATAAATAAATAAATAACAGGTCAGTCAGTGTAAAACAGGTATAATCCACACATACCACAAAAAGCAAGTGGTAAGCAGGATGCCTCCTTCAAAAAGCTATTCCATTATATTTCCTTTGATTTTGCATGAGACTTCCCCATGGTGAGGACTGTATTCCTGGAAAAGGTCTACTAAGTCAAATTTAAGGTGATTTTGTTTTTCCATAGAAACATTTGTTTTTTGTTGTTGTTTTTTTTAAATTTTATTTTATTGTTATGTTAATTACTATACATTACATCATTAGTTTTTGATGTAGTGTTCCATGATTCATTGTTTGCATATAACACCCAGTGCTCCATTCAGTACATGCCCTCTTTAATACCCATCACCAGGCTAACCCATCCCCCCACCCCCCTCCCCTCTAGAACCCTCAGTTTGTTTCTCAGAGTCCATAGCCTCTCATGGTTCATCCCATAGAAACATTTGTAATATGGGTTATGTTTTTGAACAAGGGCTTGAATGTCTACCTTTTCATAGAAATGGCCACGTATACCATTTTAAACTAATTACCTGATTCCTAAACAGTATAAAGTTTCACAACATATATATAATACAGAAACCCATCAGGTTATCTTACAACCTTATATTTCTTTCGTTCTTTTTTTTTTAAGATTTTTTTTATTTATTTGACAGGGGGAGAGAGCACAAGCAGGGGGAGTAGGAGAGGGAGAAGCAGGCTCCCTGCTGAGTAGGGAACCTGATGCGGGGCTCGATCCCAGGATCCTGGGATCATGACCTAAGCCGAAGGCAGATGCTTAAGTGACTGAGCCACCCAGGCGCCCCAATATACAGATGTTTCTTAAACTTTTGCCCCCCAACTTTCTGTATGTTTGAAACTTTTCTTAATAAAATATGGGGAGAAAAAAAGAATTAAAATTTTTAGAAAAGCAAGAAAACATAAACTGAACTTCTCAGGGTTTTGACTTGCGTGGACACCATGCTCACAGGATGATCCTATAGTGACTCCCTGGTCCCAGGTCTGAGTCCCAGACGCGAGTCCTGCACGTTGCCTCTGGCTAGGGGAAGCGGACTGACTGCCTAGGGGCACATTCAACACACATAGCAGGATGTTGACATCTGTTCAGGTGTCTTTGGGTTTCCCTTCAGAGTCTGTCTCATTGATCGGGTCAGACCTTTCTCCCTCTGGTTGGATTTCTTCTTTCTCCCCCCTCTCTTTCTGCTTCCCTGTATCTGTTCCTTCCCTTGGCTTTCACTTGCGCTAGCAGTGGAGTTGCTTGGGTGGCCAGGGAGTAACTTGGACCAGACCAGACCAGGAAGAGTGCTCATACAACAGTGATGTAGTGATCGTGCTCCGGCCCTGGCGCTGCGGACCTTGGGCACGTTAACTCAGGCAGTCCTCTCACAGGTCCTACAATATTGTAGGTACTGTCATCTTTATTTTGTAGATGAGACTGGGGGACAGAGAGGTGAAATAACTCAGCTGAAGTCACACCCTTGGTAAGTGATGGAACTAGGATGGAATCCAAGGTATCTGGGGCCATACTCCCCTCCCCTCTTAACCGTGGCCTTGTGCTCTGATGATTGGTGTCAGAAAACACATCAGCTGACATAAAGTCATTTGTTTACTGCTTGCCTTCCTTGAAGTGCTGGGAGTTGGCAACATTGGTGTATTTGAGTCATTAATGTCACTTGCTGGAAGTTCAGGCCTGTCTTTATTTGAACATCTTCAATGGCAAGCATGGTTATTAGGTATGTAAGTGAGAAGGATTTCCAGGGACATGGGAAACCTTTAGTGCTGAGCACTGTTGGGCCATGAGTGATGATGATGTGATTTGTGTTTGGTGAGTTTGGAAGTCACTACTTTCAGTAGTCTGTCCAATTAGCATGTGTGTACATGGCCTTGATTTCTTCTGTTCACATCTCTTAAGGGTCTCTTTCCTCCCACCCACCTCATAAGGTGCTATCAAAGTAATTTTCCTAGAGTATATTACTGATTATGTACTCTCTTGTTTCTAGACTTCTGGTGGCTCCCTGTTATCTATAGAATATAATCCACTCACTTGTTTGGCATTCTCGGTCTGTGGGTACCTTTTCCAGACTACCTTTCTTGCCCTGTCTTCTACATCTCTTTGTACAAAGCCAAACTGAGCTCTTCGCTGATAACATTCTTTGCATTTTTGCTTCCCTGTCTTCGTTCAAGCTGTTTCTTTTGATATCTGTTCATCCATAACCCCTATCACCTGTATACTCACAAGCTTTTGCCTTCCAACTCCTCTTTCCTTCTCCTTGACTTTCTTGAATTCAGAATTCTACCCATGATTTCAGGTACAGCTGAGGTGCCACAGTTTCCGTGGACCCCAGTTTTGGGTGTTGTCTGTGATGGTCAGGATTAGAGAACCAAGACATGATTGGCCTCCTTTCCTTTTTCACAGTAGGTCTTTGTTGCTTTCAATCTAAGGGAGCACAGGCATGGGTAGACATCTGTGGAGTGCTGTGGGGTCACAGAGGAGGCCGCTGGAGGGCACAGGGAGGATGGCACAGAAGAGGTAACATGAATGGGTTTCAAAAGTGAACAGGAGTCCAAGGCAGCAGAAGAGTATTTCAGGCCAGGAGAAGGGTCTCACCATGTAACTCTTCTTCCATCCTGTACGTGGAGGATTCCTGCCAAAAACAGCCTGGAGACCATTGAGATAAAAAAGTGATGGTGTTTTCTGCCTTCCTTGATGTTTCTTCTTTTCAGCCTTTCTTTTATCCTCCTGTCCCCACCTGCCCTTAGTGAACTTATTGAACTAAGTACGCAGCTCTGTGTGTCCTTCCTTTCGGGTGTCCGGAGCAAGTCTGTGCCCATTTTAAAATTAACTGACTAATGAAGCTCATCTTACAAGCCCTCAGAAGATTAGTTTGGTTCAAGCACCTTGGGACTGAAAAAGTTACATCATATAGAAATACTGTTTCTAACCCTATGGCACTTCAATAGTTGAATGCATAGTGTTTGTCATTAAAATACCTAATAGTGTAATTTGAGCTTTTAGCCACCTGCCGATTTATCGTAATAAAAGATGGCAGTAACCCCAGGAAAGGAAAAGCACAGAATAATACAAATTTCTGGTTCTTGCTGGAATTAAAAAGCACTCGTAGAGTACATGTACACTGTAGATAATTAAAAACTACAGAAGTGTAAGAGAAGAGAAAAGTTGACAAGCTCCTGAATACCCAAGCAACTACCATTAACATTTTCCTGCAGAATTTCACACATGGTTGATATTGTGCTATATAAAATTTTCAAACCTTTTAGGGTAATGTGAATACACAAACATTTATCATATTATCAGAAATCTGTGTAAGCTTAGTTGTTGATTGCATAGTATTCTACATAAAATATACCTTAGTTTGCCTGTAAGTGGACATTGGTTATAATTTTTACTATTTTAAATACCATCTCCTTTTATGCATAAGGTTTTTTTCTGCATCTTAGATGATGTCTTTGGGATGTAAATCTCAGGGTTAGAGTTTACTAGGTCAAAAGGCGTGAATGTTTTAGAGTTTCTTGACCTTTTAATGCCAAATTGTTTTCTAAAAAGGCTGTATCAGTTTACACTCCCATTAGCATCATATGAGAAAATGTTGAAATTATGTACGTTAAGTTTTCCTTCCATTTATATAATACCTTTTCTTTGTGGGTCTGTGTGCTGTAACACATTCTCAGATTGTAACCTGGGAGTCAGGGGATAAGGGTGGGGAGGCAGAATATAGATGCACACTCAAGAGTTTCTTTTGCCAAATGTAGTCTAGTCGTATTTAAATATATAAAATTAAATGGTTGGCGTGTTACCACAGACAGTTTTTAACTAAAAGAGAAAGACTAATTGCTACTTCTGCTTCAGTGAGTAGAAAATTATGGTTCTTTTTAAAAAAAAAGTCTTATAAATGATCCTTTTTACAGCTAGGTGGGCATGACATTCATTAGCATACACTCAGTTGATATACGGTTCACTGTTAAGAGTAATACTCTTGAGGAGATGATTTAGAATCTGTGAAAACTGTTTATTGGGTGTCATCTGTGAGAGTATCAGAATCCACTGAAACTGAGTTTCTGCGTTTCCTTAGGTTATTATGCCCAAGTACATGCCTTTCCACCTTGGACAGTAACCTGAAATCATTATTCATGACTCTCTGTTTTTGAAATCTTAATCCACAAAAGCAA
This sequence comes from Halichoerus grypus, assembly GCF_964656455.1. Lineage (NCBI taxonomy): Eukaryota > Metazoa > Chordata > Mammalia > Carnivora > Phocidae > Halichoerus > Halichoerus grypus. The sequence goes on along the minus strand of NC_135721.1, from coordinate 70,217,144 downwards.
GCTTTAAACAACTTGGCAGTACATTTTCTTTTTCATTAATTTAAATCTGAAGTGTGAATACTTACTAATGTCATAACATTGTATCAAAGCATATATTTCTTCTTTCTCCTTTTGAACTTTCAATAGAGTGTTATTTGTGTTTTCTGTTTGGAATGTTCAGTTGTTATGGTCACCATAAAACTGTCTTTACCCCTCCTTGTCTACTGCTTTGGAAATAGGCATAGAAATGACAAGATGAGTCAAAGCTGTTCTTCCTTTCTCTTCCCAGGCAGTTTTTGGGTTTCAGTGAAAAGAACTACAGCATTTTGATAGGAAATAGTGATCGTTATCCATTACTGCCTCATGACGGAAGTGGGGAACGCAGTTAGCTCTCTGTAGGTACAGCTTCCTGGTAGGTAGAAGACCAGACAGGTGATCTTCTAGGTCTGCACTCATGCACTTAAACACAGTGTGAACTGAGAAGAGAAAGTATTACAAGTGTTGCAGCTATTGTGTTGGAAGTGAAAACAGTCTGTTCTAAAGCTTTTTTTCCTCTTATGTTCTAGATTGGGATTTTAACCAGGACATCTGACAACGAGGTAATGTGTGCTTGGCGTCACGTTTGTTTGTAAATATTTGGCTGTGTGTTTATTCACAAAGTCCTGCAGAAGTCAGCCTTGTGAAATGGTTTTCTGACGTTTCTAGCAAATGCGGAGCCAGTGTTTTTCTCCTCCATCCGTGGATCCATGTTGCTTTTCTTTCTGGTTCTACTTTAACTGTCACCAACAAATTATAGCCTGTTTTTGTAATCGCCTCGTTGAATGACTTGGCTTGGCAGTTTGACAAGGTGTGGTGGGAGCCTGGCCAGCAGCTTGGCTGGCATCCTGCGTGAGGCTGGAGGCATCAGCCCTCCCAGTGGGCAGGCTGGGGAACAGGGCTTCTCAGGGCCTTGACCAACAGTGTGCTTGTGAGTTCTTCCCACCCCTCAAGTGAGCGAACCCAGGTCAGATTTGGCTTTTGAGTTTGGAAGTATTATAAAATGTAACTTTATAAATAACCACTCAAGGAACATTGAAGTTCTTCAGCTTTCTACTCAGTGTGACAAGCTGGTAAACACAGTTCCAGTAGGTTGGTAAACTCTTTGATTTCCTTATTAGCCTTTTACTTTAGGTAATCTTGAACTTCTATGTATGTTTTTAAATTAAACTCTATAGCATACCATTGCTAGAGTAACTAGAAGAAACACTGGTCTGGGACAAGGGCTGTAAACTGTTCATTATAGAAATAGTGTAATTGGTTAGTGTGTTTAAGAGTATTAGAACTGTCTTAAGATAATTTGGGGGAAAAAAAAGAATGTTTGGCTTTTAGGGGTTCTAGTAAATGCTCCCTGTCCTGTGCCTTCTCCGACTGAGAGGAGGATGCAGGTGTCCGACGGATGGGGATTTTGAAGGCCAGGTTTGTGGCTTGTCAAAGCGGATGGAGGGACATGGCCCCAAAGGTCGTGGGCCTCCCAGTACTTCACTTCTGCTCTGTTCTTTTGAAGCCACAACCTTGTTCTGACATAGGCAGGATGCTGAATAAGAGAAATGTGGAATATACATTTACCTGGTTTGTCTGAAGTTTCTTCGAGGGGTAGGGAAGCTATGATTCCCCATCAGATTTCACATGAAAATGTACAAAATGTTGTCTTTTTTCCTTCTTCTTCTAGAGTGATGGTCATCTTTTCTAGAACTGCTTCATTTCACTGGCATTTATTTACTTAGTTCTGTGTGCTCTGTTTAGCTTCCAGATGTGGAATCTCGTGAAGACTTAATTAAAAATCACTACATGGCCAGGATAGTGGAGCTGACTTCTCAACTACAGCTGGCGGACAGTAAGTCAGTGCACTTTTATGCTGAGGTGAGTGGAGAGGGAATTCGGTTTGGTGGCTTTTCCCAATCCGGGCAGGAAGTAGGTCACCATCCAGGTCCCCCGCTGTTCACTGGAAGAGAGATGTCTGTGGTCTGTGCATCCATGTGAATTTGGTTGGAGTTCATATTGATTGGCCTATATCCAATCAAAAATCTTCATTTCACCAAATATAGGACTGATTTGTCATTTCCAGGTTACCGAAAGATAGTTGAGAGACTTCTAGGTCGCCTTTCCTATGGTCACATCACAGATGTTCGAGTGATTACTTGTTTTAGAGAATTACAGGCAGGTAGACATTCACAAGTCAAGGAATTTTCATGCAAAGAAATTAAAAAGCAAAATATGCCTGGTTCTTCTTCTTCTTTTTTTAATACTCTTTAATTTCTAAGTGACAAGTTGTAGAAATGAGGCCCTATAAATGATGAAATGAAAAATGTTAAATGTTTTAAGCCTTTGTTATATAATCTTACTTTTTGTTACATTTTCTTCTTCCCTAACCAAATAATTCATTTTCTTAGGAGAATTAGAAAAACACTATGCAAGATACTCAGTAAAATCATACACAGTTCATTAATTACAAGGGAGAAAATGAAGGAAGAAAGTACAGAAATCAGAGTACAAGACAAATGATAAGATAGAATGGCTGTCGCTCAACATATAAGAATACCTGTAAGGTATCTGATTTAAAACTTTCAAAGGTCAGTTACAGATGGCAGACGGAGAATTATGATGCTTTAAGTTGTTAAAGAACTTGAGAAAGAAAAGACAGCACCCTTTATTGGGACTGCGTGATTTTTCTCCTGTACTGTGGACTTGGAGAGGTTGATGGGAGGCCGGTTGCTCAAAGTGGAGAGGGGCTTTGCTGCTTCTTCCCTACTGAAATAAATGATGTCTCTAGCTCCGTGTTGCTCACCAGCCGCCATTACCTCCCTCTTTGGTAACAGCTGGTTGCGCTGTAGAAAATCCTCCAGTGTGACCTCAGGGCTGAGCTTCTGAGCCTGGGAATCCTGTCCTTGTCTGGGCCCCTAACTGCCTTCTGAGGTATCGTCTCAGGCTTGATTGCCATCGCCCTGAAGACCCATACCTTGCAAAACTCTCTCCCTCTGTTTCAGGTGTGGTGCTGAGCACATAGTAGATGTTTGGTTAATAGATGGTGGTTGATTTGACTGGCAGAACTTTCCTGAAATTCTCTTGTGAGGAATGAAATGAGTAGCTGGGGAATATCTGAGGCTCTTTTATTTCCAAGAGATTTGCTTGTCTTGGTAAATGTCTTCAGCACAATGTGCTACAAGAATTTCTACATTGTCCTAGTTTTTCCTTGTTTATAAACAGGAAGTGGTGACCCCCTCCATATGACTTTACTGGAATGGTTAGTCTGAGTGTCTGATGTCGACACAGATTCAGATGTGTCTCGACAGATCCTCCTTGTCAAAGTCGCCTGGCCTTATCAGAAAGTGTAGCAAGCCTTTTAATGGCACACCGTCTTTGAATAGTGAGAGACAGAATTTTTCTTTCTTCTTCTCGATCAGCTCTGTCTCTGGGTAGCCTAGCTTTGGTAGAACTCCAAAGAAAGCACTGGGATCTTTGCATTCCTGCACTCACTTCACTTTGCATTCCTGCACTCACTACAGAGCCTAATCTGTAGCCTGGGGCTGTGAAGCTTTTATTGTTCTGTAACGTGGTCTCTAATAGAGGACTTAAAACACAAGAAAAGTGCCTTAGGATTCATCTTGCATGGTCAGATGCCATTGATAACTTTTGAAATAACCACTTCTGTTCTCTTCCAGTGTGAGTATAAATGAATCCTGGGTAAATGTATAAAAACTTCTTAAGGGGTGTGCCTGGCTGGCTCAGTCAGTATTATGTGCCGCTCTTGATCTTGGGGTTGTGAGTTCAAGCCCCACGTTGGATGTAGAGATTACTTAAAAATTAAATCTTAAAAAAAAAAAACAACAGAAAAACTTCTTAAGTTGTTTGTAACTACTGGTCATCAGGCTAGAGCTAGGAGAAACCTTGACGAACTTGGGTTGGTAGATTTTTTTCCTTATTAAAGTGGTGTGAGGGGGACCACATCTTATGTGTACTCCAGTGTGTGGTACAGGCCTGAAGTGAATTTGGTTTGGGGAAATGCCCTCTGAGGTCATGGGATGTTTTCTGATTTAACAGTGCCGAGCGCTCTCGAAGAGACTGGCCTTGGCTGAAAAGTCTAAAGAGGCATTGACAGAAGAAATGAAAGTAGCGGGTCAGAGCATCGGCAGACTTCAGGTGGGTTCAGAAGTGCTCCCTGCACGGGGTTCATATGGTTTTCTCTGGAAGTTCTGGGGCGGCAGGGTCAGCATTTCCTTTCCAAAGTAGTGGCGTTCGCCCGCTAGACATACATTTTTCCAACCAGTTTATTTCTAACTCATTTTAAAGTAATATCTTACTTATGTCAGGCAAAAAGTCGTATATGGCTTGTTTCTCTGACTTGATTTTACTTTCAAGAGCTTTGTAGTCAGCATTTCCTTAAATGATACTTACCCCCCCCCCCCCCCCCCCCCCCCCCCCCGCTAATCCCTGTCATGGTGGGCTGGACGCTTGTTCTGTTCACATGACTCTGTTCCTTCTCTTTACTGTTTCATAAAACTGGCCTAAACTGAAAGCTAGGGCAGCAAAATAATCTTCCTTACTCACTGCTTTGTTTTGAAGCCTTGTTTCCAGAAAGCCTCTATTAAATATAAACATGATACAGGTGGAGAAAAAATACATTAGCACAGTAACACCTGCTTCCTCCTAGTTTCAGATTAGTTTATCAGATTAGCTAGGAGCACAGGATTAGATTTTAAGGGGCTGGAGAGAGCAGAGAGATGGGAAGCCAGACAAAGGTGCTTCTCCCAGGGAGGGTCCTGCCCTGAGGGCTGAGGGCCTTGAGCCAGTAGGTACTGGGCTGGTGGGAATGTGCCAGAGACAGACTTGCCCACCTCACCAAAGGCTCTGGAAAACCCGAAGGGATTTGGAAAGATAATGTAGCCCTTTTGTTTTTTTGTGACAGTTTTATACCTGATGTAGGACAGTCTTTTTACAAAGAGATTCAGAACATATTTTGCAGGCTGAAAAGAAAACCTTCCCCCCCATTTGTTTTAATTTTGTGCTCTTATTAGGCCTGTGGCTTGTCCTTCATGTTAATTGATCAGATAGGCCATCTTGATAGGTTGCTTTTCCCAAATTCCTTCTATAAATTAAAAAAGCTTTGGAGTGGTGTGACTAGTGGGGTTTTGATTTTTCTTTTTTTCCCTCTGTTCCTTTGCCATTTAGGATGAGCTGACAACTACCAAGAGGAGTTATGAGGATCAGTTAAGTATGATGAGTGACCACCTATGCAGCATGAACGAGACATTATCTAAACAGAGAGAAGAGATTGACACACTGAAGATGTCCAGTAAGGTAGGGGAGGAGAAGGAGGGAGTCTCTCTGCAATATAATATTTAATATGTAACGTATTTAATATAAGGTATTTCATTGCTGTGCATTTCAGGAGCAAAGGTTAAGAGATTTAAAGTGTTTTTTAAATGATTTTTCTTCATATCATTTGTCCTGTTATCCAAAAGTAAAATTCAGTTTCTTTGAGTTATAAGTTGAGAGAAGGTCTGACCTTTAAGGCTTAATACTATGTCCTTTGATTTTTGGCACTTTTGGCATTTCTGCTACTGTTTCGTCATTTAGGGGGACTTTTAGGGAGGTTATGATGGCTATTCTTTTTTTTATATATAGGAGTCTAAAATGGTGCTGTTGAAGAATCACCTTCTTTAGCAGATTTATTTTCATACACATCCATATAACCTAGGAACATCTTATCCTTTTCCAGAAATTTCTTTTGATTTCATTTCCCATAAAGCCACTGCTTGTCTAGGCTGGGGTCAGTAGATATTGGTAGTACCTGTATGTGGAAGTGCATATCTGCATATCCCATGTCTGTTGTTGTAACATAATAGATATGCTCTTTTACTGGGAAAGGTAGGCTTCAGGAAGCCAGGAACTTGGTTTCATGCATCATCTCAGATGCTTTGCACATTTTGTAACTCAGACAGTATGTACCACTGCCAGGGGGGATTTACCGTCTCTAACCTATGCTCTTGGAAATCTGCTGTTGCCTGTCATTGACCTAGCAGCCATGTATTGAGTTCCTTCTATGTGCTGGCACTGGAGAGGAAATAGAGATGAACACACTATGGCTTGATTTTAGCATTGGCTAGTGGTGGTGAGGGCAGCATTCTGCTCAGTTGGTGTCTCCTTGGAAGATCTGTCCCGTGAGTGCATTCGAACCCGCATTATGTAATATTGTTTTCCCGTGTAGTTTCAGGTTATTGATCTGCCTCTGGCTACTTTGGAGAGAGAGCAGGAGAGCATCTGTGATACTTTCCTGGGGCATCTTGTAATGATTGTAGCCAGACAGTGTGGTTTTGATTATGGTTCTTCAGTTACTTGTGCTTCAGGAAACGAGCTTGGAGGTGATGAGTGAGGGGGTCGGTCCTCTTGAGTCTTGCCTCCTGGAACTCCTTTGGCCTTTTTCTTGATGTCCCAGCAGGACAACAGCTAGTTCACAGGTTATGTTCCTCGTCATGGTAGAAAGCACGTACATTAGTTTGAATATTAGGAAAAAGCCTGGTTTAATGCCTGACATTTGGAAAGAAGTAGCAATGATTTTAGGGAAGCTTTTCTGATTCTAGAGCTGCAGAAGGCTTTTTTTTTTTTTTTTTAAAGATTTTATTTATTTGACAGAGAGAGACACAGCAAGAGAGGGAACACAAGCAGGGGGAGTGGGAGAGGGAGAAGCGGGCTTCCCGCTGAGCCGAGAGCCCGATGCAGGGCTCGATCCCAGGACGCTGAGATCATGACCTGAGCCGAAGGCAAATGCTTAACGACTGAGCCACCCAGGCGCCCCTCTGTTAACCTTTTTATGATCATTCCATGATCCCTATATTTTGCGCCCTCCCCTGTCCAGTTTGTTAGTAATTTAGGTTGTTGGAGCATCATCTTATGGTGGAGTTGACATGGTCTCTGTTGGATGCCAAGTAAACATCTTGGAACTATTTGTTGGCTATCATCTTGTTATTAATGCTTGTGTTCTGCAAGCATTAACCACACACATGACAAAAATGTATTTGTACCTAACAGTTAAGTATAGGAATCGAGTTACAATGTTTTCTTAAAAAGTGAACTTCTCCAGAAAGAAGGGAAGTTACATAAAACTGGAAAGTCCAAATCTCCATATGTGGGGGGACTGGGAATGAGTTAAGACATCTGCCCTTAGCTCATTTTCAGCCAGTATCTGAGCTTCCTTTTTCAGATCACTGCCATTGGGGTGTTACTTGGCACATATTCAAAATTAGTATCTATTAAGACCTCTTTCGAAGGTATTTGTTAAGCAACAAAGAAACCTTGTGTAGGCTAAAAATTTTTATTCAGTGTCTGAAATCAATAAACTTCCCGTCTTTGGAACAAAATGAGTATTTGAGGTTTGATAAATCCCGGATAGCTTTGTTTTCTTCCTTTGTTGCTGATCCTCAGTCCTCAGGGGGATAGGGTCCATGGAAATAAGAGAGTGGGGGAGTTAAAAGTAACAAACTGCTTTTTGATTAAAAGTTAGCGACGCTTAGCGACGCAAGGTTATCAGCAGTTCTCCCTCTTGGAAGCTAAAATTTTCCAAATAGAAGTATGGCCTTCCAGACACCTTGGGCTATAAACTAGGAGTTATTTTTCTAGATGTTTGTGTTCTTATTGTTGATATTTTTCTTTGCACAGGGAAATTCTAAAAAGAACAAGAGTCGATAGTTTACACATAGATGGTTGGCGACTTCTTTCCAAAGCTGCTACTGTTGCACGGAGCTACAGGACCCAGACCCCTCGTCCAGTGTCCAGTGCTGGCCGCCTTCAGGAAGCTGGGGTGTTGTCGGACTTAGTAAACTAGTCAGTGTTGTAAATGGCCTTGAAACATTTAAAATATATTTGTAACCAGTAAGGCAAATACAGAATTTAATGTTGACAGTAAAATGGAGAACAATACATGTACCATGGATATTGTAGGTTTCCTTACGCTGTTTTTACTGTGCACTTTTTAAAATTAGGTTTTAATTTCAGTATGTAAGAACAACAGATATTTTGTATATTTTCAAACTCAATTATATGGTAATCGATTTGGTATCTATGAAATAGATCTATGTTTCTGGATAAAATGCTTAAATTGTCCAACTGTCATGACTTCTTGCTATAATTGGAAGCAGTCTCCAGATTCTTTTTGAAGACTTACTCATATTTTCTCTCTTTCTCTCTCTCTCTCTCTCTCTCTCTCTCTCAGAGGGGGTGGGTCTTGCAGACTTAACTTCAGATCTTGTGGGTTTATTATCATTGTCTTCAGCTCTTCAGTACTTTCTCTGTGTTGGAATAATAGCTTAAGGAAATTGATGTCAATAAATTCATACTTCTATCAAACTTTCAGGCTATGAAAATTTGATAAGGGAAACTGAAACCTATTAAAGTATGTTTTATAAAAGTTACAAAATCCCAATGGACTTAGATATGACCTTTCTGATTCCCCAGATTGTCACAATTGTCTGGTCAATCCTTTATTAAGGCTTTGAGTTTTGCCTTAACAGGTACCTGCAATCATACTTCAGGCTCTTCTTGGTTTATTTAGTTCATCAACATTGTATCATTTCAGTGTCAACCTCAGGGGTGTCTCTCCCAGCATTCCCTAAATATATTGCTCCTTTCTTCCAGCTGCTTGTACCAGCCCATTCCACCCCATGTTCAAGTCCCCAGATTTGCTCAGGTGTTCCTAAAACCCCTCCTCCCCACCTCCGTACCTGCTGCATCTCCTTTGAACCTCCTTGCTAGCCAGTTGCTAGTCACCCTCCAAAATGCTTTATTCTGCTCTGCCTGAGAGCTCATTACCAGCTTCCCTCTGTGCTCAGCACAAAGGCCAACTCTTTGGCCTCTCCTGCCTGGTGTAGAGAGAGACCCAGTCCTCATAGTCATGACAGTGTTGGGATCCTGCCTTGGGGACCTCTGAGTGAATCAACTCAGTCCCATTCTGCTCGGCCTGTCTGGGCTCGGCCCCTTAGCCCTTTCTGTTTTTGTGACCTGCTCATTTCTAGTTCTCTAACAGTTGGACCAGCTGTCTTCACTGCAGCTGAGTCTAGGTCCCCAAACACTGTGGGGAAAAGAGCAAATGACCATTCTGATTAGCTCCCTCATAAACTTAGGCTTTCCAGCTCCTGTCTGGCCTGCAGTGTTCTGTGACAGTCCTTGTGGCATTTCTAGTCTGTTTCTATGCCTCCTTTGGAGGGTTTGGGACAGAGAAGTCCTTCCGGTGACTGCCTTATCCCTGTACTTACCACTGCAACCCAACTCTCAAAAGACTTGTCTCTTCTGTCTAGGCCTCTTAGGGCATGGAAAGTGCAAAGTGAGAGGTGATTCTAGTCTAGGTACAGAATCGGGACTTAGATAGTTGCCTAAAGTCCATGTGGGAGTGAAACTAAAATGGAAAAAAAAAAAAAAGGAAAAAAGTATTTAATCATGCATTGCTTCCTGCGGAAGATGGAGTTTTCAGAACTTACTGAAATGACATGTCCTACTTTTTCCTTATGATGTACTACTTGCTAACTGTTGAAAATTTGGAAAATGAGGAAAAGTATCAAGAGCATACATTTCATTAGAGATTCAGCCATTAACATTTTTGTTTATCCCTGCTCTTGTTTCAGGCATATGTAAAGATGCATGTTTTTAATGAAAATTGGGATTATATGAAATTCCAAGTGAAGAAAAAAAGGCTCTTTAATAGGAAAGGGGTAGTGGTAAGCCTGCGGCACAACTCAAGGGGGCGCTGTTCACCTGAGCAGCCCCAGCGAGGCCAATACTCCCCGGGCACAACTGGAGGAACTGATGAACAGTATGTGTCTTGTTCTGTCATTTTAAACACCACCCCTCATTATGCTGTGGTAAGGAATACTGTTCACCTTTCAAGCTGATAAAACTGGATTCTCCATTGCTTTTGGTAAGAAACTAAGTCTATCATAAGTTAAACTAACAGATACTTTTAATAACATGACCATTGTCCAAATTCATTATCCATTAAATTGAAACAAAACAAATATGCAGCCACACTATTTCTGAACAAAAATGTGAGAAAAAATAAGTAAAATGAGGAGCCAGTTAGCTAAGAAAGCCAGCAAAACAGAGAGCAAAAAAATTCTTTCCACAGGACTATGAATTAAAGCCTTCTTTATAATAAAAATCCCCAGACAGAAAAATGTACGGTTTATAGTTTTGTTTTATGCAGAATTAAACCTGGAAGTTACTTCCAGCTCTTAAAAGCCTTCAAACTCCTCTGTAACTTGAACATATGAAGAGAGCCACTTGGTTGGTGATGGCTAAGAAACCATCTGGCAGAGCTGCCCTGACTAGGAGGTGTCTGTTCTGTGATGGCAGAGGCAGCTTCTGTTCTCGGCTAAGGGCCATGTCCTTGGCCACGGTGGTGATAAATGGAAAGCTTGTCAGTAGATGGTTGCCTGTGCCTTAAATTTTTAGGCAGTTTAGTAATTAGCTCCAAATTAGGAAATTAACTGGCAATCAAAGCATTAGAGCAGGAAAACCCATGATAGCTCTCCCAAATCTTTGAAAGAAAAGGCTATTAAACATCAGAATAACTTTTCCTAAGGAGAGGATTAGAAGAATGGACTCCTGGTGGAAACAGGCTGGGGGCTCTTGTCTTGTTTGTGGGCATAGGGGTCTTGAAAGGCACGTCCCCCACTTGGAACCTTTGTGTTTGTTTTACCAGGAGCTTTAATCTGAACCCACTGCTCCCTAAACACCATTGGAATAGCTGAGTGGTGACATACCGTTGGTCCAAGAATAGAAACCACACAGTTCAGTTAACTAACAAAGAACACAGTGTCACTCAGGGCTTGCTCAGATGCTAAGGCATATTCACCCTCTCTTCAGCTTTCTTTTATTTCTTCAGAACACCTCTTCTGTTAAACTAGCAGCATACCTCATGCAGTCATCATACTGTGTGCCGTCTCCCTGAGCAGCTACAGATGCCATGAGGCAGGAGCCATGCTTTTATCCATACTTTCCCACAGTGCCTAGCAGAATGTTTTGTAGCAAGTGGCCAAGAAATACTAATTGGATACATTTTAGGAAGCAGGCCAAGGGACTGGCCCACTGTATAGCTCAGGCCACAGCTAAGAGTATCCCATCCGCAGGATAAAGGATAGCCAGCCTTGGGCCATTCTGAAGTAAGTGATCATCCCTGTAACTATCATTGATTTTGATTGACATTCTCAGTGAAGACGTGTTTATCTCTGGAAATTTCTATCCAGAGAGTATTCAGGTTTCCTCATGGAGAAAGTTGTTTAAAAATCGTGTATTCTTCAAACATCAGGTCAGAATGCATCATATAGGTAAAACGGTGATGTTTTTCCCCCGTTTCATTTTCACTTTTGTTGAAGCTATCCACTGGGTAATATTTTTTTGAATATAGTTTTCCAAAAGCCCTCCCTCTGTCTTGAATGAATGTTGTAATATAAATAGAGATTTGTAAAGTTTTTAGAGAGGAATGTTTTTATCAAGTTTTTAGGGCTAAGCTTGTCCTAAATCTGAAGTCCTCACTTTTCCCAACCATGTCCCCTGCAGGCATTTCTGCAAACTGGTTTGAGTTTATATTAATGGATCCTGACTGTTTCAGCTGATTTGAGTTTTGTGGAATTCCAAGTTAATCTACTAGGTCATATCTGCAGACACTTTGGGGACCCTTTGTTAAACAGCACAGAAGTTTTAAATGATTTCTGTGAAGCCTGCCAGGAAAAGAAAAACTGTTAATAAAAAGGAGAATGAGTTAGTCTGAGAGTCTACTTATTATAGAGCAAGGAAAAGAACAGGAAGTGGAGTAAGATGGGCTACCAGCTGGTGATGGAGGGCTGTCGTGGCTTAGCTCTTGAGGCCAGGCTGAGCTGTTTACCACCAGATTTGGACACAAAGGGGCATTGCCAGAAAGGAGTCTTTGGAAATACGTGGTGGAGTTATAAGAAAGAAATCTGCATGCGAGAAAGTGGCCACCTTTGGGGCAACACTGAGTCACACAGAAAGGGGAGGGACAGTCCCTTGTAAAAGATAGGCGGTTTTCAACCAACTATATTTGGTCTTTAGAAAATGAGGGGACTGTACGTGTCAAAGTTTCCAAAGAGATTTCTTTCGCCAGGTGGGCAACCTACTATTCAAAGCCATACTACTTATTCAAAGATGGCAGAATTAAAAAGGTGCACTCAGAACTCTCTTTAAATGCAACGACGATTGCCATTTGTCAAGTATATTGTTTCCTCTATGAGTGCTTTCTCAAGTTGTTACCTGGGCATTTCCTGAGATATGCTGGCCTCCCCAGAAAGCCTCTTGACTTGCTCACAGGACAGAGGAGGTTCAATGTGGAGCTTCCCACATTGCCCAGGGTCAAGGCACCTTTTTCTTCCCTTCCTCTGCTTCCCTCTTCCTTTGTTCTTGCTCTGCACCTCTCTCAGCTCCTAACAGAAGGCTGACTTGGGGCCATCACCTGTCTGGTTCCACAGAAGACTCTGAAAAGCTGCCCATCAGTTCACTCCCTGTTCTCTCTTTTGTCCTTCTTCGACCCTTGACCATCACCGAGATGGTGGCTGGAGGAAATAGGGAAAAGAGTAGGACCCAGTCCCTTTTTCTGTTCGTTGAGGGTGTTTTAAGCATAAACACAACTAGAAATTTTATCTGAGAATAAAAGTATCCTAAATAGATCCTGGCGGTGTGACTTCAGGCACCGCTGTGCCCTCTCTGAATGTAGTTTCAGGCTGGTGGTTGAAAAGGATACAGAGTATCTTTTCTATTTCACCAAGGAACTCCATCCAAGGTCAAAAACAAGCCTACAGCCCAAAGAGCATTTAAAAGAGAATCACATTGGGTGCCTGGGTGGCTCAGATGGTTAAGCGTCTGCCTTCCGCTCAGGTCATGATCCCAGGGTCCTGGGACTGAGTCCTGCATCAGGCTCCAGCCTGCTTCTCCCTCTGCCTCTCATGAATAAATAAATAAAATCTTTAAAAAAAAAAGAGAGACTCACATTGCTATGCAAAGGCAAGGAAGTGTCAACGGAATTCCCTCACATCCTCTCCACCATCCAGGCATAGCACTTCAGGTTGACATGTTCACTAGAGCCTTCTAACTCCTCTCCTTGGGCTCAAGCTCTTTCTTCCCAGATAGTTTGTCTTTCAGACTGTTCAGTCAATATGCTTCAGTCGCCATTTTGAGTTCACCGGATTTACTGATACCTACTGTATGCCACGCTCTGGGAACACAGAAGTGAATAGGACACCACCTGGATCAAAATATTCCTTCGCTTAAAAATGTTCACGGGTTTCCTATTTTCTGCCGGTTCCACCTTCCCATTCAAACAGTTCCCACCTCCTCTAAGCTTTCCAGTCTTGCTGGCCTCCAAAGCACTAGTCCCAGGGCCTGGAATGGCCTCTTTTCTCCCCACTGAGTGTGTTCAAACCCAGCCCAAGCTTTCCATCCTGGGGTTGGATGTCCCTCCAGGATAAAAGGCACAGGCAGATCTCCTTTCATTCTGACTGGCTCCCAGTGAGGCAGCCCCACTTGTGCAAGAGGCTGAGATGCCAAAGGACTTGCTTAGAGGCAACTCCTAGCAGGTGATGGAGTCAGGACTAGAAGCCACCCTCTAACCTCTCCTGGGAGGACAGCTCCCCTTCTCTTCTGTACTCTGCAGGCAGCACACAGGGGGCATCTATCAGTAGTTACCTCCTGCCCCATCCACACAGCTTGGCCCTTCACAAGCCATCCAGTGGCCTCCGCCTAGGCACTGACTCACCAGGGAAGCTGAGGTTCTGTCTGTACCTCTCATCTTACCCTGACCAGGGCTGGTCCCACCTGCAGGGAAAAGAGGAGGCACTCAGGAGAGGCTTCAGAAATGATTCTTTAGTTCTCCTAATCACAAGAGAAAACCAAACAAAATAAACAAAAAAACTCTCTCAATGAAGCAACGCAGAAAGCATGACCACAGAGACACCCCCCCCCCCCAATCATCCCACCATCCCACCACCCAGAGATGATGACAAAGGCCCAGAAAGTGCAGGTTGGCTTCAGACCTGCCAAGGGTCCCAAACATGTGCTTCAAGGGGGTGTCCTATACCCATATATTGCAGCTCACATAAATCCCTCCCCACCAACTTCTGCTGGAGGGAGCATGCTCTCCCCCTCCTGGGGGCCGGAGACTCAAGGGAAGGGAGACGCGCCAGAGGGAAGAGAATGGAGAATCAGACACCAGAAAGACTTTGGGGGGATCCAGGGCGGGAAAGAGGGAGTGAGGGGAGAAGGGGGGCCGGCAGGGAACGGGGCGGGGGTGGAGCAGCGACTGGAGTCTCTGCGGAGTAGCCGCCCCCTCCCCGCCGCGCCACTCCTGCTGGCTCCGGGCCCTCCCCCTCCTCCCCCTCCCCCTCCCCCTCCTCCCGCTCCTCCTCCGCTGTGGATGGCGGCGGCCAGAGTCGGAGTCCCAGCGGCCTGCCCGTAAGTGACCAGCCCCAGGGGACAGTCGGGGAGGCATGGGGATCCCCCTCTCCAGGGTGGGGCCACCCCCACTTGGCAGGGAAAGTTTGCGGGCGGGGAGCTTGGGCGCCCCCGGGTCGCGGGCATCTCCCGGGCTCGCTGGGCGCCGTCAGCTGGCGCCCCATCTCCCTCCCCTCGCCCCTGTCGCCCCCTGAGGTGTCCCGGGCGGGCCCCGGCCGGGCTTCCCCTCCGCACCTCGGCCCTGGGGCCGCTGGGACCTGGGTCCGGCTCTGAAGAGATAGAAAACTCAAACAGCAAAGAACCCAGACACACTTCCGAGGGCGGGGAGCCGGGGGCTCGTACAAACCCGCGCGCGGTCCGGGCCTCCGCGACCTGAGTCCTCCTCCCTCGCGGGCTCTGGCTCCCCCCACCTCCGGGACTCTCACCTGCCTCCTTCCCGGCTTCGGCTCTTCGCGCTGCTGCCCCTCCCCCGCCCCTTGCCCGGCGAGGCTCTGGTCCCCCAGACTCCGGCCACAGCTGGTGTCTCCATCCCGGCTGTCCCCTCCCGGCTGTCCCCTCCCGCTCTAGCGGGCAATGACCCAGGACGAGGGGCCGCAGCCGCAGGGGCCTCCACACTTGCCCCAACATTTCCTGCACGAATGACGTTCACTGGGATTTGGTGTTGCGTCCTCCTCAGGACTCACAAACTCTACCTTGTGGGTCCAAGGGGAAATTAAAATATACCCCTCCTTAGGATTTTACTATTTCTGTTTGTTGGACAGTTTTGTTTTTTGTGTGTTTGTGTGTGTGTGTGTGTGTGTGTTTAGCCTTTCTAACTCTTTTTCCAATAATAATGTTACTTCACGTAATTAGCCTTTCTAATTTCGGAAAAAATTTAAAATCCAGGAAAAAATAATAAGAGAGAAAAAAAAAAGAATGCTGGCTAAAAATAGTGAGCAGAATCTGATCTTTGTAAAGTAAGTACTTCATTCCACAGTTAAGTGTTGTGGGAGGTGGGAGTTCAGATCGGCTTGTTTTCGGACTACCCCAAACAGACTGTTGGCCCCCCGCAGGCCAGAAGTTGTAATTTGCCTGACCGAAACCGCAGTGTTGGTTGGCATTCCCCAGCCTGGTGTGGGTGCTCCGCCTGTCTCTCCCCCTCTCCAGAGGGCTCCCCGTCTCTCTCCCACCTCCCCCACTCCCACGGTCTCATAAACAGTTGCAAAGTCGAGGCAGTGGAAGAGGCTAAAATGAGCAGGACCACAAAGGAAAAAACCAAAACAAAAACCAACAGCTTATTTTATTCCTGAGGCTCTTGCTTTAGCTTGCCTCTGATTGGGTGGAAGAATGTTTAGTTCATTTGTGTGGTTTTATGTCGATTCTCATTATGGTTGAATCAGTGTTTCCATGACAGGCTTAGTTCTCTGAGTGCCTAAAAGGAGCTCGTTAATTCTCAGATGGGTCTGGACAGATCAAGTCTGGAATCTGGAAGGTTTTTGTTTGGTTTTGTTTTAGGGATAGATCTGGGTTCATATGGCAAGCCTCTGCCCGCTCCCTCAGAACTGGAGAGAGGTGGGAGGGAGCCCAGTTGAGGTTTGTGTCTCCATGACTAAGAAGGAAGAGCTTCCCGGAGAAGTGAGCTGTGTGAGCAGGATCACAGCGGGTGTTGAACTTTTATTGTTTTTAGGGAGAGAGCTCTTCTCAAGAACTTCAGCCATTCCTGTTTTCTGTATGAACACTCAACGTGGTTATAACAAATGTATTAGGTGCTGAGCAACCTTTCAAAACAGGGCAAGATATTGAACTATTTGGAAATAAAGATTTATGGGGGGGTGGAGGAGCAGAGGGAGAGGGACAAGCAGACTCCCCGCTGAGCATGGAGCCCGACTAGGGGGTGGTCCATCCCAGGCGGTGGTCCATCCCAGGACCAGAGATCCTGACCTGAGCTGAAGTCAGCTGCTTACTGAGTCACCCAGGCACCCTGGAGATAAAGATTTCTTTAAAAAAAAAATTGTTTTTTCATTGGAAGTAAAGGAGTTTAGTTTAAAAAGGATGTAATTCATTTTTCTTCAGTGATTTTGACAGTTCCCCATTAGTGTGAGTTAGTAAGGTTTTACGGTGGTCTCAAAATGTCATTGATAAGGAAGTGTGTTTGACTTTCATTCAAGTAGAAAGCCTGTAAGTTTTGAACTTGTTTGCCCTGTTGCTTAGAAAAACAATGCACTCAGATAAAAATCTTTTGTCTCTTCCTCTTCCTGAGAATTTTTAATAGTATATTTAATGCTCTAGATGTCAGCCTTATGCTGCTGGGAAAGAAATTGCCTTTCAGCCTCGTTTAGCTTCTGTGCCGCTTCATGGAATCTTGTTGAACTGGGTGGTTTGCTGTGCCGCCCAACAGGCTGTCCTGCATGATGGCGACATAATGCAGGCCTGCTAGTAAGGTGAAGGCCAAGGAGCAGGTAGTCTGGGTGGTAAGAAGAAGCTGCATCCCCAGTCAGCCAACAGAAAGCAGCCACTTGTCATCTGGAGGGGCAGATGAGTTGGAAATACATGAAGTGTGGCGTCTGCAGAGCGGAAGGAGGACAGGGGTTGTTAAGAAGTAAAAGTGGCCTTTCAAAATCATATTGTATAAGAATACTGAATTACGTAGAACATGCTTTGGGTATGGTGTTAAGTTTTAAAAGCAAGTTATGAAATAGAAAGCACTGTAATCTCACTCTTTGCAAATACATCCAGAAAATATTGGAATTAGACACATCAAAGTGGATGGTCGGATTAGAGGTGCTTTTGAGTTTTTTTGTGCTTGCCGGTATTTGTCAGATTTTTTGCAGTAGTAATAGCTACCATTTATTGAGTATAAAGCACTTGCATATGGTGTTTCATTTTAAAACTCTGTGAGGTAAGTACTGTTATTATGCTCATGAAACCATTATTCTCATGCAACTAAATTCAGAGGGGTAACTCGCCAGGGTTGTATAGCCACCATGTGCTAGAATCAGATCTTGCATTCAGGTCGGTGCCCAAAGTCTGTACATCTCAGGCACTACTGTCTACCATCTTCCAGCCATGTACTCTTCATACGATCTTAATTATAAGAAAAAAATATATAGAAAAGAGAAGGCCAAGTATTTTGTGCTTTAGTAAGAACTGATATTTTGGTTAATTGTAAAATGTCTCTGGCTTCCATCTCTGCTGTCTCTCATTATCACTTCTCTTTGGAAGTCCTTGGGAATTGCTCCATACTTAGCCAGAGGTAGCTCACCTTCCCTCGGGAGCCAGCTGTACCCGCAAAAGGTACCCCAAATTCATTGGAAGCTTCCGAAGCAGCCTGGAGTTCCAGGAACTCCATGGGGTTCTAGGGCAGTCCTGGTAGAAGGCAGGATTTTTAAAGTAGATCAGGCAAATCATGTCTTCAGAGCTCTGCCAGTATGGGCTTTCATTGTTTTTGACATTGTCAGGGGAGCGTGATGGGTAGGAAGACCCAGGGGTAGCTCCCAGGCTCCCACTTGCCTGTGTGTTACATGGACTGTCAGGGTGGATAGGTAAAGGATTTACCATGGAACAGGAAAGAAAGAGAACAGCTTATTACCTCTTGGTGCTTATTACTATGAAAGCACAATCAGATATATATTTTTTTAAGACTTCAATTATTTATTTGACAGAGAGAGAGAGCACAAGCAGGGGGAGCAGCAGAGGGAGAGGGAGAAGCAGGCTCGCCACTGAGCAGAGAGCCTAACTTGGGGCTTGGTCCCAGGACCCTGGGATCATGACCTGAGCCGAAGGCAGACACTTAACTGACTGAGCCACCCAGGTGCCTCACAATAAACTATTTTTTGGAAGCTTGGCTATGTGGGTGATCCCATGCATTGGCAAAATGAATTGGTTTAGTGGAGGTGGAAATATTCAGTGTTTTCTGAGTGATTCTAGGGGTAGTCTGGGAAAAAATGCCCACATCCTGTACTACCATGTACCCTCACAGCAGCTGGGCCCCCAGAGGTCACCTTAGCCATCCTCCTCCTGGAAAGTACCTGGAGATCCCCAGAAGCTTGGGCTTTTTTTAAAAAAAACATATGGTTGTTCAAATAACACACCTTAAGTAGGAGGCTTTATCTCTTCTATTCTTCAAGGAAGAGATTCTGGAAGTGTAATGCTTCTAAATCGCATTGTTGAAAAAAAAAACTGTAAGAGTCAAGGACTTCTTTCTCAAATTATCATACTTGGACCAATGTTCCAGATCTTGTATCCACTTAACTATGTGGGAAAGGTCTTTCTGGTCTCAGGGTCAGGAATGGTTCTTGTGAGCAACTTGGCTGTTTTGTCTTGTGGATTCTGTGAGTCCTTTAATTGACCGTTTCCCGTTTCTTATTTGGCCCAAAGGAAGCACATAACCAACTTAGTGGCCTGCTTCTAGCATGTATATAGGATGTTATTAGACATCTTGTATTTTCTGTGTGTACTTTTCCTTTAGTCCCACTTTTCTCACCTACTTTATAGGCACCCCTCAGAGATATTGCAGATTTGGTTCTGGACCACTGCAGCAAAGTGAATATTGCAGGGGCACCTGGGTGGCTCAGTCGGTTAAGCGTACGACTCTTGGTTTCGGCTCAGGTCATGATCTCAGGGTCCCGGGATCCGGCCCCGTTTTGGGCTCTGCACTCAGCGTGGAGTCTGCTTAAGGTTCTCTTCTCCCTCTGCCCCTGCCCCCATGCTCTCTCTCTCAAAATAAATAAATATAATCTTTAAAAAAAAGTGAATATTGCAATAAAGGGAGTCAGATGAATTTTTTGGCTTCCCAGTGCATAAAAATGTTATGTTTACACTATACTGTACTTTATTAAGATGCAATACCATTACATCTAAAAAAAACAATGTACATACCTTAATTAAGGAAATACTTTATTGCTAAAAAATGCTAACCATCATCTGAGCTTTCAGTGAGTAGTAATCACTAATCACAGATCACCATAACAAATATAATAATAATGAAAAAGTTTGAGGGGCACCTGGGTGGCTCAGTTGGTTGAACATGCAACTCTTGGTTTTGGGTCAGGTCATGATCTCATGGGTCCTGGGATTGAGCACCGCATCTGGCTCCCTGCTCAGTGGGGAGTCTGCTTGAAAATTCTCTCCCACTGCCCCTCCCCTCACTCTCTCTCTCTGTCAAATAAATGAATAAATCTTAAGAAAATAATAACGAAAACGTTTGAAATATTGTGAGAATTACGAAAGTGTGACACAAGGACCTGTGAGCGAATGCTATTGCAAAAATTGTGTCGATAGACTTGTTTTATGCAGGGTTGCTGCAAACCTTCAATTTGTAAAATATGCAGTATCTGCAAAGTGCAATAAAACGAGGTATGCCTATACATTGTTTTATTTATTCAGTGCAGTTTGGAGACTGCTACTTAGGACACTCCACTTCTTCCTTCTGAGTTCATTTTTCTTCATTTTTCTTCATGTGAATTTGGAAGTTCTTTCATAAAAGGGCTCTGGTAAACTTGAAAGTATTGATATTCCTGAAAATGTCTTTATTTTGCTCTTACAAAGGAGAGTTTGTAGAGTTTTTAGACTCACAATGATTTCCCCTGAGTACTTGAAGATATTACACCATTGTCTTGCATCTGGTGCTACTCCTACGGGTACCAGGTAACCTTGGGAAGTCTCCTTGTCTGTAAAATAGATAATTGTATCCTTGTCTATAAAATTTCTCTTAGTCTCCTTGTCTATAAAATAGATAATAGTACCCACTTCGAGGATAATTGGAAGAGATAATGTATACGAAATGTTAGAATAGTGCCTGCCATATAAGGAAGCACACACTAATTGCTAGCTCTGACAATTACTTTTATATTTTTTTCATAATTTTTTGGTTTCCTTGGATTTTACTAGTTCATATAAAAGTTAGTTTGTCTAGTTGCACACAAAGACTAAATTGTGTTGGGATTTTTTTTTTTATTGCAGTTGCATTCACATTGTATTCCAGGGAACTGATACCTTTACAGTATTAGGTCTTCCCATCTTCTCCTTTTATTCAGGTGGATGGTGACTGGTGATTTTTCCCTGCTAATGTCTTATACAACTTTTGCTGCATTTATTTCCTATGGGTTTTGTTGATATTTTAGATGATATCTTTTTTATTATTATTGGCTTTTTGCTGGCTCACAGAAACATTTCTGATTTTGGGATTTTGGTCTTATATCTAGCATCCCAGCTGACTTCTCTTATTAGTTCTCAGAGACTATTTCTAGATATTATAGAGTTTTCTAGGTAGACAATCACAAAATGATACTAATTTGTCTTTTTCTTTTCATTCCTTATGACTCCTTATGATCTTTTTCTTGTCTTATTGCATTGGGTAGACCCTCCAGTACAACGTTCAATAGTAACATTGGTAGCTGACCAACTAGTATCCTAACTCACATCTGTGTTGAAAGAAAAGACTTTGTGGAGAGGTTCCTGTTCCCTTTGGTCATGGAGATGATGTTCTCCCTCTGCTGGGCATGTGAGTTTACCTGTGTCTCTAACAGTGCAGACAGATTTATACTGAATGATTGACTCTTTGTACGTGGCTGGCAGCATCTCTGGGAATGTTTGGTATCAGCAGAGCCTGTTTATAGGAAATATTTAAGGAAATCTATATAAGCATATCTTTCCCATACCCTCCCAACAAAACCTATTCATTTAAAGAAACTAAATCAGCAGATGTCCTTGGCCTTCTCCTGTGGTCCTCACATCAGCCCTATGTGATAATGGAAAAAAAAATGGAGTTTGGAGTCAGGCAGACCTGGGTTTGAGTTTAAGCTTTGCCACTAACTAGATGTGCGGCTATCTTAGTGTGTTTGGGCTGCTATAACAAAGTTCCACAGACGGGGTGGCTTGCAAACAACAAAAGTTGATTTCTCATGGTTCTGGAGATTAGCGGTCCAAGGTGAGGGGGCCAGCATGGTTCTGGTGAAGACCCTCTTCTGGGTTGCAGACAGCCATCTTCTTACTATGTGCTCACATGGTAGGAGGGGTGAGGGAGCTGTCTGCTGCCTCTTCTTCTAAGGGCACTGATCCCATTCAAGAGAACTCCACCCTCATGACCCAATTACCTCCCAAAGGCCCCATCTCCTAATCCCATCACCTTGGGTGTCAGGATTTCAACATTTGAATTTTGGGAGGGGACACAAACTTTAAGACCATGGCAGTGGCCTTAGGCAAGTTACTTAACATCTCTGAGGCTAAGTTTCCTTCTCTATAAAACAGTGGTAACAGGACCTGCCTTAAAAAGTTGTTCTGAAAATTAAGTGAGATAATAGGAAATGATAGGAACCAAGTGCTTGACATTTGTTGAGGCTCACAGATGGTGGTCTCCTGTCATCTCCCCTCTCCTGCTCCGTTTCTTTCGAATCAGGATTGTGCTTCAGACTAATCAGAAAGACTTCTGGGGAGAGGCCATGGGTATACCTCCTAATAACTTATGTTTTCTTGGTAATCAATGTAGATTTCTCTTGGATAAATTTCCTTAATACTTTGAATTACCATTTTGATTTTGCTTCTGTATCAACAGCTCTTAGTTGCCCTCCCAGTCTGCTGATGGACCTTACTATTGAATAACCATGTTATTCCTTATGAACCATGTCCCTCTTAACCACAAGTCTCTCTCTTTGCTTTATTACTTGGTGTTCCTGTCCTTCTGAAGATAAAAACTCTTTATTTCCTTATTGAAGAAAACACTTCAATACAAAGACCCCAGAGAGAGTCTGTAAGAAGTGAATAACAAAACAACTTCTGGGACTAGGTATTCACAGGAGGGATCATAAAGTTCCTGAGCAATTGAAAGGTTGTTAGGGTTGGGGAATTGACAAAGAAGAGGCAGCCATAGTGGGCAGAAGAATGGAAGGTATCCCTTGAGCGTTTCACAAGACCTAAAATCTGCCATTTTACAATGTCATTTATCTGGGCCCTATGGAATCTGTACTTGGCCCAGAGCTTTTCTGCAAGTGTCTTATCAGGCATAATAATGATAAGCAATGACTGTTCTTTTTTTTTTTTTTAAAGATTTTATTTATTTATTTGACAGAGACAGAGACAGCGAGAGCAGGAGCACAAGCAGGGGGAGTGGGAGAGGGAGAAGCAGGCTTCCCGCCGAGCAGGGAGCCCAATGTGGGGCTCCATCCCAGGACTCCGGGATCATGACCTGAGCCGAAGGCAGACGCTTAACGACTGAGCCACCCAGGCACCCATGACTGTTCTTAAGTACAGGAAAAGAACATCAGGGAAACAAAACATAATTGGAATTACGGGGATGTGCCTCCATATAAATATCTGGAACACAAAAATAACTTTTCCATAGCAGAGCTAAACCAAGAGTTTCATGGAAGCAACACTGAGCATCTAATTTAAAACATCCGTAGCCCAGGAACTCAGGACTGTCACACTGGCCTCTGTGTATCCCTTAGAGAGTGTTTTTCCCTAGCTCAGGTAACTCATACTCAGAAATGTGGAGGCGCTAGAAGAGGTAACAGGCTACAAACCTTGCTTTGGTTGGCCTCAGTTTCGCGTTAATACCCCAGAGAGAAATGTTTCAGTCTCACATCTTTACAACTGAGACCCTCCCCTGGGGCAGCTCCAGGCCTGTTGCTTGTTTGTGGCTTGAAGCAGAACCTTGTAAATTTCGTGAACATTCCCCTGGTGGCTGCCGGATGGGCGGGGCTTCAGTGGAGGGTGCCTGGTCTGGGTCATTGTAAGTAGCACAGTGGCTACTTCCCAGGTGCTCTTGATTTTCAGAAAAAAAAATTTTTTTTTTAAAGATTTATTTATTTGACAGCACAGTAGGCAGAGCAGCAGCAGAGGGAAAGGGAGAAGCAGGCTCTCTGCTGAGCAGGGACCCCGATGCGGGGCTCGATCCCAGAACCCTGGGATCATTACCTCAGCCGAAGGCAGCCACCCAACCGACTGAGCCACCCAGGCGCCCCCAGAAAATTATCTTGAGGGAAAAAAAAAAGTGATCAGGCGGTCCCGGGAACTGGGCGATAATGTCAGAATCCTTCAATTCCAAGAAGGCTCGGACTTGCCTAGATAGGCGTTTTTCTCCCATGAGGAAAGAACTTATTTTAGGCTTCCGGTCTCATCCTCTTTATCATTCTTATTTGACTCTAAACTCCCAGCGGCAGTGGCTCTGTGGCACTCGTGATGGGGTTTACCCGGGTTTAAACAGCCCCCTGCTTGTCACCATCTGCCTGCTTCCCACCCACACATTCATTCCCCTCTCCTGCCAGATGTTCTGCCTAACTGCTCACACGTGCCCATCCGCAGGCACACGTGGGCTTCAGCCCGCCGCGGGGCGGGCACCCTGCTGTCCGCCGCACCGATGGTGGCCCGCGTGTTGCCCGTCTGGCCAGAGGGGGCGCCTTCCCCGAGTCTCAGGAGAGAGTGCGGCCGGGGCGACCTCACTGCTCTCTGCCTCCAGAGACAGGAGACCCATAGAAGCTCACCGCCTGAGACAGGTGCCAGCTCTTTTATGGGCTTCCAAGTTGGCTGAGCTCTTTACCTTCTGTTCTTGTGAAGAACTGGTTTTTGGGTTTTTGTGTGTGTGTGTGTGTTTTAAGATTTTATTTATCTGAAAGAGGGGAGCTGCAGAGGGAGAGGGAGAAGCAGGTTCTCCACCAAGCAGGGAGCCCGATGCGGGACTAGATCCCGGGACCTGATGGATGTTGGTCATGCATGCAACCACCACTTACTGAGCAGCTGCTCTGTTTGAGGCTCCTGCACCTCACAACTGGTCACAGAGCTACAGCTCACATCGCTTTTCTGTGGCCACGGTGGATGGTGGTGGTGATGATGTCGTTCTGCAAAGCTTTGGGCAACCAGCCCCTGTGCCATGAGAGATGTACATGAAAGGCAATCTCTTGTCTTCTCTCCTCTCGTATTTCAGACTTTAAAACCACGTGTGTGCAGGCAGGAGCCCTCACGTTCAACCCTGGTTTCTTTCCTGCATTCCCACTATCGCTCCTATCTGGTTCCCTGTCTCCGACCTCCCCACCTTGCAGTCTGTCCTCCACGGTCAGAGCTTTCTTTCCAAAATTCTGATCTAATCCTGTTTCCCTTCTCTAAAGTCTTTCACCAAATCCCATTGCCTTTAGGATAAAATCAGCTCTGTTGGCATGATACAGCAGGGCTTCCGTAGCTTTCTCACCTATCGGCCTCTTTCCAGGCAGTGCCCACGTAAGTCCTGCCTCCAGCCGGGCTGTCCACCTGCAGAATCAGGCTCTCTTCTGCTGCCCTGTCTTTGTGCACACACTCACCTCTCTCCGGTCTGCTCTGCCTGATCAATTGATATCAGCCTTCAGGATTCAGCTTACAAGCCTGCTCTTCCCGAGGCCTTTTCAAACCACCAGGACAGGCGGTTTCATTCCCTCACCACGTGGACATACGCATACCACTACGTGGACTTACTACCATCACTCTCCCCAATCTTAACCAAGCATCTGGCCGTGGGTCCCCGTGGTACCCTGCATTAACAAAACGTGGGAATTGTCTGTGCTAGACAGAGAATGTGCTGCAGTAAGGGACTGTGACTGTTTTCACTTGTACCAGCGTGGAGCATGACGTTAAGGATGCTCAGCTATCACCGGTGAGTGAATGTGTGCATGCATGAAAGAATTAATTAATCCATACACACATCGAGATGCGGTCCCTATGGGAAGCTTACTCCAAATCTCACTGAGAACATTTGCAAAGCACATAGTAGGTGTTTAGTGAATGTCTGTTGAGTCAAAGAAAGAATGAGTGCACATACACACAAACTGTGGAAAATTTACCCCAAAATGTACTGAGAAGAGAGCCACAAGATAACTTCGCTTCCTCTTGACTGCAGTGGAAGGAATGTGGGACTGAACAATCAAAGATTAGAGTTTCTCTTCATGGCTGTGTTCCTTGAGTGAATCCTTTTACCCCTTTGGCCCTCTGTTTCCTCATCTGTCAAATGAGGTGTTAGAACATATATTTAATGCCTATCGAACATTCTAGATTCAGTCTTTAGCGGGCCTAAAGTCAAACAACTAGCTGCTTTCTATGAAGTGGCATGAATTTGGGACTCTCATTTTTTGGTCTCATTGTGGAGTATGTTTATGATAAGCCCTTAGCAGTGGGCAGAGCCACAGAGCTGGGACCCTCTTGGACCAGAGTTTGCCTAAAGAGGTAGGAGGAGGCCAAGACTTAGTTGGAAAGCAAACACAGCTAGGGGGTCACGGCCAGGATGAGATGCTCTGAGCAAGGCAGGGGCAGCAGTCTGAGGTCACAGCTGGCCAGAGATTACCAGGAACAAAGCCTTGAAGGGGGCTTGAGAATATGCTTTCAGGGGTGTGTTGAAAATGCGTCCCCCTCCTGGGCAAGTCTGTGGGAAGACTTGCAGGTCATCAGGACCAGCTGTCTCCAGTTGGCTGAGGATGGGTAGGTGAAAAGCCAGTGTCCCCACAGAGCAGAGATGGAAGCCAGGAGGAGGTTAATTTGGGGTTAATAGGAGGGAGAAGAGTTTAATCCTGTCCAAATGATAATGAAATGAACTCACTTATAAAGTGATGTGGTCTCCATTACTGAAAGAGTTCACGGAGCAGCTGAATGATTCCTCAGCAGAGATGTTGTATTAGAGATTCCTCACTTGTGAAGGTTGGACCAGATGATGTTCAAAGTATTTTTCTGATTCTGAGAGAGCCTTAGCTTCTCGTGTCCTCCCCAAATCTTGTTTGGGGACACACTTTCAGATTTCATAGTCCATCTTTCTGGGACGTGGTCTCAGCACACCCCACTGTCCTGGTGACCAGCCTTTGGGAACTCTACAGTCTTTGAATGTCCCCCTTAAAGCAGAGCACTCTGGATTGGACGTCGTGTGCCAGACTGTGGCCTGGCCGGCGTCTCTCTCGGGACATTACAAATTTTTGAGGGTAGTGGGCCTATTAATTCCTCATCTCTCTCCTCACTCTGAGCTGAGCTGTGAAAGCAAACAGCAGTGAGCCTCGGCTTCTGGTAGGTCTCATACCACCGCAGGTGGTAGATGGACTTCATTTCCTTCCATCCACTTTACTCTGCTGGCCTTGAACTTCATGTGTCTCTGTGGCAGATCTTCTCATCCAGATATGGACTCTCAGGCTTGGGGGATACTTTCTGTACTGGGAACTTCCATGGCATTCCATCGGGGCCTTCTCAAGTGCCTCCCATTTCACCCCAAATGCAGCTCTCTTATTTGTTCCTGGTTCCCCTTCACGTGTCTTTTGCATCTCTCCTCTCTCAGCTCCCCGTGCCTGCTGAATACTACAACATTCCAACTTGTGTAGTGTTTTTCTTTTCAAATTCTTTGCCTTCTTGGCATCCTGGTGAATAGGAATGTGGATGGCTTGTCAGTTCCATTGTGCATATGAAGAAAAATGCCCAGCGAGGTTAAGCGATGCGCTTAATTTCCTGGCAGGGCCAGAGAGGCGGGAGCCTGGTTTCCTAACTTCCGGCCCAGGCCCCCCGCCCCTCCCCGGAGCTCATGCTGCATTTGCTCATGGCACTAGAGTCCCAAAGAGCATTAAACTTTGCTCTGTGTGTGGTCATTGTACCAAAAGAGTTTACCCGGGGAACAATCCCAGGCCTCTAGAGACTCTGGAGACCACACTGAAATAAACGAACAAGAGTAAAAAGAGCAAAAGAATTTACAGAGTGCTTCATATTTTTCAAAGAAGCTCCTGAGTCCTTCACCTTTTATGATGCTCCCCAAAGCCCTTTGAGGTGGAAGAGCTCATGTGAGCCTCATTTTGCAGGGGAGGGTCTTGGGTGGAGTCCAGGCCTGAGGTTGGGGGAGGAGGCCCTGGGCAGACACTGGCTTCTCGTCCACAAATTTTCCCTGTGGCCATGTTCCATGAAAACCAGGAAAAGGGAATGAGTTGTTTCCCTCTGGTATCAAAGGCAGTGGAGACCTAAGGTGCAGGCCTAGTGTTCTGGGCTTGGCATTTGGCCCAAGAGGGAGCCTCAGGCCATGATTGGATGTGGGAGCTGGGCCACGGGGCTGGGGTAGGGGCAGTGGGGCAGACTCTGATCCTGGAAATCAGGCTGGCTCCAGTAGACTGGAATATAAGGCCCGATGGGAAGGAAGCGTGCAGGCTGGGAGAGTTGGTTGTTAAGATTTGGGTGAGGTGGGCTGCAGAGAGCAGATTGCCTTCTAAGATCTGGTGGATACACCAGTGGGGATTCTGCCATGTGGAGAGGTACTGCTGTCACCAGATGTGAGCCTTGTTGTAATCTTGGGGGTATTTGGCCATTTATTCAGCAGGTACCAGCAAGCACCTACTGAACATAAGAAAATGTCTAACCTATTTATAGTTTAGTTTTTCTTACGAGGACTTCCTATATATGTGTCTATATCTGTCTGTCTATATCTATATTTGTATCTATATCATCTCACATATAGTTACTCTTGTTAAGCACATAATGAAACCATGGGAGCACAAAGTATTTTCCTTCATTTATCATTATGAAACTGAGACCCAAAGAGGGTAATTAGTTTGCTTAAAGCCCCGCAATTACTTAGAAGCTGAGCCAGGTTCAAAATCCATGTTTCTTGAACTCTTTTATTGGTGCTTATAACTGCTTTCCCCATGGTAAGCAGTTTCAAACCTTCAAGGTTGTAGGCTTTGAAGAGAAATAGAGACAAACACTTTTGTAATTAATACTCGGGGTTTTGCTTTATCTTTAAAGGCTGGTAAAGCTAAATGCAGAGTCGAACCATAATGTGAGCCCTTTTTGTTTCAATCCCAGGTGGGCATTGGTATGGTGGTTATTCACTCTTTAAGTCAAGCAGAAACAAGTCCTCTCAGATTTGGAATTAATGTCTGTGCTCTGCGGCACCCTGACCTGTGCCCCAGCGGAGCAGTCCAGCAGGAAGAGAGCATTGGGTTTCCTTGGCAGAGTGATTAAGGGTGAGAGGGCGAGGTCATGGTTCAGCCAGCCTGGCTTCTCCTGTAGTGAAGGAAGGTCGCTATCCTAAAGCCCCCAGGGCTCAAATCTGTAACTCAGCTCCCCCCTCAGTCCCCCACAGCCCGTTAGGGCGCAGGCCTGAGCCCCTCCAACCCCAGCTGCCCCCCTAACGGGCACACGAGGCTCTACTGCCCTAAGCCCTGGGAACTGAGCCCGACAAGCTGAGCCGGGCTGATCCCTGAGATAGCTCGTCCTATTGGCTCAGCCTGGTACCCAGCACGCCCTTCCCAAAGGCCCTCCCTCCCCCACGTGGAAGTCCGCTCAGCGGCGGCTGGGTCCGGGTGGGGCTTCCATGCAGATCCTGCGCTTCCCCGAAAGCCTGGGCCTGGCTGTGGATTTTTCCCTGTCAGATTGTCCCGCTGCTGCTACCTCCCCCTTCTCTTTCCAGCCAGAAGCAGCCTTCCTGCACTTTCCCTGGCCCAGTTCTTTCCCTACAGGGAGCCCGTAAGAACCTCGGACATGGCCCAGAACCTGGCTTCAGCGTCAGGGACATTTTTCACTCATTCGCCTATCAGCCTGTGCCAGGGCAGGGCACCCCGGCATGAGTAAGATCCTGCCAGCCTCTGTCCGGGGGTCGCGCCCAGCCTAGAAGGGAGACCCCAGGAGACACCCAGCCTGCTGTGATGAGTGCTACTGGGAACTCCAGCCTGGATTCCTGGCTGGTCACCCACTCTGGAGGTTAGTGCCCTGGTGCTGTGTGTTTGTGCCGGACTTCCCAGCTCTCGAAGTCTGCCTTTCGGGCCTTGCTCTGCCGAGCCGTGGCGGCATTGCCCACTGCCCCACGTACGTATTGCTGTCCACCCATTGACGGATGAATGGATACACAGACTGGGGTATGCATGTACAGTGGAGTGTTTTTCAGCCTTAAAGAGGAAGGAAATCCTGGCATATATTTCAACATGGATGAACCTTGAAGACATTATGTGATGTGACATAAACCACTCACAAACAGGACAGATATTGTAGGATTCCCCTTATATGAGGTCCTTAGAGTAGTCAGATTCACAGAGACAGAAAGGAGAATGGTGGCTGCCAGGGGCTGGGGTGGGGCTTGCACAGTTCAGAGTCTTAATCTGGAAAGATGGAAAGTTCTGGAGATGGATGGTCATGATGGTTGCACAACCATGTGGTTGATTGTACTTAATACCACAGAACTGCACTCTTTAAAGCAGTTAAAAGGGTAGCTTTTATGAGAATGTACATTTTACCACACAAAAAAGTGTAGAGGCTTAGAATCACAATTTCATATTATCTCTTCTGGTTCTTTGGGTTGACTGGGCTCAGCGGGGTGGTTCTTGCTTCGAGTTTCTCATATGGTTGTAGTCAGATGGCAACTGAGGCTGGAATCACTGAAAGCTCCAGTGGCAGGATGTCCAAGATGGCATCCCAGTGTGGCTCCCCCACCTAGCATGGGCTTCGTATGCGGTGGCTCAGGGCTCCCACAAAGCAGGAAAGGCAGCCTCTTGGTCGGGTCTATGGCTAGGATTGTCACAGTGTTCCTTCTACCACACTGTATCGGTCTGAGCAGTGACAGGCCCACCCCGGGGAAGGGGGAATGGAGCTTCCCTGCTCCATGGCATTCCAGAAGAGCATGAGATGGGAGGTATTGCTGTGGCCATCTTTGGAAAACTTCTATCCGGAAGCATGGTTGCAGGAGTCCTAAAGAGTTTGGACAGGAAGGGGTCTCCAGGGAGGCACATACTTCTCTGTAGACCTCTTTTGTAGGAGAATTCATCTTCATAGATTGTTAGAGTTTGAATCTTCGTAACTGATTAGGACTTTTGGAAACCACTTGCTAGCAATGACTTGTTCTAACTTAAGGAGCCGGAATGAAGCGGAACAGGCACGAAACCTCCCGGCTTCCAGGCTGGGCAAACAGCTGTAGGGACCTCGCCCAGCGGGACGTTTCTTGCTGCGAGCAGTAGTAGGAGGGGCTGGTGGAGAGACAGGTATGGCGAGAGAGGCCCTGGGAGTGTCCAGTGGAGGCCTGCCCGCATCTTGGAGCTGGGTGTGCCCCTTGTGCTGGGCTGGACCTGTCAGGAGCCTCAGTGGGCAGCGATATGCAGAGGCACTTGGGTGCTCTGTGAGGATCCTGGGAGTTACTCATTTTAATGGAGACTCAGTCGAGATGAAGGAGGCCATTCTGCTACAGGCTCAAGCACCCAGGCTGATATGTAGAGATAGTAAGTTTTTTTTTTTTAAGTTTATTTATTTATTAAGTAATGTCTGTACCCAACATAGGGCTTGAACTCATGACCCTGAGATCAGGAGTCTCATGCTCTTCTCACTGAGCCAGCTAGGCACCCCATGATCTGTAAGTTTAAATATAATTCAATGCCCATCGTTGAGAATATCAGTGGACAAATCTATTCATTCACACCTACTTACATGTTTCTAATTAGACTTTGCTGTAAGTGCAAAATTCTTTGTTAAAGCATTTAGTGGCCTTTGAAATGCAGTGAAGTTCACAAATATTTTGCACACATTCCCTGCAGACCGAGAGACACAAATATTATTTTTGTGTGTGATGTCTGCATTTGAGACTAAGAGCCCAAGTAAATGTTGATCTTCTGTACTTGTTTTATAAATAGGACTTTCATAAGTGATTTTTAAAATCTTAGAATTGCTCCAGGGTGCCTGGGTGGCTCAGTCAGTTAAGTGTCTGCCTTTGTCTCAGGTCATGATCCCAGGGTCCTGGGATCGAGCCCGGTGTCGGGCTCCCTGCTCCATGGGGAGTCTGCTTCTCCCTCTGCCTTTGCCCCTCCCCCTTGGTCGTGCTCTCTCTTTCTCAAATAAATAAATAAAATCTTAAAAAAAAAAAAAGAACTGCTTGGGTTGTTACATATGTATACACATGTACATTTGTGGAATTCCCGGGAGCGGGGAGGATTGAGCAAATGTGCTTTGGTTTTCTGTAAGTCAGTGGTTCCTGCCTGTGTATTCGCAGTGATGTGGACTTTTCCAGGTGAGCTTGATGGTCAGCAACAGCCCAGGACAGGCCATGGATAAACCAAAATGCATTTGGTCTGAGGCTTGCACATGCCCAGATCACCTCTGACGTCCTTCTCTGGCTTATGGTCCAGTTTGGGCAGCCGGAGGGGACACCTGCCATAGCAACGATCTGCCTGTGCCTAACTGGGTTTTGTGTCTGCTCAGTGGGGTGCATGAGGCCGGGTGGGAGGCTCTCCCTTAGCTGGTGTTAACTGGCGTGTGACTCGAATGCACGGAAACCTGGGCAGCGGGGATGGTCCCGGATGCCTCATCTGCTGCCCCGTGTCTCTGCCCTAGCAGATGTCCCCTCCCCAGGGAGCCAAGGGCGTACTCTCCCAAAGCCCCAGTGCACTCTAGCTCAGGGGGGTGAGCACATTTTGTCTTTCATTTGTTGTTTCCTCTGGTCTTTCCCACCAGGTTCTAAGCACCTTAGGAGCAGGAATCTAGTGATAGCGGCCTCTCTTCATGCACCTGCCATCCTACAGGTGTGACTTTATTTAGTGTCACAAGAGGCCTGGCTCAGTTTGCTCTGGCTGCCATGACAGGAAACCACGGCCTCTGGGGCTTAAGCAACAGAAGTGTGTTTCTCGCAGGTCTGGAGGCTGGAAATCCAAGACAAGGTGTTGGCAGGTTTGGTTGCTTCTGAGGCTTCTCTCCTTGGCCTTGTCCTTACGTGGCCTTTTCTCTGGTGTCACTCTGTGTCCTGACTTCTTGCAAGGACAGTGGCCAGGCTGGCTCAGGGCCGACCCTAACAGCCTCATTTGCACGAGTCCCTCCTTCTAACGACAGTCACATTCTGAAGTATGGGGGTTAGGGCTGAATTTGGGGGAGGGCACACATCGGCCATAACGAACACTAAAAGTTAACTATCATTACCTTTTATTTACACCCGAAGAAACCGAAGCTCAGGGAATTCATATCACCTGCCCTCGTCATACAGCTGGTCAGTGGCCGGGCTGAGAGTCACACACCATCTCTCTAACTTCCAAACCCTTCTTTCCCCACCACTCGAATCAGGTCTTACTGGTTTCTGTTGTCTGCCTGGTGTTTCACCCAGGACCTAGCCCTTAGAAGACACTGTAACTACTTGCTGAGTGAATGCGCAGGGGGCTAGGGCCCACAAATTTGTACCAGAGCCCGGCAGCCAAGGATCAGGGTCCTGGGTCTCTCCCAGCAGGTGATGGCCCTTAACTTGTCAGGCCCTTCCAATCTGGAGTGGCCTGGTGTGGGAGGGAATCATATTCTAAAGCATTAAATATCCTTCCTGGGCCATTTAGCTACCGCTTCTTCTGAAAACACTAGAAGTAATTACATGGTAATTAAGATAAATTACTTGCCCAGTTTTCATAGCTGGTTGCTGTTGATCCCCCTCCCCTCCCCCCGCTTAAATATTTAAGTCAGAGAGAGAGCCTCTTTAGAGTTCTTTAAACTTCCAGGGCTTTCTGCTTACCTTCAGGAGGGCCCCTGGGCCTGCAGAGAAGAGGGGAAGGAGGAGATTTGCATGTTTAAGATGTGTGATCTGAGCCCAGGGCCCCTTCAGCCTACTTTATTCCACATCTTTTTCATGGTTCCCTCTGAGAATGCAGAATCAAAATCCGGGAGCCACCCTCCAGTCACCACAGCGCCCTGCACCCCCATCCCCTCCCAGCCCTGGGGGCCCCTGAGGAGATAATGCCCTTTCTCATTTCTGACTCTTGAGCGCCTTGCTCTTCCCACTGGAGGGTCCTCGGGAATATAAATACCAGAAGGCAGCCCTGAAAGCAGGCCTTGTTTGCCGGCCCTCGCCTGCACGAAGGCTCGCTTGTCTGCCTCCTTCCCCTGGCCGGAGGCGGGCTGGATTTTTTGGAGAGTGGGAAGTCCTGGGGCCCCTTAGTGCTCCTGAGACCACAATGCAGATAGGGTTCAAAGAGGGGGGCTGTTACTAGGGCTGCCAGGAACCAGTCCCCCTGGGAGACAATGCCGGCCCAGAGCTGCAAAAACCCAGGAACTGGGGGCTGGGGGTTGAGGTGGCCAAGACACAGACAGCTGAGCCCAGCCCTAGCCTATGGGCCTGAGCATCTGTGTTCCCTTTGCTTCCACACAGGCAGCCTGGCCTCACCCCCACCCACTGCTAAAATTGCTCCTACCCTGTCACCGCCGACCTGGTCACTAAACCCAGTGGCCTGTCATCTCAGCTGTCCCTGCCCTCTGCTCTCTTCAAGGCCCCAGGAGGACATTCTTTCCTGCCTTGCGGGTCCTTGTACCTTCTGGTTTTACCTTGGCCTCTTGGATGGGTCTCACTTTCTCCTGTTCTTTTCCGCCTCCTAGAAAGTGCCCAGTTCTCAGCTTCGGATGCCATATGGCATCTCCTGTTCTCTCCTGCCTTCTGCTCTCACCTAGCCTAGGAAGACGCCCAACTCTTCATGTGTAGCCCCTGGTTTTCTCTCCACGTACTGTCTTGTGTTTCTAGCTCCTTGCTCAATATTTCCACTCGGATGCACCTCAGACCTGATTTTTTCCTCCTTCTCCTGTGGCTCCACGTTTCTAAATGCCAGACCCCCCCTTTTCCCGTGTTTTCTAGATCATGTTGGTGTCCAAGTCCTGTCAAGAAGACTGCTCTCCTGTTGTGATTCCTGCCCTGGTAGTCTGTGTGGTGTAGTGGAAAGAGCATGAGATTTGGGACCCAAACAGGGTTCGATTCTGATAGCACCTTTTTCTGGTTGTGCCCCCTCAGGGACATTGCCCAGCTTAAGCTTCCAATTCATTGTCTACAAAGTAGACACACGCAGAAGGGCGGGACGCCTTACGTGGCATACTCAGCTCCCTGACCTTCTCAACAAAGAGCAGGGTTTCTCAACCTTGGTGCTATTGATATTTGGGGCCAGATAATTTTTCACTGTGGGGGCTCTGCTGTGCATGGTAAGATGTTTAGCAGCATCCCTGCCCCCTACCCACTAGGTGCCAGGAGTACCCCCTACCCCCAGGTGCGACAACTGAGCGTGTCTGCAAACACCACCAAGTGTCTCCTGGGGAGTTAAGTCATGCCCGTGGGGACCCACCGGGACAGAGCCGTGCGGAGTCTTGGGTGTGGGTGACAAGCGTGGTCCCAGGTTTTCACCTTACAGTGGTCAGCCCCATGTAGAGAAGGACTGCGTCATTTTTGAGCAGTCTTTTCCCTGATTATTTGCGACATCTCCAGGTGCGGTGCCGACTTGCTTATGCAGTGCTTTTTATCTCACAGCTCGGTTCAGCACCTTGGTTTTCCCTTGTGGGAGAATGGGAGACCATCCCGGGCTAGACAGGAAGCCCGGGCCCTCGCTGGTGTCCTCTGCAGTCCTGGCACGGCCTGCTGCTCGCCTGGGGGCTGCTAGCGACGGTCAGTGCTGACTCAAGAACCCCCACTTGTAAGCACTGGGCCACCATTTTTTGAGTGCCTATGAAGTAGCATTTTACTTACTAATTTAGCATTAGCTTATTCGGACCTTAGGAAGTAGGTGTTACTCATTTTCACTTTATAGATGAAGACATTGAGGATGTTAAGTAACATGCCTCAGGGCTAATAAGCAGAGGAAGCGATCTGAGAGGCCAGTGACTTGGGCACGAGAGCCTATGCGCTAGACCTCTGTGCTCTTCTGCCTTTGTGGGTTGAACCTTTGCTGTGACTAAAGGACAGGATCCCATGAAGGAGGAGCTCCTCTTAACTGGCTCAGGAGGTCCCCATCGTGCCACTTGCAGGTCCTCAGGACAGAGCGCAGACGTTTAGGCCAGGCAGATGGCTGGTTGAGACCATGAGTCCCAGCCCTGTGTCCAGCACCAGGAAGACTCTGATTGAGGTAGTTTTCCTTCCTTCACACCTTGGACAAGACTTGGCTATGGAATGTGTTGGGTGCTCACTCTTTCCTAAGAGAATAGCCCAAGAGTTTAGTGTCACTCAGTAAAGGGGCAGATGAGAGGCTGAGCCCAGCCCCATAGCCCCACACAGTGCCCTCCCTGACCCTCTGTAGTGGGAGACTGAGGAGGGTCCCAGAACCCTGGGAAGGGAAGATGAACGGGGCTTCGTAGGGTTGGGGAGATAGGGGCTGTGGCTCCATGGCCCCAGGCTGAGTGTGCTCTGGGCATCCTGCAGCATTACAGAGCTTGATTCCCATGGGAGGGTCTGAGGCCCCTGCTGTGCTCCCTGCCTTGGCCAGGAGAGGCGGGGACCTGGGAGAGGGAGGCTGTAGTGCTGACAGTCAGTGATGGAAGCTGCCAGATGCCATCCTCAATGCCAGACGATGACCTGGGGAACAAAACCCTCACATGCTTGCAGAGGTCAAAGGCAAGGGTTCACTCCAGTCATGGCCTATCCAGAAGCTCTTTGGTCTCCTGTCTGGGTACGCAAAGGGAGTATGTCCTGCTGTGAGGCCTGCTGGTGTCCCAGGGGAAGAACCTGTGGCAACTGCTCGTCCTGAAAGTGAAGCAGAGACTCTGCTAAGCCAGAGAAGCTGCTATGGGCTCAGAGCCAATCCTTATGGTCAGAGCAGAGATGGTGGCAACAGAATGAAAAGGCCAAGGTATTCAGAAATAAAGGTGGACCTGTGTTTCCCGGCCCCAGGCATTTATTTTAGAAGAGCATGTTCTGGAATGTTCTGAGGCAAACCATCCATGTGGATCTTTGAGGAGAGCTGCCTGTGACCCCCTCCTGGAGCCCATGAGAATGTTAGCATCCTATAGGCTCTGGAAAGGAATGCTGTGAAGAGACCTGTAAGCCCTTGTTTAACCAGAATTTGCCAAATACATTTGACCATGGGTCTTTTTCCCCATGCCTGTTAACTTCTCTCTACTTTGGGTGATGCTGTCTTCAGGGAGAACCCCTGAGCAGGGATTCAGGCACAAGGGACTAAGATAGGAACAGATCAAATCTGGAGAGCAGGGTAGATAGAGGCATGGTCATGGGCCAGACAGAATGGACACCCAGTTCTAGAAAAGGGTTTGTAGCAAGTTGACCTGATACTAAAGCAAACTGCAGAGTCTGAGCATTTTACTTTCTTCCTGACTAGAGAAAGGAAGGTCAGAATAGGGAGACAAGGGAAAACAAAGGAGGGAGAGAAATAGAGTAGATAAGTGAGTACCCATTATGTGGCAATTTATATATGAGGCAAATATCACCATTTTACAGATGAAGAAACTGAGGCTCAGAGACCTCTGCTTAGCAGATTTCCATGGCATTTATGACACTGACGTGAACATGGTTTGCCGACTCCATAACCGTGACATGGTGAGAAGAATAACATTCTGAAATCAGCATGGCCCACCCAGCCCCAAAGCTTTTCTTTGTTCATGTAAAGACCATCTCCTGGGACAAGTCCATTTGGGTTGGTGTCTGTTTATACTACTCTCTAAATTTAGGAAATGAGCAGATTTTTAAAAGAAGGTTAACAAAATAGCCAGGACCCAAATTCATCCTGGAAAAGTGGAGGTTAAATCCATAGGGTAGGTGCGGGGTGGGGGCACTGAGCTGGAATCAGCACAGATAATATTTGAAGGCACGGATAGGTTGAGCTGTGGTTTAGTATTTTACAAATGGTATTTCCTGTCACATAGCTGAACTAAATAGCACATATGTTTGTGATTAAGTAGGACGGGCTGCGGAACATCTGTGGTAATAGCGCAGGCTCTCCACACAGTGGGCACTTCTGTGACCTAAGGTGAGGGTGCACGCTGCAAGGGTTTTCACCGCACGTAGGGTTTTGTGTTGTCTTAGAATTCCTCTCGGTTTCAAAGGTTTGGTTGCCCCTTTAAAGGGAAAAGTTCTATAGGGAGGATATTTTAAACCCTCGCGTAGCAAACGTTCGCGGACGCATTTAAAGTCAGGCTGTCCCTGACTTTGGCTTTGTTTCTGGGACGTACATCCCAGAATGGCAAGGGGGGTAACTAGATTGCAGACCTCCAACCACACAAGAACCACAGGGAGGCTTTGCAAACACAGCCCCCGTCTGGTTCCAGAGGTGCAGTTGATGAGTCCAGTACTGGGAGAGTCAGAGAATTCCTTCCTTGGGGGACAGCCAGTGAAACCACACAGATGCTGGCATGAAGACATTCTTTCCCTAGATTATGCGGCATTGTTGTGTGGAGCAAAAAAGGCACAGGCATAAAAGGACTAAATCCAGCCCTTTGCAAAAGCAGGGGCGTTGCTGAGGGTCCAGATGTGTTCCTGAGGCTTGAGTAGGAGTCAGCCTGACAATGACAGTCGGGTGGAGCTAATAGCAGGAGGGGACTGCTAGGTGCCTGTGATACTCTTCTGAACTGAACACCCCTTCCACGTCCGTCCTCCCCCCAGCATCTGGCCGCTCCAGAGAAGCCAGATCCCAGGGACCATCTGAGAGGCTGTTGTTCTCCATAAGTGGGGACAGTCTTCAGCTGCAGACGAACAGGAATGCTGACTCGACCACCAAATGCATCTAATTTGATTTTGATCATCTGCAGGAAAAGGTAGAGCTTCATATTTACACTTCGACTGGTTTCTGAAGAAAAGCGAAGGAAATCTGCAAAGAACAGCAGGAATAGACCCTCAAGAGTAGAGCGGGGTGGGGTGGCGTGGAAGGACGATGCGGGGCTTTACGTGAAGTTTGGGGAATTCAGCCGTATATCCCAAGATGGCCTAGTACTAGAAGAGAGGGTGGCACCTGAGGGTGTTTGTTGGGCAGCAAGGCTGAAAAACCATTCATTGCTCGGGGTGGGGTGGCTGGTTGATGCAGTCGAGAAAGGACAGGAACCAGGACAGGCTGAGCTATGAAAGCCAGTCTCAGAATTGACCCAAATTGCTACTGAGCTGTTGTTGTTCTTGAGCAATCAGGGGGAAAACTGTCTCAGAGTTTGTCTTTCCCACAGCCTGATATCCAGGCGGCAGATACGTGTGGTGGGCTTTGTGGAGAAATAGGCTCTTTTCAGGTGAGAACAGCATCTTTCCAGCTTAGAGAGTTCCTGCCTCCAGGAACTCTCCTTAGTGGAAGGTAGAGTGGTGGGAAGTGTTCGGAAATGAGAATTAAGACACCAACACCAGCAAGTCATTGGATCTCTTGGGACCTCTTGGGTGGTGGATGGTATGGAGCATGGGCTTTGGGATCAGACAGATCTGCCTCTTTTGGGTTGGGTGACTTTAGGCAAGTAGATTAACCTCTCTGAGCCTTATTTTCCTCTTCTACAAAATGATATTATTACCTGATGGGACTGTGAGGATCAAATGCACACATAGCCCTTAGCATACCAAGAGTGCATAGCAAGTATTTGATAAATGTTTGTTGGTGTGGTTAATTGAGCAGAATACCTCCAATTTCTGTCTAACTCTGAAATGCAGTGGTTCTTTGATCTGAGGAGGGCAGTGTAGAGATTTCCTTTATGGGAAACTGAAAAGAGTATTTAAAATTATTCAATCAAAAATGCGTTGAACTGCCTAGTGATGTCAGACGCTTGTAGACAATGTGAAAAATGCCCTAACGAATGAGACATAATCCCTCTCTGAAAGAGCTTCACTCTGACTCTCAAAACACATATGTATTTTTCCTACGACAACTTGATGATTTTCACCCCCAGTTCTTTTTGGTGAGATAATTATTCCATACTAGTGTTGCTTTTTCATAAGGCTTATTGCAAGTAATTTGCAATAATTCTAATAACATTCAAGGTGTTGCTATTTTTGAAAGATTAACTTTTTAAAACAATTTAGAATAAATTCATAATCTCCGTGATACTCTTATGAGAATTCCAGGATGATTTCTTCAGTGAAAGAAAGAAGTGGAGTCCCAGGATTGTGTGTAAATTCAGACTTACTCATGTTTGCTGTGGCCTGCGGCCTGCCTTTGCTGATCCAACGGTGAGAAAGGTGGGGATAATTATTTCAGGGTTTCCCTCAATATTTTGGGGGCTGTTAAACTCTGGATACCTCCAAGAGAATGTGCTAGCCCCTGAATGCCATCTGTCACATGTGTTAAGGTGAAAGGTTGAAAACCACTGTCTACCTGAATCCTCGTTATTCCCAGTGTGAGTAGGCACGTGTGCTTACTTTTAATTTGTTCTTGAGTTCAGTGTACTCTGATGCTACTTTGAAAATGGGCAGCTCAAAAGGATGTCTAAGAGTTTAAGGAGAAGCAGACACTCCTCTAGAAACCTTCAAAACCCAGAGATTGATTTCCAGCAGCTTCCACCATGATACATTTTTGTTTTCTGCCTGCGCCTCATTCAGTCTTTGTGTCTTGCCCCATCTCTGAGTTTTGTCTGGCATTGTCTTCCAGGAGTTAGCAGGGTAATCCAGATTGACTGAAAACAGACCTCTGGAAGGATTAGGGCAGGTGGGGTGGGATGCAATCCACAGCTGAGGAAAGAGCCACGGAATCCAGCCAGAGGCA
Organism: Halichoerus grypus; assembly: GCF_964656455.1. Classification (NCBI taxonomy): domain Eukaryota; kingdom Metazoa; phylum Chordata; class Mammalia; order Carnivora; family Phocidae; genus Halichoerus; species Halichoerus grypus. The sequence goes on along the minus strand of NC_135721.1, from coordinate 70,177,347 downwards.
CCTCTACTTTGGGGGAAGGCAGCTGGGGACGTGGTGCCTGGATTCCAAGCTCTGCACTAAATGGAGCCTGGACTTTGGAGAAGGTGCCTGGGTGCCGCGGTCTACTCTGGATTGTGATGAATTTAAATGAGATGTTGCTTGTGACAGGGCTCTGTAAATGGTAGGACTTAGGGCCCTCGAGGAGGCACAGACACACATTGAGATCCTGCCGCATTTGCAGTGCCGAAACCATCTTGAGGCTAAGTAGGTGCTGCTGCTTGAATAGTTTTGGTTCCAGTGCCTTGAAGGAGGTGGGGTGAAGTTGCAGATGACTGAGGCAGGACACATTCCTGACCTCTCCACTCTGGACTTTCGCGTCCCTCCCTGAGACCCAGGGGGCTTTGGACAGTCCGAGGTTCTGGAAAGGATATGGTCTTCTTTCCCTGCTGAAGGAGGGGGTGAGTCAGGAGGGAAGGAAGGGGAGGGAAAGCCTTAGATGGAATCGATTCTAGTTGTTGACTTTGGGAAAACTGATGGTGGGGGCTTTGAGACTAAAATAGAAAGATGAGGCCATATGGAAGGAAGAGGCAGAAGAGGTCAGAGAGAAATGAAATGAGTGTGAAAAGGATTGCTAAGGAAGGGCAGCAAGAGGGATACAGAAGAGGAGCAAGAAGAGAAGAGTGGGAAGCGCACCTGCCCTTGACCGCAAGGAGCCAGAGTCTTAGCCCCTCATTCCAAGTCCTGCCTTTTATTTTTTATTTTTTATTTTTTAAAAAGATTTTATTTATTTATTTGACAGAAAGAGAGACAGCGAGAGAGGGAACACAAGCAGGGGGAGTGGGAGAGGGAGAAGCAGGCTTCCTGTGGAGCAGGGAGCCCGATGCGGGGCTCGATCCCAGGACCCTGGGATCATGACCTGAGCTGAAGGCAGATGCTTAACGACTGAGCCACCCAGGCGCCCCCCAAGTCCTGCCTTTTAAACACGGACAAAGGTTTGGGCTCCTCTTGGGCATGATACAGAATTCTGTTTGGTTGTATTAAACTCACATTACATGTGTTGAATGCCTCCAATGAGAGAGTCCTGCATAGGGGGGAAGAGTACACTCTGCATAGATTTTGCGTTTAAGGTAGGGGATTTTTTGCAAGGTGTGCTTTTTAAAGTTCAAGGGTCATTTAAAAAGTCATGAAATTGATTTCTTTATCTAGTTTATGGAAATTACTTTTTTTTAAAAAAAGGTTTTTATTTATTTATTTGACAGAGAGAGCCACAGCGAGAGAGGGAACACAAGCAGGGGGGGTGGGGGAGGGAGAAGCAGGCTTCCCGCCGAGCAGGGAGCCCGATGCGGGGCTCGATCCCAGGACCCTGGGATCATGACCTGAGCCGAAGGCAGACGCTTAACATCTGAGCCACCCAGGCGCCCCTCCCCCTTTTTTTTTCCATAAGAAGCAAAAACTCTGAGGAAACCAGTATCAGTGTTCGAAATTTTGAAGCTGCGGGTGGAAAACAGATGAGGCAAAATGTTTGGTATAGGTCAGAATAGATTCCCTCTAAAGCAGGCTGATTTCTTCTCTTAGTCTTCTTTTTTTCTTTCTTTTTGATAAAGCCAGCTAACATAAATATTTACAATGATCTCTCACCCCATATAAAGAGTGATTTTGGCTGGATTCCTTCTGAAGAGGGTAGGATAGGATGGGTCAAGAAATCCTGCTGCTGATTTCCTGCCTCTGAGCCTCCGGGCGGTGTCCCACTGAAACACGGCTCTGCCCCGCTTCGAAGGGAAAGTGCTTTGTGGCAGCTCCAGCCCAAGGGCAGTGACAGTAAAAGGCCCTCCAGAGAGAACCAGTTGGCCTGGACTGCTGCTCCGCTGTGTGTTTGGTGCCCTCAGGAATGTGCGGATTTAGCAAATGACAACACTGAGCGTGCCCTGTCCCCAGTGGAGCCCCAGGCTTGCTCCCTCGCTAGAGCCTGGCTCTTTTCCAAGCTGGAAGGATTGCACTGGCTGAGCCCCCGTTATCCACAAGGGGAAGCGAGCAGGCCTGCGGGAGGGAGACAAAGATGCCGTTCTCATGGGCTTTATTCCAGCAGGTTTTGGGTTTTCATATCATGGAGTTTTACTCTCTGTTAGTTTGAGGGTTTGGTCAAAAATCCCAGTGGTAACATAATTTCTGCTTTTGAAAAAAATGTCTATTGGATGTCAGCCACCACAGAAGTATTTTCGAGTGGGAAATGACCTCAGAGATGATTCTGCTCTCATCACTGAATGTCCGGAGGGGCTTTGCACACAGCTAGTGGGTGACAGACCAGCACCCAGCATCCCGGGTGCCCAACTCCCAGCTCCGTGCTGTGGCCCATACAGCTCATTGTCTCTCCTGTCATAACAATCATCTCAAGAATTCATGCTGTATTATTAGATCAGGATGAAGTGACCTGTGCTCAAATTCTGGTTCTTTCCAAACTCAGGTCTATACCTGAGAAAAATGATCACAAAAAACTTATATAAAAACATCATTCATAATAGCCAAAAATTAGAAATAAACCAGATGTCCATCGACCTATAAATGACGGATAAACAAAATGTGGGCTGTCTTCACAATGAAATATTATTCAGCCACCAAAGGGAATGAAATACTGAAATATGCTATGGTGTGGATGAACTTTGAATGTCCAGACCAGGCAAATTAACAAAAAAAAAGTAGATCAGTAGTTGTCAGGGACTTGGGGGTGGTGGTGGGGAGAATGAGGAGTGACTGCTAATAGGTACAGGGTTTATTTTGGGGGTGATAAGAACATTCTGGAAATGTGATGGCTGCACAACTCTGAATATACTAAACACTGAATATACTAAATAATCCCTACTGAATTGTCATTTTTTAATTTTTTTAATTTTTTAATTTTTATTTATTTATTTATTTTTTAAAGATTTTATTTATTTATTTGACAGAGAGAGACACAGTGAGAGAGGGAACACAAGCAGGGGGAGTGGGAGAGGGAGAAGCAGGCTTCCCGCGGAGCAGGGAGCCCGATGCGGGGCTCGATCCCAGGATCCTGGGATCATGACCTGAGCCGAAGGCAGACGCTTAACGACTGAGCCACCCAGGCGCCCCTGTCATTTTTTTAAAAGGATGAATTTTACGTGTGTGAATTGTATCTTAATAAAGCTGTTAAAGAAAAAAATCTAGTTCTGTCTCTTACCAGTTGGGCAGCTTTAGGCAATGACTCTAAACCCAAGTAATCTCAGTTATGAAATAGAAATGACGATATACACCTCCCAGGGTTGTTTTGATAAATTAGGTCATGAATTTGAAAATGCTTCTAAACAATAAGCCTTACGTATTTGGGGAGCAATCAATGGGTTATAAGAAGTTCATTATAAATTGGGTTTTTATCTTCTATATTTTCTACAACACTAGCAAGTTCTCACTACACAGTCATTCAAATAAAGACTTTCTGAATTGATTAAAAAGTGTTGTGGTTTTTAAATTTTTAGAAATTTTTTTGTAGTTTTTTTAAAATTGTGGTAAATAAATAACAAGTTTTTAACAATTTTTTTTTGCCCTCAACAAATTTTTAAGTGTACAGTACACTATTGTCAACTGTATGCACACTGTTCTACAACAGATTTCTAGAACTCTTTCATCTTGCATGACTAAACCTCTATACCCACTAAGAGCCACACCCCTTTTCCCTCTCCCCTTCCCCCCACCCAGCCCCACCATTCTCATTTCTGCTTATATGCATTTGACTACTGTAAATACCTCATGTAAGTGGAATCACGTAGTATTTGTGTTTTTGTGACTGGCTTATTTCACTTAGCATAATGCTCTTAAGGTTCATTTATGTTGTAGCCTGTGCCAGAATGTCCTTTCTTTATAAAGGCTGAATGAGATTCACCATATGTCCATATACCACATTTTCTTCACCCGTTCATCAGATAATGGACATTTGGGTTGTTTCCACCTTTTGGCTATTGTAAATAATGCTGAAAGGAAGATGAGAGTGCAGATATCTCTTTGAGATCCTGTTTTTAATTTTTTTGGATATAATTCCTGAAGTGGGATTGCTGGATCATATATATGGTAGTTCTATTTAAATTTTTTTTTGAGGAAAGTCTATGTTGTTTTTCATTTTACATTCCCACCAGCAGTGCACAAGGGTTCTAATTTCTCCACATCCTTGTCAACACTTGTTATTTTGTGTTCTTTTGTTTGTTTTTTGCTTTTCTTTTCTTTTGGGTTTTTTTGGTAATCACCGTCCTAACAGGTATAAGGTGATATTGTGGTCTTGATTTGCACTTCCCTGCTGATTAGTGATGTTGAGCATCATTTCATATACCTGTTGTCCATTTGTATGTCTTCTTTGGAGAAATGTCTATTCAAGTCTGTTGCCCATTTTTAAATTGGTTTATTTGTTTCTTTGCTATGGAGCAGGAGTTCCTTATGTATTTTGAATATTAAACCCTTATCAGATATATGGTTTGCAAATATTTTCTCCCATTCTGTAGGTTGCCTCATTACTGTATTGTTTCCTTTGCTGTGTAGATTTTGAGTCTGATGTAGTCCGATTTGTCTATTTTTGCTTTTGTTGCTTGTGCTTTTGGTATCCTATCCAAGAAATCATTGCCAAGACCAATGTCATCAAGCTTTTCCCCTATGTTTTCTTATAGGAGTTTTATAGTTTCAGGTCTTATGTTTAAGTCTTTAATCCATTTGTAGTTGATTTTTCTGTATGGTATAAGATAAGGGTCCAGTGTCATTTTTTTTGCATATGGATATCCAGTTTTCCAACACAGCTTGTTGAAGACACTATCCTTTCCCCATTATATAATCTTGGCATCCTTGGTGAGGATCATTTGACCATGTGTGTGAGTTTATTTCTGGGCTTAATATTCTGTTCCTTTGGTCTATATGCCTTTATGCCAGTACCATATTGTTTTGAGTACCACAGCTTTGTAATGTTTTAAAGTCAGAAAGTATGAGACTGCCACCTTTGTTTATCTTTCTCCAGGTTATTTTGGCTATTCAAAGACCTTTGAGATTCCATGTGAATTTTTGGATTGTTTTTTCTATTTCTACAAAAAATGTCATTGGGACTTTGGTAGGGACTGCATTGAATCTGTAGATTGCCTTGGGCAGTATGGACATTTAAACAATATTATGTCTTCCAATCTATGAATGTGGGATATCTTTTTATTTGTGTCTTCTTTAATTTCTTCCAGCAATTACTTTTCAGTGTAATTTATTTCAGTATTAAATTTATTTCTAAATATTTTATTCTTTTTGATGCTATTGTACATGGGATTGTTTTCTTAATTTGCTTTTTGGATTGTTAATTGTTTGTGTATAGAAATGCAATTGATTTTTGTTTGTTGATTTTGTATCCTGAGACTTCGCTGAATTTGTGTATTACTTCTAACTGTGTGTGTGTGTGTTTAGGGTTTTCTATAGATAAGATCATATCTGTAAATAGACAAAATGTAACTTCTTCCTTTCTGATTTGGATGCCTTTTATTTCTTTTTCTTGCCTAATTGCTCTTGTTAGAACTTCCAGGACTATGTTGAATAGAAGCGGTAAGAGTGAACATCCTTGGGGCGCCTGGGTGGCTCAGTCGTTGAGCATCTGCCTTCGGCTCAGGTCATGATCCCAGGGTCCTGGGATCGAGCCCCGCATCGGGCTCCCTGCTCTGCAGGGAGCCTTGCTTCTCCCTCTCCCACTCCCCCTGCTTGTGTTCCTTCTCTCGCTTTGTTTGTCTCTGTCAAATAAATAAATAAAATCTTAAAAAAAAAAAAAAAGAGTGAACATCCTTGCCTTGTTCCTGATCTTAGAGGATAAGTTTTAGTTTTTCACTATTGAGTATGAGGTTAATTATGGGCTTTTCATAGATGGCCTTTATTATTATTTTGAGGTTTTCCTTCTTAGTTTGTTGGCTAGTCTCTTATCATGAAAAGGTGTTGAGTTTTGTCAGGTGCTTTTTCTGGGTCTATGGAGATGATCATGTGATATTTATCCTTTGTTCTGTTGATGTGGTATATCACTTTGATTGATTTTCATATGTTGAACTGTCCTTGCATCCCAAGAATAAATGCCACTTGATAATGATGTATGATCCTTTTAATGTGTTGTTGAAGTTGATGTGCTAGTATTTTATTGAGGATTTATGCATTTATATTCATCAGGGATATAGTATTTTTCTTGCTTATAGTATCTTTAGCTTTGGTATCAGAGTAATGCTGGGCTTACAAAATGAGTTTGGAAGTGTTCTTTCCTCTTCAGTTTTTTGGAAGAGCTTGAGTAGGATTGGTATCAATTTTTCTTTAAATGTTTGGTAGAGTTCTCCAGTGAAAACATCTCGGCCTGAGCTTTTATTTTTTTGGGAGGTTTTGACTACCAATTCAATCTCCTTGCTAATTATAGATTTCCTATTTCTTTATGATTCAGTCGTGGTCGATTGTATGTTTCTAGGAATTTGTCCATTTCTTCTAGGTTATCCAACTTGCTGGCATGTAATTGTTCATAGTGGTTCCTTATAATCATTATTTTATTTCTGTGACATAAGTTTAATGTCACATCTTGCATTTCTGGTTTTGAGTATTTTCTCTTTTTTTCTCAGTCCAGCTAAAGGCTTGTCAGTTTTGTTGATCTTTTAAAACAAACCAACTCTTAGTTTCCCTTCTTTTCTGTTTTATATTCTCTATTTCATTTATTTCTGCCCTAATGTTTATTCTTTCTTTCCTTCTCCTAACTTTGGGCTTAGTTTGTTTTTCTTTCTCTAGTTCTTTGAGCTTTAAAGTTAGGTTGTTTATTTGATATCTTTCTTCTTCTTTTTTTTAATGTAGGTGTTTACCACTATAAACTCTATTCTGTCTGCTGCTTTTGCTACATCCATAAGTTTTGGTATGTTGTGTTTTCACTTTGCTTACCCCAAAATATTTTCTCACTTCCCTTTTGATTTCTTCTTTGGCCTACTGGTTGTTAAATTTCGATCAATTGCTACATTTGTGAATTTTCCAGTTTTCCTTCTCCTGTTGATTTCCAGTTTCATTCTATTGTGCCAGAAAAGATGCTTGGTATGATTTCAGTCTTCCTAAATTTGTTAAGACTTGTTTTGTGACCTAACATGTGATCTAGCCTGGGGGATATTCTGTGTATGTTTGTAAAGAACGTGTATCCTGCTGCTGTTGTGTGGAATGTCTGTCTGGTCTATCGTGTTGTTCAAGTACTTTGTTTCCTTATTGATCTTTTATCTGGATGTTCTATCCGTTATTCAAAGTGGGGTATTGAATAATATTATTATGTTGCTGTCTGTAACTCTCTTCAGTTTTTTAATGTTTGTTTCATATATTTGGGTGCTCTGATGTTGGCTTTATATATACTTGTAATTGTTATATCTTCCTGGTGAGCTGACCCTTTTATCATTATATAATGTCCTGCTTTGTCTCTTGTGACAGCTTTTGACGTAAAATCTATTTTGCCTGGTGGAATATGGCCACCCCTGCCTGCTCTCGTTTCTGTTTGCATAGAATATCTTTTTACTTCCTTTCACTTTCAGCCTAAGTTTGTCCTTAAATCTCAAATGAGTCTCAAGTACACAGTGTACGGTTAGATCTTGTTTTTTTGTTGTTGTTGTTGTTAATCCATTTAATCATCAGAAGTGTTACAGTTCTTAAGCATTTCTTTCAACTCAGTTAATCTGTAAATCTGGTTGCTTTTATTTTTATTTTTTTAATTTTGAACTTCTATTTGTGACAACACTTTATTTTATTTTGTTTTTTTTTTAAGTAAGCTCTATGCCCAACATGGGGCTTGAACCCATGACTCCAAGATCAAGAGTCTCATGCTCTGCCAGCTGAGCCAACCAGGCGCCCCCTGGTTTTTTTGTTTGTTTGTTTGTTTTTAATCTAAGTATTTCTCAGAACTAAAGTCACTTGAATTTCCTCCCCCTCCTCATTTAATATTCTTCTTGTCTCTTTCTCCTTTAACAGATACAACATACCTGATTCATAGACAAGACCACAATCTGATTCCAAAGATGTGTTCTACAAACCCAGGCAACTGGGTCACATTTGATGATGACCCTGCTTTTCAGTCTTCTCAAAAGTCAAAGAATTTACCTCTGGAGAATCAAGGCATCTGTAGGCCCAATGGACTTAAGCTGACCCTTTCTGGTGCTAAAGAATTTCCCAGTGGATCTTCCTCTGCCAACAGTAGCCCCCTCTCCTCTCCCATCATGGACTTTTACTTTAGTCCAGGACCTCCAAGTAACTCTCCTCTTTCTACACCTACCAAGGACTTCCCAGGTTTTCCTGGTGTCCCCAAAGCAGGGACTCATATGCTTTATCCTATCCCAGAATCATCTTCAAACAGTCCACTTACAACACCAGGAGCAGACTCTTCCTTACTGTCTACTAAACCAACCTGTTTATCCCATGCTTTCTTACCCAGTGACCACTCAGGTACACATCCAGCTCCCAGAGTGGGTCTTCCAGATGAAATTGGCCCTCCCCAGGCTGAAAGCCTAGGGTTTCAGAGTGATGCCCCCAAGTTTCAGTATTTTCGGGAGGACTGTGCTTTTTCAAGTCCATTTTGGAAAGATGAAGGCGGTGCTTCCCAGTTTGCCTTTGACCCTTCAGGAAGCAGAAAGATGTACCCATCAAGAGACAAAGAGGTGCCTCTCGATCAAAAAAGCTTAAATCAGGGTTCACTTAACTACATCTGTGAGAAGCTTGAACATCTCCAGTCAGCTGAGGAGCAAGACCCCTGTGGAAATTTGTCTGTGCAGTGTTTGTATGCTGAAGACACTGCATCTTCCTTTGTCCCCCAGACGCTCTTCAGGAGTCAGCCAAAACCTGGATGGTCTTTCATGTTGAGAATTCCTGAGAAGAAGAACATGATGTCTTCCCGTCAGTGGGGACCAATTTTTCTGAAAGTCTTACCTGGTGGTATTTTGCAAATGTATTATGAGAAGGGGTTAGAAAAACCATTTAAGGAGTTACAGCTCGATCCACATTGTAGGCTTTCTGAACCCAAAGTTGAGAACTTTAGTGTGGCAGGAAAAATCCATACTGTGAAGATTGAACATGTGTCTTACACAGAAAAAAGGAAATACCACTCTAAGACAGAAGTAGTTCATGAACCAGACATCGACCAGATGCTGAAGTTAGGGTCCACAGAGTACCATGATTTCCTCGACTTCCTGACTACTGTGGAGGAGGAGCTGACAAAGCTGCCAGGTGTTTCAAAACCAAAAAAGAACTATGAGGAACAAGAAATTTCCCTGGAAATTGTGGACAACTTCTGGGGGAAAATCACTAAAGAAGAAGGAAAATTGGTTGAAAGCACTGTCATAACTCAACTCTGTTGCCTCTGCTTTGTGAATGGGAACACAGAATGCTTTTTGACCTTGAATGACCTTGAGCTGCAGAAGCGAAATGAACGCTATTTTGAAAAAGACCCGGAAAAGAAGGGGATTGATATTCTTGACCATCATTTTCATAAGTGTGTGAAAGCACAGGAATTCGAGCAATCAAGAACCATTAAGTTTGTACCGCTGGATGCCTGCCGGTTTGAGCTGATGCGTTTTAAGACTTTGTATAAGGGGGAGGATCTTCCCTTTTCCCTCAAGTCCGTGGTGGTTGTCCAGGGGGCATATGTGGAGCTTCAGGCCTTTGTCAACATGGCCCCCTTGGCTCAGAGACCATCCTATGCCAGTTCCTTGAGATCCTGTGACAACATCATGATACACTTTCCTGTCCCGTCGCAGTGGATCAAGGCCCTCTGGACCATGAACCTCCAGAGGCAGAAGTCCCTGAAAGCCAAAATGAACCGCCGGGCATGTCTGGGGAATTTACACGAACCCGAATCTGAACCTGTTATACAGGTCACTGTGGGGTCAGCAAAATATGAGAGTGCCTACCGGGCCGTTGTATGGAAGATAGACCGGCTTCCTGATAAAAATTCAAGTAAATATTCAACACCCCAAGTTGATTTGCTCACTAAGTAGTTTCAGTGTTTGCACCCTCCTCCTTGGGTTGAAACCAGGCTGAGACACAGGATCACTTCAGTGCCCGGGGGCCATGCTAGCGCTGCCCTGGTGGGAGGGGCAACATTTAGTCAAACGGCGGATTTAGTTTGTCCTCTCTGCCTATTTCTACCAGATTAAGTTTAACTTAAAAAAATTTTTTTTTTAATATCATAAAAAAATAACCCTAAGCTAAGATTTTCTTGTGGATGGTGGCACTGAGGGAAGATTGCCTCGTTGGACTTTTTGACATCAGCCACCAACCTCAGATGTTAAAACTATTGCTCACAGAGCTTAGATTCCCTAATTAACCTTTAAAGATCTCTCATCCATGAATATACCTGAACTTTTTTGTATTCTCAGCCAGTACCACGTTCTCCTTAGGTTTTGCTCCCTGTTCTTTGAAATAAGACTGCCTTTCATTTTTACCCAAATTGATTTCTTTAGCTGATTTAATTTGGCCATCTTGACTAGTTATTTCAGAATTACGTAGATACAACCCAAGCATTAAAAATTCAGTTAATTTTCAAAATATTTGCAAAGAAAACAATGAATCTAGAAGTTCAGAACTTTAAAAAGACAGTCCTGGCACCACATTTATGTTAGAATAGTAACTTAGTCTTGGGTGTCTATAATGAGCAAAAAAGCAAATTTTGAAATTAAGGCTGCTCCCTGTGTTAGTACAGTTATTTCTGTTTTTTTTAAAGATTTTATTTATTTATTTATTTGACAGAGAGAGAGAGAGAGAGAACAAGCAGGGGGAGCAGCAGAGGGAGAGGGAGAAGCAGGCTCCCCGCTGAGCAGGGAGCCCGACGTGGGTCTTGATCCCAGGACTCCAGGATCATGACCTGAGCCGAAGGCAGACGCTTAACCCACTGAGCCACCCAGGCGCCCAGTACAGTTATTTCTAGCAGAACACTGGGTTATGGGGGGCAGATTTGGGGATCTGAGTTGATGTAGTCACTCATTCAATCAAACCTTTATTGAGCACTTACTGTAAACCAGGTACCACATCAGGTGCTGGGGCTAAAGATGAATAAGAGCCCATCCCTGCTTCTAAATAGTTCACAGCTGGTCTAGTCCATCAGGGAAATTTAATTTCATCTTAGGACCCTTCAGGCTGTGGACTTCAGAGGAAGCATTTTTATTGGGGTGGACCTATTGCAGTATTTCTCAGACTTGACAGTATGTTAGGATAGCCTGAGAGCTGTTGGATAATTTTGATGTTCAGGCTCTATTCCATGCCAAGTACATCAGAATGTCTCGGGGAGGGGCCTAAGCACCTGTATGTTTTGAGAGCTCCCCAGATGAACCTAATGTATGGTTGAGGGACACTGCTCTGTAGGCTTTGGAATGTTCTGGAGAAGGAAGAGCAAACCCTAAACTATATTGGACTTGAGGGGTAGGATGGATCATGCCCTTGGTCCAGGACCACCCTGTCTGACTTGTGGTTTGCTAACTTAACATCTGTCTGCTGATTGTAGCCTGGGCAAAGGACAGGGTCCAGCAGGTGAGAGACACAGCTGGGTGGCTGAGGAGTCCCAGGCCCTCGTGCAGAAGGGAAGGCACTGCACAGTAGTCCTCCTCGACACCGCCCCCACCCCTCAGTTGATGCCAAATTCTGCTCTGCAGTGTTCTCATGATTTTTATTAGTAGGGTTCTAGTTCCAAGGAATAGCAAGGAGAGCTCAGGCTCAAGGCAGGGCAAGGTGGTGGTGGAGTGGCTTAGTCACACAGATGGCTTCTAATGGTGCCTCCTCGTCAACTCCAGCGTGGCGGGAATATCTCCCGTGATTCAATCCACAGAGGTAATGTTCCCTGCCTTCTTTTATAACTTTGTTGGAGAAGCAAGCTAAAACCATTCTCAGGTTATCTTCATCCCAGGGAAACAAGTTTTGAGGTTTTGCGTGCAGGGTTCCAAATGATCTATTCTCAAAGTTATCTGTGCTACTTTTAGGTGAGAGGGATTATAGAAATCATATTATTGCCTTTAATTTTGCTAAACACGAAGGGAAAGAGAGGAAGACAGGCTGGAATGCCTACTGTAATCTCCTCAGTCCATAAATGTCCCCTGATGTCTGGGTGATCACCCGACTCCTGCTTATACTTTGGAGAGGAGCACAAGGGGCTCATCCTGCTGGCTTGTCCTGGTGGGGTCGAAGGAACAGGGCGACAGGCTCGCAAAGAGCCCGTTCCAGTTGCTCTGCCTCAGGGCAGGCACTCCTGTTAGAGCCAATCAGAGCAACCATGCTTGTTTTCCAAACCGAGAGCCCATACAAACTATTCTTTTCTAATTTTGGAAGGGGAACAACATGGAAATGTTCTTGTGAAAATGATCCTGTTTATAACACTGTATTTTCCCAGAACTAATGGCATAGTTAATTGATTCAGTCACCAAGAATTCATTGAGAAGAGGGCTCACTCATTCATTCTGCAAACACCACTAAGTTTCGCGCGGGTACAGACTCTGCGCTTGGTGCTCGGGAGACACAGATGCAACCCTGCTCCCCGCCCTCCAGAGACCTAGCAGCCTAGCAGGGGAGGCAGATCTGGCAGCAAGCACGCGAAGGCGCTGCGGAATTGTGCTGTGTTCCAGGCAGGAACACACACATAGAGTTGGGATTCCAGAGAAAGGAGTGATAAACGGCAGGGGGCACTCTGGAAGTCTTGGCCCAAGAGGTGATGGTTCAGCTTGGTGTGGAAGAATCGGTAGGATTCTACCAGGGATAGAAACAGCAGAGACAGGCCTGTAGGTGGCGGATCGTAGTTAAGTGTTGGGACTGAGAGAGTGGAAAGAGAATGAACCAGCACATGGAGGACGTTGGGAGCCATGCTTTGGGGTATGGACTTTGTCTGTCTACTGGGCTCCCGGAGTGTTTTCGGGCACAACTGTGACAGAATCATCCCTTGGTTTAGGAAGTTAGGCATACATTGCAGAGGAGAGATTCAGGAGTATAGACATGCAGAGACTTGGGAGAAGAGGGGGCCTGATAAGCAAGACCAGTGGCAGTGGGAGCACTAAGAAGGGAGTGAAGGATGGTGAGGAAACTCAGAGGAGGTGCCCTCAAGACAAGGACAGATTACCTGTGGGCACAGGGGACGGGAGGGGTGCAAGGAGGTCGAGGGCTCTGGCTTTGGTAAACAGGTGGGCCATAGTGCCATGAGCTGAGATAGCTTGGAATCCTCTCACTACTCCTTTAGAAATCTGTTTCCTAGCCCCTGCAGCATGTTGGAGTCCTTAGAATCATTAGAGCTTTAAAAACATCCCCATGTTTGGGCCCCATCCCCACCAATCAGACTCTGGGTGGTGAGGCCCATGTATTGGTGTTTGTAAGAGGCTCTATTACGCAGCCAGGGTTGAGAACTCCTGACCCTGGGAGCTCTGCTGTGAAACCTGTTATGGTCCCCTAGGCACAGGTTATCCCTCCCCGCTCTGTGTACCCTACGTCTCCGAGCTCTCACTGCTTCCCACCCGTATTTACTAGCAGCTGAGCTCGCTAAGAACAATTACAAGAGTGGATATTTCCAGGGACGCTGGCCTTCAGGAATTCTTCTGGAAGACAGTCACAGCACCAGGCCTACACAGAATGATGTTTTACAAGCATTCCAGGCAATTAGACGGTGATAATGCATGGAATAAATCCTTTGGGATCAAAGATGCTTTGTTCAGAGCAGATCTGTGGGCCAAAAGGGGGCCGAGACAGAAGGCAGAGGGCTGTGTCAGGTGGAGTCGGGGGGGGGGGGGGGGAGGGTGGCAGGGAGAGGCTGGGCTAGGACACCTGGGCTTCTGTGGCCTGTCCTGTGGTTTCCCCACTGTGGGTGGGGAGGGTAACGTGAAGAGGGAGAGGGTGCCTGGCAGTTTGCCTCCGGAGGAGAAGCGTAGAAAGAGTAAGGTCAGGGCAGAGAAAAAGTCTTGAGTGGCTTGAACCACCTTTGAAAATGTAGACTGATTCAGCAGGTGAGGCCCCCCCCGCCCCTGCTTTCCACGCTGCTCAGGTGATGCCAGCGCTGCTGGCCCTCGGACCACGCGCGGAGGAGCGGTTTCTTTGAATGCATCTCTATTTTTCTATACAATTCTTAAATCGATTGGGTGTTTAGAGAACAGGATTATTTTTAAAAAGTCTTGAAAACATTGCCCTTTTTTGGGGTGCCTGGCTGGCTCAGTTAAGCATCCAACTCTTGGTTTTGGCTCAGGTCATGATCTCAGGGTCATGAGATTGAGCCCTGAGTGGGGCTCCGCGCTCAGCTTGGAGTCTGCTGGAGATTCTTTTTCCCTCTCCCTCTGCACCCTCCCCTCCAATCAATCAATCAATCAATAAAATCTTTTTTTTTAACCATTACTCTTTTCAAGCAAGTTTCTGAAAAACTGGTACTGTTAGAAAAAAATATTTAAAAAATGGAACCTGAAAGAGAATATATGAACTCGTCCATTGTGCACATCATTTTTAAAAAAATGTTATGCCTTTCCTCATTTGGATTTTTTTTTTTTTTACTCACCACCCTGAAATCAACACCTGATCTGAGATCAAAAGTGGGTTGCTGAGCTGACTGAGCCACCCAGGCACCCCCTTCCTGTGAATTTTTGAGATCAGGATTAACCTTTCTTTTTCACTTCCATGTGATTTCGAAGGAGGTGGGAGGGGCTACTGGCCCCTTAAATGTCTCTTTTACCAGCATGCCAATGTTTAATATTCCTTTAACAATGTGGGCAAGTCCTTCATTTTACAGCAAAGGTTGGCGTTGGGCAGGTAGCTCAGATAGCTTTTTCGCACTAAAGTGTGAATGACAACAGAGAAACAGAGGAAACTTTCTCCAGGGTGGGGGTGGGGGGGGAAAGAGGGACAGATGAGAACACTGGTTAGCCACAAAAAAAAAAAAGAACAGAAAGAAAGGGGAGTGAGAGTGGTGGAGGGCCAATTAATAAATATATCTATCTGTACCTTCCCATGTTACCAATTTTTAGATAAAGCCTGCTTTTTTTCATTGCTGTCATTAGCACACTGGTGGCTCTCTCCCCACTTGTGTCATCCTCCTACCATTCTTTCCCTCCAGCTCTCAAAATTCACCTTGAGATGTGAAATATTTTGGTTCAATAAAGACCAGATGTCAACTCCACCAAAGAAGAATTTGTGACTTGCCTTCCCAGTCCTAAGAATGTTGTGAGAGTAGCAATTACCAAAGCCCAAGAGTGCCCCCTGCTGGAAGCCACTGAGATTAAATAACGTGATTGACCAATATCCATTGAGCCTTAAATGTGCCAGACATTGTGCTAAGAACAAGACACAATACCTCTTTGCTTGGAGGTCAAAGTCTAAAGTGGAGGGTATATGACTAGACATTGTAGAGTATTTAGAGTTTTTGAAAGCCAGGAAAAATAGGTCAGAAAGCCTGAAGGGAAATAGGCTCTCCTTTTTGCCAATTTTTTAGAAAAGCAGAAGAAGTTTTATTTTGAACATTTTTGGAATATTACTTTATCTTCAACTTGAGTAATTTTGGTTGCAGAAGTTCCAAAAGAATTCTTTCCTTTAAAATGGGAATATCAACTTAGACCGTCTCCGATACCATTTTCAGCTCTGAAAGTGTAGATTTCACAGTCCATTATCAAAATTACTAGTAATTAAATAATAATGGTGGATTTATAATCAAATAGCACTTTGCAAAGTTACAACCAGCACTCTGTACCAGTCTAGTATACCACGGTTCTAGGGCTCTGCGTGGGCCAGCTGGTTTGTTGAGTCCTCACGATGATCCTGTAAGCTTCATGTTAGCATCACCAACATCATCACTCCCAAGTTCAGATGAGGAAACGGAGGCTCAGAGACATCAAGGCACTTGTCTAGGATCACATAGCCATTAAATAGCAGAGTTGGGATTGGACTCTGGGCCATCTGAGTCCTGTGTCTCTCTTAGCCACTGTGCCATAAAGAACTTAAGAGTGCCTGAATTAAGTTTAAATAAATTTACTGCCTCCTTGCTGCAGACAGAAGACTAACAAAGGGTAGTGGATTGTGGAATCCCCCCTGGGTGTGTGTGTGTGTGTGTGTGTGTGTGTGAATTATCACTTGCCTGCAGTGATCTGGGTAGCTTAGAGTACCTCAGAGGCCACTGCTGTCCTGCCCTCCGTGTAAGTGATGGAGGTGGCTAATGAGCATCTGTTGGTTAATTGATTGATGACTTCTTAAGCCTTAGAATTCTATTAGTCTCTACAAGGAACAGGTTGTAAGGAGTGAAAGACAATTTATCTCTTAAGAATTAAGTGAAATCCTTTAAACTCTTGTTTTTTGTGCCTAAAGCTATATTCTGATGGAAATGTTCTTTCTCGAGGTATGTCAGTGGTAAAATAATTTAATCTGGCTTTTCAAATAACTGTAATCTCATACATTTATTTAAATAAAGATGGCTGCATTAGATGTGTAGATGCTGTGGACAACGCAACAGAATCATGGAACTTTGTAGACTTACTACAGTGGTTGCATTGGAAACATTTTTTACTCCATTGTAACATGTGTGCACGTGTACACACACCTTATAAGACCCCACTTAAAATCTTTGTATGTATCCAATATCCCTGGGTCTGGCACCGAGCCTGGCTTAGCATAGAGTAGATGCTCAATACATGGAAAATTGAATTAAGTGGAAACAAATATTAGATTAAAACACTGAAAGCAATATGCCCATCTCTACACTGTACATCTGTTCCAGGCAAAGCTTTTGGGGTTGGGGGGTGAGCAAGAATTACAGCAGTAAGAAATCATCCGTTCTACTGAAGAAAGAATTCTTGGCCTAGAGTAGTTTCTAAAATGTAATAAAATTTTAATAAGTTTTACTTAAAAAAATTAGAATTTTTAATAATGTGACCCAATTTGGGCTGAAGTTTACCTTTGCATTATCTATCAAGAAACAGAATGGTAAGGAAATTAATAAGGTAAGAATTATTGTAAGAGCTTATTCAGTCTACTTAAGGGAAAGGTTTTTTTTTCCTAACATCCTATGTACATTATAGCCAATTAATGATGCTTAATACAAATATTATCATATTTAATTAAAGAAACTTAGCATACTCTTAATTAAACACTTTAGGAGTTAATATGTCATATATATAGTAATGAACTTGTGCTTATTTTAAAGCTAGTACTTAAAAAATACAGATAGATTTCCCCTAGTTGGTGCAAAATTGTGAATTTTGATGGTATGTTGTTTAAACAGAACTTACACTGCCACAGTGCTAACGGAATTGTTTATTAAAGAGAGGGATGAGTGCTTCTTATGTTTAAGAGAAATGCTCAATGGCCATTAAAATACTTTGACCATTTGATTTCTTTTCTTCAAGGTCCTGATCATCCCCATTGCTTGTCATACAAACTAGAACTTGGATCAGACCAAGAAATTCCCTCTGATTGGTATCCATTTGCTACTGTTCAGTTTGGAATGCTGGACACCTGTGCCTCGAGGACAGAGGTCAAGTCTCTGGGGGTGGAGAGCGATGTCCAGCCACAGAAACATGTTCATCAGCGAGCTTGCTACAACATTCAGGTATATCCCAAAACCCTTTGGTTCAAGTTGAAGCTTCTGGTGCTGTGACCTGATTGGGCTTTAGATCTCCGTTTTGCTCTCTTCAATGACCGTGTATGTGTATATGTATGTGTGTTTATTTGACCTAGAAAAGAGCCCAGTCATGGAAACGTGATGGTCACCAGTGAGCCAAGTTTCTCTCAGTTCTAGAAATCAGGAGCCTGAGCACACGGTGCCATTTAATTCTGCTCTCAATGAAAAACAGGGCATTAAAAACGAATTCACATTTCAGAAGCATCTTTATAATAAAAATTATGTTAGAATAGCATTTCTCAAGGTGTGTTCTATGGGAAACATATAATGATCCAAGAAAAAAATAAGTTGGGGCATGCTGTGCACTAAGTTAATGCTAAATAAAGGCTCTGAGAAGTTCTGCAATAAGGAAACTTGTTAGACTTAACTCAGTTTCTCCCAACTTATTGATTACAGAATCTTGTCTCTACGGGCACGTGTATGTAGAACACCTATCAATATCTTCTGGAATAGTATTCTGTGGAGCACCCTTTGGGAAATGCTGAGTTATTCTATTGCAACAATTTTAAATGTTCACCATCAGCTCTTCTGCATTTTTATGCCAGATGAGTTAGTGACATACACTTGCACCTATTTCTAAACTTGCTTTTCCTTCTCGTCTTCGAAGTTAATAAATATAGAGATAACCTCTGCCACAGATTTCCCACAGTATCTTGAAATGGTGTGATTATGTACGACATCATTAACACCAACTGGTGGTTTTATAATATAGTAGTATAAGCCAGGGATTTTTTTTCTTTATTTTGGACCATCTGTTTATAAGCCTATGTGTTTGGGCCCAGTGATTTTTTTCCCTATTAGTAAAATTAATGATGAGTGAGTGCCCTTGTGTGCAGCCTCTTTGGGACCAAGGGACTTAACTCTCCCAGCAGCTGGGAATTGCCCTGCTGAAGACAGCTGCCTTGCCCCCCATCACACCCCCTTCCGTGGATGCAGGTGTATCAAGACCCTCTTGCCTCCGCTGGGGGTAACTCTGCAGCCCTCCTAGCTCCAGCTCACCCTGGGGATCGGCTGAAGCCTTTCCAGTGACTGCATTGCAGCCCAACTCCTTCCATCTGCTTCCTTCCCTCCCCTTTCTTCCCCCACAGGCGTGGACCCCGACAGCACTCCCCAGTACGCTTTCTGCACACCAGTCTCCATCTCAGAGACTGCTTCTTGGAGACCCTGACCGGTCACACTAGGAATATAAGTATTACATGTGACTGAAATGCGGGTCAAGTACAATGGAGAATTCATTTATACCTATTTTCCTATGCATGGCTTGTTCCAGTGTCCTCTTGTTTTAGAGGACAGCTCAAAATTACATAACAAAGTCTCTGCTGCTTGAATAGCATTTACTAATTGCTCGTCACTTGGTGACAGTCAGTTTCAAAATGTTACTTTCCATTTCATAAGTATTTATTGAGCAATTTCAAAGTGCCAGGTACCACCCTGGATGCTGGAGACACAAACATGAACAAGAGACAGGTTCTTGTCCTCTCGAAGCATACCTTCTAGCGCAGGAACAAAAAATAATTTGTAAACAGATGAAGAGTTTCCAAGAGGGACGGATTCTAAGAAGAGGATAAAATAGGGGAACAAGATAGAGGATGATGGAGGGCTTGCTTATTTCATGTGGCCCAGGAGGGCCTCTGTGAGGAGGTAACATTTGAGATGAGATGAAAAAGATGAGTGGCAGGTAGATGGTTCTGTCCAGCTGGTTTACTAGCTTGTAAATGAGTTCATCTTAATGAGATGATTTGGGGTGGGTTATAAATCTCACGTGGGCCAAAGGCTACAGATGTGATACTTGGGGGTATAATTGATCACATGTCTAGCCAAGACCCTAAATGTCTTATCGATATATGTATTCTGTGTATATTTTATAAACCCTCTGTCTGACTTAGAAGGGAGGAGAGTTTCAGTCCTCTTCAAGACTTGACACTAGAGGGAAGGATTTGGGGGGCTCTGTTGACCAAGAGGAGAGCAGGCTGCCTCACTAGGAGCTAGCATGAGACAGTGGGGGCACTGCGTCTGTGTCCAGAGGATGAGGTGGCTTCAGTCCTTGCGTCATGTGCGCAGTAGGACTGAGCAGTGTTAATGCTGTGTTGGTTAATGCTGTCATGTTTTGCTTTTGCATACAGGTTGAAATAGAAAAGAAGAGGATTAAAATCGATGGAGAAGACCCAGATAAAACTGGTGACTGCGTAACTCAGTAGGAGTAGCAAGAGTAAATGATGACTCACTTTTCAAATATGTAATTCACAGAAACCACACAAAGATCTGCTTCTGTGTACTGGAAATGACTTCTGAATAGAGGGCTTAGGACAGATCCAGTGGCCGTGTTTCGAGAAGTGAAGACCTGAAACCAAACAATCAATATTTTATGCTTTTGATATGTTTGTGCTCCAGGGGTTTCATCTAAAATGTGTCCAACATGTGTATGATGTTTTTGCTTCCCATTAAAACTCAAAGTTTTAATGGGAAGCCAGCTTGGCGAAAGGGTTTTGGATTTTTAATTACTCAGTGGCTGAGTGTTTTGCACTCTGGATCACCTGGGGGCCATATTTATCGTCTTCTGGTCCCCATTTCTTCTTGCTCTGTTAGCACCACCTACTGGAGGGCGAGGCATTCAAAGGAGACATAAACCGAAATGCTCAATCTTTCCTCTTGCTCATCTCTGGAATGTGGCTAGGTGTGGGATGATGCTGAAACCACAGGCTAAAATGGAGATGTGGAAGTATCTGTAATTTTGAGTAATTTATCTTCCTGTGCTCTTACTACATTGGTGAGTAATCATCGACTGTATTTGGTACCTGTCTTTCCCCCATGGTGTTAGCATTTTCAAATTCTATTTGTATTCTGGTGTGTGTTGCAAAGAAGCTATTTCTGTGGATATACATATTTTAGTACAAGTCACTAAGACATACCGCCTTTTGCTTGGAGAGATTCAGAATGGAATGGTATTGGACACTAGTTAAAATATTTATGTATATGAGAGATGAATTTTTAAAGTTCATGAATACTATCTCCCAAAAGTACAGACTCTAAGAATGTATTTTTGATAAAAGTATTATTTGTAATTAACACAAGCCTCTCTTGAGTAGAAGTCTAAATCATATTATGATTATTTTATGCTGGTTCTGCTATCATGCTATTTATGCTAATTCTGCTTACTTTAGAGTATTTCTCTTTAAAAGATAAAGAAAATGAAAGACACTAGATTATTTTACCTGGATTTTTAAGAGGTGACGTTTCTATTCTTCAAAGTCAGGTAAATGCTTGGTTTCTAATAAAAAGCCAATGGTATTAGCAGTTATAATTCTGTTTATAATATTCTTTCAATATTTACAGTGAAAGGTAAGACTTAAAATTTATGAATTCCATATTCTACATATTTTTTAGTCTGGAAAAACAAAGTCCTCCTTGGGGTATTAATACACCTTCAATTTGTATTGAATCTTAAGTGTGATTAGGAGGCGTATTTCTCTATTTACCAGATTTGTTTTGAGTCAAAGCTAATGACATAATGTTCTTCCAAACAGCATTTATTTGTTGGCCCACAGACTTGATGTCATATGTTTTATTTAATGTTGTATTTACATTTATTTTAATCTGTTCAAAAACAGATTAAAACAAACATCTAATGGTCCGTATCAGTTAGTGGATTTTATTGCTCTTTGTTATTTTACCTTAAAAACAAAGGATGCGAAAGGTGGCTGTTCAAATGAATTGGTCTTGCACTTTTTCACTTGATGCAGTCCTTGTAGTGGTCATGTGTTTGAGACTTACGTGGATGCATAGGAGGCCCAGTCTGTGTGTGTGTCATTCAGGAAAAAAAAAATTCCACTATCTTTCCTCATCATTTGGTGTGGCACGTTCTGGAGTGACTTCAGTCCTGCTCAGAACAAATATGGAGTCAGGCTAGACCCCGTGCTGCTCCATGATCCTAAGGAAGTCAGCTGGGTTAACAACTGCCATTCCTTTTAAATCTATTTTATGGCATCCTGCCCATGAGTTCCTTATGGAACTCATCCACAGTAAGTGGACGCATAGGAGGCCGAATCTGTGTGTGTGTCATTCAGAAAAAAAAAAAAATTCCACTATCTTTCCTCATCATTTGGTGTGGCACGTTCTGGAGTGACTTCAGTCCTGCTCAGAACAAATATGGAGTCAGGCTAGACCCCATGCTGCTCCATGATCCTAAGGAAGTCAGCTGGGTTAACAACTGCCATTCCTTTTAAATCTGTTTTATGGCATCCTGCCCATAAGGAACTCAGAGCCTGCTTCAGATGAACTTAATAAATATTTACACCTCCAAAGAATTCCAGCAAAGGGTCCAGTGAGTCAACCCTCTCATGTTCCACAGGTTGCCCGGTATTGGTGGGTACCTCACTGCTCGGGTCATTTACCCAGCTGCCATCCAGGCTTCAGGAGCATCTCAAGATTCAGTGTTGAAAATAGAGTAACAAAAGGCTGACTGAAGCCCAAACTGAGTTTCTGCAGCAATGCAAAGGTTGATAGCATGAACAGCGGGGTGCTCCAGCATAATTGTTAATTTGCACATCTATTAGGATCTTTAAATATTCATTACTTAGCATTAAATTAACATTCTGTGAAGGGAGGAGAGGCTTTTTAATACAATTCTTCTGACCTCAGAAATGGCAGAAGGTCATATGTGACCATGGTGCTCTAAGTGAAAAATCTGGTAGGATTCACTTAGACTTACAAATTAAGAAGTGAAATTACCTTCGCCAGAAGGTAAATGATAATCTTTAAAACAACCGCAAAATCCCTGCTTTTGAGGTTGGGAAGGAGGAAGGATGTGAGTGAAGGAGAAACTACTCCTTTCTTTCTAACATTTTAATTTAAGTACTTTAGATCCACCCTTGATCAGTTTGACCGTTTGGGGATCAGTTGTTCGATGGATACCATGGTGGAGTTCCAAGGAGTTGACCAGTCTGAGACTAGTTGTTTTGCTCTCCTTGTTCTGATCTGGTTGCCTTACTCGTCAAAGGATCATATTAACCATGTAAATGAATTCATGACTTGATGGTTGCCTTATCAGTTGTACAGGTCTGAATTTAAGTACATTTCATTTCTCTATGGGAATACAAATAGTTGATCCATTAAAGATGTATAACAATAATTCCTTTCCAGCCCATAAATAAAGGCTGGAATTTTTGACCTGATTTGTACATTAGACAGTTTTAGGGTTTTAGTTTTCTTCATTCTGGAGCTGTATTTATGATACAGCCCTTTTTCTTATAAATTCAGTTAGAAGGCCTTCCTTAATAATAACTAAGTATTATTATGTCTTACTCAAAATATGATTTTTATGTCATATCAATACAAATAGAAAACAGATTGAGCCTTAATAATCATGTAACAAAGTATTTTGTAGATTGCATATTGATTTTTTAAAATTAAAGATGTATTTCAAATGGTTCTTGCTGTGCGATGGACTTATATCTTTTTTTGCAAGGTCTGGGGCTATTTTTTTTTTTTTCTTTTTAAGGTATGAAATCAATTTCAAGGATCTTAAACAATTGACTCTCTCTCAGGCAAATGTGTATGGCTTCATTATTAAGGAGTCCAGTGAACGTGACATCTTGGCACATCCTGGAAAAATAACACCATCAAACTACAATCTGTGATGTTAAAGGATGATTTTTAAAAGTGGGTCTAGTCATTACTCTCATAGAAAGAAATAATATGAGTATGTGCCCAAGGTTTTAGTTAACTCATTAGCTAATGAGGGAACTGGTAAGATGTTACAGCTGCTTTTAAGGACGATTCAAAGAGCAGATACAGTTACAGGCAATATTCTGAAATCAATTTACAAATAGATGCAAAATGGATCTATCCATAGGGCAATAATCAATAATCAATTCACCCTGCCCCCACACAATTTATTTGCATTTGTATAGACAAAGATCGTCTGCATTAATATCTGTTTTCTAAAATTTACAGAGCTGGAAAATAAAGAAAACAAAAGGTGTTGGTAACCTGAAAAAATGAGCTAATAGGGCGCCTGCTGTCAAAAGTCTTTCCCAGTTTTTCCTGACAACCATACACACTTTGTCCACAGGACAATCCTAAGGAATTTTCAAACATTGGCAACTAGTATTATAGAAATGATGTTCATTTAATGCAAATTTTTTTCAGTTTAGAAAATGATTTTTATGCAGTTGTACAGAATATATTTCAGATAAGGTGTGTGTTGGGTGGGGGGGGGCCATAAAAGATGGGAAAATGTATCTTAACAACCTCTCTACCTGCCTTTTTTGTAAGAAAGCTGCCATGTGTTGAAATTCAATTTTTATCTAGCTAGAGAAGTTAAATCTCAAAACGGCATCGGAAAATAAACTTGATGGCAGCCAGATCAGTGGGCACCGCGTTAACCACTACTGGAATGAACAGGGTTTGGCTTCAGTTCTGCAGGAACAACAAGAGAATCAAATGGCATAAACTGATTATATTTGTAATCAGATTCCTCAAATTCCCATCAACCAGTTCTTTCCTGTTTTGTCTCAACTCCACCCAGGCTATCCTGCCCGCTTTGTGTGTAGACACACCCTGATTCCACTACCTTGTGCTGTGTCTCTCTCAGACCCTCTTTGTGCTTTTACCCAGGCTTCCGAAGCACAGGGCTGGGTGTATTTGATGTGTTGTGGTCAGTATTTAACCATTCTCGATGGCAGTTTCATGGGGCTCAACCTCATTCCCTGTATATTTTCCCGGTTTACATGAAACAAGAGATTTTTTCTGATTATAATTGTATTAATACATTCCTGCTTAGAACTGGCATCTAAATATGAATTTGACAGTATGTTAATTTTTAAAGCAAGACAGGTTGCTAATCAGAAAGCAAATAGTTGAGTTGCCAAGAATACCTTACAGAAAACCTGCAGGTACTATTCTGCCTTTAAAATCATGTTCTGTCTATAAGGAAAAGGAAAATGGATTAGACTAGTTAGTTGCTCCATCTTTTAAAAGATGAAAGTTTATTTCTCAGAGATTTCCCGGGAATGAAATGCAAATTGCCATTAACATCTGGGGTTGCAACTTTCCCCTCATCTTCCCCTCCTCCCTGCTCCAGAACAGTCTGACAAATCTCAGGTGGGAGGACAGCATATTTAAATAATATGATTGTGTGTGTTGACATTTCCCTGAAAAGCCCATGTTGTACTACCCAGAATTGCTGTGAATTCCACGTAATGAAACTTGTGGTATACTTTTGAGACAGAAGAGGGCGCTCACAGGCAAGCTGCCGCTACCCAGAGTTAGAAGAACCCGCATTTGAGTTTGGTGGTGCTTGTATTATGATTAATAAAAAGATCTTGGGGGCATTTTGTAAAGCATTTCAAAGCATTGTGAATCCAGTGGAGTGTAATTAAAATTAATGCAGTAGACAAACAATTTAAGTATTCTTAATGCCCTGTCTAAAAATGCTGTTGAATACAATTTTACACATCCTAGAGATTTAAATACCATGCTTATCTCTAAACATTTCTAAGTACTAAAGACACAGAAAAATGGTGCCTTCCTTCTCAACAGATTTCAAACAATTTTTGTTTAATGAGAGTTAATAAACTCTAAATCTGCTCACTTTAAAATATTTATAAAATATTACAATGAATCCATCCTGTTTGACTTCTGATCTTTTAGTGGATGTATATCAACTTGCACGTGGGCTGTAAAAAGCTCTAGCCCAGGATTGTACTTTTAGGTTCTGAGGTAAGCAAATACATGTTGCCAGGAGAATATTCCATACCGCCTTAACTCAGGGATCAGCCTTCACCTTGTGTAGTTCTCAGAAACCAGTAATTAACATTGTCTTTATAAGATGGGCTCTGTCTTTCAGAAATCTTTCTGGGTGGGTGTTGTCATTTTCTTATAAAGCCTGTTAGAACAATGTATTTCCAAAAATCTTACAGCATGAGTAAGTATATGAATGTGGCTAAACACTTCAGGTGTCCCCAAAGGTGCCTTCCATACTCTGAAGTACAGAAGACTGGCTTGACATTGGCTGCATTAAGTGGTCACTTTGAATCACCTCAAAAAGCTATGTGACCATTGTTCCAATTCATTGTCTTGCTGACTCTAATGTTTATTGTGTGCTTACTATGTGCTTGCATTTTTCTAGGCACTTGGGATAAGCAATCACAAAACAGCGAATTCCTGTAGAGCATATTTAATTGGGGGGGGAAGTTGGACAATAAACAGTACAGATATTGTGATGCAATCATTGCTGGGGGGGGGGGCGTGAAGCAACAGAGTGGCAGAAAATGGAAACCTGTTTTAGATAGGTTGGCCAGGGAAGTCCTCTCTGATGAGATGACATTCTAGCAGAGACCTGAAAGAAGCGAGGAGGCGAGTCACCAAGATCTCCCAGAGGAGGGTGTGTCCAGCAGAGGGAAATGCCAGGGCAGAGGCACTGAAATCTGAGTGTGCTGGGCCTATCAGAGAAATACCGAGGAGGGCAGATGGCTGCTGGGTGGTGGGAGCAGATGAACAGGAGGATGGTTGGGGGAGAGATCAGGGAGGTGGGTGGGTGAGGGAAGCAGATCATGCAGGGCTCTGTGGTCTTGGGGACGGACTGGATTTTATTCTGAGTGAGACGGGAGACACTGGAGGGTTTGTGCAGGTGAGCAACAGGAACTGAATTACATGTTAAGATGATTGCATGGATGTAGACGGGGTTAGTGACGAAGCAGCGTGTGGTTGGGAGGCTATTGCAGTAACCCAGGTGAGAGGTGGTGGTGACTGGGAGTGGTTTTGGGGGATGAACTATGGCTGGACACGTCTGAAATACAGAGCCAGCAGTGTGTGTTGATGGATTGGATTGGCTCCCAGTGCGGGGGAAAGAAGGAAACAAAACTGACTCCCGGACTTTTGGCCTGAGCAACTAAAAAAAGGGAGCTGTCTTTTATGGAGAAGAGGAAGAATGTTAGCAGAGAAAGTTTGGGGAGAAAGATCAGAAATAAATGCAGGTTTGGGTGTGTTGACTTTGAAATGCCTATCAGACAGACATCCAAGTGGATACACCAGGCAGGAAAGAGGGTTGGGCCAGAGATGGGACGTTTTGAGACACTAGTACTTAAAGCTGCAAGACTGGGTGAGACCACCTAAGAGTGAGCATGAAGAGTAGAAGTGATCTGAGCAGTGGGCTTTTAGACTCTAAAGTTTAGAGGTCAGAAAAACGAGGATGATCCGGTAAAGGAGAGGGAGGAAGAGGAGCTAGCTAGACTAAGTGTAATCAGCTGCCTCAAATGCTGCTGATCTTATAAGCTGGGAGTAAGAATTGGCCATTGAATTTAGGAACGTGGAAATCATCGGTGACGTTGACAGACAACTCAAGTAGGAGTGGAGACGGTGAGTAGTTGGCTTTTTTGAGGAGCTTTGCTGTAAATAGGAACCATAGGACAGTAGCTGGTGAGGATGAGATCTTTTTTAACACCCCTCCCCCTTAAGACCAAAGTCTTGGTCTTGGTCTTAGTAGTGTCTGTAGTTTCCATCTTTTTCGTCATTGTTTTCTTAAATCTGATTGATGTTGACTCTTGCTAAAATTTCCCTTCTCTTTCTCATTGCCAGTAATTCTCAAAAATAATTCCTTGTCAACTCTTCGGTCCCATGTCATCTGAATCTTGCCTTGTTTCAATCAGGTGCTTTGGATGCGCCCGCTTACGTGCTTCAGAGTTTCCATTAACTGTGCGTGTGGTGTTGAAGGCATTACGCAGCCATTGCTTTAATCGTCTCTTGTTTTGCTGTAAAAATTTTTCTTGCTTAGGTTCCACCAGCCAGTGTTATTTCATGTTGGTGTGGAGATCTCACTTCAGATTTTGTTATGAAATTTAGAACTATTACGAACGAGTTACTGGTTTCACAATCTTGTGAACACCCACCAGATTCCTCCAAGTTCCCTGCAGGATGAAAACAACACAACCATTTATTCAGTAGTTTTTATATTTACCCAACAGTTTTGTACTTTGGTTCTGTGTTACAGTCTGGTGTAATAACATTCTATGTAAATAGTTGTCCAGTAACTAATACATGAACTTTAATAATACAGAAATACCTGCAGTAGGTACAATCTAGGCAACTGCTAATTTAATGTTTTATTTGCTTAATTCCTTCTTCAATTTTAAAATAATTAATGATTAAGATAGAAGGATAAACTTCAATTTTAAAGGTCCTATTACTTAAGTACAATAAATATTTCATGTGTGAAGTAACCAAACAAAAACTTCCCAAGCAAAAATATTATATCTTGCCATACACACTCTGTCTTCACTCTTTTATTCTTATTTATTTTCTAAGTTTATTTCTTTATTTTTAAGTAATCTCCACACCCCACATGGGGCTCGAACTCACAACCCTGAGATCAAGAGTCTCATGCCCTTCTGACTGAGCCAGCGGGGGGGGGGGGGTGTCACTGTTTTACTCTTTTAAATTTAAAGACACAAATAGCAACTCTAAATGGTCACGCAGAATGACAAAAATGAAGTAACTCAAGTTTTATTTCTTCATCTTTACGATCATTGTTCGTTGTGAATCGATGGTTACACCCAGGAATCTGTAATACCAAAGGGAATGAAGACCCGAACTGCACCTGAAGCAAGTTTGAACGACTCTGGACTGTTATGAATTCCCAAAATGAATATGGATATCTGAGTCCACAAGTGTCCTGGGTCCAACTGTAGAACGCAGGGTTTTTCAAATTAACTTCTATGTAGACTACAATGTTCATTAAATGCTAAGAAGTTAGTATGTGCTGATTTGATGTTTACATATGTATTGTTAAAACTCAACAGTAATTGTAGGAATTGTTTAGAACACTATACCCATGAAGAGTTGGGGGGGGGGCATTTTATCTCAGACATTGCTTTGGATTGCCAGCACGTGGTGATAAGAGCAAGCAGACTAACTTAGTCATTTTCATTCTTGTTTGTAAATTTTCTACAGAAATGCACATCTCATTGCTTGCATCCGGGGCTGACCCCTCCCTCTCCCACCTTTGGTCTACCCCTGGGTGGTGGATATCTGTATGTTGGCAGTGATCCAGGAGCAAAAGGAAAATGGATGGTGCCGAAGACAGAGAGAGAGAGAGAGAGAGAGAGAAAATTGCTAGGATCATATCCCTGAGTACACAGGGGCTGGGTTCTGAGGTGTCAGGGAGGGGCTGATTTGGATAAGGGCATGCACAGTTCGCCCATTGCAATAGGAGGGAAGGCAGAGTCTATGGGTACAGATGTGAGCGGGCCTCTTATTTTTTAGTTTCTTTTCCAGAAATGGAATTTCATTCAGAAGCTTTTCACCCTCCCACAGAGGGTGGGTGTCTCTGACTCCCTTTAAGGGCCCTTTAGGAGGGACTTTAATTTATTTTCTGAAGAGTTGGGTTGTGTATCTCAGTTTATGCGTTCTTTACTGGTAGTAAGGCTTGGATATCAACTATACTGTCCCAAGTGGGGAAATTCGTGTGATTTTGGAATTGAAGATTATTAACCCCCCTAACAGAACAGTTGTTCTGATTGGGGAAACCCAGTTGGGAACACTGTAGAATTTACTCTTTTTCTGCTGCCCGTCTCTGAGAGAGACGCTGGGGGTCTGTGAGTGGCTGTGTGGGGGTGGGAGATGGCGCTGGCAGCCACGCTTGGCCTTTCTGTGGGGCTTTATTTTGATATTTTCACACTGTTCAGACAGAATTCCACCCAAAGGTCCTCAAGTGCCATGAAAAGGACAAGGAAAGAGCATCTTTGAACAGTGGCATTGTTAAATGCCAAGAGCCTGCCTCTCCAGTGGATAATTTTTGAGACCTTCTGAAACACTTTTCAAAGGCTTTGCTAAGTACTCATTGTGGAAAAGGACAAATTCTATATTAAACTCACACTGGGACCAGAAGTGGCCTTGGGTAAAATTGTGAACAAGATGATGTTTGTCGCCCTCTTTTTATTGCCCTTTCCCTGTCAGTGCATTTCCACCCCCTTCCGGTAAACTTGCTGAAGTCTCTTGGGGTCTTCCTCCTCTCTCCCTCTTTGCCTTCTGTGACTGAGCACCGGGAAAGGATACACATCAGTAACTTCGATCTCGTTCTTCCCACAGACACGACCTCTGCTGCAGGCTTTGCTTTGCTTTGCTTTCTTTCTTTCTTTCTTTCTTTTTTTTTTTTTTTAAAGATTTTATTTATTTATTTGAGAGCAGGAGAGAGAGAGAGCACAAGCAGGGGGAGGGGCAGAGGGAGAAGCAGGCTCCCCGCTGAGCAGGGAGCCCGACTGTTGGGGCTCGATCCCAGGACTCTGGGATCACAGCCTGAGCTGAAGGCAGATGTTTTACCAACTAAGCCACCCAGGCGCCCCAATTCTTCCTTCCCCCACAGACTTGTTACTGCTCTTCTGCTTCTAGTAGCTGTCCTCCCGTCCAGGCTCCACGCTGCAGTCAGTGGGGAGCGCCCGATCTGACACTGACCAGCCAAGCTTAGCTTTGCCTCAGCTTGGCTTATTCTCTGTCCTCTGGCCAAACTGACCTGCTCTCATTTCCTCAAAACCCACCATGTCCTCCCTCACGAAGTACTCTCCCTTTATCCCTTCCTTTATCCCTGGCTCGTTCCACTGTCTAAGTTGAGGGGTCCTGCTCCAGGAAGCCTTCCTGATTCTCCCTGTTCAAATTAGGTGCTCCTCATGAGTAATTTTTCGTACTAATCTCATTACATTGTAATTGCTTGCATATTTTTCTTTCCTCTCTCCCCGTCTGGGATTTTGATTGGGGTGACTCTGCCCACAGTAATTTCCCATTTTCTGGGAAGAAGCCCAAAGACAGGGGTGGTGGTAGGTGATGGTTGTATCAGTGTTAATGCTATGGTGTCGATCCCTTAGCCAGAGTTTACGACCTCTATGTCGAATAAAAAATATTGAATGAATGAATGGAGATATCACTACTTCTCCTATGGATAGTTCATTTTGGTCCCTATTTTTTTCCGCTACAAATAAGATAGAAATTCTGTTTTATAGCAGTTTAATGATAAAATCAAATCAATAACATTTAATGAATGTTTTCTGCAGTGGAAGTACTATGTTAGGAACTCAGGGGGCATATAAGCATAATAATACACAGCTTCAGTCCTCAAGAAATTAAAAATCTATCACACTTACAAATATACTTTTTCATAATAAACACATATATCTTCAAGGAGTTGAAAAAGTGTTTGTTTTAAAATTTGATTTAATCTTATTTTTAAAAGCCGCTGAAAGTTAAGAGGAAGCACCTTTAGGCTTTAACATCTACTCTGTGCCAGGGGTCGTGTTTTCTCATTTAATACCCAACATCCAATAAAGTGGTATTTTTGGGTGTGAAATGAGTGTATCTGTCTTTTGTTAAACATATTTTGGAACCGTTTGGTAGCTTCAGAAGGCTTTTTTCCTGCATCTGAAACAACACCAGGCACTTAATTTCCTGGACCTGCCCCACAAGGATAAAATGCAATTCTAAGTTAAAATGAAGAGTTACTGTTCGGTGGGTACAGAGTTTCAGTTTTGCAGTATGAAAAGACTTAGAGAGATGGACGGTGGCGATGGTTGCACAACAATGTGGATGGACTTCATGCTACTGAACTGTGTACTTAAAAATGGTTAAGATGGGAGACGCCCAGGGGACTCAGTCAGTTAAGTGTACGACTTTTGGTTTTGGCTCAGGTCATGATCTCAGGGTTGCATGATCAAGCCCCACGTCGGGCTCTGCGCTCAGTGGGGAATCTGCTTGAGATTCTCCCCCTCTGCGCCACACCCCCACTCATTCACCTGAGCTCTCTCTCTCTCTCCTTCTCTAAAATAAATAAAATCTTTGAAAAAATGGTTAAGATGGCAAATTTTATGGTATGTGTGTTTTACCATAATTAAAAAAAATTAGATCCACCCTAGAGAAGAGAGCCTCCCCTGATTCCTTGATCCCTTGTAACAGTTTTCTTGATGACTAGGTCTCATAAAATTCACCGGTTTTAAGTGTACAATTCAAAGATTTTTAGTGCATTCACAGCATTGTATAACCATCACCCACAATCAATTTTAGAACATTTCCATCTCCCCCCAAAACTTCCTTGAGCCCATCTTCCGTCACTTCTCTTTTTCTTTTTTAAAGATTTTATTTCTTTATTTGAAAGAGAGAGAGAGCACAAGTGGGGGGTGGGCGGGGAGAGGGAGAAGCGGACTCCCTGCTGAGCTCGGAGCCCAACATAGGGCTCAATCCCAGGACCACGAGATCATGACCTGAGCCAAAGGCAGACGCTTAACCGACTGACCACCCAGGCGTCCCTTCAGTCACTTCCTATTTTCATCCCAGCCCCAGGCAACCGCTAATCTAATTTCTGTCTCTGTATATTTGCTTTTTCTGGACATTTCACATAAATAGATTTGAACAATATAAGTTTTTTGTCTCTGGCTTCTTTAACTTAGTATCACGTTTTTGAGGCTTATCGATATTGTGTATCTATGTTCATACAGGTTCATGCACATATCAGTGCTTCATTCCTTTTTATTGTCAAATAGTATTCCATTGTATGGCTATACCACATTTTATCTTCCTATTTCTCATTTGATGGGCATTTGGGTTTTCCCCACTTTTTTGCTATTATCAACAGTGCTGCTATGAACATTCATGTATCAGTGTTTGTGTGGACATGTTTTCATTTCTCTAGAGTATGAGTGGAATGGCTGGGTCATGTGGTAAATTTATATTTAACTTTTCAAGAAACTGCCAAGCTGTTTTCCAAAGTAGCTACACCATTTACACTTCTTCACGTTCTTGCCAACGCTAGTCTGTGCCTATCTTTTTCTGTTTCTTCCCTCTGTTTTTTATTTCTCTTTTCTTTTCCTGCCTTCCTGTTGGTTACTTGTGCATTTTTTTTTTTTTTAGAATTCCATTTTGATTTGTCTGTAGTATTTTTGAATGTATTTCTTTGTGTAGCTTTTGTTAGTGGTTGCTCTGGGTATTACATTATACATACATAACTTATCCGTCAACATTTTTCCAGTTCCAGTGAATTGAAGAAAACTTATCTTCCTCTATCCTCCTCCATTGATAATAGAATTTGAGAACAGTATGAGGCAATGTTATAATTTTTGCCTCAACTGTCAAACACACTCAAAAAGCCCAGAGAAGGAAGTCTATTACATTTAACCATTTTTACTTTTCTTTTTCTTTCTTCCTCCCTCCCTCCTTTCTTTCTTTTCTTTTTCTTTCTTTCTTTTTCTTTCTTTCTTTTTCTTTCTTTCTTTCTTTCTTTCTTTCTTTCTTTCTTCTTTCTTTCTTTCTTTTTCTTTCTTTCTTTCTCTTTCTTTCTCTCTCTCTCTCTTCCTTCCTTCCTTCCCTCCTTCCTTCCTTATATTCTTCCTTTTATCATTTCCTTTCTATTTCAAGAACTTCCTTTAACCATTCTTTTAGGGTAGTTTTGCTGGTGATAAATAATCTTAGTTTCTTTTCATTTGAGAATATTTTGATTTTTTCTTTTTTCCCTGAATGATGTTATCACTGCATTTGGGATAGTGAGTTAATAGTTCTTTCAGCCCACTTTCTTCTGGCCTTTATGATTCCTGACCAGAAAGACACTTATATTTCAATTTGTCTGTTTTTCTCTTTGTTGTTCAAATTGGGCTATCATTCTATTTTCAAGTTCATTGATCCTTTCCTTTGTCCTCTCTATTCTGCTGCTGAGTCTTGGATTGGTTTCCTAGGACTGCCATAACAGACTCCTATGAACTGAGAAACTTGAAATAACAGGAATGAATTGTCCTAGTTTGAAGTTTAGCTAGAAGTTTGAAATCAGGGTGGTGACAGAGCCATACTCCCTCTGAAACCTGTATGGGAGAACTTCTTCCTTGCTTTTTCTAGCTTCTGGTGTTTGCTGACAATCTTTGGTGTTCCTAGTTTATAGGTGCATCCCTCCACTATCGGCCTCGGTTGTCATGTGACTGTTTTCTTTCTGTGTGTCTTTGTCCTTCTCTTAAAAGGATATCTCTTAAAGGATCTTAAGCCATCTGCGATGACTCTATTTCCAAATAAGGTCACATTCTGAGTTACTGGGGTTTGGACTTCCACATACCCTTTTGGGAGATATAATTAACCCATAACAAGCCCATCCATAGAATTTTTTATTTTGGTTATTCTATTTTTTGGTCATAAAATTTCCGTTTGGTTCTTCTTTATATCTTCTATTTCTTTGTGCAGACTTTCCATGTTTTCGTTTTGTGAAATTCATTTCATTTCATTTCAAAGTGGTCATTAAATTGCTTGCTTAATTGCCCATCAAAACAGTTTTAGGAAGACTGCTTTAAAATCCTTGTCAGAAAATTCCAACACCTTAGTCATCTCTATGTTGGTGTCTCCTGATTGTCTTTTCTCATTCAAGTTGAGATTTTCCTGGTTCTTGGTAAGACAGATGATTTTCAGTTGCTTGCTGGACATTTTGGTTATTATGAGACCGAATCTTCTTTAAATTTGTTTTGGCAGGTCTCCTAGGACACCGGGTCAGTGGGGCAAGGTGAGAGTGCCATCTTGCTACTGCCAGGTGGAGGGGAAGGGCCCGGTCTCCTCTCAGCCTCTGTGGACACCCCAGGGGAGGGAGGAGCTCTTATTACTGTTGGGTCAGGGAGAAGCTCAGGCTCCCCCCCAGGCTACCACTGACATCACCCTGGCTGAGACAGGGAGCAGTGCCTTGCTGCTCCTTCTCACTGGGCCTCCACGGGTGCTGCAAGGGGCAGGTCCCACTATTGCCAACAGAACCTTCTCTGACACAACCCCAGTGGGTGATGGGGATGGCTCATTGTAGCAGGGTGGCCTGCAAGTCCCAGCGTCCCATGGGGTCTCCAGTGACATTGTGGGAATGGCTGTACCTCATTACCTGTGGGCAAGAGTGGAAGTCTAAACTCCTTCCTTTGCCTTCGCTGACAGGGGTGGGGTGGAGCCAATCTTTTCTATGTGTTTGACTGCAGTGTTGTTTAAGAATTTTCTGTCTTGTTGCCCCTTTCCTGGTCCTTTGGCTAGAAAGAGAAGGGTCTTGTGCTTTTTTTGTCTGTGACCTTTGGTATTTCTGGTTTGCTCACTTCACCAGCACCCAGTTTAGGATACATGAGGCAAAAAGAAAGCCAGGGAATTCATTACTGTGCCATTCTCTGGGTTGTAAAGTCCCTAACTGGGCTGGGCCCTTCTCTCTACCATTCAGGGTCTTATGTTTGTTTTATATATAAAATCCAGAGGGTTTTTTTTTTTTTTTAGCTATATTTAGCAGGAGGAATAGGAAGAAGTATGTCTACTCCATGTTTTCCCTGCCTCTCCTGATATTTGAAGCACCTAAGGAAACAATATAGAATATTCAAGATGCTGCCATTTACCTCTTATAAAATGAGACAAATTAGGTAAGAAGAAAAGTACAGTTATTGTGGGAAGAAAGCTAGTTTGTTCTAACCAAATCATAGCCTTAAGTTCAGCTTTATTCGTCTTTATTTCTATCTTCTCTAAGTAGAAATTTAGGTTGGAAAATTCACTGGAGACAATGGATATTATCCTTGCTAATATTTCATGTTCATGTATGATTATACACATTGTGATTTAAAGAATGAAAATGGAATCATTTGTTAGCTAGGAAATTACTGAATCCTTATCAGACCCTGATGAGAATGTTGAAAAAGTAGCCATGGGGAAAATTGTGTTTGAAGTCATCCTCCACACTTTCAGTGAGTTAATTATAATCACTAATTTTCATACGTACATAATGTATACATCTCTTTAATAGTAAAATATTTTGAAAGAGGCAGTAATGTGATCATTAAGAGTGTTCCACCAGGTGATAAGGTCACCAGTTGGCCATAGCATTGTGAAACAGTCATTTTAACTGAAATCCTGTTGGAGTGGGAAGGGGAAATTCATCATGGTGAAGCAATATCTGATGTTCAAATAATGTAAGTTGATTTTGGATTACAAAATGGAAAATGTTACAAAAGTACAGAATGTAAATAAATCAGAACTACCAACATTGTAACCATTTCAAAGTTACAAGGTGAGGCAGAGATTATCTGCATTTTCATTTCCTGGAAGATGTGAAGGATGAAACAGGCAGAGAAACACAATACTGCTGAGTTTAGTGCAGTGGTTGCAAAATGTTCAGAAACTAATTATGAATATTTGCTCCCTCAAGCCATATAATTCATAGACTAACTTGTATTTTTCATTATGGATTAAATATATAATTTAGAGTCTATACAGTTACTGAAATGCCCTGAATTTGACTGTAGAATTTAATATGTAAAAGGTAATGGTCTGTCTCTAAAATACCTTTTGTAAAAAAAACATTCAGAGAAAGGATTTCGCAGATCTGGCCTTTTCTCACAATAAGCAAAGTGAAATTGTTTCTTTACTCATGTAGTAGTATCACTGAGACCTCCAGGCAAAAATAATGAGAATATACAGAATACAAAGAAATTAATCCAATTATTAGATTTGTTTAAATGTCGCAAAACTGGCGTGTGTTATAAATGAAATATTATATATTATAGTCTGTAAACAAAGCACGGGAAAATGAAAAGCTGATGCTCTGAATTGTGATGGGCAGCTAGGGGAGAGCTTTGTGCTTCGCTGCAGGTGTAATTTCAAAGAACTGAGTGCTCAAGGAAGGACCAAGGCCTCAGCATTCCTTTTTTATTTTCTATTTACTAACATAAAAAATAGTCACTGAAGATTGCCTCACTGAAGCTTGGGGATCTTGAAATTTCAATTTTAGCATCAAAAGTGTCTTGTGTATGCAACACACTGCCCTGATGGGTTTGAAAAATTGACGAAAGAAATATGACCATCACATGACTATAAGAGTTTGCTCGTTTGATGATAACCTGGGATCAATGCCACCAAATATCAGTCTTTAAAGATTCTTTTACATACTTTTCAAATGCTTTTATGATTGATGAGGGTATTCAAAAAACTTTAAACGCTGAGATTACAATGAGGGAAAACAAAACCTTCGCTAGTCACAATCCAGTCAGACAATGGGTCCTGTATTAGTTATCTCATGCTGTGTAACAAATTATCCCCAAATTTAAGCTTAAATTGGCATGCATTTATTATCTCACACAGTTTCTCAGGATTGAGAATCATGAAATGCCTAGAGGGTGGTTCTAGTTTAAGGTCTCTCAAAGGAATGCAGCCGAGCTGTCAATCGGGGCTGCAATAAATAATCTGATCACCCAAAGGGGGAAGGATCGATTTCCAAGCTTACTCGTGTAGTTGTCTACAGACTTCTGATCTTTGCTGGCCATGGGCCTGAGTCTCAGTGCCTTGTCACACAGGCCTCTCCACACGCTACCTGAGTGCCTGAGTGTCCTCACAACATGACCTCTGTTGTCTCCCAAAGTGAGTGATCTGAAGGAATCTCAAGGAAGGAAGCCACAGTCAGTTTTAACCTCATTTAAGAAGTGATACAACATCACTTCTGCTTTATTCTATTGGCCATCCAGACAAACCATAGTACAATGTGGGAGGGGACAACACAAGGTTGTGAATGCCAGGAGGTGAGGATCATTGTGGGTCATCTTGGATGGTGGCAACCACAGGTCCAGAGCAGACATACAACTTGGATTCACCTAGATTTCACCTAGAGGTTAAAGTATACCTCCTCTAAAAGCCATTGTTTATTATTGGGGAAAAATTACATCTGAGTCTACTGGTGACCATTCAGACAGACAACAAGGGGCAAATGGAAAGCTGCTGACATTTCTCTGCCAAGGTTCCATAACCTCTCTGTAAGAATAAGGTCTTAAAACTTGACTATGAAAAGTTAGAAAACAAGAGACCTTTCAGGTTTCTTATTTCTCAGCTTGAATAATTTAATTGGATTTTATAATATCAGTAGAAATCAATGACTGCTTTTCTATTTTGGGTGACAGATAAGTCATTTTGAATACTTCTGGTAGTAAATTGCCAGGTAGAGGTACAATCATTAAAAGTTACTATATAAAATTCTTGGCATTTTGTAAAGGAAATCTCAGATGGTTTTTAATTTCAGAGTCTACTAAAGGGTTTCATATAAATCAGCTGCTTGAAACTCACAAATCATAAGGTACCTGACCCAGGCAAAGCAAATACAGAGTGGTAGGGCATAAAGAGCTCTAATGAATTTATACATACAAATAAATAAACAGCCAATTTTTTTTTTTTTAAAGATTTTATTTATTTATTTGACAGAGAGAGAGACAGCGAGAGAGGGAACACAAGCAGGGGGAGTGGGAAGGGAGAAGCAGGCTTCCCGCCGAGCAGGGAGCCCGATGCGGGGCTCGATCCCAGCACCCTGGGATCATGACCTGAGCCAAAGGCAGACGCTTAACGACTGAGCCACCCAGGTGCCCCCAGCCAATTTTAAACTTAATATGATTTTTAAATCATTAAATAACGTAGCCATCTGGTTAAGTCAGGACCTATCTGCAGACTAGAAAGGCTATTTAAAAGGCAGAGTAGTGACAATAGATGACTTTTTCTTAAGACTCCACATTATCTATGCTTAGATTTACTCTCAGTCCTAGTCAAGGTGTGCTCCTAAATGCTCTACCTTTCAGGGGGGAAGCGAATTATTGCAGGTCAAGAGATGGTGATTTTTACCTGAGGAGGAAAAGGAGTCTGGGTAGTGCCTGGTGCTGACTTTATTTTAGCAGTCGTTCTCCACCTAAGCTTCATAATAGAATCAGAGTCTCTGCGGCGAGACTCAGGTGCCAAATGTTTATTAAACTCTCCAGGTGATTTCACTGGAAGGCCAAAGCTGAGAATCTTTGTCTTGGGACGGTGAATCTCATTTCAGCGACCATCAGAATCATCTGGAGAGCATGCTGAAATTACAGAATGCTGGGCCCCATCCCTAGAGCTTCTGATTAGGTAGGTCTGGGGTTGGCCCAATAATTTGCATTTTTAACAGGTTCCCAGATGATGCTGATTTGCTGTCCTACACTTGGAGAATCAATCACAGACGAGTTTGGCTTTTGTTATATTTTTACTGGAGTTCAGCCGTGCGCGGGGCGTAGTGGGAGGGGAGAAAATTGGTAGGAGAGGACAGAAGCCGCTAGTCTCCCCATTTCCCTGGCCCAACCCCCCTCCAAGCTGAAGGTGAACTGGAATCTACCACCGCATCGCGTCCCCCCTATTTTCTCAGTCTTTAACTTTACAGACTGAGGAAATAAAGTTTCCTCAGGGGTCCGTTGAACGGTGCAAAGCTGTTTAGATCGCACTTGATCAGCCCAGTTCAGCTGGCTTCTCTGCTCATGCACACCGACCTCTTCCCTCTCTCCAGGGAGCCCTGCTCGGCCCACTAGCTTTCTCTCCTCCCCTGCCCCGCCCCCAGCGTCCCTGCGTAGTTGCGCAGGCAACGTGCAAGGCGTTCAAAGCGAGCGGCGAGGAGGCCTCGCTCGGGCACCGCGTGTCGCGCAGGCGCGAGGGGAGAGGCGCCGGAGCCGCTGTCATGGCCTGCGTTAACCCGGTGGTAAGGAGGACCAGCCCGGCCCCTAGGCCTGTGCTCTGTGTGGAGGGAGGGCTGGTCCAGGTGTCACGGCAGCCCAGTGCTGCACACACATTTTCCCTCCTGGCCCTTCACAGCCTTTCAGAAACGCTCGCCTTAGTGGCCCCGGCTGTTCTCCTCCGCGTTGGAGGAAGCCGATGAGGACCAGTAGCAGCTGAGCGGGAAGTTGGGGTCCGCCCGCTGGGGGAACCCCGGCCTCGTCCGCGCGGTCCGCCCCGCACTGAGGTGGTCTGGCGGAGGTGGTGAGAGCTGAAGCTCGCGTTAACCCTCCCAGTTTCCTGTGGGTTTAGAAAATTCCCGAGTTCAGTTGTACTCCCACTGTAATTCTTACTTTCGGCATGGCCTTTGTTGATTGGGAGCTATATTATTTACCTGAAGTAACAAGTGATGTGATACTTCGTGTGACCCCACGCATGTTTTTTGAGTTCTCTCCTACCCCCATTTCCCCATCCTGAATGCCTAAGTATACAATTGGAATTAAACACAAACCTTGATCTCCCACCTTTACAGTGAGAATTGACAGGCTAAAATGGCACTTGTGAAACCTCTATCAATTTTAAAAAGCTGAATTAAAGAGAAAAACGAGGAGTCACCTTTATTTTCAGTTCACCTGAACAAACTTCATATTTGGTGAAAGGCAGTGGGCTTGTCCGGGTCTGTTATTTTATGGGTTCCAGGTACACATATGCAGCATAAAAGGGTCCATTTTTAGAGACACGTTATTTCAATGTGTATCCATTTTTTGATAATGTATTTTAAGATATGTAAAATACTCAGGCTTGAATATAATTTTACTCTGTGTACCCTTTTGTCTGATGGTGAACTTTACGGAGGGCTGTGTGTGTTTTCTTTTAAAAAAGAAGAGGTTAAAATGTACTTCCTGGACTATACATAGTTCTAATGAAGGTAACAGGGAAAGGGTATAAAGTCTAACCTTAGTTCCAGAAGAGAAAGTATGTTCAATACCTATTTTGCTTTTGAAAAATTGTGTTCTAATGGTTTATTTTTGACAGCTGCTTTTATACTCAGGGTGGATCTTAAGGAAGTTTTTAGCCCTAGGAGTTTTTTCCTCTTGCTGTAAATGTGATCCAGCTAGCTGGGATGAACACTGAAGTAGCACTTTAGTATGCCTTTCAGGGTAAACTGAGAAGAAGCAACTAATCTAGGGCACTTAATCTTAATGGATAGGACTGTGAATAACGTGTTACTGATTGGCCTATTCAGAAGCTTACCCGGGATCTTTAGAGGGATTCGTTTTAAGCCTAACTACTCTTGGTGTGAGCAGGAGTATTTAGAGTGTTTACTGGGTAGTATGAAAGAGCAGTCCTAGAATGCCACAGTTTTTATTGCCAAATCTTGTGGAAGGGTATGGTTCATTGATGTTGTTTACGTTCTGTTAGGAATCCATTTTGGTGCAGTAGTACTTCTGCTTGACAGTGGTTCACAATAGTTTTTGGACTACCTGTATTTTGGAAGGGGGATAGTCTTTGGTTACTCTATTGTAAGTGCTTGTCTCAATCTTATGGCTTGCAACTTAGTCACATATGTGGAAGTAATATAGTGAGCTCTAAAAACTCCTTTGGCCTCTTTGAGAAAAAAGTAAGTTGAAGACAGTAGGTTCGTTTCCACCTGCCTTAAATGAATTTATTCTAAGCGAAATAAGTCAATCAGAGAGAGACAATTATCATATGATCTCACTCGTGGAATTTATGAAACAGAGGAGCAGAGGGGAAGAGAGGAAAAAATAAAACAAATGAAACCAGAGAGGGAGACAAACCAGAAGAGACTTGTAATCATAGGAAACAAACTGAGGGTTGCTGGAGGGGAGGGGTGGGGGATGGGGTGACTGGATGATGGACATTAAGGAGGGCATGTGATGTAATAAGCACTGGGTGTGATACGCAACTGATGAATCACTGACCTCTACCTCTGAAACTAGTAATACATTATATGTTAGTTAATTGAATTTAAATAAAAAAATAAAAGGAGGGGGAAGTTAAATTCTTTCTTTCTTTTTTTTTTTTTTAAAGATTTTATTTATTTATTTGACACACAGAGAGACAGTGAGAGAGGGAACACAAGCAGGGGGAGTGGGAGAGGGAGAAGCAGGCTCCTCGCTGAGCAGGGAGCCCGATGTGGGGCTGATGCAGGGCTCGATCCCAGGACCCTGGGATCAGGACCTGAGCCACCCAGGCGTCCCGGAAGGTTAAATTCTGACAGAAAAACCAAGTAACCTACCATCTTGATGAATTATTATCTCATATTTGATTGTAGTTCTGTAAGTCAGCCTTGTAGATAGCCTGAGACTATGGGTCAGAATTAATGGACAGCTAAGACTATACTGGGAGTAGATTGCACTTAGTAAAAATCCTTATGGTGGTTTTTCTTTAAACCATAAGAAAGTATACACTGTATGTACACTGAATACATTCAAGCTTGAGAGTTTAAAATGTTAACAATTGCTTTTTTGTAGCCTAAACTCTACAGATCTGTAATTGAAGATGTAATTGAAGGAGTGCGGGATCTATTTGCTGAAGAAGGTATAGAGGAACAAGTTTTAAAAGACTTGAAGCAGGTTTGTAGACAATACAAGTTGCCCTTTCTGTTTTTTTTTCTTAAAAAACTGATAAATTACAGTTTTAACCCCTTAATTATAGTTTAATGTTTACCCATTCATTGTGCCATCAGCTGACATTTTATTATAAAGTTAAAGACGTAGATATCCCATTTTTTTTTTTTAACAAACATTTTTTTCTCCACAGCTTTGGGAAACAAAGGTTTTGCAGTCTAAAGCAACGGAGGACTTCTTCAGAAATAGCGTCCATTCACCTGTGTTCACCCTTCAGTTGCCAAACAGCTTGCACCAAACATTGCAGTCATCAACAGGTTGGATATAGCTAGTAAATTAGTACTATTTTGGTCTTCAGAACAAATTCTCATTTGGTGGTGGCTTTATATTAGGGTAATGTTCTTAAGGTGAGAGGGCTTGGACCTCAAAACCATTACTATTACTGTCAAATAAATAAAATCTTTAAAAAAAAAAAAAAAAACCATTACTATTAAATGAACACAGAATAAGCCATCATCCCATAATTATTGGCGACAAAATTAGGTTATTCAAGCTAGCTTTTCAAAATACTAAAGTCCACAAGGATGACCAAGTGTTACTTCAGAGGAACAAGTTACATTGTTTGTGCTATTGGGAGTACCCACTAGTTATTTCAGAGAATTTGATTGGGTTGAGTCAAGGAGTAACCCAGCCACCGTAGCTGAAAAAGCAGAGGGAAAGATGGGTGGTTGCATGCTTGTGCATTCTTTATCTTTCTCTTGCTTGTTGTATATATTATAAATCTGCTCTTGTATTGGAAGCAAAATGGAGAGTTAACAAGAATATGGAGATTATTCAGGCTACTTCATGGTTTGGATATTATATAATGATGGCTAGAAATTAACCCTGTGTACTTTTCTTCATTTCTTGGACTTGAAACTTCTGCTTTTGAGGGAAATAATTTTCCATATTATGTGTATCAATTTAAACTGGAAAAAAGTGGCTAAGACAAAAAAATGATACTGTGCTATCTTTCTAGTGTTTATTCCTTCTTTTCTGATTCTTACAATTTTTATGCTCTCCTAATGTGTGTGTGTGTGTGTGTGTGTATGTCTGTCTACATCCAGCACACACACACATAGGTTTTATTTGGTTTAGTTGAAGTAGATTAATGTCTGCCAGAAGTGAGGGTAGATTTTGGATTAGAT
Source organism: Halichoerus grypus (assembly GCF_964656455.1). Taxonomy (NCBI): domain Eukaryota; kingdom Metazoa; phylum Chordata; class Mammalia; order Carnivora; family Phocidae; genus Halichoerus; species Halichoerus grypus. The sequence goes on along the minus strand of NC_135721.1, from coordinate 70,134,472 downwards.
TTTGGATTGGATTGTCAGTAATAACTAGACTGTTCATTGCACACTTGGGAAAATTCAAAGGAAAATCACATGGGCCAAGGTGAAGAGAAAATAGTAAGGAGGCTAGTATCTTGTTTATTACAAAAGAAGAGAATTTAAGTGTGGCAGCAATTATAACTTAAGAAATAAGTTAACAATGAATATTGAATTACCAGACTTAACTTTTATCTAATGTTAACGCTTATAAAGTGTAACTTTGCTCTATAAGAATTAGCCACAGCAGTTTTAATTACTAAGTTGACACACTGAAACATTTTACATCAGTCTCTAGAGTTTTGGTTATGCTTTTGTTTTGTTTTGTTTTGTTTTGTTTTAATTTTTTTATTGTTATGTTAATCCCCATACATTACATCATTAGTTTTAGATATAGTGTTCCATGATTCATTGTTTGTTATGCTTTTGTTTTTAACTTAACTATTTTATTAGGTCATCCCTTTTATTTCTCTATTTAAATAACATTTTTTCTTTATTGAAGAACTTTAAAGAATTTTTTTTTTTTTTAAATCTTGGAGTGACTTGGAGGGTGGCCAGTGTGGAGGAATGAAAGACTAGACTGTTTTTTATCAAAAGCAGTTAACACTTCTCAGGTTGTCATTCAAAATTGCAGTACTTGATTTTGCCGCAAGATGGTAGTATTACCAGTGATTTAAATCACAAAATAGTCTTGCAACTAATATGTCTAGCTGGCTTTCATTCTGTACTGTATTCTTATTTTCTTTCTTGGAAGTTAGAATAATAGAAATAATTACATTTAAACAAGACAGTTTTTATTCTTTTCTACATCATTTATAATGAAAAGGTTTAAGAAGGCAGTACATGTATCCTTTAAAAACGCATTACAGGCCTTGTTTTTATCCCTCTTCATTTCTAGGTTCCCTATAATAAGATTCTTGAAGTAAATAGCCTCATAAAATTGAAGTACTTCTTAATTATATCTTCTCATTGTAGGCTTTTGAAAGCCTGATTAAAATAACCTAAACTAACTTACTTCTACAGCCTTTTTATCTCCTGATAACAAGTTCAAATTAAATCTACAGTGGAGTAAGTTATTTGCCTTTGTTCTATCTTTAAAGCTTTTGCCCTGTCATATTTTCTTTGACTCTATTATCCATTTGCTTAATCATTTCCTGTATCTTCAGTTGTCAACTTTTTTTTTTTTGGTCTCAGGACCCCTTTACACTCTTAAAACTTGAGGACCTTGAAGAGCTTTCTTTTATGTGGGTTGTTAAGTATCATATTAGAGATTAAAGCTGAGAAATTTAAAAAATGTTTTATAAATTCAAAAAATTCATTATATGTTAACATAATAACATATATTTGTTAAAAGTAACTATTTTCCAGGGGCGCCTGGGTGGCTCAGTCATTAAGCGTCTGCCTTCGGCTCAGGTCATGATCCCGGGGTCCTGGGATCGAGCCCTGCATCAGGCTCCCTGGTTGGCGGGAAGCCTGCTTCTCCCTCTCCCACTCGCCCTGCTTGTGTTCCCTCTCTCGCTGTGTCTTTCTCTGTCAAAAAAAAAAAAAAAGTGTTTCCCAGAACAAAAAGTATTTAATGAGAGGAGTGGCATTGTTTTTCTTTTCTGTAAATCTTTTTAATGTCTGGCTTAATACAAGGCAGCTGGATTCTCATATCTATTTCTAAATTCAATCTGTTGTGATATGTAGTTTTGGCTAAAGTATATGAAGAAAATCTAGCCTTCCACGGGTGTATAATTGGAAAAAGAGGGGTATTTTAATAGCAATTTCAGGTAACTTGATACTATACTAAAACTCAACAAGTGGTAGTTTCTGAGAGCTTAGTTACAAGGTGGAATCTGAAACTTAATCAGTGGACTTTTTGTAATGTTAAAGTTCACTGGTGTGTCTTGCACTTTGAAGGACTCCTTAACCTGTGTGTGATTTTGTAACATACGTTAGTTATTTGGAAAATATTGTTTCACTCAGTTACGCACTTGACACTTTCATTTTACAAGATAAAAAAATACTATTAATATCACCACACATTTCATCAGAAAAGTATTGGGAAACTATCAGGCTCACTGTGGTGGATATAAAGTTTACAAAATTAAGATTTTTAGTTGAAAGCTTGAATTTTACCATTGCCAAATAAAGACTGTCAGTTTGTTTTTCTTGAAGTGATGGGCACACTTGGTTCATTAAAAAAAAAAAAAAAAATGACTGCCAAATAGACATGTCTGAATAACCATAGTTTGTGTCACTTATTCTTTCAAGTAAAAATAGTGTTTCTTGAAGAGGTGAGATCAGCTCTCAACTTAAATAACAGCACCAGTCCTTTTCCATATATTTCCTTGTGTATCTGTATGCTGCAGAAATGCTTTGTGTTCTTCCCATTTCATCCCACAGAATATTAAAAGGAAGTATCCTTGAGGGTTGAAATTTCATAAAAATAATTCTTTATGGTTACATTCAGGAACTTCTTTAGTGAAACTGTTTTATTGTTGCTGTTTTTTTTCCTCTTTTTTTACTGTGAGTGAGCGGTGATGGAGAACAAATAAAGTGACCACTAGTCAGGTTTGGTAATACTGCCTTAATTCATGCTAAGGTGCCTTCACTTTTTTTTTTTTTTAAGATTTTATTTATTTGACAGAGACACAGCAAGAGAGGGAACACAGGCAGGGGGAGGGGAACCGGGAGGTAGAGGGGGAGAAGCAGGCTTCCCACTGAGCAGGGAGCATGATATGGGGCTTGATCCCAGGACCCTGGGATCATGACCTGAGCCACCCAGGTGCCCCAATTACTTTTTTTTTTAATTTTTTTAAAGTAGGCTCTACACCCAGCATGGAGCCCAACACAGGGCTTGAACTGATGGCCCTGAGATCAGGACCTGAGCTGAGATCAAGAGTCAAATGCTTAGGGCACCTGGGTGGCTCAGTCTGTTGAGCCTCCGCCTCTTGGTTTCGGCTCAGGTCATGATCTTGGGGTCCTGGGATGGAGCCCTTCATTGGGCTCTGTGCTCAGTGGCGAGTCTGCTTGAGATTGTCTCTCTTCCTCTCCCCCTTCCCCCTCTGGTGCACATGCAGTCTCTCTCTAAAAAATAAAATCTTTAAAAAAAAAGAAGTTGGAGATTTAACTGATTGAGCCACCCAGGAGCCCCAAGGTGCCTTCACTTTTACTCATCAGTGCTCTGCACTGTAAGCGCAAATGTCAACAAAAAAATTGAGAAGTGAAAAAATAATTTTTATTGTCTTGGTATTATAAAAATATTTTGACCTTGTGAACACATTGAAAGGGTCTCATGGACCCCTGGGGGTTTGCAAGAACTGCTATTCTATTCTTACGGTGATTATATATAGTTTATAATCCACTTTTTGAAAAAGACGTAATGTTTTTAGAACTTTACATTCACAACAAATTTAAGAGAAGGTACAAAGATTTCTCATATACCTCTTGCCCCCATTCATGCATAGTCTCTTCAGTTATCAACATCTCCCACCAGAGAGGTACATTTGCTACAATTGATGAACCTACATTGACATACCATAAACACCCAAAGTCCATAGTTTGTTATTGCTCTTGGTGTTGTATATACTATGTGTTTATGCAAATTTATAATGACTTGTATCCATCATTACAGTATCATACAGGGTAATTTCATTGTCCTAGAAATCTTCTGTGCTCCTCCTATTCATTCTTTCCTACCACACCAACTCAGGGCAACCATTGATATTTTTATTGTCTCCATAGTTTTACCTTTTTCAGAATGTCCTATAGTTGGAATCAATCATGTAGTATCTAGCCTTTTCAGATTGGCTTATTTTACTTAGTAATATGGTGTTAGGATTCCCTCATATCTTTTTGTGGCTTGATAGCTCATTTCTTTTCAACACTGAATAATATTCCATTGTCTGGATGTGCCAGTTTATTTAATTGTTCACCTACAGAAGCACATCTTGGATGCTGCCAAGTTTTGGCAGTTAGGAATAAAGCTGCTGTGTGGAGGTTTATGTGTGGATGTAAGTTTTCAACTACCAAGGAGAGTGACTACTGGGTTGTATGCTTAGTTTTGTAAGGAACCACCAAAATGTCTTTAAAAGTGACTGTGCCATTTCACATTCCCACAAGCAATGAGTGAGAGTTCCTGTTGCTCCACATCCTTGCCAACATTAGGTGTTGTCAGTGTTCTGGATTTTGTCCATTTTAATAGGGATGTAGTGGTATCTCATTGTTTTAATTTGCATTTTCTTGATGACTTATGATGTGGAGCATATTATATGATTATTTGCCATTTATATCTTCTTTGACGAAGTGTCTTTTAAGGTCTTTGGCCCATTATTTAATTGGGTTGTTATGGTTGAGTTTTAAGAATTCTTTGTGTATTTTGGATAACAGCCTATTATCAGATATGTCTTTTGCAACATTTTTTTCCAACCTGTGTCTTTTCATATTATCCTGATGTTTTTTTGAAAGGAGTTTTAAATTTTAATAAAACCCAGCTTATCAGTTATTTCTTTCATGGATTGTACCTTTGGTGTTGAATCTAAAGTCATTGCCACACTCATGGTCATCTAGATTTTCTTCTATCTTCTAGGAATTTTGTAGTTTTGCATTTTACATTTAGGTCTGATCTATGTTTAGTCATTTTTTTTGAAGTGTGTAAAGTCTGTCTAGTTTCATGTTTTTTGCATTGGATAGCCAGTTCAGCCATTTGTTGAAGAGACTATCTTTGTGCCATTGTATTGCCTTGGTTTCTGTGTTAAAGATCAGGTTGACTGTGTTATGTGGGTCACTTTCTTGGCTCTCTGTTCTGTTCCATTGATGTATTTGTCTGTTCTTTCACCAGGTAACGCTGTCTTGATTACTGCAGCTTTCTTTTTTTTTTTTTTTTTTTTTTACTGCAGCTTTCTAGTAAGTCTTGAAGTGGGGTAGTGTCAGTCCTCCAACTTTTTCCTCCTTGAATATGACACTGGCTCTTCTGGGTCTTTTGCCTATAATCCACTTTTGAGAGAGAAATGGGATTTCATTAATAATAACCTCAGAATAATAGGTGTAAACTAGGACTGTCCTGGGTTAACTGGGACATGGAGTCACTTTGTCTATGATTGTCCTATTTCTAGAGCAACTCAAATCTGTGTTATTTGGTCTTCATGTCACATAGTTTTTTGATGAAACTATCATCAGTCATTGTGGGAGCAAGAAAGGGAAGAATAGGAATTTTGAGAGGTTTGTGATACCTTTCATCTTTGAGCATTCAAACTCCTTCAGATACAACTATATGTCCAGTTCTTGAATTTAGATCTGGTGAAAATTTCAGCAATGCTGTTGGTTCTTGATGTGATTTGAGGAATATTCAGTTTGGTTATCAGAGATGGGCATATGTTAATGAGTAGTCACAAAGAATATTGACCAGTCTTTGCACCTCTTGAGTCATGTGACTTGGATATTAAGATTTGTAATGGTTTAAAGCAGGACCAGGAATTGTGAAGTTAGTAACTGCCTTTAATGTAGCAAAGACTTCTTGTTGTATAGGAAAAAAATAGCCTTGTAAATGTTATTATGTAACATTATCTCTTTCTTAATTTACACTTCTTAAATTACATTTGTGGGATTGAATTCTTTCTATATCGTAAAGCTATTGTTTGTGAAATTTAATATTTCTAGAATATATACATGAAGACCAAAATTCTAACACTATTAGTTTAAGTAAAGACACATATTCAGTTAAAACTTAATTGGTTATTGAAACTATCTTGAATATTTTAAAAAGCGTGTTTCAGGCACATATAATGGTATATATAATTTGTGAAAGTACGCAAATGGTGCATTTAGTATCAAAATTAAGTAGGAGCTGCATGAAACTTCACTATAAAACTGTTCAATGCTTTTATTCTGATGACTATAAAGAAACTCTTAAACTCTTATAGCTCTATTTGATTTATATAAGATTAGAGAATTATCCTTTAGGATTTATTGCAAGGTATTTAAAAGAGGAGGATTGTTGCTATTTTTCCTCAAGAAATTCATTTAACTGCTTTGGACAACGTGTTAACAGATTTTTATTTCCTCTCCGGCTATGGCTTCAGCTGTACTAGCTTAAGCTTTGCTCACTTCAGCTAATTAAGACTAATACCCTTGTGTTTCTGCCACACCAGTTCTTTCTAATTTAGCCTTTCTAAAAGAATGCCTGTTAATAAGCAAAGCCATAGATGAACAGAGGATAAAAATAATTTTCTGCTACATTAATCATCAGTCTCTGTAGCTTCACTTCTGTTGTTCTAATGTGGGAAGAATGGTTAGTTTAAAAAAAATATTTGCTCTTCTGAGTGACTTGTTCATGATGGAGCCATTTTAGTGTCCAGCAAATTTTTGGGACAATTTAATGTGGTATGTGAAAAAACACCATAATAAACATTACATTTAATATTATATGTGCTGCATAAACACGCTAAAACATTCTTTTTTATTAAAAGGCAAAATGATACTATCATAGTCATGTTCAGCTAGGTAAAATGAACCTTGAGGTAAACTTTAAGGTTACATTGATCAACTGAGGTCTTTCTACTATAGTTACTATTTGTTCTTTACACTTATTTTTTAATGCTTCCCTTTCCAACCGTTAGGTCAATGTTTTAGCTGTATTATAAACAAAGAGATAGCATAGAAAATTGGTAGGTAATAAAAGATATGTGAGGTTGCAACTTTAATGCAGGTTGGGGTGGTCTTTTCCTAGGAATTTGTTCTCGTATTTTTTTTAGTAGTCATACTTGTTTCATGCAAAGACTTGTGGGGACATGTTCTTACTCATTTATTCCTAAAACTGTGTAGTTGTGCTGGCTCAGTTGGCTAAAGTATTGTAAATAACTTTTCATGAAATGAATGAATTGGAAATTCTTTTGAGCCTATAAAATTTAGAATGGTTTATGTTGGGTTACATTCTTTGCTCAATAGTACAGTCTTTGGGAAATGTGCTACTTGAATAAATACTACTTTTTCTCCCCTATCAAAAGTTGTAATGGACATCTGGTGCTACAGTGACTTAATAAAAATAACTTAGGTATTTTCTTACGGATTTGGATTTCTATATATGGTATACTTTGTAACAATGAAATATTTTCTTTTGGTACTTAAAACAGGTTAGTTGTAAAATCTTTATCTGAAGTTTTTGGGGAAAAATATAATTAAATTCATTTATCTCACTTGCAATTAGGAAGTTTAGAATTCACCATGGTCAGACATGTTAGTGATGGAAAACATTTTTTTTTAAATTTTATTTTATGTTAATCACCATACATTACATCATTAGTTTTTGATGTAGTGTTCCATGATTCATTGTTTGTGTATAACACCCAAGCTATACTTAGCAGTTTTATGAAACTGGCAAATTGTAACGAATGTATGTTTATTTTGTTTTCTATACAGCATCATTAGTTATTCCTGCTGGTAGACCTCTTCCCAGTTTTACTACAGCAGAACTGGTATGTAGCCTATTTGATATATATTTTTAAGTATATGCCTTACTTTCAGTGAATGGTAGCAGGAGGCTGGGCATAGATGTATTCGTAATCCCCCATTTGAATGAGAAAAGATATAGTAAGGGATGGGGAGACAGGAATAACTTCTAAAACATACATGTTGCAAAAACTGAGGAGTTTCAGAATTGACATTTTCTTTACCAACTTTTCCTGTCTTCCAGAGCAGTTGTTAGCAGTAGTATCTATAAATACTATTGTTAGTATCTACAAGTTCAGGAAATTTCTGAAGTTAAATTCTATGGAGTTTTAATACATGGTATAATGTTATATACTAGGTAGATCCTAAATAGATGATGTTGATACTTTCTGATTTTTTTTTTTTAATAAATTGAGCCACATAATAGTTCTTTTTATTTAAGTGGAGTATTTTGGTCATTTTTTATCTTTGTGTTGTAGAGATTTAGAGTATAGGTTTCTCCCCAAAGATTTGGGGCAAAAAATAAAATTACAACTTGTATATAGAAAATTGAGTAGTTTTCAGGTGGGGAAAAATAGCACTTTTCCTCTTTTACCTTTCTCCAGTGGTATATAATCCATTGTTTTTCATCTTCTTTCAGCCCACTTTCTGGGCCAAAAGGTTTGGTGGGCCATTAATTAGCATTTCTTCATTAAAAACAAAACCACACCCCTTACCAGGATTTTTGGAAAGAATGGTGTTGCTTTTGATAGAGGAGACCAATCTGCTGAAAAATACATCTGCCTTTGAAATTCTAGGGACTACTTTTTCTCCTGGTTAAAGAAATAATACACTTCTAAATAGTAAAAACAAATTTATAAAGTAGAAAGTGAAAGAGCCCTGAAATATTGTACCCCAAAGATAACTGTTTTAACTATTTGATGTATATCCATCTAGCATTCTTTTGTGAAAATTACATTAATTTTCAGGGTAAAAGTAGGCTCATTCTCTGTGCTGGTTCTGTAATGTTTTTACTTAGTAATATAGATGGATCCTTTTCACTGCCAGTTATATATTGACCTTACTGGATGTATCAGTTTCATTAACTGATATTTTATTAAGGGACATTTAAATTATTTTTAGTTTTTTTTCCTAATATAATTGATTATACTTGTAGATAAGTTTTTGTGTATTTGTGTGATAATCAGGTAATGAGGATACATTCCTAGAAGTGGAATTTCTGGGTCAAAGATTATGCATGTTTTCAATTGGGTTATATATTATATAATTGCCCTCCAAAAGGATGGTACATACATACTCATATAAGCAGTGGTCTGAGAAAACTGGTTTTTATCACATCCTTACCAACACTGGGTGTTACTAATCAATCTTAGAAATTTTTGTAGGTCTGGTAGGCAAAAACTTTTTTGTCTTTTGACTTAGTATTTGAAAAAATTAAAAACCCTGAGGTTTAATTCTTTTTTTTTTTTTTTTAAAGATTTTATTTATTTATTTGAGAGAGAGAGCACAAGCAGGGGAAGTGGCAGGCAGAGGGAGAGGGAGAAGCAGGCTTCCCAACGAGCAGGGAGTCCAAAGCGGGGCTTGATTCCAGGATCGGGGGATCATGACCTGAGCTTAACCGACTGAGCCACCCAGACACCCCTGAGGTTTAATTATTCTAAAAAAAAAAAAAATTGTACGCTGTTGTATTAACTAATTTAAAGTACCATTAGTGATCAACCTACGGATTAGAGGACTCCTATAAACAGCTGTGGTTCTCGTATCTGACAATTTGAGGATCACGGACTCGGGCAAACCTGTGTAGTGGAGAAGTTATAGGAGTCAGTGTTCATACTGTTTACTAAGACTTTACTGGCTTCATTGTGAATAGCTGTAGAACAGAATTCTTTTTATCCTTAATGAGATGATCTAAATCAAATATTGAAAAGCTGTTTTGTTCAAAGAACTTAGCCCCAATGTTAAATGTCCAACCATTGTCCTGTTGTCCTGAATCAGACTTTTTTTTTAGTCCCTGTGAGATCAGGAAAAAGAGATAAAAGGAAAGCCTTTTTCTAACTTTCTAATTAAATTTCTCATATCTAGAGCACCTCAAACTCTAGTGCAAGCTTCACTTTTCCTGGTTATCCTATCCATGTACCAGCAGGTGTGACACTGCAGACTGCATCTGGTAAGACTATAGTCCCCATTAAGTGCTTTTTTTTTTTTTTTTTAGCATTGGTACTGAATGCTGGATGTTAATTTTCATGATTTTTAATAAACTGTATACCAGAAGTTACTGAAGTTACAGGAACTTTTAATACAACTTATTTTAAAAACAATAATAAATGGTGGTTATTCCTGTTGTGGAGGGCAACCTACCATAAAAGACACTGTCCTAGGTCTGTCCTGTAACTTATTCCCATTTCTCTTTCCCAACATTATAAAAGATGCTTTATATATGTTTTTTAAATTCAAATCAGTCATCTAAATTTTGACAAATACAAAATAACATATCTGTGTCCCTGCTAGCTCTAATCCAGAAAGACTAAAGATGACATTGATCAACCTTTGCCTCCTTTCTTCCTGGAGATCGTGTAATAGAATATCCAAGAAGTTTAGAGATTAACCAAACTTTGCTTTTTCGAGTACTTTGTCTTGATTTGAAAGAGAATCCTATCTATTCTTTAGGTTTTTACAACGTTTAAAGCACCTAACTCAGTGCTCAAAAAAATAAATTTCTTCCTCCTCCTTTTTACTGTTGTTTTAAAGGAAAAAAGTGGGGGAGGGGATTTGATAGCTTTTGAAATTACTAAACTCTTTTTGGATAGCATTGTCTTATAGTAGTTACATGGTATCTTAGATCTTAAATTTATGTGAAATACATTCTCCATTATGTTTATTAAAATCCCAATTTGGGTTGGTAACATAGTAATTTATCAGATGATGGGATAGGTCCATGGAGTAAATATTAGTGGCCTATATGTATCTCAAAATGTGCCATATAAGCAATAGTAAGAAAAGGCTAGAGTTCAAGTGAGATGGCTTTCATTGGTAAGAATAGAGTAATACATGTTTATTGTCGAAAACACAATCTGAAGAATAAAATAACTCGTAGAGATAACTATGAGCATATTGATGTGTTTTTGGACAGCCTGTTGTGCCTGAGGGTTTCTTTTTTTTTTTTAGAGGAAATTAGGTTTCTATCATACTTAAGGTATTGTTTTCTCCTTTTTGAGGTCACCTTTATAAAGTCAATGTACCAATTATGGTGACACAGACTTCTGGAAGAGCAAGTATTCTCCATCCAATTCAGCAAGTATTTCAGCAGCTCGGGCAGCCTTCAATAATCCAGACCAGTGTTCCACGACTGAACCCATGTTCTTTCCACGCGACTGCTGAAAAATCAAAGCGAATAGAAACTGTGCTCCAGCAACCCACAATTCTTCATTCTGGGACAGTGGATAGGAAACATTTAGAAAATGCCACCAGTGATATACTTGCTCCTCCTGGAAATGAGCGTGAAATCATGTCTGAAGCTTTGTTGAGTCAGCCGGAAAGCTCTCAGTATATCCGTCTTCCAGGTGTTGTGTTTCCTCCACAGGTCTCTCAGACAGACATGCACGGGGAGCCAGTGCTCGGTGTTGCAGGCAGCATGACTCAAAATCTGAATGGTGGGCCCCTCTCCACTGGCCGACAGGGGGCCCAGCACCAGCACATGTCTGATACTCAGCTTCGTGTTCTTAAAAATAGGATGTTTGGATGTGGTTCTGTAAAGCAGCCAAGAAATACAGAGGAGCCCAGCAGCCTACCTGTCTCAGAGAAGGTAGTTCTCTGTTGAAGTGAATGGTATTAGGGGACAGACAGTGGTGGGTGATTTGACATCCTGAGGTTTTTTTAAGCTGTAAGGTACTCAGAAGTATAAGTGTTCTGTTCTGTTTTTTCCTTTAGAAGATTATTTATTACTGTTTTTAATATAGCTATCAGTTCTTATAAATGCCCAGCATTTCAAACTTTTAATTTCAGTTAATGAATTAGAAGAGTCTTCAAAGAAAATGGATTTGTTTTAAAGTAATCCATTTTACCTCTCCCTTACATTGTGAGGATGTTTGTTTGTGTATAAATTTAAAAGACCCAGAGATCAATCCTAGTAATTAAATGAAAATAAATGAATATTTTGAGGTAATTCTTAATATGCAAAAGAGGTCCAAAGTATTTTTTTAAAAGTTGCTCTACAGAATTTTCCTAAACTCCCATAAGAAAGTTTTCCCTTATCTTGCTAGTACTTTATTTCTCCCTGCTTGCTGAAATATGAGTTAATGTCTTTTGGAATTCAAACTACTAAAAAATAGCCTCTAATTAACTTTGCGTATTGAAAATAGGTTCGAATTATTAATTTCCAAGGAATTCATAGTGAGGGCAGACAGATTCATGGAGAATTTTGGATGGTAAAATTTAGAAAAAATACTGAATTCTTTTTACATATGTGAAATATGTCTTACAGCTAACTCCATTTATACAGTTTAGTCACATATGCCAACTAATTAAACGTTTATGTGTCTAGCTAATGGTTTAGTGGTCCTTAGAACTGCTGTACAAACCTGTAGCAGTGGATAGTTAAGTGCTACTTTAACATTTTCCTAGATGGAAGGGGAAGGTACTGGGTACAGTGAAGGGTAATGAATGAAGAAAATGACTGTCAGAAGCTGTTGGACCTGTTTTAGAAAGTTTCTGATGTTTGATGAAGCCTGTTCAAAATCTTTTTTTTTTTTTTTTAAAGATTTTGTTTATTTATTTGACAGAGAGAGATACACAGCGAGAGAGAGAACACAAGCAGGGGGAGTGGGAGAGGGAGAAGCAGGCTTCCCGCGGAGCAGGGAGCCCGATGCGGGGCTCGATCCCAGGACTCTGGGATCATGACCTGAGCCGAAGGCAGACGCTTAACGACTGAGCCACCCAGGCGCCACCGCCTGTTCAAAATCTTGTAGCAAGTTGAGTTTTGGTATAGAGTAGAAAGATTAAAATGTTTTTTGAGTATTTTTTCATTATATTTTCCGCATAATCTATAAAATTTGAGAAATGTAGGCTAAACTCATAATTAGGAAACATTTGTTTTTGAGGTAAAAATAACTGTGAATTTAAAATAAGTGTGTGTTTTCATCACTTAAAATTTTTGGACGCATTTTTCTCCTGAACTCTGTATGAACTTTGCAGAGTTTTGGTGTGATGATTCAAGGACTTATTCTCCTGTTACTTATGAGATGTCACCTGTACTTTGTTCTGAAAGGGCAAAATAGATTAGTTAAGGGGGATTAATCAAGAATTGTTTAGGGGATAGTGGTCGCGAACTTAGGTTGAAGCCACAATAGGTTCAAATTCCAGATTGACCATTTACAAACAAGCTATGTAAGGTTACTCTCTGAAATTCAGTTAAAGTCTGTAAACTGGGCATGAAACCAACCTCATAATTTTTAGGATTATCAGAGATGATTTGTATAGAGTTTGTAATAGCTTCTAAGCTTTAGATTAGTGCTATTATGCTTTGTAGGCATGAGATAAATCAGGTAACTTTTCATATAATTCTTTGGTTAGTTTTAAAATAGAGCTATATTTAAAACACAAACATCCAAATAGTCAAAAGTATTTACTTCATAAGGTGTTTTTTTTATTAATACACAGCAGGGACTTTTCAAATAGTAGTAATCTGATAAAGTTTATGCTGATAAAATTTTCGAAAGAATTATAAATAGGTTTTTTTTTTTTTTTAAAGTAGCTTTTCAGTAATTCTTATTGCTTAAAGCAAGTTACAATTAAGTACATGTTTACTTGTCCTGTGTAGACTACCAGAGATCCAGTTTCTATGTAGGTTTAACATTCTTACTGTTGCATAAAATATATTCCTGACAATTTTTGATGTGCTCCTATTTTAAAGTATGTATTACTATGTTAGGTTATTCTTATGTGTGGAAATTTTGTTTTATAGTCTTAAAAGGCTACAGAGAACTAGAAACTCAGGTTTTTATTTGAACTCAAAAAGTAGGAGTAGGAGAGAGAGGGGTATGGTAATGTATCATCTTTAACTATTTTTTATCTCTTGTCTGCCCTCCCCATCATCGTCATTGCCCCACCTCCGAATACTGTCATTTCTGCTGCCTCAACGTTTAATTCTTTACCTGACTGCAACCTCTTAACTTCTTTCTGAGCTCCTCTTTATGTCTCTCTCCTGTTTACAAAGGTTCTGTCCTCAGACCATTTCTCTTCTTACTTGAAGTTTTCTTTGGGCAACCTCATGGATTATTACGGTTTTAAATACCACCTATTTGTTGATGACTAGGTTTCTAACTGTATTACTCCCTTGAGCTTTATTCTCATGTCTATTTGCCTTCTAGACAGTGCTACCTGAATGTCACAGTAATTCACTGGTCCTCTTCAGAGGCACTGCATGGTACCACTGCCCAGCTGGTTTCCCACGCTAAGGACTTACAGTTAACTTTTGGCTCTTTTTCCCTCTTATTCTCCTTATATCATATGCTTTTTAAAAATTATCTTTAAAATTGCTGTAGAGTGTATACAACATACAGTTTATCATTTTAACCATTTTTAGCTGTACTGTTTAGTGGCATTAAGTACGTTCATGGTTGTGCAACCATTACTACTATCCATCTCTAGAACTTTTTCATTGTCCCAAGCCAAATCTCTGTACCCATTGTGTAATAACTTCCCATTACCCCTCCATTCAGCCCCTGCTAACTTGTACTTTCTGTCTCTATGAATTTGATACCTCATAACTGGAATCATAAAATATTTATCCTTCCGTGATTGGCTTATTTCACTTAGAAAAAGATTTTCAAGGTTCATCTAGGTCATAGCATGTGTCAGAATTTCATTCCTTTTTAAGTCTAAATCATGTCATTTGATACCTTTATTCATAACTTCAGTGCTAAGTATTTCGGGACTCTCTTCCCTCTTCTCCATCTCCCCTGCCGTTGTCCTCATTGTCTCTCATTTAAGATAATATAATAGTCTCCTAACTAATTTATTAGCCTGTAGTCTGCTTTTTTCACTCCACTCCTCCCAGTCCATCCATTTTAGAAGTTAAAGGCTTAGGCTTCAGGGATCAGAATTATTGATCCCTTCTGCGTCCCTTAATAACTATGTGACTTGGGCAAGTTATTGTCTCCTCACATGTAATAAGGGTAATGGTATCCTCGGTGGAGTCCCCGTGGGAGGATTGCAGGAGATGATCAGGGGGAAGTGCTCAGCAGCACACTACCTAGCACGTGGTAGTGTTTAGAGTGTGTTAGCTGTTATCCCAGGGCTTCTGACGGCTACCAGAGATTTACCCAGAATGCAGCCTGCTAAACAGGTCACTGATGGTTATTTACCTGCAAGGTAAAGTTCAAGTTCCTTAATGTGGCATGCAAGGACCTCCATGTTCTTTCTCTGCCAGGGTTTCTTACTTACTTTTTCTTCATTTCTTGCCTACTACTTTATTTTTTTAAATTTTTATTGTTATGTTAATCACCATACATTACATCATTAATTTTTGATGTAGTGTTCCATGATTCATTGTTTGTGTATAACACCCATGCTCCATGCAGAACGTGCTCTCTTTAATACCCATCACCAGGCTAACCCATCCTCCCACCCCCCTCCCCTCTAGAACCCTCAGTTTGTTTTTCAGAGTCCATTGTCTCTCATGGTTTGTCTCCCCCTCCGATGTCCCCCCTTCATTCTTCCCCTCCTGCTATCATCTTCTTCTTTTTTTTTTTTTTTTTAACATATATTGTATTATTTGTTTCAGAGGTACAGATCTGTGATTCAACAGTCTTGCACAATTCACAGCGCTCACCATACCACATACCCTCTCCAATGTCTATCACCCAGCCACCCCATCCCTCCCACCCCCCACCACTCCAGCAACCCTCAGTTTGTTTCCTGAGATTAAGAATTCCTCATATCATTGAGATCATATGATACATGTCTTTCTCTGATTGACTTGTTTCGCTCAGCATAACACCCTCCAGTTCCATCCATGTCGTTGCAAATCATTTTTGCCTACTACTTTAGTGGGAATGCAAAACTGTGAGTGCTTCTCCGTTAACCTTGGCGTATCCTCCTCTCTATTGCTTTTGTTATTCCCTCTGCTTGGTGCCTGAATCTTCTCCTCCCATCCTCCCCATCCTCCTCTCTGGCTAGTTGCTTCTTAGCCACTTAATACTTCCTCCAGAGATTTTACTTCAGTGCCTCTCTACCCCCCCCCCCCCCCGCCCTTCATTTTTGGACTGGCTATATCTCTTCTGTGTTATCATTGTACCTTAAGCATGTGTGTGTCATAATGTAGTTAAAAGATACATTAAAGTGTCCTGTTTGCATTGAGAGGTACATTTTATTAATCTTTGTATACATAGCGCCTAAGAATGTATACACATTCATGTATACTAGAATATACTGTGCCCAAGGTGGGGCTTGAACTCATGACTCTGAGATCAGGAGTTACATGCTCTACCATCTGAGCCAGCCAGGCACCCCTAAAATGTAAGCTTTTAAAGAAAAAGATCTATGATTAATTACTTGGCTCAGTAGTTCTCAATCCTGGCTAAGTATTACAGTCATTGGGGCATTAGGGGCGCCTGGGTGGCTCAGTCCGTTGGGTGTCTGCCTTCTGCTCAGGTTGTGATCCTAAGGTCCTGGGATTGAGCTGAGCCCCCCCCCCCCCCGCCTTGGGCTCCCTGCTCGGTGGGGAGTCTGCTTCTCCTACTTGCTCTGCCCCTACCCACACTTGTGCTCTCTTTCTCACTCTCACTCTCTCAAATAAATAAAATCAGTGGGGCATTAAAAAGTTCCAGTCTACCCCCAAGAGATTTAGATCTAATTAGTCTGGAATAGGGTCCACTCATTAGTGTTAAAGAGCTTTCTGAGGTACTTGTAATAACGTAGTTAAGATTAGGAACCACTGACTTAGATCAATGTATGAATGAAAAATGGATGGAGTGAGGGAGTAAGAGAATATATAACTTCAAGAGCTTTAATTTTTCTTTCAAATCCATTCTGATACTCCTCTAAAAGATCAGTCATATCAATAGTAAGTTGAATTCAGAATTCAGTTAACTGAGCAAATATTTTTTGAGTCACTGTGTGTCGCTCCTAAATCAAAGATTTTTAAACCAGATGTGATATTTTTCTTTATAGGAAAAAAGCCAATTTAACAAAATACTTCTTTGTGTTTGTCAAAATAAGGTACATTTCATGCCAGATAAGAATGGAGTGACATGAGATGCAATTGTACATGATCAGGTAATAGGTAACCATTATTGCCACTCATTATGTTATGGTAAATATCTGGATTAAATTTCTGTTAGGAATGCAGATGTACGATGCCATTATGATTATAGGCAATTCAATTTTACATAGTTTAGTTAGAAAATGTGAAAAGGGTGTTATAGCTTAGGTTTCTCTTATATTTATCCCCACATATAGGTGTGAAGTTCTGTTAGTCCTCACTAGCCATTGGAAAAACGCCGTTCTTTAATTAAAAGAAAGCTTAAATTGAAAGGATTGGAAACTGGATTTGGCAAACAAAACTTTATCTTGAAGCCTCCTATGTGTTTGCTTATTGTATTACTGAAACACAGAAGCCATATACAATTGAAGAGACCTTCGTGAAGCTGAGAATCTTGGAAATTACTGAGCTGCCGTGTCTTAGAGCAGAGAAAGAAAGCTGAAGTAGTGCCTCTGTCAGATGACGTCATCTGCACTAGATGGCATTTCTTCACATTCAGCTGGAATTCATAGAAGAATCAGCAGTAACTTTCCTTTAACATTGAACAGGATGAAAATATGAATGCTTCTCGGAAGCTAGCATTTGATTTTAATCATCATTTGTATGTTGGCACCATCAAAAAAGTTGCTATGTTGTGAAACTTTTTATTATTTTTTCTTAGCAAAACTTGGTACTGTCTATAGTGATGGAGCTTCTGAGATGGTTGGCAACAAATGGTTTTGCCGCTTCAGGAAAGAGAACATTGCTATCTATTTCAGCACATGGCATACATTAATGCTAAGACACAGCCAATAATTCTAAAAGAAGTCTCATCGGCTGCCATGAAACTCAGATACATTAGAGCAAAAGTACTGAATTATTGCCTTTTCCAAGACATTTGTCAAAAAATGTGGGCAAAATGTTAAGTTCTTCTTCATGCAGAATTTTTCTTTTCAAAGGACAATGCTTGAAGTTCTTAATTGATTGTTGGGGAGACATTGATTATTTTTGAGAGAATGAAAACCCCCTTGTAAGAATTTGACAGGGAGAAGTCCATTGATACAACATGTAGTGGATATCTGGCCATATGAAAGACTTAAATCTTCGTATTCATGATCCTGTGGAATCAGTTTTGGATGTTGCTGCAAACCTGCTGGCTATTTTGGTCAAATTACCATCTTAGAAGAAGATTGGAGTCGGATAAGCATATGAACTTACCAGTGCTTGGTGGAAGTGCTTCTGAAGAAGTTGAGAACAACGAAACTCTTGTAGTTACTGATATTAAATTTGTATTTGTAATCTTACTCCTGTCCCAAAGTAAACAGGACTTTACTGATTTAAGATAAGATGATGCTACATGAATTTAATCAGAAGAGTCCTGGAATCTTCAATATTCCTTAATAAGCTTAAATTTTTCTTGCAAAGTACTGTGGGAGCTCTGATTAATTTTGCAACAAAACATCTTTTGGGTTGAGGTTTTCAGTACTTGCCACTATTATTTATTTTTTTAAAGATTTTATTTATTTGAGAGAGTGCGAGAGAGCACAAGCAGGGAGAGAGGCAGGCAGAGGGAGAAGCAGGCTTCTTGCTTGCTGAGCAAGGAGCCCTTTGTGGGACTCCATCCCAGGACCCTGGGATCATGACCTGAGCTGAAGGCAGGTGCTTAACCAACTGAGCCACCCAGGCATCCCTGCTTCTCACTATTAAAACCAAGAGCCAATTTCAACCTGTGGTTTAGGCCTAGGACTAACCTAATCATAATTTATATCACATTTATTGAGGTGGAATTTACGTATGATGAAGTTCATGCTTTTTTAGGTACACAGTTTTTAGGTGTACAGTATGAATTTTGACAAACACTTGCAGTTATATAACCAGTACCAAGCTGAGATACATAACATTTCTGTTACCCCAAAGAGGTTCCTCATGCCCCTTTGTAGTCAATATCCTCCCTCTGCCTCCATTCCCTGTTAGTCACTCACTGATCTGTTTTCTTTTGGTATAGGCTTGCCTATTCCAGAATGTCAAACAACTGGAATAATACAACATGTAACTTTGTGGTTCATCCATGTCGTTGCATGTATCAGTAGTCTATTGTACCACAGTTTGTTTATTCATTCACCATTTGGACATGTGGATTCTTTCCAGTTTTTGGCATTTGTGAATAAAGCTCCTAAAAACATTTGTGTGCAGTTCTTTTGTTGTTTTTTGGTGTGGACGCAGATTTTCTTTTCTTTTGAGTAAAAATACCTAGGAATGGGATTTCTATTGATACATGAATGCTTATAAGGCCATATGATACATGAATGCTTATAAGAAACCACCACACATTTCCAAAGCGATCATATTTCCACCAGCAAAGTATGGTATAATTTTTCATTTTTCCTAGCAATGTATAAGATTTACAGCTACTTGACATTCTTGCTACTTTCATACTGTTTTCTGGAGAAGAGAAGTTTGTGGTTTTGATGAAGTCTACTTATTTTTTCCTTTTGATTTCTGTTTATATATATTAGCTAACCAAAGGTTGCAGAGATCTCATGCATCAAAAAATTTTTTATAGGTTTTACATTTGGGGCTGTGATCCATGCTGGATTAATTTTTGTATATAGTAAAAGGTTAGGTTCTTTGTTCTTTGCATGTGAATGTTCATTTGTTTTAGTATCACTTATGGAAAATACTAGCCTATCTCCACTGAGTTGTCTAAAGCTCATTGAGTGTCTGAAGCACTTCACCTTCAAAGAAAATAAGTTACCATATGTGTGTGGGTTTATTTCTGGACTTTCACAGTTTGATGAATTCATGTGTCTATCTTTTCAGTCATACCACACTGTCTTAATTGTGGTAGCTTTATCGTGTATCTGGATATCAGAGAGTACAAGTCTCTCAACTTTGTTCTTTTTCAAAGTTGTTTTGGTTATTCTAATTCTTTTGCTTTTCCATATAAATGTGATAATGCGTTTGTCAATTAAAAAAAACTGCTAGGACATTGATTTGAGTTGTGTTGGATCCATAGATCAAGGGGAGAATTGACATCATCACAATAATGAGTTTTCCAATTCATAGATATGACACGTTTTCTGTTTAGATCTTTAACTTTTCTCATTAATGCCTTGTAGTTCTCAACATACACGGAATGCACGTGTTATTTTTTATCTAAGTATTTTATGGTTTTGGGTGCAATAGTACTAAATAGTACCAAAAGATAGTACTAAAAAGTACTAAATAGTACTAAAAGACACTATAAAGAACAACTTTATTCATATTTTATGCTTCATTTGCATTACTTATAAAAATATATTTTCAAAGATAGTGTTATTGAGAAAAAAAATTTCCATGGTTCTTTACATACATTGTAAATTTCAAAAGGTTGTGCCAGTTTTCCTGCTACCAGCACTCTGTATCACTGTATTTTATTACATACTTGACAGTTCATTATCACCATTGGTTTTGTCCTATTTTTTCTATTATGGTAAAACTTTACCATTTTAACCCTTTTTAACTGCACAGTTAGGTGGCAGTAAGTGCATTCACATTGCTGTGCAACTATGACCACCATCCATTTTCAGAACATTTTAGCTTTCCCAAATTGAAACTCTATGCCTGCTGAATAACTCCCCATCCTTCTCTCACCCCATCCCTGGCAGCCACCATTCTGTTTTCTATCTCTATGAATTTGACTATTTCAGATACCCCATAGAAGAGGAATCAGATAGTATTTGTCCTTTTGTATCCCTTGTCACTTAGTATAATGTCTTCCGTGTTTATTCGTGTTGAGGCATGTATCAGAACTTCCTTTTTAAGGTTAAATACTACTCTGTGTAATGTACATACCATATTTTATTTATCCATTCATCTGTCCATGGGCATTTGGTTTGCTTATACCCTTTGGCAATTTTGACTAATGCTACTGTAAATTTGGGTGTACAAATATTTCAAGTCTCTGCTTTCAGTTATTTGGGGGGGTATATAGCCAAATGTGGAATTGCTGGATCATATGGTAATTCTATTTAAACTTTCTAAGGAACTACCGTACTATTTTTCCATAGCAGCTGTACCATTTTACTTCCCACCAGTGCACAAGGGTTCCAATTTCTCCACAGGTTCACTAGCACTTGTTAGTTCCTGTTGTTTTATTCCTTTGATAATTGCCATCCTAATGGGTGTGAGGTGGTATCTTATTGTGGTTTTGATTTGCATTTCCCTAATTGTTAGTAATACTGAATATTTTTTTAATGTGCTTACTGGCTATTTATCTTCTTTGGAGAAATGTCTATTCAAGTCCTTTGTATGTTTTTAAATCAAGTTTTTTTTTTGTTGTTGTAGGATTTCTTATATATTTTGGATATTAACTCCATATATGGCTTGTAAACATTTTCATTTTGTGGGTTGCCTTTTCACTCTGTTGGTAATGTCCCTTGATAGATAAAGATGTTTAATTTTTGATGAAGGCCATTTTATCTATCCCCCGCCCCACCCCCTTTTTTTTTTGCCTGTGCTTTTGGTATCTTTTTTAAGGAATAATTCTCAAATCCAAAGTCATGAAGATTTTCCCCTATGATTTTTTCTAAGAGTTTTATAGTTTTAGTTCTTAGGTTTAAATCTTTAATCCATTTTGAATTAATTTTTGTATATGGTGTAAGGTAAGGGTCCAACTTCATTCTTTTGCATGTGTTCCCACTGCCATTTGTTGAAAAGACTGCCCTTTCCTCATTGAATGGTCTTGTCATCTTGACAAAAATCATTTGACCATATAATGTGAGGATTTGTTTCTGGGCTCTTTATGCTATTCCACTGGTTTGTTGTCTGTCTGTATGCCAACACCACACTGTTTTGACTACTCTAGTTTTGTAGTAAGTTTTAAAATCATGATGTGTTAGACCTCCAACTTACATCTTCTTTTTCAAGATTGTTTTGGTTATTCAGGGTCCCTTAAGATTCAATATGAATTTTAAGATGGATATTCTATTTCTACAAAAGAAATAGGGAGGGTGCCTGGGTGGCTCAGTTGGTTAAGCGTCTGCTTTCAGCTCAGGTCATGATCCCGGGGTCCTGGGATCGAGTCCCACATTGGGCTCCTTGCTCAGCAGGAGCCTGCTTCTCCCTCTGCCTCTGCCCCTGCTTGTATTCTCTGTCTGTCTCTCTCTTTCTCTCTCCCTCTCAAATAAATAACATCTTAAAAAAAAAAAATTAGGGATTTGGGTTTTGATAGGGATTGTAATGAATTGTGTAGATGGCTTTGGGTGGCATTAGCAATATTAACCTTTTTTTAAATTTAATTTTATTATGTTATGTTAATCACCATACATTACATCATTAGTTTTTGTTGTAGTGTTCCATGATTCATCGTTTGCATATAACAAACACCCAGTGCTCCATTTGCAATATTAACTCTTTTAAATTCATGAACACAGAATGTCTTCCCATTTATTTCTGGCTTCTTTAATTTCTCTCAGGAAAGTTTTATAGTTTTCAGTGAGCAAGTCTTTGGACTCCTTGGTTATGTTTACTCCTAAGTATTTTGTTCTACTTGATGGAATATTAAATGGAGTTGTTTTCTGCATTTTTTTCAGGTTGTTAATCATTCGTGTATAGAAATGCAACTGATAATTGTGTGTTAACTCTTGTCTTTTGCAATTTTGCTGAATTCATTCATTAGTTCTGACATTTTTATGTGTGTGGAATCTTCTGGGTTTTGTACATGTATGAGATAGTATTTTATGCAAATAGATAATATTACTTCTTCTTTTCCAGTTTGGATGCCATTTATCTATCTATCTATCTTGACTAATTGCCTTAGCTAGGACCTACAGTACATTGTTGAATAGGAGTGGCAAGAGTGGTCACCTTGCCTTGTTCCTGATCTTAAAGGAAAAGCTTTGAGTTTTTCACCACTGAGTATGCTGTTAGCTGAGGACTTCTCATAGATGGCCTTTATTATAGTGAAGAAGTTCCTTCTAGTCCTAGTTGGAGTGTTTTTTAAAAATCATGAAATGAGGGGCGCCTGGGTGGCTCAGTTGGTTAAGCGACTGCCTTCGGCTCAGGTCATGGTCCTGGAGTCCCGGGATCGAGTCCTGCATCAGGCTCCCTGCTCAGCAGGGAGTCTGCTTCCCCCTCTGACCTTCATGATCTCGCTCTCTATCTCATTCTCTCTCTCAGGTAAATAGATAAAATCTTAAAAAAAATAAAAATCATGAAATTGTGTTGAATTTTGTCAGATGCTTTTTCTGCATCAATTCAGGTGACTGTGTATCCCCCTTCATTATGTTAATAGGTTTTATTACATTGATTTTTCATATGTTGAATCATCCCTGCATCCCAGGAATAAGTCCTACTTGGTCATGATGTGTGATCTTTTTAATGTGCTGTTGAATTCTGTTTGTGTTAGTATTTTGTTTAGGATTTTTGAGGATTGGTGTTAATTCTTCTTTAAATGTTTGGTAGAATTCTCCAGTGGGGCCATCTGGTTCTGGGCATTTCTTTGTTGAGAGATTTTTGATGACTAATTCTATCTCCTTATAGATCTATTCAGATTTTCTATTCATGATCCATTCTTGGTAAGTTGTGTGTTTTTAGAAATTTGTCTGATTTAGGTTATCCAATTTGTTGATATACAGTTCATAGTATTCTCTCATAGTATTCTCTCATAATTATTTTTATGTAAAATCAGTAGTAAAGATTCGTTTCGATTTTAGTTGAGTCATAGTTTTTTCTTAATCAGTGTAGCCAAAAGCTTATCAATTTTGCTGATTTATTTTGAAGAACCAACTCTTAGTTTTGTTGATCTTTTTTTTTAAATTATGTTGTTGATTTTTCTCTATTGATTTTTTTCCCTATTCTTTACTTTATCTCTGCCCTAATTGTTATTATTTCCTTCCTTACACTAGCTTTGGGCTTTGTTCTTCTTTTTCTAGTTCCTTATAGTGTAAATTTAGATTATTAATTTGAGATCTTTTCTTTTTTAATGTGAACATTTATAGCTATAAATCTCATTCTTACACTGGTTTTGCTGTATCCCATAAGTTTTGGTATGTTGTATTTTCATTTTTATTTGTCTTAAGATACTATCTTTTCATAAAAGATTTTTTGTTTTTGTTTTGTTTTTCAAGTTTTTATTTAAATTCCAGTTAACATAAAATGTAATACTAGTTTCAGGTGTAGAATTTAAGTAATTCATCTCTTATATACAGCACCCAGTGCTCATCACAGCAAGTGTCCTCCTTAATACCCATCACCCATTTAACCCATCCCCCTGCCCACCTCCCCTCCAGCAACCCTCAGTGTGTTTCCTATAGTTAAAAGTCTGTTTTCTGGTTTGCCTCTATTTTTTTCTACCCCCCCAACCCATGTTCATCTGTTTTGTTTCTTAAATTCCACATATGAGTGAAATCATATGGTATTTCTCTTTCTCTGACTTATTTTGCTTAGCATAATCTCTCTAGTTCCAGTCATGTCATTGCACATAGCAAGATTTCATTCTTTTGAATGGCTGAGTAATATTCCAGTGGATATATGTATATGTGGATAAAGAAGACCCATTCATCAGGTGATGGACATTTGGGCTCTTTCCATAATTTGGCTATTGTTGATAATTCTGCTATAAACATTGGGGTGCATGTGTCCCTTGAAGTCAGTATTTTTGTATTCTTTGGGTAAATACCTAGTAGTGTAATTGCTGGATCGTGGGGTAGTTCTATCTTTACCTTTTCAAGGAATCTCCATACTGTTTTCCAGTGGCTGCACCAGTTTACATTCCTATCAACAGTGTAAGAGTGTTCCCCTTTCTCTGCATCCTCACCAACACCTGTTGTTGTTAATTTTAGCCATTCTAACAGGTGTGAGATGATATCTCATTGTAGTTTTGATTTGTATTTCCCTGAAGAATGATATTGGGCATCTTTTCCTATGTTGGTTAGCCATCTGTATGTCTTCTTTGGAAAAATGTCCATGTCTGCCCATTTTTTAACGGGATTATTTGGTTTTTGGGTATTGAGTTTTAGAAGTTCTTTAAAGATTTTGGGATACTGACCCATTATCAGATACATCATTTGCAAGTATCTTCTCCCATTCTGTAGGTTGCCTTTTAGCTTTGTTGATTGTTTCCTTCACTGGGCAGAAGATTTTTATTTTGATGAAGTCCCAATAGTTTATTTTTGCTTCAGGAGACATATCTAATATGAAGTTGGTATGGCTGATGTCAAAGAGGTTACTGCCTGTGTTCTGCTCTAGGATATTGATGGTTTCCTGTCTCACATTTAGGTCTTTCATCCATTTTGAATTTATTTTTGTGTATGGTGTAAGAAAGTGGTCCAGTTTCATTCTTTCGCGTGTTGCTGTGCAGTTTTCCCAATGCCATTTGTTGAAGAGACTGTCTTTTTTTTCCCATTGGATATTCTTTCCTGCTTTGTTGAAAATTAGTTGACCACCACATTAATAAAAGAAAGGATAAGAACCATATGATCCTCTCAATATATGCAGAAAAAGCATTTGACAAAGTACAATATCCATTCATGATAAAAATCCTCAACAAAGTAGGGATAGAGGGAACATACCTCAACATAATAAAGGGCATATACGAAAAACCCACAGCTAATATCATCCTCACTGGGGAAAAACTGAGAACTTTGCCTCTGTTGTCAGGAATAAGACAGGGATGTCTACTCTCACCACTGTTATTTAACGTAGTACTGGAAGTTTTGGCCTCAGCAATCAGACAAAAAGAAAAGGAATCCAAATCAGCAATGAAGTCAGTTTCACTATTTGCGGATGACATGATATCCTATACAGAAAACCCAAAAGACCACCAGAAAATTGCTAGAACTGATACATGAATTCAGCAAAGTTGTAGGATACAAAATCAACATGCAGAAATCTGTTGCATTTCTATACACCAATAATGAAGCAGCAGAAAGAGAAATCATGGAATCAGTTCCATTTACAATTGCACCAAAAACCATAAGATACCGAGGAATAGACCTAAACAAAGAAGTAAGAGATCTGTACTCTGAAAACTATAAAACACTTATAAAAGAAATTGAAGATGACACAAAGAAATGGAAACACATTCCAAGCTCATGGATTGGGAGGACAAATATTGTTAAAATGTATATACTACCCAAAGCAATCTACACATTTAATGCAATCCCTATCAAAATGTCACCAGCATTTTTTACAGAGCTAGAACAATTCTAAAATTTGCATGGAACCTCACAAGACCATGAATAGCCAAAACAGTCTTGAAGAAGAAAAGTAAAGCTGGAGGCATTGCAATTCTGGACTTCAAGTTATATTAGAAAGTTGTGGTGATCAAGACAGTATGGTGCTGCCACCAAAATAGACACATAGATCAATGGAACAGAATAGAAAACCCAGAAATAAACCCACAACTATATGATCAAAATTGATTTTTTTTTTGATTTTTAAAAATTTCTTCTTTGACCCATTCATTTTTTGAGTCTGTAGTTTAATTTCCACATCTTGTGTGTTTTCCTCCATTTTGATCAGAAAAGATATCTTGTGTGATTTCAGTCTTTTTAAATATTAATATTTGTTTTGTGGCCTAACATATGGTCTTTCCTAGAGAATGTTCTGTGTACACTTGAGAATAATGTGTATCCTGCTATTGTTGGATGGCATATTTGTATATGTCTGTGTATGTGTTTTTATATGTCTGTTCAGTATTATATTGAATATAATATTCAAGTTCTTTATTTCCTTATTGATATTTTATCTGGTTCTATTCATTATTGAAAATGGGGTATTGAAGTTTCATACCATTATCGTAAAGCTACCTATTTCTCAAATTCTGTCAATGTTCTGTGTGCACTTGAGAATAATGTGTATCCTGCTGTTGTTGGGTGGCATGCTTTGTATATGTCTGTTAGGTCCAACTAGCCTATAATATTCAACTTCTTTATTTCCTTATTGATATTTTGTCTGGTTCTATTCATTATTGAAAGTGGGGTATTGAAGTTTCATACTATTATCGTAAAGCTAGCTATTTCTCAAATTCTGTCAATGTTACATGTATTTAGGAGCTATTAAATTTGGTGCTGATATGTTTATAATTGTTAAATCTTCTTAGTGAATTGATTCTTTTTTTGATTGTATGATGTTTTCCTTTGTTTCTTCTAAGGTGTTTGACTTAGTCTATTTTGTCTGATAGTAGCGTATCCTAATTCTTTGGTTGCTGTTTGCATGAAGTATCTTTTTCCATCCTTTTACTTTCAACCTATGTGTATCCTTAGATTTAAAGTGAGTCTCTTGTAAACAACATATAGTTAGATCCTGTTTTTTTATCCATTCTGCCAATTTGCATCTTTTGATGAGGAGTTTAATCCATTTACCTTTAAAGTAATTACTTATAGGGTAGGACTTTTGTCATTTTGTTACTTGTTTTCTCTGTCTTTTACTTTTATTTTTTAAACTTTGTTATGTTATGTTAGTCACCATACAATACATCATTGGTTTTTGATGTGGTGATCCACGATCCATTGTTTTCGTATAACACCCAGTGTTCCATGCAGTACGTGCCCTCCTTAATACCCATCACTGGGCTAACAAATCCCCCCCCGCAAAACCCTGTTTGTTTCTCAGAGTCCATAGTCTCTCATGGTTCATCTCTCCCTCCAATTCCCACCCCCCCTCATTTTTCCCTCCCTTCTCCTAATGTCCTCCATGTTATTCCTTATGTTCCACAAATAAGTGAAACCATATGATAATTGACTTTCTCTGCTTGACTTATTTCACTTAGCATAATCTCCTCCAGTCCCATCCATGTTGATGTAAAAGTTGGGTATTCATCCTTTCTGATGGCTGAGTAATATTCCATTGTATATATGGACCACATCTTCTTTATCCATTCATCTGTTGAAGGGCATCTCGGCTCTCTCCACAGTTTGGCTATTGCGGACATTGCTGCTATGAACATTGGGGTGCATATGGCCCTTCTTTTCACTACATCTGTGTCTTTGGGGTAAATACCCAGGAGTGCAATTGCTGGGTCATAGGGTAGCTCTATTTTTAAATTTTTGAGGCACCTCCGCACTGTTTTCCAAAGTGGCTGTACCAACTTGCATTCCCACCAACAGTGTAAGAGGGTTCCCCTTTCTCCACAACCTCTCCAACATTTTTTGTTTCTCTCCCTGTCCATTTTTGCCATTCTAACTGGTGTAAGGTGGTATCTCAATGTGGTTTTGATTTGAATTTCCCTGATGGCTAATGATGATGAACATTTTTTCATGTGTCTGTTAGCCATTTGTATGTCTTCTTCAGAGAAGTGTCTTTTCATATCTTCTGCCCACTTTTTGACTTGATTATTTGTTTTTTGGGTGTTGAGTTTGAGAAGTTCTTTATAGATCTTGGATACCAGCCCTTTATCTGTAGTGTCATTTGCAAATATCTTCTCCCATTCTGTGGGTTGCCTCTTTGTTTTGTTGACTGTTTCCTTTGCTGTGCAGAAGCTTTTTATCTTGATGAAGTCCCAAAAGTTCATTTTTGCTTTTGTTTCACTAGCTTTTGGAGATGTATCTTGAAAGAAGTTGCTGTGGCCGATGTCAAAGAGGTTACTGCCTATGTTCTCCTCTAGGATTTTGATGGATTCCTGTCTCACATTGAGGTCTTTCATCCACTTTGAGTTTATCTTTGTGAATGGTGTTAGAGAATGGTCGAGTTTCATTCTTCTGCATGTGGCTGTCCAGCTTTCCCAGCACCGTTTATCGAAGAGACTGTCTTTTTTCCATTGCATGTTTTTTCCTGCTTTGTCAAAGATTATTTGACCGTAGAGTTGAGGGTCCATATCTGGGTTCTCTATTCTGTTCCATTGGTCTGTATGTCTGTTTTTGTGCCAGTACCATGCTGTCTTGGTGATCACAGCTTTGTAATATAGCTTGAAATCGGGCAACGTGATGCCCCCAGCTTTGTTTTTCTTTTTCAACATTTCCTTGGCGATTCGGGGTCTTTTCTGATTCCATACAAATTTTAGGATTGTTTGTTTCAGCACTTTGAAAAATGTCATTGGAATTTTGATTGGGATGGCATTGAAGGTATAGATTGCTCTGGGTGGCATAGACATTTTACCAATGTTTATTCTTCCGATCCATGAGCATGGAATATTTTTCCATCTTTTTGGGTCTTCTTCAATTTCTTTCATGAGTGTTCTGTAGTTCCTAGAGTATAGATCCTTTACCTCTTTGGTTAGGTTTATTCCGAGGTATCTTATGGTTTTTGGTGCTATTGTAAATGGAATCGTTTCTCTAATTTCTCTTTCTACAGTTGCATTGTTAGTGTATAAGAAAGCAATTGATTTCTGTGCATTGATTTTGTATCCTGCCACATTACTGAATTGCTGTATGACTTCTAGTAATTTGGGGGTGGAGTCTTTGGGTTTTCCACATAAAGTATCACGTCATCTGTGAAAAGAGAGAGTTTGACTTCTTCTTTGCCAATTTGAATACCTTTTATTTCTTTTTGTTGTCTGATTGCTGTTGCTAGGACTTCTAGTACTATGTTGAACAATAGTGGTGAGAGTGGGCATCCTTGACGTGTTCCTGATCTTAAGGGAAAGGCTCTCAGCTTTTCCCCATTGAGGATGATATTCACTGTGGGTTTTTCATAGATGGATTTTATGAACTTGAGGAATGTTCCCTCTATCCCTATACTCTGAAGAGTTTTAATCAGGAAAGGATGTTGTATTTTGTCAAATGCTTTTTCTGCATCAATTGAGAGGACCATGTGGTTCTTCTCCCTCCTCTTCTTAATGTGTTCTGTCACATTGATTGATTTGCGAATGTTGAACCACCCTTGCATCCTGGGGATAAATCCCACTTGGTCGTGGTGGATGATCCTTTTAATGTATTGTTGGATCCTATTACCTAGGATTTTGTTGAGGATTTTGGAATCCATATTCATCAGGGATATTGGTCTGAAATTCTCCTTTTTGATGGGGTCTTTGCCTGGTTTGGGGATTAAGGTAATGCTGGCCTCATAGAATGCGTTTGGAAGTTTTCCTTCTGTTTCTATTTTTTGAAACAGCTTTAGTAGAATAGGTATTATTTCTTCTTTGAATGTTTGGTAGAATTCCCCAGGGAATCCATCAGGCCCTGGACTCTTGTTTTTTGGGAGGTTTTTGATCACTGCTTCAATCTCATTACTGGTTATTGGCCTATACAGGTTGTCAATTTCTTCCTGTTTCAGTCTTGGCAGCTTATAGGTTTCTAGGAAGGCCTCCATTTCATCCAGATTGCTCAGTTTATTGGCATATAGTTGTTGATAATCATTTCTAATAATTGTTTTTATTTCCTTGGTGTTAGTCGTGATCTCTCCCCTTTCATTCATAATTTTATTAATTTGGGTCCTTTCTCTTTTCTTTTGGATAAGTCTGGCCAGTGGTTTATCGATCTTATTAATTCTTTCAAAGAACCAACTTCTAGTTTCGTTGATCTGATCTACTGTGTTTCTGGTTTCTAATTCATTGATTTCTGCTCTAATTTTAATTATTTCTCTTCTAATGCGTAGCTTAGGCATCGTTTGTTGCTTTTTCTCTAGTTCTTTAAGGTGTAGAGTTAGTTGGTGAATTCGGGGTTTTTCTATTTTTTTGAGTGAGGCTTGGATGGCTATGTATTTCCCCCTTAGGACCACCTTTGCAGTATCCCATAGGTTTTGGACCGATGTGTTTTCGTTCTCATTGATTTCCATGAATTGTTTAAGTTCTTCTTTGATTTCCTGGTTGACCCAAACATTCTTGAGCAGAGTGGTCTTTAGCTTCCAAGTGTTTGAATTTCTGCCAAATTTTTTCTTGTGATTGAGTTCCAGTTTTAAAGCATTGTGGTCTGAGAATATGCAGGGAATAATCTCAGTCTTTTGGTATCGGTTGAGACCTGATTTGTGACCCAGTATGTGGTCTATTCTGGAGAAAGTTCCATGTGTGCTCGAGAAGAATGAGTATTCTGTTGTTTTAGGGTGGAATGTTCTGTAAATATCTATGAGGTCCATCTGGTCCAATGTATCATTCAAAGCTCTTGTTTCCTTGTTGATTTTCTGCTTAGATGATCTGTCCATTGCTGAGAGTGGAGTATTGAGGTCTTCTACAATTAACGTATTGTTATCAATATGACTCTTTATTTTGGTTAATAGTTGGCTTATGTAGATGGCTGCTCCCATGCTGGGGGCATAGATATTTACAATTGTTAGATCTTCTTGTTGGATAGACCCTTTAAGAATGATATAGTGCCCTTCTGTGTCTCTCATTACAGACTTTAGTTTAAAATCTAATTCGTCTGATATAAGCATTGCTACCCCAGCTTTCTTTTGAGGTCCGCTGGCATGGAAGATGGATCTCCATCCCTTCACTTTCAGTCTGGATGTATCTTTAGGTTCAAAATGAGTCTCTTGTAGGCAGCATATGGATGGGTCCTGTCTTTTTATCCAATCTGCAACCCTGTGCCGTTTTATGGGAGCATTTAGGCCATTCACGTTGAGAGTGATTATTGAAAGATATGAATTAATTGTCATCATGTTGCCTGTGAAGACGTTGTTTTTATAGATTGTCCCTGTAAATTTCTGTTGTATATCACTCTTGGGGTCTTTCTCCTTTTATAGAAACCCCCCTTAATATTTCTTGCAGGGCCGGCTTAGTGGTCACATACTCTTTCAGTTTCTGCCGGTCTTGGAAGCTCTGCATCTCTCCATCCATTCTAAATGACAGCCTTGCCAGTAAAGTATTCTTGGCTGCATGTTCTTCTCATTTAGTACCCTGAATATGTCTTGCCAGGCCTTTCTGGCTTGCCAGGTCTCTGTGGATAGGTCTGACGTTATTCTGATGTTCCTCCCTCTGTACGTAAGGAATCTCTTCCCCCTAACTGCCCTTAAGATGGTTTCCTTGGTTCTAAGATTTGCAAGTTTTACTATTACATGCCGGGGTGTTGGCCTGTTTTCCTTGATCTTAGGAGGGGTCCTCTCTGCCTCTAGGACTCGAATGTTTGTTTCATTCCCCAGATTAAGGAAGTTCTCAGCTACAATTTGCTCAAATACATCTTCTAGTCCTCTCTCTCTCTCCACTCCCTCCGGGATTCCAATGATTCTGACATTGGAACTCTTCATGGTGTCACTTATTTCTCTGATTGTATTTTCATGGATTCTGAGTTGTTTTTCCCTGGCCTCCTCTTTTCCCTTTTTATCTATTATATTGTCTTCCAGGTCGCTTATTCGTTCTTCTGCCTCACTTACCCTAGCTGTTAGATTATCTAGATTGGATTGGATCTCATTGATAGCATTTTTAAGTTCTGCCAGTTCACCTTTCATTTCTGCCCTTAGAGACTCTATGTTGCCATTAATTGATTTCTCCATTCTAGCCATTGTCTTCACAATTGCTAGCCTGAATTCCATCTCTGACATCTTGGTTATATCTGCATCCATTTGTAAATCTGCGGCATAAGTCATAATCTCTGAGTCTTTTCTATTTTGGGGGTTCCTCCTCCTAGTCATTCTGTTGATGGGTGTTTGAGGGAACGTATAGAGTCCAAATTATTGACCAGAACCCAAGCAAGATGCACCTGTTTTCTTGGGACCTTAGGGTTGCTGGCCTCTTGTTTTCCCAGCCTGTCTTCTGGGGGAGGGGCCTGCCGTGCTGTTACTCAGGCAACCCTGTTTGGGCGGAGTTGCCCTGCCCCCCTGTGGCGGGAGATGGGCTCAGTGGGAATCAGTTTTTGGGGCTTTTGTTCTCTGGCGGCTTTCCCTGGAGGCTTTCCACATCTCTTCCGCAAGTCAGAGCAGAAGAGACTGTTTCCAACCCTCTGCCTCAGAGCAGAGACCACAGTCTGTTCTTCAGTGAGCTCTCCAGGCCACACTGTCTCCATTTCTGTCCGTGCTGCTATAAACTGCAGCATCCTGGGTTGTGCGCCCCTCCGCAGCGCCCCCAGTCCTGCCTCCAGGTCGGGGCACGTCTTTGCCCTTTGTGCTTCTAGAACTGCCAGCCGCTCCCAGTTCGCCCGCGTGACTCCACCGCTCCCGGTTTCTGCCCCGGGTGCTGCCCTAGAGTCCTTTCCCCGCCCCTACCTACCGGTCTGCAAGTCTGCGCCCCGTCCCCAGCGCACGAGGCTGTCGCTCACCTGCGATGTAGGATCCCCACGGCCAGGCACCCTCCCGCTGCTGTTTATCCTCCAATATCTGCCTGCAGAATCAGGGCTCCCCACTTCGTACCTCGAAACCAACTGCCTGCGATATTGTGCTTGTAGAGATCCAGATCTTCTTACATCTCAGGCTGGTTTCGTGGGTGCTCAGAGTGGTCTGGTAGATATCCAGCTCAATTCCGGGGACCAGTTGAAATAGGGTCCCCTACTCCTCCGCCATCTTTCCTTCTCCTTCTCTGTGTCTTTTAGCTTTTTTGAGCCACATTTCCTCCCTTATTGCCTTCCTTTGTGTTTAGTTGATTTTCTTGTAGTGACACATTTCGATTCCCTTTTCATATCCGTTTGTGTATATTCTATAGATATTTTCTTTTTGGTTACCATGGGGATTACTTGTGGCATCTTCAAGTTATTATAGTCTTGAAGTGATACCAACTTAACTGCAGTCTCCTATAAAAATTCTGCTACTCTTCAGCTCTGCCCTTCCTTACTTTGTTAATGATATCCCAAATTACATCTTTATAATTGTGTTCCCCTTATTATAGATTTATAATTATAAATGTTTTTATGCTTTTGTCTTTTAAATCTTGTACAGGAATAAGAAGGAGAATTACAAACAAAATTATAATGTCAGTTTTTATATTTCTTTATGTATTTTTAAAAGAAAACTTTATATTTTTGTATGGCTTTGAGTTATTTTCTGGTTTCCTTTCATTTTAATTAAAAGACTCCCCTTAGGGAGTCTTGTAGGACAGGTTCAGTGGTAATAAGCTCCTTCAGCCTTTATCTTAGAATCCTTTAATTTTTCACTCATTTTTACAGGACAGTTTTGCCAGATATAGAATTCCCAGTTGACAATCTTTTCCTTCAATACTTTAAATATATATCATCCCACTGCCTTCTGGCCTTCAAAGTTTCTGCTGAGAAATCTGCTTGTTACCTTATTGAGGATCTCTAGTATGTGATGAGTTTCTTTTCTGTTGCTTCTTTAATTAGTGCTGTTTTTATTTTTTTAAATTTCTAAATTTTTTATTATTTGTTTTGCACCAATGACCATTTATTGTTTCTGTAAAGTAGGCATTGTGCTAGATATTCACATAGACACTCACAGAACACTCAAAACTGTACGAACTAGGTCTGATTTTAATGGATTACCACCCCCAACCTCACCTCTGCATTTTAACTTTTGGGACAGTCTTGTGCTTCTTTTTTTTTTTTTTTTCCAGTTAGCCACTGTATAGTTTTTGATGTAGTGTTCAATGATTCATCAGTTACACATAACACACAGTTCACATCATAACACATGCCCTCCTTAAAACCCCTCCCCCCCAACCCCCCTCCCCACTGAGAACCTCAGTTTGTTTCCCGGGGTCCATAGTCTTTCATGGTTCATCTTCCTCTCTGATTTCTCCCCCTTCAGATTTCCCTCCCTTCCCCTATGGTCCTCCGTGCTATTGCTTATGTTCCATATATGAGTGAAACCATATGAGAATTGTCTTTCTCTGCTTGACTTACTTCACTTAGCATAATCCCCTCCAGTTCCATCCATGTTGATGCAAAAGGTCGGTATTCATCCTTTTGAGGGCTGAATAATATTCCATTTTATATATGGACCACATCTTAATCCATTCATCTGTTTAAGGGCATCTCGGCTCCTTCCACAGTTTGGCTTTTGTGGACATTCTTAAGCAGCATTCTTGCAACTATGCCTAGAGTCACAGGGAAGTGAAGAATATTCCCTTGTTGGTTTCACGGTGTTAGTTATAAGACACCTCTTTTCATATATAACCCAGAAATCACACCCCTAACTCAAGGTAGTCTGTTTTTAAAGACTTTTGGGGGGTAAAAGTCCGCTAATTTCCACACTCACCTGCTCCTGTTTTCCTTATCACACTTTCCTGCATTTCCTAGTTTCCATTAGGATGGAAAGCATGCACTACAATCGCATGAGCATAGCTTCTCAGAGAGCTTCCCTCTCCACAGAGGAGGCAGCCCTTCATCTCTTCAAGGAGGTCAAGTGCTCATTAGACTTCTTCCCATTTACTGGATATGCAGACTATTAAAAACTGGACAACTTTTTTATGATGAGCACTCGGTATTATAAGTAAGTGATGAATCACTAAATTCTACTCCTGAGACCAATAGTACACTAGATGCTGAGTAGAATTTTTAAAAAAATTAAAAAACCCACAAAACTTAAATCCAATGGGGCAACTTTTGGAAACTTCTCTAAAATTTGAGGTAAATATTTAAATTAATTAGTGCTGTTTTTATATTTCAGTTTCCAATCATTTATTGCTACTACACAATTTTTGTAAACTGACTTATATCAGTCTGAATGTTTGTGTTGTTCTGCCCCCCAATTCATATGTTGAAATCCTAACCCCCAAAGATGATGGTAGTTAGGAGGTTGGGTCTTTGGCAGTGATTAGGTCAGAGTGGAACCCTTATGAGTGGGACTAATTGCCTTATAAAAGAGACCCTACAGAATTCTCTAGCCTCTCTGACATTGAAGACACAGTGAGAAGGCACTGCCTGTGAACCAGAAAGTGGGCTCTCACCAGATACTGGTTCTGCTGGTGATTTGATCTTGAACTTCCCAGCTTCTAAAACTGTGAGAAGTTAATTTCCATTGTTTATAAGCTACCTAGTCTGTGTTACTTTGTTATAGCAGCTCAAATGGCTGAAGACAATTTCCTTATCCTTTTAATATCTTCAGAATCTATGGCAACACCCCTTCTTTAATCCCTGATAGTGTTTGTTTTTTTTCTTTCTCTTTTTTTCTTTGTCAGTCTGGCTAGAGGCTTATCAATTTTATTGATCTTTTTAAAGAATGAACTTTTGGTCTAACTTTCTCAATTTTTTCCTGTTCTCAATTTCATTTATTTCTCTTTTTATTGTTTTCTCTTTTGCCAGGAGCTTAATTCAGTCTTCTCTTTTTAGTTTCTTATGGTAGAATTTTAGGTCATTGATTTGAAACTTGATTCCTTTTGAATATAATCATGTAATGCTGTAAATTTCCCTCTAGGCACTGCTTTAGCTACATTTTACAAGTTTTGAAATGTTATGTTTTTGTTTGCATTCAATTAAAATTATGTTCTGCTTTCCCTCATGACTTACTCTTTGATCCATGGGTGTTTAGAAATGTGTTAATTTTTAAATATTAGAGGATTTTCCAGATCTTTCTGTTACTGATTTCTGGTTTAATTCCTTTGTGATTAGAGAACATACTTTGTGTGTGTTAAATTTGTCAGGATTTGTTTTAGAGCCCAGAATATGGTCCATCTTGGTGAACATTATGTGTGCTCTTTAAAAAAGTGTGCCTTTTGCTATTTTGGGATGGAGTATTCTGTAAATGTCAATTAGGTTAAATTGTTTGATTGTGTTTTTCAGGTCTTTTACATCCTTACTAAATTTCAGTCTACTTTCTCTATTGTTCACTGTGAGAGGAATGTTGAATTATCCAACTATAATTATAGATTTGTCTGTTTCTCTTTTCACTTTTTTCAGTTTTGATTTCTTTCTGTTCTTTTGTGCTTGGTTTATTTCAGCTAGTACAATCTTTTGTTTTTTATTTATCCATTGAGCATGATATCACTTTACTTTCTGCTTCATTGAATTATTGTTTAAAATAAAATGAAAGAGTTAAAACCTAACAAGTACTGTATAAATTTAAGGTGGTATATATAAAAACGGACAGTTACTACCTGAAACTAGTAAACTCATTTGTTGTCTATGTATGAGTGTAAGTGGGTTTACTTTATTTATGGTTTAAAGCTTACCCCATTTTGCACAGAAATGCTGGGATTGTTCTAAAATACAAAATTAGGGAACATACATAGGAAAGAAAAGAAATATAGAAAAGAAGTATATTTTAAGATCACTTGTGAAATGTTTAACTTTATATTTTGTGTGATAAAATGTATTATACACCTTTTTGACTTGAAAAACTTTATTGCATTTCTTTCTAGGATTCTAATTCTCAGATGGATTTAAGCATTCAGGTAACTGATGATGATATTAATGAAATAATTCAAATAGATGGAACTGGTGATACATCTTCCAATGACGAAATAGGAAGTACAAGAGATGTAGATGAGAGCGAATTTCTAGGGATTATTAATGCAGGAGACCTGAAGTTACTTGAAGAAGAAGCTGACAGTATATCAAATGAAGATTCAACTGCCAACAGTAGTGATAATGAAGATCCTCAAATAGACGTTGTAGAAGAGGTGAGGATCACTTTTGAGCTGAAACTTTTTTTTTAAAAAATTAAATTTATAGCATTTGTACTTTAATATACTTCTCATATACTTGGTTCTTTAACATACTTTAATCAAGAGGAATCACAATTAAGATTAACCCTGTCTTTAGTCTTTTAAAATGAGACTTATTTGTACCCTTGTATTTAAACTTTTAATCTTAAACTGTAATTCAAGCAGTATTAAGTATTTGGGAATTGGCTACTATATTTGTTGGTCTTAACTAGAGATAGTGGGAGGTTTAGAGGCCAGGAGTGGAGGTACAGAAGGCAGGCAGGTTAGAAGCATACAGTATCTGCTCTGATTCTAATAAATGCAGTAAATTTTTGTGGAATGTAGTAAGTAGTACTATCACTTATGGTGGCCTTACAGATGTGCCAGGTATCACATTAAGTCTTACTTGCTTTATGTTATTTAACATTCCCACCGCCCTATGGGTCTTATTACTGTCCTCATTTAACAGATGAGAAAACTGAGATATGAAGAGTTTTAGTAAATTGATGAAGGTCAATCTTGTAGTTACTAAATGTCCAACCTGGGATTCAAGCTCAAGTTATTTGACTTTTTAAGTAAAATACTATTCTCTTTCCAAGTTTGTTCGTTTGATCCTTCCTTCCTTTCTTTTCTTTTTCTTTTTTTTTTTTTTTTAAAGATTTTATTTATTTATTCGCGCGCGAGAGAGAGCGCGCGCGAGAGAGAGCACACGCGAGAAAGCACAAGCAGGGAGTAGAGGGAGAAGCAGATTCCCTGTGAGCAGGAAGCCCCGTGTGGGGGTCGATCCCAGGACCCTGAGATCGTGACCTGAAGGCAGACACTTAACTGACTGAGCCACCCAGGCACCCCACCAAGTTCCTTTATTTCTATATGTATCTTTGTCTTTAAAAAATTCAGAGCATCGTGAAATTCCTTAATGTGACCATATTTCATCTTTAGGACCCTTTAAATTCTGGAGATGATGTTAGTGAGCAGGATGTGCCAGACCTGTTTGACACGGATAATGTAATCGTCTGCCAGTATGACAAGGTACTGTATTCACCTTTTAAACTGTGGGTTTATTAATTGCATTTATGGTAGAAAGGTATGTAAAATTATGGACAATTATGGTGAACTACAGTTCATAGTTAATCTTGAAAAAGCTAGTTATGTATATTTTATATCTAACACTGTGTTGTGTGTTCTCAGTGATACCAAAAAAGTGATAGTTCTTATCTAAAGGAGGTGACAATCTTATTAAAACAAGATGTTTCTGTATGTAATAAAAGAATGGCATACAATAAGATGGTAGGTAAATCAGAAGCTAAAATCTGTGACAGGCAAATCAAATGCTAAAATACATGGCATATAAATCAAATGCTAAGATGAGTGGCACGTAAATCAAATGCTAAGATATGTGGCACAGACAGTGAGTCCAAAAAGTAGCTAGGAAATACAAGAAATCATTTGTAGTTGGAGTTCTCCACAAATCCTTCATGGGTGATGTGGGGCTTTGAAATAGGTCTTAAATGATTTGTAAGATATAGATAAGTGTGGAGAGTAGACATTTTGAGTAGAACAGCTTAATACAAGACAGAGAAATGAATGCATGTAGAATGTACAAGGAGGCAGTGAAGAGACAGCTCTGCCTTAAATGAAGTATTCTTCTTTTGGATTTATTAGGAAATGAGGCTGGGTTGGGGACAGAGTTGGCAGCAGACTGGAAAATCCAGAATCCTGGTAGGAGAATTCAAACTTGATTTGAAGGACGTTAGCATTCTGAAAATGTTACTGAGAAAACTAATTGGTTTTAAAACTGGCTATACTTGCTGATTAGGCAGAGGCAAATGGTAAGAACAGGGATAGTGCAGACACGAAGTAACCAGAGCCCAGAATAAGGATGGCAATGTGGAACATGGAAGAGTCAGAGATGGAAGAATCAATGGGACTTGGTGATTATTTGGACATTAGAGAATGATCAACAAAGAGAGTTGAGGGGCACCTGGGTGGCTCAGTCTGTTAGGTGTCCAACTTTTGATCTCAGCTCAGGTCTTGATCTCAGGGTCCTGAGTTCAAGCCCTGCACTGGGCTCCATGGGGCCCACTTAAACAGATAGTTGAAGGTGTGTCAGTTTTCAAACCTAGAGATTAAGTTAGAAGCAATTTAATTTTACAACTAAAAGAGAATACCGCCATTTCTTCTTTTTAAATACTGTATCTGTGATTATGTGGTAGAATATTCAGCTTTTGTCTTTAATTCCTGCATATTTACTTTGTTTTTAGCAGCTTTGAGATATAATTCACATATTATACAACTCACGTTTAAAGTGTACAATTCAGTGGTTTTTGTATATTCATGGATATGTGCAGCCATTAACATAGTCCATTTTAGAGCATTTAATCACCTCAAAAAGAAACACTATTTCCCTTTAGTTCTCACTCCTATATCTCCCCATTTCCTCCCATCCCCACCCGAGGCCTAAGAAACCATTAATCTACTTTCTGTCTCTTTAGATTTCTCTATTCTGGAGTTTCATATGAAAGGAATCATATAATAAGTGTGTTTTTTCTGTGCCTGCCTGCTTTTACTTCACACAGTGTTTCAAATGCATCCATGTCATAGCATGTAACAGTTCTTCATTTTTTAAATTGCTGAATCCTAGTCTATTGAATAGATGTACCGCATTTTGTTTATCCAATCATCTGTTGATGGACATTTGGGTTGTTGTCGTTTTTTGGCTATTATGAAGAATGCTGCTTTAAACATTCATGTACAGGTTTTTGTGTGAACATGTATTTTCATTTCTCTTTGGTATATACCAAGGAGTGAAATTCCAGGGTTACATGGTAATAGTTTGAGGAAGTACCAGACTGTTTACCAAAGTGGCTCTACCATTTTCCATTCCTATCGGCAGTGTATGAGGGTTTAGATTGCTCCACGTTCTCACTAACACTTGTTATCTGATTTTTTGATTCTAGCCATTCTAGTTGGTATGAAGTGGTATCCCATTGTGATTTTGATTTGCATTTCCCTGATGACTAATGCAGATTTACATCTTTGCCTTTTTTTCGGTAACAATTCCAATATACTCGGGAGAAACAAAGGATGGTGTTTTGAATTGCTATAAAAATAAATCCTTTTTTTCTAAAAATAAGATCATTTTCCCTCCTATAACATTTTATATAGATAGAAAATGGCAATTTAGATGCTGGTAAACATAAACATAAGAAGGAATAGGTAATAGAAAAAGGACCATTCTTAGTTTGAAACTTACTTTAGCTTCGTATAAACAGTGTATTGCCTTCTATGAAGAAAACACTATAAAGCAGTAAGTTATGTATGCATTCCATAGAGTCACAGAGAATTTTCTAGACCATTATGGATATAGTATCCTTTGTTGTATTGCATTGTGGGAAATAGCTTGTAATTAATTACATACTGCTTTGTATTTTTCAAAGTGTGTTTTCATATATTGTCTTTT
Organism: Halichoerus grypus; assembly: GCF_964656455.1. Lineage (NCBI taxonomy): Eukaryota > Metazoa > Chordata > Mammalia > Carnivora > Phocidae > Halichoerus > Halichoerus grypus. Next base: position 70,093,951 of record NC_135721.1, on the reverse strand, counting down.
GCTTCTTACAGGGCAGGTAGAAGGAGTGATAGTAGGTGTATAGTGTTAACAAATCTAGTTGTCTGAGAGTCCTCTCTGATGAATATTTTTTTTTATTTTTAAAGATTTTTATTTATTTATTTGACAGAGAGATAGCAAGAGCAGGAACACAAGCAGGGGGAGTGGGAGAGGGAGACACAGGCTTCCCGCGGAGCAGGGAGTCCGATCAGGGCTTGATCACAGGACCCTGGGACCATGACCCAAGCCCAAGGCAGACGCTTAATGACTGAGCCACCCAGGCACCCCTGATGAATATTTTAAAAACAGTACTAAACATTTTAAGTCAAGGCATTGGGGAGCCATTGAATTGTTTTTAAAAAGGGCTGATGAAGTTAGAAGATAGGTAGCAAAGAAAATGTATCTATAAGGTCAAAGTGGGATGTAAGGGACCACTGCCAACAGTGGATTTTTATGAGAAAATAACTTCCCAGTTCTGGGCATTGGTTGGCCCATTTCAGGTAGCACTTAATATAACCAGACTCAAGTAAGTTGAAAGAGTTTTCAGTAATCTTTTAAGAGCTTTACTAGTCAGTGTGTTTTTTTTTTTTTTTTAAAGATTTTATTTATTTATTTGACACAGAGAGAGAGAGGAATCACAAGTAGGCAGAGTGGCAGGGAGTGGCAGAGGGAGAAGCAGGCTCCCCGCTGAGCAAGGAGCCCGATGTGGGACTCGATCCCAGGACCCTGGGATCATGACCTGAGCCGAAGGCAGACGCTTAATGACTGAGCCACCCAGGCGCCCCTAGTCAGTGTGTTTTGAAGGCCAGTATCTTCAGTTTGCCTGGGAAAGTGTTACAAATGTAGACTTTTGAGTTTTACCTCAGAGTATGGAATCAGAATGTGCATTTTAACGAGACCCTGAGGTGATTTGTATGGTTATTAAACTTTGAGAAGTGTTTTTTTTTTTTAATATATTTTATCTGGCTTTGATTGCCATATGGAATTTACCTTTAAAATTTGTAAGTTAACAATTGGGGAAAAACTTGAAAATATTAAGATGTGCCATGAAAAAGGGTTAAATGAAGGTCATTGGTCACCATGCTGAATGGAGAATTAAAGGATATAATCATGTTATTTCAGAGGCTTAGAGAATGTCTGAGATTAATATAAAGGTTAAAGTAATAATGCTATTATAGGGAGATTAATGGTGAAATGCAAGCTTTAACTATAGATGGGAGTGTTCTATGCCATAATTGGACACTATAGTGGAATGTAAAACTACTTGAATATGTTGCATCTTCATGTAACAGGTTAGCAAACTTTAGTTGCGTATTCATAGTTGGCTTTGTCTGTTAGATGCTGGTACAATGAGTAATTGCTAGGTGTGTAACAGTATCTATCTACCTATCTATCTATCTATCTATCTATCTATCTATCTATCTATCTATCTATACACACACTTTGTTTTCTAAATAGACACTGCATACATGCCTGGTAAAAAATCAAAACACTATAAAAGATATACCATGAAAAGTCTGGTTCTTACTCCTACACTGTTTGTGCTTCCTACCAGTAGCTCCCTGTCTCTTCCTTGAGTGTAAAAATGTAACCAGTTATAATAGTTTCTTAATATATTTATAGTGTCTTTTTATTCAAGTACAAGCCTAAAAGATAGCATAGTCAACACTGTATTCTGCACCTTGTCTTTTAAGACAATATATCTTGGAGATCTTTGTCTTAATATTTTTATAGCTGTGTAATTTTCCGTTGCAGAGTTATTAAAATTTATTTCACTGATCCCCAACTGATGAATATTTGAGTTATATTTCAGTCATTTGCTATTGAATGACCACATCCACAAGACATTTCATATGTGTGCAGTTATATCTATTTAAAAAAATCCCCAGCAGATGATTTTGGAGTTATTGTAAATTCAAGCCCCACATTGGGTGTGGAGATTACTTAAAAATAAAATCTTTAGGAAAGTGGGATTACTGGGTATTGCTCTTCTAGACTATATTCCAGTATATATTCCCATTACAGTATTTGAGAGTGCTGCTTTTCTTACAGCCTTGCCAAGGGAGTGTAATAAAATATTTGAATCTCTGCTATTATAAAAAGTGAAAAATGATGTCTTGGTGAAATTTTTAACTTTTCATGTGTTTAAGGACTATTTCTATTTTTATGTGAACTGCTTGTTCATAATATTTGTCTATTTTCTGTAAGATTGGGTTATTGGTGTATTTACTAATTTCTAAGAGCTCTATATTGTTTGGGGGGAGATTAGCCCTTAGATGCAGAAATAGTTTTCCTCAGTTGTTTGCTTTCAGTGCTTTTTCTTTCTATTATGCAGATGTTATATTTGTCAACCTTAATTTTTATGGCTTCTGATTTTGAGTCATGAATAGAAAGCTTTTTCTTAAGATTTTAAAGGGATTCACTCATGTTTTCTTGTAGTATTTCTTTGGTTTCTTTCATTTTTCTTTTCCAGGCGGCTACCCAATTTTCCTAACATCACTTACTGAAAAGTCTATTTTGTCCACACTGATAAGAGAATGATTCCTTTATCACCTACTACATTTACTTCTATATTTGGGTCTACTTGATTTTTTTTGTTGTATTGGTTTGTCCATTGGCCTATACTACATTGATATAATTATTAAGGTTTTTAATATCTGGTAAAGTTAGTACTTCTTCATGAAGCCAAGTCAGGAAAATATTTAAAAGAGGAGAGAGTGTTGAAGGGTGCCAGTAGATCAAATATTTTAAAAATTTATTGCTAGCTATTTTATCTCTTTTGTTGCTGTGGTAAAAGGGCTTTTTCACTGTATCTTCTAATCAGTGCTTATGTAAATGAAGGGTATGGATTTGTGCATATTAATTTTGTATCAATACTGAATTATTATTTAGTAATATTTTAAAAGATTTATTTGAGAGAGAGTGTGTGTGCACGCACTAGTGAGTATGGGAAGGGGGCAGAGGGAATCTCAAGCAGACTCCATGCTGAGTGTGGAGCCTCAATGGGACTTGATCCCACAACCTGTGAGATCACAACCTGAGCCAAAACCAAAAGTTGGATGCTAAACTGACTGAGCCACCCAGGTGCTCCATTATTTAGTAATTTTTTACTTGATTATCTTAGAATTTTCAGACATGCAGTCATTGCATCTGCAAATCTTTATCCTTTCCAACTTCTGTACCTCTACTTCTTTCTTCTTTTTATTTTATTTTTATTTTTTTAAAAAGATTTTATTTATTTATTTGACAGAGAGATAGAGAGAGAGGGAACACAGGCAGGGGGAGTGGGAGAGGGAGAGCAGGCTTCCTGTGGAGCAGGGAGCCCGATGCGGGGCTCCATCCCAGGACCCTGCTGAGCAGAAGGCAGACACTTAATGACTGAATCACTCAGGAGCCCCTCTACTTCTTTCTTCTTGTTTACTTGCATCGTCCACTGAGTTGTACTTTCTCTTACCTAATTGTATTGGCTCGGATCTCTAGAATAAAAACTTGGATAATCCTTGTCTATGTCTTGATTTTAGTGGGAATACTTTTAGGGTTCCCCACTAACCTCTAAGACAGCTTTTAGGCTAGGTACGTGTGTGTGTGTGTGTGTGTGTGTGTGTGTGTGTGTGTGTGTGTGTGTTTATGATGCAGTCTTTGATTCTTCTAGAGTTAAAAAAGTAAAATTCTTTAGTTTATTTAATGCTTTCTCAACATTATTGGAGATTATTATATGATTTATCTCCATAGGTCTAGTAATACAGTTTTTATAAATTCCTAATATTGAACCATTGTTGCATTTTTAGAATAAATGTACTATTTATGCACTATTTCTAGAATAAAATTACTAGGATGAGTTGCTGCTGTTACAGTTGTTCTCCTCTAGTTATGGTCAGATTTTATCACCTATGCTGAGTTCAGGATTCTGAATACTCTCAGGGACTTTTTAATTTATTTTAATTAATTTTTTTTTTCTCAGGGACTTTTTAAGATATGTCCAAGTATAAATTTGAGAGTCAAACTCAGAAGAAATTTTCTGTTATTAGGACTTCTTTCCCCCCATACAAATAAGGGTTTATCATTTGTATTTTCTTATGCTTCACAAAATGCATCTGAATATTGGTCACATGTTTTTCTTCTTTGACTTGACTGTTTGCAATAAACATCTGGGTTTAATTTTTATCCTTGATTTCAGATCATACATATCTAAGGTTTTTAAATAGTCACTTGTGGTTTATCCAGAGGTAACAATGATTTTATGATTTCTTACCTCTTGAAGTAGTAGGATTTTCTAGTTTTTATTTTCTCTGTATTTAGACTGATTTATTAAATCCAAGGAACTGCCAGTAGAATCTAATAGGTAATAAACTGTATCTTCTGACCTTGCTCAGTACTTTAACTTTCTCCTTCAAAATGAAATTCCACTTTTTTTCATTCCTGATAGTATTAACTACATCTTTTCTGTTTATTCCTTTGTAGACATACTGAACTCTTTGTTGTTCTTGAACAATCCAGGTATCCCCCTCCTTAGGACTTTGGTGCTTCTGTTCCCTTTGCCTAGAATGCTCTCTCTGGTTAATATCTTCCTGGCTTTATCCCTTACCTTCTTTAAGTCTTTGCTCAAATGTTACCTCATAAGTCAGGCCCACCCTGACTTTCTTATTTAAAATTATAACCCACCTCTGTATTTGTGATCTTCCTTTTCCTGCTCTAGTTTTCATAGCACTTTGCATCTTTTAATATTCTTTATAATTTCGGTATTTATTAGGTTTCTGTTCCCCCCATCCTTTCTAAAATATAAACTATTCAAAGCCAGGAATTTTTCCAGTTTTTAAAAAGTAATACATAAAAATATATATATACGTATATATATGTGTGTGTGTGTGTGTGTGTGTGTGTGTGTGTATATATTTATATTTTAAACTGATATATCTACAGTGCCTAAAACAATACCTGACTCATAGGAACTCAAATATTTGCTGGATGAATGAATAAACTATCTTGAGGAGGTCTTATTTTTAAAGAACTCCCATTTAGGGTCAGAATAATCCCATACGATGTGCAAAGAAATGTAAATGATCCTTTAACTTATGAAATTAATTAATTTAGACCATTTTTCTCCCTCCAGATTCATCGAAGCAAGAACAAATGGAAATTCTATTTGAAAGATGGTGTTATGTGTTTTGGAGGGAGAGACTATGTATTTGCAAAAGCCATTGGTGATGCAGAGTGGTAAAACTTGAGTTCGATACACCATAAACATCAGTGGGACTATATTACATATTGTGAAACTTATTTTTATTTTAAATATAGTCCAGTACAGAGCTGCTCAAATTTTTAGTTCACTGTATGGAACTTAATAAAACAATAATTCAGATGCAGATACAAATATCCAATTTTATATTTCTTTCATTTGTTGTTTTAATGGGGTTTCTTTTTTTAAAAGCCCTCATTGATAGCATTACGAAGCATAAATGAATCAGATGTGATGAAACATGAAGAAATGTTATGGTTCTTTAATCTTGAGGTAAAATTTAAATCAGACTCCAATTCCCCTTCATGGTAAGGTCGGTATCAGTTATTAGATTGGGGCTGGTGTCCTCCCATCTCTCCCCAAACCATGTTACAACAGATCCTGGAGAGTTTTGTAGTTAGAGGGATATTCAAGAAGCCTTCTCTAGGTTTTCAGTCTACACTGATCACTAGTGATAGGCTGACCTTGCAAGCCCAAGTGGTCCCTTGGAAGCAGATGTCTGTTGAAACCATACTGTACTTGAACATGGAAATCTGTGTAGAGCCCAGGATCCCTGGAGCTAAGGATCAGCCGCTCTAGGTTTAGCATGTGACTGGGCCATTCTTCTTCATATTCTGCTATCTCCCTGAGAATTGTGAGGAAGTGGTTAGGTTCCCATTCTATTTCTTGAAACTTTAGACTTCTTTTTAGTACTGGTGGGTTTTTCCTTCATCTGTCATTTTTTTCTATTTTTCTTAACAGTGGAAGATTCCTTTGCAGACTCTTTCCCCTGAAAGACACCATCTCTTTTCCTTTGCCCTCAGAGGGAATTCCCTCACTGAATTGAGGTTTTCTAAAGCAAAAGTTAAGAAGAGATGTTCTTTTCAGGAATCTTCTGTTTTGGCTGGGCAATCTCATTTGACACAGGAAGAGCTAGATAACTGTCTTAAAATCAGGAAGAGAAAACAAAGTGCAAAACACAAATAGCTCTCATTTTCCTGCAGCAATAAAAACAAATTAATATCCCAGTAAGCTGTTCTGTAATACTTTTTTCCTTAGTAGATTCAAATTCATCAAGGGAACATTTTCCCTATCATTCTGCTTCTCTTAACAGGTAGAGTAAACATGGTCTCTAAGATCCTACTTTCAGCCCTGAATGGTGTTCTCTAGGATGGTAACTCTCATAGAAAAAACAGTGCTGAGATGAGTGGGTTATGGTCTCAGAAAGCTCCCCAAGGATTGGATACCTTGGTTTGGCTGGTCACAAGACGAATTCCTCATTTCTTTTTTTTTTATTTAATAGTTTGTTTTTATACAACCTTTTTTTTTTTTAAAGTAGGCTCCATGCCCAATGTGGGGCTTGAACTGATGATCCTGAGATCAAGAGTTGCATGTTCTACCGACTGAGCCAGCCAGGTGCCCTTAATTCCTCATTTCTTTTTCAGAGACAACCCCATTTGGAGAATTTAATTTATTCCAGTACTTGTCCTGTCCTACCCAAGGGACTCAGCTACTAGTAGATCTTTCCAAAATCTGGATTAATCTCTTCTGGGCCTTGGACAACATTTGTGGGGTACTGTCTTTGGCCTAAAGTTGGCAGCTGCAAGAGGATTCAGTTAATACTAGTGAATGTGCTGCTCTCCTAACTGGATTCCCCAGCTATGCCCTCTTCATCCTCAGAGTAATTATCCTTTTCCCTATGACCCCCACTGTCCCAGATCCTTGTCTGGTTTTTGAGAACTTCCAGGAGCTATGGGTCCCCTTAATGAATGTTGTCCTTCATGAAATGTCCATCTTTTCTACACAGAAGGCAAAAGACGACACTTACTTCTCGTGTTTATTCTTAAAATGTACCTCATCCAGGACTGAAGAGTATACTTTCTAGTGTTGTTCTTGCTTTCTTCCTCCCAGTGTTGCCCAGTCATTCTGTATTTGTCCTAAGCAAACCTTACTGCAAATTAAGGGCTGAATTTATTGAGAAGGTGCATTCACTTGGGTGTTGGGGTTTAATGTATTGATTCAAATGTTTGGCAGAGGCAGTAAGAGTTGTTTCTAAAATTCCTTACCTCTTACCCACTGTGGATTTTAAAATCTCACTTTGCTTCCGTGATTTTTTAAAATGGCATATCAGAAATACTATTATATTAGTTCTCTTTATTTATGTGGTTCTCTTTTTTTTATCAGAGAAAAAAGTCATACTTGTTCCATTTGTGTGTCTGCGTGCCTTCATGCCCCTGATCTTTTAGAATTGCAAAAAATCAATTTAAAAACTAAGCTTACCACAAAATAAAATAAAGCCAACAATAATCTTGGCATGCTCATATAAATGATAATTTTGGCAGTGGCTGCAGAGAGAATTAAGAGATTCTCCAAATTATTTTGGATCTGGTGCCCTTTTATTAGTTTCAAATAACACCAGAAAAAAATTCCTACTTCCTGAAATGTTGTCAAAACCAGAGGTTTTGAAAATTTTTTGGCTACTATTTACACTAAAAAATTAACAACCAGTATATGTTTGCATGTACACAGATACATGTAATACGAGTTAAATAAAAGTTTCGGAAAATCATGCTTACCTCTAGCACACGATGGCCTTCTATATTTTCTATTTGATTTTGTTCTGTTGCATTAAAAATTGATGGTCTTGAGCTATAAATTGATATCACTACCCACTGATGGGTCATGACTCATAGTTAAAGTATTTTCAACTCGTGCTAAAGAGAGCAAGACAAGTGCATTTTAAAAGAAAAAATTATCCTATAAACCTTATAAGGTGGTGTTTGAGACTTGGCTTTGATATGGTATTACTTTTAATTTCAGAAACCCTTCATCATGTCCAAGTTGAGCATTTCTTTTTGTATGTTATAACAAAATTCCATAAGGTAGGTTGTAAATACAGTACCTGGCAAATGTCATCCTCCGCCCTTTTATAGGCAGAGAAAGTGTCTCTATTATAGAGGTTACAATTTGCTGTGTTAAATGAAATTTGTGAAAGTATCATGTATCCTAATTCTTATTTCAAGCTTTTTCTCATGCTTGCATCCTACAGTGCTTTCTTACATACTTTCCACCTCTCCCTACAGTCTAAGAAGATCTTGCTGAATTTGCAGTTAGTCTCTTAGGGGCTGACTGACTGACCTTGCCTAGAATACTTCTTTACCTATTTTATTCAGTGTGCTATAATATGTCTTACTAATCATCTGTACAGCTCAGACTCCACAGGGCAATGAGGTTCCAAGTCTGGCTGAGGCACTCAGTTTCAGTAATTTTAGTTGTGTAGGAAAATGAGTATCTTTAGAATGAATAGCAACAGTTAATTGGGGTGGTAAGCAGGGGAATTTAGTGGGAATTTTCTTTTGACTCCTGTTATTAGGTTAATATTATGCTGTTTTCATGTAAATATACTGTAATATGCCACATGGGAACTTTGTGATTTATAACTAGAAAACTAAATTATAAATAGGAAGGCTATGGTAATAACTCTTAGGAAGAAATTCAATATTAATAAAAAATATTGCACATTTCAAAGAAGAGATTATTCCAATTAGGAACACATTTATTGAAATCTTTGTGACATAAAGATTCTTAATTTACATGTGGACTTAATACATTTTTGAGGAAACTAAAACCAGGCCCTTTACAGCAAATGTTAGGAATGGAGGACATAGTAACTTTTAAAAAGATTTTGTAAGTTTAGCTGAGTGATTCTTTTCTTTTCTTCCTTTTTTTAAAGATTTTATTTATTTATTTGACAGAGAGAGACACAGCGAGAGAGGGAACACAAGTGTGGGGGAGGGTGGGTGTGGGAGAGAGAGAAGCAGGCTTCCCGCCGAGCAGGGAGCCCAATGTGGGGCTTGATCCCAGGACCCTGGGACCATGACCTGAGCTGAAGGCAGATGCTTAACGACCGAGCCACCCAGGCGCCCCTAGATGAGTGATTCTTGCTGATTAATCTTTCTTCGTCATTTTGCAAACTGCCAGTGATAATATCGAACATGGTAAAGAAAAACAAAAACAAAAACCCACAAGATAGAAATGAAATTTCCTGAGCATTTGATGTTTTTATCATTTGTGTATGAAGGATTACACAGATTAAGAATATACAAGACCATCTCATGAGGGAAATACTTCTTCATAAGGATTGGTCTTATATTTTAGTTATAAAAGGGAATCAGCTGAAAAAATTATTAATCACCTACTATGTATAAGACTTGAGGATAGATACAGTGGGAGAAATCAAGTAAAAGAAATGAGTTTATCACAAAAGAAATTTATAAGATAGGTGAAATAAGAGGTATATGTGTAAGGATAATAACACCCAGTGTGTAGCATAAAAGACAGATGAGTGATAGGGATGACAAGGCAAAAGAAGTCCAGAGAGATTGTTGTGGGTCACATATTTATTATTTATGCCTTTGTATTTCAGGTAAAGGAGGTGTCTTAAATTCAGTAGATTAGGGAGGAGGTGGATTAGGAGAGCTTGGTAACAAAGGTAGACCTGTGGCTGGGGTGCAGGAGGAGGACAGGTAAGGAAGAAGGTGTTCTGGATGGTAACAGTGGCACGGACACCAGAATAGAGATGCGTGGGGCATGGCTAGGGAAAAGCAAGTGGAAGAGGTTGTTTCATGCAGAAGAACAGCAGGAGACCAAGTGAGCAGACTTGAGAATGGATTCTGGAGCTCTTTGAATGTTAATCTAGGAGCTAAAACTTAAATTTATAGGTACTGATGTGCTGCTCAGGATTTTGGCATGTATATAATAGGATGAAATAGGATTTTAGGAAGATTAATCAGTGGTGCATATGAGAGTGTGGACGTGGCAAAGATTGGATATGAATAAAAATGAGGGAGATATGGATAGGACTTCTGAGGTAAGGGGGAATGGCCTGAAATGATGGTGTGGCAGCAGGAATGCAAAATAAAGACTTGATATAGAAGACATTCAAAGACACTCAACAACTGGTAGGTCTTCATGAATGAAAGGATATGAGGATGAGGGAGATAGTAAACTATAACTCTATGTTGAAACTTAGAAAAATCAGTATTTGTGGATAAGGCCACAAAAGTTATTTTCAGAGGATATATACAAGTACTTTGGCTCAAACAATATTTAAGAAGACATAATTTAAATAGAATTTCTCTGCAAGGATATATTTTACTTTTTTTGACTTTCTGCTTTTTTGCTTATTTAGTTGTTTTGGTTCTGGGACTTATGAATTAATCAAAAAGTTTATTATGAATTAATCAAAAAGTTTATTATGTATGTATATAAGAACATGACTAATTAGTATTCTTTCATATCACTGAGACAACTTCTAGAACACTAGCTTACCAGAGAGGATTGCATCTGAGTAAAGAGAAGTAACTAGTTCTAAGTAGAAAAGTCAGAAATGTGAAAAACATACAGAGAAAAGAGATACTTTGTAATGCTTATCTTTTATGGGCTATTTTGAGTCACTTTGCACAGTGGCATAAAGGTGGAAGGCAGATTAAATACAGAGTCTAGTTGTGACTATACATTTATTTAATAAAATATTGAAGGAGAGCTAAAAACTGGAAATAGCCCAGATTTCCATCAGTAGGAGAATGGAAAACAGTGTTAGAGCCCTACAACTCAGCAATGAATTGGAATTAACTACCACAATGATTCAAGCAATAGCCTGGATGAATAGCAAAAACATTGTGTTGAATTAGAGAAGGCTTACACAAGAGTATATACTGTATGATTCTATTTATATGAAGTTTTAGAACAGGCAAAACTAATCTATGGGGGAAAAATCAGAACCATTGTTACCTTTGGGGGGTGGGAGTGAGCGGTTAATTAGGAAGGGGCATGAGGGAATTTTCTGAGGGCGATAGAGTTCTATGTCTTCATAGAGGTTTGGGGTCACATGGATATATGAATTTCTCAAAACTCATTAAACGGTGTGTTTAGTATTTGTCCATTTTACTTGTCCATGTAAGTCTTACCTAAAATGTAAAATATTGAGCCTTGGTTAGTGATAAGCATGCTTGAAGTGTTTAGGGCTGATGAGTACTGATGTCTGCAACTTGCTTTATTTTTTAATTTCTAATTTTTTTTTTTGCTTTCAAAATTTTCAATTTTAATAGACTTCGTCAGGGTAGCTTTATTTATTTATTTATTTATTTATTTTATTTTATTATGTTATGTTAATCACCATACATTACATCATTAGTTTTTGATGTAGTGATCCATGGTTCATTGTTTGCATATAACACCCAGTGCTCATTCAATACGTGCCCTCTTTAATACCCATCACCAGGCTAACCCATCCCCCCACCCCCCTCCCCTCTGGAACCCTCAGTTTGTTTCTCAGAGTTGTCAGGGTAGTTTTAGGTTCAGAGCAAGATTGAGTGGAAGGTACAGAGATTTCCCATTTACTTACTCGCCCTGCCACACAACACACAGCCTCCCCCATTATCAATATCCCCTACTAGGGTGGTACATACACTATGACTGATGAATGTACATTGACTCCTCAGAGTCTGTAGTTTATGTAAGAGCTCACTCTTGGTGTACATTCTATAGATTTGGATAAATATATAATGATATGTATCCACCATTATAGTATCATACAGAGTATTTTAAAATTAAAAAAATTTTTTTAAGATTTTATTTATTTATTTGACAGAGACACAGTAAGAGAGGGAACACAAGCAGGGGGAGTGGGAGAGGGAGAAGCAGGCCTCCCACAGAGCAGGGAACCCGATGCGGGGCTCAATCCCAGGACCCTGGGATCATGACCTGAGTCGAAGACAGACACTTAACGACTGAGCCACCCAGGTGCCCCTTAAATTTTAGAATTTTTAATTGAAATATAGTTGACCCTATAACATTGTGTTAGTTTCAAGTGTAAAACAATGATTTGACAACTATATATATTGTAAAATGCTTACCACAATGAGTGTAGTTACCATCTGTCACCATACTAATTTACTAAAATATTATTGACTATATTCTCTATGTTGTACTTTTCATCCCTGTGACATATTTATTTTATAACTGGAAATTTGTACCTTTTAATCCTCTTTACCTATTTTGTCTGTCCTCCTACTCTTCTCTCCCCTGGCAACAACCAATTTGTTCTTTGTATTTATGAGGAAGTTTTTGTTTGTTTTGGTTTTTAGGTTCTACATGTAAGTGAAATCATATAGTATTTCTTTCTCCGTCTGACTTATTTCACTTACACCCTCTAGGTCCATCCATTCAAGATTGGCAAGATTTCACTCTTTTTTTATGAATGAATAGTATTTCCGTGTGTGTGTGTGTGTGTGCGTGTGTGTGTATGTATGTGTATATATTTTCCAAACCTTCTTTATCCATTCATCTGTCTATGGACCCTTGGGTTGCTTCCCATATCTTGGCTCTTGTAAGTAATGCTGCAATAAACAGGGGTCATATATCTTTTCGAATTAGTGTTTTTGGGTTTGTTTGTTTGTTTGTTTGTTTTGGACAAATACCCAGAAGTGGAATTACTGGGTTGTGTGATATTTCTATTTTGATTATTTTGAGGAACCTCCATACTCTTTCCCATAATGGCTGCACTAATTTACATTCCCACCAACAGTGCGTAAGTGCTCCCTTTTCTCCACATCCTTACCAACACTTGTTATTTCTTTTCAAGTCCAGCCATTCTCACAGGTATAAAGTGATATCCCATTGTGGTTTTCATTTGCATTTTCCTGATGATGAGTGATGTTGAGCATCTTTTCATGTGTCTGTTGGCCATCTGTAGGTCTTTGAAAAATGTCTATTCAGAGAGTGGATTCTGCATAGAGGGACTCCATCTCTAGAGAAGGAACAGCCCCATCTTTGCCCATTTTTAAATCAGATTATTTGATATTTTGGTGTTGAGTTGTATGAGTTCTTTATGTATATTTGGATATCAATGCCTTATCAGATATGTCATTTGCATGTATCTTCTCCTGTTTACCAGGTTGGTTGCCTTTTTGTTTGGTTGATAATGTCCTTAGCTCTGCAAAAGCTTTTTATTTTGGTATAGTCCCAATAGTTTATTTTTGCTTTTGCCTTCCTTGCCTGAGGAGACTATCTAGAAAAATGTTGCTAAGGCTGATGTCAAATAAATTACAGCCTATATTTTCTTCTAGAGGTTTCATGGGAGAAACTACATTTTAATTTTAATTTTAACTTAGCTGCATGTGGCTAGTGGCCACCAGATTGGACAGTGAATCCCTGGAGGGTATTTTTCAAACTATGTGAGGAAAAGGACCAGTTATTTTAAATGTCAAATCTGTTATGGACTAATATTTTTATAAAATGCAATAAAAATCACTACAAAGATGAAATGAAAAAAAACCCCAAAGATATGTAAAATACCACCGCATTTAGAAAATTTTAGATTCAACAGACATTAAATTACTCTGTCAAAATTGCTAGAAATGTTTCTAAACACTCTCAACATCTGTATTTTATGTCATTATGTACCAATGACAAATAATTTTTAGACTGGCAATGGTCATGGACAACACTTGGAGTTAGGTAGCTATCTCTTTTTTGCCCAGTGTGCCTAAGAATAAATAATTTCCTAAAACCAAGTCTTTGTTAAAATTATTAGTACAGATCATTTTTTATATTTTTAAGCACAATTCAATAATGTGGTTACTGATAAAACAGTTAACACTCTTTATTAGCAAGTCTTGTCTGGGACAGTCGTATATTGACACTGCAAAGGAGACAACTTCAGGGTGGACTGAGAAGGCTTATTTGATCCAGTAAAGCCATATTTGCAGTTGGAAGTATAAGCCACAAAATCCTTCCTTCTATACAGTTCAGCCCGACGTTTACAGCAGCCAAATTTGCTCAGCAACAGAAAGAAATCTCTTTGGAATGCCTTTGTGAAAATCGCATACAGAAATGGATTGGCACAAGAATTGACAGGATAAAAAAGAACCAGTAAAACTTTAGAGTTGGTTACTGTGATAAGGGGCACTTTGAAGGCAGCTGAGATGGCAAAAAAAGAGATTGGTGCCATGCAGGTGAAATCAGTGAAGATGAGGACCGCCATTTTCTTGGCAATCTTTGTATCTTTGTTGGTAGTCATTAGCTCTGGATTTTGAACTGCAAAATAAATTTTAATGTAGCAAGCACAAATGATGACGAAGGCCACCACATTGAGTATCAGGATGGTTAATATGTAGACTTGTGAGAGAGTGGTTTCCACATCCATGGGGAGGCAAATGCTGACCTTCATGTAATTGCTGACACCCACAAGGGGCAAAGTGGCAATTAGAGTAGAAAAGAGCCATCCTCCAAGCATGATCGGAATGGCATGTCTTAAACGTAGCTTTTGGTCTGGCTGAAGAGCATAGGTGATGGTGTGCCATCTTTCTAGTGTGATAACTGTGAGGGTGTAGACAGAAAGCTCACTTGAAAATACAGTGAAAAAGCCAGCTGCACTACATCCCCTCCCTGTCTGCCAGTCTATGGCATGGTTATAATACTGGCCTTTGGTTTGGGAATCAACTGAGGCAATGAGCAGCAGATAGAGCCCCATGCAAAAGTCTGCAAAAGAGAGATTGCACATGAGAAAACGGGGCACTGTCAGTTTATAACGACTAGTCAGGAGAACAAAGAGAACAGTCACATTTCCCATGATGGCTAGGATATTAATCAGCCAAATCAGGACTCTAAGGAAGTCATAGCCCATAATATCTTCACAGGGATTAAAAGCATCTGGTTCAGGAGCACATCGGAGTGTCTTGGGTGAGCAGAAACCATAGTCATAATCCCAGTCACTCAGTTCACTCTCAGCAAAGATGGCAGAATAACTGTAAGAAGAATATTTTGTCTCAATGTAAACTCAAGAGATTTTCTATGATTCTGTATATTAAAAAAAATGGAAGAATAATCCTTAGGGTTTTTTAAATCCTATGAAACAAAAGGAAACAAAGCCACAACAGCCTCAGTCTTAGGTTTATTTGTTAAATTATCTGAGAACTCCAAATTGATATAGGAATTCCTTAAGCGAATATATATATATGTATATCATTGATGCAAAGACTTAATGAAGCTGTTTGCAGAGGATGATTTTTCTTTGGAAAACAAACTTAAAGACACAGTATATGCTTGCTATGTCTAAAAGAATCCTTTCTTGGCATTTTCTTAGGTATTTATTTCATTTACTTGCCAACCAAACTGCTATCAAGCCATATGTCTATAGTAGAACACAAATGGGATTGGAAGGCTCACCCTGCTGAAGGCTCACCGCTACCGGTAGACTAGCTTGCACATTGGTCTCTGGCTAATCACATAGCCCAGGTGAGAAGTGGAAAGCAAGGATGGACTACTGGAAACCTAGCAGAAGATGAATATAGACATGGACAACAGGGAGAAGTGTCTGCTTTGGGGGAAATAGGGACAATAGATATTCCTTAGGGGTATGAATCAAATTCAGAGAGTGGAATGAAGAGGAACTCCATCTCTAGTGAAGG
This sequence comes from Halichoerus grypus, assembly GCF_964656455.1. NCBI lineage: Eukaryota > Metazoa > Chordata > Mammalia > Carnivora > Phocidae > Halichoerus > Halichoerus grypus. Next base: position 70,078,267 of record NC_135721.1, on the reverse strand, counting down.
AACAGCCCCACCTCTGGCACTCCCTTCCTCCCAAGCCCACTGCTACTAATTAAGTTCAGGTTTTCATCCTCTCTTACAAGACAGTTACATTAGTTTTCCCCCAGCATCCTTCCCCAATTTTAGCCCTCTTCCAGTCCATCTGTACCTTCCTCCTGGAATGGCTTTTCTTAAGTACAAATCTATTCAAACTTTTGCTAGGTTCTCAATGGCTATGGGATAAAATCCAGACTCCTTGTGATGACCTCCAAGTCCTAAATGATCTGGTTTCTGCCTCTTCCTCCAGTCTCATTTCCGAGAAGCAGTGGTGCTTCACAATTGAGAACATGGGCTTTGGAACAAAGCTGACTGGGTTCCAGTCTTTATAGGCTGTGTAAATCTGGGTGGGAGAGTTACTATCTCTGTGCCTTAATCTCTTCATTTGCCAAATAGATCTACGAATCATACTTCCCTTGTTAGTGTTGTGCTAAGGATTAACTGTGTTAACACCTATAGAGTGTTTAGAATAATGCCTGACACATATTAAGGGTTCAGTGACTGTTAGGGATTCTTATAATGATCTCTTGCACATCCCTCATGCAGCTTTCCCTTCAGTTACATGAAATGACTTGTGGCTTTCAGAATCTACTCTTTCATCCCTCTGTCTTTGTATGTGCCGTTTCTTCTTCCCCCCTCTCCTTATCTCTCTGGTGAATTCGTCCTCATCCTTAAAGGTAAGCTCCTCTTTGAAGCCTTTCTTGTTTCTACACCTCCAAGGAGTTTATCACTCCTTCTGCCATGGCTGCACTTAAGGACTATTGTCATTATCAAACTGTACTGCCGTTGTGTGATGATGCATGTCTTCTTTAATAGTCCGTGAAGCTATTCTTTAATAGCTTTGAAGGCAGGGGACTAGGTCTTATTTATTTCTGAACTCTCAGTGCCTCACACAGTTTTGGCTCAGAGTATCCATTCAATAAATGCTTGAGGAATGAGTAAACCAGGGTGATCCTGGCTCTGAGAGGAATTGAAAGGATATAGGGACAATGAGTGTGTACAGTATGATGCATGTAGGCTCAACAAATTTTCTCTTTGCTAGGTCTGCTAATATAATCTTGGGAGCTGGAGGAATGGGCATAATTTTTCTGTCAGGGCCATCACAAATATGTATTTTACCTTAGGGTTTCTCACCCTTTAAAAGAGTATTTTTCTCTATTCTCAAAACTTAGCTTCTCATGTTCCGAACGAGGAAATGTGAACTTGATTCTGTGAGTGGATGAAATGATATATTTGAGCAATACAATTACTGAAGGGAAATAACACAGATTAAAAAAGGAGTAAAAAGAAATCTATGATCTGTGAATTCCAAAATGGTGCTAGAAATTCTTAGAAACCATTTTGGGACTAGTGAAGGATTGCTGCTCTGCATAGAAGATTGCACAGGAACCTCACCTGCTTTATTACTAAATACAGGTGCATTTGTTTATCCTCATCTCATGCCCATTAATAGAATTACCTGTTTTTTTTTTTTAATCTTTAAAGGGATGTGGTGGGTATAAAAATGATTAAAGAAAAGAGTTTATTTCTTTGCATTAGAGAGGTTCTGAAAGACCATCTCACTGAACCCCTCATTTTATTGGTGAGGAATCCAAGGTTAAAGGAGGTAGGTGATTAGCCTAAAGTCCCTCAGCACTAGGCTGTAGTGGTAGCGTTAGGTCTTCATATCCCTAGTGCAGGGGCCTTTCCTCTATGTCACTGTCTCTAGGTCAGTGCTTTTCTCCAGCCCTGCGTTCACCCCCCTGCTCAGTGGGGAGCCTGCTTCTCCCTCTCCCTCTGACTTTCCCCTGTGCTCATGCTCCCTCTCTCAAATAAATAAATACCATCTTAAAAAACTACTTCAGCTGCTACTAATAAAACTATGTCAGAAACACTAATTCGAAGCTTCTAAAAATTCTGCCATGATTTCTGAATAAATTTGTGTTAATAAGAGGTCAAACATGTTCTCTCTCTCTCCTCTGGTCCTTTGCCCTCTTTTTTTTTTTTTTTTTTTGCCCTACTGGGCATATGTCTAGCAATTTTTCTCTTTCGTGATTTGTCGTTAGACCAAATACCTACCTGCTGCTACTTACATTTGTGTCCTGGGACGGCTCCTGAGGGCAGCAGCATGCTTATTGACAAAACCCAGCAGGGAGCTGTCTTTAGTACTGAAGGGTATGAATGGACTTGTCTAGGCCTACAACACTGAGTCAGAGGAAGGAGAGGCTACTCCAATCACAATGAACAAAGACAGGAGGAAAGATTGGAACTGTAGGAGAAAGATGGGGCCAGCTGTAACAGCAAGGGCACTGATATCTTGGCGAGAGTAGGTAAGGATTAGTGGCTGGCTGTAGAATTTCTAAACTCCAGGGATTTAGGAATAGCAAGTTAGGAAGGGGGGGGGGAGGGGGCTTCATAGGGAGCACATTCTTTTTACCTAGATTATGTACTAGTTTCACATAGTTTTGGGGATGCTGGAGATTAGGGGATTTGTTTTAAAGTAGTGTTAGTATAGCAAACTCAAGATTGTAGCCTTATTTGGGAAGGCTTGTGGCGGGGCTGATGAGGATTATTGAGAGTGGGCTAAAGTCTCCCGGCCCCACAAACTACCCCTTGATGCTACCGTTGACTATAGCCAGAAGTGTTTCCTGTTGAGGAAAAAAGCCATAGGTTACAAAAGAGTTACAGGGAAGGTGACTGACAGAATATCGAGACAAGAGCAGGAATGATGAGGAAAAGGAACATTGGAATACACTTGGTGTTGGACCTAAATGAAAGAGAAAAGAAGGATACAGAGTATATTTCTAATGTACCCCAGATGCTGTCACATTCTTTAATAACTCCCTTCACTCTCATGGTTCTGAGAGCCAAATGATATTCCTGCTGCCCCTTACAGATGAGGAAAAAGGTCTCAAAAAAGCTAAGTATTGTCCAGGGATACCCATTGTTACAGGAACATCACTGCCAAGGATTCATGTCCAACTCAGAGAAGCCCCAAAGCCCAGGGTCCTTCCATCATACCACCCTGCTGCCTCTATATAACTTGCAGATTGATGGGAAAAAAACAAGAGAAAAGAAAAAAAGATGAAGAGGGGATGGAGAATGGTAAGGTGTCTTAGAAGAGCATCTGCTTTTGTAGCCTGAAGGACACATGGGGGGAAATAATAAGATTTATAAATCACAGTAAATGTGTCATTGGGACACTGGGATTATCTTTTGAGGCATGCTCTTTTACATTTGAACGTATGTGAAATGCCAAGGCTGCCAGGAAAAATGTTAAAAAAAAATCAGTAGAATAGAAATGGAGCTCCCATGCAGTGTATATTAGTGATAGCACTGAGGTTGAATAATTTGAAGCTCCAGAGCGTAGTGGTCAAGGTGGCCAGAGTCTTTCTGAAGGAAAGTGGCTACTTCTAGAAGCTGTATCTGCAATCAGTGTTAATCTTTGTTGACCACTGACTAGTGAAAATTCCTACAAATGAAGCCGTCATTTAAACAAGCCCTGAGTGACTTCAAAATACCTGTAAATAAAATTTTAATTTCTGAGGATCATTTAACTGTAGAATGAACATGTAGATACATTTTTTTAGAGTTTTTTTTTTTTTTAACCAGTTAAAAGAGATGTCTGATCAACTGGATGCCACTTGCAAAGAAAAAAATTCCCATTTTAAATCTATTAAAAAGTGCTTTGCAAACATCCCCCCAATGAAGACTTTCATCAGAAGAAAACCACTGGCACTGATAATAAGGTGCATATAGAACGAGACATGGCTTCCTGAATTTCTTTGCATGCAAATACTTACAGTGTTTCATTATTTGGTCTCCTTGCTGTGCTTTCACATTGTTTGGAAAAGTTTTCAAAAATGGAAAATGAAAAATTTTGCCTGAAAGAAAAGAGGTTTAAAAAAAAAGCAGTTGAGCTTTTGGTCTTTAAACTAAACATGATCGTGTCTATTTATGCTTTGTTCATCCAAATTCTTTACCTATTATACCAGTCATGTTCTGCACCATTGTCCTAACTGAAACATTTCCTGGGGAGAGAGTAAAGGCTGCAGAATTGTCATTAGAGTGCTTCCAGCTTAGATAAAATGCTCCTGAATGCTAAATGTTTTGTGTGGGCTCTAGAGACAAAAAAGCCTAAATCGGTCATGTAGAATCATGGATTTTTCACTGCTTATTAAAAACTACCTTTATGGTATATTAGGGTTTGCTCCTTACCACTCTCCTTACCACATTGTTCTTGATGAACAAATAACCATTCAGAATTCATGGCTTCGAATCCTAGCTGGGAAATCTGTTTTGTAAGGATTTGAAAATACTGGACTTCACATTATGATGTGAGTTTTCTGCCTTTTTTCCTTATGTGCAGAAATATATGTGGGTGCTCCCTACTCCTCCATTGTTCCAAGAAGTTTAGCCTAATGGAAAGGAGAGAAGTATCAAGATATTAAAGGAGACTTGTACTTATATTCCTAAGATGAGACCAAAGGGAGGCACACAGGAAACTGGATGAAGAAATAGAAGGAAAGAGAAAAGGTGGTGAGAAACTCAACCTTTCCCAAGGAGGAAGGAGATACGAGGCAACTGAGACTAGAAATTTCTATCTATTCTTCTCCAATATTAACAAGACAATTCCTTGTACAAATAACTTTGTATACAAAGCAGGAAGGTGGATAATCTAGCAGAACTATTTGACCTACTGGACACACTTTCAAAAAATTAATCAGCTTGTTATTTTGGGTCAGGCTTATAAGTCCTCAAATTTGGATCAAAGTGTGTGTGTGTGTGTGTGTGTGTGTGTGTGTGTGTGTGTGTGATGCTGGCTCCATATCTGACTCTTAGAGATACTATGTGTGAACCAGTCTATAGTTAACAGGAAATGTGGTTGTTCTTAGCCTTCAGCTCATAGCACTGGGTTCCATTTACTCTTTTTTGCAATTTTAATCATAGATACCAAGGAGGTCTTTGGGGCTATCTGCCTAGGCAGCTGTGTGTGTTATCCAGGCCCAGCAGCTGCAGGGCAGAGGGGTGGCTCAGAGTTTGCATCAACATTCCACTGGCCCAGCTTCAGGCTCTCCAGCCTTACTAGCATCCAAGGTTTCAAGCTTTGTGGAGACAGAGGGAGTCAGTTAAACCCTGTAATGCCAAGCAAGACACCCTCTGTGTGACTATATTCCCACTGCACTTTGATGCTGGCCTACAACTGCATAAGCCTGTCCTCCCCTTTTTTACCCAGAGGCAGTCTCTTTCATTTGCTGGAATAAAAAGCCCTTGAACAACTGTTTTTACGTGTCAGTAATTTCAGAAGGGATGTGACCACTTTGCCTCCAAAATTGAGGTGTCCAGAATCAGCTTTCTCATAAACCACTGTCTGTATTGTTCTTCAAATTAGTCTCTCACCAGCTTTGCTCACCTCCAAGCCATCTCCAGAGATGCCGGAGTGTTATTTTACAAAAGCAAATCTGAGTAATTTTGCTTTGAGTTCTTCAGTGTTTCCCCATCCTCTGAGCAACCTGGCCCGGCACTCAGAGCCCATCACAATACACCTCTCCCTGTTTCCTCTGTGTACCAACAAAGCATCTTGCTCCAGTTTTCCCAAAGGACTTCCATCCTTTGTCTCTTGCCTTTGTGCCTTCACACCAGCTACTTTGTCTTCTTGGCATGGTTTCACTCACTCTTCCCTAGCCAACCTCTACCCCTTCTCCAAAGCTCAGCAGAAGTCACTTCCTTAGGAAGCCTTCTGTAAGTCCTATTGCTGTTTAGAAGCTCTTCTTCTGTGCTCCCAGAACATTCTGTTCTGTTCTCAGCTCTACCATTACCTTGCTGTATTGTACTTAAACATTGGTCTCTTGTGTGTTGCCCCCAAACAGCTGTTTGTGACTCTCGGAGGGTGGGATGAGCTCTTAGTTATCTTTGTATCTTCAGATTTTTGTACAGTTTGGAAATAATAAGTGCTCAGTTAATATTCTTTGAAGGTCAGTTAATGGTGCATGGCTCTCCGAGTGCTTTGTCTTCTTTTTGGTTACCTCAAAACTTCAGATAGCACTTCATGCACCTCTACAAGGCACAAAGTAGATGTACAATAATACATGTTGGTTGACTCATTATAAATAGGTGGATTCCAAACAAAGACAGCAGCATCTTAGTGTCACTCTTCTAGCACCTCATCTAATTAGTTGAGAACATCTTAGCCTGCATAATAACACTTCTGGGCAAATGTTTTCCCAGCTGTGAGTTGTGACCCATTAGTGGGTCATGAAAACAGTGGAGTGCATCAAGACTAGTATTAAAAACACAAACACACATGGAATAAAATAGAGTAAAATAGACAAGAAAAACATGTTTACATCACACATGTAAAAAAGTTTTGTTTTGTTACCTATGTGACATGTATAGTGGTTTGCGATGTAAAAAAAGATATTAGTATGTATCTCCATCAAAAAGAAGTCTGGAAAACAATCTTTAAGGAAAGAATAAAATCCTGCACACGCTGTCCTTCCATTCTGGATTGTAGTGTATCAGTGGAATCAGCAAGATGCCCCCACTGGACACAAACCAGCCAGGAGCTCATGCCCTTTTTGTTCTGACACTAAGCTACTCCTTTGGGAGGTAGGATTCTGTTCTGAAATGAAACATGGTCTTCTTGCTGGGAGAGAAATAGCTTTAAAAAAAAAAGCCTTCTGTAGAGTTTTGTGTCCATTTTTTTTTAATTAAAGATTAAGATGTTAGGTAAAATTTATTCTCTTGAGCCTACTTCCCTCCTTCTTTAAAAATGATGTGCTCTGATAAGGATTAGAGCTAACTGATCTTTAAGATGCCAGTTTTGTACTCCATTTTGCAGCTGCAATTATAGCCTAATTTAAGGTTATAACTCAGTTGGCCCAGAATAGGCTACAAAGGTCTTGTAGCTGCAGGGTGAATCAACTGTTTGGAATCAGTTTTCGGGAGGAAACAGGATGGCTCATTTTCTTCTTGGCTCTCTGAAAGTGACCCCATGGCTATGGAGCTGATCTAGAGCAGGGAGTGAAGGGGTAGGAAGCTGTAGACCAGTTGACTGTTTTGAAATCTGTTTCTGCCACAGCTTGGCAGGCTCTCCCTTTTGTTTTTTACTTACTCTTTTGTTGGCAAGTTTCTAAAAGCACAGCAGTGGCTGGGGTAAGTCAGTGTGGCATCCAGGAGGTTGGTAAATTTTTCCCTCGATGGCAGTTTTTTTAGAGAATAGGATGATGTGGCAATGAGTGTCTGGATGGACTCCAGCCCGTAGCTAGGCAAGGCTTGCAATTTGGTGGAAGAAATATCCCTGAAAAATAGAAGGGAGCAAGTCTTTTTGTTTATATATTTTATACATTTGATTCATAGGATTGAAACCCCCTCCCAACAATAGTATTGTTCTAGGTTCTGAGGAATCTTTTCTCCATCTTGTCTTTCCCCTAATTCTCCATTCGGTTACTCTCATTAAGATCAAAAACAACAACAACAACAACAACAAAAAACTATGCTGTGTTTTTCCGCTCATATGCACCCCATTATTCCTTTCAAAGTTGAGTGTAACTCCTTATACCTGCCATATGTTCATTAGCATTTCTCTTCCTTCCCCCACATCCCTTTCTCCCTCTCTCCGTCCCTCTCCCTTTCTCCACTTAGCAGACATGAAATAGCTATTGCTTTATGAGACAGCAGGCATGTGCAGTGACAACAGCTTTTGTGCTCTCTCCCAGGGGGAGATATTCAGAGCTTCAGATGCCTCTGTCTTTGACTGATCAAGCCCTGCAGGGTAGGTTTTCACTAAGCACAGGCCAGTTATACTATTAAGAGCTGCTGTATGGCCTTAGCCATCATCTACCTGGGAAGCAGACTGCATGTTCTCTAAAGGCAAACTGGATTCATCATCAGTTCAAAGCAAGCAAGCAGTTGGGCATGCAAAGAGTACTGTGTGGAAACCTTAGGTTTTGTAAACAAGGTCCCAAACTCTTTGGTTTTTCTAGACTTGAGGCAATATCTGAGAAAAATCCAAACAAGTTCAATGTGAGCAGGAAGATGAGTCAGTTAAAAATTTAAAATCCTGCCCATCTCCTAAGTGGTTGCTGCTGATGCCCCATGAAACTTTTCCAGCAGCACAGTCCCCTTCGGCAAATTGTCCCAGTGCTTAGTGCCCAGCACATGGAAGGGGATCAAGAGATGACTGATAGACAGATGAACTGGACAACATGGAGCGATGACTAGTGTAGGTCATTGGTGGACCAGTCAAGACGGCAGAATTTACCTCACGGGCTTCAGATTCCTGCTGCTTTTGTGTCCTTGTTGATTGAGATAACCAGTGTTCTCATTCTGCTTTATGGAGGTATCTTGGATATGTTAGGGATAGAGCACACAACTCTTTGCAGGTGGGTTTTTTGTTTTGTGTGTGTGTGTATGTTTTGCTGGGGGGTTATTTTAGGATTTTAATACTTAGGATTTTGAATTAGGATATTTAGGATTTTAAATTAGGATTCTAGAAAAGGCAAGTTCTCATTATAAAGGAGTAAATCTCTGATAATATATTTTCAGTCTCAGTGGAAGACCAGTGGGGGAAATGTTTCTGAGTTGTGGGTAGAAGGAATGCTTCTAGACACCACTGACACCCTAAGGGTGTAATGAGAACAGCTGCTTGTGTAATAAGACTAGGTCTGGTCCGACTGTTCTGGACAAGACAGTGCAGGTATCTCTATTGCTCACAGTCATTTCTAAGCAAGTGGACCAAGCAGCTCTTTAGGCAAAGACTATCAGGCAGGATGTCTTGTGACCACACTAACTTCATCATACACTTTGACCCAGAGGCAACTCTCTTTGGCTGGCTGTCCAGCGGCTGGGTCAGTAGCCAGCTTGCTCTAAGAGCTCTGCCTATAAGGTGTGCTGGACTACAGAGTCTCAACCAACCTGTGTGATTGTGAGTCTGGTGTACAATGAATATGAGACTTACAGACAAGGACCCTTGGGGTAGGGTGGCAGAAGCTGAGACACAGCAGAGAAAGCAGTGGGCAGGAGTCATGAGGTAGTAAAAGCAAAAGTCATGAGGTTGAGTGGAGAGTAGAGAGAGCTTTAGGATTGAGAGTGGCAGAAGTTAGGAAGTTGAGAAGGTCAGGAGTGGTGGGAATTAGTGGTGGGAATTAGGAAGTAAACAGAGTCAGGGGTTGATGATGGCAGGAATTAAGAAGAGTCAGAATGGATACCAGCAGGTCTGGGGACTAGGTGAAGTCAGGGGTTGACAGTGGTGGGGGCTAGAACGGGACACAGTTCGAGGTTGACAGTAGTGGGGCTAGGAACTAGACTGGATTGGGGGTTGACAGTAATGGGGGCTAGAACTAAAGACAATGAGGCGTTGACAGCAGTGGGGGCTAGGAACTAGACACAGTCAGGAGGGTTGATAGTAGTGGGGCCTGGGAACTAGACACAGTCAGGGGGGTTGATAGTAGTGGGGGCTGGGAACTAGACACAGTCAGGGGGGTTGATAGTAGTGGGGGTTGGGAACTAGACACAGTCAGGGGGGTTGATAGTAGTGGGGGCTGGGAACTAGACACAGTCAGGGGGGTTGATAGTAGTGGGGGCTGGGAACTAGACACAGTCAGGGGGGTTGATAGTAGTGGGGGCTGGGAACTAGACACAGTCAGGAGGGTTGATAGTAGTGGGGGCTGGGAACTAGACACAGTCAGGAGGGTTGATAGTAGTGGGGCCTGGGAACTAGACACAGTCAGGGGGGTTGATAGTAGTGGGGGCTGGGAACTAGACACAGTCAGGAGGGTTGATAGTAGTGGGGGCTGGGAACTAGACACAGTCAGGGGGGTTGATAGTAGTGGGGGCTGGGAACTAGACACAGTCACGGGGGTTGATAGTAGTGGGGGCTGGGAACTAGACACAGTCAGGGGGGTTGATAGTAGTGGGGTCTGGGAACTAGACACAGTCACGGGGGTTGATAGTAGTGGGGGCTGGGAACTAGACACAGTCAGGGGGGTTGATAGTAGTGGGGGCTGGGAACTAGACACAGTCACGGGGGTTGATAGTAGTGGGGGCTGGGAACTAGACACAGGCAGGAGGGTTGATAGTAGTGGGGGCTGGGAACTAGACACAGTCAGGAGGGTTTATAGTAGTGGGGGCTGGGAACTAGACACAGTCAGGAGGGTTGATAGTAGTGGGGGCTGGGAACTAGACACAGTCAGGGGGGGTTGATAGTAGTGGGGGCTGGGAACTAGAGATAGGGGGGTTGATAGCAGTGGGGGCTGGGAACTAGGCACAGTCAGAAGTTGACAGTGGCAGGGTTGGAAGTAGAGTGGTTCTGCTGCTTGCACCTCAGGGAGCCCGACAGAGAAGCTCAGCTCTGTCCGGACAAGTGCCAGGGGCAAGTCAGATCTTTGGCCTTTGCATGTCCATGGGTGGATACCAGGCAGGCAGCCACCCCTCTGTCAGCACGTAAGACAGCCCTGCATACTTGGTGTTATAGGTTGAATCGTGTCTCTTCCCAATTCAAATGTGGAAGTCCTAAGCCCCCAGTACCTCAGAATCTGACCTTATTTGGACACGAGGTCTTCACAGAGGTAATCATGATAAAATGAGGTCATTAGGATGGATCCAGATCCAGTATGACTGGTGTCCTTATAAAAAGAGGGAAATTCAGAGACCGGCAGATCCACACAGAGAATGCCATGTGAAGGCGAGAGTTCTGTTGTCACAACCAGAAGGCACACCGAGCAGCAAGGAGGGAGGCCTGGAACAGATCCCACCTTCACAGCCCTCAGGAGGAATAAGCCTGCTGATACCTTGGTTCAGACGTCTAGGCTCTAGAATGCAGACAGTTTCCGTCACGTTAGCCCTCCCAGTTTGCGTTATTGGTTGATGGCAGCCCTTTCACATTCGGAGGCTGAATCTCCACAAACCAGCCTGGGGACAGTGTGGCTGGACACCCTAAGCAGGCCTGGGTGGGGAGGGAAGGCAGCACCCCTGTACTCACAAGATGCTAGGTCCCGTGGCCCCCCGGAAGGCTCCATTGTGCATCTTCTCCAGGTGTGCATTTTCCTTGAGCTCCCTGTGGGGAAGGAAGTGTCCTTAGTGGAGTTTGTACTGTCATGGGTTACCGGTCACGGCGGCACAGACACACGTTTGGAGCAGCCTGCCTGCGTGGTGCTCAGCGCTAGAGGGAAAGGGGGGACTGTAGGGAAAGTGGAAAAAGACATGCGGTGTCGGGCAAACTGTCCAGTTGCTGGAGTGTGTGTCTGGCCCCACCTTTCCCCTGCAGTGTCCGCCTCACTAGGCAGAATGTGTTGTCCTCCAGCTCAAAGTGCTCACCCCTTCCTGGCCTGGAGTTAGGACAGCTGGCCGCAGCGCAACTGCGCCAGGATGAAACTGCTGCTCCAGTGTTCAAGGCTGAAGGGTGGAGGGCAGCCTGCTCTGTGTCCCGCGCCCCACCGCCCTGACCTTGGAGGCCTCAGAGTTGGCTAATAGTCATCTACTGAAGTTTGCCAGTACTTCACTTGAAAAGAAAAAGTAGGGTCCACTCAAAGATAGCCCTTTCATCATGGGAATTGTACTCTTTTTTTTTTTTTTTTTTCCGGCATGCATTCTCTGGGGGTAGGAAAGGGGAGGAAGAACAGCCTGTGTAGAAAATTGCCCCACACCCTGCACGCCCCACACGGGGTCCTGTGCTGGGTATGTGATTGTCGCCAGTATGCATGTTGTGGAAACAAAAGGGTTGAGGGCTACTGTAGTTAAAGCTGTGGCACAACCAAACACTGCTATGCAATAGCTACCTGATGCTTCTGTTCCCTGGAGCTCCAAGCAGCTCAGGGTGAACTGCTCAGGATCAGCTAGCTCAGCCTGGCTCTGCCGAGTGGCCTCCTGTCTGGGCCCTGACGCTGGGGTCTCCAAGCCCAGGCCCCTCTCTGGGTGGACTAGGAAGCAGGGAGAGGAGTTCCTGGGCTCAGGCTTGCTGGCCTTCTTTTGAGCACTTTCATTCTATAAGAGAAGATTGGTGCCTCAAAGAGCCTTCTAGAACATGCCTCCATTGTTGGTGTGGTGATTTCAAGCATGGGAGCATGATTCTTCTGCATCACCATTACAGTGTTGCATAGCAGAACAAATAGACCAACACCCGCTCTCCCCTCCCCTGCAGGATGCTTAGGCATCGTGGCTCGTCTCATAGCTCTACATCTTCTTCGTTGTCTTTCTGTATGTCTCCACATCATGCCTGCCATTTAAAAACTACAAAACCCCCTGCATCTTGCTCCCTGGGAGGCTGTTTTCCACATGCTTCTACTAAGCGTTTTCCTTGGAAATCCTCAGCCCTTCCATCAGAAGGCACCTGTCAGTCTCATACAGTTCCATCCCCTGGGTGTATTTCCACTTTCAAAGAGATGAGGTTGTCAGAGTCAATTGCTGTTTAAAATCTAAATCAAAAGAAAATTTCCTTTCCAAACCTCCATGGCTCTTCTTCCTGATTTGGTTTGTTTTAATTATGTTCTGTTATGGTCACAAATCATTGAAACGGGGCTCTGTGAGCAAATAATCCTCATGTCAGCCAGGTCAAATTAATTGTTCAAATTTCATGACAGAGCATTTCACATGTTTTATTAAAACTCAGATCTTTCCGTGTACTGATAATTCTGCATTATGTAACTCGGTTGAAAATAAATTTGTCTACCACGTTTTCCTGGGGGTCACTTTCATGTTCCCAAGTGACACAGCCCTCCAGGTATGAGAAGCACAGGCAGGATAACCTCTTGAAGCACAGTGGGAGAACGCCCAAACTCCACCCAAAATGTTCATAAGTGGGGTGCTCTGGGAATGGTAGGGACTGATTCTCAGAACCCTGGAGGTGTCTGAGGGCAACCCTCTGGTGCTGCTTCTCTCCACCCTGTCTTGCATTAGTAAATAGGAAGTTTGAGAACTTTGTAGGGCCTTGGTGTCATCATTCTGAACAACTTTGAACAGGCCCACGTATGAGGAAGGTGTCAGATACTGGGTTGAATGTATAGTTTGAAAATTTGGCTTGGCGGTTTTAAAACCTACCTCCCCTTCCCTGCTTCGATCCTTCAATGGGCCTCCTTGCCCGTGGAAGAGAATTCACTCTTTTCCATTGCCACTGAGTTCTGCATGATTTGTTCCTGCTTCATGTCCAGGTTTGTCTCATACCCATTTCCCCTTGCTGATGACCCTCTAGCCACACTGTCCTCTCTATTCCTGGAGCTTACAACTTCTTTTCTTTGCACATCCTGCTTCCTCTTCCTGTGACGTACTTCCCCTCACTATGGCCATGGTGGACTCTGTCATCCTCTAGGCTCAGCCTAAATTTCATGTCCGTGGCAAAGCTATCCCTGGGCACCTAACCTAAAGTCAGTCAGTCCCTGACTCGCAGATCTCAGTAGTGGGTTATTTCCTTCATAGGATATATCCCTATCTGCAATAACTTCATTTATTTACTTGTCTTTTTGTCTGTGTCTTCTGCTAGAAGAGAAACCTCATGAGGGCAGGGACCCTTTCCACTCTGCCATCGCAGACCCAGCTCCTAATGGTGCCTAATATATCAGTGATTCTTAATAAATGTTATTGGATAAATAAATGAATGAAATTGATTTGTATCCTTGGCAAACTGATTGGTGTTCTTGGCTTCCTCTTTCTTGCAGCAGTGAGGTATGGAAGATACAGAATCTTGACTAGTTGGACTTTTTGAAGTTCACACTCATTTTGCCATCACTGAAGCAGCTGGGACACTGCCAACCAAGGCCCTCCGTCCCAAAGTCCTGTTGTCCCTGACCTCCCGAAGATGTCCTCTGCTGGTGTCCCTCCCACTCTGTTTGCTTTTGCTCTGGCTTCTCCTCCTTTCTTGTTGTCCCCCAATTTTATATTCAGTTCTCTTAGTTCCCCCCTCGTCCAGGTGACCTCAGCCACGAAGGCCTTCAGTCACCCCCTGTATTCAGAGAGCTGGTGTCTGTCGCTAGCCCTGCCCCCCCCCTTCTGTCCTTTCTGCTAGCAAATGAACCTTCTTTAAGTGTCTCTCACACTTTGCATTCCAGAACTTTCAACAGCTTCTCATTTTCTACAGAAGAGAGTCCAAATTCTTTACTGTGGCACCTGAGGCCCTTCCTGCTTTGTCCCTGACTCACACCTAGAACTTTCTAAAAGGTACTGTGTGCTGTTCTGTGAACATATGCTTCCTCCTCTGGGCCATTCTCTTTGTTATCCTCTGCTTAGAATGCATTTTCCTTCTCTCTTTGCCTCTCTGACTTAGAACCAGCTCAAATTCTATGTCTCTCCTGAGGCTTTCTCTAATTTTCTTCTCTTCTGCCTTTGAAATCCCAGAGGACTTTACTTCTCTCAGGGGAGGCATCATGCTTCGCCTTCTGTTTTAGTTACTACTTAGTGTACAGTTTATATACCATTTGGCGATGCTTCTTCCTAGGCTCTAAGCTCCTGTGGGGCAAACACTGGGGCTTATTCATCTTCATTTCCACCCCAGATATAGCATGTTCCTCAAACACAGCTGATGCTTGGCAAACCCTTGTTGAGTGAATGAGGCATCTGAAAGTACTGTGCCAGGAGAGGATATGATTTGATTTTGGCAGAAACAGATTCAATTGGCTAGAGAGTTAAATTCAAGTCAACAAGAAAATGAAGGAAAATTTACTCCATGAGTTCAAGGTACCATTTCTCGAGCACTTGGTATGTGCCAGACTCAGGCTAAGATTATAAAAATATAATCTTATTTGTCATTCATTCGTTCATTTGTAGTTAATGAACTGTGCAATGTGATAAATAATAAATGAGCACATACTCTGTGCGAGGCACTGTGTTAAGTACGAAGGATTCAAAACAGACCTTTTCATTTTTGGAAATAAACAAGCCCATTAGCGGCTCTATTTTATGGCTGAGAACACTGTGGCTGGGATAGGTTAAGTAACTTGCGCAAGGTCAAGCTGATAAATATTGGCATTGGAGTTTGAAGCCCAGTCAGTGACTCTTAGCTCTGTTCTCTTCGTCACCAAGCTCTGTAGCATGGTATGGATATAATAGAGTCTTTGGTTAATATGTATAGTTAAATAGTCTATTGTATAGACATGCTGCTCAACTTGAGGCTGGCGACATCAGCATCTCCTGGGGCCTTGTTATAATTACAAATTCTCAAGCCCTACCCTAGACCCACTGAAGCAAAGTCTCCGGGGGTGGGGCCTAGGAATCTGTGTTTTAGCAATCTCCATGTTATTCTATGTGTGTTAAAGTCTGAGAAGCCCTTGTATAGACTGTGGCTTATATAATTTATTATAAAAGCCTTTTCTTAATTTTGGCTTCAGTTGTGCTTTTCAGGTGCTCTTAGTTTTTATTATACCCAACTGTAGGGTGATTGTCACCTCACTCTGTACCTGTTATGGTTCCAATGGCCCCAGCCCAGCAGGCTTAGTGAATGAGCCACTCTTTTAGAAAAGGAGCCATCGAAGGAAAGAGAGGTGGGGAACAATGAAGGAAGAAGTTGGTAGCAATGCTCTCCTTGAGTTAAAGGCTGTGAACACTGGGGACCGGGGTAGGATATGGTGAAAGCACCAGGCCCCCTCTGTGAAAAATGTGCTCCATAATCCCCCCTAGCAGTAGGGGGATGGGACTGCGAGTGGGCCTGTTGTGGCTGATTGGGCTGGTAGCTGGGGTTACCCGATTTCTCTGCGGTGAGGCTGGGGGAAGAATTTCTTCACTGAAATCGTGCTGCTTCTAACACACCATCAACCTGAGTGAGGGGGCTAGAGAGGGAGGCTGAGAGATGAGACTAAAGTAGGGTGTTGAATATTTTAGCAAACTGTCAACTTTAATGTCTCCAGGCTGCATCTATCTTTGAAATCAGGTGCTCTGGGGTTTCTAGCCAGCCAGTTGCCTAGTAACATGAGTGAAACACTGAGGACTAACCACTTGAAAGTTTATTTTTGTCCTGCGTTAGTTGCTGAAGATTGAATGTGATCTGGTAGCTAGAGTAATACTTCATTTTTATTCATGAGCTGGGGAAATAAGCACATACTTACAGGGAAATCAGTGTTGTCCCGTTGAAGGCATGACTTTGTATTTCTTCAAACCCATTTCCATATAGTTTGCTGAAGTGAGAGGAGAGAGGATTTAGCAGTGAAAGAAGCACATTTTGGAATCACACATTCTTCCTTCTGTGACATTTATTACTAAGATAATTACTGGCATTCACAATATCTAGCTCTGTTTCTCTAACATTTTGGATTCTAAGGTCCTGCTGATGAGATGGAGCTGGTTTTTTTTTTTTCTCTTTTTTTTTTTTTTTTAAGATTTTATTTATTTATTTGAGACAGAATGAGGGAGAGAGAGAGCACATGAGAGGGGGGAGGGTCAGAGGGAGAAGCAGGCTCCCTGCCGAGCAGGGAGCCCGATGCGGGACTCAATCCTGGGACTCCAGGATCATGACCCGAGCCGAAGGCAGTCGCTTAACCAACTGAGCCACCCAGGCGCCCCATTTTCTCTTTCTATTCTAGTTTGGCTTCACTTCGACCAGTGGCATCACCACCAATTTGTTTGTTTATTAAGTGTTTATTAAGTGCCAGGCACTTGATCAGTCATCCTACATGTATTTTGTGACTTAATCCTCATTGTCATTTCCATTATGCTGATGAGAAATCTAAGTCTCAGTGTTGTTGTGTTGCCTCCGCTTTCCGGGTGGCTGAAAGTGCAGGGCAGAGGAAGACTCCAGTACTGAGTTAGCTTTTCTTTTCCTTGGATGAGTATGTGTTTTTGCTAATGCCGTATTTGGCTCCATAACCAAGAAGATTTCAATGCCTGTAAATGGTTCTTTAAGACCAATTAGTGGATAGTGAAATCAGTTTAGTTGGGTGCAATCAGCATTTAGCAAAATGAAATAGAACAGAATAAGACAAAGTGGAAAATATTGGAGTGTGTTTCATGTAATTAGGATAGTACCATTTATGGAATTTTGTTCCACCATTTTTCTATGTTATGTACATAAAAGTATACATACACATATATAGATAATACATATACATCTGCCCAGAATAAGACATAAGAGGGTCCTCAAGACAGATGTTGGGAAATGTTGAAGCCAGGAATGAGCTTGGAGAGGATCAAGTGGCATACCTTCATTTTAGAAAGAAGAGAAGAGGCTCAGAAAGGAAAGTGACTTGTCTAAAGCCCAGCATAGGCAGAAATGGGACCAGAACATACTTTGTCTTGGGCTATTTCCAGTATATCCGTTTCACTGGTTGTTTTCACTTTTCTTCCCTGAGATATCCACATGGCCCCTCTTCCTCCTCCTGCAGGGCTGTGCTTGATGTCACGTTCTTGGTGCGGCCTTTCCTGGCTGCCCATTTAAACTCCCATCCTCCCTTCCCCCAGCATTCCCACATTCCCATCCCCACTCTTGGATTTGTGTTTCCTCTGTGGCTTTATCAGCATCTGACCTGTGATTATATCATACTCGTTCATCATCTCCCTTCCCTGGCAGAATGTAAGCTTCAGGAGAGCAAGGATTTCAAACTGTTCTGTTTCTTACAGAATCCCCTGCATCTAGAACAGTGCCTGGCATTTGGGAGGATTACAGTAAATATATGTTAAATGAATTGGATGAACAAATGGGTATATTTAAGATGAATTTCTTACTATAAATCATAGTCAACCAAGCAAGTTTGAAAGTCATAGTCTTAGAAATATTTGTGTAAGTTCTTCATGAACCGTGATATAATACTCAACTGAGAAAGGGCTATGTTATAACATAAAATTAAGCTCCAGCACCTGGCAAGACCCTAGCTTCCCTTTACAGGGTTGTTGGTAGTTGCATGGCCATGTAGGGATGGGCTAGTGGGTGCGACTTAAGATTAGACACCTTCCCCAGCTGTTCCTGTTCCAGGTGGCTGTTGTCTGCAAGGGTTCTCTAGACTTTGTTAAATAAAACAAGCATGGAATTGCGTCTTGTGGTGTATGTGTATGTGTGTAGTGTGTATGTGTGTGGGGGGTCTCTTTCTATCAATCCATAGCACACCTGAGACAAACCAGTGTATAGATAAATCTAAGCAGGCCTCAGGGTTGAAGCATGATATTTGAACACTGGCATTCAGAAAATAGAGATTACAAAATAATCCATAAAACCTCCCTATTAATTTGAGTTCAGAGCGACCTCATTTTGTAAAACCCCTGGGTCTCTCATGATGCTTGCTATCTGGCAGGAGCCCAGGCTTGCCCTTCCATGTGAGGAACAGGCTTCTCTGTCTTCTCCTGCTCTCCTGTGCTTTCTTCTGGAATTTTGAATTTACAACTTCACCTATGAGCTCTTAACTGTATTCTGTAATGGATTCTGGGTGCCATTTTTCAGTAGTTTTCTAGAATTTGAGGGGATAGTTACTTGGTTTATCTCTGTTGTCTTGTGTAATTACGCACAACCTTCTTGCCTCCTTAGCAGCTCAAAAATAGAATTCTTTTTTTTTAAGCATTTTTTTAAAAGATTTTTTTTTAAAGATTTTATTCATTTATTCATAAGAGACACAGAGAGAGAGAGGCAGAGGGAGAAGCAAGCTCCCCGCTGAGCAGGGAGCCCGATGCGGGACTTGATCCCAGGACCCTGGGGTCATGACCTGAGCCGAAGGCAGACGCTTAACCATCTGAGCCACTCAGGCGCCCTTTGAAAGATTTTTTACTTATTCATTTGAGACACAGATACAGAGAGAGAAAGAGCATGAGGAGGGGGAGAGGCAGAGGGAGAGGGAGAAGCAGGCTCCCTGCTGAGCCAGGAGCCCAATGTGAGGCTCGATCCCGGGACCCTGGGATCATGACCTGAGCCGAAGGCAGATGCCCAACCATCTGGGCCACCCAGGTGCCCCTAGAATTCTTTTTTAAATTTTACAGTTAGACTATTATTCTTTGGCAGTCCCTTATCATTTGGGGGTTTGAATTTCTTTATAGCAATCTCTTGTAGATGAAGGAATCATATTGGACTTTTCTTTGAACTTCTTTGAAATTGGATTTCTTAGAATCTCAACCAGGGTTTGTCAAAGCATTCCCCTTCATTCATTGACTCAGAATCAACTGGAGCTGCTTGCTGGAAATGCATACTCAAACCCACTGAGCAGGTGCCCTGCAGAGCTATGGAATCAGAATGTGGTAGTATTGTTCAGGAATATGCACTTTTATAACAAGCTCTCCCAGTGAGCTTGGGCATGCCAGTTTGGGGCCCCTTGCCCTAAGGTACAGCATGGGATGATATAGCTCTCAACATTTCCATATGCAGATCAGATGGTCTGCTGGATAGAACTTAGTCCAGAGTCTGGTTCCCTTACTGCTTTCCCTACCTGGTAAGCAATGGAGTTACGTGCATAGTGAATTAAGACAAAGTAGCTCCCACTCTGTTTTGAGCAAAGCAAAGCTGCCAGCACTTGTCTGGATGCCCATTCCCCATCATCCTTATGTGCTGTCCTGATCCTAGTTTTGATACATATTAGGATTTTATACTTTTTTTTTTTTTTTTTTTTTTTAGAGGGGCTTACAATGCCTTTGCTCTAAGTGCAGCTTGGTGGTTAAATTTGCAAGTCTTCAACCCAACTGCTCCCTACTTATTAGCTGAGTTACTTTAGGCAGTTACTTAACCTCTTTGTGTATTAATTTCCTAATCTGAAAATAGGGATGATAATAATAGTATTGACCTCAAAAGGCTATTGGGTGGATTAAAATGCTAAACATATGTGAAGCACTTAGAAATAAGTCCTGGAACACAGTAAATGCTTAATGTGTTGCCATTATTATTATTATTATTATTATTATTATATTTTGTAGTAGCTCCATCTCTCTGACCGGAATAGAGGGAAAGGGTCTCCCTTGCCATGCTCTGGACAGGAGTTCCATGAAATGTAGCAGGCCGTTTAATTGAACTGTTGTCTGCTGGGGTCGGGGCCTTCCTGTTCTTGGCGGAGCAAGTCAGTTTAGTGGCCTGGGCTGCCTCAGATGTACTCACTCTCCAGAGGCCCTCAAACATCTTTGGTCTGTGTTAGCATCATTGACATGCTTGTATTGGGACATTTTTCAGGTCTTTTTTTTTTTAAATAGTCTGGGTCCTGCTTGTCCCCACTTTCCAAAGAATGGGGCTCACTGTTTCCTTTGCAGCTGTTTCTCTTCAGCTTTGTTCTTACCAGTTGCACACAATAGAATGTGTTGCTTTGTTTTGATTAAAACTGGCTTCCTTACTTTGGAGAAGTTACGAATGTGAGTGGGAGGCCTCCTGCTGTCAGGCCCATACAATGCTTTAAAATGCCCCTTAAAACATCTGGAGAGTCACTTCAGATAACTTTTTTCCCAAAACATCATGGTGTCAGAATTAAATGAGGATGGCTCCCTTTGCCCTGAGGATGCTGTCACAAGCACAGAAATGATCCCCCCCCCATTACAATAGCTGCACCTTACTTTAAAGCATTGTCTATGTGCTCTATTCAAATGTCAGTAATTGTGATTCAAAAAGAGAGAATGTCACCTTTTTCTTCAAAATAAGGTTCAGGCTTAGAACTTAATCACAGATGAGACTCTCATTCTGAATGCTGCCTTAAAACAACTCCAAATATTCCTGGGGCTCTAAAAGCATTTCTGGGATTGTATTAACAGTATTAGATGATCTGCCATGGTTCCGTTTTGGATCATGTAAGCATCTAGTTTTTGGATGATTTTAAAGAAGAAAACTTAATATGTGTTTGCAGATTTGCAGGGTCTCAAAAAGTGGCCTCAGGGTTTCTATTTTAGAAATATGGTGATATATCTATAAGCAAATTTTTATCGAGTGACTATACAGCTACCTACTTAAAGAACAGGGATCCTAAATTCATCACGTTCTTCTCTGGTGGTAATTTGCTGGAGTCCTTTTATACCTGAATAATTCCTGTGTATGAAGTGTAT
Source organism: Halichoerus grypus (assembly GCF_964656455.1). Classification (NCBI taxonomy): domain Eukaryota; kingdom Metazoa; phylum Chordata; class Mammalia; order Carnivora; family Phocidae; genus Halichoerus; species Halichoerus grypus. The sequence continues at coordinate 70,057,345 of NC_135721.1, read as the reverse complement.
GAAGACACTTCTTGAGTGGATGCCTTGGCCGTGGTTGTATGGATAACTTGTCACCAGTTCACTGTCACCAGGCTGATCTCTATATGCTGCTGTGACCCTAGTTTTGAATGTTCATCAAAATTCCCCCATTTCTGTGGGGCTCACAGACTCAATGGCAAGGAAATCCTCTCTCTAATGTGGGCATACCTCCTGCCTTTCAGCAGCGCTGAGTTGTTATGTTTTCCTTCAAGTTTCCCTCAGCCAAGTTCATGTCATCTTATATGACTTTACCATATGTAATAACAAAAAGATGTCAGGCTGCAATGGATTGTAATATATTGAATAAAATTTTTTTAAAAATCTACTTCCACAGTGATACTTAAAAAAGAGAGAGATTGAGAGAGAAGGAGAGGATTCTTTTTTTTACAGAAGAGTGCTGGTAATAAATGTAGAAGAATGATGAAATTTAAAACTTCCATTTTGTAACTCCCTGCATAATAACCGAATAATCATTTGATGCTGAAACCGTTAGCTGAAAAGTTGTTGGCCAATGGGCTAGTTGCACCAACTCAAAGTATCCCACTATTGCTTATTATTAATGACAAAGGGAAAAATGTGCCCTTACAATGAAGATGTCTGACAGTCACACTTTAACCAAATGGCCAAGGGGCATGGCATGATGTGCCTTCTGGTTTGATAAACTGGGAGAGACATAGCATGCCCTTTGCAGTGTTCTTGCAGAAATGTTGACCGAATCTAATCCTGATAATACAGTCAGATGAATTCAGACAACTGGCCTGGGCTCCTTCAAGGAATTGGTGTCATACAGAACAGAGGAAAGTGGGGGAGCAGACCTTCGTGGGTGGGGTAGGAGGTGAGGTTGGGAGCACTAAGTGACATAATAGTGAAAATGCAGTGCATAAAATTTTGATTGGATTCTGAGTCAAAAAAAATTCTATAAAAGACATTTTCATTGGAATGGGGACTGTAGATTGGACAATGTCATTAAATTCATGGTTTGTTTTTGTTTTTGTTTTTTTTGGGGGGTGTGTGTATAATGGTGTAGTTACGTAGAATGTCCCTGTTTTGGGGAGTTACATGCTGAACTATTTAAGGTATGAAGTGTCATAATATCTATAAACTTTTTTTGGATGGTTTGGTCAAAAAGAAATATGTTGTATATACTTACACATATAGAGATGGGGTGGGTGTAGCAAGCTGCTAATAGTTGGTAAATCTAGGTAAGTTGTATAGGGGTGTTATTGGAAAGACAAGTGGAAAGCGACTCCACTTGTCCACTGAAAATTTTAAAATAAAAAATATTTAAAGAGATGATGAGACATGGTGTTTTCAGGATGGTCTAAAACAACTGGCTTGCTGAATATTAGCTTTTAATCATGGTGGTGCCATGTAGTTGACACGATGTGGTTGAATTTGCACAAGAAGTATTAATCCCATTGGATACACAGAGACAGAGGCATGTCTGGGTGGTATAACTTGACTAGAGGTCATTAGACACAGGGCTGGGACTAGAACCCAGGCTTTCTGTTTCAACACCCAGCAGTCTCTTCAGTGTGGCTTATCACAGGTGCAGCCTGGAAGCTTGCCATCCTTTGCCAGGCATTCTTTCTCTGAGAATTAGCTGTCACGACCTTTCCTTCTCTTTGTGGAGTTCAGACATGAATCAAAGTTGTCTCTTTTTTTGAGACTGGTATGACGAGTCATCTAGAATATTTTAAAGGTGGTGCAGCCACATCCTGCTTGCTCAGGGGGTACATTTCAAGGTAGCCTCTTGAGGAGATTTAATGAAAAGCCAAAGTGGCTATAAGGGATGTAAGAGTATAATGCATAGTTTTAGCATTAACCCCACTGAGCTTCTCCAGCATCAAGTGAAGTGTTTTGTTTTCATTAAATGAGCTCACAGTTGGTAAAGATTTGGGTGGGGGGAAGGCAAGAAAGGTTCCACAAAAAGCAAAATCTCCAATACTACTAATAATGAAGAGAGAAGGCTCCTAATTAGGAAGTTGAACTTTATAGCTGAGAAAATAAAGCTTTCCTCTTTAAGTGTAATACCCTTTTTCCAACAGGGTGCTCCACAGGATCCTTCGCTTACAGAAGGGGCCATTCAGCTGAGAACAAGTGCCTAGCAAATGACTAATTACTCCCCCTCCAGATGAAGGGCTGAGAGTGAGGAGGGGGATGGAAGTCCAATGCCCCCTGGGCCCACTAGGAGAGATGAATCTGCAATCCTCATTAACTTCAGATGTGGGGCAATTATGCCCTGCTGGTAAGCACTATTCTTCTTAAAATCATAACTAACATAAGTTAATGGCCCCATAATAAAAATACTGTGCAGCTCTCATGTGCACATGCTGAAATGTGATGTGTGAAAGGAATCTTTTGTTGTTCCTTGAGTTTGGTGGGTTGGTCCAGTCTTGGTTGCTCACGAGGACCCTGTGGATCATCCCAACATTCATTTTCTTGTTGACTGTTCTCCACATATTCTGTCCTTTCATTCATTCCATTTCCACTTCATTCCTATGGCTGTACCTTTACCTGGGACAAGTACCATTTGGGTCCTGATTATTTTTAGATTTAGGTCAAAATCAAAGGAAGTCTTGGGTATTTGTGATCTTTGAATAAAGGCTACTCTACTGGGTGGTTTCTTATTACTTTTGTCAGAGTTACTTCTAAGCTTTTAATCCTTTATCCCAGCATTCAAGACTCAGCAATCCAATGTCCCCTCCACCTCTGCCATTTATCTAAACCTATTTCCTGTTTCTTAAGCTGGGTGTGTACTCCCCAATAAGTAAGACATACCTTGTTGTCCTCTTTCCCACAGCCATACTTTTGCTCATGATGTCCCCTCACTTAGACTACACGCTCCCCTTTTCTTGGTATGTGGTACCACATAATGGTTAAGACTGTGATTCTGGAGCCAGACGGAGTCTAAATCCTGACCCTGGGCAAATTACTTAACCCCGTAGTGCCTTGGTTTCCTCATCTAAAAATGGGGCTGATAGTCCCTACCTCATAGGGTTGCTGTGAGATGTAAACAAGTTTTTAAAAAGTACTTAAAAATAGTGCAGGCATTTACTAAGTGCTGTATAAATATTAGCTGCTATTATCACATTTACCCATACCAATGTTACTGATACTATGAGGTCTAACTCAAGTCTCAGCTCTACTGTGCAGCCTCCTCTGACTTTTCCAGCCCAAGAGGACTTCTCTAAGACTTCTAATTTCTGCGTAACACAAACTTTCACAGTGAATATCTACTGGTTTGTATTATTCTTTCATTCTTTCATGTTTGCCCCCATAATTTCTCCATTTCCTCATAATTGAGATTCTGAACTCCTTGGGGATATGGATCTTATGTCTTTTGTGTTCTCACTAAAGAATCCTAAGGTATGTGGTACCTCCCCATGCAGTCTTTGCTCTGTTTCTGATGGGGGTGTGATAAATGAGTAGTTCTAGATACATGCAATGGTGTGTTGGAAATACTTTATAAAATAGAGCTGGAAGAGCTTTAGTGTGTAAGGGAAGTAGAGGAGCAGAAAGACTGTAGAGATTTTCTAGGATCTCCTTTATCCTTCCTGGTGTTTAAGAGCTGCAAGTAAAGAATTTATCTTGAAAAAAATTTTTTTTTTGGTTGCTGCTCTGTATTCCCTGATTGCAATACTCTGAGCTGGGTCTGCATGAGCTACAGCTTTGTAATGTGACAATTAAATGTGTGGAATTATACCTACACAAAGTAAAAAGTACTATTCAAATGCAATGTACATTGATACCAATATTTAAAATCCATGTTATGAAAGAGAGTCCTCTGAGATGGTCTCTTCTCTTGCTTCACAACTATCTCCTCATTTTGGGGTCATCCAATGTGTGCTCTCTCTTTCTTTAAGGGCAAGCTCATTTATTGATTCATTACAACTCTGCCATGGGCTGTAACCAAAGTAGAAAGAGTGAGGGATATGGATGTGGGGAAAAGAATTAAGTATGGGTCATTGGACTTTGGATACAAGTGAGACATGGTGCCCAGAACGCTCCTTCTGAATGGTGGGGCAAAGGCAGGTGCTCCATGTGCAGATGGTAGGGACCCCAGAGGGAAGGAAGTCAGGCAGATGAATGGTGAAGAGAGTAGGTTGGGTTATCTTAGTACAGTTCCCTGTGAACTTTATGTGCATGTGAATCACTTGGGAACTTGTAGATTCTGAGTCAGTAGTTCTGAGTCCTGAGAGTCTGCATGTCTAACCAGCTCTTAGAAGATACAGTAGTTGCTGGTCCATGGACCATACTTTGAATAGCATGGCCTTAGGAAAGAGCATAAAAGGGGTAGGGCCTATGAGCCTGGTAACCTGATGAGTGATTGTCAAATAAAAAGACACTATTTTCAAGTATTAAGGGATGTAGGGAATGGGCATAGATGGTGCTCTTCAGAAGCAAAGTAAAAAATCAGAGAGAGTAAAGCGAGTGAATGCAGGCTCTATCGATCAACTATCCTACCTACTTGGAGAATATCGTTTCAAACTTCTCATTTGAAACTTGAAATTTCTCTGCTCTTTGAACCAGGGCAGCCATTTCCTTCCTGGCTCTCTCTTCCCAGCTTCAAAGCATTCCACTGATGCAGTGAACAATTTCATCAGTTGGAAATTTGGTCACTGTCAATCCTCAGGGCCCGTCTGATTAATTTTAAACTGAATGGGTCAGTTGGTGGTTGTGTGAACACATGACACAGCTGCAATCCCGCACAACTGCTCTCACTCTAGCATTTTAGGTCATAAAGAATGTTACCAGTGAATGAAGAACGTGGTAAAAGATGAGAAAGAGCTCACCTCAAGCTAGAAGCAAGAATAGCAGGAGCCTGAATGGCAGAACATGAATCTGGGATTTTACTCACAGTGTTATGGATTCGTTATTCATCCCTTGAAAAGCATTTTCTGGTATGGTGGTTATGTGTAAGTTATCACAAATTTCCCTGGAGGAATAAAATGAGAAATATTTACTTTCCAAATTTTAGCTGCAAATAGGAAACTGTTATGCATAGCAATCAGCTTGGTACTTACAGAATGAAATTAAATTCAGAGGAGAAGATCTTTGTAACATCTGGAAGCTTTCGGATGCCTGTGTTACAGATGCTCCTGTGATTTGGGGTAGGGTGGGGGATGTGGGCAGGGAGTGAGTAAAAGTGATTGTTATTAAGGCATAAAGATAAACACAGTAGAGAGGCACTTTGCAAAGACTATCTTCACATTAAAAAATATACAGAGTTTGGCTTTTTTGGTAGCACTTTTAGCTGTTGAAGATTGTCAGAATTTTAAAGCCCCTAACGCTATGGAAGAAGTTGCTCTAAAGGTGCCTGTTTAAAGATCTAGGGGCCGGGACTAAACTTTCAGGTCTTTTTCATTTATATTTATGTTTCCAGCCTGTCTTTTCCTATTGTATCAATTGCGTTTTTTCTGTTGTATTCTATCCTATTCCTTTTTAGTAATTTGCTCTTGGTAGTTCTAGATGGCATCCCTCTACTTTGGAATAGGTTTCAACTCAAACACTTTAGGAATATTAATCTCCATATGAGAAATCCATATCCCTCATTATTATTATTATTTTTAAAGATTTTATTTATATATTTGACAGACAGAGACACGGCTAGAGAGGGAACACAAGCAGGGGGAGTGGGAGAGGGAAAAGCAGGCTCTCCCAGGACCCTGGGACCATGACCTGAGCCGAAGGCAGACACTTAACGACTGAGCCACCCAGGCGCCCCCATATCCCTCATTATTAAAAATCTTTCTTTCTTTAGCTACCTTGTGGTTCAGGAAGTTCTTCCTTATAACTTACTGAAATCATTGAACATGCTTTTCCTTATTGGAGCTACTCAGGTCTCTTCTTCCTCCCACCTTTTATTTAAGCTTCAAAGAAGAGAGAAGCTTCAGTGATAGGTTAAATTGAAAGATATTTTATTACACAAGAATGGGACTCCTTTAGAGGAGTCCAGGCATCCAGATTTCCCCTAGCCAAGTTTTAAATTCACCTATGCAGGGCTGCAGAAACTGACATGAACTTCCTCACACTCTGGTGACAACAGAAGGAAGCCAGGTTTCTCCCCTGGCTCTGATGCTCCTTCTTACCTGTAACCCCAGATCGCACTGAATCCTTGCCCTCTCTGTGGCTGGTGATGGCATTGTAACTTTGACAGCAAAGTGTACTGGGGTTGGGGGACGATCACTTGTTTGGGGGGTGAAAATGCTATTTAACAGAGACAATGATTCTTAGGTAACAGGGACTATAATAGTCAAATTTGGTTCTGGGATTTTCTTATGTTTTTCTTTTTTTTTTTTATATTTTTCAAAAGTGGTTGACACTACAGATGCTTATGCTTATGTCCTACACAGCCCCGGAGGCCTGGAAAAGCAGAACACCTGGGCTAGGAGGCGTTCGGTGTTAGAGCTGCCGAAGGAGCTATGCTTGGGCCAGCGGCAGCTGCTGCAGGAGGCCCCGGGGCAGGCTGTACGGATGACACCGAGCACCACGCCCAGACAGATGTCCTCCCGTCCCTCTCCATTTTTTTTTGAAGTGGTGGGGTTTGTGGACTTCCACCCTCTGGAGATTTTATGAAATTTAACTTATCAGGAAGAAGAGAGGATGTCTGTGTTAGAGGGATTTAAATTTTTCTGTGTGAATAAGTGACTCCTTGACCTGTGAGAAGATCCATAGTGATCAGTTTATAGATTGTCTCAAGTTTCAGGAATTTTGGTTTTGCTGGCAAGGCAATGAATCTGCTGGGTTACCATGGGTACTCGACTTAAAATTCTAACTAGTAGACTTAGTGAGATCTAATGGGAAATAGAAAACAATGATTTAGTTTATATGGCCCAGTGCCTACTTCAAGGCAATACTTAAAAAGTTTTCACTTAGTGCATAAAGGAGCAAATGAGATGAAGGAATCAGGAATTCTTAACCGGGGATGGGTGTTGAATCAGAGTTGCCTCTCCTGCTCTCACCTGGCTCTGTCTGTATCACCACCTCACCTCAGAGATTCCGATTTACCCTTTTTCAAGTGTCATGACCCCCCTCTCCCCATTCCCACTGTCAGTTTTGAAAATCCTTGCAAAGGGGGTGATATTCTTCTCATGTGCTTTCTAGAGAATGAAAGTGTTGGGAGCCAGTTACACAGATTCTGAAAGCACCCAGCCTGGTGTCTGACAAGAAATGCTGATTAAATTTTAATCAGACTGCTGAAGACAGATGTGCAAATAATGCTAAATATATAGTTAAAAAATTCTTCCCAACATTTTAATTGTTTTGATTTTCATCAGATACCCAAATTCCCTCCTCAGTTGCTCAAAAAGGAAAAATCCTCACAGGTATTTTAACCGGGGGAGATTTCTAAATGCTCCAGGCTCGATGTACACCAGGTTTTTGGTGTTCTGGATCAGTCTGTAAAGAGAGAAGGAGCAGTTTTAGAAATGTGTATTGTTTGGAATGTACAAGACCATCGTTACCAGAGGATGCTGGCTGAAAATGGCATCAACAAAAATCAAGAGACTTCATATGCTGGAGGGCAGCTCCTAGGAGCCTGGGGATAAAAACTGCATGGTGAGAGCCAGTTGGCTCTTGCCAGAAAGCTCTGCTCTCAACCTCTTGCTGAGGAAGGTATAAACATCATAGCTGGGAGTCTGTTGCATCCCACTCGGTGAGGCAGCACCAACTTCCAGGACTCCCGGCTCTCACCACGGAGCCTACACACTGGGGGTGATGGGAGATTCCGCTCCCAGGTCAGATGAGCAAATTGGCTACTCTCCCTTATAGGCAAACTGGTCTTCTTCATACTCGGCTGGCAGCCACACTGACCAATGATCCAGACAGGCACTCAGTCTTTGGATCAATCCGGGGGCTTGGATTTGGGGGGATTTTATGCCCATTGTTATAGATAATTTGTTGTGTGACGATGCACAGCCTCCTAACTTCCCTGAGCTAGTGTGACCTTCTATAATTTTGGAATAATAATATGCACTCTTCCTACCTCATAGGTTGGTATGTAGTGAGTAATAGAATAGGTGGAGATCATGTCGGAGGCAGGGCTCTGTATAGTATAAAAGTACAGCTATGACTCCACAGTGGTATGATTGCCCTTCTCCCTACTTCTCCAGGGACTTTGACCCTTTGAGAAGTAGCCACAGTTGCCTGTCTACTTTGGATTCAATAAAAGGCCAGCAAATGCCTTTGACTCTCTTACCCCATGCCACAGCCACCTGAAGAAATGATAGTTACTCTTGTTCTATAGAGAAAATATAATGTATTGGTAAGTTGGAGGGGCTCTGCAGTCAGTTTGGTTTTACTAATTGTATGACCTTGGATACATCATTTAAAGCTCTGTTTCTTCACAGGGTAGTTTTTGAGAAGTAAATGTGTGTTTCTGGCTCACAGTAAGGCTTCAACTGGTGTTAACAATTATTATTATAGTTGATGAAACCAGGATGTTAAATAATTTGTCTCTAGTCACACAGCTGAGAAGTAGCCCCACTTGGAAGTGAACTCAATTTTTTGGACTCTGAGTCTAGTGTTTTTTCCCCCTTACTATAGTTACCCACCATTTGTGCCTATTTCCATCTTTTATGTTCTTTTGATTCTTTAGAGGTGAGTGATGTTTTGTTGTAATTATTTTTACAACAACTTAGTCAAGCAGTCATGGGCCATATAAGGCATTATGTAGGTAGGTGGAAGGAACTTTTAAAGATCTTTTGGGGTCTGACCTTAAACTACTCATCCATACATTCCCTCACTCAACAAACGTTTATTAGGCACCTACATGTGCCAGGCGTTGTTCTAGGTACTGGGGTTACAGCTGTGAACAAAGAGAGCCTGTAAGGAGCTAACATCCTAGTGTCAGGCCTTCCTTTGGAAAAGTCCATAAACTTCCCTTAGAGCATTTTATTTTTCTTTCTGTTGCATCATGAGCACTGTATCTTAAGCTGTTCTGGTGGTTCTCAGTATAAGCTGTGCTTCATCATCACTTGGGCAGATTTCTAGGTCTGGGATAGTACTGTCATCTGTAATGGTGATGACCTCCTCTCCCCTCCACTCCCCCCCCCCCAATTCTACTTCATAGCCAAGTCCAGACTATAAATCTGCATTTGAATACCCATTATTTTGGATTTCCCCATAATTGGTTGGTGAGGTAGTCTCACCTCCCTGAGTGTACTGTCATCTTCTGGGGAAGATTTATATTTTACCTCCTCTGTATTCCAGCAGCACTTGACCCTTGGTTGGACATGTGGCGGGTACTCACATACTTATCAATCAGTTATTCTCTTTAGATAATTGCTAATTGGACCATTCATAGGGAGGCCTTGTGGTGTGGTGGGAAATGCACAGCTTTGAAGAAAAGAGAGGCGGGGGTGGAAACTCAGCCCTGCCATTGTCTACGGTGCCACACTGGTCCAGTTACTGACCTCTCTGAGCCTCCCTTCCTTTCCTTGGACAAAAGGGAGAACTACTCCACTTTGCAGGGAAGCTGTGAGGATTAACACAACCTCGAGGTAATAAATGCCAGATACAAGTGCTCAGAAAATGTTTGTTGCTAATATCCTTCCCTTTCCCTTAACTTTCAAAACTCCCATGCAGGTGACATTTTTAGAAGCTCAGGTTTGAACCAAATAAGGCAGCAGTAAGAAGACTGGTTTGGGGGTCACACGACCCAATTCCTAGCCTCAGCTCTAGCACTGACTTGCTGTGTGTCGTCACGCAAGTCAGTTAATCTCTTTGGGTCAGAGGTTCATCATCTGAAAACTGAATCAAGCCAGTCTTCACCCCTCTTTTTTGTATATTGGAGGAAAATAATAATTTGGAAGGGACTGTTTTTAAGAATCAATTCTAAACCATCACAATAACAATGACAAACCACATACACATGTCCAGCACAGGGTTTTACATGGTAGATTTCCAAGAATCATTTACTAAATAAATGAACAGTCCTCAATGAACTAATTCATGATCTCTAAGCTCCCTTTCAAATTTCCCCACTATCCCAGGGACTTCATTCCCTCTCTTCCATAAGGTAAGAGCTACTTGGCAGGACTCCACAATGTCAATTTTAATTTCCAACTTTGTGTTGTGATGTTTCAGAGTTTATACAGCTCCCAGGGAGAAGCAGTTGTCACCATGGCAACCCTCAGGCCACTGCAGTGAGAGAAATTAGTGCCTGCCCAGACCTAGTAATTGCTGTAGTCTTTTCCTCTTGGATTCCTAGCAGCGGCTGCTTGAATACAAATACTGAGTGGGCTCCAGCCAGCAAGGGTAATAGTGTACAGCAATAAACTATCTGTTAGCTGATGCTTACATTTCAGACAAATTGAGGAGGTTGTCAAAGGCATTAGCTTCTACCTTTTCCAGAGAATCACTCTGAGAGATTTCTCTAGGGGAGAGAGAGAGAGAAAAAAAGAAGAAACATGAAAGAAATGACCATGCATGCATCATAATAAGCTGTGTGTGTGACCCAACAACTGGGGGCTCTAGTGTGTCCTTTTAAAAAAGAACAGTGATGTCTCACATTGTCCTCACATCATAAAGTGCCACCATCTCCCTTTAGGAGCATTGATGGGCGTCTATAACCCAGGTGCAGTTGAAATGCAGGTTTCAGTAACCCCTGTTTATGTGACAGGTTTTTTTCTTGTGACTCAGAGTCACAGATTGTTAGAAGTGGACAGGTCTTTTGAGAAAATCTAGTGAGATCAGCTTTGGAAATTGAGAGTCTCCAGAGGACAGTCAAAAAGTGCTTTTGGGAAGGCTCAGGACCAGGATCCAGATGTCTGAATTCCCAACTCCATCACTCTAGTGAGGTTTTAATGTGGGTTGCTTTCATTGTTTCATAACTCTTTCTCCTTTTCCCAAAATCCTGTTCTGAGGCAATTGCAAGGTTCCTGCACATAGTGTCCTTTTTGGGTTGTAACTGTCTATTTATTTGACCATTTTTCTCTTTTAGCAAATTGAGGACAAGGAGTATATCCTGTTCACTTCTGAATCTGTGGTGACTTCATATTGCCTGGTGCATAGAGTATGAATGAATGAATGGATTAATGAATGGAGTTTTTTTTTTTTAAAGATTTTATGTATTTATTTATTTTAGAGAGAGAGAGAGAGAGAGAGTGAACGGGGGGAAGGGCAGAGGGAGACGCAGAGAATCCCAAGCAGACTCCATGCCAAGCGTAGAGCCCGACGCAAGGCTTGATCTCACGACCCCGAGATCTCAACCTGAGCTGAAACCAAGAGTCGGATGCCCAACCAGCTGAGCCACCCAGGCACCCGTGAATGGATTTTTTAAAAAGACACAAACATAAAGGAACCAGCTTTGTCATATACCATCCCAGGCACGCAAGTAATGTCAATGTTACCCTAAAATCCCAACATAAGCTACCATTTGCTACCAGCTGAGAAAAAAGTCTCAAATTCACAAACTGTACATTTGAGTGTTTCTAAGGTTAACATTCACTGAAGCCTTCAGACTTGAGAGCTTTAGCCCACAGAAAGGCTGAGCCTAAGGCAGTTAATGTCTTTTATGAACAACACAGTAATGGATTGTTCCTGGACTGATTCATTTTATTCGTACCTAATGGTTTGTTTCTTTAGCTGTGGCTACTTTTCTCATGAGGAAGTGTAATGCATTAAAAGTTATCAAAACTCAACATTTAAACTTGAGAGAAGAATAAGGGTTAGATTCAAGGAAACTGACATTTCTGTAATTCTTGGGGATTATTTTTAATATTCTCATTGCTAATACCCTAAAGAATAGTCAGAGGCTCCCCAAGGAGTTAGGATTGATGATGCAGCATCTTTAAAGATGTAAATTGGCTTCAAAAGCCCCATGGATTGTTAAGATCAGAGATGCTTTCTAGGAACTAAATGACCTTTGAGGTCCTTTCACACAGACTAACATTAAGGAGGATGCTGGAATACTGGGCTCCTGAGAAAGTTCTCTCTCATGCATGGTGTCTTATGCCCTGGAGGCTGAGACCCTGGGAGAACGGATTGAAGTTACATCTGACACAAATGTGAGATCACGCTGTATTATCGGGTTGCTTTGCACTTTTGATAAAGGCCTTTTATCAATACAGCTATAAATACTGTGTGTCATACACTTATTATATTTTAGATATAAAGATTATCTTCTGATGCACAATAAACCTCCAACACATTTTCTTCTGTGTGGGTGTTATCTAAAAATGTGACACAAGGGAATAACTGCTCTAGCAGAAGGAGAATTTTTGTGATTGGAATCTATTTTCTTTTCTACTTGAGAAGTTTATCATCACTTATCAAAATGCATTCAGTTCACTGAAGCAAGGTTAATTATCCAGAATTTAATGACTCTTGAAAATCATACTTTTCTTCAAAGGTCCCTAGATATTATTTGTATTATAAAGATAAAAATACTGGGGTTTCTTTAACACAGTTTCTCTCCTAGAAACATTATCCCTTTTCTTTTTTTTTTTTTTTTAAAGATTTTATTTATTTATTTGAGAGAGAGAATGAGAGACAGAGAGCATGAGAGGGAGGAGGGTCAGAGGGAGAAGCAGACTCCCTGCCGAGCAGGGAGCCCGATGCGGGACTCGATCCTGGGACTCCAGGATCATGACCTGAGCTGAAGGCAGTCGCTTAACCAACTGAGCCACCCAGGCGCCCAACATTATCCCTTTTCAACTATGTTTTCCCTTACAAAAATTTTATTATTCCAATTATGAATGTCTTTTGGTATGCAGTATCTTACTTACATTTTTATGACCTCATTAAGTCCTCTGAAAGCTTGAGATGGGATTAGTTTGATAGGGAGATAGGTGAGTGACCTAGAAAAGAAGAGAGGAAGAGTTTAATATTTAAGACTGGGTACCTTTTAAGTTCATGAATAAAATGTGTGTGCACGCGCGCAAATGTGTGTGAATACAGAATTCCAACGACTGAATTCAGGTGGAGAATTCTAACTTACACCAATAACGAGATGTGCCATGACTCACGCTTGGTCTTTATCAAAGAGTATGTTATTTTTTAAGTAAGCTCCCAAACTTTGGGCTCAGACACACCTGGGTTCAAATCCCTGCTCTCTCACTACCTGGTCAGGTGATCCTGAGGATGGTATGTAGGCCCTCTACTTCAGTTTCTTCATCTATAAAATTGGAATAATAATTCCTGCTTCACAGGGTTGTTATGATGACTAATCAAGATAAGCCATGTAAAGAACAGGGCTTGGCACCAAGTCAGTAGTTGATAAGTAGTTCTAGAGTGGCCGCATAGGCCTGGTTGGGAAGAGGGAAAAGAAACTGTCTTGGGTAAAGTGGGGAAGTGACTGGTGGAAATACAGTTGGAAACCAGGCAGGCAGGAGAAGGGAAGATTCACTAGGAACATGTTCCTATTTTGAGATATACCATCTTCCCCAGACAGTTGATTTCAGTCTCCTCCCAACCAGACCAGATGGCTGCTATGATAGCTCAATTACATGGGCATCTCATGCCATTTTGGGGGAATATCTATAGAACATTTCCTTCAGGCACTCACCTATATTCAGAGGAACAATCTAAGTGTTCTTGAATTGAGATAAAAGTTATCCATTACGTAAAAGTTGAGAAAAGAGCAATTATTCAGCAATAGCAAAAGCAGAACAGGGTGATGTACACCTGCTAAAGGAAAATGGGCTTAAGATAACTCAGAAGAAAGCATCTGCAAAGCAGGGATGAATGTTCAACCAACATTTATCAAGCATCTACAGTGGTTCAGGGTTTTGGACCAAATACTGGCAGAGAGGAGGGGAGTGGATGAGGACATTTCAGGTGGGAAGTGAGTATCAGAAATTTGAGAGTAGAGGTGGGAGATGCTGCCTTGCTTTTCACGTGTCTACAAAGCAGACTGTCTTGGTTGCCAGGAAAGAACACCTTTGGCATCAGGAGTGTATTTGAATCAGGGAGATGTCTTACGGTCTCAGAAGGGACTTGCTACTGGTGTAAGGTGCTATGTGAGTTGTGCACTCCCGCCTGTAACCTTATTTTATCCACTCAACGATGGTGTGAGGTGGGTATTTCCCTTTGATAGCAAAAGAACTAGATCACAAAGAGATTCAGTATCCTGAACAAAGTAACATGACCAAGCAGACTGAGCCCAAATAGTCTTCCTATGGTTTGATATTGGGCCAAAGTATGTGATTTTTAACCCAGTCTCTTTCTCCCCCCACCCCAAACTTTATTGAGGAATAATGACAAATATAATTGTGTCTACTTATTTTTTTAAGATATTTATTTATTTATTTATTTGTCAGAGAGACAGAGAAAGAGAGAGCGTGCGCACATGCACAAGCAGGAGGAACGGCAGGCAGAGGGAGAAGCAGGCTCCCTGCTGAGCAGAGAGCCCGACGTGGGACTCGATCCCAGGACCCTGGGATCATGACCTGAGCCAAAGGCAGACGCTTAACCAACTGAGCCACCCAGGCGTCCCATAATTGTATATACTTAAAAGTGTATAGTGTGGTGATTTGATATACACATACATTGTGGAATCATTACAAAGATTAAGAAAATTAACACATCTGTCACCTCACATAGTTAACTCTTTTTTGGGGGAGGGTGAGAACATTTAAAATCTACTCTCATTGGATCATCAGAAGATAGTCTTATAACTCAAAGTTTGTGCCCTTTGATCTATAGCTCCTCATATCCCCCTCCCCGCAGCCCCTGGCACCCATGATTCTCTTCTCCGTTTGTAGGAAATTGGCTGTTTTTTTTTTTTTTTTTCTTTTAGATTCCACATGTAAGTGATACCATATAGTATTTATCTTTTTCTGTCTGGCTTATTTCACTTGGCATAATGCCCTCCAGATGCATCTATGCTATCACAAATGGCAGGATTTCCTTCTTTTTTTATGGCTGAAAAATATTCCTCTGTGTGTGTGTGTGTGTGTGTGTGTGTGTGTGTGTGTAATTACCACATTTTTAAAATCCATTCATCAGTTGAAGGACCCTTCGGTTGTTTCTATATCTTGGCTGTTTTGAATACTACTGGAGTGAACATGGGTTGCAGATAGCTCTTAGAGATAGTGATTTCATTTCCTGCTGGTCTGTACAGGTAACCCACTCTCTGTCAGTGAGCAAGGTGGAGAGACAGGCACTATAATCTTGTTTCTCTTGAGAAGAGAAATGCTGCACTCTCGCAATTTCTCCTGCAGAGCAGCTTACCAACAGTTCTTCTCCAGGGTCTAATGCAAAGAAATTTCATTTCAGAGAAATGCTTTTACTCAACAGTCTCTTAGAGATGGTACAACCTAGAGGAAGTAATCCAAACTTGGTCCTCTGATTTTATTCCTGAAGACAGTCCCACCAAGCGCATTGTTCAATACCCAAACTTATTTAACAGGGCATCCAAGAAGAACAGGGACAGTGGGGGGAGAAATCTTCTTATGATGGCACATTTGCTTCCTATATTTCTTCTGGAATCATGTCCTTTTGGCTTACTGATTAAAAACACAGTTTTATTGCTCTCTGCACTGCCAAGTCAATAAATTTCCAGAAGAGAAAGCTGTATTCTACTGTACCCCATGCAACATCAATAAAACGGACAGCCAAATTCTGATTCCAGAATCTTTATTGCTGGGGATAATGCAGTACAGAACATATTTTGGAGAGTGTTTACATAAAAGCTTAAAACGAACCCTTCAGAGCTGTTTATTCATGCAAATGGAACCCAGAAACTGGAGCCTCTCAGCAAGCAGCCTCCTCCTCCAAAAGCGAGCATAGTGTGGCTCCCAGGAGAGCAGTTTGGCTCAGGTTTGACCAGGGAGGTTGCCTGAGCTTTTGATTGATGTAGGGATGAGGGATGAGGAGCAAAGGTTGGACAGAAGTGAGAGAAGCTGTAGATCATGCCCTGGCTGTCCCCAGTGACTACAGAACAACCCTAGTGCAAGATGAAATTTTGCAGCTGATGTTGATGCTGCAGATCAGGAAAGGCAGGAGTAATGAGAATAAAAATAAAGTTCTTACCATAAAGGAGCCACTGAGCAAATAGCAGGTAGCTTTGTGGATGTGGCTGGGGCAAGGACGAGGCCTGGGGGCCAGAGAATGGGGAGACAGGTGGGTGAGGCAGGTGTACCAAGCTTTTGCCACTAGATGTATTCTCATGAAGTGAGGCGCAGAATGTGGTTCTATGAATCCAAAGCTGTTTTTCCCACTGACTTATATTTTTATTTTAGAGATGTCATGCCTTCTATCCTGATTCATCTTCAATTGGCAGCAGTTTCTAAGCAGATTTGCCAATAACCATTTGAACGTACTCCCTTTGAAGGTGCTCCCTACTCTGATGGGTGCTTTTATGAGGCCAGAAATTTTTAGCAACGTGAACAACTGTCTCCAAATCCACCCTGCGATTCTACTCCTGTATACATCCCAGAGAAATTCTGACATGGTTACTTAAGGGAAACTGTGTAAGGATTTTCTTCAAGGCATTGTGGCAGCAGGGGGGTTGGATGCAAACTGAGTGTCCATTACTGAGTGGGAGATTGGTAGCGTGGACAGTACATACCTAACTAATAGGTCAGCAGCTAGAAGCAAGAGTCTAAAGGCACACAGAGCAGCCTGTGTGGATCTTAGAGTCATGGTACCGAGAGCAACAAGTAAGAAATTGAAGATATAAAATCCTACTTGCAGAATTAAAATATATGCACACAAAACATTAAATATTTTAATGAAAACACCTAAGTACATATTAGGATGGTTGCCTATGGCAAGTTGAAAGGAAGTGAGAGAAGGGGATAAAATGAATAACTAAAAGCAGAGCGACTTTGAATGGACCAGCGATGATGTTGGTTGCATGAAGAAGTGTGATCGACCTAGCCCTCTGTATCTGAGAGACAAGAAAAAGAAAGTTTTGTTTTGATGTATTGAGTCCTCCCCTGCTTTCCTTCCCTCCCTCCTTCCTTCTTTTCTGGTTTTGAAATTAGGCCTATGTGTATTCCAAGAATTGTGTGAACTTGAGGAACTCCCGTGGAAAAGCCTAGCAATATCATTTGCTACAAAGCAGCAGCCGAGGAGAACTGGGGACAAAAGATCAAGGGCAAGGACGGTTCAGCGGCTCCGCTGTCCAGGGTCAAAAAAGGAATGAAAGCTATGCATAAAGCAAAGACAAATAAAAGAGGGACAGAGCCTTTTCTGTCTCAGACGAGAGTGTGACAGTCCCAAACCATGCAGCTCAGGTGGTGGTAAAGAGCCAGGCCACTGGGCAAACGTGAGGTTGAGCTTGCAGGGTGGAAAGTTCTCTCTGCCTCCTAAATAGTGAGATGGTTAAGGAAGTCCATGGGGGGGGGATGCTCCAACTACTTATTTTTATTACATTTCACAGCTCTTTTCTTTTCCTTTCCCCTCCCTTGCCCTCCCCCCTCTTTCTCTCTCTTCCTCCCTCCCTCCCTCCTTCTTCTTTTCTTTTTTCCTTTTCTTTTCTCTTCTCTTTTCTTTTCCTTTCCCCTCCCTCCCCCCTTTCTCTCTCTCCCTTCCTTCCTTCCTTCCTCCTTTTCTTTTCTTTTCTTTTCTCTTTTCTCTTTGAAAAGAAGAGACCTTTTCCCATATGACATTTTGTTTTTAAATGAATGGATGATACAACACGGGTGACAGCTGGATTATGGCCAAATCCCACTTTGCCCAAGTGCCTGTGCCACAGATGTTGAAACAAAAACAGGATGACAGAGTCTGCCTTATTTTCATCAAGTATGAAAACTCCATTTATTCATGAATCCTGTCTGCAAGTCCCCAGCCTTTCCAGTTATGGGCTAAAGTTGATGTAGAAGCATCCTTTACCCCTTTAGGATTGGAACTAAGCACTCACCCTAGTTCTGGGATCCTGTGATTGGTCGTGACTCAGGTGGAGTCCTGTGTCTTTCTGCATTGTCTACACTAAGCCTAACAATATTTGGAGGGCAGGAGTACACCTGCAGTGTCTTGAATTACATTTGCCTCCCCTGACACCGTGTTGGTGCTTGTTTTTGTCTTGAGTCCTTATCCTGTAGCCTGCCTGGTCTCCCCAGAGTCCACCGAGGAGTGGAGCCCCTTCCATCTTTCTCCTCAGTCACCAGATCCTGATCCCTATATCTCTGCTTCTTAAAAAACATTTCTGACCCGGAACAGTTCCTACTTGCTCTCTGGTTAGGTTCAACCTAGTATCTCTCACTGCTGGGTTCTGACTTTCAAACTGGGCGCCTGGCACAGATAGAGACTCTTTGCTGGGGCTACCCAGTTGGGTTAGCTCCTGTAGAGGATGCTGTGGTGGGCTGCCAAAATCCTCCTTCAGGACTGAGGCACTCATCCCCCCAGAGGCTGGGAGAGGGGGCAGCTGAAGCCCCTAAATAGTTGTTCTCCTGGAATTACCCTCAGCCTAAGATCACCACCTCATCCAAGATCACATCTTCTCTCCTGGGCAGCATGTATCCGATGACTGGTCAATGCAGGGTGAGGGCCTGGCCCCTTTGCCTCAAGGTGGGATAGTCAGAAGGGTGATCCCACCTTCAGAGCTCCTTCCCATCCACTCTTTCACCTGGGCCCCAGACTCACTCCCCTTCCTAGCCAACCCCAATTGTCAAGCCACCAGTGTGTTTTGTGTCAGAACTCAGCACCAGGGGACAATTTACAGATAAGCAACTACCATTTACATAAACTCAGTCACCTTGAAAAGGATGATGCCACATTATCAGGTCCTCCTTAATTGTTCCTAATGTCTCCTGAATACTCAAGAGTGGGGCTTGAACCCCTCTTACTTTTTTCTTTGGAGTTTAAGAACACAGATAACCTTGGAAGGAGCCAGTTTGTCCAGGTCACTGGCTTGTTAACGAACCCTCAAAATAATGTTCGCTGGAGAATTTCAGAGTCAGGAGGGCTGTCCCCCTCCCCCGCCTTAGTGAAATCCAGGATTTAAAAATCCTTTCTCATAAAAACCTATCAATGGGATACATTTGCATTATCAAAGGGTTCTTTGTTCTGCAAAAGGATTCCATGGACGGTTCCTTTAAATGGCAAACTCCCTAGGTGAATGGAAAATACAGTTCCAATTGACACAATCTCTCCTTTTAAAGACAGGTATTGCATGAAGTCAATGACAACTGTAGGTTCCCCACCTCCCCTTGGTCTTTAAGAGCTTGGATTGCATCAGGGTTTCCGGGGCAGGACCACCTACTGAAGTGCATGGGCTGAGCCGGGCCAGAGGAAGAGGAGAGCCAGGGAAAAAGTCCTGCACCAAACGGAGTCCCCAAAGACTGGGTGGAGTCCTACGTATCTTCTCAGAGCCTTTACCTGTCCTTCTGCCCAGCACAGCAGAAATGAAATATTTTTATTCACTTCCTTCTAATTATTTAGAAAAGCCATCTATATTATCGATTTAAGAAACCTACAAACATCCATGCATCTTTCACAATTAGTTTATTGCTAGAGCTATACACCCTGAATTTTTATTTATTTATTTATTTAAAAGATTTTATTTATTTATTTGACAGACAGAGAGAGAGAGATCACAAGTAGGCAGACAGGCAGGCAGAGGGAGAGGGAGAAGCAGGCTCCCTGCTGAGCACAGAGCCCGATGTGGGGCTCGATCCAGGACCCTGGGATCATGACCTGAGCCGAAGGCGGAGGCTTAACCATCTGAGCCACCCAGGCGTCCCCACCCTGAATTTTTAAATGTTACCAAATCAGAGGGAGGAAAAAAGACAGAAATCAGAGATGCTCAAAGCCTTTTTGCCTAACGAACTCATCAAAATGGGAGGGGAAAGCATTACCTTATTTAACAGAATGTTAATGTTTTTGTATTTATTACATAAGACCTTGATCTAAATTCAACAGAGACTTAAGAATGTCTGTGTTCTTTTCAAGGCTGCTCAGTAATTATAATAAACTTGCTTTCATCTTGGAATGAAATAAAAATGGCTTCCCCCTTTCCAAATGATTTTCAATCATTGCGTTTTCAAATGCATTGATCTACTTGGCAACTTCATTACTGGGTATGTCTTCATTTGTTGGCCTCTTTTCTTCCGCATTTACCTACAGGGGGCTGAGATGTCAATGTTACCTGAAATATGAAGTCAGTATAGATGGATACTCAATTTGTTAAGTTTTACATCCGAAAATTTGGAATGCTCCTTAAAAATACACCCAGGTGGTTTTGACTGACCACTCCTTTAAACACTTACTGTATTAGACTCAAGGAATCAGAGGAAAGGGCTGCTTGCAAGTGGTTTGGTCCAACCCCTCCCTTTATAGACGAAGAATCTTCAGCTAGGAAAAGAGAAATGATTTCCCTGAAACCGCGATTCCGTGGCAGATCTGAACTAGAACATAGGTCACTTCGTTCCTGGTCCTGTGCTGTGTCCTTCACTAATCAAAGCACATCAGTGCTGTTCCTTTGGAGGTTTTGTTGATACACTCTGCTACACAATCCTCTGGTTCTTGGGTGAAAACTTAGCGTTCTGACAGAACTGTCAGCTTCTGGAGGCCATGTGCTCACAGTCTTAAACTCCAAAGATGCTGCTCAAGTTCCTGTTCCTCCATGAGCCTACCAGACTGGGTTGTCTCTCTTTCCCGTATCCTCCTCAGCAAGAATGACTACTCAGTTTTTTCCCCGCTGTACTGTTATTTGAGAATTTACCAGTTACCCCGTATGAATGTTTCCTCTGTTCCACTACTGAGCGCCCATTCTCTGGTGGACCCTGCCTTCACAACTGTCTCTTGCTTCCAGCCCCTTTATTCCTTTCCCACTGCCAAATTTCTTGGGCATTCTTTTCTCCACCCCGAATAGTCCTTGACTTGGTTTCCCCTCACCCCACCCTGGGTTTCCCCTAACAGGTCTAGATTAATCTTCCTGATAACTCCCACCGTGATACTATCATACTCAGTTATCTTCTGTACCTCCCCTTGGCCTGCCTACTATCTATGCATGTCTCAGCCTGCAGGCCCTCCAAATAAAGGCTCAAACCTCATTTGCTGGTCCTGTCACCCACAATTCTTCTCACATAACCCATACAATAAACTTTTGCTGCCCAGTCAGGCAGCCACCAGCCACACATGGCCATTGAGCACTTGAAACATGGCTGGTCCGAATCGAGATGCGCTGTAAAGTGTTCCATACATACCAGCTGTCAAAGACTCGGCAAGAAAAAAGGAATATAAAGTATCTCATGAATAACTTTTGTACTGATTACATGTTGAAATGATAATATTTTGTACATGTGGATTAAATGAAATATTTCACTGAAATTGATTTCACCTTTTAAAAGCTTTTTAAATGTGGCTATTAGAAAATGAAGATCCCACACATGATTGACGTTATATATGTATTTTTAAAGATTTTATTTATTTATTTGAGAGAGAGAGAGAATGGGAGAGAGAGAGAGAGAGAGCATGAGGAGGGGAGGGTCTGAGGGAGAAGCAGACTCCCTGCTGAGCAGGGAGCCTGATGTGGGACTCGATCCCGGGACTCCAGGATCATGACCTGAGCCGAAGGCAGACGCTTAACCCACTGAGCCACCCAGGCGCCTGACGTTATATTTTTGCTGGACCGTGCCACCCTGGACAAATCAGCCTATTGTACTTCCTGAACTTGCCTCTCCCTTTTCTGCCTTCACTCACACGGTCTCCACCATCTGGCACATCCTCCCATCTCTGCTGGTCAGCTCCTACCTTTGGTTAAAGGTCTCTCTCTCAGGTGCTCTGTACTTTCCAGAATATGCCCTCATCACCAACTGCATATGCTTTCTCTCTGGAAGCAGCATCGTGGGGCAGTGAAGACTACAGACTCGAGCCAGAACACCTGCGTTCAAACCACAGCTTCATTCATAAAAGACTGATGATACTAACTACCCCAGCGATTTTTGAGATTAAATAAGGAAACGTTTATATAATACTAATACAGCATCTAACACAAGATAAGAGCACAGTAAGTACTTCTAACTCACAGCTGCTTACTGTGAAGGATTCAAGCTACCCCAGCTACTTCTAGCGTCAACTCTAACCTCCTTGTCAAGGGGAGGGGTTTGGTGAGGGTGGGGGCTGGTGGGTTCAGAACGTTGGGATGGACTCTTCTATTTGTCATGAGTCACGCTTTAATCTATAAAATATCTGTGACTTGTCCCTGACTCTTAACTTTCTACTGATTATAGATACGACAACCGAGAGGGAGGGTAAATACATCCACCTGGTACCTTTCTTTTGGGCTCAGTTATCTCTTACAGGTGTCACCTGATAGCCCTTTTAAGAAACGATAAAGAACAATTTTCCATTAAACGTTACAATCCTAGAGAACCACTCTGCAGAGCTCTCATTTGCTCACTGACTTTAAAAAGTTCAGTCAGTTGGAACCCTCCCATGGGGAAGTGCAATTTGGGTGACTCTCCTCCAAGACAGACTTTCCAGAGCACCCAAGAAGCTGTGAGGAGCTTATGAATTATACCGTGAACCAAAATTTTCAAGAAGATTCACTGGATAATGGATTTTCCAAGTTATTTGTGCAACAATTAATTAAAAATATAAAGCCTCCGAGGAAAACGGTAAACACATCTAAGCCCTCACTCAAAACCCATTTAAAGTTTTCTAAAGACACAAAGCAAAATAACCCAATCTTTACCCCCTAAACTGAATTCTTCTAGCAATAATATAACATGACAAGAATAACTCTGGTAAATAAAACTACATGTTGAATTCTCCTCAGGGAACATCTGCATCATCTATAATCATTTTTCAAAAGTATTTTTTAGAAGCTGAGAATATTATGTTGTCAGGACCGTGACACTGAAGATATGCTTCAGGAAACTCTTTCATTGCAAGCTCCAGTTCCAGACACTTACAAACCTTTTTTTTTTTAAGTGAGCCTGTAAAAGCTGGTTGCAACTGATATACTACATACTTTTAATTAATCTGAGGATGGATTTAAAGTGAGTGAAATGGGGCACCTGGGTGGCTCAATTGGTTAAGCGTCTGCCTTCGGCTCGGGTCAGGGTCCTGGGTTCGAATCCTGCATCGGGCTCCCTGCTCAGTAGGGAGTCTGCTTCTCCCTCTGCCCTCACCCCGCTCATGTTCGTTCTCTCTCTCTCAAATAAATAAAATCTTAAAGAAAAATGCCTGAAATTACTGGCATGTGTGCCTTCACTTTTCATTAACTCCTCAGCTCTGGTGGACACCAGTTTGTGTGGCTGTCTTGCTCAAAAATGCCCCTTCTTTAGAAGCATCTCATTGTGGGAGCATTTCATGGATTGTGAGCCTATGCTCTTGCCTTGGGGGTGGGGCCTGAGGCAGTCAGATTCTCTCTCTCTCTTTCTCTTTCTCTCTCTCTCTCTCTCTCTCTCTCTCTCTCTCGGGGATTTCAGACTTGTAATAGACAGGACTCTGTGGAGCTGACTCATTGTAAAGGTGGAATCCAGAGAAATGGGAACTGATCTCTTGCTGCGAAAATGCCAAATGCTTCCTGGATCTTGCCCACATCCTTCTACCTTCCTCCTTATTCGTCTATCAAGTTAACCTCTGATGATTAAATTTGTCAGAGTTGATTTCCGGTGCTTACAAATAAGAAAAGCCTTAACCAGAGCCCCGCCGACCTTTCCTGGGGGAAGTAATGCTCTGTTCCATTGAGGATCCATAGCGAGGGGTGTGGTAGTCAGTGAGAGAGCAGAAGGCTCTGAATAGTGATTCCCCGGTGGCCTCTCCAAGCTGGTGTCAGAGAGCAGGACTGAGCTTTTGGGAAGACCACACTGGTCTGGCTGCCCCCGTAGAGAGCGAGGCTCAGAGAACTACAGCTCAAGCGATGCCTCCACCGAGGTTTCTTCATTACTCAGACTAGAAGGGCTGGCCCCCTTTTCTGAGCTCCTACCAGACTTGGTTTATAACCTTCCCCACCTTCTGCATTCCTCTGCAGTCATCTCTCTCTCCTATGGCTGAAGACTAGAAGCTCTTGGAGGGCAGGGACAGTGTCTACAGATTCTGCACATTGTCCTGTATGCTTCAGTATATAGTTCCCAGATGGTCTACAGGTCTGCCCTGAAGGTCTTGTGTGTGTCAGCCTGAGCCTTGGGATAGGGAATGGGGAAAAGTAAGGACCCAGAATGGATCAGATGCTCTAGCTGGATACACAGGACTAATCCAGTTGAACAATAGAAAACAGCTTCTAATCAGGTGTTAGGTGGCATGTTTGAAAGGCAGCTCAGCCTGGACTGAAAAGACTAGCATATCAGACTCCAGGCAATAACGAGCTCTGCTATTTTGAGATTCTAACTTATTCACCCTCCAGGTTGAGAAGACCTAGTGGGTCATTTTCCTCTAATTAACACCTCTGAGGAACAAAACTATTCCACCAGGCTTGCCCCTTGGATGAGAGGTATTTTCTGTTCAACCTCATACCCCAGCTGTGGGTTTGCAGTGTTCTCTGTACCATCAGATTGTTACAATCACACTTTGTAGTTATGTGGAACCTTTATTTCCTGGTACTTTTGGCTCTGCCGGCTTGGCTCATTTATCTTCACTACAGTCAGCCCCGCTCAAGGGCAGGAACCATCCTGCCCCTTTTATAGACGGTGCAGAGGTTTTATCACTGGCCCGAACCCATGGTGCAAGTTAGGGGAGGGAGACCTTGTGCTAGAACTCGGATCTGCCCAGTCTTTGTCCTGTTGATCAATTCAGATACGTGGAAGGCTGCCTTGGCCCCTACCTTGTCATACCAGAGCAGCCCTACCCCTGTGGGCTCAGAAATCCTGTCTGTTGCGGCTCCTTAAGTAGAATTAGGAACCTAGGGGTCACCTCATTTCATCAGAGCCAAGGACAAATGTCACAGCAGCGGGGGGGTGGAGGGGAACCAAAAAAACCCCTTCATTCTGAAAGTTGAGTTTTACTTATAAATTGGGCTTTTCTGAATTTGGCTCAGGTGGCATTAAAGAGCTGTGGTTCAGGACCACACAGAGCACAGCTGTGAGTGGTTTGCTGACTGGGAGGGGGTGTCCTCTCCCTGTGAGGCAGAAGCTGGGAGGAAATGAAGCCCATGGAGAGAAGCTGTTAGAAGCTGCCCACCAATTCAGAGAGCCCACCTGCCTGGTGGGTGAGGTGGGATTATTTTAATTCTCCTCTTAAAAAAATAGCTGGTGAGAAATTTGCTAAAATCTGCGTTAAGTATGATTTTTTGCACGCCAAGGGGAGCTCCCAGAACAGAATACATATGCTTCTGTGGAGCCAGCCCCCTTGGGTCTGGAAGTGAGCAGCAGGGTCTCTCTCCACCACCATGACTCACCTGACTTTAAAGTTCCATATGTAAGGTTATAGTTACACACTGCCAAGACACCATCTGGTGCAGCCACTCTGATAGATTACATTTTGGAAGAAAGGCTTTTGTGTCTCATTTCAAGACATGAAAAGAAGCCAAACTGAGACGCTTGGGAAGAAGATAGAGGGGGGTAAAGGAGAAGAACTCGAGCCCTGAATTAATCTGACTTACTGCTTTTGAAATAAAAAAGAACAAGGCAGGAAAAAAACCCAAGGAATTGTTGCTCTCCAAGGGGGGAGCTGGGTCCTATGCCAAAGGAATTGGTGTGTGAACCTTTTTGGCTCTACACTTCCACTGAGATTTTGGGAACTCTGTTGCTTGCCTTTTTAGTGTTCTGCTAGGGGCCATCATTCACTGTCCCCAAAAGGATGATTTTTAAACTAATAAAATCTGGTCCTTGCAAAGCTTCCCCCACGGAGTCTGTTTATAGGCACAGCCAGGTTTAAGAATTGCCTTAAAGGTGTGGCTGGGAGACTTGAGTCAGAAGTTCAAGATCAACCTCTACCTTGGGCCTTTGCTTTCATTGGGTGTGTGGGGGCAGTGGTGTTAGGAGCTGGGACATGAGTTTTATGAATTCGGAGATTTTTTTTTTTTTTTTCCGGGTCAGGCCCAGCTGCATGGAAGCTGAGGGCAGGGCCAAGCTGTTGTACTTGCAAGAACTTGGTAGGCTTCTCCATGTCTTGTAAACTCTTACCTTGCACCCTGGACTGGGAACCCATTGGTCTCAATCTGGGCTCCTAGGGGATTGTTTTGGTTGGTTTTAATGGATCCTGGGCTGAGGATTGATTTTTCTCTAATAAGTGAGTTAAAATAAACAAATAACAAAAATCAAAACAGTTTGGATGGGATATACTCATATAGTCTTGCTTCTTTAAAGCTGATACGTTTACTATGCCCGTTCAGAGGATAGACTGGAGGTCTGTGAAATCTAGAACCTAGATGTTGACACAACACAAAGAACTCCCTCCATGACCCACAGCACCTCCTCATCTCCCCATCCTGTAGGATGGAGATTTTTAAAATGATGTTTAGATGCAGTACATGATAACTAATATACATTTTTTTTTTTGCATTGGTTCATTGTTCCTATTCAGCTGTTTACTCAGTTTGATAATCATAATAGTTCAATAAACACTTGAATGTGTGTTGAACGTGTGCTGAATGTGAATCATAATACCCATAAAATTCTGGGATTCCTAAGTGGAATAGGATCTCTTCAAGTGGTTGTGGTTCTTACTTTAGCACAGTGATTCAAAACCAAGGGTGGGGGTGGATCTTGCCCCCTGTGGGGCATTGGGCAAATGTCTAGAGCCATTTTTGGTTGTCATAATTTGGGAGGGCAGTATGACTGGCATCTAGTCGGTGGAGGCCAGGGATGCTGCTAAACATCTTATAGTGTACAAAACAGCCCTCCACAATAAACAATTATTTGGCTCCAAATGTCAGTTGTGCTGAGGTTGAGAAACCCTGCTCTAGCAGAAGAGGCTGATTTTGAATAAATGGTTACATTATGGCAGGATATGTGCAAAAATATAGGTAAGTACAGGGTATCAAAGGATGCCTGTATGGGAGGGAGGAGACATAGGAGAAAACTTCATGGGGAAGTGACTCCAAGTCATGATTTTTACTTAATGTCTTTGTAATCAGTTGTCCAAGAATGACTCTGATTGAAAATTTATTAATTAAGAACTATATATTGGGATTTTTTTTTTAACTTTGTTTTTGTACAACCCTCTGGGTAATGTAAGCAAATGTTTCTGACGATTTTATATTTTCCTTTAAAAAAATTCCCCTAAGAGCCTGGGAGAGACTTAAAAAGCTCGAATCCATTCAGCTTATTCTTTGCTTCTCAGCAAGGAATCTGAATCTACTCTAACCTGGTGTTCTTCCACTGGGACTCTTCTTCCTTTCTCTCTTTCACGGTTCAGCCCCATAACCCTTTGCACGTGAAGTCTTCCCTTGGAGATTTCAGTCCATAGTAATTGCTTTGTTCTCTGAATTCCTAGACCCTTGTTGCCTCTCTCCTTGGCCACACCACTCTCTTGTGTGTGTTTCTATCTAGATTGTGGACTCCTCGAGGACTGGGACCATGCCCTTTACCTGTACATCCCTCTACAGCATTGAATGCTGTTCTGGACCTGATTTTCACAGAAGGTATGAGAAGGAGAAATACATTCAGGAAAGATGTCAGGAGACTAACATCTTCCTGTAACATTGGATTGATAGATACAGCACATTTTATCCTTCCAAAGACTTTGGATTGTGTCTTATAATAAAGTTTAAAGTTTAATCTCTGTTCAGTAGGCACGACATGCAAAAAATAAATTGCCATTATTATTATTAGCATTTTGTAACTAACAGATTTTTCAGAAGCTATTTCCATATCAAGAAGATCAACCTTTCTGTTGTCATAGAGACAAAGATCTTAATATAACCATGGCAAGGTGAAAAGCATTTTTTTCCCCTCTCCTTCCAGTTGTCTGAAACTAATAAGAAAAGGAAAAGGAAATGTTTTAAATCAATTTTTTTCTTTTACTCCCCCCCCATTAGAATGAATGAACATGTGGGAGGTTATTTTTTGTATCACATTTTAGATTTTAAATACCTAAGTTTTTAATAAAACATGGAAGAGGTAGAAAGATATGAATGATTGAACAGTGCCATTTTCAAAATTTGTAAACAGTGGGCTTGTCAATGACAAACAATCGTAATCCATATTCCTTTTTTCCCCCCTTTAAACCAAATAATGGACTTTAGATGGAAGTCTTACAAGGCAGACTTCCAAGGCCTGAAAGATTAAAATACAAGCTAGCACCTACTGAGAGGCAATGATGAATTCTAAAATGTTGTGCAATAATACTTGGCTCCTCCAAGCCCCAGAAACAAGAGTGCTGCCCTTCTTTCTGCAGAGTCAGACCCTGTGCGTGACTTCATAAGACCCTATCTCTCTTCTTCTGGTTGCCTTCTTTCATAATTTCGGCTTTTTTTTCTGGCAAACCCCTGATAATTTGTTATTCATAACATTTTTTTCCTATCTTGTAATTACAGTTTACCATTTCATTCATTCATCGTCAAGGAAAGAGGATTTCAGTATGAAGCTGTTCACTTTTCCTGTCTTCTGCCTCAATGCGAAGTTATACCTTTATCCATCCCCCCAGGACTCAGAAGCATCCCTCTCTCAGGTTAACCCTTCCCCTGTGATCTGAGATGACACTCTTCTCCCACCCTCACAGAGATCTTACTCCATTAAATATATTCTCCCCCGGCCCTCCTATCTTCAGTCTGTCCTCCATGCATTCCTTCCCTTATTCCTCTTTGAAGACAAAAACGAACAAAACCTTTTCTCAATCCTGCATATTTTCCATATGTATCAGAGTTTGGGCTTTTAATTTGATCATAGCTGCCTTTTGCAATAAATAGGTATTTTGTATGTGTGTGTGTGTTGGGGGGGGCATGAGGAAGGAAAGTATATGGCAAAGGAATTTGAAAACATACTCTTGCTTTCCACAAGATTATATCCTTCATGGAGAGTAATATCTTGGTTCTCAAACTTTAGCATGCATCAGAACCACTTGGGGAGCTTGTTAAAACACCAGCTGTTGTACCACATCCTCGGAGTTTCTGATTCAGTAGATTGGGGGTCGGCTCAAGAGTGCGCTTTTCTAACATTTCCCAGGTGATATTAATGGTGCTGGTCTAGGACCACACTTTGAGTAACATTGCCTTAAAGTAACTACCCTTCTATCCCTTCTTATGTATTTCTCTTGGTATATGAATGGATGATGAGGTCACTTTATCGTGCCCATAGGGTTCTCGCCTAAAGGAGGATTACCTGATGTTCAGGAAGCCTGACCTTGTGAGGGGCAGCATGCTTGCTGACCTAAGGTGTCTACATGTCTAGAAGATGCTCTTAGTGTGGATGCCAGGATAGTGTGTGTGTGTGTGTGTGCGTGTGTGTGTGTGTGCGTGAATTTAGGAAAGGGTACTTTTCTTACAAAGACAAGCAAATATAAAAACACAATTAACAGTCTTTGCTACTCAATAGCAAAAGGGGACCTTGGTCAGGTTATTCCAGTTCTTTGGACCTCAGTTTCTTGCAGTCTGTATGATAAGTACTGGGCGAGTGAGAAAGGCTGTTAGTGGTACAATCATTCATAAAGGCAAGACGGGAGGTTTGTCAGGGAAGGACAAGGGCTGGGACTTGGGGGGCAGCTTCCATGAATTTGTTGATTGATTGAAACCAATTCTCTCAGCATGGTCCTCACCTTCAGGGAATTGAGCTGACAAGATAATTAATGGAAACTAATTAATATAAACCCCTTAATCTTTAAACTGTATCCCTCAACTGCAAACATTGCCTGAAGGCCACTAACTTTCTTTCTTTCTTCTTTCTTTCTTTTGAATCTCTCTCCCTCTTTTTTAAGATTTTATGTATTTGTCAGAGAGCGAGAATGAGAGATAGCAAGCACAAGCAGGGGGAGCGGCAGGCAGAGGGAGGGAGACTGGCTCCCCGCTGAGCAAGGAGCCCGATGTGGGGCTCGATCCCAGGACGCTGGGATCATGACCTGAGCCGAAGGCAGACGCTTAACCAACTGAGCCACCCAGGCGTCCCAAGGGAGAGAGAGAATCTTAAGCAGGCTCCATACCCAGTACTGGAGGCCGATGTGGGGCTGGCTCTCTCAACCCTGAGATATGACTTGAGCCAAAATCAAGAGTGGGATGCTTAACCGACTGAGCCACCCAGGTGCCCCATGATCATAGGCCACTAACTTTTTGAGGGGAGAGGCTCAGCTCCTCAGGAGGGAGGGGAACTCCCTTCATAAAGTGGACTCTTGACTGACTGCTGGGGCCCAAGGAGACATGGGGGATTGCCTCTTTCCTCCCCAAGAATGGAATTTCATCACTGCCAATGGTTAGAATATAACCACAGCCCCCACCAGCCTAGTGCCTTTTGGATACTTTTACAGTACTTTTCTTTCTTTTCTTTTAACAACTTTATTGAGATATAATTCATATGCTGTAATATTCACCCGTTTAAAGTGTACAGAATGGTTTTTAGTATGTCTGTGGAGTTGTGCAATCATCACCACAATCTAATTTTAAGCAACTTTTGTTATCCCCAGAAGCCACGGCCATTAGCAGTCACTGGGCCTTCACCCCTACCCGGCAGCTACTAATCTGCTTTCTATCTGGACATTTCATGTAAATAGAATCATATAATGTGTGGTACCTTTTTCTTTTCTTTTTTTGTTAAAGATTTTATTTATTCATGAGAGAAAGGGAAAGAGAGAGAGGGAGAGAGAGAGGGAGAGAGAGAGAGAGAACAAGTGCGGGGAGGGGCAGAGGGAGAGGGAGAACCGGACACCGCCCCCTTCCACACGGAGCCGGATGCGGGGCTTGATCCCAGGACCCTGAGATCATGACCTGAGCGGAAGGCAGACGTTGGACTGACTGAGCCACCCAGGCGCCCCACTGTGTGGTACCTTTTTCTAAATCGAAGAGAAGAGACCAGGTTGACACTCTGATACACTAGCACTAAAGGCCCTTCGTCTCTCCACCCCAATCGCGTCAGTAAACAACTTCCTCCACCTGCTTGCTGATGTATGCAATTCTTTTAATCACCTCTGTAAACGGGAGGCCTGGGTGGTGTGTGGGAGGTGTGACAGAAGGCACACCTTGATCAGACAACCGGAGAGAACTGCAAGTGCGTCTGGGAAGGGGCAGAGCAGTGGCTCATAAGCTTACTAAGGTGCGCCTGGGCACTGGTTGGGAGAGGCGGCCAGCCAGCAATCCCGGTTGAGTGACTAGGTCACCCCTTGCCATAGGGCGCGCCAACCCATGCCTAGAGGAGCGCAGGGTGCCAGAGGCCACAGTAACCTTCACCGCGCTGGCTGGCGCAAGGGTCAAAGACGGAGACAGCCGCTGATTGAGAAGCATCACGCCCGGTCCCCTTCCAGCAGCAGCAGGGAGCAGGCCTTACCCCGTGGCTTCTGGGCAATTCCACGCCCCTTGCCACAGCCCCGACGGGGGAAATCGGGAAATCGCGGGCCTGGGGTCGCCAGGGGCTGCAGGGTGCGCCCGCAGGCGGGGCCTCCACCCAAGGCGCCGCGCGGGATGGCAAAGACAGTCCCCAAGCTTTGCCTTCTCACCACTTTAAAAGGTGGTGGAATTTGATAGGGCGAAGCCGTTTTCTCCAAGCTTCCAGGTAAAGGGGGCCAAAGAGTAGGGAGACAAGGTGGCCCGGAGCGAGCGAGGGTGCCGGGACGGGGCGCCGCGTACTCACAGTCGGGTGAGGCCGGCCCGCGGGCCGGGGCAGCGCAGGGCGCCGTCGGGCGGGCAGCGGCAGGGCTCCGGGCAGTGCGCCCCGGGAAGCGCCCGCGGCAGCAGCAGCAGCAGCGCCAGCAGCGGTCGCAGTGTCGGCACCCGCCGCCCCATGGCAGGCGAGCGTGAGCGCGGGCTCTGGCGGCCGCGCGGGTGCCCTGGCCAGCCCCGGAGTGCAGCCCGCGCCCCTCTCCCCGCCCCTTGGTCTGCCCACCCCCTCTCCCGCGCCCGCCCGCCGCCCTCGGCTGCTGAGACCGTTGTGCCCCGACCTGGGGTAGTGGCCTGCGACCCCCCCACCTCCTCCTTTCTGCGGCTTTCCCTGGCCTGGCCTGGCCTGCCCTCCAGTTATAGGAAGGGGAGTGTGGTAATGGTGAATGCTTCGGACGAGGGCTGGGGAGTTCTGAATTCTCACCCAGGCCCTGCTGCAATCGAGTGTGAAGTTGAGTGAGATTTGTCGCTTACAGGAACGAGAATTCTCTTATTTCATCTGTGAGAGGAGCAGACGAATACTCTACCCCGCACCGATGCTTTTCCTTTCCTTGGTTCTCAGCCCTAAAACCTTTCTCCTTCTCCCCCACCAACTCCCTCCCCACAAGCAATCTCTGTCCTCTCAACTTCCCAAGTAATTTCTCTGTATTTTTCTTGGTAGTAACCACTTTTTTTCCTTATAGTATAGCTATTTGAGTCTGTTCTCTATCTCCACTATAGATTGTGACGTCCTGGAGAGCAAAATCCAGTTCAGATTTATTTTTCTATCCCTGGCTTCTACATGTTAAGTCTCTAATAAAGATTTGTTGAATGAATGAAAGAGTGATGATAATGTACAGCAACTGCCCCAAGGAGAGGCCCCTTACAGGCTAGACCCTGTGACAGGTGCCCTCCTTCCAGTCATGTCTAAACTTTACAACAAACTCCCCAGGCGTTTGCAGCAAGAAAAATGATGTCGGGAGAGGTTACGTGACTTCCCTGAAGTCACACAGTTCTTAAGTAGTGGAAACGTGTTTGAACTTACATCCATCACCCACTTTATCTTACCAGTGCAAAAAATCACTCTGTGATCTGCATATGAAGGATTTAGAAAGGAGACAATTTTATGGTTAACTATGGGAACGCATCATTTCCCCTATTCAGTTTCATCATTAAAACGCTTTTCCTTCCGCCTTTACAATGACTCTGTTTGGACTCTGGAAATCCTGGAAGTCTTGCTGGAAGAGGTGGACTTTGAGAGCCTAGAAGGCGTCTAAGACTCTACAGACAGGAAGTGAAAGAACAGATTTCTTTCTTTCTTATTTGAAACCAACTCTCAAAGTCAGACTGACTCAGTCACCAGTATGTAGTCGCTTGTGAGTTTTTTTGCCCAAGGAAGGTAGATTTTTAAAAATTATTATTAAAAAAATGGCTTTCCCCACATTGTGCTAGATAGCACGAAAAACAAAGCTTATGCCTATAATACTGTCTTTCTTTTTCGGATCCCTCTCTCCAACTGCTTAGTTGATCTCACCCTTTCATACTTCTGCATATGCTATTCATTTTTTAATTTTTTAAAAAGATTTTATTTATTTATTTGACAGAGAGAGAGACAGTGAGAGAGGGAACACAAGCAGGGGGAGTGGGAGAGGGAGAAGCAGGCCTCCCGCTGAGCAGGGAGCCCAAAGCGATGCGATGTGATTAGGTGCTCGACCTGGGATCCTGACCTGAGCTGAAAGCAGATGCTTAACGACTGAGCCACCCATGCGCCCCTGCATATGCTATTCATTTACCTGGAATGATTTTTTTATTCCTTTCCCATATCCCATTAGTTAAACTCCTGGTTTTCCTTGAAGACTGAGCTCAATGTCATTTTCACTGTAACACCATCTCTGACACAACCTAGCTGAGTTTGTGCCTGTGACACCTGATTCTATAGTCTGTAATGTAACACATTGTAATTATGGCTTTAGTTTTCCTTCCCCCGTCTATTGATCTTAACATTGCTTGAACATGTCATAGCTTCTAGCTTCTAGTAGGTGCTCAGTCTATATCTATTGAAT
This sequence comes from Halichoerus grypus, assembly GCF_964656455.1. Lineage (NCBI taxonomy): Eukaryota > Metazoa > Chordata > Mammalia > Carnivora > Phocidae > Halichoerus > Halichoerus grypus. The sequence continues at coordinate 70,023,709 of NC_135721.1, read as the reverse complement.
AACAGAATGAATAAGTGAAACCCAAGTGCAGACCTCTAGCATATGTTTAGTAAATCATCTGAGAAGAACTTAACAGCCTTGCTTGATTTATTCTCAACCACACTGGATCAATCTGGATAGGTATCAGGTAATTACTCATGACTACTTTGGGGTCACATATTCTCTCCTCTTCTAATTTGTCAAATTTTGGTAGGGAAGTTGGAGTAGCACTGGGGTTTTCAAATCTTTCCACCATGTATCTTGAATTGTAGGAGAGAAGGAATAACTCACGGTGGCTGAGTGGTATTTATTTCAAATCTTACATTTCATGCGGCTTTTTCTTTTTCCTTCACAGCGTATCTGTTATGTAAAAAGAATGGTTGCTTCCACTTGCCCCTGAAGAACCATTTGATTCTGTGCTTGGGTATCCTTGGGGGCTACTTATACTCTAATAGGAGAAGGACTGGGCCATCAGGGCATCTGGATTTTTTTTTTTTTTTTCCTGTTCTGTCATCAGCTGTGTGACTTGGTCTTTGGTTTCTTCATCTAAGAGGAGGGGTTGGAGTTCACAATCCCTAAGGCTCTTCTAGCTCTAAAATGCAAGGTCTTTGTGGACAGTATTAGTGGTGGAAAGAGTCAGACTGTGTACATTGACTTCTTATTGCTTGTCTTGGATTGAAAGTAAAATCCTGTTTATGAAGAGGGTAAGTTGTTCATTTCGAGGAGAATTCACAACCTTAATGAGTTTTCATAAAATTTTTCTATCTGTGATTAATTTCAGTTGGATTTTAATTATTGTGTCAGTTCTTGCAACGTACCTATGTACCTATTTTAACAAAATTACATTGAATTGTTTGTTATAATCACAAAAGTTTGTTACAATGGAATTTACCTCTCCTACTCACTAATACGTGACCTATTTAGACGAGATATTTTTAAATCTGAAGGGATTCTGTGTACTATAACTATGCTTATAGTTACTTTTGTTACAGAACTTCAAAAGAGCATGACCCACAGGGATTGCTATTATATTTTACTGACAAACTAAAGTTCATGGAATTCACAAGAAGTTTATCCTGCCTTAGAGATACAGAAATATCTGATGCCACAACTCAGAAATCCTAATAAAACTCTCCCAAATTCTAGAGCAGGGCTTCTTATATTTTAGGATGCAAAGTATCATTTGGGAAATTTTAAAGACAAAGACTCCTGGGACACCCTCCCCAGAGAAATTCTGATTCAGCTGGTATGGAGTGGGGCCTAGGAGTCTGCATTTTTTAAGGGGGGGTGGGGCAGAGGGAGAGGGAGGGAGAGAGAGAGAGAGAACCTTGAGCAGTCTCCACACTCATCATGGAGCCCAACTAGGGGCTCAGTTTCACAACCCTGAGATCATGACCTGAACAAAAATCCAAAGTCGGTTGCCTAGTTGACTGAGTCACAGAGGTGCCCCCAGGAGTCTGCATTTTATTTTATTTTTTAAAGATTTATTTATTTGAGAGAGAGAGAGAGCATGAGTGGGGGTGGTGGTGGTGGTGGAGGGGCAGAGGGAGAGAGAGAGAATATCAGGCAGACTCCCCATTGAGCAGGGAGCTGGAGGCTGGGCTCAGTCCTACGACCCATGAGATCATGACCTGAGCTGAAAGCAAGAGTCAGAAACTTAACCGAGTGAGCCACTCAGGTGGCCCTAAGGAGTCTGCGTTTTAACAAGCACCCCATGTAATTATGATTCATGAGGTACTCAGAGCATAATTGGTGAAACACTAAAATGGAAATTTTAGAATTAAATTTACCTCAGGAAGACAAGGCTCAAGAACCTTACTAAGGACTCTGAATGAAGCCTAAGAATTTTGATGCACTGTTAAAGAAACATGGCATATGTAAGCACAAGTATACAAATAGTAGTGTGCATTTGTGTAAAATTGCTCAATTGGTTGTAATGCTGAGGCATTTTTTTAAAGTAGCAATCAGTTTATTTTAATTTTTAAATTTAAATTTATTTTAATTTGTCAGTGGGGGGAGTGAACAATTTCACAAGATTATGGATCCTATTTTTCTTTTCTTTCTTTTTCTTTTTTTTTTTTAGAGGGGAATCCTATTCTTCTTTATGCCTGACTAGATCAGAACTCAGTAGCACTTGATGTCATACTAAGACATTGGAGTTGGAGGAAGTCAGCAAAATAATAATAAAAAAAAACCTCAAGTAGAATAGGCAAATTTTCTGATTCTTGAACGTATGTCCTGTTAGTACCGGAACAGATATTTGTTCCTCTTGAAAACAGTAGTTTTACCTGTCCCTCAGAAGAAAAGGTGAATGTAGGGCAGAGGAAAAAAAAATGTGTAAGGAAAGAAAAATACAGTTACCCCTGTGAGCTTCTCACCTTGCCACCTGGAACAAAACCAAACAAAACAAGAAAGGTGACCCCTGCAAGTTACACTCAGAAATTTTGTGCAACCCCTCTTGTAGCTTGCTTGGAAATTTCGTTCTCCATTTCACTGTCTACATGGTGTGAAATCAGAGACGTGATCAGCTGTGCCCACCTCCAGCGCTGCTCTGGGGCTTCTGTGGCCTTAGGAGGAACTAACTAGAAGCTGCAGGCTGATGGGCGCCTGGGCCCTGGTCCTGGGGGTAGGTCTGGGAGTGGAGGGTGAGACCTTCCTGGGGCCTGAGACTCCCTCTCTAAAGCTGACACACTTTCTGGTCATGATGTTGCCCGAGGATGTGAATGAATTGGCGGTTGCTGTCCTTGTCTCATGAAAAAAGCCCATCTGCTCTGACAGTGACTAAAGCTACAGAGAGAAAAACAGAGATGAGAGACCGATGGGGGCAAACCGTCTGAGGCCAGCACCTCCCTTGGACTTCCCAAGTAATGAGCCAATACATTTCCTCTTTTGCTTAATTAAGCTCGTTGGAGTTGAGTTTCACTTGCCACCAAAATTTCTAACCTCTACTATCTCTACTGTCTGTGACCTTTCTTTGACCCACTACTTCCCCCACCTGCTCTCAGATAGGGAAGAAATAGGGTTTTTCTATTTTTACCTCCGTTACAGGACTCATCGCAAACACAGTGGATTTTTTCTCCTTTGCATTGACAGTATTTATCGACGTGCTTCTGGGACTAAACTGGTGGAGGGGGTGAATGAGCAAATGAATGATGAATGAGTGAACAAAGAGGTGGTGGGATAGAGCCACCTGCTTCTTCTTTTTAGAGAAGCTGCACTTTGCTAAATAATTCACCAAGCATTTTCTTTCCATTTTAGAGAGGGCCTCCTAGTAAACTTGTGACCTTGGTGTAGAAATCAAATTAGGTAGAGCCAACAGGAGGAGAGAGACAAAACTTTCTGAAATGATGAAATAAATCAACAATGAAACAGGATTTGATTTTTAAAAAAATGGATGTAGACTTTATCGAAGTGTATGCCACAGGATACTGGTTGCCCGCCATGCTAATTGGCAGTATTTAGGGAAAAGTTGTCAAAGCTGAAGAAATTTGGGAAAAACTGGGTTAAAAAAGTTAAAATTTTGTACTAGAGGATTTCTCAGAACTTTTAACATGCATTCTGAATCTCTAAGAGGGCTATAGAGTATACGTGGAGGATAGATGTTTCTTCAGGACACACTTCAAGAATACTGATTTGGGAATACACCTTGAGACAGCTGATTTATTCACAAATTTTCAGGTGTCTGACTTTTATGGCAAAGAACCCCTTCAACTGAACTGGAAGCCAGAACCTACCTTTGCATGGATATAATGTGTGAATTTGGTGGTGAGAGGAGAGATTGCCCTTATCTGTCTTCTTCTCCCTCTGTTCTTTCATGTGGATACTCAAGGTCTATAAATCCCAAAGTAATCAATATATCCCTCTCTCCATTTTAAAAGTGAAAATACAGCACAGGGAGGGAGCACATTGATTTGATTATATCTTCATCTGACTTATTTACTTCCAGAATAATTTCTGAAGGCGCAGGGTGGTGTGAAGACCCAGGGTGTGTAGAGGTGTAGCGTTTAGGAGGTAGATGCAGCTCATTGAGGGGAGGGAGTTTCCACAGGAAGCTTCCTCCCATCAGAGCTCTGCCAGGATCCGTCCGTAGGCTTTGCCCTCAGATGCATTCAGAACATGGAGATGGGGGCCTGGAGGGTGAAAAAAACCCTCCTGGCTGCTTTAAGTGGAGGCAGCAGCCCTCTTCTCTTTCCTTCCTGCATTCATCCTGCCCCCCGGGGGTGCGCAGTGTGGGGCTCTCTGGCCCACTGAGACTTGGTAGGGCTCCATTAGAGATGCACGTCTGTCAGCCTGCAGCTGCTAATATCCGTCTGATAATATCTGTCACACTGAATTATGCTTTCTGGACATCATGTGGCATGCAGACAGAGAGGTCAGTCATTACCCTAGGGCCTGCAAGGCCTGTAGCAGAAAGGGAATCTCCTCCAAAGACTAGTTTGGAAGGAGCTGTCAGTACTGAATTGTGCTCGTGGGGCTGACAGACTGGAAGAACGGATTTCAGCAAAAGGGGATCAGCGGCTACTGCGAGTGCTCTGGAAGATGGTGCGTGGGGTTTGAGGGACAGCTGGCTGGAGGGACCCGGGAGGCAGCTTAACTGTCCTGGGGCCACTCAAGGGAAACTGAAAGGGGGGGGAATCACATTTGCGGGTTCCACATCAGTGGTTGTCAAACTTTTTTTTTTTTAAAGATTTATTTCAGAGGGTAGGGGAGGGGCAGAAGGAGAGGAAGAGAGAATCTTAAGCAGACTCCATGCTGAGCACAGAGCCTGATACGGGACTTGAACTCACGATCCTGAGAAACAACCTAAGCAGAAACCAACAGTCAGACACTTAACCAACTGCGCCCCCCAGGTGTCCCAGGGGTTGTCAAACTCTTACACTCACTTTTGACAATTTGCTTAAGAAGCTGATTTGGGGGGGCACAACTTTGGGAGATTCTGTTTCTATACATTTGGTGTCATCACAGGGAATGTGCATTTTAAAAAAGTGTCTCAAGTGATTTCTTTTGAGAAGGGACCCCAATCTACCCTCGGAGAAACAGTGCTCCAGATGAGATCCAGGGAGAGGATGTTGGAAGAGAAGGGGGACAACTGGGCATATCTACCTCAGGGAGGAGGAGGAAGGATCAGGGAAGCCATCAGACAGGTTCCAGGAAAGCTGGGCAGAAGGCAGAATGGAGGGAATAGACCATCCATGCCAGCAACAAGACAAAGGATAGGTCAACACAAAGGAAGAGTTTATTCTTCTTTGAAATTAAAGATAGGAAACCTAAAGAAAATCCTGCTTAGGACTTGACTTCTACCAAATTAGCCAAGAGAAAAGTCACTAAAAGGAAACACCAAATGGTAGAGAAATAATTGTAAAATAGATATGCTCACGCATTTAAAACGATTTAAGCCTTTTGGGAAGCAATATGGTGATTCCCATCTAGACCCAGGCATATGTACATACATACCCCTCCATCCAGGGATTCTAGAACTGAGAATTTTCCAAAGAAGATACTTGAACAGCATAAAAATGCCGTGAGAATGAAGACGTTCAACATAGGAGTATTTCTATAAGAGAACCTAAATATTCAGCAAAATTACAGTAATTTAAAGAAATTATGATTCACTCAATCAATGAAATATGCTGTAATTTATAATAATTTGGCTAATTTACGGACATAGGAAAGTTGGATAAGTCAAATAAAAAAGTGAGACTATAAAATAATGTTTACATTGTAAGTCCAATAATGTAAACATGTTCCTTTGAGGAGAGAAGAACAGACACATTTTCTGTCCAAGGCCCATACCTCTAAACTGGGGCCATGCTCCGTGTGCCTGGGCAAGCCTCAGATACCAGCTGGTGTTCTCAGCAGTTACATGGTTCTCAGGTGGCCAGGGTAGCTCTGTAAACATCCTAAACCCCTCCTAACTGGTTTGATTTCCAAGTCTTCCTTCCAGACCTTGCTCTTTATGGAGCTTAGGATGCTACCTGTGGTCCTCTGTACTTTATATCAGCCTCTGGTCTCTCTCACTCCTGGCTTTCACCTTCCCTCAGACTCTGGCTTTCCCAGTTTCAGCCAATCTCAGGTAGTAACGACCACCTGAACAGTCATAAAACGTGTTTAAGGTTTTACTTAAAAAATTTTTTTGCATCAGAAACTGCTAAAATTATCCAGATGTAAAGCTATACCTAATATTGAAAAGTATAATATTTTCATATTCCTCCCTCATCTAAAACCCTGGCATTTGCTTCATTTCTAAATAATATACTTTCATAGCTATCTGTTTTAATTCTCTATTGCTGTGTAATAAATTACCACAAACCAAGCTGCCTAAGACAGCACATTTTTGTTATTACACAGTTTCTGTGGGTCAGGAGTTTGGCATGGCTTAGATGGTGGAGGGTGGACAGGGTCAGGGAGAGGATCTGGTGGCATAATCTCTCTGGATATAGACTTTCCACTAAGAGAGCTGTTTTTAGCTCCACATTGTACCCCCCACCCCCACCCCTCAACATCTGCAGTAAGTTGCGTCTCCTGAGTCCTGAGACTTTCTAGATCCGCTGGTGGAATTGGCTCAATGCTTATCAGCATTCCTTTCTGCTTGGCTTTTGGGTCACACTGCTTACATCAGCTGCTGCTCCTTCATCTGCTTGTTATCTTCCAAATATTTGTTGAAATCTTTCACCTGCAGTCTTCCAAGAGGCAGATTCCAAGATGATACCAAATGCTCACGGATTTTATTAGGGAATCCCCTGTGTGAGAGAAAGCGGGGAGGGAGCCATGGAAGGCTGAGAGAGCATCACCCAGAGATGACAATGAGGGAGAGAAGGAAAGAAGCCGGGGTGGAAGCCACCTAGACCACAGTGTAGTCTGAGGCAATTCAGCAAGGCTGGCAGGAACCCTTGAGCCAAAGGGGACTGAGGAGGAGCCCCGGGTCTCCTGGGAATGTCCATGCTCAGTCAGTAGGTGAGAGCAGCCCTGGGGAAGCAGGGCCCGGACCCAAACTCAGCTGTGGATCTTATGTGGGTTTCAGAGCCGGGCAGTGGGGCACTTGTTCAATTACACTCCTACAGAGGGAGGGCTGAGCAGTCTTATCCCTGCCACAAACCATTTCTTCTCTCATTCCCTTAATCTTTTGGATGATTCCTTTTTTGCAGGGCAGAGTGGAGAGAGTGTATTAAAAAAAAAAAAAAAATCCTTACTACATTTTAGTGACATCCAGGAAAGAAAAGGAAATAGATGGGTGTAGTTCTGTGTTCATTTTTTCCAGCCATTTAAAATAATTCTCTCCAAAATCTACATAACATATTTATACTTTTAAAGAAAGTTTAAAGAAGAAGGAAAAGGTGATCTGAAGAGCCATATGCAGAAAGCTGGAGGAGGATAGGGTCTGAAAAGGCTGCGGGACTTGCTAACTAGGGGGTCGGCGGACTTACTGCTGGTTCCACAGTTTTGGCGGTGACAGCCAGCGGGGAAGAAACTGAGGATGAGTAGGCGAAAGCCAGTCTGTCAAGAAGTCAGGTGGCAAAAAGAAGAGGAAGCGAGAGTTACTCTAGGAGTGGGCTGGCTAAAGGGAAGGGAGATCCTAACAGGCTCTTAGTAGACATAAAAAGGAGCCAGAATGGAGGGAGAGATAGAGGACGCAAATAAGAAAGGACATCATGAACATGGTCTAAGAGGAGGCAGGGGAGGGGATGGGATCAAGAATGCATGTGGAGGGCTAGTTCCAATAGCAAGAGGGATACCTCGCCCTCAGAAATAGGAGCAATGACAGGAGGGGTGGGGTGCACATAAGAGAGGTTTCAGTGGTGTATCAGTTAGGATTGCTTTTAGCTGCTTTTTGCTGTGGCTTAAATAAGTAGGGGTTTAGGTGGTAGGCAGCCCAGAGCCAGTATGACAGCAATAAGATGCTGCCAAGGACTCAAGATTTGTCCCTCTTTCTGTTCCATCTTGCTCCATGAATGAATGAATGCATAATGAATGAATGGGCAAAATATTGGGAGATAACTGCAATATTCTCATTAGGACTTTTCTCTCTCAATGGAAAACAATGCAAATGACCAAACCATGGCACTTTGTTTAAATAATCTGGTATGTTAACAAACTGAATATCACATGGCTTTTAAAAAATATGTAAATGAGGTAGGAATGCAAAAAAAAAAAATCTAGATTCTGTAATGTTAACTAAAATAAAACCTTAAAATACTGTGGGTACATTCATTGCAATTACGAAAAGTTATATCTGTACAATATTAAAGCAAGGAGAGACCATTGTATCTTGACATTAGTTTAGGTTTTATGGTGAAAAGGTCTGGGATTTTTCCTTCTTGATGATTCTGCTTGTATTTTACCATCAAGTTGTTGATATGTAATTAAAAAATTAAAAAGCCCATATAGAACATTCCTTGAGCAACTCTAGAAGAAAGGCACTCCAAAAACACAAGCACGGGCATCAAAATATTATCACATCTTAAACACACACCAGGATGGTCATTAAATTCTGATAACTAGGTTCCAGTTGGGATGTTGGTGTGATGAATCTGTGAATGAATCTGCTTGCTGTGGTCAGCCCGCACTGAGGACTAACTTAGGTTTTTTGGGGGCTGCGGGAGGGGTGGAATATGTGGTTATCACCTATGTGGTTCAAGAATGCCTCTTCCCCAAATCTCTCTCAACCTCCTGCACAGGTCTGCAGTTCTTCTGGGGAACAATGCTTTCTTCTGTTCAAGGAGAGGCATTGTGACCTTCGCACTGCATGTAAATGATTGTTTCTCTGAAGGAAAGCTGTCAATATCTGTGAAGGGAAAAGAAAAGGGGGGAGGGGCTGGATGCACTGAAATCTAGCCCCTTCCTAAACATGCTGAGGATGAATCTAAAATCTCACTTCAAACGACCTTCCGTCCCCCACTCCTGAATTCTCTCCCCTCCTCTTACTGCGCAGACTCACAGCACTGGAGGGACCGGGCTCGGCCCTCCGATTTATCCTCCTGCCTCTGTCGGTAGCTTTAAGTCATCCCAGCGAAGCAAGTTCCTCCTATTGTTCGGCACCAGAAGAGGATGTTCTTCAACATCCTTCCATCATATACATTCTTTGTCTGACAAGACTCACCCCCAGAAAGGGTTCCTTAAGTGAAACTTTCGCAACTAAATTCCTCACCTGCCGTGTAACAGCCTGCGACTTGTTGGATGGCCATCAGAGATTCAGAAGCCTTCCTCGTAGCCCTGCAGAGTTGTTATCCCGCAGCTCTGACTAGGTGAAGGGTTATCCAACCGTCCTTTCCTAACACTGTGCTCGGCCACCTAGGAGCTCAGAGGCTGATGGACAGACACTCCTTCTAGGTCTGGAAAATGAGGAGAGCGATATTCGCCCCTCTTCTCTTTACATGCACCTTGTAAAGACCCATGAGATGATATGCATAAAAGTACCTGGGGCAATATAAACAAGCTCAAGGTATTATTTACACCCTTCTCACTTTTCCCTTGAGTTTGTGCTGTTGTTGGAGCCTTCTCAGCTCCTCCAGCACTGACTTGGGCATCTCATGGCATTACGGGCAGGACCCCCGAGCCCTCCAGCTGCACCTGCTCCTGCCTGCTAGCTGGCCGCTCTGTGCCATCCATAGCACCGAGGCCCTGGGGTTGGTCTCTTCCCTTACCTCCTTTGCAACCTTGCCGAATCCTTAGAGGCATGTGGTTCTCAACCGGGGGTGTATCTCCCCTTCCTCCCTTCCCAGCAGAGGACATTTGGCAATGCCTGGAATCATTTTTGATTATCATGATAGTGGGTAGAGGCCAGGGATGCTGCCAAACATCTGGTGATATATGATAGCTTCCAACAAAGAAGTCTGGCCCAAAATGTCAATAGTGCTGAGGTTGAGAAATTCTGTTATAGATTAAAGCTCACATATTCTTTTTTTTTTAAGAGCCTTATCAAGATCTAATTGATATACAATAACATGTACCTGTTTAAAGTGTACGATTGAATGTGTTTGACATCACCACATGTGAAGCCATCACTACAATCAAGAAAATGAACATATCGGCACCACCAAAAGCTTCCCCCATCCTTTTGTAATTTAGACCTCTGCTTTCCACCCATCCCACCCTCTCATCCCCAATCACTGATTTGCTTTCTATCACTATAGATTAGTTTGCATATTCTAGAATCTTATATAAATGGAATTATACAACATATACTCTTTTTTTGTCTGGCTTCTTTCACTCAGCATCATTATTCTGACATTTATCCATGTCATTGCCGAATGACTTATTCTTGAAAAGGAAAGATAAGCTTATGGTTGAGAACAAAGGGATACGACCTGTAGGCCCTGGGTCACTACCACTCACTCCTTTGCTGGCTTACTTTCCAGATGGGATACCTCACCCAGCTGTTCCACAGCTTTTTGTTTCTGTTTTGCTTTCACGGTCACTTCTTACCATGGTCCTCAGTACCTGGCCAGTGAGCTGCCTTAGTGGTCTCCTAATACGAGACTTCTATTTCTAGGCTCTGTTTCCTTTAATTCATGGAACTCTGTTCTTTCCTTTCCCTCAAGAAAATCTCAGAGAGCTGATGTGTAGGATCCTAGTTTGAGAAATACCACCTTGACATAGCATTTTTGTTTTTAAAATTCTATGTTTCAGTTTTTATGCACACACAATGCACATACAGAGAAATAAATCTTGAGATACCATCTCTTAAGTGCCAGTGCTTACCTGGTTTTGTCTACTCTGGTGCTCAGAATCTTCCCTGGAATGATATCCAGTCAAGGTATCAATATTTGGTAATAAGAGGATGGATTCTTTAACTAGGGACTCTGTGAAGACCATAAGGAAATTAGTTGACAGTAGCTGAACTCACATATAATTGAGAATTATGTGTATTTTCCTACATAGGTAGCCTGGACATAATTTTATACAGCAATGACATATGTTTTTGGGGTGGTATTCTTGAATAAATCTCAAGTTGCTCCTTTCAAAATAACTGATAAAATATTTATTCTTTTTTTCCTTTTTTAAATTTTATTTTATTATGTTATGTTAGTCACCATACATCATTAGTTTTTGATGTAGTGTTCCATGATTCATTGTTTGCGTATAACACCCAGTGTTCCATTTGATACGTGCCCTCCTTAATACCCATCACCGGGCTAACCCATCCCCCCACCCCCCTCCCCTCTAAAACCCTCAGTTTGTTTCTCAGAGTCCATAGTCTCTCATGGTTCGTCCCCCCCTCCGATTTCCCCCCCTTCATTTTTCTCTTCCTACTATCTTCTTTTTTTTTTAACCTATAATGTATTATTTGTTTCAGAGGTACAGGTCTGTGATTCATCAATCTTACACAATTCACAGCGTTCACCATAGCACATACCCTCCCCAGTGTCCATCACCCAGCCACCCCATCCCTCCCACCCCCCACCACTCCAGCAACTCTCAGTTTGTTTCCTGAGATTAAGAATTCCTCATATCAGTGAGATCATATGATACTTGTCTTTCTCTGATTGACTTATTTCACTCAGCATAATACCCTCTAGCTCCATCCATGTCGTTGCAAATGGCAAGAGTTCATGTTTTTTGATGGCTGCATAATATTCCATTGTATATATATATACCACATCTTCTTTATCCATTCATCTGTTGATGGACATCTTGGCTCTTTCCATAGTTTGGCTATTGTGGACATTGCTGCTATAAATATTGGGGTGCACGTACCCCTTCGGATCACTACATTTGTATCTTTGGGGTAAATACCCAGTAGTGCAATTGCTGGGTCATAGGGTAGCTCTTAAAATATTTATTCTTAAGAAAATCATCCTCTTTTTGGTCTGTTCTATAGTTTTCTTTTCCAACTGTTTCCAAATAGCCTGATCCTATTGGATGTGACCTATTCTTTCCTCTTCCCACACAGTCTGCTCTGGGGTGATTATCTTCTTATATTAATATTTGTACTATTTATCTTCAGCCAGCTCTTGGTTTTTGCATCTGCAGTTGTTCCAAGTTCATTTTAAGTAGCAGATGTCATTATTAGGGTGAGGATGTTTTGCTCTCCTCCACACACGATGCCCTGCCCCTGGCAACTTGTTACCTGGACAGGCTCTCTTCTGTCTATCATGGTCACTGGTCATCTTGCCAACTTAGTATTCCCTTCATTTGGTAGCAGCTCTCTGCTTTTCTTTTAGGGGAACTCTCTGTCCCCTCTTTAATGTGTTTGGTTAACCTGTTGATCTGAGTACTCCTTGGCCTTCAAGTCTCTTATCCAAGAGGTGGCAAGCACGTGACTGGGGTTGGGCCCCTCAGACTCTCACCTGGGGTTTAATCTTCAGTGGCGGCCGGAGCTGAGTCATTCTTCTTTCATCTGTGAGGTACTGACTGAAATTCTTGGAACTGTTCTTCTTCTGTCCTTCTTGAGGACTGCTCGTTCAGATCTTTCTTCAGTTCTAGGACATTACCCAATGTTCTGTTGTCCCAACAGATTATTATTATTTCGTCTGTATTTTTTTCAATTGCTTACAACCAAAGAGCCCAATTGTATACAAAGTCTCTCTGCTTTTCTTTCCATACATGGTCTTTTCTGTTCTTTGCTCCATTGCCACAAAGTGGAAAGGACTGCTTCCTCCTTTTAGGAAGCAGTTGACTTCCTAACTGTGGACTGAGGAAGAGACTGCCGTGACTGGCCTTGGTGACCCCACTGAAGAGACTGAAGAATGCCTGCAAGAGCAACAAGAGGAGTGGGAGAGTGATTTCCCTGGGACTCCAACAAGACACCCGGACCGGGGGGAGGCAGTGAGAAAGCCCGGTGAGGACTTGGACTCAGTAACGGGAGAGCTCCTTGCCCAAAGCCGTGGCAAGATTTCAGGGGAGGGCGAATGATGAACCTAGGGAGGCTGACCTTAGTCCCCCTTGTTGTCAATGGCAAAAATTCCTTTTCTTCAGGTTGGTCATGGAAGCAGAGAGATACCAGACTTCACAGGTTCACTGTGGGCTGAGACTATGAGGATGTCAGCTGTGAACATTGATGGACAGGAGGATGGAGGCCCTTACCCTGATTTTCTGAGCACCATGGAAGTCTACTGGATTCTGGAGAGACCCTGAGGAGGAAGGAGACCCCAGTAATGCCTGAGATTAAAATTCTTGCAAGGAATCGGAATTCTAGGAGGATGAGAATTCAAAATGGAAATTAAAAACAATTTTTTTTTTTAAAGATTTTATTTATTTATTTGGCAGAGAGAGACACAGCGAGAGAGGGAACACAAGCAGGGGGAGTGGGAGAGGGAGAAGCAGGCTTCCCGCGGAGCAGGGAGCCCGATGCGGGGCTTGATCCCAGGACCCTGGGACCATGACCTGAGCTGAAGGCAGATGCTTAACGACTGAGCCACCCAGGCACCCCGGAAATTAATTTAATAAAAAGGAAGATGTAGATTTTTTTTTTTTTTGGTATGTCTTAGTTTGGTAGACTTGAGATTCATAATGGCTATAAGTCCTTAAAAAATTCTCATCCATAGATTAATGAATGTATTGAGTGTCAATTGTATCCCAAACATTAGCAAGACTGTTGGTAAAGCAAAGACACATCGAGCTCTGCCTGAGTCTTCCAACAGCATACAGCCTAGTTGGAGAGACAAGACTCAAATAGCTTGGAGGAAGTTAGATACCCTTACGAGAGAGAATCTTCAGCATCTGACAACATTTTAAGAGCTGCCACATGTGCTTAATTGGCAAATGAGCGGTCTGGTCAATAAGCAGTACGAATTCCGTGGCTGTAGCTTTAAAGGAAGGTGGGAGGGAAAAAAAGAATTTAATGCCTTTTGTTCCAGTAAGGGTGAGTTTGCAGGGTTGCCTGTTCTGAGAAAAGGAGCAGTTTGTTCCCGCCTCTCCCCACTTCCCAGGGAGCCCATGCTTTGCCAGCCTGTGGTGTCAAGGGTCCCTCTTCCAGAGACGGGGGTCAAGCCGACTAGAGCAGTTTGCAGAAATCAAGCAGGCTGCTAATGCGCTTAAGGATGTTTTCTGCTTGTCCTTTTTCCCTGTCTTCTCAAATACACAGCCCTTGTCCAGGGCAGTGTCAGAGGAGCTTATGTTCCTTTTAAGCAATAAGACCCAGCAGGCAGGGGATTGCTTGGGGATCAGGGGAACTCAGAGTGGCTTTGTGTGTCAGGGACATGGGCCTATTCTTCCATGCCAGTATATAGCGCAAGGTTGTTTGAAAGCCATGCTTAAAAAGAAACCTCAAGTTATGGCCAACTTGGAGCTCTGGGCTCTGATGTAGGCAAGGCGAAGAGATCAGGTGAAGTTCCTTAGAGACCCAGGCTGGGTGGATGACGAAGGGATTTGAGAGTCATGTTAGTGCAGAGTTTGTTCCAGGATATTCTTGGGTTAGACATAACTCTGTTTTGGTGCTTGGATTTACTGTCTAAAATACCACAAGGATATAGATAGAACTTTAATCAAAACCAATCAAAATATCCTACATTAACATACTAAGGAGTGGTCATTCATTTTACAACAAAGCTCGTCCCCTTTATAAGAATCCACAGTAAAATCCATTTACAGGGCATTTGCCCTTCATTAAAAAGTGGAACTTAGTTTGCAAAATGTGTTTGCATTTTGAGCCTTTAAGGGAAACCTCAGTTGCAAAAGGGAGTTTTGCATGTCTTGTTCTATTCCTTCTTCACCCCTTCACGCATCTCCTCCTCTCCCTGTGAAAATTGTGAAAATAGTGTTTACATGGTTTAAGATGTTTAAGGTCTGAGCTAAAAAATCCAAATTGATGGTGGATTCACCAGCAGAGATGAGCTGGGATACCTCCTCCAGTGGCTTCTGGACTGGCAGGGGATAGGTCTAGGTTCTGGTCCAGGCTTTGCCTCCAAATAGCTGGGTTCCTTTGGAACAAGTCTTAGAATTGTGGAGCCTTTGTGTTGGGACAGAGTTAGAGGTCATCTAGTACAACCTTCTTCTGACAAAAACATTTCATCTACAATATTCCAACTGATGAATATCTAGTGTCCTTATTTTCGGGGCCTCAGTGGGTCCATCTGGATAATAAGGGAAGTTGATCCTCAGTTTGAATCAGAGACCAGTGTGGGAAGGGGAGGGTTGAGAAAGTAGAGGCCAGGACTCCGAAGACTAAATGGAATGACATCACAATCTAGCAAAGGCCAAGCCGTCTAAGTAAGAACGCTTATGGAATTAAAGTCTGTGCATTCATTTGTTCTTCACAGGTGTACCCTCCCCTGGCCACTAGTGAGGGAAAGTTCTGAGACCTCAAGACACTTGAAGTTTGCCCTGGAACTTCCTGCAGTTCTACCTCGACATTTTTAAAGGAAGGTAAGCAGTATGTCAAGTGAGCTTTCTTCATATTTAAGCTGAGTATTATTTCAAGGTTGAGCAGCCTCGCTGGCCTCTTCTCACTTGCTTCAGGTCCCGCCGCCCCCATCTTTTTACAACATGCAAACCTCAAGGGCATGCAGTTGGGTCTGGCTGAAATCAGCTGAATGTTTACAGGGTTTATCCAAGAAAGAAACCCTTGGGTCATTGTCATGGCAATTTTGATAATCCTGACAGGATTCAGATGTGGCTGTCCAGGGCAATCCGAGAGTGCCTCCCGCTCTCCAGCCTCAGCCACTGCTTGGGGCAAGTGGGGCTTACTAACCCTTTCTTTGCCTTCTCTGTGAAAAAACAAAACAAAACAAAACAAAACAAAACAAAACAAAACAAAACAAAACAAAAAAACAAACCTCAAAATTTTTAGTTATAAAAACCCTGGACCAAAAAAGAAAAAATTTATCATCAAATACCTCATCTGGAGCGAGGAAAAAAAAACAAAGAAACAACAACAGCAACAAAAACTCTGTAAAGGTTGGATGAGTCACTGGTAGAAGTGGACAAATAGGCCATGTCTGCTTAACTACATGGCTTCCTTATTGTGTGTTCGCATGTCTATTCGCCCTTGCCAACCAACGGCTACCTTCCCTGCTGCACTCAGATCTGGATGTGGAATCTGCAAGGCTAGGGATCTTTTCCAGTTCATCTCCTGATGTCTCCAATGCCTAGCATTGTGCCTAGGCACTTAACAGAAATTCAGTCACGTTTGCTGGAGGAATGAAGAGCTGGACATAAGAAGGCAGAGAGGTGTGCGGGGAGACTCCTGGTGGGCAGAGATTGGATGAAGGTAGAAGAGAGTGGTGCAAAGAGGCAGGCGCTTCTGGTGCAGATGCCAGGACAAGGTATGGAAGGGAGTGAGGCTGGTGGGGGGATGCCACACCTTCAGTTGCAAGGCCGTAGCCAAGGTTTTCGAGCATGGAATCAATACTGTGAAGATCAATGCCAAGAAAAGTAAAGAAAAGTAAAACTTGGTGTCAGAATATGTGGAGATCTGGATAGAGTTGGAAAGAGCTTGGGGGCAGAGAGACCAGCAAGGAGGGTGAACTTATCTCCTTGAAAAAGTACAGAGTGAAGAAGGCAGTGCTAGGGGAGCCTGAGATGTGTTATTACAGTTCCATTCAGCTGCCCAGCAGCACATCCAGGAGAGAGATTCAAATGCCCAAAGAGTTGAGCACCAACTGGTACATGAATGTTCATAGCAGCACTATTCATACTAGCTAAAAAATGGAAGTATCTCAAATTTCGATGAATGGTTGAGTGGATACACAGAATGTGGTATATCCATATAATGGAATATCATGTAGCAATACAAAGTAACAAAGTACCAAACCATGCTATGGCATAGATGAGCCTCAGAAACACTGCAAAGTGAGAGAAACCAGGCACAGAAGGCCCTATGTTGAATTATGCTATTTATATGAAGTGGTCAGAGTAGTCACATCCATAAGGACACAAAGTAGGTTAGTAGTGGACTTCTTTTTGCATATTCTACCTAGATCCTAATCTTCAACCTGGTGGAGAAACCTAAACTTTAGCATGTCATTAATCATTTTTCTTAGGTTTCTGTCCTCACCTTTGCATTTTTTTAAATTAAAAACTTTTAAACAACCATCATCACAGTCTAATTTTAGAACATTTTCAACAGCCACCAGAAGAAACTCCATACGTGTTGACAGTCACTCTTTATTCTTGCTCCTTCCCACTGTTGTCCTGACCTGTGTCTGGACACTAATTGACTTTCTGTGGATTTGCTTACTGGACATTGCATGTGAATGGAATCATACAATATGTGGTTTCATTGTGTTTGGCTTCTCTCATTTAGCATACTGTTTTCAAGTTTCCTCCATGTCATAGCATGTCTCAGCACTTTATTCTTTTTCTTTTTTTAAAGATTTATTTAATTAATTTTTTTTTTTTTTTTGAGAGAGAGAGAGAGAGAGAGAGCACAAAAGCACACTAGTGGGAGGGGCAGAGGGAGCAGGAGAGAGAATCCCAAGCAGACTCCACACGGAGTATGGAGCCCTGTGCGGGGCTCGATCTCACAACCCTGAGATCACAACCTGAGCTGAAACCAAGAGATGGATGCTTAACTGACTAAGCCACCCAGGCAACCCCATTTTGTTCTTTTTCTATTGCCAAATTATATTGTTATATGGATATATCACATTTTGTTTATCTGTTTATCATTTGATGGACATTTGGGTTGTTTCCACTTTTTGATTATTATGAATAACACTGTTATGAACAACTGTATACACATTTTTGGGTGGACATAGGTTTTTGTTTCTTTTGGGCATATACCTAGGAGTGGACTTGCTGGGTTACATGGTAATTCTATGCTTAACCTTTTGAGGACTTGCCAAACTATTTTCCAGCATGGGTGTAGTAGTTCACAGTCCCACCAATAGTGTGTTCCAGTTTCTCCACATCCTCACCAACACTTGTTATTGTTCTCTCTTTTGGATTATAGCCATTCTAGTATATGTGAAGTGGCATCTCATTATGGTTTTGATTTGTACTTCACTAATGATTGAGGATGTTGAGCATCTTTTTATATGCTTATTGTCTATTTACATGTCTTCTTTGGGAAAGTGTCTATTCAAATTCTTTGCTCATTTTAAAATTGAGTTGTCTTTTTACCGATAAATTGTAAGGCTTCTAGATACAAGTATCTTGTCAGATATATTTCTTGCAAATATTTTCTCTCATTCTCGGGGTTGTCGTTTCACTTTCTTGATGGTATCATTTGATGAACACAAGGTTTTAATTTTGATGAAGTCCAATCTATCTATATTTTCTTTTGTTTCTTGTGTTTTTGGTGTAATGTCTAAGAAATCATTACATAACCCATGGTTATGATTTATTCCTATATTCTCTCCTGAGAGTTTTGAATTTTAACTCCTACATTTAGGTTTATGATCCATTTTGAGTTAATTTTTGTGGAGGGTATGAAGTAGGGGTCCAGCTTGGATATCCAGTTGTCCTAGCACTATTTCTTTGTAAGACTATGCTTTCTCCATTGAATTGTCTTGACATGCTTATCTAAAATCATTTGACCAGGGGTGCCTGGGTGGCTCAGTCGGTTAAACATCTGCCTTAGCTCAGGTCACGATCTCAGGGTCCTGGGATCGAGCCCCACATCAGGCTCCCTGCTCAGCTGGGAGCCTGCTTCTCCCTCTCCCACTCCCCCTGCTTGTGTTCCCTCTCTCACTGTCTCTCTCTCTCTCTCTGTCAAATAAA
Source organism: Halichoerus grypus (assembly GCF_964656455.1). NCBI lineage: Eukaryota > Metazoa > Chordata > Mammalia > Carnivora > Phocidae > Halichoerus > Halichoerus grypus. The sequence continues at coordinate 70,005,130 of NC_135721.1, read as the reverse complement.
TAAATAAATAAATAAAATCTTTAAAAAAAAATCATTTGACCAGGGGTACTTTGGTAAAACATGTGACTCTTGATCTTGGGATGGTGAGTTTGAGCCCTATGTTGGGTGTAGAGATTACTTAAAAATAAAATCTTAAAAAAAATCATTTGACCATAAAGGTGACAGTTTATTTTTGGATTCTAACTTCTATTCCATTGTCAATACATCTACTCTTTTGCCAGTACCACTGTCTTGATTACTTTGTAATAAGTTTTATCATAAAAAAGTGTTGGATTTTGTCAAATACTTTTTCCACATCTATTGAGATGATTATGGGCTTTTATACTTTATTCTATTAATATGGATGTTAAACCAACTTTTTAAAACCTTTTGTTTTTAACTAAGATCAGGAACATGTTGGAAAAGCCTAGCTGCTGTTTTCTGTTGCTTTTCGAGGTTTTGCTTTTGAATTAGGCTCAGCCTAAAGGTGACTGTATTTAAATATTTTGTGAAGCCTAGTCCTGGGATTCACTCCCAGGAGAAACTGGGATCTGACAGCTATGTATCCTTTGGGGGTGTTATGGACTGAATATTTGTGTCCCCCCCGCCATTCATGTTGAAATCCTAACACCCAATGGGATAGTATTAGGGGCCTTTGGGAGGTGACTGCATCATGAAGGTGGAGCCCTCATGAATGAATAAGGAATTAGTGCCCTTATAAAGGAGACCCCAGAGACCTCTCTCATCATTTTTTGTCGTGTGTGGACATAAGGAGAAGATGACTGTTTATGAACCAGGAAGTGGGCCCTCACCTGAAACTGAATGTACAGTGCCTTAATCTTGAAATTCCCAGCTTCTACAACTGTGAAAATTAAATGTTTGTTGTTTAAGCCACTCAGTCTATGGTGTTTTTGTGATAGTAGTACAAAGTGACTGATACAGGGGGCAGAAAGATGGATGATCGTCTTGTTCAAGGGATCAGGAGTGGAGCGAGTGGGGCTAGATCTGATGCAGTCAAAGGTGTTAGAACTGGGAAATCATAAATGGCAGGATGTTCGTGAGTGGGGTCCATAGGCAGGTACACAGAGCTGTGTCCTGTTCAGGAACCAGCGTGGAAGGGAGAAGAGGCAGGCTGGAGTGGGGAACACTTGATGAGGTAAGGAAAGGTAGAAACCAGAACAATGTTGTTTTAGAGCTTGCATACCATTCGTCTTGGACTGATCACCCCTGATAGATTTTCAACATATTGTGATTGCAATCTCTCATCTCAGAGAGACACTGGACTTCTCTCAATACCCTTCTCTTAGCCATTAGGGCTTTTTCAACCCATGAATACTTCCTAAAGCTATCTTTTGGGACTGGGTTGGTTTGTGGCTTTGTCAAGGACTGGGCGGGTGCAGGCTACTTCTTCTAAGGCTCAGGTTATTGATGGTCAGAGCCTTGTGGGTCCCAGAGTTGGTCCTTCCCACTTGGTGCCCAACTGACTATGGATGGATTCAAAATGGCAACCACTCTCTTGACTTAATTTAGTCCAAGGCACCTCTTAGCCTGGGACACTTCCTATCTGAAGGGCTTATAGGTAGGGATCTTGTGACATAATGTGAGTGTTTTACGAGTGAGTGGGGGCAGTCCAGTGATGAAGAGCATCATCTTTGCAGTCAGAGAGACAAGAGCTCTGGCATTTGCTACTTACTGAACCTCTCTAAGTCTCAATTTCCTCGTCTGCCAAATGGAAATATTTTGATTTTATCTGAGATGTATGTGGAGTTTGTAAACAGTGCCAGCTCATGAACGTTCAACAGCAGCTGTTGCTATAATTAGTGGTGATTATGATGGTACAAATGCTCCAGCCCTTCACTCTTCCTAATGATTATCTGACATAGCATCCAGTGCATTTTGGAGAGCATGGTAAGTGGCTTTTGACCCTGGAGATAAAAGTGGAAGACCAAGAAAAGAATAGAAAAATTTATTGACAAGTTTGTGTGGATGTGCATGGAAAAATGAGCTCTTGCATTTGCATTTGATTTAGTTTCTGCGGCGGAAAAAATGCTAATGAATATGATTAAATGGCTGTGCTTAATCCTGCAATTTAAGAGGGAAAAGAAGTCATTAGCAAGTTGATTCTTATTATTAATACTTAAGGTAATCAGCCTCAATTGCAGAGACTGATTAAAAGTAAATGTCCAAATGAAAACACTGGGTTTAAATTAATGAAAGTTGGAGCCCCAAATATTTAAGAGAGCAATCTGTTGTTCCACAATAAGTTCAAAGCGATTAAATTATTGGCCATATTTGAACAGGAACATGTGTATATTTTGTCTTTGTCTCTCTAAATAAGAATGGGGAGTGGAAATTTCCAAGTCTGATGCTTCCATAAAATCTTTTCAAGGGTGCCTGGGTGGCTCAGTCGGTTAAGCGTCTGCCTTCAGCTCAGGTCATGATCCCAGGGTTATGGGATCAAGCCCCGCATTGGGCTCCCTGCTCAGCGGGGAGTCTGCTTCTCCCTCTCACTCTACCTATCACTCTCCTTGTTTGTGCTCTCTCTCTCTCTCCCTCTCTGACGAATAAATAAATAAAATCTTAAAAAAACTTTTCATTTTTCTTGCTCAGGTATTCGTTGTTTCATTCAACTTTTATTCCTTCTCTGAGAGTCACATGGCTTTTAAAAATTCTGACAAGTCTTGATAGAAATGCCTCAATGAAGACTCGTTTGAATTAGCTCACCATCAGTCATTACATATTGACCTGCACTTTTACTTGAGATAAAACCCTCAGTACTAACTCATACATTAGACAGCAGATCCTGGCAGAACAGGAAGGCTCTTGACAAAAGAAGGTTGCCTAATTTGGGGCCATGCTGCCCTTCTGTCACCAGCTAAGATACTGTTTTGTGCTGGTATACCTTGGTTTCAGAAATATATGTTTTGCAGAAAATGAAATATTTGCAAGTTAAATTCCATTTTAAGTGATGTAAGGAAGCTTCCCCTTTAAATTATCTGGCAGATCTTTTAGAAAGAGCTGCCAAGTGCCCTCTATTTCTTAAACCTTCAATTGTTCCCTTTCTACTGCCTCTTTTTTTCTGCCTTGGAAGATGCTCAGGTGAGTCCAGTAACCATCTTCCTCAGCCCCTGGCCACCACCAATCAAATCGCTGTGTCTGTGAATTCAGTTTTTCTTAGATTCCATATGTAAGTGAGATCATGCAATATTTGTCTTTCTCTGTATGACTTACTTCATTTAGCATAATGCCTTCAAGGTCCATCCATGCTGTTGTAAATGGTAGGATTTCCTCATTTTTTAATGACTGAATAATATTCCATTGTATACATAAACACCACAATTTCTTTATCTTTTCATTCTTTGATGGACACTTAGGTTGTTTCTGTGTCTTGGCTATTATAAATAATGCTGCTATGAACATGGGAGTGTAGGTATCTTTTTGAATTAGTGTTTTTGTTTCTCTTTTAAAAAGTAGCCATTTTAACAGGTGTGGCATGATAACTCGTAGTTTTAATTTGCATTTCCTAAATGATTAACCATGTTGAGCATCTTGTCATGTACCTGTTGGCCATTTGTACGTCTTCTTTGGAAAAATGCCTATTCAGTTCCTTGCCCATTTTTAAAAAATATTTTTATTTATTTATTTGAGAGAGAGAGAGAGAGAGCAAACAGGGGCAGGAGGGAGGGGCAGAGGGAGGGAGAAGCAGCCTCCAGCTAAGCAGGGAGCCTGATGTGGGACTTGATTCCAGAACTCTGGGATCATGACCTGAGCCGAAGGCAGATCCTTAACTCCTTGAGCCACATAGGCGCCCTCCTTGCCCATTTTTAAGGCAGATTATTATCATTTGCTATGAGTTGTATGAGTTCCTTATATATTATGAATATTAACACCTTCTCAGATATATGATTTGCAATTTTTTTCTCCCATTCAGTAGTTTTCCCTTTCATTTTGTTGTTTGTTTCTATTGCTGTACAGAAGCTTTCTGTTTGATGTAGTCCCACTTATTTATTTTTGCTTTTGTTGCTTGTGCTTTTGTGTCATACCCAAAAAACCATGCTGAGAATGATATCAAGGAGCTTTTTTCTTATTTTTTTTTCCAGGAGTTTTATTTTACGGTTTCAGGTTTATATTTAAGTCTCTAATTTACTTGGAGTTATTTTTGTGGGTGGTATAAGATCAGGCTCCAGCCCATCATCCTTTTCAGTGTTTCCTTGTTACCCTTTACTCAGCCTTTCTACCAACTTTGTAGACAAGTCATGTAAACTGTCTCAGTCTCATCTCAAATGTAAAATAGGCTTTATATCGATGATCTTCCAGGTAATTGTGAGGATTAAACATATTAATCCTATATAAATATATGTGTAACAAGCCTAGCACAGCACTAAACGTATAGTACACACTCCATAATTGTTGTTTATTTCCTTCCCATTTTTTCCCCTCTAAAATTTTGCTTTCACAATAAGGCATTAAAGACTAATAAGAATGTTTAATGAGTTATTATTCTTTGTGGTATTTGTATTTTACTCTAGGTAATTAGCTCAATCAATCATACCTTCATTCCATATCAGTGGATATTTTTTGTGGGCCCCTGTATTCCAGAAACTGTGTTAACTTTAGCAGTTAAAAATCAAGCAACAAAATATTGGGGGTCCAATGTTCCTGAAATTTTACCTAGTGGGTTTGAACCTGAACACACAGACCTGGTAAGATACTTGAATTATCCGAGTAGTATTAGTGGGATCTCTTTCCTGTCTGAAAATTTCACTCTTGATGGAATGCCTAAAAATGGCCACCAGAGTCGAGAACTTTCTCATCTCTGAAGGCAAGGACAGAAAGAAACAGACTCAGGAAAGGCAGCTCACCAAACACTGCAGTCTTCCCGAATGTTGCTGTTTTGTTTTAACAGGCCTGTGTTTTTGTAGCAGACCTATCTGGTAGAGGTGTGTTCGGGATCATTCTCTAAGGATCCCGGACTTCGTGATAAATGATTCAGAATATCTTCTGATGAGAGGCACTGCTACGAGTCAGAGATTTCCTGGGGCTGCTTAGCCATAACAGAGATAGGACCATATGCAGAACTAGGAGAATTCAAGAGATAAGATTTTGAAGGACTGGGTTTGCAGGAAGGGTATGGATGATTACAGCGGGGACACAGTCCTGGCTTTCGTAGCACTTTTTAACCCAAAGAGCTAAAGAGCCTCTCAGCCTGCTTATGAACAGAAGAACTGGCCTAAGTTCTGCCCACTTTACAGGTGAGGAACTGCGAAGCACAGATTCAAGGCCTTTCTTACCTGGCTCCAGCTTACCTGTTCCTCTTTATCTTCAATATCTAGTTATCACCTTCGGCTTCAACTACACCACCCTTTTTATCATTCCCCAATTATAGTAGGTTCCCTTTTCAACCCTGGTGTAGAAGAGGGGGGTAGACTCATCCCAATTTACAGATGAGAAAACCACAGCTCAGGAAGCTCAAATGACTTGCTCAAGCTCACCTGCTTAGTCATGGCAAGGCTGGGACAAACTGAAGCTTCCAGGCAGCCAGTCCATTTCCTCAACTCCCTACTCTTCAAAGCTTAGGGAGACCAAAGTCTTGGGAAGCCCCCTCAGTGCATGCTGAATCTCTACATCCAGGTCAGCAGTTGGAGCAGGTGGAAGAAGAGAGAAGCACCACCTATCCATCAGGCACCATGTACTCCTTACCCGAAGATTCTCCTTCTAGTGACTGAACCACTTTCCAGAGTCAGCATTTAGTTATGGTTGTAAAAAACACAAACAATCAGGACCCGACACTCTGAACTGTAAACTCCAGTAAATAGGATCAGGGGAAGATTTAAGTGGAAGGGACAACTGCTATAAAGACTTAGCAGGAACTCATTAGGCTCCACAGATAAAGCAGATACAAGATCCCTAACTGCGCACAGGAAGTGAAAGGAAAATCCTAAATCATTAAGACGGGATGAGGTCCTGCCACAACTCATTCGTCAGATCATCCTCATGGGCCCTGACTCCAGTATTCAAAGGGACCCAGAGAAGGAAGCCTCCTCCGCCACCATTTTCCCTGAGAGCAGGGTCTTACTGGCATGTGCCGATGTGTCAGAGATTTGATGTCATCTGCCCTCCTTCATTTACCATTTCTCCTCTGATTATTTTTCTGTTTCCATGTACTATTATTTGCTTCCTTGCTTTTTCACCCTTTGTTCCTTCCCTCTTTCCTCTCTGCTTTCCCCCTTCCCTCCCTTTAAAAAACTCTGATCTTTTTCTTTCTCCACCCACCTCTGCCTTTACCAGCTCTCTCCCACCTTCTCTCCTTCCCTTCGTATTTCCCGCTCTACTCGGACTCTGCAAGGATTTGCCTTCCTCCTCTTTCTCATCCTTGTTTCCCAGTCTCCCACCACCCTGCTTGCTCACAGGGACTGTGGAAGTCACCGATTTCGAGCCGCGGGCTGTGTGCAGGCTGGGGCAGGGGCAGGGGCACCCAGGACTGGCTCTGTCTTTCTTTTCTTTTCTTTTCTTTTTTTTTTTCACATTTCTTTCAGCACATTTGTTTGAATGAGAGGAGTGGAGGGGTAGAGCATAACATGACAGTTAATTTGGTCCTAAATTGTTTGCTTTTTATCATTAAATCAGATGTCCTCAGGTTTCTATGTTAAAACCAAACATAAGTAGGCTGAGAAACACCTCACTGTTTCTTTGGAAATTTAAAGGGACACAAGTGAAAAGAATAGTAACCGTTACAACCTGTGAGGTGCCTATTTCTTACCTCACGCTGTTTAGCACAGATTTTTCTGAAGAGAATACCAGTATGGTTTTCCATTCTATTCTCTGACCTTCCCTCAGAAGAGATGTAACAGATTCTCAAGAATTGAGCAATGTTTTATTGCAATTTTTATACAGTTTTTGAAGTAATTGCTTGTAAGTGGAAATGAAAAACTAAAGAACTCTGGAGCAATGTTGTGTCACTTTCAATAAATCAAGAAGGAGGGAGAGTGGGTGCTGTTAAGTGACAGGGAAAACTGCTTAGAAGAGAAACTGTGTGTGTGTGGTGTGTGTGTGTTTGTGTGTATGTGTGGTGTGTCTGGTGTGTGTGTGTGTGTGATGTGTTTGTGGGTATGTGTGGTGTGTGTGTGTGTGATGTGTGTGTGTGTATGTGTGGTTTGTCTGGTGTGTGTGTGTGATGTGTGTGTGTGTATGTGTGGTTTGTCTGGTGTGTGTGTGTGTGTGATGTGTGTGTGTATGTGTGGTGTGTCTGGTGTGTGTGTGTGTGTGATGTGTTTGTGGGTATGTGTGGTGTGTCTGGTGTGTGTGTGTGTGTGTGTGATGTGTGTGTGTGTATGTGTGGTGTGTCTGGTGTGTGTGTGTGTGATGTGTTTGTGGGTATGTGTGGTGTGTCTGGTGTGTGTGTCTGCGTGTGTGTGTGTGATGTGTGTGTGTATGTGTGGTGTGTCTGGTGTGTGTGTGTGTGTGTGTGATGTGTGTGTGGGTATGTGTGGTGTGTCTGGTGTGTGTGTGTGTGATGTGTTTGTGGGTATGTGTGGTGTGTCTGGTGTGTGTGTGTGTGTGTGTGTGTGTGATGTGTGTGTGTATGTGTGGTGTGTCTGGTGTGTGTGTGTGTGTGTGATGTGTGTGTGGGTATGTGTGGTGTGTCTGGTGTGTGTGTGTGTGTGATGTGTGTGTGGGTATGTGTGGTGTGTCTGGTGTGTGTGTGTGTGTGATGTGTGTGTGGGTATGTGTGGTGTGTCTGGTGTGTGTGTGTGTGTGTGATGTGTTTGTGGGTATGTGTGGTGTGTCTGGTGTGTGTCTGTGTGTGTGTGTGTGTGATGTGTTTGTGGGTATGTGTGGTGTGTCTGGTGTGTGTCTGTGTGTGTGTGTGTGTGATGTGTTTGTGGGTATGTGTGGTGTGTCTGGTGTGTGTCTGTGTGTGTGTGTGTGTGATGTGTTTGTGGGTATGTGTGGTGTGTCTGGTGTGTGTCTGTGTGTGTGTGTGTGTGATGTGTTTGTGGGTATGTGTGGTGTGTCTGGTGTGTGTGGTGTGTGGCAAATGTACATATGTGTGTGGTGTATGTGTGGTGTGTATGTGTGGTGTGTGTGTGTACATGTGTATTGTTACTGCAACATTTTGAAGATCCATTCCTGTCTCATGAATTTTCTAAAATTGCTGGCGAGATTGTGGTATGATGATATCTGTACTCCCTTTTTGTAGTAAGGCTCTGGATGCACCCTTCACACATTCAGCCACAGTAAAAAGCAATTTTCCATACACCAGGGGGCTGCAATTTGAGCACTGTAATGATTAGTGATTTCATCCAGTTGTGGTTGACCCCCTGCTCATTTTTATATATTAAATGTTAAAAAGGAAAGGGAGAAAGCTTGAGAGTGCTGGTTGATTGAAATTCCAAAAGGAACTTTCGTGGAGATAAAACATACTGAGAAAAGCCAGGGTGCTGGGAAATTCAGGGTGAAAAAGAGAAATAGAGAAAGAAAAAAGAAAATAATCATAACAGAAAGGTCCCCCAAAGTCTTTCTGATTGTGAAAGATGTTTATATACTTTGTAAGCTGTTTTGTGTCAGTTCCTCTTTGATGGGTTTTCATGTCCTCCCCGGTGCCATATCCCTTTTCTCTTCTCCCTCTCTCTCTCTCCCCCTGCTTCTCTTTCTCCTTTCCTCTCCTTTCTCTCTCTTCTCTACCTCCAGAAAGGAGCTGTAAAATGCCTTCCAAAGAGGCAGGCTCTATTGTGGTGGCAAGTTGCCATGGAAACACAGATTTCCAAGACCTTGAGTCCTACCAGAATGATCCAGGGTCAGACCCCGCTCGGGTCAGAGGCCACGGCCACCCCTGAGATTTCTGGGTTAGGAGAGCCAGGAGATTTAAGGTTGTTTGAAGTGTAGGTCAGTGTTCACAGAGAAAGGCTAGAAACATGGCATCTAAATAGTTACTTCTTTTGTTTCACACTATCCACAATTAACATTTGATGAATGTGGCTGTGAGTGTAAGGGGTTGAAAAATAAGAATAATTACAGCATTTTCCTGCTGTTTTCTTACTATTTTTTATTTGTGAAATGATATATGTTTCATGTCTCTGAGGAAGGGTCACAGTTTGAAGAAATTTTTTGCCAGCTATCTCGTTTCAAACCTGGTGCAAAGAGTTGCTATTTCAGTAGAATAAAAAAGTTCAGTTTTATAGATGCCAAAGTTGCCTTTGCTTCTCCAAATCAACAGCATCACATTTTACACAGCACATCAACATTTATTGAGATTATTTTATTTGGGCTCATTATTTCAACCTAGGTAACAGGGTGTCACCTCTGTCCCAGACCAGGTTTCCAGAAAGCTCAATTTTCCTCTCTTGAATCTAAATATGGGTATGGGTGCTTTCTCTCCTCTGCCCTATATCATATTGAGGGTCACACCTGTCTTGGAGGTTACGTACCATTGTGGATGGGGGCAGAAGTAGTGGGCTGATTAGATGAGAAGGGAGCAAAATTCACTAATGCCTGACCTTTATTTAGTTTGAGGAAAATCATCTCTCTTTTGATTTTTCTCAGAGATCCTCCTCTCTCCTTTACTTATTCTACCTCCTCGACCCCAAAACCAGGTATCTTGCTGTTCATTCACAATAGACCCAGAAGCCCAGAGCCCAAATCATTCAAAGCTGGTCTTTTTTTCCTGATGGCAAGAGAGTTTGCTCTTCAAACCATTCTAGAAGATGAGGAAGTATTTATACTCCACCCTTTAGAAAAATAGCAACAAAAAAGTGCAGTCAAGTTTGCAGTTAAAACGTATCACCAATATTTTGACCATGTGGTCTGGATAAGAATACTCTCCCCTCTAACTTGTTCGCTAAGCAGATTGATTGCATACATGGTGAGCAATTGGTTTCCATAGGAATTTTTGAGGCATGTATGATTTCATAAGGCCCTCAGGGTTGGAAGGGAGTCATTCATTCCAGTCTGTGATGTCAGCAAGGGCTTAGCCAAACTGTCTTTAACACACCCTGTGCAGGCAAGTGTCAATTGCCCGGCTCATAGATCTCCTTCTTTAGCAGACACACCTCTCTACCCATTATCCTCCCCTCAGCTTTATCAAACCCCAAATCTACACTGCGTCTTTTCCCTCAGCTCATAAGTATGCTCAAGTCCTCTCTAGTCTTAAAAAAAAGGACAGGAAAAAAAGAAAGAAAGAAAGCAACCAAACATCATGTCTCCCTTTATCAACCATTCACTATCATTCTTGCCCTCCCTAGCCAACCTTTTTTTCAAAAGGTATTTATTTATTTATTGTGGTAAAGTGTACATAACATAAAATTTACCATTTTAGCCATTTTTAAGTGCATAGTTAGCAGCATTCAGTACATTTCCGTTGTTGTGCAACCATCACCACCCTCCCTCTCCAGAACTTTCTCATCTTCCCCAACAGAAACTCTGTACTCATTGAATACTAACTCTCTATCTTCTTCTCTACCCTGCCACCTGGTAACCACTATTCTACTTCCTGTCTCTAGATACCTCATAAGTAGAATCATATAATATTTGTCCTTTTATTTTTTATTTTTATATAACTTTTTAAAAGATTATTTATTTGAGAGAGACAGAAAGAGTGAGCGAGGGCATAAGCAGGGGGGAGGGGCAAAGGGAGAGGGAGAAGCAGACTCCCTGCTGAGCAGGGAGCCCGATGCCAGGCTTGATCCCAGGACCCCAGGATCATGACCTGAGCCGAAGGCAGACGCTTAACCGACTGAGCCGCCCAGGCGCCCCAGTGTTTGTCCTTTTATATATGGCTATTTCACTTAGTGTAATGTCTTCAAGTTTCATCCATGTGTTACAGCATGTGTCAAAATCTTTTTCTTTTTTAAGGCTGAATAATATTCCACTGTATGTATATTTCATATTTTGTTTATCCGTTCATCTGTTGGTGGATGTTTGAGTTGTTTCACCTTTGGCTATTGTGAATAATGCTACTTTGAACATTGGTGTCTCTGTTTGCATTTCTGCTCTCGATTCTTTTGGTGTATATCTAGAAGTGGAATTGCAAGTATAGCCAAACTTTTTACTTTCATTTTGCTTTTTAAAATAATCACATAGACATAGTTTTCAAAGTCAAACAGTATTATATAACTTATAACAAGAACAGCAGTTGCCTTTCCTGCCTCTCTTCCTCCCTGATCCTTTCTCTGAAGACAAGCACTTTAAATTCTTCAGCCATTTGTTCTGTTTACCATATTTCTAAATTACATACTGATTTGCTGATTTTTCCACTTTAGACATTATATTGATTTTCCACTATAGAAGATAAGACTTAGTTCTTCTACACCATTGTAGAAAAATGTTTGAAAACATGGGCACAATAAATTCTCTCGTCCTCATCTATGTACCCGTTAGCTTGTGCCTTTGTATCTCCTCCTATCAAGAGGTAGGATCTCTTTTGCTACCCTTTGAATCTGGGCTGGCCACATGACTTACTTTGACCAACAGTCATGCGAGCAGTGATGCCGTGGAATTTGTAGACCTAGATCTCAAGACACCTTGTGCCTTTGCTTTCACCCCCTCAGAACACTGCCCTGGGGTTCTTAGGCAAATAAACCTGATCTAACTTACGGGAGGATGACAGACCTCATGAAACACAGATGAGCTGTCCCAGCCAAGGTTCCTAGGTCTCCCAGCAGCAGCCAGCCAGCACCAGTCCTCAGGTATGAGTGTGAGGCCATCCTGGGATATTCTATGCTAATTGAGTCCCCAGATGACAGCCATTATATGAGTGAAGAACTGCTCATTTGAGCCAGATCCAAATTGTTAATCTACAGACTCATAAGCAAATAAAATTGCAGTTGTTTTAACTCACTAAGTGTTGGGGTGGTTTGCTGCACAGGAGTAGATATCTAATATAATCATCCATCACTCATACATAGTTCATCTCCCTGTATGTTTCCAATATAATTTTACCATAATTTGATATTCCTTATTTTCATAATTGATAACTATGTTAACATTGTTCAGTTTTTGAGCCGAGAACTATGTTATGAATGCCTTTCCTTTCCTGTTCAGCTTTTGGCTGCCCTTTCCTCTGGAAACCTCCATCTCAGAGCCTTTTATGTGTCTGCTTTCATCTGGACTTGTTGCCCTCTAAAATAGCTGCTCAGCTCTTGTCATAGGACTTACTCTCCTGTCATACTGGGAATTCTATTTACCTCTCTTGCCCCAGGTCCCCAGTTCTATGGCTCCCACCACATCTTCTTTCTTGTTATAGAGTTAGTTTTCTGTTTTTTAGGAACTTATCCTCTAGAAGTTTTTTGAGAAGTGTGCATAGGAGGTAGAATTTTTGAGACCATCTCTATCTTTATAGAGAAACATCTCTATCTTTACTCTTGATTCACAGTTGGGCTGGGTATAGAATTATAAATTGAGCATTATTTTCTCTGATTATTTTGAGGTATGTCTTCCAACTAGTTTACAGTATTGCTATTGAGAAGTCTGATACCATTCTTTTTCTCAATTCTTCATATGTCATTTGCTCTTTCTTCCTGGGATCTTTTCTTTATCCTCTGGATTCTGAAGTTTCACAGTTATGTCCTTGATGTGCATCTTTTTTCATTATTATATTGGGCCTTTGTATTTTTTAATGTGGAAACTCATTCCCTTCTATAATGCATATTATACATTCTTGCATTTTTTTTTTCTTTGACAATTCCGCCCCCCTATCCCCCCAGTATTTTCTCTATTATTCTATTCACAATTTTGTGACGTTGGACTTCTTAGATCTCTTAGTTTTCATTGATTTGTCTTTGATTTATATTTTATGAGATACACTGTGGACTGGATGTTTATGTCTCTTCCAAATCATAGGTTGAAATCCTAATCCCCAAAGTGATGGCATTTGGAAGTAGGGCCCTGGGAGGTAATTAGGGTCAGATTAGGACAGAGAGTAGGCCCTCATGATGGGATTAATGCCCTTATAAAAATAGGAAGATAGATGAGAGTTCTCCATCCACATGCACATACCAAGGAAAGGCCTTGTGAGGACATAAGAAGATGGCTGTCTGAGAACCAATAATCAGGCTTTCATCAGACACAGAATCTGCTGGCACATTGATCTTAGTGATTCAGAACTGTGAGAAATAAGTGTTTATTTTTTAAACCACCCAGTTTATTATAGCAGCCCAAACTAGCTAAGACAAGATATTCTTAACTTTCTTTTCTAGCTCCTTTCTTTCCTTTTCTTCTTCTTCTTGCTGTTCACTAACTTTATTTATCAATGTCACATACCTTATGAAGATTCTCAGATTAATCATAAATCAATTTCTAAGCATATAATAGATGAACAGTGTTACTTAAAATTTTTATTCAGAAAGGAGATTTATCAGATACATGGACCTAATCCACCAATATGAGTCACCAATAAAGACTCATTTCACAAATTCATTTTGCCAGTCATTTGACATGTTTTGCATTATGGCACAATTTAACCTTTATAAATGATAATATTTTTCCACTTTTTTGAAATAAAAGGGAAAAATTTAATAGAGGAAAGACAGTATACATTTCCAGACCTCAGATTGACTCAGAGGCAGAAAGGTTTTGTTGAAAGACTATATGTCTTTTTGGAAGTGTTAATACTGTCCAGCCTAGACCACCAGGAACACACCAGGAGCACACCTTGAGTAAGTTGCAGTAAGGTGAACACATACCTTGGGGAAACCACTGGCTGTCCCTGTAAGAGAGCATTAGAAAGAATCTATTATAGGATATGCACGTCAGCTGGGTGATTTGAGGAATGGTCTAAGGAAGTGGAGTTTGCTCAAGATAGGATGCTATCAGGAAGTGATGGAAGTTGTATGATAGAGTATCTTGATGAATCTCATTTATAGGGATGACTGGAGAGATAATAAATCTGTCATTGATAAAGAAGTAATAGTCACTCATTTTAGCTAAGAAAGAAGGATGTGCAGTATTCTAGCTCCTTTTTTGATTTGAAGTCTAGACCACATACTTGGCTGCCTGCTTGACATCTGCATGTGGTTATGTTTTATATCTACTCTCAAATTCAACCAGTTCAAGATTGACTTTATCTACAGTAAAACTGCTTGTTGTCTGTTCTCTGTTTTAGGGAATGGTACTACCAACTTGCAAGGAAACCAACTATCACTGACACCCTTCTTTGTTATCTAGCAATCCAAGTCCTATTTATTCTATTTCCTTAATAATTCTTAAAACTACCCACTCTTTTTTAAAAAATTTTTATTGTTATGTTAATCACCATACATTACATCATTAGTTTTTGATGTTAGTGTTCCATGATTCATTGTTTGTGCATAACACCCAGTGCTCCATGCAGAACGTGCCCTCTTAATACCCATCACCAGGCTAACACATCCTCCCACCCCCCTCCCCTCTAAAACCCTCAGTTTGTTTTTCAGAGTCCATCGTCTCTCATGGTTCATCTCCCCCTCCGATTTCCCCCCCCTTCATTCTTCCCCTCCTGCTATCTTCTTTTTTTTTTTCTTAACATATATTGCATTATTTGTTTCAGAGGTACAGATCTGTGATTCAACAGTCTTGCACAATTCACAGCGCTCACCATAGCACATACCCTCCCCAGTGTCTATCACCCAGCCACCCCATTCCTCCCACCCCCCACTACTCCAGCAACCCTCAGTTTGTTTCCTGAGATTAAGAATTCCTCATATCAGTGAGGTTATATGATACATGTCTTTCTCTGATTGACTTATTTCACTCAGCATAACACCCTCCAGTTCCATCCACGTTGTTGCAAATGGCAAGATCTCATTCCTTTTGATGGCTGCATAATATTCCATTGTATATGTATACCACATCTTCTTTATCCATTCATCTGTCGATGGACATCTTGGCTCTTTCCACAGTTTGGCTATTGTGGACATTGCTGCTATAAACATCGGGGTGCATGTACCCCTTCAGATCCCTACATTTGTATCTTTGGGGTAAATACCCAGTAGTGCAATTGTTGGATCGTATGGTAGCTCTATTTTCAACTTTTTGAGGAACCTCCATACTGTTTTCCAGAGTGGCTGCACCAGCTTGCATTGCTACCAACAGTGCAGGAGGGTTCCCCTTTCTCCGCATCCCCGCCAACATCTGTCATTTCCTGACTTGTTAAGTTTAGCCGTTCTGACTGGTGTGAGGTGGTATCTCAATGAGGTTTTGATTTGGATTTCCCTGATGCCGAGTGATGTTGAGCACTTTTTCATGTGTCTGTTGGCAATTTGGATGTCTTCTTTGGAGAAATGTCTGTTCATGTCTTCTGCCCATTTCTTGATTAGATCATTTGTTCTTTGGGTGTTGAGTTTGATAAGTTCTTTATAGATTTTGGATACTAGCCCTTTATCTGATATGTCATTTGCAAATATCTTCTCCCATTCCGTCAGTTGTCTTTTGGTTTTGTTGACTGTTTCTTTGGCTGTGCAAAAGCTTTTTATCTTGATGAGGTCCCAATAGTTCATTTTTGCCCTTGCTTCCCTTGCCTTTGGCGATGTTTCTAGGAAGAAGTTGCTGTGGCTGAGGTCGAAGAGGTTGCTGCCTGTGTTCTCCTTTAGGATTTTGATGGACTCCTGTCTCACATTGAGGTCTTTCAACCATTTGGAGTCTATTTTTGTGTGTGGTGTAAGGAAATGGTCCAGTTTCATTCTTCTGCATGTGGCTGTCCAATTTTCCCAACACCATTTGTTGAAGGGACTGTCTTTTTCCCATTGGACATTCTTTCCTGCTTTGTTAAAGATGAGTTGACCATAGAGTTGAGGGTCCATTTCTGGGCTCTCTATTCTGTTCCATTGATCTATGTGTCTGCTTTTGTGCCAGTACCATACTGTCTTGATGATGACAGCTTTGTAATAGAGCTTGAAGTCTGGAATTGTGATGCCGCCAGCTTTGCTTTTCTTTTTCAACATTCCTCTGGCTATGCAGGGTCTTTTCTGGTTCCATACAAATTTTAGGATTATTTGTTCCATTTCTTTGAAAAAAGTGGATGGTATTTTGATGGGGATTGCACTGAATGTGTAGATTGCTCTAGGTAGCTTTGACATCTTCACAATATTTGTTCTTCCAATCCATGAGCATGGAATGTTTTTCCATTTCTTTGTGTCTTCCTCAATTTCTTTCATGAGTATTTTATAGTTTTCTGAGTACAGATCCTTTGCCTCTTTGGTTAGATTTATTCCTAGGTATCTTATGGTTTTGGGTGCAATTGTAAATGGGATCGACTCCTTAATTTCTCTTTCTTCTGTCCTGTTGTTGGTGTATAGGAATGCCACTGATTTCTGTGCATTGATTTTATATCCTGCCACTTTACTGAATTCCTGTATGAGTTCTAGCAGTTTTGGGGTGGAGTCTTTTGAGTTTTCCACATAAAGTATCATATCATCTGCAAAGAGTGAGAGTTTGACTTCTTCTTTGCTAATTTAGATGCCTTTTATTTTTTTTGTTGTCTGATTGCTGTGGCTAGGACTTCTAATACTATGTTGAATAGCAGTGGTGATAGTGGACATCCCTGCTGCGTTCCTGAGCTTAGGGGGAAAGCTCTCAGTTTTTCCCCATTGAGAATGATATTCGCTGTAGGTTTTTCATAGATGGCTTTTATGATATTGAGGTATGTACCCTCTCTGCCTATACTCTGAAGAGTTTTGATCAAGAAAGGATGCTGTACTTTGTCAAATGCTTTTTCTGCATCTATTGAGAGGATCATATGATTCTTGTTCTTTCTTTTGTTAATGTATTGTATCACGTTGATTGATTTGTGGATGTTGAACCAATCTTGCAGCCCAGGGATAAATCCCACTTGGTCGTGGTGAATAATCCTTTTAATGTACTGTTGGATCCTATTGGCTAGTATTTTGGTGAGAATTTTTGCATCCATGTTCATCAAGGATATTGGTCTGTAATTCTCCTTTTTGATGGGGTCTTTGTCTGGTTTTGGGATCAAGGTAATGGTGGCCTCATAAAACGAGTTTGGAAGTTTTGCTTCCATTTCTATTTTTTGGAACAGTTTCAGAAGAATAGGTATTAATTCTTCTTTAAATGTTTGGTAGAATTCCCCTGGGAAGCCATCTGGCCCTGGGCTTTTGTTTGTTGGGAGATTTTTGATGACTACTTCAATTTCTTTAGTGGTTATAGGTCTGTTCAGGTTTTCTATTTCTTCCTGGTTCAGTTTTGGTAGTACATCTCTAGGAATGCATCCATTTCTTCCAGGTTATCTAATTTGCTGGCATAGAGTTGCTCATAATATGTTCTTATAATTGTTTGTATTTCTTTGGTGTTGGTTGTGATCTCTCCTCTTTCATTCATGATTTTGTTGATTTGGGTCCTTTCTCTTTTCTTTTTGATAAGTCTGGCCAGGGGCTTATCAATCTTGTTAATTCTTTCAAAGAACCAGCTCCTAGTTTCATTGATCTGTTCTACTGTTCTTTTGGTTTCTATTTCATTGATTTCTGCTCTGATCTTTATTATTTCTCTTCTCCTGCTGGGTTTAGGCTTTATTTGCTCTTCTTTCTCCAGCTCCTTTAGGTGTAGGGTTAGGTTGTGTACTTGAGACCTTTCTTGTTTCTTGAGAAAGGCTTGTATTGCTATATACTTTTCTCTTAGGACCGCCTTTGCTGCATCCCAAAGATTTTGAACAGTTGTGTTTTCATTTTCATTGGTTTCCATGAATTTTTTTAATTCTTCTTTAATTTCCTGGTTGACCCATTCATTCTTTAGTAGGATGCTCTTTAGCCTCCATGTATTTGAGTTCTTTCCGACTTTCCTCTTGTGATTGAGTTCTAGTTTCAAAGCATTGTGGTCTGAAAATAGGCAGGGAATGATCCCAATATTTTGGTACTGGTTGAGACCCGATTTGTGACCTAGGATGTGATCTATTTTGGAGAATATTCCATGGGCACTAGAGAAGAATGTGTATTCCGTTGCTTTGGGATGGAATGTTCTGAATATATCTGTGAAGTCCATTTGGTCCAGTGTGTCATTTAAAGTCTCTATTTCCGTGTTGATCTTTTGCTTAGATGATCTGTCCATTTCAGTGAGGGGGTTGTTAAAGTCCCCCACTATTATTGTATTGTTGTCGATGTGTTTCTTTGCTTTTGTTATTAATTGCCTTATATAATTGGCTGCTCCCATGTTAGGGGCATAGATATTTACAATTGTTAGATCTTCTTGTTGGATAGACCCTTTAAGTATGATATAGTGTCCTTCCTCTTCTCTTATTACAGTCTTTGGTTTAAAATCTAATTTTTCTGATATAAGGATTGCCACCCCAGCTTTCTTTTGGTGTCCATTAGCATGGTAAATGGTTTTCCACCCCCTCACTTTCAATCTGGGGGTGTCTTTGGGTCTAAAGTGAGTCTCTTGCAGACAGCATATCGATGGGTCTTGTTTTTTAATCCAATCTAATAGCCTGTGTCTTTTGATTGGGGCATTTAGCCCATTTACATTCAGGGTAACTATTGAAAGATAGGAATTTAGTGCCATTGTATTGCCTGTAAGGTGACTGTTACTGTATATCGTCTGTGTTCCTTTCTGGTCTATGTTGCTTTTAGGCTCTCTCTTTGCTTAGAGGACCCTGTTCAATATTTCTTGTAGGGCTGGTTTCATATTTGCAAATTCCTTTAGTTTTTGTTTGTCCTGGAAGCTTTTTATCTCTCCTTCTATTTTCAATGACAGCCTAGCTGGATATAGTATTCTTGGCTGCATATTTTTCTCATTTAGCGCTCTGAATATATCATGCCAGTCCTTTCTGGCCTGCCAGGTCTCTGTGGATAGGTCTGTGCCAATCTAATGTTTCTACCATTGTAGGTTACAGATCTCTTGTCCCGAGCTGCTTTCAGGATTTTCTCTTTGTCTCTGAGACTCGTAGGTTTTACTATTAGATGTCAGGGTGTGGACCTATTTTTATTGATTTTGAGAGGGGTTCTCTGTGCCTCCTGGATTTTGATGCCTGTTTCCTTCCCCAAATTAGGGAAGTTCTCTGCTATAATTTGCTCCAATATACCTTTTGCCCCTCTCTCTCTTTCTTCTTCTTCTGGGATCCCAATTATTCTAATGTTTCATCTTATGGTATCGCTTATCTCTCGAATTCTGCCCTCGTGCTCCAGTAGTTGTTTATCTCTCTTTTTCTCAGCTTCTTTATTTTCCATCATTTGGTCTTCTATCTCACTGATTCTTTCTTCTGCCTCATTTATCCTAGCAGTTAGCGCCCCCATATTTGATAGCACCTCATTAATAGCCTTTTTGATTTCTACTTGGTTAGATTTTAGTTCGTTTATTTCTCCAGAGAGGGTTTCTCTAATAACTTCCATGCTTTTTTCAAGCCCAGCTAGTATCTTTAAAATCATGATTCTGAACTCTAGGTCTGACATCGTACTAATGTCCGTATTGAGTAGGTCCCTTGCAGTTGGTACTGCCTCTTGTTCTTTTTGTTGAGGTGATTTTTTCTGTCTTGTCATTTTGTCCAGAGGAGAATAGATGAATGAGAGAACAAAATGCTAACAGGGTAACAACGTCCCCAGAAAATATATTCTAAACAAATCAGAAAAGACCTGAAACCGGGGGAAAAGAAAGGGAAAGAAAAAAAAAAAGAAAAAGAAAAAGAAAAAGATAAAAACAAACAAAAACAGAACAGAACAAAAAAAACCAGAATATGATCAAATATGATCAGGCTGGTGCATAGATCAGTGCCACACACTAGATTTTGGGTGTATTTTGGTCTGTTAGAAGAAAGTGCCTCCCAAAATTTTAAAGAAAGAAAAACTTGTATATGTACAAAAATAAGGGTTGATACGATGAAGGGATGGAATATGACTGTAAAGATGAAAAGTATAAAAAATTTTATAAAAGCAATTGGTAAGATAAGAAGTTGTTTGAAAAAAGAAAGAAGAGGATTTAAAAAAAAAGAAGAAGAAAAAAGGGAGAGAATGTGATCAGGCAGGAGAATAGAACAAAACCATACACTAGAGATTTAGGGTATATTTTGATCTGTTAGAAGAAACTATATCTCAAAATTTTAAAGAGAGAACAACTTTTATATATATGCCAAAAATAAGGGTAACTACTATGAAGGGGTAGAATATGACTCTAAAATTGAAAAATAAAAATGTTTTTTAAAAAAGGGTTTGATAAGGGGCACCTGGGTGGCTCAGTTGGTTAAGCAGCTGCCTTCGGCTCAGGTCATGATCCCAGGGTCCTGGGATCGAGTCCCGCGTCGGGCTCCCTGCTCGGTGGGGAGCCTGCTTCTCCCTCTCCCTCTGCCTGCCTCTCTGCCTACTTGTGCACTCTCTCTCTCTCTCTGTCAAATAAATAAATAAGATAAAAAAAAAGTTAAAAAAAAAAAGGGATTGATAAGATGTTGGTTGAAAAAGGGAAAAAGAAAAATTAAAAAAAAAAAGACAGTTAAAAAAAAATTAACTTTGAAAGACTAGAGAATCATGGTAAAAAAGCCATGGATTCTATGAGCAGTATTCCCCTAGCGCTGGAGTTCTGCCGTTCTCATTGATCGGTAAACTTGGTCTTGTCTGGCTGTTCTCGCTGATCATCTGTGGGAGGGGCCTGTTGCTGTGGTTCCCAAATGTCTTTGCTGGAGGTGGAATTGCCCCGCCCTTGCCCGGTCTGGGCTGAGTAATCTGCTTGGGTTTGCTCTCCGGAGCTTTGGTTCCCGGGAAGCTTTCCCTACAACTTTGGAGGTCGAGAGTGAAAATGGCGGCCTCCCAATCTCCACCCCGGAGGAGCCGAGAACTCGGGGCCCCACTCCTCAGTGAGCCCCCAGAGAAAAGCAGTCAATCACTCCTGTCTCCCTGGTCTCCGGCCTCACTCCGTGCTCACCCGGCCTGTGACCGAGGGTTTCTATCTCTGGCACCCGACTCGGTGTGGAGTCTCCAAACCCAGCAGATCCCTACGGTGCGCTCCCATGCCGCTCCTCCTGGGGGAGGAAGGGGGGTCTCCCTGATCTGCTGCTTGTTGGGTCCCTGCTGGAGGAGCAGTGGCCCGACTGTGCCGCGGATCACGGTTTTTGGCAACCCCGAGCTGAGAGCCCGCTCCTTGGCTCTGTCTCTGCAGCTGGCTTCCCTGCTCTGGTACCTGGGAGCTCTGCCACACTCAGGCACCCCTGGTCTTTCTGTGACCCCGAGGGTCCTGAGACCACACTGTCCCAGAGAGGGTTCCATCCCCCTGCTTAGCCACTGGAGCGACGTCCCTCAGCGGAGCTGACTTCTAAAAGTTCCGATTTTGTGCTCCTCTGCTCTATCACTTGCCGGTAGCCGCTGACAGAGGCCCCCTCCGCTGCCGTCTATCCTCCCGAATATCGCCTCGGATTCACTTCTCTGCACATCCTACCTTCCAGAAAGTGGTCGCTTTTCTGTTCAGAGAGTTGTTGCTATTCTTTTCTTCGATCTCCTTTTGAGTTCGTAGGTGTTCAGAATGGTTTGATCCCTATCTAGCTGAATTCCTGGGACCAGACGAAATCCAGGTCTCCACTCCTCCGCCATCTCGCTCCGCCCCTACCCACTCTTCTTTATCCCCACTACTTCTTCCCTAGCTTGGATCATTGCCATATCTTTCCTGCATTGCTCTCTCAACCTGTAGCTCTGATTTCTGGGTGATCACAATCTGAGTCTCCATTCTGCAGCCAACCCTTGAGATTAAACTCAGATGTTGCTCCTGCTATCTTCCATTCCCCAGGCTTCTGCCCTACATTTTTCTTATCTCTACTACACAATTTTTTCACCCTCAATATTATAGTTGCCTATTCCCTTGCTTGACTTCCATTCTAGTTCTTGGATGACTTAAAGGCAGGGTAGTTGTTGTTACATAACAAGTTCACCATAAATATTTATTGTGAAAATCTCTGCCTCCTCGGGTAGAATATCTCATCTTTGGATAAGTCTTTCTGTTAAAAATTTTTCCCTCAGGGGTGTTTGGTGGCTCAGTTGGTTAAGCATCTGACTCTTGATTTCAGCTTAGGTCATGATCTTAGGGTTGTGAGACTGAGCCCCGTATCGGGCTCTGTACTGGGCTTGGAGCCTGCTTAAGATTCTCTCTTTCCCTCTCCCTCTGCCCCTCCCCCCCCAAAGACAAATAAATAAATAAATAATTTTTCCTTCATACTGAACTGGAATTGATCATCCTAGAATTTATACTCATTCATTGTAATTATATTCTGCAACTATAAGCCTGAGGTTTTCTAGAACATAATATCCAATTTCAAATATGCCATGCCTTTATAAAACATCACAAGGTCTTGGAAATTTTCAACTTTCAGTATTCAAACCACATGCTCTAGAATGCCTCTCATACTTGGAAGTGGCACAAATACTCTTCGTCATGTAATATGTCCTGATTTCTGGTTTGGAAAGTTTAGGAACTGCACAGTATGAAGCTAATCTAATGCCTCTGCTTGGCACAGCCCTTTAGTTATTTGAAGTCAACCATCATGCCTCACTTTTTCCTAGGCTGATATTTTTCAGGTTGACTCTCAAGGATTGTTCTTATACTCACTTCTGGATCTCTGTGCCCCCATTTAAAGTGTGTGGTGACACTAGGTACTGCTACCTGTGAGGAACGGATCAGATAATCCCTGCCTGCTCTAGACACTGACTTGCTGTTACCACAGCCTAAGATTGCTTTTGCTTTCTTTGGGTAGCCACATTATATTTGTGATTCCTAATTTATACTGTTACTTATCAAGCCATGTCTTCTATATCTTACGTTTGAAAGTTGGGTTTATTTCTGTTGAAATGTATGTGGCTATGCTGGGGTCATTGTGCAATCTTATGATCTTATCATACAATCTTATATTTTACTTTGAATTCCTGTTCTGCCACCCAGGGTATTCTCTGGCCATCCCTGAGTTGTGACATCAAAACAATGTTAGTTTGAATTGTTGGCCTGTACTCAATGTGACAGGAACTTTGAAGGACATTTGTTGCATTAAAATTCTTTTTTTTTTTAAAGATTTTTTATTTATTTATTTGACAGAGAGAAACACAGCGAGAGAGGGAACACAAGCAGGGGGAGTGGGAGAGGGAGAAGCAGGCTTCCTGCAGAGCAGGGAGCCCGATGCGGGGCTCGATCCCAGGACCCTGGGATCATGACCTGAGCCGAAGGCAGACGCTTAACGACTGAGCCACCCAGGCGCCCCGTGTTGCATTAAAATTCTTGTGAGTTGTTTTTCCTGTAATGCCATTTGCCTTGTGAATACCTGGTTTTGTGTTTGAATTTCACCCAGTATTGTATTTCACAGCAGGAACTTGGGGGCAGAAAGTTATATTCTGAGCTAACACATAATTAAGGAATATAGTTTCTCTAAAAAATAATTTTGCTCCATAATAGACTGGCAGGATATAGTCCTATTCAAATACCTATTCAAATATTTGCTCATTGTTTTTCTACCACATAAGCATTTGCAGGTGCATTTTAGTAATAAGGCAACTAGTTAAAAATCCTTTTTCTCTATCTCTAATCTGAATATTAAAAAACTTCAATGTTCTTGGAGACAATAGTCCTTTATACTTTTCTATCAGGCTATACCTCCAAAAACCTTCCCAGATAACCAATTTTTCTCTTTCCTGTGTCTACACCCTCCCTTGTACCAGCTCATCTTTCTAGAATATCTCCCCTCCCCCACACCACATGGATCTAAGAGTCCTGTCATTTCTCAAAGCTTAATTTAAATTTCACATCCTTTGAGAAGCCTTTCTCCAGAATTAGTTGAACATCATTTTTTCTGCACCTTGAATCCCTAAGGTACTACTTATTATGTTATCTACCTTTTTTTTGATACAGGATTTATATATGTTAGTATTATTTCTTGAGCTGGTTTAGAAATTCCCTGAGGGCAGGGACCATATTTTCTTTCCTAGGTGATTCCCAACTATTCTTTTCAGAGTGCTAGGGGCATCATATAAATTTAGTTGAACTGAACTTTTGGAAAACTCAAGGAAGGAAGATGTGTCTAGGAAAGCAGGGTTGGGGGATCATTACTTTTCTTTAAAAACAAACAAGAAAGAATATGCTCTTGAAATCACTGTAGCAGTTCTCCCCAGTTCTGCTCCATTCCTTACAAGAGTCTAATTTGAGTATCTGTCATGACAAGAATTTTCACATGCTTCTGTGGGACCATCAGACAGGGAAAGGACTGGGGAGGAGAGGTTGTGATGGGCGGGGCAGGCACAGGGCAAAGCTAGAAACTTGCAGTTTCCAAGACCTGGCAGTGCATAGTTGGCATCTCTCCTGAGTGTCAATGCAAGGGCCACATAATTTGATTTTTCATGTTTTACTACTTTTTTTTTTTTTTTTTTTTGCCAGAAAGAAAGAGAAAATCCTTGAATATTTTAGGAGACATTTATCGGTTTTTAGTTAAGACCAACTATTTGGTTTCAAGGTAACAACACATGTTTCTTTCTTTCACCACCCTCATCCTTCCCAGCTAATCTGGGAGGTTAGTGCTGAAGAATTAGGTTTGACTCTCTTTTTAAAAAGCAGTCAAAGAAGGTCATTTACCCCTCCCAGAGCCCTACTTAGGCAATGGAGCCATATACTTTTTCAATGGATGTTTGATATTTATCAGAATCCTGTGTTAATGCAATTGAGCTTTCCATCTGCTATCAGTGATTTGTAACTTTTTAACGCATTCCAGACCCATTTTTTTTTTTGGGGGGGGGGGATAATTATGTAGGGAAGAATTAAATTTACCCAAAGAGAAATCTGGTCTTTGTCCCTCCTCCTGGGAATTTCCAGAATGATAGGAGAGTCTGCTATTCATGTTGGGCCCCTAATAATTTGTGCTAAGAAGATGACTCAGGGTAGAGGATTTGGCCACACCAGAAAGACCAAACATGTGATTAGGATTAGGGATTTGAGGCAAGTAACTTCAGTTTGACCTTCAGGGAAGAGAGTGGGGCTAGAAAATGAGTTCAACTAAGAGGTAATGATCCAATCAATCATGCCTACATAATGAAACCTCAATTAAAAGCTCTGGACACTGAAGCTTGGATGAATTTCCCTGTTTGGCAATACTCTGTGTGAATTTCCACATATCAATGACAACCCTGAGGATGATAAGAACCCTCCCAGATCTCATTCTTTGCTTTTCTTCCTTTAGTGGGTTCTAATCTATATTCTTTTGCTATAATAAAGCTGCAATCATAAGTACAGCACTTTCCTGAGTTCTGTGAGTCATTCCAGCAAATTATCAAACCTGAGAGTGGTTGTGGGAATCCCTTGAATTTGTAGTCAACGATGTGAAGTGAAGGTGGCCTTGGGGATCTCCAAACTGGTGACTGGAGTCTGAAGTGAGAGCAGTCTTGTGAGGACTGTATCCTCAGACTGTGTGGTTTGTTTCACTCATAGTAGTCTATCAAGAAACAGAAAATAAACGGGTACCAGGAAGAAGAAGAGAAAACAAAAATATTTATGTCAAGAATGAAACCCAGGTGACTGGAAAAAAAAAAGTGGTTTTTTAAAAATCCTATTTCTTCTAAAACAAAGTTAGGGGAAGACAGGAAGGTATTTTTCTTGTGGTTTCTCTGTTGCATGTTAACGCTTACAAGTTTTGAAAGAGTGTCCTTATTTTCTAGGAGAGGGAAGTAGCTCACACACTCTAGGTGGGTTGGAGACGTGGGGGTCCTTCAGTGGGTGAAGGTGGGGTGATTGTGAAGTCACTCTACATCTCTTCTCACAGTGGAGCCAATCAGGCTTCTCTTTTTTGCAAGTGGAGATGCCATAGGCATCACGGGATCGGCCTCTTTAAGGGAACTTGGAATACCCAAGGAGAGGGGGCAAACTGATCATTAAAAGAGAAGTGGGTGGTGAGGGATGAGTAGGGCAAACCTCTTTCTTGGGGTTGCCTGCTTTGTCTCTGCCCTGTCAGCTTTTGGAGGACCTCTTCCTCCTTCTATTCTTCTTGTCCTCGCCTTCCTGGAGACAGGCTTCCTAAGTCTTTGCTCTTCCTTCCCTTCTCACCATCCAAGCACTCTGATTCTCCATTTGTTGATGCTCTGTCATGGTGGAACCACTGACAGGGATATTTGCATGTTCACAGGGACAAGTCTTAAACCTGGAGATCAAGCATGGAGGGTGGAATTTCATACCTCTGTTGACCTCAAGTTATAGATTCAGGAGCCTGTGAAATTGCTCTGTAGAAGTCTCTTACCCAAGCAGACATCCAGGCCACTCACTCTAATGCTGCCTTTCAGTGATGACCTCAGGTTGAGGGAGGGGGGCTGTTATTCCCCTTTGTGCTGACCTTTCAAAGGAAAATTACTTGTGCTAGTTGTATGAGGATGTCACGTGAAAGCTCCTCAGGAGTCTTAAATTTGGGAAGTTAGTATGTGGTTGATGAATCACCTAGGTTCACCTTGGTTCTCAGCAGCAGAATTTCGAGGTGGTTGTAGAGAGTGTGACCTAGGATAAGTTCTTCAAGAAGGTGGCTGGAGGCCACAGCTAACTAAATTAAGACTGAACAAAATCAGGCCAGGACAGATGGAAACCAGGTTTTGAGGCAGCAGTTCCTCTTAAGTGAAAACACTGAAGGGTCTGTGTTTTGTTGCAAACAACTGTGGAATTTTAAGCAAATCACTTCTCTTCTCTAGACTTCACTTTATTTATGGATAAAAGGAGGATGGCGAGGTAGATGTTCTTTAAAGACCCTTTCCGCTCTAACAATGTTGTAATATTTAGCCTAGGGATGAGGTTCGGAATAAGAGAGATGGCCACCAAAGAATGAAAGATTTACATTGGCTCAGGCTACTCTGGAAACCCAAATATGCTGTTGTGTTCTGCACATTTTATTTGGAGACTATTTGCTTTGAAGGCAAAAGGAGAGGAACTTTATCCAGGGATCTCAGATCCAGTGCCTTTTGATGATGAGACCCATGGAGGAAGGAGAAAGTGAGAGTACAAGCAATTGGTGAGGGAAAAAAAAAAACACCCTGAGCCAGTCCTCAGTTTTCCTTCTCATTCTATTGCTGCTACATAGATGACTTCACCTGTTAAGGGGTGAGAATAATGGGATATTAGTCCTTTATTATTTTTAAGAGTGCTTGTTATGATAGCACTTTCTAGCCAGTAAGTCCATGTCCCGGGTGGGTTCTCTAAAAACCTGGGAACAAGATGATCTTTATCTATCTTCAAAGTTCTCTTTTCTCCTCTTGTGACCTCTCTCATCATGGATGACCAGTGCCCCCCTGGAAGCAAATAATACCTTCCAATTAATAGCGAACACACAAACTCCTGCTTTTCTGAGGTTGGCCCTAAGTGGAGGAGAATCTCCTGGGGGAGGGAAGAAGGAAGGGGCCAGGAGGGTTGGCCTGTTCTTTGATTCATCTTCCTTTTGAGATATCTTGAACAAGACCAACACAACTGGCCTAAGAGTACTGCTTCCCCTTAGCACTCTGACTCAAATGAGATACCAGTGTCCTCTCTCTGGCTTCTCAGTAGTGGAGCCAAGACAAGACAAGATATTCAAACAGATCTTATCATGAGTAGAACTGGAGCACAGCTAACTCTATGTGCAGGATAGTAGCACAGTGCTCCTTCAGTCTGATATCCTTTTCAAGTGTTGTGTTTGAAAGCAGAAAGACTTGTGATAGTAGAGTGTAGCCTTTCTTTGATCCCTGAGTGATTCAGCCACTAACCCAGGTATTCATTCAACAGATCAGAAGTTTGATAATTAACTGGTTTCACCATCCTTGGA
This sequence comes from Halichoerus grypus, assembly GCF_964656455.1. Lineage (NCBI taxonomy): Eukaryota > Metazoa > Chordata > Mammalia > Carnivora > Phocidae > Halichoerus > Halichoerus grypus. The sequence goes on along the minus strand of NC_135721.1, from coordinate 69,977,454 downwards.
AGATCTGACCCTCAGCGATCTCTCCCCATCCTTCCAGCCCAAGCAATTTGTCAATCAATATGCTTTCTCGTTGAGAGGAACTTCAGAAAATACAGTCTCCTCTTTGCTGCATTTCCAGTGGTGTTTTAGCTCCTTCTGGAGGGGCACTCCAGGCAGTTGCCCAACTGAATTGATCTCTACCACACACTGAGTGTCAAGAACTACCACAGAGAGAGTAGTGTGAAACTAGATAATACATCTCTCTGACTCAGGCTGTTCCTCTCCCATTCCCCCATCTTGGGGGACCTTTGGGAAAAGACCCAGCCTGGCATCTTTCATTCCCAGCTTCTGGTGTCCCTTCGTAGGGAGGAGACCATCTTTATACACACTGCCCAGTGATGCCCAACCAGGCATCCAGACCCTTATGGCTGACACTTTCAGCTCTTATTTTTTCTTCTTTGAGGACTAGCCTGTACCCCTAGTACTGGAAACAAACAGTGACCCTTCATGAGACCATGTCTAGTTCCAAGGGTGGCCTTCATCCTTGTTGGTCTTTATAGAATAATCATAAGAGAACGTATTGTTATAACCCCAGTAGTCATATCACATTAATAGGAAAGGGAGGCTTTTTTTCTATTCATCTTTCTCCCTTGGCTGCCTTGAGTTTTACATTCAAGATGCCTGCACTGTCACTGTTAAAAATCTCTTTCTTCCTCTTCTTCACTCATATATGAGCCCAAACACTTTCTTCAATAAGCTGCCCATTAGAAAAGAACTGATAAGATAAACCTTCAGAAGGTGCTCCTGGCTGAAAACAGCTCAATGGGTAATTCAACTTTGGAGTAACAGTGCTTTCAACCCAAATGAGCCAAGCTCTAAAGGTGGACTTCTGTCATTGTTGCAGAGCACTGAGAAGATATTTTGGGTCAAGAAAGACCTCCCTGTTCTCCTTTAATCCCATAGAGAAGTAACAGCTTATTTCAGTTATCCCTTCGTGATGCCTGTCTCATGGCTGGTTGCTTGGGCTGTTCTGTAATAGAGTGAGAGGAGGGTTAGAAGAGGAAGGTTCCTACTTTGAAGCCTCATGTTCCCCCATTATTGAGCTTCTTATAGTGTGTGGCAGGGGGAGCAGTAAGTGGGAGGTGGGCTGTAGTTCACCAGGAGGTATTCAGAGCCCTAGGGTGAGCATGACACTTCTTCTTGGGGCATAAATACGTTCTCGAATATTTGGGGGAAAATAATTGTCATGGAAGCATTTATTGAAACATTAATTTATAGTTTGTTTTTGAGGCAGTTGAAGCATCAGAAGGAATGAGAACTATTTGTATATTTTTCTGAATTTGCAGAAGGACTTTGTGTTCCCTTGGCACAGTGGCAACTTGGAGATAATCTATTTTCTAGGCTTTAAAAAAACCCCTAAACTCTGGAACTATGCTGAGTATATGCGTATATATGTGGGGGTGGAGGGCTATGGAGAGGAGAGGGGAAGTTGCAAGAGAAGGGAGATTCCCAGAAGCCTGGGAAGGGATGGAGGTCTGGGAGGGGCCTGGTTGGGAGCTGACAGGACTGCAGAAGGGAGGCTGGGTCTTAGGTGCTGGGTACATAGCTCCAGCCTCAGCAAAAATCCCAGTGGCCAAGCTGAGGCTTAGAAGAAAAGGTATGGACCTTCCTTACCCTCTAACTCTAAGGGCCATGCGCAGTTGAGCAATGAGCCCGTTGGTGACCACTGTGAGCCATGAACCAGAGGACCTTCTCCAAATATTCTGTCCTGAACACCCTGTGACTTTGCCAAGACCTGTGAGGAGTAGAAGTGAGTATAGTTAAAGGACTGAATGAGATAATTTCCTGCCCATCTGGCAGGGGGAAGGAAGAGGCCTACATTAGTTTTAATTTGTTTTACAGAGAAAAATTCTGGTATTTGTTGAAAAATTGGTATATTAGTTACCTATTGCTGTGTAACAAATTACTCCAAACTTTACATCTTAGAACAACAAACTCAATGTTTAGCTGGGTGCTTCTGGCTCAGAGTCTTTTTCAAGGCTGCAGTCCAGGTGTCAGCTGGGGTCAGAGTCATCTCAGGGTTCAACAGGGACAGGGTCTTCTTCTAAGTGCATTTACGTGGCTGTTGGCAGGCCATGGGTCTTCTCCGGATTGTTGTTGGAGATGTCATTTCCTTGCCTGTGGATCCTTCCAGAGGGCTGCTATTCATAACATGGGAACTAATTCCCTCAGAGCAAAGAGAGAAAGAGAAAATGAGTGAGTGAGAGAGAGAGGGAAGGGAAAATAAAAAAGGTAAGACAAGGTGGGGGAAGAGAAAGAAAGAAAGCTTCAGAGAGTAGCACAGTCTTTTTATAACCTAATCTCAGAAGTGATATTCTATGGCTTTGTCAAGTTCTGTTAATTAGAGATGAGTTCCTATATAAGGGGAGGGAATTATGCAGAGGCATGAATACCAAAGTGGGATCACTGGGAGCCATACCTGAATTTGAGACTGCAATTTTATTCTTTCTACACCTAACCAAACATAATAATGATGCTATGGCACAAACATGCAATTCTGAGATTGTTCATTTATGGACTTTTAGTGGAAAACATTTGGAAAGCTTTGTATTTATATGGCTCCTAAGTTGGGCTTCTGCTTGCTGGCCCCTGGGTACCACCTGAGGGACCATGAAAACACTGTAGGTAGGTGAGAAGGAAAAGAAAACACATTTTGCTGAATACTGGGAAAGAGATAAAGGAAAGATAAGGTGTGGTCTCACTCATGGGTATGACATGGTTAAGTTGGAGCAACACTAGGAGACAGAACAGAAAGTAGACTGCATTTAAGCCAGTGTTGACAACCCATACTCCTGGTACCCAATCCTGTTGGTAGATAGGGTGGGGCAAGGCAAAATGTCAATGAGCCTAACTTAGTGTTGGGGAAGATACTGAAGAAGAGAAGAGAACTGAGCTGCTCCTGAAACTGTGGGGCGGAGGTGGGGCAGACAACATGGGTGGAGGCTCTGAAGGGCAGAGGAGAATACTATATTGGAAATGGACTTGTTTGGAGAGGAGTCGTATGTGGAGTTGGCATTCTGGTTTTTTGGTCATTGTCTTGCTCCTAATCTTCAGTGTGTCTCTTTGGGGGTATCTCCTGCCTGCATAGCTCTGTCATGGGTGGAGAGCCACTGTTGACCTTGGAGAGCACAGCCCTCCTTCAGGGAGCGTCCTGTGGGGCCTGGGATGCCTGGAGGGACCCATTCTGAACAAGGAAGCCCTTTTCTTTTTCTGGAAGGAATGGTGTTTGGGGGTAAAGGGCTAATTGCCTAGGAAAAAACCAAATAGGTTCACCTTCTGAAAAAAACGATGTTTAATCAAGGACTTCAAGGAAATAACTAACTAGGTGTTTTGAACTAATGAAATGTAATTGGTTATCTGTTATAAAGAGTTAATGCACCACAAGGAACACAATTATTCCTTAAATCCAAATGAAGCAGAGATTTGTTTGAAGCTTCAGAATGAAGGCAAATCAGGGTTCTGTGAGATGATGAGTAAAGAGAACCATCAAATTAAAAGTTTTCTGAACTCTGAACTTGTGTAATCTGTAAGGGAAGGGGGGTGGGGTGGGGCTGTCTCATTTCATTCATTTTAGTCCCAGGAATGGCTTGTCTGAGCTTACATGTCACAATTTGGGGATTTAATGAGTTGGCATTTTCAGGCTAACTTTTTAATTTATCTTTGCTCTTAAGCCAGGGTCATTGTGCGCTCATCCTTCCTTCCTGATCCAGGGTCAGGAGTGTGGGGTCTGAGTCCTGACTGTCTAAACTTCCAGGGGTCTGGTACTGGACCACCAAGGCAGTGGTTGGGTGAAGGGTGAATTTAGCAGAGCTGGGTTGGCCTCACTGATTTTAAGAAGTTGTAATCTTTTTTTTTTTTTTTAAGATTTTATTTATTTATTAGAGAGAGAATGAGAGAGAGAGAGAGAGTGCATGAGAGGGGGGAGGGCCAGAGGGAGAAGCAGACTCCCTGCCGAGCAGGGAGCCCGATGCGGGACTCGATCTCAGGACTCCAGGATCATGACCTGAGCCCAAGGCAGTCGCTTAACCAACTGATCCACCCAGGCGCCCCAAGAAGTTATAATCTTGTATCTTTGCCCAAATAAACCTTGTAGTTACTTTGTTGTTTTTTCTACCCCCTTACAGTAAAAAGCTGGTTAAATTAGGGAATTATAAAAAAGGAGATGCAAATATACACTAATATTTATTTACCCACTTATTTACTTACTCACTCATTTCCTTAAAGTAATCATTTTTTATTTTAACCTGAACTTTCAGATGAACAGCCTTCTGTTGGTATAAGGCCAAGACTCCTCTTTGAGGACATACTGTTGATCAGAATTCTGTATTGTCTTTCTTATACAAACCATTCCCTGTAATGCATTATCTCTGATATCTAGTTTTAGTTTTTTTTTTAAAAAGTGGAGTGAAAGTTGTATTCACTTATGAAATAGAATCTTAAAATTTTACATTTCCTCTCCCATCTTTTGCAATTGTTTCACTCACATCTAACTCAGTAAGTTTTTATTAGCATGCTACAACTGAGATTTTTCAAAGCATTCCATTTTAGTTTTTATAGAAATAACTCTTCCTTTTCACACTCATGTTTTATCAGTATATACAATATTTCATTGAATTAGATATTTACATTAACATATAAATGTTACATGTTAAATACATTTACACAATAAATGGCAAACCATATTTGGGAACAAACAATTTTCTCTTAGAAAATATAGAACTCATTTGATGGGAGGAAAGAGTGTATTACTTATTGCTTATTAGCTTTGAGCTCAGAGCGCTGTATGTTTTAAAGGGAATAGAGGGTGTCATTTAATCTAGAATAAGGGTTAGCATTCTTTGTAAAGGGCCACAGAGTAAATGTTTTTGGCTTTGCAGACCATGTAGTTTATATCTCCAACTACTCAGCTCTGCCATTGTGCATAATAGCAGCCATAGGCAATGTGTAAATGAATGGGTGTGGTAATGTTTCAATAAAACTTTATTTACAAAAAAAGGCATTAGGTGGGATTTTTAACCTGAAGGTGGTTGTTTGCCAGCCCCCATCTAGAATACTGGTAAATTCAGGTAGATTAAGAGAGTTTCTATTCATCATCATTCAATCCACCAAATGTTTATTGAGCGCCAACCCTGTACCCAGCCTTTTATATCTGTGATACACAAGGTAACAATGTGCCATATTTTTTTAAGTTGTAATATGATCCATGCCTTTGTACTCACGCTTCTGTGGCCTAGATTATTTTCTGTGCCTCTTTCATCACCTGGTAAATTTCTGCATGGGGAAGCCTTCCCTTGTCTGCCAGCTAACTGAAACAGCCCTGCTTTGGGTTGCTGAGGGACTCCCTAGTGCATTCTCACATCACTGTGTTTATTATGCTGTATTGTAAAAAATGGTTTCCATCCCTCTCTCTCCTTCTAAGGTGTGACCTGTCCACGATCCTTTGTACATAGCAGGTGTTCATCAAATATTTGTTGAATAAATGACAAAACCAATCTGGCAAAATGTGAAATACAGAGACCATTTGAGTAGGCTTTGCTATTATTTATGTGTATGTATTTTGACTGTATAACTTTTTCTTTCTTTGTATTTCTTCACTAAGATGGAGGTAAGGGTTGGAAAGAAATGAGCACTCAGTGATATCCCTGAGCTTCCAAATCAATCCTGGGACCATCTACTTGCACACATTATTTTTAGGTCAACAACAAATGTCCTTATGTGAAGAGCCACTGTTACTTCACTTTTAGTGTCTTTATTAATTTAGCTTAAACTAAAGCAGTAGTCCCTTGCCTCATGCCTATTCATCCTTATTCTGCCTCTTACAGAAAATGACTTTCAACTCGTGGCTCTTTTCCTCTGTCATTCAGCTAAATATCTAACATTAAAAAATGAGGATTTTGCTTTCCTCAGTCACTCTTTTTACCCACCTCCCTAATGTCTCATCTTCTGTCTCTCAATACAGCTTCCCTCTACTTTCATTCATCGTCACTACAACACTCACAGCTGAGTCATGTAGTGTTCCAAAATTTCATTTCTTCTCTTTGCAACTTTCTTCTTCTCGGCATTGTTAATTGACTTGCTTTTTCATTTGCTTAGTTTCCTGTATCAATAACTCATTTCCATATATTTCACTAGAGCTGTAAAACTCTTTTTGTTCTGTTTAAACACACAAATTCATCAGATATTCCTTTCCCGTCTGGGAGCCATCTCCCCCGGAGCCTTCCATCTAACCACCCAGTGTGGACTGGTTGCTGGTTGTAGTCTCTCTTTGCTGGCCAGCTTGCTATCTTACAGGCTACCCTGGGATTCTTTTGGCCTCAGCTGCTAGATCCCATGTCTTTTTATTTTCTCAGTTGTTTGGCAGCAACACATCTTCCTGAATTTTTCTAAGAGAGAATACTTTTTTTTTCTTTTTAAAATCTACATGTCTGGGGCGCCTGGGTGGCTCAGTTGGTTAAGCGACTGCCTTCGGCTCAGGTCATGATCCTGGAGTCCCTGGATCGAGTCCCGCATCGGGCTCCCTGCTCGGCAGGGAGTCTGCTTCTCCCTCTGACCCTCCCCCCTCTCATGTACTCGCTCTCTCTCATTCTCTCTCTCTCAAATAAATAAATAAAATCTTAAAAAAAAATTGTTAAAAAAAAAAAAATCTACATGTCTGGAAATGTCTTTATTTGACCTCCCCACTTGATTCATAGTTCGGCTGGCATAGAGTTCTTGGCTAGAGATTATTTTCCCTCAGAATTTTGTAGACATTGCTTAATTATCTTCTAACTTCTGCTCCTTTTGAGAAATCAGATACCATTCTTCTTACCTGTTTGTTTTGTTTTTCTTTTGTTCTCCTGTTTGGAAGCTTTTAGAATCTTCCTTAATCCCCAATGTTCTGAAACCATCATGAGGATGGTTTGTATCTCTTTTTTTTTTTTAATTGGTTGGGATATTTACTAGATTCTTTTAATTTGGAGACTCAGGTATTATGTCTATCTTTGATCATTTTTTCTTCTGAACTTTCTGTGGTTGATTTCTGGAATTTAGGTAAATCTCATGTTGGATCTTCCATATTGGTTTACTCTTTTCTCTTTTCTCTCCTATTTTCCATCTCTTTGTCTTTTTGTTCTAATTTCAGAAATATTTCCTCAACTTTGTCTTCCAATCTATTGAATTTTTAAAATTCTGTCTTTACATTCTATGGCATTTTATTCTTTATTCGTGGATACCTTATTTAGATTTTTTTTTAGCTTTAATTTTTTTATTGGGTTGATGATCAGTTACATACAGGGGAAAGAATAATCCTACATAAAACAATACAGTACATATAATCTTAACACACACATGCATAAACACATATCCACACAAACATGAAGGAAATGAAAGATAAATATCTCTTTAATCTCTTTTGATTCCACCTTTCCACAGCTGTCCTTGCTTTTTCTGGGCACTATAAGAACACTTGTATCAGTGTTTTGAGATAGTGTTTTTGAATATGTTTGAAATTTTCTTCTCGCTGCATTGTTTCTTTTCCTTAAGTTCCTTTTCTTTTGTTTTTGTTTTGTTTTGTTTTAAGATTTTATTTACTTGAGAGAGAGAGTGAGAGAGGGAGAGATGTGCATGGGGAGCAGTAGAGGGAGAGGGAGAAGCAGGCTCCCCGCTGAGCAGGGAGCCTGTGGGGCTCCATCCCAGGACCCTGGGATCATGACCTGAGCTGAAGGCTGATGCTCAACTGACTGAGCCACCCAGGCACCCCTCTTTTGTTTCTTTTGATCTCTCTTTTATGTTGGAGGTTTCTCTACAGTGTCTTTCCATTTTATTTAAGAGGAAAGTGCTTAAAGAGATGATTGGAAGATGTGCATGAGGAAAGGGGAGTTGTACCAAGTGATGGGTAATCACATGGGAATTTAGCTATTTTGCTGGAGGACCCCCAAGTGTCACCATCTGTAGTTCTTTGTTCTTGGGTGGGTCAGTTTCTGCAGAGTAATCCTTTGTGTTTTCTGCCTGGAGGTATACACCTGGCTGTCAGAGTTCTAGGAACTGGGGGTAGGGTGGTGTCTTGACCATTTGGGATGCCAGTTTCCACTTAATCCCCCTTTTATGGGTAGAGTTTTTTTTTTTCTTTTCTCACTTAGCTGATTTACTGAGGTGTAGTGGACATAGCCCTGGCATTTAGTGCAGTTGTTCATCCCATCCTCTGCTGTGCAAGCCTCTCTTTTCTTCTGCCTTTGGGGAGGAGTCTTCAGAGGTCCATGGTGACTCCAACTGTTTTCCTGGGGTCTGGGGCACCAACCAGCTTTCCTATTAGTTTACGTTTCAGCTTTTCTGGTCTGCTAAATCATTTACCACTGCCCATCTACTTTCCAGCATCCAGATTTAGGTATTATCATCAACTTAATGGGATTGCAAAGAGAAGAAAAATGCACATGTACAATCTGTCATGTTTAACCAGACGCCCTATCAGTTGTATTTTACCAACATTAATATCATTAATTCTTACAACTCAGATGTGGGGCCCTTGAACTGTTTGGGGGTTAGGGGCCAAGAATAAAGGATGTATATGTACGTGCGCATGTTTCTGTCTCTTTGAGTATGTGCAAGGCTATGTATGAGATTGTGTGTTGGTTAAAATGAGAATAAGTATGTTAGCTAAGGAACTAAATGGGCCTGGAGTGGTGAGTGTGAGGAATTGGGAGGGTAGGGAGAAGGGCAGGGAAGAGGAGGGAGGCAGACTTGCAAGTTTTAGAATAATATTCTACCTCAATGGAATATTTCCTTCCTATTCTTAACCTGCTCTTTGGCTCATCTCTTTAAACCAGAAACCCTGAGAGCAGGGTTAAGCATAGGCCAAATGTGAGATTTAACTTTGTTCCCCTCCCCAGCACCTTTTAAATCTCTCTATTCTTTACTCAGTTATTTTGTACTTCCCTAGAGCTCTCTGGTTGTCCAAATTTCCACTTCATTTTCACCTTCCATGTAGTGCTCTCTGCTTCTGCCCCCTTCTTGCACAGAATCTGAAAATACAAAATGTCTTCTTCTTTACATGCATTTGGTATCTCATTTAATTTCTAGACCACATTAGAAGGCAGGTCTGGTTTTTCCTATGAGATAGATGAAGAAACCAATACTTCGAGAGATGCGGTCTTTTTCCCCGAGTTATACAGGTAGCAAGGAGAACTATGATTTGAATTTAGTTGCCGGGTTTAAAAGTCATACTTTAACCAATACACTACACTGCCTTGGTGTATTTAATTGCATGAATATTCATTCTTAATTCTGAATGAAAAATTCTGTATACAATGAGGATGCATTAAAATTAATTTGAGGGGTGCCTGGATGGCTCAGTTGGTTAAGCATCCAACTCTTGGTTTTGGCTCAGGTCATGATGTCATGGGTGGTGTGATCAAGCCCCGTGTCAGGTTATGAGCTCAGTGGGGAATCTGCTTGAAGATTCTCTCCCTCTGTCTCTCCCCCACTCATGCATGCACATGCCCTCTCTCTCTTTCTCAAAAGAAAAAATAAATCTAAAATTAATTTGAAAAGCACAATGGCGTTTGATTGCATAAGGTACACTATAGATGCTTGCTGAGGTAGGAGTACAGCTTTTAAGAAAAAAGGCATAGTCTCTGCTTTCAAAGATTTTACCTCTGAGATAATGCTACTCTTCAATGTCAATGTCCTGGTATCAGGGAAGGCAAGACTTTGACTCCTGGTATAATGTAAAATCTAGGTTTGATTAATAGCTGAGTGAGCATGAGCCAAACATTTTCTGGCTTCACAGGTGTGAGGATCAAGATGGGTAATGGAGAAAAAGAGTTTACTACAACCTTATGACATAAATAAAACAGGTATCATTATCTGTATGTTAAACATAAAGAAAATGAGGACTGTGATGCTAAGAGGCTTGTCCAAGGTCACATAGCTCAACATTCAGTCTTCTGAAGGTCAGCCCAGAGCTTTCTTACTGACATTCTTTTCAGTCCTGTGTGTTTTTACCAAGATGTCACAGCACTCTTATTAGGTGGGTAGGGTAGTTAATATTTCCACTTTATAGGTGGAAAAACTATGACGTGAAGATCTACATTCAGGGATGCTTTTTTTTTTAAAAAAAGATTTTATTTATTTATTTGACAGAAACAGACACAGTGAGAGGGGGAACACAAGCAGGGGGAATGGGAGAGGGAGAAGCAGGCTTCCTGCTGAGCAGGAAGCCTGATGCGGGGCTCAATCCCAGGACCCTGGGATCATGACCTGAGCCGAAGGCAGACGCTTAATGACTGAGCCACCCAGGTGCCCCCAGGGATGCTTTTAATAAATGCTATTTTAGGATGGATATGAATGAAGCCCCTGATTTCTGAGCAGTTTGGGCTTATAGGATGGAAGGAAGGGTATGAAGGTATAGGGAGGAGAACACAACATTAACTGAGCTTCTCCTCTCTGGTCAGAAAGCCAGAGACTATAGTAGGGGTTACATATGATGTTGTCTAATCCTCCAACCAGTATTGGGAGGTTGGTATTTTTATCTTCATAGTCCAGATGAAGCTCAGAGAAGCTATGAAACTTTCCAGTTGTCACACAGATCATTCAGCTACGATTAAATGGGGTTATTTCCTATAACACCTGACAAAGTTGATATTCGACCCTGGGACTGTATAATTTTAAAGCCAACATGAGTATATGTTGTTAATCTTTTCCTCAGTGTCTGCAACTAATCATTGAAGTTTCTGTAGCTTTTTGGGGCTGAAACCAAAGATAAGCTTCTCTGCAAGCATATCACAGAGATTACTCTAATTTAAAGAGCAGACTCATGTCTTTTTCTCCCTATTTTGGGATGATAAATTATGTGTTTGAGTCCTCAATAATGTTTCTTCAGTGGCTACTTTAATAAAACCTTTTCCCTCTTGCTCCTGAGTCTATAGACAATATTTTTAATTGTCCTTTTCTTCCCCACTGAGTTATAAAAGTCATGCTTTGAAAGTTATAAATGTTAAAATTTTTATTATTTGTTAAAATCTCTGCCTCAGAGTGTGTTCTGTTGGTTTGGATTTACACAAAAGTATTATAAATAAAAGATTTAAATAGAAAATGTGCTTGATATGGAAATTCAGTAGTTAAGAGGCCCAAAAAACTTGCCAGATGTTTCTGTGAGAAGCTAGCAGCTCAGATGGGTATTTATTGCTTCCTATAGGCTAATATGAGCTGCTGGGGAGCCATGAAGTAAAAAAAGAGACCCTTATCTGTGCTGGGGAGAGAGCATAGTGGCACTGACTTCATAATTAGGGAAAAAATGGAATGTGAGGATACACAAACCTGCAGCTCTTCTGTTTCAAAATAACTTTTTATTCTAAGGATAATGACTTTTTCTTTTGCTTATGATGCTATTTTCTTTTCCCAGGGAGTTCAAACTTTGGGTTTAGAGGGTGACCTCAGGGGACATTTATTGGACACGAACTTTGGAGTATGTGAATTCCAGGCCCATTTCTGGAAGCACGTATTGGCTGTTATCGTAGATGAGGTAAATGAGTTGCTGCCCACATCCAAGCTCAGCTTGAGCCACACAGCTGCCTCAGGACTAGTAACTCTTTGTGAGATCCAAGTGGCGATTAGTTTTGCTCCCTTCCTGTACTTTACAAAGCCATCCTCAGCTTATCGTATTAGAAACACTTTCCAATGGTTCATTTCCTTGTTGGGCTCATTTTCTTTCCTTCTCTCTCTCCTCCCTCCCTCTCTCCTTTCCTCCTTCCCTCCCTTCCTCCCTCCCTTTCTCCCTTCCTCCCTCCCTCCCTCCCTCCCTCTCTTTCATTTCCTTCCTCCCTCCCTCCTTTTCTTTTATTTCCTTCCTCCCTCCCTTCCTCCCTCTCTCCCTCCCTTCCTTCTTCTCTCTTGCTTAAAAAATATATATATTTTCGGGGCACCTGGGTGGCACAGTCAGTTAAGTGTTTGACTCTTGGTTTCAGCTTAGGTTATGATCTACGAGTCCTGGGATCTAGCCCTGCGTCGGGCTCTGTGCTCAGTTCCGAGTCTGCTTGAGATTCTCTCTCCTTCTGCCCCTCCCATGCTCTCTCTTTCTCAAATAAATAAATAAATCTTAAAAAAAAAATATATATTTTCATTATTCTAAGATTTCTTTCTAACTGTGCTGAAACAATAGCTAGTTCTAGATTTTCCTAAATGGTTTTGTGCTTATTTTTTTGGTACACACCAGGCATGTTTTAACATATGGGCACTAATTGATACTGTGCCTAGCAATTGGTTTGGCACTGTGAAAAATGGTAAAGAAGTGAAACAATCATCTGTATTAGAGTGATGGGGTGGATATACTTTAACAATCAGAGGGGAAAACAAGGAATAAGTACAGGGGGCACCCATGCCTGCAATTAACAGGTGCTCAAAAGTGTTTGTTGGTTGTCTAATTGAGGGAAGACAATGTTTCAGAGGCCTGAAATAGACAGGAAAAGTTTCAGGGAGGAGACAGGATTTAAGTCACCAAATATTCACATGCCCAAATGCATCCAGATAGATAAGAGGGAAGTCCTGCCTATTAAGGGGAACCTTGTACAAAATGAAGAGGTGAGGAGTGACTTGATTCACAGGGGGGCAAGTGAGATCTATCTGAATCAATTAGAGAGTGTGTCATCTCGGGGAAAAATGAGGAATGATTCTGTAAGATCCATACATTCCTCTTCTTTCCCTATAAATCACCCTGTCCCTTATTAGTCATTGTTATCTCCTGTCTGTTGGCACCCCTGGGCTGCGGGGAAACTCCCTGCTGGGCTTCATCCATCCTGTATGTGGCAGGGTCAGAGACCCACTTGTTTAGAAAAGTAACAATATATAAGTAGAGGAAGTGTTTTGGGGTCCTATAGAGTGTGTGTATGTGCTAATGAAGAGAGGAAGTGTTGAGTCCCTAAACCCCTGCACCAAACATTGGATAGCTTGTGTCAGCATTTCCTTGGTGTGAATTTCTTTCTTGCAGAGTCTTGTATTGTATTTCAAAATTATGCAAAGAGGTTTTTAGCAACATAACAGGAATGCTTAGTTATCCCTTTATTGGGGAGTAAATTAGATGGTTATAAAGTTAAATAAAACCTAGAAAGTTCCTACTGCGTTTTCTTAAAATCCTTTGTCAAAACAAATAGCCTTGAAATGAACATAAAAATTTAAATGGCATTGAGTCTAATGAAACAACACGAGCCTAATGAAGTTGGAGTGCTGTGAGAGTACTGGGAAAGCAGGGCTGCTTTTATCTTATTGGAATGTTTACGTCCTTGCCTGTCTCCTAATCACACAGTGGTAACGTCATCTGGAGAAAACGCTTTAGGAAAGATTGCAAATAAAAAACAGAAATGATACAGCCTCAGGTTAACAATGCAGAGTCCCCCAAGAAGTCAGACCAAATCAGTTGTCTAGGATAGCGGGCACTGGGCTGGAAGATAGCTCCAATCTTACTTTTGGGTATGTGAATATATGGTGCCATTGATAAAGGGTCTATTTACTGTACCTCAAATTCCCCCCGTTGGAAATCAAAGTCTTTGTCATTCTCTTGGAAATCAGCTTTCTATCCATTGCTCCTTATTTCTATGAATGAGTCTTTTTTTTTTTAAAGATTTTATTTATATGACAGCGAGAGAGAGAGACAGCGAGAGAGGGAACACAAGCAGGGGTAGAGGGAGAGGGAGAAGCAGGGAGCCCGATGCGGGGCTTGATCCCAGGACCCTGGGATCATGACCTGAGCCAAAGGCAGACGCTTAACCAACTGGGCCACCCAGGCGCCCCTATGAATGAGTCTTTATTCTTCTAGGCATCCAGGCTTGGGGCTTTGAGTCATCCTTGGTTCTTTCCTCTCTCCTCCCATATCCCAAAGTTACTAAGTTTTATCAATTCTTCTCTCAATGCCTCCAGAATCCCTCTCATCCGTTCCATGGCTACAATCACCAGGTCAACTCATTTTCTTGATCTTCATCCCTCATCTCTCTGACTTTAGGCTCACCAACTTCCATCTCATCCTGCCCCAAGGTGTCAATTAATCATCCTAAACCCAATGTCACTGTGTCATTCATCTGAGCACTGCCCACAGCATAATCCTGATAGTTAGGATTTTCCCAGCTCCATATCTTTACATTGCCTTAGATGGACATGGGACCAGTACTACCACTTGACTGACCTTGCTCATATTCCACTAGAATGTGGCTTGTTCGTGCCCTCACAGTGCCTTTGCTTACTTATTCCCCTATTTAGGATGCTGCTTTTCTTCCTCACTGCCTAAACAATTTCTTGCAAGGTAATAGCTTGTAATTTTTTCAGTCACCTCTATGAGAATCTGTTGAAGGCCATCCTTTATCCCAGAAAAGTTCATAGCCAAAGAGTTCATTGGCCCCTGAAGCTCCATTCATGTACCCCTTAAGAGAACATCGATCTTAGATTAAGAATCATTGCTTAAGGTCAAGATGAAATCCCCAATTCTCCATCAACCCTTAGTAAGTTACTCTGGCTAATGATGAGAACTCCTCCACCCCTTCGTTTCTCACCTGAATGCCACTGAAATTGGTGTTTCTTTGCATGATTTGGTACTTACAGAAAACCATTGTGTATTTTTTTTTTTTTTCTATGCACATGCTTTATTTCCCCAGATAAAATAAAGCTCCTTGAAGGTAAGATCCTGCCATGTATGCTTTGATTGGTCACTCTGGTTGCTGTGGAACATGTTCTAGAGAGATCTCTGAGGTCCACTGAGTCAGCTAGAACCTGATGACTCTGGATGGCCTCTTGATCTCTGAGTAAGTTACTTTCGGAGAAGTGAAGGAAAGTGGTCACATTTCATGTTTAAGGGCATTTGGGGTTGAATTAGTACAAGGTCTTGACAAATTGTAAAGATGATGAGTGCATCTGGGTGTACTCTGGTCTACTCTCCAGGCTCCTTCTTCCTTGATATTATATACCTCAGGTATCCCTCTCCTAACCCGAGTCTGTACCCAGGAAACTTTACTATGAATTATTTAGACCTTAGTTTAATGTCAGCCCCTTTATTCTTTATTCCAGAATTATTTAAAGTCTTATTTCTAATAATGGTATGAAAAACTTAGTTTTTTAGTAAAGATAGTCCATGAATCGGATAATATGAAAGGAATTTAGGGGGACAGTGGCTCAAACCTGAAATAACACTACATAATTGAACATTGATGCCATCCTTTTCACCCCTCTAACACACACACACACACACATGCATGGCTGGAACTGGTGTCTGTATAATGGATATATACAGTCTTAATAGCACTAATCGTTAGTTGAGGAAACCATTTTCCAAGCCCCCCAAATAATCTGAGCCATAAAGTCTTGACCACACTCTTATTACGTTCTACAAGAGAGAAGTCATATGGAATGGTAGGGAAGAGGTGACAAGAAGTTGGATGAGCAACATGTTATAGGTTCAAGATTAAGAGTTGGTATAGGACTAGCAGCTGTAAGAGTGAGTTACAAAGAGCAGTAGCAAAGGCTGTATATCTATTACAGGCAGCTAAGAACAGTGCCCTCAAACTAGTCTAGGTGACAGAGCGTCTGGACAAACTGGTGCTCTTTACTTACATCATACTCTTTATGGAGCACCATAAAATATTGATATATTTTACCCCAGCAGGCAAACAAGGAACACGTTGCTGGCAGAAACCATGCCTATATTATATGTATGCAATAAAATCTTACTATAAAAAGCACCCTTCCACCAATACAAAATGAAGCACAGACCTCAGTGGGGAGGAGAGGCAAGAGCCGATTTGCTGACACACAGAGAGAATGTCTTCAGAGAGCAGGCCTGCCTGCAACCCTCTCAGAGTGGTGACCCTGAGTAGAAAGGCTGATGATAAAGTCAGCAGCCATGACCAACTGAGGACTAAGGGCCCTTTCTTGATTTTTGTAAAACTCCATTAACCTCTTGGTTCTGATTCAACCAAGGAAAGAAGTGGGGGGGGGGGGGTGTGTGTCTTCTAAATAACTGCAGTTAGATTTTCTACTCAGCAGGAGGATCTGAACAAGATTTAATTTGACATAGAACCATTAAAAAGTGATGTTTCTTATACCCAATTTGCTACGGAACAATTCACATCATTATAGGATTTTGGTTCTTATTTCACAGTTGGGACTAGTCATTCTCAACAATGCCTTCATGAAGTCTTGAGTTTAAGAAATTCCTTCCATTACTGTGTTAGAATCTGGCTTAGGTACACACCCTATTGTTAAGCTTCTGGTGATCATATAAACTGCCCTCTGTCTGGATATGCTAACTAGCATATGGGAATAGGCCCCAGAGGCTAGAAAATGATGAAGAAACACTTATGTCCGTTTTTTTCCATGCGTTGAGGAAAGGCCATCAGAGATCAACGTCAGGTGAAGAATACCTGGATTTAACTCCCAACACTAAGGTCAAGACCCATAAAGATAGAGCAGTGCTTCTCAAACTTTCATGTGGATGTGAATCACCCTGAGAACTTGTTAAAATGCAAATTCTGACTAGGTAGGCCTGGGATGGTGCCTGAGAACTGGCATTTCCCAGGTGATGAGGTGCCATGGGTTCATAGATCACACTTTGGGTAGAATTTGTCTTAATTTCTGTTCCATCTCTTCCTCAAACTTGCTCTTTGGAAGTTATTTAATGTTTAAAAGTTATTTAACCTGTCTAGAGCTTAGCTTCCTTAACTATAAAAGAGGAGAATTGGCTTTAACATTTTTGAGATGGACATTTTTTATGTTTTCTGCCCAGCATGTGTTGCCCCTTCCTAACAACAGTTTGATTTCCTTCTGGGGAATTTACATCCCTTCTTTGTATGCAGTTGGGATAGGTAGGTATGACTCAAGACTTTCCGTCCCATTATGACAGCCAATGGAGACCCTCCACTCCAGGCTCAGTTCTCTGACTTTCCTCTTACAGTCCAGGAACAGCAAGATTCAGGATAGGACTTAAGGTTGACCTATTGGTTTCTCTCTCCCCTAGGACTTTGAGTCTTGAGTAGAGTGAACTTAGGGCAGAAGAACCATTGAAATTCATCATTCCAGCTGTGGGGCCAGCACTCAACTGGCAGCAAAACCTTCTGGAGCCTCCTTATCCCTGTCTTTTCCAAGGTTTGCTCTCTAGTCTTCCCTTCAATCTTGTGAGCAACCCTATAGCTTTCCAGAATATTCTCTTTTTACTTAAGTTATCCCAAATCCATGTCTGTAGCTTCCAACCAGAAGCTAATCTAGTTCTCCAAGCTACTTCTGACTAGAGCCTTGCAGGATTCAAGTCCTTAACTGCTTGTGGATGAGTCTGATCCCTGTTCACTATAAGTAAAGGGAAATGTACAAGAATATTTTTCCTAGGGAAGGTTAATTCCTTTGAGGTCTTGAGCATGGGGTTGGGTGTAGATTCCTCGTGCTGTTGGGGGTCTTAGATTATTTTCCAGCAAACTGGTAAATGTGGTAATGTAATCAGGTAATTTTCCTTGAGACTCAAGGGGAGACAAGGATGTGACCTGTGCCCCAGAAGCCAGCAGCAAGCCTCCTAATGAGGCCTTTTGGACCTATTTATAGTTCGAAATGCCAGGAAGTTTTATACTTTGCTTCCTTTGACTCTACCCATCAGTACATGGAGTTTTCTGAGGGGCTCTAGCATTTCCTGTCCAAATTTGAGAAGAGAAGCTAAAAGCAGGCAGATAAAATTCTGGTGAGTAACAACATCACTAAGCAGTAACAGAGCTTATAGCTCACTCACCTTGAATTGCAGTTTGAGGAATGAGGAATGAAGACATCTGACGCCTTGTCCTCATTACCAAGATTGTAATAAGGAGTGGAAATGCCATATACATATATCCCTCCTTCCTAACTGTGCCAGAGCAGCCAACAGCTCCTGAGCTAATTTAAGCCACCTCTCTTCCTGGTCTGGGACTTCAGCTCCTGTAACCTTTTGCTGTTGTCTGTCAGAGCCTACTAGGAATGAACTTGCAGTCCAGCAGGTTTTCTTCACCTTTCTGATCCTCATCCTACACTGGTTAATACTCTTCTATTCTCCCCCAGTTCTGAGGAGTCAGATAGATGAAGATCACAGGTCAGTTTTATTGATAAAGCCCTATTGAAGGTATACAGCTTAGACTACGGGCCAGTAGCCTTTCCAGAGCTTCATTTCTGGTCCCAGTCTGGCTTCAGGCCCCTGCTAACAAGGGGCAGCACCTGCTGTGCTTAAGCTTCCTTGTGGAGAAGATCAGAATGTGTGGATAGCCTGCAGAGATAAGGGGGGAACACAATCAATGTGACTCTGAGCTGAATTATGTTAGGATTTTCTGTTCTATAGTTTTCGGTGACAAATAAATAATTCCCTTTCCCCCTTTCAATCATCTTTTCAGTATTAAATTGACCTGTTTATTTCCTAGACAGTCTCTTCCTACTTCCATTAGCCTCCATCTTCCTTGCTGTTCCTCCATATTTAGGGTCCTAAGGGCACAAAAACAAGTATCTACCCTGACTGTAATGTTACTAGAATTCTTGACTACAGTGAAACCTGGCCCACCTGAAGACTGAGGTCTTATCAGCCATTTACTACGTGCAATAGGACATTCTGTACTTGCCGAGGAAGGACTTTGGTTTGGCCCAGCTGGTGCTCCCTTGGCAGGGGAGGGGCGAGGAAGAGGGACCTTCTTTTCAGGTACAGGCCTTCTCAGGCCCTTTAGTTTTCATAAGAGAATGAAAAAGACATAGGAAGAGAATGGTCCTCCTTGGTAGGTTGTTAGAGGATATAGAGGATATAGTATAGGATATAGTACTCCAGGTCCCTGCCAGAGACAATACCTTGAACTCTGTTATTCAGTTCTTATTGAAAGCTCAATTGCAAGAAATAAAACTGTTAGAGGATTGTTGGAAGGCTATCAGTTCCTGCAGCAGGCCAAAATTTATCCCCAAATCAAGCCAGACCATCAAGAACCATGTACTTGGACTACATTTTTTTGATCTCTTGTAAACTACTTTTACTGAATGGGATGAATGTTTGGGTGAATCAGTGATGCTATAAGAAGAAGCCATATGAAAGCTGCCTGTTGTACTTCTGGAAGGAGCATCAGTGAAGCTGTGGTCAACTATATTACATCATGTCCCTTTGTGAGGACTAAGAGGAGAATTTTCTTTTTCAGATCTAAATAGTAGGTAAATCTACCTTTCTCTTAAACAAATTGAATTTGAAGAATTTTATGTTAATTGTGATTTTTGTAATCAATAATGTTTTCCTTTTGAGTTTGGCTGTCATGACACTTAGGAGTGAACTTGGGACGTTTAACCTTTGTATAGGACATTGTGACATCTCCGTTTTGGGTATATTTAATTTGCTTATAGTTTCAAGTACTAGTCTACCCTTGTTTTTTTCTTTGCTCTGATCTTTATCTACTTTCTTTCTTCACCAAATGGTCTTATATTTTGTAAGCCACTTCAAACTCTTAGTAAGGATGACTTAGAATTTCAGTAAATTAGTTAATTAAAGAAGTAAATATGGAGTTATATTTCCTTCACAGAGGAGAATGTTCTTCCCATTGTCCACACAAAAATTTCTTGCCTTGTTATCTGGGGTCCATTTCTTTTTATTTTTTATTTTTTTTTTTAAAGATTTTTAAAAATTTAATTAACATATAATGTATTATTAGTTTCACAGGTAGAGTTCAGTGATTCATCAGTCTTATGTAATACCCAGTGCTCATTATATCACAGGCCCTCCCTAATGTCCATCACCCAGTTACCCCATTTCTACCCCCTACCTCCTCTCCCGCAACCCTCAGTTTGTTTCCTATGATCAAGAGTCTCTTATGGTTTGTCTCCCTCTCTGATTTAATCTCATTTTATTTTTTCCTCTCTTTCCGTATGATCCTCTGTTTTGTTTCTTAAATTCCACATACAAGTGAGATCATATGATAATTGTCTTTCTCTGATTGACTTATTTCACTTAGCATAATACCCTCTAGTTCCATCCAGGTCATTACAAATGGCAAGATTTCATTTTTTTTTTTTTTGATGGCTGAGTAGTATTCCATTGTATATATATACCACATCTTCTTTATCCATTCATCTGTCAATGGACATCTGGGCTCTTTCCATAGTCTGGCTAATGTGGACATTACTGCTACAAACATTGGGGTGCATGTGCCCCTTTGGATCGCTACATTTGTATCTTTGGGGTAAATACCCAGTAGTGCAATTGCTGGGTCATAGGGTAGTTCTATTTTCAATGTTTTGAGGAACCTCCCTACAGTTTTCCGGAGTGGCTGCACCAGTTTGCATTCCCACCAACAGTGTAAGATGGTTCCCCTTTCTCCACATCCTCACCAAAATCTGTCCTTTCCTGACTTGTTAATTTTAGCCATTCTGACTGCTATGAGGTGGTATCTCATTGTGGTTTTGATTTGTATTTCTGTGATGCTGAGTGATGTTGAGCATTTTTTTCATATGTCAGTTGGCCATTTTTTTCATATGTCAGTTGGCCATTTGTATGTCTTCTTTTTTTTTTTTTTAAAGATTTTATTTATTTATTTGACAGAGAGAGACACAGTGAGAGAGGGAACACAAGCAGAGGGTGTGGGAGAGGGAGAAGCAGGTTTCCTACGGAGCAGGGAGCCCGATGCAGGGCTCAACCCCAGGACTCTGGGATCATGACCTGAGCCGAAGGCAGACGCTTAACGACTGAGCCACCCAGGCGCCCCCATTTGTATGTCTTCTTTGGAGAAATTTCTATTCATGTCTTCTGCCCATTTTTTGATTGGATTGTTTGTTCTTTGGATGTTGAGTTTGGTAAGTTCTTTATAGATTTTGGATACTAACCCTTTATCTGCCCATGACTCTCATACCTCTAACTTGGCCTGCTTTGAAGCTTATTTGGTTCACTCAAAGATTAGAACTGCTTCTGATGCTTTTACTACATCCCAGCAGAATATCAGTTATTCAGTGGGATAATTCTCTTCTGTTTGTGAACTGTGAGGAACAGTTGGTATGAAGCTGGGGGTGGGGAGGCATGTAATGAAGGAAGGTCAGTCTAGTCATCAGCCTTGCATCAGAGATAATGGGATTATGGGAAGCTACATGTCTATGCAGAATATCTTTCAATTTAATATAATTCCAAAACATTTGTGTAATAAATATTTTACCATGCCTTGGAGAGGCATTTATTGTCAAGGTGGTAGAAAGTCATCTCTAAGAAAAGTAGGGTATATTAGCATCATGTGTTAAGTTACAAATATCATTTTGAACTCATGACCTCACAAAGAAATATCTTTTCCAGCTCTGTCATCTCCAAAAGTGGCCCAGCAGCAGAAGCAGCCCTTTTGGCCACTACTGATTCATATACACTCCTGGCTTGCCAACTACTGGCCCCTACCAGGAGCCAAAGCTTCCTGAAGGGAAAGTGATTACATTTCTTGGTATAGGAAAACTCGAGAATATTCTATGGTTGATGGAAAAAAACTGCTTTCAAAGATGTCAGATGGCACTGAAAGGACAAAGGAACCAGGTTATAGAACACTGTAACAATTTGAACATCAAGAAATCAGGGGGATGTTTCTATATATATGGGTTTTTTTTGTTTCTTCTATTAAGATTCTTCTATTAACTATTATATATGTTCTTACAGCATCTTAGAGATGTTTTTAAAAATGCATTTTCAAACAGTCTGGGGAAATATAGTAGAAACTACTAAGAACAGGAATAAATTGGTCAGTATCCACTCTCTCACATAAAAATGACATAGGAAGAGGGTCCAAGATTTAATTGGCACAATGATAACCCAAGTAACTAAGTTGAAAGAGAGGTTAACAGTATGGGGGCAAGATTTTCAATTGTCCAGATGTCCTGTGGAGGAGAGGTAATTGCATAGACTCAATCTCTCATCTCCTAGGAAATAGACCCCTTGGATGGCCTTACTAATCATAAAATCATAGTAATTAGGAATATAAGCTTTTCTAATAATGCTAACCAGCCAGGTCACCATAGTGTAATGATGGGACAAAGGTTCATGCTGACCAAGTGAAACTCAAGGAGGACAATACATTATTTCTTTTTTTAAAATTTTTTTATTGTTATGTTAATCACCATACATTACATCATTAGTTTTTGATGTAGTGTTCCATGATTCATTGTTTTGTGCATAACACCCAGTGCTCCACGCAGAACGTGCCCTCTTTAATACCCAACACCAGGCTAACCCATCCTCCCACCCCCCTCCCCTCTAGAACCCTCAGTTTGTTTTTCAGAGTCCATTGTCTCTAATGGTTCGTCTCCCCCTCCGATTTCCCCCCTTCATTCTTCCCCTCCTGCTATCTTCTTCTTCTTTTTTTTTTTCTTAACATATATTGCATTATTTGTTTCAGAGGTACAGATCTGTGATTCAACAGTCTTGCACAATTCACAGCGCTCACCATAGCACATACCCTCCCCAGTGTCTATCACCCAGCCACCCCAGACAATACATTATTTCAACAGGAGATACTAAAACCTGTGTGAAAAGTGTGATCTTAGAGCCTTAGTGACAATATAAAGGAAGTTGAATTCCTAAAATAGCTTAACCAGATTCCATGTCAGACAGGAAACAAAAAACAAAACAAAATACAACTCCCCCCCTCTCCAGCCAACACAAAAAACCCCCAAAAGATCAATTATGCAGAACTTGCAAACTCAGCTGACTAATCTGAGATTTTTTTTGAGAGGGAGGGAGAGTGGATTTGGTATCATTACTCAATGCAAGGCTAGGAAGATACAGAATTTAAATTAATGTATTAGCACTAAAAGTAGTTTAAGTTTAATAACAAGTTCTATAACACCTATGCTATTTTGTCAGAGTTTTGCCTACTTCTTAAATGTTTAAAACATTTATGAGAATATGACATTTTAGATTTGTGATTGCAATTCAATATTTAGGAGAGTTTGAGCAAAAAAAGTGTGTATTCAATGTTTGAATGCTTAGGAAAATCTAATTTAAATTATAGACTTTTATGTATTATGTATGTATTAGGCTCCACGCTCCATGTGGGGCTTGAACTCACAACCCTGAGATCAAGACCTGAGATCAAGAGTCGGATCTCTACCAACTGAGCCACCCAGATGCCCCAGGCATTTATTTATTATTTGTGTAACTAAATTGTAAATTTTGAGGACTATTGATTCCTTAAAATTTAAAGGTATGTTAATTATCTTATAGATTTATAAATGGTATATATAGTACATTAAACAATAGTTGAAGTGGAAGTTCATCTCCATGAACAAAAACCATGAAAAGAAATATCTTTTTATGATAGTTACTGCTCTCAAGTTTCTCTCAAATTTGTTAGAGCTTGTAAGAGTAGTCTGCAAGTAATTATGTAGAGTTTAGCTGTGGTGACAAAACACGGAATTCGAGGCTCAAGGCAGGCATGATTGACACTGATAGGAAGCAAATTTGTGCTGGCTGCTTTTTTAGGCAACTGGACCTACGGTTATAGAAACTTGCATTTGGGTAGATACCTCAAAATCCAACTCTGGGAGTTGATTGAGAGGATTAAGTGAGGACCCTGACATTAGAGAGATTTTGAGATTTGACCAAATCTCCAGCTTGTTGGGCAGAAATGAGGCTTGAGTTTAGGCTTTCCTGCCTGAGAGTCCAGGGCTCTGTTGATTCTGCCAGCCCTGCTTGAATCTGTGTCAGGGGACATGGGCCCATATGTGACATATGCATAGTAGGTGGCCAATAAACAATATTAGCAATGATAAAAATAGAAGTGACATAGCAGCAATAATATATCTACTCACGAGAAGCTTATAGTTATGTTGGGCAGATGAATGGAACAGCTTATCAAGAAGAACAAAGTCATTGTGAAAACAAAGTTCTAATGTATATAGGAAAGAAGGTAGAAGAAAGAGAGCATGTCTGCTCTTTCAAATTACTAAAAAAAAAGGCAATCTAACCAAAAAGGGGACAAAGAATAGAAGCAGACAGTTCACAGAATAAGATAACCAAATGGACAGTAGCATATGAAAAGATATTCAGCCCCACTAGTAATCATGGGAATAAAAAGAAAACAAATTACCATGTCTCATTTATCAGGTTGATAAATATTTAAGATTATGTTATCCATTGTGGGCAAAGTTGGGAGGAAATAAGTCTTGTAATTTGGGTTGGAATGGGCTATGGTAAAGATTTTTCAGGGGCTGATTTCTTAATATCATTCAAAATTTAACTTGTGTTCATGATTGACCCAGAATTTGAATTCTAGAAATTCTAAAGAAATCCTTGTTCATGATGAAAAGGTGTAGATACCAGGATGTTTAATGCCATATTATTTTATAGTACTGAAAAATTGACATTACATAAAGATTCCTTAAAAGACGAGATTTAATGCAATATGGTGCATCCACATGGTGGGGTACTGTGTGGCAATTAAAAATTAAAATTTAAAAATATCTCCAAGGATAAGATATCCAAATGGGCAGATCACTAAGGCATTTTGTTAAGTGGAAAAATGCATGAAAAATATTTGTAATAATCCCACCAGTGCAAAAAACAAACGTGTATATGTTTATATATGATTGTAAATGCATAAATAAATAACTTGAAGGAAACCCTTAATTGCCATCAGTTGTTACCTTGGGAAAGAAGAATGCATTTAGAAGTAGGGAGGTGGATAAGGGACAATGTTTCATTTTGCACTTCATATCTAGATCTGTACTTATAACTCTATCTGTATCTATGTCTATGCTTATTGATGTCTATGTTGATATGATATCCCTGTCTGTATTGTTTCAGTCTTTGAGTTCATATAGTACTCATCTGATACAAATTATCTTTCTTTTTCTTATTAAAATATCATTTTTAAGGCCTTGGCATTCCAGCCCAGTCCTGGTTCCACCCTAAGAAAATAATCACTCATGGTAATGAAAGGAATGGCATGAGAAGGCTTGAAAGGAACAAACGGGCACTTCTTGGCCCTGGTTCCCTTCCTCCTTGCCCATCTTTCCAATAGAACTTGTGGAGGTAGAAAGCATCCTGCTGCACTTATGTGTACTCATCGAACCATTTCCTGACTTCTAGGGGGAAAATATACTTGAGATTATAACTCTAAGGTAGGTGATGCCAATTTGAAATGTTTTTTCCAATGTCTAGCTTTCCCTGCTTGGCTGATGTCCCCCGCACTGCCCAGCGCGCTTGCTTGCTCTCTCCAGGTGGAATAGCAGTTTGTCTTAGGTTTTGCTTTGTACTTGCTTAGTGGAATCACAAAGGAGACCTGGCCTCATGCTGGGGCCAGAACTGCAGACCATGAACTCAAAGCCTGTACTTTGTGTATCAAATGCAACGGTTCTGCCAAAGGAATCTGCTGGGGATGTTGGCCTTATTTCCCAGGAAAAAAGATGAATCGTTTGTTTTGAGCGCTTGCAGCAGTTTGTCTTGGCTCATGGTAATCAGAGTTTGGCACTGGCCTGGCACCTGTATCTTTTGGGATGCAAGTCACAACTCCTACACGAAGGTTGCTCAGTGGAGGACCCAAAAAGGCACCAACCACCAGCTTGGGACTGTCCCCTAGCTTTTCCATTGATTCTTCGTTTATTCAGCAAACATTAGCTTTCTCACTCTGTTCTGCCCATACAATTCATCACCAGGCACATATCAAAACCTACCATTTCTGTGATTTTCTCACTCTTCCCTCTCCCTGGCCTGTTTTGACTTGTTGTCCTGGCTTTCCTTCATTTTTCCTGGCTCTCTGCTGCCTTGGGCCGCCACCTTTGTTACTGATGGTGATTGTTCCAGGACCTACTTGCTTTGAGAGCCTGCCTAGACATAATTAGCCTGCCCTGACCCACAGATCTCCCTGGATTGTGATTTGCCTTTGGTTGTCTGGCTTTGTCTTGGCCCATAGAAATGAAATGGGCTTGGCTAACCTTTTAGGATTTTCTAGGTGGTGGAGAGGACCAGATAACGCCATGGCCAGGCACACTGTGCTTGCTGGGGACTGAGTTGTAGGTGGGAAGGGCTAGGGCTATAAAGATTCACTCATTCATTCATGAGAAAGAACATTTAAAAATATATGAAATATATGGGCTATCAGATGTTGAGAAGCACTTTAACGAAAACATACATAAGTAGAATAAAGGGTTTTGGGGTAGGAGTAGGGGTAGCAATTTAATAGGGAGTTCAGAGAAGACCTCACTCACCAGTGAGTCAACCCTGTGAACTCCTTGGGAGGGAGATAGTCTAGACAAAGGAAAGAGCAAGAACAAAGGCTCTGAGGTGAGTGCCTGTCTGGAATGTTGTAAAGAGCAGGAAGGGTAGGGAGGGAAATGAGAGGAGAGGAGAGTAAGGCCCCTAAGCTGTAACACATATCCAGAGTGTGTAGCACTGTGTGGTCCTTTATGAGGGCTTCAGCTCTCGCTGCCTGTCAGCTACTTGTGGGAAAGTTTCATGAATAGAGGTGGACACCCACCCAGTGCACTACATGTGGACCGTCTCATCTGGAGGTGATGGCAAGGCTGACCAGAAACAGCCGACTCCGTCTGAGGGCATTGGGGAAGAGCTGAGTCTGCATGTGTGAGGGGGTTTCCAGGCAGAGGGATCAGCATGGGCAAGAGCTAGTATGTGTGACATCATGAAGTCTTCAGAGAAAGAACAGTTTGCTTTGGCTAGAGATGGCAGTGTAAGAGTGGAGAGGCAGGAGGGAGCTGAGAGGAGACTGATGAGGCAGGGGATACCTGCCCAGAAGGGTTTTATGTCATGCAGTAATGTGGTTTGATTTAATTTGACAATCATGGGGAGTCATAGCAGGTTTTCAAATAGGGACATGTGACATTCATTGTGAAAATGAAAAAATTTTCACCCTAATGCCTCTCAGTTCCCATGTCATCTAACAATGAGAAGGTTCAGGATCTGAAGAATGTGAAGTAAAGTGGGCTTTATTTACCTCACCAGGCTCCTATGAGGAATAAATGAGATAACATATATGAAAGAGCATTGCAGTCTGCAGAGTGCCCATTAGTGCCATTGACCCAAGAATGGGATGGGTGGAGTTGGCAAAAGGAGTGGGCAGCATGCTCAAGTGGAAGGATGCATGGCTCCACAGCAGGATATCAGTTGGAATCTTGGCTCCACTGAACACTGGGCATGTAACCTTGGACCAGGTACTAGACCACTTAGAGCCTCAGGTTTCCCAACAGCAAAATGGGTTAATTTTTATTTACTTCCCAGAATTGATGTGTAGCCTGGAAACAAGGTGTAGGACATGCGTCGCCCTGGGAATGGTCCAGAGGGGAAGCTCAATGACTCTCAGCTGTTATTTTTTGGAAGTGATCATGGTGGACGCACAATCAGATGGACATTTATGCCGGCCCTTGGGTCTAGTGATGTTAAGGCAGTGCTGTCATTGCTGGTAGGACATACCATTTGAATCTGAGCTGCTTCTTTAGTAGTGAAGATGGGTTTGTGTCAATCCTTTACCTTGCCTGGATCAGTTTGTGCCCATGGCATGTTGTATGTCTGTGGTTGGGGGCATGATCTGGACACGTGAAGGAAGTAGAGCTAATGGGCCCCCAGGAGCACCAGGCTCATGGCCAACATGCTATGTACTCTAGGCTCTGTCCAACTAAGCTAACTGGCTGCAGTCTGGCTTATAGCCATTGATTCAGCCAGGCCAAAGGGAAATTAATTCATAAAACTAGCTCATAATTTTCTACTACTGAGGAGGAAAAGACTTATTTTGTCTGAATTTAGCAGAATAATTGTCCATGTTGATTGAATTCTTCAAATAACTTCTCATCTCTCTGCTCTGTTTTGTTTCAGAGCACACAGCTTCACATTTAAAAGAGAGGAGAGAGAAAAAAAATACTGTCCAGCTGCAATTTCTCATTTGGCAGGCGCCCAGCCATTTTCTCAGGATTTGACAGAATGTGATCTTTCATTTAACTCACTTCCTAATACTGCCCCTGAGCAAGACTGAATTGAATGAGACCCCGGTGCAATCATTATCTTGGCTGAAGAATCACACCTACAGTTCTTCCTACAGATTATTCAGTGCAACCACGGTGGACTCTGAGAAAAACAATCAGAAAACAATGCACTTGCCAAGCTGAAGCCAGGTTTACTGCTGTTTCCAACTGGGCCGCCTCGCTCCCGCCTTTTAACGATTTTAACAATTCTCCACAGTCATTAGTCATTCATTCATTCAATAAATAATTAAGCACCTAGCATGGTGCAAATGCAGATAGTATAATCTATGATCTCTTCCCTCAGGGAACTTACAGTTTAGTGGAGAAGATAAGATGTACACAAATCACTAGCCTCTACTATGGGAGCATAAAAGGGGATGATGGATAGTGAGGATAGGGTTTGAGAGCAGGGGATGAGAACTTGTGCCAGGAATGATTTCATGGAGCAAGTGGAAAGGTTTGGGGTGGTGAGTTGAAGGAGTGGGGTTCACAGAGATGGAGATGAGGGGGGAGGTGAGTACTCATAGCTTGAATGGTGGGAAAAATAAGAATGGTGTGTTCTGTAACTACTTTTGGAATTGAATTGAAATAAATATCTTTTGGAATAATGCAGCAGCAATCCAACAGCTTGAAATATTTAAAGAGGCTGCATAGAGGGAGGCCAGTTAGGAAGCTAGTGCAATAATCCAGGTGAGAGAGAAGGCTATAAGATGGTAGTGATGAAGGTAGTGAGAAAGGGTGGGATTCTGGATATACTTTTCTGATCTCAGTCTCCATATGTGCTTCCTTCCTAGATGACCCCTGTCCTTCAGTTTTGAAAAAAGATGTTACTGAAGGAAGTAGCTCTCAGTGTGTGATCAGAATATCTTCCCTCACCTCAACCATGGCAGTGTCTTTTGAGGTATGGCTCTGCTCCATTCGTAGTTGTGATACACAGGGTCATAGACCCACAGAACAAGAGAAATGGGGCCTAGGGATCCTAGTCCAAGCCCTTATTTTACAGATGAGAAAACCAAGGCTCAGGGAGAGGTGAACTGATTTGCCTAAGTCCTGAGAGGATAATCAGTAGTGGGACTAAAGTAGGGTGTCCTGACTCTGAGTCCATTGGTCTTCCTAGATCACCACTCCTTTCTCCAGATAAAAGCCAAGGTGTGATTTTCCCTTGTGACAGAAACTGGCCTCCTTTCCTCTTGCTCAAGCTAGGCTACGTTTCCCAGTTTCTCTTGCAGGTGTGGCCACGGACTGAGTTCTGGCCGGGGGAATGTGGGAATGTGTAGAAGGATATATGCTTACTCTCAGGGCTAGCCCATTAAAATCCTCCCTGCACAAGCCTCAGCTTCTTCCCTCATTTGCGAACAAGGTACTGATATCCAGGACAACTTTGAAAGCACTGTGTTGAAAATGGCAGTCTCCATTATCCTGGAACATTTAATGACTTCATGGAGCGGTCATTCCTCCCACCCCGATTATAAATTGTATTATGGTAAGCCACTGAGATTTGCAGATTTATTTGTTAAGGTAGCTAATATTGTCTTAACTAACTATATCTCGTCACTTTAAATCTAGAGAGAGGGACTTCAGTAAGACTACCTGAAGAGCTTCATATATGCTCCCTGCAGTTGGTGGGTACCATGGACTTGGGTTTGATCCTTGTCCTAGAAATCTAGAGAACAAGACTTTTTGGCAGCAGAACAAGGATGGATGAGTTGAGATTGACCTGCGCTCCCAGAATTTGTCAGGGTAAAAGGAATGTGGACCAGATACTGGTCATATAGTAGAGAAAAACTGCCTGGAGTTATTTCAACTCTTGTTCAAGTACACTACACTACATCAATGATGGAGAGAGTGTCTGGGTGGTGGGGACAACCAGAAAACCTGAGATAGAGGGAGAAGAAGCAGCAGGAGAACTGATGGCACAGTCCCTATCATTGGAGTTGCAAGTCAGGGGATCCCAGATGGGGAACCTCCAAAGAACCCTGAAGTCACTCATATGGAATCAAATTTAAACATTAGCTCAGTAAGAGCAAAACATCAATAAGACTGTACTAGTCAAGTAAGAACCTTCTAAATCCATTCCCATTCTCTCTCCTTGCTGTTCCTACTGCAGAGAGGGACAGGGAGATAAAGCCAACCATATGCCCTTTCTCTAAGGCAGGAGCCTGCCTACCATAGGTTTCTAGCAGGTGAAGAAATAGAAAGGAGTCTTAACTGTGGATGAAGATAGACGTGGATTAATATGTTAGAGTGTAAATTCCACTTTATCAATTGGGATTGTATTTTACCACTTAAAATGACCAAATTACATCTTGTTTTCTAAGAGTGATGAAAAAAATCAGAGGGCCCATCAGAGTTTTCATTGTGGAAGGGGCAAAACTTCCTCTGATGAATTTCTCAGGAGCAGTAGGAAACGAGGAATAAAGGCAATCCATTCATCAAGTGGTGCTTATTCAAGGTGACATGAGTGGTTCCAAGCACCATGATATGCTCTTGGCTGGGAGCAAAGGCTGGGTGCTAAGGGAGCCCGTGGGAGGGGCAGCAGACCCAGACCTGCTAGAAATGACACCAGAAGCGGAACCTAAGGGAAGAAGCAGGCTATGAGGTGGAGAAGGAGTATTTTAGGTAGATAGAACAGTGAGCAAGCTGGAAAAAAAACCCAAAACACTGAAAACTGAAAAATGACTGGAACACAAGAAATGTGGTGGTACAGAAGCCAGGTCAGGAAGCCAGATGGCGGTAAACATGGTGAGAAATTTGGATCAACCTGATGGACTCTGGGAACCCTTGGAGTGACTTGATCTGATTTGTATTTTTGAAAAATCACTCTGCCCTACGTGATCTAGCTATAGGATCTTACTCTGACTTTCTAAGACTTAGTGTATGGACCATCCCCCTCATCTCTGAACTTTAGCTCCATAATTCTACTTTTGGTTTGGCAAAGACACCAAGCTCTCTCCAACCTCAAGGCTTTTGCACATGCCCTTCCCTCTGTCTGGTGCACTTTTTCTCCATCTCCTGGCATTTACTCACTTTGGGGGTCTATTTTAAAGGCCATTTCCTTAGAAAGGCTATTTCTATCTACTCTACCTATATTAGTTTTCTATTGGTGCCATAACAAATCACCACAAAATTAGAGGTTTAAACAATGCAGATTTGGGGCACCTGGGTGGCACAGTCCATTAAGCATCTGCCTTTGGCTCAGGTCATGATCCCAGAGTCCTGGGTTCGAGCCCCACATCGGGCTTCCTGCTCAGCGGGAAGTCTGCCTCTCCCTGCTGCTTGTGTGCTCTCTCTCTCAAATAAATAAATACAATGTTTAAAAAAAATAAACAATGCACATTTATTATCTTACAGTCCTCAAGGTCAGAAGTCCACAATCAAGGGTTTGGCAGGGCTGAGTTTCTTCCGGAGAATAAAATTTGTTTTTCTTTTCCAACTTCTATAGGCCACCTGAATTTCCTTGGCTTATGACCCCTTCCTCCATCTTTAAAACCAGAAACAGTGGGTCAGGTCCTTCTCACGCCAGCATTCTTTGGTTATCATAATTCCCTCTTCCATCTTCAAAAACTCTTATACTTATGTTAGGATAATCTCCACATTTTAAGGTGGACTGATTAGAAATATTAGTTCCATCTGTAATCTTAATTCCCTTTAGACTTGTAATTTAACACATTCATAGCTTCCAGAGATTAAGACACAGATATTCTGGGGGAACCATAATTCTGTCTACCACACTATTTAAAGTAGGTGCTCCTGATTTTCTCTTGCTTAGCTCTTGTTTGCTTTCATGCCACTAATCACCAAGTTGAATTTACTTATTTCTTTGCTGCTTTTCTTTTTCTTTCCTCATCAGAATGTATTCTCTATTAGGGCAGGAACTGTCTTGTTTGCCTCTGTGTGCCCAACAAATAGTATGTGCTCAGTAAACATTGATTGAAAGGATTGACAAATGAATAAAGAGTTGTTGAAAGAATGGATCACGGAATTTAAGTTGGAAGGGGATTAAAGTGAAACTTTTAAGAGGTGATAGACCCAGCCATCAGAGGAGTAGCTAAGGAAAGCAGATGGGAAGATGGGGGCGGTGAATGTATGACTCCACATCTGACAAACACTAAGGGCAATTTTAATATCTAGGAAAGTTACTCTTAACTATCTTTGGAGGTGGTCAAGGGGACCCTTGAAAATAAAATAAGAAGTATAGGCTCTCTCTTAAGGAAATGTGTAACTAACATATGCACAATGTCTTGCATCCATTTCAGGAGGCCTGCAGTTGTCTAAATCTTTAGTGAATGAGGGGGTGACTTGGAGATCAGAAAATGGCAGTATAAGGATAGAGAGTTACGGAGGTTGATGGCATGAGCCTTAAAGGGTATTCTCTCCCAAAACTCCTTTACAACACTTAAACTGATGTTAAAATTAATACCAGCAAGAAGGTTGCAAGCAACAGACATATGGGCCACTTGGACTTGGTTTTTGGGCCAAGATAGGACAAAAGGGAATGAGACTTCCTCCTCCTCTTTATTTTAGGATAGTAACTGGAACTCATGCTATTAAGTGATAAAAGATTTACTCATATTACCAACACTGTTCTCTTGGGACCCTGTGCTCCTTGAGGATGAAGCTCTGGGGGAATGTCATGGACTCATCCAAGGGGGTTAGGAAATGTCAGTCTGGGTCCACGGTGGTTTATTCTGATAACTCTTCTGACAAGCTCCTATCTCACAATTCTCACCACAGAACAGGGAATGCAGTCTGAAACTTTTATGTGATTATGGTGATAGAATCTTTTGTGGTTTGCCAACAGGTTTGGGAATGTTGAAAATGAGATACCGAGAGAGATTTTACAGTTGTTGGATTACAATCTCAGTTGGATTTACATCTTTGCCAGGGCTCTGGTGAGTTAGAACATTGTTTGGGAAGGAGTGGAATCTAGGAAACTGAGATGAGGATCCCCAGGAGGATCTTGGGCCTTTGGAGAACCAAGATCTCCACACTGCTCTAGGACACACACCACCACCCTTCTCCTGGGGGAGAAACTTGGCAATTCCCACTCATTTTCTGTGGCAGAAACCCCTGGTTATCCCCTAATATCTTTTCAACCTTTGCTCTGATTTTTTGCAGAGCCCATGGCTGCCCAGAATAAAGATTTCATTTTCTAGCTCCCTTGTAGCTCAGTGGGATCGTGTGACTAAAATCTAGTGAGTGGGATATGAGTGATCAATGTAACTTCCAGGAGGGGATTCTTCTCTTCTCCTTCTCCTTTATTTTTCTTACTGGTTAGAATTCAGATATGTTGGCTTGGACCAAATCAATCTATTGCACCATCAGGAGCCTATGATAATATCCATTACAGCAGCCATGATATGCCCTACTAACCCTGGGCCACCTACCTGGGACTTTACATGAGGGAAATATGCTCCTGTCTTGCTTAAGCCATTGATATTTGAGGTTCTGTTACTCTTATCTGCCTAATTCTCATCCTTCATTATTGCTCACCTAGTGAGGGAGGGGGAACCCATGATTTTGTCTAGTAACCGGCTTCTGAGTTTTGGTTCCTGTTTCTGGGAATCTGGCTTCTGCTGGTTTATAGGTCTTGGCAACCAAATGCAAGATTCTTTCATGAGGGGCAGGAATGGATCCACTGAATTGGAAGTTGAAACTGCCACCAGACCATTTGGAGACAGGAAAAGGTAGTGATAGTTGGCTAGAGTGAGTCACCTTGATTATCAAGAAATCAGGTGGTTGCTACATAGAGCAAATGGGTCTGATGTAAGGAAGCGTTATTGTGGCATTTCAAGTGGTCAAGGTTAATGTGGGATTGCTATCTTCCTCTATGGGAAAGACCACTGAGGGCTCAGATCCCTTAGAAGATTATTTCCTCTTGTCATAATAGAATCTCAGCTGGTTCTGCCAGAGGTTCTGGTCAAAGGTCACAGGAACATGAAGTGGATATGAGAGGTGTTGGTGAGCCATAAACACCAGCTGTAGTTCTAAGGCCAGCTGGAGAGATGCCTCTACTTGCCTGTTCTTGCTTACTGTTTAATGTATTAAAAAAGTTTTTCTTTTATTTTCTCTCTTCCTCTCGGGTTATTTGGGATTGCTTATCACTTAATCTGTAAGTGCAGACCACAGAGATATGGTCATGATGGAATTTTCCTAGAGTTCTAGACCTAGAGAAGAGTGTGTGTGCATGTGTGTGTGTTTGTGTCCTGGGCAGCTACCAAGCAGTGGACCAAAGTAGCAGTTTATTTTCACCTGCATATTATGGTTTCCCGATGTCCTTGTTAGCCCTTCTTATGGTAACAGTTGCTGTATCCTTGACCCTGTTGCGGGCTGAGCCTCCAAATAATATCTCACACCCCGGCTCCAGGAATAAATTGGGCCAATTGAATTCTGTCTCCTGGAACTTCTAAATTTGAGCCAAGGTGCAGGAGGATGCAAGGCTGTCAGAGTGAGAATCACCTCATGCAAGGTAATGCCCTTGGGTGAAGGTCTGCAAATCCTGTGGTTGGGATTTCCAGCACTTCTTTGGTTTGTGTCTTTCCTAGGTCTGATAGTTCACTTCTTTCTGCAGTTTTGTAAATGACCTCAGGCTCCTTTCTGTTTTTTATTTACATTAGCCAAAGTAATTTTGCTTGCAACCAAAGAACATTAACACAGGATCTATAAATTCCAAAGTGATCATGGGCTTCACATCTGTTCTGTGAAGTTACATCCACTTTACAGAAAAAAGAAGACATGTGAATATCTAAGACCGTTCAGAAAATTGGGGGAGACTGGGCTGGAACCAGATCATTTGACTTTTGTTTATTACTCTTTGAACTTGACTGTATTATGCTCAAAATGTTTCCTCTAATAAAAACACAAACAATTTGTCTTTTTCTTCAAAGCAAAGTGAATGTAATCATAGTGGTACAGGTTTTGAAACAAGGGAAAATGTGAAGCATTTTTGCCACATTGGACTTAAAAGCAAATGAACAAAAATTTTTTAAAAAAGAAAACAAAACCTTTAAGTGTTGATTAAAGACAGAACAAATCGTCCCCAAAGTTTACAACGTAAAACAAAACAAATCCTGAAAATTAAGTTGATAAGCATTACAGCAGTGTAATTTTTTCTTAATTAAACTGACAAAGATCCCCAGTTCCACATAAATCAGGGAAAAACAACAAACCTACACTGCTCGAGGGAAGGACATTAAGAGTTGTGGAAAGGAGAATGAAAGAAAAAAATGTAATGAAATAATTCACACTTTGCTGACTTACTTTCCTTGGGGTAGGTGATTGGTAGGAAGATGGGAAGGGGAAATAAGGAGGGAGAGAGATAACAGGTTCTACAAGTTAATTTCTAGGGTTGTCCTTAGCGGAAGTTACATTAGGCAGGCATAATGGCTGCCTCCTTCTACCTTTTGAATACAAGAAGTATAAAATTAAATATTGAAAGAAGTATTGATTCTTGATTCTTGAGAGGTCCTCCCGTTGGGCTCTCTTTGTGGCCCTGGAGATACATCGCAGAAGATAGATGTGCCCCTTTAATTTTGTACAAATAAAGTGAATTTTTACAAATTCAAACCAATTTTTTTTTCCATTTCATTATGTATAAGAAATGGCTTAATTTCCAGCAAATGGATCCAAAATACATAACTTCTGTACTCACAGAGGTCATTGGCAATCAATAATGGCACTATTTCCAATGAGCTAGTTATGATATCCCAATACTTCTCAACACAGGTTCTAGGTTGCCACACTAGCCAAGAAGAGTGGGCCCAGAAGTAAAATCTGTTTGCCATCTCTGGGCTAGTTAGGAGGTAGGCTTTGGAGGTAGGTGGATGAAGATTTATAACATCCTTGCCTGCTGTGTAGCCTTAGGTAAATAATTGCTCTGAGCTTCATTAGTAAAAAGGGCGCATATGTTGTCTTAAAGTCTGGAGAAATATATGTGGATCATATTTTGAGCTATTAATTTGTGTCTTTTCCTGCCCAGATTTCTCTTTCTACCATCTTGCCTCTAATCCATTGAAGTACAGTACAATATCAAAGAGGAGCTAGGTGGTAGGAAGGGAAGGAGTAGGAGGGACTCTCCAGCTTTTGTTTTTAAAAACTGAAGCCCATCATAGAATACAGACATTCCAGAGAAGGTAGAAGAGAGAAGAAGAATTGTGGAAGAAACAAAGTGGTTAGAAAAAGCAAGAGTAAGGGAGGCTTTCTTCTGACTAAAAGGAGATTTTCCAAATTTCTCGAGAGGTTCTGCATGTCTCTGGGCAGCAGAGACCCAGGTCCTACTTCCTCGCAAGGCCCTCAAGAATAGTGGCTACAGCTGTGTGAGGCTCTAGTTGGGGTCCCCTACTTTGGCAGAGGGGCCCAGGACTATCCACCATGCCTCTGAAGACGGGGTGAGCCATTGATGGTTCTGTAAAGCTACATCAACTGGGACAGTGGATGTTCCCGAGGGATCCTGTCTGCACAGGTGACCCAAGGCAGAGGGCCCTGGTACCTTGGCACCTAGCACCATTGCCTCCTGGGTTGGCAAAGCCCAAAAGATGACTGAGGTGAAGCTTCCTGCCATTGTGGTAGGATAAAAGCTCAAAATAAAACTAAATTAGTTTACAGAAAATAAAAAGGTGTAATACTTCTTGCACCCTTGAGCCTGAACTGAGATTCATACCACTACCTTTGTAAAGCACCTAGCAGTGAACACCTTAAGCCAAGTTATTGTTATTAGGAAAGATGTTTAAAGAAATACTTTTTGAAAGGTGAGGAATTCCTTTACAGTGTGCATAACCATCCCAGTAAAACTACATTTTTCTTCTCACGTGGATTATTCTCCACTTCTCCCCACCCCCATCCAGACCATTCACTCCCTTCCCTGCTGTATTCTGTGCCCCAAGGAGGCTGATCTTTTTGGACTGCATGATCCAGGCTGTCTTCCTGGCTGGCTTTGGTTGGGTCTGACCAGAGGGAGGCACTAGCTGGGAGTGTGGGAGAGGGAGAAGTTGGGCTTTCTTACCAGCTCCCCACCGTGCTAGGCACCAAAGGTCTGGGCATGGCTGTGTCCCTGGTGACCACAGCTCCTGCTAGTGGCTATCCTTCCCCAGGCTACAATCATACCATTCTCTTTCCCCCTTCAGGCCTCCTATTACTCGTTCCTGGGAGCTTGACATCACATTGGTTCTCTAACCCTGCCCCTTCCTCTAAGAGTAGTCCTTTGATTAAGTTCTCTTCATTTTAAACATCTGGGTAGAATTGTTTCCTGCTAGGACCTTGACTGATAACAGAAGCAAGATTATTTTGGGCGTTGTTTTCCTAATAGTAGCAATGCTCATAGTGATCTGGTCACTTTATCCAACCTGGATTCTATTAGGACCCGCCTCTCCTATCAGTCAGCATCAAGGCTGATTGGGACCATGGGTCAGTCGGCGGTTGACACTGTGGGGCAGTGTTCAGTTAAAGATTAGGTGTTGGCATTACTCTGACCTTGGTTCAAGTTTCATTTCTACCTATGATTTATTCGTACTTGGGTAATTTAAATGGTCTCTCTAGGTATTCATTTTTTTATCTGTAATGTATACTTCACATGAGTATTCACCTGATACTATTTTGGAGTATGTGAATGTGGTCAGAGGTGTTGCTCTTTGCCATGAGCAATTAGTTTCTGTAAGGTCAAGCTATTGTTTTAGCTGCCTTAGCATTCTGCTTTAAGCTAAAAAGGTTGTAGACTTTCCCATTCTGGGAATCCCTATTGTAGGGTGAAACTGGCAGTTCAAAGCCTTTGTCTTCTCTACCCAGGATAGAAACGTCCAGAAACAGAGAATGGGTTGGATTCTAGGTGGTTACTTCCTGGGTGTGATTTCTGAGGCAAAACAGAAAACCCTCCAGGTATGATGACTTCATCAACCTTGACATCTCAAAAACCCTTTTATATATTGCATTGTGAGACCTCAGGCATATTCAAATGACCTACAACCTAGCTTTTCCTGAGATGGGGGGAGGGACTATGATGGGTGCCTTGGGGAGAGGTTGAGTACTAGGTGCTTGGAGGGATGGCCGATCACAGAGGTGATGGGGAGCTTCTCTAGAAGTAAAATCTTTGAGGAAAGCTAACGTTAGGCTCACTTAGGATAGTAATGTAGCTTTCTGGCAAAGTCTTTATTGTGCAGGAATAGGAATTTAGGTAGTGATTGTTAACCTTGGCTGCACAATGGGATCATCTTGGGAGCTATAGAAAAATACTTATGCCTGGGGCTCACCTCTCAAGATTCTGGTTTAATTAATTTGGAGTAGGGTCTGGGGAACTGGATTTTTCAGAGCTTCCCAAATGATTCCAATTGCAGTCAGAATGAAGAACCACTGGTTGGGACATACAATGTCTTTCCAAATTTGGGAGTGAAGGTCTTAGGTGTAGGCATTTAAGGACTCATTAATGGGGAGAGATGAACATTAAATAACTGCAATGTATCACGTATTTTACATTTTACATCCTTTGTTCTTTAATCCCCTTAACAATCTCATCGCATTGCTATTCCCACAGTGAAGATGAGGCTATAGCTCAGAGGTCAACATCCCCAAGGTCACCCTCCCGGTAGATGGCAGAGCTGGGGTTAGAACCCATGTCTTTCTGTCTCCATGGCTACATACTTCCTCCTCTGGATCTCTAAAATTCCTTTAGAATTAATTCCTTCTTTGTAGGCAAGTTAGGTGTCTCAGGGTTTGTAATTTCCTTTTTTTAAAAAAAGTTTTTTATTTTTTGGTAAACCAAAAGGCCAGAAAAAAATTAATTATATACTCAAGATTCTCCTGTGACAGGCGTATAATTTAAAAATAATCCAACTTCATTTAAAATAAACCACCATTTTCTTTTCAGCTGGAATTTGATCAAAGGCCTTCCCTTGGATCATAGTGCACATACACACTGTGTAGTGGGAATGCTTGAAAATGAAGCAGTGAAAAACATGTGAGACTCCCTCCTTCATTCTGATGTAGCTAGGGAGTCCCTAAGGGACTCAGGAAGGTTTTGATTTGAGAAACTCTTCCCTCCTCACATGCTTGTGTGTGTGTGTGTGCACGCTCATGTGTATGAACTGGTGTCTACGGTGAAAGGGAGTGGTGAAGGTGGTGGTGGTGCTTCAGATATGAGTAGCCAGGGGCCAGAAACAAGGCAGGCCCCCAAAACCCATACATCCCATCATAGTACCATGAACTCAGTTCACTGAAATATTCCATCAATGGACATCTGGCTAATAGCATTGTTTAGAAAACAGAGAGTTAAAGATTGGAACACATGGGTTAGAATTCCTACTCTGAAGCAACTGCATGACCGGAAACCTACCTTCCATTGTCTGAGCCTCAGCTGTCTTACATCAATAGCAGAGATTGATTGATTGATTGATTATTTTAAAAAAGATTTTAATTATTTATTTGAGAGAGAGAGCATGAGCGGGGGGAGAGGTAGGTGGAGAGAGAGAGGCAGACCTCCCCGCTGAGCAGAGAGCCCAATTCGGGACTTAATCCCAGGACCCTGAGATCATGACCTGAGCCAAAGGCAGACGCTTAACCGACTGAGCCACCCAGGCGTCCCTACAACAGTGATTTAAAAGCAAAGAACAAGAGCAAAACCTGGTCTCACAGAATTGCAGACAAATAGAGCTAGCATAGTACCTGGCCTATAATAGGAACTCAATATATGTTAGGCAGTCTTAAAAATCGTAATTATTGGAAGTCTTAAAGCCTTGTTTTTGTTGACTGAGAATGTGGCAAGAGGTGGGGGCCCACAAGTCTTCGTGACAATGCTCTGAGCGCTATGTGGGAAAATGCTTTCAGGGAGGGGAAGTAGGATTCAGGGCAAGCCTTCTTTTGAACTGTGGTTCCACCTTTCCCTAGCCACATACACATCACTGGTGCATCCTTTGCCTTCTATGCCTCCATTTCTTGAGGTCAGATGGGTTAGAGTGAGCTCTGTAGCCAATGTACAGGGCTTTTGTGAGGGTGTGATGAGACGCTGCTTGTACAGAACTTGATAAACTGTAAAGTGCTATAGAAATGTGAATAGTCGTGCATAGTAAGTGCAGCGTTCTTAGGAAGTGTTCTAGGAAGAGTTGAGGTGGGCAGGAACTGAGGCAGCACAAAGGACTCTCCTTCCCCGAATTCCTTTAGCCCCCTGCCTGCACTGCTTCCTTGCTGGCCAGGGCCTTCTCCTTCCTTGCTGGCTTTGTTCAGGTCCCCCACCCACCTGCCCAATGGACTTTCATCTCCTCGAGGGCAGTGACTCCCTTACATTATTAAATCATAGTTCCCCTGATTTGGGCCCTGAACTACCTGTTTGCACTTTAAGTTTCTGTTTCTGTCTCTTTCCCAGGAGGAAGTCAGTCTTGTTTTAGGGGCTTATGAACTCTGGCCAAGGTCGGATGCTTGGTAAGTACCAAGGGAATAGCTCATGCCTTTGGTGGGTCTTGCCTGTAACCTGTCAGGCTCTTCCTGGGGCCCTGGGGCAGGCAAAGCTCATCGGGGAGGATGGGGAGGAAGAAGCCCTTTGTGATCTGCTGATCATTAGTTGCTCCAGTATCCTCTCCTGCTTGGTGGGGATTTCTAAGCATGGAGGCTGGCTGAGCCGGCGGTCTCTGTGCTGGTACTCCCACCTCTAGGTTACATCTTGATTTGAACTGGTTTTTGGTTTTGTAGCTGGAGTCATATCCCTTCTCCCCAGCCCCCCCATCCCCTGCCCCATTCAGCTTCCTCCTTGGATTTATCAGCCCCCAACACACTCTCTGGTGCTCAACAGTGAATGAGTGAGCAAATGAGTGAATGACTGACTGAATGAATGAATGCATGCATGCATGCCTGGCCCTCCTTGGTGGGGGCTTTCAGGGGACTGGGCTCCTGTGAATCACTGCCCTCTAGTGCAGGGCTCTTCACCACAAACATACAGATTCTCAGCAGGAGCTCAGCCCCCTGGCAGGAGCTTCCTCTGTTGTAACTCCTTGTTACCGGCTCCTGTCTGCTCCCGTTAACGGCCTCTGTCACCGCTGCCCCAGTCGGTCCCTGTGACCAGCCTGTGAAGCCCTGCCAGGTCATGGCCCTCAGTCTCACTGAGAGATGTTAAACTGAGCAGCCAGTGGGCTTTTGCTAGGGCAGGGAGAGTGCTTTCACTTGAAATGACCATTTGGGACCAAAAGAGGAAGTGAAAGGAAGCCTGGCAATCAAGCTGGGATTTGGAGCAATCTGGGTGGGGAATCTTCTTTGACCTTGAGCAAATTGCTGATCATCTCTGGGCCTCAGTTTCCCCTCTGCAAATTTAGGGGGATGAAATACATGATGTCTAAGGTCTCTCCTGGTATTTATTCTCTTCACTGCTCTGCGCCTGTACCTCTCGGGCAGATGTTGCCTTGCTGGCAGCTGCCCACCGGCTGCCGGATCTGGGGCCCAGGAGGCCGTGGTGGGAAATATGCCTGCAGCGTCCTGGAGGGAAGCCATTCCCAGCCTGGGTACAATCTCCGTCCACGGCTGGCGGCCGAGCAGGCTGTATTCACTGTGCGATTCTCACCTGTCAGCATTAGGCCTTCTCCAAGGGCTGAATTGTCTTGAAAGGGGATCATTTCAGGGGTGGGGGCTGAGCTGAGCTGGAGGGTGGCTAAGCTCCTCGGGACCTCGCTTCCTTTGCTCTTCCATGCCTGTCCTACAACGCAGGTGGCCCAGTGGAGACCGGAATCCAGGCCTAACATCTTTTTTTTTTTTCCTTTCCCAGATACTCTGGCAAAAGACCAGGCTACAACCCCAGCAGACTTTTGAATTGAGATAACATTTGGCAACAGATCTTTTATAAATGATGGCATTGACATTCTATCTCTGTTAGAGTAATTTACTCCCCACAGTAATTTTGACTTAGTTTGTTCTACACAGAGAGTTATTTTCATCATCCTTTCAGTTGTTATTGATGAGGGCTCTTGGAAAAAGATTAGAAGATTAGTTTAAAATTATCCCCAGCAAATTTAAAACAATAACAGGGATGTGAATACAGACTAAAACAAATTAAGGACTGTCATAGATGTATTAAAAGACTGTTGTTTGATGAATTGGGGAACATAATGGTGGCACTCATGGCAAGGCTTGGATACATCCTCTTTCACTCCACTTGTCCCAGGGATTGACCCTCCCTCTTTCCCTGCTTCTGTCTCTTAGTGGTGCTCATCTCTCCCTTTGTGCCTCTGCTCACGTGCTTTCCTTTTTTCTGCCATGCTTGGCCCATCCAGAACTCCTCAGTCCAAAGAGTCCTTTTCATTCCCACCTTTCCCTAGAAGCTTTCTTTAGAACTGATGTCTCTCCCTTCAGCTGACAGGCCGGCATTATCTGTAAAAGTGCTAGTTATTTTAGGAAGAATTTCTATCAGTTTCCCAAGATACTGATAGTTATTCTGAGAAAGAAAGGGGGAGTATGAGCAATATTTTTTGGAAATGTTAGTTAAAGGTAAAAAGGCTTTTTTTCTGGGGTGGGCAGGATTTGTCAGAGCCTTTAATATACTATCAAGCTTTGTGAATCTCTCAATAGGAAGACATAATGTATAGCTTTTTCCAAAGACCCTTTCCAAATTACCTCTAGTAATGGGGGTGTTTAATACAAGGGTACGTAAGAGGAGAATAAGGAAAATATGAATCTAAAAAATCAGGGCCGTTACCTTGCTGGGCCTTATGGAGATTGAGAC
Organism: Halichoerus grypus; assembly: GCF_964656455.1. Classification (NCBI taxonomy): domain Eukaryota; kingdom Metazoa; phylum Chordata; class Mammalia; order Carnivora; family Phocidae; genus Halichoerus; species Halichoerus grypus. Next base: position 69,934,811 of record NC_135721.1, on the reverse strand, counting down.
GTGTTCAAGAACCAGAAGGCTCTGGAGAAGCTCTATGTTGCTCACATCCAGAATTCATGGACTCTGATGTCATCTTGTAAATGGGACCCACCTACTTGCTGGAGCACATGTCTGTGCTAATGACAAGTTTTATATGTATTTCCAAGTCAAATTCATGAGAAATGTCATCTATCTGAGTCTGCTAATCACTGCTCTCCCTGGTCGGGCAGAGTCTTGTGCCAGCCCATGCTAAAGGCTGCTGAAAAGAATGTGAATATGCTGCCCTTTGGTCTCTAATGCAATGGGTCCCTGCTCCTCTGCAAAGTCAGCCTTAGCACCACTTCCCTAGAGCAGGGGCTGGGGTTGGGCAGCTTTAGCTGGAGGGGAACGGGGTCTCATGAGTGACGTATCCAGGATAGCTCGCCTCTTGAGCACCATGTATACACCTCTGCTTTCCTCCATGTTCCTTTCCAAAGATACTACACCTGATGGGATCTAACTATCAAGCCTGGACCTGCAAATCACTCTCACAGGCACTTGGGAAACAACAGAAGTCATGTTAAATAGCTCAGGGAGGGTCTCTGTTGTTATGGAGCCCCTGATCAACAGGTCCACAGTCTCTTGGTGGTTTGCTGAAGGCAAAGGATCTCAACATGGGGAGATTGTGCGTTATGTCTTCAGTGTAGAAATGCATCTCTTGTCTCCTACGTAGTGAGTGCATTGATTGCTTAGCATATGGATTAGTGCCTATCTAGGTGGTTCCTGCAAATGTGCCGCAAGGTGTTGTGGTCAAACACACCTTTTTCAGCCAAAGCAAGAAATCATTCTTGTTTTGAAGGGAAGGAAGGTGAATTATATTGTAGATTCTCTGGTAAAATAGTGCTTCACTTTGGAACATGCTGTTAGGAGTTCAGGTGGGTTAAATGCATCTTTACTTCTTCACTTCCATGTGGTCTTGGCTGGCTCTCTAGAAAAGCATACTGCCAGAGACAACCCAGCTGCACACCATTGGCTCCCTTTTTAAAGACAAAATCTACCAACCCAGCATTCAAACTTTGTAATAGCAAATTTTCTGTTAGTCATGGTTTTAGAAAAGTTGGGGAATGTTGTCATATACATAGGTTTGAATTCATGGAAGAACTTCAAGCTTTATGATGGACACAACTATCTTATGTGTCATAAACTGCCCATTCCGGACTTCTTAGCACCATGGGATGCTCTGTGGGGGTGGTGGGTGGATTGGTACCAAGTGCCAACAAAGGCAGGGTGAGACCAGGGATATGGACCACGGCAGCAAAAGTCAGCACTGGAGGCTAGGAGGTCCCAGTCATTTCGACCATCACCTCTCCAACCTGGCTGCCGTCAGCATCCAAACAGCCTGAATGGCAGGCCCAGGGGTGGTGTCAGGACCGCTGGGAGCCATGATCCTGGTTGATTCTCTGGGTTAAGTATGTGCCTGGTAGAAGCCGTATAACGCAGCTGACGGTGAACACATTCGAGAATCAGCTAGACCTGGGATTGAATTTTGATTTTGCCACTTACTACGTGTTTGATGTTAGGCTTATTTTGCTTAAGTCTCTGTGAGACTCAATATTCTTCTCTGTGAATCAATATGATAACACCTGCTTCCCAGAGTTTTTTGGGTATATTACGAGAGATGATGGATGAAAGGTTTAGAAAAATACCTGACACCTCAGTAGCTCTCAATAAACTTCTGGCTCTCTTTTAAAATCAGAGTAGAAGGGGTTTTGCCTCTTTTACTTAACAAAACCAGTGGACTTATCCTGGCATACTCATCTCCCCCAACCTACTGCCTTGTTCCTTGTTCCCTTATATTAAGCAGGAAAAAAATCTGTGGAAGCTTGAATCCTGCCTGGTGTGTTTCACCTTTCCTTTCAGGTTCTTATAATTCAGTGATTGCTGGCACCACCCTGCTAGCCTCAGGAGATATCTTCCTCTCCTCCATCCTCTGACTTTAAATTACCTATCTCAAGAATGGATATACTCATAATTCAGCTTTGAAGTTTGACTTATACATGACCTAAGAGGACATTCTGTGGGAAGGCATCTTTCCCAAGAGAATAAAAATCCTGTCTCTTGATTCTTTTAGTGCAGCTGAAGCAGTCGGCATTTTTAAGCACCGCTAAATATTAGGGGACAGCGAGTAGGAATGGTTTACATATTTCGGATGTATGATCCTGCCCTAAGTGGTTTGTACTCAAGGCTTTCAGGCCCGTCCTGTTATCCTTCTTGATAATCTTAATGTACACTTGAGGGGTGTGTGTGTGTGTGTGTGTGTGTGTGTGTGTGTGTAGGGGCACAGGTATAGGGGCTAGGGAACAGTAAGGGAGGAGAGGATTGGCACAACCTTGCCAGTGTGAGCGCCTCATGCCCAGATCCTTGTTTCTCTTCACTTGGAGATGACAACTCATACCTTCCTCCAAGATAGATCACAGCTACCCTCCCACTTTCTCTGCCGTTTTCCTGAAGGTTTGGGTTTCCAGCTTAAGAGCCAGTTCATCACGTCCTCAACTAATTAAAGCCAAGACTAACTTAGCCTGTAGGTGCGTTCCCACCGCTTTCACACAGGGAAGGGTCTTTCTTTGTAAGGTCTGACCAGATAATGGTCATGGCATCCACATAAGGACAATACCCACACACAGAAACTGATGTGTCTTCCATGATCTCCCATCAGCTTACAAAGGGTGATACAGAGGAAACCAAACATGGAGTCCAGTCAGAGGAGAGGCTGACAGAGGTTATGGCAGAAGGTCAAGAGCTTCCCTGTGGGAAAGTTGAGGTTGAAGGAGAACCTGCACTGGTGGCTTGACAGACAGCTACCCCCAATGGAGCAGGCTGGGATGTTTGTAGCCTGATGCTTGTGGTGGCGTGGAGGGGCTAAAAATGGTCACCCCCAAATTAGAGGCCAGGTGCTGGGGAGCCAGACCATGCCTGGGCTCCACCTGATGATGGGGAAAGGGCTTCTGTAGGATTAGCAAGTCTGGCTCTTAGGAGCACAGGCGTTGGCAGGCCGACCTTGAACCTTGACCTTGACCTTTTATGTCTTTTCCCAGCTCTTCCTTAGATCCATAAGAATCCCCTGGATGCCTATTAAATTTTCAGTTTTCTGGAACTCAACCCCAGTAATTCTGATTCAGTAGGTCTGGGCTGGGGCCCAATTACCTGCAATTTTAACAGTCACACTGGCTGATTCTGAAACAGGGGTCTATGGACCCCACTTCACAAGTGTAATCTTTGATTACTACATAAGATCCAGAATTGGATATTATTTACCTTATCTGGAGTGGTATTAAAGCAATCTCTTCTGAAGAAAGTCCTCATGCCATTGAGAACTATTGGCTAAGGTTGAATTTGTTGCTGACTTCCTGACTAGATGATGGGCATTAGTCAGGAGACAAAACTGTTGTTAAGGAAAAGCTATAGTTTTAATTCACCAGATGCATACATGTATAGGTGTATAGTTCACAGCTCTCTGCTGATCTGTGTGCACACACAGAGGTCATTTATCTTTCTTCTAAGTAGTAGCCTTGCCATTCAGGAATTAAAACCCAGTCCTGTAACTTGGTACTGGCTGCCACTGCTCCGGACTGTGGACAACCGGAAATGCTAAGGTTCCTTTGGGACATGACTGTCACAAGGTGATGTTCTCCCCCACCCAACCCTAAAAGCCCTCCTGATGTTTTTACCTAATGAGGATGTGAATAGCAAATGTTTCCAAGGTATTAAGATAATGTCTCCATAGGGCCTCAAAGTTTAACCATTTCTTTTCTATGCATGGAGCAGAAGAAAAGTTTAAACGAAGCTCAGCTGACTCTCTCCAAGTATGTGGTGGGCAGCATCTGGTTTCCTTCCTTGCTGACACTTGCTGTGGGTGCTTCTAGAAGGTCTGGGCTATTCTGGTGGAAGGGTCTGTTGCTGTGGCAGCCAGAGATGGTGGCTGGTCATGCTGATCCTAGGGTAGTTTTGGGCTTTAATTCAGTATTATTATTATTTTTAAGGTCTCTCTGTCATTAGGTTTAGAGAGAATTTGTTATGTGTCTGGAGAAGACCAACACCACATATTTATTCAGTGGGTCCTGATGTCTGGGATCTTATTCCTATCTGTCACTAGCCTTCTGAGCAACTCTGGACAAGAGACTGAATCTCTTCGTCCTTGGTTTTCTCATCTGTGAACTTATCTTACCTTCAAAGCCTTTGAGAAGGTCAAATCAAACCAGATGTGGCACTTCTGTGGGAAACACACACTTGATCCAAATCCAAACAATACTATTATTTTAGGCCTGGCGTTTAAAACAAAGCTATGGTGGAAAAGTGTATCACATTCTTTGTATTTATGCCCAACTTCCAAAAAGTAAGTTAAAAATCAATACTATTTTTATAAAGTTTTAAAAAATAAAACCGGTAGCATTTGAAATCTCCTCTCTTTTTCTTGACCATGACTTATTTCTTAGTTTTCAAAATTACATGATGACTAGGATCTCTCATCTGGGAACTCAATGTATGCATGACCCCTTTATCCATACTGCTGATACTCAATCATATCTAAAGCACATTGCAGAATCACAGCTCTTGTGAGAACAGTGGTTCCAGTGGTGACAGCAGAATTTAGGAACTTGCTGTGGAGCTGCCAAAGTTGTCATTGGTCCTCTGAGGTGTCCCTACCAGGAGATATATATAGCAGGGACCATGAAGCCATGAATGAGCTAGGTGAGAGGAGGTTCTGCACACACCCCCTGGACAGCTAAGAAAGTGTGCAATTCAGTGTATATTAAGCATAAATCAGTGACCTGGGATGTCAGGACATCCCAACACTAGGAAATGCCTGTCTCAAGAACAGGTGATTTAATGTATTTGCTACTATCTGCATTGTTGAATTGTTTTAATATTAGGATCATCTAGGACAGAATAATTAAAATGCTGCTGCTAGATTAGGATCGATGGAGACAAAGGTCCCAATGCAGAATTTGCCACCAGCATACCAAGGGAGTTGTTATTTTTCTGTTCTAAAAACAAGGCTCACTCATGTTGGTAAATTAACCAATCTCAAGAATTGTTAGCATACTGAGTATGAAGTGACCTAGGAAAAGTTTAAAGTCTGAGAAAAATATAAGGTATTATTTTGATATTTCTAAGAGTTGTAGGCATCTTTGAGTTCATTCTTTTTTTTTTTTAAGCTTTATTTATTTTAGAGAGAGAGAGAGAGAGCAAGGGGGAGGGACAGAGGGAGAGGGAGAGTCCCAAGCAGACTCTACACTAAGTGTGGAGCCCAATGTGGGGCTTGATCTCATGAGCCTGCGATCACGACTGGAGCTGAAACCAAAAGTCAGTCATTTAACCAACTGAGCCACCCAGGTGCCCCAAGTTCATTCTTTTTTTAAAAAAGTTGTTTTTTGAGATATAGCATGCATCCCATAAGCAGCACACATCTTGTGCATGAGCTCATTAACTTTTAAAATTATACCAAAAATTTAAAATTCTTTGGAATGTCTTCTGTCCCTCATGTGCTTGACCAAGAAGGTATTGTTGCTGCAGTGGGTTATGTGTTAAGAATGAGTTCAAACAAGAACTAAAGCTCATATGAAATATTACTAGAACAGGGGCAGGCTCCATGCATACATCTCTCCAATCAGGAGTGTGTATGTGTATTTCAGTGCATTTACATGCGTGAGCATATGCATATTAGAAGACTGAAATATAGGAGTATTAGTGGAGTGTGTGTTTGTGTGTGTGTGTGTGTGTGTGTGTGTCTGTGTCTGTGTGTAATAAGGCTCTTCTGGCTACAAGGAGCAGAGCTCCAATTAAGGAGAAAAAGGATAAGGCTACACTTGAAATGGAAATCACCCCAGGGTCTAGGGATCAGGTTCCTTCCCCCCCATAGGACATCTTTGCCTCCCTCTACATGACTGCTTTGTCTCACCCTTGTCACTGGGTCCTCTATTTCTTACTCATAGCTTTTCCTCCCTCATAACTATGTAGCTTGCACTTGACCTCAGCATGCCTTGGCCCCACCTCTACATGAACGCATCTTTTTAGTTTTGATTTCTACTGATGATGGAGCAGACTTCTGCATGTTTGTTAGTTCAAATTTCAGAGACAGAAAATGTTTTGTATAGGCTGCTGGCCAGCCTCTGATTTGGTTGTCTTTGGTTCAGGAGTTCACCTCTGGCCCCATAAGCTCTGGCCAGGGTGTGGGTGGGAAAGGTACATGTGGGATGAAACATGGCACCTGTGTCTTTCCCTTCAGCAGAGACTATAGAATGCCTAGGAATTGGCAGCTTTATTATGGTGGAATGGGAGACTGTGGAGAAGTACCTTAGGGGTTCCCGTGGACATTGGGACTCTGCCGGAAGAAGGAAAGGAGAGAGAAAAGGGAAAGCACTCCTGAGAAGGGCATTAAATTTCTCCCACTCATTCTGTAGAAACAGGACTTGTTCAATGACGAAAAATCATGAACCGGGATAAGCAGCTAAACGGGGGCACTTATCGGGGCATGGCTCACAGATTTATCGGAAGGTGCTAGCTACAGCAGAGGGGAGCCCATGTTGTAAGAGGTGAGTTAGTCTCGGCAGACATTGTTTCTAAAAGGAAGCCCCGACTCATGGAACAGTGTGCTCCTGCCTGTTTCAGATCTGAGGGAGGGGAGTGGCTTTTCCCGGCTGATGCATCCCAGGAATCCCCATGTGTCTTTGCAGCATAATCTTCTTCTGTGTTGGAAATATGTATAATGTTGTATTTTCTACTCATTGTTTTAGCATACTTTTGTGGAATGAAGGCTTGTACAGTATTTTAGCTGTACCTGGGGAAAAAGGAAAACAGTAAGCTGGAGAGAGGGTATTCCTCCTGGCGTCATTCCAGGAGACTGACCACCTGGAAGAATTCACGAAGTTAATGTGGTGGAGGGATGTGCTTCCTTGTTATATTTCTAAGGAAGTAATCCAGATTTGACATTGAGGACATGCATAAGACCAGAGAAAGTTAACTAGACGCTGTAGTGAATGAGAGATACCTTGACTGTCTGCTTTGCCTCAGGCAGAGAAGTACCTTAGAAGCCTGTGGTCCCTGAAATCCCATTTGTGTGTCGGGAAGAGGGAGCCCCTCCTGTCCTGTTACAGAGCTTTGGGCAACAGGGGCTGAACTGAGCAGTCCTAGCTCCAGCTCACAAACCCTCCGGCTCCTTGTCTCCAGCCCTGGGACCCAGGTACCTCTTTTCCCATCTCAGCTTTCCTCAAACCTGCCCTCATTCTTGCTCAGAAGAAATAGCGGGATTAACACTTTGGTTTCCAAATGTGTCTATGCTAGCAGCAGCTCTGGTTACCATGTGGCTGTCTCCCTGGAGGCATGTATCAGGAGGATTACCCACCTTAATGTCCTCCAGTTGCCCGGAGTCCTGGGAGATTCTATTCCCAGCAGCCTCAAGGATGTCAGGAGACTGGGAGGAAAGAAATGGTCAGCCTTTACCACCTGCATATGCAAGTGCTTTTAAATATAAAAAGCCATGTGGGGGTGCTGTGGTTACAAGAGATGAATGTTCCTTTACTGAGCCTGCCTGCTCCAAGTCCACAGTGAGACCGGGTGCAAACAGGCAATCAGACAACCGTGTATGTGACGGCTCCTGCGAGCCAGTATTTGTGGAGAGCAGAGTCAGTCTGTCATTGGGAAGCCACTGGCCAAGCCTGTGTTTTTCTATGCAAACCCCAGGAAGCTCAGGGGGAAAGCCTTCTTATGCTAGCTCTTCAGCTGCACCTTTGCTAAGGGAGAGTAAGGATGGGCTACTTGGCAAGCATTTTCCTTTCCTGGTTTTTAGACTTCATTAAATAGGAGCTGTGGAGGCTGGCTTAGTGAGGAGGCCCTGTGATTTTAAATTGTGGCCTGAGAAGAATCTGGAAACAGGACAAAGAGAATCTGAAATCTAGACTCTGAAGGGAGCAAGGGCTCTTCCAATCTGAGAATTGCAGTGAGCAATATCCTATGGCTAGCACTGTTCTTCAATTTTCTACAAATTCTGTGCCAACATTTTATCTGCTTCTCTTCTTTTTCCTGCTTCATACTGTAAGCGTTCAAACCCTCTTTCATAGACCATCCATGCCCACACAACTTTTGCCCAATCGCTGCACTTTTTTGGTGACCAAATTCAACATAAAAGTGTCAACATGTGTAATGGTCTATTTGTTCACAATCGCTTTTAAAGGAGTTGAGCAGGTGGCTCATCTGGGCCACTCCACAGAGTCGTCTAATGAATGTTTCTAAGATCCTGCTCTCCATAAGCCCCTCCTTGCTCCAGAACCTACCATGGCCCGCTCATGACTATGCATAGACTCCACACTCCCGCACCAGTTTCTTAGTGTCTCCTATGACCTACCCATCCCATATGCCTCTGCAATCCCTTTCCCCACCTTTCCTCCACCAAATGGCACTGTCCATTTCAGTCACCCTCCCCATCGCTGTTCTTTGCATGGAGTCATTCATCGGCCTGCATCAGCCTACCTAGTAAAGTCTCATCTGTCTGCAAAGTCGGCCTCAAATCTTAACTTTGTGGTGAACTTCCCTCCGCATCTTCTTTTTTCCAGTACAGTTTCTCCCTACCCTGAGTTTTTATAGAACCAGGTGCTTGAGGAGAAAGTTACTGTTGTTTCCAAGTTCTAAAAGTTTTGAATATTAAGGAAAATATATGAGTGATGTAGAGTTTTGTTTTTTGTTTTTCTAAATCATAAACCACAGAATAGGAGAGAATGCATGATGACAATTGAGTAGTTTTTGGAGACAAGAGTCTTTTCTGGGCTATTGGTCTGGGGAGAGGAATGGGAGAGGAGAGCACTAGAGTTTAGAGCTAGTATTGAACCCAGCTCAAACCCTGAGTTTGGAGGCTGGACATAGAGGTTCTAGGATGGGTTTGGGGTGTGAGGCCAGAGGGGCCACTCACGTCAATTCCTGAGGGGACTTTGGGAGGCAGAAGCTCAGCAGGGCACCCTGCCCCCAACCAGTTGGCTCTTGAAGCAAAGAAATGGCAGCACAGTAATCTTAGGCAGAAAAGGGACCTCGTCAAATATCCTCCCTCCCTTTCCACTCAAGTCTCGTTTGACCCCTGCAAAGCATGAAGAAGACCTGAAGTTTCTTGGGTAATGAGTCGTTTAGAGCCCGATGGGTTTCACAAGGATTCACCTTGAGATGGGTCACAGAGCCCAAAGCAGACGCCATCAGGTGGACATTTCAAGTTTGGGAAGAAATCACGGGAGGAGTGGCCAAGTCTGAGAGGGTCAGCAGAGCCAGGGAAAGCTGGCGTGTTGGCTGGGATGGGAGGAGGACTCTTTCCTGGAGCCATCCTGGGCATTCTTGTCCTGAGGGGATACACAGGAAGTTGGTCCTGAGGAAAGGGAACATGGACCACTCAGTTATCAGTGGTGATGGTTGCCACAAAGGATGTGAATCAAGCGTAGTGAGGGAGGATTGCAGGTGTGATGGGCTGCATTGGCAGCATTTAAGTTGGAAGCAGAAGGAAAACGAGACAGTAATGTAGGAGGAAGGGTTCTAGGCAGAGGGAGCAGTGCTGGGAGGCTCTGGGAATAGAGAGAGCAGATTGGGTTTGGGGCAATGAAGGGAGGTCAGAGCATTCAGCTATGGCCCATGAGGAAGACCGTGGCAAGAGACAAGGTTAGGAAGGTGACCAGAGGTCGATCATGCAGGCCTCGTGACCCTAACACTGAGTTTGGAGTTTTTATTCTCAGTGCAATGTGAAGCCATCAAAGGGGTTTGAACAAAAGATTGACACCATCTGATTTTTGAAAAGATTATTGTGAAAAATCATTTTGAAAGATGATTGTGGCTATTCTGTGGAGCCCAGATCAGAGGTGGAGGTGGGGGGTAGGTTCTAGAATGGCAGCCAAGGACAAGATCTTCCCACCCATAGAGGAAAGCCCAACATATTCAATCTCTTTCCCTTCTGGTTCCTTAGCTCTGAGCATCCTTTCTGACCTGGAGTTTGACATGGGACTGAGGTATCCCAACTGCCTTTTAGGAGTTCAGTTGAATACAATACAGACTTATTGAACATCTGCGTGTACTCATCCTTGAGCAAGGCACTATAGGGGATTCAAGAGACAAAACCCGCATCTCTGCCCCCAAGGAGCTTTAAAATTACCTAAAGAGAAATGACATTTGTTTATTAATCAAATAAAAAATCATTTTCTACCATCTTAGGCACTGGACTTAGGGGAAGACTAAGATATGGTCTTTGTCCTGGAGGTGGTCATATTCTGGGGAGATATACATTTAAAGAAAAGGTTGTATAGTGTTACATAACAGTGGTACATGCTGAGTGTTAAGGAAGGAAGGCGCATATCAGGAAACCTTCTAAGAGGAACTGAAATTTGTGTTGCATCTTAACCAAGTGTTGGAATGGGCTGGAGGCTAAGAATTTTATTCCTATTCAAAAGGAGGCTGCTGGATGCTATACTCAATATGAGTCAACAGTGTGAGATAGCTGCTAAGAAAGTGAGTACCATTTAGGTTGCATTAATGAAACCATAGCTCTGAAAATAAAGGAGGAGATGGTTGAGTGGTGCTTTCCTGACTACAGAGTTGTTATGTATAGATGGGGGTAACCCTCTTGAAGAGGGATGTCTGTGTAGAATTGGATGGATACATTAGTCTGGGACTTCTGAGAAGCAGATCCCAATACGGGATTAAATGTGTAATGATTTTATTAAGGGAAATGCCTTGGGAGAATAATAGGGAGAGAGCCAGGGAAGGCTGAGTAAGCCATCAGAGTGCAATATAAGTCTTACCCAGTTCCAGGGGAGAGGGAAGAGAGGTTGAGTAGAAGCATTCTAGATTGTCATGTAGGCTAAAGAAAGATTGGCAAGGCCTTTGGGGAGTCCTCTAGCCAAAGTTAGCTGTCTGAGTATCTTATGTTTTGCAGGATTTAATATCCATAATATACTCATTCATTGGCTGGGAGCAGCCTGGGGGAGGGGTGTGTGAGGCCTTAGAGCAAACATGGCGGTGGATTTCTGAGGCAGCAGCTGGGGCCCTTGACTGATAAAACTCCCTGTAGCTGGGGAGCTTGGGGTCTGGGAGGCTCACGTGGCTGCCTGTAGAGAAAGCCTGGGGTGGTGAGAAAACTCAACCAAATGTGGGAAAGATGACTGCAGTATATATAGCCTGAAGACGTCTCAGATGTGACATTTATCATTCATTATTTTTTTTTTTTAAATATTTATTTGACATTTATTTATTCAAATGGCTATATGCTGGGTATGCCCGCAGGAAGGAAACAGACCTTGCCCTCAAGGAGCTCACAGTCTAGTGGGGGCTGCAGCCTGATGCACCGTGAGGACCGGATGAACACAGAGCATCGGGAGCACACCTAGGTGATGACGTTGGTGGTGACAGGGTCATTGGATTCCTGGAAGGCCATGAGCTAGGTTTGTTTTTTTTTTTTTTAAGATTTTATTTACTTATTTGACAGAGAGAGCACAAGCAGGGGTAGTGGCAGAGGGAGAGGGAGAAGCAGGCTCCCCGCTGAGCAGGGAACCCAATGTGGGGCTTGATCTCATGACCCTGAGGTCATGACCCCAGCAGATGCTTAACAGACTGAGCCACCCAGGTGTCCCCAGAGGAGAGATTTCCATCAGCGCTCTTGATTGTCCTCTCCAAAGAAGGAAGCAGACAAGAAATATATATGCACAATACAATGTAATTGCATCAAAGACCTCCCAAAGACTCGATCCTTCCTGGAGAAGCCCTCCCTGGAGGCTTGATAAGTGTCTGAGAGGAAATGGACTGCTAATTAGCAAAGAAGTTAGATTACATATATTCCTGACAATATCCATTTTTAATAGAGTAGGATACTAGTTGTTTAAATCTGACAGGAGAACCCAGGATCAAAAAGATGTTGCATGTTTTTTTTTTTTTTTCCCCTTTGCAGGTATATCTTGTTATTTCTTGCTCCTCTATTTCTTTGCTCTAACGCACCTTTCCCAAGACGCCTTCCCCAGACCAGGCAACTCAACTTCCTGCTCTCTCTCTGTAGGACCAGTATTTCCACACTTCAGTCTTCCCTGGTTTGATTTGTAACATTGTTGCATTTGAACTATGGAAGCAATCAACTAAATGGTTTTTACACTGGGTCCCATGGAGTGGGGGGAGGGGGAATTGAAGGACAGGCTGGTGACCTCACTGTAGCAGGGTGGGTTTCCCAGGAAGCCAACCCAGAGACAGAGTGTAAAGTGGAGCATATTCATTAAGGAGCGCCCTTGGATCAGTCCCTGTGCGAGGGTATGGGAAAGCCGGAGTGCGCAGAGGAAGAGATGGAGCTGCATGCAACCCAACAGCAGGAGTCTGGAGCTAGAATGGCCCTTCATCATTGCTCTGACTTGGGCCAAGGTGGCTGGGCTATCATTGAATGTGGGTTGTGCAGGGAAAGGAGTTTGGTCTTGATTGAGAGGACTCTCTACAACTGAGGCATGCTTAAAGGGCTGAGAGCTAATGCTGTCTGTTGCCCTCACACCCAGCAGTGGTGGCAACAAGTCCTTCCTTAATGGGGACTCCGAGCCCACTGCAGTCTCCCTCCCTGCTTCCCCACCCAGCATCACCGAGAGAAAGAAGCAGCTCTCCTGTGATTGTAGTCGGGGTTCTGCACAAGAGTCCCTTTGCAAGATGGGTTCTGTTGCTAAAAAAAGTGTGGACATTGTTGCTCTTGTCCATCCCTCTCATTTTTTAGGTGAGGGGATTGAAGCCCAGCTTCCCTGAGTCCTAACATTGTATCCTCTTTTTTTTTTTTTTTTAAAGATTTTATTGATTTATTTGACACAGAGAGAGAGACAGCTAGAGAGGGAACACAAGCAGGGGAAATGGGGAGCGGGAGAAGCAGGCTCCCGGCTGAGCAGGGAGCCCGATGCGGGGCTCAATCCCAGGACCCTGGGATCATGACCCAAGCCGAAGGCAGACGCTCAACGACTGAGCCACCCAGGCGCCCCTGTATCCTCTTTTTAATACTAAGTCTAGCATCTCTGTATCTTTGTTTCCTTTTTGTGTATCTAACACTCCCAAGGAAGACTCATCAAATGTGGCAAACGCTGCTGGTCTCCTAGCAATATTCGGACTCTCTTTCTTACTAACAGAACTTTGGTTTGTGTTCCGTGGCATGTGCTCATTAAAGAGCCTTGTTTCCCTACCTTGGTTGCAGCTAGTACTAGCCATGTCGCAAAGTTCTAGCTCCTGAGAAGTAAGCTGAAGTTTTCTGGGAAAGCTCTACTTCTTAATATAAGCACCACTCCTTCTTGCTTCTTCTTTTATTTCCCTCCTGTTGCTTGGAATGCAGAAATCGTGAATGGAGATCATCCAGCCATTGGGAAAGAATAAGAACAAGGTTCTTACCCTAAGAATGGCAGAGCAGAAAGTTAGAACTTCCTGGGTCCAGATAATCTATATGGAGCTCTCCTCTATCTTCTCTGAGTTTATGTTATTTGAGGGAAATAAAAATTCCTGCCTAGTTAAGGCACTGCTCTTTGGAATTTGGGTTGTCAAAGCCAATCCCAGATGGCTAATGCTGAGTTGAAGGGAGAAAGCAAGATCTTGGACAACATGTGTTCTGATTAGTATCTTCAATTGCCCTGGTCTCTGAGACTCCCAAATTCCCGACATGCATCCATGGCTTCCTGAATGAAGACCTGGTAAAGGGAAAGGACACTGAACTGGGAATTCGGAGAACTGGGTTTCATGTCTATTTCTGCCATTCACTAGTTGTGTAATTTCAGACAAGTTGGATAGCCTATCTGGGGCTCAGCTTCCCTGATTGCAAAGACAGAGAGTCTGAGTGGATCTCAAGGTTTCTTCCATTGCCGTAAGTCACTGTATCTCTCCCCTCATGACTGAGTCTACACTGGGAGTGCATCTGTGTAGAGGCACGCTTTAGGACAAAAGTTACAGGTTGGGAGGTTGTGGGTGGGACAAGTGTGAGAAACAGCTTTGCTTTTAAAGGCTATTTCTTGCTAAGTATAATCCAGTTTGCTAAGGATTTTCTTCATACAAAATTCTTGGTATTTTTTGTGGGTTGATTACTGGCTTAATTAATATAATTAAGCACAATTACAGAATTAGTACAGATCTATGTAATCAGGTACTAACAATATGTAATTAAGTAACTACATCTTATAATTAGACTTGAGCATGCAGTGCTACTTTAGAGTCCTTATTCTACTTTGTACAAAAGTTGTGCCAAATCTACACACAGATCATTTAAGATGTTCACTTTACCGCACAGTTGAACGGGTACTTTTTATTCCTGTAAATTGTTGACAATACATTCCCCCCCTTTTTATAGTAATAACTTTGCATTTTTTTTAAATCAATTTTTTTTTTTTAAGTAACTAGTGGCTCAAAAATCAATTGGGGGTTTGAGAAATGAAAGGAAAGAAATGCCAGATTCATTTCAGATCACACAAAATAGAAGTTGTCTTAGAAAGAGTGATTGGGGGCGCATGGGGAGTCAGTCAGGTAAGCATCTGCCTTTGGCTCAGGTTATGATCCTGGAGTCCTGGGATCGAACCCTGCATTGGGCTCCTTGCTCCGCGGGGAGTCTACTTCTCCCTCTCTCTTTGCTCTTCCCCCTGCTTGTGTTCTCTCACTCACTCACTCTCTCTCTCAAATAAGTAAATAAATAAAATATTAAAAAAAAAAAAGAAAGAGTGATTTGAATTCTGGAAAGGGAAATTCAGAATAGCACTGCATGAATAACATTAATGTCATTCCATCAGTCTTTGGAATTAGAGTTTGACTAATTTTCCAGGTATCTTATATGCATTTCATTTACATCCAAATATTTGATACATTGCATTTTTATCCTTTGACAAAGTAAAAATGGGAGTTCCAAGATGATGGAAATGCTCCCGATTTACGAGACCCCTAGTTTTTTTCAAATGGATTTGCAAGAATGGTTCTCTAGAGAGCGCCCAGAGAACCTCAAAGAGAATCTTTTGCCCCTTTTCCATCCTAAAGCACTATGACATGGGTGCAACTGCCATCCTGGTGGAGTAGAACACCATTTGAGATTTATTGAAGCCATATGGCTCCTAACGCTCCCCTTCCTAAACTCGAGGGCAGCCCCTAAAGGTAGATGAAATGTCATAGGCTGGGAGTTAGCATACTTAATTTTGGTGCCAGTTCTACAATTGAACAGCATTGTGATTCTTCCGTTTCCTCACCTGAGATATGTACTTAAAAAGTGTTTTTTTTTTTTTTTAATATATGTATTTCATAAGGTCAAATGGACAAAGAGTATGGAAAAGGGCAAAGAAAAATATAAAGCATATCTTTGTGTTAGGTTTTATTCTCTATTATTATTTGGGGGTTTGGAAGATTTGTTTTGTTTTGTTTTGTTCTGTTTTCATTTTCTTTACACAGGTCGCTACTCCTCTTAGTCATGCAGGTATACCTTTTTAAAGCTGGCCTTTGATGAAACCCTGAGCCCCGGAGAAGTCAAGTGGTTTGCCTAAGGTTCAAAATTAGCTAGTAACAGGGCTATTGTTAGAATGCAGTTTTCTTGACTTCCAATTGAGCGCCCTTTCTTTCTTTCTTTTTCTTTTAAGATTTATTTATTTATTTTATTTGAGAGAGAAGGGGAGGGAAAGAGAAAACGCAAGCTCGGGGAGGGGAAGAGGGAGAGAATCTCAAGCAGACTCTGTGCAGAGCATGGAGCCCGACTGGGGGCTCAATCTCACGACCCTGAGATCATGACCTGAGCTGAAACTAAGAGTTGGACGTTTCACCAACCGAGTCATCCGGGTATCCTGAATGCCCTTTCTAATCACACTAGCACTGTCCTCGAGGACTGAATGGAGTTGGGGACACCATCTACCCTTACTGATGTATCTCTCAGAGGAGAGCAGACCCTTTCTCACATTGACATTGTTTTCTCAGGGAGGTCTGGATGTTGATGCTCCTTTTCCTTGATGAAAGATAGGAGGAGGCAAGCACTGCAGTTGGTGAACTCAGACAGATTTCTTGGATGAATTATGAAAATTTGGGATGAAGATTAAAAGCATAGCATGATTTGTTTCTGCTATATGCAGTGTGTGGGGTAGTATCTGGACTTGAGATGAAATAAAGAGGGGAGGTTGTTAGGGCTACGGGAGAGACACTGGCATCAAGTAACTTTTTATCCTGTGAAACAGAGGTGGTTCGGCGGCTTCGGTTAGAGCAGGCTGGGGGGTAGAGCCACGACTGCGATCTATACATACGCAAGATACTATGTGCTTGCAGCACAAGTCGGAATATGCTTTTAATGTCTTCAGCTTTTAGTGGGTGCCGTTTGCCAACTCTGAACTGAAATGGTTGGGTTTGTCAGTCAGCTTCAGGAAGTTTTTCTTTAATTGGTAGAAAAAGTGTTTTCCCCTTAGGATTTGATAAGGATAATAAAAGGATTCGTTTTGGATGACTGAATCCACTCTGTAGAATGGATATATAATTTCCAGAGGAGTTAACTTAAGTATAACTTATAGGCCAAACTATAAGCCTCATAGAGCGTGAGTTCTTTATTACCTTGTCTCTCCTTGTTAAGAATGAAAAAAGTTTCTAGTTAGGCTTCTCTTCTTTCAGTACTTTGGTTTTTTGCTTCTTGTCTATGTTCATTGCAGTTTGTATCACCTACTAAACTGACTTAGAATTTTAAGGAATTGATGGGGCGCCTGGCTGGCTCAGTCGGTTAAGCGTCTGCCTTCAGCTCAGGTCATGATTTCTGGGTCCTGGGATTCAGCCCCACATCCAGCTCCCTCCTCAGTGGGGAGTCTGCTTCTCCCTCTGTCCCTCCCCTAGCTTGTGCTCTCTCTCAAATAAATGGGTATTAAGGAGGGCACGTATTGCTTGGAACATTGGGTGTCATAAACAATGAATCACGGATCACTACATCCAAAACTAATGATGTATATGGTGACTGACATAACATAATAAAATAAAATAAAATAAAATAAAATAAAATAAAATAACAAAAAAATAAATGAATAACTAAATCTTTTAAAAAAGCATAAAAAATGAATAATATACTTTAATGTCAACTAAGGAGACCTTTCAGTGTCTTCACATGCAATTATTTAAGTTCAGACTACATTTCTAAATGGACTGCATCTCCGAAGCCCCACCTACCTTAATTCTCATCCCTACTGTTCCATGTCATGCTAAAACTTCTAATTTATTCTTCTAAAATTGCCTATCACTTTCCTGGTATGGGAAAGCCTGTTGGGTCTTGCATCTCTGCACATGGCTAAATGGTTCCGACGTGTGCTGTGGCAACAAGAGCTTCCTTACCCTGAATTTTGTTGACCAGATGAGAACAATGGCCAGAAAGTTTAGCCTTTGCCTGTAGAAGAGCATCAGATTGTTATCACCCGGTTCTGATAAACCGGGTTAACAGCACTGTGTTTTTCATTTAACTATTTTAAGCCCGCTATATTGTTAAATTAGAAATTGTGAAGGGTCTGAGATTTTATTCTACGTGCAAGCTAACAAGTTATCCTGCCATGGGGTGTGTGCGTGTGTGTGCGCGCCCGCGTCTGTGGGTGTATTTATACTAAGAGAAAACAGAAGACCTCTGGGTCAGAGATGAGCACAGTTCGTGATACACAGCCAAGGCTGCAGCAGCTCTTCGAGTCCCAGTCTCCTCATGGTGATATGCTGAGGGCCCAGTGGTCACTGCACGTGTGGTAGGGGGCATCACGGGAGAGGAACCCACAAGAAGGTTCTGATCTTAGAGAGGGCCTTGGCAACCTGCCCATCTCTCACTTCCGAAACAGAGAGACTTTACTTTTCCTCTGCAAAGTAAGCCAATCTTCTCTGGGCTGTAGAGGAGACATCTTAATCTTTACTGCCCCAGATTGTGTCTGGGGAGGCATCTCTAAGCTTTACTAGAATGGCCAGGAAACAAATCCTTCCTCTTACCTGAGGGGATACATGAGCTCTAGTTTCTAAGGTTGTTGTTTGCTATTCAATCTCTTGAAGAGATAGTTTGAGATATACATAAACTCCAGACTCATGGAGAATTATCTTTCAAAAAATATAAATAGGCAACATCTTTCCCATAAACAAATAAACGATCGAAAACCAAAACCCCACAAACATCTGAGGCCCCTCCTGAACTCTAGTATAAAATCTAACTCCTTATCTTGGCATTCAAGGCTCTTCACTATCTGCCCCCTTTCTACAATTCTCCATCTCTAATCCTCTGCTTGGACATAACTGGTCTTCATTGCTGGCTTTGCCTTTCTACATAGTCTCTCTTTATGGCCTTTGTTCATGTCTTCTCCTGCTCTTGGAGCGGCCCCCTTGTTTCCTTTCTATCTTTATGAATTCCTTCCCGTACTTCCAGAGCTAGTTCATCAAGGGTACATCATCATTCAGGCACTAATCCTTTCCAGTTGTAGGGTAAGTACATCTTCTTATCTGAGCTAATACTGAAACCTGACATCCATTCTCTGCAGAATGAAGAGAGTGACCTGATTCACTTGCAAGGAGATTATCACGCCCTGAGGCCCAGGGCTCACCTATTTTAAGGTCAGATTGCGGTTGGGATTAGAGTGAGTCACCGGGATCTGTGGCTTGGCTAGCCTAATGCCTCGGTTCCTTAAAGGCTCCTTAGATTTAAACAAGTTGTCGAAGGCCTTCCACAATGAACAGTTCACTTTATTCCCTGGGTTTTCTATATAAACAGTTTTCAAGATATGATTTGGTTAAAAATAATTTGTTATAAAAATTCTGTTTGCAAATTAAACTGTAAAAGTATATAAAAAAAAAATAAACAGGTTGTTGAGAAAGCCAAGGGTGTGGATTTTATTCTAATCCCCTAAATTTAGGATTAACACATGCCGCCAGGCTCTTCAACTATGTCCCACTTCCAGTTCCAGTCAGCCTTCTCCAGAAGGGCTTCCCAAAGCTTAACACTGCATGAGAAACACCTGATGAACCTGATTCAGTAAGTCTAGGCAAGGACCTGAGAATTTGTATTTCTAACAAGCTCCCAAATTATAATGATACTGCTGGCTCATGGCTTACACTTTAAGTAGCAAGGGTCTGGATAATTTTTAGACATCAGGGTATGTGTGTGCATACATGTGAATCTCTGCAAATGCTGTTTACCTAGAAAAAGAATCCAGAAAAGGAACTGGTATTTTCTGAGCATATTATATCATTGGTGGGATTTTTTTTTCTTTACCATTGTACAGCTGAGAAAACTGAGATTAGAGAGGAATAAATCTTTCTGATAATAAGCAGAAGACCTGGAATTCACACTCCTATCCCCTCATTCCGTATCCTGAGTCTGTCCACCACACTAAGATCAAGGTGTTTTAGGTGTGTTGACTAAGAAGTGGAAATAACCCCTTAGGCAGGTCCCATACCCTGACTGACCACGCCGTGCTTTCCGCCGAGGTACGCGCTGGAGCAGGCAGCCAGGGCTATGTGGTCAGCTGGCTCAGGTTGATGAAAACCCCTTGGAAGACAAGATGCTTGTAGACAGAAGCATGTTGGCAAGTTCATAAGGTTCTTGGCCTGCTCTGTCATTTTCTTTGAATTATTCCGACTGTGTAATCCTCTGTTTCAGAACCTAATAACGTTTAAAGCCTTTTTCTAATATTTATTCATTGCTCTCCTGATTGGGGTGTTTAGCTTTCAGCCAAATGGCGTATACAGGTAGATGGTGAATACCAGGAAATAGCCTTCTGGGGCCGGGTAGGGGCTGTCCATAATGGTCTATAGAAGAGAGAAAAGAGTTGTCCTCTTAGTCAAGGTGTTAATCTGTGGCTGGGACCACTAGTCTGGGAGCCCAGTTCTGGGTCTGCCCTTGGTTCTTTGGCCTGGTGAAGACCCTTCACCTTGGCTGGTTTCCCCTGCTATTACGATATGACCTCAGTCAATTCAATACATGTTTTCTTAAACACTTCTTTGTTTGCAGCATTCTGTTAGGGTTTGTTGAAGATATGAGGATAATCAGGGCAGGGCCCCTCATTTCAAGAAGATGGTAATCTAGTAAATAGCTATGTTCCTGACCACTCAATCAGTGACGTTCAGGAATTGTCTGTTGCACATCTCTTCACTTCTCTGGGCTCTGAGCACCTTACCGCACACTAAGAACTAGCAAAGGCACTAAAGGGAATTCAAGTCACTCAAGAGTACTCTTCCTATGCTCACGAACCTCAAGGTCTATGGAGAAACCTGTGGATTTGGGATGACAAAATTAGCAATCCCCTGCTAAATGAAGGCATGTTCACTTCTAGCGAAGTAGAAGCCAAAGGAGGAAGAGAACACTGTGATGAGGGAGGGCAGAGAAACCTCCTTGAGAGAGGGCGAGACTTCCAACTAGCAAGCAGAGAGGATGTGCCCTGAACACCACAGTTCAACAGTAATATGGTCCAAGCTGCAAATGGCATTTTAAGTTTTCTAGTAGCCACATGAAAAAAGTTAAAAGAAACCGGTGAAATTAATTTTAATGTTTTCTTTAACCTCATACATCCAAAGTAGTGTTATTTCAATAGGTAATCAATACAAAAGTTGTTAATGAGATATTTTACATTTTGTTCTGTACTAAATCTTTGGTGTATTTAGAGGTGTATTTTATACATGCATCTTGGTCTGGATAGCCACAGGTCAAGTGCTCAGTGCCCACATGTAATGGACAGCACAGGAGGGTGGGTGGATGAGCAATTCCATGGAGTCGTGTTATCCTTAAGTAAGTGATCTGGAGGACGGGACGGTGGGTGGGTGGCTGGGTGGGCTAGGGTGGGTAGAAGGAGATCTTCGCACAGCCCTTGTAGGAGGGAAAAGCCCTGGGCCCGAGCAAGCAGACATATTGTGGGGAAAAAGAAGAATAAAAATACATGTAAGTTCCAGGGCCTTAAAAAACCTGGCGCAGGGAGGTGCCCACTTTTTCTGACACAACAAACAAATTCTAAATGGCTCTGGAAAAGAGGCTCTGAATCGAAACTGCATTTCCAGAGAAATGAGAGTCCTTAAAGCTGTCTGAATAGAAAATAAGGTTATCATTATGCCTTATCATTAGAAGAGAGAAGAATATTAAAAGGACTCAGTTCTGCTTGAATAAAAAAGATAAATTTCAAGTAAACTGGCATACAGTTTATCCATGACTGGATTTGCTGTAATAAAGTCAGCCAGGGGATAAGCTGGGTGATTTACAGGGAGCCTGCTTCTGTAAAATTTACAAACTGCTGTGATAAAATGTCACCTTTTATGATGCATTCCACCAGGGCTGCATATATAAAGGGCATTGCAATGGAAAGAGTTGCAAAAACAAAGCTGTAGTCTGGCTCCCCAGCTGCCTTTGTCTGCTTTTCCAGCAGAATTGGGGATTTATGGAAAGATGACCTAGTCACTCGCCTTTTACGGTTGTGGATTACAAACTGCCAGTGAAATGGCATCATTTCCTTTAGTTTTTGTTTTGCCACCTCAGGGACTGCTTTCAATAATTCAGGCCAGGAAAGCTTGGGGTGGGGTGGGGGAGGGTAGGATGAGGGAGGAAAAGCCCCCGGTTCCAGGGCTTCCCAGTGCAGTTGGGAAGGCAAGCATGCCCATGAGCCGTTTAACACAAATACAGCAGGTATGAATTTTTAATACAATCCACGCCATAATCCTTTACTTTTCCAGATGAAATTTTATCTGCCATGGGTCTCCATCTGCCTGTTTGGTGGGAAATTAAATCTCAGCCATTAATGGGGTATACTTTATACATGGATGAATCCTGGTACCCCAAACCGGGGAGGGGCCCAAATCCTCGGGCCATGGTGTTTCCATCTTCACATTGCCCTTTTGCCTACACAGGGGCCCTCTAGAGAGGGAGCCTGTCCCTCTGCCTCCCAGTCCTCATGTTCTGGGGGAAGTCCTTGAGGTGCTGCCTGTCAGGGAGGCCACTGGCGTCTCTCCTCAGCCCCTGTCTCAGAGGAAACACGTCTCCTCAAGTCAGTGGCTTCTCCCTCTCCCCTCTCAGCACTCATCTCCGTGCCTCCCCTTCAGTAACCCCAGCTCAGTCTTCCTCAGTGGGTCGGAAATATAAATTCTGTGTGTGTACGCATGCATGTGTGTGCAAAGACCAACTTGGATCTCGGGGGAAAAAGGCAATGCTGGCTCCTTTATCCTGAGGTAGATATGGGGAAAACCATATTTATTACCAGTTACTTTCTTTCTCAGTAAGTCACCCAGTAGACAAGGATGAATGCTAGAAAGGGACTAGAAGCACAGTGCCTGGGGATATCAAGGGTGGGAGAGATTACTTCCAACATGGAGAAACCAAGAAAGGCTCCAAGGAAGAGATGAGATTTGATCAGAGTTGTGAGGATGGGAGAAATTTACTCTGGAGGCAAAATCAATTCAGAGGCTAAAGCTTGAGCTGGCCTGCACGGAAGGTTGGGGGTTGGGGATGGGGAAAGGGGGGGATGAGGGGTGAGAACATTTGGTTTGTGTGGGTGAGGTGAGAGGCTGGGGAGGAGGAAGTGAGACTAGGGCTAGGGTTTGGATATGTGGAAAAGGGATTGGTGGTTGTTGTATGGGGCGCTAAGTGGTGTGAAAAATACCATGGCTATATCAAGTACTTAAGCTCATTCTTGGCAGTTCTCAAGTAGGGGAAATAATTTAGCTTATAAAACTGGATATGTGGGTGGCACTGAAAACAAGAATGCTTTCCTGAGACACTGCCACAAAAAATGCTTGTCTACCAGATATCGGTAAAAATCCAGGCTGTCATAGCCAAACAGGACGTGGATAACTTTATCCAAAGTGTGCTCCTTTATATTAATTTAATCAATACACAATTCTCCATGGCACCAAGCACCTGGGGCAGCATGCATCACTGAGATCCCTCCCAGTAGCCCCATCCCTGCACACTCCCCCTTTACCACTTCCTCTGTTGTGCAGGCGCTAAGGTACCCTCTCCCCCCATCAGACCTGGATAATCCCCGGAGCAGGAGGACCAGTCTCTCAGTGGGCAGAGCCCAGTTGAGGCTCCCAGGGTTGCATGGGTCAGGGAGGCAGCCTTGCTGCAAGGAAAACCCCAAGATATGGTAGTGGAAAAACCATGATTATAGTCAGGACCAAGTTGGGAACAAACAACAGAACAAGTAAGCGGTCCACTTAGAGACGAGAAGAATTGAGAGCAAGTCTGTCTGGGAATGGGGTAAGGTAAGTGGTTCAGACCCCAGGTTTAACCAGCAGAGGCATACTAAAATCCCTGTTATGTGCTGCCTGATATATACGGCGCTGAATGGGCATGGGGATTTAGAGAGACCGTAGACCTGACTTGCTAATAAGGGAATAGAATTGGCTGGTTTGAACTTCAACTTCCCTTGAGATATGAACCCTCTTAGCTGGAGGAGGGAAACATCAGTTTCCTCGTTCTACTATTCCTTGGTCAGAAGGTGCCTGGGGATAGTCTCCTCTGTGTGGTCATAAGTGGCCACATCTAGATAGACTTCCAAATCCCAACTGTTGGGCCCAGTCCTTCTATGCCTTGGATTCCCAAGTTGTCAGGCTTTGGGAACTGTCCATTAAGGATCAGTCACTTGCAAAAGATGTATCTCCCAAATTAAGAGTTTAATTAGATTTCGTTCTGGGAATTGAACAAGAATCAGCAATAATTTAGCTTATAAAACTGTAGTTTAATGAAAGTATAAGACAAGAGGCCTGGAAGAGGCTTTTTACTCTTATGAGTTAGTAAGGGTTGTTCTGACAGATTTACTGTTGTTTTAACTTAATAAGCTATTTCTGTTTTAGCGTTGTTACTGTTTCTGTGGTTATAGGACACTCTGTATTGTTTTATTATATTATCCCTCCCCCTCAGTTTTATGGTGGCATTTTTCTCTTTGCTGAGCTTGTAAATATACACATTTCCTCTGATCCTCCCAATTCTTCCAAGCACTCGTAGGAACAGAGAAGTTTCTCAGGACATGGGGTGGGATTTGCCCCTGCCCATCCTTTTCTTTCTTTTTGCTCATAAGGGCAGGCTCCTCTTGAATTCAGTATCCTCCCCACAAATTGTTTTCATGACTTCCCTAAAGCCATCCAAATAAAAATTATATTTATCGGGTTTTATGCAATTGTCTGGTGTGATCTTTGTGACCACTCTGTGTGGGGGGCTGCACAGAAGATGGGGATGTATTACTGTCTTTGTTTTACACATTGGGAAGAGGAGTTCTAAAAGGGATAAATAAGTTGCTAAGGATTGTCTAGCCAGTCAGTGGCGGAGCTCAGACCAGAACCAGATTTCCTGGTCAGAGATCAAGGTACTTCCAGGAGAGAAGGCTGGGTTGAGGCGGAAGGCATCTCTCAGCAGCAAGGACTGATCATCAACATAGTAGCCTGATAGCTGTGGTTCCATTACTCTATCACTGGTTCCACTCCATCACTGGTTCCAACCAACTCCACAGATGATAAGATCCTTAGCCTCCTCTTTTTCTCTCTTTGTATTCCCCAAGACAGAAATTGCAGCTGGGAAGCAAAAACAAATTTAAATCTATCTCCTTCACTGTCACTGGGAGTCTAGTCAATATTTGATGGGCAACAAGATGGTCAAAAATCATCTAGGCTTGAAGGAAAGTCTCAAATCAAGTAGAGAAAAGAATAGAAGGGAAGTAATAAGGTACCTTTTCAGGTACATTGTCTTAGTTAATTCCTTTAACAAATGGGCAAGGTAAGTGAGCCCTAACTTACAAAAGGGAAATCTGGGGTTCAGAGCGAGTCAGAGACATCTTTGGGATCCAACAGCTAAACAGTGAGGCTAGGGTTTCAATCTTTCTTGCAAGCCCATGGTCTTGGGCCCCTGTCTACCTTTATTTCTGTCCTTTTTCCTCCTCAGGTACTCAGGAGCCTATTATCTCTAGTGAGAGTCCCCTTTCTCTCCCAGGAGCAGGGTTTAAAAATTTAGCAAGATCTGATTGGAGTAAAAATATCTTAAAGAGATAAAGGGCCAAGAAACCCAAACCTTTTGGTAATATTTACATTTTAGGGAAGATTAAGTAAATTATTCTCTTAGATTGATCTCTTTTTGGGAGAGAATCCAGAATAGGAAAGACTATTTCCAGAGCTTGGGGCAGTCAGTCAGGAAGGGGCTCCAGTCCTCATGTGTCAGAATCCATCAGCTTCTGGTTCCTTAGATGTAATGCAAAGATCTTTTCTAATTCTAACATTCTATGTTCCTATGACTGAAATCACCCAGGTTTGGCTCCATCTGGGCCTGGTGCCTGTGTTCCATTCAGGAAGGGCACGTAGCTTGCCTGTGCTGCCCATCTATAGATTTTCTATTTCTTGAAGCTGGCCTCTCCTCCCTCCTGTGGATGGTCTCAGTCACAGCCCTTGGAGAATCTCCTGCTTCAAAGTCCTTAACCCAGCTGAAAATCCAGATTGTAGAGAACAAGGCTTCAGCCTATCACAGTTCACATTTTCTACTATGTTTCTTTTTGTTTTTCCTTTCCACTGTCTCCCTCTGTCTTAAGATTTGTGGGATTTGAGTTTCAGGATGGTAGAGAGGGAGTGCTTTTTGTAGAGACTGGAAATTCTCCCTCTGAAAAGATCCAGTTTACTCTAGTTTACTGAGACTTCGTAAAGTGTCACCTCTCTTTTCCATCTTTCTTCTTTTCCTTTTCTTCCCTTCCTTTTCTCCTCCTCCTCCTCCTTCTTCTCCTCCTCCTCCTTCTCCTTCACCTCTTTCTCCTCCTCCTTCTCCTCCTCCTTCTTCTTTCCATTCACTCATATGTTTTTTTATTGAGAACTTTTCTTTTGTGGTTCCTATCAGAGGGAATGGTAAGCAGGATGTATCATGGAGGTCATCCTAGGAGTCAATCTAGCATTTTTAGGGTCTGTGCCCAGTGTGGTTCAGAAGAGCCCAAACTGCTAACTTCGGGGCTGAGCTGCTTGATTTCTTTTATTCCAGGAGAGTATTTTTACTCTTATTACTAATCTTTTTTTCTGCTCTTTCAGCATCAGCATTCCTGACTCCAGGAGACTGTCTGATTTATTACCAATATTTTAATTTTAGCCCATTCTGCTATTTCTTTGAGCCCCAAGTCAGCATCCCAAGTCTCAGCATCATAATTTTGAGAAGAAAAGTGATAGGGCAGGGGCCCAGGCTCCAATACAGCTGGTTACAACTCACAGTAATTATTCTGTAAGCACGGAATTGAATTTACACTAAAAACCAACCTCCAAGGCCAAGGACAAGACAGATGTTGGGCAATGATTGTGGATCCCAGACAATAAGGAGCTGCCAACATTTTTGAGGAAGGGATGGATATAGTCAATGTATTGCTTTATGAAGTATTTACTGAGATTTTGAGATACTTCAGGTCAGCGACTGTGTTAATTCATCTTTGAATCCCTAATGCAGGGCTCAGCACTGAGCATATAGACACATGAATACTTTGAGTAGCATTAGTGAATAAATGAATGAAAAAATACATGCATAGCACTGATTGTTGAGAGGAGAAATCAGAGGCTGGGAGCATTTTCAAAAAGCCTTTGTAATAGTGAGATAAAATGACAGGGTGATTGATCACATATGGAGGGAAGGAAATAATAAAAACTGATTTTAAGTTTATTATTAAAACTTTGGAGAATGGAGACTCTAAGTCTTTAGAGGTAGAGGAGGTAGATAAGGGAGTTGGGTTGAGGTGGGGAGAGGTGTCAGCATTCATGCAGGCATGAGATTGAAGTGGTATTGGCCTTGCAGATGAACACACAGATGGGCCGCTGGAGAAACAGTGGAGGTCAGGACAGAGGTTAGAGCTAAGGCTGGGGATGTTGGAGTTCTCTTCTAGCTGGTGGTATTTTCTGTGGGAGAAAATTAGATATCCGATGGAAGCAGAGAGGATAAAAGAATATTTGAAAAATGTGACTCGTTGAGAAACTATTGAGTCTTATATGGGGCTGATGTGTTAGTCTAAATATGCTCCAGTGCCATAAAAAGCTACATTAGTTATGGTTTCATTTCCAGTGCTATACACCAATTCCTAATGACCACTATTTCAAAGTACTTCTGTCTGAAAGCAAAGGATGAATCTTTATATATGGTATAGAGATCCACTCACTCTTCTACCCACTCATCCATCCACTGATCCATCCATATCCATCTACCTCTCCATCCATCCATCCATCCATCCATCATCCATCCATCCATCCTATGATCTGTCTGCTTACCCAGTCACACACCCATAACCTCTCCAATATTTACTGAGTGGCTTTTCTAGGATGGGCTAAAGAACAGAGACTTTTTAGCACTGCTGATAAATCTTAACACCCAGTCGATATTAAAGAAAATTTTATTTGGAGCAAAATTGGCAAGCATCATTAAACCCTGAAATTGATGTTTGGAACTTTCCCCCTTACTTCTGTAGACCCTGGGAAAATAATGGTGAGGAGACTTCAGAGGTCAGATGTCAGCTCTGAAAATGTTTTATAAGCCATAGCAGTGAGCTTTAGGCATTCCCACCTTTTTTCTGTCCCTCAGTAATTCCATCCTTCCTTTTTTGTCCCCTGACTCTACAACGTGATCATTTCCTTGACCATGGAAAATACAGTGATTGATATCCTTAATATGGATGGATGATCTTTGAGTAGAGAGAGTCTAGTTTGAGGGATATAGGGAATGAGCTATTTTGTGGATAGTTTTCATTCCAGATCCTGAAAAGGATAATAGGGAAAATGGTCAGGAGTGGAGTTATCCAAAGGAACAGAAGGATAAAATTCTGCCTGGCCTGTTACTTAGGTCTGGGATGGCAGGAGGTCTTTCTCTATCTCCTTCTTCTTCTTTCTTCTTCCCTCCTCTATCGTCCCACCTTTTCTCTTCTCCTCTCTATGGAGTTAAGTCACTGGCCCATGGTACCTCAGCCTTCTCAGGAGTTCAGGGTGGACTCTGTCCTCTCTTTGGTGGGGATGAGGGTTGGGCCAGCTCAGTCTCCAACTCACTCGTGCCCTTGGTCCCTGTCCTGCTACACCAGAAATGGAAGGTCACGATGCTTTGTGCCTACAGCAGGGTGGAAAACTCACCTCTTCTTGCCTTATAAGTCATTTTAGGGAGCCAAGGGCAATTTTGTAAGGACCACATTTGCATTGAGTCTGCCCACATGAGTCCCAGTAACACCAACACCTTACCGTGTCTACCTCATTTTCCTTCTGCTCCAGATTATTTAAAGTGTGACACCCCACAACCTGTGGTGCCTTTATGGTAATTTTTCCTTCTGTAACCACTTCTCCTTCTTGGGCCCTCCTGCTCCCAGCTTGGTGTTGCTCCTGCCCAGGCCTGATCTTCCCAGATGATGTCTTGGTCTCCAGTCCAACCCCCCAAAACAAAACAAAACTTAGAAAAAAGTCAGTAGCCTCAGAATTCCATTCTCTGCTGATTCTTTTATAGCTGGCCATCTGTTGATTAGTTGTAGGGTGGGGGAGTCCTTTCTTTATAGAAGGAGCTTGGAGTGAGATGCTTTACCTCCAAGAGTTCACAGGAACTGTGGTTGGCTCATGGAGAGGTATTTTGGGTAGAGACTCTTCCCAAAGAGCCCCTCCAGGCCCTCTGTGATGTCTACCCTGGCAAGGCTGGTCATTGCACAAGTCATTATGGTCAACAGCATGGACTTTGGAATTGAATAGGCTTGATTTGAATTTAGCTTTGCCAATTTCCATCTGTGTGATTTTAGTTACCTTCTTTTACTCCTTTAAGCCTCCATTTCTGCATTACCAAAATACTGATGGTGCCTATCTCTCAGGGCTGATGGAAGAGTTAAATGGAATAGTAACAATAGCTATTTACCTATGGATGCTTAGTGTGTGCCAGGAACCAGTCTAAGTGATCTCTATGGGAATATTATCATTTGATCCTTACAACAACTGCATTATCCCCACTTGGTAGCTGAGGAAGCTAAGGCTCAGAGGGGCTAAGTAACTTCCCCAACGTCACAGAGTTAGCAAGTGGCAGAGTTGAGCATGGCTCTGAAAGTATAATTCTATGGCCATGCTCTCAAACAGTTCTTCATAGTGCCTCCTGGATTATGAGAATTCAGCCCTTGACATGAGGTTAGCACTCAGTAGCTGTCAACCATTATCATGCAGACATCTCCCTAAGGCCTACATTTATTCAGTGCTTTTACTCCTTTATTCACTCACTCAGTTTCTAGAATGTAAGTTCCACGTGGGCAGGGATGGAATTTTTGCCTATTTTATTTACTGTTGCATCGCCTGTGCCTAGAACAGTGCTTGGTATAGAAGAGGCAGTCAGTAAATTTGCAAACAAATGCATCTGCTCACTCATCCGTCTGTCAACGAAGGCGTATTGAGCAACTACTATGTGCCAGATTCTGTGCCAGGTGCTGGGATAGGGTAGAGTCTCTGACCTTGAGGAACTCATAATCTGGCAAGGGGAACAGATTTGCGAACTAGTAACTCAATTTCAGTATGATGCATCTAAGAGTGTTACCTGGGGTGAATGGAGAGAACAGCTCTCTTTTCTTCTGGGATGCTGCTTAATTTTCATTTCGTGTTGCCACCTCACATCTCTCTAGAATAAGTCTACACCCTGCCAAAAGGAGGAGGAGGAATGGATAAGGCTGGAAGTATTTTGCTGTGCAAACTGCACTGCACTACTCTAGGGGGTGCCATTAATGCAGAGTCTGATGGGAATGGTGTCATCATAGTGGTGCAGTGTGGCAGCTCTCTAACAGCTGTCTTCAAGGTCACCTCCGAACTGTTTTACTAGGGGCCTGAAAGACTGGAGATGATTTCCATAAAGTCTTTGAGGCCACCTCCCAATGCATTTTCTGGGTCCCGGTGACCTGCGTGGAGAGCTAGAGCGCAGTCCAGTAAACAGTGTGAATATATTGCTAAAAGGAGTGGATTTCACCGGGATCCTGTTGCTGTTTAAACCTAGTGGGACATGGGCCACACTGACGTCACTGACATCGCCAGGGACATGACTATGACCTCTTGATTTCTCCTTATGCAACCTTAGACCCCTTTTATTTGCCACATATTCTCCACTCGGCACCATATCGTGGCCTAATCGTATGGGCCGCAAGTCCAGCCCTTGGCAACCTCATGGAATTGAGCAATTTTTTGTTTTTGTTTTTTTAAGTAAGTTTTCACATGCTTTCTCAGGTCTCTTCTGTTGAGGTGTGGAAGGAAGCTTCTGAAACTCATTACCCTGGGATGCCGGGAGCCCTAGGATTTTAGCAGAAGACTTTGGGTAACAGCAATGCCTGACCCCAAAGGGAAGACAATGCTCCAGTTATGGGCTTTAAGTCTTGCTGACCAGGCTGTGCCCCTTATATTAGAGCTTGTAGACTTGCCCTGTTTCTGGGCATGGGGCTCCATAAAAGGTTTGTACTTGATCCCTCCTTCCAGAATCCAAGGCTACCATACAGGGTTTTCAGGCAAACCCAAACTTTGGCCCTCTTCATGGCAAATGACTTCCTGTCTTTTGTCTTGGGGACTCCAAAGAAAAGGTCAGAATTTTAGGGTAAGTTTGGGGCAAGTGAATTTCCCTTTCTGGAATTTGTCCATCTGTAAATGGTATCATCATATCCCTTAGAAAGAGGTCCTCCTCCTAGAGGTCTTATCAGGATAAAACAAGATAATGCACGAGAAAGTGTTTGAAGCAATTTGTGCCATAGGAAGGTGAGTACTGCTTGTTGCATGTTGCTGTTTTAGCATAATTTGGTTTGATCATGTGGGCCTCTGGACACACACAGGTACCTCTTAGTTTCCAGACATCAAGGACTGAGCCCAACCCCATGGCAAAGTAGATAGTAACAGCAAAGAACATCTTGAGACTTCTTTGGAATAAAAAGTAAAACCTTTCATTAAGTCTGGATTCCTAACAGGCTCTATTATAGTAATACTGGCTACTGTAAGAAATGAAACCCCAAAGTATCAGTAGCTTGAAATATTAAAAGTTTATTCTCACTCATTAAGAGTCAAATGCATGTGTTTATTGTCAGTGGGTGGGTTTCCTCCTTTGCACGGTTTAGAGAGGCAGGTTTGCTCCATCATTGTGGCCTCACCATCCCCCTTGACAGTGGTTCGCACTCTTGGCTGATCACTTGAATCACCTGTGGAGCTTTAAAACCCATCCTTGGTTCCCACCCTAGAGATTCTGATTTAATTGGTTTCTGGTGTGGCCTTCATGTTGGGTTTTTAAGCCTCAGGTGATTCTAATGTGCAGCTAAGGTTGAGAACTACTAGCACGTCCTGGCGTCCTCTACTTCTGACCATAAAAATGGGAAAGAAACAAAAGAAGCTGTGTTTACTTCTTAAAAACGTCAGCCCCTGTCTGGTGGGCATTGCTTCTGCTCATATTCCATTGGTGAGAGAAGCTGTATTGTCGCCCTGGATGCAAGGTAGGCTGTGAGATAGAGTCTCACGTGGGGTGCTATTTCCCAGCAATGGCTGTATCCTAGGGAAGGTGTGGGGGGAGCATTTTTATGTTGTATCCTAGGGAAGGTGTGGGGGGAGCATGTTTATCTGCATCGTGGGGCCGACGGTTTGAGTTCCCCAGACGTGACCTATGGCATCAAAGCTTGGTGTTCTTGTCAATTCAGAGAGCCTTTCCTGGGGGTCAGGAGAGGAGTGGGTATTTACCGGTTTTGTATTTGGGAGCCGTGGTCACCCACATTCTTGTCTACGTGCTGGTATACGGCTGTTTTGTTGTAATAAAGAAGGCCGACTTTGCAGGCAAGCAAACTTGGTTAAAATCCTCACTTACTGCTTACTAAGCTTGTGATTTTAGGCGTGTTAATTAACATCTGCAACCTTCACTTTTCCCAAACGTGAAATATCAAAATTATGCCTGTGTTGAAATGGTTTGTAATAATGCAAAAAATGCCCACCTTGCCTTAAATAAGATAACGTCTGTTATGGTGCTGGAAGTGACAGGCATAGGGCAGAGGTGGGAGGTAGAATCTTCTCACTGAAGTGGGGAGAGAGGGGCTCTCTGCAGTGGCTGGAACTAGGGAGTGGGGCGAGAGGCTGGGTTTCACTGCTAGGCTGAGAAAGTGCCTCAGGTCCCCCCACCCCCTTCTTGTATCTGAGAATAGTCTTGGAGTAATGGGTCTGGCTTCTCCCAGATGGGACCTTCTGGAAAGCTGAGGATCATGCTCCTTTTCTCAGTGCAGGGGCATCAGGTGATGAGCTGCCCCACTTTCCTCTGCATCTCCCCAGTCCCAACCCCCCTCCCCCCTTCCCAGTAAGGAGGAGACCTTACTGCTGGAGCCTTAAGCAGTTTGGGTGACAGACTCCCATTTAGGCACAGGAATGTTCCAGCAGGGCCAGGCTTATCCAGAGCCCGGTGGAGGCCTCCTGCTGGGGTTGCTGCCGCTGCCGCGTGGGGCGGTTTGATAAGGGAAGATGGCAGAGATAGCAGGAAGCCTTCCCGTGAGTGCCTGTGAATAGCTGGGTGCAGATAACATGTCAGTCAGTTCCTAGCCTGGAGTGTAACAAGACTGGCTTTGTGCGACTCAAATTAATTCTGCGTGTCTGCTTGGTAGCGGTGGGGGACAGCGGTGACGGAAGGACAGAGCCTCAGGCAGGACTGTGAAACTGACGAAGATGGTCTTTTGGGGGCTTTCCTGATGCCTCTCTCCATGCCTCTCGCCTCCTCTCCACATGACCCCAGTACCTTTGGATTCCCCCACAACCCCTTGCCTTGAGGGCTAACCTGGATGAGGCGCGGCTGGGATTACCCCAGGTTCTTTAGGGTGATTCTCTCCTAAAATCCGAAGACAGTAAAGGTGCAGCAGCTCCTGCTGGGGGCCACCACCGATTGGCTGATGCTGTCCGGTCTGCCACACCCCAGGACCGTGGCAGCAGGACTATGATATCATCAGTGCCTCTAGGAAGAAAATCCCAGCTCACTTCACGGCATAGCTTTTTGGGGTCCTTAATCCCTCATCTATTTGTTTGTTCTGGTAGGCAAGAGCCTGCAGGTGAAGCTTCCGTGGTCCCTCACCCAAATTGTGGAAAATGACATGGAACACCCAGTATGTGCAATGTGCTGTTGTGCTTGGTATCTTTTCTGGTGATGGTTCAGGCTTCACAGCAGACATTCAGGGTACTTATTTTTATCCTCTTTTTTCCAGATGAGAAAGTAGGCCCAGAGAAGGTAAGGGATGTGCACAGGGCTATGCAGCTTGGTAAGAGGTCCTGGACTGTTGGGTTTCAACGTGCCCTTCTCCCTGCTCTGATCTCCAGCTGGCGTTCTAAAACCCCTTTATAGATGAGCTATGAAATATTACCTGTAAGGGATGGGATGACATGGAAGAATCAGAACTTCTGGGGAGCATATATTTTTAAAAAGCATATTCAATATTATTATTACTTTGGCTGGTTTTAGTCATGATACTTAAATCATGATAATGTTAAATAGTCACGCATAAAATGTCTGTTTATCAAAAAGAGTACACATTAAAATTTTCCAGAAATCTAAAACTTCACAGTAAGGGGTGAGGTCTGAGTGTAAAATGTCTGACCTTTCTCAGAATATTTTAACTTTAACATGTGGCGATGACAAAAGAATGATGAGATTTCAGCAGTGGGACAGGCAGATGAAGGAGCCAGGGGGTTCCTGGGAAGCATTGCCAAGGGGTTTGAAAGCATAATGCAGAGATGAGAGTCTTCAGTGCCCCTCTTGACCTTCCAGGTGGGAACTGTCTCCACGAATACGCCTCAGAGAACTGCTGTCAGGTGGTGTGTTTGTGGTAGGGAAACCAGGGGATGCGGGGTGGGGGGTAATGAAGAACAAAAGACCTTGTTTGGAATGGAGAAAGAACCCACTGGATCCTTTTGTTCTAACTATCCAGGAGGACCTGACTGTGGGTATATCATTTTGATGTAGAACCAGAATGTGGAAGAAGCAGGGCTTGTGTGGGAAAGAGAACACCGTGTTATCTGCATTTAGACTTAATTCACGGAGGAGATCTTTTTCGGCCCCTGGTGGAATGTTCTGGCAGGCTCTGTGGCTTTTATGCTCATCCTTAGAAAATACAGTCCAGTGGACTCTATCAGTTATGCAACTCAATTCAGGAATTAGAATAACCAATCTAAAATACATATTAAAATTCCAAACTTGACCAACATGAAATCTTCCCCTACCCCTAGCGCCGTGATTGGACCTGCCTCACCCTGGAAGTCTTCAAATGGGATGGGGACTTTGCCTTAAGTTTCTCCTCCTCTCTCCCTCAACCTCTGGTTGCTGTTTTGATCCCCTGGGGATTGGTCTCGGAAGAGGGGCGGTAATAGCTGGTTTTCACTGGCTGAGTTCTTTCTGGGCCTGAAAAGTGGCTAAAGAAGTCTGTCTTTGTTGAGGACTTTGTAAGTTCTTTGGGTTTTCCTTGCTGGGCCCCTTTCCTTCTCCTGTTAGGCCAGGTGTTCCCTTGGGATTCCTTCCTCAGCTCCCAGACACTGGGTACACCTCCAGCCTCTTTCAGCTGAGGTCTCCCCATCCTTACAAGCACACCTCTCAGGGCCCACAATGAGCTCCTATCCCTTTACTTTGTTGGGTAGGACACAAGTGGTTCACGGGGAGAGCTGCATTCCTTGGAAGTACAGGCTTATCCCAAGGCCTCAGCCCCTCTCAGCTCCCACCAAGCAGTTGCTCTTTCTCGGCTTCAACATTTCCTGGGCAGGAATCAGACCTCAGTCTGCGGTCCTCATAATCCCCCTACGAGTGAGTCAGGAGCCTGTCTTTAGCATCCCGCAATTGGAGAAATCACACTTTTGAGCATCCTCAATGGTTGCCTTAGAGCTCTTCTCTAGTGAGTTATTAAGGGCAGTGCAGCCCTATCCCTGAACAGAGAGTGGGGTGGGGAATTGCAGCCCACAACCCCTGTCTCTAAAGAAAGCTCCCAACCAGCTTCTCTTTAAAATTCTTCTCTAACCCAATTTTGTATCCTTGATTTTGTTGAGGGGTCCATGCATCACGGACCAGGTTCTTCCACGTTCTCTTTGTAAATTCTTAAACTATGCATGTCTGCTTGGGAGGTCTGCCATCCACTTCCTTTGATATCCTGATATCTATGATCTCTATGGTACCTTCATCAAAACTGCAGCAAAAAGCGCTGTTTTAATAGCCTACGCATGATCCATCTGAATCCAGCTGTCGTTCAGTAGGCTGCTTCTGCTGAGTAGAGACACAGGAGACTTTACAGCAGTTGATCAGAAGGTACCTACCACACCAACCGCAAAGCAGTAGGTTTGGGGCTGGTACGGTCAAGAAGGGCAGAGGTGAGAAGGGCAAGATGGGGTGGATAAGTAGACGGAGGAAAGGGTACCTGCTGTCCTCCGTGGTGATAGAATCCTTTGGTTGAGGCTTTGATGATCCCTAGGGATGGGATATAATCCTTGGATTGGCATCAGCCCAAACCTACAACCCATAGGCACTTGGCAAGGGCAGAGTGCTCACCTAAGAGCGGGATGGGGTTTCCTGGGATGCTGTCACTTGTACTCACACTTTGGAACCTCCAAAGCACATCCTCCTTCATGACCCTGACTCAATTTATTTTTTTCTCAGTCCCTTGTACATTATATCACTGTATCCATTGAAGTTGAATATAAAGATGGGCTGAGTAGGGCACCTGGCTGCCTCAGTCAGTGGAGCATGTGACTCTTGATCTTGGGATTATGAGTTTGAGCCTCACACTGGGTGTAGAGATTACTTAAAAAAAAAAAAAAATCTTAAAGATGGGCTGAGCTTATGCAGCTCTTGGGGGGGCATGGCCCAAGGACAAGTGCAGGTTGCTGGACCCCTGGGAAAAGCAAATCCCAGGGATGTTCTCATTGCCAAAATCTCCTCCTGCATTGCAGATAGTGCCTAGCAGAGTGCTCCACTCTCTGAATATAGAACTCTGAGGAGGTTTATAAACTCCTTCAGAACCTCTGTGCTTTGGTGTATTGGTTCTTGGCAGTGGAAAGTAGCACCACACAGGGGTTAGTAACCCTGGAATGAGGTAACGTAGGTTTGAATCTGTACATTTTAATTGCAAGTTATGAAACTTTGAGCAAGCTAGGTTGTCCACCCTCCCCCCCCCCGCCCACCCATGCCTTAGTTGTAACATCTATAATGCAGGAGTAATACCAACATGATTGAGATAATTCATGTAAACCACGTAGCACATAACTATCTATAACCATTATTCTTGTGAAATTACTTTGTGGAAATCTCCAGAAAAATAGTACTTGGTACTCAGAAACACTCAACTCTTGTTCTGAACTTACTGTCTTACTGGTCTTGCGTTTTTCTTCCTCTTTTCCTCTCTACATCTCTTTTCACTTGGGCTTATAAAACTACGCCAAATGAGTTATTTGAAATGAGAACCATTAAATTATTTGAACTTTTCAGAAGTTCAAGTGCCCTGTGTTTATTCACTAAAACAAACCAACAAAAACCAATAAAAACACAAATTGGCAGCACCCCCCCCCCCCACCACTCCACAGGCAAACCAGGTAGTGGGAGAATCTGGCTTAGGGACAGATTCAACAACAGAACTGATGATCAACCACAGAATTAATAATAGTCATGCTTCCATGGTTTCAGCACAATGAGATGCTGTCCCGTTTCATCAGAGTGCAGTGTCTTTTTTTGGAATGGCATTTTCCTAAAAGCAGCCTGGATTAGTGAGCAAAGAGCAGTGAGAAGGAACCCCACTAACCTGGGCCATCCTATTTAGGAACCAAGTTTCGATTCCCAGTTTTTCTGCCCCCCGTATCTCCAGTCCTGTCTACCGTCTTGTTAATATTTATAGTTGCAGTTTGCTGCTCCAGTAGAAAAAGCCAGAAGTGCTCATGGATTGCCTCATAAAAGAAACTCAATTTAGGAAGTCTTATTCACTAAGGATTTATTAGCTCTTCACACTCTGGAAGCCTGGAGTTTTATTTTGCTTCAGAGTTAGCTGTGCACCCAAATCTGCTGAATAATTCCACCCTGGAGACAGGACGCCATTTGGAGGCAAGAGCTTTTCAGCTGCCAGCAACTTCCCCTTTGGTTGTGGTCTCCAGGTGGGGGGGGGGGTATATGTGTGTGGCAGAAGTTGGGGGAATCCTTTTTGCCCAGCGTGTAACCACCCAGCTGTGCCCCCCTGTACAGACTGAGTCAGAAAGCCCTAAATTTTAATAACTTAAAAATAGATGGTGGGGATTGGGGTGGTACAGACACTTCTACAAATTTATTATTGAAGATGAACAGTAAAATTTGCAGGTGGCATAAGCTCTATATGTGGTTGGGGGGCACAATGAGGAAAGGCCCCACTTGAAGAATTAAATACCAGTTGGAGATAAGCTTGCCAAGGTAATCTCAAGGAGCTAGATGAGTAACTGTGAGCTGCATGGCATAAAGAGTAGGATCTAGGTGTTCAAAGGAGGACCAGTCAGCATGTACTGGGCTGGTCAGGGAAGGGTCCATGGTGAGGCAAGATTTTAACTGGACCTACAGCATGGGTTTTATTAGGAGAGGGAAGGAGGGAAGGGAAACAACACTTCAAGTGAGGAATTTGAAAGAAACCTCTCTTTGCTTTGGATTTCAGCCAGGACTTGTCTGCCATTGAAAGGGAGAACTGGTAAAGGTTTCAGAGCTAAACTTCAGTTTCAGCTGCACGTGTTCACAACATGTATTTGGGAACATGAGGAAAAAGGGGAATTATTAGAAAACTGTCTCATACTTTATCTCCACCCCCCCCCCAAAGGCTTAAGAACTGAGTGGGTAATGCAGGCCCAAGGGAAAATAAAAGTTGAATAGTATTGAAAGTCCTAGCCAGAGCAATTAGGCAAGAAAAAGAAATAAAAGGCATCTAAATTGGAAAGGAAGAAGTAAAACTGTCACTATTTGCAGATGACATGATGTTATATGTAGAAAACTCTAAAGAGTCCATCAAAAAACTGTTAGAATAGACCAATACAGTAAAGTTGCAGGATACAAAATGAGTACACAAAAATCTATTGTTTTGACCATCTGAGAAGTTCCTGAAAAGAAGAAGATGGCAGAATCAACAATTGGAGGCCGCTCAGTGTAGAAGCAAACAGTCTTGGATCTTGATGATGATACCATAGAATAATCCATGTTAAGATGAGGCTAAGATCAATAAAATCAATATCAAGATTAGGGATATCAAGAAATGTTGAAAAGCTGTACATTTTTTCTGTTTAGCAAGTCAGGGAAGAACTTTAGATTTTGCTAAAAATTGGCCAGCAATGTATTGGCATGTGAGGGGCAAGTGCTGGATAACCACGTGGGGTACAGGAGAAGACCTCTCCTGGGGGCTTAGCATGTCACGTGCACTCAGACAGTGTATATGTTGATCATCACAGCTCTGGTGAGATGCCTATTTTATCTTTGGGGAAACTGGGTCTCAGAGAGAGGAGGTAACTTGCTTGTAGTGACACAGCTAGTGAGTAGCTGAGGACCGATTCGAATCTACTCCTTAGGTCATTAAAAATCACTATCCTTTGTGTAGAAACCTTTTCAATATTGTGTATGACAGACTTTTTTTTTTTTTACTTTCTGTGGGTCCTCTGCTGGCCTGCCTGAAATAAAACCATCTGAGGACAGGTGCTGGCTTGGTCTAATGTTTAAAAAAAGAAATTCATTGCTTTGTGCCATCCAATATTTAATAAAGCTTTTCTAGTATAGGAGGATGAGATAATTCATATACAATGATGTGCACATAAGAATTCAATAAATGTTATCTATCATGATAATAATGATGATGGTAATGAAGATGATTAAACAGCTTCTGCCCAAAAGGATTTCCTCTGACAGACTATTGATTTCTGCAAAAGGATCGGCCTAATAGGATAGAGATTTGTCATCTCCATATCATTAATTATGAAGCATTTATCAAATGTAGATGAGGAAACAGGCTCTGGAATCCAGTGTTTAACCTTGTTCTACTGCCTCCTAGTGGTGCTTCAGGGCTGACTCTTATCCTATGTAATGGAGGGCAAGGTACGTTCTGTTCTGTTGTTTTTTTAGTCAGTGAGAAACATGAGTGGTTTCTCTCCTCTCAGAGCTGAGATAACTTGCTGAATCATCTTGCAGAGATTTTCCGTAGGAATATAGCCAGCCTTTTCTGCGGTGTGGCAAGTGTTCTCAGACAGGAAGGATCCAGCTCTCCTTTGGCATATTTGGCCCATCTTCCCTTGACCTTCTACCCCCTCCATTCCCTTTGTGAAGGTAAAACACTATGCATGGTGAAGGCCCCATTTGGGGCTGAGGGCAGGAGAGAGGACAGCATCTTTTGGCCTTGACTTCCATACAAGAACACCAGATGGGGAATTAATTACCAAATAAACTGTACTAAAAATAACTGCTAGAGGACTTCGGTGGAGGGAAAGGATTTATACCTGGGATGGGGTGGTTGGGTAGGCTTCTGGGGGGTATGGCCCTGAACTGATGGGGCTTGAACTGATCCTTAAAGCCAGACTGTTAGCTATACATCTCAGCTCTCCTTCTTAATAGGTATGTGATCTTGGTAGGTTTTTAGTCTTTCTTTGCCTCCGTTTTCACATCTGTAAAAGTGAGATGATAATAGTGCCTACATCATGAGATTTTTGTGAGGATTTAATGATAAGGTATATCTCAAGTGCTGAGAACCTAGGATGTGTCTAGCACCTAGAAAGAGTTCAATAATATTGGCTATTTTTACTGAAGACTTGGAGGTAATTGGAGAGTCAGAAGCCAGATCTCAGAGGCAGGAGAGAGAATTCAGGTCAAATATATGGTCCCTCCCAGCCAAGGCAGGAGGTCTGACTCATCCCATTTCACTAGTGACACAGTCAGGGGCAAAATGTTTATCTTCTGACATCCCTGAAGGCTTAAGTGGCTTCTTAGGTGGCTGCAAT
Source organism: Halichoerus grypus (assembly GCF_964656455.1). Classification (NCBI taxonomy): domain Eukaryota; kingdom Metazoa; phylum Chordata; class Mammalia; order Carnivora; family Phocidae; genus Halichoerus; species Halichoerus grypus. The sequence goes on along the minus strand of NC_135721.1, from coordinate 69,894,956 downwards.
CTGGAAAAACCATTTTCTGAAGAGCTTAATTTGTTCTTTGGGAATATATTTGAACCTCAGGAAATGCTGGTCCTGAGGGGGCACATCTCAGCTTCTTTTAGAAAACACAGCATGTTGGAAATTCAGAAGACTTGCAGGCTCAGTTTCACTAGAAGCCATGTTCAAGGCCAGCTGTTGGCTTACATGTGTGTTTCCAAGGAGAAGACCTGAGTCTAGCCTGAGGTTGTACCTGTTCTGAAGCAACATCTGGGATATTTTCAACACTCAGTAGACATCGGTTGGTCATCTTGCATGTGCCATGTTTCTGCCTTTATAGAGCTCATAATTTATTAGTGTGACAAATACTCTCATGGGGGAAGTGTAGGGCACCATGGGAAAAGTGAAAGGGGACAATGAATCTAGTCCAGGATGGTGAAAGAAGGGACATGTAAGCCCCAGAGGAGGAGGAGGAATTAGCCTAGAGCTGTAGCGTTGAGTGTTCGGGGTGGGAATGTGGGAGGTAGAGGTGACAGCTGAGAGGTTGTGTATACTGACCTGCTGAGACTGGCCAGGGTTAATATTGTGTATGGGTGAGCATGTGTGTGTGAGGGGGAAGAAAGAGGATGGAAGAGGGGTGGTCTGGGGTAGTAAAGAGAAACGTCATCTGAATTAAGGAGAGAATCCAGTTTTTGCTGTATCCTCTGGCTGATTTTGGGCAAGGCACTTCACCTCTGTGAAACTTAATTTCTTCTTAATATAAATTTGGCCTATTTCCCAAGGCTATTTAATAGTAATAGATAGGAAAGGGCTTAAAACATACAGTATTAAGCACTTTTCAGGGATTGTCATTGTAATCATGAGTTTGTTTTGGAAGGCTGATAGTACCTTTACAAATCTATGGTACTAGGGGTATGTGGAAGTCCGTGATGATGAATTGCCATCAGGAACAATGTCTTGAATACTTCCAGTGCCATTATTAGAAGCAGAGAAGCAGAGCCTCGGTTTATGGTGGTGGACAATGTTACTCTATTAGCAAATGGTCACCTCTGCTGTCCATTCCCCCTGTTGCAGAGCCGCTGCCACCTCTATAGGCCTCCGAGGTGGTGACTGACAGGATATGCAGAAAAGATGGAGATTGTTTCCTCAAATACCAGCCACAGACCATCAATTCTTGCTATGCTCTTTCCACTACTGGTTTACAGTGATAACTTGGTCAGATGGCTCAGACAATGGGGGGATTGTTGTGGACAGTAGAATGATTTGGTACAACAGAAGGACTTCTCCGTAGGTAGAGAGGTGATGGAGAGGGCTGGAGAGACCAGCTGCAGGGGTCAGGTGTGAAGGTGACAATCTGGTGATCTGCAAAGGCAAGTAGTCTTCCATCCCATTCCTAGTTCTAGGGTCACTGGATGACCTTGGCAGGTCACCTTCCTTCTTGAAGCCTTCTTGAAGTTTCTTTATCCATAAGCTGGGAGATGATAATAGTACCAATTTCATAGAATTCTTGAGAGTTATTGAAAGGTAAAATTAGGACATATGAATATAAAATGAAAGTGTCAAAGATTTTATGTAACTCATTAATTAGCAAGGGAACCGGTAAGATGATAGAACTGGCTTAAAGGAGAATTCAAAGAACCACACATATGGGCAAATAGGGAATGCCCAAATGAATTTAAACATAGGTGCAAACTGAATTGATCCACAAGACAATAGTCAGTTGCATTCCACCGGGCACATTGCATTTGCATTTCAGTTGACAAATTTATTTGCTTTGTTATCAGTTTTCTGTATCTTACAGAGTTGTAGAATAGCTCAAAAAAATTATAACCCAGATCATGCCTAGTTTTCTATTGAAAAAAAAATGTGTAATCTTTTTGGTCCATTTCAAAGTCTTTCTCAAAATTTTCTCACCATTAAATAGAGATAATGCATATAGAGTGCTTGGCAAAGAGTTAAGTGCTCAATAAATGCTAGCTATTATAAAAGTCACTGAAATTAATAGTAATAATAAAAATGCTTTGCACTGCTGGCAGTTATCTCTGTGAAGTAAAGCTTTGGTCATGATACTTCCTTCTCAGAAACTTTCAGTGACTCATCATTGTCTGCAATAAATCCTATACTTCTTAGCTGGGCACTTAAAGTTCTCTGAGCTGTCCCCATCCGAAATTATCAGTCCATTTACTACATATGACTCCCTGCGAGATCTGTCATGGTGCCTGGAATTTCACCATCAGGGGTCAAACTTCTTGGTTACTGAAGATCTGTGGGTCTTGAAGTGCTCTCTCTGAAAATGCAAATGCCACCAAGAGAGGATTTTGCCCGCAGATGATCTGGCAACAACATACTTGTCTGGATTGGCAAGTGCATTAGTCTGCTCAGGCTGCTAAAACAAAATACCATAAGCTGGGTAACTTAACAGGCAATTGGTTTCTCACAGTTCTGGAGGTCCGAAGTCCATGATGAAGGAACTGGCCAATTTGATTTCTCTCTTTCTCTTCCTTTTGCTTTATTTCTCTTTCTCTCTTTTTCTTTCTTTCTTTCTTTTTTTTTTTTTAAAGATTTATTTATCTATTTGAGAGAGGGTGAGCTGGGGAGGAGCTGGGGTCGGCGGGTGGAAAGGGACAAGCTGACTCCATGCTGAGCATGAGCTCGCAGGGCTCAACCCGACCACCCTGAGATCATGACTTGAGCTGAAACCAAGAATCAGACACTTAACTGACTGTGCCACCCAGGTGCCCCAGGCTGATTTGATTTCTAGTGAGAGCTCTCTTCTTGACTTGCCATAGCCACCTTCTCCCTATGTGCTCACATGGCCTTCCCTCTGTGTGCAAGGAGGGAGAAAGGGCTCTCTGGTGTCTTTTCCTCTTCTTATAAGGACACTATCACATTAGGACATCACTCTTATAATTATTTTTGAACCTTTTAAATTACCTCTCTAATGGCCTTATGTCCAAATACAGTTATGTTGGGGGTTAGGATTTCAACATATAAATTTTAGGGGGAGATAATTAAGCTTATAACAGCAAGATGTAAGAAAACAGAGGGTGGAAAAATGGAAACTGGGATGTCTAGCTTCATCATTATGCCACAAACCTGTTCTGCAGAGTTTTCCTTGTGGTGAGACCAGCTCTCACCTGGAGTACTTGCACAAGATTCTCATATTCCAGAACACTAGCCCTAGCTGGGGAAGATGGTAGGTGGTTGGGGTTCTCTCCTGCCACTCTCAGCCTCCACTGGGTGTCTCACTTAGGCTAAAAACTCAAGACAGCTGCCTAAGTGTGACGGGGATTTTCATTGGGAGAGAAACAACCAGAAATGCTACCAGGTTCCCTTTAAAGATTCTTAAGATTGTGAAGTTTGCTTTTGATGGGTGACTAAAACATGTGATTTTCTTTGTGCATATATTTGACTTTTTTGTCTAGACAGGTTTATTTTAAGAAGCCTTCCTTTCATACTACTTTTTTCAAGACATAGGGCATAACTGGCTTAATCACAATCCAGTCCATCTTGATGCTAATAAATGAATACAGTTGCAACATACACATATGATTTTTGAGTAGCCAAGCACCTAGGATAAGCTAATGAAAATTTCATCTTGGGATAAGTATGATTTTTCAGAGTGTGTTGTATGCCAAACTTGATGACAAAGGTTTGCAGGAAGATATTTGGGTCATTTCAGGAGTAATTTTAGGGTAGGTACTGTCATGTGAAATTGTTTGCTGAATGAGTAGATATCACTTCCTATTATGGTTTACTTATTGGAAGCCAAATGGGAAGAGTGTTAAGTGGCATACATAAATTGTGGCAGTGAGACATAATGAAAAAGAAAACTAAAGTGTCCTGCTGGATTTAAAGCCTAATAGACCAGAGCTTGTCACTACCTAATCCTGTAACACTGGGTAAGTCCCTTAATTTTCCAGGTCATAGTTTCCATATCTACAAAATTAATGTTGATGATCTTCAAGGTTCTGTTTTAGCTGCTACAACAAACTTTACAAATTGGCTTAACACAATAGACATAAACATTATTAAACAGATAAAACTATATATTTTTAAAGGATTTTATTTGAGAGACAGCGCACATGAAAGTGGAGAGAGGGGCAGAGGGGGAGGGAGAGGGGTCGAGAATCTGAAGCAGATTCCATGCTCGGTGCAGAGCCTGACATGGGGCTCAACCGTGAGATAATGACTTGAGCTGAAACCAAGAATCGGAGGCTTAACTGACTGGGCCACCCAGGTGCCCCCAGATAAAAATATTTTTGACTGTTTTTTTTAAAACAAAAGTCAACATTTCAAGTATAACAAGCATGTTGAAAAAATGCATACATCAAAAGCTTGTACCTTAACTGAGTTATAATAAAGGGAACACCTATGTAACTAGTAGCCCAGGGATGTATTTCATAGCCCCTAATCATTTCCCCACCCCCAGTTCCTCAAAGCAACCACTGTTCTGACTTAAAGTACCATAAACTAGTCTTGCTTGTTTACATATTTCCTATAAATGAAATCCTATAGTATGTGTACTTTTGTGTCTGGCTTCTCTTTGAGATTCAAATAGGAGATTCAGATATTGTTGCATGTAGCAGTAATTCACTAATTTTGATTGCTTCGTGATACTCTATAGTGTGAATACACCCAAATTTATCCATCCTTTGTTGATGGATATGTGGGTTATTATGAATAATGCTGATACAAACATTGTTATACATTCATTTTGGGGTGTGTGTGTGTGTATTCCATTTCTTCTTTTTCTATTGGTTGCGTTGTTGAAAAATACTCCCAGTTTTTCAAAGTGGTTGTATGATTTCCCTAAAAACTCATGAAATTAAGTAACTTCTGATATATTTATTAGCCATTTGGATTCTTTCTGTTAAGTAACTGAATTCTTGTTTTTATATTGGGTTATTTCTTATTTATTGATATGTAGATGTCATTTTTTTTTCCTGAACGTGAACGAACTCTTTGTGCTAGTCTATTGCCCTCTATCTTCTAATTCCTGTTTGTTTTTATCTTTATTCACTTTCTAGTTTGCTTTAGTTCACTTGGTTTTATTTATTGAAACGAAAGCTGATTTCATTTATTTTTAATCTTTTTTTGTCCTTAAAAGTATTTGAGGCAATGATTATTCCTCTGAATACTGTGCTAGCTTTTCTTGTTTTTACACAGTGTTTTTATCATTTTCTATGTGGTCTGCAATTTTAGTTTGGATTTTCACCTTGAAGCAAGAATTGTTTAAGAAAGTTTTTCTTGTGTTTTTTTTTTTTTTTTTTAATTTCTCTTATTGCATTGGAATCAGAAGATACTGTTTATACTACCTCAACTTTTGGGAATTTATTATCCTTTTCTTTGCAACCAAACAGATGGTTAACTTTATGGATCTTAAGCACTTGAAAAGAAGACATTATTTAAATTGAGTGAATAGAAATTCTATATATGGGTATTTATATAAAATATCATACAATCCATCAGATTTACTTTATTATGTTAGGTAAGTTTTTATAACCTTATTTTTCCTTCCTTTGTTATGGACTGAGATTAGCATCTTCTAAGATGGCTGTACTTTTTTTTTTTTTTTTTCCTACTTCTGTTTGAAACGCCTGGAGATTTTGTTTTTTGAGGATTACTCTAGAGCTCATAGATGTTCACATTATCTTATCTTTGAGATTGCACTCTTTGGCATTAGAAAAATACTTTCTTGTCTCGTTGAATCTTTTTGGTTTGAATCCAATTTTGTATAATACTCAGATTGTGATTTTTTTTTTTTTTTTTTTTTGGTATGCATTTGCCTGGTTTGTCTATTTTAACCTTTTCAGAGAATCTATATTCAGCATAGATTGCAACTCCATGTTGTGATTCATCTGTTTGTTTTTTACTGTTGGCCTTTGTACTGTTAAGTACAATTTGTTCTTAATCACTTGCTTTATTTTTTTTAAGCTTAAATGATCTCCTTTATCTTCAGCAGAATCATTATATCTACCCTACTTCTCACCTTCTCTCCTCTTTCCTCTGTTGATGTTTGTTTCCACATGGTCACAACATAGAACATTGTGTTCTGTTACCTTATACTCATATTTGTTTTAGTCTTACAATCCAGTGAAGCAGAGGAGACTAAGCCCCACTGCTTGTGTTACCATGATTTTTACAGTAGTTTCTTGGTTGGATGAAGTTAAGCTTCTACTAAATTCCTTAAGAAGAGCTTACACAGGGGCGCCTGTGTGGTTCAGTCGGTTAAGCATCTGTTTCTAGATTTCGGCTTAGGTCATGATCTCAGCATCATGAGATGGAGCCCCACATCTGGCTCCTCGCTTAGCAGGGAATCTGCTTGAGATTCTCTCTCCCTCTGCCCCTCCCCCTCACTCATGCACATGCTCATTTTCTCTTTCCCCTACTGCAGAACACTGCTGTGAAGAAGTTTGAGACCAGGCTGTTTTTCCTTTTGAATTTGTTACTGTCTTTTTATGTAGCTGCCCCAAAGGTTGCTTCTTCATCTTTGAAGTCTGGAATTTTTATTAGGGTATATCTTGGCATTGACTGTTAAGAGTCCCTTCTTTCTAGGATACAGTGTACCCTTTCAATAGATAGACTCAAGTTGTTTGTTTGTTTGTTTGAAGTGTATCTTATACTATTGTGGAAATAGACCACCCAAATGAGAACAAACAAAGGCTGTTCATTCAGAGCTTTCTCTACAAGGAAGTCCACAACCGTCACTTGAGTTTCACAGAGACTCGAAGTTGGACGGAGGACTGGGGAAAGCTTTATTGGCCGGGGAGAAGCCTTCAGGTATGCCCTGATTGGTGGAAGGTTTAGGGAGGGGGAAACTTAGGTGGATTAACTAGAAGCGGGCATCCTATGTGATGGGCTTAGGCCCCATGTAAGGCTTTCTCTGATCGTTTCTAAATGGGGCAGAAATGGAAGCTGGAAGTTATTGATCAAGTCCTGGTTATTTTGGGCTAATTGCTGAAGGGGTTGTTACTTGGTTTTCTGGGCTGCAGAGAGTGAATCAGGTGTATTTTTATATATGGCCTGGATATTGTCCATTTGTTTATGCAGTCTCTCAATTTTTATTTTTCCCATTTTTAATACTTTCCATTCCCATTCTTTTAAACTTCCACTTAACTTTCTTCTTCATTTCTCATTTTTATATCTCATAGTGTGTTCACTGGTATCTTTTTTTATTTTTTTCTTTTGCTTCTTCTGATTTTGCCTTTATTTCTGTATGGCTTTATACTTATTTCTTCTACTTCACTCCTGAATGCTGCCAGCCCATATTTAATCTTTTTTCTTGTGCCATTTATTCTCTGAGCTCTTGCATTTGTGATTAGGCTCATGTTTAATAGAAGGAATTGCTTTATTAAGTGTTTTAGATTTCTGTCAGTTTATTTTCTCCATGGCAACACTGTTCTGCATTCATCGCCATTTGCTTTTATTGACCATTTCTTCATTTTTTTTTTTTTTTAACCCTTACATTATCTTTGTGTAGGTCCTATGCTTTTTAAAATACTCAACTTGAAAAGTGACAAGTTATTCTGGACTGACTAAATGTGTAAGGGAGGAGTCAGAGCTGTTTGGTTGACTTTTTTTTTATGATCCAGGATTTTGTGTGTGAGCTCATTTAGACTTCTCTTCATCCAATGAAGACAGTCCGCTTTACTGCTTTTTATTATTTATTTATATTATTTTTAATGCAGGACTCTGTTCTCTTGTGATGCCGTGGCTGTAGACTGAAAACATGACATGTATTTCTTTATCACAGCATCCTGTTTCTGGGGTCTCACAGGTTCACTCCCAGTTTAAATATCCCTATCCTTCCTATTACTAACCTTTACTACTACTACTGCTACTAGTTAGTTACTACTAACATTTACATCACAGTTTGTGTCCCTCACAGTGTACTCCACACTTGAAGTGTACGTTGCTTCACACTTCTTGGAAGTTGTAGCTCAGTCTTCCTCTTCAGAATCTTTTCTTCTTTTCTCCTTCGTACATGACCCCTTCTCAGTCAAAACTGTTGTTTGAAGCTCTTGGATATTTTGGGGGAGGGGTAGGGTTGAGGGTAGGGACCTGAGGTTTTAATTGTCTCCCAGTTTTTCTGAAAATGGGCTTTGTCTTTTTGTTTCAATGTGTTCTTGCCAGTTTTGGGTGATTTTGTATCCTTTTCAAGAAAATAAGAGGGAAATGACTCGTTGTCATCATGTTCAGATAATCATTTCAAGGTTGCCCCTTAGGAGACAGCGGAAGAGATGGCATCTGGCAGTGACTGGGAATGTCCCTTGGCATGGCTGACTGGACAAAAAAGGGAGCCCATCACTCCTGTGGCCAGAACAGTCTCTCTCTTACTCTGATCTATGCTTCCTACTTGAGCTGCCATTCTTGCATCAGAAGTCTTCATTAAACGAACAAGACTAAACCGCCCCCCTCCAAAAAAAACCCTTACCTATAAAACAAGCCTCTAGGGAAAAAGTCATTATGTTTTTACTGTCAAATGGTAGAAGACAGACTGTAAATCAGTGTTGGAGTTAGTATTTGGGGGAGAAACTGGGAAGTAAAGTTTAGAGTTTGGTCATGCTTAATGGGTGGTAGCACATGATAGAGAACATATTAAAAAAAAAATTTTTTTTGTCCTTAAATCAACTTTTAAAAAAATCAATCCAAATCTGGCCTTATAAGAAGGATGAAGAGATCTAATCACTGGGATGTGATACCTGCCCCCCCCCCCCCGAGAAGCCCCCTGCGCCGGAAAAATGTGTCCCCTAGGGACTTTTCTTTCTCCTTGACTTTGAAAGGTCAGCAATGAATCCCTTCAAGCCTGTTTCTTGAGTCCTCTTCAAGATTTCCGTGGGCAAAGCAGTGCACTAAGGTTGAATTTTAACCAGTTTTGAGGTGCCTATGAGCTATTCTTATTTGATTCTCCTAGCAGTCTTTTAAACAAAAATTTCCTGAGAATTTTCTGGCTCTTCTCCCTAGGGTGATAGGCATTTCATAACTGATAGTAGCTTTGGAGGTCAATACCATGTATTAAGATACAACAATGAGGTTGGGGGATCTCTCCTTTTGTCAGGCCTGAGGTTTTAAGTACAACCCTCTTTTGCTAAGGTGATTGGTCAGAACTAGGGTCTTTGAGTAAGCCTCAGATTGGGAAGGTGATCATTGTACCCAAAAAGGTAAAAAACTCAATTTTGATCTTCTCTTTTATGGGCTCAGCTATTTCTTTTATTCCCTATTGACATATCTGATCATTTTTTGCTTCATTGTTTAGAATTGGGAGGAAGGGAGGAAATAGGAGACTCTACTTGGATCTTGAAACTTAGTCCAGTTTAGCCTTTATTCAGAGCTATGCACTGCAAGTTGTGCTAGTACAGCTAGGAATAAAATGGTACTCTGATTTTCATTCTGCATTCATTCTTTGTGAATACCTTCCTAGAACTTTGCTGGGAGAAGATAGGGATAATTAACAGGGCAAGAGCAAGTCATTCTCTGGTCCCTGACCATTGTAACATCATAATAGCACATGGCACTCTCATTTTAACCTCTTAAATAAAAAGTATCTTCACTGGTGAGGTTGTAAAGACCAAGGTCATGGAAGACTGCAGGGATGGGGAAAATGCCCACCAGCTGGGAAATAAAATGCTATAGTGGAGCAAGGGGCAGTGGACTAGGAGAGCCTTTGTGTGAGATGAGTATGTGTGAGGATGGGACTAGGGAGGGGTTGGTGATCATGGAGAATATTTTTGAAATCAGTGAAAGAGCTTGTGAAAACATAAATGTGATGGTGTAACAATATTGTTTTCAGTCCTTTAGTGCCTCTTACTGCTTACAGGGAGGATAAAACCTAATCTCTTTTAGCCTTGTCTCCTGTCCTGTCCTATCTCCACCCTCTTGTAGGCACAAAGATCTTTAATTCCTTAAGCAAATCAAATCCTATATTAATTCAAGGCCTTGGTATCACATGAACTCTACCCTCTTAGAATGTTTGACTCACTTGGCAAGTACCTGCTTAGCAGGTAGGCCCCCCACTTATATTGTCACTTCAGGGAAATGTATTTTTAACCCACAAAACTCAGGTGTGTAACAAATATTAAGTTTCTTCGTTTCTATACCTCACCTATCTTAACATCCTATTTTGCCTAATGGCAGAAAAAGCTACAATCTTGTTAGTCCATTAATCTAGTCACTTCCAAGATTTTCTCTAATTGCAGAATTAGTCATTTCAGATATTTCCCCCACTCTGGGGGCTGCGTTTAATTAGTAGGGGTGCTTGCAAGTTGTCACGGCATTTGGGAGAGCATCAGGTCCCTGGTATCTAACCATAGACACCTGTTTCTGAGACAACTTTTTGGCTTATCTCTGGTCATGGCATCTATACCTCTGGCTTCTGTCAATGTGTGCCATCTTGCTTGGCTGAGGAGCAAGCTCAAGAGAACTAACCGTGTCCTCATACCATCCATGGCAGGGCAGTCCACCTGTCCTCTGCTTATATGAGGCTTTTCCTGGTCATGTGACATCCACAGGCATGCTGACTTTTTCTCTCGCAACTAACCCCTGAGAGACAAGTAAATATGTAAGTTGGTTCTTTAATTATCCTCATTTTGAAGAATTGTCATGGAATAATCTGATGACACTCTGACTCCTTCAAGGTTCTGCTATTGATACTTAAGTCTGGGCTTTAAGAACTCAAAGGCTTTTTTTCTGAAGAAGCTCAAGCACTTGTCAATGAAAGTTTTGTTTTTTTAAGTTGGGTTGCTCTGACAGTAGATTTAAAAGTCTATTTTGAAATTCAAAAACTGAGAATGGACTACTTCTTTGTCTTTGTATTCTTGCTACAAAAATTCTATTGCTTTTTAAAGTATTGAATGTATTGAATGTCTGTCCGGGGGAGAGTCACAAACAAGAGATTGTGAAATATGGAGGGAAGTACTTTGTTGAGGAAATTAATCTACCATGGAAGCCTTCCTCAAGGTCAGGACCAGGTCAAGCCCCACTGTTACAGGCTGAAATTACATGCTGAGATGATGTGTGTGTCTATCACAACAAGGTCCATGTGTCCCACCAAACTGAGTTTCATAAGAGATCTGGCACTGTCTTGCTCACCACTAAAACCTGAACTCAAAGCACAAGACTTGGCAGAGAATAGTGTTCCACAGATTCTCATTAAACTTTTGAATAGTCTGGAGTGAAAGAGGAGATCACTCTAGCAGCAGGAGGGTTCTGGTATCAAGGGGCTGAGGGCAGTACTGAATGGACAAATGTGGGAAGTGGCTGCAAGTAGTTCTTCAAATAGTTGAGTTAAGTGGAGCAGTGATGCTTGAATATTGCTGTGGAACCCATTGGTACCAGGATCTTTGTGCTCTGAGTAAATTTCAAGTAGACATGGAGTTGGGAACCCATTCTGGGATAGTAGTAATACAAACAGAATGAACAATGGGGAAAATCACCACCTCTGCATGTGGGTAGCACTGTTTGCCTCCAGCTTGACGCTCTACATAATTCCTGCTTATCACCCCTGCATATTCCCCAGACTTGGACTGAATGTGGTTCCAACTCGCTACAGAGGGGGCTCTATGTTGCCATGGTGAGGACAGGGCTTTGTAGCGTTCTGTGCCTGTCTGTGCTGCACTGGGTTAGAGGTTCCCTATAGAACCACCGGGCTTGCTTGAAGAAAACAAATAAGTTAAAAATAACAAGCGGGTAATTCACTTTCTCATTTTATCAGGTTGTCAGGAAATTTGTGTGTGTTGTATGTGTTTTTATAATTTGAAAAGCATATCTGAATCTTTCTTGTCAGGATTGATTATTTTAGGACTTTAAAAGCAATACACTCAGAACAAAACTGAAAAATCCTGACTTGAAAGCAGATGGTGAGATTTCTTACTTGTTTGATTCGCAGGGAATCCTGGCACATATCTGGCACTCCAGAAAGAGGAGTAATGTCATTAGGGTCACTGTCTCAGTTTATCTTCTCCAGGGAAGGACATGAGGAAAATGTAAGGAAGGCTTATCTAAATCTCTGCATGACCCAAGCTCCAGAAGTTGGTGGAAGGGAATTAGCTTTGCAAATTGACACCAGAGGAAAAAAAAAAAGGCTTTTGTAAGGTAGATTCAGAGACCAGAAGGGGACCTCTAAGACCAGTGACCCAGCTTTCTTCTTTTACAGATGAGGAAATGGAGAGCTAGAGTGAGTTGTCTTGTTGAAGGTGACACAGTTAGCTCCTGATGGAACTGTGCTAGGATAGCTTAAACAACTGCTCAAACTTGTATTCTCCTACAAACCATATAAGGATCGGAGTAAAGATGCAGATTCTGACTCAGGAGGTCAGAGACCTTGCCTGAGAATCTGCATTCTCACATGCTTGTTGGTGATACCTTGACAGTCCTGTTTCCTGGGCAACACTGACTCGTTAGGTAGCAGGGACCTAATCCTAAACCATTCCTGACTCCCTCCTTCAGACGGTATGCTGGGTTAAGGCAAGGAAGAAGGGCTCAAGATCAGTCCTACATGGTGGGCTCTCACTGGGCCATGCTGAGGCCGGCTCACTAAACAGGGGATGTCCTGGAAGGTCAGGCTTATGGGGCTTTGACTGTTCAGATCACTTTTCTTGCCTTCACCAGATCCTGCCACTGTTTTCTTCTCCAATGGGACAGGGTCCTGGAAAGATGGGATACCTGTTACGTAAAGAAAAATTGTGAAAGACTAACAATGGATTATCTGATTCTGTGGGATCTCCTCTCATTGTCTTTGAGCTGTTTTTTTTTTTTTAATCTAAAATGTAGAACTCTAAGTGTAACACAAATGATTCTTATCTGTAAAAATGCAAATGAGAAAAGTGCAAATAAAATGTGTCCCATGGAATGTGATGACTGCCATGTGGATATTGACCATATCTATCTGTAAATTCATTTCAGCATTCCTTTTTTTTAAAGATTTTATTTACTTATTTGAAAGAGAGAAAGCGAGCACACACAAGCAGGGGGAGTGGAAGACAGAGGCAGAGGGAGAAGCAGGCTCCCCACAGAGCAGGGGGAGCCCGATGTGGGACTTGATCCCAAGACTCCGGGATCATGACCTGAGCCAAAGGCAGATGCTTAACCAACTGAGCCACCCAGGTGCCCTCATTTCAGCATTCCTGATTGTCTGGGTGTTTCATTAAATTCTCATTTGAATTGATTGAAACGTTGTATTAGTTGTGTCATTACTTAATGAGTTGAAGTATTTGACACATGCTTATTTTATGTGAGCAAAAGGTATGATTTTATACTTTCAAAATTATTTATTTATTTATTTTTTAAAAAGATTTTATTTACTTGACAGAGACACAGCGAGAGAGGAAATACAAGCAGGGGGAGTGGGAGAGGGAGAAGCAGGCTTCCCGCAGAGCAGGGAGCCCGACACGGGGCTCGATCCCAGGACCCTGGGATCATGACCTGAGCCGAAGGCAGACGCGTAACGACTGAGCCACCCAGGTGCCCCTATCCTTTCAAAATTATTGTTCTTAAAAATAAAATCACTTTATTTGGTTAACTGTCTTCTCCAAAAGTCAAGAGATTGAATCTGCTCTTTAATGTGAGAATTTGGGATTTTTATTTTCACCTTTTATATAGCATTTATTCTCCTACCGTCTACCGGAGCCTCAAAGAATTCTAAGTTACTGAGGAGGCAACTAAAGCTCAGGGAAACAGATTTATCCAGATACACACAGCTAGGATGTGGCAGAGAAAGGACTTTTCCATTTCCTTATACTACCTTTTATTTGTGTGCTGAGATGACCCAGGTCTTTACTATTGCCCCAATCCATGAAAAGGGGTCAAGGAAAATGAGAAAGGTTTGTGCCTTGTCATGGATATGTTTGTATCTTCTATTGTCTACCTCAGGCCTGTCACCTGCAAGGATATAGTGTCAACTAAATGTGTCTCTGAAGCTAAATGTCTCCATGCCACTGTGGATGAGCCTGTGGTGACAGTGATAGGGATGATAAACTTTCTTGGAATGAGTACATGCTCTGGAGCCAGACTGACCTGAGTGTCCATTCTTTTTCTGTTACTTATGAATTGTCCTACCTTTGGCAGACTTGCTTATCCTCCCTGGAATTTTTTTTAATCTGTAAAATGTAGCACAATTTCATAGAATTATTACAAGAAATTTGAGATAAGATGAGAAGCACAGTGTAGTTTTGAGTCATTATTTATTAAATGTTCTTTTTCCTTCACTTTTGCCATAAAATACATGCATTTACATTCAACTGTTTACTCAGAAGAGCGTTCACTGCTCAATGACATTTAGTGAACACTTATGATGAATCCAGCCTTGTGGCAGGGACTATGGGGCATACAGAAATGTAAACATTCCCATCCTGTTTTCAATGAATGCACAGTCTGACAGGGATTCAGAGGCTGCCTGTGAGGAGTTGTGGGGAGGAAGCTGCTGTGGGAAGAAAAGACAGTTTAAATGCCCCATGGAGGCAGCTCCCCCAGATCTCTGCACATTACGTTTCCTTCTGAGTGTCTGCTCTTCTGATTACTTTGAACAGGAAATGTTATCTGTAATTTTTCATCATAAGTCTGTTTAATTATCTTTTTTTCTCTCTTGGGACTCAATTTAATGAAAAGGTATAATTTTGACTGCTAAAAAATTGAGCTTCCCTGCTCTAGTCAATATTTTTCATTACCATTGTCATTTCTAGACAAGCCTCTTGATAATGGAATTGCATATGAGCCCTTTATAAGGATTTTGACAAACTTCCATTTGAAACCAAGGTAATTTCAATGGCTCAAGGACTGGATGCCATGGGTTTTGGGAAGAAGGGGATGAACAATGAACCTTTCCTTTTATGGATACCTCACAGCTGAGGGCTAGCGTTAGTGTAGGATATGGTATAGTGGGCAGATCATCAGCACTGTGTACATGTATTCCTCAGCGAGTAAAGTGGGAGACATTGAGCCTGGAGCAAGGGGAAGATAGGAAATCTACACATGAACCACTTGGGAGGGGTGATGGAAGGCCTTGTACAGAAATAAGATATAGAATGTAATTGATACATGAAATTGATGCGAACAAAGCCAGGGTGGCTATCAGCCCCTAGAGTGACCAACATAATAATGAAAAATAAAAATAACACACCTTTGAGTATTTTGCATGCACTATTTTCATTTTTATTTTTAAAACAACCCTGAAAGGTCAGTGTTAATAATTGGATTTTTATAGATAATGACAGATCTGGGATTAAAATCTTTCTGAGGCCAAAGGCTGAGCTCTCCACAGCATGGCACTGCCTCTCTAGGAAGATGCTTCTAAGTAGAAGAGCTCTTAGCTTGAGGTGCAACTATTCTTACCTTGGGATTCAGAGGAGTCCCAAGGAATTGTGGGTTGTACTCTCCAATAATCTATTTGTAGTTGGGGGGGACCAGGGACCTTCTGGGAAAGAACTTCTTGGGAGGAGGATGGGGAGGAATGGAGGGAGGAAAAGGGAATGAATTAAGTCTTGTAAGCCAGGGTTGGAGTCTTCTAGCTGAAATCGAGTGCTGATGGTGAATATGGTTAGCATGGACACTCAGCCCATCCTCTGGTCCAGTCCCGAAGATGTCAGAAAGATAGGGCTAAAAATTAAGACTGGTTGTGTTATGTTGCCAAGGTCACCAAATATCATTAGAGGCAAAAAGAGGACTTCTCTTTAGGACTTAGTTAGCAAAATACACATAAAATTCAGGGAGTGGAATTCTTCCCTGCTTTCTTGGGAAGCCAAGTGGGACCACAGAGTATTTAGAGTGCTGGTGAATTCTGCCAAGATGAGTAACAGTTCCTTTCACATACGGATTGGCCATCTTGGCAGCAGAAAGAAGCCTTTGGTAGGTACCAGCAGGGACAGCAGGACCCTTGTCAAGGTAGAAATGCTAGACGTTGGCAAGAAAAATTGAGAATAACTTTGAAATGGGCCAAAAAAATGACTACAGGTCCCTTCAGTGGATTCCTAGGTATTGCATGGTGCCCCCTTCTGGATTATTTGATCTTCTGAGGGTGTGCATCCTTCATTGTCTTTGAACTTGCATGGTTTGAGCACTCCTGATGACCCATATGCGTCTGCCATTGATTCTCCGTTGTGCTTGTTGTTAATATCTTACTGGTTCCCTCAGTCACAAGTTAAATAAAATTTTTCATACAGATACATCTTCTATTTGTGAGTCATGTTTTTACCTTAAAAAATTACCCTTTAATGGCTTCAAATGTTTAGCAAACATACCTGAATCTCACTCATGATGGGTCAAACTTACTCGTAAACAAGAGTCCGGAATAGACTGGACTGTTAAAGGAGGGGTGGGAAGAGAGGTAGGGCTTTCTTCTTCAAATTTCTTCTCTGCCTTTTTTGATAGTGTTCTGCCCCTGCTGGGTAGATTTGATAGGCTTTTGTGATATCTATATCTATCTATATCTATATCTATATCTATATATGAGAGAGAGAGAGATGGTTGGGTGGAGGGTAAAGTGATAGGGAAATAAGAGCCTTGGGATGGAGCTGAGGAATGTGTGTTTTTGAATAGTCCTCTGCATCAGTCATGGTTTTGTAGGTTTTATACCAACAAAGTTGGTGTTGGCCGTGGTAACACTTGGGATGACATGTCCCCAGGGTGCTTTATTATAAATAGGCATTTTTAATCAGGAAAATGAGCCTCGTTCCCACTTCAAAGAGTGATAAGTTGGGGGTCTTGATAAAACTTAGAGAACAACCCTATTGCTTTCCTTTTAGCATTCCATCATAATTATCCATTTTCCTTGCATTTTAATAGTGTTCCTAGATGATGGTGCCATGCAGCAGCAAATTCTGAATATTTGCTGTTGCTTGAAGTTCATCTAATTACTAGTTTCACTGGCTGCATCTTACTTGCTATGGATAAGATGTCCAATTTCAATTTCGTCCTTTTCTTGGACTAACCAAGAATAAGTGACCAGGACCAGTATTTTTTCTTGATAAATCTTCTAAGCTACAGAAAATATAACGTTGATCCCAAAAGAAAAGTTTCTAAGAGTTACGGGAATGAGTGACCAATATCCTTAGGTCACTTCTCCATCTGAGTACCTCCCTTCCTGACTGCACACTGGGGACCAATTTTTATACTTTTGACAAATAACTGTGGATCAAGTTCAAGAAGAGTTCCTGCTGGTCATCAGAAGCCTCTCAGGGTTGGATCATCTCTGCCTATCACATACAGCATTCCTCCTATAATAAATACTCTTGGGCTATAATGAATTATGTGAATTTGGCCTCATTTTATAAATTTGTAAAATGAATGGATGATTTCCAAACTATTTTTGAGCTTTTAGTGGATTTCGGGCATAAACAATAAGTGATGAAGGCCTCCCTCACATCTCCCCATTATACCACAGCCCACTGCAATTCTGGTCATGGTCTTAAATCTTCTGTTCACTAGAATCAGATTAAGTGATGAACTGATAGAGCAGTTCTCCCTCCCTGAATACTTTGGCTAATTATGGTTTCTCTGTAAAGGACCCCTAACTGCTCAAATGTCTCCTGGGCCCTTAGAGGAAATGTGGGTGCACATGAAGGCCAAGACAAGTAGAGGCTGATGGAATGATGCCAATTGGTGGGACCAGCCATTGGTGCAGGCTAACACTGGTCACTGTCCCAGTGATTCTGGGAGTAGCTTGGGAATTCCACGGACCCAAAATAAAAGAACAAGTGGGCATGGGGACCTGGGATGGGAGAGAAGAGGCCCAGGAGGTTCAGGAAGAATGCAAACAAAGGGGCTGGAGACAGGATTCCTTGGCTCCCTGTCTTGCTGAGGGACAGGATTAGCTGGAATCAATGATCAAGACAATCCTGGGTACCTCAAGTGTCCTACTGCAGTCTCTTCAGGTCAGCTATACCCACCTGAAACCTGTGGGCAAGTCCAGATCTCAGTCACCTGGAATAGGATCACAACTTCTTCTGAGCCCTGTGGTGGTCACTGAAAAATAGCACCCAGCCATGGAGATGTGTAAATGTTGTCGGAAAACTAACACTTTCCGGTGATAAAAGAATTGTCTTTCATTTATTGTTCCATCATCTCTAACTTCCCGAAGGGCTTAGGTTTCTAAGAGAACTACGTAACTGCCTGCCCCAGTAATAAAGAGGTTATATTCTCTTCCGTTGTGATAGCAACAGAACATTTTTGGAACTTCAGCTCCCCTCTGGCTTCTCCACTGCGCTGTGTGTTGGGGGAGGAAGTCTGCATCTGACTCTTTCTCTGCGCATTTCCTGAAATTAAATTCCCCTGTAAGTTTGCTCCAAATAACATAGATGAAGGGTCAAAATCCTGTGGCAACTTGTTGATAGTAGTCAAGTTTCTCTCTGGCTTTGCCTGGAAGCACGTATAAACCACTTTCTTGGGGAATTAGGGGTTTAGTTGCTCCAATTGGTTCAGGCTTTTAGAAACACTTGCCTCTCCCTTGAGTCGTAATTTCCCTGTTTGTTTCTTGTACTGGTAGCACCTTGCCTTAATTCAGTTTGCCACTCATCTTTCTGCTGGTCTAACCTTCCAGAACACACTTGTACCATCTCTAAGCCCTGGAGATTCAGCATAAATTCCTTTTGCAATAGAAAGTGGGTGGGTATGAAGTAGGGGGGAGGTGGTTGCTCTCCTTGTCTCTTCAGGTTTCTTTTTCTTTCAAGTGCCACCAGAGGGTAGAGATACCATATAACTTAGCATCCAAAATGGGGACACTTGAGTTGTCAAATGATAATTATTGATAATTACACTTGGACAGCAAGAACAAACCAGAGCCAGCCCAGGTGAACAGAGATGTAGAGCCCCACACCAGTGGACTAGGTGTACTTTGGCCCTGGAGCTTTTTATATGCCATTCTGGCTGTATAGAATGTTCTCCCTCTACCTTCACTGGTTAGCACATGTTCACTCATTCTTTAGGTTTTGGTCTCCAGTAATGACCTTTTTTTCAGGAAGACTACCCTGACTCCCAGGACTGGGTTAGATGCCCTGTTTCCGGAACTTCCCCTTCATCATCCAAGCCATCATGCCATATTGTAATGTCCTATTTACAGTATCCTCTCCCCCTCATGAGTATGGACCCAGAGCTCAGGGATTGGGCACTATTTACCTTGTTTCTGCAGCATAGCACTTTGCTTGGTATTTGCAGCTGAGTAAATATTTATTGAATGCTCTGCTGATTTTTTCCTCCCCCTCACCCTTTTGTGGTGTCTTGGGTCTTTCACATCTACTATAGTATTTACCTGTATTTAGTTTTGGCTTCTTTCTTTGGTATTCCCAGGCCTGATTTTCCTCCTTGCCTTTTGTACTGCAGTCAAGTTCATCCTAGTCTTTTCTCCTCCTGTTCCTCACCTCTCACTGTCCTGTATCAGATGGCTCAATTTCTTCTCCCACTCTTCCTCCCTCTTAAAACAGTACCTACAGCAAGTGGGTGGCTCTTTCTCTGAAAATACACCCCAGTGGGGTCCCTGGGTGGCTCAGTTGAGCATCTGACTCTTGATCTCAGCTCAGGTCTTGATCTCAGGGTCGTGGGTTCAGGCCCTGCATTGGGCTCCACACTGGGTGTGGAACCTACTTAAAAAAACAAAACTAAGAACACCCCAAGAATAGGAGTCCCCATGTTCCATGACTTGGAAATAAAAGGAATGAGAGTCGAGGCCTTGTCAGCCTAGAAGATCTCTGCTTCTATTTAGCGTTGGTGACAACTTACTTGTAGTAGGCATGCATGTAAATACGTCTTTACCTCTACTCCCGTCCCTCTGCAGTCTGGTCTTTTTAATGCCAGTAAGCTGGGAAGATTTCTATTGGTGACACTAAATTTCTTCGGAATCTTCAGGCATTCTAGGTTTGAGAAGTGAGTAACACTGTTCTTGGTCTTCTTGGGCATCAGTAGTCTCAGACCAAGGGAAAGGGAACATGTGTGGCACAGTTCTTCCTTAAAAAAGAAGAGACTGGTTTGGAAGGAGGCTATTTTGTAGTAATTCATTTCTTTTTTTTGCCTTGTGCTGCCTTCTTAGGTCCCACTTTCTTACTTAGTCATTCTCCCTGTATTTTGGGCAATTTTGCTCTTAGCACTTAAACGCATCCTGCCTTAATTCGGAGCCACAAATCCTGTATCTCTGTTAACCTCTGACTTACCTGAGCTTCTTTGCTACCGCATATGCTTAGGTCCAAAAACGAAGGTCTCATTCCTGGTGTGATGGACCTGGCGGCCCCTGGCCCACGAGAGCCAGTCCTGTACATCTCTTCTCAGTTCTGCACCTGGTACTTGAACTCTACAATAATGGCAGTATTGGCACCGCGGAAGTCAGCAAACTCGGCAAACTTAGAAATCAAGGGGTCTGTGCGTGTGTGTACAGGTATGCACCTGCCTCGTTACTAAACCTTTGCCAGCATTCCACTGACTAAGGCATCAAAATTCTGGCTCTCTGTTGTCCAGTGGGTAGTCACTAGCCATCTGTGGCTATTTACATTTAATTAAAAATAAGTAAAATTGAGAGTTCAGTTCTTCAGCCTCCCCAGCCACATTTTAATGCTCAGTAATAACATAGTGCTGCTGTATTGGTCAGTGCAGGTAGAGAACATTTTCATCACAGAACATTCCATCAGATAGCCTTGACTAGATGTTGTGTACTCGCCAGACATACAGGGTCATGGTTCAGTCTGACAGATTAGGGTTAGAGTCAAGTATTAGTAGTCCCCTCAGTAAATACCAACCCAGGGTAGCTTACACTATAATCTGTAGGTTAGGGGTCGGCAGACTGACTCTGTAAGGGTGTTCCGGTACAAGGGTTTGTGGGCCCTCTGCTCCCTCTTGTAACTACTCCTCTTGGTTGCTGAAGCACAGAAGCACCCACACATACACAGACGTGCTCATTTTTTTTTTTTTTGATGTACTAACAAAACTTTGTTTATGAAACAGGCAGTAGGCCAGCTTTGGCCTATAGGCCATAGTTTGCCAATCCTTGATTTATCTAACCATCTAGTTTTATTCATGGAACTTTAAATATAAATTTGGAAAATCAAATATGGATACATCTTAGAGTTTGCAAATTCACTCTATTTTTAAAACTTTACTATGCAAAATTTCAAACAGATGTGAAACTGAAAAGAATAGTGTGGTGAATCCCCATGTACCCATTACTGTCTCAACAATTATCAATACAAAGCTCATCCTATCTTGACCTCCTCATAGACTCTTCTTCAGTGTATGAGAATATGATGTGTCAAAATGAGGACCTATTTCAAAATCATTTACTAAAATCTTTTAATTGACCAAAGCCAAACTTCGGATATTTTCAAAAACAATCTTACACTATCTGATTAGATGCTTATTTCCCGGGAGTCACTGATGAAAGCAGTGCATGTCTGTGCAGTGGGTGACCCTCCCCACCTTGGGAGCGTGGGGTAGAATCACACAGCATGGACTTACTTGGGGATTAAAAATGGAACAGGCTGCACGGATGCTTCTCCTTCTGGATATTCTTACAGCCTCTGTACTGTTCTTGAACAAGTCACCCAATCCTTGTCACCAAGGAGTGACACAGGCAGGTTACAGGCTTGGGTGAACTCCGTGACTATTAAAATGCAGAACACCCCCTTCACCCCTCCCTTTGTCTCCTTCCCCCTTCCCTCTCTACCCCCAACTTGTGTTATGAGAGGTCTCAAGGAAGAACTTTCTTTCGGTAAAGACAATCAATCATAGCATCAAGGTTAGAGTGGGAAAAGACCTTCATGAGCATATAGTTAAACCCTCACTAGTTACTGGTGATAAAGGGCTCAGAGAAGTGAAGCAATTTACTCAAAGTCACACAGCAGGGGGACAGCGGGGTCTAGACTGAGTCTCCTGAATCCTAGTTGAACACTGGCAAGAAAGAGATGCAGGGCAGAGGAGGTCTGTTCCAAGTTGACCCTGTTTCTTTCCCCTTTCTGAGTTCCATTCACTTGGGACCTATCTTGCTTTTAACCAGTAACTATTTCCCAGCTAAGGCATTTAGTTGGTGACTACTGAGGGTATTAATAGCTTTCAGAGAAAGTTGTCAAAATAGCAGAGGTATAGGCATAAAAACAATGCACTGATGCTCAGAAACGAATGCGGCCTTTCAGTTTGTCCTTCCTTTTCACTGCATCTTCCTCCCTGCTGGCTCAAACCAAGCTTTGTGAATGGAAAACCTCCATCCCTCTCCCCACCGCACACGCTTAGATGCTGCCATACTGACAGAAGTTTTTTGCAGTGGTAACATAGGCTTCCTAATAAATGTGCCCCTGCCCCCACCCCCATAACAGCTATAGCTTTTGGCTGAAATAACACTTAAACTTGAACCCAAGTGGCTCTCTCTTTCTGTGGACTTGCATTTCACCAGAGAATGAGTCAGTGACCAAACCGGCAAACTTGATGAGGGAGTGATTCCTAGCATCCTATACAGTAAAAACATAAAGCAGATCATGACCTGTCACTGCCTAATACCTCTCAAAGTTTTCCCATATCCATTGGAATAGAAGATATGCTCCTTCACCTGTCCTCAGGACCCTGCCTGCTGGGCCCTGTCCACTTCTCCATTCTCCCCTCATACACACTCCTCTTTGAAATGGCAGCTTTTATTTTTTTTTTTAATTTTATTTTTTTTTTTAAAGGTTTCATTTATTTGTCAGAGAGAGAGAGAGAGCACAAGCAGAGGGAGAAGCTGGCTTCCTGCTGAGCAGGGAGCCCAGCAAAGGACTCAATCCCAGGACCCTGGGATCATGACCTGAGCTGAAGGCAGATGCTTTTTTTTTTTTTTTTTTTTTTTTTTGCCTTTTTAAACATTTTATTTTATTTTTTTGTTATATCACCATACATTACATCATTAGTTTTTGATGTAGTGTTCCATGATTCATTGTTTGTGCATAACACCCAGTGCTCCATGCAGAACGTGCCCTCTTTAATACCCATTACCAGGCTAACCCATTCTCCCACCCCCCTCCCCTCTAGAACCCTCAGTTTGTTTTTCAGAGTCCATCGTCTCTCATGGTTCATCTCCCCCTCCGATTTCCCCCCCTTCATTCTTCCCCTCCTGCTATCTTCTTCTTTTTTTTTCTTAACATATAATGTATTATTTGTTTCAGAGGTACAGATCTGTGATTCAACAGTCTTGCACAATTCACAGTGCTCACCATAGCACATACCCTCCCCAGTGTCTATCACCCAGCCATCCCATCCCTCCCACCCCAACCCCCACTCCAGCAACCCTCAGTTTGTTTCCTGAGATTAAGAATTCCTCATATCAGTGAGGTCATATGATACATGTCTTTCTCTGATTGACTTATTTTGCTCAGCATAACACCCTCCAGTTCCATCCACGTCGTGGCAAATGGCAAGATCTCATTCCTTTTGATGGCTGCCTAATATTCCATTGTATATATATATACCACATCTTCTTTATCCATTCATTTGTCGATGGACATCTTGGCTCTTTCCACAGTTTGGCTATTGTGCACATTGCTGCTATAAACATCGGGGTGCACGTACCCCTTCGGATCCCTACATTTGTATCTTTGGGGTAAATACCCAGTAGTGCAATTGCTGGATCATATGGTAGCTCTATCTTCAACTTTTTGAGGAACCTCCGTACTGTTTTCCAGAGTGGTTGCACCAGCTTGCATTCCCACCAACAGTGTAGGAGGGTTCCCCTTTCTCCGCATCCCCACCGACATCTGTCCTTTCCTGACTTGTTAATTTTAGCCATTCTGACTGGTGGGAGGTGGTATCTCATTGAGATTTGGATTTGGATTTCCCTGGTGCCGAGTGATGTTGAGCACTTTTTCATGTGTCTGTTGGCCATTTGGATGTCTTCTTTGGAAAAATGTCTGTTCATGTCTTCTGCCCATTTCTTGATTGGATTATTTGGGTGTTGAGTTTGATAAGTTCTTTACAGATTTTGGGTACTAGCCCTTTATCTGATATGTCATTTGCAAATATCTTCTCCCATTCTGTCGGTTGTCTTTTGGTTTTGTTGACTGTTTCTTTTGCTGTGCAAAAGCTTTTTATCTTGATGAGGTCCCAATAGTTCATTTTTGCCCTAGCTTCCCTTGCCTTAGGCGATGTTTCTAGGAAGAAGTTGCTGCGGCTGAGGTCAAAGAGGTTGCTGCCTGTGTTCTCCTTTAGGATGTTGATGGACTCCTGTCTCACATTGAGGTCTTTCAACCATTTTGAGTCTATTTTTGTGTGTGGTGTAAGGAAATGGTCCAGTTTCATTCTTCTGCATGTGGCTGTCCAATTTTCCCAACACCATTTGTTGAAGAGACTGTCTCTTTTCCATTGGACATTCTTTCCTGCTTTGTCAAAGATGAGTTGACCATAGAGTTGAGGGTCCATTTCTGGGCTCTCTATTCTGTTCCATTGATCTATGTGTCTGTTTTTGTGCCAGTACCATACTGTCTTGATGATGACAGCTTTGTAATAGAGCTGGAAGTCCGGAATTGTGATGCCGCCAGCTTTGCTTTTCTTTTTCAACATTCCTCTGGCTATTCGGGGTCTTTTCTGGTTCCACACAAATTTTAGGATTATTTGTTCCATTTCTTTGAAAAAAGTGGATGGTATTTTGATGGGGATTGCATTGAATGTGTAGATTGCTCTAGGTAGCTTTGACATCTTCACAATATTTGTTCTTCCAATCCATGAGCATGGAATGTTTTCCCATTTCTTTGTGTCTTCCTCAATTTCTTTCATGAATATTTTATAGTTTTCTGAGTACAGATCCTTTGCCTCTTTGGTTAGATTTATTCCCAGGTATCTTATGGTTTTGGGTGCAATTGTAAATGGGATCGACTCCTTAATTTCTCTTTCTTCTGTCTTGTTGTTGGTGTATAGGAATGCCACTGACTTCTGTGCATTGATTTTATATCCTGCCACTTTACTGAATTCCTGTATGAGTTCTAGCAGTTTTGGGGTGGAGTCTTTTGGGTTTTCCACATAAAGTATCATATCATCTGCAAAGAGTGAGAGTTTGACTTCTTCTTTGCCGATTTGGATGCCTTTGATTTCCTTTTGTTGTCTGATTGCTGTGGCTAGGACACCTAATACTATGTTGAATAGCAGTGGTAATAGTGAACATCCCTGCTGTGTTCCTGAGCTTAGGGGGAAAGCTCTCAGTTTTTCCCCATTGAGAATGATATTTGCTGTAGGTTTTTCATAGATGGCTTTTATGATATTGAGGTATGTACCCTCAATCCCTATACTCTGAAGAGTTTGATCAAGAAAGGATGCTGTACTTTGTCAAATGCTTTTTCTGCATCTATTGAGAGGATCATATGATTCTTGTTCTTTCTTTTGTTAATGTATTGTATCACGTTGATTGATTTGCAGATGTTCAACCAACCTTGCAGCCCAGGGATAAATCCCACTTGGTCGTGGTGAATAATCCTTTTAATGTACTGTTGGATCCTAGTGGCTAGTATTTTGGTGAGAATTTTTGCATCCATGTTCATCAAGAATATTGGTCTGTAATTCTCCTTTTTGATGGGGTCTTTGTCTGGTTTTGGGATCAGGTAATGGTGGCCTCATAAAACGAGTTTGGAAGTTTTGCTTCCATTTCTATTTTTTGGAACAGTTTCAGAAGAATAGGTATTAATTCTTCTTTAAATGTTTGGTAGAATTCCCCTGGGAAGCCATCTGGCCCGGGGCTTTTGTTGGGAGATTTTTGATGACTGCTTCAATTTCCTTAGTGGTTATAGGTCTGTTCAGGTTTTCAATTCCTTCCTGGTTCAGTTTTGATAGTTGATACATCTCTAGGAATGCATCCATTTCTTCCAGGTTATCTAATTTGCTGGCATATAGTTGCTCATAATATGTTCTTATAATTGTTTGTATTTCTTTGGTGTTGGTTGTGATCTCTCCTCTTTCATGATTTTGTTGATTTGGGTCCTTTCTCTTTTCTTTTTGATAAGTCTGGCCAGGGGTTTATCAATCTTGTTAATTCTTTCAAAGAACCAGCTCCTAGTTTCATTGATCTGTTCTACTGTTCTTTTGGTTTCTATTTCATTGATTTCTGCTCTGATCTTTATTTCTCTTCTGCTGCTGGGTTTAGGCTTTATTTGCTGTTCTTTCTCCAGCTCCTTTAGCTGTAGGGTTAGGTTGTGTACTTGAGACCTTTCTTGTTTCTTGAGAAAGGCTTGTGTTGCTATATACTTGCCTCTTAGGACTGCTTTTGCTGCATCCCAAAGATTTTGAACAGTTGTGTTTTCATTTTCATTGGTTTCCATGAATTTTTTAAATTCTTCTTTAATTTCCTGGTTGACCCATTCATTCTTTAGTAGTATGCTCTTTAGCCTCTATGTATTTGAGTTCTTTCTGACTTGTGATTGAGTTCTAGTTTCAAAGCATTGTGGTCTGAAAATAGGCAGGGAATGATCCCAATCTTGGTACCAGTTGAGACCTGATTTATGACATAGGATGTGATCAATTCTGGAAAATGTTCCATGGGCACTAGAGAAGAATGTGTATTCCGTTGCTTTAGGATGGAATGTTCTGAATATATCTGGGAAGTCCATTTGGTCTAGTGTGTCATTTAAAGTCTTTATTTCCTTGTTGATCTTTTGCTTAGATGATCTGTCCATTTCAGTGAGGGGGTTGTTAAAGTCCCCCACTATTATTGTATTGTCAATGTGTTTCTTTGCTTTTGTTATTAATTGCCTTATATAATTGGCTGCTCGCATGTTAGGGGCATAGGTATTTACAATTGTTAGATCTTCTTGTTGGATAGACTCTTAAAGTATGATGTAGTGTCCTTCCTCATCTCTTATTACAGTCTGTGGTTTAAAATCTAATTCGTCTGATATAAGAATTGCCACCCCAGCTTTCTTTTGGTGTCCATTAGCATGGTAAATAGTTTTCCACCCCCTTACTTTCAATCTGGGGGTGTCTTTGGGTCTAAAATGAGTCTCTTGCAGACAGCATATCGATGGGTCTTGTTTTTTAATCCAATCTGATAGCCTGTGTCTTTTGATTGGGGCATTTAGCCCATTTACATTCAGGGTAACTATTGAAAGATAGGAATTTAGTGCCATTGTATTGCCTGTAAGGTGACTGTTACTGTATATTGTCTGTGTTCCTTTCTGGTCTATGTTGCTTTTAGGCTCTCTCCTTGCTTAGAGGACCCCGTTCAATATTTCTTGTAGGGCTGGTTTTGTGTTTGCAAATTCCTTTAGTTTTTGTTTGTCCTGGAAGCTTTTTATCTCTCCTTCTATTTTCAATGACAGCCTAGCTGGATATAGTATTCTTGGCTGCATATTTTTCTCGTTTAGTGCTCTGAATATATCCTGCCAGTCCTTTCTGGCCTGCCAGGTCTCTGTGGATAGGTCTGTTGCCAATCTAATGTTTCTACCATTGTAGGTTACATATCTCTTCTCCCAAGCTGCTTTCAGGATTCTCTTTGTCTCTGAGACTCATAGGTTTTACTATTAGATGTCAGGGTATTGACCTATTTTTATTGATTTTGAGATGGGTTCTCTGTGCCTCCTGGATTTTGATGGCTGTTTCTTTCCCCAAATTAGGGAAATTCTCTGCTATAGTTTGCTCCAATATACCTTCTGCCCCTCTCTCTCTTTCTTCTTCTTCTGGGATCCCAATTATTCTAATGTTGTTTCGTCTTATGGTATGGCTTAGCTCTCGAATTCTGCCCTGTGATCCAGTAGTTGTTTATCTCTCTTTTTCTCAGCTTCGTTATTTTCCATCATTTGGTCTTCTATATCACCAATTCTCTCTTCTGCCTCATTTATCCTAGCAGTTAGCGCCCCCATTTTTGATTGCACCTCATTAATAGCCTTTTTGATTTCTACTTGGTTAGATTTTAGTTCGTTTATTTCTCCAGAGAGGGTTTCTCTAATAACTACCATGCTTTTTTCAAGCCCAGCTAGTATCTTTAAAGTGATGATTCTCAACTCTAGATCCGACGTTGTACTAATGTCTGTATTGAGTAGGTCCTTGGCAGTTGGTACTACCTCTTGTTCTTTTTGTTGAGGTGATTTTTTCCGTCTTGTCATTTTGTCCAGAGGAGAATAGATGAATGAGAGAACAAAATGCTAACAGGGTAACAATGTCCCCAGAAAATATACTCTAAACAAATCAGAAAAGACCTGAAGCCGGGGGAAAAAGAAAGGGAAAGAAATAAAAAAGAAAAAGCAAAAAAAAAAAAAAAAAAAAAAAGAAAAAAGAAAAAGATAAAAACCGGAAAAAATAAAACAGAACAAAACAAAACAAAAAAACAGAATATGATCAAATATGATCAGGCTGGTACATAGATCAGTGCCACACACTAGATTTTGGGTGTATTTTGGTCTGTTAGGAGACAGTGCCTCCCAAAATTTTAAGAAAGAAAAACTTACATATGTACAAAAATAAGGGTTGATATGATGAAGGGATGGAATATGACTGTAAAGATGAAAAGTATAAAAAAATTTTATAAAAGGAATTGATAAGTTGTTTGAAAAAAGAAAGGATTTAAAAAAAAAAAAGAAAAAGGGAGAGAATGTGATCAGGCAGGAGAGTAGAACAAAACCATACACTAGAGATTTAGGGTGTATTTTGATCTGTTAGAAGAAACTATCTCAAAATTTTAAAGAGAGAACAACTTATATATATATGCCAAAAATAAGGGTAACTACTATGAAGGGATAGAATATGACTCTAAAAATGAAAAATAAAAATGTTTTTTAAAAAAGGGATTGATAAGATATTGGTTGAAAAAGGGAAAAAGAAAAATTCAAAAAAAAAAATTAACTTTGAAAGACTAAAGAATCATGGTAAAAAAGCCATGGATTCTATGTGCAGTATTCCCCTAGCGCTGGAGTTCTGCCGTTCTCATTGATTGGTAGAGTTGGTCTTGGCTGGCGTTCTTGCTGATCTTCTGGGGGAGGGGCTTGTTGCCATGGTTCCCAAATGTCTTTGGCGGAGGTGGAATTGCCCCGCCCTTGCCGGGTCCGGGCTAAGTAATCTGCTCGGGTTTGCTCTTGGGAGCTTTTGTTCCCTGCAAGCTTTCCGTATAGCTTTGGAGGCCGAGAGTGAAAATGTCGGCCTCCCAATCTCCGCCCTGGAGGAGCCGAGAACTCAGGGCCTCGCTCCTCAGTGCGCCCCCAGAGAAAAGCAGTCAGTCACTCCCGTCTCCCTGGTCTCCGGCCTCACTCCGTGCTCACCCGACCTGTGACCAAGCGTTTCTATCTCTGGCACCCGACCCCGTGTGGAGTCTCCAAACCCAGCAGATCCCTGCGGTGTGCTCCCGCGCTGCTCCTCCCGGGGGAGGAAGGGGAGTCTCCCCCGATCTGCCGCTTGTTGGGTACCCTGCTGGAGGAGCAGTGGCCTGATTGTGCCGCGGATCATGGTTTATGGCAACCCCGAGCTGAGAGCCCGCGCCTCGGCTCCGTCTCTGCAGCCGGCTTCCCTGCTCTGATCCCTGGGAGCTCTGCTGCACTCAGGCACCCCCGGTCTTTCTGTGACCCCGAGGGTCCTGAGACCACACTATCCCATGAGGGTTCCACCCCCAGCTTAGCCACCAGAGTGACGTCCCTCAGTGGAGCCGACTTCTTTTTTTTTTTTTTTTTTTTTTTTTAATTTTTTATTGTTATGTTAATCCCCATACATTACATCATTAGTTTTAGATATAGTGTTCCATGATTCATTGTTTGTGCATAACACCCAGTGCTCCATGCAGAACGTGCCCTCCTCAATACCCATCACCAGGCTAACCCATCCTCCCACCCCCCTCCCCTCTAGAACCCTCAGTTTGTTTTTCAGAGTCCATTGTCTCTCATGGTTCTCCCCCTCCGATTTCCCCCCCTTCATTCTTCCCCTCCTGCTACATTCTTCTTCTTCTTTTTTTCTTTCTTAACATATATTGCATTATTTGTTTCAGAGGTACAGATCTGTGATTCAACAGTCTTGCACAATTCACAGCGCTTACCAGAACACATACCCTCCCCAGTGTCTATCACCCAGTCACCCCATCCCTCCCACCCCACCCCCCACTCCAGCAACCCTCAGTTTGTTTCCTGAGATTAAGAATTCCTCATATCAGTGAGGTCATATGATACATGTCTTTCTCTGATTGACTTATTTTGAGTGGAGCTGACTTCTAAAAGTTCCGATTTTGTGCTCCACGGCTCTATCACTTGTCAGAAGTGGCTGACGGAGGCCCCCTCCCCCATGATCTATCTTCCCGAATATCACCTCGGATTCACTTCTCCGCACGTCCTACCTTCCAGAAAGTGGTTGCTTTTCTGTTTAGAGAGTTGTTGCTATTCTTTTCTTCGATCTCCTGTTGAGTTTGTAGGTGTTCAGAATGGTTTGATCCCTATCCAGCTTAATTCCTGAGACCAGATGAAATCCAGGTCTCCTACTCCTCCGCCATCTTGCTCCACCCCCTGAAGGCAGATGCTTAACTGAGCCACCCAGGCATGTGGAAATGGTGACTTTTAGTTCTAGGAACTGTGAGCTGTTCCCACTTCAGGGATTTTACACATACTGTTCCTCTGCCTAGAACACTCTTCCCTTCACTTTTCAACTGACTAGTATCTTCTGTTTCAGCTCAATGTCACTTCCTCAGAAAAGTTTTCAGTACCACATTCTAAATGAAGCTGCTTTTGTTCAGCTCCATAATAGGAGTTCCTGTTTGTGTTTTTGCTGATGTGATAGTTTTCCCTTGACCTAGACTGTCAGCTCCGTGATGAGAAGGACCCAATAAATATTAGCTAAGTATATTTTTCTAATTGTTTCATTATCTATCCATCTCTAATTTTCCTCCTTCCCAATCAGATTACAAAAGCTTGGGGGCCAAGATTTCTGTTTCTCCTGTTGCTGCCACAGCGACTAGCACAGGGCTCAGTCCACAGTTGTTCACCTGGAACCCTGTTTTTAAAATACAGCGAACGGACTTTGGGGATCACAGCTCAGTGAGAGGCGGTTCCTCTAATTTTGTAGTTTTCCTACATAGAATATAATAGTTTTTTAAAAAACAGACCTTATTTTTTAGAGCAGTTTTTTTAGAGCTGCTACATCACAGCAAAACTTAGAAGTACCAAGTTTTCTCATATACCTGTTCATCCGACACTTGCACAGCCTCGTATCAGCATCCTCCACCGGAGTGGTATGTTTGTTACAATTGATGAACCTAAACTGACACATCGTTATCACCTGAAGTCCATAGCTCATGTTAGGCTTCATTCATGGTGTTGGACATTGTATGGGCTTGGACAAATGTATAATGACCATTACAGTATCACAGAGTAGCTTCACTGCCCTAAAAGTCCTGTGTTCCACCTGTTCATCATTCGCTCCCCCAAAAACCCTTGCAACCACTGATCTTTTAAATTCTCTCTGTAGTTTTGCCTTTTCCAGAATGTTACATATTTGGAATCAAATAGAATGTAGCCTTTTCATATGGGCTTCTTTAACTTAGTAGTCCGTGTAAGGTTTTTAATAGGGTTTTTTTTTTTTTTTCTTTTAAAGCTATAATATCTAACTCTGCATTTTCTCAATGTATGTTTCACGGAAGGTCCCTGAGTTGCTAGGTGAAAAAGTGATCCATGGTCAATTAGGTTGGAAAGCTGGAATACCCTTTCCTGTTT
The DNA here is from genome assembly GCF_964656455.1 of Halichoerus grypus. NCBI lineage: Eukaryota > Metazoa > Chordata > Mammalia > Carnivora > Phocidae > Halichoerus > Halichoerus grypus. Next base: position 69,863,391 of record NC_135721.1, on the reverse strand, counting down.
GGGGAAAGGCAAGTTCACACTGGCGTTAGTAGCACCGTTTAACCCACTGTATGCCTCAAAGACTTCCATAAGAGCTATCTATTCCTTGCCATAGGATGTGGTCCATGAAGCCCTTTGGAAACCTCGCCCCTTATCTTACTCCCTCTTCTGTTTGATTCCCCCTCAGGGACCATGGATCATTATGTCATCTTTAACTCTTCCAGGGGAAATAGTACCAGAAAGTTCGTCATAAAATGATATTTTAGCAGTACCACATGTTCTCAGCCAAATTTAACTGTCCACCTGTTGCTGTGGTAACAACACAAACAGCCAAACACTAGATCACACAAACCAGCAGGCAGAATTGAAGTTTCTTTTAATAAATTCATGGTTGCCTTGGAAAAACTGGGCACTCTGATGGTATGTTAATTTAACATCTTGAAGGAATTGTGAAATGATTAAATGCAAAGTCAGTGGCTAAAAGGTTACCAGTGATTTATGCTTTTGGGGTAGACTGATGTGTGTCTGTCCATATTACATGATCATGGGTCCTTTGAATACATGTCCAACAAGTTAATAGGGAAACTGGTTAGTATCTACCAGTGATGTGCAAATATGACGAGAGGGACCCAATAAATATTAGCTAAGTATATTTTTCTAATTGCAGTATAATTTCTAAGTATAAGTATAATTTCTTAAGTATAATATAATAAATATAATATAATAAAAAAATATAAGTATAATTTCTAACAGCAGTGGCCCGACTGTGCCGCGGATCACGGTTTATGGCAACCCCGAGCTGAGAGCCCACGCCTGGGCTCCGTCTCTGCAGCTGGCTTCCCTGCTCTGATACCTGGGAGCTCTGCCGCACTCAGGCACCCCCCCGGTCTTTCTGTGGCCCCGAGGGTCCTGAGACCACACTGTCCCACGAGGGTTCCACCCCCAGCTTAGCCACCAGAGCTTGCCACCTTGCTATGGCAAGGCACGTCTTGATATTTCTGTTCAAGTTTGAGAGCTGGCTTCTTCCTCCTCTCATCTAACATTGGGACTCCTATGTAATGTATTGGCAGTTGCCCCAGTTAATGCCCCAGATAATGTCTGTTGTGTTACAACCCTGAGCACAACTTTTTCCTCCTGTCTGCAATATCCTCTCCACCTTGACTGAAAAACACTCAGCTCTCAAGACCCAACCTATCTCTGTGGTGAAGCTTTGCTTGACTCCTACTCATCCTCCTCCTACAGCACTTGATGTGAGTTTCTATTTTAGCGCTCATCGTTTCACAAAGCCTAGTCCTGTGAGGCTGTCGTATGGGGATAATTACAGTGTCCTATTTTTCTACCCCAGCAGCCAGCTGCACGCCTGGCACATAGTAGGCACTCTACAAGCATTTGTTAAATAAACGAATGAATGAATCAAGTATGTAAGGCCTTAAAAATCAGCAGTTAATACTGAGAATATGAACAAACACAGATCTTGGTAATTACTTCTTAGGCTCAATTAGCATCAATTTGATGGACTAATACCTTCTAGTAGGGACAATAAACATAATTTAGACTTTTAAGTTTCCACCTAAATGAACAAAACAGGCACGCACTACTAATTTGCCTCCTAGTAACAAGAGCAGGTTATTTCCTAGATTTTGCTATGGCAAGGCACGTGTATGATTTTTGCCTAATTAACTCCACCCACCCTCAGAAGTTTAGAAGTACTTTCTTCATTTACAAAGGGGATTTTATTTTTTTATTTTATTTTTTTACATCTTCCATATTTCTTTTTTTTTCTTTTATTATGTTAATCGTCATACATTACATCATTAGTTTTTGATGTAGTGTTCCATGATTCATTGTTTGCCTATAACACCTGGTGCTCCATTCAATGTAAAGCAAGAGTTTCAGGTTTAGGGTAACAATGTAAACTTTTGCCTTTCCCCTTTATGCCATCAAAAAATATGTAAAATTTCAAAATATGTAGAATTTCAAATATTTCTGTTTATTAGAAGTTACTTAAAATGGGTAGCACAGAATAAGAAAGTAAAAGTTTGAGATGACAGTGATCTTGACATACAAAGAGACATCAAGAGAACAGAAAAACAAAGCTTTTCTTTGTGCCCTTCTTCTTCACTCCTATTTTTTTCTTTTTCCTGTTTCCCTACAATAACATATAAGCCTCATCAGGGCAAGGCTGCTGTCTCATTTGGTCCCTGCCATATTTTCAGTGTTTAGCAAATGACTGGTACATAACAGCTTCTGAACCCATAGACATAGAATGAATCATAGTTGCTATAATAGTTGATTACTCTGATATAGTCAGAATGGAAGAGAATGGCGGCCTGAATCAGACTAGTGGTCTTGGGGGGAGGGAGAAAGGGATGGTGAGAGACCAATGCAGATAGAGTTGACTGCCCCAGAAAGTAATGGGATGAGAACATATTAGGATAGGAAGGAGTTAAAGTTAGCAGCAAAGTGTGGAGCCTGATGAATTGAAATGGTGAACAAAGAGAAGTGGAGTTTGGAGGGGAAGTTGCTGATGTGATTTACGCATGTTGAATTTGAAATTCCAGTGGGAGATAATCAGTAGGCAGCTAACAATGTGAAACTAGAGCTTAGAATAAAAACCAGGGATGGAGAGAGATGTGATAGTCGAAGCTAAAATGTGATAGATTGTCAAGATAAAGTGAAAAGGAAAAGAGAAGGGACCCCAAACTAGATCTTTTGGGGACACAGACTTTAGGAAGTATGGGGAGCTAACAACTAGGGGTGTGCTCAGAGAGGTGGGCATACAACCAAGAGCGTATACATAGTTCAAGGAATTAAAGGCAAGAGTTTGAGGAGGAGCACTTGCTTAATGGTGCTAAAGGCTGCAGAGAAGCTCATGATGTTGAGGACTGGAAAAAAGTGATAGAATTTGGCATTTAAACTTACTTGCTTAATATGAAGATAGCAGATTTTAAGGAATAGAGAGTGATGGAAAAAAGCAAGCTCCTGAAGGATTGTTCAGTACCTCTCTAACAGACCTCCTATTTTTAAGCCTGTAGTAGATCTTCAATAAATACTGTTTTGCGTTTGAGAGTAGAATCAGAATTCACATCCTTTTCAGAAGTAGCTGTTTTTTGCTTGAGGGGCCCTTGGTCAATTTTCAGGAAGTTGCTAAGATTGTAGAGCTCATTTAGTGAAGTAGGGTCTAGCACTCAGCTCATCTCAAGTTATAGTGATCTACAATTACTCACCATGTGGTTCATATGTACTGTTCTCTTGATGTCTCTTTGTATGTCAAGGTCTAGGCTGCTAAAATTAGTCTGCTGGCTGGCTAGATCATTATCTAATATGAGTCTAATATTGCTTTAGTAAATGCCTAAATCTTAAATGCATCTTAGAAGTATTTTGTTACATAACTGGAAATTCCTTATTTCCTTTGTAAATTATTTCTGGAAGTTTGGAAGTAACTGCAGGGGTGGGAGGTGGGTGTGGGAATAAGGCAAAAGGGGTGCAGAGAATCTAAGATGGGTTGAGTGGCCTGCAGTTAGAGGATTTTACCACTAGATGGTGACCTTGTATTGGCCTGATGAACTGCCCATTCACAAAGGGTGGCAGAAAGTCAACTAGAGGTGGTGGAAAACCCACCACAATGAAATAGAGAAGCTTTTTTGATGTTGTGAAATGACATGGTTGATGAGATTTGAAGTAATAAAAGTTGAGGAATACTAGTGTCCTCCCAATTCTGCACAGATGGTGATGAATTGATAATACCTGAGCATCTGGTTAAGGACTGACAGTGTGGGGGATGGGGAGAAGTTTTAGGAAGTACACAATGTGCATCCTAGTTCACCTGTTGGCCCTTGATGGTGGTATATTTGACAAGTCACTTCTAGGGGACTCAGTTGCTTCTCTGTAAAATGGGAGATGATAATACCTAAGTTGTCAGAGGCTGAGCCAGTTTTCTCCAAGATTTTGCCCTGTTTTATCAGCGAAGAGAAAAAGAAGTTGAGGTTTAGTGTCCCTTGGAAAGGAGAAGAAAGGAGGGGCTAAAGAATCTTGGTCACTGTCTACTGTTTTTCAATTCTTTGTTTTTGGTCAGGTAGATAGAGTCTTAGTAGATGTTTTTCTCATTGTGAAAACCATGGATAGGACTTTTTGCCACAGGATGGGATAGAAAAGGGGATAGAGGTAAAGGGTGAGATGGAACAAGTTCTATAATGGTTTTGTGGTGTGTGTGTGTGTACGTGTGTGCACGGGACACGCATGCGCGCATGTAGGTCTACTTAGGTCTAGAACCATAGAAAGGAGGAGAGAGAGGAAATGTTCATAATTTCTGGCTATTATTATGGAGTGGTCAGGACATCCTTAGTTGTCTTGAATCCTCACAACAACTTGTGATGATGGTCTTGTGTCCCTGTTTTACAGTTAAGGGACTTGGGTAGTCTTGTGATGTTCGATATGTTAAAGATGTATTTTCAATCCCATCATTATTAAAATGATGGGATTTTTATTTCATGCTTACTCAAAGGGCCTTATAGGAGAAACACTTTGGCCATTTATTCAGAAGTGATTTGGCTTTTAAGTTGATACTACTTCATTGGGAGAAAATCAGGTCTCTAGCCGGGCAAATTTCCAGAAGGCTCAAGTCATGGCTGCTTTTCTGTTTTCCATAGGATACCATACAAATGCTAAGTTACCTTTGGCAGAGAAAAGGAGCTTGATTTTATCCTCTGTTATCCCCAATTTCCATAATGTCCTCTTCAATTTCACAGTAATTAGTGTTTATCCAGAAGTCGTTGAAGAAACTAGACTGTAGCCTATCTGATAAGAGAACCTATGAAAGACTGTTTATTCTAGCCATTGTCTATATCTTTTTTATTGGAACAGAATAAATAAAATTAGAATAGACTAAGATTTGATATAAGGGAGGAAAAGGAACTGATAGAAAGCTATGGAAGTTTGAAAAGGTAGCTTAAAAGAAAAGGTAGATTAGATGAAGGCAGGGACTGTGTCCTAAGACGGGTGCGTCTGTGACTGAGTCCTCTCAGGAGTTCCTGCCTTCGTGCGATTCTTGATCTCTAGTGCCCCTGGTGAGCTTTGATTAAATTAAATTGATTCTGAAATTCTCTTTTTGGCTTGAAGATGTCAAGAAAGCTGTGTAGCCTGAGCTACGAGCTGGCATGTAATCTGGCTCTGCACTCAGTTTTCGATACCCTTGTCTTAGCGTATATTTAAAAAAAATTTCTCTTGACAAAGTTATATTACATGGCCTTAATATACCTGGAGTCCCATATGGCTCAGTCTTTGCGTGCTGTTGGCTTTCTTTTCTGAACCCAACAATGGAGATGTCACAGGAAAAAAAAGATTGGTGGATCTCAACTATTTTCATTAACTGACAGAAAAGCTAAGAACCCTGGGGAGGTGAGTGTGTTTGGCTGCCCGCATAGGAGACATGACAGACTGAAGAGGAAGGCCGGGGACGTCCAAAAGATTGGCTGGCAGAGAGATTTCTAGTGTGTCCTTTTCCTTCCCCGTGTGACTCTGGTGATCCATCGCCTGGCTTTGCAGGCAGGGAAGCGACAGTACCAGGCAGAAGGGGCAGGGTAGTGTGAAGGCAGCTCCAGAGCCAAAGTGAGAAGCCAGCAGCCATAACACCTATAGGCTCCCTGAGCGCTGCACATCCTGCCGCTTCCATCCAGTGGGCTAAGCAGTTATACCAAAGGATGTCTGTGCTTAGGAGAACAGGCCTGCAGAAGAAGTGATGAGCTGTTCCCTAGGCGTCAGTGGAATGCCGGGTAGTGGTGGGAATCAGGGAATGGTTGGATTTAGAGGGCAACCTTTGGGACTCTTACCTTGAAGACCACCCTGCTTTCATTCACCTGGAGAATAAGCAAAGCCAAAGTTTTTATATCTCTTCTAGGTCAATATTCTTTGCAAAACAGTTGGCAGTCTTAAGGGAATAAAGGATGAGCTTAAAAGGAAAAATGGCCAGACATGTGAGGTGTAAAAGTTCTATGAAAGATATTTAAGAAAATGAGCTAAACCAGAGGAAACAGAATGAACAATAATATAGAAAATAGAGGGATATTGAAAAAAATAAGGAGAAGCAAATATGAATAGGAACCAATTGGAAATATCAAGTACATAAATATAATTGAAATAAAGCACTCAGTGGATGGGCTGCATATGATAAATGGATACAGCCAAACACCATAGAAAGACAAAACTACTGGAACAAGGAATTTCTCCAGAAGGCATCAGAAAAGGATGGCTAGATGGCACGTTGAGAGATCAGGATTGAAGTAAAAATTCCTCTCAACAGAATCACAGAAGGGAAAAGACCCTGAATGGGAGAGACACAGAGTACTGAACAGGAGAGGTGACCTCACACGGAGACATTCCACAGTGACAGTGAAGGATATGAAAAAAAAAATTCTAAAAGCTTTCAAAGATAAAAAAGCCTAGCACCCAAAAGGAATGAGAAAATCAGATTATAGTCCTACTTTATGGGATCATACCTATATACTTTATAGAACCCTATTTATATAATCAACAGCTATGCTAGATGGGGAAAGTAGTAAATTAATATCTTCAAGTGTCAAAGAAAAGACAGTAAAACTATAATTTTATAAGGAGCAAAATTATCTATTTTTTATTTTTTAGAGATTTATTTGCCAGGGAGAGCGGGAGAGTACAAGCAGGGAGAGTGGCAGGCAGAGGGAGAAGCATGCTCCCTGCTGAGCAAGGATCCTGATGTTGGACTGGATCCCAGAACCCTGGGATCATGACCTGAGCCAAAGGCAGATGCTTAACCGACTGAGCCACTCAGGTGTCCCAAGGAGCCAAATTATTTAAATGTGAGGTTGACATACAGATATTTGGGGGCATGCATGTCTCCTTGTAATTGCTACCAAGGATTCACTGCGAAAGAACTTCTCAAAGATATTTCTAGCTAGAAGTGAAATGACTCCAGGAGGAAGCAATTAAATACAGGAAGAAAGCTAAGTAAGTAATGGATAAACACAGAACACACGTTGTTGTGAATAGAAAAAATGGGCCATGAAATTAGGCCATAAAAGATTTATCATTAAATCCCACAGAATCAACCTCATGCAGACCAGTTCACCAACCACAGAGAATAAGACTTTTCCTTGGAACACATTCCTAGAAGTTGAAATTCTAAGTTTCAGGATATGTGCATCTTTACTTGATAGAACCAAATGAGTTCTAAAGTTCCACGAATCTCTCGCTGTGAATTAAGGTTGGGAGTTTCATTGGAATTGCATTGAATTTATACATTGATATAAAGTGAATGATATCTTTATAATATCGAAAGGTCACATTGGAGAACGTTTTATCTTGCATTAGGTCAAATCTAAATAAGTTCTATAATCTTCTTTGTGAAAGTCTTGCACTTCTTTTAAGTAGTTTGTAGGGTTTTTTTTTTTTGCTATTGTGAGGGTTTCTCCCCCCCTATTATATTTTCTAAAGGTTGCTAAAGGAACACAATCAGAATTCTTTTGTGGATCGTCAAAAAATTGAGGTCTAATTTACATAAACTAAAATACAGATCTTTTATGCAGTTTGGTAGGTTTGAAAATTGCTTATGTCTGTGTAACCACCATACAAAACATAAACTCTCTGCATCAGTGTAGAAAGTTCCCCTTTGCATTCAACACCCCACCCTGAGACAACCACTTTTGGACTTCTGTCACCACATGTTAGTTTTGCCTGTTCTCGAACTTTATATAAATAGAATCATATTTACTCTTTTGTGTCTGGCTTCATTCACCTCACATAGTGTTTTTGAGATATTTTCATTGTGTGGTATTAGTAGTTTATTCATATTTATGGCTGAGTAATACTCCATTGTTGACATCTACCAAAATTTATCCATTTACCTTTTGATGGAAATAGGGGCTCGGAAACATTTTTTTGGTTTTTATAAATAAGATTGCTATGTTTGTATCTTTTTCTGATGTATTTTAAATTTCTCTTGTGTAAATACTTAGGAGTGAAATTGCTGGGACATATGGTAGATGTGTTTGTACTTCTTCTATTTGTTGGACTGTTTATCTTTTTGTTCTTTTTGAGGAGATCTTTATGTATTTTGGATATGAATCCTCTGTCAGTTATATATGTATTGAGAATATTTGCCTCTAGCCTTTGGTTTGCTTTTTAATTTTCTTATTAAATCTTTTGAGCAGAAATATTTAATTTCAATCAAGTCCAACTTACCATTTTTTTTTAAATGATTTGTGCTTTTAGGGTCCTGACTACAAAATCTTAGCTGACTCTTACATCGTGAAGATAATTTTCTATGTTTTATCTAAAAAGCTCAATGTCTTAGCTTTTACAAGCTTAAATTATATTTCCATTTTTATTTTGTTGAATTTTAATTCAGCGATGACCCTTTTACGGTTATTCTTGAATAAATTGTTTTCTCCACCTAAAGTTACTTTCTCTTTTATACAAAACACAAGGGACTTTAATGCTCTGTGCAATTTGACTGTCTTGGTATTGATTTTTAAGCAATTAAGAAATGGTTGTTTTTAAAAGAGTCAATAGTTGATTACATCGACTCTTGTTTCCATGACTACCATCCTTTCTAGTACCCTCCCATTGCCTATGAACTCTTCATGGGTCTGGGATGGTCAACTCGCACAGTCATGGTATTCTGGAAAGTCTAGTTCACCCTCACACTTGAACAATGTTGGCAGAAAGAGTATGGGGTTGTGCATTTTGAAGTTACAGCTGAGTTTTACCAAGTACTGATTTCTGTTGATAATCATGCCTTCCTGATTGATTCTCTGTGCCTGACACTCACACCAGAGCCCATGCTGGGCTCTGGCTGTATTCTGGTCTGAGCCCTGGCACTGGAGGAATCTGAGTCTAGTTTCTTTCTTTGATACATGAACATCTAATTTTTCCTGTACCATTTATTTAAGAGACTATTCCATTGAGTTATTCATGGTTTTCTGGTAAATATTAGTTGATCATATATTACATTATACATTAGTTTATTTCTGGGCTCTTGATTCTGCTCCTTTGGTTTATGTGTGAGTTTTTATGCCAGTACCACTGTTTTGATTACTATAGCTTTGTAATACAGTTTGAAATCAGAAAGAGTGATGCCTCCAGCTTTATTTTTCTTTTTCAGGGTTGCTTTGGCTATTCAGGTTTTTTTTGTGGTTCCATACAAATGTTAGGATTGTGTTTTCTATTTCTGTAAAAAAAAAAAAAATGCCATTGGAATCTTGATAAAGACTGCATTGAATCTATAGATGGCTTTGGGTAGTAGGGACATTTTAAAAGAATAATTTTTTCCTAATCCATGACTGTGGAATATCTTCCCACTTATTTGTGTCTTCTTCAGTTTCTTTCATTGATGTCTTAAAGTTGTCAGGGTACAGATATTTCACCTCTTTGGTTAAATTCACTCCTAAATATTTAGTTGTTTTGGATGCTATTGTAAATGGGATTGTTGTCTTTCTTTTTTTTTGGGAAAATTTGTTGTTAGTGTATAGAAATGCAACTGACTTTTGTATGTTGATTTTTGTATCCTGTAGCTTCATGTATTCATTGAGTAGATCTAACTGGTGTGCGTGTGTGTGTGTGTGTGTGTGTGTGTGAGAAGTCTTTAGGATTTTCTATAAAATCATGTCATATTCAAACAGCTAATTTTGCTTCCTCTTTTCCAGTTCTGAATCCTGTATCTTTCTTATCTGATTTCTGTGACTAAGGCATCCAATACTATGTTGAATAGAAGTGGTCAGAGTAGGCACCCTTGTCTTTTTCTTGATTTTACAGGAAAAGCTTTCAGCCCTTCACCATTGAGTGTAATATACCTGTGGACTTCTACTACATGGTCTCATTATGTTGAGGTACATTTCTTCTATACACAATTTGTTAAGTGTTTTTAATCATGAATTTTGACAAATGCTTTTTCTGCATCTGTTGAGATGAACATGAGTTTTTTTTTTTTTTTAAGATTTTATTTATTTATTTGCAGAGAGAGACACAGCAAGAGAGGGAACACAAGCAGGGAGAGTAGGAGAGGGAGAAGCAGGCTTCCCACTAAGCAGGGAGCCTGATGCAGGGCTCGATCCCAGGACTGGATCACTACCCGAGCCGAAGGCAGACACTCAACGACTGAGCCACCCAGGTGCCCTATGAACATGAGTTTTAATTTTCAATCTATTAATAGGATATATCACATTTATTGATCATGTGGAACCATCCTTGCATCCCAGGGATGAATCTCACTTGATTGTGGTATATGACCTTTCAATATACTATTGAATGGGTTTTTTTTAGAATTTTGCTGATAATTTTTCATCTGTATTTATCAGGAATATTGTGTCCTTATCTGGCTTAGGTACCAGGATAATATTGGCCTCATAAATTTGGAAGTGTTTCCTTTCTCAATTTTTTGGAAGGGTTTGAGAAGGATGACATTAGTTCTTTAAATGTTTGGTACAATCCACCAGTAAAACCATCTGGTCTTGGGTTTTTCTTTGTTGAGAAGTTTTTGATTACTGATTCAATCTCTTATTGTCCTATTGAGATTTTCTATTTTATCATGACTCAGTCTTCATAGGTTGTATGTATATAGGAATTCATCCATTTCTTCTAGGTTGTCCAGTTTGTTGGCATCTAGTTGTTTATAATAGTCTTTTATGGTCCTTTGTGTTTCTGTGGTATTAGTTGCAATGTCTTGTCTTGAATTTATAGTTTTGTTTCTTTGGGTCCTTTCTTTTTCTTGATCTATCTAAAGGTTGTCAGTTTTGTTGATCTTTTCAAAGTCGTCTTAGTTGTTTTCCTGTTTCCTCTTTCATTGAGTTGCTCTGATCTTTATTTACTTCCTTCTGCTAACTTTGGGCTTAATTCTTTTTCTAGTTCTTTGAGGTGTACAGTTAGGTTGTTTGAGATTTTAGTTTTGTCTTAATGTAGACTTCAGTATAAATGTTTCATTTAAGACTGCTTTTGCTGCATCCCATAAGTTTTGGTATATTGTATTTTCATTTGTCTCAAGATAATTTTGTTATTTCCCATTTGATTTCTTTTTTGATACATCGGTTATTCAGGAGTGTGTAGTTTAACTTCAACGTATTTGTGAATTTTTCCAGCTCTTTTTGCTGATTTCTGGTTTCATACTATTGTGGTCAGCAGAGATATTTGATATAATTACTACCATCTTGAATTTGTGGATACTTGTTTTGAGGCTTGACATCAAATTTTTCCTAGAAAATATTCCATGTGTGTTTGAAAGGAATGTATATTCTGGTACTATAGGTTGGAACGTTCTGTATATGTCCAGGTCCATTTGCTCTGTTGTTCAAAGCCACAGTTTCCTTGTTGATTCTCTGTCTAGATGATGTATCCATTGTTGAGTATTAAAATTCTTTATCTTTTAAAAAATATATTGTTATTTTTTTTTGAGTAGGCTTCATGCCCATTGTGGAGCCCAAGCCGGGGCTTGAACTCTTGACCCTGAGATCAAGACCTGAGCTGGGATCAAGAGTCAGATGCTCAACTGATTGAGCCACCCAGGCGCCCTGAGTATTAAAATTCTTAACTATTGTATTACTGTCAATTTCTCCTTTTAGTTCTTTTAGTATTTGCTTTTTATGCAAATGATACATATATGCACAATATGCAAATGGTGCATATAAAACAAATACTAATAGAGCTGTTGCAATGTAGGGTGCATAAATATAATTCTTACATCTTCTTGATTATTATATAATGACCTTTTTTGTCCCTTTTGACCATTTTTAGCTGACAGTCTATTTTGTCTGCTATAGGTATAGTTACCCCTATTTTTTTTTTTTTTTGAAATATTTTTACCATCTCTTCACTTTCATTCTGTGTGTTCTGAAAGCTAAAGTGAGTCTCTTATAGGCAATATGTTATTGGCTCTTGTTTTATCCATCAGCCATTCTATGTCTTTTTTTGGAGAATTGAACCCATTTATGTTTAAAGTAATTATTGATAGGTAAGGACTTACTATTGCTATTTTGTTGTTTTCTGACTCTTTTGTAGATCCTTTGTTCCTTGCTCCTTGCTGTCTTCCTTTGTGATTTGATGACTTTTGTGGTGGTATGCTTTGACTCCTTTATCATCATCTATTTTATCTATTATAGGTTTTTCCTTTGTGGTTACCATGAAGCTAAAATAAAAGATCTTAGATTTGTAACCTACTTTAAGCTGATAACAACCTGAGTTGGCATACAGAAATACTATACTCTTGATTTCCACCCCACTCCCGAATTTTAGATTACTGATTTTACCATTTATATAGTTTTTTTGTATTGTGTAACCAATAACAAATTAATATTTTAATACATTCATTTAACTTTTAAATTAATTGTAAGTAAATTATGAATCGCCATCATATTAGACAACCAGACTCTGACTATATATTTACCATTACCAGTGAGTTTTACACATACATTCATAGGTTTTTACAATGTTAATTAGCATCTTTTTATTTCCAGTTGAAGAATGCCCTTTAGCCTTTCTTCTAAGGCAGGTCTAGTGATGATGAACTCCTGTATGGATGGAGTTAAATTTTCCCTTGTCAGTTTCCTGAACCAGTATCTGAGGAAAAAGAAGACCACCTACACATTTTTGTAATCCTGCTGCCTATCACAATGCCTACTCCCTAGCAGGGGCTTAATAAATTTATGTTGAATGAAAAAGCCCTGTTTGAACTGCCTTTTTAATAGATGGGGTAGGTACATCAGACAGGTAAACGCCGGGACGGTTTTCTAGGCAGGGAGCATAGTGCGTGCAAAGGCATGGCAGTCTGAAAGACAAGGCATATTCCAGGAGGAAAGGTTTGGGAAAGGCAGTAAAATACTGAGGGAGTCAGGGAGCAGGTTTCCGAAGGGAAAGACTTCAGAGGGATGGGGGCAGTTTTGGAAATTTTAAGGATTATGGCTGCATGACAAAATACAAGAAGGTGTAAAGCACTGGGAATGAGTAATTCAAAGCATTGGGAAGCTGAGGTCCAGGCTGGGAGACCCATGAGGGTGCTGAAGTCCCCAGGAAGGTGCTGGATTGAGGAAGGAAATGGAGACAGGTGCCAAAGGTTTTGATAAACATGGTGAAGGTCACTGAAGGGCAGAGAACAGGGTCAGCATGGATGTGTCCCAAGTAAAGATGACAATACTTGCCTGCCAGCTCTGTAGGTCTAGGATGAATTTCAGGTCTTTTCAATCCAACAGCCCCTGGAAAACTGTTCCCAAAGGTGTGATCAGAAGGATGCTGAAGAATGATGGTTGACTCTCCTCTCCTCTCTTAGTCATTACCACCTGCTTGTTCCCTCCTAACTAGACTGGGCTTTACTTGGGGGCTATCACGGTGGGGAGATGGCATGTTGGAGGGAGCTGCTATGTTTCCTTTAAGTGTCAGCAACAGGGTCCCTCTGCCTCTGGCTGCCTTGATCTGCCCTCACAGATTTGAGACCTCATGTTCTCACAGACTGCAGAGTGACTGTGGGCAAAGGAAGCAGGAGGGACTGTGAAAACCTTTCTTCTCTCATTAACCACTGCTCCCCGTCTCCTTACAGCTACATAGATAGTGTTGTGATTGCAGTTTGTATATTAAAATATTTTTATACTAAATATATTCGGTCTAAAAACAAAAAGCACTTCATCTAGGAAAAAAGCTTGAAAACCTTGAGTAGTTCTCTCAGTAGTGGGGATGGGAGGCTACCCATTAACCTCCACTTTTTTGTGCAGACCATTAACATCTGCAGGACTTAGGTAAATGTGAAAATGGAGGTACTGACCTACATCTCCTCCCATCTCTTCCCATCCTGATTCCATCCAGCGTGCCTGGTACACTCCAGCCTGTACCCTGAGCTCTATTAGCACCCTGCAAACAGCAGTCTTCAGGCCTTGTGCTATGCACGCTGGGGGTGTAGTTTACCATAGGGAGGACAAGGCAGACCCTGATTATTTGGGCAGGAGGTGTCAGGGCCCCAAGTATCAGCATGTTCAGTGCAGGCTTGGGTGGTCTTGTCCCCTGGGCCTGTGGACTCTGAGACTCCTTAGCAGGGCTGGGGCATGGCTGCAGGAGGGCCAGAGTGGGGCCCTCCAGTGTGGTGTCAGGGCAGGGACATAGCTGCCCAGATCTATGGGCACTTCTGCCCTGACGTTGTTTCATTTTTGAAATGACTGATTGTGGCAGAGAGAGGGTCCCAGGGCATGCAGTGGTCTTATTTGCTTCAAAAAAGTTGACTTTTCTAAGGATAAACAAAAATACACACAAGTTAAAAGTTATTTCTTTCTTGAGGAAATGAAAGCATGTTAACCACCTTGGTTCATGCCCAAGTATGGTCCATGAGTTAGGGCTGTCCTGGGTTAGAGTATACTTCATGGACTTTATCTTCCCCTGGCTTTTCCTGAGCTTAACTGCATTCCAGTCAGGTTGACCCTGTGCTTAGGATCAGGAGGAAAAATGATGTTACAAGGAATTAGTAAAATGTCTGCTTACCTGAATGCTGGGCTTTGCTTTGTGACTCCAGTTTTCTTGTTCATTTGATTAAATTTATACCATCAAGGCTTCACCATGACCACCGATCACCAGCTTGTGAAAATGCAGTAGCTGCTCGGCGGCTGGTCCAGTCTTGCTCTTAGAGGTGTCTCATATAGGCTACTGCCCTTTATTCATGCTAAGACTGGTGTTTGCACTGTCTTTATTTTTATGGAACTCTAGGAAGGGGATAGCAGGAGACTTGAACTCTGGTCTCACTCTGCCTTCTGTTACCTGCCTGACCCCACATAGGCTGCTTAACCTCTGAATGTCAATTTCTTCCTTTATAACAAGAGAACCCTTCCTACCTCACAGGAATATTTTGAGGATCTAATAAGCCAATGCAAGTCAAAGTCTCCTAGAATGTGTGAAGCCCATTGAAACATAAGAGATTATTATCACTGTGGTATGAACCATTTATCATATCCTTTACAAAGTGACAGCTCTATAGGAGAGCAGCTTTGCTGTCAGGAGGTTGGAGAGATGAGGGTAGAACAGGTAAACTGGGGCCAAGGGAAGCACATTGTTAGAGGAAATGAAAAGTGACTGGAATTCAAGATTTCCTAGTGTTCAGTACTAGGATAGGCAATCTGTATATATCACCTCAGTTAATACTACCATCTTGCAGATATTTTTTCTATCACTCTGCCTTGACCTTTTCTAGAAATAAATAAAACAAAATAATCTGGCTCCTTATACTTCTTGTCTTTGTCCCTTACTACATTCTCTCACCCACCTTTTCTCTGCTCTGGGCACACTGATCTTATTTTTCTGGAACATAGCTAGCTCACCCTAGCCTTTTGCACTTGCTGCTCCCTCTGGAACACACTTCCCTCAATATCCACGTGTCATATTTTCTACTTCTTTCCTGTCTTTAGTCAAAAGTCACTTTTTCAGGGAGGCCTTTAAATTATCTTCTGACATTTCATACCCTACCCTGCTTCCCTGATTTGTGTTTTGTCATTAGCACTTGTCACTGTCTAGCATGCAATATGTATTATTTAGCTTGTGTGTCCTCTGTTACCTCTACTAGAATGTAAACTTAACAAGGGCAGAATTTTTGTCTCATTATGTACCAGTTTTCAGTGACTGGCATAGTACTTGACTTACAGTAGGCACTCAATAAATCTTTACTTGATGGATGGATGGATGGAAAACAGCTGTGTGGGCTTCTTCAAAGTTAGTTTTTGATTTCTGGAAGTGGCCACCAGTGATATAACTTATCCTGACACCAAATCTTTACATAACTACAAATGCTAACCATTATGACTTTTGATTAGACTCTCCCACAAGTAACTTTGCTCTTGAATTTTGATCTAAAGCTGTCTATAGAAATACATAGAAAACTAAGCTGCCTTAAAACCTCCAGATATCCTAGGAAGACCTGGGCTTAACACACCAGCCAATGCTCTATCAGGGCAAGGTGGATAGAGGTCTTCCTCGGCTGTGAGGAAGCACTTACCTTCGCTTGTGGTATTTGGGAGCCTGGGTTGGAAGCATCCCATGCTGTACTTGGAATAGATGGAGAGGAGAATTTTGTTGGGATTTCTGAAGAGATGTGGCTTATAAAGTACTCCCATCACTTTATAGACAGAGGTAGTGTATTCCTTTTTTTTTTTTTTTAAGATGTATTTATTTATTAGCAATGTGCATGAGCGGTGTGGGGGAGGGGGGTAGGGGCAGAGGGAGAGGGAGAGAAGCAGACTTCCTGCTGAGTGCGGAGCCTGACTTAGGGCTCAGTCCCATGAACCTGAGGTCATAACCTGAGCCAAAATCAAGAGTCAGATGCTCAACTGGCTGAGCCACCCAGGCGTCCAAGGCAGTGAATTCTTATTGGTGTTTTTCAAGTTTTCTTCCTTTTCTTCCTTTCTTCTCTTCCTCCCCTCTTATCCCCCCCCCCCCCCCTTTATGGATATCAGGAACATATAGCCATTTGGGAGATTTTTTTTTTTTTTTTTTGAGACAGGAACCCTGTGGTATGGCTTCTCTGAATGAAACTGAATGAAACAACTTAAAACCTTGTCTACCCAAACCTTATTTTCAAGGAACTCATTAATATCTGGAAGTTTAAATGACCCTAGCTAATGACATGTGAAGGGAAAATACCCTGAAATTTCACTAAAGGCAGAGCAAAAATGCTCTTTGTATCTTATATGGTGAGTATCCCTAAAAATAAGATGATTTTATATTCTTCTCCTCTTGTGTTTGTTTATAAGGAATGTTTCAAGATTCAAGGGATTCTATGTTAAGAAAAGGAAGCAAGAGCTGTGCACAAATAGAGTGCTCTTACAATTTTGGGATTTAGTACATTTTTTGAGGCCTATCTATCCAAGAAGAGAGCCCTGGGGCTGTGGATAATGCTCTTAGAGAGAATAGAATATTAGGAAGACCTTGGGTCCTGAAAAGGATCGAGCTTCCCTTACCTTTTCTGATGTCTGAAATGAGGAGGCTTTGAAGACCTTCAGAAATATTTTCTTATTGCTCATCCTTTAAACTAGATCCTGGGGCTCCAGATCATTGTATGTGGAATCCTGGGAAGTCTAGAACATGATGATATGACCAATGGACCTTTCTACTGGAATCTAAGGCTGAGTCTAAGTCTTTTTTCCTTCTATCTCTTCTCTTTGTCCTTTTCATTTTCCATATCTTGCCTTGAATGAATATTTCTTAGGTAATGTCTGACTCCAGTGGTTGCCTTCAGATCTGAGCAACTTCTAGGGTTTATTGCAGGGAGGACAGACTGATATAGGGAGAAGGGGCTGGACTATGGGCAATGGGTAGAGGGAGAGAGGAGTGAGGGATGAGAACATAAAATGTGAGGTGTGAAGGTGTCCTGTGCTTCCTGACCTTAAACTCCCTGGCTTCATCTCCTAGGCAAGGATTTGGGTTAAATGAGGTTGTAGGATGAGATTGCCTACCCACCATTCCTTCCCCTGAAACTTCCCCTTCCACCTTCCTAGCTGGCAGAGCTGCCCTTGGACTACAGAGGCGAAAGGTGGCAGATTTCATTTTGCTATCTCTTTTGCTGCCAGGGTAGTAATCTAAGATAACAGGTAGGAAGAGATGTTTGCTAAGGGTCTTTTGGGAGAAATTTTCTTCCCCTTGAAAAGTGAAATACAGGGAAGGAAAGATCTATTTTTGTTTCTAGATTTGGTCACATCTGCATGTGGCATCTGTAATCGCTCCAGCTTTGCTACCAAGGGAGAATCATGACTGAACACTGGGAGGATGGCAGGGCAAAAACATGGAAAGGTCCTGGATTCTTGAGACCACTGAGCCACCTAACCAAATCTGGAGCATCCTAGGGAATTGGCCTTATGGTTTAAGCCAGTTTTAGTTGGGATTTCTGCTACTTGAGCTGAAATCATTTGGATGGGAACCAGCAAGCACACCCTCATGGTTGGGCTTTATTTTATGCTAACTTTTAGTTTCTTTAATGTTACATATTAAACAGACAAAACATCCTATATATTTGTCTTTCTCCAATGCCCTTTACTATCCAGAAGGTGAAAGTTCATTCCTTGATTGTCTTTATAAACTTTCCTAATAGAAAGAAAGTTTCCTAAATAAAAAATTACTTAGTGAATCCAAAGCTTATGGCCATCACACTAGAGTTAAAAAAAAAAAAAAGTTTCAGTAACCTTTTTCTGATTTTCTAATGAATGCTATATGATGCTGGACTAAATAAGGCAAAGTGTCAATCCTGGTAAGATCTGCAGCATATTGGTGATGTGAGTACTGAAAAGCCTTTCTTCTTGTTTTATTCCTCCTTCCATATATCCCTTCCAGAAACAAGGTCTGAAGGGTTCTCCATGTTTAACATACACTGAGCTCTGTAGTAAAGTACGATCTTGAGTGTCATGCCCTCCCTCCCCCACCAGTCCTGTTTCTGTATGTGGCAAGATAAAAATTGTATTAATCTAGGTACCTAGTTCATAATTTCATTCTGCTCACTAAAACATTCTGGATTTACTCATTCACTCTCAGTTCTGATCCCTTGAGGAGGATTCTACATTGTCTGTCTGTTTCTTAGGCAGTGAAAGAGAATCTGGAGCAAAGGTGGAGCGGAGGAAGGTGATATGAGAGGCTGGCCAGGATGGGACTGAAGGAATTCATGGGAGGTAAAAGTTTGAGGAGAGAGCCATGGGAGCAGGTCCAGGTTGACGTCCTGGAAGAGAAACTTAGGCAGGGCTGCCAGTCACCCAGTTTGCACAAGGATGGCCAAACGGACTGTTGACAGTCCAGTGTTCATTCTGAAACATCAGTACCTGGGCTGTGACAGTTAATTTTTTTTTTTTTTTTTTAAAGATTTTATTTATTTATTTGACAGAGAGAGACACAGCGAGAGCAGGAACACAAGCAGGGGGAGTGGGAAAGGGAGAAGCAGGCTTCCCTTTGAGCAGGGAGCCCGATGTGGGATTCAATCCCAAGACTCTGGGATCATGACCTGAGCTGAAGGTAGCCGCTTAACGACTGAGCCACCCAGGCGCCCGACAGTTAATATTTTGAATATCACCTCTGGAGTAGTGGGTACTTGACAAATCTCTGGGAGATATAGGTCCTCTGTGGTGTTAGAGACTTGAAATAAAAGTTTTATAAAAACAACGTGGGATAACATTTTAGTTTAGTTTAGTTTTATTTATATATATATATACATATATATATGTGTGTGTATATATATATATACATATTTATATTTAAAACATGAGTTTACTACTCTGGGACTGAAGCATCACTCCAGGAGGCACAGCCTAGAGGTGTTACCTGTGTAATCATTTTTTTTTTTTTAATGGGAAAAGAGTGATTGGTATACTGGACTCCAAATGTTTTTATTCAAATACAGGAAATGTAGGAAGTGCTTTTCCCTTAAGACTTGTCTTAAGAGTTTAGAAGCACTAAATTTAGCTCCCTATAAATATGTTTGCTTTTTTGAGAAAAATCTTCTCTTACCAGGAAGTGTTGTAGTGATAGGGTGATGGAACAAAAGTCTTATGAGCTTCTCTTGTTGTATATTCATCTTTAAACATATTCTTGCCTCTCAGAACCACTATCTGTTAAACCAGTGTGTCATCCACAGCTAAGCTGTGAAATAATTAATATTGTATCCTATTTTTAATTTAGCTTCTACTTGCTTTTGAGTCCCAATTCAGAAGCATATTCTCTTTGGACAAAAACAAGGAAGAAGTATGACTGCAGATGGAGCTGGGGCAGGCCCATAGTATGGCAAACTGGTATGGGGACCAGGGAGGAAAATGCTAAGGCTCTCCCCTTGGTCATAAAAGAATTCTGCAGAAGCTGGGATTCTTCATCGTGGAATGAAACACATATACCTGGCCAAAGGAGTCAGAGAACCTGAAGGAGGATCCAGGGGAAGGTGGAGCATTTGCAGGCCCAGGAGCTGCTTCATAGCTGTGAGCTGAATCGGCTGATTGGCAACAAAGTGTAAGAGTGACAAAATGGCTAGAGCTTCCCTTAATCTCTTTTCCCAAGAATCTTCCCTGTGGCCCACCCTGATGGGAAACACATAAGGGAATTCTGGGTAATGTAGTTCAGCCTATTCAAATTGACACATAACAAAGCCATCACATTAGGTACTCAGTAAAGATTTGTTAAATGAGTGAATGAACATTGTGTTGCTTCCCTTGGAAGTTCTCTGGAAACCAGAACGCCTAATCCTGGTTCTGCCTCTTACAAGCCAAGCCATTTGGAACATGTCACTTAATCCTTTGAGTCTTGGTTTACTTGTCTATACAACTCCAAGAATAATCCCTGTTTTGCCCATTTAATAGAACTTTTATAGGGATCAGTTGAGATGATCTGAACAAAAGCACTGTGAACATTGTAAAGAAAAGAACAAATGTGATGTAGTATTGTATCACTTTAATTATGAATGTTTTACTACTTGATCTTCCTAATCGATCATATGGAGTAATTGTTCCTGAGCAATTCACCTTCTAGGTGTGCCAGGAAGATTAAATAGGATGGAGTATATAGAAGTACTCTGCCGTAGCATATACTTCAAAGGTGAGACTTCAGTTACCATTCAACACGGAGATACTTGCACATAATGTATTAGTTCTGGGCTAAATGGCTTAGAGGGACAAGCATGTAATTGGCAACTCTGGGAGCTGGAGGGCAGTGGCCATTTCTCAGATGGGAGTTGTGGGCAGTGGATAAAGTTTCTGTCCTATAAGTCTGGGCTTGGATTTCATAGCAGCCAAACTTGCTCAGCAAAATGAAGAAATCCCTGCGGAAGTTCTTAGTGAAGATGGCATAGAGGAAGGGGTTGGCGCAGGAGTTGATGGGATAGAATAGGACCAGGAGGATCTTTGACTTGGACACAGTGATGAGGGGCACCTTGAGGGAGGCAGAGATGGCAAAGAAGGAGATAGGCGCCATGCAGAGGAAGTCCGTGAAGATGAGCATGGCCATGCGCTTGGCGATCTTGGTGTCACTAGAGGAGGACACGATATTGGGGTTTCTCACTGTGAGGTAGATGTGAGCGTAGCATCCACAGATGACCACAAAGGCCAGAACATTGAGCACAAGGAGGGACATAACATATAGCTGTGACAAGGGGCTGTCAATATCCATGGGCAGGCAGATGCTCACCTTCATGTAGCTGCTGATGCCAAAGATGGGAAAGAGGGCAACTGCAAAGGCAAAGATCCAGCCTAGCAGCATGACACCAGCAGCGTGGCGGAGCTGCACTTTGCATTCTAGCCGCATGGCATGGGTGATGGTATGCCATCTTTCCAGTGTTATGGCTGTCAGAGTGTAGACTGAGAGCTCACTGGCAAAGACTGTGAAAAAGCCAGCAGCATCACAGCCTGCTCCAGTTTGCCAGTCAATGGCGTAGTTGTGGTACTGGCTTTTGGTGTAGATATCAACTGATGCTATGAGCAGCAGGTAGATTCCAATGCAGAGATCGGCAAAGGCCAGGTTGCACATAAGGAACCGGGGGACTGTGAGTTTGTATTGGCTGGTGATCAGGATCATCAGCACTATGATATTCCCTGTGATGGCCAGGATGCTGATAAACCATATCAAGACTCTGAGAATATCATGCCCCATGATATCTTCACATGGATTGAATGCATCTGGCTTGGGGGAGCAAGTCACATCAACCACTTCATTGCATAAGTCATAGTCAAATTCACTGTACATCATGTCAAATCCTTTGGCATAACTGGATTCCTCATCTTCTGCCAAAGAGATTCTCTGACCCCTAGCCTGGGTCATATCCTCAACTTCTTGCCTTAAAATAGATTTGTTGCAAATTGGATGAAGCTCAGAGCTAGAAAAATATAAAAAGGAACAGAATCAACATCCTGGATCCAGAATGGGCAAATACATCACTGTTTTTGCACAGGGTAGAAATGATGGGGTTTCTTCCTGTTTTTTTTTTTTTTTTTTTTTTTTCCTCTTCTCACAGTCTGTCTGCCCTTGAGGCTAAGCTCAAGGGTTAATGGTGCTTACTGTAAATGAACAGAACAACTTGTATATATACAGTTGGATGGCCCACTGGGGAAACCATCTGGCCACAACCTGAATGTGGGAGGAAGGCGCCTGGGACTAGCTAAGCTTTGCTGTTAAGTGCAAATAATTTACAGACCTAATACCTACTCCACCCTTTGCCTTCCCCCTTTCTATTCAGCTCTCTGTTAATATGCCTGAGTGGGATATAATGCTATTCCTCTACTCTCTACTGTAGTTGCTGGAAGGTCTGGACTGTTTGCTGACTGAAATGAGAACTTAGTTGCTTCTTTTATCTACATAAAGCAGAGAAGCTCAGTCTGTGGTCAGTTGCCAGCCAGCACCTTTCCCTGGCTCTCTGCTGCTCAGGCTAGTGGGAGGTCTGTGATTTGCCTGAAATGTTACTGAGGGTCCTATTATTCTCTATCAGCTCACTTCCCAGGAGCCACAATAGGCCCCAGGTATATATTGGTCTGCAAGGTAAACCTGGCTCTCTCATATTAAGTAGTTATCTAGTGAGTGCTGGGAGAGCAAACATGGGTTGCAAGGAGGGGGGTTTCTAATCATTCTGAGATTATAACTTAGTCCCTGGGGAACTGGCTCTTCTTGGGCTCACTTTTTTGTCTTGGTTTAAGTCCAAATGTACAAGAGGCCTAGTCAACAAAATAGAAGTACTTTCAGAAGGGATTTGCATGGAAACCAGATGATAAATATCCTACCCATATGGGTGGATAGTGCATGTAGAGACAGGGGCTAATAGTTCTGTTTTGAAGCAAAGGCTTAAGTAAAGGAGATGTTTTACACCGGGTCTCTTTTTGGATGGAAAAAAATTTCACATGAACACATACACTTCCTCCCACTCTCTCTCCCTGAGAAGCAATCTCACAGCAATGTTAGTGACTTCATTTCTCTCAAACCCTAACATAATCTCATATGAGTAGGGAAGTAGGTATTAAACCCTTGAAAGAATCCCCCATAAGGAGAGAGAAGTTGGGGGAATAGAGGAGGTAAAGGTGGCATTTGATACTGAAGGAGGGGTCCTGGTTAAGTGTTCCAACATACTGACTGAACTTTTCCCTGTCAACATCTACGACAAAAGGCTATTAGGGAGAATGCTTTCCTTTCTTTTCTCCCCTCCGGGAAGTGAATTGAATTGCCAGGGAGTCATCGTCCCTTGGCCCAAGGACTCTTTTTTTTTTTTTTTTTTTTTCCCCACTTCTCTGGAGAATGTGTCCTCTTTCTTTTTAGAGACTGGTTGGGCTTCTCCCATCACTCACAGGTTGCATTAATGGAGCAAAACAGTAACATACATGTTAATTGAAAATGCCAGAGAATCTTTTGGTTTCATCAGAGATCTTACAAGAAAGGTGAGGGAAAGCTCAGAGATGGGCCCAGGGGGGACAAGAGAAGCACTAGAGTCCTTCATCTAACTTGTGATTCCTAAACCCTGTCATCGGATTAGCAGCAGCCCAATTCTAAGAACAGAAAGTAAGTAACCTGGTGCCTGCAGATGACCATTCCATTCACTGAAACAGATCTGACTTAACCATCTAGAGACAGTCTTCACTTCCTGGGGCTTATGTTGGCTTCTGTGAAGATTCTTACTGTGGATAATGCTACTAACTTATTTTAAATATTGATGCTTCCCTTTCCTGAAACAGAAATGACCCAACCACACGAGTGTAGAAAAGGTAAACAATGTATATCACTTATAATAGAAACAAAAATAGAAATGAAGGAAAATAGTCTTGCCTTTGTAGTACCTTAGCAAATAATAAACATCATAAAGAGTTGGGAATTCAGTTTAGGGTCATTTTAAAAAGTGGTATTCTTGGATCTTGATAAATCATTGAACAGGTTCTTGGGAAGTGTGTAACGGAGTGGCCTAGAGTCTGAGCTTTGGAAACAAAGCAGAGGGTTTGGATCTGACTCTGGTTGGTGTTGGTCAAGTTATTTACTGTCTCTGAGCCTCCGTTTCTGCCTCTGTGAGGAGGGAATAAAAATACTATTGCCTTTACGAGAGTTATATGAGATAAAGTTGCAAAGTATCACAGAGCCGGGCAGTGAGAACCGAGCCAATATGAGCAATACCAAGACAGATGACCACATGACTTCCTGAGTTCATGCTGGGGGCCAGGCCCCGTGTGAGCACTTAGATGTCTATGCCACAGTGCATCAGTTTAAAATCTAGTTGTGAAGAAAAGGCCTAAATAAAACTAACATCACAAAATGAGCAAAATAACATTACCAGCTGAGTGCAGAACTCTGACAAAGAGCTACATGGTTCAGGACAGATCAGGTGTGTAGTTAACAAGGTCTTTCGGTGATAGTCCAGGAGGGCCGTTGACAAAACCTCATGGTCACAAGGGCCTAACGTTTATATCTTGGGCATTGTTGTCAAATGAGGATTGGAAGAACAACTGTATCATACAGTTTTAAACTTGCATCTCGTTACTAAACCACACCTACTATGGTATACAATGAAATGCCACCATTAAAGAAAAAAAAACAACCCTGCAGTTATCTTATGAATAGCATACCTATTTTAATTTGTGTTCGTAAGTTTGTTAAATACAGAGACTAAATGCCCACTGCAATTTTTGTTACGCTGTTTTGGCACCTCTTGCTAGGAGAGGGGTGGGCCTCTCCTTTGCTCTACCAGACAGGCCCTAATGGTAAATTATAATAGGGACCTAGAAAGGGTGAGAGCCAGGGGGTCTGGGGGCAGTCCAGGAAGGCTTCAAGTCCCAGGACAATGTAAGACAGACCTAGAGATTTCCGGTTGAGAAGAACCCTGAAGCTGCATGTATGCCACCAGGGGATGGCAAGACCAGCGGAGTCTGAGCAGGACAGTTAGGTAACATATTCCTGTGGCGTGTTAGCACCGGGCCAGACAGCGGATAACATGCAGCTCTTACAGTGATCTTGACAGCCTTTGAGATTTCTGCTGAAGGGTATGAGTTCCAGGGTTTTGTTGGTAAATGTTATCTTTCTTGCCCCAGCTGGAATAATGCTTGTCTGGAATATAAAAGAGGCAAATCTTGTGCCTCAGCCCAAGCCCTTACACATTCTAGTCATCAGGAAGAAGTTCCCCGAGCCTTGGGCTAATGTGTGAGGAGTGTCCGATTCTGGAGAGTACCTCCCTGATGCATGGTATTTCTGAAAAGTAGCCCTTTTCCTGCAAATCCTTCTAATGGGTGTGAGTGGGGACTCCTAGTTACTTGGACAACATTTTAGATATATACCATGCTTTGTTTTATTTTTGCTTTATCTTGCTTTTGAGCAGGGGCTAAGTCTACATGGGCAGGTGAATGTGTGTTAAAGGTTGAACAATAGAGGAGACCGTACCATGCGGTGGAATGAGGACACAGGGAAGCTGTGTTAGTGCTGGGGTGCTGTACAAGAGTGTGCAAGGCATCATCTGAGTGTGAGTGCGTGGTGTGGATTGTGTCAGTGAGCTCGGGGAGGGTGCAGGCTTTGAGAACTCCTGATATCCAGTGCATTCTATATGCAATGGATCCTTTCAATGTCTGGAACTTTTATGTGCAATCTCCAAAATATTTCCTCTCTACTTTATCCAGATCCTCTGTATGATTTCCTCATCTTTTTTAACCAGTTGCCTCCTGGTTTTTATCTCTGTCTGGATTACCCTCTTTTTCTGGGCTTCTTCAAATTTGACCAACCTTGAAAGCCAAAGTGAACAGATGTCCCAATCTTTGTCTTCCCTATGAGGCGCTAACATCCAAAGATGGATTAGGGAGTCTTGGAGGGGTTGGGATGTATTGTGCATGTGTGCATCAGTCTCTGGTATGGCAGTTATCCTTCTCCCCTCGAGAGTTGACATGGCTGGTTTCTGGGACACATATAGGTGGCACAGTGTGGGACTGGAAGAATAAATCCATATTGGTACCAAGGAAAAAGGGAACAAATATTCATTAAGCATCAGCTATGAGTCAGGTGCTATATAGTTTGGAGTTTTTCATGTTACCTCGCTTAATATTTGGAAGGTGATCTACCATTGTATGTAGCCCTCTGTTGTGAGCCCATTCTCGAGAAAATTAGAAACGCTTCATAGTACTGAAGCTTTGATCTAGAATATGCCTAAGGGCTTTAACCTGGGAGGTCTTTTAAGTGGATTCTCGTCATGCTGCAAATATATAGAAGTTGTGGACCAAGTTCTGCGCTGGAGAAATGTCCAGGTGGGGCTCAAGGGTTGGACGTGGGAAGACTCACATTTGCCGTCTCCAGTTTGCAAAGGCGCAGCAGTGGCTAGGGTAGGTGAGGCTGGCCTCCATGAGAGCGACAAACGTATCCAGACTGGGAAGCTTTTTCAAGTTGTATGTTGACCTGGCCCTCAGCTTCTTCAGATTTTCTAAGCCATAGCTAGGTAGGGAATGGATCCTTGTTCTTGAAATGTCTCTAGAAGGATAAAACATAAATATAACATGATTATTATGGACCTAAAATTTTCTGCTTGGTTAGCAGGCAAAATGGCAGACACAGTAGGGATATTCTTACAGGGGTGAGGAGGGAGATGCCAGTAGATCACACCTCAGTCAGATCCGTGTACAGCTACTAGGACATTTGGTTTCCTGGAGCCCTGGCCCTTGTGTTTGCGTTAGGAGGACTTAGATAATAGGTTTCTCTGATTCCCAGATATACTCACATCCTGCCTGACCTGGGGCTTGACCTCAGCCATCTCCCCTTCTAGAATCTGTCTTGAAATGGACCCGTGTAAATGAGTGGATATCTAAGAGATTGAAGCCATTTCCTCCCCATTGTAAAGTCAGCTATAAAAATATCTGTGATGAGCTAGGGATGGAAACTGTGGCCCAATTTCAGAAAAGGGTAAGAAGAAACATACCATAAGGGGAAGAGGAGTCTGGTGGGCAGTAGAGGCACCCTCGGCACGAAGTCCAAGTGGCGACAGAGAGTGGTGGGCACAAGCACAGCCAGACTAGCCTGTCTATGTTCCCCGCCCTCTACCTATTAGCTCTGTGACCTTGGTAAAGTCATGTCATTTCTCCATGTCTGTTTCCTCAGCCATACAATAGGAATGGTAATAATCCTAGCTCCTTCAGAGGGTTGTTGTGACAATTAAATGAGTTAAAAGTACACAGGAAACTTCCTGGCTAATAGACAGCACTTAATGACTGGTAGCTATTCTTATAAACATCTCTGTCTGTCTGTCTCTCTGTATCTCTGTCTCTGCCTCTCTGTCTCGAGTACACAGTTGTCCTTGCTTTGTAGGAGTCTCTATCAGGGCAAATCAGCGGGGATCTATGGAAGCCCCCAGAAATGGACCATCTGGACCATCTAATCAGGTCTGTGTCCCTGGAGGGCTCTGAATCCCATCCTCTCTGGCATCTGCATCAGTGACATTAGGTGCTTAGCTGGCAGCTTGGTTGGCAGCTGCAACTCTCAAAACAACCAAGACCAGCTGGTGTGAGCAAGGAACTTTCAATAGTACCAGCTTAGACCTGTTGGGGCCAGCAAGTTGGACATGAAGGAGTGCTTCTGATGGGGGTTGTAGCAAGTGATGACCGGGATGGACTCATCTCAGCACACTTGGATATATGTGGGGAAGGAGATTCTTCTAATGTCTGCATTTCCTCTAAGTCAAAGCGGTGGGTACTCAGAGCAATGAAACTTGGGGGTATGAAAATATATTTGCTACCCCATATGTTCTCACAGTCTGGTGAAAATTATATTCTCAAAACTTTGTTGTCATTGCATCATTCATTTGCTTTCTCAAAAATTCTTAATGCTTCGTTTTGTCCAATGAAACCCACCCCAACTGCTTCTCTCTTTGTCATCTCTCTTTCCCAAACTTAAAATAGTGACATCATTTATTGATAACTATTTCCTCATAATCCAATCCAGTTTCTTCCTAACCCCAAGAGAAACAATACTCAACAAGGTTGTCTCTTCATTCTAAGCTTCTCCATTTCTCAGTTATATTTCACGTGTAAAACATTCCTCCTTTCTGAGACTTTTTCATGGCATCACATTCTCTTTAATTTTTTCCGACATCTTCTTTAACTTGTGATTTTGTTACTCTTTCTCCTCTATCTTTACTTTAAATATTGGAGTTTCTCCAACCTCAGGTACCCTTCTGACTGTAAATAACCTTCCAGGTGATCTTACCACTTCTTTGGTTTCAGATACCAGGGATATGCTAATGGCTTCTGAATGTAAATCCCAGCTCAGATCCTACTTCTGCACCTCAGGTCCAGATAATCAATTGTCTGTCAGACCCCACCATTTGGATCACTTTCAAGTATTAAAACTAAATTTACCACCTTCCATGTAAATGTGTTCCTCCTTTTGTTTTTTCCCATCTCAGCAAATGACTCCTCCATTTCCCCCTGTTGTTCAGGATGGAAACTGGAAGTCTTCCTTGACTCCTCCCTCTGCCTCACTTGGACATTGGGTTTTTTGTCTTCTAAGGCCCAACTTTATGTCTGTTTCAAATCAGTCCACTTCTCTGCCACTGCTTTAGTTTAGGTTACCTAGACAAAGGCAGTAATCTCATAACTGTTCTTCTTGTGACCATGGCATTTGTCAGGGTTCTCCAGAGAAATAGAACCCATGGGATATAAAGAGATAAATAGGAAGAGATTTATTATGGGAATCACCTCATGGGATTATGGAGGTTGAGAAATCCTGTGACATGCCATCTGTAAGCTGGAGAATTAGCAAAGCTGGTGGTATAATTCAGTCCAAGTCCAAAAACCTGTGAACAGGGAGGCCACTGGTCTAAGTCCCAGAGGCCGAAGGCCTGAGAACCTGGAGCTCCGATGTCTGATGCCCAGAGAAAATGAATATTCCAACTCCAGAAGAAAGCAAGCACATTTGTCTTTTCTTTGCCTTTTTGTTCTTTTTGGGCCCTCAATTGATTGAATGATGCCCACCCACATTGGGGAGGGTGATCTTCCTTACTTGGTCTCCTGATTCAAATGCTAATTTCCTCTGGAAATAGTCTCATAGGTAGACCCAGAAGTGTTTTACCAGCTATTTGGGCATCCCACGGCCCGGTCAAGTTGACAAATAAAATTAACCGTCACAACCATCTCTGTCTCTCTCTCTGTCCCTCTTCCCACCTCTCCAATGCAATCTTTACACTGCAGATGGGTATTTTTACAAAAATATCACCCAATTAGATTGTGGCTTCCTGCTTAAAACTCTGTAATGATTCCCCATGTACTTTGAAGTACAAAGCATTGGATGCGATGTGTGGGTCATTTGCCTGGTGTCTCTAACATCCATTCTGTGCCCTCCTCTATGCTCTGGTTTGTATTTCAGAAGGGATGGCCTCTGCAGGTTCCATTTCGCAGATACCCCCTTCTCAATCAGCTTTGCTGGGTTCAGCAAATGAAGCTGGTGGGAGATTGGAGGCTAAGAGGAGGGGTAAAAGTTAAGGCATTTCTCATCCATCCTCTGCCTCAGGCAACAGTTCCTCTATGACTTCAACCGTCGTTAGATCTGCTGAGGATCCAGCTTCTACTCACTTGCTCCTCAGGTCCTACCTTCAGTAGTGGTTACCTACCAATGCTAATCCCTGGACTGCTTATCCTCTGCTTGATATTTAGGCAGATGTACGTTGTGGAGCTAATGAATACCTTTATGTAATACCTATGTATATTTCACTTAGTCCCTTCCTTCTTAGTGCTGACAAATTTGGTAAACTTGGCATCTGTCATTCAGATACTCTGTATGCTTTCTGATTTTTTTTTTTTTTTTGCTTGTTCTATCACTACTCAGAGAAGTGCATTAAAATCTCCAACTATGATTTTGGATTTGTATACTACTACTTTTAGTTTTGCCAGTTTTTGCTTTATATATTTATATATAAATAAAATATTTATATATATATTTTGCTTTATATATTTTTGAAAATATTTTAAGTACATACAATTTGCTTCGTATCTAGTAATATTTGTCTCCTAATGCTTTGGATGTTTCTTCTTCACTGGTTCCTCCCTGACCGCCAACTGTTGGAGTACCCACGGTCTCACAGCCTAGACTTCTTTCCTCTATTTTCCCTTAATCTGTAGGCTTACTCATCCAGTCTTACAGCTTAAACACCATTTATATGTTGATGGATCACCTATATTTATCTCTAGATGACTCTTCTCTCCCAAACTGCAGGCTCTTAAATTCAGCTGCCTCCTTAAAATCTCTACTTGGATGTCTAATGGGAGAGCCAAACCTTGGGTATTAAAAATTGAGCTCCTGATTGTCCCCCAAACATGCTCCACTTGTGGCCTCTCCAGTTGTTAATGCAAGAACTTGAAAGGCATGCTTGGCTCCTCTTTCACACCCCATATGCAAACCCTCAGCAGAACATCTTGGCTTTACTTTTCAGATATGTCTGGAATGAGCCACTTCTCACAACATTCATTGCTATCACCATAGGGTGAAAGTTCTGGTGTTCCAAGGTGTCTTTTCTGGTTATCTCCAAAGTAGTAGGATTCTTCAGAGCTGGGGTCCCTGAAAATAAGAATCTGATCCATGAATCTTTGTCCCTGTGCTAAGTCTTGACTCTCCACTGCTCAGTCATCCAGCTGCTCTGGCCTGCTCTCCACTTACACTTCCCATTGTTCCGGAGCTTCTCAACATCCTTCTCTGCCCTAGAAAATCTTTTCTAGTTTCTGTCTTCACACCATTGCTCCACTGACCAGTTCTGCTATTGACACTTGCTCTGGTCTCCATGTCCAAGTTCTTCTTTCGTCTGGATTTTCTCCCCCCTCAAATGTGAAAGAAAGCAAAGCCTGCCCATTTTGTCTAAAACAATTCAGGGCTCCATCTGAGGAATGAGATGAAGGCATAAAAAAAAAGTCCTTAGGAACAATTGAAACCAGGGCAATCATTACCTACCATGAACATTTTTCATATTTTTAAAAGCAAGCAATATAAAACAGAGGACTATTTTTTCTTAGTTATGTTCCCCCCTTGAGTTCAGAATATATAAAAACACATTAAGCGAAGATTTCTAAAAATAAACAAATTTTTATATTCCGTGCAGTGCTATGCTCTTGTCTCATATACTGTGGTAGATTAAAGAGGACTGCAAATTTTTTACACTTTTCCCATACAGGGTCTACTTGCCCTTCCCTTGAGTTCAGGCTGTACTGTGATGCCTTTGGACTATAATGATGAAAGTGTTGCTTTACCAGCTCTGGACCTTGACTTTAAGAGAGCTGACAGCTTCTATATTGGTCTCACAGAGCCCTAGCTGCTATGAAAGAACTCTGAATGCCCTGAGACCGCCATGCTGGGAAAAATCTAAGCTGTGTGTAGAGGTCCTGGAGAATGAGACGCTGTGTGTGTGTGTGTGTGTGTGTGTGTGTGTGTGTGTGTGTGTGTGTGTGTAGGGAGGGAGGGGGAGAGAGGGAGAGAGAGAGAGGAGAGAGAGGGAGAAATAATGAGCACCGATACACAAGGCATGCGAGTGAAAGGGACCGCTTGGACATAGATCACCCCAGCCACCTGAGCTGATATCACATGGATCAGAGACAAGCCACCCACATATCTGAAACACATGGTTATGAGCAAAATGGAATGATTGTTTTGAGCCACTAAGTTTTAGGATAGTTTTATGCCATAATAGAGATCCCAAACTCTCACCGAAGTCTCTCTGATTCTGTTGTCTCCATCATTTTTAACAGTTGTAGAGATGTTTTTCCTTGAAAGCCATTACGAGTGCAGTAGTATTATATTCTGTACATTTTATGCCTTTCTCACCACTTACTGGCTTTTGTTTTATATACTAGCTCCTTGTATTTGCATTTTCTCTCTCCTTGATGGTGGAGGGCTCCTTGCATTCTCAGCAGTGCCTTTCACATAGTAAGCCCCCAGAAAATTGTTGCTTTGTTTGAAGAGACTCCGGGGAGTGACACTGAACAAGGATATGGGAGAGGAAGAGCTAGGTCACCCCGGCCACCTATGATGTCCCCTGACTTCTGGCAGTTTCAAAGAATCTCCCACCTTGTGTTATCTCTTCTATTGTTTCATACTGCTTGACTTTTCATGTATCTTTGTTTTGTCTGCTCAGATTTCAGATGTTTTGAGAGCTTGGATTATTAACATACTTTTGTGTTGTACATTGTATTGAGCACAGGGCTGGGCTCAGTAGATAGTCCTCTGATGAGCAGAAATGCCTCATTATTAGCATCAGAGTACAGATGAGAGGCTGGAGCAAGTCTTCCAGGAGAGCCATTCTAAAGGGAGAAACTGCAAGGCAGACTGAGAGAGGAAATCTGGATTTCAAGGTTGCTCAACAAAATGGTGCTTCTGCAGCAGGCGATTCCATGTGACTCAGAGTATCAAAGGCACCAAGGAAGGGAGCAACCTTGTGCGAAGTTTACAAGGAGATAGACAGGTATGAGAGAAGCAGCAGAATAATGTGTTGGGTGGATTGACCTGAATGCAGTCCAATGCCTAGGTGTTAGATTGGGATGTTTTGGTGTCTTTCTGCCTGCTCAGTGTTCCGGAGCTAGCTTGTATTGCAGATTCCTCCTTATCACAGGTACAAAATACATGAGCTGTTGTCATTAGCCCTAGGTGGTTTTGCACTATGAGGCTAAGGCATCTTGTCAGAGTCCTGGGATCCAGATCTTCTGCTGGTGGATGTTGAAAGAGGGGAGTGGTGGGTAGGAGAGGGATGTAGAGTCACTTACAGTTCAGTAAAACCAGTCTTTAGCAAAGTGATTCTGGGGTGATAGGGAAATAAAAGTCTTTATAGCAGGGTTGACTTACAGCTTGCTGGATACTTGTTGGAGTGGAGTAAACGTGGGACTTACCAAGACTTCCAAGTTTTGGATTGGCAGAAAAATGTTTCTCTGTTATCTCCATGGATTAAGAAAAATCAATAGAAATACCATCAGGGACAAAGATAAGTGGATAGTGTTGAGTGTGGTTGAGACTGAACTACAAATATTCCCACTTTTGCTCTCTGTTCCCCTAAAACTCTTTCTCTCTCTTTTCCCTGGCTACAATCTTTCTTCATGGACTGGAAGTCTAATGTTCGATTTAAATTTCTCTGTAAAAACACTTTCCATGCTTAGGATGCAGATGTCTGGCGGGGGGTGGGGGATGGGAGGGTAACAAAATAAGACCTTATCAGTTACTCACATCTTCATGGAAGTGGATTATTATGACTATTGGCTAAAGGTGGGCTTGGAGAGAGGCCCAGAACACAAAGCATGGCAAGTGAGGGGTTTTCAGAATGGTTATTCTGGCCAACCATATTTTGAGGAATAAAGGAATGAGATTAGATCTCTGAGCCTCGAAAGCCAGGTAGAGGAGTCCAGAATTTATAATGAGCAGACTAACAACTCACTGAAAGCTGTGTTTTTGTAGGATTAGTCTTGAGAACCCTGAGCCTGGCACGTAGTAGGTGCCCATAAATCCGTGTTAAGTGCATTGGAAGGAGAAAGGACTGAAGGTAGGAAGGGAATGAAGTGACTGTTGCAGGAAGTCAGGCGTAAGCGCTCTCTTCCCCACACACTGTCACTTCATCTGTTAAAGTCACTGTATCACATGACAAAGATTTATTGGACATCTGCTCTGTTACTATAGCCTCCTGAGGAAAATTTCTGCAGAGCATATTGTTCTGGACAGTAACATTTGTCCCTCGACCAGAATGAGATACTTTAGGGCAGACATTGTTTATTTTTAAATCTCTCCATCCCTTACACCTGGCAGAGTACCGGATGCACAGTAGGTGCTCAATCAACATTTACTAAATGTAGGACATGTATGAGCCAATATGCTCAGGGAATAGCTGAGAAGGTTTATCACTGATGTGGTTCCTCGGGCTGGTGGGCTGGACAAGGGGGGGAGGGCTAGTCGTGGGCTGGTGTTTTTAATCCTTGTCTTTCAGGCTGGTCTAATGACTGCAGTCTTTCTTTTTTTAAGATATCACTTTGGTTAACATTTCAGCACATGCTATATTTGGCAGTGACTGGTTTTGAGAATTTAAATCCTGAAAAGTACTAACAGGAGACATAATGGGATGATGGCTGGCGCTTAAGAGATTTGGTAATCCTAAATTGTTCAACATTGTTAGAATTCCTGATTCTGAGACACAGAATGAAAAGGGAGACAGCTGTCAGTAATAAGGCACTGAGTCAGGAGAGGCAGGAGTTAAATTGCACTCTGCCCCATTTAATAAAGTGTGTTATAGCCAGTGCCACAAATTTGATTTGAACAATTTCTATTTTTCCAGCAAAGATGTTATTACAGGTCAATCATTTCCATAAGTGAGAGCACATTTCTGGTGTATACTACACTGACAGATGGCTAGAAGACCTCTCTTTCATGATCCCAGGCGGAATAAAAAGGCAATTTACTATCTATAGGACTGTGGGTACACTGGTAATGGAAGAGAATCATTCTTATACAAATAACTCAGTGTTTGAATCTGAACTATCAAATGAATCTGAGCTATAGCCAAATCAATTTGATAAACCATCAGAATATGATTGTACTGGCTCCAGCCTGCAAAGGCAATGCATTAAATGTTCCCCACAGGAAACAGTTTCCCAAGGAAACAGCAATTGCTTGATTGCTTAAAACAAACACACACACACACACACACACACACACACACACACACACGCCCCACGCCCCACGCCCCAAACTTGAGTGAGTTTAGAATATCAGGTGAAAACTGAGATGGCCACTGATGATCAAGGTCAAGACTCTGGAGGGGGAAATAGAGATGCTAGGCTTCTCCTCTGAAACTCAGAGGAGCGTGCGTATGTGCCCCTGGCTTTCTCTACATCTGTTTCTTTTTGCAGTGGAACATCTCACCATTGCACCCTTAGGTGTTGAGAGGTTCCCTGTTTTTCACTCAACTATAAATTTTTGCCTTCAGTAAAGGAGTACCATTGGTTTGGGTGCCCTTCCCTTCACTCTCTTGGAATCCTTTGCATGCATCTACTGGGGACAAAGGACTAAGCCTGTTGGGGAGGAAGATTCACGGCAGTTAGCTTGTGGAGGAGCTACCCTGGAGACAGGGCGAAGCTTCCCTATTCCCAGCATTGGTTCTAGTGCAGTGATCCTCGGTGTGCTTTCTGGACCCGCAACAGCAGCTTCACTGGGCAAGTTATTGAGATGGAGCTTCTTAGGCCCATTCCTGACCTGATGAGTCCGGCTCTGGGGGTGGGGACCTGCATTCCAGGGTTTTACAAGCATGCCTGGTGATTGTGATGCATGATCAAACTTGGAACCACTCCCAGCTGAGCTGCTAGTAGCTGAGCTCTCCTCTGGAAATGCCTTCTCCTGACTTAGCCACGATTTGCCTCCTCCCCATGGACAGCCTGCATCACGTGATTGTTGATGAAGAGGACTGGCTCCTTGCCTTAATTCAGTGAAACTTTGAAGGGCCATCTTAATTACACAGCTCCCATGGGATTAGATGAGGCTTCTGTTGCAAATGCATTGCAGTTTGACTTCCCTCTTAGCCTGATTCTACTCCCAGCAAGTACTTCCCACATACCCTGATAGCACTCCCCAGTCAACCTCCTGCATGCACACATCCATATCACAGGCTTATTTGGGGGAATGGGAATCTGACCCAATGCACAATCAAAGCCCTAGCCCGAGCATCTACTCTGCAAAAGCAGTCTGAACAGAGTGCACCTCTCCTACTCATCAACCTGTTAGCACCTGGGGTGGGCTCGTTCTCTGCACACACCTCAGCAAGCAGCTCTCAGGCCAGGGTTTGGCTGGGGTTGGCACATCAGGTTGTAGGAGTGAGAAATGGCATAGGCCATAGAATCCTAGTTGAGCAAGCAGAGATTGGAAGGACCTCTGCAGACTAACCTGAAAGCCCCAGTAAGGGAGGCTCGATGTTGAAGTGATCAATCCTCTTGCCCCTAAGGGGAGGAGAAGGAGACTAGCAGTTATAGGCTGGGCTGTTGGCCAGGACTTGCACATATATCCTCATGCATTGCGATGAAAGGATGTGGGAGTGTATTATCACCCTCTACCCTTTTAAGTCATGGCAAGTGCTTGATAATTCCTTTGGATTTTCTGTAAATGTTACTCACTTCATTCTGGCCAGATCCGTTCCTGTGGTAAAAGGGTCGAAAAATGCACCTGTAACTTGAGGACCCTGTGGAGCTGCTTGTGATGGTGACATCCCACTTCCTGATGGCATACGTGGCAGGACTGGCTGAGGGATTCATGTCCATGTTCTCCATTAGATGCTCAGATGAGACACATGGCACGGTGCCTCAGCCTGGGGCCTGATGATGCACCTGTAGGAGATGTGCTTCTGTGTGGTCTGTGCTTATCATTTACTGGTGTTCTTAGGCTGGGAGTCTGGTGCTTACAAATATTTTCACCCTCTGTTGTTGTTCACAGCCAACTGTATAACTTTTAGTTGTTTGATTAGACGTATTTATATGCTTTAGACAACATGATATGGTGGGAATACATGGAATGTAAGGCAGAAGACCTAGTTTCTGGTTCAAGCTCTGCCACTTATGGTGGCAGTCTGATGTTCAGCAGGTCACTTTAAATTTCTGGTTTTGGTTGCCTGGATAATGAGCTGGTTGAGGATCCAGTCCAACTCGAATGTTGGCGGTAGCGGAGTGGTTAAGGAGCTATGATTTAATAGTATACCCAGTACAAGTAACATATGGAAACCTATCCCACCACAGACACATTCTGCCGTAACAGATAGAGGTGCTTTAGGAATATTCAAAATCCCTAGGACTTTCAGGTAAGGGAAATTGACAAACTGCTCTTGGGGCGGTCAGAGACATCAACAGCACTGTCTCTGTTTGTCTCCCAAGTCCTTGAAGAGGAGGAAACATTAAGCATTACAAGTTCTAAGTACTTGGTATATTAGAGCACATGGACCATATGCCTGGCACTCTTATGTTTGGCAACTACCTGGTACTTCCTAGCACACATTGTGACCTGCTATTTTAGGGTGTATATTTAGTTATTGTCTGACTCTCAGGAGAATATAAGCTTTCCGTGAGGAGATGGAGGCTTAGGGAGGCGAAGGAATGGTTAAATCAAGGTCGTCTGCTCTGGCCTCTCTGCTTTAATCATACTGACACTTCCTTCTTTTGCATATATTGCCCATCTCAAGGCAGGCATACTAAAATAACCGTTGAACTTTTCAAAGAGGCAGAATCCTGTATATGGGTCAAACACACGCTCTATTGTCAATAATAACCATTTGTGGAGTTTCTGCTCTACCATACATGGTCTAATGCTAGAGATACGCTAGGTTCCAACCTGCAGGAGAATATAAGCTTTTGAGTGAAAAGGAAAGTTATGTTGACAGATGGGAGGGAAGGAGAGACGTAACCACACGTGGGAGCCTATATTAATTGCCAAACACGAGGTGCAGTCTAGTGGCTCTCAATGCCAAAATTGACCTTGGGCAGGCCATAGAAGGATCATCTAGTAAAACTTGAGATTTTTTCCCGTATGTTTATTTCGGTGCTCACTATTTCTTCTTACATCTGACTTCTTCCTTCTTGGTCCCTTCCTTCCTGCAGTACATTTCATCAGTAGATGGGGTAGGTCTTGCTGAGAGCCCAGGAAAACAGTTTTTAAAAGCTCTTGGAGATTGGGGTCCCTGCCACCGTGACGGCTGTAGAAGTCACAGGAGGAAGAATTCACTATTGGCTGAGGTGGCCAGGGAAGGGGTGGCAGCTGGCCTGACCCTAGTGGAAAGTCAGGGGCCCATGAGAAGAGAAATGGGGATGGTTCCTCGTGGAGGGAGAGATGGAGACGAGGAAGCAAGCACCGGGAGGAGGGGTGCTGCTGCAGGGCTGTGGGGCACTGAATGGAGCCCAAGAGATCTGAATCGAGGCAAAGAGGATCTAAAAATAAGTGTGTGGGGGGATCTCTCAGGGAAAGATACTCCTGGACATTGAAGGTGAGGAAGGAGACCTGTGCTTTCCCTTCCAGGGAAGAAATGTATGGCAGAGGAGTTAAGAACCTGCGCTGAGTCAGACCAGTTTGGTGTTAAATACATGCTCCAAAATTTGCATGACTTGGGATGAGTTAGTTAACACCTCCATGGAAGCCAGTTTTTCCTTCTCTAAAATGGGAACAACAGATCCTACCACAGAGGTTTTATGAGGATTAAATTCGAAAACTCATTTTAAGCTTTTAAAACACTGTCTGGGGCTTGGTAAGTGCTCATTAAATAATAGTTGCTGTTACTGTTGCTGTTACACTATTGAAAGTCAGGACGTAGATCAGCCCGAAATTGTCCCTGGAAGTCTTTGTAGATGACAGATAAAAACTGACCTTCATTGCCAACCCTATATGGGAAACCTCTCTGAATTGGAGAAAGTTGACTCCTAACTTGTACATGTTGATCTCTAGCACATGGAAACAGGGGAAGCTACTTACAGAATGACTGGTCCAGAGGCTCCGTGGAAAACATCATTAGGCAATTCTTCCAAATTATTGTTATCACTTAGATTCCTGGGGATGGAGTTCAGCAGAGAAGAAGGGAAACACAAAGCCACATAAATATCACTGTTGTAAGAGCCATTTCCCTCTAAATGGCCTGGAAGAATAGTCAGGGCTACTTACAGCTCATCTAGTTGGGTTCCATTGAATGCGCAGCTGTGTATTTCTTGAATGCCGTTCTTATTCAGCCATCTGAAATAAAAGGCCCATTAAAAAACCAATAATGTCAGATGCAAACAATGCAGGGGTTTCATAATTGGAAGCACTGGGGCAAGGTCAGACATTGCAGGTTGTTGGCATAAATAAAATGCCACCCGTAAGGCTCAGGGACAAGAGTGGGAGGGAGGCTGATTTATCACTGTATGACCTCATGTGATGTTTGAAGTTTGCGTTATGTGCATGTATTACCTTCCAGAGGGGAAAAAAATTTTGAAAAGGCACACTTAGGCTTACCACCTGGATCCTGTATGGTCTTCACGCACATCATTAGTGTGCAGAGATGGTGCCATGGGGGGATAAGACAAAGGTGTTTCCCATCCTGAAGGACCGAAATCATGCAATTATTGGACAAGTGTTTATAAGACAACATTTTGTATCCGCTTTCTCTAAGGCCTTAAGCCTCTCACCCATGCTCACCCATAGCAGCAGGCCTGGCTGTCATCAAAAAGTGATCTAATTAAGCTATCAGACAACCTGAACATCTCCTGTGACCCACAGGGACCTGGTTATTGGAGGTTTGTGGAGGTGGCTCTGGGTTAAGCCAGAAAGGAAGAGAAATCAATTACAGAGACTGTGGGCTGTGGCAGGGCGCAGTAGTGTGAGTGGGAACAGGAGGGGCCTCTGCGGCTGATGGGGGCTGGATGTGGAACAGTCAGCCTGATTGTGCAAAGGACAGCGAGCAGGTTAGGGGAGACCAAGGACACCTTGGGCCGACAGCTCTGCACTGCTGTGCTCCTGGATGGGCCTGAAAACAAAAACAAAATCCAAGGTCGGGAGAGCTTAGCCTGAAGAGCCTTTGACTACCTGCTCTTGATTTGCTGTCAGATCCTTTTCCTTGTCAGGCTCAGTGGGTTTACAAATAACAGTGTTTGAAAAGCTGACCCCGAGAGGCTCCTGCATATTCTGGACTTTTATTTTCCGGCTTGCAGTGGGTAGCTAGAAACACTTACAATCACAGGACAGCAACCGTATGTTTTTTTTCCTTCCTCCTGAAAACCAGTTTACATAAAAAAATCCAGACAGGAGCAAGGTAAATCTTTTTAAACCTCAGCAACCATTTGGTGGGTTCTGATGGCCAAAGAGTGGCTGTGTACCCCCGCATCCCACCTGCCTTGCAACTCCCTGGCTGGACCCCAGCTATCTAGCCTGCTCACGTCTTTGTCAGCCTGTCCCTGGTAGTGAATTGCGGCGACAGCTGCCCCTAACCTGTGGGATGTAGTTCCCTGGGATTTTCAGTCCACCACAGGGATCAGCAAACTTTCTCTGTAAAGGGCCAGGCAGGACATTTTAGGTTTTGTGGGCCAAGAGACAAAATGGAGAATACTACATAGGTATTTTATATAGGTATGTACTAAACAACGTTGACAAAGGTTTTGACCAAACTTATAATAATAGAGTACTTTTTTTTTTTTTTAAATAGAGGTCTATTGAAAAGCATGGATTTTTTTTTTTCTTCTGGGCAGGGTACCATCTTGCTTAATTTAGGTTAGTGTCAGTGTTCCCTGTCATCAAAATGTTCACTTGTATAAACCAGTACTAGTTCATGGGCTGGATTTGGCTGACCCTTCCCCTAACACAAAGGGGTATGTAAATCCAGGTGGGCTCCACCTATGTTTCTGTAGACTAGATTTTTCTGTACATAAATTTCCTGCAAATAGATCTTGCTATGATTAAATAATATATAGATGGATTTAAAAGAATTACTGTATTTGAAGTAGCCTTTTGTCTTTATGGATTTTTCTCAGTCAACAGATACCATCATATGGGGAGGGGGTGGAAGTTTTTGATGTCAGTGATGGATCATTACACATACAAAAAAAGTGATGTCCAGAACTCTGGCCCTGGGCTTTACATTAGGCTGTAACACTCAAACTACTAACAAAGAGAAGCTGACATTGATTATGTATACCCTTAGTCTCTTAAGAGATACAGTGCTGGTTTGAAAACCTGATGATGACGACGATGACGACAATGACCACAATGACAAGGACAACCTGGGCAAAGCATCATCTAAAGAATAACTGGATCATGGTTTTCTTTGATCTTTATGTGTTTGTGGCCTCAGTAGAGGCTCAGGAGGCTCCAGAAGCAGAATCTGCTCACAGCCTAAAGAGTGAGGGGACTGGGGGGACCTGGCCTATTAAAGCTCACTGAGGCAGGCAAGTGAGATGGAAGCAATTGAGGAAAGGAGGAAATGCACATGGAGTGAGCCTCTCCTATGGCTGGGACATGGTGGGAGCTGATACACATGGAAGCTCATTTTATTTTTTTTCTGAATTGAGGCCATTCTTTTGGTCAGTCATAGCTCGATGTTTTCCCCGTTCAGACCCTGTGGTTGCAGTGCGGGGGTGGGAAAGGGCTCAGAGGCCTCAACATGGTGGACCTTTATTGCTCATTTTCCTCTGAGACACTAGCCCAGTATCTGATAATCCTTTATTATTATTGGGCTATTTAAAAAAATTGTGTGTGTGCATGTGATATATATATGTATATGTATGTGTGTGTATATATATATATGATAAATTTTTTTTAGAACAGGGACTGAAGATTTGAAAAGTGCCACTGCATAGAAAACTCTCTCAGTCGTCAGTGCCATTTAGCCATACTGCTTTTTCTGAGCACACTTGGATGTCCTTAGTGGGAGAAGGCCCCTGCATCCAGATGTGTCACCCCAACTAAGAACAACTGGAGTCTTAAACTGTCTTGAGTATGGATTTTCCAATTCCATTATCTATGGATTAAGGACCATCTGAGGTCAAGAAAAATAGATTTTGTTCTCACAAAAGTGAATTTATCCTTTAGAGACGTGTCTGAGAAGTATTGGCTCTTAAGAAAGCTCTCCTCTTTGGGAGAGTATGTTCTAAATTCCGGGGAGCCACGCAGTGTCCATGAACAGAAGTCCGAGAAGAGCAGCCATGATCTGCACATTTCCTTTGTAGGTTTGGGTGTGTGAGGCTGTGTCCTAAGTTCTTATTTCCTCAGGTCCTTTGCCTACACTTGGGGAGAGGTAAGGCCTTTTTAGGTCAGGATCCTTGCCTTCTGTCTTACGTTCTGGACAAAAAGAATGTGTGTCATAGTAGAAAACTGTGAGCAGTCTGCACACTCCCACTTAATGATATATTTTTATAAAATACTCTGTTAATAGATTTGCCACATGGTAACATTAAGTAACTTAGAACCACTATATTTAAAGATGTTTAGAGCAAGATTTAAAGAAGCAGGGATATCCAGGTACAGCTGATGACATTTATCACTAGTCTCCTTCCATAATGTAGCCTGGCAATCCGTTCACTGTCTATTTGTGCTCTAACCCGCCAGGCTGCTGTTACTCAGGGACTCCCTCTTTTCCCCCGAACTCCTTCTATCTTTCCTCCTCCTCCTTTTTTTTTTTTTTTTTTTTAACCTTAATAGCCTTGATGATTGTTTCCTCTGCTTGCCCTTTGCCTGGCTACATCACACTTCCCTGTTAAAGCCCCATCCTAGGCACAACTTCCTTTCTCGGCCACCTTTCCCTCCTTTAACTGTTCCTTCAACCCTCACGTCACAGGCCAGTCAGAGT
Organism: Halichoerus grypus; assembly: GCF_964656455.1. Lineage (NCBI taxonomy): Eukaryota > Metazoa > Chordata > Mammalia > Carnivora > Phocidae > Halichoerus > Halichoerus grypus. The sequence goes on along the minus strand of NC_135721.1, from coordinate 69,821,180 downwards.
AAATCATTCCTTCTTCCCTTTTAGGATAATTGTTTTTATTTTGCACACTTTTTTTTTTTTTAATTTTATTTTTTTTATTTTTTTTTAAAGATTTTTATTTATTTATTTGAGAGAGAGAGAGAATGAGAGAGAGAGCGCAAGAGGGGGTAGGGTTAGAGGGAGAAGCAGACTCCCTGCCGAGCAGGGAGCCCGATGTGGGACTCGATCCCGGGACTCCGGGATCATGACCTGAGCCGAAGGCAGTCGCTTAACCAACTGAGCCACCCAGGCGCCCCTATTTTGCACACTTTTTATTCTGTTTATATTTTAATCCATTTCTTTTGCTTTCCCCTTCTCTCATATTTCCCATACCCCATCGACTCATTCTAATACAGGTGCACATAAATTCCGAATGTTGTGAGTGTATTAAAGGGAAGGATTAGGTATTACTCGGTTAAAATTGTTGTCCTAATACCATGTACTCTGAATACATGCCTTTGATTTTTTAATTTTTTTCCTTCATACTTGCTTTGTCTCTGCTAGTCTCTTTGAAACCTTTCCTATTGCTCTAATTAATTTACATCAAATGCTGTGCTTAGCTTTAATCTTTAGCATGTCCTCATCTCTACTGTTTCTCTCCCCATCCCCCCTCCCCGCCCCTTTTCTTTTTCATACTGCTAGGTATTCTCTGAATCATGTTACTGTTTTGAAAATGACTGAAATTCTTCCTTGGCTGGAACTTAACCTTTTGTACATAATGGCATATTTTAAGCACACACACTGGTATATTTTTAAAAAATGCAACAATTTCTGAAGTGGGAGGATAAAATGTTTTCCTTACAGATGTAATGGCAGTTACCCGTTTCCCAAATGCCATTCTGTTTATTTAACTTCCGTAGATCCCACAGACACCTGGGTAGCCCCAGGCTCTCTCTTTCTGGGCCATCTTGGGCGGTGGATAAACTGCCACCCAGGCTACTAGCACAAACGATTACAAAGGAGTCCATTAATGGCACGGAGTGCATTTAAAAACATTCCCAAAAGTCAGAGGGAGTAACTCAAGCTCACTAAAAAATGTGATTGTTTCAAGAAAAAAGAGGTCATCTCACGCCCAGCATGGGGTTGAATAGGAGCTGCTTGGCATGGTTATGAGGGAAAATCTCCCAAATTCAGCCTCCTCCTTGGTCTTTTTCTTGGGGCAACAAAAGCCTTGCTAGGCAATAACTAGCTTTACTGATGCATGAGTTATTCTGTCCTTCAGAACAGATGTTGCATCACAGGAGACCATCATTCAAAGAGCAATTTTAAATATTTGAATCGCACCGCAGAATCATAAATTATTAACATGACTCCATGTTGTGATTCTGAAATGTAAAGATGGGAAATGAGAGAAAAATACTGAAGCAGAAATTTAAATGGCGAAAAGCCAAAGTTACCCAAACACAAAAGGAGCATCCTGTTAGGGGAAAGATGATTAAATCAGAAACCAAATGTTACTCCACTGGAGTTTTTTTCTTTACTTACAAAATCATACTTTCAAAACTCAGCCCCATGAAAGAATTTCTTTCAACTGTGTGGATGTTGATATTATCTTGAATGTCTCTAGAAGAAAGTACAGATGCATTAGGTCTTTATGCCAGCTCCACTCCTGTAACCTCCCCACATTTCGTTTCCTGGGCATGATGTGGTCTTTAGCTGAGGCAATGTTGGAACAGTTAGTATTCTGAGAGATGATGAGTTCAAAGTTAGGGAAATAAAAGACATCTAGTTTCCCTTCAGTGTGTCAGTGCCTAAAAATGAAATTGCAATTTCTCGTAGTCTCTTGTCTCTGGACATTTTCTTAGCTAATTTCACCGTGTTAAGGTTCTGAGACACTCCTTTATTATCCTTCCCTGCTCACTATGACAAAGCCACTAACGCTGACCTTTCACCTCCATATGGAACTTCTCCATTCACCATACTTGGGCCTTTAGCTTCCTCCCATTTCAGTCCCCCTCTCACAGCCAGTTTACTTCCTTCTATTCCCCTTGGGTCACAGAAAAGTTGTATCATTCTATTTCTGAATGGAGGGATGGAGAAAGTCTCATTTTTTGGGTTGTGTCCCTCATCCCCCATCAAGCTTCCCTGTTGGGTCAGATTTAACAAATACACTGTATGCAGGAGTAGTAAACTGCCTGGAACAATTTGAGAAATGTTGAGAGATTCTTTTTCTCTCCCTCCCTCTCTCCTTTCTTCCCCCTTTTCCTTAGCTCTTTATACCCCTTCCTTACCATTTCCTTTTGGGTCTGTCTAGATTCTTACAATTTCACTATTGAAAGTAAACTTGGCATAACACATGGCCTTTTTTCCTCCTCTTTGAAAATACAGATGTCTTGAGAAAAGGCAAATAGATTATCTTGCTAACAGTGTGAATTTGTGAATCGTCAGCCAGTTTCTTTATGCCTAGGGTCATATGAGAATTCAGGAGGGAAGAGGTGAGGGTGAGGGAAGACGGGTGAGGAGGGTATTTGTAGGGGTGGTATGTAAAGCACTAAATAGTGAAGAGAGGAGGCCCTTCTTGATTTGCTACAAGCTGGCTCTGTTGAAATGGTCTTATTGAGGAGACTGCTGACTGTCTCCAAACTGAGCTTAGCGGGCTTTCAGATAAAACTAAGGGTACTTCCTGCTTGCCTTCCTACCTCTGCTTACCCAGAGTGACCTATTGGGAGGATCTAGGTTAAGCAGTGCATATTATAGGCCCCGAGGCCATTGGGCAAGACATCTACTAAGTCAACACTCAAGGAAACACTTACAGTAGAACCTTTTGGAGAGATTGAACCTTGTGAACAGCCGGTAAGTGCTTAATACCTGTGTTGGATATTAACCTAGAGAGAGACAGAATTAGAATGAGGAAAAAAAGAACCTGGCTATCTTAACAATTACTATGATATAAGCTTTCCAAATTCAAAGTAACAGTTTTGAGCTAGCAGAAAAACCCACCAGAAAATCCCGTAATACACCTGCCACATGCTTACATTTTCTATTTTAAGGCTGTAACCAAGGTCTAGCAAAATACTGATTCCTTAGAGTAAAGAAACTTACACTTCAGACACAATGCACAATACTCTTTTTTTTTTTTAAGGTACATTAACATCCAAAAGCAAATTGTAACTAGGTAACAAAATGTTCCTAAATCATCCCTTGTTTCCTGCCTTCTCACAGTCTTTGGAGAACTGCCCCTTCCCCAATCCAAGTGATTCTGTTGAGATTAGAACATGAGGTTCCATGCCCTTTGACCCCAGAATACGCATATAACCTAATCTCGGTGAATCAGACTGTCTCCTGGGATGTGGTTGGAGGTTGGTTAGCACTGAGTCCACTGATGACATCACCCTTAAGAGACAGTCCATAAATTTCTATAGCTGAAATGTCCAGAGCTATAATGGATCCTTCCCAAGGTCTGCTTATTTTGTCCTGTGTTCCCCAGAAAGCAGAGACTGACATGAAACCTGGCCTGTAGATGGTATCTTTGATAATGAGTTTAGAGAGTTTGTGACATCAGTAATAAAACGGGGGAGAAAGATAATCAATACAAAGATAAGTTGTTGAGTTGGCCACTGCTCCTGGTTACTGGTCCTTAATGCCAAGTACTTGATTTAGGAGACTTTCAAAATGGATCTCAGAACTGTTGTTCTGAATGGGGGAAAAGGGAAAACATTTATTCATGGACTACTATTTCCTATTGGTCAGATGTGTCCCTATGGTGTTAACTCCTTACTTATGGCTTGCATGCTATATGAGTGCCTAGTGAGTGAGGAGACCCAGGACAGGAAATGAGAGGTCTGCAAGGCCAGGTGAGGTGATATCCACTTGCACCTGCATTAAGCTGATTGAAATTTGGGTGGACCTGGCTGCCACAGCAGTGGTGAAGGTTTTCAAGGCACATGAGAGTTGTTTGACACCCTGGTCTCTAGCATTTCCCTCTCTTGTGAGTTTCTCAGAATCCTTCTCACCACCATTTTTCTTCTCTATGTGGCTTACTCAAGCCAGAGTTGGTCTTGGTCACTTGCAATCTAAAGAATCTTCACTGGTACATACATCATTGTGAAGGATCATTTGTCCTTTTGGGTTTATGACTCTAGACTGTGGTATCTTTGCTTCTATATTCAGAGTCCGTGAATTCTGCCTATGGCTTCTCTAATTGTTCTCAGATGTTTTATTCCCTCTTGGTTCTCAGTGATCCATGCAGAATCTATCTTGGTCAATTCTTTTCATTACTCAACAGCCCTTTATATGGTCCGCCTCTGTTTTGGTCAGTTTCTGTTCCTATAATTTTGCCTTCTCCAAAGTGTTACATCAGTGCAATTATATATTACAGAACTTCTTGAATCTGGCTTCTTTGACACAGTATAATGCATTTGACATTCTTCCATCATGTGGTGTGTATCAATAGTTCATTTTTTTTTTTTTTTTTAAAGATTTCATTCTTTTGACAGAGAGAGACACAGCGAGAGAGGGAACACAAGCAGGGGGAGTGGGAGAGGGAGAAGCAGGCTTCCCGCCAAGCAGGGAGCCCGATGCGGGGCTCGATCCCAGGACCCTGAGATCATGACCTGAGCCGAAGGCAGACGCCCAACAACTGAGCCACTCGGGCGCCCCTAGTTCATTGTTTTTTTTTAATTGCTAAATAGGATTCCATTGTATGGATGTACCACAGTTGATCCATTCACCATTTGAAGGACATGTAGGTCGTTTCCAGTTTTTGTGATAATTAAAAAAAAAGCTGCTTTAAACATTGGTGGTGGTGGTGGTGTGTATGCACACATGTCTGTGCACATGTGAGAGAGAGGGGGAGAGAGAACATTTTTCTTTATCTTGGGCAAATACCTATGAGTAGGATTGCTGGGTTGTGTGGTAAGTGTATGTTTAGCTTTATTAGAAACTGCCAAACTGTTTTCCAAAGTGGCTGCACCATTATGCATTGCCATCAGCAATGGGTGAGAATTCTAGTTGTTCCTCATCCTTTGGTTATGTTAAAAATACTCTTTGAATATAAAAGTAATACATGTTTATTGTGGGAGTTATGGAAAATATGGAAACATTTACAGAAGAAAGTAAAAATGACCTCTAGTTTGTCTACCCAGATAGAGTTTCTGCTAATACTGGGGTTTTGAGGTTTCTACCAAAACAAATGGCTTTCATAGTTGCTTTCCCTAATCTCTGAGATTCTACTCATTCTAAACAGAAACATTGCCATAAATAAGTATATACTAGCTTGACACAGTCCTATTCCACATTTGTTATTTAATCATATCCAGTCTTCTGCCATTTTTAGATCTCTTCTCATGTGTCTATACACTATTCCCTTAATGAGATATTAAAGCAAGGACCATATTTAATATTCTCTGACAATCTATACTACCATGTACAGATTTTGAATGTAGTATGTGCTCATAAAATATTGAGTTAATTGATGTTTCTAAAACTTTTTTTAAATATGTCACCGAGAATATATAAAAATCCTTATTCAGTTAATTTACTTGTCCAGTATCGCTGCTACCTAGAGTAATTAATCTTAAACAGACACAGGGAAGTCTGGAGGCCAGGAATCAGTAGAACCTATGTGCCAGCTCTGTCATGAGCTAGACACAATGCATTTCATCTCTCTAGACTGGAAAGGATGTGGTGTGCATGAATATCAAGGTAGACATTCTGTCAGACACCTTTGTGCCCTGCTTCACATCCTTTTGGTCCATCTTTTACTCTAGCTGTTACCATAGCAACTAGCTACATACAGACTTAACTTGGCAGACATTGGTTGCAGTTATACTGATTGTCTCATTTTTTGCCCTGGACTTCTCTACCACCTCTGAGTGGGACGCTTAAAGGAAACTTCTCTACCATTCAGAGACATGTACAATACAAATCAGGAAGTGCAAGAGAGTTAATACCCCACAGGGCAACTTTTGACTAGTGGTCAACTCCTCTCTTCCATTCTTTGGGTGAAGAATTCTGAATATATTCTAAATGACACTTAAGAGGGACTCTAGCATGACTGAACCCCCCATTACCTGGTGGTGATGAGCTGATAATAAATTCCTGAGGTGGCTTTCCCTCTTTGTTTTCTTCTCCTTAGTCATCCAATCTCTTTCTCTGGGTTTGAGTATAAAAATAAACTACTCCCATATAAGTCCTTCCTCAGACATGTTTTAGAGCACCTAGGCTAAGACAAATACCAACTTGCACTGAATCTCACATTTACATAGATTCCCTATTGGTTGCTGTTACCCTTTACTCCAAATCTGTTTCCAGTTGCAGCCCAGCCTGCCCTGTTTCTCTTCCTTCCTTTATTGTAAAGTTTCTAGAAAGAGTTGTCTGTATCTTTTGTCTTCATTTTCTTCTATCCCATTCCTCTTCAACCTCCTCCAAGTTTTTTCATGGTACATCTCTCCACCAGAGCTTACTTTGTTATGTGCCAAATGCACCAATCCATAACCAATAAATCTAATGAGCAATTTAAATTCTCTCTCTTTTTAAAACATCTTTTAGGAGAATTCAGTACTTTTTCCCTTTCCTGTTAGTTTCTGTCATTTTGCACTCTTTTGTTTTGTTCTTCTTACTCCTTTTTATTTTATTTTTGACTCCCTCCTCCTCCATCTTTACCCTGAGCCTTTTGCCTTTTTTCTTTATAATCTTGCTGGGAAGATCTCCTTTCCCATGGCTTTAAGTACTATCAATATGGTGACAACTCATAGGTTCATACTTGACTTCTGACTGCTATAGTCTGTCTCTAATTCAAGTTTCTTTATATATTCTTCTGAATGTCCCACTGACAGAGCAAACTAAATTTGTTCACTCACTACTTCCATCAAACCGCTCCTCCTCAATTCTTTCTCAAAAATAGCACTACCATCTATCAGTTGTGTGTTATAAACGTGACAGTTACACTTGTCTTCTTCACCCTCACTCCCCAACATCAGTACATCTCAAAATCCTCTTAGTTTCCATTTCCAAAAGATTTCTTGATTCCATACAATGTCTTCCAACACTACTGATACCCTCCTAGAATAAGCCATCATCATCTTTCCTCTAGATCTCTGCAATAGACTCCTGCTTCCCATACACATAGTCTTGTCCTTTTCTAACCCATTCTCCATACAGCATCCAGAGCATTCTTAAAACAAAAAAAAATAAATCAGATTGTTTTAGTCTTCTGCTTTTCTTTAGTTCATTTCCATTATAGAATTTATATTTCTTACTACCTACTCTTGGACCCTATCTCATGCCATCCTCCCACTGCACTTGAGCCCCAGTGGCTTTCAGTCATTTCCTCACATACACTAAATTGGCATTTGGACATGCTCTATATGGAAGGCTCACCACCCACTCCTTGCTTGGTCCCTCCCAACTGATGCTTCAGGGGTCAGTTGCAAATGTCATTTTTTCAGTGAAGAGCTCCCTGACTGCCAATTTAAATTAAGGCCTCTGATTTAGTCCCAGTATAATCATGTCTTCTTTAGCATTTTTTTCTTTTTAGCACCCATCAAAATTCTAAACTATACATTTTGTGTTTATTTATTTAATATCATTTTCTTCAACTAGATTGTGAATGGTATGGATGCAAAAATCATGTTTTTCCTGAAAACTCAGTGTTGGCACAGTGGTTGGCACATATAATATGCTTGGTGTTTATCAGGCCAGGCTATGTGCTATGTGCTGTTAAGAGATGAGCACAAGAAAAGGAATCATTCGCTACCTGTGTTCATCACGCCTGATGTTTTTGACATTATATGGATGGTAACCTGGCTCTCTTAATGAATGAGTATGACTTTTACAGCATTGAAGGAGGGAAGAATTTATGATTGTCAATGAGAATGGTACATTATTTAATATCAATAGCATGAGCTTCTGAAGCCACAATACTTAAGGGATATCTATAAATGTCTATAGTTGCACATTGAAATCTTTGGTTTTTATAGAAAATACACAGCAAAATGGTTAAAATTATTCCAGTACTGCTAGGTTTAAGACACTTAAGAAGATCTAGTGACCATCTAGTGAGATGGATTATTGGTGATAACTCTATAGCTAAGACTCTCCATGACCCTGAGATAACTCGGGAAATGGAGTTCGAACGAACACTTAGTTTTCAATTCATTTTTCCCCTTTGACCAATAAATTCATGTCTGATGGAGGCTGGAGGGGTAATCACCTGGGAGCTCCTATGTCTCAATGGGTTTGCTTTGGTCAAATGACTGCTGCAAAATTATTTTGATTCACTCAACTGTGGTTTATCTTCAAAAACAGGTAAAGGCCTGAGGGTAAAATGTCAGCAAATTTAAGTTCTGCAAAAGGATCTTCTAAAGAAAAGCTTACAGTTATCCCCTCTCAACAGCGAGTTTCACATTCTGAGCTGGTGTTAACACGTTTCATGCTGAACTGTTGCTAATCTTTAGGTCACAGGAATGAAAATGGGCACTGCTTCTGTCGGGGTAAACTTAGTGAGGTTCCTTCTATTGATGGGAAAAATTCCCACTATGTGCTGCCACGTAACAAGATAATGGACTTGCCTTTTAGTATATTGCTGCCAAAGCAAGGGCTATACTTGCCTTTTATGGACAGGTGACTCCACAGCTCTGAGGCTCATTGTTGTAAACATCATTAGTGCTTTTATTAATGAGTCGTTGTCTCTAAAACTGTGTGTGCTCTTACTTGTATTGCTTTGGACCATATGCCTTCCTTCCATACAACTCTGTCCCGTCCAAGAGAGCATACCAAAGACCATCTCCTGGCTTCAGAAAGCTTGCAGGTCAATTGAGTTCAGGCTAGTACAGATGAAATACTCAGACTGGTGTAGTGCTAAACTGTATGTTACTTATTGTTTTAGGAATTCAGAGAAGGGGAGAACAATGTGGGTTGGAACAGTCATGGAGGACTTCTTGTAGGAAGGAAAGAAAACCAGATTTCTGGGTGAGTATAGAGCTTTATTGGCCTGAATGAGAGAAGTGAATGCAAGTGGCTTGACCACAGGAGGGCTGTGGGGGACAGAGGAAGATGGAACAGAAAGGGAAGGAGGAGGCAGTATCTTAAGGACCTTTACAACTACGTAGGGGAATGTGGACTTGATGGGGAAGTGATTGGAAGTCACCTTAAGGTGCTGAAAGAGGAAGTATGACTTGAGGACTCTCTGAGCAGAGGTAGCCCATGTATTCACCATCCCATAACCCTGGGCTTAATAGTGGTGGTCAGGATAAACCAATTGGTGGTTGAGACCCTAATGCATAATCCACTGAACTGAGAAAAGTCAGGAAAGAAAGACCCTCTCCATCACACATGCTAGCCAAGAATGCAATTCTTGGCAGGGAATGATCAGTTCTGAGACTGTGCGAATCAGCTCTTTTAATCTGTGAACTGAGGCCGAAATAGAGTTCATGCCAGGGACTGGAGGACCCAATTGAGATGCTTTAGGCAAATTTGATTTAGGAAGGGTATACTGCCGATTATGTGTTCAGGTTAGGGGTCTATAATTTTTGCCAAAGCACGTTTCCTACAAGCTAAGGCTGATTGTTGAAATTGAACTCCTTTTTCTACCTTCTAATTGGTTTCCCATGATAGGGAATTTGTTTGCACCTAATTGAGTCTTTTTTTTTTTTCTTTTTACATTTTAATTATATTATTTAGTCTCCTAGATAAAATGAACTTCTTCCTCCTGACCACTCTGGGAGAAAATAGTTATCCAATGATGGATAAGCAGGAGAATAGATTGTGCTTGATTAATACACGAAAAGACTTCCTATCTTGGGCTCACTGATACTGAGATTTCTATTTACCACAGAGCCTTACCAATTGGGAATTTGAATTTTTACATACGTCACCACTATATAAGATGCTAGCTAGCTAATGTGTACTCTCTGAATCACTAAGTAAAGATTGTTAGGTGTAGAATCCCACAATCTTGGAGTTAGATGGCAGTGTGTAAGAAGCTGTGGTACAATGAAAAGGGGCTTGTACTTAAGATTAGGGACCCTGGACTTGAATGCCTTTCCTCTTACCAGCTGGATGATACTGAGTACTTCACTTGCTTTTTCAGAGCCTCAGTTTCTCTGTACAATGACTTTATGTAAAGAATTACATGAGATAGTGGAGAGCCTGGTTTCCTGCCTCCCCCATCTCCTAACTTCAAAAACTGGGTCCATTTAACACATATTCAGCTTAAACTCCGCCCCCCTCCCCGCCAGCCTCCATGGAAAATAGACTCTTTAGTAATGGGGGCGGAATTAATGAGCCCAAGAGCAGGATTTTAAAGAGCTCAGCCCTGTTAACGTGGCTGCATATTCTGTTTTGACCTAATATCCTGGCTTAATAATCAGGCTCTGGTCCTCTTCTTAGAGCATAGAGCAAAGCTTTTGAAACTAGCATCTCCAGTGCTAGAGGATCTGGGTTCAAGTACTGCCTGTACCACTTCTTAAGACATGGGGCCTTAAGAGCGTTAGGTGATGTCTCTATGACTCTGATCCTTCATCTTGTACTCAGGGAAATGATAAGATGCACCTTACAGGAAACCTTAGCACCATGTTCAGGCACTGTTCTTGGTCTTTCTCCAGCTTTGTATTCCAGTTGCACCAAGACCCTGCATGATTTCCAGGTTCCCCTAGGACCTGGACCATGTCCTGCTTCTTTCCAGTTCTCATGGGTACTGAAATGGCATTTCCACATCCAGGTCAATGTTGTCCCTGTGGGACCTCCATGATGCCAGAGTGGGTGGGTCTGTTATCTGCTGCCCGAGGCTCCTTGTACTCTGTTGCAACACCAGGAAGCCACAGCTACCTTTCCCAGATTCTTCTTGCACCCTCTCTCTAATTTCCTTTGGCTACTTCTGATAAAGGTGCCTGAATCAACCTTCTTGCCTGTCTGATTCTGTGTTTCTGGGTCCTGATTATATTATCACCTAGAAGTTTGTGGGTCATCTCAAGGAAAATTACTGCAAAGAATTGACAAAATTGAAGACTTAGACATTTTTAACAAAAATAAAAGTGATCTAGATAGGTTTATATTTTCTGTGATAACAAATGAATTCAGAAATAATGCTACAGAGCAGATATTTTTAAATTAGGCACTTTAGATTTGTCTCTTTAAGGGAAAGGTGATATATATAATTTTTTTTTTTTATTTATTTGACACAGAGACAGAGAAAGAGAGCGCACAAGCAGGGGGAGTGGCAGGCAGAGGCAGAGGGAGAAGCAGATTCCCTGCTGAGCAGGGAGCCCAATGCGGGACTTGATCCCAGGACCCCGGGATCATGACCTGAGCTGAAGGCAGTTGCTTAACCAACTGAGCCACCCAGGCACCCCGGAAAGGTGATATATTAATAATGAGAAGGAAAACAATGCATTTGAAGAAATTTATGCTATGTAGGGACAATTTGGAAAAAAAAGAATGGAAATAGTTAATTTATTGCTGAAAATGATACATGTCATCATTGATGAAAACTCATATATTTTAAAATTATGGAAACAACTTTCTAACCTGTTCAAGTTTTTTCACTGGGTTTTGAACACATTCACTGGAAATATAAAAATGCAGTATCTTCCAGGTAGTTTGTAAGAACATCTGATTGACATTAGGGAAGAAAATTTCCTACCTGAATTTCATAAACACATTAGCATGAAAGTATAGGATTGAACACTGAGTCTGATGACTCAGAGTACTACTGTAGGCTCGTCTTCCATGAGATCTACTTATTTTAGTGACACTTTGTTCTCAGCTTTGACAGACCTTGAAAGCTAGTATTGATACGACCTGTGAGCTGCTTCTCCAGTGTTAAACTAAGGATTAAAAAATAATGAAGCACATCCTATGACATTGCTTTCTCTAAAAATATTTTCACTATAATTAGTGAGAGCAAAATAGGCTTTTTGTGCCATATAAAATATTATATAATGAAACAAGATGTAAACTTAAAAGCGTATTGTTTATTCATCTTGGTTTCATGCTTCAAAATATTTTTTGTGTATATTTTGTCATGTGCACATTAATACTGCAATTGTATGTGTATCTACTTTATAAATAAGGTTATTTGGGATGTATGTTTGCTTTTTTTTTTTCCCCCCTGTTGGGGTGAAGAATCAAGACCATATTGTCCAATGTGTAAGATATTTTGCTTGGAAAAAGAAGCCTGTAATTCTGAAGGGCTGCCAGGTGGAAATGGTAATAGATTTGTGTTGTGTTGCTCTAGATAGGTATAGGATTAATAATAATGGTCAACATTTATTGAACATTTCCTATGCACCAGGCACCACACCAAGCACTTAACATTGATCGTTTTATTTATTCCTCTTCTCTACCTTAGGAGACAGGTATCATTACCATACTCATATCAGAGCGGAGGAGGCTTAGCTGATAGAGGTCCAGTAATTTTCACAAAGCTACACATAAGGAGGGAAGAGCTGGAGGTTGAGTCCACATCTTTCTGACTCTATAAATTTGGGGCTGTTAATATTATCAGGCTTAGCATAATGACTGACTGTCATTCATTATGAAGGTTGCCACAGAGGAATGAATGGACTGTATAGCTAAGCACTTGGCTCCTTACCTCTGGAAATCTGTCCAACTAAATGCCTGGAAGGGTTGCTTCATCAGGGGCGTGATACTGAAATTTATAATAAGAAACAAATATTTCATGTTTGTCCCCCTTCATTGTGCAGAACTTCTGGGTTGATGAACATGTAGAGATTTGGAGAGAGTGGTGGTCATGGAAGCTCTAAATCTTTTCCTCACACCTTGCCCTATGCATCTATTCCACCTGGCTGTTCCTGAGTTATATCCCTTTATGATAAGCTGGTAGCTAGTAAGCAAAATGTTTCTTTGAGTTCTATAAGCCACTCCAGCAAGTTAGCTGAACCCAAGGAGGGATCATTGTGTCAAGTGAACTTTGGCTCACTTTCTACTTGCATCTTCAGAGCTTTTAGGGTGGCCCCCTTTAGATGACCACCTTGAGAGGTAAGGTAAGAGAATCTGAGTAACTCCTCTAAAATTGTATGGAATATGTTAGCCACAGAGTAAGATTCATGCTCCCAGCCCAACTATTAACCTCTACACATACCATGGCTGGGTACAAAAAAATCATATGCTCTAATGGCAAACTGAATCAAGGAAACTGAAGAAAAATATTAGACAAAACAGGCCTGAATGTAAAAAAAAATTAAAGTTTATGATGGGCTAATGTGCAGCTAGCTGTCACTGTTGATGTCATTTGTGCTTCCAATTCAGAGCATGCTGTCGGATACCTTTGTATCCTTAGCTAGGGCATATCTCATGTAACAGGATATCCATGTTGGTTTTGCCTGAGACACCAAGGGATGAGAGATGCTACATTCCAGTTACATAGTTCTTAACCTCTCATGCAAATTGAACACAAAAATGGTGTAGAGATCTTGCGAGAAGGGCATCTGGGGACGATTGTGAATATGCCCTTCCCATGCCCCTCCATGAGGAAGTGTGGGGGTTGCTAGCTGCTTCACATAGGTTGAGAAAGGGACTTGAAGAAGACCAAGTGGCAGGTTTTAGAGCCGTCTCTTCCTGCTTAGGGGACGTAGAGACCAGTGTCTGGCTTGGACCAGGTGAGAGGCTAACTACAATGACAGTAGACCAGAGGACTACTTTGGGAAGTAACTGCAGTCTTAAGAGCTGGTTACACAGGTCACAGTTCTGATCCAGACGTCTCTCTGATGAAGGAAGGACTGCAACAGACCTTGGCTTACACGTGTGTAGCACATATGATTGACAAAGCTATTGCGTGTTATGTCATGTGACCTGACAGTGAATTTCTGAGATGAGCATGATTATGATTCGCATCTTAGAGATAAGGGAGGCAGTGCTCACAGACATTAAAAAAAAATCGTATTTCTAGACTCAAACCAGAAAGAATCATAGTTAACACATAGTTAAACAATTACCTTAGCAAGGGTTAGGCCGCGTTGTAAAGGCCTTCCTGTATGGAAGTCCTTTAGTCCTGCTCACACTCTAGGAGAAAGGTAGTATTAGCTCCATTTTATGGATAACTGAAACTTTCGAAGCCTCCGTTTTCTTGACTTGTCTGCTAGAAAGTGGAAGGAATGGCATCTGAACTTTGCACTCTGGGTCCTGTGCCTTTCCTGCAATGTTCTTTCTGTTATAGCACATTGGCTACATAAGGACTTTTAAAATCTAAAGTTCTCTCTGGGTTAGATTCACTGCCAACACAGCATTGCCAAGTGGCAACCTTTTGGGACCTGCTTGGATGCCAATGTAAGAATAACTTGAATCAAGCTACCAATTTGTGGCAAGCAGTTACTTTTAAAATACATAGGGGAGTCACAAAAGAGTTAATATTTTAAACAGTTTGTACACCCTTCCTCACGACTCATTTCTAATATTAATTATTTAGGAAGTTATTTCTTAGGTACACTTTGACTCAGCCTGAGTAGATGATCACAAGTTCCAAATGGCAAACATTAATAAGGTGTCAGTCTTGTGCTCAGAACACTGAGTACATTATGTTGGCTTCATCCATGCTCTACACCTTCCCCGCTGTGGTGTGCCAGAAAGTGGGATGAACTGGGTTGGAGGCAGACATTCCTGGCTTCCATTCTATCAAGTACATAATCTCTGAGCTTCAAAATCCTCATTTGTAAATTGGGTAAGATACACGCATACTATTTTTGGCAGATTGGAAGATGAGATGAATAGATGCTCAATAAATACCAGTTTCCCTATTTTTCGTGCCCCAGGATCGTTTCTTAGTCACATTTTGTGAGGTTGGGCAATTCAGTCACCATCCATGAACCTCAAATTTACCACCCATAAAGTGGTGCCATCAGAAAATATCTCACAGGACTTTTTTTTTTTTTTTAAAGATTTTTTATTTATTTATTTGACAGAGACACAGCGAGAGAGGGAACACAAGGAGGGGGAGTGGGAGAGGGAGAAGCAGGCTTCCCGCTGAGCAAGGAGCCCCATGCGGGGCTCGATCCCAGGACCCTGGGATCATGACCTGAGCCGAAGGCAGACGCTTAACGACTGAGCCACCCAGGCGCCCCTCCCGCAGGACTTTTGTAAGACAGTATCAACTAATACCAAGTGCAAGTGCTTTCTTTCTAAGTTACAATTCCTGTTACTCATCCCCATATCATCCATCAGAGCCTCTTCCAGTTAGCAGTTCTTGCTCTTTTTGCTGCTTCAGACTTTAAAAGCAGTCCCATACCCTGTTTTATCTTCTCCCTTTCTTTTCCTTCTTTACGACAACCTTTGGAAGTAGAGAGGAACATGGTTTTTCTCCTCATTGTGCTTGAGGCCCAGAGGGGTCTGGTTCTCACTGGTAGGACCAGGGCTGGAAGCTGGGTCTATGGCTCTTCTTGGTGTCTTGCAGATTGACTCTGTGTCCACTTGGCTCCTGTGGTTTGTTCCTTGTCCAAAGAGACCTCGATGGTTGAGCTTGGTTAAGGGGGGGTCACCTGATTTCTTCCCCGCAGCCCCCACCCCCCAGAACATCCTGCTGTCTTCCTTGCACTGCTATCTTTGAAACCCAAACTGGTGAGGGAGGAGCTCACTGTCTCTTGAACTGAATGTTTTTTTGCAGGGTGTTCTCTATGGGTGAACTCATGATTAAGCCACAGCAGAACATTTTTGTAATGTCTGCTACAGATGAAGATATTCTTCCTTAAAGCATTTGTCACTTCAGCGTTCACACTCCGTAATGCCCTCAGATAGTCCTCTAAAAACAACAGCTTCTTCCCTTCCCCTACCCAGATGGACAGGTTCAAACTCAGACCTGCATTTTCATTAAGGGCCTACTATGTGCAAACCCTGTGCCCCATGGGGGCCCAGAGATGAATTAAACACAGCCCTTGCTGTGGATTTTTTGACAGCAGAATCAGGTGGTGACATCTCCCGCCACTTCATTGCTCCCCAGTCCTGAGCCACTTGATATGAGCTGTCTGGTGAGTCCCCGGGGCTGCGTTCCTTCTGCACCCATGCCTGGGGAAGACCTCTTCCCAGATGGGCATGTCGAGAGTTTGGGAGCAACGGGGCCATTCTGCTAGAACATGCCTAGGTTTTCATGTCTTTGTTCTTAGCCGACAGCCTATGAACACACATTGTGAAAGAAAAAACAGATGAGATAAATGAGGGCAGCAAGGAAAAAGTGGGTCCCTCAACAGGTATTAAAGGGAGGCGAGAACCAGGTGCAGGAGAGCTGCACAGCCAGCGTCCTCTAAAAGGAAAAATGAAGAGCTGAGTGCCTTTTTTTCTTTATAATGCCCGGAGTTGGGGATCTAGCTATGAAGACAATCTAGTTCCCACCTTGGAGTAGCACAGAATCTGGTAACTAGAGTTCTCTTGTGTCGCCCTCGCTCCATCTTTGTCCTGCCTGCCCCGGCTGCCCATCCTGGCCTCCAGGGGCTGCCCCCAATCCTTAGGGAGAGTCCTGTGTTAGCTCCAACCTCTTAATGTGTGGTGTCTCCCAGGGATAATTGCAAATGTAAAAGGGTCTGCAAAAGACAAAAACACCCTTTAAACCTCCCAACATTGAGACTGCAGTGGTGCAAGATGAGGCAGGAGTTCATTTTTCATGGAGGTGCTGCTTTGCCTGATGCCCTTCAGGTTTGCTGTTGGAGTTGTCGCTCCTCCTGCCTGTGCCTGAGGCAGCCCCTGCTGGGGTCTGGCCCTCCCAGGCCAGCTCCAGCGGCTGCCGACTGCTGTCTGCCTTTTAAGCCTCACCCCCTCTTCCATGGTCTCCCGGCCTCTGCTGAGGCTGGCTATGCTCACGTGTGAGGGACTGAAGTGGCAGTGATGGATCCTATGCCTGTCCTTTAATTCCAGGAGTTGAGCTTCTGCTGTTCCTAATTGAAGAGTAAATTTCTAGCTGGTTTAAGTTCTTAATGTACCTGGAGGATGTCAGCTCTTGAAAGGTCTACATGAATCCTGGAGAAGAGGAGCCTGATCTGGGAAATACAGTGTTCTGCAGGATGCTGTATTTTCCCATTTGCAGAAAGAATTTCTCCTTCCATGCAATGTGCCTCATGCTGGGTCTGAATAGGCTGAACCGGCAGCCACACTGGGAGCCCCCGGTTTGTGAAGATCACGGTTTAGACTAGAGAGTTGGAAGAGATCTTAGAGGATGTGTAGTCCAGTTTCCTCTTCTCATTGACCTCTTTAAGCATATTATGTCCATTTTGCAGATGAAGAAACTGAGACCTAAAAGGATCAGTCATCACTGTTGGGGGAAGTGGGAGCTATGCTAGCACTGAGGAAGACATCAGGGCTGAGCTTCACACAGCTCATCTGAGACTTGTTTCACTCTGAACCCTCGCTAGACTTGTCTTTACATCTGACTTCTGGTGATGACAGACAGGCCTTAGTTCAAAATTAACGAGGTGAGGACACACCTACCTCATGAGAGGGTATATGCAATGAGAAAACAATTCAGAGAATCCACAAGTGGGTTGAGTATGGTTGTCTAGGTGCTATTGAAGTGGATCCTTTGGGACTTACGTCTCTCTCCAGAAACCTCCATACCTGGAGTCTATCATTATCAATTCTTGGGTTTCACATTGCCTTTTCTAGGCATCTCTTTTAAAAATGGAAATTCCTCTAGGAAGAAGAACATCAAGACCTGAACATATTGATGTACACTGATGGATCAAGTAATAGTCTTGCTGATGGAAAAGACCCAGGCTGCTTGTAGGAGAAAACACAGGGAACAGGTTAGAGGAATGAGGAGGGGAGGTGAGCAGTATGAAAACATCACCTTCTTGATGATCAGGCCCTCAGTTAAGAGGAGGTTTTTGCCCTCCTTGAGCTGACATGCTCAGGCTGAAATCTCATCCTGAACTTCAGCATTTCAGAAGGAAAATCTGACCATAGTTTTCCTAGCATTGACAATGGAAGGCAGAGTTGGCTCTGCTAGACATCTAACTGATAAAAAAACAATTGTATAATTTCCACTGTGCCCAAACATTTCTGTAGTCATGACAACATCCTTAGATCCTTACAATACTGACAGCCAGGGAGATAGCTAATAATTTCTTTCCAATAATCACCAGCCCCTGTGTAAAAGGACTTCTGGCCCCATCTGCAGGATGGTTGGTTCTCTGTGGGAGGTGGTTAGGGGAGGCATGGGAGAAGGAAGGCTTTGGGGGTTACTAGAGGTGAGGGTCAAAAATCCCTGCAGTCCCTTGGGTCCATGTCTCACCTAGACGTAAATCACATATCTCTTTTTTGGAAATGTGTCCCCAGTTGAACCATGCCTCCCCAGTCCTCCAGGGGCCACCATTACTGTACCCTGGGATTACAGAAGCTGCCCCTCAGCAGGTCTCCCTTGAGTGTATAGTCTGTACCCTCCTCCTGGTCAATCTACAGCCCAGATCATTGTCATCTTGTCACTCTGCTGCTCAAAATCTCTTATGGCTTACTCTTTACTATGGTAGTAGGCCTGAACTCCCCTGCCTTAATTTCTTTTTTCTAATCTTACCAAACCCAATCTATCTTAATGCAGTCGTCGTCCTCAGCGTGTATCTTCTTTTTAGCTGGGACTCAGTTTCTCCCCCTTCATCTGCCTGCTTCATGGTCCTTTTACTTTAAATGCATTTGTTCATCTCTTTTGTTTCCACAGGAAATTCCTTCTTTTTTTTAAATTTAATTTTATTATGTTATGTTAATCACCATACATTACATCATTAGTTTTTGATGTAGTGTTCCATGAGTCATTGTTTGTGCGTAACACCCAGTGCTCCATGCAGAACGTGCCCTCTTTAATACCCATCACCAGGCTAACCCATCCCCCCACCCCCCTCCCCTCTAGAACCCTCAGTTTGTTTCTCAGAGTCCATAGTCTCTCATGGTTCATCCTTCTTTTCTGTCTTTCCAAACTTTATTTATCCCTCAAGTTGCAGCTAAGTGCTGCCTACCCCCACGAAGCGTCCCCTGACTACTCCAGCCCAAAGCATTGGGTCAGTCCTCTCATATATGACCAGTACCGCACAGCTCTACAGATGTGTTATTGCCAAGGATTAATGGATGCTAGCTAGCCTTTTCTCCACAAAAGACTGAGCTCCTTGATAGCCGTCCATAGATGTCTCCTATATCTCTCACAAGGCCATCCCCTCCATCCTTTCTCAACCACACCCTTTCTAAAACATTACTCTCTATTTGGCCTGCTTTATCATTCTGTATACTACTAACACCACCTAACATTATCCAACATTGTCTCTTCAACTAGAATCTAAGTTCCATCAGGGCAGAGGCTTCATCTGTCTTGGCACTTTTTGTATACCCAACAACTATTACAAAGCCTAGAATATAGTATGACCTCAATAAATCATTGTTGAATGATTGAATGAGTTTTTATTTATTGGCCAATTCACATCCAAAATGATGGAGGAGAAAAGGGGAGGCACCAATCCTTACCACTATGTACATACTTCTAAAAACCCTCATATGGTCCTTTTCCCATCAGAATAGAGAGCCAAACTTTGCCGTACACACAGAATACTCCAATTCATAGGGACACTGCACATTCCTGTCAGAAGAGCCCTGCAATCAGGGACTACAGGCAAGGCCAGCTTACTGCTGCAAAATGCATGGACTTTTACTACCTTGCCTACTTCTTGGATTGGTGTGAGGTTCCAATGCAATAAAGTATGATAAAAAGTATTAAACTGTAAATCAACATAAAAGTGGGAAGCATAATGCAACCAGCTAGTGGTGTGAAGAACTGGAATTAATTTTTATGGAGATGGCAAAGGGATATTGTGAACAACAAGTATTGAAAATAAACATTAAAAGGAGGGGTCAGGAGCTCTCCATTAGAACTCTGAAGGGTAATGCAGTTTTGCTTGTTTGGAAGGACCTTTCTGGATATGTCAGGAGTTCAGTAAGAAGGATGCCTTTTTCCTTTGAGAAGCACAAATGATGTATTTCCACATTTGAATGCTGGTCAGTGGATTCTTTGCAAAACAAAAAGTTAAAAAGGCTTTCAAAAACTTTAGGAATACTGGAGGGGGAAAATATCCTACCATCACCACTGCTGTCATTACCATCATCAAATTAATCCTCACAACAATCTCAAAAGGTAGGTATTACTTTGTTTTCTTTAAGCATAGGAGAGAACTGTGGTACAAAGAGATGAAGTCTCCTATGTGGGCTCTCTTAGCTAGTAACAGGGGCGAGAGTTTAATAGGAATTGCTAACACTTACTGAGAATTTTCTAAATGTCAGTCATTGTTCTCAGTAACTTCTTTCCTACAGTACAAAGGTGCAGGTAATGTTATTCCTGGTTTATAGAAAGGAAAACTGAGGCTTGGAGAAGTAAAACCATTACCTAAAGGTCACACAATCGAGAAGGGTGGGAGCCAAGACCTGAGCCCGGACAGGTGGCACTACTCAGTGCTGCTTCTTGAGTCCTTTGAGATGTCCAACATATGGTTTAACTTTTATCATCGGAGAAGCTACTTTCATTACTCATTCTAAATGAAATGAGAAAGCAATACAGAACAGAGAGTGAAGGACTTAGGGGAGGGATGGGGAGAAACAGCCTGAATTGCTAGGGTGAGTCCCAGTGAAGACTCTCCTGGAATTATCCCTGGCTGGAGAAAGCAGATGGTATGGCTACCATTAACAGGGATCCTAAGGAGGGTCTAACAAGCCTGTGTGTGAGTAGAAGATGGTTGTCAGTTGGGGAGGGGCCCTTCTCAGCTGTGTGAAGGGTTTGCTAAGATGGAATTAGGGTTTATTGAGGAGTAAAGAGCAATATCCAGCTGCCTGAGAATTACATTGACAGGATGCAAAGGCAAGAGAATATTGTGTAAACCTTATTTACAGATCAATAGGTAATCTTTCATACACAAAAGGTCAGCTCCAGGAAGGCAGAGCTGTACAGAAAGAAATATTGCCTGCAAATACAATATTGACTTTAAAAATGCACCCAGATGAATCCTTTGATGTATATTCTTCTAGTCAAAGTACATTTCTTTATTCATGAGTTTTTTTCTACCCACTTTAGGTTCCTCGGTGAAGTATGAAGGCAGCAATGAAGAACATTGATTTCTAGTTGTCTTGAATTCTGTGTCATCAAATGATCAGCACGAAATGGAATCAGTGCTGAAAATTTCAAAACAACATTTCTGTGTGTGTGTGTGTGTGTGGCAATTAGGATATTCAAGTCAAATGGAAACTTACTTCTAACCCCTTGTAATTTCCTGCTTTGGTGGCTGTGATGATAAACATTTATCCTGGCTTCAGGAAATAAACAAGTATTCAATCCTACTGGTCCCCTCTGGATTCTTTCATCCATTTTGTGTTTCTTCTTCACCTTGAAGCAAGTAGTTCATCATCCCAAAGAATATCTGAAACCGTTGCCATCTACGTCCACCTGGCTGCTGGATTGTGAGGCCATTATGAGGGCTGCTCAGACACAGGTAAGCATGGAAGGAGAAGGAAGCTCAGCTGGGCTTTGTTTCCATTATGGGCTCATTCAGATTAGAGGTTCAACTAATTGACATCCCTTATCGGTATGGAAAATTTTTCAAAGGGCCACAGTCTGAGCCCTGAATAGAAGTATTGCTGGTAGAAGTGCCGTTGGAGTGCGGAGTTGCTGGGGTTCCCAGGGTCACCATGTGCCATATCCGAAGGAAGACTGTGCAGCTGGGAAAAGCGCACCCTTGGCAATAAAGTCAAAAGACTGAAGATGGACCACGCTTCCTCTTAACTTCCTGATGGAGATCAGCATGCCAGTGGATGTGAAAGAATTTTACTCACTGTAGAATTCTATGAATATTTTTCTCAGAGTAATCAAGGAGGATACTTTGACAATGACACAGTTCCTCCAAACTGCTTACAAGTTCTTTTCCCAAATGCTCTGAGAATAATAACCTCCTCTTATGAAAGGATGTGGCTAGAACTGGTCACCTACAGCTTTATTTGGACTTGACAGGGGAGCCAGGTGGGACTGGGGACCACTCAACACCTCAAAGTGAGAAAAGGACACGGGGGGGGGGGGGGAGTGGGGTTGGATTTGATGACTGATGGCATAGATTTTAGCCTCTTCCAGAGTCAAAGTCATAGCCTGGCCCCTCTATTTGGTCACAGTTCCCATTCCTCCCCCTGGGGCTGTACCTTCCATGCCCACAGCCTCCCAAGTTCTTCCCCAGCTCTCACCCCCGTAGAGGGAAGCCTAAGGGTCCTTATTAATAAGAGTGGATGGTGTTGACCATAATGTATAGGCCAATATTGGGTCTAATTCTAGATCTCTTGATTTCAAACTTTGCAATGATTCCTCATCCCTTATTCACATGCTCCCAGCACACCATTCTGGCTATTGTTCGTGCTGTTATTATCCAACACTATGGAATATGTATGTGTAGGGGTGGTTTTCTTTTTGGATCTGTCCTCTGAAGGAATGCTTCTCATTACATGTATGTGAGTGGCAGTCCTCCTGTGGATGTCTTTGCTTGCCCTAACATGATTTTATTCTGTTATTAAAGGCTCTGTGGCCCCCATATTCCACTCAGACTTTTTCTAAGAGGAAAGGGAGAGAAAGAAGGGAAGATGGCAGTTGGAAGGGAAAGAAGAAAAGAAGGAATGAAATAAGCCAACTGGGTAACAGGCACTAATAATTTTATGTATGTATAGCTTTTTTTTTTTTCTTTTTAGAGAGAGAGGAGAGCACGTGCACATGAGCAAGGGAAGTGAGAAGGGCAGAGGGAGAGAGAGAATCTTAAGCAGGCTCCATGCCCAGCAGGGCTTCAACTCACAACCCTGAGATCACGACTTGAGCCAAAATCAAGAGTCAGATGCTTAACTGACTGAGCCACCCAGGCACCCCTGTTTGTATAGTTACTTATAGTTTGTATACTGAAAAACAGTTTGCAAGGCGTTTTTTACAGGCATAATCTTATTTGTTTTTCACAACCCACCCTATTTACAGATAAGGCAACTGGGGCTTAGAGAAGGTACTTTGCTGTCTACCTAATAAATATCAGTATCCCACCCGGAATCCGGTCCTTCTGCCATCATATATAGTTTTTTTTTTTTCTTTTCTATACCGCTCCATGAAATGTAAAGGCATTTCCCAAACTTGTCTTTTTGAACTTATGACAAACAGTATTAAGTAAAAGCTGAAGGTCTTAGTGGCCACCATAACTCTTATTCAGCCCTTACTGGACTTTTCCTGAGAGTGGACTGGTAGACATTTGTTGGCCAGAAATAATCATCCTACAAAATACTCAGTACATTTATTAATGTTTTCAAATACTTCGTAGTTTATGTAATATTTTCATATATATATCTCACTTGAGGGTCTTATATAAGTACATCTCAGAAGTCCAGAAATTGGCCCAAGAGTAAGTGGTGAGGTGGAGACGAAGTCTTAGTTTTTTTAATTCTAAGGCCCATGCCTTCTTTGTTAACCCATATTTCCTCTACTGTTATGTGCCTAATCCAGGTTAGCTTCTGCAGACAGTATAGCAAAGTCCATTTAGGAAGCCAAGACTGCCAGGTCTGAAATTAAGAGGTCATAACACTGACTTCTGAGCCTGAGTGGCTACACTTGTGGGACACAGTGCAAAATGAAAATGTAGGGCCCTTTGTTAAAAAAAAATGTTTAAGCATTTCAAGACAGTGGCAGCAGGGAATTAAACCTAGTGGGAGGCCCTCTGGGTGTGGGGTGCTTTTGGGCATGGAGCCCTGTGTGACTGCATGGGCAGCGTGCCAGTGAAGCTGGTCCTGCCTCTGACATTAACTCAGGAGTGAACAGCCTTAATTCTTTCTCAGATCCTTTCCAGGGCTCCTATCAGGGAGAGGAAATTCCATATCATATAGATTCTGTTCTGTTAAATCTTTTATTCCCTTAGTCAGTCAGAGCTGAGGTATACAATGGCCCAGTGTTGCTCATTGTACCTACTAACTCCAGTTCTGGTGGATCAAAATTTAGGGTCAAAGTATCACTAGCAGCTAATAGTAATATGAGCATTTACCATGTTACAGGCAGGGTGTAGAACTTTTTACATACTTTGGTTGCAAAGATGGCCTCAATTCCTTATCCTTCCTTGTATCCACACACCTTATTTTGTGATTTTGCAGCTTTTCCCATAAAAAAATGGAGGGTGTTTCTTTAGCTTTTGAATCAGGGTTGGCCCCATGAGTTTCTTTGGCTAATAAAATGCTCCAGAAGAGACAGTGTGCTAATTCAGGGTGTAGATCTCGAGAGGCTTGCAAACTTGAGCTCTCTCTGTTGGAAGGCCCCGGACTGCCATTAGAGCAAGCCTATGTTAGCCTGCTGGAAATGAGCACCTCTTGTTGGAGACCTGTCCTCTCAACTGAGACCATCGACAGCAGCCAACCCCATGTTGACCTGCCACCTAACTGTAGTTACTTAAGTGAGCTTAGCTGAGGTCAGGCAAACAGAGTCCAGGTCAGCAGACACATTCCATGGATCAACTCACAGACAGATGAGAGATAATAAATAGCTGTTGCTTCAAAACTCTTTTTTGGGGGTGGTGGTGGTTATGCATTATTATGTTAATAGGTAACCGATACGCATCTATCATGATTATTTCCATTCTTGTGACAGGGAAATAAGCTGTGAAAGATTAAGTTCTAGCCTGTGATTAGCTGGTGAATGGGCTTAGTGTGACTTGTAGCCCAAGTTCTTATGTGGTATTTTATGGAGCCCTAACATAGCACTCTGTCAAGCACTCAGCTATTTTGGAAGCCATTTGCATGGAAGAAGCCGTGTCTTTGCTGATGTGGCATGCCCGAAGGATGGAACTCAAACACTAGGAATCTCTCTGCTGAGAAAATACTATGTCTATTATTAACTAAAACTTACAAAATAAAACACTATAATGTATCAAAGAAAAAAATGTATATATGCAGAACAAATGAGATGCTTTTGAGGTCAAGGTCAAAAGCTAAATGCTAGCACAAATTCTGGCTGCATCTTATTAACACTAAATCGTGACTGAGTTCCGCAAGAGGTACATATGACAATTCCATTAATACAAATCATGCCTTATGATGTCTGTTTTAGTAAATGAAAAGAAAAATGCAGTTATATTAGTGGAACTCTCTTATAAAACTAAAATAAAATTCACCAGCAAGTGTCTCCCCCTTCTATGTTAACCCACATCTATTATAAAAAGCAGTTGCTCCCCAGAGTAGCAAGTGGACGTTTTGATAAAACAGGAATACATAATTTGTTTATAGAGGGGGCACCCAAAATATAAGAGTTCTTACAAATATCGGAGGTTGGGAAGGCTCTGGAAGGCATCAGGGTCGATATATAGCAGGTTGTTGGCCTTTTCAATTCTACTGTAAAATAGGAAAGAACAAGCACATGAACTCAACATTAAGGAATGCTGTAGTATTTTTCACACTATGCAAAAGGTATCTCAGTCACTCACCTATCCATCCATCCATCCATCCATCCATCATTTCAACAAAGAGTTGAGACCGCATGCAGTTCTTTTACTACATTAAACTGTGCAAACTAAATATTAACCCATTTGGCTCTCATAACTAATGTCCTCTTGGCACCTGTTAATCATAACTGAACAAAGCACTGGTTGAGTGTGTCCTTTTCACGCAGCACACTGCATCTTTAACCAGTAGATGTCTTTTAGAGACCTCCTCAAGGTTCCTCTGAGGCAGCTAAGAGGGTAGGGATGAGACTAACATGGGGAAAAGAGATTTTGTCTGGTCTGGAGACAAGAGCACATGAGATGGGAAACAATAAAAGAAGGTGAAAAGAAGATGGGAGGAAGGGGAAGGGTGAAGGACAAAAGGGGATTAGGGAAAAAGTAAAGAGGCAAAGGAAAACAAAGATTAGGTGAAAAGCAGTGGACATCTCTGATTTTAACCAAGAAATTGCAGCCGACAGTAGCTGGGAATGTGTTGGTGATTCCCTTCATGCTGTAGACTGAGGCTACTCTCAAAGCTCATGGGAAGTGGTGACTTCTGCCCTCGTTGCCTTTGGTTGGGTCCTGATCAATAGTCTGGAGGTGAGCATGTTCACATTTGGATTCCAGCAGAGAGAGACTGCCCTTTCCTCATCTTGCTGGATCAATGTATATTTGCCGAGATGCTCTGTGTTAATTACTTCCTCCCTCTTTCATTAGCTTTTATATTGCAGTAACCTGTAGCTATCCAGATCCAAGTACCAGGTAATTAATTATTTTAAGTACAGTCAGTGCTACATGGGGGTGAGCACCTCTCCGTGCAGGGAAGAGATGAAAGAGCCGTTCCATTAGCTCCACTGCCCGCCGAACCACAGAGAGGGATGCTTGCTTGACCCTGCTCAGAGAGCTGGCTGCCCTTTGATTCATTTCTTTGACATTCCCTGTGGGTCTGAGACCCTGGTCAACTCTCTTTTCCCAACTAGGACAAGGAGAGACCAAACAGAGAAGAAAGGAAGGAACAGGAGGGCAATGGGAGAGAACGAGGGAAGGCATCAGTTGCAGAGGTTTAATGGCATTGAGGAATAATGCAGGTGGGAGGCAGAGTGGGTAGAAGGAAGGAAAAGGGATGGGGCAGTCTGCAAGTATGGACAGACCGGGTGTCATTTCTAAACAAATATGTGAATTATGTGAATGTGTATATGTATATATGCTTGGCAAATGCTAAGAGGTTTTTAAAAAAAAATACCAGAATTGGGATTTATTTTCAAGTCCTTATCCTGCTATGGATTTGGCTGGGTAACTTTAGATAAGTCTTGCAACTTCTCTGTGTCTTTCATCCTCATCTGTAATGCTAAGAAAAGTGGTTCAGTGGCTCTCCTAACTATGTTCTGTGGGAATTTTGTGAGATATTAATACATGCCCCACAGAAGAAACCTTTCCAGTGATATTGGTTGAGAACCCTTAATAAAATATCCTCCTTGGAGATTCTAAGTATATATTTGCATGTTATAGGTTCTGAGTTTTCTTATAGTAAGTGAATCTAACTTTATTTGCCCAATGTTTCCTAATCTTGTTTGACCATAGAGTCATTTACCTTTTTTAAAAAACACTTAATACACAAACAATGAATCATGGAACACTACATCAAAAACTAATGATGTAATATATGGTGATTAACATAACATAATAAAATAAAAAAAACACTTAATTTCCCAAGTGTTTAATGATAAACAGAATATATTTTGGAAAAATAGGGACCAGATAGTCTACAGTCTCTTCTGGCCTTGACATTTTATGATTCTATGAATTAATTTATTGTAATTATAGGCTGGTATGAAACAAGTGCATCTGTATGAATATTGACAGGTGTGTAAAACTAGAATGTCAAAAGAGAAAGCAAATTGGGTTATAATAAGGAACCAAGGATTGTTATGACATACTTATTCTATGCCAGTTGATGTGTTAGATCTAATTTATATTTATCTCCTTTATTCATCACAGTGATCCTGTGCCATGCACTTTTATTATTATTCTCATTTTACAGGTTAGAAAACTAAGTCTTGGAATGATTTTGTATCTTGGCCAAGGTTTCATCGTGATATATGGCATGGGCTAGTATTCAAGTGAGGATTGCTTATCTTTAACTACATTATTTTGGACTTTGACTCTGGAATAATTTTAAATGAGAAGATGAGATAGAGGTATCTTCAGTCACAGAACAAGGTTCTTGGGTCTATTGAAGAAAATCTGGGAGGGAGGGAGCAGGACAAGACTAGGCTCTGAGCTGGTACCTGGATCACCAGGCAGAGAGACACATGACAGTGCCTTTTGGGCTGACTTTGACATCTTAAAATGAAATTTTTTCTAAAAATTTTATTCATTTGAGACAGGGAGATAGAACGTGTGAGTGCATGAGCAGGGGGAGAGGCAGAGGGAAAGGGAGAAGCAGACTCCCTGCTGAGCAGGGAGTCTGATGTGGGGCTCGATCCCAGGACCCTGGGATCATGGCCTCAGCAGAAGGCAGATGCTTAACCCACTGAACCACCCAGGAACCCCTTAAAATGAATTTCTAGAGATCCAAGGATTGAGCAGAGATAGGGCCTTCCAGGGATATACACAAAATTTAAGGCTACTGCCAACGATCATGAGCAAACCCCACAGGATCTTGCTTACATTTCATGTAATTTGGACAGGTTGGAGAACACATTTGCCTCTATCACTTCCAAGACTTCATTCTGTGAGATTTCTCTGCAAACAAACAAACAAAAAACAAAAAACCATATGATTCAAGTCAGTTCAGTTATACTCCACAGATGGATTTAGGGCTCAGCATAGAGCCTCCTGCCTACAATGATTCATGAGACACACACAACTAACTCTATTCCTGCCCTCAAAGATGTAAGCTGTAATAATGAGACGAAGCGAACACATGAGATGCTAATACTTAGAGAACAATGAGAGAATAAGCCTAAGGTGATGGCTTAGTTAGTTTAGAGAATATTCAGTCTACAGATGTAACAACTGAAGCCCAGAAAGGGAAGGAGAATTGATTAAAGATATTTAGGGAATATACAGGATGAGAATAAACTTTAGGTTCCTTAGACCCTGCAGGGGTCAGCAAAGTTTTTCTACAGGGCTAGATGGTAACTATTTTTTGGCTTTGTGGGTCATTTGGTTTCCATCACAACTGCTCAGTTGATAATACAGTGCAAAAGTAGCCATAGATAACAAGTAAATGAATGAGCATGACTGCCTTCCAATAAAACTTTATTTATAAAAATAGATGGCCGCTGGATTTGGTGCCATGGGCTCTAGTTCGGTAACCTTGCTCTAGACCATGGAGTCAAGTTCTTCTCCCTGCCAATCTAGCCTTGGGAGATGAGAACCTCAATTCAGTCTCTTTTAAAAGGAGTGTGGATTTAAATACCTTCCCCCTCCATATTATTAGCCAAGTAGGGGTTGTTACTGCAAGGCCTTCCGTCTTAATGTCTTGGCCTAAAATACCCAGAAAAGATCTTTCAGGTTTCAGGGTGTTTTTTTTTTGTTTTTGTTTTTCCTGCTGGAGTAATTTGAGGGCAGTGGAGAATGAAGTCCACTATGCCGAAGCCCAGAGCTTGAGAAGATAGAGGGTGGCTTAATCACTTAATGTTTATAAAGTGGCTCACAGATGAAACGTGCTATTATTTGGTCTCCAGAGGAAGGTTCATGCAGTTTTAATGCGGCAGCTGAGTGTCTCAGGAAATCTCATAGGCAGCATGCTTTCAAATTGGCTGAGGCAGAAGCAGAAGCACTGTCTGCTGGCCTGGGGTTTAGCTGAAGAGTTCTAGAAAGGCTTTTGATCAGGGGAAAGCCTGATGGGCAGAGCAGGGAGGATGTTTCACAGGGGAGGTGTGATTATGATCAGCAGTCATCTCAGTGAGGGGGGCTGGTGACATCTGTAGCTTGTCAACTCAGTGGTGGTGGGTCACTTCTCACAAGGGAGGAGACAGTTTGTGAGAGAAAAAAAGCCTTCTTATTCTATGATAGCATTTTTCATGACTCACTTGATAAACTTTAGTATTCATAATTTTTACAGTTGAACATAGATAAGGGTGGTGGTGGGGTGTGTGTGTGTGTGTGTGTGTGTGTGTGTGTGTGTGTGTGTGTGATAGAACATGTTGGCTATTGGCCATTTATTTTGCTCCTCTGTCCTACAAGTGGAAGGAGTACTGGGAGGTACAGGAATGAGGAGGGGTAGGAAAGGGGTGGTAGACCTAGAAAAAGAAGATGTTAATTTGAACACTTAAAGGAGTTGAGTGAAAAGTTGCACAGGGAAAGGTAGGTCATGGAGGAAGAACCAGATGAGAGGGCTTAAATCCAAATGGGGCCATATCTTCCAAAAATGATTTCCAGGTTCACTTACTGCTACCAGTAAGTTTGGTTCACCACTCATGGTAATTTCTCAGCCTAATATTGCCTAATAGGTAGACATTTCTCCTTTCCTGAATTCATGTGCTGAGAGTTCCCTTATCTGGATTTCCCCCCTCCACCCCTCCTTCCTTCCATCCTTTTGTTAAAGAGAACTACAAATTATTAGAATTAAATGCCAAAGAACACTTCAAAATTATTTCAGAAGGTAGTTCATATTTTAGAGCCTCACCTTCAAATACAGGAGAGGGTGTTGGGGTTGTGTAGGGGGAGGGGGAGCCTTTGACTGGATGAGGGTTGAGGAGAGGTGAACAATATGCAGCATTGGAAAAGCGTATCACTGAGAAACTCAGGGATCTTGTTCTAGTCCAACGTAGTGCCATCTCTAGTTATTTCTCTTATCATTAATTACATATCTATATTTATCAGCTACTCCATGTACATTCTCTCTAATCCTTTTGACATGCCTATAAAGTATTTTGATCTCCATGTGAACAAACAACCCCACTTGTATGCAGAATCACCTCTGGCTGATTGTAGGGTGGCAACACTTTCTTTCTTTCTTTCTTTCTTTTTTTCTTTTTTTTTTACCTATTTGAGTAAGAGACACAGCAAGAGAGGGAACACAAGCAGGGGCAGTGGGAGAGGGAGAAGCAGGCTTCCTGCTGAGTGAGGAGCCCGACGTGGGGCCTGATCCCAGGACCCTGGGATCATGACCTGAGCCGAAGGCAGACGCCCAATGACTGAGCCACCCAGGCGCCTCTGCAACACTTTCTTTTACACATCCTGCCTCCCAGGCCACCTTGGTCCCAGTATTTCCACTCCTGTATTTTAACTCAAGATAAATAAAAATGTATGCCCTCCCAAAGACTTGTAGATAAATGTTCATTACAGCTTTATTTGTAATAGCCCCAAACTGGGGACAACCCAATGGATAAACTGGAATATCCATATGATGAAAATCTACTCATCAATAAAATGCAACAAACTGGATACAGCATGGCTGAATTTTTAAAAAATTATGTTGAATAAGAGAATGCATACTGTATAATTCCATTTATATAAGGTTCTAAAACAGGAAAAACTAAGATATAGTGACAGAAATCAGAGTAATTGTCACCTGGGGTCTGGGATGGATGTTGCTGACAGGAGGTGGGGGGAAACTTTCTGGGGTGATGGAAATGTTCTATATCAAGATTGGGGAAGTAGTAACATGAGTGTACATGCTTGCCTAACTTGTTAAACTTTAAACTTAAAATGATGCATCTTGGGGTGCCTGGGTGGCTCAGTTGGTTAAGCATCTAACTTTGGCTCAGGTCATGATCTCAGGGTCCTGGGATTGAGCCCCACATCAGGCTCCTCATTCAGTGAGGAGTCTGCTTGTCCTTCTTCCTCTCCCTCTTTCCCCACTCATGCCCCTTCTCTCTCTCTCTCTCTCTCTCTCAAATAAATAAAATCTTTAAGAAATGGGTGCATCTATTTTATTGTGTATAGAACATAAATAAAGTTATTTGAAAGATGACTTTTATGCAAGGGAAAGAGAATAAACTTTTTGTTTGTGTATCGAGAGCTCTGAATTAAGAGAATTAATAGAAGAATCTTGGTCATGTTTTTTGCCCAGAGGTAGTGTTCAAATCCTAGTTCTATCCTGGTGATTCTAAGTCAGCATCCTTCCCCTCCTGGTCATCACTGCCCCCCATCTGTAAAGTGAATAGTTGGACTTTATCATAGTTTCTCAAATCTGACTGCATGTTGGAATCTTCTGGTGGACCTTAAAAAAAATTCCAAAGCCTGGATCCATACCGAAGAGTTGGATTTATTTAGTCTGGAGTGGGACTCTGGTATTATTTTTTTCTCCCTTTAATTTTCCAAGCAATGGGGATACCCATATACAGGAAAGATGGAGAACTGCTGGACTAGATGATCATTAAGGTACTTTTTAGATCTATGAATTTTGTTTTAAAGTTTGCTTCAGGAGCAAGAAGGGCCAATTTTCCCTTGGTTACTGAGACAATAAATTAGACAAATAAGGTTCTTGGAGCACAAGATAATGAGAGATAATGAGGCAAAATAGTAGCAAGATAAACCAGAGATCTAACATGGAAGCAGGAGTAAAACAGAAAAGGCACTAGTTAGGTTTAATTTTTCATAAGTAAAAACATTTAAACAAAAAGTCGCAACATTTCAGATGTTAAATGTGTAGCAAGAGCTGTTGTGGAAAGTATGTAAGAACACTTATTTAGTATCGATAATTGACAGTATTTTTGATTATGCATAGCTTCCCTTCATTTTTAGTGTACCTGTAAACTGGAGTTAGTGGAGCCAATACTCTCCAGAGAGGTTTAACAAAGGTTACCTGACTTGACTAAGATAATACTCAGTTGTGAGGATCATTAAATTGGTCTTTGAAGGGAGGATGTGGAATCTTTGCATCCAAACAACTTAGATAATTAAGAAACCATCCTTTGTCTCAATAACTTCAGTTAAGAATTTTCTTTGCAATTGTGACAAATCATTGCAATTGGCACAATTCCAGCTGTGATGGCGTTTTCTTAGAGGCGCAACAGGTAAAAGGTTTGTGAGGAGAGGAGAGCTCTAGGGATGTGATAGATTAGCTGTTGTAAGTGTGATCTTGTGGTCTATATGGCCAAAAGTATTTTCATAATAATGCTAAAATAGAACTTCTTCCCTCTCATTCCTTGAGGATATAGTGGAGTCTGGGGGTTACTCGATGTGTAATATGGCAGCAGCTGTAGTGGAGAAGCAGAGATGAGATTCCATCTGTCTTCTATTAAGCCAGATGCTGAAAATTTTTGCAAATATGTAAAACCATGGTACTCTACACACTAATTTTTTTTGAAAAGACAGTTATTTTGCATAACAATTATTATTAATGTTAGCATGTAGGGATTTATTGTTTTAAAATGGACTGACAAAATGTTTCCCAGTTTTAACTTCTAGTATGGTAAATGTTGGTAGCTAGAACCCACATAAACCCAATCTCTTTCGTGTCTTTAGTAACTGTTAAGGGTATAAAGGGATTCTGAGATCAGAAAGTTTGGGAAATGTTCAATGTAGACATTGAATGCCACTCTTATTGGGTGAGAGATCCTGACTCTGTGGAAAGCTTATTTCCAGAGATGAGGCTCTACTCATCTTCTAGGATAGTGCTTCTCAATTGTTCATGCACAGATGAATCACCTGGGAATCTTGTTCAAATGCTTCTCCGTGGGAAGATCTTGAGTGGGGCTGGAGGTTCTGCATTTCTAATACCTCAGGTGATGGGGATAGTGCTGGTTTTGAC
The DNA here is from genome assembly GCF_964656455.1 of Halichoerus grypus. Classification (NCBI taxonomy): domain Eukaryota; kingdom Metazoa; phylum Chordata; class Mammalia; order Carnivora; family Phocidae; genus Halichoerus; species Halichoerus grypus. The sequence continues at coordinate 69,788,081 of NC_135721.1, read as the reverse complement.
TGCAAGGCTCTTTAGAAGAATGGTTCTAACACCCCACCAGACCTTTCTCCACATCACACACATGGTTGGATATGAAAAACATGATAGAGTAGTTCAATTAAATTAAACGAAGGGGAGTGAGGCACTTGATTTTAAAAACCCTGTATCTCTGTTGGAAAGCCTCCTCTTTTTTTCTCATTGAAATTTTCCTACCTTCTAGTTCTCACAAGACTTATTTGATTGTTCCCTTAAAGGAATTACATTTTTTTGTCATTGCTCTTTTTTTGATGGGGGATGTGAGGTCATTGTCTAATTCCCCAACTTGACTTTGAATTCCTGATGGTATCTTATTCATCTATCTTTGTATCTTTGGCATCTAGTGGTAAGTTGGCATGTAATAGATACTCAGTAAATGTTTAGTGGATGGATGAGTAGATGGAGGAAAAGTAGTCTTCGGGTCCAGAAATGGCATCTGCAAAACTGCAAAGGAGATGACACTTGTCTTCAGTGTCTTTCACCCCTTTTCTGTAGGCAGCATGCCCAAATTTCAGCCAAGGCTAGCTTGTCTGTGGGTTAGGCTTTTGTCCTATGGAGTTTCACATTTAATACACAGCATATAAGGAGCACATACATATATTTGGTCTGTCGTACTAATAGTTTCTGGATGCCTTTAGCTCTGTTTCTCTGGGTCACAGCATTTCCCACCTCCCTGTGGCTCTGAGAGGGAAGTCTTTGAATTGACAAAACACCCATGGAGGAGGAAACAGCAGAGATGACTGGTATGATTCTATGATTGGGGATTAGAGAAGATGACTCTTAAGTCTCTTCTGTGCATGAAATTCCATGTTTCCTCGAAGGAAAGGGAGATGCGCTTGCATGAGATACTGGAGGTTTTCAGAGCATTGTCTCTGCAGTGAGTTTCCAAGCCACAAATTCTACTCCAGATGTGCATTCTTCTGGTCAGTGGAGTGGTATTTATATACAGGTACACTTGATGGAAGGGGGTGGGGTGTTCAGTAGGAGGGACTTTAGGGAATGAATGAGCATGTAGAATTCAGCCAGGTCTAGCATAAAATTTCAAACTATCATAGAGGGGTACTAATTTGTCCACCATTTCGCCTGATACTTATTTGCTAAATGCTGAGACTATTTGATTCAGAGCTGAGGTGCTATGGGTTTACAGGATAAGGAATAACTAAAAAACTGTCACCAGAAGTTAAAGGTCTCACTAGAATGTCAATGACATCTACGAATTGGGATGGAATAAGAAATTAAATACTGGTGGAAATGAATTTGCTGTTGTTTTCTCTCCCCCCAACATAGGAAATATTCTCCAACTGGGTCTGCCTCTTCTTTTCCCTCCTCCCTTGACTTTCCACAGAGCATTTTCCCCTAATATATCCAAAATACCCCTCCCTAACTCGGCACATTAGGGGATTCAATTGCATTAAAGTATTTTTAATATTCACTAAATCAAATTTCTTTTGTTTTTAATAACCTCAGACTAAATTAAGTTGATTGTTTTCCTTCCTTGAGTCCCCGTGGTCTGGGATCCCCCACATACATCCTCTGTTGTAGCCCTCACATACTGTATTGAATTTGCACTCTGGTTTGTCTCCTTCACTAGGCAAAGAGGACAGCGACATTGCCTTTTATCTTAGTATTCCTGCTACCAGCCAAATGTTTGATGAATGGATGAATTACCTTTGAAAGATTATAAAAGATTTTCTACCTTGGCTCTTGCACAAGAAAGCTATGTTCTTGAAAACTTGCAGTAAACAAAATATTTACAAATCAAATTGTGTATTAGCACAGGAAGGAATCTTCTTGTTTAGCAGAACCTTGGAGTGAATATTTAAAGGAGTTAAGAACGAATTCAACAAATGTTCGGCAGATTTTGATTAAGCAGCCTTTGTGTTTAAGGCACTAGGCTGGGTGCTGGGGATCTAAAAGATGAATAAAATTGGTCTTAGGTTTTAGCAATCATCTCTAAGTTAGTATTCTAGGCTTTCTTTTAACTGGTGCTATCTTTATTTGATGGGCTACATCTGAGTTAATGGAAAAAAGAAAAAGGATGGTTGGTATGTTGCATTTGAATATAGCTGCAGATATATGAAGAATATGTGTTTACATATAGTACATATATTATAATTATTTATTACATATTAAATGTTAAACATGCTTATAATATACATAACACACATTATACACACACACACACACACACACACACACACTATGTGATTTTCTGTATTTCTATCCTATGTCTACTCCCCAAATTCTTCTGGAAATGTGCTATATAATTTTAAAAAATACATAACAGGTCAGGTGAAAATTCCAGTGAAAATGCCTTTCAGAAAATTTCATAATGGTTTCTGAACACGTACTTAACCCTCTCATTTAGAATTCTCTTAAGGTCAGATCAGAGGCTAAAACAGAGATCTGAGTTTGAATCCTGCCTCCGTTTTTTACTAGCTGTGTAACTGGGGGCAAGTTAGGGAGTCTCACTGAGCTTCAGTTTCCTTGTCTATAAAATGGAATAATGACTACCTCACAGGGTTGTCAAAGGGTCTAAATGAGATGGTATGTGTGAAAGCACAATGTTCATCACATGGTAAATTCCAGATATCACCATGCATGCCAGCCCGCCTGCCCTCTTCTGGAGCTTAGGACTGAATTCCTCTGTAGCTGGGAGATACTGAGCGGGCCAACCACTGTACTGGGAAAATGGTGTTAGCAAAGGTCCTAGGAATAGTTCTCTCAACCCCATCTACAGATTAGATTCTTAAACTAGGCGATATATAGCATTGCCCTAACCTCCATTCTGAGTTTTTCCCACAGAGACCCACTGCTGGTCTAATGACCATCACAGAGTGGGCAGTGCATAAAGGTGCCCCAATAAGGATGTCTGTGTCAATGAAGGCATAACCTAAAAAGGATATTTTTCCCTTTAGGACAGGGTCAATACAGAGTGGGACTTGGAGTCATTGTGTGGTAAGGCCATTGCCAAAGGACTCCTCTTCCCTCCTCAGTGGCAGCAGGTAGATGCCTTCCTTTTCTGAGATGTCACATCTGCTTCCTCCTCCTGGGTTAGGTGAGTCTTTGCTAAAGATGCTGTAAATAAGGCCCCAAAATGAGATTGATAAAAGAACCCTCTATGACTCAATCGGAGACAATTGAATACAACTCATTTTCAAATACATCAATAGCAAACGATTTTGTCCATTTTTAGTTTTGTCTTAATTTAAAACGTTGAGTAATTATATTTTGAAGTAACGTATTTCCCTCATTTCCCACAGCAGATGAGGAAAAAAGACTAAAAATCAGTCATAATAGCTAACATTTATTATGCTCTTATTTGCCAATTTTTCTGTGCTTCATATTTATTAAATTGCTTAATCATCATAACAACCCTATGAGGGTTGTATCACTCTTATTCCTTTTATAGAAGAGGGAAAAGAGGCATATAGAGGGTAAGTAATTTCCCCAATTACCACGGAGCCAGTAAGTAAAGTCGATCTTGGATATGATCATGGGGCCTCAAAAAGATGGCAGAAATCAGGTAGGCCATATTTACAGTGAGTTGGAAAACTATTTCCACTTCAGAAAATCCTGTTAGAGTAGAAATCCTTTTGGGAGTGATATGCCTATAAAACAACTAAATACCACCCCATTCCTCCATGCTGCATCGTACTGGAGTTCTGGCAAGGCAATATGTCAACGTGCAAAATCACCTTTCACAGATAAAGTCTCAAGCAGTGACTCATATGATAAGTGCTTTTTTAGTACATTCTCTATGCAAGTGTAGAGCATGTAAGAGCACATAAAAAGAAAGAACTGTCTCCCAAGAATTAGCAGTTTTGTTGGACGGAAGCAACATGCATGAGATGTTGTGAGTGCAAAAGTGCAATAGAATAGAAGTGGAGGAAAGTGTGGGAGGGATGCCCAACATAGAGCAAGCAGAGCAGGTTACAGAGTAAGGATTCAATACATTTAATTCTTTGTTCTCATATACCATATTTTCTCTCTCATGCCCTCTCAATGTCAGCATTTATGAAGCTCCATCTTTGTATTTCTCAAGCTTTCCCTGTTAGAACCTCTCTGTTGATGCTTCACATGTTACTGGGACATATTTCTCTCTTAGACCAGAGTCCATGTATGCAACTACCAAAGCCATATTATACTACATGTTCTGTGAACACTTCATGGACAACTAGTCTAGAGCAGGTTTATTATTTCCTCCCCCAACTCTCCTCCCTTCCCCATTTAATTAGTCCAGCCAACAGCTCTGTCATCCCTATTGGTTCACTAGACCAATGCAAACTGGGGTCACCTGGGGTCACCTCTAACTCCTCTTCAACATTTAACAGATCCTAAGTCCTCTCAATTACTTGTTTTCAGTGTTTCTTGCAAAAGTTTTCATTCCCTACCATCATTATTGTAATTATGGCTCTTTGCAATTTTAGCTAGAGCTTTAGTTATTAACAGTCATGTGATGACTCAGGGGGAGTTTGATGTGGGTCATGAGTCCTCTTTTTTCAAACAAGTGTCTCAATGATTTACTTAAAATTTTGGGGTAAATCCGAGGTTATGTATATAATATGCAAGAAAATAAAAAAGGAGTGGGTAGTGGACACAAAGGTAGAGTAAAAAGTGATGCCCTAGGAGTTCATCTCTACCCAAATTTAGGAGGGTAGCTAGTACTTAGGCCTGGGAGCCATGAGGATTGTTGTTTGGAAAAGCAAATGGAATTAAGAGGATGATAAAAAGAGAAGGAAGGAGAAAGAGCAGGAGGGAAAGGGAAAGAGATTTTCTAGAGGTAGAATGATATTGGAGTTAGAAGTTAAAAAAGTAGACAGTTCCTTTATTACTCTGTATGCCTGTTGGAAATTGTTTAAACAGGAATTTATGGAGTTCTAGGTGATGGAAGACAAGGGGTTGGGAATGTATAAGGGAGTGGAGACTGTGTGTAGAGAAGAAAGGGAAGGGATGTTGATTGGGTCACTTGGCTTCAGTGTAGTTTGCCAGCTTCAGCAGAGGCCAAAGAAAGGGAGATGGGAAGGTAGGTGGTGCTTCTGACACACACGCCATGATAAATTATCTGTAGGATTGGAACACGTGGAAGTTTGAGCTGTGTAACTCCAGGTTGCAGCAATAATAATGATAATGATAATAATTAACCTTTATTACACACTTGTTGTATCGCAGGCATAGTGTGAAATGCTCTACATGGGTAATCTCACTAATGATCTTGTTTTATTAAGGTTCTGCTGCCTTTTATTTGTCTTACCTCACATACACATATGACTGTATGTGAACACATACCTGGAAGACAAACAGACCTGAACTAAAATTCTACCTTTATCTTAAATAAGTCAGCTAACCCTCATAAGACTTATTTAATCCAGTGGGGATCATTATAACTACCTCCTAGGGTGTTTATGAGAATTATGGATATAACACATGGCATGAAGAGATTTCTAGCTGTCTATCAAAATCTGTTTTTCCTCTCTTATTTTTGGGTACATAGCTAGACTACATTTTCTGGCCAATTTTGCTGTTAGGCATCATCTTGTGAGGAGGAGACTCCTCCCATGGAATGTGAGCAGAAGTGTTGTGTGCGACCTTAGGCCTGGCCCATAGCCCCTCATGTATGTTCCTCCATGTTCTGTATCCTTTCCATCCAACTTGGCTGGAGATGTCCAGAGCAAACTTGGAAGCCATGATTAAAGATGGTGAAGCTGCTGTTGCCCTGGCATCCTAAATAAAGTGTGATGTGACTACTGGGTGACAAAGAAACTTAGTTTTAAAGTCCCTGACATTTTGGAATTTGCTGTTGCCATCTATTCATTCTAATACCTAAGACTCTAGCATCCTGAATGGTATCTAGTATTTGCCCAACAAATCTCCTCCCATCAGGGCACATGTGAGTTTTACATCTACCATCTGGTGAAAAATGGGTATATACACTAAGTGTTTAAATTTTTGTTGGCCTTTCAATTAGGAGTCATGTAGGAGTGTTGCTGGGCTACATTGGAAGAAGACAGACAACCAAAAAAATTCCCCTCAAAACTAAGCGTCTATTTGACCTCATTTACTAGAGACCTCTTTTAAACTTAGTGATACAGTATTTACTACCTGTGATGGAGTTGTGTGGCCTCTTGCTGTGAACACACCAGAGGGCTGCTCCTTCCTGAATTATGGACCCTTGGTTTTTTCTTTTTCAATTATGTCATGAAAGAATACACACCAGCATGCCAGAAAGAACAACTTTTTCACAATGGGGACTACTAAATCCATTAGCACACAGACCCAGGGAGGGGTGTTCAGATTAAGAAATTTGAACCTTTAGCTCTCTGAACTACAGCAATGTGGAGCTGCATGAGGCAGGGTCTCTTGAGTGGGTAAGAGGAAGTCCTTCCTCACTTTGGCAAATCACTGGAGCTCTCTGAGATCCATTTCCTGCAGTAAGATGTTGGTAAGTTCCTCTGTACCTCAGTATATTTCATACTCGATTCTTTGTAGTTGGGCGGGCTATTGAAGATCATATGAATAATGTATGTCATACAGAAGAAAAAAAACCCGCATAGTGTTATGCAAAGGTTATACTGCTTACCATTATTTTTATTACTTTACTGGAGTCAGGAGACCTAGGTTCTAGTCTTGACTCTGCCACTAATTAACCACTCTGCTTGAGTCAAATCAGTAACCTTCTCTGGGCCTTTGTTCCTCATCTATAAAACAACACTGTTGATCCAGATGATCTCGTGGGTCCTTTCTAGCCCTAGAATTCAGTGATTTTAATTATTTCTGTGATTCTGTTATTAAAAGGCAGCCAGCCACATCATCAGCAGTCCTGCATGACAGCCAGCTTCTGTTTCTAACAAGCTGGGGTGAAGGGCTCCATGGAGCATCCTTCTTAAGGTACTGCATCTGTTTCCTTGGGAGCAGCTCTGTGAGATAGCCAGCAAGGGCCATTCTTCCTGAGCCCTGGACAAGGGAAGAGGTACCCCTAGTCCGAGCCATTATTCTCCTGAAGACAGTGCTTGTTTTATTGTCAGCTTAAAGAGGGCTCCATTGATCCCCCTGTAAGTCAGTGTTGAATTCCTCCTTGTCATTTATCTTGAGCCTCTTTACCAAGAGAAACACCAAGTGTGTGTGGCAATTATTGCAGGCTTTCCTGTACACTTCTGTCACCCCACAACACCCCAAAAGCTTCCTTAATAATTATCTCTGGGGATCTATTATGCCTTTTTTTGCTACCCTTCCCCAGCCCCATAACATAATCTGCCCTTCCCCAAATGGCTTTCATTCTCCTTCCAGTCTCTGTTTTCACTCTGTAATTCATAATTACTCTCCCTTTTATGCCCCACCATTTTCCACCTCATTAACTCTTATTCTTGGCATTAAAGTGCCTCTTTTATGGGCTGCAGTGAAGGAATAAGAAGAAACTCACATTTGGCCACTTCTGAATTTGAGTTGGATTGATTCTTATTTTCCTCTTTGGCATGCATGACTGTAGCATCCTCATAAGCATCCTAGGTGGAAAACTGATACCATCCTGCCCTTTGCTACATTTGCTGAATTTTTTTGAATTCAGAAATTCAGGGGCCCATTTTTACTGACTACATATTTCATTGATTTTATGTCAATTTCTGAGCAGATTTCTCCATGTCACATCAAATGGTAGTCAAAAGCCCTACTCTTAGGCTACCTTTGCCTCACATTGGTACTGAACGTGTCCCTATTTTTATAGCAAAGACACCTGTATGGTCAGGAAAAAGGAAGGAAGTCTTGAAAGAAATTCTATGTTAGGAGACTTTCTCACTGCCTGGAGAAAAATGCCATTGTTTTAGAAAGTGAGGAGGATGGGGAGATGGGTTAGCCTGGTGATGGGTATTAAAGAGGGCACGTATCGAATGGAGCACTGGGTGGTATACACAAACAATGAATCATGGAACACTACATCAAAAACTAATGATGTAATGTCTGGTGATTAACATAATAAAATTAAAAAAAAAAAAAGTGAGGAGGAGAGTGGACTGTCTTTCAACATGAGTCTGATTTAGCCGGTTAAGGACACCCAAAATTTTGGGAATCATCAATCCAGTTCAGTAGATATTCAGGCCTTTTCTATGCCCTGGAAACCTTTGTTTAAACAAAAGCTTAGAGAGGCAAAACAAATAATGGTGGGATTATTCCTCTTGAAGTGTAGGGTGTTGGCTGTGGGGCAGAAGAAAAGAATCCATATTTCCTTCCTCCCTTTAGCAGCTTCTGGGGGGGGGGAACTTCTGTACTCCTATGCATGTGTGTAATTTGTGAAATGCACATTTGTCCTTTACTAATATAATTTCAAGTAACAAAGATCTTGTTAGGAAGACCTCTTTTAGGGTATGTTTTTTGCTTTGTAACACGCCTGAAAGGAGAATTTCAGAGTATCAGCAAAGGAAGGAAGGCCCTTGAGTAGTTATCTTCTAGATTTACTAGATTTTCATGTCCTACACATGCATATTCTCCTTTTTTCCTCAAACGGATAGAGTAACAAAGGAACAAGAAGCTGTATTTACATGGGTAATTAATAACTGAACTGGTCTAGGTGAAGATGTTTTTCATGATGATAGGAGTGCATTTTTATTCATCCACTTAAGCTTTTTGCTGGGACTATAGAAACTGAGTCAAGGCTAACCAGGGAAAGGGGATATCTATGTTAGGAACCAGGCAACAGAGCTAGTATTGTAGACCCATACAAGTACTCATAGACTCATCCAAGCTGGGTGAAGCTGGCAAAGTTACTTAAATTCTCTGAGCCTCAGTTTCTTTATATCTGAAATGAGGACGATAGTATTTACCTTGCAGAACTTTGTGAGGCTTAAATACTAAATAATTACATGTTAAGTACCTAAAGCTTAGTAAGTGTTAAAGAAATGGTATTTATTATTATTTTGCTCTGGAATCTAGTTTAGTGACTAAATTCCTTGAGGTCAAGGGCTTTGTTACATTCATAATTTGTCACCTCTACACCCAGCCAGCACTCCACAAATGTGTGCTGATTGGACAGATGACATCTGCAAGACTTGAGATCCTTTGTCTTACATTGATTAAAGTAAACTTTACCCCTCACACCTAAGTATCAGAGCAGGAAGGAAACTCATCAATTTTCAGGGCAACCTTTATAGTTTTCTCTAAGGAAGACTTCTCTAATCCTTGGAATTAAGACATTTGCTTTCCTCTGAGATTCCCTAGCACACGCCTTGTGTCTTTATCAGAGTATTTTATCATTGTTGGACTTGTAGTTCTGCTGGCTGTGCTTCTGTCTGTAGGCTCCCAAGGGCTGGATCTGTGGCCACTGTCACACTCTCAATAGTACTGAACCTATTGAGCTGAAGGGAATAGGCATTAACAATGCTTTAGTATTTTTGGCATCAAATCTCAAATTCCTCTGCAGTTGTCTTCTTCAGACATATTCAAGAGAATACAATTTCTGCCTTCAAGGAGCTTCTAATCTAATAGGAAATTGTAATGTCTTCAGTGCAACTGATTGCAGGGCTTCCTGTTGAAGAAGTGACTGTTGACTGGGTAAAGTAGTAAAAGAAGCAAAAGCTGTTATCTTGTTTAGGAGGGAAGAATGAGAAAGTACAGAAAGGTTCGGTGATTTACCTAAGGCCATACACCAAGTTAGAGGAGTAGAACCTGGGACTGCCTACTCCCATCTGATGTTCTTTTAAGCTCACAATGTGGTATCTTTGTGCTAATGATCTCAAACCTCATGTTTAGCTATGAATAGTCACCTCCCTCCTGCTCGTCCATGATACTTTTTCCCCCCTAAAAATATAAATATTTGGAGAAAAGGAAAAACATTCTGACCAAATGTACTTTTGGTAGAAATTCTAGGACCAATTTATTACATCTAATCCTGTTCTAGATTTCAGAATTCACTTGAATATATTAGTTGCACAATTTGTATATATTTTCCTCTTTCACCAACCACAAGCAATTTCCCCCTTTTTAGGATCATTATGTCTTTAAATGTAAGACGTAAGACACAAGAATTACCACAGCAACTTGCTTTTCAATTAGACTGCAATTGCTGACAATCAATATGATCAGACAAGGTCAGTGACAGAATATGCTCCATAGTATTTAAAGAGAACTGGGAGGTGCAGGGACAATGAAGAAATGAGAAAATTATTGGAAAATCTCTCCCTAGAGTTGAGAGTGAGTCCTTTATTGCTTGCTGCTTCTGTAACCTAAAGAGATGTCTTATAGTAGCAACAGTTTATAATCTGCCAACAAGAACCGGGGAGCGGAGGCAATGAGATATTCACTTGTGTTTTTTCTTTCTTCTAGTTCCCAAAACTTAAGAGAACTAAAGACTGAAAATCACCAACTTGAAAGGGAGGATAAAGAGTAGCTGAAGGGGGTTGTTAACAAAGAGGCAACAGGGGAGCTCTTTTCAGCTCAGATAGGGAATGAAGATATTTGAGAGGAAATGGTATGGTCCACAACCAAGTTTGCCTAGTGGCTCATGGGAGCAGAGCTTGGCTCCAGGCATCCTAGGAAGTATAGTTGGCCTTGCACCTTGCATCATCTGGACCTGTGTCAGTTGACTTCCTCTCTCTCCTACTCCCTGTATTAGTCTGTGCTTTAAAGAAGAAACACTCATTCACACCAAAGTGTCTCTGAAAACTGATGACAGTCTTGATTGAGGGGGAGGGCATTACATTTTAGCAGGGAGCAAAGATGTAACCAGAGTCAAGATGAACACTGGGGACAATGGAGCACATAGCGGAAGTATTTTGGGCACAGTGGAACACATAGCTCAAGTAATTTTAGGCACAACAGAGCACATACTGAAGTACTTTTGGAGGCTTTGGGCCTTTCTGGATCCCCTTAAATCAGATTTGTGACTTACCATGATTTCATAGAAGGGTGGTTAAAAATGAGCTCCGGGTCCTCACCCAGTCAAGGAAAAGATGACATGAGGTCCTTTTTCTAGTGGCCAAATTGTAGATGCAGCTCAAACACAAGGCAACATCGTGGAAAGCAAACATAAAGTCATACTCTCTGGGAGCTTTTGTGTTGAGGAGACAAGACCCAAAGTCCAGAGTGCTCAAATATTTAATGTCCATGAGCAGACATGGACTAACTCTCTTCCTGACACTCCCTTTCCCCCTCCACTGCCCCTTCTACTTGTTTTCTGCCTGAGAACTGAATGGGAGGAAGCCAGTTCTAAGATGGGAGAGGATGCGAGCAGGGGTCCCTGAGAGCTGGCAAGATGAGGCCTCATGTTTTCAGACTATTAGAGCATCGCCTGATGCCAACAAGATCCTGAGTATTTAAGGAGAGCTGACCCACTAAACCTGTGGTTAGCATCCCCAAATATGTCTCCTACAACAAAGAGTCTCTGTGGCCCTTGAGACATCTTTATTTTTTTTTAAAGATGTATTTATTTTTATTTATTTTAAAGATTTTATTTATTTGACAGAGAGACACATAGGGAGAGAGCGAGCACAAGTGGGGGAGGAGCAGAGGGAGAGGGAGAAGCAGGCTCCCCGCTGTGCAAGGAGCCCGACATGGGGCTCGATCCCAGGACCCCGGGATCATGACCTGAGCTGAAGGCAGATGCTTAATGACCAAGCCACCCAGGCTTCTCTGTAGTTACTTATTTTTAGAGAGAGAGTGTGGCGGGGGGGGGGGGGGTTGTGGGGGGAGAGGGTGAAGGAGAGAGACAGAATATCAAGCAGACTCCCCACTGAGCCAGGAGCCTGACATGGGGCTCAATCTCATGATGCTGAGATCAAGAACTGAGCCAAAACCAAGAGTCAGACACTTAACCAACTGAGCCATGCAGGTGCCCCTTGAGACATCTTTAGAACAAAACAGTGCCTGCAGGATCAACAGCTGGTATCTAATTTCAGGTTCCCACTTTGTTACAGTGATGTGACCTGGGACAGATTCTTTACAAATCTTATGTGTGAAGTGAGTAAACAATTCTCTCATTTACTTCATATCACCAAAATCAAAATTAAGTGATATCGGTGAAAGCATTTGTTAAACAGTAAAGCATTAAACACATAACCATGTTTTTGAAATGATTAGAATGATTATCACTAGTGTTATTACTATTATTTTCCTTTGAGGATACCCCCACTCCCTGCTTCATTCTGTACTCTTTTTCCTCCTTTCCATTATGATTTTTCTCCTTACTGTTAGAGATAAAATTCATAACCAACTTGATAAATTGACCCCCAAGCTATTACTATACACCCAGCATTTCTCTCCCCCAGAGAAACAGAAGGTAACAGTTAACTTATAACATGGTGCTGGGAGGTAGAATTTAGGCATGAGGGATGAATGTGAGAAGCTGTATTAATTTAAAATTCTATTTTGTGGGGATGACCCCCTCCAGTGCCCCTCCCCTAAAACTGCTGGTGGGGTACTTCTTTTACTTATACAGGTAGCTATTCACTGTGATATTCCACATGTTTTCAGTGTCTTCAAGCATTAATGCTGGTCTTTATAGGCTTTATATTTTATACAAGGCATTGTTCTTTTAGAACATGGGGTGGCTGTATTAAAGATAAACTGTGTTCTCATATGCTGCTGGAAAGACAAATCACAGGATTATAGGAGAGGGGAGAGGGCAGAAATACTAACGGTGTCCTAAGGAGTTTCTTGTATGCAACTCGCTCCTGTTGGCATAGTCTTCTTAAGGGCTTTCTTTGATTTCACACTGCCTTTCATTTTCAAAGGGTATTTACCAGTGACAGAAGGGACCAAGGACAAGGAGCACTTTATATACATTAACATCATGCCCATCCAAGGTGCAAAGCTGTGGGGTGTAACTCCTTGGGAGTATCACTAGGAAAGCATTTTGGATCATAAAGAATTTCGTAGTGATGCCTATGTTGGCTTTAACCACCCCTTCACCCCACCTATCCCAAGTGGGATTTAAGACCGTGAATTTACCCTGATTCCTAGTCCTCTATCAAAACTTAAGTGCATATGAGCTTAATATATTGGAGAATTAGAGAACTACAGAATTTCCCAGTGAAAGGAGAGATCTAAGAGATCATTTATTTCAACTTTCTAGGGAATCTAATACCACAAGGGGGTGACTGCTCAAGACTTACATGGGTGCTGGTGGTTTATATTTCCAGGCATCAGCTTTGTCTTTGAATAAAGGATTGCAATTTTTAAACCACGAGTAAGATGGGAATTTCAAGCACTCTGGCAGGCCAGTAGGAGAGATCATTGAGCAAATAGGGCTTTAGATATTTCTTAGATCACAGGATGTAGAACTTGATACATTCTGTTTAAGGTGAACATCACCACATGTTCAAGCATGTAGCTTTAATTTTAAAACTTGAGCAACACTTCTTTTCCTCCCATTTTCAATCTCATCCCACCACCCACAGTCAATGCAAACAGGTAGATATTATATATGGTAGATTGCAGAGGTAAATAAGTTACCATACATTTAAGATTCTCTTCTGTGGACATTAACCAACCTCCTTTCCCATTTATATTAAATGGACTTTCAACAAGGTTAATTACTGTTCATATTTTCTACCAGAACTATATGTAGAATTTGTCATGAGAGAAACAGTGGCTGATATTTTGCTCTCAAAAAAATTATTTCCTTCTTCAGGGGTCTGAAATTTATTATCACCAAAGAAGAATTTATTGTCCTTGATCTGTGTTTCATCATCTCTACTCATCCTTTCTGTTCTTTATTTGTATATTTAGTCTCTACCCTAAACTTAAACATGTTGAAGCTTTGAATGCCCCCCAAAGATTTACTCAAAAAGGCTTGGATAGACTCTCTTGCTAAGGATTGTTGCTGCCAGTCATCAGTTCAATATTATTTTACTTTGGTACCTCAGTTTCTCAAAAGCTGGCTAAACACTTGAACTCTGTATTCTCTTATGGTTTGGGGAGTCTAAAGAATGATTCTTGCTAATGCTTGTCCCAAAACACAAAGGCCTCATAAATGTAACCTGCTTAAAGATAGTGGAAGGGAAAGCTGGAATGGGCTTGGTGCTGCTGGGGAATAGGGAAGGATGGAACCAACCTGAAAGTCAAACTTAGAAGGGGAGCAACCAGATACTCCTCTATCCAATCTTTGAATCAACTTTTCTCAAATAGTACCTTTCTGTAAACCAGTAAAGCCAGTTTAATGCTATCTGCTAGACAGGGCAAAGGATCAGGAGTTAGAAGAACTATGTTTAAACTAAGTTTCCTACAAACTAGCTGTTGGCCCATTGGCTACTAATGTAAATGGGGTCTAAGTGTTCATGATTTACGTGAAGATGTTAATACCTATTTATCACTTTTCTAAGATGATGTGAGGATCAACTTAGCAACATGTGTTGAATGGATAAATCAATGGTAGATAGAAAAGTGCTTTGAAAAGTTAACTATATTTTTTAAAGGCAAAGTATAAAACTAAAGCAGTCATAATATTACCTGGCCTTAGATTTGCTATGGTGGTATGAATCACCCAGTTTGTGAATGGACTTAATTACCGCTCTTAGATCCATTATCCCAAACCCATCTTATCATCCCATAGTTTCAAGATACTTACCTTTTCTTTGTTTTAAACTCTCAGCTATTTGCACATGTGAATGACAGGATTTAGCTTCTTCAGTTTTTGGTGTTAAATGCATTTGATGTTTAGATATTGTTTATATGGGATAAGCCCCAGTTTGTCAAGGCAGAAGGTAATCTAAACTAAATCTTCCATTAAGTTGTTGGTTACCTCCCTCTGACCTCTTCCTGTTTTCAAAGGAGAGCCAGGAGAGGGTGATGGACTATTATAAAGAATGGAAGAGTGACGTTGGGAGTTCTGGCTATTAGGGAAATTGGAGAGGAGGCTTCTCTCCTTCAAACACATAGGAATATTGGATAAACATTCACAAAACAGCTAATTTAGAAACAGTGAAAGTGACTCCACCTCCTAACCTGGTCAAATGGTCAATGTACAGGGGCACCAAAGGACCAAGGAAAAGTTCTAATTAGCTTAATGGCTGGGTCTTGGAGCTTCAAAACCCACTTGGGAAGATGAGTCCAAATTGCAGATTTATTTTTGAGAAGAGCTAGAGCTGAATTATCTGCATAAAGTCAAGTTAGGGAAAGTGCATATTAGAGAAATGGGAACTCTAAAATTCCACTTTGTGGCTAAGGAAATCATCAAAGCAGCAGCCCTGGGTAGAAATAGTCACCTGCAAGTATTTAACACCAGGCCAGTGATACGTGATTATGTGAATGAAAATTCATACTATCCACTGTGTACAGTGAGCTCAAGCCAAAAAATTAATAGGAAGATCATAACAAAACTGGAGAAAATGAAAATACTTGACAGCAGCAAATGAGAAACTATGTGTTCAGGTGTTTCTATATCTAGAGCATGGGGCTCCAACTGAGCACACCTCATCCCTTCTAAGATGGGCTGAGAGTAAATGTTATAAATCATACAAAGAACACGCTAGAGAGAATATTTATACCTCAATGACTAAGGATTAAAATAAGACTATAAAAGATTTAAAAAGAAGCATATTTGAAATGTTCAGAGATAAAGGTTTAGAAGTCATGACAGGAGAGTGTGAAAAGGACAGTTTTAAAAAGAACTAATGAAAAGAACATACAGTCAAGGTCATTAAAAGCTCAGTAGATGGATTGAGTAATGGACTAGATATATTGAAAAACAAAGAGAATGAATTGGACAATTCATGAGATGAGGCAGTCACTCATAATGTAGGTCACAGACAAAAAGATGGAAACAGGAATGCTAAGTGAAGAGACATGGAAGATTGTATAAGTTCCAACATAGATCTAATAGGATATCCAGAAGGATGATGAAGAATGAAGAAGGAAGAATGATCAAGAGATTAGAGATGACAATAAAAGGTTTTCTAGAGTTGAGAAAAGACCACCTTAGATTGAGGAAACCACTGAGCCACAAGTATAAAAAAATAATAAAAACCCATACCCAACAGTGAAACTATAGACAAAGAGTAACTTAAAACTTAACAGAGAGATTACCAGAAATTAGACTGACAGCAGACTTAACAGAAGCAACAATACACAATAGAAGATGATAGAGTAAATATAGCTGAGTGGAAATTCTGGTCAACCCAGGCTTATAAATTCACCTAGACTATAAAGAGTTCAGGAGAGGGCAGAGAAGACTGTTTCAAATATATAAAGAGTGAAGAGAGCTTATCATCCTTAAATGTGAAGAACAATTAAACAATTTTCATCAACAAGAAGAAAATGGAACCCAGAAGGAACAGAGTTTAAGAACACAATCCTTGGCAAAAATGATAGTAATACTGAAGAATTCAATTAGAAAGAATGCTAATTGGGAGGTATTTTTAGAAAAGTGCTAGACCAAAATGACATGGAAAATTGCAAGGAGGAGACCAGAGTTAAAGCATTGGAGGTTCTTGTGTTCAGGTAGAGCAACATGATGCTGATTAATTTGGGGGGTTGATAAATGTTTTAAAAATGATAGAGTAACAATAAAATAATATGAATAGAACATATAACTTCCAGAACAGTAGAGAGGGAGACTAAGGAAATTGTGTGGTGACTTTTCATGCACTAACAGGAAAGGTTTTATTATTGCATGTGCACATATGTTTGTACGTGTTGGATGCTGAATGTCTTCTCATAGCTCAGAGTAAATGTTATAAATCATAGCTCATAGCTTACAAATCTATTTTAATTTAACCATATGTGTGTGTGTGTGTGTGTGTATTTATATAATAGTTGTAAATGAAAGCAAAGTTTCAACACATGCATGGACCCCGATTGACAAATTTTCTAGGTTATTCTTTTGTAGCAAGTACAATCGTATATATCGCTACAGTCAGCAGATTGAGAAGCCAGGCTGCAGGTACAGGTGCTTCTAGGGGGAACATTTACATTGTTATTTTCTGGTCATTTTTTGAAGGAGTCCAAAACTGCCTTTTTGTGTGTTGCCAGGCTTATATTCTAAAGACCTGACATCTTTTATATTGGCTTTCCTCCAATGATAGTTAACATCCATTGATAAAGATAGCATATCACAGAGCTCCTCTCAAAGAGGACTCTATCTAAAATGCTTTCCATACTCAGCCTTCATGGAGGCAGGCACAGAGTAGTGTGAAAAAAGTAAATGATACTCTCTCAACTTTCTTCTAAAATGATTAACAAAATTTTACTTTCCTTATTTAAGTGCCTGTTCCATGTTCCCCCACCCCCCCCTTCTACATTCTGCAAGGTTTTTTCAAACTAGAGGTGAAATGTTCTTTGTAGGCTCCTACTTTTTCCCAAACTAGTATCTGACTCTTTATACTTACGGTAGTCAGGGATGAGTTCTGGTCTTTTTGAATTAGGGATTCTTGCCCTTGTCTTTAATACTTTAAGAACCATCAATATCTTCTGAAACATTTTGTCAGCATACAGTTATGTAAAAAAAAAAAAAGTAGGTTACAAAAGAGCATGTGTAATATAATCTCATTTTAATTTTTTTAAGATTTTATTTATTTGTCAGGGAGAGAGAGAGAGAGAGGCAGGGAGAGGGAGAAGCAGGCTCCCCGATGAGCAGGGAGCCCGATGTGGGGCTTGATCCCAGGACCCTGGGACCGTGACCCGAGCTGAAGGCAGACACTTAACCGACTGAGCCACACAGCCGTCCCATCTCATTTTAATTTTTAAAAAATGCGTGTCAGCAGAGAAAAAATTGTGGAAGGCTGTCCACCAAAATATTAACAGTGGGTATATCATTGTAGAATTATGTAAAATCATTGTTCTTTTTAACTTTCTGTGTTGTCTAATGGTTTTTTTCCCCAATAGCAAGCCTGCATTACTTTTATAATCATAAAAATTTCTATCTTAATTACTAAAAGCAAAAACTAAACCATTTCCATCCTGGACGGCATTCCTGGTTACACAGCCTGAGTGATTGTATAGGTTGCCAAAAGAAGGCAGACAGTATGTAAGTACACAGAGCCTTTGCAACAATATATGTTGCATTTGAGAAGCTACTTGAGAAACAGTTGTTGCCAACTTTGTTTTTCCTATTCAGTTGCAGTTAGGTTTATTTTAGGAATAAGCCCAGAGAAGTGTTGCAAAGGTGACCATAAAGATACTGTAGTATGGTGAAACCAACATGGAAGTTGAGTACCTCAGACCAGGGCAGTCAGTCTTGGAAGAGGCCCTCCTGATCCTCCTTACCCTGCTGTAATTTTTCTCCCCTGCCATCTCTCAGAATTTATCTTACTCTGTATGTAAGTAATTTGATATTTAAAAAGTTTTAAAGTCCAGTTAGTTAAGATACAGTGTAATATTAGTTTCAGGTATATAATATAGCGATTCAGTAATTCCATATATCACCCAGTGCTCATCATATTAAGTGCACTCCTTAATCCCCTTCACCTAATTATATGATTTTTAAGAAGTTTATTGTCCATTGTCTATCTCCTGTTCCAAGAATCTGAACTCCTCAAAGGCAAGGATCTTTGTCTGTTTGGTCAATATTGTCTTTCCAGTGTCAGCACACTGTAGGTGCTCAGTAAATTAATGCTGACAGAAGGAGTACACACTAAATGGTTACATAAATATGGAGAGAGCAGTGATAACACTGAAGACTGGACAATAGTAGAAACGGGAATGTAAGAGAGGGAATGGCATGGATACCGGGACCTGAGGAGCCTAGCCTGGCTGTCAGGGAGGGTCTTTGGAGGTGAGAAGTAGCAAAATGGGATGGTTGGGCTGGGGAGAGATGCTAAAAGGGATTTGAAAGTAAAAAGTTGCAAATCAAAATAAGGAGTGAGCACACTCAGGGGATGTGCTGAGAACAATGAAGATTTCCTAACATGGCATTAAGTTAGGGCTCTGTCACTGAGACAGGGAATAGTCTCTCACCCTGATTTACTATAAAGGAAAAGTGGATACTGGTATAAAATTCAGAAGAGGAATGGGCAAAATGGTTTTTTTCATTGTCTGTCTGTGATATTATTACCTGAGTCAAACACTCAGGGTTTAAAGGCTTTGCATTTGGAAGCATTTTCAATTCAAACCACTGACAATGCAAGACAGCTATACTCGTGTAAAAACGGAACACTTAGGGAGATATAGACCTTTTTATTTAGGCTTCTCTGAAACTCTAATTAAATGAAACAGATCTGTGCCTCATGCTTAGCTCTGATTTTTTTCATAAAATGCATTTGAAAGGCACACCATGAATATGTATTTGAGCATTTTGGTGATGCTCATTTGTGATGAGTATGGATAGAAATGAAATTCACTCAGTATAAAATGTTTACATGCTACAGTGAGCACGCCTTTGCTGTTTCTGAAGAGACAGCATGCCTTTTTGCTTAGTCCACCTTCTGAGGGTGACATGTCAGGGAGCTCCTCCTGCCATGCAGAAATCCTGTTACACTGGAAAATGGAAATTGTAATTAGGATGGGCAGAACAGAGATCCTGAATCCTTTCTAGAGATGTGCATGTCTCTTAAAAGAGGTCCAAGCTTCATGAAAAACTATTTCATTCCTCATATTATCTTGGATTGATGGCCCTAGAGGGTTTTATTTTATTTTTTAAATTTCTCAATTATTCTAAAGAAGACCCAAAATGCTGAGAAAGATGTGTTATGGTGAGCGCTGTGAATTGTGTAAGACTGTTGAATCACAGACCTGTACCTCTGAAACAAATAATACATTATATGTTAAAAAAAAGAAAAAAGATAGCAGGAAGGGAAAAATGAAGGGGGGAAAATCCGAGGCGGAGACGAACCATGAGAGACTATGGACTCTGAGAAACAAACTGAGGGTTTTAGAGGGAAGGGGGGTGGGGGGATGGGTTAGCCCAGTGATGGGTGTTAAAGAGGGCATATACTGAATGGAGCATTGGGTGTTATATGCAAACAATGAATCATGGAACACTACATCAAAAACTAATGATGTAATGTATGGTGATTAATATAATAAAATATTAAAAAATGAAAAAAAAGAATCTAGAATTGAAAGGGAGTCTGTCTGAGGAATTCTAGACTACGGAATGTATTTTTCCTTGGGATTAACCTTTGCCATCCTTGCTTGAAGGGAAGGGGTAGACTTTCTCAACCTAAAAGGGAGCTTTCTTCCTGTCTAATCATGGGACATTTTTAAGAAGTGAAGAGGAAGAAAATATGCTGGAGAAATGGTGCGATGATAGTGGCCTAAGGCACATTAATCACTTTCCCACCATATCATAGCAATTGATTTTGGAAATATTTCCAGGGACATTAGCAAGGCAAGCATATTTTATATTGTAGACTCTAGAGCTGGTGCTTTTGAAACTTTACCTTCTCAAATTTTGCCCAGTGGCCTGATTCTGGGACATTTAACCTGTGACTTAAAGGTGATCATTTACCTCTGTGTTTAAGAATTATTTACAATGAGAATCAGGCCAGATTAGGGTGTCAATAGGGAGATGAGGAGATTTTTGAATACCAAAGAAGGCATGATAGAACAAGAGCTGAGAACACTGAAACCCAAAATAGGATTATCAGAGCAGTGTGGTAAGTCTCAAAAAGGCTAGGGGCACTTTGACAAAGAGGCAGTCAAAATTTATCAATGCTCTTGATAAAGAGCTGAAAAATTCTTTGCCATCAACATTTTTCCCTCTATATAGGATGGCCACAAAACTCACATATATGTTTGTTACTGTATCTTTTGAAGCCTTTCAAAGGATATAGTTTTGCTTTTAATCATATAGTAGTGAACATTGGAATGGCAATTTCCTTTTTCTTATGGCTTTAAATGTGGCATATTAAACTGTAAAGAACCAAATGGATCTTTAATGTTGGTCATCCCTGGACTCCAGGGAGAGGAGCTGGAACAGGTTAGGACCAAAAACACAGAGATACTAAGGAAGGGGCATATTTAGTTAAATCCTGCCATTTGCATTATTTAAGTAGAGGATTACCAAGAAGCAGAGATCCACTATTGTGTTGTGTCACCCATAGACTCATTGACCAGACATAGCTTGTTTCTTATCCTGACATAGACAACATTTTATGAAAAATGGCAGAATATATCAGATCTTAGAGCATTTAAAAAGGCATGCCAAACCTCATCTTCCTATAATAGAGGAAAACTTGACTTGAGAAAGTGAGCATTTGTTTGACTTTTCCCAGACAAGATCAGGAAAACACTATTGTTCTTTGGGTAGGAGCAGAATATTTTCCTTTCTGACTTCATTCCTGCCCAAGTTCAGGAGAGCATTGAAGAATTTTACTTTGTCCTCTGGAAGGAGAATTACTTGGAGCTAGGAGATAGGATTATACCATATTATCCCATGTGTGGTTTGCCAATTCTACCTCCTTCTGACTGGGATATAGTAGCACTATATATTTATTATTTACTCCATGAATGCAATCTATGAAAATGGAGAAATTGGACAATTAAGGCCCTGAAGTGAATTTTACATATGTCTTAATTTGACTATGTAATTGGGGTGAGATAAGAGGATATGTATAAATCTCCCATTTCCTTTGGTTCTACGTAAGCCCAGCCTTAGGGACATCTACTCTGTGGAGAGCTGACCTCCTTAACAATGGCTCCTCCAAATCAGTGACACTAAGCAGTTTTAAAAATGTAATTTGAGTTTGTCTATTGTACACAGACCCTTACACTATCAGGACATTGATAGACAAGCCCCTGGTATCTTCTGTGCAGGATCATGGACGGGACATCAAAGAAGTCAATTTCCTGGTGAATTCAGGTGAAGTTACCCCAGTGCATGGAGCTTCTTTTCTTCTCCTATTGGAACTTTCAGAGCTCAGTAGGAGCCCATTGTATATAATGTGATCAGAGGACAAGGACTGTGGAAGCCTGCAGACCTCTTTAGGGAGCCCTCAGATCCCCAGTATGACTTTGAATCTGTTTCATTCATATCTGCCATTCAGAACATTTTCCCCTCTCCGCTTTGATTATGGAAATCCTACTGTCTCCATAAAAGCTTCCCTGGCTTTTCTGCTCTACACTGGTCTAACTCCCACCAATTTGAACTGCTTTCAGCACCCAGGGTCTGGACAGCAACATTTAGAGGCAACTTATCTTCTGGTTTGTGTCCTCTGTTTCACATGAATTCCTCTTATTTCTATAACCCTACATCACAAACTTCTTGAGGTTAGAACGAAATCTGATCTTTTCTTTAGGTCCTACTATGGAAGATTGAAAGAAGAATGGATAGATAGATTGATAAAAGGAGCTTAGGAAATCTAGTAAGAATAAAGCTGAGAGTTTGTGATGTGTTGTTCTTTCTGATTCTACAAAGTCATAAGCAGGTGGGGGAGATTCTCATTTCCAGTTGGTGAGGAGCACCTATTCTGTTTATTACTGTTCCCTCCAGGAAGCCTCTTACCCTCCCACCTTCCCTCATTTCTTTTATACACCACACTTAAAATTGGAGGCATAACCTTGTTCAAGAATGTGCAAAACAGGAACATGGTAATGAACTCTTGTTGCTGCTATAAACTTGATGAATGGCTTGTAGAGGAAGGGCATTAAATGGCAATCTCAGTCCAGTGATTAGCTCTGCGGCATTCCTCCCTTGGAACTCATGCAGACCAGCATAGCATTCATTCTAGTCTAGGTTTCCTATGAGCCCCATTGGTTGTACCAGGAATGTTTCTGGGTCTTGGCTGGAGAGGAAAAGGAGAAAAGAAGCCTTCTTTGTTTCCTTCCAGCATTCTCACTGTTTTCTTCCAACTCACTTCCCCCAACCCACCTCACTTCCCCCAACCCACCTTCACTCACAACTCTAGCTGTGTTTCTTCTGGGTGAAAACTTAGGTGCTACCTTGACCTGCTTTTTCCCTCTGACCTTTGCCCAACTGATACTGCCAGGACATAAATGTTTATATTTAGTCCCCTACTTTTTGCCTGTGATGCAAATTTCCTGTCACAAGAAGGAGTGCTCAGGCTCAGTTTGCCTAGGTGAAGCATACAGTGGGTTTGTTCCTGAAATAGTTGTGTGAGAATTGTATTTTTCAGTGTCTAGCTGTGTTTGCAGAGCACCAACAAAGGGGCTTTCAGAAATTGAGATAATACTTTGATAATTGACTAGTTAAACTAAAAAACTGAGTACTATTTTACCTGTTAAATGTGATCTGACAATGACAGAGTAAGAAAACTTTGTCCCATTATCTATCATTTGGTTAAAGCAATGGAGCATGTGTTTATGCGTTTTGTTCTGTGCTTTTCTCTAATTGTGTCGTGTGTATTTTATTAACAATTACACTAGAGCAGGTACTGTGGCCCATTTCTCTTGGATCCTCCACCATACAGTGCCTTACACAGAACTAGTATTTTTTATATCTTGTTATTCCATATGGAACATGGGCCAGCAGTATTGGCCTTACCTGGGAGCTGGTTAGCACTGTAGAATCTCTGGTTCTACCCAGACCACTTTAGTCAGACTCTCCATATTAGATCTCCAAGTGATTTGTGCACATTAAGATCTCAGATGCTATGGTGTAGGAGATACTTAGCAGGGGCTCATAAAATGTGCATTGCATTTAGTCAAAGAAAAATCCTCTCTTGCAGAGATGAAATCCTATACCTTAGCTGAAAATTTCTGGTTGAGTCTATATGTTACTAGAATGTTCATTCTAAGGAGAAGCAGAGAGAAGTAGGCAAAAGCAGGAAGAAAACAAGTCTATAAGTGGAGCTGACTTAAAAAAATTTCCATTAAAAATAATGTTTTGATGAGATAGCTTGGGCCAATTTTTAATAACACACCCATTTGGAGCACTGATTCTTTGGCATGGAAAAGGTCAGTTTTGCACTTGGATTTTCACTATTTGGATCAGATATCTGTCCACTTCTAGGGCATCCTTCTTTACTACTGCCCAGTGCTCAGGACTGAGTGGGAAGTATGAGAACACTGAGCAGAAACACCTGCATATGAAGGTAGGTATTTGGCAGAAATATAAGGGTTACTTTTTTCTTCTGACTTGGACACTTTTACTATCCTGTACTGAAGTGACCATAAGACTCTTAAGATATAATTTCTCTTTAATAAAGGAGAGGCAGCATTGCAAAAACAAAGTATTATATAGATAAAGTGCAGAGAATGTGAAGTGGGAAGAATCCCAGCTCCATGACTTGATAGCTGTTGAACTTAGGCCAGTCTCCAAACTTCTCTGAACTTCATTTTCTCTCCTCTGAGGTGGGCACAAATATTTGCCCCTGTTGCCACTGAAGAGTTGGTGTGGGAGATTAAGTGAGCTGTATGTATATGAGGTATTTTGAAATTATAAAATAGGTAACAAATGTAAAGATATTCAAACTACTGCTACTACTGCAATTAAAATAAATGAGAACTCTGTGAATTTGTGTATGTCCTCCTCTTTTCCATTAGAAAGATTATCGTTCTCCTGTATCATATATGATCTGGAATACCCTCGTTGTATTCATAGATGTTATAGAACAACAGATTACTGTGTGAGCATTGGAGTCAGAATGCCCGGGTTCAAATTCCAGCTCTACCACTTGTTAGATATGTGAGGCTGGGCAAGTCACATACCCTTCTTGGCTTCAATCTCCTCACTGTAAAACTGGGATGATAATTAAGCTAATGTGTGTAAAGTGACTTATCTCAGTTTATGGCAAAATAATCACTCAACAAGTGACAGCTATTGTTGATCACTATGGGAACTCCTTGAGAGCAGGTACTGTATATCTTCATCTTGATTGCCCAGAACATCTAATAGTGACTGGCACATAAGCTTCATCAAATCACTCCCTCATGTAATTAACACATATACTGTGGCTCAAGAAGAATTTGTGGAATTGTTGACTGATGGATGGATTATGCTTCTCTGAGTTTGCTTGGTCTTTCTCAGAGTTGCTCTCAAATAGAACAGAATAAACACAACAGTGCACAGACTAGTCAGAAGGAGGTGTCCCTGGCTTGAGGAAGCTCATTAGCTCTACAAGCCTCATCCTCACTGGTGTTCAGGGAGTGATGGAATTCACAATCATTTACTCTGTGAACCCTGATAAATCACTTGATGGATTAGCTGGTGTCATCCATCAGCCTGCACTTGTCTTGAGTACTTGACTGAAGTCTATAAATCTCTTCCCTTTAAAAAGGCCCAAACACTGATCTCTGATTTGGCTTCATTTCCTTGAAGTTAGCATGGAACTTATTTTCTATCCAGGATTTTTTTCTTCTAGAACTTGGTGCTACAAAAAGCCACCATCCTGTTGTTCCCCAAAGCAAATGTCTGCTTTACTAAATGAAAAGTCCTATCTTAAGTGTTTTACTTGGTTGGACTGAGACATTATATGTACATATGAGAGGAAATAGGGAAGACAATATAAAGGAAGGTATAAAAGGGCACACTTGTAACAAATACATGAAGATTGGCACCTCAATTTTTAACATTCACTGAAGGGAAAAAAAAAAAAAAAACCAGCTTGGGTTCTCCTTCTGGTCAGTCAGTGAGTGAGGGAGCCCATCCTCAGTAGATGGAGTCCTGAAAGCATTGATGTCAGTTCGATTACAGGAAGCTCATCCTTCCTTCAAATTTCAGTTCATGTACACATGGGTCCTTGCAGTCCAAATAAGTAAACCAATCTAGATATGATTTTTTCATGTACTAAAGCAAATCTCCCTAAGCACATGTACCACGTTCACCATTAGCAATTTAGTCCTCTGAAATAGGTATTAGCCACTTCATGTCTTTTTAAAAAAGGCAAATTGTGCTGGAAGTTCCAATTCATTAACTCCTTAAATTTCAACGGCACTACTTTTTTCAGATGCCCTTATCTTTACTGGGAAAGAAGAATAAATAAAAAGGATTAAAAATAAAAAGATTGAGACCCTATTTGGGGAAAATGTTCTCAAAGGCTGGGAAAGAATTCAAGAGCTAGAGTCTTTCAGTTGTGCCCAGCCCTGTGCTTGGTGCTTTGAAAGAATATGAGAAGAAAGAAAGTCATTGTGTAGTTGAGCGGAGATACCATGAATGGGAAGCAGAGCAAATGGTCTCTCTTTATTATTCATACCTTGCATTTGTATGCACTTTTAACTTTTCAAAGCACGCTCACATCCAAGTGCAAATTACATGTTTATGAAACACTTGGCATCAACAATTGCTATCTCTATGCCCAGACTCTCTCAGAATCTCAGACCCGCTGGGGTGGTTAACTTCTACTTTATTCATTTAGGCTCCTCTGGCATTTATCCCTCTTATGCTTTTCCTCTCTGCCTCTGCCTGTTTAACTTCTGGAATGGTCTGAACTATAAAAACACATCTCTAATCATTTGATTTCCATGTAGGCTGGCCAGGGTGGAGCCGAGCACCACAGGAAAAGTTTATGAAGTGTAGGATTCAGGTAGTTTATTTGTTGGGGGGTAGGCACGCAAGTGGGTCCATATCCTATTTGAGTCTTTTACTGTTTAAAGCATCTTAAGTCATAAACAGTCCAGATGGATGTGGTTGTGATGGGCATGGGCTAAATGAGGAAATAAAAATAAGTAGTTTGTGCATCGATTGGAGCTTGCATTTAGATTGCATCTTTTTATTTTAATACCATTCTATTAGAAAAAAAAAAAAAAAACCTAGCAGGAGTCACCAGGGCAGAGCCACGAGGCTATTTTTAACTTGAGTATTATGCTGCCTTAATTGTATCTTCTCTGAGTAGACACAAACATTGAGTTACTGGCAGAGAGATAAAAAAAAAGCTCTGTTCATTTTCTGGTTTATCTGTGAGCACTGACAAACATAACACATTTGAAAGTCCCTCCTACAACTCCATCCCACAACTTGCCTTGTCAAGAAAGGTCAGAAGGGCAAACATGGCTGAAGCAGAAGTCTTAAAAGATAGAGAAGATGATATTGCTTGGCTGTTGATTAGAAAATTGAAGAAAATTGTATTTGACGGCAAGCCAGAAAAGCCTTGTTTTAGTAACCTCCATCAAGTCTTGCTACCTGGAAGTCTTAGCTGCTGCATGAAAGGTGCCAAGCAGAGGTCACCAGGACCATGAATGCCTTGGAGTGCAAGTGGGTGGAGGATCTTAGAGGTGGAATATGTAAATGACAGCATATCTGTGCTTTCCCAAGCAAGTGAGCATCTGTAATACACATCTTTATTACTATAAGCTTGCTAGTTTACAATGCGTACTATGGACTAAATGTTTGTGTCTTTCTCTCTGTATCCCCAACTCAAATTTATATGTTGAAGTCTTAATCCCCAGTGTGGTGGTATTTGGAAGTGGGGACTCTGGGAAGTAATTGCATGAAGTCATGGGAGTGGAGCTCTTATGATGGGGTTGGTGCCCATATAATGGGATAAAGAGACCAGCACTCTCTCTTGGCCATGTGTGGATACAGGGAGAAGGCAGTTGTCTAAAAGCCAAGAAGTGGGTTCTCACTAGAACTGCCCGTATTGGCACTCTGATCTTGGATTTCTAGCCTCCAGAACTGTGAGATATAAATGTTATTTAAGCCATCCAGTCATATTTTATTATAGCAGCCCAAACAGACGAAGACAGTGGGGTTTTCACCCATATTCTTCCAGTAATCCCTTCTAGCAAGGAAACCCTATACTATCTTTATGAATAAAGCGTAAGGGACTGAGATGTGGAGAGTTAAAATGAATACCATGTTGAGGGAATCCATAAAATCACCACATCTCAAGAACTTTGTTTCCCCTATTATATTTCCCCTCTCCTGTCCCCCCAACACATAAAGAAATCAAAGCAAAACCAAAACAGGCAAAACCTAAGCATATCAATATGATGTAAATAAGTTATTCTCTTTTTGAGCTGGACAGCCATTAGATGTTATAGAGTTTATTTTAAGGACCCACCTAGAAACTGTTGAAATAAGGAGACTTAATGGGATTACTAAAACCACATCAACCCAAAATGTGACAAGAAAACAGCTTCTTGTATTTCTTGGTTGAAGCAATAAATATAACAAAAATACTTATTTTCAGAATATTTGTGGAGAACAGGAAATGAGATAAGGACTTTCACCTTCTAGACACTAACTCATGTTTGACCTGGGTCAATAATGACAACTTAATTGGCTTAATCTTACATTTCCCAACTGCTGACTAAGTTAATTTGCAACTTAACAGGCAGCTCAGTTTGTAAACCCTTGGACTTAAGCCAGTCTCAGAAAGAGCTCTACCCAGAAATGGGTTGGCACACAGGAAGTTGAAGGCAAAATATGCTGCAAGAAGAGGTTTGTCCCCTTCTATGATTGTCCCTTTAGAAAATGACTCTGGGTTCTGGTTTACGGAAGTTCCAAGTGCTTAGGTATACAAATTCTCTCTTCTAATCATAAATGACATCAAAGGAAGCTTTCACAGCCGTAATGTTTCCCTTGGTCACTCTTTCAATTTTAGTTGAATAATTCTGGAAAATGGTAGATGCCACCAAAAAGGAAGCCTTGTATAGCAGAAAGGACCAGACTATCTTGGGTTCAAATCCTAGCTTTACCACTGAAGGACCTTCTGATGCTGTTTAGTTGCTTAACCTTGCTGAATGTTAGTATCCCTGTCTGTAAAGTGCAGATTAACAGAGATGCAAGATTTAAAACGGGCCCCAACAGGTACTAAATAATTGTTTTTTTAAAAGTCAACTTTATTGAAGTATAATTTTGACAAATAATAATATGCGCTCATTTTAACTGTTCAAGTTTTTATAAATGGATATATTTTGTAACAGCACCACAATCAAGATACAGAACTTCTCTACCAGCCTAAAAAGTTCCTTGTTCCCCTTCCCAAACAATCTCTACTATCACTCTTGGCCCTGAGCAACTACTGATATGATTTCTGGC
Source organism: Halichoerus grypus (assembly GCF_964656455.1). Taxonomy (NCBI): domain Eukaryota; kingdom Metazoa; phylum Chordata; class Mammalia; order Carnivora; family Phocidae; genus Halichoerus; species Halichoerus grypus. The sequence continues at coordinate 69,759,268 of NC_135721.1, read as the reverse complement.
ACCACAGTAGATTTTCTTTTTTAGAGTTTCATATAAATAGAATCATATGGTATATATACTTTTGGGTCTGGCTTTCTTTTTTTTACTTGTTATAATGCTTTTGAGATTCATCCATGTTGTTGTATTAGCAGTTGATTGCTTTTTATTTTGGAGTAGTATTCTGTCACATGGGTAAAACACAGTTTGTTTACCCCCTGACCTGGTGATGAGTCTGGGGTTGTTCTCAGTTTTGAGCTATTATGAATAAATCTGTTATGAACATTCTCCAGCAAGTCTTTGGGTGGACATATGTTTTCATTTCTCTTGGGGAAATACATTAAAGAAACTGTCAAACTCTTTTCTGAACAGGTTGTACCATCTTGCATTCTTACCAGATAAGTATGAGCGTTCCATTTGCTCCAGAGCCCGACCAATACCTAGGGTTGTCTAGACTAATAGCTCTACAAACAGAGACAAAAATCCTTAATGAAAGTCTGTGTGTGAGTGATACTTAACAAATACAATCAAATCATTCACTTGGTTGTTCAAAATAACCCATTTAATTCCCGTGATTAACTATGACACCCAAACTTGTCCCTATAACCTCTAAGGTACTCTATGACCTCACCCCAGCTGCTTCTTTGATCTTATCTCTACCATCCTCCTTTGTTCTCCCGCCACACCATGTAGACATACTAAATACGTTTGTTTATGTTCTTTACAAACTGGATTCAGACTTAAATATCATCCACCTTAGGGCCTTCAACAGTGGATGTACATTAGAATCAGCAAGGGAGCATTAAAAAATGATCACTGCCTGGCCCCACCCTAGACAAATGAAAAAAATCCCTGGAAATGATAGGCCTGTGGATTATTTTAAGAGCCCCCCGGGGGGTTCTAAAGTGCAATCTGAGATGAGAACCACTGAATTTCATTATCTTTTCATGACCAGCAGTTCATAGCCCCTTTTCCCATTCAGGCTCTAACTGCTCCAACACTGGCCTCCAGTTGTTAACCAGGAGTCTGGCACATCATCAGCCTACCTACCTCTTGCTTTATTTCACTAAGTGGGACTCAAGGCTTATTTGCCTATTAAATCAGAAACACAGAAATTTGGGGTAGGAATGGACTTACATTATCTAACAAGGAGGTGCTCAGGGAGGCAAAGCAGATTGGAGCCCAAATTTCTAGCATTATAGTCTTGGTTATCTGATCTGTTTCCTTTTTATGTGTGTTTGAGTGAGCCCAAAGAACTGAGACATCGAAGGATCCTCAACGTTTTTAGTGTGCTTGCACCAGTTCTCATTTAATAAATTTCTTCTTCTAGAAGTCCCTCTGTTAAGTTAACTTTTCTTTCCCCAGTGATCTGGGGGTGGAGGCTGAAGTGTTAGACTAGTGTTCTCATTTTTATATGTAAATAAATCACTTGATTATATTTTTTGTCCTTATGTTATCATGAATATTTCAAATGAATTTTATATGGTTCATATTTATGGCTTGGGAGCTATTTCACATTTTGGCTCATTGCCGTCTCATCTGCATATACCATATCTCAGCTGATGTTGATTGGTCTCATTTACATATTCATCATGCTCCTATTTTCAAAGATATTTTGTTATAAACTGGCTTTTCTTCCCCCTCCAGTGTTATAATAGCACGTAGATGTGTTTTTAAATTGCACTCATTTCCATACATAATTTTTCTGGTTACCATAAATCACCACCTTGTCACCTACTCCCCCCACCCCATTCAGTGTAATCTTCACACTTTATACCAAGCTGACATATGGCTCTGAAGTAATTAAAGACAATGTAAACAGTTTACAGTGCACTTTGCAAAGCCACTTCACATTGCAGAGAGTTTAATTGTTCCTTTTCCCCTAGCCATTCCCAAAGCAGTGAAGAGTAGGGAGGTTTGAGATAGTGATGCTGAGTAAAGCTATGTTGTGAACAGTGATCGTTTCATTTCTAAGGAAGAAGCAACTGCCTCTCCTTTTCCCAGAAAGACTCCTTTCCTTTGTGACTTCTTATAGAAACAGAGGGGCTGGGTTAATAAAAGAAGGATCATCGGGCATGGGTTGGGCAGAGTTACTGGATTCTTTAAATCATTCTAACAGGAGGAAGGGGGAAGAATCAGGTTGAGAACCGGACTAATTTTCTTTTTCAACATTAGCTGTTGGACCAGCCACCAGCCCCTAGTCTCTACCTTTTTTTCCATCAGTGGCCTCAGGGTTTGTTAGTGGCTCTCCCTCCCACGCTCCAAGCCCATGTGTTTGGGGTGGGTGTTTTCCACTCTGAGTATGGAACCCATTACCCAGGCCACAGCCACTTTGTTGCCTTCCCTTAGTTGTAGCGATTGGTCCAGGAATGGCTGTGTGATCTAATTGAGTCATACTAAATCTTAAGACTTTTATGAGATGGAGGGAAAAAAAAAAGTCAAATCTTTCCTTCTGAATGGAACCCAGGAGATGAGCAATCAGAATGGCTGCTGGCGTCTTGTCACCAGGTTGGGGTGAAGGGCTGAAGCTAACATAGTGTAAGGGAGACCTGAGAGAGGGAGAGAGGCCAAATTCTAAGGACATGGAACCTGAATAGAGCTGTTTCTAAAGCCATTTGTCCTCTCTGACCATCAAGTTAAATGAGCCATTAAATTTCCTGCCTTTCCTTAAGCCTATCTGAGGTTTATTTTCTTTAGCCTCTCACAACAGAAAGTGTCCTAACAAATACAGTGTTTGTGTCACTTACTTTTATCTTGTGCATTTTTGTCCTGGATTACATTTTGAACTATACTATGTAAGTACCTAGATCATAGTAGATTCTCAGCCAGTGTTCATATGCTTATCACCTCCTACATTATTTATCACTATCTTCATATTATTTAGTATTTTTATTTCTGGATATCTTCTTTTCCCAACTAATTATATTTGTTGACTCACTTTTATTCATGCATTTATCAGTTATTTATTGTGCAAGGCACCAAGGATTCAATCCTGACAAAAGCAAACATGTCCTTGGACAGTCCAGTAGGGGAATTAGAAATTAAATTATCACATAAATAAGTGTCATATATTGCTAAAATGAAAGTCAGCACAGAGATACTAGTGATAGGAGAGTGTATGTAGTAGGGGGTTTTGCCCTAGTTGGAGAGGTCAGGGAGGGCTTTTCTAGGCTAATGACAGTGGCATGGGAATCTGAAGGATGGGTAGGAGCCAACTAAATTAAAAGTGCAGAGTGGAAAAGATGTTCTAGTCGGGAGGAACAGCATGCACCAAACAAGGCTCATGGTGGGCAGATAACACAGTACATTTTGTGAATTGATAAAGGGCTAATAGGGCAAAGGCGAGACTGTGAGAGGATATCATTTCTTTGTTTATGTTGAGAGCAGTGGTAAGGCATGGCATGTATGTGTATATGGCAAGACAGATGTGGAAGGTGACATGATTAGATCGGAATTTAGAAAATATCACTCTGGTTGCCATGTAGTAAATGGCAGAGCATGCTGGTGGATAGGGCAGCACAAGTCGAAAACTGTTGCAGTTAGCTAGGGAAAGATTACGGTGGCTGGAGAAGGAGGTAAGTGGACAGATTAGAGGTATAGCAAGGAGATAAAAACAGTAGGACTGGGTGTTGTACTTTAATAAAAAGTGACACTTGATCTTGCCCTTAAAGAACAATTAAGGGACCTGGAAAAACTGCAAATTCTGAATACAGTCTGATAAATGTGCTATTGATAGTATGGACACAAGATTATGGTTTGGAAACACTGAGAGTTCTGGAAAGGCTATATAGAGGAGTAAACATTTAATCTGGACCCTGGAGGACTAGCAGGATTTCTTTTCCAATTTCAAGTGAAGTTTTAGGCAGAGGGACAGCATCTACATAAGACCAATGTAAAAGTATATTTTGTTAATTAATTGGCTAATTAATTAATTACTTCACCTGTAACTTTTTTTTTTTGATTCCTCTTTGTGCCAGGCATTGTCCAAAGAACTGGCCATCTCATTCTAAATAAATATGATGTCTGATAATGATAATGCTTGAGAAATGGCAATTTCTCCTGCCTGGTGAGAATGTGGGGGTATGCAGTGCATATGGTGGAAATATAAAGGGCTTTGATTTTTGTGCCAGGCACTTAAGACTGAAGGTTATGGCAGTGAGAGTCCCTCCAGTTTCTTCTGCAAGAGAGTTTGAGCAGTGTGGGGCTGGCAGCAGGGAGCTAGGGAGATTGGGGCTGGCATGACAGCCTCATGTAACAGGCTATCTAAGTGTTGATGAGACTTTGAGCCTAATAGCAGCGGGAGTGAAAGAAGGGCTGGATTCCAGAGATATTTTTGAGAAAGAGTAAATAGGACTGGAAAGGGACCCGGGTTTAAGGGATAAAAAGTCAAGGGAGATTTTGAATTTTCCTGCTTAGGAGTCTCGGCAGGTGGTAATGCTATTCCCTGGGCAATATGGGAAGGTGAGAAATTTAAGGATAAAGACAATGAGCTAATCTGGATATATTAAATTTGAGGTACTTGTAGTTTAATTAGGTATAGATGTTTAGGAGTCTTTCCATTTCAAAACAAGAATTATAACCTCAAAAGAAAGATTTCTAAGAAAGATGGAAGGAACCATCTATGGAGTAGTCTGGGAGCCTAGCAGAGTGGGCAGGAGGATGTGGTATCATTGAAGTGAAAAGAGGCAGAAGTGTTAGGAAGAATGGCAGCAATAGTCAATGAGATCAAAAGCTGCATGTGAGTTAAGTACTAAGAACACAAAGTAGAAGTCATGAGATCTGGCAGTTCCATCATTATTGGGGCCTTTTATAGAGTAATTATGTGGTGTTAGGGAATTTGTGGTCCAGTAGCAAGAGGGCTGGCTGAGGAGTGTGTGAAAGGAGAGGACAAGGGGCAGTGAATGCACCTGTTCTTTCACAAGAGTGGGAATGGCAAGAAAGAGGAGAGGGAAATCTTGGCCACATGCGCAGAAAGAATCAAAGGGATTTTATGGTCCATGGAGACAGAGATATTGAAGAGAAAGCCAATACTTAATAAGTTCAGGAAACTGGCTAAAAACTGGGTGAAGAACAGAAATACAGGGGATAGATCAGGAAAGGAGATAAGAAAGGAGATGAGAACTCATCTCTGACCAAGAGTAGAAGGTGAGACAACGGATGAAGGGGAGCATAGAGACTGAAGAGTACAGTCTGTTCAGAGTTCAATTCGGTGCCAGGCCTTCTACTATGCAATGTTTTTGAAGCCCTAGGACACACAAAGCATTCAAAAGAAATGAGATCACTTTAATTTTATTTTAGGCATCTTGCTGTGTCAGTATAGGCTGATTAATAAAGACATGCAGTAGAAATGGGCAAGCTGTGTTTGAGGAAGTTGAGGCGTTTTTGAGCCAGCTGCCCTGTCTCTGGGATTACGGCTATATCAGCTCAGCTTAAGGATTTATAATACTATTGGAAGGTCCTGTCTGATGCTGAACACCCAATGAGGGGTCAGTCATACCTGCTGGATTGAATTTGATTAAGGTGGATTATTTGTGGTGTCTCATATTCCTGCCTTTAGAATAATTTCTATGCAATTATAGGGCTGCTTGGGGACAAGGCATATCGGGTAGTCTAGTTATTTAGTTCATGTCAATTCCACGCAGGGCAATGGCTAACCCGTCCAGGAATACACCTTGAGCAGAAAGCTCTCCAACTCTATCCCTTCCTTGTTTCCCTTGGTGAGCTCTGCTCCAAAGACTGCCCCATCTCCCAATTCCTGTAAGTGTTGAATGTCCTCAAGAGGGTAAACCCTGGAAGACTGCAGATTTTAAACTGGGCTCTCATCCAACTGGGGATCCTTACACCTAGGAATTCGAGATCACATAAGCTATCTCCTTCTTTTAAAACTTCTTCCTTAACCCACTGATGGGGAAACCAAGGCCCCCAGAGATACAGTGATTTAATCAGGGTCACACAGTAAGTTTATATTAAAGCTAGCTCTCCAATCTAGGATTCTGAGCACCCTCCTCTAAGCAGGTGATGTAATTGCTGAGACACATTGCCATTCTCTCTGCTTTATGTTTCCCTCATTAATGGATTTCTTTCTTGCTTCCTCAGACTTCAGCAAGTGTTCTTAAACAGGGGTGAAAGAACCAAGAGGAAAAATGGAATGGCTTTTAAAAAGAGACCTGCATGTAGCCTGGGGGATTGCTTTCTTCTTACAATGAAAAAAATCATTCCCTTCTGTGTAATCCATCTATCTGTTGCTATATTTATTGGTGTTTAAATTCTGGCAGCCACTGTGGTGAAGAACAGATTTTCCCGGCCCTTAAGACCTGGGAGATGGGATCAAGAGCCTTCAAAGAAAAAGTGGGTTATTTTAAACATGGAGGAATTTATTCTGCTTTTTACTACTGTGCCTCATTTTGAGAAAAGCCTGTTTGGGGAGACCCCTACATTAAACTAGTTCAGTAAGGAGTGAATGTTTGCATTAGCAGAGGGGTCTTCTCTTTTCAAAGGAAATCTCCTTCAGTGCTGTAAACTTCCCTAATGATTTTAAATGTTGATATATCAATTAACACTTGCCAGCATGGCGTGGGAAAGAGAAGTCTCTAGAATCTCAAACACAAATGTTAGGCCCTGCTGTTAATGAAAAATTAATCAGAAATAATAAACAATATCCCTGAAAAAGAATGGGTATCAGCAGAGAAAATTGGCTTTGGTTTATAAAAATTCGGCTCACAGGTACTTTGGAGCAACACCTTAGAGAAGAAAAAGTGAGGATAGCTTAGATTGACTTTATGCTCATCTCCACAGCCACACTCTGAAAGAGTCCCCATTATTAGGAAAGAAAATGGGAGGAGGTTCAGAAGGTTCTCTGGCTTCTAAGCACAGAGCATCACACTGGATGTGATGTGAGGCCCACCCTGGTTGAGGCACCCACAGCATTGTCAGGTACATACATTTTCTCCAGGTCCTCAAATCCAGAAAATGCTCCTTTAGGGATGACTCGAAGCTTGGTGAGGACAAACCTCCTGAAAAGAGAGTGGACATAAGATATCACAACCTCTCACTGATACATAATTGAGTGCCTAACCTGTACTGGCAGTCAACAGCCAACATGTACTAAGTGTAGTCATTTAGTAGTGGTAGCAATTGCTTTTACATGATCTCTCTTCATCCTTACCACAAAGTGGTGATCCTCATTTTACATAAGAGGAAACAGGTTTAGTGAAGTTTACAGATTTGCCCAGGGTCACTCAGGTGATGGGTGAGGGGTGACAGAGTTGGAATATGAACCCTCTCATCAGTACTCCATGTTGTGTCCTGTAGCCTTCTGGGAGGTCCCTTCTCTTTCTCTACACCAACCCCCAAAACCTCTTCCCTTATTGTCATTCTTAGCTGACCTTGCTTCCTATTTCAAGGAGAAAATGAACCCAGTAGAAGAGAACTTGCTCATGCTCTCACATGGCTTTCAGCCATTAAGCCATCTGCACCCTGCCTCCCTCTTGTTACCAAGGGTGACCAGGACTCTGGACCTGGCTGAGAACAGCTCCTCCAATCCACATCAGACCTCTCCTCCTCTCTTCTAATAGAGGTAACGACTATAGCAATTTCCCCCTTTCTTGTGTACATTTTATTCACCTATTTTTGCTTCTCTAACTGGATCCTGCCCATCAGTTTACAAACATACCATAATTTATTTCATCAAAAAAACTCTACTCTTAATCTCAGTCACCTTCAGTTTTTGCCATTTTCTTCTGCTCGAAATATTTGTCTAATCCTACCCCAAAGTTTCTTCCAATGGCTCCTTATCTCAGTCAGGAAAAACCCACATTGTATACAATGATGTACAGGACCCTCCAGGATCTTCCTGCTCTCCCTTTCCATGGACCCTCTACCCTCCATTTTGACAGTTTTCCCCTTTGCTTATCTTGTTCTTATTGCAGTACTCTCTTGCTAGTTCTTGGACATGCCAGATTCCTTCTTGCCTGTGTTTCTGCATTTGCAGTTCTCTCTGCCTTGAGCACTCCTCTCGGATAGCCTCATGGCTTCCTCCTCCAGCCTGCTGTTTGCTCAAATGTCACTTGCTTAGTGATGCTTTTTCTAACCATCCTATTTAAAACGACAATCTCCTCTACTTAGCCTCTGGCCCCCTTTCCTGCTCAGATTTTTCTTCACAGCACTTCTGACATGTTATATATTATATTTATTCATCTATTTATGTATTCATGTATTTATTTATCTCTAACCTATAACTAGAATACAAACTCTGTGAGGACAGGAATTTTTGTATAGTTTGTCTGCTACGGTATACCAGATGCCCTGGAACATTGACTGGTATGTAACAAGTATTCAAAAATTTTTTCTTAAATGGATGTTAATCAGTCTGAGAGTTCTAAGCTTGAGGAATTACAAGTGACCCTTTTGGAATCTCTACAACAGGAATACTATTCCTTCCTTTGGCTTTCTCTTGCTTTGTAACTGATACATATGTACTCCTCCCCCCACAGCCCCTCCCCCCCCAACCTTAAATCTTTCCTTCCACAAGGTGGTGTGTCAGCAGGAATTAAATAATGAAACACTGAGGATTTGGATAGTTGAGTAAACCTTAATTGCTTCAGTTTCCTACTACTTACTGGTGTGAGTTAAAGTCCTGTTACAGATAAAGTTATTCAGGCAAACAGTTCTTTAACTTTGTTTGCCTTTGGCTGTCATGTGGGCCAGCTCTATGGGGAAGAAGCATGAGAGAGAATCTTAAGTACTGTTTTTGCTCTGGAGGAGTTTATATATGTGGGAAGGTAAAGCAAGAAACCTTGGAATCACCAGAAAACAGTTGATGTAAAAACTATAAATGTTATGCAAATACTGAAGTGAGAAAGATCCCAAAGTACATAAATATATAAAAGGAAGGTGGGAGGAAGTGGGTGAATTTGAGCCTGGGTCTTAAAACCATCAGGTCATACTAAAAGCATAGTCTATATGAAACCATTTAAATAAAAAGGGATCTAAATTAGGATTGCGAGCAATCTATCTGGAAGAGTGTCAACTTCTAGAACTCCCATCTGAAAAGAATCAAGGTTAAGGTACTCATTTAATCTTAGTTAACATAGAAAAGTTCCTTTTGTTCCTATTTATCACAAGACAGAAGAATGATGAAAATAAACTAGAAAAAGCAAATAATAAGTCAACTAGATAGTGTTTTTTGATTCAACCCTAGTAGCAGACACATTATCTAAAATTTCCAACACCTATACCTGTACTGTTTCAAACTTATTAACATAATTAAATCTTTTTTTTGAAGATTAAAAGTCTTGACTTCCATTTCCTGAAATGTTATAAACTAGATAACCTGAAGATATTTCCACTAAAAATCACCCAGAAGTCTTCTATAAATCATAACAAATACAGTTTTAATTGCATAGCTGAGCTTATAAGAAAGTATGAGAAGTCTCCAGGGGCCCAAAGTAAAGCCACTGAATACCAGATGGAACCCTGAATGGTGAATGCAAACAGAAATTGAAGAGGGTAAACTGAAGCTAAAGTATTCAGGGTGGAAGTCAGTTTCTGGACTTGGTAACCAAGCACTTTGTGTTTTGATGTTATGGTGTTGGGTGAGTTGAGATATAGAAGATGAAATGCGAAGATTTATTTCTGTGTGCTATCTCATGCATTCTAGGGAAAAAAAGGTGCAGAAAATGGAAGACAGGCAATTTTTAATGAAATGATGTCTGGAAATTTTCCATAACTTATAAAAGACCTCAATCCTCAGATTTAGAAATCTCAAGTCCTAGGAAGGGAAACAAAAATAAATAAACAAACAAAAATAAATGCCAGATACCTGTGAATTAAAACTGTGGAACCAAAAAAGAAACTATTTTAAGATATATTATCTTCAAAGAAAAATAATTAGAAAACTTTGTAAAAAATCTTCAAAATTATTAGAGAAAATAACTGCCAGTTTAGAATCCTATATCCAGAAATAAGCATTCAAATGTGAGGGTTAAATAAAGACCCTTTTAGACAAATTTAATTAGCCATTAGTGAAATTTTAGCAAAGGAATTCCTTCAGAGAAATAAAATTTAATCTAGTAGGAAGGCACAAAAAACATAAGAATAGTGAACAGGAAAATTAGTGTGCCTTATTGAATAGGTGGATTTTCATAATGTTTGGAAAATTTACCTATTCAATAAAGAACACTGGAAAAAAACTAGGTCACAAAGTAAATTGGTGTAGAATAAATAATTTTGTTTAACATACTGCATGTAAATTACTTAAAAATCAGTTATGAGAGATAATAATTAACAGCCCCCACCCCCATAACACATGTACAAACATCTAGAAAGTCAAAACTAAATCAAACCAAAACAAAAAACCCACTCTTTTAAGTCACACATGGGTCAAAGAAGAAACTACATCATAATTAGGAGTTGTTTGGAATTGAACTGTAGTGAAATACAACATGAAACTGATGGCAGTTAAACCACCACATACAGAGAAATTTATAGCTTTAATTATTAATAGCTTTAAATTATTATACCCAAAAAGGAAACAAAGAAGATGGAAAATTCACAAGCTACATTTCCAACACAGGAAACTAGTGAAGGAACAACAGAATAGTGGAAACAGAACTATAAAGTCAATATTTACTCCATTTCTGGCCAGAACTTTATGTACAAACTTAATAAGAAAATTGGGGAAATGAGGGACTGTTGATAGAGATATTTTGAGAAGATAAACGCTCAGCTAGACATTACAACTTGATGTATAGATACAGTTTAAGTTTAATCTATGCTAACTTGTTTCACTTATTATAAGGTTAAGTTTCTTCATCAGTTTATTGTTAACATGGGTAAGGAGCTTTCTTAGAATATTGAAAGGTTTATTAGAATAGTTTCAAGAATTTTGACTTAACTTTAACACTAAAAATGACTGTTTTTGAAAAGTATATTTATCTGAATGTTTCTTGAAGGAGACCATTTATCACTTATAGTTGCAAAGTCTACTTACATGTTTATTTTAACCAGCAACTTTCTGATAATTGATTCATTTTGATTTTACTGAACTAGCTCTAATTAACTAATAAAGTTGTGTTCAGATTTCCTTTAAATCAGGAATATTGGTTAAGGCATTATTTTTGGTGAATTTTCATTTTAGAAATAAAAAAATAAATGAGAATCTAACAGATTAAAACACATTTCAAAGTTTAACACTGCCTTGAGAGAAGAAACCTAAAGAGAATAGAGGAAAAATAATAATAAGAGTAGAAATTAAAGATTATAATAGAGAAGATCAGTAAAATAAAAAGCTATTTTTAAAGATCAATAGAATAAAAAATCTGTTCACTTCAACCAAGGAAAAAAAAAACAAAAAAAATGAGTCATGAAAAATGGTGCTTAAGTAAAGATGTTAGTTTTTGTTTTGGATGTATTGTTGACACAATGTTGCATTAGTTTCAGGTGTACAACATAGTGATTCAACAACTCTCTGTATTTTGCTACACACACCACAAATGTAGTTTCCATCTGTCACCATAAAACACTATTACAGTACCACTGACTATCTTCTCTATGCTGTGCCTTTCCTCCCCATGGCTTAAGCATTCCATAACTGGAAGCCTGTATCTCCTATTCTCCTTTACTCATTTTTCCCATCCCCCACTCCCTTCCCCTCTGGCAACCATCAGTTTGTTCTCTGTATTTATGGGTCTGTTTGTACTTTTTTGTTTGTTCATTTGTTTTGTTTTTTAGATTCCACATATAAGTGAAATTATATGGTATTTGTCTTTCTCTGACTTTAGTGTAATACTCTCTAGGTCCATCCATGTTGTCACAGATGGCAAAAGTCATATCATTTTTTATGGCTGAGTAATACTCCATTGTGTCTGTGCATGTGTGTGATGTGTATATGTGAATTCATGCATACACACACATATATACACACACATACCTCCATACTATTTTCCACAGTGGCTGTACCACTTTACATTCTCACCAACAGTGCACAAGGGTTCCTTTTCCTCCACATCCTCCCCAACACTTGTTACTGCTTGTCTTTTTGATTCTAGCCGTTCGGACAGGTGTGAGGTGGTATATCATTATGGTTCTGATTTGCATTTCCCTGATGCTTAGTGATGCTGAGCATCTTTTTATGTGTTTGCTGATCATCTATATGTCTTTGGAAAAGAGTCTATTCACATCCTATGCCCATTTTTTAATTTGATTATTTGGTTTTTGGTATTGAGTTATATAAGTTTTTAAATATATTTTGGATATTAACTCCTTATTGGATATATCATTTGCCAATATCTCCCACTTACTAGGTTGCCTTTTCATTTTGTTGATGGTTTCTTTCAGATAAGCAGGCTTTAAATTAGCCCTAGGAACCATTTTAAAACATTAAATTTGTAAAATCAGACAATATGGATAATTTTCCTAGAGATAAACACTTACCAAAATTGATTAATGAAGATATAGAAAAACTGAATAGACCTAAAACTGTTAATAAATTGGGTTGGTAGTTTAAAAACCTATCCACCCAAAAATAAGGTCAGCATCATATGATTTTAGAAGTAAATTATGCCCTTTTAGAATAATAGAAAAGCTCAATCTTATACAAACTATTCCAGAAACTAGCAAAGAGGGAATGCTCTCCAACCCATTTTATGTGGCTAATATAACATCAGTAATAATACCAGACAGGGACAATAAAAGAGTGGAAAGATTAGGCCAATCTCACTTATTAATGTAAATGGAAAAAGCTGAAATAATATAGTGACAATATGTACTCAAGAGAGGCTAAACAATATATTGTTGCCAGTTTGAGTTTGTCCTAGAATTCAAGGGTTGCTAAATATTAGAAAACTCTCTTAAGATTTCCACACTGAGAAGTTAAAAGAGGCATAGAAAATATTTAATAAAAGTTTACTCGGGGGCACCTGGGTGGCTCAGTCATTAAGCGGCTGCCTTCGGCTCAGGTCATGATCCCAGACTCCTGGGATGAGGTCCGCATCGAACTCCCTGCTGGGCTGGAAGCCTGCTTCTCCCTCTCCCACTCCCCCTGCTTGTGTTCCCTCTCTCGCTGTGTCTCTCTCTCTCTGTCAAATCAATCAATCAATAAATCAATCTTTAAAAAAAAAAAGTTTACTCAGGTAAAAACTTTTTGACAAACAAGGAAAGGGAGGAATATTCCCAGTCTGTAAGGGGTAAAAATCTATCAAACACTGCAATAAATATCACATTCAATGGTGAAATATTGATATATTCCATTTAAATTTAGGAATGAGGCAAGGATGTTTGCCAATACCTCTTCCATCATTATTGTGCTAGATATACTAGCCTAGACAGTAAGAGAAGAAAAAAAAAAAAAAGATAGCAGTATTGTTGATGAAAAATTGTCATTATCTATAGGTAACATTATTGTCTACACGAACAAAGAACTCTTCTTGAATCTAACAGATCAGTAGTAGAACTAATAAGAAAGACTAGTAAGGTAGCTGGCAGTATAATTAGTGCACAAAAATAATTTGTATGCTTATTTCAAAGTATATCAATTATAATGGCCATAAAACTTACACAATAAAAGGAATCTAAAAAAAAAAAAGACAGAGTTATATGGAGAATAATCAAATACTTAACTGAAAAACATTTTAAAAAACCGTGGGAAAAAAAACCCCTAATCAAACAGAAATGCCACATTTATAAATGGGATGTCTCAATATTGTGAAAGTATCAGTTTCAATCCACATTAATATGTAAATTAAATGTAGGACACATCTGGGGTGCAATAGTTTTGTTGTTTTGGTATATGTGTATGGAAATTGACTAGCTGATTAACAGTCCTATGGAAGAACAAGTTTCAAAGAATTGCCAGAACAGTTTTGAAGGTGTAAAACAAGATTGGGGGAATTGGCATGCCAGGCAACATAATTTTTAGAAAGCTAAGGTGATTCAGATGCTGTGGTATTGACAGGGATTAGGAAATATGCCAGTGGAAGAGAATAAAGAGCACAGAAATAGATCATAAGCAAAAGGAAATGGCAAATGAAAGAGTAGCATTAAAAATTAGTGGAGGAAAATGTGGATTAATCAACAGTGGTGCTGAAACTGTTGATTATCTTTGTAGAAAAAGACAGCACTTTTGCTTATTACCATATTAAAATCTCAATTCCAGGCTTACTAAAGATCTAAATGGGAAAAGTCAAAAGTTTAAACTTTTAAATAAGATATAACATTCTGTTCAGAATACTTTTTTTCCCAAAACACTTATTTTTATTTATTATTTTATGTGGGGCTTGAACTCACAACCCTGAGATCAAGAGCTGAGCCAAGATCAAGAGTCAGACGCTTAACTGAGTGAGCCACCCAGGTGTCCCCTGTTCAGAATACTTTTAAAAAGGACACAAAAAAACTACACACCAAAATTGAAAAGTTGATACATTTGACTATATTAAACTTAATATTTCTGTTAAACAAAGATACATAAATTGAGAAGATAAGCTATAGACTGGGGAAAGATATCTGTAACACATAAAACTAACAAAGTGTTAGCATCCAGAATATGAAGAACTTTACAAAATAATAAAAATAAAATAAAACACAGTAAAAACATTGTCAAAAGATATGAACAGGCAATTTCTATAAGAGGAAATGCCAACAACAAATAAACATGAAAAGATGCTCAACTTCATTAGTAATCAGGAAAATGCAAATTTAAACAATAATGAGATACCAATTACACATCATCATATTGGCAAAACATTAAAAGGAAAACTTCACAATAACACTGCTGGTGAGGCAGTGGAAAAAACAGGACATTTTCTACACTCTTGATGGAAGGGTAATTTACTACAAGTACTTTGAGTAACCATTGGCAATGTGTGTTAAAGTCAAAGATAGAAATGCCTTTGAACTCAGCTATTCCATGTCTCTCTGCCATATGCATACCTGGAGATAGGTAAAAGATTAATTGTTGCAACATAATTTATAATAGCAAAAAACTGAGAATGAATGCCCATGAACAAAAGAATGAATAAATATTAATAAAGTGTTGTATATTGACACAGCGCCAAATGATAAAGCAGTAAAAAGAAATGAACTGACTAGAGCTGCACGCAGCAATCAGGGTAAATCTCCGAAGCGTAACGTTGAGAGAAAAAGTTGGTGCCATATAGAATATGTACAGTAGGTGATTTTTTATAAAGGTTAACATGCAAATTAAAACAATATATTTTTGCATATGAATCATATCTTTTTATTCTGTATTTTTGAAATTTTGACATCTTGGGGTTTTGCTGACTCTGGAGGGCCTACTCCTACCAGTGCTAGCAAATTCCTGAGTTGGCAAACAACTGGCCTTTGAGTGTGCCTTTCATATGCAAACCAACCAATCCAGAGTCTTTAGGGCCAACCACCTCCTTCCAAGAGCCCTTACGCTCGCTCTGAGCCCCCGCCCTCATAACCCCAGAGCAGCCTCTACACCCCGGAGTTCTTGGAAATTATTTAAAGTAGATGATCCTAAACCTGCTTACCCTGTTTTATCAGTTCCTTCCTTCCGTGGAAGCCACAATAAAAGCTCTGGCCATGTTTTCCCCCTCCTGGTGCTTCCCCTTGTGCCCCTCCATCGTGTGGACTCTGTGAGTGTAACAGAGTATCTTTTCAGTATCATTTATTTTTATTTTTTAAAAGATTTTATTTATTCATTTGGCAGAGAGCACAAGCAAGGGGAGCGGCAGGCAGAGGGAGAGGGAGAAGCAGACTCCCCGCTGAGCAGGGAAGAGCAGCGAGGGGTGCTGGATCTCAGGACCCTGGGATCATGACCTGAACAGAAGGCAGAGGCTTAACAGACTGAGCCACCCAGGTGCCCCTCAATATCATTTATGTCCTGATCTGTTGGCCTCACCATTCCTGAATAATAATAAAACCTGTATTTTAAAACATGTTTAGAGATACATATATATTTTGATAAATATATAAAAGGAAACTTCTGAGAATGATCAACACCATAATAAGCCCATATTACCTCTGTGACAAGAGGAAAAGGAGCGGGACACAGCCACATCTAAAATATTTTATATTTTTTAAAAAGATCTGAACAATATGACCAAATGCTAAGATTCAGCAAAGCTGAGTGTTTTGTGAGTGTTGATTAATTATTCTCTATACTTCATACTTGAAATATTTCATAATTTTTCAAGATTGAAATTCTCACCAGGCCATATCCAAAGCATCATTTATTTGTTTTTAAACAGAGGGAGCAATTTGAAAGTATCATCATATTGTTCTTGTCAGATGGCATCTTTCCTCTGTAAGGGGGCATAAAGTGTCTGAATGATTTCTGTAAAAAAATGCACAATTCATCAAAATGGCTCTGAAAAGAAAATTTGCTTCACTATTTTGCAGGTTATTTAATGTCTCTTCTGTGATAAATGGAGTAGGTGGGATTTACTTTTTTTCTTCCCTGAAACTGGGAAGCTTTAGGATTCCCTTGAACTCTGTCTCTGTTAGAAGCAATTCATATCTTGGGCAGCCCGTTCACCCTTGGCCAAATTTAATTTCCCTTTTTGGCTTAAAGGAGAATGGTTGAAAAGATCCTAAAAAAGCTTTCTGGCAGCCTGGAAAACAGCCAATATTCTTTTTGAGAAAGCTGCCTTTTTATGATGGCCCAAGTGTAAATGACACTGGGCTCTGTGTTCTTTGAATTTCACACAAGTTTAAAAATTAAAGTGAGAACAGCTTGGCAAAGGATATACAAAAAGAAATTGATCATCTTCCTGACCTCAAAATGCCAAGAGTTTTTGAGCTTCACACTCTTTAGATCAAACTCTTACCCTAATTAACTTTCTGGAAATGTGTTCAGGAAAACTATCCAAAGAGGTGGATTGAACCAAATGAGCAAATCATCCGGAAAAAATAGACTTTAAATAACTTGATTTGGCTGTTTACCATGATCCAGCAGAGGACTACACCACTGTCCAAATCATGTGTGCATCTAATTGGTTACATTTTTCATTTTGTTACACATGGGTCTTGAAGCCACTGGGGCAGGAAATAGCAGGAAGGAAGAGGTGGGAAGGTAGGAAGGGGTAGTTTCCATATCATTTGACTTTAAATTACTTCGTTTTTCTAGAGCCTCTTCACGATTTGGCATGAATCTTAACTGCCTAGATTTGAGGTGCTCTGTCACTGTAAATACAGAGAAATGGGTTGAGCTCACATTAGCCCTTCACCCACCTTCAGGCATTGTAAGCATATGCCAAGGATTCACTGGGGGTTGCAAAGTCTCCCATGAGGATTTCTTTGTCCGTGTTCTTTGTGTCCCTCTTTCATGGTGTAGAGGGTGTGCTTGTCCTTCATCTTAAGCCAAATGTGGAAAGTAATAGAACCAATTAAGGGTGCTGACATGCATTTCCTGCAATTTGGGGAGTTAGAAAGAATGGGACACGATTCAAGGCTGACCTCTAAAGGTAGGAAGTATCCAGCTGCTTTAGGAGAGAGCTGTAGTTTTATAGACAAAGGTGTGGTTTCTCATGAGCCAGACCTAGAGCTAGCAGAAGGGAGCTGACTGCACACCCTGAGGAAGATGGACTTGCCTGAGTAGTGAACTGATCTAACAAAAGAGCGCCAAGTGTGGGCTTCGGGAAGCCGGTGGGAGGAGGAATTATTCTTGTGACGATGGAGGCCTCCAGCATGAGGGATGGAGAGGAGCCCATGTGAGCTCCAGGGAGAATAAGAATTGACATTTGAATATCAGCCACCACCAGGGGGTCCCAAAGCCAGATGGCCCCTGCAGCATCAGAGTAGGATCCAGTTCCTTTCCCTCCGGTTTCCCTCCCTCTTAGGCCGCACCCTCCTAGCAGGTGAAGCCGGAAAGAGTGGCAACTGCGGAAGAAGGGAAATAAGGAGGAAAGAGGAAACTCTTCCTTCCTCAGTTGGGGGTTTCTGGTCTGAAGGAGTCCATAGAATGACAGTGGACTTTCATTTCATTTGTGAGGCTGGAACATCTATGATGCCTGCCCCAAATTTCATCTGTGGTGAGGAAAAACGAGTCAGCAGAGTGGTTTTGTCTGGCAGTGGTAGTGAAGAAGAAAGTTACTTTCTGGTTGGGCCCTACTGAATCCATCTTGGTAGATAGGATTTCTGAATTGGTGAAAACTTTTCCCAAGTCATCCTGTGTAATGCTTCATTTGTGAGAGAAAAAGTGATAGGACTTAAATAGGGCAAGGAATGGAAAGCCTTGGAGAACATTCTTATTCCCACTTCCTGTCCTTACCTAGCTCTTATTAACATGGGCTGATGATGGGCAATTTAGGACAGAGTGGGTAATTTGGCTCTCCCTTCTGGCACAGTTTATGATAGCCAAGAAACATTTCTGGCTCCGGGGCCCAGCCATAGTAATTGTCTACATAATACCAGAATGGCTGGCTACAAGATGGGAGATCCAGTTGTCTTCAGTTTCCCTAGACCATCTATTCAATTAAACTTTCAGATAATCTCTCTGGTGTAGACCCTGCCACGTGCCATTGTGTCAACTCATGATGCATGATATTTTCTTTAGGAGAGAAAGTTTATGTTTACAAGATAGACACTCAGGAGGCAGGCATCACTCCAAACCCAGCTCCAGTGACACCTCCCTGTCCCCTGAGTCTGTCTGATTTCCCCTCAACAACCTTTCCGGAGTGGTGGTTCTTCACTTTTATCATCTTCTGGTGAACAGGGCTTTCTAACAGCTGTTTTGAATCTGCTTTCCTTTTATTTCCATTTGTGTCCTCTTATCTCAACATCTGTGCTGGGCTGATAAAAGGGACGCCGGTGCTACTGTTAACTATATATCACTGCTGACTTTATCTCCTCCTCTGTACAACCTTTACGTCAAGGTTGTGGAGACGTTTTTTCTGGCTCCCCCCCTCCCTTGTTTGCATTGAGTGCTTATGGAATTACTTTCTATACCACATTTTATCACTTGTTCACTTGCATCTTCTTACCAGAATCTGATACCTGATTTATAGCCCATTTATATGAAAGCTCAGGATGAGGAAGCAACACGGTGAAGAGAAGAGATCATTAG
The DNA here is from genome assembly GCF_964656455.1 of Halichoerus grypus. Classification (NCBI taxonomy): domain Eukaryota; kingdom Metazoa; phylum Chordata; class Mammalia; order Carnivora; family Phocidae; genus Halichoerus; species Halichoerus grypus. Next base: position 69,740,247 of record NC_135721.1, on the reverse strand, counting down.
GGTAAAATTTAGAAGTCTGGGCTCTATTCTGGCTCTGCTACAGGTATGTAAATGACTGGGAAAAGTCAAATCCCTTCTGTAAAGTGAGGGGGTTGGACTGCTTGATCTCTAAGGCCCTATAAGATAAATTTTACAGTGTGGTTATGTAGCGGAATCTTCAAGCGGTCTCCCGTTTCAGTCATATTCTGTTTTAAAGCAAAAGAGATAATTTTATGTTAAGCGCTCAACGTGGAATAAAGCCCGTCCTAGGGGGTTACTGAATAATTGCTAGCCCTCCTTTTTCTCTAGTCAAGGTCAAAATCACTTTGAGCTCACCCTTTCCTTCTCATCCCTCTGCCACCACCCAGGCCAGACCATCCTCCCTTCCACGCCTCATGTCTGCAACCTTGGCTGTGACCGAAGAGCAGGTTGTCCTCCTCTGGTCTCTGCTGTCCAATCTGTCTCATCTACCATGACCAAAATACTCCTCCTAAACACTACTTGCCATGATACTCTGCTACTGAAAAGTAAGACAAAACAAAAGAAACAAAATAACAAAAATTAAAAACACACAAATGCCCTTCAATTGCTTGACATTGCCTCTAGGAATCAACTAATTCGTCATCCGTTTGAGGCATTCCACTATCTGCCTCCATTTCCTTTTCAGTGAAATGTTTTTCCTGCAGGTAAACTCAGATCTAGCCATGCCCTCACCATTAGTAAATGGCCATGTTGTATTTTTACTAAAACCCTGTGAGGCTATGTCCTACCTCTCTAAGTATATGGAATGGTTCTATAGAGCAGGAACTATGCCACTTGTCTCTGTTCTAAAGAGCCTAGTGAGAGCTTTGCGTATTTCAGGTGTTAATACGTATTGGTAGATTGGGGAGTGATGTTTACACTGCCAAGAGTTTTATGTTTGGAGGCATTTGAGCATCACCTACTCTGAATGACATGATATTTGGCCTTTGGAGTTATTCCAGCCATATCCATCAGATTTGTTCAAAACAACACCTAGAGCATACGTGAGTGATGAGAAGGAATCTAGCTTTCTAAGAATTTACTTAAAAGACATTTGGTGAAGAACATATAAAGGATTTCTCAGGATGTTGTAGAACAGTTGGTAAAAACTTCAAATTATTGGCCCATGAATGGAATCTAGCTCAAGACATGCTCTGTTTACCGCACACAGTATTTTAAAGAAATTTGAATCGGTTGCCAGCACTTCAGATTGTGAAAGTTCATCTAAAATTGCAGATTTATGGCTTCTCTTAAAGATTAAGAAGATCTCGCAATCCTGGGCTGCTTTCCCACATAATGACAATTGGCTACAATTACGTGACGGTTGATGCTTAGACATAGCACAAGTTACTGGTTGGCTAAACCCCTTCCTGGTCTAGTTTTGTGTCCTGTGCCTTAAGACTTTGAGTTTGGGATTTCTGGTACCTGAAAAACTAGTCTCAATGGGCTTGAACTCTTTAGAACCTAGAGTTTTTCATCCTTGGAGGCATATTAGAATCACATAAGGAAATTTTTACATAATACAAATTCCTAAACCTCACCTTTGTGGAGGAGGGGAGAGGCACAGTCAGGCATTCTTATTTTAAAAGCCCCCCAAGTTATTCTCACGCATGGTTAAAGATTGGGAACACCTGCTTTCGAGGGAGGACACAAAGCAGCAGCTGCAGCAAGTTGCTCTGATGAGTAGTTAGGGAGTTGGCAACCACCTGTGGGCATGATGGGAACGGTTTTTAGAAACCTGCTTTTATCCCAAATCCCCCTCCCCTCAGTCTAAAGTTGAGGCATAATCTAAGGGGTTCCATATAATCCAGGAGTTCTTTATAATCTAAATTGACACATCATCATGATCCATTGGGATAACAACACAAATAGGATATGTGCACCTTCTTTTGGAGACTTCCTTCTTTGGTCAATGCAACTTAAGTTTTTGGTATTGGGACTGGATCAGGGTGGAGATTTGGTGCAATGAATAAGAGTAATGCATATCACGGTAAAGGAGGAGAGTATTGAATGGGATTGAGACAAGCCAGAGGGGGGAATCCAATGTAAAGAAGGACCAAAGGCAGATCTTGAAATTCAGAGAGTATCTATTTGTTCTTTTGACAAATATTTATCGTGTTCCTATTTGTATGTCTGACACTGTTGTAGGCCCTGATGACATTATGGTAAAAAAGACAAAGTGTTTGCCCTAATGAGTTTATAGTCCAGCCAGGAAAATAAGGAATAGGAAATGATTAGAAAAAAGGTACAGTCATGGGACAATTGCTTGAAATGAAAGGAGGGTCAGTTATGTATAAATTCACAGGATAAAGGAGAAACATTACTTTAGAAATTACATGCATACCTATGCATAAGTAGATGGGGGGGCAGGGAAGGAAGAGGGCGAGACAGACACAGACCTATGTACAATTACTCCTTTACAAATTATTTATTGATCATCTATGTGACACACATTATGGTTTTAGGGAAAACAATGGTAAGAAAGATACATTTTCTGTTCTACCAGTGTTAATTCTATTGTAAGAGATACATATGTAATCTGCTAATTATATTGCAGTTTGTGTGGTGATGACAGTGGTCATATTTAGCGCTTGCTGTGAGGTACTATGCCAACTATTTCATTTGCATTATCCAATATCCTCAAAACCACCTTAAAAAGTGATTATACTTGCATCTACTTATAGATGAGGGCATGAGTTAAGAGTAGTTTAGTAACTTGATCAAGCACATAGCTAGTAGGTGGCAAACTAGATTGTTGAATTCAAGTCTGGTCCCCGAAGACCATGCTCACTCATTCTCTATTGACATACAAAGTTATATTTCAGGTGTATAGCATACCAAATCTACAGTTCTCTATATTACTCAGTGGTCACCCTGACAAGTGTAGTCCCCACCTGTCACCATACAATGTTATTGCAATATTATTGACTGTACTTTTCATCTCTGTGACTTATTTATTTTATGACTGGAAGTTTGTACCTCTTACTCACTTTAACCTATTCTGCCCATCCCCTGCCCCACCTCTCCTCTGGCAACCATCACTTCTCTGTGTTTAGGAGTCTGTTTTTATTTCATTATTATCTTTCTTAGCTTCCACATATAAGTAAAATCATATAGTATTTGTCTTTGTCTGACTTCTTTCAGTTAGCATAATGCCCTCTAGGTCCATACCCTCTTGTTCCATGGCAAAATCTCATTCCTTATCAGGGCTGAGTTATAGTCCATTGTGTATTTATACCACATCTTCTTTATCCGCTCATCTATTGATGGACACTTGGGATGCTTCCATAATTTGGCTGTTGTAAATAATGCTGCAATAAACATAAGGGTGCATATATCTTTTCAAATTAGTGCCTTTCTTTCCTTTGGGTAAATACTTAGTAGTGGAATTGTGGGATTGTATGCTGTTTCTATTTTTTATTTTTTGAGAAACTTCTATACTGTGTTCCACAGTGGCTGCACCAATTTACATTCCCGCCAACAGTACTTGAGGGTTCCTTTTTCTCTACATTCTTGTCAACACTTGTTCTTTGTTGTCATTTTGATTTTAGCCATTCTGACAGGTGTAAAGTGGTATCTCATTGTGGTTTTGATTTGCATTTCCCAGATGATTAGTGATACTGAGCGTCTTTTCATGTGTCTGCCGGCCATCTGTATGTCTTCTTTGGAAATAACTATTCAGGTTACCTGCCTATTTTTAAATTGTATTATTTGGAGCTTTTTGGTGTTGAGTTCCAGGAGTTCCTTATATATTTTTTGATATTAGCCCCTTACTGGATATGTCATTTGCAAATATCTTGTTCCATTTCCAGTAGGTTGCTTTTTCATTTTGTTGATGGTTTCCTTTGCTGTGCAAAGCTTTTTATTTTGGTATAGTCCCTGTAATTTATTTTTGCTTTTGTTTCCTTTGAGGAGACATATCCATAAACAGGGTGCTAAGATTAATGTCTAAGAGATTACTGTCTATGTTTTCCTTTAAGAGTTTTATGGCTTCAAACCTCTCATTTAGGTCTTTAATCCATTTTGAGTCTATTTTTGTGTATGGTGTAAGGAAGTGGTCCAGTTTCATTTTTTTTTTTTTTTTGCATGTAGTTGTCCAGATTTCCTAGCACCATTTATTGAAAAAACTGTCTTTTCCCCACTGTATATTCTTGCCTCCTTTGTCATAGATGAACTGATCATGTATTCATGAGTTTATTTCTGGGCTTTCTGTCCTGCTGATCTATGTGTCTTCTGTGCCAGTACTTCAGTTGTTCCTTGTTAAAATTGCTTTAGCTATTGGGGTCTTTTGTGGTTCCATGCAAATTTGGGGATTACTTGTTCTAGTTCAGTAAAACATGCTGTCGGTATTTTGATAGGGATTGTATTGAATCCCTAGTTTGCTTTGGGAAGTATGGACATATTAACAATATTCTTTCAATTTATGAGAATGGTATATTTTTCCAGTTGTGTCATTTTCAACTTCTTTCATCAGTGTCTTACAGTTTTCAGAGCACAAGTCTTTCACCACCTTGGTTAAACTTATTCCTGGGTATTTTATTCTTTTTGTTGCAATTGTAAATGGAATTGCTCTCTTAATTTCTCTTTCTGCTACTTTGTTATTAGTGTATAGAAATACAAAAGATTTCTATATATTAACTGTGTATCCTTCCACTTTACTGAATTCATTTATTCTAATAGTTTTTTGGTGGTGTCTTCAGAGTTTTCTAAATATAGTATCATGTCATCAGCAAATAGTGACAGTTTTACTTCTTCCTTCCTTACCAATTTGGATGCTTTTTATTCCTTGTCTGATTGCTGCAGCTAGGACTTCCAGTACTATGTTGAATAAAAATGGTGAGAATGGATATCCTTGTCTTATTCCTATCTTAGAGGAATTTAGTTTTAGAGAAATTTTAGTTTTTCACCATTGAGTATGATGTCAGGTGTAGGTTTTTCATATATGGCCTTTATTATGTTGAAGGATGTTCCCTCTAAACTGACTTTGTTGAGAGTTTTCATCATGACTAGATGTTATATATTGTTGAATATTTTTTCTGCATGTATTGAGATGATCATATGGTTTTATGCTTCTTCTTGTTAATGTGATATATTACATTGATTTGCAAGTATTAAACCACACTTTCATCCCCAGGGTAAATCCCACTTGATTATGGTGAAAGATTCAGTTGATCATTGAATGATTGTTGAATGATTATTGACTTAGGTTTCTAAATATTTCATTGAGATTTTTTGCGTTCATGTTCATTCAAGATACTGGCCTATAGTTTGCTTTTTTTTGTAGTGTCTTTGTTTGGCTTTGGTATCAGGGTTATGCTGGTAGAGCTGGTAAGGTTTTAATGAGGGCATGAGTTTTAAAGTGGGACCAGTGAGAGCAAAACAGGTCTGGGGCTTAGATATTTCTCTAAAAAGCAGTAAAAGCAGTAAATGAATTCAAAGTGGGGAGATTGTGCTGGGAATAAGGGAAAAACACAAGCCTCAAAAAAGTGAAAGGAGAGATTTTACCACAAATTTCTCTGACGGCCAGTCTTACTGAGTTAATTCAGAATTGGGTTTTTGTTACTCTAGATTCTGGATTTTGCTCTGGATACAATTCACAGTTGCCCTTACTCTGTCAAAGTGAATAAACAGAATGCTACTTTAATGACTCACTCGGGTCTCAGCATCTGATAACATGGCAAATATATTTTGCCTCTAAAGCAGTTCTTTTGGTCTCCTTGGCTAATGTCAACCTGACTTAACTGTGATTTTTATTGACAACATTTAGCTCAAGATGCAATAATGAAAGGTGACTGTCACATAAAGGTCAGTTTGGGGCTACTTCTGCTCAGCGATGAGGATTAACTAGGGATAAACTTCCTTCTGGAATCCATAGGCTCTGACTGACTGTGACAATCACTGAGAATGAAATCACAGGAACACCATGAGAAAAGCTGATCACTGCTCCACGAACCAAAGATAAATTTAAGTCTTTTGTAATGCACTTTAAGTCAATTTCCATTTTCTATTTAGAAGTTTCACACATTTAATCAGAAAGCATATGCGTTGAATAATGATCTTTTACTGACTGTGTAAAGTGCAAATGTCGAATGTTCAAACGAACTCCGTTAGAGACAAATGCATAAAACTATTTAAAATAGATTCAGAGAAAAGCAAACAAGACAGTGCTCAGAAGATAACCCTGTATCCAATCACTCCTAAGATAATAAATGTTATTTGTTATAGAATTTTGAGGAATGATTTGTTTTGTCTTTAAAGCAATAACCTGATAGCTATACCTAATCCTTAAGAGTAACATGAATTTTGACAGAGGGAGAGATTTCATGAAAAATTTAATTTCCTCTGGGGGGTGGTGGTGAGAAGAAAGCATTATTTAGCATTATTTCTTTTGAATATGGATCAGAGATCTTATCAGAAATCAAGAAATACCTCTTCTTTGCATCAGAAGAATATAAAGTAATACTAAGTACACTTTATGTTTCTCTAGATACTGCTAGCTTAGAGCTGATCCTGGATGAATAGTTCACATGTTGTAGAAGAAGCAAAATGTTATTTGTCTATAATACTTAACTGGTAGAAATAAATAGCAACGGTCAATAGAAACACAAGGACTTTTTCCTTCAATAAAAAACACTGAAATCTACAAATGATAATTTCTGGAATGCCCTCACAAAGCAACAGCTTTGCAACAGTGATATAATAGTACTGACACTTTGCCTTTAACAAAGAAGCTCTGTCTCCAATTTCCAGAACACGGGTATATTTCATGTTACTCTAAGATTAAAATCTGTATCCTGACATTTGACATTTTCTATGTTGAAAACACCCATTGATCTAAGAAATAAATGTTTCAGTTAAACAGGATCTTTGCACTAACTGAAGACCAAAACTTGGTGTTGAGGAGCCAGGTCTCTGCTGGTGGGACGCAGATCCACACAGCCCCCACCAGACTTTGCTAGTTCTGAACTGTGCAACAGACACGATTCTAGCTAGGGGGAGACACTGACCACTGGAAAGGGGGTTAGCCTTCCTTAAGAAAAACAAGGAGTGGGGGCAGTGAATTAACATTTATTGAGGACTCAGTAGGTACAGCCATTGCTCAAGGCTGTTCGCCACATGACATTCTCACTTTGAGTTCTCACTGCAGTGTAACAAAGGAGCTCTTTTTTTTAAACTAACATGCAGTGCAAGTGAGTGTGTGTGTGTGTGTGTGTGTGTACACAATTCTATGCGTGGATCTATGTAAAAACCGCCCCCCGCACCCCAAATCAGGATATAGAACTGTTGTTCCATCACCAAAAATTCCCTCTGCTGGTCCTTTGAAGTCACTTACGACTTCCTGCACCCCCACTTCTAAACCCTGGTAACCACTGATCTGTGCTCTGCTGTTACATTTTTGCTTTTCTAAAATGTCATATAAATGGCATCGTACAGTATAGAATCTTTTGAGAGTGGCTTTGTTTAGTCAGAATAGTTCATCTGATATTCCTTTATTTTGCTGTGTAGGTCAGCTGTACTTCTTATCTCTGAGTAATATTTCATTGTAGGAATATACCACAGTTTACTTACCTACTGAAGGGCATTTGAATTGTTTCCATTTTTGGATAAAGAATAGAGCTACTATAAACACAAATGTGCAGGGTTTTGTATAAATATACATTTTCTTTTCTAAGATAAATACCTAGGAGTGAAATTGCTGGATTACATGGCAAATGTAAATTTAACTGTATGAGAAACTACCAAACTGTTTTCCAGAGCAGCTTTACTATTTTGTATTCTTGCTAGCTGCATATGAGAGTTCCGAGTACACTGGAACCTTGGAAGCACTTGGTAGTATCAGTTTTATTTTGTTTTTAGCTGTACCAATAAACATGCAGTTTTATCATATTGAGGTTTATTTATTTCCTTATTGGCCACTGCTTTGAGCATCTCTTCATGTGCTTATTGGTCATTGGTATACCTTCTTTGGTGAAATGTTTGTTCAAATCTTTACCCAACCTTTTTGTTGTTTTCTTTCTGTGGAGTTCTGAGATTTTAAAAAGATATCATGAATTCCTGCTGTTTCTTAGGTACATAGCTTACAAATATTTTCTCCCAATCTTTCATTCTCTTGACTTACAGAGTTTTTAATTTTGATGAAGTCCAATTGATTGTTTCTTTTATGGATAGTGCTTAATGTCATGTCTGAAACCTCTTTGCTTAACTTCAGGTCATAGAGATTTTCTTCAATATTTTCTTCTAGGAATTTTATAGTTCTTTGTTTTGCATTTAGATTTATGATTTATTTTGGGTTTGGGGTTAATTTCTGTATAAGATGTAAAGTTTAGGTCAAGGTGTGTTTTGTTTTGTTTTGTTTTGCATATGCTCCAACTTGTGCCACTGAGTTAAGTTTGCACTTTTGTCAGAAATCACATTGTGTGGGTCTACTCCTGGACTCTGTTACATTGATCTGTGTGTCTGTGTCTTTGACAATGCCATATTTTCTTGATTAGGTTTTATAGTAAGTCATGAAATTGGGTAATGTGATTTCTCTGACTTTATACTTTCTCAAAATTGTTTTGGCTGTTTTAATTTCTTTGCCTTTCCATATAAACTTTAGAATCCGCTAATCTGTATCTACAAAAAATACTTCTGGGATTTTGATTGGAATTGTGTTAACTTACAGATCAATTTGGGGGAAACTGACATCTTGATTGCATTACATTTTCCAATTATAAACATAACAGAGTATATGTCTCCATTTATTTAGACCGTCTTTGATTTCTTTCATCAGCATTTCATGGCTTTCAAGATACAGATTGTGAATCTATTTTATTAGGTTTATACCTAAGTATTTCAATTTTTTTTAAGTATTTGTAAATGGTATTGGATTTTATTTTTGGTTTCTAGTTGTTCATTGTTAATTTAGAAGTAAAAATAATTTCTACTTGTTGACTTTGCATCCTGCGACTTAGCTAAACTCACTGATTAGTTCTAGAATCATTTTTCTTGAAATTTCATGGATTGGATATATATACAATTGTCATCTATTAACAAGTACAGTTTTTTTTTAAGATTTTATTTGTCAGAGAGGGAGAGCGAGAGCCTGAGAGAGCACAAGCAGGGGGAGCGGCAGGCAGAGAGAGCCTGATGTGGGACTTGATCACAGGATTCTGGGATCATGACCTGAGCTGAAGGCAGACGCTTAACCGACTGAGCCACCCAGGCATCTCATGGACAATTTTTTTTCTTTTCCAACCTGAAAGCTTTTCATTTTTCTTTCTTGCCATGTTGCACAGGGTAGTATTGAAAGGGAGTGGTGAGAGTGGACATACTTGCTTTATTCCTGATCTCAGGAAAAAAGCTTTCCATCCTTCATGATTAAGTATAACATTGGTGGTGGGTATTTTTGTTGATGCCCTTTATCAAGTTGGGAAGTTTCCTTTTATTCCAGATTTGCTGAGTGTTTTACCATGAGTGGATATGAGGTTATTTTCAAATGCTCTTTATGTATTAATTAAAATAATCTTGTTTTTCTTCTTTAGTCTTTTAATTAGAGCCTGTGGATTGCATTGTTTGATCTTCAAACACTAAAGCAGTCTTTCAGTCTTGGGATAAACCCCACTTGGTCATTGTGTATGATTCTTACTATATGTTGCTGGATTTGATTTGCTGGATGTTGTCAAAGATTTTTCATCTGTGTTCATGAGGGATATTGGTCTATAGTTTTCTTCTGTTGCACTGTCTTGGTCTAGTTTTGATACTAGAGTAATGCTGGCTTCATAAAATGAGTTGGAAATGTCAATTAGATCCTGTTGGCTGATGATATTGTTCATTCTTTTATGTTCTTATTGATGTTTTACCTACTTGTTCTTTTGATGACTTAAAGAGGAGTGTTGAAGTCTCCACATATAGTTTAGATTTGTCCATTTCCTGTTTTCAGTTGTGTCTGCTTTTGCTTCATGCATTTTTGAAGCAATGCTGTTAGGTGTTTATACATTTAAAATTAAGTCTTGACCCTTTGTCATTATGTAATGTCACCTTTTATTTCTGGTAGTTTTGTTTGCTATGAAGTCTGATATTAATATAGCCACTCCGGCTCTCTTTTGATTAGTGTTTGCATAATATGTCTTTTGTCATCCTTTTATTTTCAACCTTCCTATTACATTAGAGATGGTCCCTGACTTAGGATGGTTCAATTTAATGATTTTTCAACTATACAGTGGTGCAAGAGCAATATGCATTTAGTAGAAATTGTACTTCAGAGTTTGAATTTTGCTCTTTTTCCAGGGTAGCAATATGTAGTACATGCATGAAAATAGTTATAATGGAATGTGATAAATGCTGTGACAGAAACAAGTACAGAATATTAAGGAAAAAGCAAAGATTGGATACTTGATTCAGTCTTGGAGGGGTAGGGTCCGGAGAGATAGAGATGGTTTTCTGGAGGAAGCGATGCTCCAGTGGAGTCCTAAAGGGTGAGTGGAATGTAACCAGGTGCAAGGGAGCAAAGGAGAGAGAGAGATTTTAGGCAAAGGGAAACATTTCAGGGAGGTGGGAGCTAGTACCCTGTCTTCAGCAAAAACAGGTGCCAGACTTTGGAAGACCTAGATGCCAGTTAATGGAGAGTGTGTCTTTGCATTTGAATGTTGGAGGAGGCCTCAGAATAGAATAGCGTAGAAGAAAAGGGATGAAGAGGAAGGAATAATGTGTGAGTGTGTGTGTGTACACACACATAAGTACCTACATATATATCTTCTACTACTACTGCATACACACATGCACACACACGCTAGAACCAGCAGGACTTGGTGTGTCATTTGAATATGGGGAGTGTGAGATTGAGAAGAATCATGGATATCCTGTATTGTTTAGAAGCTACCTCTGTGAGAGCCGTGGTGGCTGTCTGTTGTGGGTTGGATTGTGTCCCCCCAAAAAGAGAGAAATCGTAATATTTTGAAAATAGGATTTTTTCAGATGTAATCAAGTTAAGATGAGATCATACTTAGTGTAGGCCCCCATCAAATGTGACTGATGTCCTTATAAGAAAGGAAAGTAGAGACAAGGGGAAGAGAATGATGTGTGAAGACACAGAGACACTCAGAAGACAGCTGCCTGAAGACAGAAGCAGAGATTCGAGTGATGTGTCTATAGGCCAAGGAATGCCAAAGATTGCTTGTCATCACTAGAAGTGAGGAAAGAGGCGTGACACAGATACTTCCTGAGAGCCCTTGGGAGGAATGTATACCATAGACATCCTAATTTCAGACTTGTAACCTCCAGCCCTGTGAGAGAATAAATTTTTCCTCTTTTAATCTGCCACTTTGTAGTGCTTTGTCATGGCAGCCCCATTGCAGCTAAGACAGTGTCTAGTGGGCAGTTAGCTGTACAAATCCAAAGCCAGGGGAGGGAAAGAAGTTGTGGAGAGGTGTATTTGTAAGCACTAATAATAAAAATGGTAATAGCTACCTCTTTTTTTAGCGCTTACTCTGTGGAAGGTTCTGTTCTAAGTCTTTTACATAAATGAACTCATGAAATCTTCACAACAAACCCATTAGGTAGGTACCATCACCTATTCCAAATTTTTAAATTAGAAAGCCAAAATACAGAGGGTTTAAGTGACTTGACTAAAGTCACAAAGCTAGAAAGTGATAGTGCCAGAATTCACTTGTAGGGACTCCCAACTCTAGTGTCCATGCTCTGGATGCTTTGCCTTTCTGCGTATTAAAGTTAATTGACACCAAGAGAGAAAGAGCAATTATACTCTGTGGCAGACACTGGGTACCAGCTAATCAAAATCCAGAAATTCATGACTTCTTTCTTCCTTGATTTCTTCCATTTCAGAGGCTACAAACTAAAATACTCTACTGCTTAGCTATTCTTGCAGCTTAAGGTGGCCATTTGAGACATTTCTTGTGAAAGTTCTTAAGGATTCCCCTTCTGAAAAAAAAAAATTAATGTCTCAAGTGTAGAAAGTAGTATTTCTACCAACACCCTTCTCCAGTCTCCAGCATGGAAGATTAAAAAAAAAAAAAAATGACAAGTACATCAGTGAGATGTGGTAAGATAAGAACTCTAAAGTATACTTTGGATTTGATTATTGGAAGGTCACTGGTGACCTTATAAGGAACAATTTCTGTGAACTGTTAGAGAAAACATTCAGATTGCACTGAATTGAGAAAAGATGTGGAGATGTTAAGGAAACAAAGACAGCAAGTGTAAAATAATCTTTCAACAATTTTGAATGACTAGGGAAGAGATGTTGGAGGGTAGGTAGAGGAAGAGGGAAAGTCAAAGAACAGCTCCCCTCCCCCCATTGTGAGAGATGCAAACCTGTTAGTAGGCTGGGAAGGAGCAAGTGTGTGTGGAGGAAGTGTGATAGAGTGGGGTCCCTTCAAAGTGGGAGTGGATGGGGGTGAAAGATGTTAGTATAGGAGCTGATCTTGAACGTGTCTGAAAGGCCCTTGTCCAGTGAGACTAGAGAAAATTAAGTAGAGAAAGGAGAGATTATAGTTAATTTTCCAGGTAAGAGAGCAAGTTATTGAAGGAGAGAGTTTAACCAGATACACTGAATTTCCTATATAATAAATTATACAGGGGGCAAGGCCACTGGCTTCAGTGGTGGAGTGGGATTGAGAAAGGCATGTGAGGAGAATAATAAGGATTGGGTTCTGGATTAAGAGAATGGACAAAATGGCTAACCAAGGACAGCTAAGCATGATGCTCAGTGGAGAGGGGCACCTGTAGTCCATGACTGTATTTTTGTTTGTTTGTTTCATTGGCCATTTGCCCATGTGTGTGAATTTCTACTTTTAGGGCACAGTCTCTTGGATACAGGGGTGAAGAGATTGGTTTGTGGAAGTTAACTAGAGCCATCCTCTTTCATGGACATTTCTCCCTTTGGTTCTTTGCTGGGAACGTGTGGGGTTAGGATAGGGGTTCAAAGAACCAAGAACTCTGATGAGAGAATAAAGTAAAAGTTCAACCAGCTCTGGATAGAAAAGGGAGGAAGGCTAAGAGTCAGGTGACATCCTGGAGGAAAATTAAAGGGTCATGTAATGGGAATTCAGCCAGGAGGTCAGAATCAAGAATTGTGGTGAAAGCTGATAAGATAGGAGGTTGTGTGTTGTAGAATAGACAAGTGGGGTTAAATGCTGACTGTGATGGACAATTCTGAACAATAAATGAAATGAGGATGTGCCCTGGAAGTGGCTGCAGAACTGACGGGAGAGTCTTTAGAGTTATCTAGCAAATAGGAGGTTAATTGTTGAATGAGTCAGCTACATGGACTTTGAAATCTAAGATGATGTATGAGGTAGTGTAGCTCAAAATCTTATGTCAATTTAGCTGATATAACAGAATATTATAGATTTATCATGTTAATTCCAACATATAAATATTTCCACAAAAATCCCCATGATTGTTAGGGTCTTTGCCTTCTAAACCATTGGCCAGACAGAGAAAGGACAGAAAGGCATGTAGGGATCAGATTGTCAAGCTTTTCTTCTAGGTCAGTGTTGATCTACCTTGGCTTTCATTATTGCTTCCTTAAGGAGCCTTGTCAGACAGATATTTTTCCTCCTAATCTTCCTCTCTTGCTGTTCTCATTCTCATGAAATTTTAATACCATAGATACATTGTATATCTGTTTATGTACTATATGTATATCTGTTCTTTTTACATAAAGGGAGTAAAAACTGACTCCCCTTGCCCTGCCAAGAGCACATTTTTTGCCGCCTCAAGAGTAATATCATCCCATGGAAAAGAAATGTTCAAGGTAAATAAGTTTGGATTTCTTGAGAGGAAATAGGGGCCACTGAGGATTTGCATAGAAGGATTGATATTGAAATGTTGGCATGGTTCCTCTAATAATTTGTCAGGTCCTTTCTTCTGTAGAAGTTACAAGATCGTACATCAACTCAGGCTCATATAAAAAGTAGGACTTGCAATTCTATCACAACAGGGTTACATGACAAGATTTAGAAACAAAGATAATGCCTGCTTCAGGTAAGACTGCATAGGTCCACTTCTGCCCACCCTTTCCAAAGTTGCAAACTCAGGAACTGCTTTGTAGAGCCCCTTGTGACAAGAAGTGGATGTCAGCACTGATCTTGAGGCAGGGGCCAAGTAGTACCTAACAATCTCAGGACAAAGGGCACGTTCTGAGATGGTCCCCCCAGAACTGTTGGCCTGTCCCTAATGGCTGGCTTGTCAGCCAAGAGAGTCTCTGCTCTTGTTATGTTAAACGATGTTGAAAGGGAGATAGCAGGAGTTTCTAAGCCAGTGTATCTGACTGTTACTGAAATAATAATCTACATAATGGCCAGGGTTTCCCTCTCAGGATGTTCCAGAGGAGACATAAGAAAGCCCACACTCACCACTACTTAGGATGAAATTTGGAATTAAGACAGGTCAACTTAAAGCTAGGTGAGTAGGGGACACCAAGAGCTGTCTTTTTCTTTTAGAGGGAACTGAGTACCCACTGGTTTTCCCCCAAGTCCAAATGCCATGGGCTATTGTAAGTAGGGCGAGCTACACTTTCCTTATCCCTTAAAGAAATGTTGAAGGAACTTAGCATTATCATGGCAATTTCAGTTCGGCCAGAGAGGAGAATAATGTTGAAATAAAATGGAGACCAGGTTTGAAGGTCCCTCAAACAGACAAAACCAGGTAAGCCACATAAGTGAAACTTAATCCAGCATGTTTCATAGATGTAAGTGAAAATTAACTTAGGTTATTTCTTATAAGTGCTCCTGATAATCATAAAGGAAACTTAAGTCATTTTCTTAAAATGATACAAGGTGATCGCTTTTAACCAATCCCCTGCCATATGGAAACCTCCATTTCAATAACCAATGGTTGTAAAGGTTTAATAATGTCCTCATTTTCATTTTATAAGCCACCCTGTGATGTCATACCTCTAAGAGTCATACCAGTTTCAGGTATGAAGGATCCCTGTTCATGAGCACTTTGCTCAATAAGATCGTGATGTTGAATAAGGCTCTCTGAATTTTCTTTTGACAACAGAAAAGAACAAATCTTCACATGGAGGAAGCAAACCCTCAAATGGAGGAAAATTAGAGTAGATTTAATGCTTGCAAAATGCCCAACAACCCCTCAAAGAAAAGGGTGGTCCTTGAAGCTAGCAATTTGGATTTCTCTAGAGTCCCAGCAGGCTGATGAGATTAACAGGCACACTTTGACTTTCTGGTCAGCCAGTAACGTTTCCTTCCCCTGCAGACGGAGAATTGCATTGAGTATGAACAGGTGGTGCTAGCGAGAGGCTGCCCCGGTCAGCATGCTTTGTGAAGGAGGGAAGGGTCAGAAGCATGGAGCTTTCTTTCCTGGTCAGAGTTCAAAACAAGTCCCCATGGAAAGTTGCCCTAAGAGCCTTTCTGCTTCCATTTTCTTTCACATCCATCAAGGGCTTTTCTTTTACATGGAAAAAGGGGAAACACTTGAGAAAATGTTTCTGTTCAGTCTTTTCTTTGCCTTCTAGTTAAGCTTTAACCTTGACAGAAGCAAGTCAATTTGCAAAGTTAGTAAGGGGAAAATGGTTTGCAGAAAGATACTGTGTTTCAAAGGGCACATGGTGTGGTATGGGATTGGTGAATTCCCTGAATGTGAGGAAGAGGGGAGCAACTTCAGTTGGGTCTTTATTTTTGCTCCTGTCTTCCTCTGACCGCTGTCCTCAAAGAAGCAAAGTATAAAGAGAGGGAGCAGTCACCAGGCAGTCCAGCTGGTCCAGCTCTGCTTGGCTCCCAGGTGCCCAAAGCTCCTCCGGTCATGGTGCAGGAGATGAAGAGAAGGTGGAATACATCTGTAGCAGAGAAGAGACCAGGCTTCCAAAAACTACTTGGGGCATGTGGGAGGTGAGAAGGGCTTGGCCATGGGGACTGCAGAATTAAAGTTTAGTAAATCCAGATAACAGACAGAAATACCTGCTTTGAGTAGAAAAATCCACAGATACAAAGATGTTGGGGAAAAGCCATCAATCCTGGATAGGGTAAGGGCAGGAGATGGGGGTTTGGTGCCAGTCACAATTTGGGCTTCTCGAAGAATCAAAGAATAACACAAGCATAAAGATTGAGAGTATTTTCACCAGTGCAACCTGGTTTATCTGACTTTCAAGAACAGCCTTGAAAACAAAACAAAACAGAACAAACCCAAACCCCCAAACCAAATCAAACAAAAAACAGAAAACAAAACCAGCCTACACGGAAAGAGCAGGGGCAGTTTCCCTCTCTTCGCCCTGGTGTGCCGGGGGAGTGCTACTGGTGTTTATATGCCTTAATCCTGATGTACTGGCGTACTCCTCCGTAGCTTCCTCGCCACCTGCCGCACCCCTTCGCCCACACTTACTCCTGAGACGGCATGCCTTATTGCCTGAGTTCAGGGAAAGGGAGTCGTCCCAGGAAACCTCATTTTAGCTTGCTTCATGCATTAGAAGGCCAGACACTTTCCCTTTTGTGCTTAAAAAACCAAAGTTGGCAATTAAACATTAAACGTCGGGAGGCTGGGGAAAAAAAAAATAAATGGAAAAGATTTAAATAAGAAAAACAGTTGCAGTTTCTGCTTTCTCAGAGAGATCAGGCCCTACAAGCTGACTCTCATCAATGCCTGTTGGTTCCCAGTCTCCACATGTCCCATCTTAGTCTCAACACTGATACATGTGGTCTTTTAAGACAAAGCATCTCTGTCCTTGTGAGCTGTGCCACCCTGGAAGCCAGCTGGGAGCTGCCAGACTCAAGGCCACCAGGCAGACAAACAAAACCCTGGAGGAGGTGTGTCTGCATGGACTGACCTCGATTCACCATATGGGGCTGGCTGGATCTTCCAACTGGAGGTGGGAGTTGGAGAACAGTAACTCAGAAGAGTTACATGGCAGGCTGAGGGTGCTCCTCCCTACCACCTTTTGGCAGGCTAGACCTTAGTGCTAAAGAGAACTGTGAGGCCTCTAGCAAATCACATAACCCCTCCAGATCTCATTTTTCTCCTCTGTAAAATGGGTATATGATCATCTGCTCTGCCTTCTGACTAGGTTATTAGGAAGACCAAATAAGGCAATATTTGGTAACCATTAAATACCATACAGGTGTTTATAGAGACACCTACCTAGTGTAGTATGATTTCAGGAGTGTGAAGATAAGGCTATCTGTCCACCTCCCTTTTTTCCTGAGCCCTAGAGCCTGAAATAGCTTGAAAGGGAAGCAAGTCTTCATGTTTAACAAAGAGATGCTACCTGAAGTGCATATACTCTAGGGAGCAGATGTGCAATGACACATACACACTGAGGAATGAGTGGTTGTGTTGGGGATGTCTGGAGAGGCAGGTTTGATAGGGAGAGGGAAAGAGAGAGTGCCCCTGAAGCTGGCTCAAGGATAAGGATGTGGGTGCTTAGGGAAGGAGAGAGATGAGGGAAGACAAGATTCCCAGGATAAACGTCACCAATTTCACAGTTTGGCTTGAGGCTGATCCTGCCACTTGGGGCTTTTCTTCAGAGATACAGATTGAAATTATCAAGGAAGAAGAAAGAAATGGTTTTTCCCATCCTGCTCTTTAGGAGGTTTTATGCCATGGCAAGAGACATTTTATTAAACTCTAACAAACCCCATGCCCATTGGCGTTGAGCAACATTCTTGACACTAAATCTATGTCACTGGCTATTACTCACATTTTGCTCATTAAGACTCACCCAGACAAATAACCTCAATATAGTTGATTCTCTGAGACATTTCTTGCTTGATCATCTCACCTCTCCTTGAATCTGTATCTTCCCAACTCATGTGCCACCTCATGCTGGTGGGTACAAGGCTGCTGTGTACATGTAAAATGGTGACCCTTTCAGCTCTCTGAGCAATGCATGGGGTCCAGGGCAGCCTCTTGCCTAAAGCAGTCTTGCCACAGAGGACAATGAGCCATTCCTTTGTTATTCTATGTGCGCCATGATATGTCTGTTGTGCCATGGTGTGGGAAAAAAAAGGATAGCATTGCTCTAATCCATTTCTAATTGTAGAAAGAAAAATTACCCAAAGAAAAATTTTGAAATGCAAATCCCACTTTGTCACTGCCATTCAATGACTCCTTATTACCCACAGAATAAAGTTCAGACTCCTCAGAATGACGGTTGTGAAAGGGTCCTCTACAATCTGGCTCCTACCGCATCTCCCAGGCCCCAGTTCTGATCACCTCAAGCTGCTGATCCTGAATGCATGATGCTATTCTTCTCTCTGCTTCCTTCCTACTTCTCAAAGGATTTCTTCCCTTTAAAAGTCCTCTCCAGTGTCACTTCCTCAGAGTGGATGTCTCTGGCCTCTGACCTTCTTAGGCTCTTCCTTAAGCCTTTTGTTTCTTCTGGAGCATGCATGCTACCTTGCACATACCCATCCTACAGGACTTTTGTTACTGCTGTGATCATTTGCTGCCCTGGCTGCTTACCCCATTATAATTAGCCCCCGGAGGGCGGGCTCTGTATTTCATTCATCTTGTATTTTAAAAATAATAGGTGTTTAGTGAGTACTTATTGGAGAGTAATTGGTCCATCGATGATGGTACAAGAGAAACTATTGAGTTTTCAAATGAAAACTGATCGACAATGGTTAATCACAAAATTCTTAGTAATAATCACTATCTTTTATTGGGGCTCTACTGGGTGGCAAGAACTCTATGGGGATCTTTATATGCCTACTTTGTGGCCCTCTTGATAACCCTCCAAAGGAAGAACAACTAAACCCAATTTTACAGGTGAGGAAAATGAGGTTGGGAAGAGGCTAGGCGACTTGTTCATATACACGTAACTATTTAGCAGCAGAGTTGAGTTTCAGGCAAGGTACTTCTGACTCCAGAGATGGAGCTCTTTCTTCTCCCCCTGCCCCATAGCAAAGCATATTGAGATATATTTTGAGTATGCATTCCTTACCTCGATACATCAATACATATCAGTACCTGAGTGTATTTGCCTTCCAAGTCTCACATGCCTTTTGTCTTTCTCACTCCTTGCTCTGCTGCATTCTGGCCAATGAAACCCACCTTAGAACTTTGGCATTTTTTGAGGTTATAAAGCAGGGAAAGGGCTGGGGGTGGGGGGATCGTTAAACGTTGACAATGTCCTGTCCATAATTCTCCTGCCAAGAACCCATTACATAAAAGCTGAGCATGGGGTTTTCAGAAATGGAAGCAAGGGGCGCCTGGGTGGCTCAGTCCTTAAGTGTCTGCCTTCGGCTCAGGTCATGATCCCAGGGTCCTGGGATCAAGCCCCGAATCAGGCTCCCTGCAGGAAGCCTGCTTCTCCCTCTCCCACTCCCCCTGCTTGTGTTCCCTTTCTCTCTGTGTCTCTTTCTGTCAAATAAATAAAATCTTAAAAAGAAATGGAAGCAAAACAAAGTGAGGTTTACCATAGAGGGGCAATAAGGACACCTGTGCGGTTAGTGGGCATGTATGGCATTTGAGATCATTGAGACTGGGTTGGAGTAGTGGCAAGTTGTGGCCTGAAGGAGAAGGTGACTGTGATGGGGAGAATGACGATGAGGGGCATACACTCCAGGGATAGTTAAGAGAGTTAAGAGAGTCAATAGTAACTGGATATGGGGCATTGAAAAGTCATGCGTGCATGCATTCATTCTGTAGACATTTATAACCCACTATGTTCCAGGAAGGAAACAAAGGGATAGTTACAAAAGTTGGGAGAAGAAGGGGGAAACAGGGCAAATCTAGGTTTTGATATATAGACCAGACATAGTGAGAGCTGGTCCAATAAAGGGAAAACCACCTGCTATGGAAAGGTTCCTGTGCCTGTCACAGTCCTGCACGGCTCAATATCAGTTTCTCTAAGAAGCCCCTCTGATTCCTCAGAAATTCATCGCTTTCCCCTTCATTTCTTTCCATGATGGGAAGATGAGAGGCAACTGTGCCACATTAAGAAAATGAAAATAAATTTTAAAATTAGGAAAAGGGTAAGGTATTCTAAAGTAAAAAAAAAAAAAAAGGATTAAATTTTTTCTGCTTCTCAGAAGTCAGGACACATCTGTTTAGGTGGGGCCAGAGTTAAGGAGTCAGAAAAAGGAGCTGTCTAGGATGACAGAATGGGCCTACAGGTGACTGGTCACCTCAGATCCCCTGAGAGGCAGGTCAGGAGAGGTGCAAGAGTAGGCTAGGAAGAGTGCATTTGGGAGCAGGATTTGCATGTTGATCGTTTGCAAACAGAGTTAAGTCAAGAATTCTCATGTTTATATATGCTTTACCTTTATAACTCATTTAAGCCTTCTAGTAACCTGTGAAGTAGGAACAATCCATCCTTATTTCATAGGGGAAAAAACTGAGGGACAGAGCAAATAAATTTTGGGAAGTGGCAGACCCAATACCTGAACACAGGTACTCTGGCCCTAATGCCAACTCTTAACCACTTAATATGCCTTAATATGCCTCTGCTCATTAAATTCCTCAACATAGCTTTCTGTGACACTTAAATTGTAAGTCATTTCTTTCTAGGTGGGTATGTGACATTCATCAGTATCCCATAAGAGTAAATTAGCTGGAACAATTGAAGGAGAATGGAATGGTTGGAGGTTCAACATCTAGTTAGTTGTTAGTTGACTGCATATTTGTCACCCTCTAGATTTTCAGCCTCTTGAGGATCAAGGGTCTTCTTTCCTGTCTGCCTTATAACAGGTGATATAAGTCTTTGCGTAAAGCCAGTGATCCTAAGTGCCTATCAGCTAGCTCCTCCCTCCCCTCAGTTTAGCTGCTCTGCACCTTTTCTAATCATCCTAGGGTTTGTCAGAGTCAAAAGCTGCTCCTTCTGCTACCCTCCCATGTGTGGGGTTGTTGCCAGGAGATGGCTGCCCAGCCAGGGACAACATTTATAGTCCCCTGCATCCTGGTGGGGCTGTTCAGAGTACTGGCAATGGAATTAAGTCAAAGAGCCACCTAGCCAGGGACGAGGCAGGAAGGAGAAATACAGTTTTGTCATGTTAAGCCCCTGGGATTTGGCTAGGCTGTTTTTAAATAGCATTTTGGCCAGCCCTTATGAATACACAGTGATTTCTTTAAATTAAGAAAAAATGGAGTCTTGTTTCACGTATAGCCTTTGGCCCTGGAACTTAACCAGAGGCAGAACCCTCCCCCACCCCCCACCCCCGACCTGTCTTTGTCCTGATTAGTTAGCTGTCACCATCTTGGTCTCATGCAGTCTTTAGGACACGTGAGAACCCCTGTTCTGAATGTCTGAGAGAAAGGCAGCCCCAGAACACTTCTCTGACAAAGGGCCTTTGTATAACCAACCATTATTTTATTCCCTCCCAGTGCCTGTTCTGCCTCCTGTTCTTTTTTGGCTGGCCCTGTGAGGAAAACAGGTGAGGGAAATTTTTGTTTTAATCCACTGTCCATTCTTCTCTCCAGGTGTTTTTGCCTTTAAAATGCCTTCGGTCTTTGAATTCCGACCGATCATAGTTTTTGCTGAAAGAATAATCATCTACTTACAGCTCAGCTGGTCACTTTATTTCTCTGACCAGCCAGGGAAAGTATTATTATTATTAGACAATTTCTCTTCTCTCTGAGGGGAAAGAGCAGTGATCTGTTCCTCTGTTCAGGTCTCAAAAGAAGGTGAAAAATAGACTTTTTCTGGTGGCTTTTGTGTCCGAACATCCCACACAGTGGTGGAGGAGGCAGGTTAACTGATTGAGAACATGCATGAGGAGACCTCTCCTGGCACAGTTCTGCAGCGCGTGCCCTCCATAGCTTCTCAGCAAGTGTGTGTTATGAGCTTTCACAGAAGGCTCCGGGAACCATAACGGGAGCATTGGCAGGGAAAAATCTCCGTATTCTCTATCCGCTCCTGCTGAGCTCGGATTCTGCAATGTGTCTTGTTTAGTTTAGCGTTGGGTTTTTTTTCCCTCGGTAATTGTTTCTTACACCTGAACACTACATTGTCTTTACAAAGTGATTGCATGTGGACCATCCCGGGGGGATTCTCACAACAGCTCTATAAAACAAGTGGGGCAGGCACAATTACCCCCAATTTATAGAAGAGGAAAGTGAGGGAATATCATTTACTCAGGTAACACGGCTGTCAAGTGATAGGGTAGCACAGAGACTCTTGTAAACATTCTTTTCACTTCATTGTGTCACTTCTCGTAGAAAATGAGATCAATGCCTTGGTTATGTGTGTGTGTTTCTTTTAATTGGAGTCCGCAAGTTCATCAAAGAGAAAACTCCCATTCTACTCATTACATTTCCATTCACAAAACTGCAAGCAGGTACGCCCAAAGTGCTTCAGGATAAAGTAACTGCATTTTAGTAAGAAGGGGAAATTGGAAAGGGAAATGTAACTTTTTTCTAACAAAATACTTATAAACATATTTATGGATATAGTATAATTATATCTGGGTTTGTCTTTAAAATAGTATGGTAGAAGAGGTGGAAGAAGGTGGTGGACCTAGATAAAACAAGATTGGCTATTTATCGGCAATTGTTGAGGCTGAGTCTTAGGGGTTATTATGTTATTTGGTGCACGTGTTTTTGAACATTGTGAAATCGTCATAACAAAATGCTAAATATATAAAGATGCATTGCTAGTGGAGGAGCCCCTGCCTTTGGAATCCTCAAGTGGAAGTAGAAGACCACTTGGTGAATACATTAAAAGGAACGCTGCGTAAGATCACCCCTGCAACCATTAGAACCAAATGCTGACTGGCACTGGATTTTTATTTCAGTGAGAGAAACTTGCCAATACTCAACTAAATAAAGGGGATGGTAAACCCTTCTTGCCCCTATACGCTTTTATTATTGTTGTTTTTATTTGTTTTAGTTTTGCAAGTTGCACCAAGGTATTTTGATGAGACAGTAATGCTCTGTGTTTGAAAGATTCATTAATGCAAAATGGGCCATTAGGGATCCAGCCCTGAAAATTTTTATTCCTGAGACAAAATCCAAATGCCCTGTTGGGAGAAAGCAATCAGAGAGGAAGAAAAAAGCCCGCAGGAGTGTAAGAGGAAAAGAGAAACAGGCTAGTTGGTGGCTCATGTTTGAGGGGCAGAAAGGAGGGGCTGTAGGACCCGAGAGGTGAGGGTGGATACAGTGCAGGCAGGGCGCCCTTCACCACCAGCCTTAACTACTAGTGACCTTGAGGGAATGCCAACACCTCCAGACATGTGATGCTGGCAGCTCCCAGAGCCAGTTCTGCCTGACAAGGCTAAGCCATTTTAACACATTGTTTATTCCGCCGGCAAAATACGGGTTGGAGATCTCTGTGCAGATGGCCTTATGTGGTTCTGCGCAAGTCTGGGAGGCATGAGGCGGGTGAGAGGCTGAGCCCTGAGAAAAGTACATTCCGAGCCCCTGTGAGTTCTTGTCTCCTCAGTGCCAAAATGGAAAAGAATGATTATTTATGAAAACAGTTCATCCAGCAATATCCCTACCTTATGTTCTGGGAAGCTATGGATTTACACAGACAGGGAGAGAACTGATGTTAGCTCAGCAGGTCAGAAGACAAGATTTAAATAGAAAACCATTCAAGCCTTTTTGTTTGTCTGTTTTCCTTTTGCCCAAATATAAATATATATATATATATATTTTCTCTTTTAACTCCAGGATGACTACGTAAGACCTGTGAGAACACAAGTTTGTTTTTCCTCCCTACCCCGCCTAGTTTGAATTGAATTGAATAGTTTTGTTGGAGACATGGCTGCTGGTTTTCCTCTTTTGACAATGATATTTTGTGGGAGGTTTCTGAACTAAAACTGTGCAGAAAAGGACTCCAGGACACACTGAGGGAAGGCTAGAAGCTCAGGTACATAGGCCCTGACACACGGCCAGACATGGTGGCAGCAAACCCTGCATTTCCATTGATGACATGCAAAGTGCCTTAATGTTTCACACCCGTTATCTCCCATCATTCTCAAGTCACCTGTGAGTTGTCTCAAGTAAGTCTTATTACCCCCATTAGAAGTAGGGATGGTTAAGGCTTAGAGAGTTAGCCGAATTAGTTAAGAGCTCATTTTCCCAGATTCCAGGTCATACCAGCAAAACACGCTGTTACTCCAATCAGCAGGATGGTTATGCTCTCATGCCTCTCTCATGGCAGGCTTGCTCTCCAGCCAAGCCATCTTTCCACTTCCCTCCGTGGTTACCAGAGGGTGACCCAGAGACCACTGGGCAAACGACTAACTTTGGAACCCCAGCATCACCCCACTGTCAGTACAGCCACCTGCACTCAGGGAGGTTTTGCTGAGTCTCACGTCACAGGGCTGAGTGCTATCTAAATGCTAAACATGATGACTGGGGAATAATCAATTCTGCATCCTGGGGAGCCCCTGTGGACTCCAACATCCATTCTAGATCAAGACCGTATTCTCTTAATGCATTGCTTTGACATAACATGTCAGAACCAGCATGCTACCTTTTCCTTTGTTTCTGAATCACACTGGTCTTTGGGGACGTGCTTCAGAAGGAAAAAAAAATCAATGAGAAGGTTTGCACATTAATTTGGAGTCCCATGTTCAAACTTGGGCTCCAGTACTTAACAGCTGTGTGACCTTAGGTAAGTGAGTTACTGTTTCCGAGTCTCAGTTGCCACAACTATAAAAAAAAGAACAAAGAAAGAAGCCTCAGAGGGTTACCGTGGTACTGAAAAGGGACCATGAATATGAAAATATCTTGGAAAGTGGATTAAGGTAATAGCAACAATCACAATTCTTTATATTGTTGAAGAAGTAAGAAGTGGGGAAGGTTTCTCTCTCACTTGGCCTTAGGGAGACTGAGGCATCCTGAATTCTAATAAAAGAAATTTTGGCGGGGAGGGAGCACTAAAACATACTAGGCTCAGCTGTATATTGTTACAGTGATCAAAGAAGTCTTTGTGGTAAAAATGATGTGATGTGATGAGGATCCTTAGAAAGTTAAGAAGATATACAGAAAAAGTGTTATTAATGCTAAAACACAAAGGACTAGAATTTGGTTTAAGTCATTTGGTTGAAAAGTTTATCTGGCCTCTTTTCTGCCTTTAGAGAATGATCCAATGTAAGCCCAGTTCTAGTGGACAGCTACTAGGAAAGCAGCTGGCTTCCTCAAACGCCAAACTGGTGGGGGGAGAACACCTGACTTAGAGGAAGAAGGGTAGATAAGAAGACTTGGCCACAGCATGACCCTTCACAGGGTCCAACCAGCACGTCCGGAGGGTTGAGAGCAGAGAGAGATCATTGCATCCAGATGCACCTCCTTGATACCTCTAGATACGCTTTGAACACCAACTCCGACCTAGCACTCTGTACCTGTGCCATGTGACAGTCACATCTGATAGTTATTATGATCTTACACAAGGTCAAAGACGTACGGTATTCACCCACTCGACACAGATTTACTGAGCACCTTCTATGTGCCAGATGCTATTCTAGGTTAGTGGGAGGAGGGAAGAGCAGGCTTGGCAATGGTCCTGATTTGTGTGGACTGTGCAGTCTGGTGGGGTGATGATTGTCATTTGGGTTCAGAACTCCGGTGAAAGCAGACATAGTGCTGTTATTGAAAAGATGAGAGAAATGGCAAGGTGAAGCTTCTCCTGAAGGTGGCTCACCTTAGGGAATCATAATGGCTGGGATTTGAAACTAGGGAGCCACATGCCGCTGGAGACACAATCCCCTTAAACTGTGCTGTATTATATTATGAAAAGGGTAAAGAAACCATGCTCTTAGGATCTACTGCTCATGTTGCACCATTAATAAAAATCCACTTTTAGCACTGAGGTTTTTTCCACTCACTGAGCTGGTTGATGGAAGGCCTGGCTTATGCCAGGCATGGTGCCAAGTTCAAGGGCTAAAACAATGACTATAAGATAGTTGCTGCCCTCAGGAACCCAGTCTGGGGGATGGAGAGAAAACTGATTTGGTGGGATAAGTGCAAGGACACAGGTGCAGGGGTGGCTGTAGGACTCCAGAAAGAGAGAGCAGCTCATGGAGCTTTGGGACCTTCGAGACTCTTCTGAGAGGCAGTACATCAGTGTCAAATCCTGTAGGTGTGTTTGCATTATGGTAAAACAGGTAAGCAGGGCAGAGGAGGGAGGGACAAGACTCTTGTTGGTAGGGGAATCCGCTGACACCAATACCTGCAAATAAGAGGAGATGTGGCATTTGCCAGGAATGGTGGCAGAATCTTCACGGGCGGAGAAGAGTGAGGCGTTTGGCAGGAATGAAGTCTGTGTATGAGCACTGTCCAGTCAGGAGGCTCTTGTTAAGCCATGCTGGAGAATTTAGGGAGCCATGAGAAGTTTCAAGCGTGGAAGTAAGATGATCGAAGTTGAGTTTCGCAATTCTCTTCGCTGCTTTGTGGAGAGGGAGGGAGGGAGGATGAGACCAGGGCAGGACAGGCTGATGAGTTAGAAGGCTCGGACAAGCGTGTTGCCCAGAAGCAACATGGTGAGATCAAGGGCATGGCTTTAGAGTGAGACAGATCAGGGTCTCGGTCTTGGCTAGGCCACTTACATGCTGTGTATCCTCTGAACTTGAGTTTGTCTGTAAAATGAGGGTAAAATAGTGCTTCTAATGAGGTTGTTATGAGGATTAAATGAAATAAATGCATGTAAAGTTCTTAGCGCAGTACCTAACACACGGTTAAGGATTTGATAAGTGATAGCTGAAAAAGGAAGCTAGAATTTTTTCATAACCTCCAGTTCTGGGAATGATGGTTTTTATGCATCCACATTCTGCTACAGTATTTGTTAGAGTAATGCTCTTAGTTCAAATTATATTGAGGCCTCTTTGCCTACTACCTGCTTCACTTAGAAGCCAAAAAGCAGACAAGGGAATAGTCACCCTGCCCTGTTCTATTTCTGCCTGAGATTGATAAGGGTGGAAACGTTTTCTGTCCAGCTAGCTCTAAAAGGAAGAAAAACACACAAAGTTGAGCTGGGGAGGGGGGAGGCTTCTTTCCCTTCTTGATGTGCCACCATGTAAAGCATGGCCCTGGCACTTTGTGATCACCCAGTCAGTGCTAGCTAGGATTGCTATCATTGGCTTGGTCAGAATTTGGAGGCTGCCAGCCTAAAATCAGGCCAAGAAAAATGGTTCACAGGAGAAAGTGACTTTAATTTTACATGAAAAAAATCACTGAGTGCAAGTATGGGAATATGCAGCTTCTGTGTTTAATATTCACCCTTCCAGGTTTCTGGGATGATTTTCCCAAATCAAAGCAACTCCCTCACGCCCCATCTCTCTCTCTCTCTCTCTCTCTCTCTCACACACACACACACACACCTTTGCACTTCTGGTATGCCAGTGAGGGAACTTTACTAAATGGGACATACCACCTGACACCTTTAATCTGATAGGACTTGCTCCGGCTCTGAGTATCTCCATTGATGACAAAGTGGAAGCAAAGAAAAACTAGTTAATACATGGATAGTCCTTTTACCTTCTCTGGAATTCAATCTGGATTCATAGAAATTAGCAGTTGTTTCTGTTTACCTATGCTGAAGACTAATCAGAGTTCTAATGAATGGAGTTTTTATTCCATGTAACTGGGTTGTCCTTATTGGAAGCACTGGCCAGTGCAGCTGAAGAAGAGAAAAGATTCACTGAAACTAACAACCTGATAAATGTGTAACAATGAATTAGATGGAGTATAGCACCAAGGAGAAGTATTTTAACCTCTTCACTCCCAGCTGTCTTTCTGTTTCACTTTTCTTACGTGCCCCTCTTTTCTACCTTCACTGTTTATTTTGCTTAACCATTCTTGAAAGTAAATTATTTCATTCCAACTCTTCACCTGGTCTCACCTTAACGTTTTTATTCACTGCCATGGGCTCTATTTTGCCTCACAGCAATGCTCACCCATTATAGCAAAGAGGTAGAGAACCCAGTGGAAGGGAGAGTTAGAGGATTTTGTTTTAAGGAAACAATGAAGTGGCACTTAGTAAATACTGAATCCTGGACTAGGAACTAGGGTGGCATAGGGGTGTTGGGATCCAGATGACTTGAACATTTACAGATTTAGAAGTATCGGGGTCTGGCTGATGAGCAGGTGTGCGGAGTATCAGCTGACATGACTGGGGAGTGAGGGAGCGGGACAAGAAGTCAGAGACTTTGTAATTTGCTTTTACCACAGTATGATTTGTTTCTACTATGCTGGTGAAGTTTGAAGAAATTTAGGTTACATGTATTAGAAGATGTTCCATAAGCAAATAATACATAGTTTGGCCAGACCAAACCAAACCAAACAAAACAAAAACAAAAAAACCCCCAAAACCTTTTAAAATTAAAAAAAATTGTTATTGTTTGTTTTTGTTTTTATTTCTCGGTCATCCCAATCACCTTCTCTTCTCTAGAAAGTTCCATGCTGGAAACCTGAAATATTTCCTTACTTTCCCTTTCAAACCCACCAATTCAAGTTACTGAGTACCTGCACAGTTTAGTCCCTTTCTGTTGCAATGGCAAATATTATGGGTTGGTTTTATTTGTAAAAAATCTGTTAGCATTGAATTATCTTACAGGATTCTTGTGCGAATATTATACAAACATTTATCAGAGACTGTCACTGAGATCTTGGGTGACATGCATTATCCTTAGGTACTCTTTTTGCAGCTGTTAGGATTATAAGAGATGATTTTCAACCTGAAACAAGTGGACAAAAATATAACAGTGGAGCAAAGAGCCCACACTCAGGGTTTGTGTCTCGTTTCATACTTAGAACTGTGTGAACTGTCATGTTGCACAAACACTCCAAGCCTTAGTTTCCCCATCTGCAGACTGGGACTAACGAGATAGTCTCTACATCATATGAGGATTAAATGAGTGTGATCACAGCACATTGCCAGGGCCTGCACACGGAGAGGCCCAGAAATGGCAGCTCTTCAGAGAAGAAGGAAATGGTTATAGTTCTTTACACTAGGTGCAGAATTTCATTTTCTAAGTCGGGATGGTAGTGGAATTTATTATGAATTGAAATTTGGGTGAAATGTATTGTGGCTCCCTGAGGATGAAGACTGATGAATTCTGGTGTCTGTCCTTGGACACAGTGGCCTTTTGTGGTTAACTGACCCTTTAACATAACTCGGGGAGAATATGGCACTTTTAATTATATTGATGCAGTGATGTAATAGTATGTCTTGAAAGAGCTAGAATTTGCTGGTTTAAGTAACACTTAATAGCATTCTAGCAATCTGTAGAAGCAAGAGGTACTGTGCTCTTGTTGAAATAGGATGGACTTGGAGCCAGACACACTTTCTGGGGTCAAACTCCGGCTGGGTAACACACCAGTTACACCACTGGCAAATCATACAGGCTTCTTGTGCCTTACTCACTTCTGTACCAAGAGACTGTAATTCCAGCTCTCTTATTGGAGTTGTTTTAAAAGGGCTTATGACGATTTCTGACCTATAGCAGGTGCTGGGCAAATCTTGATTTCTTTCTACTCTGCTTCCACATTTTAAATTCCAAACCAATGTTCTATCAGTATAAATTAATTGGGTATTAGAATAAGAAAGCAAAATGCATTGCAATGTACCAGGAAGACATTGGTGAATTGGGGTTTTTCTTCTTGACTTAATAAATTAGCAGGAATGAGAAGTCCTTGTGAGGCTTCGAGACAGTGAATGATAATGAACCAAATCATTCTACTTTTCATGGTCATCCTTTGAAGGAAGAATTGCTCAAGGGGCGCCTGGGTGGCTCAGTCGTTAAGCGTCTGCCTTCGGCTCAGGTCATGATCCCAGGGTCCTGGGATCGAGCCCCGCATCGGGCTCCCTGCTCTGCCAGGAGCCTGCTTCTCCCTCTCCCACTCCGCCTGCTTGTGTTCCCTCTCTAGCTGTCTCTTATTCTCTCTGTCAAATAAATAAAATAAAATCTTTAAAAAAAAAAAAAAAGAATTGCTCAAGCGTTCAACAAGTTGTTTTGGTGAAGTTCTTGCGTGTTGGGGTGTAGGTGCTCTACAGAGCGGCATCCGTATGTCAGACATGGTGCTGAGTGGTTGACATGACCTACCTTTGGTCTTCACAACAACTTTGGGTTTGGATTCTATTTTCATCATTTATAAAGTGCACACCCTTGAGCAAATCATTTAATCTCTCTGACCTCCAGTTTTCTCATCAATTCAGAATGATAACCTCTACCTTACTGCTGTTGTCTGAATGTTTGTGTCCCCTCCAAATTTGCATGTTGTAATTCTGACCTCCATTGTGATGATATTTGGAGGTGGGACCTTTGGGAAGCAATTAGATCATGAGGGTGGAGCCCTGATGGATGGGATTAGTGCCCTTATAAAAGAGATCTCAGAGGGCTCCTTTGCCACTTCCACCATGTGAGGTTATAGTGAGAATGTGCTGTGATTTCATCTGTGGACCAGAAAGCAGGCTCTCCTCAGACACTGAATCTGCTGGCACATTGATCGTGGACTTCCCGGCCTTCAGAACTGAGAGATAAATATCTGTTGTTAATAACTCACCCAGTCTCTGGTTTTGATATTGTGTTCTAGCAGCCCAAATGGACTAAGATGCTTGTATGTTGTGAGAAGCAGATGAGATAAGGCCTGTCAAAGTGCTCTGTAAATGTTAGCTATTGTGAAGGAGTAGAACTCTCAGGAACAGAAAAGTCCCTAGCCTTGAACATTGCTATCATTGAGAGCAGCACAAGATGGGGACAAATTATTTTTTGGATACCTACTATATTCCAGATTCTCTTTGAGGGCTTTTGCATACCTGGCTGAGGTTCTGGGTATCAGTGATAGACTCCTATGTAACTTTGACTTTGCCTCTAAGTTATTCTGAATGCCTCGGTGCATATGAAAAGAGAAGCTCGGGGCAGAGGTACATGCATGGCAACCCAAACTCTAACATCGAAGTTCATCATAGGAAGACTGAGGACCACCCATCAAAATTCTCAAGTCTTGCATTTTTAATAACAAAGATCTTTTTTTCTTAAGAAAAATATCCATAAAGTAACATCTCTTCTCTGCCTCATCCTTTCATGATCTGTGTCTTCAGGACAAAAATGAATACCCTTTCTCTTCTTTCTCATTTATTTATTTGAGAAAATTTTCATCCAAAGCTTTTAAGTCAGATTTCTTCTGTATTTCTCCTCCCCAAAGCCTGCTTAGTCAGGCAACATTCATGCCACTGCAAATGCTCCTAACTAAGGAATCAGAGCCCTTGCTGTGCTTATTTTCTTTTATCCACTTCTTGGTGCTTTAAAAATCCTGGTATTGATGGTACGAGAGTGAACTTTTTTCTTTCTCAGCTTTGGGATAAAATATGCTTTGCCTAAAGCATGCTCTGAGCATTTTTCTTTGTACCTTCAAGATGGAAAGAAAGAGCTGAGAATAGACTGACAGACTCATGTGGGCATGTTCCTGGCTTACACAGGAATGAGCTGGTGCCTTACTGATTATGCTGACAGAACTGTCATCCTCCAACTGCAAGGATAGGGGATGGCCCTGGCTTCCTCTAGGAATGGATCCACAGGGTTACTATAAGCTTTTGAAACAGTGAGCCAGCCTCCATGGTTATGACCGTTGGAGTCGTCTTTGACTTGTCTCTTGCTTTCAACCCCATTACTCAGAAGTCTGATTGCTTCTTCCTTGGAAAATTCTCTTGGATTCACCCCTTCTTCTCCATTTCTAGTTTTATTCTGGTCAAGAGTCTTGTTCACCTCATGACTGAATAGCTTCTGCTCTGTCTCCTTCTCACCAGTTTGTCTCTTTTCTAACATGTCTTGGACACTTAGCTTCGAGCAAACACTCTGAAAACATGACTTCCTGTTCCTGCTTTAGGGCCCACAATGGCTTCCCCTTGCCTGTCATGTTGAATCTACAGTCCTTTGCCTCTATTTTTAAGTCCCTCCTGGTGAGGAGGACTCACTTCTGCTAAAGATTAAGGTCCAAAATTTTGGGTTCCTTTCCTGGCTTTGCCAAATCCTGGTTCTGGGTCTTTGGGAAGGGCCCCTCAGCTCTCTGGATCTCAACTTCTACATTTCTAAAGTGAAGGATATAGTACATATGCTGGAGTCCGTCTGCCTTGCCCATTATAATCCTATTCTCTAAGACTGTAGTATTTCTCTCTCCTCATTTGTCAGTTCCTCCCTCCCTCTCTTCTTCCTTGCCTTCTTCCTTTTTTTCACATTTTGATTTGTGATTTAAAAAAAAAAAAAACAGAACATGACAAATTGCAGTGACTTATTTATTTGAGTAATATAGTAATATAGAGAGAGACTCTGTCTTCCATATCATGTCTATAAAACTGTTGTAAAAGAAGTCATGCCCTCCAAGCAAGTTTCATAAATCCTATTGCTCTTTTGGGGGAGGGGGTGGAGAAAGAGAGAGGGGATTTGTAGAGGTAGAGGGGGAGGACAAAGCAAAGAGGAAGGGTACAGAGTGTTGATGATAAAAGGAACAGTTCCAGTAGTTATCTTCAGGGAATAGAGGGTCTTCCCTGCATCATCACTAGAGAAGAGGGTACATGGTTTACATTAGCAGCTGGAGGGAACTTACTTAGCTATTTGGAGGCATTTTTAAAAGCTAATCTTGAAGTATAACGTACTCATCCAGAAGCTCTTCAGTTTTGTTTTGTTTTTTAAGTGTAAGATTTTAGTGTTAACTTTCTAAGGGTAAGGGACAGACAGAAGTTTAGCCTGGACAGCATCAGAAAATAAGAATATAATATCCAAATCAAATCTTTAGACTATGGAATTATTTTCAAGTGGATAAAGATCTATCTTCCTTTGGTTAGGTCTGTCTCATAGTATTTACCTCTCCTCCCACCCCTCCCAGCTCAACAAGACCTGTTTCTCCTGTGTTCTTCCTCATCCTGGAAGCAACTTCATTTTTCTCACTGTTCAGGTTCATAACCCTGTAGCCATCTTTGACGCTGTTTTCCCTTATACCCTATATTCAGTTTGTCAGTGATCTTATTGTGTTTGCCTTCAAAATACACCCAGAATCTGACCCCTTCTCATTATCTCTACTGTCCCCACCTTCATAGGAG
The DNA here is from genome assembly GCF_964656455.1 of Halichoerus grypus. NCBI lineage: Eukaryota > Metazoa > Chordata > Mammalia > Carnivora > Phocidae > Halichoerus > Halichoerus grypus. Next base: position 69,707,312 of record NC_135721.1, on the reverse strand, counting down.
CTATCATTCCCTCTCACATGGGTTATTGTAATAGCCTCCTAACTGGTTTTCCTACTTCTGTCTTGACATCCTTCAGTCTCTTCTTAACAGTAATTCTCTGAGAACTTGAATCAGATCACATCCCCCCCCCACCCCCATGGCTTCCTATCTCACCGTGAACAAGAGCGAGTGTCCTTACAAGGGTCTACACGTCCTTCATTACATGCAAACCTCTCTGTGATTCTCTGACCTTATCTTACACTATGCCTTCTTCACTCATCCATTCCAGTCACTCTGACTTTTTTGCTGTCCCCTTGTACATACAGGTGTGTCCCTGACTCAGAGTCCTTGGTCCTGCTGGCTCCTGTCCTGCAATCCTCTTCGCTAAGATGTTCATATAGTTCAGTCCATCACTGAACTTGGTCTTGACTCAATTGGTTCCTTCTCTGAAGGGCTTTATGGCCAGTGTATTTACCACTTCTGAACTTTCCTACTTCCTTTTCCTGTTTTATTTTTCTTAGCACACATCACTATATAGCATATTTTACATCTTATTTTTCATGTTCATTTTCAGTCACCTACTATAGAATATAAGCTCCACAAGAACTTTTTATCTCTTTCTGCAGTCTGTTTCGTTATCTGCTCTATATCTAGCATATAGAGCATTGTCTGACACAGAGTAGGCAATCAGTGGGTTTTGTTGAATGAATGAGTGAACTGGTGGTCACCAAGCTTTGCTTCCTTCTTTCTTTAGGAAATGATATTCAGTTACTTGAGGAATTTAAGGTCATCTGCTGCCTCAAATTTGCAGGACTGTTGGTATTGAATATTAGACAAAGAAAGCCAGGAACAATCACACACGGGCATTTGAAATGGCCCTCACTCCTAGTCTTGACACTAGCTATAGTGGTGTGGACAAAATGTCAGCTGCTAACAGACCTAAAGACTAGGAAACTGCAGATGGCTGGTGAGCCTGTTAACCTCTGCTGCCTCTCCTCCTGGGGCAGGGTCTAGAGGACAAATTGACAATAAAAAGACCCTGGTCCTTTAGCTCATTCCTGCTGCCACTTAATCATGACAAGCCAGAAGAAAGTGGCTTGCAAAAAAAAGAGCAGGATTTTCACTAACGCATGTGAGATTCCTAGAATCACAAATGACAAAGCTGTAAAGGCTCGCTGGAAGCAGCAGTCTGAGGACAGTGAACCAGACACAAAGCTGGTTTGATTATTAAACAGTTGAACAAATTCAGTCACAATCCATTGCCAGGGCTCAAGTTTTCTTTCTGTTTAGTGGAGATGGACATGACTTTGGCAATCACTGGGTTTAGTTCTGTAACTTTATAGAGGAGTAAACTGAGGCCCAGAAATGTTAGATGATTTTCATAGGTTATTATATAATGAAGTGCCCTTGGGACTAGAACCAGAACCCAGGCCTCCTCCCTCCAAGCCCTGGGGTCATTATACTACTTTTTAGATTCCTTGTCCTATGATATACCTCTCAGGAGGTGGAACTTGAGGGTTACAGGGATGGCCTGCAAGCCTGCCCCACAGGGAGGTATCCATCCTTTATCTCTGCTTTCTCTATTCACCAGAGAGAGAGATTTTCTACCTCTGTTAAGCTGGCAGGGAAAAGGTGAGCAACCAAGGATGGTCTGGGTGAACTTGAAGAAAATAGAGGTAGGGAAAGGTGGAAAGTAATAATTTTGGGTGAAAAGGAGTCCTAAGGTGGCAAAAATAATTGAAATACTGGAGCATTTAAAAGAATATAGATAAGAAATTGCAAGAAATGTGCACCAGGGGGGAAAAAAAAGAAGGAATAAGAAATGGAATGGAACAAGGAAATACATTTACGTTTCCCATATTAAAAGACTGATTTTCAATAATGTTCTCTTTCTTACTTCTGAAATACCCTGCTTCTCCCTCAACAAAGGCCACCCCCCCACCCCCCACACACACTTCATCTTCCCTTATCTAAATTATTCAAGGTGCAGGTCTACTGCCATCTACACCATGAAACCTTCCTTCTCTGATCCACCATGTCATCCACAAATGCTGCCTGTAGTATATCCCTTTTCTGAATTCCCGCAAGACTTCTATCTCTTGTGGCACCTGTGATTTGTACATGGCTTACTCCCATGCTGGCTTGTTAACTTCCTAAACTCAGATCTCTGTCTGGTTAGTCTTTTTGTCCTTCACAGTAACTACTTCAGTGCACGCTCAAAAGATACTTGTTAAATGAATGAATGGAAACATTTTGTTAAGTAATAATAAAATTAAAAGTATTTATAGAGGATATTAAACCCACACACATATGAACAGATGGAACAATGGCTGAGAAAACATCTTGAAAAACATTGCATTAAAGGTTATACGATACAAAAGAAAGTAACCCAAAATCACAAGTAAAGATGAAAGAATGACAGGAACCTAAATCCTAGAGAAAGTTGGGGCTTGGGAAAAATGTTAAGACCTACAAAGACGACTTTCCATCTGCATTCAGGACAGGAACTACTGATCAACCTGCTGCTACTGTAACACTCAGAGATAATAAGAGAACACAGAAGTAACTGATTCCTATTTGACTTCTACCTTCTTAATCATGGAGAATAGTCCTGGAGAGTGTTGAATAGTCTTTTGTCATATTGGAAGTGAAGTTCAGTATATGAGAGGAGAGAAAGAGAAGAGCAAGCTGCTTCAGTTGAGTTTCTACTTCCCTACACAGAAGGGTAGTATCTCAAGGTTCTGGAAAGACTTGGGTAAATGAAGAGGAAACTGCTTGATCTTTGAATAATTATGAACAGGAGTGGTATCAGAAGACTGGAGAGTAATAAGTAACGATCCATTTTTTCAGGAAGATGGAAAACAGATTGTAGAAACTATAGACCAGAAAACATCAATTCCAGTAGCAATTTCTTCTAGGATTGGCAATTTATAGTTGGTAAGGTGCTTACAAATAAACAGATAAACAAAACTAAAAATTACTAGAAAATAGCTTGGATTCATTAAGAACATGACATGACAATCCTAATTTCATGTTCTCATCCCACATAGTGGTTAAAGCACCTGAATCTTCTAGAAAATTCATCAGTTTGCTTCTTATCTTCACTCATGTGTTTCAAACTCATGTCAAATTCATGTCCCAAACTTTACTTTTGTTTTTACCCGACCCATCCTCTGCCAGTCTGCTCCTCACATAACTCAGTAAATGACACTGCCATCCACTAGGTTGCAAATGCTAGACTTGGGCGTTATTCTGTGACTGGCCTCTGCCTCTCACCTCACAGTAAATCCATCATTCACATCTGAGGACTCTGAGTCCTCTCTGCATCTATAGCCATCCCCGATGGCTTGATTCCCATCTGATTCTTAGTGAGCAGAGACTGCTAAGTGGCCTACAAAACCATATGTAATGAATTCTATTTGTTCAGGATCTAAAGAGCTCAGATGGTCAGAACTAAAGTAGTGAATAATTAGAATCACTTGGGTAGTTCTGATTCTAATAGGATGATTAGAATACCTCTGTGTGCCAAGCTCAGTGGAGGCATCTGGTTACTCTTCACTAATGGTAACAGAAAATTCACAGGTGAATAGGACTTTGGTATGCAGGGCAGGGAGATAATGCCATGTCAGGGTTCCTGGTCCATCTGGAGGTGAGGGCATAGCATGGCGTCCAGCATTGACTAGGGTCTCTGAGTCCTAAGATATTGAACATTTTCTTTCTTCTTTTTTTAAAGATTTTATTTATTTGAGAGAGAGAGTGAGAGAGAACACGAGAGTGGGGTGAGGGACAGAGGGAGAAGCAGGCTCCCTGCTGAGCAGGGAGCCCCATGTGGGACTCGATCCCAGGACTCTGGGGTCCTGACCTGAGCCAAAGGCAGTTGCTTAAATGACTGAGCCACCCAGGCACCCTAGTTGAACATTCTCAACATTATGGGGCTGTTTTGGAATGTAAAGGATAGAAAAATATAAATATGAAATTATGTACTATTTTTAAGAAGGCTTTACTTTATGGCATTTGCAGAAATTAGAACCTTGACATACCTACAAGGCTCAGTACAATATATCTGGCATATCTACCAACGTCTAACTTCAGGTAACCCAAGAGATGTGAAATTTGGCTTTTTAAAAGTGTTTTAAAAAAGGAGATTGGAACAGGTTTATAACTTCAAGTCCTCAGGAGAAGAAACAATAGTCCTTTCTTTCTCCATTTTCTTAAAATGGTATTTCCTTTTTTAAAATTTTAATTTAAACTATATTATAAACTCTCTTCCTCCACTCCCCATGATGTCTTGAAATGATTAAGAGTCGTGGGGTCTTGCTTCTGGGGTCCAATCCTGGATCTGCTACTTGGGCAAGTTGTTTATTGCTTTATGCCTAGTTGCTTTATCTGCAAGTGAGGATAATAATGGGGCCTGGCCTGCCTGGTTACTCTCAGGAATAAATGAGATAATACAGTGAAACACTTGGAGCACATAGTAGGTACTCAATACATGTAAGCCCAATTATTTGAGTATACTGTTATTATGTCTGGAGTCTCAGCTGTCTCCCACTTTGCTATTGTCTTTGCAAAATCATTTAACTTCATTCTTCTCAAAGGAAGACTCCTTATCATTCCAAATTCTGGCTTTGATTAGCTGGGGATTGGGACACCTTGACCTTCCTTCTACTTTCATGATAGCTACTCTGTCAGTCCAGAGAAGCTCAATTCAGTTCATTCCAATCCTATCTAATCCAATTCAGTTCATCTTGTCAATTGAATTTAGTGCAACTCATTCATTTCATTTATTCAAAAGTATCTCCTGAGGTCTAAGTCATGTATAATACTTGCCAGACCTAAGTCAGAAACAAGGCATGAGAATCCTTGTTTTTAAGGGTTTTACAAATATGAATGCTTTCTGTAGCTTCACATCTTTCTTAGTGGAGAGAAAATAAGAAAGCCTATCCCTTTAGGGGTTTAAAGGTCTTTTCCTTTAAACAATCTAGATATAAACAACATCTAGCCAATACCAGTTGCTGGGAAATGCAGTTCTGATATCTAAGTGGTTCTAATTATTCCTACTCAAGGGGTGGGGGGCGGTTCGTAAAGGCTGACAAATCTTCCCTGGAGGCTGTAGCAGACAAGTTATTCAACTTTGCTGAAAACAAGAGGGTGGCTATTGCAGGGCACAAACAACAGCAAAATAAACAAAGACTGGGATTTTCTATTTAGTCAGAATGAATTGATTTTCCCTGGATTGTCACTTAGACCATAATGATTGTTGGAAGGGAGACAACTTAGAGTAAGACAAAGACAAAATTAGATGGGTTGCAAATCAGTAGCTGATTTTGATTGCTTGTCTTGAAGGCAGAGTTAGAAAAGTACAGTAAATGGGGAGGCAGGATATCTGAAACATCTTTGAATTTATTTTTCTATAATCATTCATTTCATCTCTTTTTTTTGAAGTTGGGGATCGACAAACAAAATGGTAAATTCAGCTTAATTCTAGGAAAAGTTGTCTAGATCTAACTGGAGCCTATTTGCTTACTGTGTAAAAGAATAAATTAACCTAATGTTTAAATAAGTTTCTCTGAAGGAATTATTTATTTTAGAAACATGTGGCTTTAGATCCAAAGATCTTCCAGGCATAATATGATCTCAGCTCTTCCCCACTCCAGGCACTTGAAACAAATAAATGAATAAAAAATTAATTCTGTTTGAAAAGACTTCAAGTGACTTAAGTAATTTGTATTTCTTAACTACAAACTAAGGCAGGGTCTAATCTGTTCTACATTCAGTTATGGAGATTTTTGAAGGCTTTTATTGCAACCCAAACAGTTTCTATGAACTACACCTTGGTCCTTTTTTTTTCTTCGATGTTGGTCCTTTTTACCCAAACTTCCACAGATTGTTAAGAGAGAACTTCTTTTTTTTCCTATTAGATAATATTTCTTGAATTTGAAGATCTAGAATGGAAATGCTCCAATTTCCCCCCACCCTCACCTGAGTGTATACTTGGCACATTTCTAGAAACGAAATTGATTTAGCAGCAATACTGTTTCCTTCAGGAGAAGAAACCCTTTCTTTTATTTGCTGCTTTGTGCCTAGCTCTCCAGTTGTTCTTCCCACTTACCATGCATTCTCCTTTAGTGTACCATATACTTAAAGCTTTTAAAAATATCTAGCACAGGTGTCAGCTTTTCAAGGAAGTGCCCTATGTTTAATCCCAAGCATAGGGATTTGTCCCTTCAAAGAACTTATACAGTGCTCCAATTTTGTTCTGCTTATTCTATCCTTATGTCATCACATGATAAACTGAAAAGCCTTCTCTTTTTGTGTGAATGTGTATGTGTGTGCGTTTACTCTCTTCAGCTACGTTGAGTTCACGTGTCAGGGCTGTATCTTTGGCTCTTCTGTCCCAGCAAATGGCTGTATACACAGTAAGTGTTCAATAACGGTGTGTTGCTGGAGTAGCGGGTTGTGCATGATGTATGGCTTGGTTTAGGGTCTCAGTGATTTTTCTGTGAAGATGCTGAACTCTAGGTTTTGATAATCTCTTGGCATGTTTTCTGTTTGGTACCACTGCTCACTCTCTGTTGCTGAAATTACTTAAGTCAAATGGTCAGGACTGTAAATACACAGGGAGAAGGTCATTTGGTCTCTGTGCTGCTCAGGAGAAAATAAATCTGTTCTTTTCCTATGATCTAACAAACTGAAGCAGACCTGGGAAGCATCCTTTCAGTTGTAATTGTATTTCCACCTGTTTTGCACACCATATCACAGTTTTTAGGAAACAGTTAGGCCTGACAGGAAGAGCAGTCATTAGTGGCCTTACTTTGCAGGTGAAAGAGCCATTACCATTCACCAGACCAATATTTAGGACATGCATACTGAATTATTTAAAACTAATAATGCACATGGAAAACATCAAAGTAAAAAATGGGATGAAAAACTTCACTGTGATAACATTTATTTCCTCCTGGCTTGTCCAACTGTTCCCTTTGTTCAAGGGCACAAAAAGAACCTCAGGGATGATAATCCTGGGTACCAGACTGCTTTCTTGCTTTCTTCGACAACCCACTCCCCCTCTGTTTTGCCTGGTCAAGAACATAGTGGTGAGATGGACTTTGAGCATGACAGTGTGAGGAGCTATGCTGACCTGCTCTGTAGTGAAACTGGTGAAAATAATAAAAACAAAGGAAACAACAACAACGAAAACTGTTCAGCGCCTTTGGAAATGCTCCTAAGGGCAAAGAGCAAAGAAGGAAACATGTATTTAAGAAAACCTATGAGAAAGGCAAGAGTCTGTAGCATTTAAAACAAAATCATTGCTTCTCTCTCCTCTTCTCTCCCATCTCAGAAAGGTAGAGACTACTCCAGACTGTTGCAGCCGAGAACATGGGTTCCTTCTCCTTCCAGCTCTAGCTGGAAGACCCTCTTGCCCAGAGGAGCAGGACTTCAGCACATCTTATTCTGTCCCCAGGTGCCTGTTGCTGAGGCTATGTCCTGGGCAAATGCAGTTAGGAAGTGGGGCTTTTATCTTCTTGTCAAGCCACACTTGTGCGTCAGAGGCTCTGTCTTGGGTGTAGCCTGCTGAGAATCCTGGGGCCCCAGTAGCTCTTGCCTGTGCACATGAAGTGGTGGTTCCATGGCAGAAGAATCAAACTGAGAGGATCTTAGGTGGCTACCCTATCTTCCACCAAGTGCTTAACTCCTAGAAGGAGGATCTCAGAGAGAAGTTGCCATTGAATCCACTCCTGGTTCCAGTGTCGTGACTGAGATTTTTGTCTAGGGAGGTAGGGGGAAAGCAGACTACAAAACAGATATCTAGTATTCTCTTCCCAAAGGAACGGACTTCATTTGCAACGGAGCATGGAGAAGTTTAAGCCTAAGGGCATTCTCAAAACCAGTAGAGACGTGGTAAAAGGCAATTGGGAGATTCATGGGTCTAATAAGTATCCAATGCAGGCTGGCTAGTTTGCAGGAAAGAACTAGGAAAATAAGACAGCTGGAAGAAGCCCTCTCAGGGTCAGAACAAATATCAAACACTGACCTCAGAAATGATTTCTTTGAAGGAGCCACAATTTGATTAGTCTGTAAAGAAACTTAGGTCTCCAGGGAATTGTTGAAAAGCATCACATTGTCTGCTTGCAAGTAGTACAGATTAACATCTTGGTGTGTTCAGGGAAAAGTGAAAGAGAGCCCTCCCAGTACCACTTTCCTCCCAGGGTGACTGTGGGTATATGCAGAGCTGTGCCTCCCTGACAACACTAGAGTCTTTGACTAAAATAACCCGGGCAGTCACTAAATAGACAAACAAATAGCAAGCCATGGAGGGAGAATCAGTACCCAGAATGCTACAATATCTTTTCTAAAGTATCAAATTTCCAGCCTCAAATTATGAGGCATACAAAGAAACAGGGAAGTATGACCCATTTGCTGGAAAATAAGGCAAGCAACAGAAATTAACTCTGAGAGTAACAAAATGCCAAATTTAACAGAAAAAGATTTCAAAGTCATTTATATGATTCTTATAAATATGTTCAAAAAAGTAAGAGAAAGCATGATTAAAGCAATAAAGTACAATGACAATATTGCATCAAATTGAGAATATTAATAAAGAGAAACTATTTAAAAATATATGAATTTTAGAGTTCAACAGTACTGTTGAATGTTTTTTAAAAAATTTGGGGGTCTCCACAGTAGATTTAAATCTGCAGAAGAATTAGAAAAAATTGATCAATAGAGATTATTCAAACCAAAGAACAGAGAGAAAGAAGAATGAAGAAAAATGAAAAGAGCCTTAGAGAAATATGAGCCCAAAGAAGGGACACCAATATGTGTGTAATGAGAGTACAGAAGATGAGAGAGAAAAAGAAATAATGGGCGAGAACTTCCCAAATATTTTGAAAACCAATATCCTATACAGTTAGTAAGTCCCATAAACTCCAGTAGGATATATGCACAGAGACCCATAAACAGATACATTACAGTAAAAATGCTTAAAGTCAAAGAAAATGAGAAAAATCTTGAAAACAAAAGAAAAAGTGACATTACTTGCAACAGAACCTCAATAAAACTAGCAGCTCACTCCTCATGGAGGCCTGGGATTGTGGAATAACACATTTAAAGTGCTCAGAGGAAGAAAACCTGTCAACCAAGAGTACTATATCTAGAAAAGCTATCTTGCAAAAATGAAGGCAAAATATTTTCCAAGATAAGTAAAAACTGAGAGAATTTGTTGGTAGCAGACCTGCCTTACAAGAAAAACTAAAGGAATTGATCCAGGCTGAAGCAAGTGGCCCTAGATGGTAAATCAAATCCACACAAACAAAGCACTAATAAAGGTAATTATGTAATTATAAAAGATTCCATAAATGCATATATTTTTTCTTTTTTTCTTTTAGCTGATAAGAATAGAGCTTTATAGGTGTAACATTATCTCTCTCATTCTTCCTCTTACTCTGGAATCGATCTAACATAAACTCAAAGCTGATTCTGATAAGGGATATAAGGTAAACCTTAGAGCAACTGCTTTTAAAAAATCTCAAAAACATAGTGAAAGAGATCATTAGAGAAATTAATAGGCTCCTTAGAAAAGATCCACTTAATATGAAAGACAGTTGTAAAGGATGAATAGAGGAACAAAAAAGACATATAGAAAACAAAATGTCAAATGACAGATATAAATCCAACTATATCAATAATATTAAATGAATGAATTAAACAACCTAATTACAAGACAGAGATTGTCAAATTGGATATAAAAAACACGATCTAACTATATATTCTAAAGGGAACAGATTACATTCAAGGACAAAAATAAATTGAAAGTAAAAATACTGGAAAAGATACGTCTTTTAAAGAGCAGCCAAAGGAAAGCTGGAGTGGCTATCCTAATATCAGGTAAGAGACATTGAAAACAAACAAAAAATGTTAGTAGACCTAAAGAGGGATATTTTATGAGGATAACAGTTCCAATTATCAGGAAGATGTAACAATTATAAACATATATAAACTTAATAACATGGCACCAAAATACATGAAATGAAAACTGACAGAAATTAAGGGAGAAATAGAAGATTCAATAATAATAGTTGAAGACTTCAACACCCTACTCTCAATAATGGATAGAACAACTAGACAGGTCAAGAACTGTATAGGACACTTGAACAGCACTATTAAAAATTAGATCTAACAGACATGTACAGAACACTCAACAACAACAGGTACAGATTCTTCTCCAGAGCATATAGAACATTCTCCAGGGTAGATCATATGCTAGGCCATATAAAACATCCTCAATAAATTTGATAAGTTAGAAATAAAGTATGTTGTCCAACCACAGTGGAATGAAATATGAAATCAATAGCAGGAAAAAAAATGGGAACTCACAAATATGCCAAAATTGAAGAATGTATTACTAAATAACCAATGTATCATAAGTAAAAAGAGAAACAAAATACTTTGAGGTGAATGAAAATCAAGACATAGGATAGTAATACTTGTGAGATGTAGCTAAGACAATGCTTCTAGGGAAATTTATAGCTGTAAATGCCTATATTAAAAAAAGACATTAAATCAGTAACCTTCCACCTCAAGACAATGGAAAAAGAAGAGCAACCTAAACCTAAAGTGAGAAGCAAGAAAATAATAAAGAGTACAGCAGAAATTAATGAAAGGGAGAATAGAAAAAAATGAAACCTAAAGCTGATTCTTTGAAAAGATTTTAGAAAATGGGCAAACTTCAGTTAGAATGACCAAGAAATAAAGAGAGGACACTCAAATTACTACAATCAGAAATGAAAGAAGGGACATTACCATTGACTTTATGGTCATAATAAGGAATGCTTTGAATAAGTGTACATCGACAAATTAGGTAACTTAGAATAATTGAGAAATTTGTTAGAAAGATGTAACTCCTGAAACTGACTCAATAGGAAATAGAAAATCCAAACAGATCTATATGAAGTAAAGAGATTGAGTTAGTAATTAAAAAAAAAACAAAACCCCAAAGAATATTCCATACCCAGATGGCTTCACTACTGAGTTCTATCAAATACTTAAGGAAGGATTAATACCAATTATTCACAAAATCTACTAAAAAATTTGAAGAGAACATTTCCCAACTCATTCTACGAGTGAGGTATTACCTTCATATCAACACCAGACAGACATCACAAGAGAACTACAGACCAGTATCTCAAAGGAGTATGGATGTAAAAATCCTCAAGAACATACTAGCAAACCAAATCCATGTAAAAAGAATTATACACGATGATTAAGTAGGGTCTATCTCAAGGATGCACAGTTGGTTTAACATCCCAATGTTATAATGTCATACATAATATGGAAAGGATAAGAAAAATGATATATTTCAACTGATACATAAAAAGGTTTTGATAAAATCCAACATGCTTTTTTTGATAAAAAATATTCAACAAACTAGGAATAGAAGGGAAGCTCCTCAACACAATAGAGTGCAGCTGTGAAAAACCCATAGCTAACATTATACTTAATGGTAAAAAACTGGATGCTTTTCCCCAAGATCAGGAGCAAGACAAGGATGTGTACTCTTGCTACCTCTACTTTAAATTGTATTGAAGATTCTAGGTGGGGTAAGTAGGCAATAAAAAGTAATAGAGACATGCAGAGTAGAAAGGAAGAAGTGAAAAATATTTCCATTCACAGACGACATGTTCTTGTATATAGAAAAATCCTACAGAATCGACGAAAAACCTGTTAGAACTAACAAATGAGTTCAAGTAAGGTGACAGGTTACAAGATCAATATATAAAATTCAGTTGTATTTTTATATACTTGTAATGAACAAACTGAAAATAATATTAAAACAATTTCATTCAATGAAGTATCAAAAAGAATAAAAAACAGTAAATTTAATAAAAGAAGTACAAAATGTATAGCTTGAAAACGATAACACATCACTGAAAGAAATTATAGAAGATCAAAAAAAATGGAAAATCATCATGTTTATGAATCAGAAGACTTCACATCATTAAGATGGCAATAATCCTCAAACTGAGTTATAGATTCAGTACAATCTCTTATCAGAATCAGCTCATTGCTTTGTAGAAATTGACATGTTGATTCTAAAATTCATAAGGAAATACAAACCAAACAGTCCGGCAAAAAGACTTCCTGATATCAAAACTTACTAGAAAGCAATACTGAGAAAGACAGTGTGGTACTTACACGAGGATAAACATACAGATCAATGGAACAAAACTGAGGACCTGGAAATAAATCTATGCCTCTATGGTCAGCTAATTTTCAGCAAAGGTGCCAAGACCATGCAATAAGGAAAGAGTAGTCTTTTCAACAAATGGTGCTGGGACAACTGGTTATCTACTTGCAAAAGAATGAAGTTGGACAATTACCTAATACCATATACAAAAATTAATTCCAAATGGATCAAAGGTCTGCATGTGAGAGCTAATACTCTAAAACTCTCAGAAGAAAATATAGGAGTAAATCTTTATGACCCTGAATTTGGCAAGGGATTTTTGGATATGGATATGACACCAAAACACAGATAACAAAGGTTTAAAAATATATACTGGATTTTATAAAAATTAAAACCTTTGTACTTCAAAGGACACTATCAAGAAAGTGAAAAGACAATTCATTGAATGGGCCAAATATGCAACTTACACATCTGATTAGGGACTTGTTTCTGGAATGTACAAGGAACTCTCACAACTCAATAATAAAAAGACAACCCAATTAAAAAATGGGCAAAGAAGCTGAATAGATATTCAATAAAGAAGAGATACAAATGGCCAATAAGCATATAAAAATATGTGCAACATTACTGCTCATAAGAGAAATACAAATCAAAACCACAATGAGCTATCACTTCCTACTCACTAGGATGGCTAGAATAAAAAATGTCAGGTAACATAAGGATTGACGAGGATGTGGAGAAATAGGCACTTCACACACGGGAATGTAAAGTGGCTCAGCCACCTTGGAAAACAGTTTGGTGGTTCCCCAATGTATTAAATATCAGGTTACCATATGACTCAACTATTCCATTTCTAGGTATATACCAAGAAAAATGAAAATGCATGTCCACACAAGAACTTAAACACAAATGTTTAAAGTAGCATTATTTATAATAGCCATAAGGTGAATAATCCAAATGTCCATCAACAGACACATGGTCAAACAAAATGTGATATATCTATACAAGGGAATATTTTTCAGCCATAACAAGAATGGAATATTAATACCTATTGTAACTTGACCGAATCATGAAAATATTATGTTAAGTGAAAGAAGCTGGTCACAAAGACCTCATATAATTCCATCCATATAAAAGTCCATAATAGAGAAATTTAGAGACAGAAAGTAGATTAGTGGTTGTTCAAGTCTGGGTAGAAGAGGGTAGGGAGGAGAGTGATAGCTGAAGGATAAAGGATTTTCTTTGAGGTAATAAAAATGTTTTGAAATTGACTCAGGTGATGGTTGTACATATCTGTGAATATACTAAAAACCACTGGAATTTATGCTTTGAATGACTTATGTGCTTGTGTTCTATCTTAATAATGGTGTTTTTCAAAAGCAGGCAAAGGTAAAAGGAAAATAGCAGTACAATTCTAATGCTCATAATATCTGGAAGATGTTCCCTTGGGTGTGAAGAGAGGCAGAGGGGGTGGTGGAGGATTGTCTGTTCTCTGTGGGAGTAGAGAGGTATGTTTTATCAGGAAGCCAGACATAGAAACTTGTAAATTGTGGGTTTAGGGTTTTTGGCTTTGGAAATAGAGGCTAGACAATACCTTTAATTACCCACACGACCTTAGGCAAGTCATTTTATCTTGCTTGGCCTCATTTTTCATTCCTAAAACAAGGGGAGAGAGGAAGTGTATGCTCTCTAAAGTTCATGTAGCAATAAATTCTCTGATTTGAAGAGCAAAGCAGATTTGCACAGATGAAGACTTGACAGACAGAATTTTAAAAAGAGGGAATTAGTTTTTGGTGTCTACCACATACATTGGGTTGTATATACTACCTTTCTCAACTCTCCAGCTCCTCTGGGTATATATGGAGGCCCATTTGCCAAAGCATAATCTTGGTTAGCTACATCTCACTAAATCAGAGTTTCCTAAAGTATGTATTTCCTAAAGGAATATATTTTGAAAAATGCTAGAGCAAAGGGCTAGCCTTCAAAAGCCAAGATATTTCTCTTCCAAGAGGATTTTATATTTCAACTGCAGAGTCTTAGAAATTAAGGAAATATTGAAGCCTCCCAGAATTACTTTATTAATGGTGGCATTGCGACAAGTTATCGGGGGAGATATTTTGGGTGAACTGAGCTGGCTTGGTGCTTTTCAAATCATATTACATAAGATGTGGACTAGTTAGAGCAAGTTGGCCCAGACTTCAAACCACATCCAAGATGAGACAACAGAAGTACAGTTTCTCAAATCTAGAAGAAATCTTAGAGAAGAGGCTGTGAGGTCATATAAGATCATTAAGGAATTTTTCTTTCTTTTCTTTTTTTTTTTTTTTTTTAACTCTGTGGAGATTTTGTAACATCATCAGCAAGGTTCATTCTCATTGCGTGAAGACAGTTTAGAGAATATTTACAGAGCTCTCCAATCCTTCATCATGCACTCCATTTCCACATAGCATTCACTTTTGTTAAGCCTTTATACCTACAGGAGATGACCTACTTGACCTGCTGACAGTTAATTATTTCTGAGGGACTGTCTTCATAGGAAATGTGGAAGGGGCAACAGAGAGTGGGAGTTAGCCCCACCAATCATCTCTCTCACAGGCATACACAAATTGCTCAAAGGGCTCTTGAACATTATTAGACAACTTCTGGTTATTTTGCGATTTATCACTGGAAATGGCCATTGACATTTACCTTTCAGTCCTCCTATTTATTCATGACCTTGCTCATTCATCTTCTGTGTGTGTCCTCTCTATTGAGTAGTTACTGAGTACCCACCCTTGGATGGCTGCAGGAGAGGGATGGAATGCTGGCCCTCAGAGAGCTTACTGTATTTGAGAGACAAGATAATATGTAAGTTTTACATTATAGATAACTCCAGAATTGTACATATATAAGCTTAGATGAAGAGTTTAGATTGTTTTGCTTTAGAAGTTCTGAGCACGGGGGGCCTCTTTGTCTTTTTTCATGTTTAGTACAAAGACTGGGCATCTTTAAATTAGGTTTATCAGGAATATTAATTTCATTTCTGACACTGAGAAGCTAAATAACTTTGGGTTAGTTCTTCAATTACATTTATTTCCAAAATGGGAACAGTAATAGCTATAGTACAAGACTGTTTGGTGAGATAGTAGGACTTCCTAGATGTTTGTTAAATTTGGTGTTTCCTTCTAGTTTTTACTTGCTTGAAGGGACTTTCATTTATTCCTTCATGTATTTATTTGTTTTAGGATTTATTTATTTGAGAGAGAGAGAGACAGTGCAAGCTTGAGCAGGGAGGGGCAGAGGCAGAGGGAGAGGGAGAGAGAGAATCTTAAGCAGAATCCCTGCTGAGCATGGAGCCAGACATGGGGCTCCATCCCAGGACCTTGAGATCATGACCTGAGCCAAAATCAAGAGTCAGTCACTTAACCGACTGAGCCACCCAGGTGCCCCGATTCATTCATGTATGTATTAAGTATCTACTCTGTACCAGGAACTATTCTACATGCTGGAATCCTTACCATCATGAAACTTTACTTCTACTTTCTAGTGGGTGAAAATATGTAACTAAAAACACTCAAATTGCCATAACCTTATGAAAGAAAAGGGTACTAGGCTAGAAGATTGCTACTATAGCAGAGTGGTCAAGGAAGACCTCTCTAAGGAGGTAGCATTTTGGTAGACACTGGACAGATGAAAGACAATGAGGGGGAAAAAAAGACATTATAGACAATGAAATGCAAGTGAAAAAAAGACTTAAGGTGGGAAAGAGCTTGGTGTATTGGAAGAGCAGAAAGGGGCCCAAGGTAGCTAAGATTAGTAATTAGCAAGTGAGACATGATATGCACTATGCCTGTGGAAAGACAGGCAGAGGTCAGATCATGGAGTGCCTTGTAGCCGTGGCAAAGCATAGAAAGCTCCAGCAAGGAAGGGATTTTGTTTGTTTTACTCAACATTGGATCTCTTGCACCTAGAACAGTGCCTGCCATAGGAAGTAACATGAAACACGGGTTGAATAAATTTTATTCCAAGTGCAATTCTAAGTAATTATATGCCATACGCTTTAAAACTTTATCTAGCTGCTGTGTGAGGGCTGGATTGTAGCTTTGAGTGGAACCAGGGGATAGAAGAGGTAGGGACTTTTGCAGTAGTCCAGGCGAGAGACGGTGGTGGTTTGAGCTGGAGTGGTAGTAGGGAAGATAAGAAGTGGAGACATTTGTGCTATATTTTAGGGGTCAGGTCTCTAGCACTTGGTGTTAGATTGGATTTGGGTGTGTGTGGGGGCTGGGGATAGGTGCATTTCTGTAGATGATGAAGCTTGCGAGAGGAGATTCTGAGAGGTTTAGGGAAAGTGATTAATTGTACTATTTTCTACTTGTTTGGTTTTGAGATGCCAGTAAGAGATCTAAGTGGAGATGTCAAGGTTTCAGCTGGATATTACTTGCCTGGTGCTTAATGAAGAGGTTTTAATTGTAGGTGAAGTGATATTTAAAGCCACGGACTGGATGATATCCCTGCAGAGAGTAGAGGCGCATGGGAGAAGAGTGTCCAGATGAGGTCTGGGGAACTCCAACATTTAAAGATGGGGCAGCAGTAAAGAACTCAGCACAGATCCAGGTCTGGCATGAGATGTAGGAGGAAGGCTAGTGTGGTGTCACAGAAGCTGGAAGTTCAAAGAGAAAACTGTTTCAAGCAAGAGGATGGTCAACTGTGTTGAGTGTTCCTGAGAGGCATGTAACATGTGGATAGGGGAGTGGCCATTGATTACATCTGGCACCTGAATTGTGTGGCATTCCTCTTATATTCAAATTTTTATTTTTTATTTGAAAAATGACGTAAGCACAGTATAAAACATACAGAAAATAAAGAGAAGTTTATTGGTACCTATGACAAGAAAATTTTCAATGGTTCCTATGGGAAGAGAGCCAGATTGAGTGGGTTGAATAATGAGTGGAGATTCCTGAGAAGAGATGGCATAGTAAACAAATAACTAAATAACTGTCCGTTTCCTCTTGAAATCCCACTGAGAAGACAGTAAGCCGTTTTTTAAAAGGCTTTTTATAAAGCCACAAAGCCTCCTGGGAGCTGGTGAGAAATGTAGACTTTCAGGCCCTACTGCAGCCTTACTGAACCAGAATCTGAATTTTCCCAATATATTCTTCTGATTTGCTTACACATTAAAGTTTGAGAAGTACTGACTTGGCAGACTCTAGAAAATGGAATCCTAAACCAATGTGCTTCACACTGCACAGTCCCTAAAACACTCAGGAATTGGAGGCATTGGTGTCCCTGGAAGTGGGACTGGGGAGGAAATAGGGTCAGGGGGCTAACTAAGGAGGATTGGTCGGAAGATGAAGAGGCAGCCATACTTCCCACTTGGAGCAGTCAGGCAAGTGCTTCTGTCCCCCTGAGCAAAACAGCAAAGGTTTATTCTTAGAAGAGAGTAGAATAGATAGTTTCTGAACTGGAGGACACCCGAGAATACTGATGGCAGCTGAGGCCCTAGCCCTTTTCCTTAGCTACCAGAATGCTGGCATAGGGCTTCACCCTTCGGGTAGAAGCTTGGGAAAATCTTATCCAGGGAATTTGACTAACCCCAGAGGCAAGATTTAGATGCTGACTCAGTGATTTCCTATCTTAATAGCCCGCCATTTGTTTGTTTCTTTCCCTTCCTTCCTTCCTCCCTCCCTCCCTTCTTCCTACTCCTTCCCTCCTTCCTTCTGTCCTTCCTTGCTTCCTTTTCTGCTTTTGCTCTTCCCCTGGAATCTTACTGGAGAGCTCTGCTTCCAGAGCTACTTTGTAATATTCTCCAGAGCTACTTTGTAATTTTCCTATCTGGCTATCATATCTGTTTGTTCTTTTTCCTCTTGTCTCTAGTATATGTTTGGAGGAATCAGATGCCATTCCAAGACTGTATGTTCTTACTGAAGGAGCTCAACAGATTTTCACAATCAGGGTCCTGATAAGCAATTTTGCTACTGTATGTGGAATTTCAGATGACCTCTTTGCTGTTCACCATTTTGTCATATTTGCTTTCATTGCCTTTTCAGTTTGTTTTCGAAATTAAAAATGTGTTTCTTGTTGCATTTTCCACAGTTTCTCCCCCACCTCCAATATATTTGCTTAGAGAAATTCTACACAGCTTGCTCACAAAGCAAACACCAATTAAATGAAGGTTTCTTTTGTTCCTGCCTTGACCAGAGATTAGCTTTGGTGGGTGTATGGCAGTGGCAGGGGTTTGGACCGACTCTCGATACTTGCTCAGGAGTTAACCTGAGGATGGCGTGATCATTCTTTTTCATTCACTTTGTTTTTCAATTCTAAAGCTAACATAGGCATGCAAAACAGCTTGAAATTTACACAAAAAGAAAATTGCTTACAAGTTCAGAAGCATCGAAGAATTCCTTCTTAGCGTCCCCCTTTTGCCAAAGTTGAAATGTTTAAGTTGTGTCATTTTCAGAAGAGACATCAGGGCTTTGTCGGGACTAAGTCTATATGATTACCATATTTCAGAGACGACACTCAGCTTCTCGGGGGGAAACTGGCATACACAGTCTGTTGATTCATATACTCCTTTAACCTACTCTCTCCTGGTATCCACATAATAGCATTCGTGAACGCAGGCGCTTTGGGGAAAATTATAAAGTTGGCAAAGAAAACAGTGCAGACTAAGTTTTCCCTTTTGGTGTCATTTTCCACCTTCTGTATTATTTTCTTCTATCTCAATTCACAGGATACGGTCCCTTGCATTTTCACAATTTGAAAACTTCTAGTCGCATTTAAATATTTGGACATCAGTCAATTAAACTTTACCATACATTTGCTGGTGTTCGTTTGCCATTCTCTTCCATTTGAGGTCCGAGTTGTCCTTGAAAAATAAAGCTAGGATTTTCTGACCTTTTAAAGATTAGACTGCTGTGGAAGTGGCCCTGCCTAACTCCTGAAATCAACCCTAGGTGGTCAGAAGGGCAAATCTAGATGGGACAGGCCGATGCCCAGCTTCTCACCCACTTGCCTCTGGCACGAAGCAATCAAGCATCTTCTCATTGGATTTTCCTGGGCATCCATTTCTTCCAGTTCACACAACCTGTGATTTCAGATTGCAACTTGCAAGTAATTGTCAAATGATCGAGTTTGACAATGACTATTCTGGGTTCCCAGCAGGGATTTTGACTTTTGTGGGTAAAAGTGAGGAAAAACAGTATTGTCATTATTTCTCTGATGTTCTTCTCTTTGAACAGCTCCCCTGTTGATTCCTTTTTTTCCCTGAGAGCCTAATACAGTGCCTTGTACAAATATAATCAAATATTTGCTGTTGAAAGAAAACCATGAAAAATGAGCATCTTTACTTTGGTCTCAAAAACTGAATAATACTGAAGTAACATACTTGAGGTTGGAGAAGATAATAGTATTGGGTAGGAGAATAGAAGACCTATCTGGGAATAGAAAGTAGTGTATGAAGGAAAGAGTTAAGGGCATGGAAGATGAAAGAGAGGACAGGAGAGCTAATCTGAGGCCAAAACATGGAAGACCCTAATGTCCAACTTAGGACTTGGGACTTTTGTCCTAGCTCTGGATATTAGAGCCCACAGGGGAATTCAATGAGAGCAAGAGCTCAGAGCCAGGAGCTGGGAGGGCAGATGATGGAAGGCACAGAAACCAGTTTAGAAACTGTTACTGTGAGATAGTAAGGAACACGCAAGTAGAGGCAAGCCTGTCTTCCAGGGGTGTGATCCATCACCTGAACCAGAATTTAGTAAACTTTATCAGAAGGGACAGAACATTTTAAACTGGAGCCACTCCTGAAAAATCTAGTGTTCCAGGCTGTGGCCCTTTCTTAAGAGGGGCCTTTCTTTTTCATGCCCTTCTTCTTCTGGGAGGACTGTGGATGAAATGTTCCGTGGCCTCCCATCAGCCCTCATCTATTGAGTTATAGTCATTGCTGGAGATGGGATCTCCCACAAATCTTTGCTTAAAACCCCTTTGCAAATTGAAAATAACAAGAGAGAGGGGTATCTGTGTGAGGTTTTCCATGCTGTATTTCAAAACAAAACTGTCTGCTGAGCCTAAAGGAACCCTCCTCAACTCCTACCCCCGCCCCCCAAAATCCCACAACTGAAATCACAGGAGTTGAGGAATTACATACCTGCTGGACTCTGAGACCTAGAAAAAGCTTATTGGCTTTGAGAAGATTGGTGCCTGAAGATGTTTGTCACATCGAAGCATTTTAGAATTGAATGAAACTTTGGCATTATTTTACTTCAAGTTTCCACCAATGTACTGATGAATTTTCTTTCTGATGCCCTCTATTAATTGATCTCTCTGTGTCACTTAAACTTAGCTGAGCTTTTTGGGTTCCTATTTTTTAGAGGTTTTCATCAAGCTTGGCATTAGGGGGATACAGAAATTGGCTCATACTATTTTCCACTATTTCTAACATAGCATTCTGTGAAAGCTCAGTGTTAGCTCTTGCCGAAAAGGTCTGGGAGAAGTGATGAAAGAGTGGACTCAAGCTACTCCTAAGGCTAAAAATATCATTGAGTTCAAGGCTATGGCCAGGGTTTGGTTACTTTATTCTTTTTTTTTTTTTGCACATCACTTGAAGTTTTTTAGATCAGTTGGCATATCCTGTAGGAAAGAACAAGGTAATGACATGTTCAGGTCGAAGACACAACACATGCTCTGAGATATTTCAGGGGAAGTCAGATTAAGAACAAACATTCAGATCTCATTATAATCAGATCCTAAGCAATTAAAAATAATTACTCTCTTTCCTAGCTGACCTTGTGGGGTATATAAACTAGAGTCTAGTCTAAACAAAGCTAAATTGGAGAGTCTAAATCTAACAGCTTAAAAAAAAGTATAGTCCAATCGACCATAGTGACTAGATAATCCAATTAATGGCTGTGGGGAGGGATAATCAAAAGTTAAATGAATTTCCCATTTATTGCCAACATGTCTTGCTTCTGAAGCTTAGGCTTCTTTGGTAGAGGACTTGGGTGAGGAAGGACAGCTCTCACCTTTAGGGTAAACAAGGGATTTTATTATCACCAAGCTAGTGGAATTTTGCTGTCTCAAACCCCTACTCTTCAATTGCTGATAATGACTCTGTAAATTATAGCGCTCAGCCAATTCTCAGGGTAGAGTTCATCTTGTATTTTAAAGGATTCTTTCCCTGCAATATAATTTCGACTTTTTCCCTTTCAAGGTACCGCATTATATAGCTCTCCCTTTAGTCATTTTTCTGATTCCTCCACAGGGAATATAAACCTCCCTTACCCCCAGCCCAATTAAATTCCACATGTTGGACATACATATACCGTTTCTCACTAAAGTAGGTGCAAGGTTTTGTTTTGAGAGAAAGGATTATGTATTCATTAGCATGAAAACTGTGCTGTTTGTTTCTTTCAAAGAAATATCTAAACAAGACAGTAGGAGTCTGTGGATATGGGCACCAGGGGTAATCTTCACAGTGGGATGTTTGGTTTGATATCCAGATAGAACTACAGTAATCAAAGCACATCTGGGGAACACAGGAAACCTCACATTCAGGGTTTGGAATCTGACCTTAATTGGCAAAAATTATATTTCTTTGAACATTTCTGCCTGGCTTAAAGTGATTTTGTTTAGGCAATGTCATTTATCTTTTCAATATTCTTGTTAGGTATAGAGAGGCAAGTATTATTACTTATGTCAGGAGAATTGAGTGACGTGCTTAGAATTCAGAATGTTCAACTTTTTAACTTAGGAGATTTGTTTCTGATCTTTGTATTTTTCTGAATAAATTAATTGATTCTAGAATGATATACAGGCATTTTCTTAAAAGAAACACATAAAAAAGGCAAGGAAAATAAGAAAACTATCAAATCCTATAGTAGTTCACTGCAGGGAGGGCAATAATCATCTTTTATAAGAATCTTTTCCTTAGTACTGAGGAATGGAGCAAATAAACAGATGTAATTCCCCCTGATTTATTGTATCATTTGTTCTACATGTAATTGAGGGCCCAGAACATACATTGCGTCGAACCAGGCACCATAAAGAATACAAGAGAAATTTTCACTACAGTGGAGGAAATAGGACACACATGAAAAAATAAGGACAAAGTAAGAAATTAAGTGTGAAATGAACTGTACTAGCATTCAGATTAAATAAAGATGAAGTGATCAGGGAAGACTTCATCAAGGAGGCAACCTTGGAGCAAGATGATGATAAGTAGGTAGGATTTCAAGAGGCAAGAAAGAAGAAACTGAGGATAGTATAAACAGGAGGCAGAACATGAAGACACAGGGAGGCAGAAATACACAAACTGAGCTTAAGAGTGAGTCTTCCTCAGCCTTGCAGAGTGGACGGCTCCTGTTGGAGGGCAGGGATAGGCAGTCAGAAAAATGAGCCACTGAGTGATTTTTGAATGGGGGATCATAACTTGGTGGCAATGGTATTTTATGGAGAAAAATTCAATGACAGTGTGCAGGCTGGTTTGGAGAAGAGAGAGATCAATTGATTGAAAGGAGATAAGGTAGGACATAATTATACAATCCTGGCTTTAGATATTCAGGGCCCAAACCTATGATGGCAATAAAGAAAGAATTACTGATGGGGTACCTCGGTGGTTCAGTCGTTTGAGCTTCTGATTCTTGATTTCTGCTCAGGTCATGATCTCAGGGTTGTGAGATCAAGCCCCCTGTTGGGCCCCACACTCAGCGGGGAGTCTGCTTGAGATTCTCTCCCTCCTTCTCCCTCTGCCCCTTCCCCCACTTGCATGTGCACGCTCTCTTTCTCAAATAAATAAAATAAATCTTTAAAAAAAAGAATTACTGGTAGTAGCAATATGAAGGGAGTATATAAAACTGATTGGATATGGGGAATCAAGAAAGTGAGCCATCGATACTCAACAAATCCAGAAGACAGGAGGGGTTTTTACTAGTCTTGTAATCCATTGTTTTATGTTTCCTTTCTTCACCTCAGTATAAGTAACACCTAGTTTCCACGTGGCTATAGTCTTCGCAACCATCTTCTTTATGAGAAACACTACATTCTTAAACAGCAGCTTCTCAGGCATAAAGCCCTGAAAACCCAGCCCAAGATTTGCCTGCAGCTGATACTGAGCACTGAATTGGGAGTCAGGAGGTCTAGGTTGCAGTTCAGACTTGACAAAGGATTCATTCTGGTGGCTGGTGTTGGATAGACCAGCCTTTGGAGTAGCCTTTCTTAGAGTGTGTTCTGCAGAATATTAATCCCAGAATATGCTTTCAGAGGAAAAAAAATGCACAATTAAACTTGTTTACAAACATCTAAAGCTCCATTTCCCTTTTGAAGATCACAGAACTTAATTGGCACAGTAAAAGTCTTCCCTTTTGGCCCACAGTGCTGATACATCCCTCAGAACTAAGGAAAGACTAAAGTAGCTCCTAGCTAAACAATGATCTGTGATTCTGGAATAAGGTGAGTGATCTAAACCAAAGCAGCAAAACAAGGAATAAAAGGCAAAGGGAGAAATTAAAACAAAAAAATATATAATTAGATAATTAAAAGTAAGGGCGGGTCATTTGAGATTGCAATGAGATACAGGAACTTGATATGAACAGAGGGGTCAACACATGCCTATAATAAAATCTCAGTGCAGATCTCCCTGAGTCAACAGGGACCACCAGAGGTCCCTTTTCTCCTCTTAGTATTGTGGTCATCTGACCCTGCTGGAGAGAAAGATGGCTGTACCTGTGCGGTCACTTAGAGCTAAAATTTAAGATTTTGAATGGCTGTTCACATTCTCCTTAGAAATTGTAACTCCAGGAAGAATAAAGCAGGATCAAAGTGTCCTTTCTAGATTCACTGTCTCCAATTGAAATTGAGTTTCTAGGATAAGTCAGAAATCAAAACTCCTCTGTGGTCAGAATGAAACTTCCCTGAGTTCTTGGCAAATATTGAAAGCCTAAAAGAACACATTTTCTTACTCAGAAAATAAGTGCACAGAGAGTAAGTGCTCCAGCCACGGGAGGAGGAGATTATTCTCAAGTACGTAGGCGATTATAAACTATCTCAGAGTTACAAAGATCTCTATATCAGTTGTTGAAAGCATTCTCATACCTCTTGATCCATTTGGTCATCATGAATGCCCTCTGTGGTGTTTTTTTCCTAGTGTTTGACAGATGACCACAGCAACGACAAGCATTACCACCGCCACCTGAGAGGCATGGCCCTAGGTGTTAAATAATCATTGTCCCATACAGTCCTTACAGCAACTCTTTGAGAAAGGCTAACATTACAGTTTCCATTATACAGCCAAGAGCCCATGTGGTAGAGCAATCATAGCCTGGGTTCGGACTTTAGTCTCTTGGATTCTAAAGGCTATACTATACCATCTCTGACTTGTCAAAAACAGTAAAAGCCCGCCTGTGAATATTGCCTTAGGATTCCCTCTGTTCCTGCCCCAGCTCACCGAGTTCAGTACTTTCTCCGTGGTGCCATGTTGTTTCAGGCTGCCTCAACCCCACTTAAACCAGTAAGATTTAGCTGCTTTTAGCTATAGTCTAAATCAGAAGTGGGTTAAGAGATAGCCTGTGGGTCAAAGGGGGCCTATCTTCTGTTTTTCTGTGGCTCATGAGCTAAGACTATTTTTCACTTTTTACATGATAAAAAAAAAAAAAGTGAAAAGAATATTTTGTGACATGCAACCATGATATAAAATTCAAATTTCAGTGGTGAAAATAGTTTTTGTTGGAACGCAGCCATGTTTATTCATTTCCGTTTTGTCCATGGCAGCTTTCATACAACTGTGACAGTTGAGTACTTGCAGTAGAGACTTATGGCCCATAAAGCCTAAAGTATTTATTACTGGCTCTTAACTGAAAAACTGCCGACCTCTGGGCAAATTCTAAGGGACATCTTTGTTTGAAGAGGAACAAATGAAAGGAGTCAGAGGCTTTCATTAAACACAGCATAGAAAAGAGGTAGGAACCCAGGCTCAAGTTTGGATTCCAGGTGTGCCATCTAGGAGCCACAGGGCTGACAGCATCCAAGCTGCCGAACTTTTGGCCTCCTTGGTTTGTCTCATGTGAAAAACGGAGCAACAATACCAAACTTGCAGTTCTGTTGTGAAATTTTCATAAAAGTATTTTGTATAAAGCTTCAGGCAAATGGTATGGGCCCTTCAGTAAATGGAATGTACCTGCCTGTTGATGGTGCTTTCCTGTTGCTTTGGTGTTAATATTAACATGGGCAGATGGTTGGGAATTAGAAATCTCTCGTGATAGCTGACATATATATAAAATGAAAGTGCTGCAAGGTAGATGGAATGATAGAATAAATTGTACATGGTAAGATGTAGCAGTTGTTTACCCCTGGGTGAATCTGACTAACAATGAAGCTGTGATGTGTTGACGGGTTAAGCAGTTGCACTCCCTGAAGCCTGGCTATTCCGTCCACCTCCATCTGATGTGATCATCATTAAAGTCAACACCCAAATGCAGAAGACTGCAAGGTGAATTAGAAATATGTAGTTGAATAAGCCATTTCATCTTTCCTCTGCCAGTGTTCCAGATAAACCCAATCCAATTCTTTTAAAAAACAAAAATAAAAATAATTGTTCTTGCATTCTAACTCAACATCTGAGTTCTAGTTCACTTGGCATTTTATCTGCTCTTCGATGATGAACAAACTAACCTCAAAAATATCCTCAAATAATTTTTTTACACCTAACGACTAGAGCAACATTTATCTTCTTTTCCTCTATATACCTCACCCAGAAGATTGCAAAGCTGAACTCTAGAATGGCCCAACTCACACCCTATTAATGAGTGTGCAGAGAAAAGAATCTTCTCAAGATTAGTTAAACTCTCAAGCAACTGTACTCACTCCTGGGTGGTTTTTGGGGAGGGGGGATGCCAATAACAGGCAAATATTTTCTTTCCCCTTCTTAGTTTTATGCAACTTTGTCCTCTAGTATATACACCTAAGGAAGGGGTTCACCCAGAGCTAGCCTTTGTCAAGAGTGACAAACACACGCTCTCCTACAATCTCTTTCTCAGTTGCAAAGTGCTCTTGGGCAGAGACATGTTTTAGTCATTTATATCTTAGTATGAATTATTTTTAAAAAATCATACTCCTGCTCCTCCCACACTATGCACACATACTTCCTGAAGTTTGACGTTTGGGAATGGATTTTCTTTTTTTTCCTCCCTTCTTCCCTTCTTTTCTTTCCTCCTTCATGTTTTTTATGCAGAATGAAAAAAAGAAAAAATCTCTCTTCTGGTAAAGAGATGTCAGAAAGTCGATGGCCTAGTGCAGAAGGGAGTTTAGGATGGATGAGTATCACCCTAAAATTAAACCTTGTTAGGGGTTGTCTGCTCTCGCAGTTGGTTGGCACTGCTTGGCTCATCCAGAAACATTGGAAGAAGTAGAGAGGTAGAAATGGCTATGTTTGTGAGGGAGCTATATCTTATAGTGTTAAAAATAATCCAACCACACTGGTTGTATTAAAGCCACTTTAGAAGTCAGGAACCTGAGGTTCAGAAGGGGTTAAGCAATTATTCAAAGTTGCTCAGGAGCAAGTGACTTCTTACAGGAGCTCAGGTGCATTGACCTTCTCCTGTGTTTGTGATGACCTAATAAACCAGACTGTGCGTAGGCACATCCTTCCCCATAGTCAGGAATAGTTGTGTTATTGGAAGCAGTGTAGCCAAAACACAAAGCTGACTAGTTATTTTCTCTGCCACTGCAGCCACCTCTGGATAGGAACTGAGGACTTGAGATATCCAGGGGAAAAGTAGCAAGCATAACTAACCAAGCGTGCGACCATTTGTCTCCGAGTGACCATCTGAAAGGCACCACCATGTTTGAGTGTAGCTTTGGTAATCGTGAACGGAAAAGTTGGCCGTACTCTGAGGTCAAAGAAGGGTTGTCCTTAGCTTTATGGGGCCAAGAGTGAAACAGGCTTCCAGAATAGTGGCTTCTCTTTAAAATCCTTGGAATAAATACATGGACTATATCTACACCTTCTGAGCCTAACAACTTGCTCATACTGAGGGGAAGTAGAAATTGGACAGTCCGAATAGGGTTTGGTGGAAAGAACAGTAGACTATGAGTCAAAAGACCCGATTTCTCGTTTTGGCTGTGCCTTGACTCACTGTAAGAGATCAGACAAACCTCTTGACTCTCTGGACCCCAGGTTCCTCATTTGTAAAATGAAGAGAGAGAGTGAAATGATGTCTAAAGATCTTGTCCAACTCTCAGAGTCTATCAACTTCTTATTAAAAATAGTTCAGTGAAATTCTGAAGTTGTGACTCACATTTTCCCAGCTGTAGGAAAGATGATGCTATATTTTTCCTGCTCACTCTGCCTCCCGTTTTCTTTCTTCCATTCTTCACACCCCTTCCCCTCTCCTCCAACTCCCTGTTTCCCCAGGAAGCAGAACCTCAGTTCAGGAATTATTTGCTGGTGCCTCCAAAGTGACAGTGACTCGTGCCTTCTTGAAATTCAGCATCTTTAGGAGACACATTGTACATGCCACTTAAATCACAACTGTCTTTCTGCCTCTAATTCCAGGTCTTTAAAGTTTCTAGTTTTTCAGGGCGCCTGGGTGGCACAGTTAAGCGGCTGCCTTTGGCCCAGGTCATGCAGGGTCCTGGGATTGAGCCCCACGTCGGGCTCCCTGCTGAGCAGGGAGCCTGCTTCTCCCTCTCCCTCTCCCTGCCGCTCCCCTTGCTTGTACTCTCTCTCTCTCTAATAAAAAATAAAAAATCTTAAAAAAAAAAAAGTTTCTAGTTTTTCTTAGTTTTACTTTTCCAGTTCCACCAAAGACAGTATGGAACCCAAGAGCAAATGTGTTGAAAAGACTCAAACATCTTCTTTTTGCCTTTGCATTGAGCTTTCCACATTGCCCTTTTATGGCAGCTGCTGAGACAAACTCTAAGATCCTGGGAGAGCTGCAAGCAGGGATGTTAGACTGGGGGAGTCTGTTTTACTCAAGCCTTTGGTCAGGGCAGAAATAGTTCAGCCCGACAGTTATCAGCCTAATGTGAAAATAGTAATAGCATACAACACACAAATCCAGCGCCTCCGTTGTTCCCGCTGCTTCTGATACTCACAGTTCAACGGCATTCCTGGGGAGGTCGGAGGGAATCTCTGTCACCTTGCTCTCTTGGCAGAGGAAAACCCTGTGAGAGCAGTGACAGATCCGATGATGACACCCTGAGCCTGAGCTCAGGAATGCCAGCAAGGTGACCAGCAGCAAGGCCATACTTATTCATCCATCCACCTGCTTTCTTCCTGCATCTGCAGAGAAGAATCTCCACAGATTTCAGAAGCTCCACACAGCGCCCTTATGAGAAGAGATCTGCCAGGGTCATGTGACCCAGCAGGGGATTTTTTTTTTTTTTTTTTTTTTTTTTTGGTTACTTCCAGACAAATAGCAAAATTCTTGCATGTCAGTAGTGATTTCCGGGGCAAGATAAGCTACTCCCTCATCCTTCTCTATTGGATTTCTTCCACCCTGACCCAAGGAAGACAGGAAATAAAACCTTGATGCATGTCTGGAATAGTTTACATTAATTATACCTTAGAAGTGTCCCTGCTGATCACTTCTCTCTTCAAGAAAGTGCTATGATTGACTTCCTCCAAAAGGACATGACCTACAGTGTGAAACATCAATAAGAGTGTCACTCAGTGAGGGGTGGAGACTCGTTTCCAGTCTTGGTATCAACATCTTCCTCCAGCCCACTTGGTATAAAACCAGAACTCTGGATTGTAGTCATGAGTCCTCTTTCTTGCTGTAATTAATAACCAAAAATGATGTTGCTTAGAAGACAGATGGGTGGGCTAGTGAGTTCTGGGCAGATATTCCCCAGGGAGAAGGAAACTCTGAGAGGGTGTCCACAGAGATAATTGACTTATCTGAGTGATTTGAGGCACGGACTGTGTTTTCGCTGTGGATTTAGTGGACACTCTACCCTCTGTTGTGGATCCTTTCTGGCTTCTATCATTTTCAGGCTCAGAAGATTGCATTTGCCTTTGGGACACTGGCACGAATGAATTTATTCAATCTATGCTTTTAAGTTAATTTTAAATGGCCCCTTTAGGTGACTGTCCTGGTAGTTTGATTTGGCATTCTCAATCTTCTTGATGGTGCGGGATCTGGAAACATCTGGTAACACTTCCAGGAAAGTGGCCTTTTATTTCCAACTCCAGAATCTATGAAGATTAGAAGGCAGAATATTTTCCTAAGATACTGCCTCCAATTTATTACTTGCTAAAATTAGTTTCAACACTGTCTTTAAATAATTAGTTGCATAAAATTGAGTTAGGTGAAAATACTAAACGTATGTATTTTTCCCTCTCCTCCCTCCTTCCCCCTACCTCACCAAGGAATAAAGATTTACAATGAAAGGATTAAATTATCTTTAAGGGGAAAACAGAAGCAAGTGACTCTTAGGGTGAAACTATTCCCTAGCTTCCTCTGGGAGCTACTGATTCATTCTCATTCCAGTACTAGAAGATCAGGGCAGTATTTATATGGACTCTCTATGGTTCCGGTTTTGGTTAACGTGAATAGTTAAATTATTTCACTCAACAGTTGATCCACAGAATAATAATCTTTCAGACATGGAAGGGATTTAATGAAATCAGCCAACTAATGCTTGCAAGTTGACTCTAAAATATTCACAGTAATTTAAAGGGATTTACCTACCTATGCTTGACTAACTCCAGTGATTAAAAAAAAAAACCCCAAAACTCATCACCAGTTGAAACTCCCACCCATACCCCTGCCCACAAATCCCCACTTAGAGTTGTAGAACTCCAATTGTAATTAAATTAGACCTTCTATAACGAGCACAAATCTTTTTAAAATTGAGATTTTGATTTTAAAACTACATCATATTCACAACTTACAGCACATAAATAAAATAAATGTAACTTATTAAGCAAAATAAATAGTTGTGGCCTGAAGAAATGGGACATAACCAATGCCACTGCATCTACTTAGTTGCTCCTTCCAATTTCCTCTGGTGTTCCTATGCCTAGAAGTGACCACTAATGTGATTTTTGTGTTTTAAAATTTTTAAAAATTTTATCACTAAACTGTGCATCTCCAAACAATACATTGCATGATTTTGCTTGTTTTCTGATTTTATACAAAACTTATCAGTCTTTAAGTAGTCTTTTGTTACTTGCTATTTTACACTAACTTGGTATTTTTTTATTTTCCTTTTTTAATTTATTTTTTAAAATTTAAACTCAGTTAATTAACATATAGTGTATTATTAGTTTCAGAGGTAGAGTTCAGTGATTCATCAGTCTTATACCCAGTGCTCATTACATCACGTGCCCTCCTTAATGTCCATCACCGGTTACCCCATTCCTCCCCCACCCCCTTCTCCTTTGGCAACCCTCGTTTGTTTCCTATGATTAAGAATCTCTTACAGTTTGTCTCCTCTGATTTCGTCTTGTTTCATTTTTCCCTCCTTTCCCTATGATCCTCTGTTTTGTTCTAACTTGGCATTTTTAGGAACCACCCATTTATTTTATAGGTAGCTGTAGTTAATTTTCATTACTATATAATATTCCATTGTATAAATATGCTATAACTTATGTCTTCATTCTCATGTGATCTATCTTTATCCTGAGATCAGGAAAATATTCTGCTTTTTTTTTTCCTAAAAATTTTATAGTTTTGCCCTGCACATTTAAGCCTTTAATCTGTTTGACAGTGGTTATTATATGTAGTGTGAATCAGGAACTCAATTTCATTGTTATCCAGTGACTTAGGATTTTTATCCACATGAGTGAACAATTATCTCAGAACCATTTATTGAATAGACCCTTTCCTCCCTCATCTGCAAAAATATTTTTCTCTTATTTCAGTAACTATTTTGCATGGGTTTTTGTTTAAGCTCTTTTATCATCCATTGTCCTTTTTATCTGCCACCAGTGCTATCCTTAATTACTTGAAACTTAAGTCTTGATAAGTCTTGATATAGGATATATTATAAGAAAATACCTTTCTCTTATTTCTTATAGTAGTATCTTGCCTATTTTGGACCTTGGTTATTCCATATGAATTTTAGAATCAGCTTTTAAACTTCTTGAAAAAACTTTGATAGAGTTTTGTTTGGAATTACATTGATTGTATAGATTAATTTTGAGGAAAAAAATGTCACCTTGAAGATACTAAGTCTTCCTATTCCTAATTGTGGTATATCACCATCTTTCTAGGGCCTTCATTAATGTCTCTCAATAAAGTTTGATACTTTCTCTATAAAGGTCTTAATATCTTAAATTTATTTCTAGATAACAGTTACATTTTTTTGCTATTGTAAATAATATCAATATTTAAAATAACACTTTATGTTGGTTATCACATGGTAAAAATGCAATTGATTTTAGGATATTCACCTTATAAAATTTATCTTATACATAATTGCCTTACTACATTTCTATATAGAATATCATTCACATCTAAACAATCACATATATGTAATATGTGTATTATGTATGTAATATGTACATATGAGTCTATTTCTTCTTAAGTCCTTCCTTCCTTCCTCCCTATTTTTCTTTCTCTCTCTCCTTCCCTCCCCTTTCTTCTCCCTCCTTCCTTCTCTGTTCCTTTTCCTCTCCATCTCTCTTTTTTTTCTTTCCTTCTTTTTCTTTTCTGGTTAGGATACCGAGGGCAATGATGATTAGAAGTTTATGGTGAGCATTATTGTCATGTTCCTGCTTTTAAAGAAAATATTTTCTTATTTTTCACTACTCAGATAATTTTTGTTATAGACTTTTGGTGCATACCAGGATAGATATCATGTTAAAGATCTTAGAAAAGTTTTCTAAGAGTTTCTTTCTTAGTATTAATGGAGATCAATATTGTTGAATGCCTTTCTCTCCATTTGTTTCCCCTCCCAATGTATTAATTTGTTGACTTATGATAATTTTATACTTAAACTACTCATATTCTTAGGAATAACAAACTTGGTTATGATTAATTGTCATTTTATACACTGATTTGATTACCCAATGTTGCATTTAGGATTTTGGCATCTATGCTTATAAGTAATCCATAATTTAGTAATGAGTAAGTTTTAGTGAGAAATGTTATTTCTAACTTAGGTTGTCCCCATGTGGTTTGCTATCAAGGATGTATTTGTCTCATAGACTGAGTTGCAAAATGATCTGTTATTTTGTTCTTAGGAAAAAACTGTTACAGATTGGAATAATCTATTCCTTCAATGTATAGCTTTACCTGTCTGTAAGACCATCTAAGCCTGGTTTTGTATTGTGTGCGTGTGTGTGTGTATTAAAGATATGAATTCAATTTTTAAAAATTGTTATTGGACTATTTGGGCTTCCTATTTTTTCTTAAACTTTTTGTTATAATTTTTTTTAAAGAAATTTGCTATTTAATTTGTTTTAAAATTTATTGTCAAAGATTTTTAGGATTTTCTCTGAAATATTTTTAAAACAATTTTATTTCTGTCCATTTAATTTTACTGAAGTACAATTGACACATAATGTTACATTAGTTTCAGGTACAACATGATTCAACAACTGTTATTCTATGCTCACCATAGCTGTAGCTACCATCTTTTACCATACAATGCTATTATAATACCATTGACTATATTCCCTTTTTTGTACCTTTCATCCTTCATAATTATACATTCTATAACTAGAAGCCTGTACCTCCCACTTACCTTCACCCATTTTTGCCATTCTCCCACCCCCTCCCCTCTGTTAGCCATCAGCTTGTTCTCTTTATTTGTGGGTCTGTTAACATTTTTTGTTTGTTCATTTGTTTTTTAGATTCTACACATGAGTGAAATCATAGGGTATTTGTCTTTCTCTGACTTATTTCACTTAGTATAATACCCTCTAGATCCATCCATGTTGTCACAAATGGCAGGATCTCATTCTTTTTGTGGCTGATTAATCTCCATTACACATATATACCACATTTCTTTATTTATCATCTATTGATGGACATTTGGATGGCTTCCATATATTAGCTATTGTAAATAATGCTAAAATAAACAGGGTACATCTATCTTTTTTTAAAGATTTTATTTATTTGTTTGACGGAGAGAGAGAGAGAGAGCACACAAGCAGGGGGAGCAGTAGAGGGAGAGGGAGAAGCAGGCTCCCTGCTGAGCAGGGAGCCCCATGTGGGGCTTGATCCCAGGACCCTGGGATCATGATCTGAGCTGAAGGCAGACTCTTAACCATCTGTGCCACCCAGGCACCCCTATCTTTTTTTAATTAGTGCTTTTGATTCCTTTGGAAAAATGCCTGGTAATAGAAATATAGGATGGTATATTGTTTCTATTTTAATTTTTTGAGGAATCTCCATACTGTTTTCCACAGTGATTGAACCAATTTACATTCCTACCAACAGTGCAAGAGGGTTCCTTTCTCTCCACATCTTTGCCAACATTTGTTAGCTCTTGTCTTTTGATACTAGCCATTCTGACAGGTATAAGGTGATATCTCTTGGCGGTTTTGATTTGCATAATTATTAGTGATGCTGAGCATCTTTTCATGTATTTGTTGTATGTCTTCTTTAGAAAAAGGTGTATTCAGTTCCTTGCCCATTTTGCAATTGGATTGTTTCTTTGGTGTTGAGTTTTATAAGTTTTTTAAAATATATTTTGGATATTATCCTCTTATTGAATATACCACTTACAACTATATTCTCCCATTCAGTACAGTGCCATTTCATTTTTTAATGGCTTTCTTTGCTGCACAAAAGCTTTTTATTTTGACATAGTCATAATATTTTATTTTTGCCTTTGTTTCCCTTGTCTGAGTGGACTTAACTAGAAAAATGTTGCTAAGGCTAATGTCAAACACATTACTGCCTATGTTTTCATCTAGGAGTTTTATGATTTCAGGTCTCATACTTAGGTTTTTAATATGTTTTGAGTTTATTTTTGTGTATCATATTAGAAAGTAGTCCAGCTTCATTCTTTTGCATGTAGGTGTCCAGTTTTCCCAACACCATTTATTGAAGAGACTGTCTTTTCCCCCATTATATATTTTTTCCTCCTTTATCATAGATTAATTGACCATGTAAGTGTGAGTTTATTTCTGGGCTCGCTATTCTGTTCCATTGTTTTATGTGTCTATTGTGTGCCAGGATCATAGTGTTTTGATTATTATAGCTTTGTAGTATATCTTGAAACCTGGAATTGTGGTACCTCCAGCTTTGTTCTTCTTTTTCAAGATTGTTTTGGCTATTTGGAGTCTTTTGTGGGGTTCCATACAAATTTTAAGATTATCTATTCTAGTTTTGTGAAAAATACTATTGGTATTTTGATAGGGAGTACATTGAATCCATAGATTGCTTTGGGTAGTGTGGACATTTTAACAACATTAATTTTTCTAATTCATGATAATGGTATGTCTTTTCATTTGTGCCATCATCAGTTTCTTTCATTTGTGTTTTACTTTTCATTGTACAGGTCTTTCACCTCTTTATTCTTTTTGGTGCAACTGTGAATGGAATTGTTTTCTTCTTTTTCTGCTACTTCATTAGTAGTGTATAGAAACACAACAGATTTCTATGTATTAATTTTGGGTCCTCCAAATTTACTGAATTCATTTATTAGTTAAAATAGTTTTTGTGGAGTTTCTAGGGTTTTCTGTATATATTATAATGTCATCTTAGGATAGTGACAGTTTTACTTCTTCCTTACCAATTTGGATGTCCTTTATTTTTTCTTCTTCTTCTTTTATTTTTGGTCTGATTGCTGTGGCTAGGACTTCCAGTACTATCTTGAATTAAAGGGTGAGAATGGACATCCTTGTTTTTTTTCCTGATCTTGGAAGAAAAGCTCTCAGCTTTTCACCATTGAGAATGATGGTAAGTATGGGTTTTTCATATGTGGCTTTTATTATGCTGAGTTATGTTCCCTCTAAGCCCACTTTATTGAGAGTTTTTATCATGAATGGGTGTTAAATTTTGTCAAATACTTTCTCTGCATCTATTAAGATGATCATATGATTTTATCCTTCATTTTGTTAATGTGGTTTATCAGTGTATCACATTGATGTGTGACTATTGAACCATCCTTGAATCCCTGTAATAAATCCCATTTGATCATGGTGAATGATCCTTTTAATGTATTGTTGAATGTTGTTTGCTAATATTTTGTTGAGGATTTTTATATCTGTGTTCATCATGCATATTGGATAGTAGTTTTCTTTCTTGGTGGTGTCTGATTTTGGTATTAATATTGTTATCAATATTTTAGTATTCTCTTTAAAATCCTTTTAAAACAATTTCTTGTACTGCTTATTTGTCCATTTTCTTTATATTGACCAACATAGCCAAATTTTTCTCTATTTTATTCTTTCGAAAAGACTTACTTTTGCTTTTGCTGATGCCCTTATTTTCTCTTTTCACAATTTTTGCTCTTATTTTCCTCTATTTTTTGTTTGCTCTGCATCTTTTTTAACTCTTATTTGATGCCAGTTCAGTAGTTTTCCAGTCTTTCTTCCTTCTAATATATACACTTGGGCTATAAATTTTCCTATAATATTTGCCTTGGCTCTATTCCACAAATATTGATAGGTAAGTTTTTCATTATAGCTTAGTTCTAAATATTTTCAGTTTTCCATTTGATTTCTTCCTTGGCACATAAATAAATGAGATGTACTCTTTTGAAATTTATGAACTACCAGAAATATTTAATTTTATCTCTTTGTTATTGTCCTCTAATTTAATTGCATAATAGAGAATGTGGTCTGTATTGATTTTTTTTTGCCCCCAAAACATGTTGATACTTGTTTTATGGCTTAGTATAGTTGATTTTTGTAAATATTCACTGTGAGGTTGAGAAGAATCAATATTCTCTATTTACTTGTTGACAGGTTCTATATTTGTCCCATAAATCCAGCATATTGCTATTTTGTAAAATCTTCTATATATTTACTAACATTTTAAGTTTTAATTTATCTAGTTGAGGGATGGATTTCTGTTGATATTTCATAGGATGGCAAAACTTGCCCCTGTAACCTGTCAATTTCTCTTTATGTATTTAAATCCTATTTGGGGGTTATAAGTTTAGAGTGGTATACGTGGTGAGTTGAAACTTCTATCACTTTATAGCATCTTACTATATAATATTTTATGCTAAAGCCAGTTTTATCTGAAATTAGTATAGATACACTAGCTTTTCATTTGACAAATATTTTTCTAGTATATTTTTTCTACCTTTGTGCTTTCAACCTTTATGTCATTTAGGCATATCTGTTATAACCACTTATCAACTGGATTTTGTTTTAATCCATTTTAAAAATCCCTTTTAACAGATGATCTTAATAATTTAACATTTATTCTAATGATCAGCATATGTGGATTTTTTTCTACCACGTAACTTTCTATTTTGTTCTAATTTTACATCTTCCATTTTTTCTTTTGTCTTTTATGTTGAATTTTTGTGTGTTTGCTTTCTTTATTGTTGTTTTATTTCATTGTCTTATTATATTCTGTGCCATATACAGTTTTGGACATTACATATTCTCCTTACAAATTTTAATAGTTACTCTCAAATTTTTACCTTATACTTTTACCTTATGCCTATAGTTTTACTTAAAAATTGAATTTTATCAATATTCCTAATGCCCTTCTGAAAAATGCATGGACTTTAAATGTTTAAGCCTACTCATGGGCTAGATAAAATACATTTATTGTTGCCCAGTATTTTAGTTCTATCATTGTTATATATCATTATCTTATGCATTTAATACTTGCTTGGATTCTCTGCCACTTTGGACCATGTCACTGGAGCTCCAAGGAGTCTGCTATCCTAGTGAGGATAAGCATATTGGACACTGGCAGTGGAGGCTGAGAAGAGACACTTAACAGAGTATTCAAAGTCGGGGAGGTGGTGCAGAGGAGCATCCTTTAGGATTCCATGCAGCTGATTGTATTACCTATAACTAAGGCCAGCAAAGAAAGGAGCAGTACACTACAGTTGGGAAGCCTGGGCTCTGGTCATAGCTTTGTCACTACGTGGGATCTCGGGAGATATTCAGTCACTTGGAAGTCAGTTTCTTCTCTAAAATGTGACTATGAACATGTAACTTACAGGGCTCTTGTGAGGACAGAATGAGATACGCATGTGCAAGCACTGGGAGTGAGGCTGGTGGGAATGTGTGATGTTCTCTTCATAGCTATTGTGGTGAAAGGGGAGAAAAGTAAACTGCTTATCACTGGAAGAACTAATCTTTTTAATGACAATTTTCCAGTTTGTTTATGTGGTGAAGTGGCATGCGGACAACTTTGGTCACACAATTGTTTAAACCTGCATGCCTCTTCTTTAAACCCTGCCTGAGCCAGTCACCACAATAATGCCATTGGCAACATGGGGCTTCACTGACCCCCATCTCCCCTTTCAAACCCTTTCTCTCAGTCAGGACTTGGGGAGTTCAAGGCTGACAATGTGGGCAGAGAGATGACGTACCCTCCCTGACTTGTCCTTGACTGCTTTGGATAACAAATGTAGTGTACAGTCAAGTTTATATCAACAAAAATGTTACTATGATAGGTGAAGGGGGGGCATTTTTTGTAACTTGATGGGTAAGTTGGTGCTACTTTTGAGTGAACAAAGTGGATTTTAAAATCCTTGCATTAGTTTAATTTCTCATAGAGACAAATAGAAAGCCTTCATCTCTTTTAAAAACAAAATGGAGAAAATGCAAATCACATTTTAGTTATTGCAAATGATCTTTGTGTCAGTGTTTTGACCTCTAACATTTCTAGGTTTTACAGTAAGGCAGACGTTGAAAGGGAGTATGCTTGGGAAATGGGGCATGTGAATACAGAACCCAGATGCTTCATGTGTTCAGATACCAGACAGAGGCCCCGGAGAAGGGGTGGTGGTGGCTGTGTCTAGACTCTGGTTTGATCGTGGGAAGTTCTGTGAGAAAGTTAAGGTAAATGAATGTTCTCAGGAATGCTGGTAGTAAAGCCAGTGTGAATAGAAATATACACCTGATATCTACCAAAGTTAAGCCCTAGGAGTTGGTGTATACTAGTCTAATATACTGCCCCTTCACTTTAGGAGGTGAAACATTTAGTTATGATAGCATGACCATAGCATTCTTTTAAAAAAATTTAAAATTTGAGTATACTTGACGCACAACATTACATTAGGTTTATGTGTGTAACATAATGATTTGACAAATTTTATGTAATGTTATACTCACCACAAGCATAGCTACCATCTGTCACCACACAATGTTATTACAATAGCACTGACTAGATTCCCTAGGTTGTACCTTTCTTTCTCATGATTTATTCATTCCCTAATTGGGAGCCTAGATCTCGTACTCTGTTTTATCCATTTTTCCCATTCCCCTACCCCCCTCCTCTGGAAACCACCAGTTTGTTCTCTGTGTTTGTAGTTCGAATTCTTTTTTTTTTTTTTATTTGTTTTTTTTTTAGATTCTGCATGTGAGTGAAATTATATGGTATTTGCCTTTATCAGTCTGACTTACTTAACACGATACCTTCTAGGTCCATCCATGTTGCTGCACATTGCACAATCTCCTCCTTTTTATTTATTTATTTATTTATTTTTAAAGATTTTATTTATTTATTTGACAGAGAGAGACACAGAGAGAGAGAGGGAACACAAGCAGGGGGAGTGGGAGAGGGAGAAGCAAGCTTCCCGCCAAGCAGGGAGCCCAATGTGGGGCTCGATCCCAGGACCCTGGGACCATGACCTGAGCTGAAGGCAGACGCTTAACAACTGAGCCACCCAGGAGCCCCAATCTTCTCCTTTTTAAAGGCTACATAATAATCCATTGTGTGTATATACCACATCTTCCTTATCAATTTGTCTTTTAGTGGACACTTAGGTTGCTTACACAACTTGGCTATTGTAAATAATGCTAAAAGAAACACAGGCATACATATATATTTTCAAATTAGTGCTTTAATTTTCTTTGGGTTAATACCTAGTAGTGGAATTATTAAATCATATGGTAATTCTCTTTTAAAATTTTTGAGGAACATTTTTCCTCAGTATTTTTCCACATTGGTTGCATCAATTTACATTTCTACTGACAGTTTATGAGGTTTCCTTTTCCTCCACAACCTCATCAACACTTGTTGTTTCTTCGCTTGTTGATTTTAGCCATTCTGATAGGTGTAAGGTGATATCCATTGTGGTTTTGATTTGTGTTTCCCTGATGATTAGTGATGGTGAGCATCTTTTCACTTGTTGGCCAACTGCATGTCTTGGGAAGAATGTCTATTCAAATCCTCTGTCCATTTTTAAAATAGATGACTTGTTTCTTTGGTGTTGAACTGTATACATTTTTTTTTTTTTTTTTGATATTAACCCCTTAGTGGATATATCACGTGCAAATATCTTCTCACATTCAATAGGTTGCATTTTTGTTTTGTTGATAGTTTCCTTTGCTGTTGCAAAAGCTTTTTATTTTGATGTGGACCCAGTAGTTTATTTTTGCTTCTGTTTCCTTTGCCTGAGGATACATATCTAGAAAATGTTCTTATGGCTCATGTCGAAGTTGCTGCCTGGGCTATCTTCTAGGATTTTATAGCTTCAGGGTTCACATTTAGGTCACTAATCCATTTTAAGTTTATTTTTGTGTATGGTGTTAGAAAGTGGTCCAGTTTCATTCTTTTACCTGTAGCTATCCAGTTTTTCCAGTACCATTTATCAGAAGAGACTGTCTTTTCCCCAGTGTATATTTTTGCTTCCTCTGTCATAGATAACTGATCATATAAGTATGTGTTTATTTCTGGGATCTCTGTTCTGTTGTTCTGTGTGTCTATCGTGTGCCAGTACCATACTGTTTTGATTACTACAGCTTTGTAGTATGTCTTAAAATCTGGAATTGTGATACCTTCAGCTTTCTTTTTCTTTCTCAGGATCGCTTTGGCTATTCGGGTTCTTTTGTGGTTCCATACAAATTTTAGCATTATTTATTCTAGTTTTGTGAAAAGTGCTACTGATAATTTGATAGGGATTACATTGAATCCATGGATTGCTTTGGGCAGTATGGACATTTTAGCAATATTAATTGTTCTTTACTTCACAGGAACATAATCAAGAATTAAAGGAGAGCATCAGTACTAAGTTTCAAACTATGTATGTTGTAGTGCTTGAGGAAACACTGATTTTAAGCTGAGTGTCCATAGCAGCAAATCAGACAATTTTCTGACTTACCTGTTTTCCTGCACCCACTTACACATCTCAGTCAAACCCTAATTAAACAAATACTTTACATATCTGTATTTACGTATGTGCAGTTTATACACACACTCGAAATGTAACAGCATCTCGGGGTAGGGCTCTTATTTAGGAAAGCATGAGTGCCAATTGCCAGCAACACAGCACTGCAAGCTAGAAACCCAAGGCCTATTTTTCTCTTTTCATTCTTTGGAATGAAGAAAAATAATACTGACATTCCATTATTTATGAGCATGGTTAAAGAAAAGAGAAGCAGTGAAATTTCACTGCCTTCAAAGAATAATTTATTTGGACTCCACATAGGGCCTCGTGCGTTTGCCTCAGAGTGATGTCCCCTTCCCTGCGGATACCTTGGGCGACCCTGGTGCTGTGATACTTTGATGCTTTCTAGGGCAAGGGAAAGGGCCAGCAGGCAGGCCCTGGCCATCAGTGTTCGCTGGGCTCTGGAGGCAGCTGAGTCATTGATCAGGAATGTCTTGAGAGCCTGCTTTGTGCCTTTCACCATGGAATGCTGGGTGCTGTGGGGAAAACTGAAGTACAAAATGGAGACTACCCTTAAGGGATTTGCTGACTCACAGGATTGATGAGAGTGAGGCATATAAAAATAGGGACCCATTTATAAGATGTGGAGAGTCATCTACTAAACTGTTCAGAATTCAGATATAGGCTGTGAGAACAGTTTCTATGTATTTTGTGCTAGCTTTGCCCTAGACCCCAGGCTAAATAGTTACATAATCTCTGATCCTCATACCAACCCTGTAAGGCAGCTCTGATGATTCTCATTTTGTAGATGGAAAAACTGAGGCTTAGAGAAATTAAGTGAATCTGCCTGAGGTCACACAGCTGATAAGTGATTAGTCCAGAACTGAAAGGCTAGTGCAGCAGCTCTAAAGCCAGTGCCCCTCTGCTCAGGTGCAGCCCTGCTCTGGAAAGGGGGTGGGAAGTCCAGGACAGGACCGGAAGCAGCAGGCTGAGGCTGGTTGACTGGCCGGTGTGACTTCTGCTGGACTAGCTCCGCTGCCCTTCCAGGGGAGAGGAGCTCATCCTTCTGTTGCCTCGGTGACCCTGGAAGGCCACGGTCCCTCTCTAGTTTCTGCCACATGGTCTTGCTTAATCATCCCAACTCCCTTGTGGCCAAATTACCAGCATTCATGCGACATTTTTCTTTCTGTGGCTCTCATTTAGCTAGAAATAGCTCAGTTTTAATGCCAGTTTTTGCAGAGGGTTGTTTTTTTTTTTTTTTTTTTAACATTTAATTCATCATGTAAACCAGAACAAATTTGAGAGTAAAACGGGACTCTGTTGGTGATTATGTCAGGACTATCCTGGGCACCCAAGGCTTATGATT
Source organism: Halichoerus grypus (assembly GCF_964656455.1). Lineage (NCBI taxonomy): Eukaryota > Metazoa > Chordata > Mammalia > Carnivora > Phocidae > Halichoerus > Halichoerus grypus. The sequence continues at coordinate 69,665,613 of NC_135721.1, read as the reverse complement.
ACCCTACCAATATGGCATTGAGGTGTATAGTTAACAAGGAAATAAGATCTGCATTACTCAGATGAGAACATCTTCAGAACAGGGAACAGCCACACAGAAGTGAATTTCCTCTACCACAGCAATGGTTATCTCCTGTCTGAATGTGAACTTTGTCCATCAACCTTCACTTACCCTCTACTAAGCCAAGGCAGCTCTGATTTACCATGTCAGAGTGACATTATTATGTGGAAACCTCTTGCTTACTGCCAAAGTTAGTGAATTTGGGCTCCTCTAACTTACAGCAATTAGAGAATTTACCCTTGAAGGCCTTTGAATATTTTTGCTTAAAACTTATAAACTGGACTGTAACCAGAGATGATGAAATTACTCTTAACAGGTAACTTAACCAAAGACATTATGTAAATCTGGAAAATATGCTGGTCTGGGGCTCTAAAGAAGGGGGCTGAGGAATGGGGAGGGAGAAAGGGAGTCAAGAAAGGAGGAAGGGAGGGAAGGAGGACAGTCTAGGTGGTGTTAAGCCAACAAAATCCAGGAATACCTTCCACTGTGACGATGGATTTGTAACCCAGACCCCTCCTCCTTTGAATCCCTGACCTTCTTGTCATTTGTTCTCTTTGGGCTGACAAATGAGTATTGATTCTTGACAGCGTCATTGATCAAATGACATGTTGTCTTGTGTTATATCTGGTAATAAAGAAACCTAAAAATGTTTCTTGGATTAACTTGACAGTATCAATTTAGAAAGTAGCTTCCCATCCTAAATCTTTCTGGGATTGACAGAAAATTTCCCTTGTCTAAAACCTGAGTGTTTTTGATTACTAATGCCAGAAATAATGCTTGATCTGAGACCGGGCTCCTCAGCAATGTCCATCTAACTACCCCTAATCGGGGGAGGAGGGGGTGAGTTTTCTAAAGAGATCCCCAATAAAGTCAACATTTCTTTGGGGCCTCTTATTTTATATTTTAAATCCATGTAAATTTTAGATTCTGTTTTACAATATCCATGTTTACCTGGCTTTACTATCACATTTTCCAACATATCTTTAGTAAGAGTTACGGGCAAAGAAGACACGCCATTTTTATTCAGCACTATTGCATTACCTTGGCATTACACCACATCCTCCATTTTGGGAATGAGGGAAGAGAAAACCACCCCATAGCAGCTGACAGCAGGGAGGAATTAATTATTTTTCGAGTCCTACGTCTAGAATTTTGATTGTAAAAGTCAAATAAAAACTTGGACTTTATTTCAACTTTTCTCTTTTTTTTTTTTCCCTTCAAACAGTTCAGAAGACCAGAGTTAAGAGTATGAGATAAGGAGGTTACTCTGATGATGTTGTTGCACACAGTATGGATGTGCAAAGAGTCGGGGAGAGAAAACAAGGAGAGAAATCACCTGCTGCAATGATACTGACCCAGTACAATCCATAGCAGCTCTTACCTTCCACGTGCTCCATTACCCCTGCTTATTCATTGGCTTTTTTCAGAAGGGTGGTTTAAAATTTGGGATTTCAGGATACAGTAGGATTAAAATAAAGGTACGGTATTTGCTGTAACTTGGAATTTGCCTTTCTCTTCTTCTTGATGGAGATGTGTTTTTCCTTCTTTGAGGTAAAGAGAGATGGCTATGAATTTTGGTATACTTGAAGCAGACTTAAAAAATCAATGCACTTTCAAACAGTTTTGACTTTATGATAAGAAAACAGTTAACCACAGTTAACCTCATAATAGACACAATATAGGCCTTTCCTATACATTACTGTCAGCATCCTAAAAACAGTAACGACAAACAAAACAAAAAAATGAATGACATCCCCAAAACCAAAATAAAACACAGTAAAGCTGAAAATGTTGATCACATTAAAGGAAAAAAAAAACAAAACCTGATTTTAGAAAACATTTCTCCATTTCCTTTAAATTTTAAGGAAGTGTGTTGATGTAGATAATCAAATTTAGTTTCCACAGTGGAATCCTTCTACATTTATTTAGTCACTGGAATTCAGTCTTGTCACATGAGAGATTTTGATCCCAAGAATGCATTGTACCATTCCCACCATCTAGTCTGAGGATGATTGAAAACTCAAATGCCATATCAGCTATATGAATGCCCTTTATTCACTGCCCACTGTCCTGAGTCTCTCCTATGTTTTAGGCCCTGTGCTTGCTGCTTAATAGTTAAAAATGAATGAGACACACTCCTTGTCTTCTGATACCACAGTCTGGAGTAGAAAAAGACGGCTAAGGTGTGCTGGACCGTGTTAGGCCAACTTGGCCAAATCTCATTTCCCCAGATAACTTTGTCTGGCTGCTCTTTCAAAACAAAACAAAACAAAATCTAGCATGCAATTTGGCTGACAGAAATGCAGCACACTCTTTGGTTCTCTGAAGGTCTTTGTTGTCAGCTGTGGCGATGGACAGATAGAGAGGTACGCGGTAGGCTACAGGGGGACGGGGGGACAGTTTTCCCCTTCCCTCCTCATCCACCTGTCTTCACCAGTGGCTGGCTGTAGGCCCACCACCAGGTACTTGGCTGGGGACACATCAAACCTGCAGCTATGCAGAGACAACTTCTTCCTCAGAGGGGGACAGTTTCCAGACACTTCTCCATGAGTTCTCCTTTTGTGGTCCCACTTTGGTGACTTGTTGGGTTTCTCTTTAAGCTCCCATTGGTCCACTCGTACTTTGGCTAGTGACTGTTGTTCTAACCCTCCAGGTTCCCCTTCCAGATCATCTCTTTCCCAGCTCCCTGCATATTTGTGTGGTCTAACTCATATAATAAACCCTTCTTCCTATGGTACTTAGAGTTGATCTGTTTTCCTGTGTGAATCCTGTTCAAACCACTGCAAGAGGATGTGATAATGAAGGCAAGTAGTGGACGCAAAGAAAGGTGAGAAAGGAGTGGTGTCTCACTGAGATTGGGTGGTGCCATAGGCGTGGTCAAGAAGGTTACCTGAGTGGGCTGGCCTGGCAAAGCAGGGTAGGGCATTCCTTAGAGATGGCACACAACATTTTGGAGCTGCAAATAATTCTGTATGATCAAATCATAAGTTATGTGTTGAAAGGTGTAGTGGGAGGGAAGTTTGGAGAAAGGAGACAGGAGCCAGATCATGAAATCCTTTTAGGTCTGGCCAAGGGGTCTGTTTTATGGATAATGGAGAACCCTGGAGTACTTCTAAGCAAGGAAAAAATTGATGAGAATTCTTTTGTAAAAATTCTCTGTAGAAGCTGAATTGAAAAGAATCAAGACTAAAGGCGAGAGGACCCAGAAGGACGCTGTTGCATCAGTCCAAGTTAAAATGTAAACGAAACTATGTGGGCTCATTAGTGCAGGGGAAGAGCAATCTGAGAGAAAGAGGGAGAATCACTCTATAACGGGCTGAAGGAAGAGATTTGTGAAAAGCTGAGAAGGGGGAGTCAGAAAAGTTAAGGGGGAAATCAGAAGAGAATGGGTGGAAAGGGGAGAGGAGGACATGAAGAGAGAGAAGTGGTCAAGAGTGTAATGAAATCTGAAGGACAGAAAATTACCCATTTTTTTTTTCCTTTAACCGTGTAGATATCGTTGGTAACCATAGGTGAAGTAATTCCAGTTATGTTTGTTTTATTGTTAGCCTTATGGATACAAACTCCTGAGAAAATCCTATTGTACGTGTAGTCAACTTCTGCAGTTAAGGAGACAAAGCATTCTTAGCCCCAGTGATTGGCTAGTTTCCCTCATGCACAGAGTCTACTTCATCCAAACATAAGAGAAAATGCACTGATTAAGGTCTCAGGCCCCACCACCCCTATTTCCCTTCAAGAGAAGTCAGTTCTGACTCTTAGAAGTGGTAGGCCATTTAAAACCTTTCAATAACTTGTCAATAACTTGAATAATGATGAGAGAGATGTGGGAAGAGAGATGGCTTTTCCTAAATCTGATGCTTGCTTTATTTTTGCCTCTTCAATCAAAAATCATGTTTTCCAATTTCTCTGAGAGAGCCGTCATCTTTCTTCATGAGACATAAGACATGGGGTGATTCTCCATCAATGTCTGCTCTAGGAGCTCTGGCTGTTGCCATCGAGGAGGAAGCTACAGCCAGTTTGCCATGTTGATGGGAAAGGTCACAGAGGCTGGAACCCAGAATGTAATCATCCTCTTCCTTATTAGTAGGTGAAATTATTATAGGATCCTGTCTTGTCTCCTTTTTGGCATTCAATTCACAGAGATTTTTATTTCCATTTGTATTCTCCTGATGTCTTAACAAATGTTAACTTGTTTTCTTTTGTTGAATCTCTTCGTTTACTTGAGAAAGAGTGGGATAAACCAGAGTTGGCTTGAAGCATCCCCTGCCCTGTGGGGCTGTGCCTGAGGCATGGCTTCTGCTGTGTCATAGGTTAGCCGGTGGCCTGTTACACTGGGGGAGTGCCGGAGGCACCGGATCCTTTCCTCTTCCACATGTAGATCACAAACCCGGAAATGACTATTTCTACTTTGACCTCCTACTGGTGAAAGGCAACTCTCTTAATCTGCCGACCACCCCTTCACCCTCCCTACATATACATACAATGACCACCCATTAGATTTTAAGAGCTTTGAAGGCAGAGGCTATGCTTTGTTTACCCGGATCTCCAATTCTAGGCATTGTGTCTGGCATATATAAATAATAAATGTAACAGGAAGGTCCCATTTATTTTGCTCCTGAAATGGGCCCCAAATAGTAATGTTTCTTGATCCAAATTTTAGGAGTTAATCTTTCTCTTAAGTTTCTCTACCAAGTGGGACCCCAGTGAATTCTTACATGTTCTGCAAACTCAACTTGGTAGTCACTTGTTACTTTGTCCACAACCTCAGCTCCAAACCATTGCTGCTTCCAAATGCCACATTATCGTGTTACCTTATAATTCACTTCTGCAGACTGCTGGATCTCTTCACTAAGGAAGGGCACCGTCTCTTCCATTAGGTCTTCAAAAACACAGCTAAGACCAGGCTCATTTACAGATTGCTGGTATAATAGTGGAAGGACAGCTCCAAGTTTAATATGCAGTCACAAGCATTGGCTACTCCTGGGACCCTTAGCACACATCCCTGAGCCTGTAGAGGATTTTATTTCCCTTTGTAATACAAATACACATTTGTTTCAGGGGAACTTTAGGAAAGGCAGTTGAAATAGTCAGCAATATATTTCTCTAAGTCTGAGATGCTCTAATTTAAATCATGCCATTTAAGGAGCATTAATTATTAATCCTATTTTAGAACAATTGTCTGAATCTTTTAGGTCCCAGTCTGGCTTACAATGCATGCACCCAATTTACCCAACCAAAAGTATGCAAACTTGGGCCTACACAATCTACATTCACATTTGTGGGGAAATCAGTTTTCTCTGAGAACAATTATTGGCCTTAGCATTTACATTTTCTTTGTGGAATGGAAAGGTCCACCCTGTTGGTTTCTCCTAACCCAAGAAAGTTGGCTTCAAAAGATTCTAACAATTTCTAAATAAAAGTTTTCCCATTAAAATAAAATGAAAACATTTCAAGTTTGTGTTTATTGGTACCAAATTATATAAGTACTGTTGAATTAGTAAATGGATTTTAGGGTCCTGTGATTGAAAAAATACCTTTAATAATTGCATTTTAAACCAATGGCAAATAAAGCAAATGACAGTAGAGAAGTTAATCTAAAATTCTGCATCATCAGCAGTAATGTTGTTGTTGCTATTCATAAAATAAGAGGTTCCAGTATTATATTTTAATAGAAATGCAAAGTGGCTCTTGATTTTTCTTTTGTTCCTGTGCACCCTCTTTTCTCTATAGTGACAATAATGTCAGAATCTCCTGCTGCTACAAAGTGAGTAGGTATGTTACTTGGATGAGGCAGCATGTTTTAATGAGAATAGCATGAAGTGGGAGCCCAGGAATCATGGGTTTGCATTCTGGATCTGTAATTTCTTTTAGTGAGGTCTGGCAGGTCAATTCTTTATGCTACAATTTCTTCATCTATTCCAAAGAGGGTGATCAGACATGACAAACTAATGAAGGGCTCAGGTCCATTGCTTTCCTCACTTTCATGGGAGACCTAGGTGCTGGGAAATAAGAGTGTCTGTGAATGGTGATGGGACTTAAAGAAAGAGAAATGTGAGGATGTGCTGAGGGTCTAGAGAAAGGTGCTGAGGATGGAGCTTCTGGGTATATTCGAGAGATGATTTTAGGACCAAGGTTTTTTAATAGTGGAGAATCCTTCAAGGGGCTGGACCACTCTCTACACACTGGATGCCTTGAAATCAGGAGCCATCATCCATGTTTTTCAAGCTAGAACCCATGGACAAATGCCTCATAAAATAATTTTGTAAAGTTTGTGTTGCATCTCAGTGATATTCTGAAAAATTAACAGATACATTCTGAATCATTTTAAGATTACACATTCCAGGAACTGCCATACAATTTCTATGTGGACTTTTGCATTTGTTTTTACAAATTTTATTTTTACTAGAGGAAGGTCAAATGACTTCAGGGAGTGATGCACTAATAAGAATTTCACAGGAAGAAATGTGATGGGAGAACTGAGCCATCAGAGGGCCCAAGGGCTATATGCATATCACACTCACAGCCCTATGCTCCTGGGCAGGCATTCCCAAATTGCACAGACACCCACTGCAGAGCCCATCTTTGAATAGGCCAAACTGTCATCGCTCATTCACTGAGAGCATGGCCAGACACATGAAATGAGACCTGCTTCTGGCAATCAGGGTTTATTTAATGAAAATTTCAATAATGTTGCAATCATAACCTTCTTTTCAAACAAACAAGACAGCATTACAGAGTTATCAAATGACACTTAATTAAAATTGACACTTGAAGATTGTTTGTTGGCTGCGTTTTGGAAACATGCAAAGTCTATTTATTGTGAACCAGCAAGCAAGGCCTTGAAATAATTAATAATGTACTTATGCTAACAGGCATTATCTGAATTACTGAAGCCAAAATACACGCAAAAAAAATTATTAAATACAAAACCTGACCTGAGGCTCATCTTTCTCCGATTAAAACCCACATTGATGGTCTAGTTTCAGTAGAACAACGTCCTTCATCACAATGAATTAATGTTTTTAATTTGAATTTTACTGGTCTTAAAATTTAGTTATTAAATGTTTTTAATATATATGTTTGGTTTTGGTTTCATGATTTTAAAAGGGTTTATAGCTAGTTTTATTTGGTTCACATTTTAATAAAATTGTAATAAAAGTGAACAAGTCAGTACTGGAGGTGCACAGGATTTTTTTGTCTTAAAGGGGTCTGTGCATCATTCAAATATGAGAGACATTGTTATAGGGGCTAAGTGCATAGGGTTTGAAATCAGAGAGACCTGGGTTCAAATATGAGCTTTGGCACTTTAAACTGTAAACATGAGTGTGTTACTTAACTGAATTGTGCTTCATTTTCCTGACTTGTTAAAAGGGGTATAATAATAATAATAATAATAATAATAATAATAATAATACCTTCATCATGGGGTTAATGTGAGGAATAAATAAAACAATGGCTTCTCAATACATGATCTCTGGGACACGGTATGTCAGCCATCATCACCATTATGATCATCATTATCATGATCATCAAAATGATTGGTTTTTAGACTTTAAGGGACCCAAGAGATGGCTGAACCAGTCAAGGAGATAAGAGTTGTGTAGGAGCAGCTGCTGGGAGCCATTACTGTTAAGGCTAGTAACGTCTCTTAAGGATTACTGACCTGGAGTAGCCTCAATAGCTTTCCTAGGGAGTAGCTTTCACCAAACTAGCAGCTAGGTCTCCAGAGGCCTGGTGAAGGCAGGTGAAGTTGTCAGTCTGGTAAGAGTTCATTACCTGAAGGTCTCACCCCTCTCTAACAACCCTCGAGCATGAGTCACCTTTGAGGAAGAAGACCATGGTTCAGTCTCTGTTGTCTCTTTGTTGCTTCCAGAACTTTCTTGACATGCTCAGCATGGCTGCCTGCCCTGTGCTCTCATAGTTCCCCCTCGCATCTGACCCTTCATATGGTTTTGCTGGTCTGGGTTTTCTGATTTTGCTCAGATTATGTCTGTTGTGGCCATTCACAGGACATCCAGCCTCCTGTATTTTGTTGTCTGGGACTCCTTTGGCTGTCCTTCCTTGTGGTTCCCCCAAATCCAAATAAGGGAAACCAGAGATTTCCTGTGGGAATGAGATGGCTAGTGGGAGCATTTCATAGTATAAATTATGTTCTACCCTTGTTCTCCTTCTTTAGTGCTTGGGGATTTGTGGAAATATATCTGAGTTAAAGAACTAACAGAAGTCCTGATTGGTCCTCCAGTGGGGTTCCCTCAACTCTAGGTTCCCCCTGCAATTGTTGGATCACAAGGTTTTCCAATTTGGTCCAGACGTCTGAGAGCTACTGACTGGCAATTCAGGGATGGGTGGTGGACACCAGTGGGTAAAGCTGACCTAGAGAGAAAGGAGGCAGCAGCCTGTAAGGATAATGGAAGAGAAGAAAAAAGGCTGTTTCAGCTCTTAGACCTCACAGAATGTTCACTGTATGATGATTTTTTAAAAAACCATTTGCAAAGCTGGGTGAGCTTCCACAGAAAGCCAGCCAATCTGATTCCTTATCACGTGATCTGCAGCAAGCTTTGCTGGTCTGGACACCCGGTTCGAGTTGCATTAGTATGGAGTATACATATTCCTCTCTTCCCAAACCTCCAAACCCCTCTGGACAGCTTTCCCCACTTCTTTTTTCCTAGAGCACCTCAAAGCTGTTCTGTGATCCCAGAGAGCATGAATTATTCACTATATATAGCATCAGGCTTCAAAGTGTACTTTTTAAAAAATAAAACTGCCTAAACCACCCAATGCTTTGCCTCTACCTTTATGTTCATTAACTGGACAGCATCTCTAGAATCATTACTGACCTTCCTTCCTGGCTAGCTTGCTGCTGATGCAGCTTCTCTTCCCAACTCACCCCACCTCAATAAGGCAACAGGACCTCATTCTGTCCTGTCTCAGGCATGTCCTGCCCAAGGCTGTGGTTCACACATATAGTCATGTTCCATGTAAATGTCATCCTTTACATTTTAAAGGCTTTCATGATCACAACTGGAAAGATGTCTTATCTCTCTCACACAGGATCCGCCCAGCTACAAATTCAACTGACAGAGGTATTGACCACCAACCCTCATGCCTTTAGCATTTAAGAAGATTTAAGAAGCACCCACAGCTAAGGTGTGCATTCCAGCACTGCCCTCAACTAAATGAATGACTTTCCACCAACAGCGTGAACTTCTAAGCCTCAGATTCCTCATCTGAAACAGAGGCTGCCTATCTAGCAGCATGGTGAAAGTTAGAGACTTAATGCATACCCAGCACTTAGCATAGAGAAAGTACTTAATTAATGGTGTAAATAATTTATTTAATCAGTGGCAGTGTGTACTTATGATCTGTGGTCTAGGTAAATGACCTTTTAGCCCCTGCTCTAGCAGTTGCAGCCATGCCATTCATCAGGTTTTAGGAGCTCAGGCTCTGATATTTATTAGATTTGAGTTCAACTCTTATCTTGGCTACTTGACCCTGTGACTTTGGGCAATTTATTTCATCTGTGAATCATTTCATCTCCCTAAGCTTATTTCTTCATATGTGAAATGGAGACCATAGAAGTGCCAACCCAGCTTTTTGGGGGGATGATTAAATAAGATATTGGCTATAAAGTATTTAGCCCAGGGCTTGACACTTAATAAATATTTGTTTTTAAATTGCAACTCACATGCATTAAGTCTGGCCATTCTTTACTTTTTCCACTGCTTAGTAAAAAGGTTGAAAAAAACGTTGAGGGAAGAAGGAAATGGCCTTAGGCAAAGTGATCTGGTGTTTTCCAGAACAACCTCTTTATTTTTTTCTCATTTTATTACGAAGAGGTTAATACGTACAAGATAAAAATAGAACATATATGAGGTATGACTCAGAATACTAAAAAAATCAGCAAAGAAAATACCATGAAGAATAAAAAGTTACCTAAACCCTTGAAACTTCTATGAATCTTTCTGATTCTGTTTTCCTGCCTTCCCTCAGAGGTAATCTCTGTCTTGGTTTTTATTCTGTCCTTTCTTCATAATGTTACCACATATGTATGTTTATTTTGTAAAGTATTTGTCTTTATTTTTTTTAAAGATTTTATTTATGTATTTGAGAGAGAGAGAGAGAGCATGAGCAGGGGGAGGGGCAGAGGGAGAAGCAGACTCCTTGCTGAACAGGGAGCCCGACATGGGGCTCCAACCTGGGACTCTGTCTGGGATCATGACCTGAGCTCAAGGCAGATGCTTAACACCAGGTGCCCACATACGCATGTATTCTTAATGTATCATTTAGTTTTGCTTCCTTTTGGGCTTTATGAAAATGATAATATACTGTCTGTATTACTATTAAACTTGCTTTTCTCATTCAGCATTTTTTAAAAAAGATTTTATTTATTTATTTGACACAGAGCGCGTGTACGAGCACAGGCAGGGGAAGCAGCAGAGGGAGAGGGAGAAGCAGGCTCCCCACTGAGCAGGAATCCCCATGCAGGGCTCCATCTCAGGACTCCAGGATCATGACCTGAGCCGAAGGCAGACGCTTAACTGACTGAGCCACCCAGGCACCCCCTCATTCAGCAATTTTTAAAAAAGATTTATTCATTTATTTTAGAAGCGGGGGGCAGAGGGAGAGAGAGAATCTCAAGCAGACTCCCTACTGAGCACAGAGCCTGAGGCAGGGCTGATCACACAACCCTGAGATCATGACCTGAATCGAGATCATAACCTGAACGGAAATCAACAGTGGGAGCTTAACTGAGTGAAGCCACCCAGGTGCCCTTCATTTAGCATTTGTTTCTAAGATACATTCTTGATGTGTAGGGCTGCTATTCTTTCATTTTTATTGCTGCATAGTTTTCCATTAAATTTAAATGCAGAGCAGTCTGCCATTAAATTAGTCCTTCACTTGTCAGTGGATATTTGAATTGTTTCCAGGGTTTTTCTCTTAGGAACAGAGCTGCCGTGAAAGTAAACATTGTCATACATGTTTGCTGTGATTCCCTAAATTATACTGTCTAGTATGGTAGTCACTAGCCATTTCTGGCTACTGAGAACTTGAAATGTGGCCCGTCTGAATTGATAAATGTGTCAGTATAAAGTACAAGTAATAAAAGTATAAGTATAAAAAAGTATCAAAGTACAAAATATAAAATATACACCAGATTTTAAAGATTTAATACAAATAATGTAAAATTAACAAGTTAACATTTTTTTAATTTTGATTTCAGGTTGAACTGATATTTGAGATACATCATTTTAAATAAAATGTATTAAATATCTTATTAAGAATAGGTTCACCTTGTTTAAAAACTATAATGTGGCTACTGGAAAAATTTACATATGTAGCTTGCATTTAATTTTTATTGGACAGTGTTGCTTTAGGGTAAAACTAGGATATTCTTAGAAGTGGAATTCTGAGTCATAGGGTTACGTTCATCAGCTTTACAAGATGTCACTTGTATTTTGAATTGGTTGTACTTAAGTCAGTGTGCTGTTATTAAACAACTAGATTGATAGCTAGTTTTAATTGGTAACAGCTGGTTACCCATTCATAGTAGAACCTGGAAAGAGGCAAGAGAAGTGTGGAAAAAAATCGGAATTTCCATCATTGGTGTATAATCTTCATTGCTCCACATTTTTGTCATAACTGGTATGGTCAGATTTTTGAACTTTTGTCATATTAGTGATTGTTAATCACATTTCCTTACTTTGTAGTTCTCTGATTACTATTTAGGATGAATCTTTTCTGACCTATTTATCAGTCATTTGTTTTTCTTCTGAGAAATGCTTGCTAATATCTTGTGAAGATTTTTTATTTGTGGTTGTATGCCTTTTCCTTATTGATTTTTTTTTGAAGCTATTTTAAAAAATAACTTTTGTTCTGATATTTTTCACAGGTTATGGCTTCTATTTTCATTTTCTTCCTGGAATTTTTTGATGCATAAAAGTTCTTAATGCAGTCATTAAAGTTATTTAGATCTAGTAAAATATTTTCTTTTTATGGTCAGCCCTTGCTTCACTACCTTGAAGTCCTAGAAATAAATTTCAGTGTTTTCCCTCTTACGTGTAAGTCTTCAATCCATTAGGAATTGATTTGTGTGTGTTGTGACCTTAGAGATAGAATTTCAATTTTTCTATATGGCTGACCATTTTTTCTAGCATCATTTATTAAACAGTTCCTCATTTCCCTACCTTGTAATGCTACATACATCAATATGGCAAATTACATCTATGTAAGACTGTTTCTGGGTTCTCTTTTCTGTTCAATTGTATTTGCCTATCATTGATAATTCTCATTGTTTCATTTTTTAGAGCTTTATGATAAATCTTTTTCTCTGATAGAGCAGGATCTCCCTTCCTTGAGTATTGGCTCTTCTTGGCCTTTGGTTTAACATAGACATTTTAGAATTAGCTTGTTGAATTTCTTTAAAAAATTTCTCTGGATTTTGATGAGACTACATTCAAACTATAGGTCACTTCAGGTATAATTTTTATTTGTTCATGATAGTGTTCTAATCCAAGATCATGGTGTATCACTGACCTCAGAGGTAATTTATTTAATTACTCAATACATTTATTAATTGTCTTCTTGGTAAAACACATGTGTTTACATTACTGTTAATATACAGAGTATATTTTAGAAATTACATTTTCAACTGTTTTTGGTATAGAAAAATCCAGTTAATTTTATATCACTCTTTAATTGTATTTCAAATCTCTTATAAATGTTAACATTTTGTACGCTCTTTTTTGGTTTTCATTGTAGGTAATTATATAATTCTTGAGAGATTCTGTGTCTTCCAGCCAGTCCTTCCCATCTTACTTTTTATTTTTACTTACTAAGATCATTAAGACCTTCAATAAAATGCTTAACAGAATATGTTGAACAGTGAGCATCCTTGCCTTCTTTTTGATTTTTATAATGTAGTTCAACTATTGGAATATCCAGTGGACATTTTGTAGGCTTTTTGGTGGACACTCTTAATAAGGCTAAAAGATACTCAGTTTTTTGCTAGCTTCCTGGAAACTTTTATTAGAAATGAATGTTGAATTTTATTAAATGCTTTTCTGCATTTTTAATATGATCATTTGATTTTCCTCTTTTAATGTTAATATAGTAAATACTCTAATAGATTTTCTTGTTTCTTTTTTTTATTATGTTCAGTTAGCCACTGTATGGTACATCATTGGCTTTCTGATGTAGTGTTCAGTGACTCATTAGTTACATATAACACCCAGTGCTCATCACAACATGTGCCCTCCTTAATACCCATCACCCAGTTACCCTCTCCCCCAGCCTCCTCCCCTCTGAAACCCTCAGTTTGTTTCCCAGGGTCCACAGTCTCTCATGGTTCGTCTCCCTCTCTGATTTCTCCCCCTTCAGATTTCCCTCCCTTCCCCTATGGTCCTCCGTGCTATTGCTTATGTTCCACATATGAATGAAACCATGTGATAATTGTCTTTCTCTGCTTGACTTACTTCACTTAGCATAATCCCCTCTAGTTCCATCCATGTTGATGCAAATGGTGGGTATTCATCCTTTCTGATGGTTGAGTAATATTCCACCGTATATATGGACCACATCTTCTTTATCCATTCATCTGTTGAACGGCATCTCGGCTCCTTCCACGGTTTGGCTATTGTGGATATTGCTGCTATGAACATAGGGGTGCAAGTGCCCCTTCTTTTTATTACATCTGTATCTTTGGGGTAAATACCTAGTAGTGCAATTGCTGGGTCGTAGGGTAGCTCTATTTTCAACTTTTTGAAGAACCTCCATACTGTTTTCCAGAGTGGCTGTACCAGCTTGCATTCCCACCAACAGTGTAGGAGGGTTCCCCTTGCTCCACATCCTCGCCAACATTTGTTGTTTCCTGTTTTGTTAATTTTTGCCATTCTAACTGTGTAAGGTGGTATCTCATTGTGGTTTTGATTTGTATTTCCCTGATGACTAGTGATGTTGAACATTTTTTTTATGTGTCTGTTAGCCATTTGTATGTCTTCTTTGGAGAAGTGTCTGTTCGTATCTTCTGCCCATTTCTTGACTGGGTTATTTGTTTTTGGAGTGTTGAGTTTGAGGAGTTCTTTATAGATCTTGGATATCAGCCCTTTATCTGTAATGTCATTTGCAAATATCTTCTCCCATTCTGTGGGCTGCCTCTTAGTTTTGTTGACTGTTTCCTTTGCTGTGCAGAAGCTTTTTCTCTTGATGAAGCCAAATTAGTTTTGCATCCCTGTGTTAAATGCAATTTGATCATTACAAGATTTCATTTTCAAACACTGTTGAATACCATTTGCTATTACTTTGTTTTAGATGTTTGCATCTGTATCCAGTCCTTATCCTACCTAACCTGTGAACTGCATTTGATGCATTTGGTCACTCTGGTTTTCTTCGGTATGTGTGATCACTCTTTTGTCAGCACTGTGGGTTCCTCTTTAGCTTTCTGACTCTCAATGTGGGTTGACTCCCAAACTCAATCCTTGGATTCTTCCCTTTTCTATCTACACTCACTCCCTTGGTAATAGTCTCACAGTTTAAAAAAAACCATCCATATCCAGATGACCGTGAAATGTATACCTTTTGCCTACACCACTCCTCTGAACTGCAGACTCATACACCCAGCTACTTACATGATCTCTTTCCTAGATGTCTAACTGGCGTCCAAAGGTTGATACATCTAAAACTGAGCTTCTGTGCCTCCCACAGATCTCCCCTTTCAGATTTCATCGTCCTAGTTGTTCAGACTGAAAAATTTTGGAGTCTTGCTTGACTGTAATACCCTGCATCCAACCTGTCACACATGTCCTTGGTTCTACCTCAAAATAAATCCAGAATCTGGCCATTTCTTATCACTTTGCCTACTACCACTGAGTTCCAAGCCACTGTGATTTCTCAGTTGTTGCAGTGGCCTCCTGACTTGTCTCCTTGTATCTGCTTTGCCTGTTCCATCTATTTACAACATGATAGAGTGATCTTATTAAAATACGAATCAGATCAAATCCTCTTCCAATATTACCCTTTCTCATTCGTAGTAAAGGGCAACATTTCTTACAGTGGCTGTGGAGCCCTGCCTGGTTTGGCATCCCTCTCTGACCTCATCTACTACTCCTACCACTCTCCCTCAGGTGTATTCTGCTCCAGACAGATGGTCCACCTTGCTGGGACAGTATAGGCATAAGTTGGCCTCAGATTTTCTTCATTTTCTGTTCCATCTGCCTAGAATGCTTTCCCTTCAGATACCATATTGCTCCCTCCATCACCTCTTTCTGGTCTTCACTCAAATGTTCTTTCTCAGGGAGGTTTGCCCTGACCTACCTATCTGAAATTGATACTCTATCTCCTCTAATTTCTTGCCTCATTTCCAGTTTTATTGTTTTCCTCCTTATTATTTATCATTACCTAAGATACTATTGACTTTATTTACTTAGGTAATGTCTGTCTTCCAGGAGAATATAAGCTCCATAACATCTCTTAACATTTATAAATATTCCATGGAACCTTGAAAATAGAGTGTTAGTGCAACATTTTTCATATTATTTATTATTGAAGCTTGTTAATAGTAGTATTTAAATCTTTATGAGTACTGATTTTTGGCCTGCTTGATCTGTAAATCACTCAGAGACAATTTAATACCTGACACAGATTGATAGAGTTGTCAGTTTTTCCTCACAGTCCTTTCAGTTTTAGTTTTACATGTTTTGGGTTATCTTAGAGCAATAAAAATATAGAATTATTACATTTCCCAGGAAATGTAAACTTTTTTTTGATATTCATTAATTCCAGTTTCAGATATATATATTTGTGGTAAGGCCTATTTTGACTGCTATGATATAGGTGTACCAGACAGATATCTTTGGCTCATATTTGCCTAGTATATTTATTTCTTCTTTTTATCCTCAGTATTTCTCTGTCTTTATGTGTGAGGCTTGTTTCATCTAAAGGGCATATATTGCTTGATTTTTTGTAATCAAGTCTGACAGTTCATGCCATTTACCCACAGAGCTCAGTCCATTCTCATTTACTATAATATCTGAAATTATTTTGATTTATTTTTACCATCTCATTTTCAAGCTTTCTATTTGTTGCACCCTTTCTTTGCTCAGATTTTCCTCTTCTCTTGGTTCCTTTTGAATTGATTGAGTTTCCCACTCCCTCCCCCACCCCAACCTCATTCCATTATCCACCCCTCCTCATACCTATTTGGTCTGCTTCTATTTTTCATTTTTGAAATTTTAACATTTCAAAGAATGTTACCTCTTTGAAACCCATATTTCATATACTTAAACCTAAATGTAATTGAGCTTTACTCTCCTTCAAAAATATAAAAGCCCTAGAATAATTTTCTATTTATCATAAGATAAATTTATAGAAATAATACATGGACTGTATAATAGATATGAAGGGATAAGAAGGATCCTCAGCTTGTGTACTCACTCGCTCTCTCCTGTATTTTTCCCCATAGAATTTATAATCATCTGACTTTATTTGTTTATTGCCTGCTTTTTCTATACTAACATGCAAATTTCACAGGGATAAGCATTTTTGACTCTTTTGTGTACCCTGGATCAAATAGATCCTGCTTCAGTAAGTGCTCACCAAATATTGTTAAATGGATGAACGCTTGAATGGCAAACAAACATTTCAAACTTCCATGACATTGTTGCTTATCTTTTTAAAGCTCTTGTTTTTAACCTCACTAATTATTTTACTACTATTTTAAAAATAATGCTTATTATTTTTCTTATTTTGTACAGTAATTGTTTAGTTTAATCTACATGTTTAATATTTGATTTTAACCACTATTCATCCTTAGGGTAATTTCTCTTTTGTCTTGAATAGCACCCTCTGTAAGCGTTAGTGCAGGTCTGTAGGTGGCAGACTCATTTCTTTTTTTTGTTTGTTTTATGTGAATATATTTTTATTTTATTCTTGTCTTAAAAGATACTTTTTTAATGGCATACAAATGTAGATTGACAGTTCTCTCACAGTTTGAAAGTATTTGAAGTCACTCTTCCTCAACTTTCTAGCTGTTTTTGTTCCCATCAAAAAGTTAGATGTCAATCTAAATATTGTTCCTTGTACCTAGTCTAACTTTTCTCTGTGGTTGCACTTAGGACCCTCTATCTTTGCTGTAATTTGATTGCACTGTACCTAAAAATGGATTTTTGAATGTTTACTCTCCTTGGGGTTTAATGACTTCATGTCTATCATAGATTCTGGGAGACTCAGGCATTATCTCTTTGAATATTACCCATTCCTCATTTTCTTTCCTGTTTCCTTCTGCCACAGCACTTAGGTAAGTGTTCGTCTATGGTGCATGTTCTTAACCTCTCTTTTCTGTTTTCAATCTCTGTGTCATTCTGTTCAGTTTACTAGATTGTCTGGTGTCTTCCCTCAGTCCTGTGACTTGGAATCTTCTTAACCTTCAATCGCTCTTCTATGTAATGCACCCCTCTCTGGCTCCACATGAGGCATGATGGAGAATCTGGAGTTAAGCAGTGATCTTTATAATTCTTGTTGATTAAAAAGCTTATTACTTGGGGTGCCTGGGGGACTCGGTTAAGTAACCAATTTTTGATTTTTGCTCAGGTCATGATCTCACGGTCCTGGGATCTAACCCTGCATTGGGGTCCATACTCAGCACAGAGTCTGCTTGTCCCTCTCCCTCTGCTCTTCCTCCCATTCTCTCTCTCTCTCTCAAATAAATAAATAAAATCTTAAAAAAAAAGGCTTACTACATTTTAATATTAAAGCAGTACTGTGGGAGACCAAAGGAGGTGGTTGTTTCCTCTCTCCAGTTCAGGAGCTGTGGGGTTTTTTTTGTTGGACTCAGTTATGTGTGGCTGAGTCCCTACTTCATTCATCTGAACAGAGTATAGCCCAGCAGAGAGTATACTGTGAGCATCAAAACAGTGTCATGAAATTCATATTTTATTGCTCCACAAAGGCTATCCTAAAGTTTATCTTTCTTGTCTTCTACCTCTATCTTAACATTAGAAAAATTTTCACGTAGATGTGGGGTTTTAGCAAAGTTGTGGGTAAGCACGTCCACTGGTGGCCATCACATCATTTCTATCTAGGGTCCAAGCTTGGTGAGGTGTTAGAATGAGGCCAAACTGACCAGAAGGCCATGGTGGTTGAGCTGACAATTCACCACAAGGAAGTGACCAGTAGACTAGGAGAAGTGACCAGAGAAGCCACCCTCCATTACCTGTGATGTCTGAGACTTGTGTTTAAGAGCAGATATTTAAGATAAAGCCAGAATCTTTAGAAAACACATGTAAAGTAAAGCAAACTCAGAACGGTTAGCTTAGTCCCACTGTTAGCTCTATATTGGAAAAATCAATTGTGCTTTATTTACTGAGCTCCTCAAAATATCAGTTCCAGTTTTCCTGATCAAGGGTAGCAAAAAAAGTTACAACTGTGAAGATCATAGAGGAAGATAAGAGAGTTATAACACTTAAGCAGATAATCATCTAATGAGACATTGAACTCAGGAAAACACAGAAAAACTGTAATAACTCTTTTGCTTGGGCAATATCAATTTACCTCACTGTATTTTACATTTTATTTGATTATTTTCAAACCCGTATTATTCTTTTCATATGTTTTTGAATCTTTTTATTTCTATAATTACTTGAAAATACTCATTTTTGGGTATATATTTGATATTCCAGTTGTTTGAAGTTTTGGGGACGATCGATTTTGCTGTTTTCACCGACTCATTTATGATAGACTCTCAAGTCATTTATTCTGTAATTGGGACTTGAGCTCATTTTGGAGGGTGTTTGTCTGTAGAAATCCTGTGTGACTTGAATTGAGGATGTATCCCTACGGGGCAGTTTTTAATTTGTTTGTGTCTGTCACTTGAGAAGCGTTATTGGTCTAAGACAAATTTTATGCTGATTCCTTGGCCTTCCCTGCTGAGTTCTCGGGATGCCCCTGCTGAGGTGAGAGGCAGGAATTCGTCTGTGTGCAAGGAGAGAGGAGAAGCTGGACAGGGTGCTGTGGGAGTCACAAACAAAATGGGAACCCGGCAGGAGACGCACACTTCTCTGGTGATGGGCTGGCACCATGACATCGCCCGCAGGAGGTGCCCACCAGAAACACCTGCTGGGGCGGCGCTGCTCACTGTGTTTCTGGTCCCACAGATCCTAGGCCTTGTTCACGAAGCCTCAGTTTGACCCAGCTGTCACACAGCCACCCAGTCCCCATCAGGTGGCTCTGGCAAGAAACCCTGGCATATTCAAATTACAAAGTAAAAACCTCTCCCTGTCTTCCATTCCCCTGCTTATCTCCGTGTGTCCACTTACTTGTTCCTGAAAGGTAAAGGGAGGGGTGGGTTTGCTTTTTCCAGTAGCCCATCCTCAAAGGGCAGGTCTGGGGGCTAAAAATATTTGCATAGTTAATGTGCGGTTAGATTTTTGGAACATATCTTTTTTTTTTTTTTTTTTTTTACTCTTCCACTCTCTGCTTGGCAGCCTGACGCCTGGATATGTCTTAGCGGGTTACAGTTGCGGTGGTCAGGCTAGAGTTGTCTGAGGCGGAGAGACGAAGATGTGCGGTGAACACGCCCTCTTGCAGAAATGGCTGCAGACCATGGATGCTGCTTTCTCAGAGGTTATAGCTGCGGCCCAGTCCCCAGTGACAGTTGAACTCATACAAGAATTATTTCCCAGATGTGGTGAGGGACAAGGAAGTAACTGAGGTCGTGTAGGCAGTCACCAGACAGCTTTCTAACTGGGGGATTCTGTCTACCTGCAGAGCTGCTTTTGAACTCAAGGAAGGAAAACACTCATAATATCTAGGTGTTAATCGTCAGATGTTCATTGAGTCACAAAAATATCTCACATTCAGAACAGTATTTGGCAGTGGATATCCTGGCATGTGGGGAGAGGAGAACAGAAGAAAGGGCGTTCTCTTTTCGCTGGCTTCCGTACCTTGCTTTCACGTGTGCTCCTTCCTCAATCATCCAGTGCCACAGTGCTGGAAGAGATCTCAAAGGCTATCATGTGTTTGATTCTTATGTTTTATATAAGAAAATTTCATTCCATTACATGGAAAAATACATGAGAGAAGCAAGACTAGTTATAGACAGTAAGTAAGCAAGTAGCTTGTGAGTCATAGAGGAGACTCCTGGATCGTCAGTCACTGTGAGGTACAGTAGACCGAGCTAGAACAAATGCAACATCTATGTGTTACACGTAGGTCAGAAGGATGGAACAAACAAGAGTGTAATTTATTGATAGAAGATAATGGAAGGCCAGGTAAATGTTAAATACCCCAAGGCACAGATCATGTCAGCCCTGAATTGACAGCTATGTCGTATCTGAGCTGGTTCTACACATCTGTGCTGGCGTATGTGTCCTTCTCCCAAGGCATGCAGTTTTCCTGCTTAGGATGTTATTGGCCGTTCACTGTTACAGTCATGAGTGGTTGCCCCTGGGTCTCTGTGATTGAAGCAGCTCCAGACATCTTCTGTCGGCAGATCTTCCTTGTTCACCCTCCAGTCTAGTCCTCATAAAATTAGTGTTGACCAGAAACGGGGGCGGGGGGTGCGGGGGAGGGAGGGGTGGGAAGGGGAGAAGGGAAAGGGGGAGGGAAAAGGAAGAGTGGGAAAGACAGGGCATTGTATCATTGTGTAGCCCAGGATTGAGGCAGCATGTTGCCGCCACCCGTTTGTACCCTGTCCTGGGTGTGTTAAACCCCTTGCATCTCTTTCTCATTGTTTCTCACTACATGATTCAGTTTGGTCTGTAAATCTTTATGTTCTGTGTTTTCTGGAATAGACTGCTGGTAGTATACTTGGAGGATACTGAGTCAGAAGGTGCTAAAGCCAGTGTTTTCATTTAACATATAAAATCTCGGGCCCAGAGAGGCCAGGGGAGGGGCCCTGGTCTCTCAGAGACTCAGTAATTGCTTGGGCGACTGACAGAATGAACACAAATGCCTTCATATCTCTTTACGTGAGTTCTCTGCTTCCCAAGATCTTTGGACACATGTGCTGACTTTGAGTTATCGCTGAAAGAAAATACAGTTGTTTAAGTTCCCCTTTAAGCCAAAGCATTTAGAGAGAGCTGCCCTAGGTGTGAGCCGTCTCTGAGCACAAGCATGGGCTGGGCCCCAAGGACGCACTTCGGCTGAGCACAGGGCAGGTGAAAGACAGTATGTCAACCACTCTGCCTGCAAGGCAGGCGCCACCGGGAAGGAGCCTGCAGAACAGATCGGGGGAAGAAATCCCATTTCCTCTGAGCACCACGGAGGAAGGGAATGGAGATACTCTCTCCAGTGGGGAACTCTCTCGTCAATGCGTGTGGAAAAGCACAGGTGTTTAGGGAGAAAGAAAGGCGCTCCACCCCCAGATTGCCCTAGCCTTGATTGTCCTAGGCGTCCACACGTCTCCGCACCCTCTTAGCTGGCAGCACTGACGCCTTCTGCCTCCGGTGTCAGGATGCTGCCGCAGCCGCTGAGCCCCACCCGTCATCTTGCCTCCATGCTCACACTTCGCCTGCCTGCCCGCTCACTGCCCTCGATCCCTAGGCCCCTTGCCGATGCCAGACTTGAGATGATTGAGACAGACTCCCTATCTTCAGAGACTTATGCCTGCAGAAGGTGGGTGAACAAGTGAGTGCGTAAACTCTAAGAGTACTAGAAAAGGGGCCTGCACTTTGTGACTTCCAAAGCTGCTTAGCAGGGTTTAGGAAGACTTAATGTAATGAGGTGCTGTCAGTATCTCCTGTGGATTCCCAAATGCCTGACATGTCGGCTCACTGTGAATGACTGAGCTCCTGCCTTAGTTTCCAGCTTATGGTTCTACTTCGTCGCTGGATATTGAGCCTTTGTCTCAACATCATGCTGTTTACTCTGGACTCTGCAGGGAGGCTTACAGTTCTCCTTGAATTTTTTTTTTTTTTCCAACGAAGATCCTATAGTGATAGACCGATGATTTGTAGCTATCTGACTTGGAGTTTTGCCTGCGGCTCCTGGCCCTGTGTTAAGCCCTGTGGGCAGCATGACCTTTGCCATTATTCACTTGAAGGAGCCCCCCTGCTGGCTGGGCTGCCTCTGTAGCGGATCAGCTCCTGCCACTCCAGCTAGTCCCTGCCTTCCTCCCCAATGTTGACACTTTGCCTTCAAAGGACTTCTTTAATGTATCTCACTGCGCACACACACAGGACCTATTTCCTTTATAGGTTCTTCTGTTTTTCTTTCAAGATAAACTCGGCACAGTCACCACAGTGCTCTCCTCACCCTTGTATCCCATTTGCCCCTCTTCCTAAATTCCCCATGGGCAGGTGCTCGCCACGTGTGTTCAGAGGCTTTTAAAGCTGTGGAGTCTTATTTCTCCAGTTCCACTGTAGACCTAAGCAGACACATCTACCACACGTTACGCCCAACACAGCCTCGAGCTGACTTTCTGAAATACTGCCTCAGAGGTTAGAGAAGTGGGTCATGGCTGCTTTTTTTTTTTAATTTTTAAACTTTTTAAATTTATTTTTTATTATTTTATGTTAGTCACCGTACAGAAGTACATCATTAGTTTTTTTAAATTTTATTTTATTATGTTATGTTAGTCACCATACATTACATCATTAGTTTTTGATGTAGTGTTCCACGATCCATTGTTTGTGCATAACACCCAGTGCTCCATGCAGAGCGTGCTCTTTAATACCCATCACCAGGCTAACACATCCCTCCACCCCCCTCCCCTCTGGAACCTTCAGTTTTTTTTTTTTTTATACCAGGGAAAAATTTATGGTTTTATGTTTATATTTTATTAATACCTTCTCTTATCTTTATTATTTACTTCCTTCTACTTTTTATTTGTTACTTTTTCTATTTTAAACTTCTTTATTTGAATGCTTAATCCTCAGTTTGTTTCTTGAAGTCCATAGTCTCTCATGGTTCGTCTCCCCCTCCGATTCCCCTCCGCCTTCATTTCTCCTTTCCTTCTCCTAATGTCCTCCATGCTATTCCTTCCATTCCACAAATAAGTGAAACCATATAATAATTAACTTTCTCTGCTTGACTTATTTCAGTTAGCATAATCTCCTCCAGTCCCATCCATGCTGACACAAAAGTTGGGTATTCATCCTTTCCGATGGCTGAGTAATATTCCATTATATATATCATGGCCACTTTTTAACTAGGGTTAACTCTACCACTTGCCTTACACACGCTGGGGGCCATGTCATCCAGGAAGGTTATCCAGAAGTGCCAGTCTCTAGTTCTTATCTTCCAATTCAAAGACACAGATTATATGCCTGCCTTTAGTTTGCTCCTATTTTGTTCATCCAAGTAGAGTATGGGCAGGAAGTTGGTCTTAGTAAGAAAAGACCATTATTCCTCACTGCTTCTTTTCTTTATTTGCTAACCACTAAATGGTAATTTTAAAGTGCACTTTCATTACTCTTTCTTCTCTATCTCATCAGTAAGGAATTTGGGGTGACAGCTGCAGGGTCAGATAGGGAGGACACTGGGGGTTACATAAAGCTAAACACGTCAGGTGTTAAGGTTGTGGACATAAGCTATATAAGTCCACCCATGCCTGCTCTGTCCAGCTCAGCATAGACCTGTGGGTCTTTGGTGGGGGTTGCACTGTACTGATGCTTTCTTTTCTGAGGAAACTGTCCCTATCACCATAGTCTGGTGTCCCGGTAGAACTTCCTGTCATAGCACCTAGGCTTACTGACAATTAGGATGGTCATGTGACCAAGAATAGCAATATCTTTCCTGGTAGTGTCCATAGTGCCTGGTTGAACCGGAGAAAGTGGAACCCTGCCTCTATGTTCCTGGACTAGAAAAACTATGAACTGAGGCCCGACTCTCCCACCTTAGGGGCAACCATTGTCTATAGCAGAGGAGAATGAACTCAGAGATTGATGCACATGGGAAGGATCATGCCAGTTAGCTCCTTGTTTTAGTTCTCCATGGTCCCAGAGCTGCTCTTATTCCTTTAGCTGTACTCTTGTTTCTGTGAGCCTATTAAGTTAAATGGGGCAATAAGCTCCTTTTTAAGTTAACTGTGTTCAGTTTCTGTTATGTATGTACAGATTCCTGAAAAAAACAGAGATTAGTCATTAGAGGTGAAGCATTACAAATATCTGGCCCCAGATTTCTGAACTGGTTGATTTCAGAGAGAGTATTTTTATAAGATGGCTATTATGGGGGCTGGGAAACTGGAATTACTGTTATGTAATCTCACAGCAGACAGTTAAATGATCTCCTGCCATCTCTTAGGGTCGTAGACCAATTGTACATACCAGGACAGGGCCTTTAAGGACTTGGAAGACAAATATGGGGATACTAGGATATCCCCATACCCCCAACACTAGGATACTAGTATTGGCTTACTCTTATGGTTATTAAGGGGTTCTCATAAAGTGAAAAGTCTTATTACCAGCTGATATGACTGAAACTGTTAAAGGAACAGTGTTCATTATGTTCCAATAAGCCTTGCTACTTGCCATCAGAATACTTCTTGGTCCTCTTCAAGCCCTACCTCCTGCCCAAAGTCTTTCCCAACTATTCTAGCCCACTGATTCATTTCTTCAGGTATTAATTCTGCAAATATTTATTTAGCACTTACTGAATGCCAGGAATTGGTCAAGGTGCCAGACGTTCCTACTGACCCTACTGTTGATAGGACATGATTTGCTTATAATGCACTTTATTTATTAAAGTTGTCATTTGGGCGCCTGAGTGGTTCAGTCGCTAAGTGTCTGCCTTTGGCTCAGGTCATATCCCAGGGTCCTGGGATCGAGCCCCACATCAGGCTCCTTGCTCAGTGGGGAGCCTCCTTCTCCCTCTCCCTGCTGCTCCCCCTGCTTGTGTGCTCTCTCTCTGTCAAATAAATAAATAAAAATCTTTTAAAAAAAGTTGTCATTTAAAAACATGACTCAGAAAAAATATAAAACCGTAACTCAGAACCTAAACCTATGGCAGCTCATCAATGGAGTTTTTGTCATGTGATTTTCCCATAAGGGGAAGCGCAAAAAGCAAGATACACATTCATCAACAGTAATTGAGTGTGCACCATGCAAATTTGACAGGACTTCTGCCTTTGAGCAGTTCATAGATTCCTGGGAGCATTTTTAAGTCAACACAGTGGGATCATGGTGGATTATCAGGAAAACCAGCTGTTGGGGTTCCCTTTACAGGGATTATATTTTCATTCTTTTCTGAAATCAAATCAGGCCAGAGGAAACCATGATATATTCTGAACATTTGGGCAAGTGCCAAAGCTACAAAATCACCTTGTGAATGGGATGAAACCTTTTTACTGTTGAGTAAAATTCCTCTGTAGGGGTTGGTATTCACATCTCCTGGCTGTACATCCCTTGCCTCTCTGTGCTCTTAGAATGAGATTACTGACAGTCACCTAAAATCATCAGGTGAACTTGTAAGTTTACAGTTTCTTTCATTCATTCATAAACTCATGTTATGTAGCAAGCTGCATACCAGGTGAAATCAGAGGCAGGGTAGAGTTGAGAGTGAGCGAACTTGAATTGTAGATAATGTTTTGCACTTAGTGACTGTATGATCTTTGGCGAGTCATGAAAATGTTCTACATTTCAATTTCTGTATTTGTAGAATGGGGATTACCAGATGATCCAGGAACATAAATGAAATAAATATCCACGAGTTCATCATTATATAAATAAAAGATCAGATAAGTAAATCAGGAAAAAGGAGCAATTCTGAAACAGAACAATTCTGAAAATACATGTAGAAGGAATTAGGGAAATAAAATCACCATTAGCTGATTGCTGCAGTTAAGATCCACAGGTGAATGCTAAAACCAGTGGGCAAACCTTGAAAGAGAAACAGAATATTTGCATAGCCTCAAAGTATCTCCCCCAAATATATATTAAATGTTGCGCTGGTTCTAACACAGC
Organism: Halichoerus grypus; assembly: GCF_964656455.1. NCBI lineage: Eukaryota > Metazoa > Chordata > Mammalia > Carnivora > Phocidae > Halichoerus > Halichoerus grypus. Next base: position 69,639,661 of record NC_135721.1, on the reverse strand, counting down.
TACATATTATTTGCTATTCCTCCTTCCAGGAGGTGGGGTAATTCCCCTCTGCTTGAATGTTGGCTGGACTCAGACTCACTTCTACCAAAGAATATGGAAAGGGAAAAATACCACTCTGTATTGGAGAAACCTGGAAGATCCCACCTTAACCCCCTGATCAAGGTTAAAACCAGCAGTAACAAGTTATATTGATATCATTTACCTCATATGATACAATGAAAAGGGCACCTTGCTTCTGTGGTATTTTTTCTCCCAAACCCATAACCCCAATCCAAGCATGAGAAAATAGACAAACCCAACTGTGGGGGAAGGGGGTGTTCTGTAAATACCGGCCAGTATTCTTCAAATGTGTCATAGTCATGAAGAATAAAGAAAAACCGAGAAACTACCACAGATTGGAAAAGTTTAAGGAGAGTACATGCTTAGGGGATCTTGGGTTGGATACTGGAACAACAACAACAAAAAAGTATTAATACATATTAGTGGAAAGTTTTGTGAAATCTGAATAGAGATTATAGTTGAGACTATTGCACAAAAATTAATTTCTTAGTTTTGACAAATGTACCTTGGTAAAATGTTAACATTGGAAGGAGTGGGGTAAAGTATCTATACGAATTCTTGGAACTATTTTGCAACATTTCTGTAAATATGTAATTATGTCAAAATAAAAAAATTAAAAGCTGTACCCCACAAAGTTGTTTAAAGAACTCCTACAATAATATTTGAAAATACCTTAAAAAGTATGGAGTACCATACTTGTGTAAAATACAAATTTTCTTTTTATATATGGGGGAGCAGAAATAATAGAGAGTAGGGATGGTTGCTGGCTACACAGGAGATGAAGGAGAATATTTTAAGTGGCATTTTTAAAAGGTTCTAGATCAGTGTCCAATTCCTGCTTATTGGAACATCAACTTCAAGAAGGGAGACGGTTTTGTTTGTTTTGTTCAGGGCTATATTCCAAGCTCTAGAACAGTGCTTAGCACAGAGAGTGCTCAATAAGCATTGTTGAATGAATGAATGAATGAATGCTGTTTTCCATATAGATCATCAAGTGAGGCAGAGTTGGAATGTGCTGACAGTAGTGAGAAGAGATTATAAACCCCCAAGTAGTGGTTAGGATGTGGGAGAAGAATCTGAATCCCAGCCTGTTTGGTAGGGGTCATGGGGGGAGACTGAGGTCAGAGCAACAGAGGGTTTTCAAGAGGAGAGGGAGAGGGTGAGGGAGATATCCTGGGAGAACCAGGTTAAAAGCACCCAGGAGAGGAAGAGCAGTTAAAGTGCAGAACTTGAGGTGAATGAGGAGTGTCTGGAGCAGCTCTCAGAGCGTTTAGCTAGGACTGCTCCTTCCCAAGGTCTTAGTTCCTCTGAATAAGTCAGCTCACTGACCGGTAGCAAGAAGAGCTCATTGCCTAAATGGAAATAAAGTCCTCTTGTTCCTGCGAGACAGGGATATGTCCAAGTACATGACACCCTTAATCCCAGAACAATTAGGACTATGGGTTTCTGTCCCAAATTTGAGTTCCAGTTTTTGAACAGAAGCATTTTATAAACTCATTTGGGGAGAGACAGAGAGTATATTTCATGTGCTTTGGTGTAGTTGTCTAAATTGTAGACAGACCACTGTGACTTTCAGAGTTGGGATGTGCAGTTTAGTATAGGTAAGCAAAGCAAAGCAGAGCAGAGCATAGACCTAGGCAGGCAATTCTTTAATTACAGGGAATTTTAAACTGTGTTTTCTAGCAGCCACTGCTTCCCAGGGCTGGGGAGCTCATTACGCAGACCAGTCACTTGTTGGGCCACTGGCTGCAGTGGTCCTTGGTGAAGGTCCCCCCGTAGAGCCCCTAACAAGGTGCTAAGGACCGTTGGTACAATTACGTAAGGCCCCACAGACCACAGACACACCAGCATCTCTTTCCCCACTCACATAACACAGTGAAATTAGTTCTTTCTTTGCCTTTTTCAGCTTGAGTTAATTTCCCCTAAATTTCCCAGGTTGAGCTCTATAACATGGACTAAGGCTGGCTTCTAGGCCTGTGACCACCACCATCTAGTTGTCCTTTCATGCAGAAAGTTAGTTTTCCCCAGAGCTGGTAGCTCAGCTGTTTTATATCATAACGGGGTGGAAAAATGGCAGACAGGCTGTCAAACCTGATGCAAATGCTATTTTATAAAAAGTGGTTTAAATTGGCTGAAGCTGTTTTTAGACTCATCAGTTAAAAAAATATGTAGGGCATCTTTCTGACTTGCAGAAACATAGCTCCCAACTAGATTTTTCATCCTATACTTCGGAAGAGGTTTGTAGGCGGGCATAGGTTCCTCATAAAAACTAGATGAGGATTTGTTAATGTGGGAATATGGAAATTGGGTTCAGCCTGCCCTCAATTAATAGGAAGGGACATATGAGCCAAGTGGGGAGAAAGGGAAAGAGATGCTAGAACTAATACACTTGCGTACCCTGGAGAGAGAAGGTTTGTTCTTCGTTTCCCCAGGGGCTATTCAAAGAGTTGCAGGAATTTTGCCCTAAGACACCACAGGTAGGCTCCTTCAGCTCCTTGGGATTATAGTTACTCTCATTTTTAGCAGGAACAAAAGAGGGAAGTGGTATTTTGACCCTTGATAAAGGGATTTCAGGAGCAGCAGCTAGGAACTGGGGAAAGTTAACTTTATGAGTTCAGTGAAGACTAGTTCCCTTGAGATAAGCCAAACCAGAAACTTAAAATTTCACAGAGAAACTTTGGTGTTTGTGGTTTATATTGATATCTAGGCTGTCCAAATGCCTTTATTCTGTTCCTTTTGACTCAAATCTCACTCTTGGCCATTTTTTTTTTCCTGGCTCAGGGCCATTCTAGTATCTAATGTTTTTTTAGTAGGTTCCATGCCCAGCATGGAGCCCAATACGGGGCTTGAACTCATAACCTTGAGACCAAGACCTGGGCTGAAGAGTCAGATGCTTTAACTGACTGAGCCACCCAAGTGCTCCTCAGGGCCGGTCTAGATGCAGTAAGTGTGCTGACCCTGCCAACCCAGGAGATGTACCACTGAACAAAATGTGGTTGCCGCCTCTCCTCTCTCATTGTCTGGGCATTTAGGCTCTTTGAAGCCCATCTCTGGTATAATCTAGATGAGACACACCATATTGAAAACACTCGATCACGTTTGGTACAACATAGAGTAGATGATGGAAATGTATGTGAAAATAAGGAATATGTAAATAGCTACCAAATCACCTCCTCCTGCTGTCTATCACGAATTCTAGTTAAGTTTTAGGGGTGCCTGGGTGGCTGAGTCGGTTAGGCATCCGACTCTTGATTTTGGCTCAGGTCATGATCTCAGGGTCATGAGATCAAGCCCTGCGTCTGGCTCTGTGCTCAGTGGGGAATCTGCTGGAGATTCTCTCTCCCTCTGCCCCTGCTCTTTACTCTCGCACTCTCTAAAATAAATAAACAGATCTTAAAAAAAAAAAATTCTAGTTAAGTTTATTCAGTATCTCTGTTTCCTCCCTGGATTTAGGGGATAAAAGAATTGGGGGAGTGGAGTGAGGAGGAACAGAGGGTGATAATTAGGTTTTGAGGGGTACCTTCAGGGGGTTTTGAGAAGAGGTCTGAGAGCAGGTGCAGTGTATGCAGCTCACACTCTGAAGAAGGATAGAAATTTTAAGAAGTATTGACGTTCACTCAAGTTATTTGCATGGTGGTAAGTGTTAGGGAAAAAAAAAGGATTGGAGCTGAATTATTTTTATATTATTTTGGTTGCTTGGTCCATGTTCTTTGACTACAATTCCATTTTGGTATCACACCATGTGAATCACAGCATTATGAGCACTATACTTGGTTCAACCAGTTGGCCAATCCATGTGTACTTTTGGGTGTCTATTCTCTGCCTTCTACAAGACAAGTATAAGTTGTGGTTTGAGCCCTGGAGGAATCTACTTGGGAAGATAAAAGATAGGAAATTTTATAGAGATGTTAGTTGTTTACTATGTTGGTTGTTTACTATCGTGGGTAACCCATATTATAAAAGTAGGCTAAATCACACAAAAACTTCAATAGTTAACTGTTTCCTGCCATAGTTAATCTCGTTTTTGTTTGGCCTTGCAATGTATCTAAATGCTGGCTGTCTCCTCCCTGGCTTTTCTTCATATTATATTCCAGCACACTTATTTGCTTCATTCAGGTTATTCTCCTCCCTTGACCTTGTACATCTTCCTTAATTCTGACTCCCTGCCTTTACCCAGAATTTCACCATCACTTAGAGACATTCTGCCATCAATCCTTCATCTATGTGCATCCTTCCCATGATTCATGAGACGATGCAGGGTCTGATGGTCTATGAAACTTTTTGAGGTTCCCAAATTGACTAGGATATTCCTGTGTTCATTGTACTCCTTTTTCAATTATTAATTACTTTATGCAGCTTAGTAATTAGAGTTGGAGAGGTGGAGGAACTCTTAGAGAGTATATCTGACCAGCTCCATTCATTTTTCAGATGATGCAACTGAAATTCAGTGACATGATTTTACTGACATTAGATAACTGGGAATATATGTTAACATGTTTATAAACTAAAAATTGGTACAGAAATAGCAGTTATTATTCTTGTAGTGGCAAAGTTATATCTAGGAGCCAAATCCTCTGACTCCTTCCTGCTTTATCCATTATATCAAGCAGCCTCTACTAAATTGCTATCTGCCCGGTGTGAGGTGGGAAATCAAAATTTAGATGGAAGCATCATGTGGCACCCACAATGTACCAGGCACTTTTGTTACAAATACTGTGAGATAAAATATCACACTTATTTTTACAAATGAGGACACTAAGCCTAGAGAGGTTAAAACATTTGCCCAAGAACACACAGAACGCAATAGAGGTGGTAAACAAATGTAGATCTGCCCAACTCAAAAGCTTGTGTGTGTGATTTCTCTTTCTTCTATATTTTTTTTTTTTAAAGTAAGCTCCATGCTATGCATGGAGCCCAACAGGGGCTCCAACTCACAACAGTGAAATCAAGACCCAAGCTGAAATCAAGAGTCAAATGCTCAATCAACCAAGGCACACAGGCACCCCATGTTTTCTCTTTCCTCTATACTGCGTTCTTTGAGGCAGAGATGGGTTCTTTTTTCTTTTAGTTTCCTCAACATTTATTCCATCTTTGGCCACAGTGTATGATCAATCATGACGTTCTGCTTCACTGATGGCTACGTCCCCCATGGGAAGTCTCTGTGAACCTTGTCTTTTTCAGTGGGTACTTTCCAAGGATGATCCATCCCACAAACTATTTTCCACTGGTCCACAGTCATTAAAATAAATCATAGGTTAAAAAGAACTTTGTATGCAATGGCTTTCTAAAGAAAGATGTAAGAATTTGGCTGATGCTTTGAACTCTTCAGTTGAAAGTTACTCTTGAAATATATAGGACAATTCATTTTATTTTTTAATGGGTGAATTCTGCATGATGATTGCCAAGAACAAAAATGAGGTCAGAGGCTGTCCCAGCCCAAACTGATGTGAAGAATTGCTTTTTGCCCTATCACCAGATAGTAGAAGCTGACAGCAACTCTTCTGGACAACACATAGATATGAAAGTCCTGGGTACAGTGGGCTTTGCTCAGCCAAAGAGGTTCTCTCATTTCAACTGTTAGTTTTCTCTTTCTCTCTCTCAGAGAATCCTCTTATTGAGTCTAGCCATTTTTTCTTTCAGCCTACACAGCTGGCTTCATGAGATGCCACCTTATGCTGAGGCAGCCCTGAAAAAGTATTAATGCTACTGTTCTAGGGTAAATCTATTCTTTAAGAGGGCTAGTAGATGCATAATGCTTTCATTCCTAAAGAGTGAATGTAATTTAGGATTCCTGGTGGTATGGAAAGGTGGTGGAAAAGTTGTTGGCTGAGTAGTCATACCTATTAAGTGGAGAAAAGGTGGGAGTGTATTTTTTTTATTCCTTTTAGGTCTACCATAGTATTCATTGAGTACCATGTATTGAAAACGCACCCTAATTTGTAAGAGGTGGAAGGGCTGTGAGCTGAAGAGATAAGGGGAAAATTTCCAAAGCCTAAGACCAAAGTCATTTTGTGTTATGGCCTTTTCTCCCCTACAAGGTCCCACTTACAGACCTTACTCTTAGTGACTGTGGATACATTTGTGACTTTGCCTTTTGTTTCATTCTGAATCACTCCCGTTGATTTCAGCAGCAGCCCCGTATCACCTGGCCTCCACCCAGCATCCCTTTATTTTCTTTTATTCTTATTCTGGCAACTACTTGTAAGTGATTTAATCTCAAATGGTAATCTACACATTCAGAAATGACCCTCAGGCATACACTGTACATAACAGGGTAGCCTTCATCCAATTTTACCTGTCACTACCTATCCTTTTTATCTGATGATGTGAGAGTCTATCTGCCAAACAGTTGCAGTTTGGACTGTGGTTCCGAGCAATGTCACTGGCAGATAGGTTTATTCGGCTGCTGGGAATGGCTTCTCCTGATGGCTCTCCTAATGCTCCTGTGTTTATTCTTTTCACTGCCAAAGTGTTCTCTCATTCATCTGAACCATCAACTTTTCCAATAACCTGTCTCTTAAAATACCAACCATTGTCTTTCTGTGTCCCCTGAGGATAGAAAGGTTAAAAAAATAGGTTTTCTTATAACACCCAGTGCTCCATTCAGTACGTAAACAATGAATCATGGAACACTACATCAAAAACTAATGATGTAATGTATGGTGATTAACGTAACTTTATAAAAAAAAGTAAAAAAAAAAAAAAAAAAGCGACCAGTAATAACCAGTTATATTTTACTGTATTTAGTGTCAAGGTATTTTTTCTATAAATCCACACACATGTATACATTAGTAAAAGAGTCTTTTTTGTTTAAAAAAAAATAGGTTTTCTGCTTCTATGGTGTGCAGCTATTGAGAGAGTTCTTGGCCAGACCACATCTCCATCTAAAATGCTGTGACAGAACCCTGACTAATTACAGCAAGGGGTGTGTGTGTGTGGGGAGGGTAGTCTGATGGCCAATGGTCAATATCAATGCATTGTAGGTTGGAGGGTTGGTTCACAAACCACTTATTCATGTCCCCTGGTGTTCTCTGCAATGTCTTGGCTGTTGAGGGACACCGGAGCAATTTAAAACATATTCTTCCCTATAAAGAGTTTACAATCGAGCCATCCATTCAAGAATGTGTATGAATTACCTCTTACGTCCAACACATTGTATCAGGACATTAAATGTGTCCTTGGGTGATCACAATACAATAAGATTAGTTTTATTTTATTTTTAAAGATTTTATTTATTTATTTGACAGAGACAGAGATAGTGAGAGCAGGAACACAAGCAGGGGGAGTGGGAGAGGGAGAAGCAGGCTTTCTGCTGAGCAGGGAGCCTGATGTGGGACTCGATCCCAGGACCCTGGGATCAGGACCCGAGCCAAAGGCAGATGCTTAACGACTGAGCCACCCAGGCACCCTAAGATTAGTTTTATACAAAACATAATACAATGTCATATGCCATCAATGACATGAGATTACTATAAATGTTCAGAGGCAAGGATTATGTAGCTGTTTCACAGGTATACCACATTTTTAATGTACAGTGCCAAACTCATTTGCTTAGTTTTTCTTTCCTTTTCTCAATTTTGCTCCCCTTTTTGTCTTCAAATAATGTCATTTTAGTCAACAGAACTAAAATATCATCTTGTATTTACCTCTTTTACCTCCCCTTTCCCAGCCAGATTTTGTCAACTGTATATGATACCATCTCACAACGTATGCCTTTCCTTTTCTTCCCTGCCCCCACCCTCTTCCTCAAGTGCATTCTCTTTTCATTTGTAATTTGGGTTCTTGCAATAATTTCTAAGTGATTGATTTGCATATACCTGCTTCTTCATCTAATTCATCCTCTACACTGCTGTCAGAGTTACAATTCTGATTTTATTTGACTTTTATTTCTTTAAGCGTCCATAGGAAAAATGTTCAATTATGTAAGCACAGTCTATAAAGACCTACACAAGGTGCTAGCAAATTTTTTCTGTAGAAAGTCAGTAAATATTTTGGGCTTTGTGGGCAATATAGTCGTTGTCACAACTACTCACCTTTACCATTATAGTGCAAAAGCAACCATAGACGATACGTAAACAATTGGGCATTGCTGGGTACCAATAAACCCTTATTTGTAGACACTCATAATTGAATTTCATATAATTTACATGTAATAGTATCCTTTATAAGAAAGATAAATGAAACAGTATCCTTCTTTTGATTTTTTTCCAACAAGCTAAAAATGTGAAAGCCATTCTTAGCTTATGAGCTGTATGAAAAAAATGGTTGGCCAGATTTGGTCCACAAGCCAAACCTCAGCCTACAGAGTCTGATCCTTCTTTGTCTCCCCAATGCCTCATTACCTCCACTCCTTTATCTTCTCTCCAGTCCTTTGCTTCTGGCACAACAGACTATCCACCTATTTCTATACATGTTACACTTTTTCATACTTCTCTTTCTGTGATTTTTAACTCTGACAGCTCTCGGGCAAGAGTATTCAATACTGGATCTTAGGGAATCTTCCCATATCCTTGAAACCAGCCCATGGAGCATTTATACTTCATTTTCCAGAAAACTATGTCCCTGTAAACATCCAGTATCATCTCCCAAATTACCAAGAACAGTGAAGGGCTGAGATTTTATGCTGTTTGCAAGGTAACTTGCTTTATACTGGGGACACTTTATAATGTGCTATAGTGTATCACAGTTGATAAGATCTTAATTCATAATTTTCAACACCTTATGTTAATATTCATTTTGTACTTAAACCTTCTCTTTTAGAAATGAATTAGGTAGTCTCTTATAATGTATTTTACTACCTTTCAATAAAGGTTAAAAAGTAGTCTAATAGCAACGACAGAAAATAAATGCCATGTTATATTTTATGGTGTACATTAGTGTCTTTAGTTCTTTGTAAAGTTAATGAATGACCAAATCACCTTTGCAAAGCTGTTGATACTGTGAAATATCATGGGTTTCTGGGTTGTCATCCAGCCACTGGAACCCATCTTATATGCAGAAACATGTAGATTCTGTCAAGTCTCATTGATGTCTTAAAAGTATTTAATATTTATATCATAAAGGTACCGTTTTTAAGTACAACCTGCTACAATATAATGTTTTTATGTTGTGAAATCTCTAGAAAATATGCTGGATTCAGTGGATCAGATTACCCATTCTGAATCAGATGAGACTTTAATAGTGTTTTAATATAGCATTAGTTATCTATGCTGCCATAAGAATTTACCATCAAATTAGTACTTAGTTGGTGAGAAGTCGGGGTGAGTGTTACTGGATCCTCTGCTGAGGTCCACCAAGGCCAAACTCAAGGTATTAGCAGGGCTATTTTCCTCACTGGAGGCTCTGGGGAGGAAACTGTTTCCAAGTTCATTCATATTTTTGGCTGAATTCAATTCCTTGCACTTGTAGAACTGAGATTCCTTTTTCCTTGCTGGTTGTTAGTCAAGGACTGGTATTTGCTCCTAGAGGCTGCCTGCATTCCTTTTCATGCTTTCCAAATAGCCCCAAATATGGCAGGGTGAGCCCTTTTCCTGCTTCTAATGTCCCTGACTGCCCCTTTTACCACTTCTCTCTTGCCTCCAGGCAGATGCAGTTCTCTGCTTGTGAGGGCTCAGATGATTAGATTTGGCCACCTAGATAATTGAGAAAAATCTCCCTATTTTAAGGTTAGTAACCTTGATTACATTTACAAAGTTCCCCTTTCCATGTAATACAACATATTCTCAGAGTCCAGGGATCAAGGCATGGACATCCTTGGAATGCCATTCTGTTTACAAGTATTGTTACTATTTTATTTCTTGGTTGCTGGAAAATTTATTAAGTTAACAGAAGTAATTAAACAATAACATGAGAATAACTGTTTTATCTATCATGGAACAAGGATCTCCACATTACCGCCTTCATCATCTTCATAAACTCTCTATTCCAGACTTCTTTCTCTGATGTAGAAGATGTAGCTAGCAGACATAACAGTAGGTTTATAGTTAGTTTATAGAAACCTTTGGTTGGTCACTGTCCTTCTCAAAGGCCAGAGGCAGGCCTAGAAATAGAGCTTTTTTTCAAAGTTTCTTTCTTCTCTGCTATCGCAGGGACGGAATGAGAGAATCCTCTAGCAAATGACAAACTGATGTCTAGCTAACTTAGGGAATAATAATAACTAACATGTCATTTGTATTTATGAGGCTATTTAATTAACTCTTCACATACAGTGTCGTCTTTGATATTCACAACAATTCTGTGAGATAGATCCTCTTTCCCACACCATACAGATAAAGAGACATTAAAGAAGCTCAGTGATAAGCCCAAGGTTTCTAAGTGGCAGAACTAAGATTTTAAAGACCAGATGCAAAGTCGGTGATGTGTAGATAAGAAAAAACTGCCTATTGAAGTTTACCCATGAAAATTTTGTGGTAGTTACATAGTGGCTTGTATATAGTTATATTGTGGCTTGTTTCCAAAAAGAGCAACCTTTTGCCCATATCACTCCCATTTTCATCTCCCAAAGGCAACTGATTCCAATTGTTTTGTTTACCTTCATAACTTTATATAACATGCATATACTACTATTTGTTGATTTTTCAGTTTTAGTAATTGACACATGCCTTTGGAAGATGAGGATTTAGCTCATCTGCCTCACCTCACTTCTTAAAACAAATCTCATTTTTTCCAACTTGACATTTTGCACATCTTTTTGGGCATTCTTTTCCAATTGTTTCTTCTATCCTCTTACTTGAATTTTTATTTATTTTTTTATTATTTATTTATTTATTTATTTTGTAGTGTTCGATGATTCATTGTTTGCGTATAACACCCAGTGCTCCATGCAGAATGTGCCCTCTTTAATACCCATCACCAGGCTAACCCATCTTCCCACCCCCCTCCCCTCTAGAACCCTCAGTTTGTTTTTCAGAGTCCATAATCTCTCATGGTTCGTCTCCCCCTCTGATTTCCCCCCCTTCATTCTTCCCCTCCTGCTATCTTCTTCTTCTTCTTCTTTTTTTTTTTTAGCATATAATGTATTATTTGCTTCAGAGGTACAGATCTGTGATTCAACAGTCTTGCACAATTCACAGCACTCACCATAGCACATACCCTTCCCAATGTCTATCACTCAGCCACCCCATCCCTGCCCCCCCCCACCACTCCAGCAATCCTCAGTTTGTTTCCTGAAATTAATAATTCCTCATATCAGTGAGGTCATATGATACATGTCTTTCTCTGATTGACTTACTTCTCTCAGCATAATACCCTCCAGTTCCATCCACGTCGTTGCAAATGGCAAGATTTCATTCCTTTTGATGGCTGCATAATATTCCATTGTATATGTATACCACATCTTTATCCATTCATCTGTCAATGGACATCTTGGCTCTTTCCACAGTTTGGCTATTGTGGACATTGCTGCTATAAACACTGGGGTGCACGTACCCCTTCGGATCCCTACATTTGTATTTTGGGGTAAATACCCAGTAGTGCAATTGTTGGATCGTATGGTAGCTCTATTTTCAACTTTTTGAAGAACCTCCATACTGTTTTCCAGAGTGGCTGCACCAGCTTGCATTGCCACCAACAGTATAGGAGGGTTCCCCTTTCTCCGCATCCCTGCTGACAACTCTCGTTTCCTGACTTGTTAATTTTAGCCATTCTGACTGGTGTGAGGTGGTATCTCATTGAGGTTTTGATTTGGATTTCCCTGATGCCGAGTGATGTTGAGCACTTTTTCATGTGTCTGTTGGCCATTTGGATGTCTTCTTTGGAAAAATGTCTGTTCATGTCTTCTGCCCATTTCTTGATTGGATCATTTGTTCTTTGGGTGTTGAGTTTAAGAAGTCCATTATAGATTTTGGATACTAGCCCTTTATCTGGTATGTCATTTGCAAATATCTTCTCCCATTCTGTCGGTTGTCTTTCGGTCTTGTTGACTGTTTCTTTTGCTGTGCAAAAGCTTTTTATCTTGATGAAGTCCCAATAGTTCATTTTTGCCCTGCTTCTCTTGCCTTTGGCGATGTTTCTAGGAAGAAGTTGCTGCGGCTGAGGTTGAAGAGGTTGCTGCCTGTGTTCTCCTTTAGGATGTTGATGGACTCCTGTCTCACATTGAGGTCTTTCAACCATTTTGGCTCTATTTTTGTGTGTGATGTGAGGAAATGGTCCAGTTTCATTCTTCTGCACGTGGCTGTCCAATTTTCCCAACACCGTTTGTTGAAGAGACTGTCTTTTTTCCATTGGACATTCTTTCCTGCTTTGTCAAAGATTAGTTGACCATAGAGTTGAGGGTCCATTTCTGGGCTCTCTATTCTGTTCCATTGATCTATGTGTCTGTTTTTGTGCCAGTACCATACTGTCTTGATGATGACAGCTTTGTAGTAGAGCTGGAAGTCCGGAATTGTGATGCCGCCAGCTTTGCTTTTCTTTTTCAACATTCCTCTGGCTAGTCGAGGTCTTTTCTGGTTCCATACAAATTTTAGGATTATTTGTTCCATTTCTTTGAAGAAAGTGGATGGTATTTTGATGGGGATTGCATTGAATGTGTAGATTGCTCTAGGTAGCATTGACATCTTCACAATATTTGTTCTTCCAATCCATGAGCATGGAACATTTTTCCATTTCTTTGTGTCTTCCTCAATTTCTTTCATGAGTATTTTATAGTTTTCTGAGTACAGATCCTTTGCCTCTTTGGTTAGATTTATTCCTAGGTATCTTACGGTTTTGGGTGCAATTGTAAATGGGATTGACTCCTTACTTTCTCTTTCTTCTGTCTTGTTGTTGGTGTATAGGAATGCCACTGATTTCTGTGCATTGATTTTATATCCTGCCACTTGACTGAATTCCTGTATGAGTTCTAGCAGTTTTGGGGTGGAGTCTTTTGGGTTTTCCACATAAAGTATCATATCATCTGCAAAGAGTGAGAGTTTGACTTCTTTGCCAATTTGGATGCCTTTAATTTCTTTTTGTTGTCTGATTGCTGTGGCTAGGACTTCTAATACTATGTTGAATAGCAGTGGTGATAGTGGACATCCCTGCTGTGTTCCTGAGCTTAGGGGGAAAGCTCTCAGTTTTTCCCCATTGAGAATGATATTCGCTGTGGGTTTTTCATAGATGGCTTTTATGATATTGAGGTATGTATCCTCTATCCCTATACTCTGAAGAGTTTTGATCAGGAAAGGATGCTGTACTTTGTCAAATGCTTTTTCTGCATCTACTGAGAGGATCATATGGTTCTTGTTCTTTCTTTGATTAATGTATTGTATCATGTTGATTGATTTGCGGATGTTGAACCAACCTTGCAGCCCAGGGATAAATCCCACTTGGTTGTGGTGAATAATCCTTTTAATGTACTGTTGGATCCTAGTGGCTAGTATTTTGGTGAGAATTTTTGCATCCGTGTTCATCAGGGATATTGGTCTGTAATTCTCCTTTTTGATGGGGTCTTTGTCTGGTTTGGGATCAAGGTAATGGTGGCCTCATAAAACGAGTTTGGAAGTTTTCCTTCCATTTCTATTTTTTGGAACAGTTTCAGAAGAATAGGTTTTAATTCTTCTTTAAATGTTTGGTAGAATTCCCCTGGGAAGCCATCTGGCCCTGGGCTTTTGTTTGTGGGGAGATTTTTGATGACTGCTTCAATTTCCTTAGTGGTTGTATGTCTGTTCAGGTTTTCTATTTCTTCCTGGTTCAGTTTTGGTAGTTGATACATCTCTAGGAATGCATCCATTTCTTCCAGGTTATCTAATTTGCTGGCATAGAGTTGCTCATAATATGTTCTTCTAATTGTTTGTATTTCTTTGGTGTTGGTTGTGATCTCCCCTCTTTCATTCATGATTTTGTTGATTTGGGTCATTTCTCTTTTCTTTTTGATAAGTCTGGCCAGGGGTTTATCAGTCTTGTTAATTCTTTCAAACAACCAACTCCTAGTTTCGTTGATCTGTTCTACTGTTCTTTTGGTTTCTATTTCATTGATTTCTGCTCTGATCTTTATGATTTCTCTTCTCCTGCTGGGTTTAGGCTTTATTTGCTGTTCTCTCTCCAGCTCCTTTAGGTGTAGGGTTAGGTTGTGTACTTGAGACCTTTCTTGTTTCTTGAGAAAGGCTCGTGTTGCTATATACTTTCCTCTTAGGACTGCCTTTGCTGTATCCCAAAGATTTTGAACAGTTATGTTTTCATTTTCATTGGTTTCCATGAATTTTTTAAATTCTTCTTTAATTTCCTGGTTGACCCATTCATTCTTTAGTAGGATGCTCTTTAGCCTCCATGTATGTGAGTTCTTTCTGACTTTCCTCTTGTGATTGAGTTCTAGTTTCAAAGCATTATGGTCTGAAAATATGCAGGGAATGATCTCAGTCTTTTGGTACTGGTTAAGACCTGATTTGTGACCTAGGATGTGATCTATTCTGGACAATGTTCCATGGGCACTGGAGAAGAATGTGTATTCTGTTGCTTTGGGATGGAATGTTCTGAGTATATCTGTGAAGTCCATTTGGTCCAGTGTGTCATTTAAAGTCTTTATTGTTGATCTTTTGCTTAGATGATCTGTCCATTTCAGTGAGGGGGATGTTAAAGTCCCCCACTATTATTGTATTGTTGTTGATGTGTTTCTTTGCTTTTGTTATTAATTGGCTTATATAATTGGCTGCTCCCATGTTAGGGGCATAGATATTTACAATTGTTAGATCTTCTTGTTGGGTAGACACTTTAAGTATGATATGGTGTCCTTCCTCATCTCTTATGACAGTCTTTGGTTTAAAATCTAATTTGTCTGATATAAGGATTGCCACCCCAGCTTTCTTTTGGTGTCCATTAGCATGGTAAATGGTTTTCCACCCCTTCACTTTCAATCTGGGGGTGTCTTTGGGTCTAAAATGAGGTTCTTGCAGACAGCATATCGATGGGTCTTGTTTTTTTATCCAATCTGATAGCCTGTGTCTTTTGATTGGGGCATTTAGCCCATTTACATTCAGGGTAACTATTGAAAGATATGAATTTAGTGTCATTGTATTGCCTGTACGGTGACTGTTACTGTATATCGTCTGTGTTCCTTTCTGGTCTATGTTGCTTTTAGGCTCTCTCTTTGCTTCAAGGACCCCTTTCAATATTTCTTGTAGGGCTGGTTTCATGTTTGCAAATTCCTTTAGTTTTTGTTTGTCCTGGAAGCTTTTTATCTCTCCTTCCATTTTCAATGACAGCCTAGCTGGATATAGTATTCTTGGCTGCATATTTTTCTCATTTAGTGCTCTGAATATATCATGCCAGTCCTTTCTGGCCTGCCAGGTATCTGTGGATAGGTCTGTTGCCAATCTAATGTTTCTACCATTGTGGGTTACATATCTCTTCTCCCGAGGTTCTTTCAGGATTTTCTCTTTGTCTCTGAGACTCGTAGGTTTTACTATTAGATGTCAGGGTGTTGACCTATTTTTATTGATTTTGAGAGGGGTTCTCTGCCTCCTGGATTTTGATGCCTGTTTATTTCCCCAAATTAGGGAAGTTCTCTGCTATAATTTGCTCCAATATACCTTCTGCCCCTCTCTCTCTTTCTTCTTCTTCTGGGATCCCAATTATTCTAATGTTGTTTCGTCTTATGGATGGCTTATCTCTCGAATTCTGCCCTCGTGATCCAGTAGTTGTTTATTCCTCTTTTTCTCAGCTTCTTTATTTTCCATCATGTGGTCTTCTATATCCCTAATTCTGTCTTCTGCCTCATTTATCCTAGCAGTTAGAGCCCCTCATTTTTGATTGTACCTCATTAATAGCCTTTTTGATTTCAACTTGGTTAGATTTTAGTTCTTTTATTTCTCCAGAAAGGGTTTCTCTAATAATGTCCATGCTTTTTTCAAGCCCAGCTAGTATCTTTAAAATCATGATTCTGAACTCTAGTTCCGACATCGTACTAATGTCCGTATTGAGTAGGTCCCTGGCAGTCGGTACTGCCTCTTGTTCTTTTTGTTGAGGTGATTTTTTCTGTCTTGTCATTTTGTCCAGAGGAGAACAGATGAATGAGAGAACAAAGTGCTAGCAGGGTACCAATGTCCCCAGAAAATATACTCTAAACAAATCAGAAAAGACCTGAAGCTGGGGGAAAAGAAAGGGAAAGATAGAAAAAAGAAAAAGAAGAAAAAGAAAAAGAAAAAGATAAAAACAAAAAGAGAACAAAACAAATAAAACAGAATATGATCAAATACAATCGGGCTAGTGCATAGATCAGTGCCACACACTAGATTTGGGGTGTATTTCGGTCTGTTAGAAGAAAGTGCCTCCTAAAATTTTAAAGAAAGAAAAACTTACATATGTACAAAAATAAGGGTTAATATGATGAAGGGATGGAATATGACTGTAAAGATGAAAATTATAAAAGATTTTATAAAAGGAATTGATAAGAAATTGTTTGAAAAAAGGAAGAGGATTTAAAAAAAAAGAGAATGTGATCAGGCAGGAGACTATACACTAGAGATTTAGGGTATATTTTGACCTGTTAGAAGAAACTGTATCTCAAAATTTTAAAGAGAGAACAACTTATATATATATATGCCAAAAATAAGGGTAACTACTATGAAGAGATAGACTATGACTCTAAAAATGAAAAATAAAAATGTTTTTTGAAAAAGGGATTAATAAGATGTTGGTTGAAAAAGGGAAAAAGAAAAATTCAAAAAAAAAAAAAGACAGTTAAAAAAAATTAACTTTGAAAGACTAAAGAATCATGGTAAAAAAGCCATGAATTCTATGTGCAGTATTCCCCTGGCGCTGGAGCTCTGCCGTTCTCATTGATGGGTAAACTTGGTCTTGGCTGGCTGTTCTTGCTGATCTTCTGGGGGAGGGGCCTGTTGCCGTGGTTCCCAAATGTCTTTGCCTGAGGCAGAATTGCCCCACCCTTGCCTGGTCCGGGCTAAGTAATCTGCTCAGGTTTGCTCTCGGGAGCTTTTGTTCCCTGCAATTTCCATACAGTTTTGGAGGCCAAGAGTGAAAATGGTGGCCTCCCAATCTCCACCCCGGAGGAGCCGAGAACTCGGGGCCCCACTCCTCAGTGAGCCCCAGAGAAAAGCAGTCAATCACTCCCGTCTCCCCGGTCTCCGGCCACACTCCATGCTCACCCGGCCTGTGACCGAGCATTTCTATCTCTGGCACCTGACCCCGTGTGGAGTCTCCAAACCCAGCAGATCCCTGCGGTGCGCTCCCGCACCGCTCCTCCCGGGGGAGGAAGGGGAGTCTCCCCGGATCTGCCACTTGTTGGGTCCCTGCTGGAGGAGCAGTGGCCCGACTGTGCCGCGGATCATGGTTTATGGCAACCCCAAGCTGAGAGCCTGTGCCTCGGCTCCCTCTCTGCAGCTGGCTTCCCCACTCCAATCCCTGGGAGCTGTGCTGCACTCAGGCACCCCCAGTCTTTCTGTGACCCCGAGGGTCCTGAGACCACACTGTCCCGTGAGGGTTCCACCCCCTCCACCCCCACCCCCCACCCCCCCGCTTAGCCACTGGAGCAACGTCCCTCAGCGGAGCCGACTTCTAAAAGTTCCGATTTTGTGCTCCACTGCTCTATCACTTGCCAGAAGTGGCCGATGGAGGCCCTCTCCCCCAGTCTATCTTCCCGAATATCGCCTAGGATTCACTTCTCCGCACATCCTACCTTCCAGATAGTGGTCGCTTTTCTGTTCAGAGTTGTTGCTATTCTTTTCTTCGATCTCCTGTTGAGTTCGATAGTTTGATTGTTATCCAGCTGAATTCCTGGGACCAGACGAAATCCAGGTCTCCCACTCCTCCACCATCTTGCTCCGCCCCTCTTACTTGAATTTTTAAATGCATGCTATCAGTTTTAATTTTCAGTTTTTTAAAAATCTGAATGTTACTTTTACACAACATATTGTCAATTCTATGAAGATACTAATGATAAATTTATATTCTATTATTTTTTTGTTTTTTCCTCCAAGTTGTTTCCTCTGTTTTGACTTCTGCTTTTTAGGTAGTTTTTTCTTAGCTTTCTGCTGATTTTTGGCTTTCTGCTCGTATTTAAGATAATAGAACCTCTTTTGGCATGGACTGGTTAATTGTGGGCTTCCTTGGATGGTGTCATAATGGGGAATCATCAGTTTTTAGGCATTTTCTCTGGGGCTTGTCAGATTTCCAAGACTAATAGCCTTCTGAGGACTTGATAAGGAAAGAAAGCATCTAGGGGTGGTAGTGGTGGATATTTCAAGGTTATGTATGCAGGCCTTCACATTTTCTCCCTTTTCTTGGTATTACATTCCTATTTTTACCACTGTTTTCTATCCTCTAGAGCAGAGACCCTGTGTTTTCTTCTCCAGGGAATAAATCTCTAGTCTTCTGATAGAGTACAAATGTTCACTGAATCACAAAGATAACCTTGGGGGTTTAAGTGCTGTGTAAGCAGACTTTGATCTGATTGTCTCATTTGGAGCCCCATCTTTACATCCACCCCCAGAGATGGCAGGATGCCCTTTTAAAGACTTTTGTAGGGTTCTGCAGTATGAATCAAGTTGCTGCTCAGCTGCATTCTCTACTTCATTTAGGTTTCAGTGTTTTGGGTTTGCCCTTGAGCATCTGCCTTCCAACTTTTATAATGTTGTGGCTTTTGCCTCCTCTCCTTGTCTTTATGAGATTATACTTTTAAAAAATTGTTTTCCTTTCTTCTCAGTATGTCCTGAAAGGGAGCAGAGGTAAACACTCTTGCGTACTCTGCCATCTCTCACTGGTGCCTGTGCCGATTGCGTCATTGATCCGGGCATGTTGTCCTTTCAGGGCCTATTTAGTTGACATTAGCAGTTAGAACTGTTCATTCAGATGAGCAAATAAGGATCAAGGGTAAGAGCAGCACACAAGGGCCTGACTTACTCCAGGGCCTCATCGACTACACTGGTGTTGGGTACAGATTTTCAGATGCATATATCAACACCTGCCCTTTCTTCCCCCAACAGTAGCCTTCAGGAGCAGTTCTAATGCTGCCACTTAGCTCAGCTCAGCGCAGGCTCTTACAAGGAGTGTGCAAATTGTGGTTGAGTGCCCTCTAGACTCTTAAGGACAAGGACCAGAGACATGTCTTTCTAATTGTGTTCCCTCAAGAGAGGAAGAAAACAAATTACCTGTACAAATCTGAGCAATAAAGCAACACATCCAGGTTTTTCTCTCCTCTGCAGTAACCATGCCATTGACAAGTTACCAGGGATTCTGAAGGCAGATAGGAAATAAATCTGTTACAATAATAGGTAGCAGACTGTGCTTTAATTTGAAAACTCTTAGTTCTCTTGAATTGTGCTTTTTCTTGAGCTGACTCAATTATTTGATAACTACTCACAAAGCACTAGCTTCAGGCCAGGCAGAGTATGAGGCTCTTGTTGTTGGAACTCAAAAGAGATGTGGGATAGCAACTACCACAATGCTTGGGACATCTTGGAACTGATGACCTCAATAAATATTTGTTAAAGTGAAAATATGGGCATTGCTTTCAAATAACATGTTCTCCAAACAACGAGGCAAAGGCACTTTGTGAGAGCACACAGAAGAAACCAGGTAGGTCTGAAATCTAGAGTAATGATCAGGGGAAAATTAATTGCTAACCTGACTCCCCTCCCATGCATGCCTGAAAAATTTGACCAAATTAAGAGGAAAGTAAATAATTGCCTGGGAAAATGTTGTGCAAAATAGTCAAGATATTGAATATTGTCTGGTATGGCTGGACATACCAGGACTGCAATTCAGCATCCTAGACAATTCTGTGAATAAATAAGGAAAACATTTGAATCTTAAAGCACTCATGTCTAAATTAAACATTTTTTCTTTTGTTTCTCAGTGCAGTAAGGATATAAACCTGGGCATATTAGGCTTGTAAGTATTGTATATAAGGCAATTCTGAATAAACTGTTTTGACTGGAGTAACTAAAACCCACTCCTATAACAGGTTTGAGTGACATTTTAAATCCAGAATCCCTTAGTTTCATATATGATGAAATGGATGTATTCATCCAGTTATCTTGTCATCATGTGAATACAGTGGTAATCTAGGGCTCAATTTATAAAACTCATGTGAAACACTCAAGGAATTTTGTACCATGTATCCTTTCCTGAAAATTTTAGTCTTGAAAAATAAATGCTGTTATTCAAAGGGAAATATTTAAACTGTTTCAATATGTGTGGCCAATATACTTCACTTAGCCATATACTCAGCTTTCTACTGGTGGTGCAATTCCCAGACCCTTTTTTCCATTGAGCTCAAGGGAGGTTCTGTCAATGGGAGACCTTCATGGAGTATTGGAAGGCAAGAGGGCAGTAGAAGCCATTTGCTTCTGCTGTACCTTAGGCATAAGAACCAGGAGTGGTAGCAGTAGGATCATGGTCCTTGTTTAGTACTTTCAGTGGTACCAGCAGCAAGTGTAGTCCCTTGGGTTCTTGCAAGGGCACTAGCAGCTTCTTGATGTATGGTTCATGTCACCCTCCCTCTTTTACTCCCCAAGAACTTCCAGTACTTTTCTAACTAATGTTTCGGATTAAATCTCTTTCTCCATGGGCTATGTAGAGTGGTTGCTGTTTACCTCCCTGGGCACTGGCTGATCAAGAACAGAATTCCTTAAAACTAAAATGGGATTTTCCATTTGTTTGGTAAAGTGTTCCATAATTTCTGATGTTGGCCTTATGCTCTGGTTTCTCTACCTCTTAGCCTTCTGGGGAATTTGGTTTAGTCTTATTTGGAGGCAATGTATGTAACTCTCTAGACGTTATTTCCATATAACCAAGTAGTCTTCAACCTTATATGAATATATCACACTTTATCTACTCTTCTATTATATAATATAATATTTAAATGTTTTTGATTTAGTTATCTTTTATAGCATAACATGTTACCCCAAAACCTAATGGCCTAGGACAACATTTTATCTCAATTTCTGTGGATCAGGAATCTGGTGTGGCTTAGCTGAGTCATCTGCCTCAAGGTCTCCATCAAGACTGCAATCAAAGTGTTAGCTGGTTCATGGTCTCATTTGAAGGCTTAGCTAGTGGAAGACCTGCTTTCAACATGTGGCTCTTGATAGGATTCAGTTCCTCATGGGCTTTTGGACTAAAGGCCTAAGTTCCTCACTAGTTATTACTCAGAAGCTGGGTACTCTGTTTCTCATGATGTGTGTTTCTCAATAGGGGTACTCACAACATGGTATGATACCTGGCCTTATCTTAGAAAACAGGAGGAAAGAGAGGAAAGTGGAAGGGAGAGGAAACTGACAGAGGCACAGAGAGAGAGAGAGGGAGAAAAAGAAGGGGAGGGAGAGAAAGAGAGAGAGGGTCATAGTGTTTATAACCTAATTTCAGCAGTGACATCCCATCACTTTTTCCATATTCTTTTTGGTAGAAACAAGTCACTATAGCCAGCCCACATACAAAGGGAGAGGGACTACACAAGCACATGAATACTAGGAGGTGAGGATCATTTGGACCCATTTTAGAAGGTGCCAACCACATCACTTTCCTAAAGAAACTGTGTATTCCTTGATTTCTGCTTCAGTGCTTAGGAAAATATTTATGATAGTTGGGCTTGTATGTAGTATAGAGACAGCCAAATTATGTAGTTTCTGTGACTATGCATATAGACTTACAAGCAGTAACAGGCAGCCAAACAAATTAACCCACCTGCCTTTTCACCCTGAAATATATACTTATTTCTTGAGATTGCAATTAATGCATTGGTTTCTAAATATATATTGTATGAAATCACCACATAAATGAATCATCTTAGCTATTACTAGTTTATCTGAGAGGTTTTTTTCTTTAGTTACAAAGAGAAGCTTAGGATCTTCAAGTCAGCCTCCACTCTGGAATCATCCCCTAATGGCCACAGAAATGGAAAATATTTCACCTGCAGACTTTGAGATAAAATGATCCCCATTTCCAGTGGTGTGGAAATGTCTACTTTTGATGGGATCTTTCAAAACAGCATCATGCTTGCACTTGAGTTTCTCCCCTAAATCTTGATAAATAGCAAAGTGTTCTCTTTGGATAGGGGCAGGTTTCCACTGTTAAAGATGTCCGTACAGCAACCCTGTGCTATCTCTTACAAGTCCTGCCAATGCTTTTATCATTTCAAATCTAAAAAAGCCTTAAAGTGGCTTCGTTAAAACCCTCTCTATGAAAAAAGTCAAAATCCTTCAATAAGTCAGAATGAGATGCAGCTATATAAAGACACAGCAGTTACCTCATTTTCCAGGTAGAAAATGTATTGGCTATGCTATACCGTATTACATTTGAAGAAGAAAATTTTTATATAAATCTAAAATATCAAGCATAACAGCACACAGATTTTAAATATATGCATTAAAATATTTGGTCAAGGCTTTGCCCTGCATGAAGGCAGAGATAGGTTATCCAAGTGGTGAGATTTGAAGAGCAATGGGCAAACAAATACCCTAGACAGACTCTACATCCAGTTTGACTCTGATGCCTGTTATTCTATTATTTAAGAGCCATTTCTATGGATGAATTCATTGTCCCCTTTCCAAGTGCAAACGCCCCTGGAAAGAAAAACATGTAATTAATTTTCAGAACCCAATACCTTTGGAGAAATTAATTAGCTTCTTTCCATAGGACTGTTGCTGAAAGATGGCAGAAAGAAGAGGGAAGGAATCTGCGTACCTTCCCCAGGCAAGTGGATGGAGAGTGAACATCACAGGGTAGTTAGGTCTTTGGGAGCAGATGGTGCACTGGAGGGGGATAAGAAAACTCCATGAATCAGATATTCATTTGTGTGTCAGATACTGTGTGAAGTATGACATATACCTTATGTAATCCGATCCCCACATCTCCCTTGCATGGTTAGAAGTGGCAGAACTGGGATTCAGCCTTAGCTCTGACTCTAAATAAGTACCCTTTTAATCACACTTTCTCAGAATAATTCAAAAAATTTAAAGTGGGAAGCCCCAAAGATAGAATTGGAAACTTATTTTCTTAAGTGTATGTATGGTGAAAGAGAGAATGTGAGAGCCATCCTACACTGGAAATGAGATGCCTGTTACTGTCTGGAGAGAGATCACATTTGGATCCATTTCTCTTTCCCATGGAAGACGTTTGTTTGGTTATCTTAGAATTTCTGTCTTGCATGCTTCAGGCCATTTGGCATAGATGGCTGAGGGGAGCTGTGAGGGACCGCTTTTGCTTATATGCTTCCTTCCTTTCCTATAAATGTCAGACCAAACTACCTTCTCAGAGGCAGAAGCAAACAATAATTGATGTTCATAGTAACCCTGAAACATCAAGAAAATGTCAAATTGTGTTCAGTGTCTATATATAAGAAGACAAAAATATACATCCTATATTTCAGAAAGATTTTTAATGTGTTCATTTTTTCTCAGTTTTGGTATCTAAATCTATTAATGTCAATTCATTCCTTGACATGTTGCTTAATTTTTAAAAATGCCTAAGAGGTGTTTGGCATGATTCTTGTCCTCAAGGATTTATACTCTTGTTTATCCAACAAGTATTTATTAAGGACCTACGGACGATGGGCAGAGGTCTCGAGGCTACAGACAAAGCACTGAATAAAATCATGTAGATTAAGAAAACAAGATTTTTTTTTTTAACAAGGCTAAGGATAGTATACATACTCCTAGTACTATAGGATTCCAGGGAGAAGGGAAAATGTGGAAAATAAATGTTTGGGAACTCTGCACTTGGGCAAATAAAGGCAGATTTTAATTACCTGAACGGTTTAAACTTCAGTTTTAAAAAATGACTCCTCTTAAAATTGCTGTCTGGTTCACACGTCTTTCTCCCCAGGGATACCAGCCTAATACCCACCATCCATCCACCCATCCATCCATCCATCCATCCATCCATCTATCCATCCAACAAATACTTTAGGGCCTGCTATATATAGGACAATGGCTTGGGTATTGCTAATGATGAACAAAAGAGCAAACCCTGAACCTCATGGGAAGATTTACATATTGCAGTGTTGGTTTACATGTTGCTACAGAGGAAAATAAAGCATTATATGACAGAATCCATATTGAAAGGCCTCTCGTAGGAGATGACATTCATGCTTGAAACCTGACACATGAGAAAGAGTCAGGCAATTGAAGATGTTAAAGAAGAGCATTGCTGGCTCAGCATTTGGCCTTCACAGGGACCAATGGTGAGGATGAGATGGCATGTTTAAGAAAGGAAACAAGGCCAGTATGGCAGTTGCATTGTGAGTGAGGATGGCAAGCATATGGGCTGGGAGCAGTGGGCAGGAATCAGACTGTCTAGTGCCTTGTAAGCCATAGTGAAGAGCTTGAGTTTTATTCTAAACCCAAAGGAAGCACGGATTGGTTTTAAGCAGGAGGTGATTCAATTTATCTTTATAAATGTCATTTTGGCTGCTTTGTGGAGAATGACTTGGAGAAGAGAGGGTGAGAGGCTATGAGGAGGCTTCAGCTATAGACCAGGTGGATACATCATCTGTAGGCTTTGTGCTTGGCAAAAGTAGCAGATCATAAACCTAGAGTCAGTAGCATTAACTTACTTTCTTTTGTCTGAAACACTCTTCTTTTGGTTTAGAGACATTGAATCAACTCTACAGTGGCAAATGACCTTTCTGTGGGGACTGCTCTGACTCAGTACACTATAGAAGCCCATGTCCAGTTTAACTCAAAATGGGTTTTTTTTTTCCTAGCTGTTGAGTGGCCTCTTCTTCTTTTCCTTCTTTTTGTTATTGTTGATACTGTTCTTGTTGCTATTACTTTCCCAGCCCTCCTTGATTCCTCTGGGCAATATTTGTTATTTCATGCCATACCTACTCTCCCACATTCTAGCTCAAACAAGAAGCTTCTCATCTAGTCAGTCACGTTAGTCAAGTCAAAAGGTTCATACTGACCACAGTACATACTTTGTAGAGAGTAGGAGAAGAAATGGTTCTTAAACAATCAAGGAGATTATATCATGCTCATCATTTAACAACGTACATAAGGAGACAGCTGAGTGATGAGAATTATGATTGCCAAGGGCATGTGAAGTCAATGGGTGATGAGGGGGTGACACGCTATGAAGTCAGTTGTTCCAGGCTGGAGGAGAGTTTGCCTTGAATTAGCTTACCACAATCAGGAGCCCATTCCAGATCTTGTAGGTGGAGTGAATCCTGCTCTTCCTTCAGAGTTTACCCAACAGGAGAGAGAGAGGAATGAATGTCAAGGATACAAACTCCCTAGACTATATTAGTATTTTTTGGCTGCCATTACAAAACAACATAAACTGGGTGGCTTAAACTAGACATTTTCTCACAGTTGTGGAATTTCCAAAGAAGTCCAGGATCACGATGTCACCATGGTCAGTTTCTGGTGAGGCCTTTCTAGCTAGCTTTGCAGATGGCCACCTTTGCACAGTGTCCACACATAGCAGAGAGAGAGAGCAAGCTCTCTGTTCGCTCTTCTTATACTGATACTAATCCCATCATGAGGGTCACCCTGGCATGCCCTCATCTAAAGTTAATTATCTCTCATTGGCCCTACTTGCAAATACCATTACGCTGGGTAGTGTGAGATCCTAAACATAGAAATTTTAGAGGACACAAGTTCATAGCAGACTGTATGAAGTCTTCCTGGAATATGTTATCATAGCTTTTAATACTTCCCTTTCATAGCATGTATAAAATATGCAAATATATTATGTGATTATATATTACATGATATAAAGTATATATAGCTATTCATGTCTATCTCTCTGATGAGACCAGGCTCCATATTTAACATATACACATAAACACAGTGACTGAGTCCTTTGCTCATTATTTTATCTCTGTTTAAATGGTAGGTAGCCAACACATATCTACCTAATGAATATGTTTAAATTTGAAATATAGTATAAATTTATATTTAAACATCATTTTGTGATTTATATGTTGGTATTCTGCAATATTTCACTTTTTACAATAGAATATATTATAATGCATGTAATACGTGCTAAGAAAATACATGTAATACATGCTAAGAAATTTTGAAAACATTGGCCTATAGAATTACCTGAGTGCTTGTCTATAAAGTCCTCTATCATTTGCATTATGGGCAAAATGACAGAAATTTATAGTGTTACATAAAACCTTCTGTGGCTTATATTTGATAGCTTTTATTACAAAAATAACTTTCAGTGCTTTGGGCCAGGAAATCCTAGCTAGAAACCTAGGACTCCCTATAATCTGGTTCCAATCAACTCTCTAGTATTTCTCCTCTTCTCCTTCAGTCTGTTGGCTCCACAGTCTGTTGGCTGTTTGTCTGTTTCACAAACATGCCCTGCAACTTGGTCCCTGCTGCCTTCCTAACCTCATCGACTGCATCCTGTCCTGAGCTTTTCCCAAGGCCTCATATACTTAATCCTACTTAATTCTTAAAATGATCCTTTGAGGTGTGTGTTGTTTTACAAATTGTAGCGGAAGAAATTGGGGGTCAGAGAAGTGAAATCACTCATCTAAAATGACCTGGCTAATAAGTGGTAAACTCAAGTCTCTGTCCCAAAGCCTGTAATTCCCAATGCGATACCTTCACTTTTGAAAGGCTCTACCCAAATTTACCTAAACCTTCAAGGCCTAACTTGGATTGTACCTCTTCTATATCTCTTTGCTAAACACTTTAGTTAATTGAATCATCCTTCTAATAACAAAAATAGCTACCATTTGTTGAGTGATGATGCTACTATATAGCAACTTCTGTTAAGTTCTTAGATATAAATTATCTTAACTAATCTAATATCTAAATTATCTTAATCTCTCATTGACTTTATGAAGTTAGCATAATATTATTATAGATGAGAAGCTAGTGTCAGAGTGATAGAGTATCTTGTTCAAGGTCACAGATGTATAATATTTCAAAGAAAGGATTCACACCCAGATATGTCTGGCTCTAGAGCCAGAGTTTTGACCCACTTGTCATAATCTCCAGCTTTAGGAGTATCACCTGCTTGTTATGGGATAAAGTGTTAATGTGAATAATTTGAATGAAGTTACCGTGGTTAAAAATAATGACAAGGAACAACCAACACAACACAGATCCTTATTAAAGAGTATAAACTGGGCATCTGTATTAGTTTCCTATGGCTGCAGCAACTAATTACCACAAATTTAGTGGCTTAAAACAACACAGATTTATAATCCTACAGCTCTGGAGGTCAGAAGTCCTAAAATCATAGTTTCTGCAGGGTCTCTAGGAGAGAGTCTTTTTCCTTGTCTTCTCCAGTTTCTGCCTGCTTCCTGCATTCATTTGGATGCTCCCTTCTTCCATCTTCACAGTCAGGATTGTAGCATCTTCCAATCTTTGTCTCTGACTCTTAAAACTCTCTGTTATAAGAACCCTCGTAGATTACATTGGGCCTATCTGGTTAATCCAAGATGATTTCTCCATGTCAAGATATCACACTTAATCAAAAGTCCCTTTGGACAGATGAGGTAACATATATCTTTCCTCAGGATTAGTTCACGGACATTTTTGGGGGCCATTATTCAGTTTACCACATGGTGGTGGTGTACAGGGCCTGCAGCTGTCAAGGGCTGGGGAGAGGGAGATAAGGACTGATTTTTTTGGATCCATACTATGGGTATTTCATTTTAAGGAAAGTCAGAAAGAAATGTTTAACACAAAAGAAAAATGTCTGATGGTGAGATTTCAGGCACCTGCAGCATTTTTCAAAATTCAATAGATAAATAATTTCCCATTGTACTAACACAAAACATCAACCTAGGAAAAATTGCCACAGAAATTTCTCAGCAATTCCTCACTAAGGATAAAGGTGTGGTAATCAAACATCCTCTTTGTGAACCTCTTCAATCCCATTGGAGTACTATGAGCGGAGACATGGTCAGGTAGCAGGACAGGGTAGGCCTAGAGTCCCTCCAGGTGAAATGAGCACAGCACTTTTCTAGGTGGTACAGAGATGGCATCCAGGTACTTGACCTGATTATCCAGGTTTTCCCTGCAAATGGGTTGAAGGACTGCAACTAAATCTGTAGTTGATTGTATCTCATTCCATTGCCCCTTTCCATATGACTCACTGAGATGGAGGAACGTTTCTGAAGACAATGGAGGGAAAAGGGGTGTCAGCTAGGAAAGAAAAGAAAAGAAAAGAAAAGGCTGCAGAAAGGCCCGCAGTTCTGAGTAGGGAGTCAATTGAGCACCGGATTTCTTTCCATGCTTCGCCTTTAAATAGGGCCCCACTTCCATGATCTCCTCTTTGTTCCTTTTTCCTCTTCAAGGCAATGTCAGAGTCTCTGGTGGTGGCCCATGGTATGGGTGCTTGGGACAGGAAAGGCTAGAGATGGAGGAGTATAGGTAGTGCTTTTTTTCTCACCTCAGATTCTGCTTGTGTTGATCACATGGCTTAGAAGTCAAATGGTTAAAGGGGGAGACAGAGTTGCTACAAGTCACAGAAAGTTTTCCAGATTGTTATGCTAGGTGTTTCATGGTATCTGTATTTCCATGTGAATAATACCTTTGAGAGCTGTTCTCTAAACTGGTGTTACTCTTCCCCTCCAAGTTCTGCAGCACAGGCAGAATGCAGAATGCGGAGTATTTTAAAAACCATTTTATTGAAGTATGGTTGACATATAAAAAGTGGTTTGATTACCATACTTTTATCCCCAGTTGGGAATTACTGAGAAATTTCTGTGGGAATTTTTTTCTGGGTTGGTGTTGTGTGTTATTACAATGGGAAATAATTTACCTATTGAATTATACACATTTAATGTGTACAATTTGATGAGTTTGGGGATAAGTATACACCCATGAAACCATCATCACTATCAAAGCTGTAAACATATTTATCACCTCCCAAAGTTTCATCCCTTTCCTATTATTATTATTATTAGTAGTAGTAGTAGTAGTACACAACATAAGATCTACATTCTTCGCAAATTTTAAGTCTCAAATACAGTAGTGTTAGCTATGGGCATTATGCTGTGTAGTAGATATCCAGAATTATTTATCTTATATAAGTAAATGCTGATTTTTTTGAGGCTACTATATCCTGCTACTATAGCACTCAGAGCAAAGATACAGATGTAACTCTAGCATCTTGCAAATAGAGATGCAAGTAGTAAAAATAAATAAATAAATAAATAGTATGCATTTGCAGAGTAACCTGAAGGAAATAAATATCTTCAGTGAGAGAATTTTAAAATAGTTCAACTATAAGAGGTATTCTTTGAGTTGGTTATCTGATTAATTGCATTTAATATCTTGGTATACACATTTAGTGAACTAGTTAAGACACCAATTCTTGAGGAATGTTGGCTTAACAATATTTAAGTCTCAAGATGTTACATGCTAACACTTTACACTCTGGAAAAAATTTGCTACTTTCTCAGCATAAGATTTGCCTCAGCCTGCATAACCTCTCCTTTGCATATTTACCTCATCCAAGCCAACACAGGCTCTCCTACTCATCCACACTGACATGTTGGTGCAGATGTA
The DNA here is from genome assembly GCF_964656455.1 of Halichoerus grypus. Classification (NCBI taxonomy): domain Eukaryota; kingdom Metazoa; phylum Chordata; class Mammalia; order Carnivora; family Phocidae; genus Halichoerus; species Halichoerus grypus. Next base: position 69,610,190 of record NC_135721.1, on the reverse strand, counting down.
ACCCCCATTTCAAGAGAATTTGCTTTTAAAAAGAGTCTGAAGTGAATGATACTTTCTAGTATAACTAATACAGAATTGCAGGTAAAAATGGAGACGATACTTGGAAAAAGGGGATTTCCTTCTACAAATAACCACCACATTTTATACTCTGGTATTCCAATCCCCCTTACCACGAAAAAGAATTTAAATGCTCATTTCTCTCTCAGTGTAATGTCTAAGTTTTTTTTTTTTCCCCTAAAGCCCCAGTGTCTGGAACACATACAAACCTATTAACAGTTGACTTGGGGATGGACTACCAAAGGTTGGTTGGCTATCATTCCCCAGTGTGAGGGCGAGGGCTGAATCAGCAGCATAACACCCCACAAGCCCTGGAACGTCTGGAACAACAGCAGAGGTGTAAAGGAAATGATTTCTCATGGCCCGATCTCAGACTAATTCAAACACAAACAAATTCAGTCTGATGATAAATTCGCTTTGGCTCTTGCTCTTGTGTTGGAAGCATCAAGTCCTTGCCAGGACAACCAGTATGGCTGAAAGGAGGAAGTTGAAACAGCATTTAGATGGTACTAATATGGCTCCAATATAATCCTTCCCCTGGTTTCAAGTCTCTGCCTGCCAGGGCTCTTGGCCACCATCCCAGGGCTTAATTGCATTTTGCAAGAGCGGTAGTACACTTGCCACTCTATCTCCCTAACTAATTTCAAACACAATCCTCATATCCAGTTCAGTAAAAAGGAACTGAAATACCTCTGACAGAAAAATGAAAGTGTTTTATAAAGATTGGCTCAATTAAGGGAATAGCTGGTTTGGGGGCTAAAATAGATGGACAAATCATAGCCTTGACGTCTAGAATTCTATTTTTTTATGAAAGCAACACAGAGGAATGGTTAAGACTTGAGACATTAACAATGTCTTAAATAATAAGATTTGAGACATGGCTACTATTTAATGTTTATATACATTTTCAAGTGAAATGGATTTTAATTGGAATTTGGCCTTAAAGTAATTGAGGGGTAGTGAGGCTTAGTGGAATCAGCACTGGTTTCATTCCGGAGACTGGCTTTAGGCCAGATGAACGGTTTGGGTCTTACCTGTGCTAGTTACTAAATATATGCACTTAAAGAAGCCACTTGAAATTGCTGTATCTCCATTTCCTTATCAATATATTAAGGATAAGAAAATATTTCCCTTATCTATTTTTTTAGGATTGATGGATAAAATATCTCTAAAACTGTGAAATGTTGAATTTAAAGCCTTATATTAAATTGTAACTAGTGAATACTTCCAATAAGTATTTCTAGTAAAATAAATAGATGTTTAGCAACCTCAGCCATCTATAAAGTTGGGAGGAAGCCTGGAGGAAGGGGAAGAAAAAGCATGAGTTTTGTGGAAGACGACATTATGAACAAAAAGAGCACATTGGACATTTCACCTCCTTGAGCTAATTCTAATCAGAATAGGCAACCCCATGTTTCATTAGGCTACAGTGCAGTGGGAAGGGACATACTCGTACACCAAATGACATCTATTGAGCTCTTACAGTGCATTTGACACTAAGCTAACCATTGTAGGAGTTATACAACATTCTAGTCTCTGTCCTTAAGGGAACAATAACCCAGCTGAAGAAGCAAGATATCATGGGAATTGGACAAGAAAATAGATACATACAAGTTGTTGACTACATATTTTAAGGGCAATATGAAGTCCCAAAAGGAAGGAAAGAAAAAGAAAATAACGGTTTGAAGAGGCTTCATGGATTTAAGTGGGGCCTAAAAGAGAGGTTAGAAAATAGGGAAAAGTTTAGATGTTTCAGGAGAGGGGAACATAATGAATAAAAGGGTAGAGGAGGGAATAAGGATGATGAACAGACAGGTGGCTATGTTAAATAAAATGTGATTCATAAACCTTGTCACAGCTCCTGTGTAAGCAGATATGGTAGTTACTCACCAAAAAGGCATCGTGCATTTAAAACCCACACCAAACAGTAACTCATATAACTCAGAAATGTCTGATTCTCCCTGAAAGACAGCAGGGACTGTGGATAAACAAGGCTAAACAAAATGGTGAGAACAAATGCAAAAGAACACATGAAAATAAAAGGACCAAATTTAATAAGGGCCAGAATCAGGTGTCAAACTCAAAATAGAGAATCCAGAGTTTGAAATCAAGGGGATGAGGCCAAACAAGAGCAGAATGTCTAGACAGAGAGGGTTAAGAAAAGAGGGCCCTGACCTTAGCTTCCAAGGCCAGCTAGTCATGAACACTTGCTTTTATGAGCCAGTGGAAAACATTCAAGAGTCTGACCTAAAGGCCTGGGATGGGGGAATGGTGGGAGGCCATTAGATAGATAATAACTCTCAGTAATTCTGTGTTACAATCCTGCTCCCCTAAGATCCTAGTCATAGGAAGAAAACATATGCTTATTGAGCCCAAAGAACCACAGAGCCTGAAAGAGGTCTTAAGTAGGCCTGCTTGTTTTATTTCAGATAAATTGCCAATTTGGAGGACTCTTTGGGAAAAATTGACTCTGTAGGCTGGAAGGAAAAAAAATCATTAAAACCAATTATGTTTTGAAACATCAAATTCTGACTTCCAATAGTTAGAATGTTCATCTTTACTATTTGAGTTAATGGGAGAAAAGTAGGTAAAATTGACTTTTCAAAGCAAAGTGCCCTGAAACAAGTATCTACAGGGTAGTCTCTTACAGATTCAGGAATTCTCTTCCTAACTTTCTCCAAAGACACGAACATTCCTACATGTAGTATCAGTGCTCACTGTTAAAAAGGTAATGGTTATAGTGTCTATGGTATTGTAGCAACTTCAGCCTGAAGACCAATTTTGGCAGAAGCAAAAAGGGGAAAACAATCAGGAAACTAGTTGTTACAAAGGCCATTCACCTTAGTAAATTTTACTAACAAGTTTAGAGAAGTCAAGTCATAGTCTATGAATTAGATTGTTGCATAAAATAATGATGTGGATTTAATTAATCTCGTTAACCTTTTATTGTTGGTACCTTTGGTTCTTCTTAGCTTATCGGAGAAAAAAAAGAATAGAAATTATGAGCAGATGACAGAGCAAATTGAATTAGCGTGTGAAAAAAATCTAGATGCTTACCGCATTCCTTAAACCAAAATAAATTCCAGATGGACTGAAATTTTAAATATAAATAACAGAAGCTTGAGAGGACTTGAAGAAATAAGTGAATAATTACACTTGGTAAAGGAGAACTGCCTAGGCATACCCTCAACACAAAACTCAAAAGGGAAAATATTGATAGATCTGATAACAAAAAAATGTTAGATTTGGTAAGGCAATTAAACCCATAGACCCAACTAAAAGGCAAATCACAATCTGGAAAAGCATTTATAATACATTTGACAGATAAAGGTTTAACTTTCTTAATACTGAAAGAAATTTCACAGGTCAGTAAGAGATGACAACCCCAATAGAGAAATGAAATAACCATCAGAAAGCATGTTCATCATTACTAGTGATCAAATAAATGCTAATTTGATGAACAATAAAAAAGATGTTTCGGCTTTGAGATTATAAAAGAGAAATATCCAGTGTTGATAAGGGTAAGGGGAAGAGACAATCTTATACACTGAAATAACAATGGTTAAATTTTATTTAATACATACTATATGTATCAGACCTCATTTTACATTTCTATGTATATTTTCACATTTAATCTTCAGAATAACTCTATGAAACAAATATTATGTTACCTATTTTTCAGATGTGGCAATTAAGACCTCTGGGGGTTAGTAAGTTGCCCATCACCTTCAAACAGAGGTCGTTAAGCTAAGATTTGAAACCAGCATCTACCTAAGAGGCCATTCATCATTGTGAGGCTATCTCTATTTAAGGAGAATATAAATTAAAAATGCCTTTCTGGAAGATAATTTGGCAAAAAACTCTTAAATTGCAAAATGTTTATATGCTTTTACCTAAGCATTCCTCTTTTAAGAATATAATAAATGATGTGAGAAGAATGCAAAATTATATGTTTGATGGTATTTATTATAGTATGGTTCATAGTAAGATGACAGTTCAATTATCGAAGATACAGGAAGTGGCAAAGTAAATTTAAGGGACATCTATATTGGAATATTAAGCATATATTAAAAATGATCATGTAGAAATCTATTTAGGGTCAGAGAAATATGCTTTATTTGAGTTCAAAAAGCCTCGTACAACAGGCTACATTCAATGCTGCCAAGTCCAATTACCAGCCCTTTTATGGTAATGATACTCTTCTTATTATTACATTTATAGACAGCCCTCTACATACTGAGTATTTACAACCAAAGTAGAAAAGTATCTCCATTTTCATGGAACTTACATTCTAGTGGGGGAGACAGACTATTCACAAGAATGAAAAGAAAAACATAGAGCATATTAGAGTGTAAAAAAATATATATATATAGCATATGCAATGTTGGTAGGAGGGTGACAATTGAAATTTAGGTGGGATGACCAGAAAAGACCTCAGAGAGAAGATGACTTTTTAAGCAAACAGTACATATCCTATGAGGAAATTGAAATACAGAATCATGAAGTAATTTCCTTGAGGTGCAACACCTAGTTACTGTAACAGGCAGAACAGAAGCACCCTGATTCCATTATGCTATAAATAAAAACTTCAGAGTTCTATTTGCCATTATTAATAGTAATTATTTATGGGTAGCGAAACATATTAATTTTGTAAAAAACACCATGTTTGCTGATACATAAGACATGGTGTCTTTCAGTGATGATTTGTGTGACCACAATATTGGTAAAGAAATTGAAGAGTAGTCTATTAGAAATCTTAGACAATTTTTGAATGGATGTGAAGGTACACTAGACGTGACTCGCCTCTCTGGCTTCTGCTGTAGTGATTGTGCTTCAGTTCAACACTGTGATTCTCATAATGATAACCTTTAGTTCCTCGACATGGCATCTCTAACGTGTGTTCTCTTCCAGACTACCTGTACAGTGGCATCACCATTATTCAAGCCACTGGATCTCTCCTTTTTTTTTTTTTCCTCCACACTTCTCAGGTCCCACATTCAATTAATGGCCAAATCTAATAGGTTTTACCTCCATAATTTCTTTACGTATATTCTCTTCTTTCCATATTCATGGCTATGGCACCAAATTTAGGCTTTAATTCTCTCTCTCTCTCTCTAGGACACCACCTTCAGGATTATAGCTGAATTTAACCAAACACAATCAGGTCATTCTTCTGATGGAACACTTTCAATGGACACCCCAATTCCTATTAAGGTAAGTGCAAATTATTTAAACTGTCATTCATGGCTAGAAGTGATTGACATTTCTCATTTTTTACTTTCATTTGTGCATGTTTTATAGTCCAGCCATGATGCAGATAGTAATGCTCACCAAAGAACCTAACTTTCTCTGCATTTCTTAGCTCCTTGTAATTAAGTAGGACATATGGCTAGTTCTGGTTAATTGGCTGTTAGCAGAAAAGACATGTGTCTCTTCTGTGCCAGAGCACAGAGGAACAGGTGTGAAGTCTCCATGCTTCTTTATTGTCCTGAAGCAACAACGAAAGCTGCACATTTCAGATCATGCAGCTGCAAAATGGTGGAATCTGAATCCCCACTGATCTCTGATGGGTATGCATTATAAGCAAGAATAAACCTTCCATGTGTTGGTGCATTCTTGAGCTACTGGGATTCTGGGGGTTAATTTGTTACCACAACACAACCTAGCCTCTCTAACCTGATGCATCACCAAAGTAGGGGAACTCACCAACTGGCATATCGCTTTGTGTTTTCCCATATCCTTACACTAACCTTTGTGTATCTGTCCACTGAAAACTTATTTCTTTGAATGATCCATTCTTCCTGCCCTCATCACATTGCTCTACTTATTTAAGTTTTACTCCTTCTTATAGAACCGTCTTAAGTGCCAATCCTGCCTTAATACTTCTCTTTATTTGCCCAATCAGATGTAATTCCTCTTCTAGTCATAAAGAAGCTTAGTGGTTACCATTTTGACTGTTCTCCAAAATTCTGTCTCTTATTGTAGTTACTGGTATATGTATTTTTCCTCTCAACGAGAAAGAAGTCCCAGTGAGGGTCTTAATCATAGGTCTAACCTGTGCACCCCCTTGTATCTAATAATTGTCTGAAAAATATTTGTGAAACTGAGTTGAAGACTGAGAAGTATGCATTATCATTTTCAAAATTTCTACCATAATGGCTAAAATAAAATAGGTTTTGGGTATTTGGGGAATTGACTTTTATATAATGATTTTTTATATAAGTTCTGTTATTTTCCTCTTTCTTTTCTATATCGGTCATTAAATGGTGAACGTTTTTTCAATACTGTCCTCTTAAGACCTAAGACATTGCTCGGCAAAAATTAAGTGCTAGATAATGTCAGTGAATAAATAAAGATTAAGTGCCTGAAGTATTACTGTATTAAAAATTGAGTTAGCAAAGATTTAATTGCATACAAGACCTCTAGACCTGGAAAGAGCCCTCAAAATATAAGTTGACAGTTTTAAAGCTAACAATGGCTTCAGAATAAGGAAAATGAAAACTAAATTTGAAGAAGGTGTTCCATTTTTGCAAAGGATTCTCATATATGTTACCTCATCATTTGGTTGATAGAATCACTCTCTAAAGTAGGCAGGTATCATCCCTACTTTAGATATGAAGAAACTAAATCCCAGAAACGTTAAGCGACTTGTGCAAAGTCAAACAGCTGGTTTAAAATGGGTTCTTGGGTCTCTTAATTCTTTGTCCATTGGTCATTGTTCTTTGTTATTGCCTTTCCTTATCTAAGTTAAGGACCAGAAACATCTTTAGTATCATCATTATGCTTCTGTAATGTGTTATCTTGGCAGCAGCAACTTTGTAAGTAGCTGAAGAAGGCGCACACACATGCATACACACACAATTATACAAGCCTCCTCCAGTCTAGGCTAAAATAAGAATTAATCCTGTGTTCATTGCTGGTGAATGCTGAATCCTTCCATATCAGTGTTTGTGTTTAAGAATAAGTCAGTATACACACTCTGTAATTGAATGTCAGGAAATATGAAAATATATTGTTTTATTGCTACTGTTCATTGATTTATCGGAGTGATTTATTGTCGATGGACATGCAGTACAACAAATCACTTTGCTGACACCATCAGCTGCCTTAACTAGGTTGTCAGTTCACGACATTAAAGGTAATGGATGGTGATTATTTTACAGTAATGGGTTTAATCAGCGCTTTGAATGACTTAGCAGTCATGTCAGAATAGAGCCAACTCATCATTCATCAAGGCAGCATTTTGTTTACCAACATCATCTATAATTCATTTGATTGTTGACAATCATCAGCAAATAGCTCTCAGGCAAAGTTTTATCAGAGATGGAAATCTGCACAGCTGCAGCATGCTAAACCACCCCATGGGGCTGCCTGAGCAGATGCAGATGGGGAGGGATGCACTTGTCATCAGCCCCCAGAAAGGTGGCTTCCACCAACGGGGCATATAGTCTTTTTGACATTCCCATGGATTGGATTCTTTCAGTTTACATTTCTCTAGGCCCCCAATTTCATAGGGTCTTCAGTTACCCAGTAAGACTTCAGTTAGGAAAATGACAGGCACATGATCTTGTTGCTTAAATCAGCTCAACACAGCTAACACATGGTCCTGGTTCTGCTACTTATAGCTAATAGCATGGAAGTCTGAGCTGCATCTACTACTGAGGCCCAGACATGTCTTGGCAGGTTTGGTGACCCAGTGAGGTAGATGTAGCAAGTGTCTGTTTTCATAAGAGATTGTAGGACTTTGTAAAGGAAACCTCAACTTAAAGTTATGGCCTCCTTTGGCCCTTCGAGTATCTCATACTCTTCACCAGAAAGATAAATTCACATACATGCAATATTTTTACGTATAATTTTAGTCAGCTTGCAAACTATTTAGCCATAGGCAGTAAAGTAGAGTGGTTAGGACCTCTGATTCTTAGTTGTCCGTATTTTCTACTGTGTTTTTTATCTACTCACTTTCATACGCAAGTCGAGCAAGAGACACAAGGGTGGAAAACAGGAGTCATAAGCAAGAACTTGAAAGGAAGAGTTATTCTGCAATCTGGGGGCAGACTGCAACACAAGTTGCACTACCTTGGTCGTCCATATGACACGACATAATACATAGCACATACTTTTGGTATCTTATAGGTCCCAGGCATTGGTGGGGATACAGTGCCCAGTGAGAGGCAGTGGTGCCAAATGGAAGATAGCAACACCGATGGGAGTGGTAGCATGCATGCTCAGTAGAAGCAGCAGCGGGAACTGAAAGATACCATAGGACCTGCAGGTGCCATGGACCCATCATTAACCTGGAACATGAGTTAGTAATTCAAAGAGCTGACCAAGAGAGGAAGAAGAGGAACAGAGAAAGCATGCAGTGGCTGTTAGGACAGTTTGATGTTTGAACATGCTTGGGATATCCCCTGAGGACTGCCAGAAATTATTTTATTTAGGGACAAGCATAGTTCGCAAGAAGCTGGATACTCTAAACTAGCAAGGGTGGGACAAGAGCCAGGGAAGCACTAGTCCACAATAATTAGCAGCATGTTTTTGGCAGAGTTATTGCTCCTCTTCCGGCATTGTTTTTCTCCTCCATAAACTCGGACAGTTAGGATATATAGACACTCCAGTGGGCAAGGACTGGGTGGAGATATCTCAGATCATCTCATTGCCTTTTTCAAAATACACATAGTTGGGGCTTTCAATGAATCTTCACAGAATCGGGTTAGGGAGGTTTGGTAGATGTCATATAGGGAGGATATGGAAGAGTTGAGTGTGTATGTATATGTGTTCATGGTGATAGAATGAAAATTTAATCTCTCCATGTTACTCTGATTGATATTTCCAACTTTGATAAACATTTGGTCGGACTATCTCGGATTCCCTTTTAGTTTCTACTATTCTATAAAATTTTAAGCATTAAGTTCTTTAAGTCATCTTTAGTTTCCTTTTATAGGTCTATTTTTATTTCTTAGGTTGGTCCAAGTATCCTTAGTCATGGAGGCAATAAGCTCCTCTGTCAGATGCTGTAGGGGAATTAGACATGGATGCCACTCTCAAGTAGTTTAAGAAATGAATACAAATATAATGATGACATTCACTGAGTGCTTATAATGTAATAAACAGTGTCAAAGTGCCTTTCACGTGGAAACTATTTAATCTCACACAAACTTATGAGGTAGGTTTGGTTATAGATTAAAACAAATCCAAGCACATAGAAGTAAAATAACTTGCCCAAGTTTGCCCACCTAAGAACTGGTAGAACCAGGCTTTGAATGCAAGCTCTCTTCTGTTCAAGTCCCATAGAAAGAGGATCACGATGAGGAAGGAGAAACCACTTAGGATCACCACCATGATGATGAGATCACCACCATGTTCCTTTGGCATTGTTGGGGCACAAACACGGACACTGAACCCTGAAGGAGTGGCAGAGATGAAAAAAAAAAGACAAAGAAAGAATGAAAAAGAAAAGGCTTGTCAGTCCTACTTTGGATGCTGGTGGAAGAAAAGTGATGATGCACCTTTTTTCTAAACAAAACTCCTTGTTTAATAACATGCACTTTATTAGATAAACATTCCACCCATTTTATCATCTGCAAAAAAGCTAGGAAATACTCAGATTTAAACAACTAGTGTAAAAAAGAGGAGACTATATAAAGGAAACTTTTACTGCTTTTGAAACAACTCCATTTCCTTACATCTCCGTAATGCACCTAGAACCGCCTACCTCCCCTCTGGCTCCAGGAAATATTACTGTGTAAGTCTTCTCTCTGCCAAAGCCATCCTCTCTCATCTCTAGATGATAGAAAGCACGCTCAGGAAGAGGATAGAAAGGAAGGAGAAGGGGTCTTCAAAATGAGTTTGTTCTATTTGTAATGAGTAAAAGCTACCACTGCAGAGATATTTCTTCATTTACTATAATACCTTCTCGCCAAATGCCCTTCACAAATTTCCAAAATGAAGGTGCACCTGCTAAGCCTTCTACTTGTAAGGAACTTCCCTTACCAAAAAGTGGTGTCACTGCTCAGGAAAAATGATGAGTGCTCATAAGCAGGAGGTCTGTATATACCCGTGTCTCCTGCTGCAAGGGAAAAGATAGAAACTGGGATTGCTTCTTACCTCTGAAAATCCAAAGGCTCAACTAATTGAAACTCCAAGGCACTTAGATAATCAAAGCTTATGTTCAAGTGCTACACCCAGAGCTCAGAACTTCTGAGAGGTTTCAAATATTCGAGTAACCACAGTGGTCATGGAGGGCCTGCACATACAGGTCAGCCACTGAAGAACAATACAAGCCAGGTGATCGAACAAGCTGCAAAAAGAAGATACCAGCCTGGGCTGAGTTAGTTAGGTAAGGCTTTGGAACAAAGGGGGCCTTGAGGAAATGATTGACCACAAAAAGGGTGAGGACAATCAGAAGACAGAAAGCACATTAGCTTTAGTGGTATTTAGGAGTGTTACTGAACAATGAGGTGACCCTCATAAGTATAACTTGATTTGGCTACAAGTATGTGTGTATATTTAAAACACTGCCTGAAAGCATGCTGATATTACTATAATCTTTAATGAATAACACATGACTCATGTAATTTTCAAACCTTCATAACTAAATGGATGGGTGATGTTTAGCAAAGTTGTGAAAAAATAGCCATGGGAGTGTTGCAAATTGTTTTCAAAAGAATGAGGGAGAGAAGGACATTGTCTTTAAGTGGTATTTTTGCTATGAAATATGCATCATTCAGATATTTTAATGGTTGAACCAATTCTATGTTGTTGGATGGGAAATACCCACAGAAAATTTTATTTGAACTAACTTTGAATCTTTAATAGAAACAATGCATCTACATGTGCTAATTGTAGAAATGTTTTTAAGTGCACATTAAAAAAATAAAGAAAAAATACTTTTAAACTCACTGTCCACCTTCCCAAAGGTAAATTAGTATTTTAGTGTATCTCCTTCAGACTGTGTGTATGAAAATGTGTGTGTGTTAGAATGTGATCATAATGGCGTGTAATTTGTGGTGGGATTGTATATGGCTGCCGATGAGTCATCCCTCTATGTATGCTTATCCCTCCCACATTGGCTTTGGGACTAGCCCTGTGACTTTATCAGCCAGTGAAACATCAGGAAGCATGATGCAAGTGGAAGGCTTGATAGCCACCTGGTCTAACCTTCATGAGGACGTAAGACCACATTTCTAGGGAAGTCCAGTCATCCAGATGTCCCATATAAGACAGGTCCCAGGGGAGCCTGTAGCTCCATTTCTTGGCATTCCTGCATCAGTGATCCCAGAAGATTGCAACAGAAGACCTCCTTAGCCGACCAAATGATTATGAAATATACCATATTGTTATTTTAAGTCACTAAGTGTTGAGTTATAACTGATACTGCATTTTATTTTATTTTATTTTATTTTTTATTTTTATTTATTTATTTATTTTTTAAAGATTTTATTTATTTATTTGAGAGAGAGAGAATGAGAGAGAGCGAGTACATGAGAGGGGGGAGGGTCAGAGGGAGAAGCAGACTCCCTGCCGAGCAGGGAGCCCGATGCGGGACTCGATCCAGGGACTCCAGGATCATGACCTGAGCCGAAGGCAGTCGCTTAACCAACTGAGCCACCCAGGCGCCCACTGATACTGTATTTTAAACCTGATTTTTCATTTAATATATAGTGAACAATTTCTTACGTTCTTAAAACTCAAGAATGCTATTTTTAAATGATTTCATCATATTCCATTACAACATATACTGTATCCCATTCAACTAATGCCTAATAGTTTGAGGTGCTTACAATTAATTTTTAATGCTCAATTGGTGACTACCTAAGGCCTCTTCTGTCTGTAGTTCAGGGAATATAAACTTATTTTGAAACAAATTTATTTATCACTGTATTTTAAACTATTTGAGAATGCTAGCTACGAATTAGCTTATTCCCCCCTCCCCCCAAGCCTTTGCATTGTGCGTGGCAAATAGTTGATGCTCAAAATATTTATTGAATGAAAAATGAATAAATAGATATATTTTATAGAATTTTAAAAATAGCTGTTAACATCCTACACATTTTAATAGTGTCCAATCCATGCGAAAGGAAACAGGGATATGTTGGTGTTGGTGATCTCTCTTCCTCTCCCTCAGAATTTCATGCTGTCCAGAGGAACTGAGAAATTAGTGTTTCCTTTGAATTCAGTGTTGTCACATAAAAATTGTTATTTATTGTTGGGATTATTACTTCCATGTCCCATCCTCTTAATGTCCCACTTAGAATGTAGGTGACAACAAGCTGGTGAATTAATTTGTACTAAATTGATAGCTTTCTGTGTTTACCATCCTTGAAGAGGTGTATGTTCATGAAGAGATAGTTTGTATTTTCTAAAATCATATGACCTCACTCATATTCTGATCTGTATGACAAGAAAATTCTTTGAGGTAATCTGCTATTTCAGGGTTTTTGTTTCTTCGATTCCCTCTGTAAATAAGGATAATTCAGAGATGGCCACATTGTATTTTTTAAGAAATTACCATCCTTCATTAAAGCTAATCCAGTATTCAATTTAGGTTTGAACTGAAATATTTTCGAAAGGTAAAAGAATCAAGATAACAAGTTCTTTTTTATATTAACCTCTAGGGCAACTTCCTTTGTATTTTGTTTTCTTTGGATAAGGAGAGTAGATTGTAATCTTCATTTTTAATTAGGTTTTAAAGTATATTTAATCCCCAGGTTAAAGCATATTATTCGTGTTTAATGGAGAAAATGAGCAACCTTAAGAATGTCAGCTTCAGATTGAAACCACCGTTCTAAGCGGTTTGGGTCACAGCACTGAATAGGAGGCCCCAAAGCTTCGAAAGACATTTTTGTAGCTTCAAACATTGACCCACAAAACTCTTTTATTCACTGCTTCACTTTACTGCCCCATCATAGCATCCTCCCTGTTTGGGAGGCAGGGGAAACAGAACCAATAGTAATTAAGCACAGCCTATGACCCCATGAAATAGACCCAGTTGTTCACATTTCACAGCCAACAAAACTGAGACTCAGATGATTACAGAGAAATTGTTTGTAGAACTAGTACTCGGATGCTAGTCTCTCGATCCAAAACATGTTGTTTCTGAAATGGAACAGTCAGAAGGCCTAGATTCTGGTCATGGTTCTTGGAATGCTTATGGGGTCTTGGGCAAATACATGAGCCTCAGTTTCCTTATTAGCAAAAAATTTCCACCTTTCTTACCTATTCATAGGGATGACATTACTTTTCTTACCTGCCTCATGGGGTGATATGATAATGGTTGGGACTATGTTTTAAAAACAGAAATATTTTATAGAAATATAGAAATACTTTATAGAAATATATGGATTTAAGCTCGAGATTCTGAATGAGTGTAAATAATCTAATGACTGGCCCACATATGGTACATAAGTATCTTGGCCATCCTCATGAGTAAGAAAAAGGACTCTTTAGATTGTTCCTTTGAACTGAATCTCCCGGTTTTCTGTTTCATGGTGACTCATTGATTTTCTTTTCTTCCTGCCTCAAAGCAGTCCTTGGGAGTTTTTTCTGATGTAACAGGGCTGAGGTATACTCATCAAGAACAGTTTTTGAAGGGAGAGAAAGTGACAACCATACAGAAGTGGTGCCTTAGGAACACATACTTTGAATCTGGTGAGAGAACTGAGATGAATTGGCTGATTTCTAAACTTAGAGTGAGCCATTTCTTTGAGTCAGTGATTGCAATTACTGACTTCTGTGTGCGTGTTTAGTGAGTCAACACCCCTTCTTCTGTCCTCTGAGCACTTAGGCACCTTACCTTTTCTTTCACAACTTTTCTTTCTCTGCAACAGGATCCCTCCTTTTTTCTTACTCTCTAAAATATATTTACATATTATATATATATATATTTTTTTATTTTATTTTATTTTATTTTATTTTATTTTTTTGGTGCCAAGAATTGGCACTGAACGATGAGGAACATGTTGGCCGTCGATTTACATTATGGTTGGTCAATTTATTAATAGTGGTCCTTTAAACTTCACACCTGCAAAATGGGGATATGGTGTTTGCTCAGGTCTCTTCATTCTGAATATTGAGAAGGTGTTTGGAAAACTTTTGGGTTCCTCTGAATCACACTGATTGCCTCTAGTGTCTTTTTGTGATGGCAAATACTGGTTCAGTGTTCCAGCACTCTCTTTCCTCCAGAGGCAATATGCACTTTGTAAAATAATGTGTCTATTAGGTTGAACTGTGTGAGATTGCTGTATTTATAGGGAAAAATAGTCAAATACCAGCAATTTCATATAGTTCAACCTAGTATCTCAAATGATTATTTTTCTGCATACGTGTTTACTTTTTAGCATGTGGACTAATTCATATCTATCCTGCTTCCCTAAAAAGAAATATCATCAGGTGTTCCTATCAATAGATAGTATGAGGTAATTAAGTTTTCCTCTTCTTCTGCAGTCTAGGGTGACTATTCATCAGATGATGCAGCCCATGAACTTGACACAGGTGATATAGTCATGAGGAAATATAGTGTTGCCATTTTGCAGGTGGGCAGGTTTGCAGCATTTCAGTGCTTGGGGGAGATGGGAAGCTGTGCAGACAGTTGCTGTCAGTAAAGAGGAAAGGACTGGGGGGAGCAGGAATGACACTGTGGCCCAGGCCAGGTAGCAGTGCAAGAAAGGGTATGGGAAAGTCCCAAAGCCTTTTCTCTAAGCCATCCCTTTGTTTTAGAGAGGAGCTTCTGACTGTTGAGAAGATACCCACTGAGAGTAGGGAAGCCTAAACTCTGGGGAGTAAAGAGCCTTTGCCTCCAAGTCCCACTTTACCCCCAAGTGTTATGTTATCTTCTCATGATGAAAGCAGAATTTGGTGAGGGCTTTAATGGTGACTTGAAATCTCCCTATTTAAGGTTTATATATGTTTTTTCCCCATTAATTGTATTTCTTTCTATAAATTAGTTTTCCAAATTCATGTTAGTATTACAATGCCCAGGGGCTATGTTCAGTGAAGCCATGTGAAGAATAGTGGGGTATTCTTGAAGCCGTGGCTGAGGCCCAGAGGGGCAGCAGTGGTTTACCACCATCAGTCATTCCATTAAGGTGGAATGCACCACATATTACAAAGCAGGCAGCTCAGGAGACAATGAATGAGACATGGAGGCCTCGGGTGATACTTTCTTGTTTTTTTGTTTTTTTTTTCTTGCCATTTTGTTATGCTTTCAGTACTGTTGTGCTGTTTTTCACTCAGATATGAGAGTTTCCTGCCTGTACAGCATTAATGATTATAAAAATGATGTCGAACATTTATTGAGCATTCTTCATGTGGCAGGTTCTCTGCTAGAAGATCAACATGCTTATCTCATTTAATCCATACAAAATTCTTGTATGCCAGGTATTATCAGTACCCCCATTTTGCAGATGGAGAAATCTAAAGTTTAAGAGGTTGATTAACAAGCCTCAGATTATGCAATTAGGTAGAGCAGAACCAAAACACAAACTGTGATTTGTCCAGCAGCAAAGGCAGGTTCTTCTATGAACTCTGTGTTCTGTCATTCTGAAGAGCTTATGCAAGGACAAGAGGATGCATCCGGCTGGACACTGAAGTGACTTCGGAAGGAAGAATGAGAGTAAGGGTGTGTAAGACTGGTGAAACAGCCAGGCACGCTTGGCATCTGTATACAGGAATAAAGCTTCGTATTCCTATAGCCGTATTATCAGCTAGTCTGCTTCATTTATTCCAAATTGACTCCTCATTAATTTCTAGGTGACCCTCTGTTCTTCCATTTAGAAACCTGAAGTATTTCTAAGTTAAATAAAATGGACATCTACCCAAACCTTCATGCTCTTTGTCTTAAAGTTCAAAACACTGGCATTAAAACTTAAATATTCCCTCTGGCCTTCACTGGCCTAATATTTCTTCTCTTACACTGGTTTTGCTCACCTTGGATATGGAATTTGAAAGTAAATTAAATAATTTCAGAACCTTTGTTACTATGGTGACCTAGGATGGAGCGTGTGAGATTCTTCCCTTCAAATCTTGACACTGAGAAGTCTGCCTATTTGTCACTGTCTTTTACAGAAGCTCATGATGTGATAGAAGGGATAATGTATGGGGAAAAGTGTTATTAGAGACACATTGAGAGAAATGCAGCTTTGTCACTGGCCTCTGTGCTTTTGAGAGGTTCAGCTGTGGATAATTCTGTGGCCTATGTTCAAAGCCTAATGAAGTCTTAGATGGTTTAAAGCCTGATAACCACATTGTGCTATTTACTTATGAATGTGGCCCAAAACATATTCTTGTTTCATCTCTGTTCTAGGCATGCTCATTCCTAGGTAATGTCATTTTGTCTCAGTTTTTAAATACCATCTCTATAAATGATGATTTCTAAATTTATATCCCCATCCAGAATTCTTGCCTGAACTCCATACTTGAATCTCAAATGCCTTTTTTTGACCAGCATTGCCAGATAAGATGCAGGACACCCAGTTAAATTTGAATTTCAGATAAACAATAAATAACATTTTAGCATAAGTAAATACAATATTTAGGACATACTGTATTAAAAGTTTTTTTTTTTTCTGAAATTCAGATTTAACTGGGTGTCTGTGTTTTACTTGCTAAATCTGGCAACCCTACTCCTCAATCCAACACCTGCATTTAGATAGCTAAAAAATGCCCCAGGCTACCATGTCCCGAGCAGAACTCCCCAATTTCCTCACCTAAACATGCTTCCCTCAGTCTTTTTCAAATCAGTGAATGACTACTTCTGATGATGATTCAGGCCAAAACCTTCAACTCTTCTCTTTTTTGCATACCTATATTGAATCCAATTGTAAATTATTTTGATTCTATATTTATTGTCTGTGCAAAATCTGACCATTACCACATCCCTTGTTACTATCTTGGACCAAGTCACAACCATCGTCTGCTGGACTATTCAAATAGCTACTTGCTTTTGCTCCTATAATTTCTTTTCCACACTGAATTCAGACTGATTCTTTAAAAATAAAAGTCATAGCATGTCAGAAAACTCTAATTTTGAGTAAAAGCCAAAGTGCTCAAAATTGTCCAAAAAGCCCTGTGTGCCCAGCTGTCCTCCCATTGTTATAACTTCTCCTTCCTCATCCCTAAACACTCCTCCTCCACTTGCCCTATGCACACTGACCTCCTCATTGTTCTACAGACACACTAAGCAAACCTGACCTCAGAGCCTTTGCACTGCACTGTCCTTTGCTGGAAAATTTCCTTGCCTCATACACATGACTTCCTCCCTCATTACATCCTTCAGTCTTTTAAATGTCTTGAAGAAGCTTTCTTCCCCTCCCCCACCCTGCCCCTTATCCTCCAACACTCACTATTCCATTTACATTGTTTAATTTTTCTCCTTGGAACTGTTTACCACCTGATATGTGTTTACTTGTTTGTTTTTTTGTCGGTTGGTCCACGTAGAATGTAAGCTCAGTGAGGGCAGGGACCTATACTGTTGTAGCCCCAGAATTTAAGACGATTTCTGGCTCTCTGAAAATCTGGTAAATAAATGAATGAAATTAGCAATTGTCTTTGTAGTAGTCAAATGCAGGAAAAACTCACAGAAGAAAAAATGGATATATGTATGTGTCTGTGAATTGGAATATGCACATTTGTGTGTAGGAAGGTGCACGTGGACATGAAGGAGTAATCATCTTTGTGTATATGTGAGGATCTCACATAATTTTAGTATGCTTGAGTGATAAGGATGCCAGAAGACATACCTTTGCTTCTCTGGTCTTTTCTCTATTACTAGTAATTTATTTGTGTCTATGTCTAATGCTTTGTATGTCTATAATCAGAATTGATTGATTGATTGATTTTTACTAACGTTATTTAGAGAGACTGGGAGGTTTTTCCTTAATATTTTGGGTAATGGTTCCTTGAGTCATATATTAGTAGTGATAACTGTTTATCCTGGCTCTTCCTCTTTTCTCTGGCATCTGCATGCTTTCTTTTAATCACATTCCCATTACCCTCTAATTATGTAAAATTATGTTATATTAAGTCTAATTTCTGCTGGTAGCCACAGGGGGGCATTCATGTTCTTTGCTATCACTTTAATGACTGATAGATTACAAGGTCACTTTGAGTAGATAAATAGCCTATAGATCCTTTCCGATGAGGTTCACATTCTGATTTTTCATATTAACACTTGTAAGTTGCAGAACTTATTATGCTATCCTACCTGCACCTCATTTTGCGGCCAGCACCTTCAGTCCCTTCCTGCAGAAATCCAAGATGACTCTATCAGGTGGCCTTATTTTAATATTTGACTCAAAGAGAATCTCATGAAAGCCAGCAGCTGACACTGCTTTGGTATTCCTCTCAGCTCAGCCATCATGGGAAGATTTGCCAGCCCCAGTTAGCACAGGGCTCTGACTGCATGCTTGCTGGTAAACACTAAACTGAATAGCAAGTAGTATCATTTACCCCAACTGGTTTGTGCTGATCTAGGTAGATTCTCCAGACTAGTCCTTGAGGCAGTAAAACCATCTATTTAATATTTAAACATGACTTTTATTATTAAAAGAAAACACACACACAAGTATTTATGTGGGGAGGTTCAGCTCTAATGTAGCATCTGGTTTGTGCTTTTGAGATGCAGAGCTTATCTCTTCTCTTACGCTTTTAACACCAGAGCTGGGCATTCATTTATTCATTCTTTTAGATAACTCATTTTCATTCACTAACTTATGGTGAGTCATATGTCATTATATATTTTATCACATTTGATAATATTTTATCACATTTCTCAAGTATTATGTTTCCCATTTTACAGATGCAGTAAGTGAAGATTAGCAAAGTTAACAATTAGTTGAAGGCAATACTAAAATAAACTAGAGGTGAAATAGAGGGTTTGGCTCATTTTTTTTTTTTCTCTTTTTATATGCCCATAGTTCTGGGGATATACAGAAATACCTCTTACCTCCAGGTGCCCCAGAGCCTGAAAAGCTTCCCCATTCTCTCACTATCTCATGTAGGGTTATTATAATAGGGGCTTTGCTGGCCTTCTTGACTTCAATCTCTTTTCCATCTTGTCTATACTATACTTTCCCCTTCTGCAGTCAGCTTACTAAAACTCTGATGTCATTTTTTTTCTTAGAAAAGTGGGATCTCCCTAAAAACTCAACTTATTTTTATGTCCCATTGGCCCTTTAAAATTCATTCACTGAAATTTTTCTCCCTCTCCCCTGTGAATTTTCCAGGGACTTATAGGTAACAGAAAGCCCTGTGGTTTCCTTAAGCCACAAATATAAACTCAATAAAGAAAGCTGATGTCCATTCCAATATATTAAGCGAGACTTTAACCTTCATTGAAAGGAAAGACTTATCCTATCTTCAGGGAGCAGAATGCAATCGGATGCATCCTTCTGGCTTGCTCACCTATTCTCCTACTTGCTAGATGCTCTTACGGACCTTTCCAGGATTATAACACATGAAAGAAGAGGGGTAGTAGAACAGAGAGTTCTTATTTGGCTAATATTATTAGAAGAGAGTTTTGCCTTCCTGATGCCTGAAAGATACATGAAGTGACTCTCCTATGGCCTTTGTGGGTTCTTCAGAGACTCGCTCTCTGGGGCCTCAGACTGTAGCTCCTTTCATTTGGGAATTACTCTTCTTTGACTTGCTGTTTCTTATGCCCCCTCAACTTCTGGATTTCTGGCTGTCCACATCACATAGGCCTTCTGTTGGAATTTCACTGGCCCTGAAAGCAACCCTTTTGATGCAGGGTCATTTTAAACATGATCCTAAGCTCATATTTTTACCATAGGTTCCATATCTGGTCCCTAGCATTCATGTGTCTTTGAGCATCACTGAGAGTGGTTAATCCCCAGATAAAGCATTTTCTCTCACTATAAGATGCTTTAGCTGGCCTCTCATCTTTGGATTCTTTTACATAGAGTCAGCATTATTCTTCCATGTTTTCCATCTGCAGAGAATGTTTCTCAAACTCTCAGACTAGTCTCCTAAATCCTTTCTCTGGGCTTGAGAAAATCCACATTGCATTCCTGTCAACACATTTTTGTCTTTCTTGTAGGCCAGTTGTCTAACTGGCCCTCTGAAACCCACGTTGAAAAATCTGCCTCTTTGTTTTCTCACTTTCGTATTTAATATCTATTGTTGGATGCTTCAAATTTAAATTCCATTACGTATTTTTGACAAATATTACTTAGAATCCAACCTTTGGAACTGGTAGACTAGTTGGTTGAGACTAACTATACCACCGAGAACAAAACATAAACCAATTTTCGTGTTTTAATCTGCTGGAAGACCTTGGAGAATGAATAAATCAGTGAGGAATTATTACAATAGCATCTTGGAGGTCCTAGCATGTGGGGACCACTTTTGCCCAAGAGGCATTTGCCGATCAGAAGAAACATCTCGGAAGAGGAGCAGCCATTTTGGCAGCTTAGAAGGGCCAGCAGAACAGATCTGAAGTAGAGGAGTTTCCCTGAAAATCCTAAAGAGTTGCACCCTTGGTGAAAGGACAAACTTGCAAATCAGCTATTGCGATCACTGCAGAACTTTGAGTCCCCTCAGTGACTTGGGAATTTTCAAGTCCTATAATTTTATTAATATAATTCCTGATTGCAGTTCCCACAGGCACCTGGGTGAAACCAAGTGATGTCCCCTATAAAGAAAATGAACATCATTCTAGGCCCCAATTAATTCCATAAATATTTTCTAAAAATACAATGTCTGGCACAGAAACAAAGAACCAGATGTATGCAGATTAAAAAAAAAAGTAAATGAGAAATAGTAGCAACATCACAAATAGAAAACAGGCTCCCAAAGACTCTAGATACTGTAAATTAAACATTAAAATTTTACTTATTTTCTTCAAAGATACAGAAGACAAGATACAAAATGTTGGTAGAAAACATGACATTCTAAAAGTGACACAGTAGGGTGGCTCAGTCATTAAGTGTCTGCCTTCAGCTCAGGTCATGATCCCAGGGTCCTGGGATCGAGCCCCACATCGGGCTCCCTGCTCAGTGGGGAGTCTGCTTCTCCCTCTCCCACTCCCCCTGATTGTGTTCCCTCTCTTGCTGTCTCTCTCTCAAATAAATAAATAAAATATTTAAAAAAAAAAAATTCTTGGGGCACCTAGGTGGGTCAGTCGTTAAGCGTCTTGCCTTCAGCTCAGGTCATGATCTCAGGGTCCTGGGATCGAGCCCCACGTCAGGCTCCCTGCTCAGCGGGGAGCCTGCTTCTCCCTCTCCCACTGCCTGCTGCTTCCCCTGCTGTGCTCTCTGTCAAATAAATAAATAAATAAACCAAAAAGTGACACAATAGGAAAGGAACCAATATAAATTCTCAGACTACAAATACATTAAACAAAATTACAAACTCATTGGATTCGTTAAATACCATATTAAACATAGATGAGAAAATTATGTATCTATAAAAAAGCACGGAGAAACAAAAGAATAGATGTAGGGGGATGGGCAAGAGAAAGGTGACACAGCAAAATCTAATATATCCTTACCACGGAGGGAGGAGAAAAGGGAATCACATTTGAAGTGTTAATGGCTAACAGCTTTCTAAAACTGATGAATCATGGATTCAAGAAATCCAATAAAACTAAAGCAAAATAAGTTAAAATTAATCAGTACCTAAACAAATGACAGTAAAATCACAGAAAAAAAAATCATCTTAAAAATAAATAGAAGATGAGAAAAGAGTGTATTGAAATTAAAAGCTGATTTCTCAAAAGCATAGCTTTTACAAGTTAAAAAAAGGCAGGGGTGCCTGGGTAGTTCAGTTGGTTGAGCATCTGACTCGATCTCGGCTCAGGTTTCAATCTTAGGGTTGTGAGTCCAAGTTCCGCATTGGGCTCTGCATTCAGCATGGAGCCTACTTAAAAAAAAAATTAGTAAAGGGCAACGAAACAGTCCATTCAGTGTGTGAAAGAAAATAATTGGCAATCTTAGTTTTAGCGCAGTAAAATGTCCTTTGAAAATGAAGGTGATCGTGACAACTAAATACAACATTTAATCTTGGATTGTTTCTGCATTAGAGAAGATAATGCTCTGAAGGATATTATTGACACCATCAGAAATATTTGATTGTGTACAGTAGATACTTAACAAAGTATGATCTAAGGCATTAGCCTCATCTGTGAGCTTATTAAAAATGCATAATCATAGGCACCATCCCAGACCTAATGGATTAGATTCACATTTTCACAAGATATCCACATGATTTGTATGCACACTAAAGTTTGAGAAGCACTGTATTAATTGTATCTTATTTATGTTAAATTTCCTGAATTTGATAATA
The DNA here is from genome assembly GCF_964656455.1 of Halichoerus grypus. Lineage (NCBI taxonomy): Eukaryota > Metazoa > Chordata > Mammalia > Carnivora > Phocidae > Halichoerus > Halichoerus grypus. The sequence goes on along the minus strand of NC_135721.1, from coordinate 69,587,834 downwards.
TGTAAGACAATGTGATATTTCAGAAAATGTTCTCTTAAGATATGTGCTGAAGTATATAGGGTTAAGGAATCGTGATGTTTGTAATTAATTCCAAGTGCTTCTTTAAAATGGCCAATAATAAATGACAAATAATATATAAACATATATTATTACTGTGAGGGAGAGTGCAACGTATATGGTAAAGTAGTTATAATTAGTGAATCTAGGTGAAGAGACAAGTGTTTGTTGTGCTATTCTTGCAATTTGGAATAATCAGTTCGGAAAAAAAGTCTATTCGGTTTGAAAAGACACATAATCTATATCACAACAAGTCCACTGCTAGATACGTATCCAGGAAAAATGTGTGTGTGTATGTCTACTAATAGACATGTTCAGAATGGAATGTTCAGAGTAGTATTGTTTGCCATGATCCAAAATTGGAAACGCTTAAATTTCTATTAACAATAGAATAGATAATTTATGACATAATCACATAGTACACTATTATACAGCAATGATAATAAATTAACTACAGCTATAGACAATAATATTCATGATTTTCACAAATATAATATTGAATGAAAGAAGCCAGAACTAAAAAGAATGCATATTGTGTAATTCTGTTCTAGTTGACAGATACATAATTAAGTGGTAAAAGTATAAATAAAAGTAATTTATTACTGTACATGTACTTGTAGGAGGGAAGGAGATAGTTAGGGTTTAGAAAGAGCTTTTTCAACATTTGTGTGCTAGTAAGAGCCTAGACCTTGAACTGGAGTGGTTCCGTGGATATTTACCTTAAAATTCATTGAGCTAAACATTTATATTTTATGTACTTTCAGTATGTGTGTTTTATTTCAAGACAAAAAGGTCTAAAAAAATGAGAAAGAAGTAACCACTCTGCTTGTTATATGGCAAGTGAATTTGAAGAGTTCAGAATGGAAACAGGGAGATAGGAGGAATTTGTCAAAGTCTCTGTGGCAGAGGGTGGTGGTATGCACCAGAATGATGGCCAGGGAAATAGAGCTAAGTGGGTGGATTCCAGTTATAATTTGGAGGTAGAGCTAATGAGACTCATTAATGGGATGTATGTGTTAAGACTGAGTCTTCTTCCCTCTAAAAGGAAGGCGGGAAGAATAGCATCTCGGTTTTTAGACTGATTAACTGGACAGCTGCTGGGGCACTAAGATGGAGAAGAACATGGAAGGAACAGTTTTGAAGTGGGGAACCATGAATTCATTTTTGGAGTTTATACAGAAATAAGGCAGTGGAGACCGGGACTAAATCTCAGGGCACTCTGGAGAACGTGGTGTCATGGAAGGAAAGAGAAAAGAGTGTTTCAAGCAGGAGAAATTAGTCAAGCAAGGTGACAACAGAGAAATGACTTTTGAATTAGGCAAGATGAAGATTATTAGTAATTGTGGCAAGAGCAGTTTTGGTGGAGAGGGTGGTAGGGATATAAGCCTGTTTGAAGTGAGTCAAAGGGACAATGGAAGTGAGGAAGTCAAGAGGGCAAGAACTGAAAACTCTTAAGACATTTTGTGTGAAAATAAACACGATAAAATAGTGTAGTAGCTAGGCAGAGACATGGGGGTCAAAAACATATTTTTTTCAATAAGGAAGAAACAAGGGCCCATTTCTAGGTTGATAAGAATAATTGAATGAAGGGAAAATGATAATGCAGAAGAAAGATGGACTACTTGCCGGGATGAGGTCCTTGAGCAGAAAAGAGGTTATGGATTTTATTGAGCATCCATTATGTGGCAGGCATTGTTCAAGGAACTGTAGGTATTCAGCATAAAAATTCATGTTCTGCCTTCAAGGACAGCACAGAGCAGTAGGGGAGAGAGATGAGTAAACTAACAATTGCAGCACCATATGCTGTTAATATACAGGAATGCCTGGAGTACTCCATGACAGAGCTCCTAAGGAACTCTTGGAAACAGTGAAGACTTTCTCAAAGAAACTATACTTAAGCTGAATCTTAAAGGGTTTACTTAAATCTAAACAAATGTGAGAGGGATATTATAGTAAACATTCTTTTGCAAGCTTACCACTGCTAAATTTCCCAGCTTTACCACTTGTCACAGTATCCCTGCCTCCAAACATGCATCGGTAGAGATGCACTCACACTGGAACACCTGGCATTTGTCTAACATGTCATGCTACTTTATGATGCACAAGCTGTTGGTGCTCTGTGAAGTGTCCCCTCCTTTTTGGTGAACTTCTACCCACCGTGTAAGACAACTTAAAAGGCACTTATTCTCTACTATCCTTTATTATTAATTGTACAGGCAAAAGAAGTTGCTCTTGCGTCTATGCTCCTGTGGCATGGGGTTCTCATGATTTTTTTTAGGGAGGGAGTTACCTGAGTGGTTGCAAGTGTGGACTCTGGTGCCAGGCTCCCTGAGTCAAATTGCAGCTTTGTCATTTCCCAGCTGTGTCACCTTGGGCCAGTTCTTTAATCTATGTGTCCCAGTTTCCTCATTTCTAAAATGGGAGTAATAAAACTAATCTGCTAGAGTGTAAGTGAGAGCTCAGAAAAACAGGAGGGAGGTGCAGGGGATGTAGAAGCAAGGGACACCCAAGATGAAATTTTCAGTTTGTGATTTGCCTGCAGTTCTACCCTTCTTCCCCTTGACCAGCTTTGTGCACTTTGCCTGGAGAAGAGATGGATATATATGTTGGAGGGAAAATTGGTCCGGTTTCTATCTTTGCAAACATAACTGCATTGACTATGAATTGTATGCGATTCTAGAAATGAAACTGGTTTTATTTTTGACAAGATCTTTTTTGTTCTCTGCATCTCTTTATTTTTTTTTTTAAGTGTACTGTCCACTTTGCCAATTTGTTCCCATAGAAACCACTGAAAATTTACAGCTTGTTTAAGTGGGTCTGAGAAGAGGCACAGGTTGTTGTGGGTATGAAATGAGTTTATACTGCAAAGCACTTACAGCAGCGTCCGGCACATGAAAAATGCTCGATAAATTTTAGCTATTATTACTATAATTATATATGTTTTCCCCCTACGATGATAAGAATAGCTCTTATTTATATTTATTTTTTATATACTGCCACTCTTCTGTCATCCAGCTACTTGCTCTTGCGTGACATGAAGGAGCTCAATAAAGACATATTGTAAGGGATACATGAATGAATTTCCCTCCTCTCTCCTTAACTGGTTTTATAGCAAGGCTCTTTTCTAGGTATCTCCTTTGGGCTTAGCATACATTTGGATGAAAAGCACTCATGGCAGAGTGCTATTTGAATGATTTTTTAAAAGTATTGGCCTCTAAAGATTTCTAAAATTACAGGAATATTAGGAGAGAAGGTACATTAAATCCTTTATACATTAGTGTGATTGCTAACAGAATCAAAGGTTGCCAGAATAAAACTTCAAGCTCAAAGAGTTGAGTTTCATTCTTTGTTAGGGCATCCCTTCTCAACATCCCTGAACAATGGTCAGCCATTTAAGTTTTACTTAAAAGTAGGTAATCAAGAAACTTCTCTTTGGGGAGAATGTGGACACTGGATTCCAGAGTGGGAGTAAGAGAGAACCTAAAAGAGGTAGGGACATGGGGGATGGGCAGAGAAGATTGAAAGAGGAGAAAATCAGGACAAAAGGTCCAGATCTTGGGGGTTTGCCTGCAGTTCCTGCTCTATGTCCTCTTGGCCAGCCTTGCCCAACTTGCTTGAAGAAAGTGTGATGTATGTGCTGGAGGGAAAATTGGTCCTGATTTTTGTCTTTTGAAATCGTAAGTATAACAAGTGACATGGGTGTGATTTTATAAAGGAAACTGGTTTTATTTTTTGACAAGTTCCTTTATGTCCTTTGTGTTCTTGCTCTCTTTTTTTTTTTCAAATGCACTGTCCATTTTGCCAATTTGTTTCCAAGGCCACCATTGGCAATTTATAGGTTATTTAAGTGGCTCTGAGAAGAGGCAGTAGTAATAAATAAAGCTCTGACATGGGCTATAAATAGCAAGCGTGCTCTGGACTGCCCATCTTCCACCTGTCTACTTACCACTTAGCAAATCAAGTTTACAATCATAATTTAAAGAACACTAGACTTCTTTTTTCCTGGATGTGAGTGATAGGAGGAAGGTGAAGGCTTGTCAATCCCTACCTTTTTCTATAATATAATGGAAGTTGTGGCCAGTCTAAGGAGAAGTGGGCATTTTCAAAAGAACCTGTGAGTCATTAGTTGGCATCTGGCCGACCTCCAGCTCTTAGTACCTAATCTCCTCAGGACACCTAGGACAACTGTGGCTCCTAAAACGATTGCAAACAGCAGGGAAGAAAGAGCTGGAGTTTTGTCCTTTTCACTGATAATGAAGGGGGTAGATGGATCGGGGAAGAGGTGGTTGCTGAGAGCTTCAACAGACGGATGCCAAGAGTTGGAGGCGATCTCTGCATGGCAGGAGACCATTGTCATAGCATCTGCAACAGAGGAGGCAGAGCAGGAGAGCTGGGACCCAAAGGACTGGCTGGCTTGAAAGAAAGGGTTTCCTCCATTCAGATACGTGTACCTCCTATTCCATTTCCACCCCCTACCTTTAATAACCATGATGCTTAGACACCATTCCCTATTGCTCAGGTTTAATTTAGATGGGAGAATGTAAAGAAGGCTGAGATTCTTAAGAAATAAAAGACGATGGGTTGCCTGGGTGGCTCAGTCGGTTAAGTGTCTGCCTTCAGCTCAGGTTATGATCCCAGTGTCCTGGGATCAAGTCCCTCATCGGGCTCCTTGCTCAGCAGGGAGCCTGCTTCTCCCTCTGCCTTCTGCTCTCCCTGACTGTGACAAATAAATAAATAAAATCTTAAAAAAAGGAAAAAAAGAAATAAAAGAGGAAAAGGAGTAACAGTAGAAGAAAAGATAGGAATGGAGATACATAGAGAGGCATAGAGATAGAGGGATAGAATTCAAGACTATGTTGAAGGAGAAAAATAAATCAATAAATTCTAGCGGTAAATATTTTAAGATTGACTAACAAAAAAATCAGGGATTGTCCATCTACCATTTTTCCAGCATTCTGCTAGGTATAGTGGGGGAAAAAATGAAAGTCAAAATTTCTTCCTTGGAAAATTTGTAATAGAAGAAGGAAAATTTGAATGTCAGAATTAAGTTTGTTTCTGTAATCCCATAGGTCTTTTCTGTTGGGGAAGAAAGAGTTAAAGCTGAAATAGTGGTAGATGGAAAGTCATACTTTGGACAAGGCCAAACAGTCCTAGAAACTACAGGCTCTCTTATTGCTATAGATTAGTTCTGAGTCAGTATCAAACTAGGATGTCAAAATGTTCTGTGGTCAAATGCTTTGGAAAATAAAGTTGAAGAAAATGGTTCATATTCTGGTATGGTAATGAGGTCACAATGTTAGCTTCAGCAGTCATACCAGTTTCCCAGTTTTGCGCCAAATACTTGCTCTAATGCTTAGCTAGGATCTTATCAATACCAAGAGGTGACAGAACGGAGGAGCTAAGAAGAGGCTAAGGGCCATGCTGAACCACTTAAAGTTGTTCTCACCAACTAGATGTTCTACTTGGCTCAGTGTGGAAGATGGGTGGCATCTAGAGAAATCTTGTCTGGTTCCTCACCATACAGACACAGATGAGAATCTCTAGGAAGTATGGACATGGTACTTTTACGGTTTAGAGTGCTGAAATACATACAATTTAATGGTATGTTTTAAAGGATACTAAAATACCCCATTTATCAATTCCAATAGCATGAAATTGCACTGTGATTGTATGAGGTAAGGGGCTCTGAGTAAGTGAGGTAACAGAATAATTGAAAAGATACTTGGGGATTTGGTGTACATTAATGATGATAATAATTAGATAGAAATAAAGATCTAAAGGAGGAGGGGGGTCTAAACCTCACTAAAGAGCAAGAGAAACTTGCAAAAAAGGCTAGTAAGGCTACATCACCCTTTTAAGAAACCTGAAGAGCAAGCCAAGCAAACCAAGTAGGTAAAATATCCCGTGAATTATAGACTTCTGTACAGGATGCTGAGAAACTTGTCTATTGACAGTTTCACTAGCTAGACAGAAGACACGCAAACAGATGAATAGCCGGATAAATATTGCATATAGTAATTATGCACCGGCTATAAATATGGTGAGTTGATGTTTTCTGCCCTCAGGGAAGTGCAGTTAAGATTGGGATAGCGATTTTGATGAGAAGGGAATCAGAACTCAGGGAATCTGAGTTCAGAATTTTAAATAGCCCATGAGACTGGGTCATCATAATAAAGCATTTTACACCACCAAGGGGGATTTTATTTTCCTGTGTTACTCCCCTGAGGTTTGCATGCGAAGAGGAAGTTAAGATTCTTTCCTGCCTCTTTGTTTCTAGCAGCAAAATTCCTTGGGCTATGATGTCCATTTATGTTACAGTATTTAGCCACAGGCAATCTGGTCTGGTTACTTTTTTCTTTGCTTGGATGTTCCATTGAAGTAATAATAAGATTAGCTCCAAAAAACCAAATCTTGACCCCTGTCTTTGCTAAAATTTATTCTCTAAATATTAGGAAAGTGTAAATTCTGAAGCTAAATCCTGTGGTATAAGGGAGGAAAAAAAACCATAAGTGCACCTCAGAAAGTTATATCTCTGCTAGTGATTTATGTTTTCTGCTTTGTAAACTGTGATAGAAATATGGTCCTAGATATAAGGATAAAGTGTAATATCCTAGTGTTAGAAATATATATCCCCAGTGAAAAATTTCCCCACTCTGAGTTGCTGTGATCTTGGTTAACTGTTTACTTTCTTTTATTCTTGAAAAATCTGTTTCCTGTTACTATGTGACACTCATAGGTCAACAGTGATGGTAAGAAATAGCTGCCCTCCCTCGATTGTCATAAATGAGTAAAGGAAGTGATTCCCATTGGTATGTGATTTTATCTATTGTGGGTTAGTCCCAAGTTTCTGGGGGAGGAGAACCAGGATGCCTGAGTTCATGCTCACATTGTATATTCTTGTGTATTCCTCTACTGGAGTTCTTCAATATGAGAATGCTTAGAATATATCTCTACTCAAATATATTTCTTTGGTTCCTTACCACTTGCTTGTTTGAGTCTAGATTTCTTACCATGGTATCCAAAGTCCTTCGTGATATGACCCTAATCATGCTAAGCCTTATTGTACCATTCTGCCCACTGATCACTCATCCTTAGAATCACCTCCAGCCCACCACACCTTCATTTCTTCTTGCTTTTGAATATTCTGCCTTCTTTGCTCGGAGTGCCATTATGTTGCTCTCTTTATCATATACCATTTCCAAGTCTTCCTGACCTACTCATTTTTAAAGATCCCGCTTAAAGGTTACCTCTGTGAAGTCTTCCTAAATGACTCTGCTGGTACTGATGTGAAATAATCCATTTATGTGTTTCTTTTCTAATAAACTGTCTTACTCAAGGTTAAGGATGGTTTCTCAGCCCCTTTATTCCTCACTGCCCAGCAGAATGCTTAACACCTACTAAGCACCAAGTAGGAAAGAAAATGTGGAAATAATGGATAGATACTAGTGGAATACAAATATTTATTTAAAAAAAACACCTACATTAAAAATTACATATGTATTTTTTAACATGTAATTCATATTTAATATATGCAATTACATTATCCATATTTATTTTGTCACTGGAAAATACAAATTTAAATTCAAAAGAAAATCACCAAGTCTACTCTTTATTGTTAGTCCATAGAAGAACTTCAAGTTTACATGAGATGGATACTTACTTTGATTATCTAGTCCTGCATTACAAGCTACTCTAAAACCTAGAGGCTTAAAATGAAAATCAATTATGTAATTCAAAGTTTTGTGGGTTAAGAACTCAGGAAGGATTTGACTGGATGGTTTGTTCCTACAGTTGGAGAATCTCCTCCAAGATAGTTGCTTTCTACATGGGCACTTTGGTGCTCTTTGGCCTCTCTCTCTCTCTCCATGTGACCTCTCATCCTCCAGGGCTTCTTCACCTGGCTTGTACTTCTCACCTGATGCTCTCTGAATAGTTGGACTTCTTACCTAGTGGCTGCCTCCCAGAGGCAAGAAGGGGATGTTCCCAGGCCAGTCAAGGACTATCCCTAGAATTGGCACTGGTCACCTCCTTGATAATTCAGTGGTCAAAGCAGACACAGAGTCCAGTCAGGTTCGATGGGGTGGAGAAATGGAACCACCTTGTAATGAGATGTGACAAGATTGCATAGAAGAAAAGCATGTGAGGTGGAGCATGTTTTTGCAGCCATCTTTTGGAAATATAACCTATGATGTAATTAATATACATTTGATAAATCAGTGTCCATGAGATCTGGTCATAAAAATCAAATAACCCTCGGGCGCCTGGGTGGCTCAGTTGGTTAAGCGACTGCCTTCAGCTCAGGTCATGGTCCCGGAGTCCTGGGATTGAGTCCCACATCGGGCTCCCCGCTCAGCGGGGAGCCTGCTTCTCCCTCCGACCCTCTCCCCTCTCATGCTGTTTCTCTCTCTCTCTCTCTCTCTCAAATAAATAAATAAATAAAATCTTAAAAAAAATCAAATAACCCTCTAGAAATGCTCAATGACTCTTACTGCGATAAGGTTTAATTCATTGTAAGCTTCTTTTTGTAGTCTCTCTGCCATAGAGATGGAATCTCTAAGGCAGAAAAGGGGAACCCAACTTATTATCCTCATCTAGATCTTTTGATCGCATTTATCTTGTCTAATGTACTACTACATAATCACAAGTGAGAGAAGTTCTACTTCATATTATATTTATTCTTGTAGACATTTCCCCAAAAGGTGGCTTTCGGTAAATTCATGAGTAATAGATCCTCGCTGGGTTAAAGAAAACTAGGAGTGTTAGAGATATATCCCTAGCCTTTGAGGCTGACAGCACATAGAGCAAGGTTTTTCAAGCCATCAGTGGTGACCTATTAGTGATCATGAAATCAGTTTAGTGGGCTAGGGCCAGTAGTTAAAAATGAAAGGAAACTGAATGGAATGCAAAGTATCAGTTACACATAACATACATAAATATGTATAGGTGTGTTTTTTGCATGTGTGTGTGAGTACTGTATTACAGTTCAAACTCTATTTCTAACTGTGAGCCACAAAAATGTTTTTAAAGCCGCTAAATAGAGTATCTGTGTCCTCTTGTGAACCCTCTCTTGGTTCCACTTTGAAAGGCAAAACACAAGACTAGAGGGACTACTGGTTTGATCCAGCATGGCATTTCTGATATTCTTATGAAAAATATTTTGTTTGGGGCCCAGAATGACAAATAGCTCAGAGTCCAATAGAAACATCATTTTCTAAGAGAAGAAATTGCTTTACAGACAGTGTACAGCAAAATAAAATATCTCACCTCTACAGCTTATGCCCTCTGTCGCCGATAAAGAGTTTTATATAAGACTTTTTTTTTCTTTCCCTCTTTTCAAACTTACATTTGGTTGAAAAGATTTCCCAAGAGCTTAATTCTTCATCTATCCAATGTTTCTGACCTTTGACAGGCTACAAGATGTGGGACAGGTTAGATCCTGAAGTGCTGAGAAATGCCTAGGTATGCAGTGGTTGGACTGGTAAGCTCTTTCTGCACCATCCTCAGCACAAGTGTAGGGGGGTCCACATAGAGGTATTTTTTCAGACTCATATTTTTCACATGCCACTTAGTCTTCATCCCTCCAACAAAATATTTCACCATTCCTGTCTTGTGTACACCTATAAATGCATGATGGTTTTATTCTGGTGTCTACTGTTGACTCTCCAAATCAAGCCCCTTTAAGATTATAATTTGTTATGAATAGTAAATGTAGTTTACAAAATGCTTTTCAAATACACTTTCATTTAATATTCAGGACAAATTTAAGTGCTGGTTATCATAACTATTTTCATTTTAAAGTTGGAGAAGTTAAGGTTCGGGGAGGTTAAATGTCTTGTTAAAGGTCATATGCGTATGTTAAGCAGCAGGCTCAAAACTTGAGTTTTGACTCCAAATCCTATATCATGCTGCCCTTGGCCAGAGAAAAATAGGCCTGAACTAGCTCTCTGGACTTTTGTAATTCTCTTGATTTTATTTTAAGTTTCTTTCCTAAGGATGCCTGGAGGACATCTATCCATTTATTGGTCCAGCTCTCAAAATCAGGAGATAGTTCAAATTCTGCCCTACTTCTAAAAGTCAAAGTCACTGTAAAAAAATAAAAGTGATGTAAGGGAAAGTATCCAATTATGACCAATGAGAAATACTTAAAATAGGCACCTTGTCTTCTTGGGCTTGTCAGATTTCTGTATCTCTGCTTGGCCCTTGATTTGGGCAAGTGGCTGTTGAGCCTCCAAAGTATTGGTATGTGATTAAAATAAGGAGATATCATATGAGCCCACTATGTTGTTCTTAGAGAGGTACGCTCTTTAGGGGTGTATAATATGTGAAGAGGAGGTAGCGATTTTGGTTGGACATTTTTTGTGTTGATTTTCCAAACACCTTAGGAACTTGTCAACTTAGTAAAACCATCGTAAGTTAACCAGCAAGGGTTCTTCTACTGATTCTGTGCTGGGGGGGGGGGGGGGAATTATAGCTCATTAGCTAAATAAGTTAGGCATAATTATGATATAACAAGCTACATTATTTTATACTGTATCACAGTACTAAGTATGTCTCTTTCTTAATGTAGTATTGGTGATACTCTCATCTCTATGTGACCCAGAGAAATGTCTCTATCCTCACCTTTTATATAATTCTTTTAGATAAATTTTTTGTATCTCATATTAGTGGGTAAAGGTAGGAATATCCGATGTTAGGGCTGATACCCTAATTACAGATATAATTCACATGTCACGGGCCTGAATAATGTAAGTCTATAAAATAATGACATAATTACATTGATACCCAAATTTTTGTAGATACCCAAATTATTGTCTACGATAATTCAGGAAGTTCAGGAAGTCCACTCTTCTTGCCACATTGTTCTTCCCCAGAGTCTGCTTATACTTGCTCCATAAATTGGCTTGACATTCTCTTCCTGTCCCAGCCAGCCTCTGGCTCCTTACTGCCACTCTGAGCCTGGCACTGCTTGCCTTTTTAAGTCCGACTTCCTTTAGATTCACCTGTTCCTTCTGTACCCCATCTCCAGGGAAGTAGATATTGCCATTTACCTCTGTTCTGGCCTACAGAGGGGACATGGCTTTCTCCTGAGTTACTTCTTAGGACACATTGCCAGATCTTCCAACTGCTACAAAAAGAGGTCATTCCTAACCATCTACCCAAATCAGATTTCAGAGTTCCTTGGTGGACAGGTTCCTTGTCTGGCTCCCTGATGTTCACCACATGACAGGGACAAGATTATATAATCTTTGTTTTCCACCAGTTACTGAAAATCTCCAGAGTTCTCTCCACTTGAGAATCCAGATTCAGCAGAAATCCTCTGATCCAGAAGAAGAGCTGTCGCTGCCCCTAAGAAATGTGGTTAAACACTTGCTTTACCTCTGTGCAATCTAATGGGCTTTGCAAAGCATTCTCTCCTAGAACAGAGACTCCTTGCCCCAGAGGCAAACCCCAGAAACACAAATGACTTACATCTTTTAAAATAGAGGTTTTTCCTGTTCTGAAAATAATGATCAGGTCTCAGTCTTTGCTGGATACCCCATTAGGCAGAGAATTCTATATCTTGCCATTTGCAGTTGCCCAAAAGTTCAAAATCTTTGCAACTGTTTACATATCAACTATAGGCAGTTATTTATATGTTTGTGACTCTTTTAAGTTAAGAGTTTAGAAGTTGGGAGTACCAGTTCCCCTCAAATTTGGGAAATGGAGAAAGAGTATGTGCATCCATAAACACAATTACTACTGATCTTCAACTATTCATGTTTTTGAAAACTTCTCATAAGTTTCCATTTGATTTTTTTTCCTTCCTATTCTATGCACATAGCCTTCCTATCCCACACCCTCAAAAATGTGTAGAACATGTTGACCTCTTATAGCCAAAGTCACATTATTCCTATTCTACTGTTTCTCCCCCCAACTCCCCAATTCTGGAACTTGAGATGAAATGGGGAAGTGGTTTTTCTGGTGTCCATGCCTGGCCCAAGTCCTTCCCTATACCTGGAAGTCCATAAGCATTTCAGTGATTTTGCTCAGCTATATATGTTGATCAGATCATCCAAATTCATTTCTGTCAACTTGTTCTTTGCTCTGGGCATACCGATTGGAAGGGGTTCACATTGTCTTCCCTAACATGTATTGTGAAGAACAGCTGTTTCTGTAGCTTCTAAGATCCTTTCTTACCAGCTGAGATGGAATCCTGGACCAAACTCCCATATGCACTTACACCAGCTAGCATCTGTGTACCCACAGCTCATAATTCCCACTGCCAATCATTCATAGAAGGTTTGCTTCTTTGGTTAAGAGGTAGCAGGTCTTGGGAAAAGAGGATGAATAGGGATGCACAAGTGAGGAAAAAACTGTGATTCTGAAAGTATAAATAAAAGCACTAATTAGAAATGACTGAACACCTAAGAGCCAGGCTTTATTTTTGGATTATATTTTCAATATATTTGTTTTATTCATGTCTTTCCCTCTCTCTCTCTCTCTCTCTCTCTCATGCACATACACACAGCTAAACATAAATAATAATAAGTCCTGTCATTATATTGGACCACTAAACCAACCTCTAGTTTATAGAGCAAATTGAGTATTATGACGTTCTTCCTTACTTACCTGACATCTATGCCAGTTGGCATTAGATGTGTAGTCTTTTGTGACACTAAAGTTTTGTGAAGAATTCCAAAAAGCATAAATGAAGATGTCTTTGCTCTCCAGGATGTTGTAATATGGGAAAATAAATGCACAGGGCATGTTAACTGTTATATAATGATAATAATAATACAGTTTATGTCACATGTTAGAGTATGTACCACTAAATGCCAAAAGGGCAATACAGACTAGATGTTCAGAGAACGGAAAGAGTGTGAACTGAGGTGATGTTTCACAGAAGTGGTAGGACTGTAACAGAGCTTTTATGAAAATGTTGGCTTGAGATAAATGGAAATAAGGTAAAGGGATGCATTGCTGGTATAAAGCGGAGTATTTGCAAAGCTTCTTCCCATTGGGGAAGATCTGTTGGTGACTTCTTTAGAGCACAGACTATGCCTTTTACTACTAAAGGTCCAGCAGAGGGACTGGAGCCTCGGAGCATGTGGCACATGCTGAATGAATGCTGTGTGCAAGGGTGAATTTCCAAACAGAGCCAGAGGATGTCCACACTTAGCCCCTCTTCTTGAGGCTGTATATTTTGATAAGGAAGTTTTATGGAACAAGGAGTCTTATTTGTTTTGCTTTGCCTTGCTAAGTCTAGGACAGTCATTGTAGACAGATGTTATGAGCCACTCTCTGAAAAGAGAATTGTTTTAGAGAGAGATGGGTGATGAAGACAGGGGTGCTGACTATTCATAACTTATTGATTATAGCCCCCAAACAAGAAGCCACCTTATGGCCAGGGCTCTCCAGTTCTCCTTTCAAATAAAGTAAATATTGGCAGTCTAAATGCTCCTAAGCTTTTCAGTGAGTATCATCCTTGCTTTTCCTTTTCCTCATGAACTTAGAATTAATATTTCTTTTATTATAATCCAGGGACCATAAATCAGGACAAGGTGATTTCTTCAACTCTAGCTCAATACCACAGCCGATGAGTCTATGAGTGGAAATGGCCTAAAACCCATATCTGTCCAAGTTTCCCCCTTTGGAGTGAAAAAAAAAAAAACAACTTAACCTTTCAAAATGTTCCTATTTCATCTAAGATTATGGTAGCTGCTTACGAAATAAAACCTTATATTCTTCATCCCTGAGAGTTTCTTGTTTCTTGTGGTGAACTTGGTTCAGTTTAGATGGAAGAATTGTCCTTCATCCTTCCTGCTGGTAAATAGTAATATGTAATCTGATTGGTTCAGCTATCAATAATTTTACCTTTCTTCTGCAACAGCATAGGTGCACATATGTCCTGAAGTTTGAGATCATGTTGCTAATTTGCTAGATCTATTGGGTTATTTTTTATTATACTTTTCAGAGGCAAAAGTAGAAAAAAAATCCATTTTTGATGCAGCTTTAATCTAAGTGAATACTCTTGGGAACTAATAGAAATAAAGCCATAAATTCAAAATGCGCAAAGGTGCTGGATGGGGGCTGGGTGAAGGGAGATTTGTTCATGTCACTTAGACTTAGCAGCACCCACGTTTTCCAGTGAAAAGAGAAAACAATATAACCGGTATTTACTGAAGTGCACCAATGTCAGGGAATTTTAGGACTAACTCCATTCAGTTTCTTGGATCTACAACAATTATTAGGTGAGCTCCAGTGCTCGGAGTGCCCAGGGAGTATACCTACCTTTGTTATGACTATGATAACCTGGCTGCTGATGTCTTCCCAGCCTACAGTCTTGGGCAGCTCTCCCCAGTGATGGTGGCTATGGCAGTGATTGTGAACTTCAAAGAGAAGTCATCCTACCCAGAGGCTCACAACATGTCTTGTTTGCCTCTGTATCTACAGTGTCTAGAACTGTGCCTGGAACAAAGGAGGCCCATAACATGTATTTATTGAACTGAGTAGGTCTTTTAATGCCTGGTATGGGCTGCTTTGACTTTTCCTCTGTGAATTTACTAAATAGGCATAGACGAAATGAATCACCAGAGAAAAGAAAAGTACCTTTTAACTTCCCTTCTTCTCTAAAGTAGCTAGAAGTAGAAAGAAGAGGGGATTTTCTCTTTGTTTTCTCTACCTGAGCTTTATTTGAGTCCTGATGAATTTCAGATCTTGAAAAACTCCATTGCCCATCTAAAGTGCTTTTAATTGTTTTGTTTTTAAATTTATTTTAGTGGCCTTTCCTAGCTGTGATTTTTTTTTTTTATGTTATGTTAGTCACCATACATTACATCATTAGTTTTTGATGTAGTGTTCCATGGTTCATTGTTTGCGTATAACACCCAGTGCTCCATTCAATACATGCCCTCTTTAATACCCATCGTCAGGCTGACCCATCCCCCACCCCCCTCCCCTCTAGAACCCTCAGTTTGTTTCTCAGAGTCCATAGTCTCTCATGGTTCATCTCCCCCTCCAATTCCCACCCCCCTTCATTTTTCCCTTCCTACTATCCTCTTTTTTTTTTTTTAACATATAATATATTATTTGTTTCAGAGGTACAGGTCTGTGATTCATCAGTCTTACACAATTCACAGCGCTCACCATAGCACATACCCTCCCCAATGTCCATCACCCAGCCACCCATCCCTCCCACCCCCCACCACTCCAGCAACTCTCAGTTTGTTTCCTGAGATTAAGAATTCCTCATATCAGTGAGATCATATGATACTTGTCTTTCTCTGAATGACTTATTTTGCTTAGCATAATACCCTCTAGTTCCATCCACGTTGTTGTAAATGGCAAGATTTCATTCCTTTTGATGGCTGCATAATATTCCATTGTGTGTGTGTGTGTGTGTGTGTGTGTGTGTGTGTGTGTGTGTGTATATACACCACATCTTCTTTATCCGTTCATCTGTTGATGGACATCCTTTCATAGTTTGGCTATTGTGGACATTGCTGTTATAAACATTGGGGTTCATGTACCCCTTTGGATCACTACATTTGTATCTTTGGGGTAAACACCCAGTAGTGCAATTGCTGGGTTGTAGGGTAGCTCTATTTTCAACTTTTTGAGGAACCCCCATACTGTTTTCCAGAGCAGCTGCACCAGCTTGCATTCCCACCAGCAGTGTAGGAGGATTCCCCTTTCTCCACATCCCCGCCAACATCTGTCGTTTCCTGACTTGTTAATTTTAGTCATTGTTTCCACAAGTTGTATTAACACTTAGGCCTTCTTGTCTAGATCTATGCTGGGTACCATTTTATTATTTGTGTGAGGTTGTTTGGATGAACAGTGGCTAAGAATATGTTAACCAATTCCTTCTCTCCTAGGGTCTAGAAGTTAAAATATGGTCAAAGAGAAAAATACATATCTGTTATACATACTTATTAAAAATGTAGATAAAATCAAATGTCATAAATGTGTGTTTGGTAAGTTGCTGGGAGTGGTCCAGAGGGGAAAGATCAGTTATGACTGATATTATTAGGAATTGAGTAGTGAAATTGTTATACTCTTCAGGTCTCAAGGATACTCTCAGCTCTCCAGGCCCTTTTTCATTCCTACTTTTAGGCTCTCTCATCCATCCCTCCAGTCTCGCCTTCAAATTCATCAAACGATCTGAAACATGGCTCATAGCTATCTTAGCCCACTGTTTGTCATTTTGGGGATGATTTCAAGTTCTATGTGGGAAACTGTTCCCAAGCCTTGGATTCTTGATTTCTTAATTTAGTCAATCATAGTGACATCCTTACTCAGATCTATCTAGATCCTGATGTGACTAGAATTGTTCCTACTCTAAAATCCTAAATCCAATCTCTGAGAGAGAGGAGAAGAGGGGAGAAGTAGAGCTCTGGAATGCCCCATCATTCAGACATCAAATAGAGGAGAAAGAGTTAGTAAAGGACAGTGAGAAAGGAAGGAAACCAGAAAGGCATGGTCATAGGAAAATAAAACATGACTTTTGGAGATAAGGTGGGGCCAACTGCGTCAAATGCTGTTGAGAGGTCGATGAAAATAATGAGAGGCAAATGGTTGTTGGATTTGATGATATTAATATTATCAGTAACATTGGTTAATGCAAGTTAGAGCCTGGGAATTGTATCCTGAACAACACAGGCTCTCAGGAAATATTTTCAGGAAGGTATTGTTAACTAGAAACAGAGGGGACACAGAAAATGAACTGGCTTGTGCACCACTGGGAGTCTGATTTTTGACAAATCAAGTAGGGAGCAGATTCTGAGAGATTTATGAACTCTTCATACCATAAAAATACTGGGGGTGGGTGGGTAGGAAATTAAGCAGCCCAAGGAAAGCAGGAGAACCACAACCAGTACCATTTATGTAGAGGTGCCCAACAAATGGATAGAACCAAATAGGAGTCAAGCAGGGACTAGCACTGAAACTAAATATTTCCTGAACATATGGGAGCATTGCTCATTAAATAAAGAGGAGCTGAAAGCTGGGTCAGAGCAGGTATTTCAGGAGAGAAAAGAATGTATATATTGAAGAAAGATTTGGGGCAGCTTAGGAACTCTGTGGGTCAAAACTAGATGCATAAAAGTTCTTGTCACAAGGCAGAACAAATAGAGGGAATGCATATAATCTCTTTAGTTGACCACAGCTCTACCTGTGTTCAGACTTTCAGTGTAACGTAGAGAAAGAAGAGGGATTAAAGCTTTCTCTCTCTCAAGTACAATGTTGCTTTGGACCAACTAATGAATTCTCAGAGCCTCAATGTACTCATTGTAAACTGAGGGGTAATTTACCCAGTGAGTCATAGGAGTCATAGGAAACCATTTACTTTCCCATCTTTCCACTGACCTGACTAAGGGATGATAATTCTCAAACTGACCAAACCCAGAACAAAGTTTGTTTCCGATGAGGTATATATATACATTGAAATGGAGCTATGTGCCCAGCAGAAGGAAACTTGAAATAGCAAGATCCAGAAAAGATGTACTGCTGAGACTCCATCTTTAGCCTCATGCATTATGCCTTTGTTTTAAAAAGATGCAGAAATCTAAGCAAGGAACTGGAACAATTTGCTCTGGGCTGGTGACAAATCCTGTGGGCTGGTACATGGCAAGAGGAGTTATCTCATTGTCAATGCTCTCTATTTTCTGATGTGTCAAGACAATTCAGTAACTGTTTTTCACCTATGTGATCATTTATTCAAAGACAAACTGAGTACTTACTATGTAGCTGGGTATAGAAAAATAAATTTGGGTGACATGGTCTCTGCCTTTGAGGAACTCACAGTCTAATGAAGGATATAGATACATATCAATTAAAATACTTGGAGGTGTTATTAGCACACAAATAGTGCATATGGTGGATATCTCTCCAACCTCCATTCCACCTGTGTTGTATTGGGCAATGTGGAGGATGACCCTAGCCTTGGGAGTGGGATTTGTCAACCCTGTCCACATTTATGTCTTTATTGGACTTTTTAAAAAATGTAGTAATTTAATATTTAGAGTGTGCCATTTGTAACTCTGAAAGGATTTACAGACTTACATAGATAGCAAACATTTTAAAGCACCTCCTTTAAATGATGGGTTGTCCATAAGGCAGGTTATTAGAACCATTTTATTAATGACTAAAGCGAGGCTCTGAGAGGTCAAATAAAGTGTCTGATTCAGGGTGTTTGACATTCTTCTGGGAGGTTTGTTAAGCACAAACTCTTAAGTTTCCTTAAGGAAGCTTAGCTTAACATTAACAGCAAAAATTTGCATGGAATCAGTTTAACAAACACAGATATTCTACTGCCTTTTCAAATAGGGTGGCTGTATATCCCAGGATGCCCTTTTTGTGTCTCTTAATCTGACACATGGTAATTAGTTCTCCCTTTTCCTCCAGTGGGGTTCCCGGGCTCCATAAATATCTGCTGAATAGTGTTTGCTCTCCTAATTTCCCATTTTTGGTACAGCCACAGGACATCTTTTCTGTATAGGTAACTTCTTGTCAGGTAACTTTTGTCAGGTAAGTTTTCCCCCTGACTCCCATATTCATTGCATTTGTCACTCAAGGAAAATTGTCACTGACCGTTGGAAGACAGAATAGCCTAATGGAATAATATCCATAGCATAGGATAAATCATTTGGCTGGATGAAAATGTTCAGGTGGGATAGCCCTCACTGTTAATTTCAGAATGTCCGGTATCTCAGTTCCAAGATGAAATTAAAATTCCTGTCTTTCCATCCTCAGCCACTATCCTCAGGTCACTCCTTCCAAAGTCCCTGTCTGCCCCCTACCCATATGACTTTACTCCAAAGGGCCTGTAAAGCTGGGCCAGAGAAATAGGCTTTCTGAGGGAATTATAAACCTGTGTGAATCATCAGAAGCCACTGCCTCCGGCCTCTTCAGAGGATGTCAAGAGATTATGAGCTGTTTTTTTATCAATTCTTTATCCAGTTATTAATATTTCTGCCAAGACCCAGCAATGCCCTCTTGCTTTTCTCCCTTGGCTGAGCTCTTTTATATCCTCCTCCTTTCCTCTCTAGTCCTTGATCTATTTATTTCCTCCATTCCCATTCAGTGTGTGTTTTCCTTTGGGCAATTGTCCTGAATTATTTAATAGTCATTCTATTTTTTTTCTCCTGTCCACTCCTTCCCCTTGCTTTCTTCTCTTTATTGGTTTATCTAGGTTCCCTTCTGCTCTAGCGTACAACTCGCCCAGCAATCCTTATCTTTCTAATCATAAATCATGGCGTGGAAGATTGTGTGAGGACCCTAGGCAGGAGAGATGCAGCTCTAGGTAGGTGGACAGGGGAGGAGCATATATCAGTGACTGGCTTTCAGGAGGTAACAGATTTGATCATTTTTCAGAGAACACAGCAAGCAGCTTGTAATAGGTAATAATAAAGACACATCTTTCCATCATGTTTGCTAGACTATACTGAACTTGGGTTCAATCTGTCTATAGTCTTCATACTTTTCCACTGAGCTTTTCTCCTGGCATCTCTGGGTAAAGGTAAAAGGAAAATAATCTTGATATTAATAAAAACTTTGTTCTAGTTTTTCAATATTTTTATGGTTGTTAGTAGCTGGAAAAATAGCTTTCAAAAGGAGGAAACCCTGTTTACATACAGCTCCACACAAATACGCATATCTACATACACAACTGGGAAACTTGTTACATTAGGTAAGTTAGTCCTTTGGTGGCCTTTTTATAAATCCTTTCCCCCCCCCCCACCCCCCAGGAGTCTTTCCATGGAAGGTACATATTGTCTCCTGTGGCCCTCTCTCTCCAATCTGGAAAAAGAGGATCATAGGATAAAATTGCTAGTTATACATCAGAGACTCCTACCAGAAAGACTGCAATTAAGAGAGGTACAGGCAGGAGGTCTGAACCTAAGGAAAGAACTTCTATAAACAGTCTTCTGGCATGCCAGTGTGGGAGACACTTTTGGGATAATGACAGGCCATACTGATACTTCCCAAATCTTTGCTGCTATTTTTCCCTACTTGTGCAGTAAACTGAGGAGTTGTCAGCCATATGCCTTGTGATTTCCTCTGTCAGTTGCTATTTAGACTGTTTTTTGGAATAACTTTGTCATAGGGATGCCACCAAGTTAGATACTTGTTAGGTCCTTTTACTCAAGTATAAAACCTAGTTATTCCAATTCACTTACTCATTCATTCAACCAATATTTTTTTTAGTTCCTATATGCAAAGCAATGATAAGTCACATTGAGTGATGAAGAGATAAAATCTGATTTTATGACCTTGCCTCCGTGGCCATCCAAGTCTCTGTTCTTCATTTAGTAGGAGTGATGATATATTTTAGTATTCCCTAAATTGTGATCCCTTTGGAACACTGGAGCCATGTGTCATTAATGGGTATTTGGGGAAAAGAGGATTCCAGGATAAAATAAATGGGGTAACATTGGGAAAAATAAAGTTAAAGAATGTTTTTGTACTGCAAGGACTTCTCAAAGTCTTTGATATGCTAATAGATATTGGAGATGGTAGAGCCAATTGAAGACAGTTTTTCCAGATTCGATCTTGGGAAAGACTGCCTAATTCAATGTGGAAAGTGGTTAAGTATTATGAGAGATACAGTTAAAGTGGCTTGAGTGAGAAGAATAAAGGATTTTTTTTTTTTAAGCTGGGAAAATCAAGGAATCCAGAGGAGACTGCATTTACATTGAACCTTAAAGCGTAGGTAGATTTTGGAATTGGGATTTGTGAGGACAAGTTATTTAAAACAAGAGTACTTGAAAAAAGGCAAACAAGTTGAAAACGTAACATAGGTATGTGAGAGATTAGGTGAGGTGGACAGAAAAATAGTTTGTTGAACTATTAGTATGGTGGATCAGTTGTGGTGGTTTAGGGCTGGAAAGGTAGATTGAAATTCTGGAAGATTTACTCAAATGAAGGAGGCTTTTATTTATTTATTTTTCCAGTGGAAATCATAAGCACTTCTTTCTAGTCTAAAAAAATTTTCCCAGAACAACTGCCCATACTACCAGCAAGTACCTCACATCCCATTGATCCTCTGTTTTCTCATCTGAGCAAATGAGAATGACCAGACTGACTCCTTGGGTTATTGTGGTCATTAAGTGGATGTTCTATGTAATATGTTTAGTATAGCATCTGATATATGGTAATTACCTAATATTAGTTATTTAGTTACTAGTTTCTTTGAAGACAAAAAAGTGTAAGTAAAGGCTACAGGTGTTCTCAAAAATGTGGAAGACTGGTCAGTTCTTCCTGCTTTGACCAGCATCTGTTAATTCTTTCATTTTTTGATTTCCTGCAACCCAGATTTCCATCTGTACTTTTACATTTTAAATACAGAAATTTGGTCATTTCAGGCCTCATTTTCTTTGTCTTTGGGTATTTTGCTTTTGGTATTATCTGCCCTATCCTCAGTGGTAAGGGTCTAACAATTGGTTCTCCTGGCGTGCACGCATGCACATGGTTATTATGAATTTTATTGATAACAGGATGTGTCGTACACAATTTAAAAGTTATAGTAACATAAACAATATTCTTTATTGTAAATTCCATAAAGCCAATTGATTCTCACAGAATATTTTGTTGATTTTTTCAAAAATTATTTTATCTGTAGACAACCTATGGTTGCAATTGATGAACAAAGGTAGTTTTAACACGAATTACTGGTTGGAATTTTCTTTACATTAGAGAGAAAGGAGATAGTAAAACAATGAAGACCTATGTCAGGAATTTATTTGTTTGTCAAAGACACAAGGACGTTTGTAGTCAGATAATGGTTTTTGAATACCAGAAAAATATTTCCTCAACTTTTTGTCCGTTTATAATGTGACAACTACAGAATGATGCACCTAAACTTAATTTTTTTATTATTACTACTATTTTTTATTATTACTATTATTATTACTCTTTTCTCCATCACTTAAAAAAGTCTAGGGGTGTCGGGGTGGCTGAGTTGGTTAGGCACCCAAGTCTTGATTTTGGCGCAGGTCATGATCTCAAGGTTGTGCAGTTGAGCCCTGCAATGGGCTCTGCATTCAGGCAGGCTCTGCTTAAGATTCTCTCTCTCCTCCTGCCCCTCTCCCCCACCCCTCAAATAAATAAATCTTTTCTAAAAAAAAAAAAAAGTGTAGAAAACCAACAAGGTAAACCCTATCCTTAGTGCAGAATGGTGGTAGTGTATTTACAAAAGGTATAGTGTCTGCTTTCTCAAACTTGAGACCATAATTTTTGGATCAGGCACCCAGCATGGAGGGCTAGCTGTGTACCCATGTATCCAGCACTGTGCTGGACCTTCTGGAATATTGAGAAGAAAATTAAGTAATGGTCAACCATTTGAAAATTGCTCTTTCCATACTCTGTCCTTTGCTTGGGCAAATAGATTTACTATGTTCTAGGCCAAACATGCCAGATTTTGCTTTCCCTCTGTACTTTATTGCACTGAAAAGGAAGAATGTTCTGCCTTTCCCAAGCATAGACCTGCCTCCACTAGTGCTTTTTTAATTTGTTTCTAGAATACCCCTCAGTCCTGCCTGCTTTAATCTCATCACAGCATGTTCCAGTAACATTTCTCAGCTCATGTTTTTTTGCTACTTGGCATCATCATCTCTA
The DNA here is from genome assembly GCF_964656455.1 of Halichoerus grypus. Lineage (NCBI taxonomy): Eukaryota > Metazoa > Chordata > Mammalia > Carnivora > Phocidae > Halichoerus > Halichoerus grypus. Next base: position 69,565,181 of record NC_135721.1, on the reverse strand, counting down.
AAATGAATGCTACATTTTATACAGAGTCACATGATTAAGTGCTAGGTAAAACATCACAACTCTGGTCATCGTTTTGGGGGTACTTTGACAGGCGTTAAGTTTCTAAAACAAATTTCATGCATAGGGATTTAATTAATTCACTGGTATTTCAATTTTGCTTAATGATTAACTTGTATTTCCAATTTGTCATCAAAATATATCCTCTTTAGAAAATGTCCGTGTTAACCCACCATGATCCATTCTTAGGAACTTCCCTAACATCCTTTTTGCAAATGAGAAACATCTAAGTTTCAGGGCATCCTTTCTCAAATTTGATACTTTTTATAAAGGTGTGAGTATCACTCTTTCTGTATCTTGTGAGTAACTGAGGCCAAAATGCAGGAATTTTTCAAACCCACGCTAATGGCTTGGGAAATCAAATTGCTGTATACCAGCCACATCTTGCTGAGGTTAGAGTTAATTCTGATGACTAAAAACAGAGCTGTGAATAGCAACTGCCAATGGCACAGGTGTGGTTGTCCACAGCACATTTAAATTATGTAAAGATTAGTCCCCAGGTTCAAATATCTCTGTTTCCTCCCAGACCCCTCTTTGAAATGATGCAGGTAGGTATTGGGGCCAATGTTCCTGAGTTGGCTGTCCTGCTGGGACTTGTTTAAAGGCATATTCCCCTACCTGGACTGTTGCTGTTACTTCCTCTGGAATCCGCTGAGCTGATCTGTGTCTTTACTCCTCTGAACATACTTGTGGTTTTCAATTTAAGCTGTTTTTTTGTTTTGTTTTGTTTTGTTTTTCCTTTTTAGTCCGTTATGACAAAAGCTTTTGCTTCAATGTCATTCCAGAGGAAGACACAGTCACTATTTATGTCATTGATAGCTTGCTGGTGCCCCTCATATCTTTGGGGTTTTTTCCTTCCTCTTCCCCCCACCTCATGCAAAGGAAAATGTTATCCCTCATCTTAAAGGTTAATGTGGATGGAAAATCCCACAATCTCAAAGGCAGTGCAGTGATTTTCATGAGCACTGATACCTGCATGATTTACAGAGGACAGCAGGGACAGGTTTGCTCACTATCACATGCAGGCTGAGAAAATCAGGACAAGTACATGCTTAATCATTTCCGAGAGAAATACAAATGCTACCTTTTCAAATATGCCTCTGAGAAGGACATGAAGGACATGGTGAATGTTAAAAATACAGAATCTAATTACCAAATGAAACCTTAGCTACATATCCACTATATCCTTTCCCCTAAAATGTTACATTCATGGGGATCTTGACATCTTTTCAATGTGCCTTCTTTCTTTGTCTTCTTCCCTCCCTTCCTCCCTCTCTTCCTTCCTTTCTTTCCTTCTTTCCTCTCTCTCCCTCCTTGACAAGTGAGTGAATTTCCTGTTGGCAGTTTGGTAAGCTTCTGGTAGAACGGAATCATTTGTTAGAAATGAATATGCCTAAAGTTGCCCCTGCGGCCCAGAGCTACAGAGGGTGAATATAATAAGGGACAATATTCTAATGCTGGAGTCAAGTATGCACTCATCTCCCTGAATGCTTTTTTTCTGACCTATAATATATGATCCTTTTTATATAAAGCACTGACCACTCTGAAAGTGTAAAATATTGAATACTCATCTTAAATCCATTTGTTTTTCTCAGTCTCCATAACCAAACCACCATGATTTCTTGCCTGTGTTATTGCAGTTAACTTCCTAACTGGTCTCCCTGATTCTATTGTCACCAGTTCTATAATTCATTCTACAGCTTCTAGATTGAAAACTTACGAACACAAAACAGATCCTATCATGATATGTGTATATAGAATAAAATCTGAACACTTTACCCTGGTTTACAAAGTTCTGTATGATCTGTTCCCCATGTACCTCTTCCATCTCTTTTCCTCATTTTGCTCCCCAGCCACCATGCTTCAGCCTCACTGGTCTCTCTTCTGTGTTTCTAACAAACTCAGTGGGCTTCCATCTTAGGAACTCTGCATATAGCCTTCCCCATGCCCGGGACCCTTATTGTCTCTGCTGTTTATGCGGCTGGGTCATTCTTAACATTGAGATCTCTGCTTATATGTCACCTCATCAGAGGAGCTTTTCTTGACTATCCTAACTGTACTAGCTCTCCGATTAACCTCTCACAGTACGCACTTTTAATTCTTTGCATAGCTGCGAGCAGTATTCTTGTTTTTGTTACTTGTTTTCATTCCTTTGTTGTCTGTGGTCTGTTTTTCCCTGACTGGAATGTAACTCAATGAAATGAAAGAACTTTCTATCTTGCTCAATATTTTATTCTCAGTGCTTAAAATGGTGCATGGCACATATGGAAGCATTCAATAAGTGCTTGGAAAATGAATAAATAAATACATGCAGAAATGCAAATATGCTACATGCAAAGGGAAATCTGTCCCTGACAAGTCACATGCCCTCACTTCCCTCCTTACTGCTTAGATTCCATTAGCATGATCCTCTCTACCTGCATACCCTTCAGCTCCTTTACCTTCTCCTCCTTTCAGCCATTATGCCCTGGTAATGCTCCAGTTCCGGGCACATACAACCATCCACCTACTCTTAGCCACTGAACATGGGTGGAGAGAAACACATAATCATGCTAGCCAGTTCTACTTTGAATCCACCATCTTAATCTTCAAATGAGATCTTGGCGCAGCTCTGTAATTATGTTATCACATTTAACCTATAGTAAGACTCACAGTTTTCCACCTTTTAACATCTCTGAAATCAAGATGCACTTTACAGTCAATGTCAATCTCTGTCATCAAGATGGCAGTTGTGATGTTAGAACATGGTTGCTTTCCTGGGGGTATGACTCAACTGAAAAGTGACTCTTCTAATTTTCAGTCAAGAAACACTTTAAGGATCATTTGAAGAAAAATTGTAAATCCTGCTTCTGGTTTGAAAACCTTACATTAATGTTTTCTGATAGAAAATCACCAGCATCAAAGTTGCAGAAACGGTATCTGTGTTCACACTCTGCAGTCTTCTCCCATTCTCTAATTGTTTTCACAGAAATCTTAACAAAATATTTTGAATAAGTAATATATTTACATTGTTCAAAAATGAAACCATTTAAAAGTTTGCATTGGAAAGTCTGACTTCTATCTCTGTCCCGTTCTTCTGGTTTCTTCTCCCCCTGAAACAGGTAACCTATTTTATTTAATTCTTAGATACCTTTCCAATGATTCTTCCTACAAATATGAGCCGAAATAAGCATGTATTTTATTTTTATTATCCAAAAAGTGTCAAAAAATGCATCTCTTTTCACCTTGCTTTTTTTCCACCTAACAATAGATATTACAGATCTGTACATATTAGTTCATAGAGTTTTCTCAAACGTGTGTAGTTACACATATTCCATTGTGCAAATATATCATGGTTTGTTTAACTGACCCTTATTGGTAGTCACCTGACTTATTTTTAGTCATGTGTTGTTACAAACATTAATGTAGTGAGTAACTTCATACACATATGACTTCATATAGATATAAACATGTAAGATAAATTTCCCCCAGAAAAGTTGCTGGGTAGAGAAAAAGTGTATGTTGTGGGTTGAATATTGTCACCCAGAAAAATATGTTCAGGTCCTAACCTTTCAAACCTGTAAATGTGACCTTCTCTGGAGATAGGATCTTTCCAGATGTTAACAACGTTAAGATGAAGTCATACTTCAGTTAAACCGAGGGTAAATTAAAATGAGGGCCCAAATTAATCCAATGACTGTTGTCCTTGTGAGAGGGAATTTTAGACAGAAACATACTGGGAAGAAAGCTGTGTGAGCATGGAGGCAGAGATTGGTGAGTAATGCATCTAAAAATCAAGGTACGCCAAAAATTGCCAGCAACTACTGGAAGCTAATGAGAGCCGAGGAAGCATTCTTCCCCGGAGCCTACCCCATGGCCCTGCCAACACCTTGATTTCAGACTTCTAGTCTCCAGAACTATGCAGTGCCCTCGTCCCCCTGCAAAAAAAAAAAAAAAAAAAAAAGTTGTTTTTAGCTATTCAGTTTGTGGTTCTTTGTAATGGAAGTCCTAGAAAACTAATACAATGCATTTGTAATTTTGATATATGTTTATTCTGGGTTATCCTCCATGGACATTTACTGTGTGCCCTCACCAACAAAGTATGGCATTGATTGCTCTCCTTTAGAGTCACCAATAGAGGATATTGTTAACTTTCTGGGTTGCTGCCCTTCTGATAGGTGAGAAATGACATTTCAGTGTAGTTGTAATTTCTATTTTCCTTTTCATGAGTAAGTATCTTGTCATACATTTAAGGGCTATTAATATCTCTTCTGTGGAATTCTATTTCTATATTTATTTTTTTCTGTTACTGTCATTTTTGTTCCAATTTGTAATTATATTAAGGAATTAGTGCTTTGTGATGTGTATTGCAAATATCTTTTCCAATTTATCATTTATCTTTTGAAATACCAATTAGTTAAATTTTTGTTTATTAACCTTTTACGTGGCTTCTGGAATTTGAGTCATGATTAGCAAAATTTTTCTCTATTCCCAGTTTATAAGGGAATTTACCCATGTTTTCTTTCAGAACTTTTTTTTTTCTTCATTAAAGGATTTCATTGGGAAACTTGAAAGGATAAAGTTGGATCCAACTTTATCTTTTTCCAGATGGTACGTAGTTTATTTCAACACCATTTATTCTTGAAATGTTACCTTTATCATATATCGAATTCTCATATATATTGGATCTATTTCTGGAAATTCTGTTCTGTTACATTGGCCTGTCTTTCTCTTCATGTGCCAATAAAACCTGTCTTAATTTTTGAAGTTTTATAATATATTTTCATATGTAGGCAGGTTGGTCAGTTTCCTACCCACTTTCTGTAATAAACCTATTCCAATTAAGCTTCCATCTCTACTACTTTATCCAGATTGCTTTTATCAAGATTTCCAGTGAACTCTTTGTTGCTAAGACCAATGGTCAGTTCTCAGTCTTCATCTAACTAGGTCAGTAACATTTGACATAGTGGAATATTCCCTCATCCTTAAAATACTCTGTTCAGAGATAGCCTTCACTCTTTATCCCTACTTCACTTGTTACTCCTTCTTAATGTTCTTGCACATTCTTTCTCATTGCTCTGGACTGCAAATGTCCCATGGCTTTGTCTTCTGACATCTTCTCCAACCTGTCCATACTCATTTTCTGGATGATCTCATTTCGAGACAGGGCTTTAAAGAAAACCTGTCTTCTAATGACTATTATATATATATTTTTTTATCTCCAGGCAGGTCCTCTCCTATGAATGCAAGACTCATACCCAACTGTTTACTCAACATTTCTACTTCTGCACAAAAATTACTCTTCCCAAAACTGAATTTATGCTTTCCCTCTACCAAATATACTCTTCTTTCAGTTAAACAAACCAAAAGTATTCAATAATCCTAACTCTTTTCTTTCCCTTACATATCACATCCATTACATCAGCAAATCCTGTTTGAGTTCTAACTTCAAAATATTTCTGGAGTCTAACCACTTCTCACTATCCCCACCACCAAGCTCTGGTCCAAGCCACCATCATCCCTTGCCAGGATTATCACAATATCCTCCTGCCCAGCTTTTCTACCTCTCCTATAGTCTGTTCTTCCCATAGCAGTCAGATACTTTTTAAGACATGGAACACTACATCAAAAACTAATGATGTAATGTATGGTGATTAACATAACATAATAAAAAAATTATTTAAAAAAAGACGTATCAACACATGTCACTTTTTCTGCTTAAAACACCCCATGGGTTTATCTTATCTCACTCATCAAAAGCTTTATCATGACTCAAAGGCCCTAAATAATGTGACCTTCATGATGATTTCAGCTCTACCACCTTTGCCCACTCTTTTCCACCTGCAATGCTTCTATGTTGTTCCTTAAACCTGCGGCACATTTCCACTGCAGAGCCTTGCTACTTGCTTTTCTCTAACTTTTTATTTAATTAAATCCTTTCAACCATACAATGTGAGGATTATTATTTTCATTTTGCCCATGAGAAGGTAAAGTATGGGGAGTATAAAGTTCTTCCCAAGTCTGTACAGCTATTAATTAGCATAATTAGGACTCTAACCCAGATCTCTTTCGTAGTTAATTGTATACTTTTTATTATAGAAACGTTCTGGTTTCTAGTTCCACCTCTTTCTTTGTCGTTTGGTGCACCTCTCTGGGTAATGTATCTTGGCCTTAGTTTATTCTCCTAGGAAATGAGGACTTTCTTCTGTGGGATCTCAAAGTTCCTACCCTCTTAGATGCTCAGTAACTCCATGACTCTGGAAGTGTCCCAGGTGTGCTCAAAGTGAGAATATTAGTGATTTTGCTGAGATGAAGAGTAGATAGCAAAACATGGGCAAGTGTCAGTGGAGAGAGAACTTTACTATTGCAGAAGTGGGGAGGCACTAAAGACTTATTTGTTATTTTAAGGATTTTTTTTCTAGGTCTGTCCCTCTTGACAATAGGCTATTTCAATTCAGTGTCTACATGTAAATAAACCACCTTATCATTACAGGGTAAATCTTGTCACTACATCCAGGAAGAGAGGTGAAAACTAGGTTTTATCCAAACTTCTGAGCTCACAGGACCTTCTGTTTCCATTCTTTAAATTTAGAAAGCTTCTAGACACTCATCATCCTAATTATGGTCAGGATAAAAGTCACCCCAAAAGATGATGATATACACCTGTAAACCACTGTCCCTGGGTCAAACCAATCAGAGGGTCAGGGGAGGATACATTGGTTCCTGATGCTTAAGCTATCAGTGCCGTCATCAGCGTGCCGTCATCCGCATGCCTGCCTCCTACTCACCTGTGGCAGAGCCTCCTCAGCTTCTCCAGGGTTAATCCAGTAGCCATGACATCAGTCCACCTGGTGTCAGTGCTACTCCTGCCATTTTGTTATGATGCCATCTGCTTTGCCTGTAGCTGATCCTCCTTGTTCAGAAGGCATGACTCTCATGGATTTGGAGGGAGGCCTTCCCCAGCTTCCTCCGGTCGTCCACCTTTCATCTTCCTCAGGGCTATTAATGCTGTCACTCTTTATTTTACTTATTCATTACAGATTATTCTTATCCTCTAGGAACCTGGATAAGTTCACTAGGAACTGAGATAGAAGACATTTTGACAGAGAGTACTATCACTGCTCCATGCTTCTGAGGTAGAAATGAAACCACCAAATTTGGGGGTGCACAAGAATTGCTGTATTTCTTTATTTCCTTTCAATCAGATTAAATCCATATCAGAGCCTCATCCCACTAGACAGAGGGAAAGAAATTGAAACTCAATTTTCATTTGGAATCCTTCCTCACCCTGAAATACACAAAGTTTCTCCATTAGAGATTTTATATGATAAAAAGGCTACATAGGCCTGGTCTTCTGAGATCCTCACAGCTGCTGCATGCATCTGGTTCTGGAGTGGCAGTCCCGTTGACTGTGACATGAGTGGAAACACTGGAGAGGAGCATTATTTAATAAAAATATACATACAATCATAAACCAAAAATAAAGCAGCAATGAAATAAATAATTCCAGATGCTTTTTCCACCGTGATTTGTGACCTCCACACCTTTCTGAGCCTTGTCCCAAAGCCCATCTATGCTTTCTATGTCTTGCACAATGGTAAATGACACTGTCACATAGGACTGGAGAGCTATCTGTGCTTGACCTGTTATAACCAGTTAGTCCTAGTAGGCAGGGGCTATTGTTTTCCCCACTTCATGGAGAATCAGACATAAGTAATTGGCACAGGTTTACACAGTGAGCAAGTGACAAAGCCAGGATTTCAGTCTGGATGCTACAGCTCAAGTTCCTGAGCACATGGCGTTCTTTGTTAATCTCACATAAGCCCAAGTTGGTGATCATATAGCTCCTACTTTACGATTATGGAATAGAGGCGGGATAGGTTCTGTCACTTGCTCAGGATGACTCAACTGTGAGAGTGACAAGGGAGCCTGGACCTAAACTCAGACCTTCTCAATCCCATTCTCATTTTTTGTTTGTGTCTCTTTAATCTCTGCCTTCTTCTTGGTTGCCCTTTAAAAAACAAAAACGGGGCGCCTGGGTGGCTCAGTCGGTTAAGCGATTGCCTTCAGCTCGGGTCATGATCTCAGGGTCCTGGCATCGAGCCCCTCATCGGGCTCCCTGCTCCATGGGAAGCCTGCTTCTCCCTCTCCCACTCCCCTTGCTTGTGTTCCCTCTCTCACTGTGTCTCTCTCTGTCAAACAAATAAATAAAATCTTAAAACAAAAACAAAAACAAAACAAACAAACAAAAAAACCCAGATTCCCCTGAGAAGGTAACAGACTGCCCTGGCTGTAAGTATGTTTCCCAGTTTACTCTTGAGTGCAGGGTCTGTAAGGATACTTGAGCAGCGCAAGGGCTCAAACGGATGCAGTGATAAGGTCATCTGTGTCCATGTCCTATGCCATGACCTTATTTTTTAACATGTATAATCGGAGACAGGCCAGTGTGATGTAGACACATACCTAAAGAGACAGAGAGATATCTGTTGTCAAGCACACTGGAAAAGAATATTCTGTCTCAAGCTCAGGCTAAAAATAAACTGTTTACAGTATGCTCACCCTCCCTCACACTGCGGTATCTCAGGAACGGAGGCTGAATTTAATCATTTCATCCTCTGAAGTGAAGGTCTCTATGGCTTAATATGCACACATCACAGATTTCAAATTTTGCTGCTAAAATTCAGTCTTCAACTAAAACCTAGCTGTCTCTTTGTCTTGAAATGTGTTCTAAAATGTATAATAAAGGTCTATTGAAACCAATAAAGCATTTCTGGAAAATGCTGGTTTAACCCACACAGCCAATTCCCTTTTTCATAAATTCAATTTGTATTATTTGGTTGAAGAGACTGTTCTCTGAGCCCTGACATAAGCAGGTGTTGAGGCTGACAGAGTTTGCATGGAAAAATCTGTGGGAAAAATCATGTAATTGATCTCATTTGTTAGGTATGTCAGACCTTGGCTGGCTCCAAGTCTCTACACGCCCTTCTCTCATCCCTGGATCTAAGTAACTCCTACCTGACTTGGATGAGCTGGGTGGGGTGAGGGCTTGGGCCTCTGAATGTGCTGCAATGCTCCTGAATAGACTAATGCTATTTGTTTCTGAGATCTAGTCTTGGTACCTTGGTCTGAGTGTTGAATTTCTCATCTCCTATGTTGAAGTCCCTGCTTACTCCCAGCTTAGTTCCTGATTCTTCACAGAATAGAGAGCATTGCCTGCTTATACTAATTCTCCTCATCCCAAAATCCAGGGTTTCTCAACCTCAGCACTATTAATATTTTGGGTCTAATAACTCTTTGTTGTAGGGAGCTGTCCTGGGTGGGCATTGTAGAATGCTTAGCAGCACCCCTGGCCTCTTCCTACTGGATTCCAGTAGCACCTTGTCCCCCAGTCATGACAAGCAAAGATGTCTCCTGATGTAAGATCTTCCTTAGAAGAGGTGGAGAAAATTGTTGCTGGTTGAGAACCAGCCTGCTTAAACTGTGCCTGTACCCAAGTATGGTTGCCAGCAACCACCAAAAAGTCCTCAGTGATCTCAGCGCCCAGTAGAAATATAAGCTTCAAACGCGAGTCACACATGTAATGTTAAATGCTCTACTAGATATATTAGCAAAGTAAAAAGGAACAGGTGGAATGAATTTTGATAATTTATTTTATCCAGTACATCCAAATTATTACGTTTATACTAAATCTTTGACATCTGGTGTGCATTTTACACTTACAGCACATTTCAGTTTGGACTAGCCATGTTTCTAGTGCTCGATAACCACGTGTAACCAGGGGTTATTGTATGGGCAGCAGTGATCGAGATTTCTAAAATGATTACCGTTCTTCAGTTCACTCTGAGACTCAGAATAGTGTAGTCCTATAAACATTAGGCTGGGGTGTCGGATGTAACCAGTTTGAATATTTCTGTATCTCTTTCTGACGTTATGCCCTTGTGATAATTACTGAATTGCTTTGAATCTCAGTTTCAATATTTGTATTGGGGAAATAATAATGGTTGCTTTTAGAAGACTTGTTATGAGGGTTACATGAAATAATGTACATACATAGTCCTAGCACAGAGTTGGTGTTTACTCAGTGAGATAATTCCATTTTCTGTACCTCCAGTATCATCAGAGAACATGAATATTAAGTTCCTCCAGTGTTAGCCTCTTGCTTGAAACATCATCCATGCTACATCTTTTGGATATCATGCTATAGGCTCAGTTGGACACTCATTGGGTTTGCAAAACACTGAATCATCCCAGGGAATCCACATTCACCCACTTGGTCCTGTCCAGCTGCTGTTAATTAAAGCTTGTTAATTAAAGCTACGTCTAAAGAAAATGACAAAAAAAGGATTCAACCCTCTCAGTTTCTTTTTATTTCTACTGATATTTTTCTACCTTTGCTACAAGTCGAATAATACAGGGTAGAAGAGAAAGAATTCTTGGATGCATCTTTCCCACCAAGCAGGGTCACCTGTATAGCATAATCCTTTAAGGCACATTGCCATATTGCTAGCAGGTTTCATCTACGGACACAACATTAACATTTGGCTAATGTTAAGAAGAGAACAAATGACTAGACCAGATTGGCTAGATAGGTGGCTACTTAATCCATCCTAATGGGTAAGATACATAAAAGATAGAAACTCATTATCATGGCAAAGACAGCCCATATTAGAAGAATATCTATTGTATTTTCATAAATACTTGTTTAGTTAAGGACTTATATCTAGAGGTGTTGGGGTAAACTGTTCATGATGGGAAGCTGACAGTCTTTCTGTACAGTAATTATTTCTTCATAGTTTTCCTACCTTTGTGTGGGGGGGAGTTCCTCCTCCCTGTCAATCCCCTTTCACCTGTGTGCAAATATGCATTGTCCAATGCAAGGTGCTAATTAATATTTCCCATTTGGCTCTGGATTGTCTTTGTCAAAGTCTTAAAGGAGGTTTTATTTTCTCCTGATCACCATGAAGTTATTGTGAGAAGCCTATCAACATTAGCTGAGAGACCTAGTCTAAGTGCCTACTATGTGTCAGGCATTGGAGAAGCCAGGAGTTTCTATCCTAGAGGACTTCAGAGTCCAGGAGGAAACAGCATGTAAATAAATGATCACAATAAGATATGCAACTTGTGCTATATGGGACTGAGGGAACACAGACAAAGGAGCAGGTTTTCATTTATTCACACATTTATTGAGCACCAACTTTGGGTTAGACAACCACAGTGCTGTGAGGAAAAGTGACACTAAAATTTAAAAATCAAAAACAAAAAAATGCCTGTATTTTGACTTTTTTTTTTCCTTATAGAGTTGTTCCTTTTCCCAGGAAACAGATAGTCAAAGAGATAACTTTTATCTTTGTGTTCTGTCATATAAATATTTTTTTGGATGGTATCTTTGCTAACCTTTAATTTGATGCTGAATTCCTGGGCATACTCAATTAACTGGTCAAATCCAAAGAAAGATTCGACAACTTAAGTGGGCTTTTGTGACTATTAGATTTCTTTCTCTGGCCAAATTACTAGAGGTCTCCAGTTAATAGAGTTGTGTATGTATGAATAATATAATCTGATCAGTTTTAAGTTTAAGATTATAATGCAATGAACTTAACTCTTTATCTGTTTTAAAATTAATTTATTTTCTTGCTAGTTTCAGATGTTCTTAGTGTCTTACAGGGTCTTAGAATCTTCATATATATCAATAATAATAATATCACAACAGAAATGTAGACTTAGGTTGAATTGTATATATATTTTTAAAAAGAATAGCATCTTAGATCAACTGTCTTTTCATAGCAAGTTTTTATTTTATCTCACAGTAGTCCCATAAAATTGAAATACTATTACATAATAACAATAATAATTCAACATAACACAAAAAGCGAAGTGATTATGTGGAATAACTTGACCTACAATGCCAGGTCTATATCCCGTTTCCTGAGTCTCAGTCTTTGAACCCAATTAGAGAATATCTGTTGGGTTTACTTAAAATGTGTCTAACTTTTAATGGATTTTCCTCAAATTTCCAGCCTTTTAAACATTTTAGCAACATCATTTTTACTTATCTATTAGTTGAGAAATTTCACAGTTTGATATAATCAATCATTATTGATCATCTACTAGGTATAGGATGGCCAATTACAAAACAGGCAGCAAAATTGCTTTCCTCAAGGAACTTACAATGTAAATATTGATGTATTAAGATCACTTTACCATGGGGTAGAATAATTATAATAGTTTTTTTAAAAGATTTTATTTATTTATATGACAGAGAGAAACACAGCAAGAGAGGGAACACAAGCAGGGGGAGTGGGAGAGGGAGAGGCGGGCTTCCCATTGAGCAGGGAGCCCGATGCAGGGCTTGATCCCAGGACCCTGGGATCATGACCTGAGCTAAAGGCAGACGCTTAATGACTGAGCCACCCATGCTGCCCAATTATAATAGTTATTATAAAAACCTTTTTAATCTAACCATCGAAGTGTTATTGGTCAGAATTCCCTATGTAGTTATTCCACCTCTGGTCCTAGAGTCAGTGTGATATATTGGCAAGAGGATAGACAAATAGATCAATGGAACAGATAGAGAATCCAAAGATACCTCCACATATCTACAGTCATCTGTAGTCCCATAAAGTTGATATACTATTTAAAGCATAGTTGTCAGTATAATTCAGGGAGAAAAGGATAGTATTTTTTTAATCTTATTTTATTATTTTTTATCATTAAAGTATAGTTGACATACAATGTTATATTAGTTTCAAGTGTACAACATAGTGATTTGACAATTTTATACATTACTTACTGTTCACCATGACCATTTGTCACCATACAGTGTTATACAATATTATTGATTATATTTCCTGTTATACTTTACATCTCTGTGACTTAATCACCTTTACCTTTTTCATCCATCTGCTCACCGTTTTCCCCTCTAGCAACCAGCAGTTTGTTCTCTGTATTTATGAATCTGTTTGTTTTTTTGTTTTATTTTGTTTTTTAGATTCTACATATAAGTGAAATCATATGATATTTGTTTTTCTCCATCTGATATATATATAAAATATTCTGTAGGTCCATCCATGTTGTTGTGAAGGGCAAGATCTCATTCTTTTTTAGGGCTGAATAGTATTCCATTATTTATATTTTTATATATGCCACATCTTCTTTATCCATTCATCTATCGATGGATGCTTAGGTTTCTTCCATATCTTTGCTGTTATAAATCATGAAGTAATGAACATAAGGGTGCATATGTCTTCTTGAAATAGTGTTTTTGTATTCTTTGGGTATATACTGAGTCATGGAATTACTGGATTACATGGAATTTCTATTTTTAATTTTTAAAGGAAATTCCATAGTGTTTTCTACAGTGGCTACACCAATTTACATTCCCACCAACAATGCATGAGGGTTCCCTTTTCTCCATATCTTGGCAACACTTGTTATTTCTTATCTTTTTGACACTAGCCATTCTGATAGGTGTGAAGTAATACCTTATTGAGTTACATTTACTGGATGAGTAGTGATGTTGAGCATCTTTTCATGTGTCTGTTTGCCGTCTGTATGTCTTTGAAAAATGTCTTTTCAGGTCTTCTGCCCAGTTTTAATTGGATTATTTGTTTTGGTGTTGAGTTGTATAAGTTCTTTATATATTTCGGGTATTATATATAACCTTATTGGTTATATCATTTGCAAATATCTTCTCCCCTTCAGGAGGCTGTGTTTTCATTTTGTTGATAGTTTCCTTTGCTGTGTAAAAGCTTTTTATTTTGGTGAGTCCCAACAGTTAATTTTTGTTTTCGTTTCCCTTGTTTTAGGATATATACCCATACATATGTTGCTAAGGCCAATGTCTAAGAGATTACTGCCTATGTTTTCTTTAAGGAGTTTTATGGTTTCAGGTGTCACATTTAAGTCTTTAATCCATTTTGAGTTTGTTTTTCTGAATGGTGTAAGAAAGTGGTCCAGCTTCATTTTTTGTGTGTAGCTGTCCAGTTTTCCCAGCACCATCTATTGGAAAGACTGTCTTTTCCCCATTGTATATTCTTGCCTCCTTTGTCCTAGTTTATTAGACCATACAGATTTGGGTTTGTTTCTGGGTGCACTATCCAGTTCCTTTGATCTATGTGTCTATTTTTATGGCAGTACCTTACTGTTTTGATCACTATAGCTTTGTACTATGTTTTGAAATCTGGGATTCTGTACCTCCAGCTTTGTTCTTTCTTTTCAAGTTTCTTGGTCTATTTGGGAGATTTTGTGGTTCTATACAAATTTTAGGATTATTTATCTAGTTATGTGAAAAATGCTATTGGTATTTTGATAGGTATTGTATTGAATCTGTTGATACCTTTGGGAAGTATGGACATTTAAACAATATTAACTCTTCCAATCCATGAGCATAGTATAACTCTACATTTGTTTTTTCATCTTCATTTTTTTCAAGGTCTTATACTTTCAGTATAGATCTTTCACCTCCCTAGTTGAATTTATTTTTAGGTATTTTGTTCTTTTTAATGCAGTTGTAAATGGAATTATTTTCCTAATTTCTCTTTCTGCTACTTCATTATTAGTGTTTAGAAATGCTACCAATTTTTGTGTATTAATTTTGTGTCCTGCAACTTTACTAAATTCATTTATTACTTCTAATAGTTTTTTTTAATAGGGTCTCTAGGATTTTCTATATTTAGTACCATATCATCTGCAAATAGTGACAGTTTTATTTCTTCCTTATTAATTTCAATGCCTTTTATTTCTTGTGTGGTTGCTGCAGCTAAGATTTCCAGTACTTTTATAAAAGCAGTGAGAGTGAATATTTTTGTATTGTTGCTGATCTTAGAGGAAAACTTTCAGTTTTTTACCATTGAGGATGATGTTAGCTGTGGGTTTGTTATAAAAGGCCCTTATTATGTTGAGGTATAGTCTCTCTAAACCAACTTTGTTTAGAGTTTTTATCCTGAATGGATGTTATATTTTGTCAAATCCCTTTTCTGCATTTCTTGAGATGATTGTATGGTTTTTATACCTCCTTTTTTAAATGTGACTTATCATGTTGATTGATTTGCAAATATTGAGCCATCCTTGCTTCTCTGGGATAAATCCCACTTAATCATGGTGAATGATCCTTTTAATGTATTGTTGAATTTGGTTTGCTGATATTTTGTTGAGAATTTTTGCATCTATGTTAATCGGGGATATTGGTCTGTAGTTTTCCTTTTTAGTAGTATCAGTCTGGTTTTAGTAGCAGGGTAATGCGGGCCTCAAATAGGATGAATTTGGAAGTTTTCCTTCCTATCCTATTTTTTGTAGTACTTTGAGAAAAATAGGTATTTACTCTTCTTCAATTATTTGGTAGGAATCACCTGTGAAACCATTTGGTCCTGGACTTTTGTTTTTTGGGAGTTCTTGATTACTGATTCAACTTCGGTACTAGTAATAGGTCTGTTCAAAATTTCTGTTTCTTCCTGGTTCCATCTTGGGAGATTGTTTCTAGAAATGTATCCATTTCTTTTAAATTGTCCAGTTTTTTGTCATGTAACTTTTCATAATATTCTCTTATAATCCTTTGTCTTTCTGTGGTATCAGTTGCTATTTCTCCTCTTTTCATTTCTGATTTTATTTATTTGAGTCCTCTTTTTTTTCTTGATTAGTCCAGATAAAGGTTCATCAATTTTGGTTATCTTCTCAGAGAACCTCCTCTTGGTTTCATTGATCTTTTCTACTTTTTTTTCTTTTTTAGTCCCTATTTCATTTATTTCTGCTCTGATCTTTATTCTTTCCTCCCTTCTACTAACTTTGAGATATGCTGGTTCTTTTTTTTTCATTTTTTTTAGTTATAAGGTTAGATTGAATTTTTTGTTTGTTTCTTGAAGTTGGCCTTTATTCCTAGAAACCTTCCTCTTAGAACAGCTTTGCTGCATCCCAAAGATTTTGGACCACTGTGTTTCTATTTTCATTTGTCTCCCTGTATTTTTTTATTTCCTCTTTGATTTTGTTTGTTTGTTTGTTTATCCATTAGTTGTTTAATAGCATGTTCTTAGCCTCCATGTGTTAGTGTTTTTTTCCAGTTTTTTTCTTGTAATTGATTTCTAGTTTCATACCATTGTGGTTGGAAAAGATGCTTGATAAGATTCCAGTATTTTAAAATTTGTTGAGACTTGGTTTGTGGCCTAACATGTGACCTATCCTGGGGAATGTTCCTTGAGCACTTGAAAAAATGTGTGTTCTGTTGTTTTTGGATAGGATGTTCTCTACATGTCTGTCAAGTCCATTTGGTCTAATGTGTCATTCAAAACCACTGTTTACTTGTTGATTTTCTGTCTGAATGATCTATCCATTGTTGTTAGTGGGACATTAAAGTCCCCTACTATTATTGTATTGCTGTTAATTTCTCCATTTATGTCTGTTAATATTTGCTTTATATAATTAGGTGCTCCTCTAATGGGTGCATAGATATTTACAATTGTTTCATCCTCTTGTTGGATTGATCCCTTTATTGTTGCATAATCTTCTTGTTTCATGCTACAGTCTTTATTTTAAAGTCAGTTTTGTCTGGTATAAGTATTTCTACCCCAGCTTTTTTTCCCCTTCATTTGCATGGAATATTTTTTTTTTCCATTCCTTTACTTTCGGTCTGTTTGTATCTTTAGGTATCTTGTAGTGAGTCTCTTGTAGGCAGCATATAGATGGGTCTTGTTGTTTTTTAAGTCCATTTGGTCACCCTATGTCTTTTGATGGAAGAATTCAGTCTATTTTCGATTTAAAGTAGTTATTGATAGGTATGTACTTATGACATTTTGTTAATTGTTTTCCGGTCATTTTTGTAATTCTTTGCTCCTTTCTTGCTTCTTTTGTGGTTTGATCATTTTGTCTAATATAATGCTTGGATTCTTTTTATTTTTTGCGTATCTATTGTAGGTTTCTGATCTGTGGTTACCATGGGGTTCATAGATAATATCCTATGTGTATAGCAGTCTATACTGCTTGCTTAAGTGTGAACACATTCTAAAAGCAATAAAATTTTTATAACCCCCTCCATGTTTTATGTATATATTTGACATGTTTTTATTTTATGTATCTGTAGACTAATTTTTGTAGATGTAATTGATTTTACTACTTTTGTGTTTTAACCTCCATACTGGCTTAGTAAGTGATTAATCTACTATGTTTACTATATGTTTGCTTTTACCAATAAATTTTTTTTCTTTCATAATATTCATGCTTCTAGTTAGAGCCTTTTCTTTCCACTTAAAGGATTCGCTTTAACATTTCTTATAAGTCTCACTTAGTGGTGATGAGGTCTTTTTAACTTTTGTTTGTCTGGAAAAGTTTTTATCTCTCCTTTGATTCTGAATGATAATCTTGCTGGGTAGAATACTCTTTGTTGTAGGTGGTGTTTTTTTTTGTCTTTTGAATATATCATGCCTCTCTCTTCAGGCCTGCAAAGTTTCTGCTGAAAATCAGCTAATAACCTTATGGGCTTTTCTTTTTTTATAACTGTTTACTTTTATCTTGCTGCTCTTAAGATTCTTTATCCTTAAATTTGCCATTTTAATTATTATGTGTTACAATGTGGACCTCCTTGGAGTCATCATTTTTGGGGCTCTCTGCCATTTGTGAACATGGATGTCTGTTGCCTTCACCAGATTAGGGTAGTTTTCAGCTATTATTTCTTCAAAGAGGTTTTCTGCCCCCTTCTCTCTCTACTCTTCTGGAACCCCTATAATGTGAATGTTACTGTTCTTGATGATGTCACTGAGGTCTCTTTAGCCTGTCCTCATTTTTTATTTTTCTTCTTTTCTTTTTTGCTGTTTAGTTTGGTCATTTTCCATTTTTCTGTTTTACAGTTCATTGATCTCTCCTTCTGTACAGTCTAATCTCCTATTGATTCCCTCTAGTTTATTTTTAATTTCAGTTATTGTATTATTCTGCTCTGACTGGTTGTATTTTCTGTCTCTTTGTTGAAGTTCTCACTGGGTTCATCCACTCTTCTCTCAAGTCCAGTGAGTATCTTTATGACCCTTACTTTTAACTATTTATCAGGATATCACTTACCTGTTTTGTTTAGCTCTTTTTCTGTGATTTTTTTTCTTGTTCTCAACAGCACCAGGAGCAAATCCTGCCTAGTGTGCCTGCAGCAGACAAAGCAGGTCATGCAGCCAGCTGGGCTAAGGACCAGCCCTACCCACCAGCATGTGCATAGCTGACTTATTCCAATGTCTTCTCATTATGTCTAATTCTTTTTATTTGTTTATTGTTTTAGGTAGGTCAGCTATGTCTTCTGGCCTTGAAAGTGGTGGCCTTGTTTTAGAGAGCTTCTGTGGTGCCCCATAGTGCAATCCCCCCCTGGTCACCAGAACCAGGCACTCTAAGGTTGTTTCCTGTGTAGGCTGCATGCACACCCCCCCTTTGTGGTCACAAAGGCTATGTGCATGCTGGTGGGTAGGGCCGGTCTTCAGCCCAGCTGGCTGCAAAGACCTGTTTTTTCTGCTGCAGGCACACTAGGCAGGATTTGCTCCTGGTGCTGTTGAGAGGTCCAACTGCAGCCACCAATGAGCTTGCTGGTGGGCAGGGTCTGTCCTCAGTCTTGCTGTTTGCAATTAGCTACTATGACAGCTGCAAGCACACTAAAAGGCAGGGCTTGCTTCCTTCATAGCCAGCTAAGAGGCCTAGCTGCAGGAACTTCAAGTGTGCTGGTGTATGAAATTGTCTCCCCTGCCTCCCCTGCACCCCCCCAAGGGCAGAAGTCACTTCAGAAGGGTGCTGGTCCTGGTCAGGGCTACCTACTGGGTGGGGTGGGGCAGGAGCCACTTTGGAAGGATGCCTGCTAAAGCAGGCTGGTTGGGTGGGGCAGATAGGTCCACAGGGGAACTACTAGGGCAGGGCTTGTGGTGTTAGCAAGGTAGACAAAGATTGTTAGAAATGGCTCCCACAAGCATTTGGTTATCAAAGCTTGTGGGGGAGGGGGAGTGGCAAAAAAAATGGTACCCACCAATACTTTTGTTCTTGGAGAAATCTACAGATTCCTGCCTCTCTGGCACATATCCTAAAATTAGTCAAGAAATCACCTTCATGTATACTCCAGGTACTTTTCAAAGTGATGCTTATGTGCTGTGTCTTAGGTCATATTATTCAGTGTGTTGGTTCTTTAAGGGTGGGGACTCATTTTCCTAAAGCCCTCTGGCTTTCCTGGAGTTATCCCCTGGCCAATTTTTAAAGCTTCCTGGAGTTATGCCCTGCTGATTTTCAAAGCCAGACATTATGGGAAATTATCTTCCTAGTGCAGTCCTCAGGGCTGGGGTTGCCCAGTACGGGGTCTGATTCCCTCCCTCCTCCATGCTTGTGATGTTTACTCATTGGGGTTAGTTACTCAGGGGCGTGTTTTTCCCAACTGTGTCTCCACCCCTCCTACTCTTTTTCATGTGGCCTCCTCTCTACAACTAATGGAAGATCTGTCT
The DNA here is from genome assembly GCF_964656455.1 of Halichoerus grypus. Lineage (NCBI taxonomy): Eukaryota > Metazoa > Chordata > Mammalia > Carnivora > Phocidae > Halichoerus > Halichoerus grypus. The sequence continues at coordinate 69,545,703 of NC_135721.1, read as the reverse complement.
TGCCAATCTTCAGGTTGTTTTCAGTGTTAGCTGCGGTATGTGTATTTGTTGCCTTGGTGTGTCCATGGGAGGAGGTGAGCTCAGGATCCTCCTACCATCTTCCCTGTGGAGTCACTAGAATGGTATATACAATAAATGGTGCTGAATTACATGGATATTCATATCAGAAAGAAATGTAATCTGACCCCTACCTTATACCACACACAGAAGTAATTTGAGATGAACTATAGATCTAAGTGTGAAAGGCAAAGCAATATATCATCTAGAAGATGACACAAGAGAATATCTTCACGTTCTTGTGGTAGGGAACAATTTTTAAAATATAACTCAAAAACATTAACCATAAAGAGATCGCTAAAATGGTCTTTATTAAAATTAACTTTGTCCGACAAAAGTCATCATTAACAAAAGGAAAAGTAGTCACAGGTGGGAAAATGTTGCATTGCATATATCTGACAGAGAACTCTTTTCAAAATATGTAGAACACTAGGGGCACCTGGGTGGCTCAGTCGGTAGAGCATTTGACTCTTGGTTTCATCTCAGGTAGTAATCTCCAGGATCGTGGGTTTAAGCCCTGCGACGGTTCCGTGCTTGGCAGGGAGTCTGAGATTCTCTCCCTCTGCTTCTCTCCCGACTCAAGCTCACTTTCTCTCTCTAAATTAAATAAATAAATATTAAATATATATGTGTATATATATTTAAATCTTATATATATATAGAACACCTACAAATCATTTTTAAAAAGGTAACTAAAAGTAAAATGGGCAAAAAAATTGAAGACGATATGCAAATAGCCAATAAGCATAAGAAAAGATGCTCAATATCATTAGTCATAAGGAAAATGCTAATTAAAACCACAGTGAAATACCACTTATAACCCCACTTAAAGCCCAAATCAAGAGAACTGATAATATCAAGACTTGGTCATGATGCAGAGCCACTGAGCCTCTTATTACTGCTGGTGGGAGTGTAAATGAGTATAACTGCCTTGAAAACTCTTCAATACTATCTATTAAACCGAACACGTGTATACATAAGAACCAGTAGATGTACAAAAGAAAGTTTGTGATGGCTTTATTCACAATAGCCCCAAATTGTAAACAATCTAAATGGCTATCCATAGAATGGGTAAATAAATTGTGATATATGCACTTTGTGGAATAATACACAGCAAAGCAAATGATGAACTATTGCTATAGTTGTATGAGCATGGTTTAATCTCACAGATGAAGAATTGAGAAAAAGAGGCTTAACGTAGAGAGTAACACATATTGTTGGATTCCATTTATCTGAAGTTTTAAAAAAGCCAAAACTAATCGATGGTGATAGAGGTCAAAGAGTGTTTATCTTTGGATAAACATATGAACAAAGTAGGTTACCAAGCGTTCCAGAAAATGGGAGTGTTGGAAGTGTTCTACATCTTTTCTTAGTGGTGATTATATGAATGTATACACACAAATATTCATCAAGTTGTATACTTAACATTTGAACAATTTACTGCAAGCTTTATATTATGTGGTAAGGAGGATAATAGCCTCACCGTCCCCCAAGATGTCCACAACCCAATCACTGGAACCTGCAAATATATTACCTTACCTGGCAAAGGTAATTAAGATTTTGCAGAGTTAATTCAGATTAAGGATATTGAGATCAGGAGATTATCCTGGACTATCTGAGATGGCCTGATCTAATCACCTGAGTCCTTAAAAGTAGAAGACGATGGAAGAAGGGTCAGTTAGGGAGATGAGGCATAAGAAGGACTCAACCCATTATTGCTAGTTTTGAAAATAGAGGAAAGAAGCCAGGAGCAAAGGAGTGTGAGCAGCTTAGAATCTGGAGAAGGCAAGGGAACAGATTCTGCCCTAGGACTTCAAGAAAGGACCATATTCTGGGTGACACCTTAATTTAGCCCAGTCAGATTTCCCCAACCTACGGAACTATAAAATGATACGTTTGTGTTGTTTGCAGCCACTGAATTTGTGGTAATTTGTAACGGCGGCAATACACAACTAATATACCTCAGAAAAAAGGAAATGAAAAACAAAGCACTCCTATTTCTCCTTTTTGAAAGGTCTTATAAGTGACACCCACTTGCTTCCCCTAAACCTGGTTACTCTATCCCTGGAGCAGCCAGAGAGCTCCATTTTACTACCATTCATCTTATTTTGTCTTATTTCCCTACCAGAGTGCAAGTTCTCTGAGGGCATTTTTATACCATACCTAACGCCAGGTACTGTATGTATGTACCTTTTATGTAGTAGATGCTCCATCTGTTTGGTAAATTAAATTAGGTTGAACCACTTATCTGTATGAGAGGCAGTGACCAGGACAGACATGGTGCTGCTAATGCGTTCTTTTAGCCTACTTAGCTAGCTTTCAACTGCAAAGATACATTAACGTTAGCGGTTCTGAATAATGAAGCTGAGGTTGTTTAAAACAGCAGTCTGGCATCAGATGAAATATTTCCATATCATTCTAGATTAAATAAAACATTTACCATTTCATGCTTTCTTTCCTGGCAATTTTGTCTTATCCTTCACGTTAGTGATTTGTTCCACATGGCCACTCATTTAGGATAACAGCAGGCCAAGAGGCGTGACAATGGGAGACAGGCCATACCTGATCACTGATATTCCATTATGCTTCTTTGAGCTGTGGGCCTGGTAAAATTGTTAGTGTCTTAAAACAAAGGAACTGTGCTTGAGTCCACATATTAGGAATTCAACGACTGCAGTTGCAGTCATCAAATTATACTGTAAGTGGGGCCGCATGGCTATAAAGGGAGGCCACCATCAAAATGAACTGTTTTTCTTGTGTCCAGTTGAACAACAAATATTTTTTAGCACCTATTATATGTGCAGCCCTATAATAAGTACTGTGGGGGATATGAGAGAGAAGGGAGATTCCTTATACTTTAAAAATGTGTAATACAATTGGGGAAATGAAACATTTAAGAAAATAACACAGGAATGAGACCAATACATGCAAGAAAAATCCAGAAGGAGAGAGCATTTCATGCAGCAAGGCTTTGCAGAGTTGGCAGTTTTCAAGATAGGAATTACACTTAGGAATCAGAGGTGGAAAGCTGAAGAATGCATTGTAGGTGATATGTGCATGGAACATTGCAGGAACAACCCCCAGCCCCATTTGTCTGGGGTGGGGTTTCTAAACTTGAGCACTCTTGACATTTTAGACTATGTAATTCTTTGTTGTGAGGGCTGTCTTGGGTATTGTAGGATGTTTAGCAGCATCCCTAGTCTCTACCAACTAGATGCCAGTAAGTCCCTTTCTCTTGGAGTTATGCCAACCAAATGTGCCCTGGGGGGTAAAATTGCCCCCAGTTAAAAACCACCGTGCTGGAGTAAAAGTTCACAGAGGGAACTCAAGCGAACTGCATGCCATGACAAGGAGTTTGGATTTTATTCTACCTATAATAGAGAACCACTGGAAACATTTGTGCTAAAGAATGTCAGGCTGAAAATTGTAGTTTGAAGGTAATCTATCGGATTGAGATCCCCAAGAAGAATTGGAGGAAGGCATTGTGGGGAAAAGGAAGAACAACCCAAATCCTATCCCAGTAATCCAAGCATGAAATGATGAAAATTGGTGGCAGCAAGACTAGGGAGCACTCAGGGACTGCAGGTATTCTTAATGCCCTGCAACCTCAAAGTACTTTGAATTTTAGATCAGCATTTCAACATCACGTTACATGTTTTATTTGAATACCGAGTTCTCAGAGATAGTTCTTTTAGGAAAATGAAGCAGAACTCCCTGCACCCACTCATGGGCTTCCCTGGAGAGAAGAGCGGCCACAGGCAATCTGTAATCTAAAGCAGTCTGCAGCATGGGAAGCTTGGCTGGGAACGCTCTACGGCCTGATAGTTAGGAAAAGTAGTGTAGCAGCCCAGGACCAAGCATGCGGTGCAAATCTGCTGGGACCATACTGCAGGCCTGTAGAGAGAAGACTGGCAGAAAGTTCTAAGCCTCCAGAAGCCTCTGAGGCAATACTTTCTCTCTCATGCTCCATTCTCTCTATAAATTTCAAATTATACCCAAATACAGTAAAAAAAAAAAATTTTTTTTTAACAAGTATTTTTTCCTTCTTTTTTTTTTTTTTTCCTAGTGAAATAATGAGAGGAAAGGGGGAAATAAATGTATTATACTCTCCATTCTGATGGCCCTTTCTTAGCTCACTGAACTAGGCTGGGATATTGGGAAAGCTGTTAGCATGGCTGAGCTGCATGGAGGGCCACTTCCTTTGTGGTTTAAAAGCAACACTGTAGGGACACCTGAGTGGCTCAGTCAGTTAAGTGTCTGCCTTCAGCTCAGGTCAGGATCCCAGCGTCCTGGGATCAAGTCCCAAGGCGGGCTCCCTGCTCAGTGGGGAGCCTGCTTCTCCCTCTCCCTCTGGAACTCTCCCTGTGTGGGCTCTCTCTCTCTATCAAATAAATCAATAAAATCTTTTAAAAAAAAGCAAGACTGTAAATGCATTTAGAGAAGTGTTTATAAACAAATTGTAAAAAGATGTTTATAAGAAAAAAAGGAAACAGAAGCTTAAAGGGAGAGATTAATAAAAATTGAGAAAATTTGCCTAATATAAAATTAGCAATTATTTCAAAAACAGCAAATATTCTAATTAATAAATATTTCCATTCTCAAACTTAAATTAATTCATCAGTAATATTTAATGAGAAACTTTATGGGAGAAACCTTCAAGTATTATTGTATTATTGGTTAAGTTTAAAAATAAACTGGAGGCGCCTGGCTGGCTCAGTCCTTAAGCATCTGCCTTAGGCTCAGGTCATGATCCCAGGATCCTGGGATCGAGCCCCACATCGGGCTCCCTGCTGAGCAGGAAGCCTGTTTCTTCCTCTACCACCCCCCCGCCCCTGCTTGTGTTCCCTCTCTTGCTGTGTCTCCCTCGGTCAAATAAATAAATAAAATCTTTGAAAAAAAAATAAACTTGAATGAATGGACACAGAAGGATATATCTAGATAGAAAGATTAAACAAGTATTACAGGTGCCACTTCTTCCCAATTCAACTTAATTGAATTAATTAATTGAATTAATTCTGAGTATTTGGGGGGAATGCAACATGATTTTAAAGTTGATTTGGAATTCTCATACAATTGAGATTATCATCCCTCAAAAGTTCTGAAAAGGTGAGAAATTGAACAGGAGTAAAGTGGACCTCCCAAATGTTAAAACATGAAGGAAACAAAACTAAACAAAAACCAAGCTAGTTAAAAGATATGGCTGCAAAAACAGATTTCTAGCCTAAGATAGCTTGGAAGAACGTATAACTGCTGCAAGGTAATATTTGAAATAAAGTATTTTTAAAATAGTAAAAAAAGCAACAACACCAACACTGGAAACTCAATAGACAGGTGTTCATATTTAGGATACACTGATAGAATTCAAGAGATTTCCTCAAATAGATTAAAATTTCCCTGAGGACAATGACGACATATTTTCCATTTTTCTCCACATCCTCACCCAGTAAAGTGAAAGGGAAATAACAACTTCTAATCAATACTTGTCTGAAATTAAATTCACCATGACCCATCATTAAAATGATTTGTCAAAAGAAAGAAGTTCCCGAGTGTCATGATAACATGCCACAAGTTGAGGAAATACACCAACACAAACATGGTATATTGCCGTGGAACATGAGCTTGGGATTCAGACAACTGGGATTCAAATCGTGCCTTCACTGCCTTCTAGGTATATGACCTTATTTATTCTCTGTACTCCAATTCCCTCCATTATAAAATGGGGCTAAAATAGGAACTTTCAGGGGAATTGTACAGAATTAATGTATAATTAAATATATATGTATATATATATGTTATGTATACATGTAAAAGTACATATCTGCATACATACACATATACATATGTATGTATATGTATAGATATATGTGTATGTGTACATATATATAAAATACATTAAATATATATAATACATAAATGTTTTATAAATGGAAACTATTATTTGAATGGTGAATACAAATTAATGTGAATAATATTTTTAATACTCATATATTGAATGTTAGTATTTTCAAAGTGCTGGCTATTTAAATGGACCTGCTAGGACATCCTTTGACACTATGAAGAATCACCTTCTGATTTGTTATTTAGTGGCTGTGGATTTTAATATATTGGTTTGCTGAAAGTAGAGAGTTCCCCTCAATCACGAATTACTTAGGAGTCAGCAGTGAGTAGAAAAAGCATGGTCTGGGGGCAGATCTCAGCTGTGACAATGATACTCTCTGTGACTTTGCTTCCTTGAGCCTTATGCCCTTGCCTATAACAAAGATGATGCCTACCTCCCTTGTTAAGAGAATTAATGTATATGTCATCTGTAGGGTCTAGGCCACAGAGAAATTTAATGTCACATTTACCTGTCTCAAGAAAAGAGACTTTGGGCTGTGTTACCATGTGGAAGTCCTTCCTAATCCTAGAAAACATAAAAAATCTGAGACCCTCTGGTAGAAAAGTTCTCATTCTCCATATAAATGCAAAAATATTTCCATTTCAATGACAATCAGTCCCAAGTGCATGCTTCTCAATCACCTTTGCTTTTTCTGTCATACATATCAAGTAAATGGGCCTGATTCAAGTGGACTGCAAAGCTTGCTGGGGAAGGAGCAGTCAAAACATTAAAGAATAAGGTCCTGCATTATGATTTTTGAGGAAGAGGCATATCTGCTTTGTAGCAATCACTTCCTTGGCCCATGAAACTCTTTTTTTATTGACTATAGAATGTAGACATACTGTCAAGGGATTTAAATCAATTTTACACAGTCACTTTCTTGAACTACCATTACTCCAACAAGATTCATATCTGCAGCTGATTTGGAGAGAATTGTGACTAAAATATCAGAGCTGCAGCTCTTATTGAAAAATTCCTCTCTGTAGATTTTTATTTTTCTGGCACTTAAAAGCCTAATACCAGAAAGAAATGAAATCCCATTTCGCATCAGCCTCTTTAAATGTGGCTTTTAACTATCATAATTCGTAAGTCTGGGTTCACACATATCACATTACTCCAAACAGAACATTGGGATTAATGGTCTGGTATTAAAAGCAGAAACAAAAATGCAATTGCTTGGGGAGGCACTTAAGTACAGTAATACCTGGCAGAAGAAAAGGGTTGATACACGGCTGAAAAGCTAGCTTTGCATTAGTTATCAATGCAACATTGTTGGAAAGTAATAGATCATTCTTCCATTTACTGGCATTCTGAAACAATGTGTATAATTGATGTGTTTAGCCCTTGATAAATTGGGTTCATTTAACTGCAGCATTGAAAATACATTAAAAAGACCAATCCGGGTATCTCTCCTTCTTCACCTTATGGCCACTGGGATTCCAGGTTATTAGCTGAAAAGAGCCATAACATTGAACTCATATCAGGTCCTCAGTATGCCTGTCCAATACTGTCCAGGCACTGGGGACACAAAGAGGAAGAAGAAATGATATCTGACCTCACATACTATGGGGAAAGGGAGATGTGATCAGTTAATAACAAATAAAGATGCCTTAAAATACAAGTAATAGAAAGTTGGCATCTGGTTCTAGACCTATTGGAGAATAAGTAAAGACTTACTTCCTTAATTAGACCTTAATTAGAATCTTAGAATTCCCAGAAAAAAATATAGGAGATAAATGGGTTTCAGAACAAGTTTACCAAATAAAATAAAAGCATTGTGAAACATTTGGGTTTAGGGTGATTTGGGTGAATAGGGTCATTTGGTCTCTGGACATGTGTTTGTCAGGGGCGGGCGGGGGGAGGTTGGGGTGTGGCTGAAGACCAAGAAGGACAAGGAAATAAAAAGTAGACTGCAACATGAGAGGGCTAAGGAAACATTGGGGGTTGCTAGAAATAGTTTTCTAAACATGTTCTTTCCTTTCTATTATATTGCTCTGAATAAATCATGACATGTACAATAGCTACCATGGGAGAGAGAAGTAGCAGTCCAGTACTAGCCCAGTTGAGTCCAGTACCAAACATAGGCAGTAGACATAGGCAGTAAGTTCATCACCATGGAAATTGAATGGACATGGAGAGATGCTACATCGAGAACCACAGACATGCTTATCTGTCCCAGAGCATCCTTCTCTTGGCTTCCTAGCCCTTCTATCTACAACCAGGGGATCCCAGAAAAGAGTATTACCTGGGATTGAGGTATTAAGAGAGTCTCTGAAGTTAGGAGATGCCTATGGGCAAGGTGAGAGAGACATAAAAAAGGAAAGTTCAGATATAATCTGAGTTAATGTACTGGAAGATATGGTTGAGAAACTATCCCGGAGGACATCAAGACAAGATAGATCAGAAAACCACTACCAGTATAGGGCCTCTAAGATGTCTGAGAACCTGTTTCTCAGAGAAATGACCGTAACTGGCAAATATTTTATGTAATATGTAAATAGTAGTATTTATATATTATATGCATATATACAGAGATAGTTATCTATATATCTATGCATCTATCTATTTATCCATCCATCCATCCATCCATCCATCCATCCATCCATCCATCGAAACCACTTACCATCTCTGGAAATTTTTCTAACTATGGACAGCAAATGAAGAAACATTCATTCAGGAAATCTACTAAATCTCGGTAAGGATAGCCAGAGTATGGCACTGGAGTCACAACCCACTCCTTCTCTAACCACACCCCGGCCTCCCTTGCTTAGCATGATGGAAGCTCTCTCTACTCAGGTTAGGTGTGGCCTAGAAGGCAGGGCTCCCTCTCTCCTCAGCTCCTAGTCAAGGGTTTAGTGTCTCACTGGGAGGGGTAGGCCCTGAACATGTCTCATTACCCCTAGCTCTGAATTGCAGAAAGTGAATTCCTGGTCCATGTAGCTGAAAGTTCAGGGGCTCCCTTCCTCCACTCAGTTTCTACATGTATGCCTGGTGTGGCAGGCCAAGAATGCTGGGATCCCATTTAACTTTGCCCAGGCTTGCTTGTAGGGCAGAGGCTCCACACTGGGAGAGGTAAACTGAAGAGATCAGAGACTGGTGCCCCTACCCCTAGTAAAGCAGGAAGGCCACTCAAGAAAAGCAAGCCACTGTACCCACCCTCAGTTCCAGAGCTGTGGCTCAGAGATAATTTCAGAGTGGGATAAAACAAAATGAACTCCAAGTAAGATAAAAACAGAGATTCATACCTAGACATATGACTGTAAACATACTGAAAGTAAAGGACAAAGAGAAAAATTTAAAAGCAACAAGAGGAAAATGATTCCTTACAAACAAGGAAACCTCAATTAGCTTAAGAGCTAACTTCTCTTCAGAAGCAATAGGGACCAGAATGTAGTGGATGACATATTCAAGTACTGAAAGAAAAGAATTAAGAACCAACAATCTTATATCCAGCAAGAATCTTTTACAAATGAAAGCAAAATAGAGCTGTATGTAGTCCAAGATGATAGCATAGGAAGACTCTGAACTCACCTCCTCTCATGGACACACCAAATCTATAGCTGCACCTGGAACAATTCCTGTTGGAAAAGAACTGAAAATTAGCTGAACAGCTCCCTCCCTCCACAACAAGAGATAGTGGGATCAAATCCAGATGGGTAGGAGAAGCAGACATGGTCTGGTCAAAGTCCTCAATTCCTGCATGCAACACACCCTAGGGAGGGATCTCACAGATCTAGAGCTTCTCCCAAAGGAGTTAAGGGTTATATATAACTTAGAAGGTGTGGTAAACATAGACACATATTGTCAATATTTCCCTTCAAACAAGGACTTAAACCAGCTTAAGGAATACAGTCGGTTGAGCCTTCAGTTGTCTGCTTCTTCAGGGCCCAGCTCAGTTGCAGAGAACCTTCTGCCCTTTCTGAGAGTCATGCCTTCTTGGAGCATCTGTTATCTGGTGACAAGGTGGTGTTTGAAGGCTTGGCTGTTATGACTCAGTATGACCCAATATGGGACAAGTCTGATCAGTGGTACTCATTCCAGAGCTCCCTGCTGTGACAGCTGAGTCTTTGTCTGGTCTGCATAGCAGCTCGACTTCTTTCTCTCCTCTGTGCTGTTTCCTCCCCTTGCCTTTTGTAAGTACTAATTCCCTAGTAAATACCTTCAACATCTACCTACAGGTAAACCCAATCTGTGACACAAGGAAACAAGGATATCACTGAGGGGTGCCTGGGTGGCTCAGTCAGTTAAGCGTATGACTCTTAGTTTTGGCTCAGGTCACGGTCTCAGAGAGGTGAGATCAAGCCCCACACTGGGCTCCACGCTCAGGACGGAGTCTGTTTGAGATTCTTTCCCTCCCCTCTCCCTCTCCCTCTGCTCTTCTTTCTCAAATAAATAAATAAATAAAATCTTAAAGATATCACTGATATAGAAAACATACTGAAATGAATAAGAGTTCAGAAAAGTTGTTGATCAGAAGTTCCATATTTTTAAAAAATCAATTTTTTGTCTATGCTAGACTAACAATTTACAGATCAAGTTTCTCACCACTAACAATTAAAAAGCCTGGATAAAATATGGAGGGGGTGGGGGGGATGGGTTAGCCTGGTGATGGGTATTAAAGAGGGCATGTATTGAATGGAACGTTGGGTGTTATACGCAAACAATGAATCATGGAACGCTACATCAAAACTAATGATGTAATGTATGGTGATTAACATAACATAATAAAATAAAATAAAATATGGAGAACATATGTTTGAAAGAATTACCAAAAAGATAGCACTTGAGGGACCAGGAAAAGACTTTTCCTTTGATGCATTTGCAATTTTTTTTTTTTTTATTAGTACAGCTGTGAAGCTAAGAAGCAAAGCATTAAAAAGTAGCCACTAAAAGAAAATCTCAACAGAAATTTGAGCAGTCCCACTTTTAGGAGTGAGTGAGAGAGAAAAAAGTCAGTTTTGAAGAAATGAGGTATAAAAATCTATAAAGGCATAGTTAAAGAAACTGCATGCCACTAACTCAAGAACCAATCAATAGGCAATGGAATAAAATAGAAAGCCTAGAATCGGAGCCATCTATGAATAGGAGGCATCACACTTTCGTAGGGCAAAGCATGGATTTTTGAAGAAGTGGTATTGGAAAAATAGGTTCACTATATTGTAAACCATAAAAACGAAATTTACTATCTCCCTCCTGAACTCCAAACGGATTAGAGGCCCAAATGTACAACTGTAAAGCCAATATAAGAAAAGCATAGAAAAATATTTGGCATTTGGGATGGTGAAGGGATTCTTAAGCAACACCCCAAAAGAAAAATAATTATAAGAAGAAAAATTGATGAATATGTCCTGTGCAAATTTTACAGTCCATGTCACTAAATTACTCCATAGATGAAGTTACCAGCTTTGTGACAAGATTTGAAGGCGGTATTTGCATCATTTATTCAGACAAGGGGTTGCTATCTTTAATATAAAAGAATTATTGGAAATAAGTAAATGAGAAAGAAATCTGGGGGAAAACACACAAGCAATTCACAGAGAGATCAAATGGCCAATATATAATAGTAATGATAAAAATATTGATAATAGTAATATTAGAAATAGCTAATACAATGCTCTGCTCCCAGGAATTGTTACATATATTAACTTTTAAAACAGTCATGACAATCCTCTGAAGTAGGTATTTAAATATGTAACAAGTATCCATCCTTTTTTTTTTTTAAAGATTTTATTTATTTATTTGACAGAGAGAGAGATCACAAGTAGGCAGACAGGCAGGCAGAGGGAGAGGGAGAAGCAGGCTCCCCGCTGAGCAAGGAGCCCCACGCGGGGCTCGACCTCAGTACGCTGGGATCATGACCTGAGCCGAAGGCAGACGTTTAACCAACTGAGCCACCCAGGCGCCCGAACAAGTATCCATCTTTACTAGTCATCTCAGAAATACAAATCAAACCAAGTAGATACCATTTTATAAGGGTCATATTAGAAAATATAAGAAACTTTAAAAACATCAAGTGTTGTTAGGGATATGAGGAAATAGGGATGCTCATGTACTGCTGTGGGAGTTTTGGTTGAGAGATCTATTCTGGAAAAAAAATAGTTCAATATTCAGAAAAGGCAAGTATGTGAATACCCTAACAACCCCTCCACTTATATCCCAGGTCCACAGTGAGACATAAATAATAATGCCCATTTTGGAATGGTTTAAGGTAAAAATTAGGGTAATAGAATTTAAGCAGTCCTTAATATAAAACAGAATAAGAAATATGTAATATCACATGTGGTGGAACACCATATAGTTAAAGAAATAGACACACACACATGCACACACACACACACACACCCATCATGAAAGGCAGCTGGAAATAGAATGAAATTTATAGCACAATACCCTTCAGGGAAACCAAAACACACACACATAACACCAATTTTAAGTTCATGTGTATATCTGCATAAATCTGTAAAGATGGTTTTGACAGATATATATTCAAAACACTGGAATGAGTACCTAAGCAGGGAGAACGAGAAAAATGATAGGAAATGAGAGGTTGCTGTATTTGAACATCAGGGTGGGGAGGGAGCTGGGAGAAAATATTTTGAGAGCATAATCAATTTGGTTTTATAAACTTAAGTTCTTAAGTAGAAAGAGGAAAGGAGGGAAGAAGGAAGGAAGGAAGAGAAGAAATCCCATCACAAGCTAATTTAAACCATTAGGAAATTTCTTGTCTCCCACACCTAGAAGACTTAATCCAGTAGTTTTGTCTGCTTTTCTCCAGGAGTTTCTTGGGGGTGATCTGCTGCTCATATTCCATCTGTACATTATATTCATCCTCAGGCTGATAGCAAGATGGCTGGAGTAGCTCCAGTCTAGTTTTAGAAGAAAGAACTTTTTCAGAAAAATCTGGGTGGACCTCAACTCTAGTCTCATGGGCCAAAATTTGGTCAAATGTTCTTCCCTGAAACAATCACTAGCAAAGTGATGGGATTATTCTTGGAAAATGAGTCCTGCCAATGGAGTAAGAGCTGGGTTGGTTTTACATAAGACAGTGGTTAATAACTGAAGGCAGTGTTGCTCCCAAAGGGACAATTGTCAATGTCTGGATACTTTTTTTTTTTTTTAATGATCACAACAGGGATCAGTTGCTGCTAGCATCTAGTGGGTAGAGGCCAGAGATGCTGCTAAAGACATTACAGTGCACTGGATGGCCTCCTGAAACTAGGTCACCCAGTTCAAAATGTCAATACTCCTGCTCTGTGGTATGTGAGCTCTGTGTGGGAGGGATAGATTGCTGAAGAATTTAGGTAGAACTGCTACATAGTAAGAAAGAAGAAGGAAACATATAAATAATTATTTCTAAAAAGAATGTTATTGCAAGGCAGATAAGGGAAAAAATATAGTAGAGCAATTAAGGTATTACTCCACCTGGTGGAGGATATGAGTAGATGAATGAGTATTTTTGAGAATATGAGTAGATGAATGAGTATTTTTGAGAATGGCTTAGGAAGGCTTTTTGGGGATGGTTGAGGGCACAGTGTCTAGAATCAAACATTGGTTTGGTTCCCAACCTTGCAATTTACTAGTTATGTAAATTTGGTGAATTATCCTTCTGTAAGTTTGCTAGACACAGAGTCAGTATATAAAAATTAATTGCATTTTTCTACATAACAAATATCAAATTCAATAAAAATACAGTTTACAACAGCATTTAGAAAACACATATCATTAAATCTAAAAAAATACGCATATGGATGCATATGTAACACGTATATGTCTCTTGAGCCCTGAAGCAGTATTCATTTATTAAGGGGACTGTTAGAGAAGTTTGTTGGGTTAGAGTTAAGGTTGGACACAGAGTCAAGGTGTCAGAAGACACTGAAGGGGTGGTCAGAGGCCATATCAGTCATCTCCCCTCACTCTTATACATTGCTTCTTGCCTTCTTCTAGTTTTTAATCAGTGGCCTTCTTTTCCTTTTAAAACTTAATTCTAAGTCACTGCTAATATCCTTGGATTTTCAAAACTGACATGGGACATATCTGGTTTAATTTGAGGTCGAGATGGTGGTTGTAAGGAAAACCACAGACTCCCTTAATAAACATAGCTTCATCCTGCAAATTCAGTGATGGAAGGAATTGCTGCAGGTTGTATGAGAAGCCCTCATCAAGAGATCCCGTGGGAAAGCTAAGTGTTAGGTTGATCTATGGCTTTCAGACTCATTGTGCCCTCCCGGCATGGAGATTCTCCAAGGGATGCAGAGGTGTTCTTTGGAGCACAGCTGGAAAGAAGAATGAGAAGCAATCTCATGAGACTGAATTAAGCTCAGTAGCCTATTCAGCTTTGAAAGGACCGAGGATGCAGACTTTTGAAAGAAATACAAGGTCACTTAAAATGATATGCCTTTTAAAGGATTTAGTGGGGGAGAAATAAATTACTAGATAAAGATTAATGTGTTTCATTTTTCTTTAAAATTCTACCTTGTGAGAATAAACAAAATGGTGTAAAGGCAGCAGAATGGACATTATCCTGTATTTTCTTCCTAGATAGTAGAGAATACAAATTTCAGAGCTGAAGGCAAAGACATCCATCCCACCGGCTCTGTGGGAAAGGAAAAGAAAAAAAAGCAATATGCTCTATACTTCATTTCTATTCTAACCATCAAGTCTCCAACAGTTTCCCCTTAAAATGTAAAAATGAAAATAAATTATGTTCAAGTGCACAGTGAAAGACTTAAGAAGGATGTGGTTTGTTTTTGTTGTTTTTTATAGTTCAAATATGTCTGTGGCTCTTTTTTCAGAATGACAAGTGCTCATGGTCTAAGATGCATTCGGTCTATGCCCCCCAGGGGGCTCAGTTGTCAGTAAGTTGCTGAGCTGCATTCCGAGGACAGGAGGAGATCAAGAAGGGGCAGGGGCACATTAGTTAGTGTTCTTGTACGGATTTTATAGGGGATAAAGCATACAACTTGGCTGGGTTGAACTCTACAGTGTCACTGTCATGATGAAATGACACGTCATCCTTTGGGGCTCTCTTGGAAACAGTCTCCAGGATGCACACAAGTCCTCTCTGTTTTCACCATTTTTAAGCACCAATCTCAACCTAACAAGAGACTGGTAAGGGTTAAGAATTGTGTCTCCTTTAAAAATTTCTTCTCTTTTCACGTAATCTTCCCAGCACCTGGTTGGCACTCATGGGCTTTCCTACAGCATACATATTGGAGAGAGTTCACCCCACACTTTCTGTCCAATGGGATCCTGGGCTGCTCCCACTTGCAGAGATTAGTATCCAAAGGATATGCCTCCTGTGTTCTCCTAAGGTTAGAGATCTGTGTATTCACAGGGTAGATGCTTCCAAAGTGTTAATCATTACCATACCATTGCTACAACATCTTTACCATTGTTTGCAAAGTCTGTGTACCATCTGAACCATTTCCTTAATCTTTCTTTCTTTCTCTCTTTCCTTTCCACCCTCTTGTTCTTTCTCTCTCCCTTCCTTTCTTCCATATTTTTCTTTTTTCTTTTCTTTTTATAAATGGAATTTTAAATAAATTTTATGTCACTATATTACTTGACAATAAAAATAAAATTAAAAAAATGAAAACAAAAAATGTTAGCTGCCAACCAAGGACAGCCTGAGACTTGACCACCTTCTTATTCTTCTCCGTCTCCTCCACCCCCTCCTCCTCCTTCATTGTCACCACCTTTTTCTCCTTCTTCTTGTCCTTTGGCTCCTCCTCCTCCTCTTCCTCCTCCTTCTTCCTCTTCCTCCTCCTCCTCTTCATCTTGTCAAAAAGAAAATTAGTAAGTGTTCATGATATTTTAGCCTGAAGATTTTTGGTCTTGATCTAATCAGAAGAAACAGAAAGGGAATAGATTTCATATAATGGTTCAATGTTGGCCAATGCCCTGTTCCCCTAACACTCAAAAGTTCACTCTCTGGTGGCACCAGAACAGAAAAATACTAGATTATGTATTTTTTTCTTCTTCTTTTTGTTTGACATAATCATGTTTGCAGGGTCAGCTCATTGCAAGCCTGTTTGTTTATTCAACAAGTTCTCACTGAGCAAGTACTTAATGCTGGGCTCTTTTCTAACTGCTGGTGAGAAAGTGGTAACAAAACAGAAAAATCCCTTCCCTCATGGAATCACATTCTATGGGTTTAGATAAAAAACACACAAATAAGCTATAAGTACACAGTAAGTTAGAAGGAGACCCATGTAACAGGAACTAAGAAAGCAAGGATGGGGAGAGAGAGTGCTGGCCTGGAACAAAGTTGGAATTGGTAAAGAACGCATCAGGCAGCAAGAGCAACATGAGCAAAGTGTATTCCTGCTCCACTGGATGAACAGGGAGATGGGCTCTGGCAGCAGCTGAGCGGGTGGAGGGGGGAGCTTGGTAGAGATGGGGACAGAGAGTAACCAGAGGGGTGGGCAAATTGCATGCAGACTTATTGGCCATGCTGGGTTTCCCTCTGCAGAGTGCAGTAACAGCCTACTACAGTCAGCCTGGATTGCTTGCTAGGGGCTTGCTAGCAGCTTGCTGCTCTCTTCTCCCTTATTGGTGGCATTCCCTTTTCCATTTCCTCTCAGGTGGACTGCATTTTGAACTTTTGATTTCCTATGGGGTCCTGTTCTCAGGAATAGATCTGAAAAACATACAGTGAGGTAGAGGGCTTTTATCTCTGGAAAGTTGTGGGGGGGGCATTGCTTTAAAAACTTTCCTGTTTGGGTTTATCCCTAAATTAGTTAGGTCAGTGCCCTGCTTTTAAATCTTATTACAGAGTCAGGAAGAACAAAACCCTTTTCAAATTTTTATTTTACATATGAACACTTGGGTGCATAGATTAGTTACCTAACCAGAAGGACAGGGGAAAACTAAGGGAAAAATTGCAGAAAAGGCACATTAAAATATCTCCAAATTTAGGCAGAAATGTAATAGGTGAAACTATATACAACGAGTCAGAGCAATCAATTTTGTGATTTCTGGGTCAAGAGGAATAGCATCCTTGTGGATACTAATTTTTCATGGATTTGGGGAATGAAGGCGCTAGCTTCATGTTATGGTAGTTTGAGGGAAGTTGAAGTCTCCCCTGGATGCCAAGGGCATCCCATATTTTTTATAGGGCAGAGAATTTGGATAGAAGGAATTAATGATCAAGGGTAGGTTATCTGGGAGTAGTGACTTAAAATTTCATACTTAGTAATTGATGCCCTAGCTAGGACTAATTCATCTGATGGGCTTATCTTCCAGTGGAAGATAAGACCATCATGTATTAGTTCAGATATAGGGGGAAAAGGAGAATTTGGGAAAGGTCCAGAAGGAGGGACTCTACTTATATAGGACTTCCTACTGGGAAGCTATGGCCAAAGCAAGTGTGTGTGTGTGTGTGTGTGTGTGTGTGTGTGTGTAAGAGACAGAGACAGAATGCATAAGTACCATAACACTACAGGATTTTATCTCCTCAATGCCTAAAATGGCACCTGAAATATAACAGGTACTCAAAGTACATTTTTTGAATTAATTTACTGACTAAATGGATAGTGGAAAAATGAGAGTAAGGAAAAGGTAGGATGTAAATACCTTTAAGATAAGGAGTATTTTGACTAAAGAGAAAAATGACTGCTTCAAGTGGCTTTCCTGAGGGCAGGACTGATGAAATGAAGAAAGCATGGCAGATAGGTAGCTTAAAAAGTGGGGTAAGGAAATCATGACGAAATCAAGCCTTGCCACCTTTATAAGTGCCCCAGATTTAAAAAGAAAAAAAAAAAAAACAGTTTGTCTCTTAGTGTCCTACAGACATGACCTTGATACCAGGAGTCTGAGGACCAGGCCCAGAGTATCCGCTGCCTCTCCAACAGCTTCAGAGTAAATAAGGTGCTAGGATCTCATTTGGAAAGAGAGTATTCCTGTCCCAAGGTACAAATGGGTTTCAGAATGTGTTCGTGCTTGCAGAGGGGGTGGTGGTAGAGAGATATCTCATAGATAGTATTTTTAATAGGCTCTTAAGTTGAGGAAACAGCACTGCCTTGTATTTTACTATTGTAAATGAGGCTGACCTGTACTATCAGGCAAGTCTATATTTGTATGATGCTTGTATACGGGAATGCATCAGAATCACTTGCGGACCTTTTAAAAATACAGGTCCCTAGGTCCATGGTGATTTAGGCCTACTGAATTTATAACTGGCTTTTTGTTTTTTTATTTTAAATAAATTTCTCTAGATAATTCTGAAGTTGGCATCTTGGCAATAGGAAGCTACCTGGGTAGGAGTCAGAGCTATGTTTGACAATTTTATTATACTTATAAATCTCATCTTCCTCCTTTGAAAAATAGAAGGACTAATAGTAACTTCTCTTACTGTATGTAACGTCATAGTGTCCAATACATACTGTGTAGTTACTGTACACTTTTGCCTCATCATACACCAGGTCTATAACCTTGGTTCTCTCTTCCTCTTAGTTATTAACACTTTTGATATAAGTCATCACTTATCTCAAGGGACAAGATTTGGTGGCTGAAAGCATGGACTTTGCAGTCAGGTATTCAGAATTCTGCACGCTCAGGTGCTGGGCATTTGCTTAAGACCTCTGAAGCTGGTTTGTATATGTGTGTATATATGCATGTTTGTGTGGGTTTTGTTTTTTGTTTTTGTCTGAAAAGGAGAATGATATCCATAACTCTATCACAGGGTTAATAGATTAAGATAGTATAGTGCCTTTGAAGCTCTCAGCACAGCGCCTGGCACAGAATGAGAACTCACACTTGGCTTTCAGACTTGTTGCGTTGGCATTCTAAACCAGAGTTGACTGTGGGAAATAAAATTCCATTTTAATTATGAAAGGAATATGCAACAAGAGGAATCAGTAAGGAAGGTATGATTTGAGATCATTTTCAGGGTAGGAAAAGCAAACTAAGTTTCTGCAAATTTAGGGGCAGGGGGCAGGAGAGAGAGTTAGGTTATGCATTAGAAAATAAGTAGCAGACAGTCAAATCCACCTCAGGAAGACATTCTCAAAGCCTACTCAGAACATTGGATTCTAAACCTTAAGGGAACCCAAAAGCCAAGTTCGAGAATGGTTAAATAACTTGCCTCATGTCACAGAGTGGCAGACTTAAGATGAGCTGAATTTGTTATGTTGCTCAGATGTTAAAAATAATCCAAACAGTGAAAAGTAATTATGGCAAGAGTAGTTACTGAAAATATCCACATTTATGTTTCATACTCCCAAATTCTAAGCTTGCTGATCTGCCACTATGTAGCCAGCTAGCCTCTTTGGTTTATAATATTATGACAGTGATTGAAACACGGGTGAATTTCTTCATTTGTGAATGAGGGTTAAAATCCAAGGAAGATCATTGTGAGGCTTGCATTGAAAGGGCTCAGTACAGTGCCTGAAGCATAGCAATTTGTTAGCTGTTAATATTCTTGCTGTTAATTACTTCCATAAATGTATCAGTGTCATCCTCCCCAAATGTGTGCATTTAGGCCTAAATTGTTGGCATTAATACAAAGCTTAGACTCTCTAGAACGAAGTTCAGGGCTCATCAGCTGGGTAGGAAAGTAATTTTGGTGATCAGGTACTTCTTGGAATCCCTGAAATGAACTTTGCTGAGTCTAGAAGTCTCTAAGAATGGAAAGGAACTAATGTTTAGAATATACTTACTGTGTTGTTGAGTTTTCCCAAGCAATTTATGAATATTTTCTTATATTTTGCTCACAATAGTCCCTTTTGGTTATCAATATCCCTATGTTACAGTTGTAGAAACTGAGTTTCAGAGACGTTAAATAACTTGGCACAAATCATAATTAGTAGTAGAACATGAATTCAAACTCTGTCTTCTTCCTCTTTCTCCTTCCTCTACTTCACCTTTTCTTTCTTCTTCTCTCTTAAGCAATTGAAAGTTTTCAAATTAAATACTTGAATTCTTTTAATGGTGCAACAATCACCTGTTGGCCGCTTACTCTATGTCAGGGATGGTGTTAGTCTATAGAAAGAATAATGATAAAAACTTAATCATGGAAGGTGCTGACCTAAGTAACTTTGGAAATGAGTGGAGTGTGTAAAACTAAAGGCAAAGGAAACTACATAAGCACTGTACTCTAGTTGATAAAATTGTATGCCATGAGTCTATGGGTTAACAATTCTGATAATTCTGTACAAGTATACTAGAAATGAATAATTAAGACATGCATGATAGGTGGTGGGAGCCAGGTTTTTCACTGTTGCAGATAAGCAAGAAGGGGACACTGTATTGATCCATGTGATAATAGAGGAGAGTTGAAGACATCAGTACATACTCATGCTTAGCTTAATACAGGTAGAGATGGTTATATAGAGAAATATTTATAGATATACATAAGTTAGTATACATGCGTGAATTTTTTGCTCTGCCAGTGGTGAAAACTGAGAAATAAGGACATTCCAGTCACAATGAGTACATCTAACTCCCAGATCTTGCTTTCTAATACCATTCTCCAGTGAAAGAAACCAGGGCTCCTTGGAGAAATGGCTGCTTCTAAGACTAGGGCATAAAAGATACAAAATAATCCTATGTCTTATAGTGCCAGAAAATGCAGAAGTGTTCAGAGAAAAACCCCACAATGGTAGGATAAGTCAAAGAGACACAGGAGCCAAATTGAAAGAGCTCCCAAAGGCCCAAGACAGAAACATTTGAACAACAGTAAAGTAGCATTGGGCTGTGACCCAAAGCATAAAATAAGTATCTATGAGTCCATACAAATATAAATAAATAAGTAAATAAATGAGAGAGAAGCGACCTATCTCTTGAGCAGAAGGATTCCAAATCATTTATGTAGATACTCCACCCTCAAAGAGATGGTTTACTTTTTACTCAAGTGGGCTATAAACTGCGGCTGCTTTCCAAAGAGTTCAACGTGGAAACAAGAAGAGAGAATAGTTTTACAGTTCAGAAATTTGACAGAGACTCCTCAGTCAATGTAATCAAGGTCAACATCAACTGTAATAAATCATGGTGATAGTGTGTACCCTTGATTTGATGGAATGAAAATGGCTCCAGCTTTGTGGGTTTTCTCCTCTCCAAAACCCATAAACCAAGTGAAATCATGTTAGAAACATCAAACAAATCTCAATAAAAGGATATTTTACAAAATACCTGACTGGTACTCCTCACAACTCATTAAAAACAAGGAAAGTGTGGGAAATTGTCACAGCTAGAGTCTAAGGTGACATGATAAGTAAATATAATAATAATAATAATAATGAATAATAAATAAATAATAAATAATATCCTGGAAGACATACTGGAATGGAAAAAAGTGTTAATAAAAAGAAAGGAAATAAGAATAAACTTTAGTTAATAATGTATCAGTATTCATTCATTAATTGTAACAAATGTGCCATTTTAATGTAGCAGGTTAATAATAGTGGAAATTGGGTGCAGTTTATGGGAGCTCTTTGTCCTATCTTTGCAACTTTCTGTAAATCTAAGACTGTCGTAAAATATAAGGTTTTTTTTTTAATAAGAAAACAATTTAACCATGGTGACTGGCTTCATAGAGCTTGTAGACTAGTGGGAAAGATAAACTGAATTGGTGAGCAGCAGTAGAAGTGGTTAGACCAATTAGTAGGCTGTTAAATCAGAGGGGGAGATGAACCATGAGAGACTATGGACTCTGAGAAACAAACAGGGTTCTGGGGGGGGGGATGGTTAGCCTGGTGACGGGTATTAAGGAGGACACGTATTGAATGGCGCACTGGGTGTTATACGCAAACAATGAATCATGGAACACTACATCAAAAACTAATGATGTAATATATGGTGATTAACATAACATAATAAAATTTAAAAAAAGAATACTAGCTTTAAAAAATAATACTGCAAGAGATAACAGAAGTTTGGACGAGAGTGGTAGTATTATAGAGGTTGAAGAGGACAGTTTTAGTTTATTTGGGAGGTAAGTGAGCAGATTTGTTGAATGTTTAGAAATAGCATTGGTTCAGACTTGTACAGACTAATAAATGGTGGTGGTACTAAGAAGATAGGAAGGACATATTCTCAGGGGATGACCATGGTTTGGGGACATATTTGGTTTGTGGTGTCATACTAAAAGAAGACAATGGTATTCACCACATATCTGGAAATGAGAGTGAAGGACTGGTTTGGAGATATCAACATTTAAAATACCTGCCTATGAGTGATAACTAAATCCATGGGATGAGATCAAATAGAGAACAAGTATAGAGAAGAAAGAGCCTAGAACAAACTCTAAAGTGTATTGTCAGAGTAGAGTTAGGTGAGCTTGCAAAAGGTTGAGCAAGACCAGCTAAAAAGATCAAGAAACAAGAATGTCACAGAAGCCAAAATAAAAGACTGATTCAAGGAGGGAGTAGCTAGTGGGAATATCTCTGAGAAATAAAGTGAAATGAGAACTGGACATATCTGGGGCTTTAGCAGAATGGAAGCCAACAGCGGACATCCCTGCTGCTGTGCCTGGACTCCTTGGGTCCCTTTTGCCATGATACACCCCTCCCTTGCCAGAGGGCTCTTTTTCTGACAACCCATACCTGTGCTCTCTTTGAAGTCCTTGCATTAATCTGGAGCCACTTTGCATGCACCTGCAGTCCACTTTCTTTCTTTACATGAACCTCCATTTCAGAGTCTGGTTCTGGGAAACCATCCTAAGATAAATTCCTATTAAAAAATTTTGACCCTCATATGAAATGGGGACAGGTGAGAAATGGAATTCTTTCTGCTAGGGATTCTCCCCATTTAAGACTTTGGTGCAGTGCTGTAGAACTTAGAGTCTAATATCACAGTTTGCAAACCATTGCATTACAACAAGCCCTTTCTCCAGGAGGCCACGCATGAGCTCCCATGAGTAAGGATAGGCGTGGTGCTCAATGCTCCTTCTTTATGGGAGAGGTGTGTGTATAGAGGGAAGTATGGTACAGAATATATGTTTGTGTTTATATGGGGTAGCTGGAATATGGAGTGAATCATAGCAGATACAAATTCAAAGGTCAACAGAGGCAGAAAAAGACAAAAAAGAACCATGGAGGATTCCAACTGCATCTGGTATATGATAGGGAGAAAGATGTGGGGGTTTACAGAGGCCATGTGGCACTTAATTGAGCACACCTACTTGCCCACACACCATGTGATATGTTAGAATACCATACACACATGATATATGGGAGTGCTACTTTTAAAGGGGGAAACTTTTTTTTTTAAGTCAGAATAGTATCATTTCAGAGAGAAACGAGTCATTTGTAAGTATTTGGAAAGATCAACTGTCCAAATCTTTCAAAATACTATAGTTTATCAAGATAAAAATCCAATCATTAGTATTTTAGATTTATGATATTCATTAGATTATAAGAGGGGTTTACTTCTTAGAGCAGAATGAATCAAAGACCGCATTTGGGCAAAGACTATGCAAGTATATTAGTTTAAAACAACGATGACACCCTATGGTAACCAAGAAATCAATGAAAGTATTTTTAAGGATTAACTCTTATGTATTATGCTTAATTAACTGATATACAAATCATACCTTTATGTTATAGATACGGTTAGTGTGCTTTAAGTGCGTAGATGATTTAGAGGGCTCCAGGGTGAGGAAAACACATAGTGTAGCAAAGGCAAAGGTGTGAAGTCATCCACTAACTTACTTACATAAACAGGCTGCCTGGAAGCATTCACAGAGATGTTCAGCTGTGTACATGTATGATGTCAGGGGACACAGGGTTCTTAGACACCATGTTTTCCTCCAGCTAATATCTTGTGCCTCTGATAGAGCTTAAGTGTATACAGGCATGACAGTCATTGCCCTCTGTGTCCAGTATGTGTTTTTAGCTAAAAAAATTTCACCCACAGCCCCTGTTTAAGAAAGAAAACTTGGCTCAGGGGCTGCCACTGATTGGAAGAGTAGATATTTTCCCAAAAGGTGGCCCCATTCCTAGGCTAATCAGTAAGTCAATAGGTGTTCTGTTGCAAAGTCATTAAAAGAATTTTAAGAATGATAGTTCATGTTATTAGCTACCTAATTAGGTCAGGTATCTATAGAATTTCGGTAGGAAAATTTTAGAAGATTTTTAGTTAGGAGGAAGCATCATGGAGAAGAAGATATGAAGTGAGGGGAAACATGGTTTCTGTGAGAGCGAGCCACAAATATCCAAAGCTGTTTGGGATTCAAAATTCTAATTCCTTAATTAAAGTCTCATATTTTAAAGATGTCTTGGGTCTCTTTTCCTTGCAAATGAAAGGCCCAATAATACAGAGAACATTTGGATCCAGAAGAAAGAAGTGTATACTTAGAGTTAGAATATGTGGGTTTGGATCCTGGTTCGTTCTTATTTAATAAATAAGGGAATTTAGGGGTGCCTGGGTGGCTCAGTCGTTAAGCGTCTGCCTTTGACTCAGGTCATGATCCCGGGGTCCTGGGATCGAGCCCTGCATCATCAGGCTCCCTGCTCAGCGGGAGGCCTACTTCTCCCTCTTCCACTCCTCCTGCTGTGCTCGCTCTCTCACTGTCTCACTGTCAAATAAATAAATAAAATCTAAAAAATAAATAATAAATAAGGGAATTTGGACAAGTAACTTAGTCTCGTGGGACTTAGTTTTCTATATAATACTACTTTTACGGAGGCTGTGAAGAGGAAATGAGGTAATGTTGTGTGGCAGTGCTTGGTAAATAGTAGCTGAATGGTAACTTCCTCCCCACCCAATATTCTGGTTTTCAAAGATGGATCTATGCCAAAGAAAATACCCTTGGGAAGGGGTTACACTGGGTATTTAGTAACGAAGTAGGGAGAGGCCAGTTTGAGTCGCCATGTCCCAGAGTGGCTGAGGAAGGTTAAAGATCAGGATGGATCATGAGTCTGGTTGCCTGATAGATGAGTTTAGCTGATACACTTATTTCCATGGACCTGAGGCATGTTTATTTAAAACTCTTTTCTGGGGGCGCCTGGGTGGCTCAGTTGGTTAAGCGACTGCCTTCGGCTCAGGTCATGATCCTGGAGTCCCGGGATCGAGTCCCACATCGGGCTCCCTGCTCGGCAGGGAGTCTGCTTCTCCCTCTGACCCTCCTCCCTCTCATGCTCTCTGTCTCTCATTCTCTCTCTCACAAATAAATAAAATCTTAAAAAAAAAAAAAAAAAATAAAAAAAAATAAACTCTTTTCTGAACCACAGAGTTCACTAAAGTCCCAAAGCCAATATATGAGGGAAGAGGGGGTTTGAGTTTCTCAGAAGAAAAAGCAATGTCAATCCAAGCCTGTTTATAGCAGTGATGTCTGTCTATATAAACCCACAACTGGATAGAATCTCAAGTCACTAACATAAGTACATTCTTGTTTTTAACCCTGGTTCTTTTGTGCAATCCAAGTTGTTGTTTGCCTGATTTCTCATGTAGCTGTGGGAAAGGTCAAAAACAATTTTTTATTCTGCTAGAGGAACTAGTATAAAGTGTCCTTTCTGATTGGTTGAAACCTACCTAACAGTTTTCCTTCACATCATACCTCTGGAAAATCGATGAGAACTTTGATTTGGAGGTTGAGGCTGGAGCTGAAAGCCAGAAGGCAGAAAAGCAGACCTAGTTCTAAATCTGGAATTTTAAATCAAGAGTCAGGTTAGAAAAGCACAAATTAGTGGTCATCCTTATGCGCGCTGCATTTCAAACAAGCCACTTTGCCTCTGTCTAAGCTGCTGAGTGTGGTGGCTATGGACTTAATGCATGCTTCTTAGAAAACTGGTAACTTTATATTCCTTTTTTCCTCCTCAGTCTTATCCAAGGCAGTTTGAATTCTAGGTGTACCTTTTTAGGTTACTACTGCTTCCTTCCCCCAAATTGAGATTATAATGATTGCTGGGAGAGACAGAAGTGATGTTCTTCTAGGAGAAAAAAAGGAGGAAGTCTTGAGGATTCATTATAACCCAGTAGCACAGTGGTTTTGAATATGAATTTTAGCCCTCAGGCAAACTTTTGCAAAGGTTCATCTCCTTGGCATAAAATTTCTCTCCATTACACAAGTCTTTCCTATACTCTGGCATATCTTGTATCTCCAAATGATAGAATTTTAAGATTAAAAGAATCATCTAATTCATGTCTATCCTTGCTTAGATGAGACAACTAAGGCACAAAGAAAATAGTATATCCCCAGATATTTGGAGGCAGAGCAGAACTATATTCCAGGGTTCTTAACTCTCTTCCAGAGAGGTTGTCTTTCACAAACCATGCTGTCTCTGAGGCTGACTCTTCCAACTCTGCAGGAGACTATGCTTTTATTTTCCATCCCACCCCTCTCTTTGTGCATGCCAGAGGCCCCTCCTGCCTTAACTCTGTCAAACTCCTCATCCAAGCAGGGGACACTTACATAGATATCATCCCAGACTCTCCTTTCTCAACCAAATATGTGGTTCTTAACCTGGATTACTTATTTAGTTTTAGGGGTTATAAACCTTCTCAAATTTCATGCAGAAGTTTGTGCCTAAGTGCCCTCTGTGTAGAGAGTGCACAACTTTCATCGAAGAGATTAAGAATTGTGGCTTTAAAATATGAATTGTAGGGGCACCTGGGTGGCTCAGTTGGTTAAGCGACTGCCTCCGGCTCAGGTCACGATCCTGGAGTCCCGGGATCGAGTCCCACATCGGGCTCCCTGCTCAGCGGGGAGTCTGCTTCTCCCTCTGACCCTCCTCCCTCTCATGCTGTCTCTCATTCTCTCTCTCACAAATAAATAAATCTTAAAAAAAAAAAAAAATGAATTGTAGCCACTGTTGGCTCTCCTGAATCTGATGAATGACACTCTTCCTAAGCTGTTCCGTTAAGATACTGTGTGTCCGTTAGATACAACAAAACCTTCACAGGGAGATACAGGTATTACATGGTTCATCAGTTGCTATTGAAATGTCCGGTCCTAAACATTTCCTACAACTATGTCCTACTTTTTGTATCTCGTGGTAGTTGGCACCTTGTTTCCTGATGACGGTAGATGGCAGGCACAGAAGGCAGAAGAGGGAACAACACCAGAGGCTCAGGTACACACAGACTTTAACTCAAACAAGCCCTATCTCCGTGAAGTCTTTCCTGACAACACTTAGAAAGCAGCAAAGCTGGGGTGCCTGGGTGGCTCAGTTGGTTAAGCGACTGCCTTCGGCTCAGGTCATGATCCTGGAGTCCCTGGATCGAGTCCCGCATCGGGCTCCCTGCTCGGCAGGGAGTCCGCTTCGTCCTCTGACCCTCCCCCCTCTCAGGTGTTCTCTCTCTCTCATTCTCTCTCTCTCAAATAAATAAATAAAATCTTTAAAAAAAAAAAAAAAAAAAGAAAGCAGCAAAGCTAATCTGTTTCCTTAAATCATAGAAACTCTGATGTTTTCTACTTCTTCACTGCACAGAGCATAGTTAATTTTTATTCTTGGGCAAGAAAGTCCTCTGCACAATCAGTTAATTGACTATGCAAAATGGTAGAGCTAAGAGATGCAAGGAAAATCTCCCGTTCTCTCACTTGGCAGGTGAGATGACTGAGGCCCAAGTTACTTTCCACTGAGTACCTCATCCTCCTTTGGGAATAACCAAAGGACCAAATAAGATTACTTACCAGCTCAGATTTGAGTTTAATACAAATTCTCACATTGCTCACTTTAGTCAAATCATAAGGCTAAATTCAGGAAATAGGCAATTTGCTTGCATCAGAGGAAATGCTCATATAAAAAACACACTCACACAAAACCAAACCAAAACCATGGTCCCTGCGTCAAAAAACTCATAATCGAGTAATGGGGTTTATGCCTGGTATTTGTTAAATACTTACTATGTGTGGTAAGGACTTCCCTAAGCATTTCAGCTTTGTTATTTCACTTAATTTTCTTAATTTCATGAAATATTTTTAAAGTAAAACTTGTTAGGCAAATTGACCTTGGGCACATGTTAGAGTTTTATTAAGTTTGGTAACATGAGAACAAATAAAGATAAATTTTAAGATCACGGACAGAGTTAAGGTTGGAGAATAGAATTTATAGGCTCTACAGCAATGCTGCTCAATGTGCAGTCTAGGGATAAATGTCAGTCTGCAAGCTCCTACCTGTCTGAGACTAGGTAGGTAAAAAAAAGTGAGAGAAAGAGTTTAGGAACTTTTATAGGTATTTGATATTGCAGTAGCATTTAATGATTCGTCGGTGGCCTCATCTCATTGAACAAGGTATAGATCATTTTGTGTTTTAGACTTACTTGATGAATTGTTTGTGGTGGTGCACAGGTAAACTGGCTTTCAAGAAAAAACAAGGTAACAACAACAATAAAAAACCTTTTCTTTGTAGTGTTTGCTGATTTCTGGTGTAAAGACTCCCACCATGCCTGATTTCAAGCTACCAATGTAATGTTAAATATAGAAAATGTAACAGTTAGCTCTCTTGAGCCAACACAAGCGCTCCAGCACATCCATGGGTGGTGTGATCTGCATACTAGTCACGTACAATAGGACCACATATGAATCCACAACAGATTAGGGGAAAAGAGTCCTTCAGAAATGACAAGGTATATATTACCGGCTAATTGCACATTATTTTAAATCCTTCCTGTTTTTACTAGGTGATCTAGGTTAACCCTAGGACATGGTCATGCAGAGCCATTCTCCCCAAGTTGCCAGTTGTAAAGATGAGAACTTAGCGCACTTACCAAGACCCATTCTTTCTCCCTCCCCATTTACCCAACAGTTAATTTCACTTTAAATTTCACTGTTTACCTTATTGTCATTCAGCAGGTAACTTTTCACTGCTGAGCCAAAAAGTAAACTAACTGGTTGTCAGTGGCCTTTTTTTAATCTGGAGATTTATGACCTTTGATTCTGCTATTTTTTTTTTTTTTTTTGCTTATTTATTTGTTGATTTCCTAGCCTCCATTTTCTTTATACTGTCCTTCTAGGACACCTTAGCTTTCTTATCATTTTTTCCTCACTTAAAAAAGAAAAACTATTTTATTGAGGTATAATTGACAAACAAAACCTATAGATATTTAATATATACAACTTCATGTGCTTGGAGATAAGGCTACATGTGTGAAACCATCACTACAGTCAATGCCATAAACTTACCCATTACCTCCAAAAGTTTCCTCCCACTGCAATGCTTTTATTTTTGTTTTCTTTTGTTTTATTTTTGTAGTAAGACCACTTAACGTAAGATCTACCCTCTTAGCAAAATTTTAAATATACAATATAGTATTATTAATCATAGGCTCTATGTTGTAGAGTAGATCTCCAAAACTTATTTATTTTGAATAACAGAAAAGTTGTATCCTTTGATCAATATCTTCCCTTTCCCCCTCCTCCTAGCCCACAGCAACCACCATTCTCTCTGCTTCTAATGAATTTGACTACTTTAGATTTTCCACATAAGTGAGATCCTGTAGTATTTGTCCTGTGACTGGCTTATTTCTCTTAGCATAATGTCTTCCAGATCCAGCCATATTATCACAAATAGTGGGATTTTCTTTTTTTTATACAGCTGAATAATATTCCATTGTATGTATATACTACATTTTCTTTACCCATTTGTCTGTCAATGGATACTTCGGTTGTTTCATATCTTGGTCAATGTGAATAATGATGCAGTGAGCATGGGAGTGCAGATATCTCTTTGAGATTCAGGTGACTTTGGGGAGTTTGTGTTTCCCAGGTTAAGCTACTCAGATATACCTAATAATCTGTGTAGAACCTGAGTGAGGCAGTCCACATTGTGATTGGCCAGGTGTATTGAGTCCGTTCTGAATCTTTACCCTGGAGAGTCAAGGAGAGGATCAACCTTTCACTTTTTTCTTGCTCTAGTTTCTTCTTTGCCTCTGATCAAGACAAATAACAACAACAACACCACCAAAAAGTAGCAAAAGCACAACTTTATCAAAGATAAGGATGGCAAATGAGTACAAACTTTGGTCATTAAAGAAGAGCAAATGAAAACCACAAGGAATATTATTGCATATCTGCTGGAATGGATAAGATGCAAAAACCTACAGTAGCATCAACTGACAATATCAAGTGCAGGCCAGGTTGTGGAACACTGGGTCTCTAATACATGACTAGTGGGAATGAAAATAATACACTTTGGAAAATGGCTTGACAGTTTCTTATAAAGTAAAATCTACGCTTACCGTGTGACACAGCAGCAATCCTATTCCTAAGTATTTACCTGAGAGAATTGATGTTTTACACAAAAAGCTGAACACGAATGCCTATAGTAGCTTTCGTCATAATTGCCAAAACCCGAAAACATCCCAAGTGCCCATCAACTTGTGAATGGATAAAAAAATTGTGGTATATCCCTGTAGTGGGATACTGCCCAGCAATAAAAACAAACAAACAAAAAACAATAAAAAGTGAAAGAAGCCTGAGGCAAAGACTGTATGATACTGTAGGATTCCATTTATATGACCTTCTAGAAAAATCAAAACTACAGAGACAGAACAGTGAATATGTCAGTGGTTGTCAGTGGCTGGGAATTGGGGAAGGAACTGATTTCAAAAGGACATGGAGGAATTTGGAGCAGTGATGGAAATACACTGTGTTTTGATTCGGGTGGTGGATACATGATTAAATAAATTTGAAAGTGGATATTTCAGCTCCAGTCAAGAAGCCTTGTGATGACTGTAGCCCTAGCCATTGCTTGACTTCAACCTTGTGAGACACCTTCAGCTAGAACCACCCAGCTAAGGTACCCCCAGATTTTTGACCAACAGACACTATAAGATAAAAATTGCTTGTTTTAAGCTGCTAAGTTTTGGGGTAATTTGTTACACAATGATAGATAACATATATAAATACACATATAAACATAAATATCTATTATTTGTTCTATCTTTATTAGAACATAATCTGCATGGCCTTAGATCCACTAAAAGATAAACCCACTGTCTTGTTTTATTTTTATTTATTATTTTTAGAGATTTTATTTATTTATTTGACAGCAAGAGAGACAGCGAGAGAGGGAACTCAAGCAGGGGGAGTGGGAGAGGGAGAAACAGACTTCCCGCTGAGCAGGGAGCCTGATGTGGGGCTCGATCCCAGGGTCCTGGGATCATGACCTGAGCCAAAGACATTCGCTTAAAGACTGAGCCACCCAGGCGCCCCACTGTCTTGTTTTAAACAGAATACTTACAATCTAAATCTGAAACATTATCCTTTGTATTATTTCTGTTTACTTTTTTCTTATGATTGCCTTTTATCTGCCTTACCTAAAGGGCCTGTGAAAATGATTCCTCCATAACTAAGAGAAGGACTTCCTTCAAAATAAATTGCAACATTTATCATAAAAGCCTATAGTTTTAAACTGCTTATAATTTTAAAAATGGCAGTTCATTTGTTCAATAACCACTTTTTGAGCACCACCTCTGTGCAAGACATGAAGCCAGGGACAGAAGCTATGCTAGTGTAAGACATAAGTGTAGTCTTCACCTTCATGGATTTGCTTGCAGCCCAGAAGGGAAAAGAGACATTAAATTGAATACAGTTGTGATGAAACACCATGAAGGGACATGTAGGATTCAAAATTTTGTTTCAAAATATCTTAGAGTCTCCATTGGCATCTCTGTATACAGGAAAATCTTAATTGATTCCTGACTATAAAACATATTTACATTTATAATTGTAGACATTTAGAAGAACAAAATGCTCATTGTAGTAAAACAAATGAAAAAGTCAAAAAGGTTTGGGGGAAAAAAGAAAGGAGAAAATTACTGGAGATGACCTTGTGCCGTTTTGAATCTCCTTTATCCATGGAGGCATTCCTCCCTTTTCTTTAGTGGGAGGAACTGAATCTGTAGCTGACCCTGCATATGAGATTCCTCATAAGCACCAGCTGCTATATTGTGACCTACATCCTGCCCACACCTTGGATCAGATGAATTAGATATGTTTATCCTTCTGTTTGCAGCCACATGGGTCTACTAAAAGCAGCCAACAGCCATTTCAAGGGGCCCTGAATGGCCTTGAAGTTGTTTATGGGGTTGGTGTGAGCTGGTACAGGATGATGAGAAATCAAAGGGGCGGTCGCCCTGGGACTGAGCTGCTGTTGTCTAGGCAACTTTATTAAGAACCTTCTATTCCTCGGAAAATGAAGCCTAAATTAACTCTCGAGTTCTTAGAAGTAAGGCTTTCCGTTTATGAACTGGTCTTTGGCATTTGGGGACTTCCTAGTCTCTTTAACTGACTCATTTTCACTTTGTTTGAGGCCCTAAAATATTCATTAAATGGTACTGGTTATAAAAGTCTCTTTATTCTTATGTTATGATTACAAACAAATTATTTCACCATTCAGATGCCAATCAGTATATTTCTAGAATGAGCATTAGCCCCAAGTTCAATGCTCAAAATTTGATTTGGCCTTCAATTCTAAGACCCTCCAAACACAAAACAAAACTCATAAGGTGTGATTTTTTTAAAAGCATGTCTCTTTACCTAAGTATAATGTGAAAAAATCATGTGCACTTCCTGAGTTTTAGCCGTGAAGCCTCACAGCCGTAACATACAGCATACAATAAATTATGTCCTGCATTTGGCATCAGAATACCTTCTTTCAATATTTCCAATATGAGGAATTTCTTCTTCAATGTTGGAACACACAGCTATTTGTTCAGTCGAGCAAGAGACAATAACAGTTAATCCTTACATAGGTACTTAGTGTTTAGGCACTTATTCATTATTTATTTTAGGCAGTTTGAAGATATTAACTCATTTAATCTTTACAACAGCCCTCTGAGACACATGCATTAGTGTCTTTATTTTATAGGCAAGGATATTGAGGCCCAGAGAGGTTAAATAACTTGCCCAAGGTCATAAATAGTAAGTTTCAGGGCCAGCATTTAAACTCAGGCAGTCACACACAAGTCTATGCCCTTAATCACTCTTATAGCACTTTCCAAAGTGGTCAGCTTGTGCTTAGGAGTCACAGTATAGGAAATATTGCCATTTTTAAAACTGGAATTACACTTAGCACAACAAAATGCTCACACTTAAAAAGGTATATACAGGAACTAAGACGAAATTATAAAATTGCAGGCTACAGATTTGCACCTCCCTGATAGTTAATTTAGCATCAGCATTATTAAATTTCCCTCTGTGTGTGTGTGTGTGTGTGTGTGTGTGTGTGTGTGTGTTTGAAAAAGTAGAGGCTTTGAATTCCAGTGTGAATTTTGGATTCATTGTACCTATTGTTTCTCCTTTTATACTAGTTCCTAAGCCTTTTGCTTGCCTCATCTATAGAATTGGTCCATTATTCCCACTGCAAAGTTCAAAGGAGCTAGAGTATATGAATGCTATGTAAAATATAAAGCAGGAAGAAGTTCAGGGATTGGTTTTTATTCATATATTGAGAAGGTGACCACTTATCTATTGTAATTTGAAATCTTCCAATGTCTTGGTTTCTCTAAATATTTTTCATCCTATTCTTTTTATAAGTGCTTGAAATCCCACATTAATGAATGAATCTTTTAAGTTTTGAAAATTTTATTGGGAAAAACTGATTGTTTAAATACTAATGGGAAGCATAACTCTTAAAATTTTTCTGCTAATTCTTTGGGGATCACCCAACAGATGCTAGGCTATCTGCCCCTGTGGGAAGGAGATAGGCACCAGGTCAGGAAAAGGGTGATAGGGCATAAACACTTTGCAGATAGTATATTGTTGCTAAACCTCAGCCTTGAAAGACAAATTTCTGTGCTCTTTTATTAATGATGTTGTCAACAATTATGATAATCTTTACAATTCTCTTATAACAAGTTTGAGTGCAGTACCCTTATTATTAGAATCCTATTTCTGTTCATTTATTTATGCTTTATATATTGAGCACCCAGTCTCTATTATACATTGTTTAAGATGGATCACATACATGGTAAGACAATGCCTGATGAAAAATAGGGAATTCAGACCATAAAGAGGTGATCACTGCACAGTATGATGAGGGCTGAGAAAGGTGGTAAGCACAGCATGCTCCTGCATCACATTGGAGGAAAACTTACCAATGCCTTTGGAGGGCAGGGTTGGTTTCCCAGAGAAAAGGCTATCTAACCAAGGAACAGAAGCAGAAGAAAGAAGCTGTGGTGGGAAGACAGGTAGGAGATTTGTGTTTCAGATCAAGGGAATGGTATATTTGATGATTCTGAATAGAGATAAAGCAATGCAGATTCAGAGAACTGAAAGGTATTCTAAAGATCTTGAGCATAGAATGTGAAGGTAAGAATTGGAATCAAAAAGGTAAATGAAGGTCAACAAAGGCCTTGTAACTCACATTAAAGAGTGAGATTTTATTCGTACTTGTATCAGGGTATTGAAGTGGGAAGCTGGACCAGATTTTGCATTTTTGTGGTTCTAGACCCTCTCAGATCTCATCTTCTACAACTTCCCCCTCACTCTCTGTGTTTCAGCTGGGCACACTCCCACCTTGTCTCCATGCACTGGCATTCTACTTAAATCAGTCTTGCCCCAAGATCCCCATCCCCTCACTTCTTTTAAGTCTTTGTTGAAAGATAAGCTTCTCAATCAGACCTTCTTTATTCACCCCGTATTTATAATATCAGTCCTCCTTCCTAATATTCTCTACCCTTTGCCTCCAGCTCCCTCCCCCTTTCATAGTATTTGTCAATATCCAATATACTATGTAATCTATTTATATCATCTATTTACCTGTCCCTCATCCACCCCTACTAAAATGTAACCTCCTTGAAGGCAGGGATTTGAGTTTATTTTTATATCCTCAGCACTTAGAACAATGCCTGGCACATAGAGAAGGTAAAACATACATACCTGCTAAATGAAAAAATGGAAGATTTTTAGAGTGGTCATTCTAGCCTTAGTGTTGAGATAGGATTGGTGGCAGGGCTGCAACCAGGAAGGCCAGATGGAAGATTTACAGAAATCTAGACAGGGGCATGATGGTGATCTATATGACTGATTCTAGAACTTTTTAGAAAATAAGATGAATAGGGTTTGGTAATTGATTGGGAATAATGGCAGTAGAATTGGTGGTAGGGTATTGATAAAAGGAAGGAATAGTTAATACTGATGCCTAGGTCTGATAGATGGAGTTAATTGTAGAGTAAATATTTATTTCCGTCCCCATTGATGTTGGCTTTGGCCATGTAATTCACTTTGGCTGTAGACTATTAGCAGAGCAATTTATGAATAAGAGCCTTACACATCCTTGGGCCATTTTGGCTGGCTCTTGCACTCTAATAATGTGGTATCTGAAGGAAATGCTCAGGATAGCTATTTGCCTTTTCAGCCTGGGCCCCAGAATCTATACATGTGCTGTAGATCTGGACCCAACCTGTAACTAGAGGCAAGCTAGTTGATCTGCAGTAGGAAGCAGAGCTGCCCAGCCAAGCTCACACAAGATCAGTCAATGATAGTTAACTTTTAGAGTACAGGCATGAGAATAAATATTTGTAATTATAAGCCACAGTTTTGAGGTAGTTTGTTAAGCTGTTTTATTATGGCAATAGCTGACAGATACTGGCTGTTTTGGGCTACTTGGAAGACTGTTGTGCCTTTTATAAAGATAAGGAAACAAGAAAAAGGAGCAGATGGAGGGGTCAATATATTAGTTTAGACTTAGATATGTCATGTTTGACGTACCTACGTGATACCCAAGTGCTTCAGTCCAGTAGGTAGAAAGATCATTGTATCTGTGCCCATGAGTGAGAGCTGATCAAGAATTATGATATTTGGGAATCATTACCACCTAGAAAAGGATGGCAGCAATGACAGAGGGCAGAATGGGATCCTAGGACAGAGACCTGAGAGGCATTTCATTTTATAAAGGACATTGAAGGACCCTCAAAAAGCTAATGTTCATAAGTGGGTTAAAGGCAGCCGGGCATAGGTGAGAGCAGCATGTTATCCAGTCCTGGATTAGGGGCTGGTTCAGCCGGTGTGTCCCCTACCTCGTGTGCAGCCCCAACTAACAGCCTCTCTGAGTTTGCTTGCATTCTGTTGTCCACATCTTCCACAGCTCTCACTAGAAACAACAATAGCCCCAGAGGACTCAGAAGACCATTTTATGTCACCCCTTCCCAGGCCATATGCAATGGCCATTTCTGAACTCTTCATTATGGAAACACATAACAAGTTACAAGTTCCCTCTGATTATCGAGAAGGGCAAGGAAGGACAGAAGTGTTCTTCTCTGCTCAATGATCCGTGCAGCTCAAGCAATATCCATCGTTGGCAAATTCAAGGCAGAGATAAGTTGAGATGTACAGCCCAGCAGCTCTCATAAATGAATTTAGTTCAAGCTGAATTAAGGTGATCTGTGAAAATGTGTTCCAAAACGATTCTCTTTAATATTGGAGACACCAAATCATTCTGAAAAATGGTTTAGCACTTTTGGTAAATGTTTCTATTATAGCCTTATAATTCTATAGAAGTTAGACTAGGAGCCTCTAATGAGCTTATTGAAATGGTGAACACTAAATGCTATTTAATATTTGCTGTCACTTTTCTGAAGGCAAAAAGACCTCTTCTTTCTGTTTTTGCTGATTGCTCTCAGCTAAATTGTGAATGGGTAAAAAGACCATGTTTACCAGCATGGAAAAAACAATCTGTTGAAATTACAAATGATTGTTCTTGGTGAGGAGGTGTGATGGCATTTGAGAGAGACAGGGCCTTTTTCTGCTGGAGAATTCTACCAGCAGCATTTTCAGATTTTATGCGAAGAATCAGTCAGGCTTCTGACTTCTCTTATTGCTTACTGACCAACCTTATGCAAACTCAACTCAGAACTTGCTGAATCCCAGTTCACAAAGTGCTGCAGGAGGTGAGGGACATCAAGGAAGCCAGAGAAGGTTTTCCAGAAGGGCCACATGTGGAGGAGACCTGAAGGAGTTTAATTTAACTGGCCACTGGAGGAGAAGGATTAGGTCTCTATATTCAGTACACTGGGGAGCCATTAAGTATCTCAAGCATTAGGGTAACATGGTAAGTTTAGTTTTGGAAGTGATCACTTGGGTAACTGATTGAAAGGAAGCAAGCGCTTATAAAGGTGATCAGTTAGGAGGCTATTGCAGTGGAGCTGTCCAGGTAAGACATACTACTAGGTTGGATTAGGGTGAGGATGGTGGCTATGAACATGAGAAGATATATTTGAGAGATAATTAGAAGGTAGCCTAGCTAGAACTTGGAAATGAATACAGAATGATGAAGACAGAGTTTGTAAGAATCAACTTGGGGGTTGACCAAATTCTGGAAGAGAATCAGTTTCTCCTATGTAGTTATTTGGGGTGCAAGGTAAAGGGAGCTGGTACTGGAAAATCATTAATTTGGTTTTTGCCATTTTAAGAGTGAAGTATCACTGAGACATCAAAGTGGAGATGCAACTAAGCAGGTAGATACATTGATCTAGACTGCAGAGCAAAGTCTGCCTGGAGATAAAGATTGGTGTGTAAATTGCACTAGTGGCAATTAAAGAATTAAAATAAATTCTGGTAGGGAGAGAATACTGAGGGAGTAAAGTATAGAGTCTTAGAAAGCACTCACTACAGAATTTAATGCCTGGAGGATGGAGGGTGAGATGTCTGAGAAGACAAGATAGGGGATATGGAGGAAGAGGAGAAGCAGAACAGTGATATGTCTCAGAAGCAAAAGAACATAGTGTTGTAAGAAGGGGGAAGTGGTCAGCAGCATCAAGTAGAATAAGAATTTAGAAATACCCACTGAATTCAGTGACAGAGGCATTTGATAAGCAATGAAGAGAAGAAACCACATTAGAATGGAGTGTGGATATTGGATACATATAAGTCCTCTTAAAGTTTGACTTTGGGGGCGCCTGCATGGCTCAGCATCTGCCTTTGGGTCGGGTCATGATCCCAGGGTCCTGGGATCGAGCCCCACATTGGGCTCCCTGCTCGGTGGGAAGCCTGCTACTCCCTCTCCCACTCCCCCCTGCTTGTGCTCCTGCTCTCGCTATCTCTCTCTGTCAAATAAATAAATAAAATCTTAAAAAAAACAAGTTTGACTTTGAAGAGGAATAGAGAGACAGGATATTGGATGAACCAGGAGGGAAAATGGCAGGTCAAGAGAGGTTTTTGTTTATTTGTTCTTTTTGTGAGAGATACTTGATCATGTTTAAAAGTAAATAGGATAATAAGGATGGTAATAGTGTGCTGGGAGAGAGAAATTATTTTGAAAGCAGTATAGTTAGAGGGTATAGCAAGTTACACCAGGGAATGTGCACAAAAGATGGAGTGGTAGTGGAGGTCCCTGGAGGAGGAGGTGTTCAAAGAAATGAATAATAGCCAGGATGTTGGATAGGGAATTCATGGAGATGATGAAGTGCCCAGATTTACAGTAGGACTTGGAACGGAGAAAGGGGTTATGGACCAAGTGCCAAAGTCTATAGATAATAAGAGGGCATAATCAAGAATGTGATGACAGCAATGAGGAAGGAGGTGGATGGTAATTGCTGTAGGGCCTAGAAATCAAAGCAGCAGAAATTTTCTTGAGATGGTGAGAAGTAGTGGTAGAGAGTAAGGAGGACATCAACCTCACCTGTGGTCCCTAAGGTCACAATTTGAGAGAGCTGTATTAAAAGTAGGGTCCTCAAGGGTGAAGGGTATTCAGTTAAAACCAGGCATCTTGGCCAGTGCTTGGGGTGAGCTTGGGGCTTGGGGAGATTTCTGTTGGATTTGGGGTAGCAGATCCACTACAGACAGTGGTAGGTTAAGCATTACCAAAAATAATAATTGATTTTCTTATAAAATTTCTTAAATACTTAAAATTTAAATATTGAAAACAAGACAGTAAATTTTTAAAAATGAAATATCTCAAAACTTGTCTACATTTACTTCTGATGTTTTCAAATTGGGGTTTTAAAACTAATAAAGTATATTTCTTTTTAGATTATAATTAGGAAGCAGGTAGTTTCTGGCTGGGATATTAGAGATTTAACTATTTTTTTTTAAATATTAAAAATAACCATGATTACATTTCCCCTGAACACTGTATGTTGAATATCCCATTGTGCATCCAGGGACTTCACCAAAGATCCACTCTAACAAAGAGCAAATATTTTATCTGAATGGGGATTTTCAGTGCACAGGATAGTGCTATAAAAATGTACCACTTGCAAGGCTGTGCTTCACCTTGAGTGCAGTGAGTCTTCTACATGGATAAAATTTAGTAAGTGTCCAACAGCTCCCAACAGCCACACACAATAGTCAGAGCTTCAAGAGCTTTTACCAACTCAACCAAGCAGGCGGATTTCAAGTCAAGTGTTAGCACCCAGACAAGCACACTTTTTATGTTACTTCTGTATTTGTCTCTATTCACTTTTATTCCTTGGCATGCGCTCAGTTCTATTTTTGGGGAGCTTAGAGAATCTTATCCTCTCATCAGAAAGTTGATAAAGAAATAAGAGGTATTGAGTAGTGGACAATTTTGATTAGGGACATTTTAATAATATAGAAAAAGAGGACAGACTTTATAAAATGAGTTAATAGTTGAACAGGAATGGAACCAGGGATTTCTGATTCTCAATTTGCCAGTTAGCTTTGGGCCTTAACACACCATATAGTGTCATTTTCATTTCCATTTTAAATGCCCAAAGAGCTTTATTCATAGACACCTATGTTGCCAGCTATCTTTTTAGAACCTGGCTCCAATTTTTTCCCCCTTTTCCCAATACATAACAAGCATGCATGCTATAAATTGCCAAAAAAGAAATGGGCACCCATCCTTATAAGATTAGCTCGAAAAAAATGCAGTCATCACAGCCAGTGTTAAAAATTCCTATTCCTAATTGGCTATGATAGGGAGTAAGGATATGGTTCTTGAGACCTGAAAGTCACACAGACATTGGAAAAGTGAAGAGAATGGTAATTTTCCAATGTCCCTAATTAGAGCCATCTGTGCTTCCCCCAGTGCTGTTCCCCTAATGCATTCTAATGCAAAATAGCCTCTTCTCTTGTTTATTTTGGAACACAGCTGTTCTCTTAATTGAGCCTAACAGATAATGGAAGCATTGTTTCTCCCCTCACCCCCTTCTCCAAACAAGCTGGGACTTGAGGAAGATGGGAAGGAATCATCTTTGCTCTTGGAAATCTGTGTGTCTATTCTGATACTCCAAATGTACTTATTTATTTACATTGTTTAAAAATGGGAGGTGAAAATATCTATCTTTGTACTCACATGTGTATATCCTATTTCTCTGGGAATTTGAACTTCAGATATTTGCTTTTCCTTGTAGTCTTTTGGTAGATCCCCCCCCCCCCCCCGCAACCCCATTGATAGCACATGGTATATCCAGTGATTCAGGTTGAGCTTTCAAAGAAAATCTTTTTCCTAGCACTTATCTTCTCCAAAGAAAAGGAGATGCGGATGATAGAATAGATCGGTTTGCTCTCTTCTTATCACCTACCCATGCCCCTCTATCCCTCCTCTGAAAAATCATTTCATGCTTCTTTGAGCAAGTGAAACTTCCATACTCTATTTTTTTTTTTTTTATCTCCATTGATTTACTTAAATACTGTTATAGGTTATTTCAGACTTCTAAAATACACATTTTGTGGGGGCATGAAACCTATACAATCTTGTGAACTCTTGTTAAAAGAATATAACGTTTTAACACTGATAGCACAAAACTCACAAATTCCAGAAAAATAACAAAATGTTTTTTTTTTTTTTTAAAGATTTTATTTATTTATTTAATTGACAGAGAGAGAGAGAGAGACAGTGTGAGGGGGAACACAAGTAGGGGGAGTGGGAGAGGGAGAAGCAGGCTTCCAGCTGAGCAGGGAGCCCGATGCGGGGCTCGATCTCAGGACCCTGGGATCATGACCTGAGCCGAAGGCAGTCGCTTAACCAACTGAGCCACCCAGGCGCCCCCAAAATATGTTTTAATTAACTGCCTAAAATACCTCTACAAAGTCTTTATATTTTCCCTACATATTTTGGCTACCTACTTTTTGTCTTTTCATTTGATAATGAATTTATATTACTCTGAATTAGGAGAATAAAGAGACAATTCTGTTTTTTTCTTCTGTTATACTGTTAGTAGTAGCATTAGTTATTTGTGATACATAAAACGTGTGAGTTCACAGTTATAATTACTGTTTCCAACATTGCTACAAGTTTGTGCCCTGATACGCATCAAAAAAGAAAAAAAAATGTATGGTGTTTCCGGCCATCATGCAAGTGGTTCTAGAGTTCACATCTTGCTGTGAACTCTAAAGCCAGACAAGGCTTTAGGGGGTGGTTTTCAGGCGTTGTCCATGAGCAGGCCTGCAGTCTCTGAGGGTGTGCCTCGCATTCATCTTGGATCTATGACAGTCTTCTGACTCTGACATACAGGTGGAATCTAAGCAAAGGCATTGTGATATTGCTGAGGTTAGAAGGCAAAGACTGGATTTGGGGCTTCTGAAGCCCAAAGAACTTGTAGGGCAGGTTACAGGAAAGTAGGGAATTCTATATATCGCTTGCGGGGGGAGGGTGTAGAAATCGGTGTGGAGTTTTCTGGGGACCTTACGGAGGCCTGGGCTGTACAGGGTGAGACCCCTTGCGTCCTAGAAGAGAACAGCTGCAATGGAGTGGAGGTAGAAAAAAAGGACACTAGGAGTCCCAAGGTGATGGGAGAAAGAGGTGCTCCAGCCCAGCCAGAAATAGAGAGATCCTGTGAACACCCAGGCTTTTATCTAAGACCAACCCTTTGCCTTAAGGACAACACCCTACCGTAAGGGCAATTGTAATGAAGCCTAAAATCAAACCTCCACAGGGTCATGGAGAATTATCAAAATATTAACTTTCTGCCAAAACAAACAAACTCAATACTCTTTAAAGGAAGACAACATAATCTAGCCTCCTGACAATATATTGTGCACAATACCCAGTAGAAAATAAAAAATTCCAGATATGTGAAGAAGCATGAAAATGTATCTTAAAAGGGAAGTGACTGTGTAAAGCAGTAGTAGCGTCCTTGTAAGTTGAGATTTGTACTTCAAGTAAAATAAAAATATATACAACAATAGCACAAAAGCTGGGAGTAGGTGTAAATGGAATTATAGTATTGTGAGATGCTTCCATTTGTTGGATGTGGAGATGAGTTGAAAGGAACGAAATATGATCTGGTTCAATATTGATTCTACCTAGACTGTGATAAATTGAAGGTGCAATCACTAAAAAATAATAAAAAGTGGTATAGGTAAAAAGCCAATACAGAGAATAAAATGGAATAAAAAATGTGTTTAACCTAAAGATAGCAGGAAAAGAGGGGGAAAACTGTTAAAAAAAATATGGAATGCATAGAAAAACAACAGCAAATTGGTACATAAATTTAATAAACTAAACACTTCAATTAAGTTAAATATTGTCAGACTAGATAAAAGAGCAGGGCCCAAACATATAAAAGTGAAGCGCCTTAAATACAAAGACACAGATGGTTTGAAAAAAAGAGTTTGGGGAATGATATGCCGTGTTAATAGCATAAGAAAGAAAAGGAGTGTTTCACAAAAAGATGGTCATTTGA
Organism: Halichoerus grypus; assembly: GCF_964656455.1. NCBI lineage: Eukaryota > Metazoa > Chordata > Mammalia > Carnivora > Phocidae > Halichoerus > Halichoerus grypus. The sequence continues at coordinate 69,503,297 of NC_135721.1, read as the reverse complement.
TAATGATAAAGGGGTCTACTCAATGGAAAGACAATTCTAAGTTTGTAAACAAACTAAATAATATAAATATAAATGTAACTAAATACAGATTATTTAAATATAACTAAAAATAGAGCTTCAAAATTTATGAAGCAAAAATTGACAGAACTAAAGAAAGAAATCCATAATCAAAGTTGGAGATTTTAGTATTTTGTTCTCAGACATTGTTAGACAGAGTTGACAAAAGCATACACAAGGACATAAAGGATCTGAATAACACAGTCCACCCAGTGGGTCTAATTTATATATATATAGAATACTAAACCCAACAATTAATAAAAAAATTTTTTTAAAGTCAGTCTCAATTCAGCTGAAGATACTTAAATCTTATAAAATCTGTTCTTTAACCCTAATGTAACTAAATTAAAAATTAATGGCAGTAAGAGACTTGGAAAATTCTCAAATAATTAGAAAGGATAACATGTTTATTCATAATTCACTTCTAATAATTCATGGGTCAAACAAAAAAACACTTGGGAACAGAAAAAATTTCAAACTGAAAAAATAATGCAAACATAACCTATCACAATTTGAAGGATGCTGCTGAAGCAGTTCTTAGAGCTATATTTATAGTTAGAAATGCATATTTTGAAGAAAATAAAGTTAAAATTAAAATTAAAAAATTAAAAATTTTTACATCAGGAAGCTTAAAAAGAAAAGGAGAACCATGAGAGACTATGGACTCTGAGAAACAAACTGAGGGTTCTAGAGGGGAGGGGGGTGGGGGGATGGGTTAGCCTGGTGATGGGTATTAAAGAGGGCACGTATTGAATGGAGCACTGGGTGTTATACGCAAACAATGAACCATGGAACACTACATCAAAAACTAATGATGTAATGTATGGTGATTAACATAACATAATAAAAAAAAAGGAAATTCAGATCAATGTAATCAGAATTAAAAATAAATGTAGTCAAAATAAACTTTATCAAGTAGAAAAATAAACAGTCAAAATGAACAAAGATAAAATTTTGTGCTTTGAAAAAATTAATGACACTGATAAATCTCAAGCAAGCCAGAGCAGGAAGAAAAGAGTAAAAATACAAATTACTTAGATAAAGGAAAGAATGTCATTGCAGATTTTAGGGCCATAAACCCTAATGTGTAATAAAATGGCTAATAAAAATATTATGAATAACTTTATGTCAATAAATTCAATAACATGAGATGGAATGGAAAAATTACTTGAAAACATTTCTTGCCAAAACATATAAAGATGAAATAAAAGATCTGAATATTATATTTAGGAATAAAATTAAATCCATAATTAAACATTTTCTCATAAATATAACTTTTAGACCCATGATTTTGTTAGTAAATTTCACCAGTAATATAAAGAAGAAATCATAAATATCTTACACAAATTCTTTCAGAAAAAGGAGGAATACTTGCCCATACTTTTTTTTTTTAAAGATTTTATTTATTTATTTGAGACAGAATGAGAGAGAGAGCACATGAGAGGGGGGAGGGTCAGAGGGAGAAGCAGGCTCCCTGCCGAGCAGGGAGCCCGATGCGGGACTCGATCCAGGGACTCCAGGATCATGACCTGAGCTGAAGGCAGTCGCTTAACCAACTGAGCCACCCAGGCGCCCGCCCATACTTTTTATTATACCAAAAAACTGGCAAAAACATTACAATAGAAGTAACTAGTATTTCTCATAAACATAATAAAACACATTTTAAAAAAATTAAAAAATGAATCCAACGATATATAAACAGATAATATGTCATGATGAATCAAGTGGGGTTTTTTGGTAATATAAGAATTGCAATATTTGTAAGCCATTCAAAGGATTGAACTACATTAATAGAATAGAGGAGAAACAGTTATAGCATTGTCTTAGTAGGAGCAGAAAAAAACATTTGAGAAAACTCACTCATGATAAAAATTCTCAACAAATTAAGAATAAAATAACTTTGTGGGTGCCTGGGTGGCTCAGTTGGTTAAGTGACTGCCTTCGGCTTGGGTCATGATCCCAGGGTCCTGGGATAGAGTTCAACATCGGGCTCCCCCTGCTCTGCGGGGAGGCTGCTTCTCCCTCTGCTTCTGCCTGCCACTCCCCCTGCTTGTGCTCTCTCTCTCTCTGTCAAATAAATAAATAAAATCTTTAAAAAAAAATAAAAAAATAAAACTAAAAAAAGAATAAAAGATAACTTTGTCCATTTAATAAAAGGCACCTAAGGATAGAGTGAATGCTTTCTTGTTGGAATGGGAAAAAGGTAATGATGGCCACTCTTATTTTTTTCAGTATTGGTTTTGAAGTTCCATCAATTATAATAGACAAGAAGAGTTGTAAAAATTGGGGGGGAGCATGATTTTTTTCATATAGAAAATACTAAAGAATCTACCAAAACTACTAAAATTAATAAGTGAATTTGATAATGTCACAGGATAAAGAGAATGTACATAAATGATCAAACAATTGGAAAATTAAGTTAAAAATAAAATTCTATTTATAATAGCATCCAAAATATCAGATATTTAACAAATATTTTTAAAGATATGTGTAAAACCTCTACACTGAAAACCATAAAATACTGCTCAATGTAAAGACAATCTGAAAAGTAGAGAAATATGCCATAATTGTGGATTAGAAAACTCAATATTGTTAAGATATCAAGTATTCTCAAATGCATCTATCTATTCAATGCAGTTCCAGTCAATATCCAAGTAGGTTTTTTTTTAAAAATGGGAGCTGATTTTTATTTTTATTTTTTTTATTTTATTTTTTTTTAAAGATTTTATTTATTTATTTGAGAGAGAGAGAATGAGAGACAGAGAGCATGAGAGGGAGGAGGGTCAGAGGGAGAAGCAGACTCCCTGCGGAACAGGGAGCCCGATGCGGGACTCGATCCTGGGACTCCAGGATCATGACCTGAGCCGAAGGCAGTCGCTTAACCAACTGAGCCACCCAGGTGCCCTGGGAGCCGATTTTTAAAAAATGAGTTAATCTGCATAAATAAGGAAATAAATAGAAGTCTTCTGGTTTTTTTTTTTTATTAAAAGATTTTACTTATTTATTTGAGAGAGAGAGAGAGTGAAAGAGAGCATGAGAGGGGAGAGGGTCAGAGGGAGAAGCAGACTCCCCACTGAGCGGGGAGCCCGATGTGGGACTCGATCCTGGGACTCCAGGATCATGACCTGAGCTGAAGGCAGTCGCTTAACCAACGGAGCCACCCAGGTGCCCGAAGTCTTCTGTTCTTTAAGAAAGACAGACGCACAGACACAGTAAGAGTCCAGGGAAAAATAACAAATGGCAGTAGGTCTTGTTTTCTGGGAGACAACATAGTGATGATGGAGTCTGTGTCAAACTGGAAAGTCCACTTGTCTCAGGAGGGCACTAGCTACTGAGCTAGTGGTAATTATTGCTATATGGGAATGGTGATGGCCAGCATTGCTAGAGCTTCTGAATTTTCAAAAGAAGCTAGAAATTAGGATATTTATGTGAAAGCTTCTGTTAATTTTTGAAATAATTAAATCCATTTTCTAAGCATAAAAATGGGAAAAATAACATGTCTGAGGATCCAAGGGTCATATTCCATCTTTACATGCTCTGGTATAGACTTTAAGACATGGTAGTTCTACAAAGAAAATAGCCAATGGGGGATAGAATTGCGTATGGTTTTGAACGCCTAAGCTCATAATTATGGAAATCCATTTGTTGCCTTCTGTGTTAGGCATTACCTTCAAGAACTATTTGCATTCTTTTTTTTTTTTTAAAGATTTTATTTATTTATTTATTTATTTGAGAGAGCGAGAATGAGAGAGAGAGAGAGAGAGAGCACATGAGAGGGGGGAGGGTCAGAGGGAGAAGCAGACTCCCCGCCAAGCAGGGAGCCCGATGTGGGACTCGATCCCAGGACTCCAGGATCATGACCTGCGCTGAAGGCAGTCGCTTAACCAACTGAGCCACCCAGGCGCCCCATTACTGGCATTCTTGATAAGGAAACTTTTGCATCTTTAAAAAGTTAAGTAGCATATACAAACAACATGGAGGAGCGCTGGCATTCAAGCTCATGTTTGCATGATTCCAGAGCTCAAACTCTCAGGCACAAAACTAAGTTTCTCCTCAATGGAGAGCAGATGTGGAGAGGGAGAAGTCCAAGCTAAAGAAGCCACACCAGTAAGGGACACAAAATGTCCTCCTCTAATTTGTGTCCTCTCCTTCCACTTGTCACCCAGAGGAATAGCAGAACTTTTCTTTATTATGTCCGGACCTAGACAATCAGCACATTCGCATTAACTTCTTACATAGAGAACATCTTCTGGGAGTGTAACTGTTCAGGGTTTATCACTTTCTCTGCAAGCAAAGTTCATAATCTCAGCTGACCTGGGTGAATATAGTAGTTTCAAGATTGTAACTAATAATCTACTTGAGTGTCTGTGAGTCCAGTGAAGTGAAGTGCGTTATCCGTTCTCATATGTGATTGAAATCAGAATGAGAAGGCTGGCTCAGGATATATGGTAAAGCACAGAGACACAAGAAAACAAAAACGAAACCAAAAACAAAGCACAGGGGCACATGGAGAAACGCTGGGTTGCTTCCTAACCTGCTTGCCTAACAGGGCTGCTAAGGCAGGCTCTCCCCTAAGCCATCAGCAAGAGGGGCTTCCACTACCATTACTTTCTGGGAAGCTCGACCAGCGCAACAGGATCCTTCTGTGGTTCAGGGGATGAAAGCCCAAGAATACAGAATAGTGTTCTGGCTAAGGATTTGTCCTTGCCCTCAGAGAGCCAAGAGGGTAGTCCTGCTTCCAGAGGGCTCTAAGCAGGTAAACTGAGTTGAGTTGGTACTTACCACAACATACAGGAGACAATCCATCCACACATATGGATGCTAAGCCATCTCCAGGTGGTGTGGGCTCTTGTGTTCCTAAGATGCACTGTTGGCACCTTCCCTTCCTTAGTTTCACTTCCTTTCTCTCCTGTCATTTGCCCTGGTCACCTCCTTCTTCATTCCCCAACAAATACTACATGGGAAATAACAGAAACAAAGGCAAAGCCAAAATAGCCATGAAAAGTTTGAAAAATGTCACTAAGGGGAAGACTGTTGAGTGTATTTATTAAAGGTAGACTTATTTATAAGTATTGTTTTAAATAAGAGTAATTAAATGCACATGCTCCCAGAGTATTCACAGCTGGTGAATGAGACACACACTACTCTAACATAGTCATTGCCACACAGAGATATTTACCCAGTGCTTTCGGATCACAGAGGAGGGCATGACTGATTTTGCCTGAAGCCAGTTGGGAATGGGAATAAGAAATGGCTCATTCATTTTTGGTGGGTGGTTCCAGCCACATAGTGTGCACCCGGCAATAGAGCAGCATTCTCCAGTCCTATGCACCATGCAGTTGTTCAGTGTAACCCTCTCTAAAAATCTCCTGCCCAAATTGGAACAGTTTCAGTGGTAGGACTTTTCAATTACCTGCAGTTGTTAGCGCTCTTTAACCTCCACTCCTGAGAAATGCTTTCACTTGGTCCATACTCACCCTTGATAATTGGCATGTGCCTTCCTAGGAAAGTTGCCAAACATCTGATGCATGACTTGCAGATGTCCCATCTTGATGGAAGGTCCGATCCTCTGTTGCTCCATGAGGCATCCAAATTCTGGCCCCTCCGTTTGCCCTGTTCTTTGCTTCATTTTTGCTTCCCCTATACTCTTTCCCACATGTTTTTGCTCTGCTTTCCCCTGCAGACTTCCTGGCCTTCAAACTACTTTTCTTATTTGCAATCCACATACTGGACTCACCTCCTTCTTGTTCCCTCCTGAATTGGCCTTAAGGTTTGACCTGACTTTTCTGCTTTCATATACTCTGGTAGGAAATGACCGACATTTTGCTAATCTACATGATAGTTGCTTATGGGTGTTTATTCCCCAGGTCTTTGCTCTGGCACTTCTCATGCTTTATAGAATAAGAGCTGGATTTTACAGTCAGACAGGACTGGGCTTGTATCACATTTAATAACTGTATGTCCTTGGGCAAGTTACTTAAACTTTTGGCATCTTCGTTCCCTTATATGTGAGATTGTTACAAAGATAAAACCTGCACTGCTTAAGTCACCGAGCTGGTGTGAGTAGTTAATGAATCAGTGCCCACCAGCCATTTACCACAGTGACTAAAACATAGTAAATTTTCAATAAATGTTATTTTTTGTACCAGTTGCCATCCAGTCACATATAATAGATGTTCAATAAACATTGTGCAAAGTCAACAGGGAAAATAGCCAGAGGAGTAAAAATGAGACCTCACACCAAAATATCCTTGGGAGCTGAAGTTCTATTTCTAAATCAAACTCATTACATATTTTATGCTCCACTTCACATTTTCTGGGTTAGGGAGGCTATATGGTATCCTGAGCAGGGAACGAAGAGGAACCAACTCACATACCTCTGATTTCTGCTCTGTTAAAGGATGGAAAGCTCAAGCCTCAGTCATGCTGTCTGGCTGTGCAGGGATGAAATCCTGAATTTGTGAGATCTGTCACCTTTGGATGCACAAATACAACACGCAACTACATAATGCAGTGTGGAAATTAAGCACGATACATTATATTAGTTCTAGGCACATTAGTGGAGATTGAAAACGGTTTCACACTTAGACATTTTCAATGGATGATAAATAGGGTTAATGGATTGTGACTGAAATATTCCTGCCCTCTTAAATCTTTCAGGAAGCTTTTAAAACTGGTAAATACATATTCTTCATGATAGTTTACAAAAATCTGCTCTAATTCAGTTTTGAGCTGCTTAGGACTGTGCAAAAAGGCAAAAACATGCTTGCAGAAACATCTGAGCTCTGGCACTTAAAAACACAGTGCAAAACAAAACAATGAAAATGACATTTTAAATCATTCAGCTTCCCCATCTCTTTTGAAGTCCTGCACATTAGAGTTGGCCTGATGTTGATCGTCTCTTAAGAATAAAATCCAAGGACAGTATTTTATTTTGTATGTTTATCTTGGGAAGCTTCAGAATGCCCAGGACTGCTCTTTGAAGTGATTTGTGTATGTGTCCACATATATGGGAACCAGAAAAGGGAATTTGGGGTCATGGGTCTTGTCATCTAGTTGCCGCTGTGTCCCCCACATTACCATACCTAGTTTTGAGGGAACCAAGCCGACGTGAGCCAGGGGAGGAAATGGATGGGGCAGCTAGGACGATGAGCCTGTGGGGAGTTAGCCGGTGCTGCTGCCCTACCGTAACTCCAAAAGCTTGACAGATGCATTCCCTGAATAGCTTTATGATCCAGTTGTCTCCACCGAAGTGCTCAGTAAGTAATTGCTGTGCTGTCCTCGAGTGATAATGGGACAGTTGAGGTGGAATGAGCCCCAGGGTTGTGGCATTTCAGGGTCACAGATGAAACCCCAGGCACAAAGGAGAACTCTCTGGGAGCTGGTGAGCCCAGGGCACTGTGGCTGGGAGGAAAGGACAGGGCAGCACAGGTGCAGGTGATGCCAGACATGAAGGACGATTCAAGCTGGGACTAGAAGCAAGTTTCTAAAGCATATCACCCTTAAGGGGAATAGGGAAGAGAACCACTCTCTTTAAACTCACATTCTTGGTATAGGAGTCACTTCACTGCAGGATCGACCATACCTGTGCTCTAGGGAACAGTGCTAGAATTTGGGTAGAAAATCTGCATTCAAGGCACTTACTAGCTGGAGGTTTGTTCTTTTGAAAAGAGGCATAGAGGACTCTAAACTTTAGAGTTCTACATAAGTGTTAATTATCTCCAGTAGCACTCATTAATTTCTCACGAAATAATCTGACAAAATGGAGCTTGCTTCACCTTATAATGCTGTCACATCCAGAGACTTCAAACTCTATGACTACTGACTCCTGGTGGATGGACTGGGGAAGCAAGTTCATCTCACTCACATTTACATATTACTTTGACATAAGAAGCCTCCATAGCATATACACGTAACAAGTTAAATAAAATAAATATTTCTTAAATGATTTAGTAATAATAATGGTGAATCAGGTTTCGGTGTGTTTTAGGCTTTACCTCCACGGGATTTAGAAGAATTGATGGCTGGTGAAGGAAAGGAGCCCAGGGCCAGGACCATGTGTTCTATAAATTGGCAGTCCTTACCTTTCTTTTCGAGGGGACCTTTAACATTTTGACCAACCTGGGTAATTGATAAAGTGTCATCAGTGCTTTATTTGACCAAGTAAGGACAGTAATATGAAACAAAATGGAAAACTTCTATGTACTCTTATTCTCATTTCGTAAAGTAAAGATCATTTTAACACCTAGCCTTCTAAAGTTTGAAAGAGACGATCAAACTTTTCTTAATAGCATTAAGAAAAACATACCTCAAATCCTTTTCATGTCCTAATAAAGTCAAAACATTGTCAAGACCAGCGGGATCTGCACACCTGAGACTATTTATATGGATGTCTATTGGAGACTATTTATATGGATGTCTCTGGGGACATCAGTCTTCTGAGACCTCTCCCAAACCCACTTTCTCCTTGCCTCCTCCTCTCTTCTGTCTAAGCAGCTATGCCATCTTCAGAAGAAATAGGGACAAATGAGACTATAATGTTCATATTCCCAGAAGCTAGTAACCTTATTATGACACTTCCTGGAATAATTGATTTCTCATTGCACTGGGCATTTGACAGCCACACATTTTCCCTTGTATGTCTTTCATCACAGACATAGAAAGCAAACCACTCAAGATAATGGAATAAAGTACCACGTTAGGATCTGTAAGCATATGTGCATTTATTCATAACAATGCTGAAAAGAATTTAAGGCATTTAAATCAATTGCACATGTATTCACCATATAATTTAATTAGCACTTATGGAAGGCACCATAAGAACTTCTATTACACTGTTTCCATTACAAATAATTACACAAAAAAATACTCATAGCGTTAGGGATGGTGTTCTCTTTGTGATTACAGGAGGGCAATTTGTTTAAAAGCTTCACTGACGTCATGTATGCAATAGCTATTTGTCATTTCAGCAAAAAGCAGTAGATAGATTGCCAAAGGAAATTGTGTTTTTCGTTGTAGCACTTCACATTATTTAAATATACTAATGAAGCTAATAGAGTTAGGTAATCCCTATCTACTTAAATTGTCTGATTTTAAAATCAAATAGAAATTTCAGAAAAAAGAAGGGAAAATAGTAACCTCAGTGTTAGTATTGACAACAGTGATAACTATTACCATTTATTGAATGCCTACTGGTTGCAGGGTAGAGAACTAGCTTGAGCACACAATGCCTCCAATTCTCACAAATAACTCTAATTCTCTCAAATGATCTCCATTTTACTTAAGAGGAAGCTGAAACTCAGCCAGTTCCTTATGTAAATTGTGCAGGGTCAAGTTAGAGGCATCAAGAAATCAAGTTGCATCAGAACGCTCATATTATTTCCAGTACAGGACATTGTTTTTACTAAGGCATAATGTTTTAGTGTAAACAATAGGTGAAAATCCACTGTGACCTGCCTTCACATTTTCTGTTAAGAAGAGCCTACGAAGTCTAAACTATATGCTGGTATGTGCAACCAAACCTATAAACAGTGAAGTGAAATCAGATCAACTTAGTTGTTTCCAACTTTCATCACAAATCAAAGTCTTGACTATCTTAGTGGAAGAAAACAAAAATACATTCCTTCCTAAATATTTTTCATAAGAGCAAAAGACCTTTTCCTCTTCTTCCACAGTCAGAGACCAAGGTATAACCAAAAGATCTTCTGAGCACTTAAAATACAACACCACAGGGGAAACCTCATTTTTGTAAAATAATGCTAACTGTGATAGTCCAGACAATGGTTGCTTCCCTTTCAGATATTTTTGATGACTTCCCAAAAACATAGCACAGTTCACCTCTCAATCCATTTCTTCAGACAGTATCAGTTCATTGGGTAGACATGACTGGTGGGTTTGGTAAACTAGTACTTTAAGCCCTTTAAAAGTAGACAGCCTTAAAACACTCAATTGAAATTGCTTATTAGTAGACAATCACATCTCAAAAACCATCCTAAGAGTGATAGCTCCCTCCACACCTTGCTTCTTGCTGTGACTGAAACCATTCTTAGTGTTGTTGGGAAGTGGTGCATTCTGTTATATTGAACTGTAAATATATCTTCCCCAGGACTAGGACTTTATCTGGAACTCCATTGTTGTAAGAAATTACTTATCGGAATGGATCAGTATTTTTTCCAACTGGCATAAACTGAATAAAGCCATCTTGGAACTTTTTTTGGTTCCTCTCTAGGGAATCACAATTATACATTAGCTTTTTAAAGGTTCTGAGAAGTTCTGCAATAAAGAAGCCTGTTTAAATTTCTTTAACTGAGCAGTTACAATTTGAGAGTGCAGCAGTATTTTCCAGCACTTCTATTAGCATACTTCAGAACAATTATAGTAGACTCAGAGATATGCTATCTAGGTACTTCTTCAAGGAAGGACTTCTTGTCCTAGCCATCAGCTCCTTTAGGGTTTTCCTCAGTCACAGAGAGCTTCACCCAAGGGTTTATACTACCCAGTGGTCAAGAGGGAGATGAGCCCACATCCAGTGGCTTATTGAGGTGGGAGTATAAAGGCCTAACCATTTTGGCCAATGTAAGATAGCTTTGACTAGCTCCAGAGCTCCCCCCCTGGGGTGGGATGAGGTATTGTTGAGCCCGAATAGCAGTTTCACTTTTCCTCTGCTTACCCATGCTTTCTCTCCCTTTCTTTCACATGATTAATTTCAATAAGTAACTAGAACACCAAGCTCCATCTCATAACTATTTCTAGAGAAACTCATTTGTGAATTTGTTAATGGGAGTGGTCCAAGAAAACAGGTCATGAGGTGAGACTTTTAAGCAAGATAGTTCACTATACCCAACGGGCAATGGAGACTCTGTTACTGGTTGTATGGGAAGCACAGAGGGCTTTTTTTGTGGCAGTCGAATTGATTAAATTATCACCAATGTAAATTGGAATGTTGTACTAATGTAAAAGAATGCAATAGCTGGTGTGATTTTTCAGTGTTTGAGAAATCCAGAACAAATAGTATCTATATGGGTGATGGGATAGGGTGACTATTGCTAAGTACCACTGGTATTCCTAAAAAGGATAACAAAAAGTTTTGCTTGGTTACCATGCAAACTGAAAGTCAATTTTAAAAGTCAGAGTGATTTTCTGGTAGCTTATAAAGATGTCCTCATCTTCTGACCTGGGAGAGGAGAGAAAGTTGAAGATAAGACCTAGGACTTAATAGTCACAGTGGCTTAGCTCCAGAGGAGGTTAAATGGTCAACCAATGCAACTCTGTTACTCCAAGGTTAGGACGCAGGTTGGGAAATACATGAGTGATTGATATCACTCCATTACGCTAATTGAACCAGGTGAGCAAGAAGTGGCCAGCACACTGGAGGCTTTGATAAGACACATGAGCTTCAGAAGATAGAAGATAAACCTTATGAAGGTTCAGAGTCCTGTCATGTCAGTAACATTTTTAGTTGTTTAGCGTTCAGAGGTGTTTGGGGACACCTAATACAAGTAAAAGACAAGCTATGAGACACTACATGAGACCATGCATCTGGAACTTCCCACCGTGAGTGAGGTTCTGTCAGCTTCACCAAGTCACAACATGAGGCAGGCCTAGCATTCCATTGTAAGATGCAAGTGGCATTCAGTATGTCTGGGATGATGCACTTTTTTCATGAGTGGGGCACAATCAAACTGGTAACCCAGACTCCCATGTCATCCCTAGTGGTGCTCCAGAGCTCCTTCCTCAGCTCACACCTATGGTCATATGAGCAGTTCCTTAAGATCTGAATCAAAAAGCCAGTTTGGTTTTAGATGTGTCAGCTTAGTATATAAAGACAAGCCAAAAAAGGATGACAGCTGCCCAGCAGCCTCAGGTAGGAGTGGCTGGAAAAACAGTGCTACGGAAAAATCATCTTGAAGGGTGGAGTAGGGCACCAGGTTCTCAAATTGTATGGAAGAAGAAGTGGCTTGAGATTATATACAAACTCTTGGGCAGTGGTAAAAAGCCTGGCTTAGCTGGCCAGGAGCTTGGAATTTGGGAAGGAGGTCTGAGCTAGAGATATGTGGAGGAACATTTGGGAATGAGCATGAAGTAGAATCTTTGTGTCACATATTAATACCTACAAGAGGCTACACAGCAGGGACAAGACACTAAACACCTAAGTAGACAGAATGACTTAAACACTGTTATCCATCAGCCTCAGTCATTGGCCACCTCAGGGTTGGCACAATAAGCATATGAATGGAATAGTCATAGTTGGAGGGATGGAAGTTAAACGTGGGCCTAACAGGATGGTCTTCTGTTTACAAAGGCTGATTTGGCCACTACTGCTTCTGATTATCCACCTTCCAGAGACAGAGATGAACACTTGAGCGCCTGATGTGGCAGTATTCCTCAAGGAGACGATACAGCCACTTGAGGCTAAGTTAACCATACTTGAAACACTTCCAGTTGTAAGGACTAGATGTTTGTTCTAATAGTAATAAATACATATTCCAGTTATCAGTTTGCTTTTCTGACTGTGGCACAACCCAGCACTACTTTGCCAGTGGCTTCGAGTGTTTGATCATCTACATGGGGTCCCATATAACACTGTCGACCATAGGAGTCCTCTTTCAGCAAAGTAAATGTAGGAATGGGCCCATAAGCATGGGATTCACTGGTAGAATCACATGTTATACCAACCAGAAGTTGCTGTCCTAAGAGAGAATTGGAATGACCTCTGAAGCTCAGCAGCCATGGTAGCTGAGAGTGAGGAGGATTTAGAGTGGATAGTAGAGAAAGGAAAAGTATCAGTTGAAGAATTGAGAATATTTTCAGTGGCAGGGACTGTAGTTGGCTTCACTAACTTTCTTCTCCAAAGTTTCACCCAGAATGAGAGGCCCACTCGAATAGTAGAATTTCTACTTCCAGAACAAATATGGAGTGGATCTGAGCAGCACAAAGGAGTAGACTGAGACACAGGAATGTGCTGCTCCAATCCCCTTTTAAGAAAGGACTTCTTTCCTGAGCTGTTAACTCCTTCAAAGGAGTTTGCCTCAATCACAAAATGCTACTTCTCCCAAAGGCTTATCCTTCCCAGGGCAGCTTATATGCAGTGAGTGATGGAAACATAAAGTTTTGGCTGATTCAGATACATGCAGGACAACTCTGATGAGGTGCATTAACTTAGATCTCCTCCAGGCGTAGAATGAGGCTTTGCTGAATGTGACTCACACTTCACCTTCTTCCTCTGCCCATTCAAATGCTTCCACTTCCTTTAACAGATAATGATCTTTAATATAGACCCTGAACTCCAAACTACATCCTAAGCATCAGCTTCAGGAAACCCTACCAATGACAAAAAAATATTCCATAAAATACTAATTTGGGAAAAGTCATATGAAAAGATGATAAGAATGAATTACATCCTTCTCACTAGTCCTTTAGAAATAATAAGTATCTTAAAAATAATTACCACCATCTTTCTATCTTAAACCTTTTCATTTAAAGTTCTCTTCATTAGGTATGTAATCATTAATTAAGTATATGTAGATTAAAACAAGCAGAAAGAAAGGAAGGAAGAAAGAAAACAGTAAACACCTTCATGCCGAGCATTCCTATACCTGAAAACTATAAAGGAACTTTGGCAATACAGGATTCCATGTTGACGATATGCGACTTAGAACCCTATTGAAAAGCAAGAAACACACGAAAAAAATAATCAGAATAAAAGATTAAAAAGCAGTTTACTTTATAGTACAATAGTCATAAGACAGTGCATGATTAATTTTTCAATGAAGGAATACAGGTAATATGAGCTCCAGAAGCTAGAGTCACAAAAGGGAGGACATCGTCAAAACACTAACAAAATATTAAAAAATAAAAAATGTTCAGAGGGAAGTTTTTAGAATCTTCAGAGAAAGGAAGGGATTTGGATTGAATTTTTCCCTCCTTTCCACATACATCTGCTTTTTCAATACACCTGTATAAGATAAAAATGCTCAAAAATAATTATTTGAAAAAAATCTCCGTATTTGTGAGGCATCATGCCATGTTCCACAGGTAGAAATTGCTATGGACTGAATTGTTACCCCCTCCCCCAAAATGTATCTGTTGAAGCCCTCACCCCCACTGTGACTTTATTTAGAGACAGAGCTTTCAGAAGGTAATTAAGGTTAAATGAGATGATAAGGGTGGGGGTCCTAAACTGGTAGGATTGATAGCCTTAGGAGAAGAAGAATAAGAGAGAGAAAGCTCTCTTTCCCCGCATGCATGCATCAAGGGAAAGCCATGTGAATGCAGTCATGGGAATATGGTAAGAGCTCTCTTCCTCGGCCTACAAGCCAGGAGCAGAGCTCTCACCAGAAACTGAATCTGCCCACACCATGATCCTTGGACTTTCCAGCCTCTGGAACTGTGAGAAATTTCTGTTGTTTAAGCCACCCAGAGTATGGTACTTCGTTATGTTTAGCCTAAACTGATTCAGACAGAAATTATCCTAAAAGGAGAGGTGGCCTCTTCCCTGTCAGATTTTGTATCTTGCCAGAAAAAGAAAACACTGGCAAGACCCATGTCAAGAAGGGAAATGTTCCAAATGCATATGTTGTGTATGAGTAGGAGAGGAGGAAGATAAAATACACACATATACCCCACTTTATTTTAGTTTGATATACCAACTTTACTTGATTATAAGATATTTATAATTTTGTAATCCAGAAAGTACAAAATAAGCATGTTGGGTGAGAGACATAAGGGAAGGAAAATATTCTTGGAGCAGGAGCAAAGACCCTACAGAGAATGCATGGCAGTTTGGAGGGTGGGGGTGGCACAGGGTGAAAATTGGTGATACAATCTTTTGATTTAAATAAGACAGAGCAAGTAAAATGAACAGAAGCCACTGCACCTAAATGCAGAGCTTCATTTACATAGAAACAGGAACAATTTCATGTTTAAGAAATGTCAGTTTTCTATAAATACGGAGGTTCAGTCATTACCACCAGAATTATTCATTATACTATGATTCAAAACAAGATGAATATACTGGGCCAACATTAGGACTCCAATCCCCAAAGCGGCCTTTCATGTATTTTTCAAAACTGGCTATGTCCATCCAAAAATAGAAGTGTGCTAAGTATCTGATAAGGTCAGGGGAAAAAAAAAAAAAAAACCAAAACTCATTTCTTTCCCAATTCAAGTGAGCAAGGACTAGTGATTATAAACATTTGGGGCATTTAACTGACTTGCATAAGTTCTCATTTCCTTAATTTTTTAAATGTAAAATTTGGTAATAGAAGAATATTAGCATCTAAGTTCTTCAGATTTTCTCTGCACCACCCCCACCTGCATCTTCAGCTACTTCTCTCTTCGTTCTGTTCTACCTTCCTATATCATAGCCATTCTTCAAGTCTGCCTGAAACTCTCACTCCTTCCACAAAGTCTTTGCTTATGATTTCTTTTAAGGATTTGCTGTGGGAGTGTGTGTGTGTATTCGTGTTCAAATACACATGTACACTCTTCTTTATCTTGCTCAAGGTCTAATGGCCCTTTTAAAACTGAAATTGCATCCCTGAATTCAGTTTGAAAATATTTTGGTCTATTGTTGCTTTCATAGTTTCTCTATCATCATTGCCTCTGTTCTATCTGGAACTCCTAAATACATTATATAAATCTTGAATACATGCTCCTAGTTTCTGAATTTCTCTTTCTTATGTTTCATATCTTCTGTGTTTGACTCCACATTTGCTTCTAGATTATACATTTTGTCTTCAACAGTGATCATTCTAATGAGTTGGTTCCATTATAAAGATGTATTTATATTTTCTCTCCAAAGACTTCTTTTGTGTTTTCTGTTATTTTATCAAAGAATGCTGAGTTTATATTATGTATATATTACCTTCTCTAATCTCGTCGAGGATTCATAGAATTGTCTCTAGGTCTTCCTCTAACATCTCAGTTATGTCTATTTCCTCCAGGACCATTCTTTCTGTGTGTTCACTCTGTTCTTATTTTTTCATGGTGTTTTACTCAAATGAGTGGTCTGTTCATTAACTGGCTTAATGGAGTCAGGTGCCATGGGATTTCCCTGCAGTTCTTCCATTCTTTTCTTTCACAGCCTTCTATCCTGAATGGAAAGACCAAGTTAGGTTCTAGGTGTATAGTCCTCTTGTTTCAACTACTTAGAAAAAATAGTAGTTACAAGCTACTTTTTAGGAGCATAGTCATGGAGTTTCCTCAGCTTTGATCTCCTCATTGCCAAGTAAGAAGAGATTTATTCTGGTAGCAGAGAACTTTATTATGTTTCTATCCTCAGTAGAGCTGTCTTCTGCTACCTCTTTTTTCTTCTCTCTTCTTTGTCTTCTCTCTCTCATAGGAACTTGGAACAAGCCCTCAGATCAAGTCAGCCCTCCCCAGGTGGTCAGCATAATTTCTTCACTTTTTGGATTTTAGCCCAGAGTAAAAAACTTCTGCAGCCCCACTGCTCAGTATGTGTCTTTGTGTGTGTGTGTGTGGTCTGTTGTGTGTGTGTTGTGTGTGTGTGTGTAGAGACCAAATAGCACAATTACTTTACAGTTCTTTCATAAAGAGCTCAGATGGGTTGCTCCAGGAACCCATTTTGTTTTGTTTTGTTGTATGTATTTCCTTTGAGCTTGGTATTTCTCTGTGTTTATCTACAGGATGACTTTCACCTGCTCACACTTTATGCTGTGGTTTACCGAATTCTATCAGGCCCAATCCATCTGCTTCTCATGTTTCAGGACACTTTTACAATAGCTTAGATTTTTTTTTTTCCATCTGTTATGAACCCATTCCTTTTTTTTTTTAAGTTGAACTGAAGTTACTGAATATAGTTCTAATTGTTTAGCATATATAAAAACTCAAATTCAAATTTGAGTAAGATGCCTATCAAATCAGCATATTTAAAAGCATATGGTTATTTTGAATATCAATCTTTCATAATGAACTAATTGTTAAATTGAACTAAATGCCAATAATTTTTTTTTGGATATATAGCCTATTTTTGGTGAAATAAAATCTTGATAAAGGCATAAAGATTCCATATCAGAAGTTAACTCAAATTCACACTTTTAAAATCAGATGTAACTATGTAAGTAACTTTTTTTTTTTAAACCCAGTCTTCATCTTGATCTATTCTTAAAATGCACATCCTGGCAATTTCTTTTATTTACTTTATTGACTAGAAAAATGTAAATGAAAAAATGATACCTCTTTCTATCCACTAAAATGTTAATATCTGGGTGTATTTGAAAATACCAACAAGAAGGCATTTTAATTTTTTTAATGCAGAATTAGATCTTGGCCATACCTTAGAGCTACATGGAGCCTCATGTTCATTACTGGTTTAAGATGTTTTCACTCCCAGGGGCATTTGCATTTTAATAGAGAACTCTTGTCACACAAAAGCCTTCAAGACCAAAAGAAATTAATCTCTAAAAGTGAAATTTGAGATATCAAGAGAGCTCTTGGGGCAAAGAAGAATCCTTTCTCCCACCTTCAAATTACATCATGAGACAAGCTTTAGTAGGGAAAAGCAGGAATTCATATAACTCCATATTTCCCATAGGAAGTAAAATTCATTTTAAATAGTACAAAAAAAGGACTGTCAAAAGTGCATCGAATCATTTATGTATTTTTTAAAAATTTTATTATGTTAATCACCCTACATTACATCATTAGTTTTTGATGTAGTATTCCATGATTCATTGTTTGCATATAACAACTAGTGCTCCATTCAATACGTGCCCTCCTTAATACCCATCACCAGGCTAACCCATCCCCCCACCCCCCTCCCCTCTAGAACCCTCAGTTTGTTTCTCAGAGTCCATAGTCTCTCATGATTCATCTCGCTCTCTGATATCCCCCCTTCATTTTATCCTTCCTACTATCTTCTTCTTTTTTTAACATATAATGTATTATTTGTTTCAGAGGTACGAGTCTGTGATTCAACTGTCTTACACAATTCACAGCGCTCACCATGGCACATACCCTCCCCAATGTCTATCACCCAGCCACCCCATCCTTCCCACCTCCCACCCCTCCAGCAACCCTCAGTTTGTTTCCTGAGATTAAGAATTCCTCATATCAGTGAGATCATATGATACATGTCTCTCTGATGGACTTATTTCGCTCAGCATAATACCCTCCAGTTCTATCCATGTCGTTGCAAATGGCAAGATTTCATTCCTTTTGATGGCTGCATAATATTCCATTATATATTTATACCACATCTTCTTTATCCATTCATCTGTTGATGGACATCTTGGCTCTTTCCACAGTTTGGCTATTGTGGACATTGCTGCTATAAACAGCAGGATGCACGTACCCCTTCGGATCCCTACATTTGTATTTTGGGGTAAACACCCAGTAGTGCAATTGCTGGATCGTATGGTAGCTCTATTTTCAACTTTTTGAGGAATGTCCATATTGTTTTCCAGAGTGGCTGCACCAGCTTGCATTCCCACCAACAGTGTAGGAGGGTTCCCCTTTCTCCGCATCCCCGCCAACATCTGTCATTTCCTGACTTGTTAATTTTAGCCATTCTGACTGGTGTGAGGTGGTATCTCATTGAGGTTTTGATTTGGATTTCCCTGATGCCGAGCGATGTTGAGCACTTTTTCATGTGTCTGTTGGCCATTTGGATGTCTTCTTTGGAAAAATGTCTGTTCATGTCTTCTGCCCATTTCTTGATTGGATTCTTTGTTCTTTGGGTGTTGAGTTTGGTAAGTTCTTCATAGATTTTGGATACTAGCCCTTTATCTGATATGTCATTTGCAAATATCTTCTCCCATTCTGTCGGTTGTCTTTTGGTTTTATGGACTGTTTCTTTGGCTGTGCAAAAGCTTTCTATCTTGATGAAGTCCCAATAGTTCATTTTTGCCCTTGCTTCCCTTGCCTTTGGCAATGTTTCTAGGAAGAAGTTGCTGTGGCTGAGGTGGAAGAGGTTGCTGCCTGTGTTCTCCTTTAGGGTTTTGATAGACTCCTGTCTCACATTTAGGTTTTTCAACCATTTTGGGTCTATTTTTGTGTGTGGTGTAAGGAAATGGTCCAGTTTCATTCTTCTGCATGTGGCTGTCCAATTTTCCCAAAACCATTTGTTGAAGAGACTGTCTTTTTTCCATTGGACATTCTTTCCTGCTTTGTCGAAGATGAGTTGACCATAGAGTTGAGGGTCCATTTCTGGGCTCTCTATTCTGTTCCATTGATCTATGTGTCTGTTTTTATGCCAGTACCATACTGTCTTGATGATGACAGCTTTGTAATAGAGCTTGAAGTCCGGAATTGTGATGCCACCAGCTTTGCTTTTCTTTTTCAACATTCCTCTGGCTATTCGGGGTCTTTTCTGGTTCCATACAGATTTTAGGATGATTTATTCCATTTCTTTGAAAAAAGTGGATGGTATTTTGATGGGGATTGCATTGAATGTGTAGATTGCTCTAGGTAGGATTGACATCTTCACAATATTTGTTCTTCCAATCAATGAGCATGGAACGTTTTTCCATTTCTTTGTGCTTCCTCAATTTCTTTCATGAGTAGTTTATAGTTTTCTGAGTACAGATTCTTTGCCTTTTTGGTTAGATTTATTCCTAGATATCTTATGGTTTTGGGTGTAATTGTAAATGGGACTGACTCCTTAATTTCTCTTTCTTCTGTCTTGTTGTTGGTGTATAGGAATGCCACTGATTTCTTTTTTTTTTTTTTTTTTTAAGATTTTATTTATTTATTTGACAGAGAGAGAGACAGCGAGAGAGGGAACACAAGCAGGGGGAGTGGGAGAGGGAGAAGCAGGCTCTCTGCTGAGCAGGGAGCCCGATGCGGGGCTCGATCCCAGGACCCTGGGATCATGACCCGAGCCAAAGGCAGACGCTTAACGACTGAGCCACCCAGGCGCCCCGGAATGCCACTGATTTCTGTGCATTGATTTTATATCCTGCCACTTTACTGAATTCCTGTATGAGTTCTAGCAGTTTTGGGGTGGAGTCTTTTGGGTTTTCCACATAAAGTATCATACCATCTGCAGAGAGTGAGAGTTTGACTTCTTCTTTGACGATTCAGATGCCTTTTATTTTTTTGTTGTCTGATTGCTGTGGCTAGGACTGCTAGTAGTATGTTGAATAGCAGTGGTGATAGTGGACATCCCTGCCGTGTTCCTGACCTTAAAGGGAAAGCTCTCAGTTTTTCCCCATTGAGAATGATATTCACTGTGGGTTTTTCATAGATGACTTTTATGATATTGAGGTATGTACCCTCTATCCCTATACTCTGAAGAGTTTTGATCAGGAAAAGATTTTATACTTTGTCAAATGTTTTTTCTGCATCTATTGAGAGGATCATATGGTTCTTGTTCTTTCTTTTATTGATGTATTGTATCACTTGATTGATTTGCAGTTGTTGAACCAACCTTGCAGCCCAGGAATAAATCCCACTTGGTCGTGGTGAATAATCCTTTTAATGTAATGTTGGATCCTAGTGGCTAGTATTTTGGTGAGAATTTTTGCATCCATGTTCATCAGGGATATTGGTCTGTAATTCTCCTTTTTGATGGGGTCTTTGTCTGGTTTGGGATCAAGGTAATGCTGACCTCATAAAACGAGTTTTGATCCTCCCATTTCTATTTTTTGGAATAGTTTCAGAAGAATAGGTATTAATTCTTCTCTAAATGTTTGGTAGAACTCCCCTGGGAAGCCATGTGGCCCTGGGCACTTGTTTGTTGGGAGATTTTTGATGACTGCTTCAATTTCCTTAGTGGTTATGGGTCTGTTCAGGATTTCTATTTCTTCCTGGTTCAGTTTTGGTAGTTTATACATCTCTAGGAATGCATCCATTTCTTCCAGATTATGTAATTTGCTGGCATATATTTGCTCATAATATGTTCTTCTAATTGTTTGTATTTCTTTGGTGTTGGTTGTGATCTCTCCTCTTTCATTCATGATTTTATTTATTTGGGTCATTTCTCTTTTCATATTGATAAGTCTGGCCAGAGGTTTATCAATCTTATTAATTCTTTCAAAGAACCAGTTCCTGGTTTCGTTGATCTGCTCTACTGTTCTTTTGGTTTCTATTTCATTGATTTCTGCTCTGGTCTTTATTATTTCTCTTCTCCTGCTGGGTTAAGGCTCTATTTGCTGTTCTTTCTCCAGCTCCTTTAGGGGTAGGGTTAGGTTGTGTATTTGAGACCTTTCTTGTTTCTTGAGAAAGGCTTGTGTTGCTATATACTTTCCTCTTAGGACCACCTTTGCTGCATTCCAAAGATTTTGAACAGTTGTGTTTTCATTTTCATTTGTTTCCATGAATTTTTAAAATTCTTCTTTAATTTCCTGGTTGACCCATTCATTCTTTAGTAGGATGCTCTTTAGCCTCCATGTATTTGAGTTCTTTCCAACTTTCCTCTTGTGATTGAGTTCTAGTTTCAAAGCATTGTGGTCTAAAATATGCAAGGAATGATCCCAATCTTTTGGTACGGGTTGAGACCTGATTTGTGACCTAGGATGTGATCTATTCTGGAGAATGTTCCATGGGCACTAGAGAAGAATGTGTATTCTGTTGCTTTGGGATGGAATGTTCTGAATATATCTGTGGAGTCCATTTGGTCCAGTGTGTCATTTAGAGTCTTTATTTTCTTGTTGATCTTTTGCTTAGATGATCTGTCCATTTCAGTGAGGGGGTGTTAAAGACCCCTACTATTATTGTATTGTTGTTGATGTGTTTCTTTGCTTTTGTTATTAATTGCCTTATATAATTGGCTGCTCCCATGTTAGGGGCATAGATATTTACAATTGTTAGATCTTCTTGTTGGATAGACCCTTTAAGTAGGATATAGTGTCCTTCCTTATCTCTTATTATAGTCTTTGGCTTAAAATCTAATTTGTCTGATATAAGGATTGCCACCCCAGCTTTCTTTCGGTGTCCATTAGCATGGTAAATGGTTTTCCATCCCCTCACTTTTAATCTGGAGGTGTCTTTGGGTCTAAAATGAGTCTCTTGCAGACAGCATATCGATGGGTCTTGTTTTTTAATCCAATCTGATAGCCTGTGTCTTTTGATTGGGGCCTTTAGCTCATTTACATTCAGGGTAACTATTGAAAGATAGGAATTTAGTGCCATTTTATTGCCTGTAAGGTGACTGTTACTGTATATTGTCTGTGTTCCTTTCTGGTCTATGTTACTTTTAGGCTCTCTCTTTGCTTAGAGGATCCTTTCCATATTTCTTGTAGGGCTGGTTTCATGTTTGCAAATTCCTTTAGTTTTTGTTTGTCCTGGAAGCTTTTTATCTCTCCTTCTATTTTCAATGACAGCCTAGCTGGGTATAGTATTCTTGGCTGCATATTTTTCTCATTTAGTGCTCTGGATATATCACGCCAGTCCTTTCTGGCCTGCCAGGTCTCTGTGGATAGGTCTGTTGCCAATCTAATGTTTCTACCATTGTAGGTTACAGATCTCTTGTCCCGAGCTGCTTTCAGGATTTTCTCTTTGTCTCTGAGACTCGTAAATTTTACTATTAGTTGTCAGGGTGTTGACCTATTTTTATTGATTTTGAGGGGAGTTCTCTGTGCCTCTTGGATTTTGATGCCTGTTTCCTTCCCCAAATTAGGGAAGTTCTCTGCTATAATTTGCTCTAGTATACCTTCTGCCCTTCTCTGTCTTTCTTCTTCTTCTGGGATCCCAATTATTCTAATATTGTTTCATCTTATAGTATCACTTATCTCTTGAATTCTGCCCTCATGATCCAGTAGTTGTTTATCTCTCTTTTTCTCGGTTTCTTTATTTTCCATCATTTGGTCTTCTATATCACTAATTCTGTCTTCTGCGTCATTTATACTAGCAGTTAGAGCCTCCATTTTTGATTGCACCTCATTAATAGCCTTTTTGATTTCGACTTGGTTAGATTTTAGTTCTTTTATTTCTCCAGAAAGGGTTTCTCTAATATCTTCCATGCTTTTTTCAAGCCCAGCTAGTATCTTTATAATCATCATTCCGAACTCTAATTCCGACATCTTACTAATGTCCATATTGATTAGGTCCCTGGAAGTTGGTACTGCCTCTTGTTCTTTTTTTTGAGGTGAATTTTTTCTGCTTTGACATTTTGTCCAGAGGTGAATAGAGGAATGAGAAAACAAAATGCTAACAGGTAACAACGGCCCCAGAAAAATATACACTAAACAAATCAGAAGAGACCTGAAACCGGGGAAATAGAAAGGGAAAGAAAGAAAAAAGAAAAAAAAAAGATTTAAAAAAAAAAGAATATGATCAAATATGATCAGGCTGGTGAATAGATCAGTGCCACACACTAGATTTTGGGTGCATTTTGGTCTGTTAGAAGAAACTGCCTCCCAAAATTTTAAAGAAAGAAAAGTTTATGTATGTATTAAAATAAGGGTAAATAAGAAGGGATGGAATATGACTGTAAAGGTGAAAATTATAAGAGATTTTATAAAAGGAATTGATAAGATAAGAAGTTGGTTGAAAAAAGAAAGAAGAGGATTAAAAAAAAAAAAAAGGAGAGAATGTGATCAGGCAAGAGACTAGGACAAAGCCATACACTAGAGATTTTGGGTATATTTTGGTCTGTTAGAAGAAACTGTATCCCAAAATTTTAGAGAGAACAACTTGTATATATACCAAGTAAGGTTAACTGTTATGAAGGGATAGAATATGACTCTAAAAATGAAAAATGAAAAAGATTTTTTTAAAAAGTGATTGATTAGATGTTGATTGAAAAAGTGAAAAATTCAAAAAAAAATAGAAAAAGAATAAAATGAAAATTAAAAAAAATTAACTTTGAAAGACTAAAGAATCAGGGGGAAAAAAGCCATGAATTCTATATGCAGTATTCCCCTAGCGCTGGAGTTCTGCTGTTCTCATTGATTGGTAAACTCAGTCTTGGCTGGCTGTTCTTGCTGATCTTCTGGGGGAGGGGCCTGTTGCCATGTTTCCCAGATGTCTTTGCTGGAGGTGGAATTGCCCCACCCTTGCCGGGTCTGGGCTAAGTAATCTGCTCGGGTTTGCTCTCAGGAGCTTTTGTTCCCTGCAAGCTTGCCGTACAGCTTTGGAGGATGAGAATGAAAATGGCGGCCTCCCAGTCTCCACCCAGGAGGAGCTGAGAACTTGGGGCCCTACTCCTCAGTGCACCCCCAGAGAAAGGCAGTCACTCACTCCCGTCTCCCCGATCTCCGGCCGCACTCCATGCTCACCCGGTCGCCTGTGACTGAGCATTTCTATCTCTGGCACCTGACCCCGTGTGGAGTCTCCAGACCCAGCAGATCCCTGTGGTGAGCTCTCGTGCCGCTTCTCCCGGGGGAGGAAGGGGGGTATCCCCACATCTGCCACTTGTTGGGTCCCTGCTAGAGGAGCAGTGGCCCGACTGTGCCGTGGATCACGGTTTATGGCAACCCCGAGCTGAGAGCCCGCGCCTTGGCTCCGTCTCTGCAGTCGGCTTCCCCACACCGATACCTGGGAGCTGTGCCACACTCAGGCACCCCTGGTCTTTCTGTGACCCCGAGGGTCCTGAGACCACACTGTCCCATGAGGGTTCCATCCCCCACTTAGCCCCTGGAGCGACGTCCCTCAGTGGAGCAGACTTCTAAAAGTTCTGATTTTGTGCTCCTCTGCTCTATCACTTGCCAGAAGCGGCTGACGGAGGCCCCCTCCCCCATGATCTATCTTCCCGAATATCACCTCGGATTCACTTCTCCGAACGTCCTACCTTCCAGAAAGTGGTCGCTTTTCTGTTCAGAGAGTTGCTGCTATTCTTTTCTTTGATCTCCTGTTGAGTTCGTAGGTGTTCAGAGTGGTTTGATCCCTATCTAGCTGAATTCCTGGGACAAGATGAAATTTAGGTCTTCTACTTCTGCGCCATCTTGCTCCTCCTCCTCATTTATGTATTTTGAAATATATATATACCATGGATCTTTTGATATAGTAGACTGTTGTATGAAATGCTACTTTGAACTAATGACGTAGTCCAAATACTCTCCTTCCTCACATTCACTACCAAACAGAGAGTTGATTGAGATGATTTGTGTGAAGTGTACATAATTAAATGACATCCATGCCTGGATATGGATATAGTGTCTGGTACAACATCAGATATTTTAGAGTAAATAATACTGATGATGATGATCCCTGAGATGAGCAAACTGCCAAAATTTCAGATGCCTCTAAAGGAGACTGAGGCCATGATTCAAAAATTTGTAATTAAATTTGATGTCCCCAACTGAGACACAGTGGATCAGATAAATCATAGGTAGGTAATTATAGACCCTAGGTTATCCAGTAGTTTTCTCTGTTACCCCACCATGTAGAAGAATAAGGGATTTGGGTTTCCTTTTTCTCCTTATTGTCTTTACAGCCTACTTCTGAACCTACAGTTATGTGTAAAAGTTAGTTATTAAATAGAAATGGTGAATAACACCCTCAAATCATAGAAATAAGTGATTCGGACTATAGAAAATGAGCTCCATTTTTTTTTTTTCTATTTTGCTTACGGAAATAAGAGAAAAAGTTGATCAAGAAAAAGATAGAAATAAGAGTCCTCTATCCAGGACAGAAGAAATCTAAAAAGAATTTTGACCCCCACACAACTAGAACAATTGCTTAGTGACAATGTGGATATTGCTGTTTTGCAAACCAGATTACTTTTTCCTTTCATTTAAGCAACATAGTTGTCTTCATTTAAAAATGGAATTGAAAACTGGAGGAAGAGATTTTTAGTTCTGAATGTATAACAAATATCAACTGGAATATTTTTTTTATAGATTATTTATTTATTTATTTGAGAGAGAGAGCAGAGCAAGTGAGAACATGAGTAGGGGGAGGGAGGAAGAGGGAGAAGCAGGCTCTTCACTGAGCAGGGAGCCTGATGTGGGGCTTGATCCCAGGACCCTAGGATCATGATCTGAGCTGAAGGCAGATGCTTAACCGACTGAGCCACCCAGGAGCCCCATCAACTGGAGTATTTTAATATCCCACCCATTATGTAGAAGAAAAATGACATAAGAAAAACCAGGTAACTTCAAGTATTTATAAAGACAAAAATTCTGGTCATCTTAGCCAATCTGCTCTGTGAACTACCTGAATCCTAATCATACCATTTTTATATTTACATTAGTGGTAGCAATAACTGATTTCACTCCATTCAGTAGCCATTTTCCTAAAAAGTAACCTTTTTGCAAATGAATGCAATATTTTTGACCATCAGAACAACTTAAAACTCAGGTTTTAGGATTATTGTTCCTTTTAGCTTAGAAGAGTGTTATCTATCTTGCTTTTTTTTTAATTGTAAAAAAACCTTATCCAGACTCTTCTGGAAATAACAGATGTCACAGACAAGAAGAAACTCTTTAAGTCATGTGTCACAGAAAGAGCAGGTATGCCCTCAAGGAAAAAAACAGTCTTGTTTTCATGCAATTATCTTTTTTAATGAAAATAAATGAAGGAGAAAAACTCACAAGACCGTATCAACATCAATATCTTCTCTTTTTTCCCCTCCCAAGCAGTTTTCCCTGAAACTAAAGCGGCTCTTTAACCTCATCAATTCTTGAATCATCTACTAAGTAAGCACTCATCAGGATAAGTACTGAAATCTGAAAAGAATCTTACTGATTGGATTTCAAAAGCAGCCATTCAACCTCACAAGAGTAACTATTTTTAATTAAGAACTGAGCAGTAGGTAGATTACAAGAACATGGTAGAACAGATAAAGGAAGGCATTAGAAATGCAAAGAGAATCTTAGATAATAAATGTGAGAAGGCATTCAAAATACAGTGGCCCCAAATGTATTTTGTGCTACAAATTCAAGTGATCAGATGAGGAGAAAATTAGAACATTATAATCCAGAATAAAAAATTAAGATATTTGAATCAGAGAAGGGGCTGAAGTATTTCATAATTGCACTCTTGTTCCTTTTATATAAGAAAGAACAATGGGAAGATTGCAGTGGTTTGGAGAAAAGTGTAAAAACAGCAGCTTTGGAAACCACATGGCTCATACTATGGGAAATTTAAGTGTCAAAACCTCAATGAATCTAACTGTCCATGAGTGGAGTGAGTGGTAAAGTGCTAAGAATTGCACTCTTCATTTTTTTCTGTACATTTTAAATGGTCTTACCTTTGCTTATTTACTCTCCCATCAGGAATACTCATACCCCTCTCTGCAACACTTATTTATATTCTACTATTCTACACTTCCTATCTTTGCTCTGAATACTACTGTTTTTCTCAGGCAATGGTGTCAAATGCAAAGAGAGGGACAATGACCAGGAATTCATTTCTCACTCATTGAATGAAACACTCAGGTAGGTGTTTTAGGTAAGCAAGTAAATGCTATTAGCCTGACCTGAAGACTAGCATAAATGTTCTTTTTAAGTGTAAGCATGCAAGTTTTAAATTGTTAAGTATTATAGAAGTCAGAAAAAAAGGGAGGGTGTCTAGAGTGATTAGGAAACACTAGTGAGAAAAGATGGGCTCAAGCTTTGAGCTTTGTTTTGAAGAGTAAGAAAGACACATACAAGAAGAAGAGGGATGGAAGTGTGAATCAAATCAGCAGAAAGAAAAAGACCAAAGGCATAGTAACTGGGGTGTGAGGTATTCTTAGGCAGAAGATAAAACTTACCTTCGGAAACTATAAGTCAGATCATGGCCTCCTCTGCTTAAAACTTTCACTTGTTTCTCATCATAAGATGACGAAAATGTAAATTACCTCACAACTTTCAAAGCCTCATGTGACTTAGTTGCTATCTACTGTTCAGATATTACTTTGCATTGCTTTCTTCCTTGTTTATTTAAATTCAGCCTCTAATGTTCTTTTATGTTCTGGGGCACACCAAGTTCTTTCCACTTTAAGCCTCTGTATTAGCTTTTTCTTCCAGCTGGAGTTCTCTTCCTTCTCCCTATCTTTGCATGGCTGGCTCCTTGATATCACTCAATCCTCAGCCCAAATATTACACCCTGTGGGAGCCTTCTTCTAGATTTTCTCCATCCCATTAATTTTACTTTCTTCTTAGCACTTGTTACTCTTGAAATGTACTAATGTGTTAACTTGGTCAGTGTTTCCTTCTCAACTCCAAGCTCAGGTAGGACGTGAGCCATATTAGAGAACATACCTCCTCTGTCTTTTCCTGTGTTACATCTCTAAGATCTAGCACACGTTCTAACATGGTGCTACACAGAGGAGCTGGTCTGTGAATTTTGCCAGAATGTGAACCAACATAGTGCTTCCTTCATCAAGAGAGGTTTTCTAACAACAACAACAACAACAATGAAGTCAACTAAACTATATGCCTAGTGACAGTTGATTTATATACTGGTACAAGCTTCCTATCTGCTCACGGGTCACTAACAGTTTGTGGACTGTGACAGTCTGTACACCATACTTTGAGTAGCACTGGTAAAGCTTGGAAGGTTTTTTTCCAGCAGAAGCTAGAAGATGACAAAATGTGAATCATTTACTAAAATATTTGATAGTTGTGGCAGATCATTCATGATTGTCTTGCAGGTATCATAATCAGTGATAATTTGTTCGTATGAAAGAAGTGGGAATTAGAGTGATGTCATCAGAAAAGTTGATGTGGCTCCACTAACAGGCATTAAAACCAGGAGAAACCAGAGCCTGGGAGAAAAGGACAATTCACTAGAGCAGTTTGGCCAAGCTTAATACCAGAAGTCATTAGGGATAGGATTCTCACTTAGTACACACAAAAGTTACTAGAAGGTAGAGAAGACATGGGAACATTCTAATGACATCTAGGGAGAGTGTTATTTTGTCTTCTTAGGAAAGATTTCCAAGTATGAATTAGAAATTGGACACTACACTCAAAGAAGTTAGGGTGCTTGGGAAACCTTTTCTACATTTCAATAATCAGAGGTGGTGAAGATTTGCAAAAAGGAAAATCAGAAGTTTAAGATTCCAATAAGTCTTTAAAATACAATCACTATAATTACATTCATGGAGTGCTATAAATCATTATAATTACATTTATGGAGTGCTTCTTATATATCAGATACTGTGGCAATCCATTACATCAATGACTCTTCTCAACGATCCTTTGGGGGTAGATACTGCTGTTACCCATTTTAGCTGAGGCTTAAAGACATGGCAAGTGGCAAATCAGTATTTGAACACAGGAAGTCTTAAATGAGAGCTGATGCACTTAACATCTGTGCATACACCTTCGTCATATAAGAAGCTCAACAGAGAATACACACACACACACACACACACACACACACACAAGAGAGAAGGGGACCAGAAAAATCCTAAATACTCAGATATCATTGGCCGGATCATGGATGAGGCATAAGATTGAATACATAGTGATAAATGATACAAAACGATTTTCCACCACACGACTGTCAAACTCTAAATGTCTACAATCAGGGATTCCTTTCTTTGGATCTTGAAAGCTTTTCAGATCACCAAGGTGTCAAAGTAAGAAGAGAGGGATAAAAACTTGCCAAACTTGAGTCCTACTATATCAGACTCTCTGAGGTTGGGAATCTGCATTTTTTTAAAGATCCTCAGGTGATCCCCAATGAACAGGTAAGTTCAGAAATCATTGCCTCAAGCTAATCTCTTATTAAGAAGTAGTTGGAAACCTGTTCAATGCCAGACTGATTCTTAGTGTCAGAAAAGTGAGAGAAAAGTAAGGGAAAATGAAAACATTAGAAACATTTTTCTAATGTTGTAACCCTGTCAGGTAGAATTCTTAACACTGCCTTACCTCTTCTAAGGCTCAGTGGGGTCCAACTTGGTCCCTTGGAGGAAGGAATGTCTTGTGGTAGATAACCTGAATGAATACAACGAATACAATGAATTAGCCTTTGGACAAACTGTTGGAAGCCAACTGTAAGCATCATCACAATGTCACATTAAAGTGAATAGATGTCACCTCATCATTAAGTTCTTCATATCAAAATCACATGTATTAGTGATTTTTTTCTGATGATGAGTTGATATTCTGCCTGATATTTTGGCATGTCACAGTGACTCTTGCACTTGTAAAACAGAAAAATGGAACTTGAAATAGGAACCAATACTGAGAAAATCTCAGAAAGCAAGTAGATCTCAAGTCAAGGATCAGCTCTTCATGCTTTCTATTTGCACATTTGTTGCTTTGTACACAGCTTGATTTCATATCATCCTGTGTTCATGGGTCATATATATCTATTAAAATGTACCTATGCCATGAGAATCATAATACTTTATATAATATTATCAATATCTATTATCTTAAAGTATTGTTTTCAAGTTAATTTAAAAGAATTTAGGAGGAGCATCAAGACTATTTTAAGAAGTCAACATAATAATTATAATATGATTTATTTCTTTATTTTTAGAACTGGATGCAATGCAGGACATCTTGGGTCATTTACACCAATAGATAAGGGTGATGCTGATAATAACCACTTCACATTTGATGAAAGTAAATCTTAAATGGAAGTATTAAAACAACAGTCCAGAATAGTTGTAGTTTCTACTGAGTTTAAGAGTATTTACACAAAAATTCCTCTGTTACTAACTCATGATTATAAAAAGTATAAATGAGAGGAGGCTGGTGCCAGATGTTTGCTTAGGGTTGGTGTATATTCATTGGAGGACTATGAGGCTTGCTTACAAGTCTATTATCTGTTTAGTGTTTTTTAATGGTAAGGGTCAGAAAAGTTTACTTGTTTCAGAAGATGTCAAAATCTTATTATGTGTACTATACATGCAAGGGAGCAAGAAGAAGATTTAACTGTGAACAGTTGGTAAGAAAGGATAACATTAAGATACATACATATGGGGAAGGTGAATGAGGATATTTCCATGTAATAAATGTGCACACTATTATGTTGCATGATCCTGAATGTACAAAATGTGAGATTCATCATAATTAGTGTGAGTTAAATTCAGATATCGATACTCGGTGCCAATAAAGTTTGGATGCTTATCTAAAATTCATGTGCACAATCTGTGCTTCCTAATCAGCAAAATGGTGAGAAAAAACTCTAATCAGTTTCTTTTGGAACTGCTGATACATTTGCTTCACCACAGATGAGAAAGTAGAGGTAAAATCATCTACCAAATGAGAGGAAAGATTGACAAAAAAAATGGATAAACGTTTGTAAACTTGGCAAGTTTGTTTGGGGTTTGGTGGAAGTGAAAGACAGTTTAAGGTCATTTCTCATTTCATCCAAATAAATCCCCTTAGTCTGGGTTATACAATTTGGGGGACATAATCTACAAAATGCTGCAAATCACTTAACTTTCTTTCACCTAGATGAATTTAGTGTGGCCAGGAGGCTCTGTTCAGGAAATGAAGGTTTCCAAATTGTGGCCAGCTTTATCAGAGGGTAAATCTTCCCTGAGAGAGAGGATCAGAGATGTGAGAAAAGGTTCTGGCCAGCAGCAATAGTCAACTCTGTATCACAATGCTAGCAGTGGAAGGAGAATTGAAATCTAAAAATGAAATGTGCTTTTCAAAGGATGCATCCCCTTTGTCTTTTTCCCAGATGCAGTCTGTTCTCATTGGTTTAACATACTCCCTTGGCTTGGCTTCCCACAGCTTAACATACTCCCTTGGGTTGGCTTCCCTCTAGAAAGGAAAACTGAAATTTTGAGCTAGTTCATTAAATGTCTAATTATTAATGAGGCTCTTTGGGTCTTAGTGCTTTTTTCTTTTTATAGATTTATTTATTTACTTATTTTAGGGAGGGAGGGGCAGAGGGAGAGAATCTCAAGCAGACTCCCCACTGAGTGTCAAGCCTAACATGGATCCCATGACCCACGAGATCATGACTTGAGCTGGAAGCAAAAGTCGGATGCCCAACCAACTGAACCACCCAGGTGCCCCAGTTCTTAGTACTTTATATAGGATTTCAAGGAAGATTTTGGAGACAATGGGTCTCTGTTCCTTGTATCTGAACTCACTGACTAAGCAAGCATTCCTCTCCAAACCTATTTGGGAGCAAGTGGAGAAATGGAGTCAAAGGTGAAAACTAGCATGAAAGTGATTTATTCTAGTAAAACCTGGGCTATGCATTCCAGTCACACTGTCAGCTGTCAAAATGCCACTGCCCCTTTGATCTGCTTGTTTCAGTACCTACTCATGGAAATCATCAGTCTTTTTTCTTAGTTTTTTTTTTAATTTTTATTGTTATGTTAATCACCATACATTACATCATTAGTTTTTGATGTAGTATTCCATGATTCATTGTTTGCTTATAACACCCAGTGCTCCATGCAGAATGTGCCCTCTTTAATACCCATCACCAGGCTAACCCATCCTCCCACCCCTCTCTCCTCTAGAACCTTCAGTTTGTTTTTCAGAGTCCATCGTCTCTCATGGTTCGTCTCCCCCTCCGATTTCCCCCCTTCATTCTTCCCCTCCTGCTATCTTCTTCTTCTTCTTCTTTTTTTTTTTCTTAACATATATTGCATTATTTGTTTCAGAGGTACAGATCTGTGATTCAACAATCTTGCACAATTCACAGCGCTCACGATAGCACATACCCTCCCCAATGTCTATCACCCAGCCACCCCATCCCTCCCACCCACCCCGCACTCCAGCAACCCTCGGTTTGTTTCCTGAGATTAAGAATTCCTCATATCAGTGAGGTCACATGATACATGTCTTTCTCTGATTGACTTATTTCGCTCAGCATAACACCCTCCAGTTCCATCCATGTAGTTGCAAATGGCAAGATTTCATTTTTATTGATGGCTGCATAATATTCCATTGTATATATACACCACATCTTCTTTATCCATTCATCTGTCGATGGACATCTTGGCTCTTTCCACAGTTTGGCTATTGTGGACATTGCTGCTATAAACATCGGGGTGCACATACCCCTTCAATTCCAGTTAGTTTACATACAGTGTAATATTGGTTTCAGGTGTACAATTTAGTGATTTGACACTTCCATACAATACCCAAGCTCATCACAGCAAATGCCCTCCTTAATCCCCATCACCCATTTCACCCATCCCCCTATCCACCTCCCCTCT
This sequence comes from Halichoerus grypus, assembly GCF_964656455.1. Lineage (NCBI taxonomy): Eukaryota > Metazoa > Chordata > Mammalia > Carnivora > Phocidae > Halichoerus > Halichoerus grypus. Next base: position 69,470,266 of record NC_135721.1, on the reverse strand, counting down.
AGTAATCATCAGTTCTCTATGGTTAGAAACCTGTTTCTTGGTGTGCCTCTCTCTCTCTTTTTCCCCTTTTCTCATTTGTTTATTTATTAAATTCCACATATGAATGAAACCATATGATATTTGTCTTTCTTTGACTGACTTATTTCACCTAGCATAATACTCTCTAGCTCCATCCACAGAAATCATTAATCTTTGGAATTGCCACTTTAATTAAAATCAAAGGGAAGTGGTTGGCATAAATTTATGCATGTGTGTAAGTGTGTATGTGTGCACTTGTTTAGATTTTGTGCGTGTGCATGTATGTTAACATATGTAAGGTATATACATATTTCCAAGTGTCATTATATTTTATGCACTTTGGGTTTGTTTAAAGTCATATTTGTGGTTTTAGAAAAAACTTGTAATCACATGGAGACACTTTTGAAATTGTAATAGATGAGTGTATTTTTGAAAGGAGACTTATTGCAAATCCTTTCAAAAACAAATATTTATTAAAAAATGAATAATATACCTTTTTGTAAGTTTTGTAAAGCTTAGATGTTTATAGATTATATTTATTTTAAACAAGAAAACTGCAGATGATAGTACTGACTCTGGACAGGGAAATTAGATCTGAGGATACTCTCAAATATACCAGTGCCTAGAAAACCAGCGTGTGTGTCTCTAGCTATCTGAGATATCTGGTTAAATTTTTCCACACAGGCCACCTCCTTCAGCAGGATGGTAATATTTCTCATTTCCCTCCCATTTTCCTTATCAGTGGCATTCTCCATCTTCAACCTGATTGCCTCTCTTCTGCTATCCCCTGGATAACTAGTCAGATCCCTCCCTTCTGGCATCCACTTGGACATGCCACCTTCTGAAAGGAGCTTCTTTCTATAAACTCCAAACCCCATTAGACATCTCCTTTCAAGGAACCATCTGTAGTTAACTATCATGTTGGATAGTGTTAATCACTGCAAAGGTTAGATGAAGTATTCTAAGAGGAATTTCCTTTTAACTAGGGCACAGGGCATGACTGCACAGATGATTGTCCAGTGAAATGTCAAGTTCCAGCAATATAGAGATACACATAAAGGAAAAAACTAAGCACTGTTTCTAGGGAGCTTGTACTCTGGTTGCATTCTCTCCCAACAGTGCAAAGAAGTATGTGATGTTTTCTGCAACAGTGCAAAAAAAGTATGTGGTTGTAAAGATTGTGTTCTGATTTCATTAAGTTGAAAGGCCAAGTTGACTAGTTGTCCCCACTGTGCAGGGTTTATACCATGAAATTCATCCAGCAAACTCTCTTATGCCTGCTGTACGGGACCCTTTTTCAACACACCATAGTCACCTTCACATATGGGCAGAAGAAAGGGTGAATCTTGAGAGAAAATTTCCAGGCCAGTTTCTTGAGTCAGGAATAAATAAAGAGAGCTATTTATGATTGCCAAGAAAGGGATAATCTGCAATCAAGGTCTTTTGGACAGCAGAGTGTTACAAAGATAGGGATATGTGTTACTTGAGGAACATCAACAGAAAAGATAACTCAGAAGTAGCAATGAGAAGTGATAGACTGTTTTACTCTGTATTTCTAGGTTGAATGAGGAAAAATAAATATATGCTTGGTATAGTCCCTCAGTCTCTATTCTTTGTCTCCCAAAGATGGATTGTATTAGGTAAACTGTGGCATCTTGGCAGTCACCACCTTGCAAAAAGATGCAAATAGGTTGGCTTGGTGAAGACTGAGGAGTGGGGAATGTATCCCTGGCTGTGAGACTGGCTTGCATGAGAGTGGGAGATGACAAGTGAACATGGCACTTTTCAGTTAGAAGAAAGTGAGAGAAAAATCTCATAAAAAGCTTAGGAGGAGACTATTGTAGGGGCTCCACTATATTGGTTTGCTAGGGTTTCCCTAACAAAATGTCACAGACTGGGTGGCTTAAACAACAGAGATTTATTTTCTCACAGTTCTGGATGCTGGAAGTTCTATTGAACTAGGTCACTGCATGAAAGCAGCCAAATACAAATCATAAACAAATGAGTTTGGCTGTGTCCTAATAAAACTTTATGTATAAAAAGAGGTGGCGGGCCACATTTAGTTGGCTGAGTCCTGACCTAGAGAGAAAAGCCACCGTACTGTATGCTAGGGGTAGGAGAGGAAGGAGGAAAGTTCCAGAGAGGCACCCTAAATAGTGCAAAACACAATACTGGACACCCTCCAAATGATTAATATCTTGTTAAAACCCTATGGAAGTATAAGGAAGAAAGGAAGGAAACTGTGTGGGAAGGAAATGATGGATTGGTAATATTTTTAATGCAGATAGAAATATGTGGCACTATATAGGAAAATAAGTTCTAAATGAAATGTGAGACCACGCCTCTTTGAGAAGGCTAACCAAAGAAGAAAAGCCAGAGCATGAGGTCAAATCATTGAGAGAAGTATCAAACATCAGGGTAGAAAGGATCTAGTGGTGTAACAATAGGTGATGGTAGAAATTCACTGCAATAAAAGGGCTGGCAAAGGGGATTTGGGCTCTTAATTCTACTGAGGCTACTTCTTTGAACCAGGAGCCCCTCAGCCTCAGTAAGGTCTGATTTTTCTTTGAGGAACCATTCCAGATTTCTCGCTTTATCTCTAATCTCTTCCCCCAACCCTGAGAGGCAGATGAGAAAATGAGAAATGCTGAGGGAGAATGGGCCTCTATTGATGTTTGCACACCCCTCCTCAGCACCAGGCCCAGTGGACATGTTTCCTAATTTCTGAAAGCTCTATTCCCATGAGGTGTGGACAATCCCGTAGGCACAGTGTGGTGTCTATAGAATATCATGCCGTACAAATGTCATTAAGGCAACGTTCCCAGCTGATAAAGTGAACGCAGCCAGCAGCAGACCCAGAGAATTGAGTTTATCAAGGGGATTATAGTACTCTTGTTATCTAGTTTAACAGTTTGGGGATCACCAAATCCCACATCACCATCATTCCCTTTCTGCCAGTGTTTTCCCCATCTCGTTCAAGACCTGCCACTGAATCATTTCACAGTGTGCTTTAATGACAGTGGATATGGGATTCACTGTGGTTTCATAATAAAGCTGCAGCTGCCAGGTTTGTCTAAAGAATTACAAGGTTTCTTTTCCAAGCACAGTGAAAAGGATATCACATCAAAAATAACACCTAGGATTTAAAAATAAAGGTTACTTAGATACAGCTTACAAGAACCAAATTCTCTTTTAGTTTTTCTTCCGTAGAAATTCCTGAGCCCTGAGATGCCCTTTGAGTGAAGTAGAATGTGAGGAGAGGACCTGCTTAGGGTAGATCTAATTGTACCCGTGGCCTCCATCTTCACCAAACCCATCTGGCCCCTTCCTCACATCCATGTGGAGCCGGTACCTGGTGCGATGCCTCAGCATAGGAGATGCTCTGTAACTGGGAGGCAGGTTGGACAGATGAGTCATTACAAATGTACTTTGTGCTCCTCAGGTCTTGGGAGGGAGCTAGCTGGTTAACATTCTCCTCTTTTATTTTGTCTTTACTTTGCAAATTACCATCAGGCTTGGGATGCATTCCAAAGAGGGATTTTTTATCGAGCAATATGAAAACTAGGCAACCTACTTTCTTGTTTTTAGTCAACTGTGAACCATTTTTGAGGAAGTATTTTGAATTGGTAGACAGCTGGATATTATTTCTGTAAACCAGCCTATGAACTGGAACCTTGAGTTATTTTTCCATCAGGCCTGTTAATGTCTATGCTGTGGTTGGTGTTAATCACATCTTTAATTACTTTATAATTACACAAGAACTACCATGTGGTTAAATGTTTTCTCACACTGAGAAGCACATGGGATCTTCATGATCATACCTTCTCTGTGCTCCTCCTTTGTCACCTCTCTGCTTTTTCTCCAGGTAATTAAAATCTATGAAATTCAGAACTAACTCCAATAGTTAAATAATTTATTGTATAGTTAATAGACAAGCTGTACTCTTCACTTACTGAAAGTACAATTAAAAACACATAAACTTTAATTCATATAATGTTTAATTGGTAGGTTTGATGCCAATTATGGTACCAATGTATGTTTACCCCAATTTTAACTCCTGTAGTATTTTTCATTAAAAATGTTAAATTAAAAGAAATTGTTACTAAGTATCAGGAAAAGCTGTCACTGAACCTAGCAGGTGGTATCTGTTAGCAAAGCTAAGTTCACTTAGGGAAATGGTTCCAATGGAATTATTTCTTAACAAACACTATCAGGCAACACACACACACACACACACACACACACCTGCAATATTCAATATTAAAATCTTACACAGATATCCAAGAGAGAACATTGGAAGGTAACAGAATATGAAAAAAAAGTCCATAATGAAATAAACATGAGTTAACACAAAACAAGAAAATTTGTACTCTTAAACTAAGATGAAAATGCCCCCAAGACACAGGATTACTCAGCTTAAAATGTGTCTGGAAAAGAGTATGGAGGTTCCTCAAAAAGTTGAAAATAGAGCTACCATATGATCCAGCAACTGCACTACTGGGTATTTACCCCAAAGATACAAATGTAGTGATCTGAAGGGGCACCTGCACCCCAATATTTATAGCAGCAATGTCCACAATAGCCAAACTGTGGAAAGAGCCTAGATGTCCATCAACAGATGAATCGATAAAGAAGATGTGGTATATATATACAATGGAATATTATGCAGCCATCAAAAAAATGAAATCTTGCCATTTGTAATGACATGGATGGAACTAGAGGGTATTATGCTAAGCAAAATAAGTCAATCAGAGAAAGACAATTATCATATGATCTCACTGATATGAGGAATTTGAGAAACAAGACAGAGGATCATAGGGGAAGGGAAGGAAAAATGAAACAAGATGAAACCAGAGAGGAAGACAAACAGTAAGAGACCCTTAACCTCAGGAAACAAACTGGGTAATGGACATTGGAGAGGGTGTGTGCAAAGGTGAGCACTGTGAATTGTGTAAGACTGATGAATCACAGACCTGTACCCCTGAAACAAATAATACATTATATGTTAATAAAAAAAAATGAATTAGACTACTCAAAATTAAACACTTTTATGTGTCAAAGGGGATTATAAAAAAATGTGAAAATACAATTTAAGGAATGGGAGAAAATATTTACTAATCACATATTTTATAAGGGGATAATATCCAAAACACATAAAGAACTCTTAGAACTGAACTACAAAAGACAACCATATAAAAGAAAATGGGCAAAAAAAATCAGAATAGACATTTTTGCCAAGAAGATATACAAAGTGGCCAACAAACACATGAAGATATTCATCATCTTTGGGCATTAAGGAAACTCAAAACCACACACTCGCTTCACACTCACTAGGATGGCTATAGTGATAATTTTTTTTTAATGGAAAATAACCAGCATTGGCAAGGACATGGAGAAAGAGTAACTCTTGCACATTGTGGTAGGAATGTAAAATGCAGCAACTTCTGTGGAAAACTGTTCAGCCCAAAGGTGGAAACAACCCAAATGTCCCTCGGTGGATGAATGGATAAACAAACTGGTATATACCTACCATGGAATATTATTCAGCCTTAAAAAGCAATGAAGTTCTGACCCAAATGAATGGATGAACTTCAAAAAATCATGCTAAGTGAAAGAAGCCAGGCACAAAAGGCCCTATATGGTCCTGTATTGTAGGATTCCTTTTATATGAAGTACCCCAAATAGACAAGCCTATAGATGCAGAACAGAGATTGCTAGGGAATGGGAGGAAGGGAAAATAAGTGAGTGACTGCTTACGGTACAAGGCAATTTCTGGGGTGATAAAGAATTTTTGAAACTAGAGAGGTGGTTGCATAATATTGTGAATACACTAAAGCCACTAAGTTGTACTCTTCAAAATGATTAAATGTATGTTATATGAATTTCAACTCAGTTAAAAAAAAAAAAAAAGCGGAAGGGGCACCTGGGTGGCTCAGTCGTTAAGCATCTGCCTTCGGCTCAGGTCATGATCCCAGGGTCCTGGGATGGAGCCCCGCATCGGGCTCCCTGCTCAGCAGGAAGCCTGCTTCTCCCTCTCCCACTCCCCCTGCTTGTGTTCCCTCTCTTGCTGTCTCTCTGTCAAAAAAAAAAAAAAAAAAAAAGCTGAAAAAAAATTGTATATGCTTGCTGTCCCTATTCTTGGCCTTGCTTCCTTCCAAAGAAGTCTTTCACCGATAAGGAAAAGTTAAAAAAAAAAAAATCAAAGCTGTTGGTAAGTTTGAACCCCTTGTCTGAACCATAAAACTTCTCTCTGCCCCTTTCTGTTTAAATATTTTACAGAAGGGGGCTGTAGTTACCATGTACAGTCTTAATCAAAGGAACTTTAAAAATTATAATCCCCCCTCGTTTTTGTTTTACTCCTTTTATCCAATTTCTTTACTTTCTATACTTCTTTAATTAAAGCCCCTGGAGAGTGAAGACTGTGCACAGCTGATGTAAAATGGGGTAGCAATCATGCTGTCCCAAGGAAAAAAATCAAACTTATCTCATCATCTTGTGGGCATCCATGGGACAGTGTTTTCTAATAATTTGTTGCTAATGGATCCAAGAGTTGTATTAGAACTTTATTGCGCATGACTCAGTTCAACTCACCTTTCAGGGCTTCCTATCTCATCTTTCTTTGATGAGAGTTCCATGTTGCAAGGAACCCTAAGTATTTTACTTTATATTTCTTCCAAGGTGGAGATTGTCTCCCAACAGCCCTGAAACGTCATCATTTGACTTCTGTTTGAAAATTTCCAGGGAAAAAATGCTTGCTATTCAGCAGACATCACATTCCACTTAGAGACGTCTTCAATTTTAAGGAAGAGCTCCCCTGCAATTTCTAGCCCTCATCCTGGTTAGGGGTCTGGTTATGGAAATAGGGCCAAGGTTTTGTTATCCTGGGGCAGGGTTTCTCAATCCTTGCAGTACTGATGCTTTGGGTGGGATAATTCTTTGTTTGCAGGGATGTGCGTTGCACTGTAGGAACCCTGGCCTTTTCCCACTAGATGCCAGTAATACCTCTCCCCTCACCTGCTCACTCCCCTCATTATTTGTAACAATAAAAAATGTTCCTTTGGGTGGGGGAGGAAGTTACCTCTGGTTGAGGTCAACTGTCTAGAGAATGAGAACATAGCTAGTTTAAAGCACACCTGGGCTTCTATTCTTATTTTTATTTCTGTACTCAGCATAATCATTTAAAAGAGATTACTTTAGATATATGAAGAGGACAGGGATTGGATTTTCTAAGTGGGTGTGTGTGGTACCCTGTGGTATCACTCGGTGGGCCTATTTCTACATTTTCATGACATGAAGCGCTCCCCAGAGTAGTGAATTGGACTAAATCTATAAGAATCTCTTTTCACTAAAATTTTGTGAACTTAAGTATTACATAATGAAAAGATTTAAAGGTGAAACATCACATCACCTCTGCCATGGCTTGGCGTGGCCCTCTACTTCTCAGACACCTTGGATTCTGGCTTTTCATTGGACATTTTGCTCATTTCACACCCTGCTGTCCTATACCCCATCACTAACTTTTATTAGGATTTATACTGGTGTTTTTTGTGCTTTGATTAACCAATTTCCCTCAGTTTTGAGTAGTCGTTCTCATTTTTCTCCAGGAACACTATTACTTTTAGTGATCAGTTTTGTGGAATGTAAGGCTTCTTGAGATTATAGATACTGTTACAGCTTTATGACTTACAGTTGTAAGAAGTCAAATAGTATCAAAAAGCCTATAAAAATAGCCCAGAATTTCTGTCTCAAAACCTTTAGAACCTTTTCTTCATCCCTGGTGTTCCAAGATTTCAGAATGTGCCTTTCTGTGGGTCCTTTTTTCATTCATTCCATGGGGCACTCAGTGGGTACTTTTAATCTGGAGTTATATGCCTTTCACTTTGGAAAATTTTCTAGTATAATTTCTTTGATAATTCTTCACTCACCATTTTTTCTAGAACTTCTATTAATATAATGAAAGCAGAAGATTTAAATGAAACTTCCGCAGTTATGTAATACAAACTATAAAAATAGAAGTGAAAGGAGGCTGATGCCAGGTGTTAGCCTAAGAGTTGGCATATATTGTTGAAAGTTCATTGCAAGTAAGTCTTGATGTTATTTGTTTAAATTTTTCAAAAGCTAAAAGTCAGAATAGCCAAAAAACCTCCCCCAAAAAACCTTAGATCATTTCAAAAGCTTGTTATTTGCAATGTGTTTGAGCAAGAAGAAAGTAAGAGTACTAAGAGTTACTAGGAAATGATCAAATTACACTGCCTAATGAAAATGAATAAGAACGGTGCATTAGGGTAGTATTCTCCTAACCAGCCAATGTGGCTATTCTCTAGTTGCTGGGGGTGCAGGCTAGTAAGTCACGGCATCCCCTTCTCTAGAGACTTGTCCTGGCCCACTAGGAGCTGCCTCTTCTGATGGCTATGCACCTACATCTCCAGGCTCGGACCTCAGACAATAACTGACTGACATGGGGGTAAAAAGGTTGGACTTGTGCTCCAAAGTCAGATTGATTCGGTGGTGCAACGTGTACTCTAGGTTTTTCATAATGGGACCAGACTGAAGGAAGTATGCAATTCAGACCAGGGTCTTGGGTAGGTTTTGTGCCCTGTGCTATCCTGCTTTTCTACTCTCTCCTGAAAGCTTCCCCTCAATCTATCATTTGAACAGGATTTCCCATCTCAGGCTCTGGTTTTGGGGTACTCAACCTGAGATAGCAATTATGCCTTTAAATTAAAAGGGCTCTTTTTTCCCCTCTGAGTATCCTGTTCTTGATACACGAATGTGACATTTTTCAAAGGCTTGTTCTGTTTTCTGCATCCTCTGTATTTTATCTGTTTGCATTGGTCTCTCCTTTATAATAAAGGCTTTCCTCAAATATCTGGGTAATTTTTGTCTATCCATTATTCATTTAAGTAGGGACACCAAAAATTGGTTTGCAAGTTCTGTGTGCATGGTGGACATCATTTGGTAGAAAGCTTAATTGCCACTGGCTTATCATTAGATATGCCCAAATATTTTATCTTTTGCATGGTTCATTTTCTCTGGAGAATGGTTTCCTTCTCTCTGGCCTAGGTAATGTACATTTGATTGCATGGTAGGTATTCTTGAACAGTAGGCAAAAGCCTACAGAGTCATTTTTTAGTGAGAATCTTTCACTCCATCTCTGTGTTAAAATCCAGTGGCTCATTCTTGTCCGTTTTTTTTTTTTTAATTTTTAATTCAATATGTTACCTAATAGAAAATAGCCAAATTGAAGCCAAGGCTAAAAAAGTGTGTGGGGTGGGTTAATGGCAATAACAGAGTATCTAAAGCTTCAGCACCTTATAGAGGAGTACCTGGATAGCTTAGTTGGTTAAGTGTCTGACTTGGTTTTGGCTCAGTCATGTCTCATGAATCGTGACATTGAGACCCCCCCCCCAAAAAAATCAGGCTCTATGCTCAGCGTGGAGTCTGCTTGAAGATTCTTTCCTTCTGCCCCTTTCCCACTCATGCACACACACTCTCTTTCTCTAAAATAAATAAATAAATCTTAAAAAAATAACCCCAAAACCCTTATTGAATGGGTTAACATGTTTGCTCCCAAAATTCTTATATTGCCTTCACTTTTATTATTGAAGTATAGTTATATTAGTTTCAGGTGTATAACATAGTGATTCAACCATTTTATACCTTACTCAGTGCTCACCACTGTAAGTGTAGTCACCATCTGTCACCATATAATGTTATTACAATATTGACTATATTCTCTATGCAGTACTTTTCATCTGCATGATTTACTTATTTTATAACTGGAAGTTTGTACCTCTGAATCCCTTTCATTCATTTCACCCATCCCCCTACTCCCTTTCCCTGTGGCAATCACCAGTTTGTTCTCTGTATTTGAAGCTGTTCTGGTCTTTTGGTTTTAGATTCCACATATAAGTGAAATCATACGGTATTTGTCTTTCTTCATCGGACTTATTTCACTTAGTGCTGTAATATCCTCTAGATCCAACCATGTTGCAAATGGCAAGATCTCAATTTTTAAATATTTGAGTAATATTCTATTGTATATATAAACACCACATCTTCTTTATCCGTTCATCTATTGGAAGATACTTGGGTTGCTTCTATATCTTAGTTATTGTAAATAATGCTGCAATAAGCATAGGGGTCCATATATCTTTTCAAATTAGTGTTTTTATTTTCTTTGGGTAAATACCTAGTAGTACAATTGCTAGATCACATGTTATTTCTATTTTTAATTTTTTGAGGAAACTCTATCCAGTTTTCCACAGTGGTTGCAACAGTTTACATTCCGACCAACAGTGCAAGAAGGTTTCTTTTTCTCCACATCTTTGCCCACACCTGTTGTTTCTTGGGTTGTTGATTTTAGCCATTCTGACAGGTGTGAGGTCATACCTCATTTTGGTTTTGATTTGCATTTCCCTGAAGATTGAGGTTGAGTATCTTTTCATTTGTCTCTGGCTATCTGTATATCTTCTTTGGAGTAAATGTCTATTCAGGTCCTCTGCCCATTTTTTAATCAAATAATTTGCTTTTTGCTTTTTGGGTGGTTTTTTGGTAGTGAATTGTGTTTTTCATATATTTTGGATACTAACCCCTTATTGGATATGTCATTTGCAAATATCTTCTCCCAGTCAGTAGGTTGCCTTTTTGTTTTGTTGATGGTTTCATTTGCAGTGCAAACCTTTTTTATTTTTATTTATTTTTTTTTATGTAGTCCCAACAGCTATTTTTGCTTTGGTTTCCCTTGCCTGAGGAGTCCTATCCACACATATGTTGCTAAGGCCAATGTCCAAGAGATGATCGCCCATGTTTTTTTCTAGGGGTTTTATGATTTCAGATTATATATTTAGGTCTTTAATTCATTTTGAGATTATTTTTGTTTATGGTTTCATTCTTTTGCATGTAGTTGTCTAATTCTCCCAACACCACATATTGAAGAGACTGTCTTTCCCTCATTGTATATTCTTGCCTCCTTTTTCATAAATTAATTGACCATGTACGTATGGGTTCATTTCTGGGCTTCCTATCCTGTTCCATTGATCTATGTGTCTATTTTTGTGCCAGTACCATACTGATTGATTATTGTAGCTTTGTAATATTTCTTGAAATCTGGGATGGCAATACCTCCACCTTTTTTCTTCTATCTCAAGATGGCTTTGATTATTCAGGGTCTTTCTTTTGTCATTCCACACATATTTTAGGATTGTTTGTTCTAGCTCTGTGAAAAAAATGTTGTTAGTATTTTCATAGGGATTGCATTAAATGTGTAGATTTCTTTGGGTAATATAAACATTTGAATAATATTTGTTCTTCTAATCCATAAGCATGGAATGTCTTTCAATTACTTTGTGTTGTCTTCAATTTCTTTCCTTAATGTTTTATAGTTTTCAGAGTACAGTTCTTTCACTCCTTTGGTTAGATTTATTCCTGGTATCTTACTATTTTTGGTGCAATTGCAAATGGCATTGTTTTCCTGATTTCTATTTCTGATGCTTCATGCTACAGTCTTTTGTTTTTTAAGTCTATTATTTTGTCTGATATAAGTATTACTAGCTTGGGTTTTTTTGTTGTTTTTGTTCCATTTGCATGGAATATCTTTTGTCATCCCTTCACTTTTAGTCTGTGTCTTTAGGTCTTAAGTGACTCTCCATAGGCAGCATATAGATGGGTCTTGTTTTTTTATCCATTGAGTCCCAGTATCTTTTGATTAGAGCATTTAGACCATTTATTATTTTCTAGTTGTTTTTGTGGTTCTTTTCTGTTCCTTTTTCTCTTGTAGGTCCCCTTGTAGTTTGATGGTTTTCTTTATGTTACGCTTGGATTCCTTTCTCTTTATTTTTTGTGTATTATAGGTTTTTCATTTGTGATTACCACGCTGTTCATAATCTTATGTGTATAGCAATCTATACGTAGTTGGTAGTCACTTGAGTCTGAACACATTATAAAAGCACTAAATTTTACTTGCCCCTCCACATTTTATGTATACACCATATTTTTCATCTTTTGTGTATCCCTTGACAACTTTTGTAGATTCAATGGATTTTACTACTTCTAAGTTTTAATCTCCAAACTGGCTTTGTAAGTGATTAATCTACATTTAATATATGTTTGCTTTTACCAGTGAAATTTTTCCCTTTATTATTTTCTTCTTGTGGTGGCCTTACCTTTCCAGCGAAAGAAGTTCTTTTAACATTTCTTGTTAAGCTGGTTTAGTAACAATAAACTCCTTTAACTTTTGTTTGTCTGAGAAACTCTTTGACTTTCCTCCAATTCTAAATAATAACCTTGCTTGGTAGAGTATTCTTTAAGTACATCATGCCACTCCCTCTGGCCTACAAATTTTCTACAAAAAAAAAAAAAAAAAAAAAAAATCAGCTGATAGCCTTGTGGGGTTTCCCTTGTATGTAATTGTCTGCTTTTCTCTTGTTGCTTTTAAGGTCCTTATCATTAATTTTTGCCAATTAAAATACTATGTGTCTAAGTATTATTGTGTTCATCTTGTTTGGGGTTCTCTGTACTTCCTGGACCTGTATGTACGTTTCCTTCCCCAGATTAGAGAAGTTTTCTGCTATCATTTCTTCAAATAAGTTTTCTGCCCCTCCTACTAGGATCCCTAAAATGCAAATGTTATTAGGCTTGATGATGTCACAGAGGTCCCTTACCCTATTATCATTTTTTTACTATTCTTTTTGCTCTTTAGCTTGATTGCTTTTCTATTACCCCATCTTACAGATTGATCTTATGCATCCTCTAATCTGCTGCTGATTTCCTATAGTGTATTTTATATTTCAGTTATTGAATTCTTCAACTCTGAATTTTTTATATTTTCTATCTCCTTGTTGAAGTTCTCACTGAATCATCCACTCTTTTCTCAAGACCAGTGAGTATCTTTATGATCATTACTTTGAACGCTTTGAGATTTTGTCTTGTTCTTTCATTTTGGACATATTCCTCTGTCTCCTCATTTTGTCTCACTTTGTTTCTATGTCATCTGTGTCTCCTGGTCTTGAAAGTAGTGGCTTTGTGTGGAAGATATCCTGTGGTGCCCTTTAGGGCAACCCTCCCTGGTCACCAGAATGAGGTACTCCAGGGACATCCCTTGTGTAGGCTGTGTGCACCCTCCTATGGTGACTGAGCTAGCTGAATGACCTGCTTCATCTGCTGCAGGTATACGGGGTAGGGTTTGCTCCTGGTGCTGTTGAGAGGCCTGGCTGTAGCCACCATGGGCTTGCTGGTGGTTCTCCCTCTCCCTGCTGTTTCCCTGCTTGTGTTCTCTCTCTGTCAAATAAACAAATAAAATCTTTAAGAAGAATCAGTAGGGCTTAACTCCAAGAGAGCAGAAAGAAGACAGGAAACAAAGTCCCTACCTTTAAAGAGCCAACAGGTTAAATAACTCAACCTGAGACACAGCATGGAAGCAGCAGTTGAAAAAGCACCTATAATATACTTGGACATTTCTTGACTAATTTTAGGACATGTGCCAGAGGGGCAGGGATCTGCAGATCTCTCCAGGAACAAGAATGCTGGTGAACATCATTTTTCTTGCCTTCCCCCAGCAATGATAGCCAGACGCTTGATGGAGCAGGTTCTAACACTTACCCTGCTACCACCACGTGCCTGCCCCACTCAACCCACCTGCCTTAGCAGTCACCCCTTCAAAGCAGCTTATGCCCTACCATACCTGGTAGGCAGCCCTGGTCAGGATGGGTATCCTTCCAAAGTGACTCCTGCCATAGGGACAGAGGGAGATAACACCACATACCAGTGCACCCACAGGTCCTGTAATGAGGCCTCTTAGGTAGCTGCACAGTGAGCAAACCCTGCCCTTCCATAAGCCAGCAGTTGTCACAGAGGCTAATTACAGACAGCAGCCTGGGTGCTGGCCCCAAAAACCAGCAAGGAAAGACTTATTTTTTATTATACCCATCATTACACATTTTGTTTAGAATAGATCTTTCTACAATATTTTATTTGCTTGCCAAAAACTTAGGTGCTCCTTACTGTATGCTAGTGCAGGCCTAAGTCCTCTGCAAATAAAACTCATTTCAATAACACAACAATCCTATGAGGTAATATTACTATTCCCATTTTATGAACAAGGAAACTGAGCACAAAGTCATTTGCCCAAGTTATATAGCTACTAAATGGCAGTGCTAGATTTTGAATTTAGGCAATTTGGCCCCAAGGGTTTTGTTCTGAGCCACTATATGACTGTTGGCTCTGATGTTGGGTCACCTGTGGCCTGGGGTTATGAACAGCTGAGTTTTACTGAAGGTAGGAATTTGTTTCCAATTTTGTTGTTTTGGGGTAAATTCCAAGAGGAGATAGCAAGGTTTTTTGAGTTCCTCCTATGGTTAAAGTTTTAGACTAGACATAATTACTTTCCTTAAAGTCCTAACAACTGGTTAGAGGGACAATAGTATTAGAACATTATAACTTGGCAAAAATAGCATGCAGCCTTCTCAATGCATGTTAAGTTTCTGGGGATTTTGATATTCTCTAAGCAAGCCATCTGATACTTTTTAATAACTTTACTGAGTTATAGTTGTACTTAAGGTTACATAAGTAAATAAACTATATATTTAAAGAGTAGGATATGATAACTTTTGACAAATAATGGTGAAACCATCATCAAAATCTAGATAATGAGTATATCCATCATACCAATAGTTCTCTGCTCTCTTTTGCAATCTCTGCTCTGACACCTTCCCCAGGAAACTGATCTGCTTTCTGTCACTAGTGATTAGTGTGCATTTTTGAGATTTTATAAAAATAGAATCATGGAATCATAAAGTATGTCCCCTTTTATTTTTCTCATATATCAATAGTTTATTCCTTTTGTCGCTAAGCAGTGTTCCATTGTATGGATATACATTTGTTTATCCATTCACCTGTCACTGGATATTTGGTTAGTTTCCAGTTTTTACCTATTACAAATAAAGCTGCTTTGAACATTTATATATAAGTATTTTTATGAACATCTTTTTATTTCACTTGGATAAACTCCCGGGAACAGAAGAGATGAAACATAGGATAGATACACACTTAAACTACCAAGTTGTTTTCCAAAGTAATGATGTCATTTTACATTACCATCAGTAGTGTATGAGCATTTCACTTTCTCCATACCCTCGTCAACATTGGTATGGTCAGTCTTTTAATACTAGACATTCTGATAGGTGTATTTCATTGTTTTAACTTACTTTTCCCTAATGACTTGAACACTTTTTTAAATGTGCTTTTTTACTATGTATCTTTTTTTTTTTTTTTTTGTGAAGAATTGGTTGAATTATTTTCCCCATTGAGATTTGAGAATTGTTCTTTGTAAATTCTGGATACAAATCTTTTATAACATATATGATTTGCTAATATATTTTTTCTCACCTCTTTTGATTACTGGACCTTTATACTAACTCAGGTGGTATAATACCTCAAAACTTTCGATGATAATTTGATTAAAATAGATTCTTTGCATTTCTGTGTAAGTTTTGAGGAAATCACACAAAGAACTTTCTTCTATCTAGTCCTAAGTCCCCTCTTGGGCCCTACTTGATAGTACTTTTTTTTCTTCCTTTTCTGTTGGCTTCAAGGACTCAACCCTCTTTCCTCTCTGGAAATTGCTAATACCCCTCTACCTCTTTGAGTCTTTATCCTTGCAAGCCTGCCTGCAGAGTGAGAAGCTATATTTCTGCTTTCTTCTTTCTTAACGTCCTGAAGATAAGCACACAGACCCTTTTTATTTTAAGAAGGTTAGTGCTAATCACTATGGGGAAACAGATGGTAATAGCAAAAATAGCATTACCAGGAAAGTTAAAAAGGTTCTAGAAATTTTACAAAATTCTTACAGTTGTATTCTCTGGTCCATGGTTCTTGGCTCCCCATAAAGGGATAACAATCAGCTGTTTGTTTACTATTTTTATTGTTTGTAGGTGGAGCTCCTTATCCACTTTAAGCAATCTTTCTAATCAGAGAATGCAATAAAACTGAAGATTCCATAAAGGCACTGTATTCCCTCAAGTGGGAAGTTTATCTCTCTGTAGATACTCAAACTTGGTGATAGCTATAGTCTATCCAAGAATGACTGATTAGGGTATCTCACCACAATGACTCTGGGGTTGCACAGGTGAATCCATACCAGGAAATCCTTGGAAATAAAATTCAGAATCACAGTTTCATTAGTGAGTTTCCAGAAGTTAGGAAAACAGACCAACTCTTAGAGTTCTCAGAAATTTGTGGATAGTTTTAGGGTCTCTGGGAGTTGAGTGATGGACAGCAGGTGAGGAGTGGGAGCCAGTCCAGGGTTAAGACAACCAGAAACAAAATATCCTACATAGTAGACAGTGATGGCTGGAATTAGATAAGAAAAGCCAGTCTCAATGGTAGACTGAGTTGAATAGCAGTGAAGGCAGAAGTCATTTGGTGTCACTAATTGTAAAGAGTAGCATCAGAGAGCCATGCCAGCAGCATGGCACAGTGTCCTTGAAGGTTTTTGAGGTTTAGCTACATGTGGTTCTGACTTTTCTTTCACCGGGTCGATCTTAAAGATGACTTCCTTTGTTAATTGTCTACTTCCTTACATGGCCTCAGCTCAGTTGAACCTGCTGTGTAAGTTCATAGACGGCTAGAGGTGGCATAAACACTACGTGATCTTCTACTTCAACCCCCTCATTTAACACATAATGAAAAAGATAAACATTAATTTTTTAAAAATATGAGACATTGTGTTGGTCCATGAGGTATCAGGGAAGAGCACCCAAACAGATGCCGACAGACCTTGAGGAGATTCCTACTCAAGTCCTTTCTGCATTATGAATTTATCCTCCATGACACCCTGTCTCCTTGTGCAGTTGCATAGTTTCAATATCAAATGAGATGATGTTTGTGAAAGCTGTTTGCAAATTGGGAGGACAGCAGAAAAATAAAGTCTGAGGCTCAAAGATGCATTTAAATCATAGACTGAGTGGTCCCAGGAACCAGAATTTGGAAAATTTGTGGAAGATTATATGTAGGCACACATAAGGAAAAAGAAATGTCCGGCAAATATCTGTAAGCTAGGGGAAATGGGACACAACTAAATATCAATAATAACAATTACCATTTGTTGCGCAAATACTATATTCTTATCTCATTCTTACAGTGACCTGATTCCCTCTATTTTAAGAATGGGGTGATGGAGACTCTGAGAGGTTAGGTAAACTTTTCAAAGCCAAGCAGGCAGAAGAAGCTGAAGCAGGATCGTAAGCCCATGTGCTTAGCTAATTACACTGTCCTACCTCCCTAATAAAAATAAATGTTCCTGGAAGATGTTTGGGCACACTATGTTGTAATGTGATAGCCAGCCTACCACAATAGGTCTGATTTTATTCCATATCAAGAGATTTCTGAGAGGTGGGTAGGTACTTACCAAGGTGATGCCCTAGGAGAATGTGAGTATTCAAAGAAAAAAGTAGGCTCTCCAGGGGAGATTTCAGTCAAGGGATGAACTAACTACCCAATTACCTGCCACCAACAAATTTAAGAGGAAGACTTCCTCTGACCTACTGTTTGGAAAATAGGGTATGAAATTGCCTCATTAAAAGGGGACAGTAGAGCCTTCTTTTTTACTGATAATGCATTTATGAGGGCTGCAGAGGCGCTGGCCCCATTGTCAGTCCAGAGAGCTAATTCAGCTTAGAAACGGCCTTAATGGATCGAAGAAACAGAGAAAAATCTCTTCTCTTTCCTGAGCTCCTAACTCTTATGCAGGAATATCTCATTAACATCAGGGTTCTGATTATATAAGACCCAAGGATTTGCTGCCCAAGGGAAGGGAGGAACTATTTTGAGATTCCAGTGACAGTAAAGAGGAATGAAAAATTCCTGCAGGTGGGCCTAAGTCTGCAAATGGCAGAAGCTGGAATTAACAGATTTTTTGACAAAAATTGATTAAGACCCCATTACCAGATTTACTGAAAGGAGATTGAAATGAATCTTCTGGATGCCTGAAGAACCTAGCTTGGGGCTTGCACCTGGGGTTGGTTGTGAATATTGCGTGACTTAATGCAGTGATTCTAAACAAAGGGCTCTTTTGCCCTTCAGGGGGTGTTTAACAATGTCTCTAGACATTGTTTATTGTCACATTTTTACTGCCAGTAGGCTGCTGCTGGTATCTAGTGGATAGCAATTAAACACCTTACAATACACAGGACAGCCACCCCCATGACACACGTATCCAGCCCAAAATGTGAACAGTGCTGAGATCGAGAAACCCTGCACCCTAGGACCAAAAAGAAATTCTTAGGACGGTACCTGGCACAGAGTGAGCTCTCAGTAAGGATCAGCTGTTGCTTTTATTACTACAGAGCCAACACAGCGCAAAACTGCGCTGGCAAGGAAACTGAGTAGTTTCCTGCTGCCATGAAACAGCTGACTTTCCAGTGGTCCCAGCTGTCGAGCCAGGAACTCAGTCTGGCTGTAACTACTCCTGCTTCCAGAGACAGACTCCTACAAGGTTTCTGATTCTTGGCATCATTCACTTCTGGGTCAGCGTGGGTTGGTGTAAATGATTGATTGATGAAATATGGATCATGGATTATGTCTGAGCTGCAAGGGAGGATGGAAAAGAGAGTATCGGAGATTTTCCTCTTCTGTCGTGGGAGGTGGGACCTGCTGCCCACCAAGCTTCCTAAGATGGAGATGCCCCAAACAGAGGAAGGAATTCAGTCAGACAAAAATAACAAATACCCATTACACTGCAGTATTGAAGTCTGATTCTGAGAAGGGTTAGAGATTCATCATCCTGAAAACAGTTATCTTCCTATGGTGTTTTACAACAATAGAAAGTTTAAGGAGTACAACTAGAAGAGAAAGAGAAACTTCTATTGTTCTTTCAATCCACTGTAATGATTAATACACAAGCCATTCTCAACACTCCAGTTTCCAAAAGCCTCGTTCTAACCTATGTCTTAGCAACATCAATGTAGCTTTTGACTCTCCCTGTTATTTAAAATTCTTTAGTCTTTTGATTTCTGCATTACTCTTGTTTATCTCTTTGGGTTCTCTTCTTCTGCCTCTCTCTTAAATCCTGAAGTTACCTAGGGTTTCATCCTTGTTTTTCTTTTTACTCTGCGCATTCACTAGTTGATCTTGTCTGTGTCCGTGGATTCTGCTACCAGCTCAGGCTGAACGATATTTACACTTAATGCCTTGCCACAAGTCTCTCCCCCAAACACGGATCCATTTAGCCAACCACCTACTTATCATCTTCATTATCCCAAGGAATCTCAGCATCAGTCTCTCTAGGATGGACATTGTTCTTTATCTTTCTCCTCCACCTGTTTTTCCCCATATTTTCTACCCTATTCAGCATTGCCAATATTTGCCAAAACACCCAAGGAAGAAGGAAAACATTCTAGATTCCTCCTTTTTTACTGCCCATATCCAATCAGCAATTAAGACCTTTTAACCTTCTCTCTGAAATATATCTGCCCCTTCCTCTCTAACCAAAAATATTATTTTTTAAGTAAGCTCTATGCCCAACATGGGGCTTGAACATATGACCTCAAGATCGAGTATGCTCTACTGACTGAGCCAGCCAGGTGCCCCTCCAACTAAAATTATTTGTTTACATGTATCATCAACCACATTAGACCATAATTTCCTTGAGATCAGGAATATGTCTTATTATTTATATGCATATATAAATTTATTCAAATTTATATATGTATAACTGAGAAGTGAGACCACCTGTCAGTATGACTTCACTATAAAACTCAGAATGTAAACTGATAAAAAATTGTTTCAGGAAATTTTGGCAAATCATTTTATTTAGGAAACCAATGTGCTCATCAGGGAAAAGTTATTGGACAACATCCTTCTCACTTGGGCATACAACCCATTTATCAGACAACTGTTTGTTTTCTCATCAAGAACCTTAAATTTAGGGGTGCCTGGGTGGCCCAGTCAGTTAAGTGCCTGACTCTTGGTTTTGGCTCAGCTCATGATCTCAGGGTCATGAGATTGAGCCCCGTGTGGTACTCTGCGCTCAGCACAGAGTGTGCTTAGGACTCTCACTAACATAACATAATAAAAAAAAAAAAAGTAAAGATAGATGTATTTGCTCATTTATACTAAAGGGGTTCTGTGTGACCTGGCAGAAGTATTTCATGGTTCTCATATAATAAGGAAATGTTGATCCCATATTAGCAACAAGAAACCCAAGTGCTAAAGGTATTTGGCATTTCCTATTGCTCAAGCTGAAATAATTATAGACATGATTACTCAGTATTCCTGATTTTCACTTTTCCCTAGGCCAGACTGTAACAAGCAAAATGAGTCCTTGTTGTTCTTAGGATTACATTTTCTACTTTATTCATCTGTCCTTCCCTGTGCTGCTAAGAACCTAAACTTTTCACCTACAGCGAGGATTGAAAATTGTTCCAATAGGCTCATCTACACTATGGTATTACCTTTAATAGGTGTTTTTATGTCTGGAATGAATGAATCAATCAATAAGCTTTTTTGAATGAGCCAACAATGAGCTTTACAGAGGGTAGGGAAAGGGAGGTGGATAACTTATACATAGTTGATCCTTGATATTCTGAAAGGGATTGTCACGAGACCCTAAATCTCTGAATTCACAAATATAAGCAGGCCTTACTGTTCCCTCAAGGTAACAAATACCTGTCAAAGCAAATTCCCACTGGATTGCAGATGTGGGGAGTTGATGAGCAGTCAGCTTGACTAAATTACTAGCTACAAAATTGCTCTTCCACCCCACTCTCCATATACATCCCCAAACCCCATGCATCAGCAAAATAACAAATTATGTTATAAATTTTTGAACACACAGTAACTATTGAAGCCTAAATATTAAATCTGGGAATGACATATTTTTAATGCATAGGACTTGCTCTCATTTACTCAATTACTTGATAATTTTTCTGAAATTAGAATCCTGAACTTAAAATGGTTTTATTTTCACCTTGACAGAAGGCATGATGCCGAACAGAGTAGGTGTTCAAGTGTTTACTGAAGACATAAATTAGTTTCCCCTGGTGAAGTGAAATACAGAACAGAATAATAATTTGCCTCGGGTCATACAAAGAGTCACTGGTGGTCCCTGATATGGTGACTACACATTGATTTTCCCAGGGAAGTCCCTCTTTATACCCATTTTTCCAATCAGTTCTACTTAACATTTTCTAGAACAAAAGTATCCAAATTTGGATGGTAAATTATAAGATCATCCACAGTCTGACCCCGATCTTTTCTCTAAGTTTGAAACTTATTAATTGGTTGTTTTCTTTTTTGTTTGGAAAATATCTTTCCTGGAGTTTAAAAAGCAGTCTTGAGGCTTTTTCCCTGTGAATAAGAAAGTATAGAGAACTAACTCATATTGGTCAAAGTTCTCTGAACTTAATCCAGTGGGTATTTGCCCTGCAATTTAGGAACTCAGTATTTCATACCCATGAAATACTAGAATATTTAAATAATCTTGAAAACACACTTTTTTCCCCCACACTTGCCAATCTTCCCTGCAGATGTTTAAAAAGACGATCTTCCTTTATTATCCAGTGAAGGGAATGGAACTGGCCCTTTAAGAATGTCATGACATTCTTAAAGCTCAATGAGATGGTCAATCAGTATGTGGACATATATGTGTGATTTCTGTAGGGTCTCACATAGAAGAAATATGAAATTACCTGATAGATCTTGCAAGACATCTGAACGTGTCAATGTTTTCTATTTTAGAGGAATAGCTTCTTCTGAAATTTGAGTTTGTGCTGAGCCTCAAGATTTGCCTGCATGGGCCAATAGAAGATAAACATTTATTCATTCATACATGCAGTGAGTATCTATTGGGTATTTGCTGTGTAATAAGCACAATTCCAGTTTCTAGCAGACACTGAGATGGATAAAACATAGTATCAGTTTTCAAGTATCTTTTGATATATGGATAGGGCTGAAAAGCTAAAGTTTTATTTTCTCACAGAGAAGTAAATGAAAGGAAATAATATTTGAGAGCTATACAATTTTAAAAGGGCTTATGTTCCTAAGTTTTCAGATCATCTCCTGTTGACCTTCAGAGGTACCTACCTAAGGCAAAATCATCTTTCCTGGGAGGGTTCTCTTTACTTTTCATACAGATTTATATTATTCACAAATATTGTAGCTTAGAAATTAATGTAAATTGCACTTACGTTCAGGGCGGGGGGAAAACTGTTTCAAGGAGTAGAATGTCAAGTAATTCTTGAAGTGGAAAATAACTCTTCAGATATCATTTTGGCATAATTATGGCCTTCATCAAAGACTATATCCATCGAGCCAAATTATTAGCAACACTCTCCCGTGTGGTAAATCCTAAATGCCACTTGGTCACTTACTCCAGTGTAAACAGCTTTTAATAGCACTAAACTCCTTTTTCATGTGAATGGTAGGCCTGATTCTCTTGTTTCTGACTCCAAAAAGAGGGAGACAGTGTGACTGCTCTCCTAGGAAGAACAGTCTTAAGGCTTCTGCTAATTGAACCATTGGCACATTATTGAGGCTCATAAGACACTGAGTATACCTTAGGAAATAAAACATGCTTGAAACAGAAAAGGAACAACTTCAGGCTATATAAAAGCCAAAAGTGTGTCAAGGCAAAACAGTGTCATGAGAAGAGGGAGCCAGAACAAGGATCTTAGCGAAAATGAGACTGTTGGTACGCACTGACGCACAGAGGAAAACTAGACAGAAGGGGGAAGTCAGGCAGTGGGCAGAGACGGTTTCATAAAAGGATGATTTTGTATGGCAGGATTTAACTTTAGGCTGCAAAAGATCCCTGTTAGGATTAAAAAAAAGATATTAAGTAGGCATAAGTAAAGATATTTCTTAAGTAATAAAGGTAAGAATAGTACATTTAAGATAGAAAGACCAACCAAAATTACTTCTCATTACATCATCCCCTCCCAGCCACTATGGATATTTAATCTGGGCATTTTAAAAGCATGGTTTCAATCCAGTCTGTATCATGTGGATTTTTTAAATTTAACATTACAATAATAAGGATTTTCCACATTAATTATGCATTTATTTTAATTCATCAAGTACATCTACCATAGTTTCATTTAATAATTCATATATAATTATACCTTTGAATAAGCTCACATTCATTATTATAAATCATTTTGCTATTAACATCTTTGTACTTAACACTACTTTTCCATCATATTGGCACTTAGAGGGGGAGGAGACAAAACACAGACTGTGGATGTGATTAGATAAGATTTCAAGTTCTGCCACTTACAGCTTTTGATCCTAGGCAGTGTGTCTGACTCCTCTTGAGCCTTGGTTTCTTAAAATATAAAATGTGCATCACTATGATGACTTTGTAGTACTATTTTGAGAACTAGTAAGTATGAAGTGCTTAGAACAGTTGTTGCCACATAGTGGATGCTCAGTAAATTATGGTTGTCGATACTGTTATCAGTATTAAGCTTGATATTATATGGCTCTTCTGGAGATAATGGGGACTCCTGAATAAAACTGCCTCTTGTAAGGTAGGGGAATCCTGTAAGGAAAACATGAGAAATAAGTTCAGATACATTTGTTACCTGACTTAGGAAATTGGAAGATCTGTTCAAATTGACCCTAAACCTCTAGAGGTCCTCCTTTTCCAGGAGTTGTTTAGGATTCTAGAGCAAGAGCATTTAATTACTGATTTCCTCAAAATAGTGTTGTCATTAAGTCTTTTTTTTTTTTCTCCAGGTTAAATAACCTCTCCCTACCAGACCTAATATTTCTCAGACTAATCCTTTAAATTCTCCCTGTCGCTTTCCATTTATATAGAAGTTCTTTTTAAGGCTGTGATGTGACCCCCTGCCCCATCCCAACATAAATAACTCCTAATTTGGGACAGAAAATAAAAATCTGAAAAAAAACTTTAAAAAAGGAAGAAAAATTTGAAATTGCCTAATGTCAGAAAAAACAGAAACTGTGTAATTGAATCCTAATTCCAAACCTTTTTCTAGCACAATGCATTAAATGGCCAAGAGCCGAAAGGAGACCACATAAAAATACTTTGGTAGGTATTTTATGATGGAAATCTTAATATATATATATTTGCATTCCTGTAAGTCCTTCAAAGATTTATTCTCTCAATTATCAATCAAAAGAACTCATAAAGGTAGAGCCAGTGGACCAGGCAGGATTAGAGCTGCCGGGGAAGACAGATGCATTTCCCACAGCATCTGAGCTTTAAACAACCTTACTCACTGCTCATTCCTGGACCAAGTGACAGCTGACAGACAGAGTGGCTCATGATGAACGGTTTAGATTTTTTAAAAGCCACAGGCTCTGCTTCTTAGGCTTAATTAAGATTGCGACTAAATGGCTTGATTCCTAAGTCCTGTTTGTGAGAAGTCAGAAACCCGCTTCCTTGAAAGAAAGAAAAAAAAAACTAGCAAATTGAGTGCTTAAAGAGTTATTGAGATGTGTTTTCTTTCATTTTTTTTTCCTGAAAAGTAGTAACAAAGAAAGGACATGACCTTACTCAAGTTTTGGCAACTTTGCTGCATTGTTACTACCTGCTTGGAATTGGATATTATTTTGCTTCCTTCCTAGGAATGAAGGGCAGTTGTGAAGAGTTTTTGAGGTTTGTAAAATTCTCGATAGAGATGTTGGAAGGCCTTGTCCTCTCTATATAGATTTGCTTTCCCATGGGCATATCACAACTGTCATTGACATAATTAAAATATTTACAATATTTACACATTAAAACTATTAGTTTAGGAAATTAATACAAAAGTGATATATAATACTTTTTATAAAAACAGAACTTCATCATTCATTTTCTTCTCAAACTCCTGTTCCATTGAAGGTGTGTCCTAAAACTTTAGATTTGTTTTCCTATTTTCCAGTTTATCCTACCATCTATCATTAATTATATGTAAACAAACATTTAAATACAGTAAAAGAACTTCCATTTAAGGCATTCAGTATTGACTTCCTTTATAATGTTTAGCTTTAATAAAGAAAGTGAGGAAAAGGAAGCAGAACAGGGCACAGGTTATGTAAGTTGAGTGAGGGAGGGGGCAGGTGTGTGTTTGGGGGTTTAAACTTGATGTTTAAAAGGAGCCATTGTTAGGGGCTGGAAATGCTGTGTGGGTTTTTCAACACCATAGATATGCTGTATATCTGTCTTGCGCTATAAATATAAAAAGATTACAATTTTTTTAACCTCCCTTTCTTGTTTACTCCCTTGGGGATGATGTATTGCTTCCATTGAAAATCCACGTTCTGTGTGACGTTACTGTGGCATAAGAGGAATTGTGTATATCATAAAGAATTGGCAGGAGTGCCAATTGCTACAAGAGTTCTTTGTTTTAGACAATACAGAGGAGGAAACTCCAGTGTTCTTTCAGCAGTGTGAGGGTGGGATTGAGTTCATCTCCTATCCACAGAGAATGGGATTTTCATTACTCATGAACTTTTCCATGTTGGGGGTTAAATCACCTGGCTATGGAAAAGTTGACACTTTCTGTAAAATGAGAAGAAAATATGTTGGGTACTGGTATTGTTAATATAGTTTTCCAAATTAGGCTTTTGTTGGTGTCTTTTCATATGATCCAGGTCAATTACGGCAGAGATCTTTTCAGTACTCTTATTCCAATTTCAAAAGTTAAACTTTTTCCAAATGGAGGGTTCCTTAAAGAGTGAGAGGCTTGCTTCAGACCTGGTGTGTATTATGGGTTAAATTGGGCTCCCCCCTCCAATGATATGTTAGAGTCCTAACCCCCAAAATACTTCAGAAGGGAACATTATTTGGCTATAGAGTCTTTACAGTTAAAATGAGGGAATTAGGATAAGTGCTAGTCCACTACGACTGGTGTCCTTATTACATAGGGAAATTTGGACACTCTATCAGTCTGCTGGGGCTACCATAATAAAATGTCAGAAACTGAGGAGCTTAAACAACTGAAATTTATCTTCTTACAAAGTTGAAGAAAAGGTGCCATCAGGGTTAGTGTCTGGTGAGAACTTTCTTCTCATTGTTCCTCACACAGGTTTTCTTTCGTACACATGCAGAGAATGATAGAGATCTCTCTCTTACTCTTCTTGTAAGGACACCGTCCTATCAGATTAGGGCTCCACCCTTATGACCTCATTTAACCTTAATTACCTCCCTTTAGGGCTTATCTCCAAATATAGTTACCCCCGTGGGTTAAAGTTTTAAACATAAGAATTAGTAAGGGGCACAATTCAATCCACGAGAGACACACATAAAAGAAGATGATATTAAGAGGGAAAAAGGGAACACAGGAAGGAACCTACCCTCTCAATTTCAGATTTCTAGCCTCCAGGACTATGAGGCAATAAACTTCTGGTGTTTAAGGCAGCCCTAACAGAATAATCTTGCATGCCCTTCATGATCTTATAAAATAGAAGTGTTAGCCTCACGGTCATTACACTGAGATATTTGAGGCCTGCTCAAAGGAGCAAAAGAAAAGTAAATTAAGCCTGTCTTCTAAAACAAATTTTGGAAGCTTTTATCAGACTGATATCTGGTACATCATTCTCTTTCAGGCAAATACATTTAGGCTTTGCTGTTACTGTGAATAATTAGCCACCTTGCAGGCATTTTGAAGCAACTGCTCTGAGTGCAAAAAGAAATTGTGGAAGCGTAGGTGAGCATCAACAAAGCCAAGGTAGATATTTCTGAGGGTCTAAGATGGTGATGTAGGAAGATCCTGAACTCAAGCCCTCCACGGAGACAAATATATACCTGTTTAAAGAGCACTTCCTCTTAAAGAAGAACTGAGGTATGACTGAACAGCTTCTGCACAACAAAAATAGACCGCAAGAGAGACATGGTAACAGAAGGAACCCAGCCTCTGACAGAACTGCAGGGGGCAGGGATGGTACAAAGAGATGATGAGCAGATTCCTCTGCCCAGGGGCACAGAAAAAAAGCCATGATTTGTATGAGCAACTAGAATAGAACTCCACCAAATGGCAGGTGAGAGCTGGGAACTCCTTCCAGGTTGGTAAAGGCCATAGTTTACATTTTACCACCACCTTAATAGTGTAGAGGAGGTAGGCCTATTGCTTCAGCAAGCCCCAGACTCCTAGCACACACCAGTCCCAGCCACTCTACTGTGATGCACACTGGGAGACCCTTGGTCAGTACTTATTACTGCTCCAGTCATCTCACCAAGGTGACACAGGTGTAAAGCACTCTGCAACACTCCAAGTCCATCTCACTTTGGTTCCAGATGACTTGCCAGGGCATTCCAGTATAGAATACCCTGGAACTCCCCTAGTGTGTGCCCACTTCAGCTCCAGTCATCCAAAGTAACAAGGCACACATAAGACCATGAAAGAAGATAAAACCTCAGGAGAAGAAAAAAAAAAAAAAAACCATAAATGAAATGGAAATAAGCAATCTAGTTGATTAAAAGGGTCATAAAGATAATCACCAGACTGGAGAGAAAAGCAGATGAACTCTGAGAACTTTGCAAATGCATGAGAGGGAATCAACAGTAGATTTGAGGATGCAGAAGAATCGATCAGCAATCTGGAAGATGGAGTGATGGAAAGCAAAAAAAGGAAAAAGAAATTTTAAAAAATGAAAGCAGGTTAAGGGATCTATCAATTAGACATCAAGCATGCAAACATTTGCATTATAGGGGTCCCAGAAAGAGAAAACAGAGATAAAGGGCAGAAGAAATAATAGCTGAAAACTTGCCTAACATGCATAAGGAAATACACATCTAAGTTTGGGAAGCAAAGAGAATGAGCCCAAAGGAAGGTCATACTATGACACACAATAATTAAAAACTAGTTACATACAAAGGGAACTCCCATAAGAGTATCAGCTTATTTTTCAGCAGAAACTATGCAGGCCTAAGGAGAGTGGCATGATGTATTCAAAATGCTAAAAGGAAAAACCCTACAACCTCATTCGGAATTGAGGGAGAGAGAGAGTTTTCTAGACAAGCAGAAGTTAAAGGAATTCATCACCATTAAACCAGCATTACAAGAAATATTAAAGGGACATTAAGCTGAGAAGAAAAGGCCTTAATTAGAGAAGAAAGTTAGGAAAGGAAGACATTTCCTGAGTATAAGCAACTGTGCAGTAAAGATAGTAGAGCAATCCCCTATAAAGCCAGTATGAAGGTTAAAAGACAAAAGGAGTAAAATCAATTATATCTAGGTAAGGGGATTCAAATAATAAAAAGATGTAAAACATGACAACATATACATAGAACATGAAGAGGGGGAGTAAAAGTAAAGTTCTTTTAGAATTTGTTTGAACTTAATATAAACTGCTAAATACTTAGGATGTTATATGTGAACCTCATGGTAATGGCGAAGCAATAATAGACACACAAAAAATAGAAAGCTAAGCATAATCATGATGAAAGAGAGCAGGATAATAAGAAAGGAGCACAGAAGAACTACAAAGACAACCAGAAAACTATGAACAAAATGGTAATAAATACAAACTTATTGATAACTACCTAAGATATAAATGGACTAAACACTCCAATCAAAAGACATAGGTCTTGTTTTTTTTTTTTTAATCCTGTCACCGTATCTATATGCTGCCTACAAGAGACTCACTTCAGACCTGAAGACACATATATATCAATAGCCCAGGATATCAATGCTATGTCTGACATAATAGACTTTAAAACAAAGACTATAATGCAACAAAGAAAGGACTTATGTAATGACAGAGGGATCAATCCAACAAGAGGATGTAATCTAAATATCTTTGTACTCAACATTGGAGCACCTAAGTACATAAAGCAAATATTAACAAACATAAAGGGAGAATTGACAGTAATACAATAATAGTAGGGTACTTTCACGTCCCACTTACATGACTGGATAGATTGGCCAGACAAAATCAATGAGGAAGCAGTATGCTATGAATGATGCATTAGACCAAATAGACTTAACAGATCTATATAGAACATTCCATCCTAAAACAGAATACATATTCTTTTCAAGTGCACATGAAACACTCTCCAGGATAGACCACAGGAAGCCACAAAATAAATCTCAATAAATTTAAGATGATTGAAACATCAAGCATCTTTTCTGGCCAGTAGTATGAAATTAAAAATCAATTACAAGAAAAAAACTGGAAAAAACACAAACACGTGGAGGCCAAACAACCAATGGGTCAATGAAGAAATTAAAGGTGAAATTTAAAAATACATGGAGACAAATGAAGATGGAAGCATAGTGCTTCAAAATCTTTGGGATGCAGCAAAAGCATTCCTAAGAGGGATGTTTATAGCAATACATTCCTATCTCAGGAAACAACAAACAATCTAAACTTACACCTAAAGTAACTAGAAAAATAAGAATAAACAAAGCCTAAAGTTATTGGAGGAAGAAAATAAAGTGGAAATAAATAAAATAGAGACAAGATCATGAAACCAAGAGCTTTTAAAAAAAAATAAAATTGATAAACCTTTAGCAAGACTCATCAAGGAAAAAAAAAAGGACCCAAATAAATAAAATCAAAAATGAAAAAGTAACAATGGACACCACAGAAATACAAAGGATTATAAGGGACTACTATGAAAAATTATATGCTAACAAATTGGACAACCTAGAAGAAATCAACAAATTCCTAGTAACATAATTTTCCAAAACTGAATCAGAAAGAAATAAATAATCCAATCAGAAGGATTCTTAGTAACAAAATTGAATCAGTAATTAAAAAGCTTCCTACAAAGTACAGGACCACATGCCTTCACCTATGACTGCCACAAAACAGAGAGAAGAGTTAATAGCTATTCTTCTTAAGTTGCTATTCTCCTTAATAGCTATTCCTTTATTCCAGAAAATAGAAGATGAAGAAAAGCTTCCTAATACATTCTATGAGACCAGCATTACCTGGATACCAAAACCAAAACCACTATAAAAAAGCCTACAGGCGAATATCCTCAATGAACAAAAAATAAAAATCCTCAACAAAGTATTAGCAAAGCACAATCAACAATGTATTAAAAGGATCATTCACTATAATCAAGTGGGATTTATTCTCAGGATGAAAGGTTGGTATTTACCAAAAGAAAATCACTAATTTGAATAAATATATGCACCTCTATGTTTTTTACAGCATAATTTACAATAGCCAAGTTACAGAAGCAACCTAAGTATCCACTGATTGAAGAATGGAGAAAGAAGATGTGGTATACATATACAACAGAATATTAATCAGCCATAATAAAGAATGAAGATCTTACCATTTGTGACAACAGGAAGGATCTAGAGGCTATTATGCTAAATTAATTCAGAGAAAGACAAAGACCATATGACTTCACTTACATGTGGAACCTAAATAAACAAATCAGAAACAGACCCATAAATACCCTGAACAAACTGGTGGTTGCTGGGGGGCAGAGGGAGATACAGGCTTGCAGCCATGGGATGAATACATTATGGAGATGAAGGGTACAGCATAGGGAGTATAGCCAACTGGTACTGTAATAGTGTTACATGGCAAGAGATGGAAGCTACACTTGTGGTAAGCATAACATAATGTATACAGTTGTTGAATCACTCTGTTGTACACCTGAAAATAACATTGTGTGTCAATTATACTTTAATAAAAAAAAAACAAGTTGGAGAAGAAAGGATGGTACAAATAATGAGGCTACATGAGCAGAGTGGGAATTGAAGATAAGGTTGACTTAAGATAAAGAACCTTTGGATGGAGAAATGAATGAGTCCTGACAAGTAGTGAATTACCTAAAAGGGTGGAAGTAAGAGGAAAATGTTTTATTTGTAGAAAGTTTCCAGAGAGCATAGGGATCTGGTGGTGAGGAATGGGAAAATCAGAGATGAGCAAGTGAAACACCTGTTGAACATCCCCAATAAAGATTATTTACCTCTTTGAAGAGCCAAAATTCCTAGCTGCCCATGAGGTTAAATTACTGGGATTCTTAATCTCCCTTTAGCAAAGTGTCTGCTCTTGCACACTTTTTGGTTAAGCGACAACTTCTTTAATAATAAATCATGGAGGCAGAATTGACTGATGTGATAGTGTAGGATTAACAGAAACTGACATAATATCACATGGGTTCAAAGATTTAAAGAAGAAAGCAAATGACTTTTAGTCATCTTAATACAACTCATTTTTTGTAGTAATCTTTAGAGGTCTTTTAGAGGTCTCCCAATTCCATTTTTCTATGTCTGGTAGGAAATATGTCACTTTTTTTTTTTTTAACATTTTGCCAGAGATCCAGATGTCTGCATCTGATTGTGTTGTCAGACAGCAGGTTTTTAGTTTTCTATTTCAACATGTTATATTTTCAACACTCAAAGTAGCTTTTTTTTTTTTTTTCTTTTTATGATGGTTGTTGCATTAGGACATAATGGAACTTGTTTGCTTTTGTTAAAGTAAGAGAAAAAAAATGGAGTGAAATGAACTGTGTTTTTTTTAATGCCACTTGTTCCTATGAAGATTGTTACTGATGATATGGCAGAAAACATATTGCTGTATTAACAAGGTCACTCAGTCACAAAATCCTATTAATGTGGAAAATGACAGAACCAAGCTATGTGGTGACAAATAAGGCAAATTCTTACCTTGTATTCTTAAAATTCCTTGATCAAATTCAAATATATAGCAGGGAAGCTGAGAACAAATTCAGGAAATGTGCATGACTCTGTTAAAAAAAAAAACATAATTCATATATCTTCAGGATTGACTATCTTCTAATTTTACTTTAAAAAAATAATGGTAGCAAATTAAATCAAGAAATATTTTCTAATTTATGTTTATTTAAAAGATTTATCTACAGAAGTATAAAGGAAACTGCTGAAAATTTCAAAATATACATATACATTCATAATATCCCTGACATGTTTACTTTTTTTGGAACTAAAAGCACCAAATAGTCATTTGCATTTTGAACGATAGCAAACACATTTCAGATTTAGCTGTCAATTTAATGAAGCCTCAAATATTGATTTTAGCAAAACAGTAAAGTAGGAAATAAAAATAAAAAGGATCATTATAATGATACCCCAGAGGGAATAACTATGGTCACTTCAGTCAATGATAAACTGATTTTAGTGGTATGGACTAGACAAATAAAAATAAAGATTGCCTTGACTTAGCTTACACTGAAAAAAAAATCATTCAGGTTTATGGCTTCATAAATTGTTCTGAATGTTTAACATCCCATGATAAAGAAGCAAACAATGAAGATACTTCATTCAAGAATGCAAAACCAGTATACTCAGGCAAAGACTTGTAATTCAGATTTAGCATCTTATCTGTGTTTGCATTGCTGAAGGGCCTCCTTTGACTATGCTCAAAGTGTTTCCATGCACGCGTTACCAACAATTTTACTTTGGGTTTTATTTATTTTGTTTAAGTATATATATATTTCTTTTTTTAAAATTTTATTTTATTACGTTATGTTAATCACCATGTATTACCTCATTAGTTTTTGATGTAGTGTTCCATGATTCATTGTTTGCGTATAACACCCAGTGTTCCATTCAATACGTGCCCTCTTTAATACCCATCACCAGGCTAACCCATCCCCCCACCCCCTTCCCCTCTAGAACCCTCAGTTTGTTTCTCAGAGTCCATAGTCTCTCATGGTTCATCTCCCACTCCGATTTCCCCCCCTTCCTACTATCCTTTTTTTTTCTTTTTAACATATATTATTTGTTTCAGAGGTACAGGTCTGTGATTCAACAGTCTTACACTACTGACAGGATAGAAGATATTTGCAAATGACATATCAGATAAAGGGCTAGTATCCAAAATCTTTAAAGAACTTATCAAACTCAACACCCAAAGAACAAATAATCCAATCAAGAAATGGGCAGAAGACATGAACAGACATTTTTCCAAAGAAGACATCCAAATGGCCAACAGACACATGAAAAAGTGCTCAACGTCACTCGCCATCAGGGAAATCCAAATCAAAACCTCAATGAGATACCACCTCATACCAGTCAGAATGGCTAAAATTAACAAGTCAGGAAAGGACAGATGTTGGCGGGGATGCGGAGAAAGGGGAACCCTCCTACACTGTTGATGGGAATGCAAGCTGGTGCAGCCGCTCTGGAAAACAGTATGGAGGTTCCTCAGAAAGTTGAAAATAGAGCTATCCTACGACCCAGCAGTTGCACTACTGGGTATTTACCCCAAAGATACAAATGTAGGGATCTGAAGGGGTACGTGCACTCCGATGTTCATAGCAGCAATGTCCACAATAGCCAAAGTATGGAAAGAGTCAAGATGTCCATCGACAGATGAATGGATAAAGAAGATGTGGTGTATGTATACAATGGAATATTATGCAGCCATCAAAAAACCCGAAATCTTGCCATTTGCAATGACGTGGATGGAACTAGAGGGTATTATGCTAAGCAAAATAAGTCAGAGAAAGACATGTATCATATGATCTCACTGATATGAGGAATTCTTAATCTCAGGACACAAACTGAGGGTTGTTGGAGTGGTGGGGGGTGGGAGGGATGGGGTGGCTGGGTGATAGACATTGGGGAGGGTATGTGCTACTTTTGGTTTTAAACACCTGGCAGTCTGTCTGACTATACTATACTAGATTATTTCTTTTAATGCTTTATGACCTTTGGTTGATTATGGATAAATTGTACACATTTTGAGAATAAACTAGTCTTACATGTAGTGGTAACTTAACTGCTTGAGTCCATCAAACATTTCCATCTCATTGGACAACCCACAAAGTCCAGTTAGATGGTTATTAACTATGAGGCTGACATAAAACAGGATAGTGAGAAAATTAAGTTTTACATCTCTCTCCCAGTCAGTAATAAGCATGCTATGTATGGAAAGCTTCTCTTGAAACCTCAAAATGCTTCAATCCTGTCTTTATATTGAACTGGAAATTTCTCAATAAATGCATCATCATCATAGCCCCTATGTAGGTTAAGCCTGTTTCAACCCTGTTCTCTCTCCATATTTAAATAGAATTTATGGAAGGAGAAAGATGATGTTAGAGCTTTGGTTATTCTACCTGTCATAACCTCAGTTACTGATTTACCCACTCTGGTTTGTCACATAAAATGTGTAGTACATCTTTTTTTTTTTTTCTTATATTTATGTTCAGTTAGCCACTGTATAGTACATCATTAGTTTTTGATGTAGTGTTCAATGATCCATTGGTTACGTATAACACCCAGTACACATCACAACACGTGCCCTCCTTAATACCATCACCCTGTTACCCCCACCCCCCTCCCTTCTAGTACATCTTAATAGAACTCTTGTTATTGCACCTATCTGGAATATTCTTACCATGATAGTAAACTTATCTAAAAATATAACCTTCCCTAGAGATCCATGTAAAAGTGTATGTAAGTGACTCATGATACATTTTCCACTACCAGGGCCAGCAATGACTTGCTCTATTTCCTTAGGCCACTTATATTTGCCCTTATTAGAGACCCCCTTGATTTCTAGCCTACCATATAAGACCCTTGACATCAAGCATTTCAACTTACATGTTCTTTTCCTCAAAGCAGCATACTCTACATACTCTTTTAATGAAGTATTTCAATTATTCTTAAATTTTTGCTTTAGTTATTGAGAGGCCCCAAACTAAATATCTCTCTTATATTTTATAAGTATATGGATTCCCTTGCCTCTAAAATTCCAATCAATTTTTCCCCTGGATTTGTTTGATTTGTATTTTTCCTGATGTGACATTTTAACCTATTAAAAACATGTTATCTCTTTTTTAATCAAAAGACAGATGACTAAAGTAGAAGATTAATATATGCTTGTCAATGGCTCATTTAAAAGCCTGTTGACTACTGTGCCAAGTTGTTACAGAAGTTGGTTCCTCTTTCTAATAAATTCAATCTACCAGAAGAAGCTAGATATATACAAAGGTCAGATTAAGAAACAGTATTATATATGAAAAAGTAAATGATTATACTAAATGGATTCAGCCTGAGAAGAATGGTTTCACTGGGTCATGTAAAATGGGCCATGAAGGAGTATGGGAATTTGCCTAGGTGAATTTTGGGGGGAGAATTTTTGAGATGGAATTAGCATAAATCAAGAAAAAGAGAAAAGATCCTATTTACAGTTTAATGAATTAGAACCATCCCCAAAGAACTGAGAATAAATAGGATTGGTTGAAACAGATATTATTTAAATAAAAATAGTTCAAATAAACCATAGAATTGATGAATACATTTAAGAACTGGTTCTTTGAGAAGAACAATACTGTAGATAAAACCTCTTAGATAACTGAAAAAAAGAGAAATTTGAAAAAAAATGCTAGAATGAGGAAGTGGATACAAAAGAGCTTATTTCAATGAAAATAAGATACCATCTGTTCAACTAGCAAATAAATAAAATGAAAAAGTTGCAATAATTAAATGGAGATAAGTTAGCACAGGAATAAACATATAGACTAATGAAACTGGGGAAAAGAGCCATTAGGAAGTCTATACACCATATAAATCTAATACATGATAAAGATGGCAATTCAAATTAATTAGAAATAGAACAATTACTCAATAAGTAGTCAAGCAACTGGCTGATCAATGAAAAAAATATAGTTAGATACTTTTTCTCACACATACACCATGTAGAAAAATGAGTATGATTTTTAAAAAATCAAAACTTAAATTGGATTCAGAGGGAACATACCTCAACATAATAAAGGACATATATGAAGAACCCACACCTGACATAATCCTCAGTGGTGAAAAACTGAAAGCTTTTCCCCAAGGTCAGAAACAACAAGGGGGGGGCGCCTGGGTGGCTCAGTCAGTTAAGCGGCTGCCTTCGGCTCAGGTCATGATCCCAGGGTCCTGGGATCGAGCCTCGCGTCGGGCTCCCTGCTCAGTGGAGAGTCCGCTTCTCCCTCTCCCTCTGCCTGCCTCTCTGCCTACTTGTGCTCTCGCTCTCTCTCTCTGTCAAATAAATAAATAAAATCTTTAAAAAAAAAAAAAGAAAGAAAGAAACAAGACAAGGATGTCCATTGTCGGAGTGCCTGACTGGCTCAGTCAGTTAAGCATCTGCCTTCGGCTCAGGTCATGATCCTGGGATCCTGGGATTGAGCCCCGCATCGGGTTCCCTGCTCAGCGTGAAGTCTGCTTTTCCTTCTCCCACTCCCCCTGTTTGTGTTTCCTCTCTTGCTGTCTCTCTCTGTCAAATAAATAAATAAAAATTTTTAAAATAATAAAAAAAAAGGATGTCCACTGTCATCACTTTTATTCAACATAGTATTAGAGTCCTAGCCATAAAAATCATACAAAAATAAAAAGCATCCAGTTAAAAAAAAAAACCTGTCACTATTTGCAGATGACATATAGAGAGAACCTTAAAGACTCCACCAAAAATTATTATAATAAAAGAATTCAGTCAAGGTGCAGGATATATAATGAATATACAGAATCTGTCGCATTTCTATACACTAATCACAAAGTAAGAGAAATTGTGAAAACAATCCCATTTATGATTGCACCAAAAAGAATAAAATACCTAAGAAAAATTTTAACCAAGAAGGTGAAAGACCTGCAAGCTGAAAACTATAATCCATTGATGAAAGAAATTAGAGGGCACAAATGGCAACATATACCCTGCTTATGAATTGGAAGAGTAAATATTGTTAAAATGTCCATATTGCTCAAAGCAATCTACAGAGTCAAAGCAATCCCTATTAAAACAGCATCATTTTTCACAAAACTAGAAAAAATAATCCTAAAATTTATATGAAACCACAAAAGACCTTGAATAGCCAAAGCAATCTTGAAAAATAACAAAGCTGGAGTATCACAATCTCAGATTTCAAGATATACTACAAAGCTACAGTAATCAAAACAATATGGTACTGGCAGAAAAGTAGACACATAGATCAATGGAACAGGATAGAAAGCCCAGAAATAAACTTATGCTTATGTGGTCAGTTAATCTATGACAAAGGAGTCAGGAATACACAATGGGAAAGACAGTCTCTTCAACAAGTGGTGCTGCAAAAACTGTACAGCCACATGCAGAAGACTGAAACTAGAACACCTTATTAACCTTCTACAAAA
Organism: Halichoerus grypus; assembly: GCF_964656455.1. NCBI lineage: Eukaryota > Metazoa > Chordata > Mammalia > Carnivora > Phocidae > Halichoerus > Halichoerus grypus. The sequence continues at coordinate 69,433,205 of NC_135721.1, read as the reverse complement.
ATAAACTCAAAGTGGATTAAAAACCTAAATGTGAAACCTGAAGCCATAAAAATCCCTGAGGAGAGCACAGGCTATAATGTCTCTGACATTGGCCATAGCAACATTTTTCTAGATATGTCTCCTGAGGCAAGGGAAATAAAATAAAAAATAAACTGTTGGGATTACATAAAAAGCTTCTGCATAGTGAAGGAAATAATCAACAAAACTAAAAGACAGCCTATTGAATAGAAGATATTTGCAAAAGACATATCCAGTAATGGGTTAGTATCCAAAATATATAAAGAACTGATACAACTCAACATACTCAAAACAATAATCTGATTTTTTAAAAAATGGGCAGAAAACAGGAACAGACATTTCTCAAAGGAGACATCCAGATGGCAAACAGACACATGAAAAGATGCTCAACATCACTCATCATCAAGAAAATACCAACCAAAACTACAACGAGATAGCACCTCATACCTGTCAGAATGGCTAAAATGAAAAACACAAGAAACAGCAAGTGTTGACGAGGATGTGGAGAAGAAAGAAACTCTAACACTGTTGGTGGGAATTCAAACTGGTACAGCCACCGTGGAAAACAGTGTGGAGTTCCTCAAAAAATTGAAAACAGAATTGCCATGTGATCCAGTAATTCCACTAATGGGTATTTACCTAAAGAATACAAAAATACTAATTCAACTGGGCACATGCACCTCTATGTTTATTGAAGCATTATTTACAGTAGCCAAACTATGGAAGCAGTCCAGCTGTCCACTAACAGATCAATGAATAAAGAAGATGTGGTATGTATATAATGGAGTATTCAGCCATGAGTAATGAAATCTTGCCATTTGCAATGACATGGATGGAGCTAGGGAGAATAATGCTAAGTGAAATAGAGAAAGACAAATATCGTATCTCACTCATTTATGGAATTTAAGAAACAAAACAAGTTAACAAAGGACAAAAGAGACAGAGACCAACCAAGAAACAGACTCTTAACTATAGAGAACTGATAGTTACCATAGGGGAGGTGGGGGCGGGGGGGCATGGGTGAAATAGGTGTTAGGGATTAAAAGTACACTTATCATGATGAGCACCGAGTATTGTAGAGACTTGATGAATCACTATATTGTATACCTGAAACTCATATAATACTTCATATTAACTATATTTGAATTAAATAACTTATTAAAAAATCTCAACTATGTGACATTGACATGACATTGACAATACACACATATATACATTCACATGGAAGTTTTTAGAAATGTTTTTGGATGTATGGGTATATATATGAGTAGGGATGCAAGTGTGTACACAAATACAAATATATTCCCAAGAGTTCTTATTTATAACCAAAAGAAAGTGATTTTAATATAAATCGAAGAGGAAAGTTTGAAAGGATACTGGATGGGTAACCAATTCTCTAGGAAGCTTGGGCAATAAAGGTCAGAAATCAATACTAAATAGGACAAATCATAGCCAAATCATGCTATAGCAGCCTTCTTCCCCGCCACTCCTACCTTTGGAAATGTTCCCACTGCCAGTGCTGGAAAGTATTCTCCTCTGTCCTTGCTTTTCTGTATCACATCTGATTGGCCAGGTTTCTGTATTGAAGTTTTGCCTGGGTTACCAAGGAGAATGTGATAACAGCTATTTGATTGTGACTTCTGTAGTGGGAGGCAACCCTGGCTCTCACAATAACCTATCCCTGAAAAATAGAAAGACCATGGATTTGCAGATTTGCTTTTAGTGTCCTGTGAGTTTGTGTCAGTGTGCTTAGGTCGCATTTGATATTATTTTGTTATGTATAAATCATACTGTCAATGACATTTTATCTAAAATATCTTACACAGTGATTTGGTAGGTATTCTGTGGTGCTTGTAACTGTGTTGCATGCATAAGATGTTTCCCCATTCAGGAATGTGTAGCCTGGGAGATAAGACTAGCTTATATGAAATATCTAAGGAATGCATTAAATTTTGCAATTATTGATACAATTGTTATTTGCTGGAAAAGCTTGGGAAAGATTTAAATGATTAGAACAGCTGAGAAGACTTGATAGAAAAAGTACTGAGTTGGAATGGACCTTAAAAGATGGATAATATTTACTACATATTGCCTATAAGTCATTATATGAATTTATATGGACAAGTATATTTACACTAGTTATTATATCTTCATCCTACATAGAGTACACTTAGTGAGTTGCTTACTACACTGTAGGTAGCTCATGTCATGGATGGATTCAATGTTTCTCAAATAATCCACTGATTATTATGGTAAGATCCTGAGCTAACTTAATTCCAATTATTTTATAAATAAAACTTTTAACTTTTAACAGGGTATAAATTATAAATGTATACATCTTGATAAATCTTCACAAGCACAAAGATTAGGAACATTTCCACATCCTAGAAGCCCCAGTTGTGCCCCTCCTAATCACTGCGTTTGCACAGATAACCAGTATCTTGACATCTCTTGCCAGTTTTTTGTTTTTGAACTTCACATAAATGGAACCATACAGAATATTTAACTTTGTTGTAGTTTCTTACAGTCAGAATTATATTCATGAGATTTATCTATGCTACATTAAACAGTGTTTATTTTCCCTCATCACTCTGTAGCATTCCATTATAGGAATACATCACCATTTATTTATCCATTCTGTTGAGTTCATGTTCAAATGTTTCCAAACTTTGGCTCTATCATTACTGCTGTTGTGAACATTCTTTTTGTGAACATATGCATGCTTATCTTTTTTTTTTTTAAGATTTTATTTATTTATTTGACACAGAGAGAGAGAGATCACAAGTAGGCAGACAGGCAGGCAGAGGGAGAGGGAGAAGCAGGCTCCCTGCTGAGCACAGAGCCCAATGTGGGGCTCGATCCCAGGACCCTGGGATCATGACCTGAGCCGAAGGCAGATGCTTAACCATCTGAGCCACCCAGGCGTCCCTGAATGCTTATCTTTTAAGTAAACATTTAGGAGTGAAATTCCTAGGTCATAGGGTATGCATGTTTTAAGTTTTAACAGATATTAACAAATGGTTTTTAAAAATGTCTGCTTGGGGCACCAGGGTGGCTCAGTTGATTAAGTGTGTGACTCTTGATTTCTGCTTAGGTCATGATCTCAGGGTTATGAGACCAAGCCCTGTGTCAAGCTCTGTGCTGGGTGTGAGGTGGAGCCTGCTTAAGATTCTCTCTCTCCCTCTTCCTCTGCCCCAACCCCCCCCCCCCCCCCCCCCCGCCGAAAAAAGAATTTACTTGAATTTACACTTCCTTCATTGTGGTTGAGGATTCTGGTTTTCCAAATCCTCTCCAGGGCTTGATATAGCCGTTGTTGTTTTTTGTTTGTTTTGGTTGTGGGTTTTTCGTGGGTGGGTTTTTTTTTTTTCTGTTCTAATATTTACCATTCTAGTGTTGTGTAGTTCCTCACTATGGAATTAACCTGGTTTTATTAGGATAATTAATGAGTTAAAGCACCTTTCCATATGTTTATTGCACATTTTCTTTACTTTTTTTTTTTGTGTGAGATTGGCTGTTAAAGTTTTTTGGCCATTTTATTATTTGCTTGTCTGTTGTTATAGTGCTTCCTACATTCTGGATGAGTTTTCTGTTACTTATATTGGGAATAATTTCTACTTTCTACTCACCTTCTCCCTCTCTTAACTGTGTTTTCTGATTAATAAAGGTTTCAATTTTGTTGAGGTCTAGTTTATCAATCTTTTCTTTTATGGTTGATGCTTTTGTATGTATGTCCTACTTAAAACGTGGATATCCACTTCACCAAGCATCAACTATTGATCAAATGATAATCTTACCTATGTACTACAGTGGATTTTTTTCACAAATCAAGTGACTGGATTTTCTGTGGGTCTCTTTTTAATCTCTCTATTCTGTTCACTGGTCAGTTTGTATATGCTTGCTGATATAGGAAACAACCAGCCTCTGTGATGGCAATGGATGGTAGAGAATGAACTTCCAGGCAAAGATCAAATCCAGCACACTCCCACGGAATATGGTCTAAAGATAACACTGAGGCATGGTTGTAGAGTCACTCTCACTTTTCCCTCTAATCAGTTGCTAAGGATCTCAAATTTGTACTAATCTTCATTCTCATTGACACAGTTCAATCCCAGTTGAGTTCTTACCTAGGTTATCTCAGTCCTTTGCACTTTGTCTCCCTGCCTTCTCCACTGTTACCAGGATAATCGTTCCTCTCTTTCACTTCTTCCAGTTACCTCCTTTCCTGCAGGGGTGGCCCAACTTCCCAACATGAGAAGCAGGGCCACTGGCCAAATCACTATTTTACCTCTTTCCCCTCTTGCATTTACCTTCCAAAAGAGTCATTAGCAGTTGCCCAAACCTTAGAGTTTGGTTGCACAAACCTGTGGATTTACCCTTGCATTTCTTTGTGAAGAATTTTCCATTCACCTTCTGACAAGCTCTTACTCATTCCTAAAGCCCCAGCTTAAATTATAAATTCTATATGAAGCTATTTCTCATTCCATCTGACAGAAATTAATCATTTACTTCTATTTACTGGGTACAAACTGATATTATTTCTCTGGTATCATATCCATCTTCATATCCCAAATACCTGGGAAAGATTAGGTGCTTAATAAATATTAGCTGAATTGAATCAAGTTGATGAATTTCAATCATCCTCTAACATTACTCACCCCCTTCCACACATACACACAAAACCAAATGGGCTAGAGTTAAAAATTAAACATTAAAGCTTAGACATAGTACAAGATAAAACTGAATTTTAAACTTCAGTATTTAGAATGTCTACTTTTTAGAATACTTATTATGAAAGTTGTGTAGTAAATTTTTTTTCTTAAAGATTTTTTAAAGTAATCTCTACACCCGACATGGAGCTTGAACTTAAAACCCCAAGATCAAGAGTCACATGCTCTACCAACTGAGCCGGCCAGGCATCCCTTTAGTAGAGCTTTTTAAAGGGAGCACATTGTACTTTCACATAACCATCACCCAGACACAATTATCAACATCTTGTAACATTTACTTCATCTATCTCTTTTTTACATTATTTCCTTTGCTGAATAATCTTAAAGCAAATCAGTGATGGTGGGTCATTTCACTTTTATGTATATCAGTATGTATTTTTAAAAATATATCCATGTTCTTACAAAATTATATTGTCATTATCATACCTGACAAAATAAACAATTCTTTTTCAATGTCACCTAGTGTCCAGTCTATAAGCAAATTTTTGTAATGCCTTATTATAATGGTTTGATAAATCAAGGTTAAAACAAGTTATCTTCATTGCATTTGTTCTGTATGTCTCTTGAATCTTTTATTCTCTTTGCAGCCCACCTTCTTTTTTCCCCCTCATGCTACTGGATTTTTGCAAAAACTGGATTAGTGGTCCTAAAGAATATTCCACATTCTGGACTTGTTTATTCACTTCTTTTTGGTGTTACTTAACTAATTTCTATTTATCTCCTATAAATGAAGTTAGCTGTGGATCTTGGTTAGATTTAGGCTTAAGGTTTTTATTTTGTTTCTTTGTTTTGCAAAAGCACTTTATAGGTACTGTTGTGTGTCATGATGCACCACATTTCAGGACCACAATGACTGCTTGTTATGTCATTCGTGATGTTAAGACCAATCAGTAGATACAGGTCCTGGCAATTTAATCCTCACTATGAAATATCTCATAACCTTTCATCTACTGTTTTCATTAATTTATTGTCATTAACTGAATCCATTATTTATTTCATTAGGACTTGCAAAACAAAGATTTCCTATTTTGTCATTCCTTCTACATCTTCTAGCTGGAATTCCACAACAACTTCCCCCAACAGTTAGAGATAGTTGGTTATCTTGTAATATGCTGAACACAAGGGCTCCTGGGTGGCTCAGTCAGTTAAGCTGCCTTTGGCTCAGGTCATGATCCCAGAGATCATGGGATCCTGGGATCAAGCCTTGTGTTCTTGCTCAGTGGAGAGCCTGCTTCTCACCACCACCCCCCTTCTCCCTGCTTGTGCTTTCTCTCTATCAAATAAATAAAATCTTTTTTAAAAAAGAAATATGCTAAACACAGGAAAAGCAGGATAATTAAGGTCCTTCTTTTTAATGGTCCATGTTCAGAGTTGCCTTAGTTACTTCCAGTGATGTCCAATGAGACTTTTTTTTTTCCCTTTCTGTTTTGTATCATTCTGAACTCTAGATTTTTGTATTTTCAATGTGTTTTAACCAGTTGTATTCTTCAGATTATTGGTGCTCAAATTGCTCTTCCTTTGACCAAAGGCTTTGAGTGTGTCTCCTGTTTTTTGTTTGTTTGCATTAGCCCATTTTTCTTGACAACTTCCCCGCTTTCTGGCTCAGGATATATCAGCATAATCCTGCTCTAGACCTGGAATCAGCTATTCCTCCAAGGAGCCCTGGGTACAGAGTTACTCATTGCTAATGGGTTGTCATTGATTCCAGGCTTTTTCAGTGGACAAAGCTTGAAAATATACAGTTTTCAAAACAAGACAAAATAATTGAGACTCCATACTGGTATTTCCAATTCATATGTAACATCACAGTATTTTTACTTGATTTCTTTGATTTTACCCTTATATCTATTTTGTACACTTAAGCTTTTGACTCCTAATAGCAGTAATGTGATTTCTAACTTGCATTTTTCTACACTCTACATAAAATAGATTTTAAAATTACAATATCAATAGAACAATTATATTGCATAATGAAAGTTAGCATCTAAATACTATTAATGTAAAAGTGAAGTACGAATATATAGCATAAATACTGTGTCCTAACATCAATTGAAATAATTCTCATCTGTGTGTGTTTATACTGCAACTTGATTGAACTCCAAATTCTCAATCAGGTAGGAAGGAAGAATAGAGGCATTCTTGATAGAAAATGACTCAGGAAATTTACTTCCTATACAATATATATTAAGGAAATTCTTGAAGATTTCCCCCCAGTAAAATAAAATCAATTAAAATAAAATAAATTAAGCCAAAAATGACTTAGGAACCAGAAAATGATGCATTAACTTTAAGAGCACAGAGTGGAGACTTCACCAAATGGCAGACAGCTGGAATCCTAGCAACCAGTACAGAGAGGGAAAGGATCAGCAAGGCCTTAGACAGGGAGACAGTGAAACAAAAGTATCTAGTCCATGAACAGTTCCAATAGAATGCTTGAGATACTGAAATAATTTAAAGATATAATAAAGGCACCATACAGAAGAAATTGAGAAAGGAACTTAGGGAAACTAAAAGCTCTGTGAGAAAGAAAATATGATTATAGACCTTAACAGTGGTTCTGCAGTGAGCCTCCCAAACTCATACTGATTTAATGTTGCTTAATGATTTTTAAGTTTTAGCATCTATACATGGATTAAACACAGGAGATTTAATTATGGTTATGAAGACTATAAATGTTAGCAGCATTGACTATATAAAAGTGAATGTAGTAGAATTTAGAAGGTGAAAAAGGGGAAGACTGGCAAAGGAAAAGCAGGTGCATTCATATCCTTATCGTAAAAAGAATGAAATCAAGAGATACTACCTCCGAAATAAAGATTTTAGTGTATTATTTAAATACACAAAGGACAGAATCATAAAAAACTGAAGCAAAAGCTGTTAAAATGTGTGCCCTTTGGGAAAGCAGGATGAAGATGGAGAAGTATAGGACTGGCACAGATAAGGGTTACTTTTTTTTTTTTTCCTGTAAACCATTCTGTAGTAATGGGTTTATTTAATTATGCGATGGAATACATTGATAAAATGATATTAATATTTATAGTAGTAGTAATAGATGGCAGAATTTTCACTTCAAGTAATATATCTCACCATATGAAGCTGGGGACTATTTCCCAGGATGCCAATTTAAGTTTAAATTATGAAAAGTAGTAAAACAATAATGTTCAATATGGAGGCTGGAAAATAGAAACATTACCTGTCAGTAATTAGTGTAACAAAGTAAAGAGAAATAAATAATATAAATGAAATAGGATCTGTATTAAAAGAAGAAAAATGTCCATACCTGATAGAACTGTGAGTCCAAAGAAAAAAAATTGGCTTCCTCATTATGAAAAACAAATTTTATAAAAAGCAATACTTAGACATATCTATAGATCTGAACAAAGATGTGAAATTTTAAAAAAGAGAAAGAGATTACAACAAGCATCCAGTCAGGCTTCCTTTTTAGGTTGACTCACAGAGACAAAGAAATTGGGCTGTCCTAGGACTTCCCTTTCCTGACATTTGGTGAATATACATGAACACCTTCCTAGGGTTGAATAAAAAAAGTAGTGATTCAAGAATTTGAGGTGGAAACCAGTTGTTTTCTCCTATGAGGAAAACAACAACAAAAAAAATTCTCAGATATTCAAGTATTCAAAAAGTATCCCACCAATGAAATCTACATTTTGAAAAAACCCTTAAAGGGAAGATAGTGTAGTGTGGACATTAAAAGGAAGGGTTTGAAACCATTATCTCCTGCTTCAAATGTTGATTCATTTCAGTTCCTGGTTACGTGAGACTGGTCTTGCATTTCTAGAAGTTCTAGTTATCTGCCAGAAGCAAATAGAATTCCTCCCTGCAAAATAATCACATAATACTGAACCATAATTTGTCTCTACTTTATATGAAATATTAAACACATAATGAGGTATAGCCAGAATGAGCATGGAAACACATATACCCACACAAATTAAAATTTCAGAAGAAACTGTAAGAGACATAGGTCATAATGAAGAAGTCACACACGTAACTAGAATTCCAGAAAGAGAACACAGAAAGAATGGGAAGACCAGTATTTGAATAAATAACAGCTGTATATTTTGTTTAACCTACAAAAGACATCAAGTCACGGAGTCAAGAAGCATTACAAATACCAAACAAGATAAATACAAGGAACTCTTAGGCTGATCATACTAAAACTGCCAAAAGCCAAGGTAGAAGGGAAAATCATGAGGCCAGAAAAATGACAAGATACGTAAAGAGAAGAAATAATAAGCCTATCAGGTGATGTCTCAAAAGGAACCGTGGAAGGCAGACTGTATCCTCAAAGTAACTGATACAAAATAGCTGCCAACACAGAAGTCTGTGCCCAGCAAATACACCCTATAAAAATGATGGTGAAAAGACCCATTTTCAGACACTAAACTTTTGAGAATAAATGACCAGCATATCTGTAAGAAAGAAAAAGACTTCAGGCAGAAGAAAAATGGTCCCTGGTAGAAACGTGGAGGTGTAAGAATGAATACAAGGCAATAATGGTAAGTTTAGATTATTATAAAGGAACATTAAATATATAAAATAATCGTCCTGTTTTTGGAAACTTAAAATGTAGAGAGGATTAAAATTCCACAAGCCGTTACCGTTACTGAAATAAAGCTGGTCCTTAGTTCCTGAGAGAGTCAACCAATTTTTTCTTTACACTTATGCCGCTCATCAGCACCTCCCCTTTCCTGGTGAGGACTGCACTCCAGTTTTTCCCTCCCAGGAGCCCTAATTCTGTTGAAACTCTTTTCTTCTCAGCCTCTTGGCCACATCTTCTAGATCAGTAGGTTCCCAGAGGGTACAAGTGGTCTCAAATGCTGCAAACCTTCACTCCCTTGGTAGCTATCCCAATTCTTCATTTTGTTTTCCAAAATTTGGTCCAGTTTTTCTAGGTGTTTTCCACAGGCAGTTTGGTTCAAATCACATAGTCTGAGATTCCCACAAATGCTATGTACATTTGAAAACTCAGTAATTATCCTCTTATTATTAGAATTTCTCTTTTCCAAATCACTAGAGTGTAAAGTAAATACAGAATACAATCATCGAGTGATATAAAACTAGAGAAACAATGTAACATAAGAATAAAACATAAAGCAAAGCAGTTGAGGTAGCAAAATAAAAAGCCTATCTGATAAAAGGACCAATATAAACGGAAAAACTTACAAGAAGAGTAAAGATAAGCAGACTGATTAAAAAAATAAATCCATCTAAATATTGTTTATGGAAAGTACACATGAAGTATAATTCAGGAAGTTTACAAGAAAAAAATGAAGAAATATAAAGCATACACATACAATTAAAAGACAGGAGAATTTGAAATATTTTTTTCTTAACGTAAAATATATGATTAAAAATAAAGCATTAAATCAATCCACATGAACGATTTCTCTATAATAAATATATAACTGTCAAACCACATAACTGTGCTGAAATATTTAAGGAAAACTGTATGACTGACAAGAAAAAGTTGTAACATAAAATAAGTGGGAGATACTTTCCTGTTTTTAGCAAAAAAGAAAAAAATAGACTAACACAAAAAAGAATGTACATTAGTGGTTCTAAAACCTCAGAGAGTATCAGCGTCGCTTGGGGAGTTCTGAATGTGTAGATGCTCGCTGCACCTCCATAGATTGTTACAATTGGCTGAGGTAGGTCCCAGATATCTTTGTTTTATAAAAACCTCCCAGGAGATTGCAATGTATAGCCAGGACTGAAAGCTGATAATGTAGAGGTAGAGAATCTGAGTATTATTTGAATGACGTTAATATCATCACTATAAAATTCTGCATCCTGTAGAGGATACCTCTTTAAAAGAATACTCACAAATTATTTATAAAAATTGCTCATAAAGTCAAAAGAATCTTCAGTAAAATCCATAATGTAAAAATGGTATAGTGTATATTCTGTAATATGTTAAAATGACATTGGGAATAAAATTAAAAACATACTTTAACAACTTGACTCAAAGGAAAAATTCAAACTATTATTTAACATAATATTTAGAAAATAGAGATAAAATATAATTAATCATATAATTTTGATTCATTATAATTATTATGAGCATATATAAAATATATGGTTAACATTTTTCTCAGAAAAATTATTAGAGTTATTCATTACTAAATGAGAGAATGGAGAGGAAAGAATTAAAACATCTGGCTTCATTCACTCCATTTAGTGTAGAGACGCACCCAGAGGGGGAAAAAAGGCAAGTGATTTGGTTAATCTTGTCAACTAGACCTCTGAGTAAACAGACTAACAATATTTGCCAGGAGGAAGAACCTTATCTATAGAATTCCCCTTAGGAGAATATGACCAGAGGAAGGGTTACTTAGAGTAAATAAAGACAAACATCTATGGAAATATGATAGATGGCTCACTGGGAAATGACTTATAAGCTAATAAGATTCTTTGGGTATAAAATATCTTGCCTAATACAAATGCTCCTCCTGCTATGTGAAGTAACTTGTGAACTCTGTTTAGAGACATCATCTACTTTTTGGACCAGAAGTGTATGTTTGATGTGAGATGAAAGTGTAGAAATTGCCCTTAATGTCTCAGACCTATCTACTTTGTCCCAGTCCTCTGGATTCCCATATCCTTGAAATTGCTAGTAAAGCTTGGTAGTGAGCAAGACCTTTGATCTGGGCACATCAGATGTGGCAATCCAATTATTTGTATTAGCTCAGAAAATAAATGAAGAGAAAATAAATGAAATAATATTATCTCCTAGATACTAGAAATAGAGTAATGTAATAAATTTACGGAAAGTAAGAAGAGTAATGATGAAAATTTCTTTTTTAAAAAAAGATTTTATTTACTTATTTGAAAGAGAGAGAGAGAGAGAGAAGCAGACTCCCCACTGAGTAGAGATCCCAATGCAGGGCTCCATCCAGGACCACAGGATCATGACCTGAGCCGAACGCAGATGCTTAACTGACTGAGCCACCCCGCCACCCCAGTAAAGATGAAAATTCCTAAAATTTGTAAATAAGAAAACAAAAATTAGCTGCACGGATAAATCCAAGAGCTAATCTCTGAGGAAAATAATCAAATTAATGAATGATCCATTTACAGACTCAAAGGGATGACTGTGGAGCTCTTTTTCTGTGTTGTTCTCTTATCTCTGGCACTTGGATTTCAGATGCCTCAGTTTACCCAAGCTGTGATTTCTCTGTCCTCAACTCAGCTAGTCTGTCATACTCTGCTTGGCTTCTCTGTCTCTGCACTGGGATCTGGAAACCGCACCCCCCCCCATGCAGTAAGCTGGGCTATCTTGGGGCTGGCCTCCTGTGCTTCCTTTTTTCCCCAGCACTTAGTCCTGCTGTTGAATGTCTTAAAAAAATATTTCATTTTCTTTTCCAGTTTTATAGTTGTTCATGATGGAAAGACCTCTTTGGTACCATTTACTTACTCATGGCATGAGAAAGTATATTAAAAGCAAGAAAAACATAAAGAAGGGAGCAGGAGAAAAGCATTCTCTTGGAAAAAAGGAAAAAAGGCAAGAAAACCCCTCAAATCTAGTAATGAGTAAAAGGATAAAATCTTATATTGTAATGCAAGTAATGGAGTAATAAATGCCCTCAAAAACAAAAACAAAACCAGAACTGATTTAAAAATTCAAGTCAAGGGATACATGCACTCCTTGGTTTATAGCAGCATTGTTCACTATAGCCAAACTATGGAAGGAGCTCAAGTGACTATCAATAGATGAATGGACAAAGAAGATGTGAGATATATATATAGATATATAGATATATATCTATATATATATATATATGCATGCACAATGGGATATTATTCAGCCATAAAAAAGAATGAAATCTTGCCATTTGCAACAACATGGATAGAGCTAGAGTCAAGCAAATTAAGTTAGAGAAAGACAAATACTGTATGATTGCACTAATATGTGGAATTTAGAATCAAAACAGGGGCATCTAGGTGGCTCAGTTGGTTAAGCATCTAGCTCTTTGTTTCAGGTCAGGTCATGATCTCATGGGTTGTGGGAGTGAGCCCCCCATTGGACTCTGTGCTCAACGATGAGTCAGCTTGAAAATTCTCTCCCTCTGCCCCTCCCCCCACTCTCTCTCACTCTCTAAAATAAGGATAATCTTAAAAAATGAATTTTAAGATACCAAAGAGGTCTTTCCATCATGAACAACTATAAAACTGGAAAAGAAAATGAAACATTTTTTTAAGACATTGGACAGCAGGACTAAGTGCTGGGGAATCTTAAATCTTAAAAAATGAATTTTAAAATAAAAAAAAACCAAAACAAAACAAAGGAAAAAAAGGGAAACAAACCAAGAAACAGACTCTTAACTATATAGAACAAACTGGATGGTTACCAGAAAGGAGGTGGGTGGAGAGATGGAGGGAACAGGGGATGGGGATTAGAGTACTTATCATGATCAAAAAATAAAATAAAAATTCAGCTCAAAATACATTGCAAAAATAAATAAAAATAGATAATATACCACCTAGTCTCATAAAGAAGCAGAAAAGACTGTGAAAAAAATAGAGGCAAGATATAATAACCAACATATGAAAAAAATTTTTTTAAGATTTTATTTATATATTTGAAAGAGAGAGAGTGAATGAGAAAGAGAGGGAAAAAGAATCTGAAGCTGACTCCACACTGAGCATAGAGCCAGACCTGGGGCTCGATCCCACAACCACGAGATCATGACCTGAGCCAAAAACAAGAGTTAGATGCTTCACTGACTGAGCCACCCAGGTGCCCACCAAAAATCTTTTAATTATATATTTTTACAATTCTGTATTTATTTAAAATGTGGATAAAATTAGTTTCTACAAAAATACAAATTTCTAAAATTAACACAAGGGGGGAAATACAAAAATAAATAACAACCTTAGAAGATATTGCAAACGTTCTAAAAATTAAAAATAAAAAAAACAGAAAAGCCTAGTTTCTTATCCCTTCTGCTTCCTTAACATGATGACCTCTGATAATTTTGTAGACAAGTTCATTCAAATCTACCGAAGAACTACAAATTTTAATCAATTTAATAGTCCAAATGAATAGGGAAAAAATGAAAACTCCAGAACTTATTTGTGCGAAGCTAGTATTTATCTGATGCCAGATATCCAATCATGGTTGATCAATAAGGCAAAATGACTAAGACATCTAAAATTCATCAAACAGAATAAATGTAAAGGTTTATTTGGGAAATTTTATAAAACAACAACAGGGTACAGACTAAAACTCTTAAAGTGTATTATAATTTTATAATAAAAAATACTGCATATAAATGATGTCAGAATACACAAACTCATCGGTGAATCAAACTTGTGGATCTTAAAAAGACCTAAATGTACTTGTAGAAAATAAAGGTAAAAGTGACATATTTTTAACAGAAGAGAATTTTTATTCAAAACTATTATGAGAATAACTGGGTAACACAAAATTATATAAAATCTCATCTCGCCTCATACTTTACAACAAATTCTTAGTGGCTTAAAGATTATATTAAAAAATGGAGTTTTGGAAGCCCTAGGAGGAATGGAGGAGAATATTTACATAATTTTGCAGGTATCTGATAATCCCCACATATTGGAGACATATCTTGGCACTCTGGTTTGTAAAACTCAGTTTAGGAATGGCTGTTTTGGAAACTGACTGACAATTATTTATAGAAACAGTGCCAAAAGGACCACCTCTTGTGAATTAATAAAGCACAGGACATATTTATGACTTAGACTTTTCTCAAAACTCATCCTAAAGATCAAGTTTTCAGCCAGAGGGGTACTAATTATTCCAGGAAGTAGCAAAACTACTAAACAATTCTGTGTCAGGTCTCTCTGCATTGCAAGGGTCTTTAGCCTAATACACTAACAGCTGATAATCCTCTACCTGCCAACTGTGCTAGTGCCAAGTTCAACTGACTAATATAGTTGGGGTGGGGGCGATGGGGAACACCCAACACCTTAGGAAGTTGCTTTTGGTGAAGTCAGTTTTGACATATGTGCAATTTTTCAATGATTAAAAAGAGAAATGGCAGGGGCGCCTGGGTGTATGTATCACCACGTATCTCCTATCACCCAGTCGTTAAGCGTCTGCCTTCGGCTCAGGTCATGATCCCAGAGTCCTGGGATCGAGCCCCACATCGGGCTCCCTGCTCCGCGGGAAGCCTGCTTCTCCCTCTCCCACTCCCCCTGCTTGTGTTCCCTCTCTTGCTGTGTCTCTCTCTGTCAAATAAATAAGTAAAATCTTAAAAAAAAAAAAAAAAAGAGAAATGGCAGATGTTGCATAACTGCTTATAGCTTTCACTGTTTATGGAGGCATGTTTAATGGTCTTATCAGTTTAAGTGGTGAAATAAAATACATTCATTATTAATAAATTTACAAAAGCATTAATATGTACAAGGAATACATAAATAGATGTTATAGGCAAATTTTATTTTATTTTATTTTTTTTTTTTAAAGATTTTATTTATTTATTTGACAGAGAGAGACACAGCGAGAGGGAACACAAGCAGGGGGAGTGGGAGAGGGAGAAGCAGGCCTCCCGCCGAGCAGGGAGCCCGATGCGGGGCTCGATCCCAGGACCCTGGGATCATGACCTGAGCCGAAGGCAGACGCTTAACGACTGAGCCACCCAGGCGCCCCAGCCACCCAGGCGCCCCTATAGGCAAATTTTAAAATAACCAAACTGGGCTCAAAAAAGATACATTCCTATAAATTACCAATACATTTTTTAAAAGGTAATTTCTTTTAATATTTAAGTAGTTTTCATGCTATATAAAATTGCTTTTTCATACACTATATCATATTGTTAAATAATTTCCTATTTGACATTAATCATTGATTGCCCTTTTTCTTGATAGTCTCAATATTTATACCTCAATTAATGAAACATACTCTGCCCTCAGTGGTTTTTCAGAAGGGGCACATGGTCAATTTGTTTTAAAGAAATATTATACTAAACAAAACCACATGTGGATAAGAAATAAATGAGCTTTAGTCTTCTCAAATGCTATGTTTATTTAATTAGTGAAGAGAGATATATATTATTATTTTTCATGCTTTAATTATCAGTCTCTTCTTCCTAGGATTAATCCTTAATGAAAAACTCATGAAAGAGATAAATTTGAAATACATAGTGAACTCATTTATTTTGTCTTTGAATAGAGATGGGGTCAAAACACATCCTGTACTCTGGCAGTTGTATTTGTCAACAACAGTGTGTTCCTCACTGTTCAGGTCTATTGCCTGTCACTAATAAAATCGTTGTGCATTAAGCAGACTTAAGACTTTTGGTTTTGTTATAGCTGAAAATAAATGGTGATTTTCTTTTTTCTCCGCAAGAAACATGCTTGCCACAAGATAAGAGTTTTACAGCGAGAGGAGAAAAATCATTAATTGCTTCCCACCTTCCCTTCTTTGTAACAGGTACAACAGAAAGAGGTATTTGAAAACAAAGCAAAAATAAGGTCCTCTGATGCAGAGTAAGATCAAGTTCAACTGACTAGAGTGGCTTCTTCTTGTTTTCTATAAAAGTATTTTCCCTTCCAAGCTTATCAAGGAATACATTCCCAAAATGATCTATCTACTACTTAGGTCAGACTCAATGTATTTTTTGCAGTGAGAGATGTGGGAAAAATTGAAAGATAGAATTAAAAGGAAGCCACGAGGGAAATTAATATTTTCCCTTTAGGATCATTCATAAAATCTTTGCTTCTTAGCAGAGTTATGAAAAAATAAAGTCTTGTTTCATGGACTAGGAATTCAGTATCAACTTTTGTTTAATGCCTTAGAAACAACAGGGAGGGCAAAACCAACCATCACATACAACCCATAATAAAACCTTTTAAAATAATAGGAAGAACTTCTGCTCAGCTTGTCATCTGAATGAGAGCTGAAAAATAAAGAGAAACTTGAAATGACCACTAAATAAGTAAGTAAGGCTAACTCTTAGACATCAACTTTTTAAATAACCAAATGCCATTTAAATCATGTCTCTGCAAAAATGCTTCAGAATTAAAATCCGTGAAATCAACCAGGCAAGAAACCAGAAAACCCAGACTATGTGAAAAAAAGTACAATTGTAATACTACTACAATGATAATAACTAGAAGTTCCACAAAAGGAACCTTAAGTAAGTCCCTTCAAGACCTTCAAGTCATTATTTACCATGCAGAGTGCATTATACTATCAAAACACTACTCTTCAGAGTACGGACCCTCAGCTTCTATTGAGAGCATTTGGTGATATTTAGAAGAATAATTTCTGCCTTTACATTTTGATTTAGCCATCCCAAATCTCAGTATTTATACCAAGATATACTAGGGAATCTATGAAAAGACTCATGTTCAAGTATTTTATTTTGCCATTACTTGTAAGAGTGGAAGATTGGAAACATCCCAAATATGCATGAAATGGACAATGACTGAACAAATAAATGGATGTACATTAACACAGTGAAACACTATGCAACAGGAATGAAATATACAGAAATGAAGATCTCTATGCACAGAGTGATCTTTATTATATACCATTAATTGAAAAGAGCAAAGCATAGAATAGTGTATGAAATATGCTACCTCTGGTGAAAGAAAGAAGTTATATATAAATATATAAGCATGGTTTTACAGAAACTAATACTAAAATCATAAATGAAAAATTAGTATGAA
Source organism: Halichoerus grypus (assembly GCF_964656455.1). NCBI lineage: Eukaryota > Metazoa > Chordata > Mammalia > Carnivora > Phocidae > Halichoerus > Halichoerus grypus. The sequence goes on along the minus strand of NC_135721.1, from coordinate 69,415,785 downwards.
TGTTAAACTATAGAGTAGGAGGAAAGATGGTACAAAGGGACAAGTAAAAAAAATAAGAGTTTCAAAAAATAAAACTTGTTATATAGTTTTGCATTCGTGTTTTATAACACCTAAAATCTACTAAAAATTTGGAAATAAAATCTAAAAATTCAAAACCAAACCAAAGATTTTAATTCTTATAAACCACACAGAGGTAAGACTTCTTTTTTTTAAAAGTAGATTCTGTGCTTAACATGGGGCTTGAACTCACAGCCCTGAGATTGAGTCACGTGCTCTACTGAGATGGCCAAGCAGCTCAAGGTAAGAATTAAAAGGATAATAACTTTAGAATACATTATTTTGACTGTACAAACAGTAGGAAATATTCTAAGGACAAATAGAACTACAAAGAAATCTTGGACTTCAGTCAGTAGTCTAATGGAGAGTGATAATTTTGATATTATAATTCTGAAACTACTTTATATATGTATAGATTAATGTAAAAAATTTTGTTGTTGAGAAACACAATTCAGCTTAGAAGAAAAGTGATACAATTGTAAAATCACAGTGTTGAATAAAAAGTACTGCAATATTTGGGCACCTGGGTGGCTCAGTTGGTTAAGCATCCAACTCTTGATTTTGGCTCAGGTCATGGGATCAGGGTCCTGGGATCAAGCCCTGAGTCATGGCTCCCCCCGCCCCAGTGCGGGGGGGGAGTCTACTCGGATTCTCTCTCTCCCTCTGCCCCTCCCCCCACTTGCTCTCTTCCTCTTTCTCCCTCAAATAAATAAATAAATCTTTAAAAAAATGTACTGCAATATTAAATTTGAATTGGAAAGTATGAACTCTTGATATTTTTTCTTTCTCAAAAATACTTATGACAGCTATCCCAATAGCAATGAGCACATCTTAGTGCCCAGATTGTGGTCTTTAATTACCATTAGAAGCCAGAGCTCCTTGGAGTAATTCCTGGAAAGATTCCATATCTGAGGTGAAAAATACACAAAGTGAGATTGAAATATCTAGTTGCAACACAAAACAAGAAAACTATCAAAGATAAATGGATTCTGTCAAAGGGATACAAGAACAAATATAGAGGGAATCTCTTGGCCAAGTTTGAGACAATTTGCATATGAAAAAGAATAATGAATTTAATTAATTGTAACAGATTGAATATATGAAAATTCATGTGTTTATAATGTTATATAAGGGGACAGGGAAGACAAAATAGAAAACAAAACCACCAAAGATACCTTGGAAGCAACTAGGAGATGGGTCCTTTAATCAGAAAATTGACAAAAGGAAAGGTTTAAATATTTATGCTGTCTTTTCACTATAAACTATATTTCTTAGTAACCAAAATGCCCAAGCCAATGAGGGACTCTCTATGTGTGGGTGGGGAGGAGGGTACTGTGTAAAGAATTGAACAAAAAACTAGAGGGGCGCCTGGGTGGCTCAGCAGGTTGCAGGGCTCTCTTCAGCTCAGGTCATGATCTCAGGATCCTTGGATGGGATTGAGCCCTGCATCAGGCTCCCTGCTCAGTGGGGAGTCTGCTTCTCCCTCTGCCCCCCCCCCACTCATGCTTGCCCTTTCCCTCCCTCTCAAATAAAAAAATCTAAAAAAAAAAAAAAAAACCCTAGAAAACACCAGTTTTCAACTTCTAATGAAATAATTGATTCAGACCATCATTATCAATGGATGAAAAAATATGAGAAATTTAATAGTGAACCTCATAATGGTAGGATCAGTCTACCACCACCTGAATCCACTGATCATTCTTAGCATCACTGAAAATGGGACAATGGACATTGTTTTTCTCTTTATAGGAGACAACATGAAGTACATATCATCATTCTTCACCAAAAAAAAAGGAAACTTGAACATAATCAAGATTGTATCATTAACTTCTATTTACAGGATATTTAAAGAACAGAGAAACAAATTAAACCACACTGCAAGGAATTTAACGGACAAATCTAAATAGCAGGCACTCAAATAGGGGAACTGACTCAGCTCTGTGAAAAGTCAATAACATGGGGAGAAAGAAAGAGGGAGGCACAAGATTTTGATTAAGAAATCTTAAAAGATATGACACTGTAAAGTGTGAACACTGTTTTCATTGTGATTGGAACAAACCAACAATAATATACACTGTTTTAAAAAAATATTTTAGAAATATGAGCATGAATTACATATTGATATTAAGAAGTTAAGAAATTTTTTATGTTTGACAATGGCATTGTTATTATATAAGAAAATATCTTCATAGATGCATGCTGAAGAATGTACGGAGAAATGTCATGAATCTGGACTTTACAAAAGAAAAAAGGACAAATGAAGAAAATAAGGGAAAATCTTAATAATTGTCGAATCTGAGTGATGGATATATAGGGGTTAGTTGTACTATTCTATTTTTGTCTATATTTTTAAAATTCCACAGTAATTTAAGTTGAAAAAAAATAAAGATTAATGTAACTAACTTATTTTTTAAATGTTGCCATTGGTTGGGTATGGTTAGATAAACAAATTAATGAAAGATCTGGAAAACAGTGATGCTCATATTTAGAGTTCAGTTAATGTACTATTCTTAGTTTCAGGTGAAGTGAAAGCAAAAATGTAGATCTTATTTAATGGGCATATAAATGGGAGTCTGTGCTCTGAATTTTTAACAAGACAGAAACTCTCAGAACTTCAAGCAGATTGTCTCATCTAATATATTAAATACTAATATGGAAAATCAAATAAACAAAAAAATGGACTACTAAAGGAATCACATGATAGAAAAAATATTTTTTCAAAAAAATCTTCATTTTTGAAAAACTGCCTTTTTGGGTTAGTAACTAATGTATTTTACTAATACAGAAAAGCTGAATGTCAACCCAATATTACCTTCAAGAAAAGAATCATAAATTTAAAGCCATAACAGGTTTAAAAAAGAAAAAAAAACACTTACTGGGTGTCTATACGGTCTCTGGTACTGTTATTAGCCCAGGAAATACATAGATAAGTATTTTTTGGTGTTTGTAGCTAGTAATTCAATTGGAAGCACAGAGATCTGAGCATTTAAGACGTACAAGTTGAGTCTGAAGTAATGAGGAATTGATGGCCAACTTAAAGGTGAGTGTATTCCTAGGAGGAAAAAAATGTTTGAATAAAGAAATGCTTGCAGTGAAGATCCACATGGAAATTTATGAAGTCAGAGGAGTAGGTCAATGTTGCCAGAGCTACAAGGCAAGGCACCGAGTGTCAGATGGATTTTACTTTGAAAGAAAAGGCAGTGCCAGTGATGAGAAAAGAATCGTGAATTTCTGAAAGAATATGAAATCATATTATCACAGATACCGAACTACCTAAATCCACTGATCAAAAAGAAGAAAAAGGCAAAACATACATACAAGTTAGGGACATGGTGATAGAAGAAAATAAAACCATGTTAAAATCAAATGGTTTTTACAATTTTTTCTATTATATTCCAAACATTACATATGTGTATTGGTTTGGGTATTCAAAATACATATTCTATGTAATAAAATATGGAAGTTAGATACCCAGAAAATTGTGCCACTGCCTAACCAATCACACGATGGCCAGGGCGGGGGGAAGGTGTTTTGTATTTTAGTACTTCCTGACCACCCACCTAATTAGTAATTAAGCTCCCAATCTTTATAAAAATGAATGAGTAGGTATTATACTTTCCTTAGTTATTGCTTTTGAAATTTTTGCATGTTGCATAACCTTCAAGCACATTTAAGAAACCGTCATATTTTGATGAAATTATAGGGTGTATCATTTTACAAAGTTAAAATCCTATCATACTATAAATGCCTAACCTTTTTTCACACATTTTATATAAGTTTATCTTTGCATAAAATAGATTTCCTTAGGTTGGTCCCACCTCCACTAATAATTAATTAAACATTTGCTCAATTTTGCAACTGTGAGCAACTTAAGACTGTACATTTCTATACTCACATAAAAGGCTTAGGACATAACAGTTGTCACAGCGCTGAAAATAGTTATTAAATCTCAGAGGGCAATGTTCCAGAAGTTAGTTTTCTAGCCAATTAAAGCTGACATCCAAAAATACTAACTAATATGACAACACTATCAATTTCTTCAAGATACCAGTGTGGGATTTTTAACAAGAAAGGATATTTAGGAAAAAGGTAGAAAATCAGGAAGCAAGAAATTAAGTATTTTTTTACACTATGAAAAATATTTTTAAGTAAGGATCTCACAAGATTTTTCTACTGTGTTTTTAATTTTGTATCCATTTCAGATTATTGTTTTTAACATTTTAAAGATAACAAATTCACCTTGAGTATAAATATCTCAAATTCTGGGCCTCTTCACAGAAGTCATTCAAGCAATGGATTTCTTGGCCTAAGTCTCTATAAGCTAACTATAAAATCAGACTGATAACTAATGTTTTCTACTTAACTCAAATATTCTTAACACTCAATTCACAAAGAGAGTGGAGTAGTTGAGCATGCGTTACTTTCAATTAAAGAATTTAGCAGGTCCATTTAGCAGCCTTACCATAGAAAGAAGCATAACTATAAATTTTAAAAAACTCATTGGGTTAGCATCAACAACTGAGAACATCAGTAGAAAGTAAAAGATGAGGTTGATGGCTTACAGGAATTTAGTTGAGGGAGAAGATAGAGAAGGAACATAATAAAGTTAAGACAATAAGGATCAAATAAATTTTGTGGTTTTTATTTTATCTTTGCTGTGAGTATGTAGGCTTGCTTTTAATGTTTTACACAGAATTGTCAGTAAAGGTTTTAGTGCTTTAATATGAAAAGCCTGTGGTCTAAGATAAACCATATATTGATGATAAATTAGTGTGTTAATTTCCAAATGAACCTCATGTTAAGTATGAGATAGTATGTTTTTCTGCATGCAAAGGCAATTACAGGTTTAATATATTTGGTGTTGGGACATCAATCTTGCTAAATCAATCATTGTAAATTATTTCACAAATGTACCTGCTATTCAATGGCAAAGCCTCAAGTGGAAAACTGGCAAATTTCATTCAACAAAAGTAACATAAAAATTTATTTTATTGTTGCTCAAAAAGGATTCTCAAAGAATATTTAAGGATGTCCAGATATGATAATCAATACTTACTACACTAAGCTTCCAATGCCTTCATACACACCTAACTCAATGAAGATTAGTTATTAAACAGATTTTTAAAAACCTGCTAGGTCCTAGTCTTGCTTATTGTAATATGGTTTCTTCAGTCTAACAATTTAGTTCTCTTCAATATAAGTTTCTGCAACATCACTGCATCCTGACAGAGAGTAACAATTTTTATACTCCTATGAAAATAAGGAAATGAGTTCTATTTCTAGTTTTCATCTATAGGTCTCCCTTAGTAACAAATCTTTTAATGGTGAATAGAGATTGTAAGGGTATTCATGGTACCTTGAAATGATATATGTATAGTTCTTGATTTCTGGGGAATTTAACCTATAAGCTTTCTCAGAAAAGAGGAAAGCAGTCTCCCCTGAAAATGGGAAGGTTCCCTTCCTACCCCTCCACCCCAGGTTTTAATGCCCATTCCTTTTGCCTGCTTCTCAAATGTCTCAATGGCATCATCATTATTCTTCAGCAACATTACTGAAGGGAGTCACTTCTGTTGTACATAAGTTTATGTAAACAGCAATTTATTGAAGTTTTTCAATTAACTAGATGAAAGGAATCTTTTCAAAATGTATACAAATATCAAATATCTTGAAGTACCCTTGAAATATCTTATAATATTGTTAATTAATACCTCAATAAATCCAGACTTCTGGGAAAATTGGTGGAGTAGAAGGACCCTAGGCTCATCTATTCCCACAGACACAACTAGGTAACACCCATATCAATGTGAGAGTCAGCAGACTCTCCAAATCTAAATGTAGAGAAGAGGCCACATCAAGGAGGTAGGAAGGGCAGAGACGTGGTCAGGAGCTAGATGGACCTATAGGACTATGCACAGGAACAAGGGACTTTGTGGTGGTGAGAGAGGAAGGAAACAGACCCCCATACTAGGGACACCAGGCATGGAGGACCCACACAAGGAAGACAAATTGCCATAACATTTGGCTTTGAAAACCAGAGGGGCCCAACAATCAGTGGGGTTTAACACCTATAACTTTAAAAATCAGCAGGCTTGGCTTGGAGTGCCAAAGAAAGATAGGAAACTGAGTTCCTGTCCTTAAAGAGACAGCATGACAAACAGCATCACTGAGATATAGCATAAAAGTAGGAGTTTGAAAAACACCTGGGTTATACAGGAGGGAGGTTTGTTTAATAATACCAGAGCTTATTCTGGAAGGGCAGGAATGCTTGGAAGACTTCTCCAAGAAGAAAAGAGCTGGCAGGGCCATTTCCCTCCCCTGCCCCTGAGCCTAGACACATGGACATCTGTGGGAACCAGCATAGCTCCAACACTCACTACCTAACTTGCTAATAGCACACCCTGCCCCTGCATTCTCTTATAGACACAGCCCCTCCAGCCAGGCCTTGGCTCTAGGGCCCGTCCCACAACAGACCTGCACAAACCTTGTTAACAATGCCAGCCCTGCCCCCAAGTTCTCCTGGGGACCTGCCTCTTTTAATATGCTTTTGGCCAGAGCCCATTCCAAGCAGTACCACAGTCTGGCAGGGTACAAGCAGCTCCAACAGGAAACAGCACCACTCCCAAGTTACTCTTGCCTATGACACAGGGTAAGATAACTACGTGTACCAGTCCTCCTGCAGCCCCAGCAGTGTGCTGGTGGCAGACATTGGGTTTGACTGCAGGGATCAACCACCAACAAAAGCTTCTTAGGACAACACAGGGAAAGTACCCAGCAGTTAGTTGCTACCACATCCCTGGCAAATGCCTGGTCTGACTCAGCTCAAGCACAAGTTGGCCCCAGACTGGCCCACTAACAACACAGGGACCAAACCCTGCCCACAACAGGAAAAGAGAACCATTGCAGACAACCGGACTGAAGGCAAATGTGGTTCAGCCACAACAGTAGGGCACATGCAACGCACATGGGATACAAACTTGAAGCACCAGGTTCCGGTGAACACAGGACATTGCACTGCAGGGCACTACAGGACTTCTTCTTTATAAGGCCACTATTTTCAAGAGCAGGAGACATAGCTGACTTTCCTAACACATAGAAACAGACACAGACAAAATGAGGACACAGAAGAATATGTCCCAAATGAAAGAACAGCACAAAATCAAAGCAAGAGACCTAGGCAAAAACAGAGATAAGTAATATACCTGAGAGAGAATTTAAAGTATTGACCATAAAGATACACACTGGACCTGATAAAAGAGTGGAGGATATCAGTGAGACAAATAAAGAGAATGAAAATATATATTAAAAAAACAATCAGAGATGAAGAACACAATAACTGAAATTAAAAATACACTAGATGGAAAAAATAGTAGACTAGAGGAAACAGAAGAACCTATCAGCAATCTGGAGGACAAAGTAATGGAAAGCATTTAAGCTGAACAAGAAAAAAAATAATAAATGAAAATAGACTTCGGGAACTCAGCAACACCAACAAGCATAACAACATTCACATTATACGGATCCCAGAAGGAGAAGAAAGAGAAAAGGGGACAGAAAATTTATTTATAGTAGTAATAGCTGAAAACTTCCTAGAAACAGAAATTCGTATCCAGGAGGCACAGAAAGCCCCCAAGAAAATCAACCCAAGGAGGTCCACACCAAGATACATAGTAATTAAAATGCCAAAAAGTAGTGATAAAGAAAAAAATTTAAAAACAGCAGGAGACAAGAACATAGTTGCAAACAAGGGAAACCCCAAAAGGCTATTAGCTGATTTTTCAGCAGAAATTTTGCAGGCCAGAAGAGAGTGGCATGATATATTCAAAGTGCTGAAAGGAAAAAAAAAAAAAAAACCTACAGTGAAGAATATTCTATCCAGCAAGGCTATCATTCAGAACAGAAGAAAAGGTAATTTCTCAGACAAACAAAAGTTAAAGGAATTCCTGACCACTAAACCAGCCCTACAGGAAATGTTAAAGGGGACTCTTTGAGTGGAAAGGAAAGACCATAAGATGGAGTATAAAAAGTAGGAAGCACAGGGACGCCTGGGTGCCTCAGTTGGTTAGGCGTCTACCTTTGGCTCAGGTCATGATCCCAGGGGCCTGGCTTCTCCCTTTCCCTCTGCCTGCTGCTCCCCCTGCTTGTGCACACTCTCTCTCTCTGACAAATAAATAAATAAAATCTTTTAAAAAAAATAGGAAGGACAAAAGCAATAATATTAAGTATATCTATAAAAACCAGTCAAATTTTCACAAAATTAAAGGATGTTAATTATGACACTATATACCTAATACAGGGTGGGGGGAGCAAAGAATGGGTTCAAACATAAGTGACCATCAGCTTAATATAGAATGCTTTATGTATAAGATGTTATATACAAACCTAATGGTAACCACAAATCAAAAACCATTCATAGATATGCAAAAAATAAAGAGGAAGGAATCCAAGTATATCACTAAAGAAAGTCAGCAAATCATGGGGGAGAAGAGCAAGTCAAGAAAGGAGCAGAGAAGAACTACAAAAGCAACCATAAACAAGTAACAAAATGGCAATAAGCACATACCTATCAATAATTACTTTGAATATAAATGGAATAAATACTCCAATTAAAAGACACAGTGTGACTGGATGAATAAAAAAGCAAGATCCATTTATATGTTGCCTACAAGGGACTCATTTCAGAACTAAAGACACATGCAGATTGAAAGTGAAGGGATGGCAAAGCATTTATCATGCAAGTGGAAGTGAAAACAAAGCTGAGGTGGCAATACTTATATCAGACAAAATGGATTTTAAAACAAAGTTTATAACAACAGACAAAGAAGGATGCTATATAATCATAAAAGTAACAATCCATCAAGAATAATTATAGATATGCACTCAACATGGGAGCACCCTATTAACATGGGAGCAGCTACTAACAAACACAAAGGAAGTAATTGATAGCAATAACAAAAATAGTAGAGGACAATTACCTAATAAATCAGCAAGGAAATAGTAGTTTTGAATGACATATTGGACCAGATGGATCTAGCACATATATCCAAAACATTCAATCCTAAAACAGCAGATTACACATTGTTTTCAAGTGCACATAGAACATTCTCCAGAATAGATCACATATTAGGTCACAAAACAAGTCTCAACAAATTCAAAAAGACTGAAGTCATAGTGTGCATCATTTCTAACACACTATGAAACTAGAAATCAATCACAAGAAAATTCTGGAAAGAATAGAAATACATGGAGGTTAAATAACATGGTATTAAACAATGAATGGGTCAACCAAGAAATCAAAGAGGAAATTAAAAAAAAATACACGGAAACAAATGAAAGTTAAAACACAACAGTCCAAAATCTTTGGGATGCAGCAAAAGCAGTTCTAAGAGGGAAGTTAAAGCTATTTAAAGCCATCTCAAAGACTAAGAAAAATCTCAAATAAACAAGCTAACCTTACACCTAAAGGAGCAGAAAAAGAAGAACAAACAAAACCCCAAACCAGTGGAAGGAACGAAATAGCAAAGATTAGAGCAGGAAACAAACAAAACAGAAACTAAAAACAAACAACCAAACAAACAAACAAACAAAAAAAAACAATAGAAATGATCAGTGAAACCAGGAGCTGGTTCTTTAAAAAGACATCAAAAAAAAAAAAAAAAAAAAGGACTCAAACAAAATCAATGATAAAAGGAGAAATAACAACTGATATCACAGAAATATAAAGGATTGTAAGAGAATATTATGAAAAATTATATGCCAACAAATCAGACAACTTAGAAGAAATGGATATATTCTTAGAAACATCCCCAAAACCAAATCAGGAAGAAATAGAATATTTGAACAGACCAATTACCGGCAAGGAAATTAAATCAATAAATAAAAAACTCCCAACAGAAAGTACAGGACCAGAAGGCTTCACAGGTAAATGCTAACAAACATTTAAAGAAAAGTTAATACCTATTCTTCGCAAACTATTCCAAAAAATAAAAGAGGAAGGAATACTTCCAAATTCTTTGTATGAGACCAGCGTTACCCTGATACCAAAATCAGATAAAGACACTACCAAAAAAAAAAAAGAACTACAGGTCAATATCTCTGATGAACATAGTTGCAAAAATCCTTAACAAAATATTAGCAAACTGAACCCAACAATACATTAAAAAATCATTCACCATGATCAAATGGAATTTATTGCTGGAATGCAATGGTGCTTCAATATTTGCCTATCAATCAATGTGATACATCACATCAAACAGAGAAAGGATAAAAACCATACAGTTATTTCAATAGATGCTGGAAAAGCATGTGACACAGTACAACATCCATTCATGAAAAAAACTTTCAATAAAGTAGGTTTAGAGGGAACATACCTCAACATAATGAAAACCACCATAGATTAATAACCCACAGCAAATATCATACTCAATGGGGAAAAACTAAGTTTTCTCCCTAAGGTCAGGAACAAGACAAGGATGTCCACTCTCACCACCTTTATTCAACATACTACTGAAAGTCCTAGCCACAGCAATCAGACAAGAAAAAGGAATAAAAGTCACTATTTGCAGATGACATGAGACTACATATAGAAATCCCTCGACTCCAAGAAAATACTAGAATTGATAAATGAATTCAGGTCACAGGATACAGAAATCATTGCATTTCTACACACTAATAATGAAGTAGCAGAAAGAGAAATTAAGAAAACAATCCCATTTGCAATTGTACCCAAAATAATAAAATAACTAGGAATAAATTTAACCGAAGAGGTGAAAGACCTATACTCTGAAAACTATGAAACATTAATGAAACTAATTGAAGATGATGCAAATGAAAAGATATATCATGATCATGGATTGGAAGAACAAGTTTTGTTAAAATGTCCATCCTACCCAAAGCAGTCTTTGGATTTAATGCAATGCCTATCAAAATACCAACAGAATTTTTCACAGAACCAGAATAATTCTAAAATCTGTATAGAAGCATAAGAGACCCCAAACAGCCAAAGCAATCTTGAAAAAGAAGAACAAAATGGGAGATACCACATCCCATATTTCAAGATATGCTACAAAGTTTTAATAATCAAAACAGTATAGTATGACATAAAAATAGACACATAGATTAATGGAACAGGATAGAGAGCCCAGAAATATCCACAATTATATGGTCAATTAATCTTTGACAAAGGAGATAAGAATATGCAATGGAAAAAACAGTCTCTTCAACAAATGGTGTTGGGAAAAACTGAACAGCTACAGGCAAAAAAAAAAAAAAGAAAGAAAGAAAGAAACTGGAGCACTTTCTTATACCATATACAAAAATAAACTCAAAATGGATTAAGGATTTAGATATGAGACCTGAAGCCATAAAAATTCTAGAACACAGCACAGGCAGTAATTTCTTTGACATGGGCTATAGCACATTGTTCTAGATATGTCTCTTAAAGAAAGGGAAACAAAAGCAAAAATAAACTATTGGGGCTACATCAAAATAAAAAGCTTCTACATAGTACAGGAAATAATCAACAAAACTAAAGGACAGCCTACTGAATGGGAGAAGATATTTGCAAATGACATATCCAATAAAGGGTTAGTATCCAAAATATATAAAGAATTTATACAACTCACCACCAAAAAAACAAAACAAAACAAAACCCAAATAATCCAATTAAAAATGGACAGAAGACATGAACAGACATTTCTCCAAAAAAGTCATCCAGGTGGCCAACAGACACATGAAAAGATGCTCAACAACACTCATCATCAGGAAAATGCAAATCAAAACTATAAGGAGATATCCCCTCACATGTCAGAATGGCTAAAGTGAAAAATGCAAGAAACAGCAAATGTTGGAGAGGATATGGAGAAGAAAGAAACTCTTGCACTGTTGGTGGGAATGCAAACTGGTGCAGCCACTGTGGAAAACAAGGGTGCATCTTCCTCAAAAAACTAAAAATATAATTACCATATGATCCAGTAATTCCACTACTGGGTATTTACCTGAAGAATACAAAAACACTAATTTGAAAAGATATATGCACCCTGTTTATTGAAGCATTATTCACAATTAGCCACATTATGGAAGCAACCCAAGTGACCACTGATATTTGAATGGATAAAGTGGTAAAGATATACAATGGAATATTACTCAGCCCTAAAAAAGAATGAACTCTTGCCATTTGCAACAACATGGAGGGATCCAGAGAGAATAATGCTAAGTGAAATAAGTCAGAGAAAGACAAATACCATATGATTTCACTCATTTGTGGAATTTAAGAAACAAAAGAAATGAACAAGGAAAAAAGAGACAAACCAAAAAACAGACTCTTAACTATAGGGAACAAACGGATGGTTACTAGAGGGGAGGTGGGTGGGGATGGGTGAACAACGTGAAGGGGATTAAGTGTACATTTACCATGATGAGCAGTGACTTATGTAAGTGTTGAATCATTATATTGTGCATTTGAAACTAATGTAACACTGTATGTTAACTATACTAGAATATTAAAAAAAATACCTCAATAAATCTGAAAGAGTTAAAAATCATATTTTATTTTCAAAAATATATAAAGTTTTCCAGCTTTTTCCTACAAAAACATCAAATAAACATATATGTAGAGAGAGAGAGAGAGATAGAGAGATTCCTCTATATATCCTATTAGTGTAGCAAATATTAGCTTTCAATTCACTGCATTTTGTACTTTCCCTTCAACAAAATGTAGGCTGATTTTAACAGAAGATATATTTCAGATATTCGAAGGAGTGGGATTTGAACACTACTACTACGGTGAGTTCTTTCAGCTACTTCCCACTTAAAGAGCAGACCTGGAAAAGCATGCATGTTCATACATATACTGACAGTAGACGTGTGTGTGTGTGTGTGTGTGTGTGTGTGTGTGTACAAGTCTGTTAGACTTGAACTTTCTATTTCCCTAATATGGAAATCTCAAAAATAAAGGAAATAGTAAACACGACTCTCCCTTGGTATGCTTAGTAATACTAAAAAATAACTATAGTAACACTGTATTGAAAAACATCTTCATTGATCAACATGCTGACGTACTCTGGCTAGGTGTTAGACACTGTTCATTTTTCCATGTGCTTTCCATTGGGAACTGGTGCCTCTGGAAGTCAGTAAGAGTCTTCTCTGTCTGAGATCATGTTCCTCTGAACATTTCAAATGGTCATTTAAACTGTCTGCATGAGGGGCTGGCCAAATGACTTTGGGTATGCAACCTCTTTCAGCCTATTATAAGATAATTTTAGCTAATGGGCTTTCATATCAGTCTGCACTTCTAAGCTCTCTCCTCCCCCCACCTCCCACACACCTCCCATCCTGAATCCAAGTCATCAAACCCAAATATTTAAAAGCATTATGATCCTACTTGAAACTACTTACATTTTAATTTTGTGTAAGACTTCTATGGACAACTAACAGCCCAGCTTGGCTCCAGACAGTATTATAATAATGTACAAAATAGCTAAAAAGGAATTCCAATTTTTTCTAATTGGCGTTCATAGGAAAATGAGGAAAGGCTTTCAACCCACTAAATTATTCAGTGGTAGTATGCATTCTCTAAATTTATTACTCTTGGCTGATCTATAGTTTCAAACATAAAATAAATGTTAGAATCTGAATTTAAAAAGCAATAAATAAAACTGTCTTTATCAACGGGGCTATAAAGAAAATTCCATTTTCATAATTCACTGACACTATATCATCAAATTTATTTTGATAAAAAATTTAACAAATAAAGTGAGAGAAGCATATCTAACTAAAACAGCATTCAGTACACTAACTTCAGGACCGTGTGAGAGCAAGTAATCACATATTTTTAGTTAATTGCTTCACACATATTCCCATTTTTAACACTTCTGCAGTCATTTAGACAATACTACTAAATGTGTTATGAAAGTTATGTCAAAGATCACGTATTACTCAACTTGGTTTTTGCACTACTAAAGTGTTTTTTTTTTAAGATAAGCAATTGTAATAAAAATGAAATCAGATGCAAAAAAGCAAATTTTTAATTTGACCAATGCCTTCACCCTTTTTTGCAATTTTTATTTCAACAACTAGAAATTACTTTCTATCATATAGTCCAACAGTTTCTCAGTCTTCACATACTTTAAATTACTGCATCCTCTAACAATTGTCTTTTTCCCTCTTGAGGCTTTTAATAGGCTTACTTACTAATAATGATGATTATGCAACAATACTAATAACAGAAACTAAAGAATATTTATTGAGCATTTGCTAGGTATCAGGCATTGTGCTAAGAGCTTTTCACAAATTACCTTGTTTTTTGTTTTTTTTATTGTTATGTTAATCCCCATACATTACATCATTAGTTTTTGATGTAGTGTTCCATGATTCATTGCTTGCGTACAACACCCAGTGCTCCACTCAGTACATGTCGTCTTTAATACCCATCACCAGGCTAACCCATCCCCCCCACCCCCCTCCCCTCTAGAACCCTCAGTTTGTTTCTCAGAGTCCATAGTCTCTCATGGTTCATCTCCCCCTCCAATTTCCAAAAGGTAATTTTTTTAAAGATTTTTTTTAAGATTTTTTTTTAAATTTTTTATTGTTATGTTAATCCCCATACATTACATCATTAGTTTTAGATATAGTGTTCCATGATTCATTGTTTGTGCATATCACCCAGTGCTCCATGCAGAACGTGCCCTCCTCAATACCCATCACCAGGCTAACCCATCCTCCCACCCCCCTCCCCTCTAGAACCCTCAGTTTGTTTTTCAGAGTCCATCGTCTCTCATGGTTCTTCTCCCCCTCCAATTTCCCCCCCTTCATTCTTCCCCTCCTGCTACATTCTTCTTCTTCTTTTTTTCTGTCTTAACATATATTGCATTATTTGTTTCAGAGGTACAGATCTGCGTTAAGATTTTATTTATTTATTTGAGAGGGAAAGGGAGAGAGCACAGGAGTAGGGAGAGGGGCAGAGGCAACGGGAGAAATAGACCCCGCTGAGCAGGGAGCCTGACACAGGGCTGGTTTCCAGGACCCTGGGTTCATGATCTGAGCCCAAGGCAGACACTTAAACAACTGAGCCACCCAGGAGTCCCACTTTTGTAAAATCTTTACATCCCTACAGAATTATTATAATTAACCCCTTTCTACACACAAAGAAACTGAGACCCAGAGCAATTAAGTAACCTGACACATGTCCTAAGGCTAGGAATTCATACATCTAGCATTTTAAAATAAGTCAGGTGTTATTACTCCTGCTCAGAACCTTTTATTGGTTTCTCATCACACTTAGAAAATCCAGGCCCTTGTCATGTCCTACAAGCTTTATGATTTCAACAAAACAAGCTTTATGTGTTATGATCTCAAGTCTTGTTTTTGATTGTACCTCCTCCAATCTCACACTCACTCACTCTCCTTTAAGCAACAATGGCTTCCTTGATTCCTCCAACATGTAAAGCACACTTTGACCTCAGGGCCTCTGTATTGCTGTTACTTGTGTCTGAGCCAATTTGCCCTCATGAATTTGCTTGGCTCACTTCCTCACCTCATTCATGACACACAGAGAGGAATTCCAATATCCCAACTGAAATATGCCACATCACCCCTATGCTTTAGCTTTATTTTTCTTTTTTGGACTTACAATCTGTCATGATGTTACATGTTGGTATGTACATTTTTTTCTTTCTCACAACAGTGGAAGCTTCAAGAGAGCAGAGACATTGTTCTGTTCACTGCGGTATCCCTGATGCTTGTGTAGTACATGGCACATGGTGGGTTGTCAACTAACACTATGGAAGGAGGGAAGCAAGCAAGCAAGAAAAGAGTATAGAAGTTGGGGATCACAAGCAGGATACAACTTTTAAAGCCTGACCCCTGTACACAGCTCAAAGCAGTGAATCAAATGCCTAACAAAATAACACACACACACACACACACACACACACACACACAAAGAAACCAAAACCAACAACAAAAAACTGACTGTAGTCTTAAGAAAAGAAACAATGATTTGAGGAAAAAATTTTGTCAAAGCACATCATGATTGGTTATTATGTATACATTCATAATACCACATCTGGGTTAAAGTAAAAAAAAAAATGAGATTTATAGTTACTTATTTTCATAACCCTAAGCAACTGTTGTCTGGGAATTGTTAATTTTATTGTCTTTTGAAATTGATTGTAATTCTACTTTAAGGTTGCATATATATGATGCTAGATGTTTACTTGGAAGCTACAATATTTAATCACTATCCAGATGTTTTCAAAGAAATGTCCCAGATGGTAGACACTGTGTCTGAAAGATCCAGTTTGGAAAATTTTCAGAATTTTTATTAAGCTAAAACTTCTCTCCGGTGCATAAAACCAAGTAAGAATGAATAGTATTCTGTTTTTGTTTTTCCACCTGATTTTGCTTCTTTTCTATTGGCACCACCCTAAATCAACCTAAATATTTCAGGGTGAGGCAGTGCACGTCACAGGGTCAAGCGAGCTGACAATGAGAGATGGAATTATCAACCATCCCAGGGAGAGACAGTGAATAGTTTGAACAAGAATACAGTCTAGCACAAAGAGAAAGTCATCATTTCTTTTCTAAAGGAATGCAATACTCAAAGGATATATAAAATTCTCAGGCATATTGCTGCTGAGGCCCAGCTTTTTAAAGTAATAAACAAATTCTCACTCTTGTGATTTCTATAGTTCTCTGACTTATCTTCCTACCCTTACCCTGTAACACCTAGCACTGTGTTTTCCACATAGCACACATTCAAAACGTGTCTAAACTGGAGTGACTATGCATATTAGCTTGTGGTAAGGTACTGTGTTTGAAAAGTATATTCTTGGTGGGTTAATTTTTTCCTTTCCTCCTTCCTTCCTTCCGTCCTTTCTTCCTTCTTATTTTTCCCCAAAATGAAAATAACTTTTAGAAATCAATAAGAACAAGACACAATTTATAAATGAAGACAAATGACCACTGATTTCACTGAAAATAAATACAAAAGGCCAATAAACATAAGAATATGCTCAACTACCATGTTAACTTCAAAGCAAATGGGGATAGTTTCTACCTTTAAAATTGTCAAAAATTTAAAAATTTTGTAAGGCCAGTGTTAGGCAGGACATAGGTAAGTACGCACTGTTGGAGGCAGTAGAAATTGCTGTAACCATTTTAAAAGCATCTGGGCAATGTCTATAAAACATTTTAATACAATACATTTAACTCAGGGCCCCATAGCTAGTAAGATGACTGTGCAATATGGTTGACAAAAGATCCCAAAATAAATAGACAGGGATATTCACTTTAGCACAGTTTGTGGATATAAAAAACAAGAACAAACTAAATGTCCATAATGGGTAAAAACCCGAAACAACCTAAATGACCATCAATAGGGATATACTGTACAATGACAAACTGTGCATTTGAAAAAAATACACATTACATACCTATGTGCATTTATGTAAAGATTCTAGGGTACTTTGAAGTGAAAAAACAATCCATACACGAACATACACATATATAATGGAACAAACATAAAATTATTTTCTAGATTTATATACATGAGAAGTAGTGACACCAGTGGTTATCTTTGGAGGTAGGTGATGGTAGAACATTTTTACATTTTATTTGTATATTTCTGTTTTTCAAATATTTATTATTTTTTTAAAGATTTTATTTATTTATTGGAGAGAGAGAGAGCATGAGAGAGAGAGAGAGAGCACAGGCAGGGGGAGTGGCAGGCAGAGGGAGAGGGAAGCAGACTCCCCCACCCAGCAGGGAGCCTGATACAGGGCATTCTAGGACCCCCCCCGCCGGTTCACGACCTGAGCCTAAAGCAGACACTTAAGTGACTGAGCCACCCAGGCACCCCTGTTATTCAAATTTTTAAAGCACTAGTTTGATTTAAAAATATATCATCAGACAGAGGGGAGGTGGTGGGGTGATAGGTTAAATAGGTGATGGGGATTAAGGAGTGCACTTGTGATGAGCACAGGGTGTTGTACGTAAGTGCCGAATTATGAAATTCTACACCTGAAACTAATATCACACTGTATATTAATTAAGTGGAATTTAAATAAAAACTTGGAAAAAAATAAAAAATAAAAATACATCATCAGAGATTGTGTGTGGGATTTAAGGGCCAGTATTACATCTTTTTTTTTTTTTTACTTTTGTTAGTCTTTAAAAAGTTAGTGTTATAAATATAGAAATAGGTTTATTGTTTTGTCTGTTTGAAAATATATTCTTACTTGTGAAAATAAGCCAGGCAATAGGGAAAAATATTATGAAAAGGAAAATAAAACTAGCATAGAATCCCACTACTAGGACTACAGTCTTTTGAAAATATAGAACATACAGAAGAACAGTATCAATTACAGGTCAATCATGTAAGGTAAGTAGTGACCAGGAGCTAGCAACCATGGTATCCCTGAATATAGAATACATGTACCTATTCTTCTGGTTTACCTGATCCTACACACACACACACACACACACACACACACACACACACACACACACATTCACATACATACACACACACACGGAATATGGGGTGATGGGAGAAAGTATGCTCGATAGTATCAGGTGGCTTTGCTTAAAATACCTAAATCTGAGATACAGATTTTATGTGCTTTTGTCAACGTTTTATGAGAAAGTCATGAAAGAGATTATACTTATCGATGGTA
Source organism: Halichoerus grypus (assembly GCF_964656455.1). Lineage (NCBI taxonomy): Eukaryota > Metazoa > Chordata > Mammalia > Carnivora > Phocidae > Halichoerus > Halichoerus grypus. The sequence continues at coordinate 69,397,057 of NC_135721.1, read as the reverse complement.
CTCAGGTATGACAGTCAGTGTGGGCAACCAGCTTTGAACTAACTGAAAATATGAGAGGAAGCTCTGTTCTGCCCCAACCTTTCACCTAAGAACATTCAACTCAATAATTCTACATAGTTATCTGGAGTACCACTAGTTTAGCTTCGTTCCCTGTGATTAGAAATAATTATTTTTGCTAAAGCTCAAATAGCAACATATCAAGCTGTTATCTGTCATTGAGACCACAAGGTAGATTTGCTTATAAATTCTTTTCCAAAGAAGCCTTGAAGATAGATGGAAAGAAAGGGTAAGCTAAAGAGAGGTTAATATAGACATGGAAGATTTTTGGTACACTTTTGGTGATTGTATTTCTACTTCTAGCCATTATTACAGAAAGCATTTGATTTCTTTGTGACAAATGAATTCACTTTATTGTAATTATGACTAATCCTTATTGGAGTACACCTTTTCATTTTCTCACTTTTATTAATGTTCTTTTGTCTGCAAATTTTATTTTAAGCCCTACCCTGTACTGACAGTGAGTTCATTGAGCCTATTGCTTTGCCAAATAAAAACAATGGTTAAGAGAAATATACTGCATTGGGATTGGTGGGAGTACAGCCAAGCCCGCTCACTGGGTAAATGTGACCACTACCTGAAATTCAGAGAATTCTAATGAATAAAGATAATTATGAATAATACTGCATACCTTGTCTGGTTTGGAACATAAAGCAGTGGTTCTGCATTGCCAAGAAAATAATGTTTCTCTCTGTATATATTCTGATGCTTCACTCAGAAACTTCACCTACATGTGACATAGAGACATAAGAAGGAGTTAGCTACACCATGCTGACAACCCACTTCAAAGGTTGTTATTGTAAACAAAATCATGTAGAGTTGCACGGAATTAAAATGTATTCTGATGCCAGAACTGCAAAAGCAGTTCAGATACGTACAGGATTTCTGAAGACAATGCTTTTGTGTTCTCATGAATAGGAAATGCCGATGACCAGCATGAAACAATTGGTTGACTTTCTTCCATAAAATGATTGGAGATTTTTTTCAAAAGTGTATGTTTTTCTGATTTATTATTATTACCCATGAGTAATTTTTATTTCTAAGTACAGGTTTCTCCCTGCTGTTATGGAATACTCACTTTGGGCAGATAAAATAACTCTTTCATTTTACCTATTTGAAACAACGAAGTGAAATATACATTCACTTCCATCCCTTGTTGTCTTTTGCTCAAACTCTCTCTCAGTGTGACTCCTCCCTCTGTGCCCCTAATGCCCTCAGACCGCTGGATCCTCTACTAGCCTCAGCGAGCAACATATCACACGACAGCGCCTCATGAACCCCAACTTTACCAATCACTTGTACCTTATCAAGACTACAATTTTCCGTCTCAATTCCTCAAGACTCCCCCTCATTAAAGAGACAAAGGGCTCATTTCATCCAGTAATGACAAAACTGTGAGTGAAAGATTTAACCTATCATTCCTCTCCGTTGGGCTATTATTGTAGTAATGCTGCATAACAAACTACTCCCTGAACCCCCTGGCTTACAACAGTGAGCATTCATCTTTCTCACAGATCTGAGGGTCTGCTGAGGTGGTCTGCTTCAGGGTAGACTGGGCTTGGCTCTGGGTTCTCGGAGGGTTCAGATCTGCCTCGCCTAACTTGCTGTGGGGCTCAGACTAAAGGGATGGTAGCTTTCAGGGACATGCACTTCTCATGACAATGAGAGGAACACAAGAGAGGAAGCCAAATTGTGCAAATACACTTAAGGCCTCTGCTCACATCAGGTCCACAAGTATTTCTTTAGCAAAAGCAAGTTGTATGACCAGTATGGATGGGTCGTGAAATATGTTCCACCCACTAGGGTGCACTGCTAGGTCACAGGGTAAAATATAGTGAAGAGTTGACAATTTACATGGCTTCTAAGGAAATATATATTTTTTTATTCGGTGGGAATTTACCTGAGATAATACTCTACACCTTAAGTGAAAGTAGAACTTGTATTGGCACAAAATGCTATTATTAAAATTTAAGAGGCAGGTGAAGAAATGTAATACCTATGAATGACATCCAAGAGATGTTCTTCTATTCTATTGATTATATAATAGAATAAAATCTAATACTTTGTGCTAGGTACTGTTTTAAGGGCTCTACATATATTAACTCATTTAATTATTAAAATAACTGCATATATTAATAACTATTCTGATTCCATTTGACAGGTTAAGTAACTGAAGCATAAAGAGATTTACCAGTTTGCCTAAGGTCACATATTAGTAAGGTATGTACTCTAGCTCCAGACTCTACACTTCTGGGAGACTGAATATGTAAATGGATGATGAGACCATATATAAAAATACAGCTCTGACCCACAACTTACAGCAAGCTGTCCACGAACCCAACCTGTTATCTACAATAACCAGACTAAGAAGCCAGCTTGCTATAAATGAGATTTGTAGGAAGTCATACTACTATCTTTAGGAGCAATCCAGGAAGTCAAACAGTAACCCCTGCAACAATGAGCCCCAAATGGCTATGACTTGACAACTTTCCAAATCTTCGTTCCAACTTCAAATTGAGAACCATCCAGAGGAAGCCAAGTATGTACACTCACCACTCACATAGGATGCCCTGCTTTTAGTTCGTGCACTTACAAGCTTCCCCACTCCAACAGCCTCCCAACAGGGCACATGTGAAGCCTTCCTGTTTTGTCACTGTAAAGCTTTCCCATTTCTCTGCCTGCCTCTGAGTTTCTGCCAAAACACAAGCAGTGGTGGCTGACTCCCTTGCTATAGCAAACTCTGAATTAACAGCTTTGGCTTTTCTCATTTGTTTAGTCTTTATTTATTTCTATATAACCAGAACAATATCCATTATATCTAATGTAACTGAATATGTGCATGTCTAACATAGATACAAAGACTGTAGTTAAAACTGCTGAAAGGTCAATAATCAACTCTTCAGTACTTAATTTTGGTAATATGGCCCCACTAATAACTTGGTAGTTAGATAATTTTATGGATAGATCTACAGAAAATCCAAGTTAATGATAATCGTAAGAGTAATAACAGAGTATAAGTTAATGATAAGAACGTTAGTAATAATACCTATTTTATTAAGTACTTATAAACACAACACACATTAGTAAAAACATTAATTTGTGTCATGCTCAAATTAATCATATGAGCTGATTACTGGGATATTTCCATTTTACAGGAAAACTGAGACTTAAAAAGTTAAGAAACTTGCTAATACCCACATTGTTTAGATATTATACAAACACAATTTAATTTTGGCAGCTTAACTCCAAAATTTAATTGCATTTATGTTTAGCTCAATAGCTGGCATACAGTGGGAATTCAACTTAACAGAAAATAAAAAGAATGGATTAATTACTTAATTACCAAGATTCAGTAAAACCTGCACTAACCCTAAAAACCTATTCACCAAGCTTCTTGGAGCTTACTTGTCTTCCTTCCCATATATATGTATGTGTGTGTGTATAATAACTGCATTTCCCATTCAGATAAGTATATCTTAAAAGCATACTATCATTTTTGCTTTTTCTCAAGGTTTTAACTTAACTGTGTGCACAGTATGAACACTGTCAATGCTGGGGAGAAGCAGACCCAGGATCTTGCACTACCCACTTACCTTGGTGCCTGGCCAATCGACCGGTAGCTATTGGTAGCAGTAGCTCTGGCCCCTAACCTCGCCAGATCCAAAGATCTACAGTTTCCCTATAAGCAACCATCAAATCTTGGCTGAGTACTACATATGTGAAAAATTACAGTTAAGAGGTGACTTCCTGACAATCAGTTCTCATGAGAATAATCTTAGCAAAGAAATGTTGGAAATAACCTTTTTTTCAATTCTTTAGCAGGACAGTGAAGGGGATTGTAACCTTGATGTGCGTGTGTCAGAAGGCAATCCATTTCCCTCAAAACACTTGAGATCCATTGTAAAACAAAGAAATACAATACAGTGAGTTACAACTCACAGTAAATTTCACTGATAAATACCAAAGCAATGATATGAAGAATGTATTCAAGTAAAAAATGTTTAAAGATAAAAAACATATATATCTTCAAGTAGATAATATTTGCAATCATGAAAAATGGCTATAGGTTTAAGTAAAGGCAAGGAAGAAGAGAACATTCCACTTGCGGGGGGTTAGTGTGACCAAAAACAGAGTAGTAGGAAAAAGACAGACATGTAGAGGTGCATTAGTAGATCAGTCCAGTAGAAAAAAAAAGTGTTTATGCAAGGGAATAGTGGCCCTCATTTCTGTTATTCCTTCAATGTACATGAAGAATGTCTGACCTTTAGTGGAACATCAAAGAGTAATGGGAAATAACACAAGTGCTTATTTTGCAACCAGAACGTCCAAATGGCAATTCTGCAACTTACATTTTTAGAGGATGAGTTATCACGACTAAATGCCATTTTTCTTCATATGTGAGGATGTCTGTTCATATGACAACACGCCATTTTATAAATAACACATTGTACCATCCTGCACTCTTCTGAAGGAAATTTGCCTACTGTCCACCCCACTTCTTCTTTGGTATCTCACTGTTTTACCCTCAATAAATTATGTACTATTCGAAGGAATTATGCTCACAACTTTTTGTCTTTTACCCAAAAAGGCCATGAATAAATAAAATCTGTCTAGTAGACCACTGAACCCCAATCCTCTTTTCTGAAGACTCATGGCTAAGTTCACAGCCCATATTATCATTGAACGGGGAGGATTTTTTTTTTTTTTACCTTTCTGCCATTTGTTAACACACTGAGATTATCCCTTAATTAGCCTCTTTTCCCCCCCTTTTTTCCTACGTGGGTTATGATATTTCTCACATCAAGCATCCCCTATCATTATCTCCAGTTTTGTTATCTGGATTTATTTTTAATCGCTGGCACTTATGCATCCCAGGTATGTGAATATCTATGAGATATTTCCATAGGCCTGGCAATGGACTGTTCAAGTGCTTGCCTTAGGGAGCAAACACTGGAGACCCAAAGCTAGAAGTGGCCTCCTCCATTCATACAGAGTGTATGGCAGAACGGCCTAAGAGATCATTTGGGGGCCAGTTTATCATGTTCTATAGTTTCACTCAATAATTGTGCCTCAATGCCTGTTTTCACAAGACCTTGTGCTAGGTACTGTGGAGAGTACAAGGAGGGCAAAGATACTGTTCTTCTTGCCATCAAAACCTTACAGTCTAACATATAAAATCAGATCCTAATAGTATCAGAGAGTGATGGGTATTCTAAGAAAAGTAGAGAGAAGGGCCAATGGGAGTTCAAAGAACAGAAGGATTACTTTTTACTGGCCAAGGGTGAATCATGCTTTCTGAAAAAAATGCAATAATTTATTTCTGTCCTAGCAGTTAGACAGGCAGCACATTACAATAAACCTACACATCTAGGCACTTAGAGCTACAGAGAATTGGTCAGTATCATCTGTCACAATCAAACCTTATTTTTCCTTCCTAGGAACGGTCCTATTTATGTTCATGGTACCTGATCCCAAGAAGCTCAAGCAAATACAAATCAGCAATATAAAATAGCCTGCTTGATTAAGTTAATTTCAAGGTTTCATTTCTGCTCATATTGCCTACAACCATTTTATTCATTGTGATAACTGCATAAAAATAACCTAAAAAATAGTTGAGTAAGTAATAGTGCCAAAATTTCCTTTCCACTACAACATTCTCGTTCTCTCATTTCATCATAAATCTTAAATTTGCCTTCAGACTCTAACAGCACTTTAGTGAGCATGAAATGTGATTATAATTGTGAAAGTAACTGGAAAAGAAAGCATCAGCTTGCTAGATATGTTATTCTAAAATAGAAATACTTAGGGATCGAGGAATCTCCAACACGGAAATGCAAAGATTCTGAGGCTATGAAATTCATCATCTAGCTGCTGACACTCCTGTTTTCTTTTCTTTTGTTACTTCTCCGTTGCATTAAACTCTATGTCTCTATTATGAAGTAACCTGTATTTTTCCATTGCGAATTTTTTAACACAGGGAAGGTAATTAACCTTATAATAGCTCTAATAGATATCCCAACTGCCCTTTTTCGTGTTAGTTATTTTAATTTGTTCAACATGTATTGGGATACTGACAATAAGAGTCCAAATTATAATTTAAATAGACTGATCTGCTTGGAACAGAGAACTGTCTCTATCTGCAGCAACACACTATAATTTTTAAAATGTATATATATTGCTGAGTGGTAGAATACCTGTGGTTCACCCATCATGATCATTTTAAACAAAAACTTACTACCATCATTTCATACATTATAAAAAATATCACCCAATACACAAAATTTTTTTCTTTCTTTCTAGCATTATTGAGACATAATTGACATAACATTGTGTAAGTTTAAGGTTTACAATGTGTTGATTTGATACGCTTATATATTGCAATATGATTACCACCATAGTATTAGCTAACACCTGCATCATGTTAAATAATTAACATTTCTTTTTTGCAGTGAGAACATCTAAAATCTACTTTCTTAGCCACTTTCAAGTATGTAACACAGTATTATTAACTATAATCACTATGTTGTACATTAGGTCCCCGGAACTTATTCATATAACTGGAAATGCGTACTCTTTGACTAATGTGTCCTCTTCTTCCCCATCTGCCAGCTCCAGGTAACCACGATTCTAGTCTCTATTTCTCTGAGTTTGGCTTTTTTAGATTCCACATAAAAGTAATATTATACATATTTGTCTTTCTCTGACTTATTTCACTTAGTATAATAACCTCAAGATCCGGGCGCCTGGGTGGCTCAGTTGGTTAAGCGACTGCCTTCGGCTCAGGTCATGATCCTGGAGTCCCTGGATCGAGTCCCGCATCAGGCTCCCTGCTCAGCAGGGAGTCTGCTTCTCCCTCTGACCCTCCCCCCTCTCATGTACTCGCTCTCTCTCATTCTCTCTCTCTCAAATAAATAAATAAAATCTTTAAAAAAAAAAAAAAAAAAAAAAATAACCTCAAGATCCATCCATGTTGTCCACAGCAGGTCCTTCCTCATGGATAAGATTCTGTTTATATATGGGAGCTCAGATGTCTCTTCAAGAATCTGTTCTTATTTGCTTTGAATATATGTCTAGAAGTGGGACTGATGGATCATATGGTAATTCTATTTTTCATATTTTAAGGAACCCCCATACCATTTTCCGTAGCAGCTGTACCAATTTACATTCCCACCAACATTGCTATCTAAATATGCTTTTTCCTCATCAAACCTTTAGTTATTAATTTTAGCATCCATTGATGGTTCTTGCCTGACTCATCAGTTTTTACTATTTTTACTATGATAGTGGCTAAGTAGTGACTTTCTTCTCCATTTATCCATTGGCATTTTATATAAAAAAAGAGTTTTTCTTCATTTATCTATTTATAAAATTCTACCAGTATGGATTCATGGACTCATTTTAATTCAGTGAATTCTATTTTGTGTGATAATGGAAATGCACCATTCAGATATTTAACAAGAATCTGTTCTGAGGATGTGGATGTCTGACAGCCTCCTGTTGCTGCACCTTCACATCCCTTGCATGTTCATGACAAAGCCATGCTCTCAGGGGAGTGCTGTTCCTGGTCAATGCTAGGCCTGGCAGAGGTGCTACCGTTGGGCCATTTATGCCCAATACGAGCTTCCTGTAAATATGCAATCTTCTCTTGGGCTGGCCATCAGCTTGGATAAGACTTTCTCAGAGCTGCACTGTAATCTGAGAACTTCCCTTCTCCTTCCTTCCATCTCTCCTTCATAGGAGTCGGTTTTCCATTGCATACGAGGCTCTCCCTGCCTATTTCTGCTCTCTCTCCTTTATCCTTCATAGGCCCTTCCCCCAATAAATATTGCACGTCTAATTCTGTCTTACTGTTTGTTGGAACACATATTCTGTTACTATCACTGTTTATTCTGATGTTCTAATTATCCCAGATTTGACCAGTAGGAGATGTTTCAAGCTGGCTTCTATGTCCTCTTTATCTTTTTGTTTAGAAAGAATTTCAGATTCACAAAGAAGTTCAAAAAATAATATAGAGTATCTGCTGTAGGACTTTCACTCAGCTTCCTTCAATGATAACATATTCCGTAACCATAGAACAATTATCAAGATTGGGATACTGGCAGTGCCGTACTAAATATACCACATACCTTCTTCAGATCTTATTTGTTTTTCCATGCATTAACTTGTGTGTGTGTGTGTGTGTGTGTGTGCACGCATGCAGGGAGTTCTATGAAATAAAGATTTGTTTAATCACTACCACAATAAGGATAGAGAACTGTTTGATCATCCCAAAGAAACTCCCTTAGGCTCTGCCTTTGCAGTTATAGCGTCTCTTCAAAAACCCTGACGCCTGGAAACCAATGATATTTTCTCCATCACTGTAATGCTGCCATTTTGAGAATGTTACAAAAATTGAAACACATAGTATGCAACCTTTTGAGATTTGATTTTTTTTTTCATTTATATAATGCCCACGAGCTCCATCTAAGTAACTGCATACATCAACAATTCTTTCCTCTTAATTGTTGAGTAGTATTCCACTGGATGGATATGCCATATTTTGTTTATCCAATCACCCACTGGAGGGCATTCATATTGTTTCTATTTTTGGGCTATTTCAAAAAAAGCTGCTATGAACATTCACTTGTAGGTTTTTGGTATGCGATCTTAAGTTTTCATTTTTATGAGTAAATACCAAGGAATCATATGATAATATAAGCATATGTTTAATTTTATAAGAAAATGTGAATCTATTTTCCCCATCTTTAAATTGTTTTTTTAGTCCTTTTCTCATTGATCTGGAGGAACACATCATATGTTCTGTATTCCAGTCATTTGGTAATTAGGTTTTGCAAATTTCTTCTTCTAAGGAGACCTTTTCTTTTTACTTGTTAAAGGGTGTATTTTGATGGACTAAATTAATACACTTACACTCACCACTTTTTATTTATGTTTGTGGTTTTTTTGTGTGTGTGTCTTCATTAAGAAATTGTTCTCAACCCTCAAATCACAAAAATATTTCCTTAAATTATATTCTAAGATTCACGTTTAGGTTATGCAATCACTTTAATTTTTTTTTTTTAAGATTTTATTTATTTATTTATTGATTTGAGAGAGCGAGAGAGTGAGGGGAGGTGGAGAGGGAGGCGGACAAGCAGAATCCACACTGAGCACAGAGCCCAATGCAGAGCTCGATCCCATGACCCTGAGATCAAGGCCTTGAGCCAAAATCAAGAGTCAGATGCTTAACCTACTGAGCCAACCAGGTGCCCCTATGCAATTACTTTAAACTGATTCTGGGTATTATATAAAATCGGAATCAAATTTTATTTTACCTCTATGTATTATTTTGTTCTACGATTTCCAAAATCCATTCTCCATTTAACTGCAATGCCACTTATTTCATAGATCAAGTTTCCACATATGTGAGAACGTGCTTTTGGGCCTTCTATCAATACTCCCTCTATTCATTAAAACAGGTTTATAATAAGATTTATTATAAAACAAGTCCTCTTACTCTATTCTTCTTCAGGAATGTCTTGTTATTCTTGACTTTTTTTTCCATATTAATTTTAGAATCAGCTTGTCCAATTTCATTAAAATCCCTGTCAGGATTTCTTTGGATTCTTATTGAACATATAGATTAATGAGAAAAGCTACCTCTATGATAATGAAACTATTAACGAACATATTTCTTTTTTATGTAGGTCATCTTTAATGTCTTTTGATAAAGTTTTATAATTTTCTCCATAAAAATCATGAGCATCTTTATTTACACTTATTCTTATAGTTCTTTTTTATTTGATGCTGCTAACAATGATAGATATGCTTCTAATGTTTACATTATTATGAATTTGCTGTAGGGTTTGTAAATACCCTTTACTAGGAAAAGAAAATTTCTCTTGGTAGCTTTCTAACTTTATTTTTTCTTTTTTGCTCATTAATTGGTGTTGAATTCTATTGGATTTTTTTTTTTTTAGCAAATATTGCAATGATCATGTCGATTTTCTCTTTTAATCTGTTTATATGGTAAATTACATTAACAGATACTTAAATCTAAATTCAACTCTTTGGGGCACCTGGGTGGCTCAGTTGGTTAAGCGTCTGCCTTCAGCTCAGATCATGATCCCAGGGTCCTGGGATCAAGCCCCACATCGGGCTCTCTGCTCAGCGGGAAGCCTGCTTCTCCCTCTCCTTCTGCTGCTTCCCCCTGCTCACGCTCTGTCAAATAAAATAAATAAAATCTTTTTTTAAAAATTTTATTATGTTAATCACCATACATTACATCATTAGTTTTTGATGTAGTGTTCTATGATTCATTGTTTGTGTATAACACCCAGTGCTCCATTCAATACGTGCCCTCTTTAATACCCATCACCAGGCTAAAATAAATAAAATCTTTAAAAAATAAAAAATAAAAAATAAAAATAAATTCAACTCTTCATTTCCAGGATAAAACCCACATAGTTTTAAAATGTATTCCTAGATATAGTAGCTAATATTTTATTTGGGAGTTTTACTTCAATATTCATGAATGATATTGGCCTGAATTTTCCTTTTTAGTATGTTCTTTCCTGTTTTGGTTTCAATGTTATATTAGCCTCAGATAAAATTAAATTCTCCCTCTTTCTATTCTCAGTCTCATCTAACTACACTTTACAAAGGTTTATTATTGAGTATTGGCCTCTTTCCTTCCTTTTCTTAGAGCAGCTACTTTAGAAAGGTGCAATCATAAATTCTCTACCTGCCCCTTTGAGCTGTAAATTCTCTACAACCCCAAAATGTCTTTTTCAAGAACCTGAGACCTATCTCTTTGAAATAAAATAAATAATAAGCTTATGTTAATATTTCTTTAGTCATCAATTTTCAACATTTAAAGATAACCTGTACAAACTCCCCAGTACCATCTACTTATATCACCTTTCTGGTCTTCTCAAAAAAGTTTTATCAGTTTTGGAGAGGTAAAACTTTTGAAACTATTGTTGATATGGCCAAACATCGAGTAATCTCTAAATTCTGCTACTTTTTTTCTTTTGGATCATAACTTCTAGAGTCTTCTATCTCACTGTTCCATCTTGTCTGGTTGCTTTATAGGTCCAGTGCACAACTGGTATCCTGGGACTTCTCTTTACCTTCATCCTGGAAATTCCTCTCCCCAATCCTCTGTATTGGGAACCCTGACTCTTGGGACCTGTACATTTCTCTTTCTGGACTTGCAATATCTCTGCCAAAGGTGTAGCCACAGCAAGTTCAATTGGGAAAATTTTATCTTCCATAATTTCTTTAGGGAAAGGTTTCTTGAAACAAAGAAGAAACTAATTCTAATATACCCTATTGACCTATGAAATAAGCTTAAGGGGAATTCCATTTGCACATCTTACTGAGGGGATGCCATCATGTATTAGCTCATTAGCCATCCATTGTTTCCCTCTGTTCTGGAGATGGGTATGTCAGATGGGTTTCAAATGATCATTTCCTCCTTTAACTCACCCCAATTCTCACATTAATCACAACTAGAAGATGAGATTGTGCAAATATAAAAATAAAATTGAGGGGCGCTTGGTTGGCTCAGTTGGTTAAGCATCTGACTCTTGATTTTGGCTCAGGTCGTGACCTCAGGGTCATGGGATTGAACCCCACATTGGGCCCTGTGCTCAGTCTGGAGTCTGCTTGAAATTCTCTCTCTCTCCCCCCTCTACCCCTGCCCCCCCTCTATCTCTCCAAAATAAATAAAATATCTTAAAATATTAAAAAAATCAATAAAAAATAAAAGCAGGGGCACCTGGGTGGCTCAGTTGGTTAAGCATCTGCCTTTGGCTCGGGTCATGATCCCAGGGTTTTGGGATCCAGCCCCGAGTCCAGCTCTCTGCTCAGAGGAGAGCCTGCTTCTCCCTCTCCCTCTGCCTGCCACCACCCACTTGTGTTCTCTCTGACAAATAAATAAAATCTTAAGAAAAAAATTCCAGTGAGTTCGAGGAGCCAAAAAAAGAAAAATCCTAAAAGTATTAGTGTTGTCTATAAACATTATGTTAATGCTGATTTTCTCAAGGCCTTCATTGTACATTAAAATGTACATATACATATTATTTATTAATAAAAATGACTATTTCTATAGCCTAAAAGATCCTATTGGTGAGTTTACTCCTCAGTCCCTGGAAAGGCCAAGAAACACATTATTATTAAATAAGCATTCTGTTTTTGTTCAAATCTCTCCCTTAATGCCCTGTACTTCTTTGGTAATAAAATTAGTATTTTTGGAAGCTTGAACAGGTCCAATAAAAGACTGTTTACTGGGCACACTTCTCCCACTAAATAATAATTTTCTCAGAGATGAGTGAATTAAGAATGAGAAACTAAGTTGATTATCCACATTTGGTTTTATATATATTTTTTTTTGGTGGAGGAATAAGAAATACCTAAATGGCCTTTTGATCTGTCTCCCCTTTATTTAGATGGTAAATTCAAACCGTCTACATGATGATGTGTCACTTAAAAAATGTACATTAAGTTCACTTTAACTATGAAGGAGAGGAAAACATAAACACACACACACACACAAACACACAAATGTGCAGACACAAACACACCCAGGATTTAAGTTAGTCAAAACTTGTAGAGTCAAAAATGAAGAATATAGTTTAACAGAATTTTTCATCAATAGTTACAAAAGCTGCAGACGTTCACTCAGTTTAGTAAGAACAATCATTTTATAGCAATTTTTCTATTACTCTCCTAAAATTTCATAATTTTTAAACATTCTGTTAATGTCCCTGTATTTAATAATCTAATCTCAATTTTACAAAGAAAATGTTCTTTTACCCAAAAGTGAAATTAAGTTCAGAAATAAATAGAAATATATACACCTCACATTCAATTTATCTTTATGAAAAGATAGCAATTTCTAAGATATTACTATGACTTTGGCCACTAAGAAATGTTACATTTATGTCCTGCTTTAAATCTTCAATCAGTCTCTCCCATCTGTCAAAATTTTATAGCTACTAAAAGATAAAGCCTCTGTTGCTATGGTAATTATTCCATTACCTAGGTGACAGTGTTCGAATGATGTCATTGTTAGTGATCTAACTCATAAAACATTTTTTCAGTTTTAGTGTAGTTAGACAGGGGGAGAAAATTACTAGTGATACATAATCAAGAGGCCAGAAGAATGCTGCTCTTCTTAATAAACAGGGTACTCACAAACGAGAATTAGAAGGTAAATTGTCAAATGAATTTCTCCAATGATCTCTGCTTTTAGTTGGGTCAATACCCTCATCAGCATTTTACTGAATGAAAAAGAAGAAAGATTTTGTGTGTAGAGAAACAAAAAGAAAGCAAGGTGTTCTAGGGGAAGAATGGTGGAAATGGCATCCCACCTAAAAAATATGTTTCCTTAACTCTCTTCAATTGAACCTCAGGCTTTATCATTCCCAAGTGGAAAAATGCTGTGTGCTTTCATTTTGGTGCCATGATCTACTCCTTAGCTAGAGAGCTGTGTACAAAGAAATATAGAAAAGGACATAGAGGAGGAAAGGGAAATAGGAAATTGGATGGAGAAGACAGCAGAAAAGATCAGAAAATGGGTTGCAGCTCACTGTTGAGATTATGATAAAAGAGCAATTAGGAAAAAAAGAAGAGGTAGCAAGAAGGGTGGATAAGAGTTTGGAAACTTTTCCAACTTCAGCTGGACTTATCAAGAGATGACTTCCCTGTGTCAATATTATATCCATCTCATTTAAAGGACTTTCAAATGTTGGCAAAGACATATAGCATGCCACCCTCCAAAATTGCCTAACAGGTGACAGAGAAAGTGTCCTTTGAGTTCAGAGGATTCTATAGCCAGCCACACTGTAATGACTCCAGGTGAACTATTATCAATCAAAGAAAAATCAAACCAACATCTCCTTTATAAAGGTAGTAAAGCAATTCGTCAAAGATCCTTTCTCTCTTTTCTTCTTCTCATGTCCTCTCCTGTATATTAGCCTACCCTATTCTCTCATACCATAAGAGTTGCATTAAGAAGCCCGAAGAGAATGAAGAAATCCTAGCAGTCAGTTTTATAGGTAAGGTAACAAAGAGTTTCCTTGTCTGATACAATGATAGAAACTCAGAGTTGGAAGAAAAAAATGTATTAGTAGTCTCATACCAATTCAAGTCCAGAATGCTTACCAACTTTCTCTAGCCTCTTGCTTTGACAGCTCAAAGTAGAAGAATTCACTACAGCTGGAGGCAGTCCATTCCATTTTGGCCAAGTTGACATAATTCATTGAGGGCAAAAAATATATATATAAACCTGCGAAAACTTCATGTGTTGTCTCCCAAAAAACTAGAATTTTTTAACAGTTTGGTAAAGAGAGCAAAATTATTTCCAAAGCTCACATGGCAGAATTCCAGACAGCATGGTATTTGGGCTGGTGTTTGGAGGATAGGTTTGGGGAAGAGTGATCTCAACTGGAGAACCCACAAATGACATCACTGTGGCCACTGCTCTCCTTATTTATATGTAAGGCTAGTTGGATTATTTTTTCTCTTCTGGGATGTGCTTACACTGTGTACATGTGCATTTTCTGGTAACAGTATGAATCAGGTAGAATAAACTAATGATGAGCAACAAGCTCAACCCGGGAAGCAACAGCTGCTGAGGCATCACCTCACTTTGTGAAAATTGGTAATGGACCCACTGATTGTGGTATTTTAGGCAACTCCCAGAGCAAATATAAATGCCATTCCATGATTAATAATTCTTCTTTATTCAATTAACAGTTTCATGTGTCTTGTTCTTAGTATGTATTACACAACTTGACATTGCACCTAGGAGAGAGTTTTTACAAGAAAATGTGGTATGTGAATAATATTACCCTGTTGGTTTTAGATTCTAACAGGTTTCTTTCTTTCCCCCAAAGGATGGGGGAGGAAATACCAAAGGCTGGAATGTAAATGTCTAAAACCCAAAATAACTTGTCAGATTAAACCACCAACATCATAAATCAAGCTCATTAACAGCAACTGATAAAGTTTATCTGTCTCACATCACCAGGGAGGCACTTGCTAGCAGGGCTTTTGCAGATAGAATTTTCGGTAGATATCATCATTAGAACTCAGTGAAATAGCCATCCACAGGAACAGCTTGCAGCACTAGCTTCCATATCATAATTACAGAAATGATTACAGTAGCAAATATTAAAAACAGTGCAGTTATGCATAATTTCTACAACAGGCAATCTAATTTGCCAGCAGTAAAAACAGTAATAAAAGCATTGCCCAGTGATGGGACAAAGCAATTTTCAGTCAAGATGCCTAAAAATAACATAAGTTTTCTTACAGCTGGATTCATTGTTAACATGGTTTGCTTAGCATCCTGCTTGAGGGAGCTTAATCAAAACCAGGGCAATAACCATATTAGCTAACACATGATACTAATGGACTTTTCACCCAAAATAATAGGACTTCTGACTTCCCCTGGATAGCTACAGTTCTGGCAAAGGACATCCATGGAGGACAATAAAATCTCAGAAGGAAGGGACCACTTCCTTTAGTTAAAGAACAAAATTATCCATTTATGTCAACATGATCCTCTTTCTTACTCCTCTGAACCCCCATTTCCTTCCCTGGTGTTCATGCTTCTTTAAGCACTCACCTGTCTCCACTTCATAGCCTACTTATTTGTATCCATACCAATGCTCCCTATTAATTTAAGCTCTTGGATGGAAGAGACTATAACTGATTCATGTTCTTAATCTCTCCCTCCCCAGGGAGTCCATCCCTGTGTTAAGCACAAAGTAAATGATATAGAAGTTTGTCAAATTAAACTGATGGACCTGAGATGTCAAGTTATACAATATAAATCAAACATCACTCAGAAACGTCACAATAATGAAAACATAATCTGCAGTATCTGAACCTTGGCAGGATTGAGTTTGTTCATTTAAAGCAGTAATTTTCAACCCTGGTTGTTCATTATATCATCTGTAAGGCTTTAAGAAAAACCTAGTTGTAGGTACTACTCTGGATCATTTTTAAATCAGAATTTCTAACAGTGGGATCTGGGCATAGGGATTTTTAAATCTTCCCCAGAAGGAGTCTGGGTTGAGTCTCACTGATTTAAAAGGTATGAGTGAACACACACTGAGTTTAAGCATGGAAAATACCTGATTTACTAGAGATAAAGAACTAGCTCCTTTTGTTGTGTGTGTTTGGGTATGTACTTCATACTTGGGGCTATATTTGGCTCCTCTATAAGATGAAGGGTGTTAATTATACATACAGTAAGCCCTGAAATATTTTTCATAACAAAATTATGTAAGCATACAGCAATGCTAATGCCAACACCACCAGGCCAGTGAGTCTGTTACAAGTCAACTTCCAATAGTGGGGAACAAAAGTTTGCATTCTTTACAAACTCTCTAAGTCATAACTTCTCTTTGGACAAGAATGATAGGGGAGGATGACCTTTGTGGTTTGTTCCTAGAATACAAGATAAGCAATGGAAAAACAGTGTTTTCAAAAGGCATGGTAGTCCAGATCTTGATTTTTAAATAATCTCCAACACAAAACACCAGAACTCTTTGGAGAAACGGCTAACACTAGGGCAAGGGAAGAGATTATACATGCTGAGCTTGGAGCATCCTGTAGGGTCAGAAAGTAATGAATTAGTATTCAGAAAGCAAAATGATGTGGGCATGCTAAAGGGAACAGAAGCCAACTGAAAGAGTCCCCAATGGCCAAAGGTAAAACAATTTGATCAACAAAATAAAATAGTATTGAATTATAACCCAATGTATAAAATAAATATCCATGAGTCCACACAGATATGTTTGAACAAATAAATAAATAGGGGTGGAGAGACAAATCTCCTTTATAGAAGAGTTGCAAATAATACATGTAGGTATTCCTCCTTCAGGAGGTAGGGCATAACTTACCTTATGTTGGATGTGAGCTACACTTAATGACTTCTTCCAAAGAACAGAGTATGGAAAGGAAAAATAATCACTTGGGCCACCTGGGTGGCTCAGTCAGTTGATCGTCTGACAGCTCAGGTCATGATCTTGGGATCTTAAGTTTGGGTCCCATGTCAGGCTCCATGCTTGGCACGGGGTCTGCTTGGGATTCTTTCTCTCTCTCCCTTTGCCCCTCCCCCTGCCTGTCCTCACTCTCTCTAAAATAAATAAATTAAATCTTTAAAAAAATAATAATTACTTTATAGTGGAGAATCATGGCAGACACTACCTTGACAAAAGTGATCATGGTTAACATCATCAATGATGGCTCATGTTGCTATTACATATCCCCTGGTAGGATACCAGAAAAAGGACACTTCACTTCTGTGGTCTTTCTTTTCTCAAACCCATAACCTCAAACAGATCACGAGAGAAACATCAGACAGACACAAACTGAAGGACATTCTAGAAAATACCTGACCAATACTCCTCAAAATCGTCAAGTTCATACAAAATAGGAATGACTGAGCAACTGTCATGAGTAGAGGACACATAATGATTAAATACACTGGAATCTTGAATTGTATCCGAGGACAGAAAATAGACATTTCTGCAGAAACTAGTGAAATCTGAATAAAGTCTATAGTCGAGCTAATAGCAATATGCCAATGTTAATTTGATACTTTTCACAAATATATCATGGTTAATATAAAATATGAACCTTAGGGAAACTGGGTGATGGATACGTGGAAGCGCTCTATACTATCTTTGTAACTTTTATGTAAACCTAAAAATATTTTGAAGTTTATTAAAAATCATACACGAAGAAAGCATGTATAGGAATGAAAAGAAAATATAATCATGAAAATGACTTATCTTTTGATTAAAGGTATTTAAAATGTTTTGTGACACAAAAAAGTTCACTACTGTTCCCTCGTTAGCTTGGTCAATAATGAAATATATATTATATAAAATGTATTAATATATTCATACTTAATGTATTATGTATTGAACTTCAGTAACTTGCATTTCTCAATCAGTCTGGACTTAAAATCTCCAGACTGAATGAGCAAAGTGTACATTGTACTTGATGTGGTACCAGAATGCCTTCCCTGCACTACTTATCCTTTCACAGGAGGGACATTTCCTTATTTTACAAAAATAAACCATGTTAGGTGCATCTAATTGAGGGCCCAGAGGATCATCAATTCCGAGTTAACTCACCGTATAGCTACAATGTGCTGTGAACACTTCATAATGGTTCACACAGTGCATTTTTCTTGAAGCCTAAATTTTATCTGAGAGCAGAATAGCACCCGTGCTTACTAGTGAATGTTTAGTACTCTTTTGCTGTTTTATTTTACAAAGTTAATATTTCTCCAAGCAAAAAGGCCATCTCTTAGCTAAAGATGCAATGTTGAAATAAATTCAAATGAGAAATTCCAGTTGCTGACTTTTGCTGGTTTTACTTCCTGAATGTTTTGGGGGAGTGGCTTTTCCACTCCTTTTATTCATGCTCAGTCTGAAGTCTTTTAATGGGTCTCTCTCTCTCTCCCTGTGTTATTCTGCTTCTTTCCCATCTCAGTACATCCATTTCACTCTACCCAGAGTGGTCCATCCTAAGTTGCAAATATGACTTTGCCACTTCCCTCAGTAAAACCCTCTCATGGCTCCCTGATTATTATATGTTAAGTCCAAACTTCTCATCACAGCAAACTAATTCTCCCGCATATGGCCCCTACTATCCCTCTGGAGACTGTGCAAAGGAAACAGCAACCATTCCCATTAAAAGAAGTTATGCTCTAATATTACTGAAGTAGTTATTTTCTATACACACCCTACAGCTATATGCTTTCATTTCTTCCCTCTTGCAGTTCTTTTTCTTTTTTCCCCTTCTTAAACAGATAATTCTCTCATTATATTTCAAGTCATGGGAGGTGTCCTCTCCTCTATGAGGTTTTCCTTAGCCATACTTTTCTATCTTCCTTTCCCTGCAAACAAGCATTGCCTCATTGTTCTGTTTCTATGTCACTCTTGGATATACCACTATTCTAACACCCACCCTACTCACTTTGCTCTGCAGCACACAAGTGTCTTGCTTTCTGCTAGCTGGTAAGCATCCATCTTACTCATCCATCTTTGTGTCCCCGGGGAATAGCACAGGGCCTGTATACAGAAGACACTAAAAATGCTATTGAGCAGCTATAAGCAGAAATTCCTGCTCATTTAAATTAAAATAAATACTTTATCCCTCAAGGGACTAATTACTGAGTGTCACAATTTATCTACAGGTCTAGACTTCTGCATCACCTCTCTTCACACACACCATCTCTGTAATCAACAACAGTTCCAATCTGTATCACCTGCCAACTTTTTCCCACTCAATGTCAATCTCATGTTTAATTTCTACCTGTATGTATGTCTGAGGGGCATCTTTAAAAAAATCCATTTTTTACAATTCTTTTTCTGCTTCTTTCACCATGCTTGCTTAAATGAGATCTTCATTTGCCTATATTCTAGGCTATATTCTGTGAGCTGAGCATACAAAATCAGTAAGATCAATTCCTGGCCTCAGGGAGCTTACAGTCTGATAATAAATTACATGGAGGGAGCTAAGCATCAGATGGTGCTAGGGAACAGGGGCAGAGCTCCTAAATCATGGAAGGTTTCCCCAAGAAGATGGTGCTATGAGCCAGGATTTGAAGGATCAGTGGAAGTTATTAGCTGAGGAAGGAGGTGAATGGCATCACAGGTAGAAAGAGAAACAGCTAGGAAGGGGCACCAAGTGAAAGGGATGGTGGCCAGAGGTAGCTCAATATGTTTGCAGATCTTAAAGCAGCTGATATACATGGACTATGGGAGGCTGCACATGAGATGGTGCAGGATTAGGGCAGAGGTAACCTTCTTTTATTATTATTATTATGTTCAATTAGCCAGCATAAAGTACATCATTAGTTTTTGATGTAGTGTTCAACAATTTGTTGCAAACCCAGTGTTCATCACCACACGTGCCCTCCTTAATACCCATCACCTGGTTGCCCCACCCCCCAACCTCCTTACTTCTGTAACCCTCAGTTTGGTTCCCGGAGTCCAGAGTCTCTCATGGTTTGTCTCCCTCTCTGATTTCTTCCCATTCAGTTTTCCTTCCCTTCCTCTGTGGTTCTCCATGCTATTCCTTATGTTCCACATTTGAGTGAAATCGTATGATAATTTTCTTTCTCTGCTTGACTTATTTCACTTAGCACAACCCCTCCAGTTCCATCCATGTCGATGCAAATGGTGGGTATTCATCCTTTCTGATGGCTGAGTGATATTCCATTGTATATATGAACCACATCTTTATCCATTCATCAGTTGAAGGGCATCTTGGCTCCTTCCACAGTTTGGCTATTGTGGACAAGGGCAGAGGTAAACTTGGAAGGCCCTGTGATTAAGTTTAGGTATTTGAATTTTAGGCTTACAGCAACAAGGGGGTACTGAAGAATTGTAATCACATTTATGTATTAGAAGGTCTCTGCAGATTCTGAGTAGGGAAATGAAGAGGCATGAAATAGGCAAAGAGAAGACAATTATATGGCAGCTACAGTTTTCTAGGCAAGAAGACATTAAAAGCATGAATAAAAGAAGTGGCAATGGGTGTAGAAAGTAGGGAAAACAAGCAAAGTTAGAACTTGGAGCACGTGGACACTAGGGAGTGAGCAAATGGGAGGTTTCCAAGATGATTCCCAGGTTTCACACATGGACAGTGGGGTCAATTGGTGTTATTTCCAAAGACAGGGAATGAAGGAGGAGGAGATCTGAGAAAGAAGATAATGTCAGGTTTTAAATATGTTTGGATTAAGAGTAATATACTTATCTTGATGGGCACTGAGAAATTTATAGAATTATGGAATCACTATACTGTACACCTGAAACTAATTTAACACTGTATTTTAACTACACTGGGAATTTTAAAAAACATGTTTGGATTAAGACCTATCTGGGCATTCAAGCAGAAAAAGCAGTTGGATACTTTCTAGGTTATCGAAGTTGTCCAATTAAAAATAACTCATTAAGAAGCTATGCATTAGGTAAGACCACCCTCCCCCAACAGTGGAAAAAAAAAAAAGGTGGAGGGAACTAAGAATGTAGACCTGATGAACACCACGACTTAAGGAAAGTGAAGAGGAAGAGGCTGGTGAGGAGGCACAAACAGAAGGTCAGAGAAAACCAGCACAGAGGAGTAGGATAGTATCCAAAATGTAAATATAAATAACATTTTTGAAAATGGAAGACTGTGATCAACAGTGTCAGAAACCACAGAGAAGTTCAATAACTTAAGGCTAAAACTACTCTCCAATGACATAATATTTTCAACCATTTGCTTGGTTTGTAGGTATTCTTCAAATTTTGAGATTAGCTTTAATTTGATATGTATAATGGTTTTTATGACTAGAAATTAATGTCATTACTTTTTTCTGCTCACTGTAATCTGGAAGACCTAGCCATCACAAATGCTTAGTATTCCCAGTGTTGGTATGTGAGGAATCACCTAATTCCAAATCTCAATTCCTATGTATTATATATTTAAAAAGGCCTCTGCAGAGACTGAGGGGGGTGGTGCTTACTACAATTGAAATCATTCTACCCTAGGATATATCCCCCTCTTTTTTTATAATCACACTTCAGTCAGGAAATCTGCATTTTAGACCCAAAGGTGTTGCTAACTAATTGTGTACACTAGAGAAAACACTTAGACTCTTTGGACATTTTTATTCATGGGTAAATTTGCGGGATTGGGGTCTTCTGTTATAGATTGAGATAAATCACGGTCTGGGAGAGCTAATGCATGCTTCTTTATTCATCTTCTATACTGAATTTTCACCAGGGACACATATATTTTCTTAGAGTTGTCTTTACACTTTTGGTGGGAATGGGCCTTTTGCCAACGCAGTTTACAAGGTCCACCTCCTAAATGCTTGTTTCATCTTTGCTTCACTTTTCCTCCTACTGTATGCCTTAGACAGAGTTCTTTCTTCCTCTATATTTCCAAAATATATTTCACAAACCTCTATTATAGCATTTAACACATTTTACCCTAATTACAAGATAATGTGGTCTTTGGGGCACAGAGTATAATTATATTTAAGTGAGTATCCCTAGCATATAGCCTGTGTCTGACACCAACTTTTGTTCAGTAAATGCATAGGAATTATTCAAGCAAAGGAGCCAGATGTATCATGGTGCTTTCAGCTGGAAGAGAAGTGGCTAGCTCAGTTCCCCCGAACTCTGAATCAAACTGAAAGTCTACAGATGTGTCATTGTGTACAGAATGGCAAGAGCTCATGTGGCTCAGGACTCTACAAATGGTTTCCCGAGAAGCTTCGTCGCGAAGTTCTATTTAATTAAATGACGAGGTGGGATCACCAACAATGAGATCCTAGAGGACAACCAGTCTATCCACTTTGAAGCATAACTCTTTTGGGTAGGATAGATGGAGAGATGGATGATAAGAGAATACCTAAACAACTGCTGGCTGATAGACTCAAAGGCAGCAGGAGGGACACTTTATTAAGGGCCTGCCACAGCACAATTACCAACAGGGCAGAACCACTGTGCAGACAGAGAGCAATGATAGCAAGCTGGCGTACTTAGAGAAGGGCTGAAAGGCATTAAGAAAAAGCCCAAAATGAGATCTACCAGGCTAAACAAAGCCAGCCTTGATATGCACACGCTATTTTGAGATCACTCTTTTCTTGGTCAATGCTACGGGACCCTAGCTGGTGGATGGATACCTGCTTGGTTCGTAGTACTGTGCATCGTGTCTGTGTCAAGCCTCTAGTAAATGTTCATGGATGATGATATATTGATCTGTTTTATAATCCCCCATATAAATGGATAATAAACTTTATCTACAGTGTTCTCAAACAAACAATGGCATACTGAATAGATATGCCATGTGAGATGAAAACTTAAAGAGATTTAAAAAATATATCATTAACTTATAGTTCTTGATTATTTCATCAATTAGAATTTTATTTACCAATTAAACTGAAATAAGCTGACTTCACTTCTCATAAATATTCTCATGTATGTCAGGTGTATTTTGGCTTTAACTGGAAATCTGGTTACAAGAATCTAGTTCTTTAGATATTTATAATTAAATGTGGTGGCTTAGCTCCGGCAATAAGATGCATCAAATAATCAAAATACTAGTCAATCTTCCTTTTAGAATTTGTAATGATGTTGATAATGGAAGTTTCTATAAAAATCTTTAAAATATGAGTTATCATTATAACAATAAAATCAAACAAAAATAAACACAGCCAAATCATTTAATACATCTTGAGCATCTACCATATGAAAAAGACTGTTTAAGTGCATGGAAATATTAACCATATTAACCATATTAAAAATATCAAGAGAATACATGACCTCAATATTTAGTAGGGAAGAAAAAGCTGGAAACATAAATAACTGTGATACAAGGTAGAATGGGATAAATGTGATAAGAGCTATGACAGTTTGCTAAATTAATAAAATGCAGTCAAAGTTACAGTGACTATCTGAAGTAGTGTAATTATGAATTAGGTAACCATTACTAGTTAAGCATTTTTTCCAAAGCAATGCACAAGATTCTATGGGCTGAGACTTGAAAATATGAGACTTATTCTCCTCCTTCAGAGACAAATTTATCTTAGAAGGCCGTTTTAATAAAGAGAATTCACAGAAAGCAGTTTTGATGCTCTAAGACTCCAGAAAATGGTGGACAGACGCTCTGTTTAGAATCTAAACAAAATTTATTGAATATTACTTAAGCCACAAATTATACTAATTTCCAGAGTATTAACTCTGAAACCTTGTCCCATATAAAGTAGCTTAAGGGGAAAAATGAATAACATTTAACACAGGAAGAAACAAATATGTAAAACCTGGTATGCTGACTGGTTATGAATTGAAAATATTAATAAATACAAAAAGGGACTTAATCTAATTTATAAGACCAGCACCCTGGACTAGCATATGGCAATAGAATGAGATTTTGTTCAGGGATCATTGCTTATCATTATCTCCCCTTTCTCTGTATCTCAAACCACACTTTGTGATGGAAAGTACCACCCAGAGCTAATAGACCTGCTCTTTGATTCTAAGGATCCAGGGAAGTTCAGCACTAAAAATCAAATAGGGAACATTTTCTTTTTGCTATTTTCAAAAAAAAAAAAAAAAATGGTGACAATTCTACCTCTTCCTAAGAGCCGCTCAGCTGCAGATAAAGACCATTTCAGACAAGGGGAATAATAATTACCACTTCTGATCTTTTGACAGCCCAGCCTGCAGCTAAAATGACTGGCAGAACTCACTTTTTGGCTGCAAGGTAGGAGGTTCTCATACCAGTCTATACTCAAGCTGTGCTACATGACAACCCAAGATCTTGAAGCAACCTGGAAAATATATTCAATAAAGCAGATGTGATATGAAACACCCAGAAGCTTCAAAATACTATGAAATTAAGATAGTTTTTCCCTGTCCTCCCATCTCAGGATCATTTTGAAGACTTGCTCTAAGTCCTGGTTTCTAGGTTCCACCTGGTTTCTACTAAATCAGGCGTTCTAAAGGTGAAGACCAGGAACTGAAATTAATCTGCTTCATTTGTAAAAATTTGGGAATCACACATCTGAGTTGGGGGATGTCCCATGGAAAGATATAAAACACAGAGAAAATAATTGGAAAATTCATATGGTGTTGGCGACTAAGAATGTAAAAAATCATGTGCCAATAGCAAGCAGTTAACATTTCTTGAGTATCTACTATATGCACAACACTGTTCATATAGAAATGACCCCCTAATTGCAATGCACATAACCTAAATTGGAAAGGGCTCCCTAGGAGACTCATGCTTATGAAAAAGAAACACTGTCAGACTGAAGGAACATAATAGATGGTTTCCACACATAAATATGGTTAATAACTACATCAGAGCCTTTGAGCCTATGAGGATGAAAAGAAAATCTAGCAGTAATTCAGGATTTCACACAAGCGGTCTCCTGTCACAGCCAGAGCTCACCTGCCAGGCCCTATCTCTGTCACTTCAATATCTTACTTTTTATATCTATTCTGGAATCATCAATCTCTACAAGTGGCATCTGACTATTGCCTGCTGGGGTTTTGTGGTTGATTCATAAAGAGTATAAGGGGAATTGTATTGTAAAACTTACAGGGTTTATAAGCTACTTTTGAAAAGTAAGAATTCCAAACTATTTCAAACCATCCAGGAATAAATTTCCCTCATGATACTCGGAGAACCAGGAAATGGAAACAAGTGAACATCTCATTACCTTTCAGCAAAGCTCCATTAGGTAAAAGCTTTCTGGACAATGCAACTGTTATAAGACCCTGTGCACATGAACTTGTCCTTGAATTTAGGATCTGAAAATGAGGTTACCGATATACTCCAGTAAGACTATTTATAAAAATCAGAGAGAATACATTCACCTTCAAGTTTCAAATACAAACTGTATACAAATATCTTTGTTCTTCAATAAGGAATCAAGAGAAAAAGAAAAGCAGCAAAAACTTGGAAAATGTAAAAGATTTTATAATAAAAAAAATGAGAGAAATTGTATAGGATAAGCATGCTAGATTTACACTAAGGATAAATAAGGAAAAAGATAAGTGCAAGGTAAAGTAAGTCTTTACTCTGCAGAGTTATCTTGACATGTTATAGACTAGGGGTCAGAAAAAATAAGGCCAAATCTGGTTTGACACCTATTTTTATAAATAAAGTTTTATTAAAACAAAGAAGAAGATAGCAGGAAGGGAAGAATGAAGGGGGGATAATCGGAGGGGGAGATGAACCATGAGAGACTATGGACTCTGAGAAACAAACTGAGGGTTCTAGAGGGGAGGGGGGTGGGGGGATGGGTTAGCCTGGTGCTGGGAATTAAAGAGGGCACGTACTGCATAGAGCACTGGGTGTTATACGCAAACAATGAATCATGGAACACTACATCAAAAACAAATGATGTAATGTATGGTGATTATTATGTTAATAATAATAAAAAAACCTAGCCTCAGTCATTCATTTACTTATTGCCTATGGCTTCCTGTATAATACAGTGGCAGAGCTGAGTAGTTTTGACACAGACCATAAGAACCACAAAGTCTAAAATGGCTGATCCCTCCCCTATACCACTGGATACATAGAAATGTTAGTAAAGTAGCAGATCCTTGAGATTTCCTAGCTTTTATAGGTCACTCTTTGTCATACACATGTCTTACAAAGGCATCTAAGGTGTTTATTACTAGCTCTTTCTTACCAGATCTAATCAGCCTATCACCAATATAGTGGTAAGAGTAATATCTTTCTGGATGGTAACAAAGATCCTTTTGAAATTGACTATCACAGAGAGTGGGAGAATTGGCACAGTTCTGAAGTAAAACAATGAAGATAAACTGCTGTTTCCGCCAGTTAAAAGCAGACTGTTTCAGGTAGGTTTTTATCTAATTGGTAGAGAGGGGGAAAGTGCATTTGCCAGGTGAAAAAAGCAGCTTTGATTGGTGACATTTTTAAAGTAAGTCTAGACTAGACTAAAATAAGTCTATACAAGACAAATGGTCATATTCCTAATGAAGATGTTTGAGGAATCACCACCATCTGCATCATTTTTTATGAAAATTCTTCCTGGGATATAAATAGTTCTGATGTAAAAAGAGATTCTTGTGATGGGTTACTTCCAGGGGATGACATCAACAAAATGGTGAAAAAGAAAGCCCCAGACCGTCCTTCTGCCCACAGAAACACAGACTTAACAATACATGGACTAATTCCCTTTGTGAGTAATCCAGAACACATGTTAAGAAGCCCCTATACCCCAGGTGAGCATGAAACCAGAGACATAAAAGCATGGTGATCTGCAAAAAATTTCCCAGTACCTGGTTCCTCTCTGGGAAAGGAAAGAGAAGACTAAAATATGTACCCAATATTTTGACCTGTGTGGGGACCAGAGGGGGCTGTCCAAGGGATTGGCTTCTGTAGTGCCTGAATCTAAGCACTGACAGGAAAGGGTGCCAAATTGGGGGTGACTGAAAATAAGGTTGATGGTTTGAACTAGCACTCATTCACTAACCATAGTCTCCCTCCAGCCCCTTGCTCAGTGTGGAATGAAAAGAAGAAAACCCAGGCTTCTCCCTGAGGAAGGAAGGAGTTGGAACATGAGTCCAACATTCTGCCTTTTCAGAGGGCTTGCCTAGGGACTGGTTTCTGTCATGACTGTCTTAGAGCACGAAGGGGACCCTATAGGCCTTAGATGCTGGGGGCCACTGAGAACAAAAGAAAGCTGGGCGGATTGGTGCCGCTCAAGTGTTCTTAAATTGACAAACTTGAAAACACTAACAAGGAACGGTCTAAAAAAGTAATTGACAAGGCAATCCTATTTACAATAGCATCAAAAATAATAAAATACTTATAAGTAAACTTAATGAAGGAGATGAGAGACTCGTACATTGAAAACTACAAAATGTTGCTGAAAAATATTAAAGAAGACACAGATAAATGGAAATACATGCTATGTCTGCGGTTTAGAAGACATAATATTGTTAAAAATGTCCCTAGTACTCAAACTGACTTACAGGTTCAGTATAAAGTCTATTAAATCCCATTGGCATTTTTGTAGAAATAGAAAAAAGGATCCTAAAAATCAAAAACACAGCTGACCTTGAATAGCCAAAACAATCTTGGGAAAAACACCAATAACAACAAAGCTCTAAGTCTCCTACTCTTGACTAAAAAACATATTATAAAGTGACAGTAATCAAAACAGTTATGGTACTGGTCTAAAATGGACACATAAACCAATGGAAAAAAAATAGAGATCCCAGAAACAAACCCACTCATATATCGTCAAATGAATCTGACAGGACAGCACAATGGGGAAAGAACAGTCTCTTCCACAAATGGTGCTGGAAACATTGAGTGTCTATATGCAAAAGAAAAAAAATTAGGGCCTAATCTTAGAAGATACACAAAAATCAACTCAGTGTAGATTAAAGAGTTAGCATAACACCTGAAACTGTGAAACTCCTACAGGAAAACATAGAAGAAAATCTTCATAACATTGGTTTGGCAAGATTTCCTAGATAGGACACCAAAAGCATAGGCAATGGAAGCAAAAATAGACAGTGGGGCTACATCAAACTAAACAGCTTTTGCATAGCAAAGGAAATAACAGAGTGAATGGCACCCCATGGAATGAGAGAAAATATCTGATAATGGGTTAATATCTGAAATATTTAAGGAACTCCTGACTCCCAACTTAATAACAGAGTAACAAATTTCTTGATTTAAAAGTGGGTGAAGGAGAAACAAACTGAGGGCTCTAGAGAGGACGGGAGTGGGGGGATGGGTTAGCCTGGTGATGGGTATTAAAAAGGGCATGTTCTGCATGGAGCACTGGGTGTTTTATGCAAACAATGAATCATGGAACACTACGTCAAAAACTAATGATGTATGGTGATTAACATAATAAATAAAAAAGTAATTAAAAAATACAAAAATGGGTGAAGGACTTGAATAGACATTTCCTTAAAGTAAACAAACAGATATATGAAAATCAACAGGTATATGAAAAGATGACATCACAAATCATCAGGGAAGTGCAGATCAAAAATACAAAGAGATACTATCTCAATGAGACACTATAAAAAAAAACAACAGAAAATAACAAATGTTGGCAAGGATGTGGAGAAATCAGAACTCTTAAGTACTGTTGGTAGGAATTTAAAATGGTGGAGCCACTAAGGAAAGTAGTTTGGAAATTCCTCAAAAGAATTCAGGACAGAACTACCCTATGATCCAGCAATTGCATTTGTTGTCATTCATCCAAACTAACAGAAATCAAGATCTTGAAGAGATATTTGCACTTCCATATTAACTGCAGCATTATTCACAATAGCAAAGAGACGGAAACAACCTAAATGTCCATCAAAGAATAAACAGATAAAAGAAAATATATATACATACGTGGGTTATTATTGTCTCATAAAAGAAATCCTGTCATAAGCTACAACATGGAGAATCGATGAGGACATTATGCTAAGTGAAGTCAGTCACGGGAGGACATACAATGCATAATTGTATTTATATAAGGTAGCTAAGGAATCAAATTCACAGGAACAGAAAGTAGAATGGTGGTTGCCAGGGACTGGAAGGAGGGGGAAACAGAGTTACTGTTCAATGGATATAGAATCTTAGTCATGAAAATGAAAAAGTTCTGGAGATCTGCCTTACAACCATGTGCATATAGTTAGCAATGCCATACTGTGCACTTAAAATTTTGTTGAGGACAGTATTCATGTTATGTGTTTTTTTTACCGTAATTTTTTAAAGTGGATCCCATAGTTCCCAGTTCTGCTGATTATCGTCCATGGTTACCTATGGGGAGCTACATGGTGTGATAGGAGGGGGAAATCAAGGACTGCAATAAGGAGTATTTTTATTTTTACTCTCTATACAATGATGTTTTCTTAAATTCTTAAAAAGACAAGCATCTTTTCGTGTATTATTTTGTAATAGATAAATAAAAGAACATGATCTCAGTTTAAAAGAGAGAGAGGGATGTATTACTTCCAGAGAATTTTACTTGCCTTTTGTAACACAGTAGCCCTTATTGCTTGGGTGAGTGAGACAAGGTAGGGATTCTCCTCACTGATGAGTGTGTTTTGGATGCATGCAGGAATTGAGAAATGACTATTAGGTGCTTTTGCAGACTCACTGGGCCTACTGTGTAATGAATTTAGGCCAAAATTTTGCTTATCTCACTTCCATAAGTGTCCTCTCTGTGAGTAGGCCACAGAAATATTTCGGTTTTCCAAGGTTTATCTCAGCTCAGAATTGACATCCATCCTGGAAAAGTCTGTATTTCCCTCTTCCTTGGATACAGGCAGTGTGATGAATAATTGCAGATTCCTTAGCGGAAGGATAGAAAGAACATTAGTGGATATACCTATGGCAACAAGATCAGGCCTCCTCTTTGTGCACAACATTCCAGGTCTACGAACTGGCTCAGGTCTTAGAATTGGATGAGTACTAGGATTCTCTCTTGCAGAGCAAAACTGTTCTGTTTCCACCAGATACTGATTTTTTGTTTATACAAATCATGCAGGATCACATCTGCTAATTTTCTAAGGTTAAACCAATTGTAATTCCTGGAATGAACTCAACTTGGTCATACATTATTAGACTTCTCATATCTTGCTAGTATCTTTAGAGCTATTTTTATCTATGTTCACAAGTGAAATTGGTATGTCATTTTCATTCACAAAATGTTCTTGTCAGGTTTGGTACCAAGGTAATGCCAGCTTTATTATGTGAGTTGAGTAGTTTCCTCTTTTTCTCTATGAGAGATTGCATAGATTTTTTTTTTCTTAAATATTTTGACAAAACTCTCTGTGGAATTCACCTCTGGCCTAACTTTTCTGTGCACAAATGTGTTTGGATAATTCAATTTTTCTAATGGCTATAGGTCTATAAATTTTTCCAGTTTTTGAATTAGTATCAGTGATGTTAATTTTTCTAAGAACTTGCCCAATGTATTTGAGTCTGAAATTTACTGGAATGCCATTTTTCATAACATGTTCTTATTACCTCTTCATACGTGCAACATCTGTTATATCTAAGTATTAACTTCTGATATTTGGTCATGTCTTTCTTCTTTGTATTAATCAATTTTACCAGAGGTTTGTCATTATTAGAAGTCATTTATAGGAAACAACTTTGGACTTCTGTATTTAACATATGTCTCTTCTTGTGTTTTATTACTTCCTTTCTTCTACTTTCTCTGTATCTATTTTGGATGTCTGGACAGTTATTGAGAAAGTATAAATATCTCTATTTTTAATTACCCTTATTGCTAACATTTACAAATTTGTATAATACAGATGGTACCCAGAAGAGCAATGCTAAAAGGAAAAAATACTACCAAGCAATCTAAAATACGTGGCTCTCTTTTTGTGATTGCTGGAAGTCAGCAAGGGAATGCAAGCTGCAGAATGGCGGACCTTTGTTATACAGACAGATGTTTCATTACACTGCTGCTTGAGATACCTTGAAAAGCAGACTTGCAAAATTATAGACCTGCAAGTTATAGAGCTTATAACTATAGTAGAATTGATTTGAAAACCTCAGAATATCGGTCTGTTAGCTTCTTTTTGTTGATTTTTTTTTTAAGTTCTAGCACTGATAGAGCAAGGTAGCCTAGTTAGAACAGGTTGCTCTGAAGAGGCAGAGGTTACAGCAGATAAGACTGTGGCCTCAAGTTTCCCCAAACAGTTCCTACAAAGAGTCTCCGGCCAGACAATGAAAGCAAGCTCAGAGGCAAAACTCAGATTAAGATGTGGAACTTTTAGTCCATTCAAGGTTAAGTTAAAAACAAATAAAAAAAGCCAGTAAAGGGCGCCTGGGTGGCTCAGTCGTTAAGCGTCTGCCTTCGGCTCAGGTCATGATCCCAGGGTCCTGGGATCGAGTCCCACATCGGGCTCCCCGCTCGGCGGGGAGCCTGCTTCTCCCTCTCCCACTCCCCCTGCTTGTGTTCCCTCTCTCGCTGTGTCTCTCTCTGTCAAATAAATAAATAAAATCTTTAAAAAAAAAAAAAAAAGCCAGTAAATTAAAGACCAGTGTATTTAAGTATAAAAAATACCTTCTGATGAAATTTTTACTTATGGTTACTTGCAGAGAGAATTGACTAGAAGCCTACTAAATCTTTTAAGAAACTGTATTTCCAAAGAAACAAGCCACCTACAAAAGCTTGTCATTTTCCTAACCTTAAAGCAAAACTCTACCTCAAACCAGTGATCATGATGTGGACTAAACTATCAAGCTTCTAAAAAAAAAATCCTTCTCAATGTTTTCATTATGAAGGATAAGGACAAGGAAAGTCTCACAAAGGACAAAACCAAGCTATAGTCACAATATCCAGAAGGCATTTATAATGAGCTACCACTTGGGTTAACCAAGGAACTTAATTCAGTGACAAAACAGATTTTTCACCACTCTTGCCCAGTGGGATTTAATGGTTGTGATAGTTCAGTGACTGCTATGAATTTCCCATGCTTTCTTCCAAAAGAATTTTAAACGTGTTTAGGCTATTTACCGTTTTATATTGGTGTAGGGGAGAGAAGAGACAGTTCCTCTATGTTTAAATATCCTAAGCATGATGAACCACTTCAAGAAGAATGGTCTCCCTTGGGATATTCCTTCCCTCTACGAGGGAGACAATTCCAAAGTTGTATCCAGTTCAAAGTCCACTTCTGGGTAAGTAATGTTTGTCCTCTCCATCAGGTCTTGATGTGGCTCTTCATGTTGTAGTTTGATGAGTAGGAAGAGACTTGAACCTTTTCAGAAGAGACAAGTGGTGAACTATGGCAAAGACTGAGAGTTGCCCTTCACATACCCATTCCACCCTTCTTCTATAGAACTTGAGTGAGGCGTATGCTGCAGAGCTATAAAAACAATTTCTAGTTTCCCTTGCATTAATTGTGCCTGTGCCCTGGCCAGTGAATTTTAAATCAAGGTAATCACAACTTCTTTTAAAAGAAGCATCATGCCTGCCCCTTTCCCTTTTCCATTACCTTTTCCCTTTGGTTGGCTGAACGTAAGTGGCTTAGCTGGAGCTGAAGAGAAGTTATCTAAGATTGGCGGATATGTGATGAGGACCCTAAATAAAGGGTCTTGGTCTTTGATACAGTGAAATAATTTGTGATAAGCCCTAGGCCATTTATTTCTGGATTACTATGTAAGAGATAAACTTTTATTTGGGACTTCATTACAAGAAATACATCTACCCGTAACTAGTATAATACTAATGGAAGTAATTATGATGTCTGCGTATATGTGGCTAAAAAGTTTTCCATTCTTCCTGGCACACATCCAGAATCTCCTTTAAACTTAGAACAGCATTTGAAGCTATTGAATATGAGCCCTGCTCCCTTTTGTGTGAAACAGATACAATATCAAAAAACAAAAACAAAAACAAATCCGCACAAAACAATCCCCAAAACCAAGGTTACTCCTTAGAGAAACTGATCTGCCCACTACATTTCTTTCCCTGGCATTAACAGTTCCCCAATACTGTCTGAAGCTATGTTTCCGTGGTTATTGTAGTTACTGTTTTCTGCCGTATCTCCCTGAATTTAGTAAAATCTCTGTGCTCTTCATGGTACTGAATATAATAAATCACATCATACTCAAGCTATCTGGAAATGAAACCACTTGCCTTTAAGATAATAAATTCCCCAGCAAAGCCCTTCCCTCATCTACCACTAAACTTTTTGCTTTCCTCAGTCTATGAAGTTGGAAATAATATTTCTCTGGTGTTGAAACTGTAAAGGATACAGAAATTCAAACTGCATGATGGTTGATAAAAAGGAATTTTATCAGGAAAGTGAGAAAGTGTCTTCATATAATGAACTTTAGATAGCTATAGAAAGATAATCTGGGTATTAGCTGAGAAATGAATACTTAGATTACTATACTAGACCAGCAGAAGAGAATTCATTTTTTCTTTTTGGATTTTGTATTACATGTAGAATTTCAAAACCCTTGACCTCCAAAGAACTTCCAAATGCCTCTTAATACCTGATGATTTTATGTGGCTTATTTTCTACTTCCAAGAACATTTGCTCTCCTTAGGTAGATGAAAAACTGAGTTACAAGACATGTACAAGGTCATATTTTGAGCCACTAGTGGAACTTGAACTGAATCTTTGAACCCTTTCTCTAACTGGTTTGATTTTCACTGCCTTGTGTACGCCACAAAATTTTTGGTACTGTATGAGGAACTATTTTATATAACTCTCTGATTTTCTTATTTTTCTTATCTTGCTTTTAGTTGGCTGTGTTTTCCTTTGTTCCCCCCACTCCGTCTAACCTTTTGGCATCCCATTTCTTGCCCTTAGTTTGTATGTGTGCACTGCAAAGTTTATCACATTTAAGGTGCATGCACATGATGAGTTCAAATCACTGAAGCTCACTGAGCATGTCAACGTGAAGTGCTGCAAAAGACGTAAGACATAGATTATTCCTGCTGCTGGTGAGTCCAGATGTGTCCTCTACACGTGTGTTCTTTGTAGATGTTACCTAATAATTTCAAGGGGCTATTTGTGGGTGGTAAGTGTGTGATAAATTAAATGTGATTAAAATAAGATATTCAATTCTATTCAAATCAAATGAAAACTCACTTTATAGCCAATCATCTTGGTGTACAGTGGAGCATATTAAGACATCAATTCTCTTTTGAGCATGTAGCAACATACCTTCCATTTCCTTGCAATCATACTTTTCCAGCATTTGGCTACTCTTAACAAAAAGCATGATAAAAGGTTTCTTTATTCTTTGCCCAAATTAAACCTTCCTTCTCCATACTTTCAAAGAAAACAGAGTTCAATTTTTTTCCAGCTCTTTTCCATCAATGCTTGAGGAAGGATGTATGTTCTCACAAGCACCAACTAAACCAGAAAGAGAAGAGTTTTCCAATTGCTCAGTGGATCAATCAATGCTGTACACCTTTATGGTATGTTAAAATATTTCTAACTATTATCATTACAGAAATGTCCAAACAAATCAATATGATGAGGGCTCTCTGAAACCAAATTTCTGCTTTATTCATTCTCTATCCTTGCCTCTCCCACAACTACTATTTACAAGATCTATTTCTATGCTCCTTTGCTCTATTTGTAAATAATTATTAATTATATAATATTTTGCCACTGATTAGCTAAATGAAACTCATCACTTCCCCTTTTGTGAATCTAGCCTGCTTCCATTTAAATTGCTATCTCATTGTCTTTATATCCCTTGAGGCTGGAAAACTTTCAAATGTTCTATATTCATTGTAATACATGTATTGTAATACAGGTAATACATTATAATAATGTATCTGTACGTATGACATTAATAGATGTAATACATTTATGTAATACATACATAATACATATATAATACATGTAATACATTTGCTTTTATCTCCCCATCTCCCACTCCCCCACTATTCTGGTAGGATGCTGATTTTATGAAATTCTTTTTCATCCTTGTTTGTTGATGCCTTTTTTCTTCTTTTTTATGCTGACACTTCATTAATTGTGCAGAGCTCTAGGTAAATATATGTGAACGTCCTGTATGATAGAAATACACAAGATTCAATCCCTTTTGTTTTCTCCTCTTACAGAGATAACTGATAGGTCCTGTAATTCCTTACCTCCCTTCCCGGTTAGAACTTGTATACCCTTAGTTCCAGCTCCTGTTGGGATTTCCTTTTTTGGGAGGGACTTCTAAATTATTCTTCTCACCTCTGATATAGCCCCTACTCTAGTCCGTCATCCAAGGCATTAACAGTGATTTCTGGAGTGCCTGGGTAGCTGAGTCAGTTAAGTGTCCAACTCTTGGTTCAGGCTCAGGTCATGATCTCAGGGTCATGGGACTGAGCCTCCCAGAGGACTCTGCATTAAGCAGGGAGTCTGCTTGAGATTCTTTCTCTCTCCCTCTGCCCCTCCTCCCACTCTCTCTAACAAAATAAATAAATAAAATCTTTTTTAAAGAAGTCATTTCTGACGAAGAATGGAATAATCAAAGAGGGCTCCATAGAAGACAGAAGACTGCCAGGTCTTATGAGACACTAGGGGGTCACCTATAGGCTTGACTAATGGTCAATCAGAAATGGTCACTGTAGAGATTTTTTTCTGCCCCAAATTCTTAAGTGACAACAAATGATGTGTATTACTATAGACTCTTTAGAATGCTAAGACTGTCCCACAAAATTTTCAGAAACACTTAAAGGAATAACCATTTTCTATGAAGGAAGCTAGTTTGATAGCCATGGTCTTATTGCTAGCTGCTTCCAGCAAGACTCTTCTTTAAACCACTACCTACACTTATAGAATAAAATAAAATAAAAACTAAAACTAAAAAAATAATAAAATTAAAAATTAAAAAGAAAATTAATTTTTAAAAGTTTTATTTATTTATTTGTCAGAGATTGAGAGAGCGAGCCAGCACAAGCAGGGAGAACAGCAGGCAGAGGGAGAAGCAGGCTCCCTGCTGAGCAAAGAGCCCAATGTGGGACTTGATCCCAGGACTCTGGGATCATGACCTGAGCCAAAGGCAGATGCTTAACTGACTGAGCCACGCAGGTGTTCCAAATTTTTTAATTTTTAAAAAGTGATTTCTAAATACAGATTCGATCCTGTTACTACCCTACTCAAACACCGTCTTACCATGTTATTCAAAGTCCTTCATGATGTGACTGCAGCTTACCTTATCAGCCTCATCCCAGCATTCTCATCTGTTAGGTTTGCATTGTGCACCTTCTCCACTTGTAGGGCACTTTTCTTCAACAAAATCTGTTTGGGAGTCTATTGAACTAATGAGGAACCAATAGGACCACTATTTTGATTCTAAAGCTAGTAAGTTGACTCTCTCCTCCTCTTATCAATGCCCATTTAACAAATAAAATAAAAAATGAGGAATGTGCTGAATTTTAGGACATCTCCAGGACTATAAACTTGACTATGACAGAATTTTCTAGATCAACTATTTAAAATGCCATAAATATACATAAAAATAATTGTTTCCATCTTGAAAATTGTTCTCAATGATGTTCTGTTTTTTAATTCCATTTTAAAATTCTGTTTTTTTAAAGTTCTGTTTTTTTTTTTTTTAAAGATTTTATTTATTTGACAGAGAGAGAGAGAGACAGCAAGAGAGGGAACACAAGCAGGGGGAGTGGGAGAGGGAGAAGCAGGCTTCCCGCCGAGCAGGGAGCCCGATGTGGGCCTCGATCCCAGGACCCTGGGATCATGACCTGAGCCGAAGGCAGACGCTTAATGACTGAGCCACCCAGGCGCCCCCCTGATGTTCTGTTTTTTAATTCCATTTTAAAATTCATAGAAAATAACCCATGTTAGATGCTTTTATTCAAGGAACCACACACATGCACACACACTTTATCAATGTTTTGTTTCCCCAGTTACTTCCAAAGTTATTCAACCGTGACTACATTAGATTAGGTAATTAACTTGCAAATACCTCATTTGGCATAAATGCTTTAAGTATATTATTATTCAGAGCTATTTTTTCTTCTCTATTTCTCTAGAGTTTGGCTTTAATTGTAGCTTTAAAAATACTAGGTTTTACGGGGTGCCTGGGTGACACAGTTGGTGTAGCATCTGACTCTTGGTTTCAGCTCAGGTCTTGATCTCAGGATTGTGAAGTCGAGCCCCTACATTGGGGCTCTGTGCTCATCACGGAATTTGCTTGAGACTTTCTCTCCTTCTCCCTCTGCCCCTCGCCTGCTCAAATAAATAAATAAATAAATAAACCTATATCTTAAAAAAAATTACTAGGTTTCTGGATATATTTTGAACTAAAAAGCCACCTATAATATTTCATTATTCACTTTTGTTTCTCCAGTGCCTATCCCAGTATCACACAGAAAAGGGTGCTCAAATGACATTTCTGGAAGGCAAGTGAATCCATTGTAATGCAGAGACATATACCAACACATCAGCTTTAAATTAAATGATTTTTTACTGTGTTTAATAGAAAGGGTAAAAAAAACAATGTTGCCAACCAGGTACAAAATCCATGGTGTCTAGAGAAAAATAAACTTACACATGTGGAAAGTATAGACAGCAAGTGCCCATGTAAATGACAAAATTACTTGCATATGAACAATATAATAATAATGGTAATAAAAATGATAGTGATTAATATTTATCGAGCACTTACAATATGCTAGGATCTGGGCTAAACACTTCCAGACATTATATCATTTAATCTTCACAGAAATTCAATAAGGCATGAATTACTACTATACATTTTACAGAATGAGAAGGATCCAAGAAGTTTTATATATACTTAGTTTTACCCAACTGGTAAGGAATAGTACTAGAACAGGTTTTTCTGAGTTTATAACTTCATAATACTCTAAATTGGACAGTTTACTCTCTCTGGGGCATCACTAAGATGGTAGAATTAAATGATGAATAGAATCCAATATATTCATTACAAAAGAGAATTTTTTAAAAAATTGTATGTTAGAGCACGTTTAAGACAAAATTCTATAATTGAGCTCATAGGAAGAAGAAGATTTCCCCAGGAATTAGAGTTCACCTTTGGATAGAACTGGCACTCAGCCAAGCATATTTCCACAATGTTTTGAAGCCTTGATGTATTGAGCTATATACAGCATAAACATTGATAAATCTAATGTGGCATATGCTGGAGATCTCAAGTTTTAAAATTCCATCCTAGATAATTTAACAGGATTAAAAAAACCTGTTCCTTAATATTGCAGAAGTTACCATAGTATATTTCAAGTCACAATTTTGAAACAGCATCATACTACTAATTGAGTCCATAGCAAATATGAAAACAGGTGCATACATAAAGATCCACTTTGATAATTGAAATTTATTTTGAATAAACAGTAAACAATATATCTTAAGTTGTCATTACTGAGGTATTCAAATGAAAGGAGATTCATGAATGATTATGCAAATTTCAAAAACACATTCAAAATGCAGTTTAAAAGCAGTGTGCAAAACATGAAAATATTCTATTTCTTGTTTTCTTCACTGAGTTAGTCTACTTGTATTTCAGAAATCTAATATTTAAGGAGGAAGAAACTGGCAATTTAGTTGTCACTGGCACAGACATAACTATGGGAAATTCCTATAAATATTTTTAGTCAATTAGGGCTGGCCAGGATGTTTGAAAATTCATGATACAACCAGAACAATTCATAGGGGGGAAGACAAAGAAAATGGATTTTCAAACCATGAAACAGCATATAAATTAAAGGGATAATACAAAGGAAGATGAGATTCACTCATTAATCATCACTCAATAGTTTTTTATCAAGAATTTACTGTGTGAGACAGAGCAATGGACAAGGGCCTCTGTCCTCATGGCACTTTCTAGTGAGAGGTACAGAAATGATAAGACTAATAGTCCAATTCATTTCTAAATACAGTTATGATAAATGCTCAAAGGGACATTAGAATGAACTGTAAGCAAACAATGAATCATGGAACACTACATCAAAAACTAATGATGTAATGTATGGTGATTAACGTAACATAATAAAATAAAAAAAAAGAATGAACTGTGAGTGTAATAAGAGAGCTTGAATTAGTGAGGGACAGAAAGAAGGGGGGCAGGGCAGGCACACCAAAGATAAATTCATTAATGGAGCAGCATTTGGGGCTAATTAGGTCAATCAACTAGCAAAGGAGACAGAAAGTCAGATAATTTTGCGATGCGATTGTTCAGTGATGTGAATTTCTCCACCAAAATTTTTCATAGTATAATAAGGTAGTTGTCACAGAGTTGAATGTGATTTATGTTAGGGTGATGTTCAAGAAAGATGCTTTATTTGGACGCACAACTATGTGATGGTTAAGTTTACTCTAGAATCACACAGCCATGATTTGAATCTCTGTTCCACTCTGCCTTCTACTGTATGTGAAGTTGGGCAAGTTTCTTCAGCTTTCCGAGTAATAAGTAGCTATAAAATTGGGATAATAACACTGCCTTTATTACAGTCTTGATATGAGGTTTACCTGAGATAATAAACACCCACTATATCCTTGGCACAAAGCAATTATTCAATATATCTTAGCTATTATTATTAGCAGGAAAAAGATTGAAAATAAATGTCAAAGAGGACTTTAAATGCCCTGCATTAGAGTGTGGATGTTATTCCATAAGTAACAGGAAGTCACTGAAGTTTTCTGAAAAATTACTTAAGCACACAAAATAAGTAATTAGTGAAAACCTATGGATTACAAAGTGTTTCCAAATGCATTATTTTATTTAATCCTCATCAATCTTGAGGTGATGCTATTTTGATTGAAATTTTACACATAAAGGAACTAAAACTTAGAGCACTTAAGATGACTTGGCCAAATAGCTAGGATTTAGATTCAAATCAAGGACAGTATAATTTTTGCCAGGACACAGATGGCAGAAGATTTTGAAAGACACCGTAAAGAGGTTACATAGAAAAACTAAGGGACACCGCTATTTTGGTTATTCTGAACTTGAAGTGGAAAATTTTTATTTTTTAATTTTTAGAATGATGATGAGAGAAACAAGACATCTGGTGAAGGTTTAAGAAACTGGAAACTTTGACGTAGGTTGCACCTCTGCCACTTTACTTTGTGACAAGTCACAGAGAAATTATTTAACTTCTGCTTTGTCGGGTCCCTCATTTGAGAAAAGGAAAATATTATCCCATTTCTTGGGATTTCTCAAAGGATCAAATGAGATACTCTCCTCCCCCTAAAAGCCACAACAAACAAAACAGAAAACTCAAAAGAAAAACACAAACATATATTGTCATTTTAAAAACAAAAGTCTCCATTCCCACCTTGAATTTAAAGTCTTAGAGGAAAAGTCAAGTCAGAGTCACTGAAGTGGAAAGAGAATCTATCAGATTCTTTTATTATTAAAATAAAATCTCATATCCGGAAAACTAGACAGCTTTTCAATGGCATTTTGCACATTTTAACCTAATAGCGGTGACTCTGGTTGTTTTCCTTTTACTAACACT
Source organism: Halichoerus grypus (assembly GCF_964656455.1). Classification (NCBI taxonomy): domain Eukaryota; kingdom Metazoa; phylum Chordata; class Mammalia; order Carnivora; family Phocidae; genus Halichoerus; species Halichoerus grypus. The sequence continues at coordinate 69,356,502 of NC_135721.1, read as the reverse complement.
GCTCCCCCGAAATCTTTGGGTGCTCTCTCTCCTCCAGTTTGAACTGTGAACACGGAGACCCGTTGTGTTCTGCTGTGTATGTCATAGGTACTGAGGGACATTTTCCCAAGTCTACTTCTCTATCCAGATGTTAATGAATTATTGCCTTTATGGCTTTGCTTTCTGTGTTCTATAATCTCCTTTTTTAGAGAAGGGAGAGTAAAAGTCAAAGGTCCTGAGGTATTCTTCTCAGATTCCTTTACTGTTCTCAAAACCCCTTGAGGCAGTTTTATTCTTGTTGTTTTTTTAATAAAAATTTATTTATTTTATCTTAGAAGAGAGAGGAGGGAAAGAGAGAGAGAATCTTTCAAGCAGACTCCCCACCAAGCAAGGAACCTAATGCCAGGCTCCATCCCAGGACCCATGAGATCATGACCTGAGCTGAAACCAAGAATCCGATGCTTAACCGACTGAAATACCCAGGTGCCCCCCCACCTTTAGTTTTTTGGGGAGGCAAAGGAGTTGGAACTTCCTACTCATGTCCTTCTTTTTTCTATTCTGACCTATGGTTTCTTCCTCTTCTAATTATGAATTTTGTAATTAGAACTGAATTTAATACCTAGATATATCTGATACAAAATTTGGAAATTTCTGAAAATGTCCTTAGATATAATGCCATGCATACTAGAAATTTCCATAGTGTAACTTATTTTTTTTTCTGCTTATATTATCATTTTATGAAAGAATTAGTATTTAAAAAGAAGGAGAATTTAACATAATCTTACAATAAAAATACCGAATGATTTTAGCATTATGAAAAACATACATTGTCCATGTTTTTCTCATTTCACCATCATGGACTGGCATGAGTTCACAAATAAGCACTGTAACTTATTTTTTTTTGGAGAGTTTAATAAGATAACATATTGTAAGCCTTCATAAAAGTACTGCTTGAAAAAAAATGGGACTCTGACTTACAGAACTTTTGTAAAATCTAGTATCTGAAATAATTTAACTGCTTCAAAGAATAATTTGCATTAAGAATCCCCCTTTTTGCCTAGATTAGATAATTTGATATTTTCCTACATATGATTGTAAGACACCAATGTGGAAAATCTTTACATGACAAGAGAATATGTACAGTGGTGAGGTGACAGACTGAAATACGTTAGAGCTTGGTTTTGTTGGAGTGTTAGAGACAGCATTTTGTTTTATATACTTCAGAGACAATTTGGGCCACAGGATAATGTCTATATTATAGAAAAGCAGTCAGCATATAAAATAATTTTACTATTCTACAAAGATAGGTTTTTTTTTTCTTAAACAAGTTATTGAAAATGATCCCAAAATAAAGGAATTAATTGGAAATACAAGGACTTGGAGGTTTACCACCCAGAGAACTTTGTTTTGTTTTGTTTTTCTCTTTGTTTGGGAATGGACTCAATGTAAATGAACAGGGAACCTAAGAAGCAGCAGCACCATCAAGGCAAAGGATGGGTGTGCATGAGGCTGTGCTCCAGGCTGCGAGACAACTAGTCCAAGTGAAAATAGGAATTAGAGGGGTTGCATAGGACAACTTCAGGGAGGAAAGGTGTTCCAGATTAATGTCATGGTTATTTATTTTTTTTATTATGTTCAGTTAGCCACTGTATAGTACATCATTAGTTTTTGATGTAGTGTTCAGTGATTCATTAGTTACGTATAACACCCAGTGCTCATCACAACACGTGCCCTCCTTAATACCCATCACCCTGTTACCCTCTCTGGCAGCCCCCTCCCCTCTGAAACCCTCAGTTTGTTTCCCGGGGTCCACAGTCTCTCATGGTTCATCTCCCTCTCTGATTTCTCCCCCTTCAGATTTCCCTCCCTTCCCCTATGGTCCTCCGTGCTATTGCTTATGTTCCACATATGAGTGAAACCATATGATAATTGTCTTTCTCTACTTGACTTACTACACTTAGCATAATCCTCTCCAGTTCCATCCATGTCGATGCAAATGGTGGGTATTCATCCTTTCTGATGGCTGAATAATAGTCCATTGTATATATGTACCACATCTTCTTTATCCATTCATCTGTTGAAGGACATCTCGGCTCCTTCCACAGTTTGGCTGTTGTGGACATTGCTGCTATGAACATAGGGGTGCAAGTGCCCCTTCTTTTCACTACATCTGTATCTTTGGGGTAAATACCTAGTAGTGCAGTTGCTGGGTCATAGGGTAGCTCTATTTTTAACATCTTGAGGAACCTCCATACTGTTTTCCAGAGTGGCTGTACCAGCTTGCATTCCCACCAACATGTAAGAGGGTTCCTCTTTCTCCACATCCTCGCCAACATTTGTTGTTTCCTGTCTTGTTAATTTTTGCCATTCTAACAGGTGTAAGGTGGTATCTCATTGTGGTTTTGATTTGTATTTCCCTGATGGCTAGTGATGTTGAACATTTTTTCATGTGTCTGTTAGCCATTTGTATGTCTTCTTTGGAGAAGTGTCTGTTCATGTCTTCTGCCCATTTCTTGACAGGGTTATTTGTTTTTTGGGTGTTGAGTTTGAGAAGTTCTTTATAGATCTTGGATACCAGCCCATTATCTGTAATGTCATTTGCAAATATCTTCTCCCATTCTGTGGATTGCCTCTTAGTTTTGTTAACTGTTTCCTTTGTTGTGCAGAAGCTTTTTGTCTTGATGATGTTCCAAAAGTTCATTTTTGCTTTTGTTTCACAAAGATAGTTTTGATTTATAACAATTAATGTTTTTTTTTTTTTTTTTTTTGCCACAGCTGCAATAACAATGCTTAGAAACTTAGACAACTAGAACAAGAATTGGCATTTGGGACTACAATGTCCAATATTCTTATTTTACACAGGAGAATGCTGAGTCCAGAAGAGAGGCGAAATTGTTAACTAAGGTCATACTGCTATTTAGACCCTCCAGCTAGGATCCTGACATACTGATTCTGGTGCAGTATTCCTATGTTAAGTTTCATTTTTAATTCTGTGTACTCCATGTTTTGTTCACCTCAAAAGAAAAAGACCCTGTCTGAGATTGAGTTGTCAGGCATAGGTAAAAACAAAGCAAGAATCTAGCCTACTTTCTAACACATGAGTCAATCTCAAGAAAATTGATATATGCTGACAAACAATACTATTAAGGAAGAGGTGTTTTGTGGACCAAAGAAATGACCTTCACACAGGTTGAAATAGAAGCAGTGTTGAATGCCCTGTATGATGGAGGATCAAATGAATTATATATAAAGATAGTTCAAATTGATTATGGCAGCAAGAGACTAGTCAAGGACATGCACAGGCAACTTTACAAAACTATTTCTCCATCCTTCCTCAAGAACATATTCCAAATCCTTGTCCTGGAAGAAAAAGGTATCTGAATAGAGAACTCCTAAACCACTTGTAGGAGAGCAATTCCATTGCTACTAAAACCTACCCAAATTTAAAAACTTAAAAACCAGGTAAATCTGCTAAACAGGGTTCATGTGACATTATTGTGAAATCCAGGGAGTGCAGAGGATGAATGCAGGGCTAGATTACAGTTTGCAAATACGAATAATGAATGATTCTTCACATTCACCACCTAAGCAAAGGGGAGAGAGAGCACTGCCAAACTGAGGAAGGCTTCCCAGCAGAATGTAGGAGAGAAATACGCTGGGTGTAATTGCCAGATTTTATCTCAGGGGCTGAAGGGTACCAGGCAGTCACTGTGAATAAAGAGTGAGATGCTATTTTAGAATTTGCTCTCAGGAAAGAACATAGGCTGTGACGTGGAGGGCTGTCTTCACAAAGAAACAAACAAACAAAAAATCGTAGAATGTGTTAAGTTATTTGATATGGAAAACCTTAGAATCCACTCCAAAGACGACCTGGAATGACTGCCCTCAAAACTTATATTTTCTTCCACTGTAGACAGACTTCTCCTCATCCTAAAGCAAATGAAAAGCAACCACCATAAGGCTTAGGAAGTAGTGGGGTGTGGTCAAAAGTCACTCTGCTGCCTCACTGTCCTCCCATAAATGTTCTCACTGAAGTGAAATTTCTTAGAGGAGTTTCTCATCCCCCTCATCCGATGGTCATCCATGACCTCTGAAGCCTGTCTTGTGTGTATATCATCACAAGTAAAGTCACTTGGTAAAGAGTGGAGGGAAAAAAACAGGTGAAGAGTAAGGACCACCTGTGATGACAGATGAGCAAAGAAATCACCAAGGCAACTGAGGGAAGACACATTTGGAAGTCCTAAAAGAAGCCAAGAATGCAAGGACTTTACTTTTCCCCAAGGAAGTACACAGACAGTTTCTATCTACCACCAAATGTTCAGTGGAGTTTTCACTGTTTGGGAAATGACAGTAACTCCACTCTAGTAAAACCACCTTTCTGATCATAATCTCCCCATGAGCAAATAAAACTGGAGGAGCTGCATTTAAAAATGAACTTAAGAAGCTAGCAATCCAGAAATCATCATGTAGATACAGGGAGATCAGTTTTATGAGCTTGAGATGAACATATTAGCTGATTTGGTGAAACACTAAGGTCTTTTCCATAAAAGAAAAGCAGGCTATCCTTTAAGGACTATTTAAGGCACCCAATGGCCATGGGTGGGAGGCTAACATTATTTAGGTTAGGCTATTTCATTCTATGAAAATGTATTCAGAAGTCTGACTCTAACCTTAGAAAGTGGTTTTGCATGGCTGGCATACACTTATGAGACTCAGCAATGACTGTTTTTATTTGGTCAAGAGGGCCCAAATGTGGAGAGGAAGATAAACAATAACTGCCCTCTCCATAAGGTACTCATAATATTTATGCCCTGTTAATTGTTGTTTCATAATCATTCATTAATAATAATGGCCTCTTTGTCACACAGTGAATCACTTACTCCCTTCAATTAAATATCTTCAAATATTCAGAATATTTCTAAGAATTTTGATAGATTCTGATTCTGATTATTATTATTTTATTATTATTATTTGTAGGAGCACCAGATTAATGTTGGGCAGCTAACCAGAGGATTCAGGCAGACTTGGTCTTGTAGAAAATTTACAAGTAAAATTTTCAATGTTACATTTGCAAATGACCAAGTATCTCTTGAGAGAATCCAGATGACAATGTTTGTCTTAAGGCCAATGTGCAAGGTTAAATTGAGAGACAGAGCACAGAGTGCGTTCTTTTATGATATGGATTTAGAGAGAGTGAGCTGAAAAAAAAAATAGTGAGTAGAAACCAAAGAAAACTACTTTACTATGAGCTTTAGGAAATAATTGTTTAGGTTTCAGAAAGAAAGGAAAATGAATTACATCTTTTTCCCCTCTCCAGAGTGCAAAGCCAGTTGAAAGATTGCTACAAGAGTCAGACAGAGATTTTAAAAAATTAAAAATAAAATAAACCTTTATTATGAACTAGACCTGGAAAGAAAGATCACAGATCTAAGTGTAGCCAAAGGGCCTTACTAAGGCTTTATCCATGAACTGGGCAGACTGACTCAATCAGCTCCTGGATCCATGGGACCACAGCATATATCTTTTCAGGGTCAGTTCACTTCTTGCATCTCAGAAACCAGAATTCGGCTTTAGAGATAATGTCAGTGGCTGAGCCACACAATCCCACCTCCCTCTTCCAAATTCACTCGTCAGATCATTTACTTCTCTTACCCAAAGGACAGGAAATGTGTTGGGAGCAGGGAGAGTGGAGCTGGGAGCGCTATGCTTTCCTTTCTAAGGAAAAGTGATGAGTTGGGAATATGTGGTTTTTCCAGTAATATAGAGAATATAAGGAGTCATCAGCCAAGGGGCTAGAAATGAGGGACATGATGGAGACAATGCTCTTAGCAGACTTTATCCTCACTGCATTTAATATAAATAACCATGGCGCAGGCCTCAGCCAACTCTGGTAGTATTTGTTTTAATCCTCAGACATGGCCCTGGAAGATACAGTGTTCACCCAAGGCCCACAGCATCCTGGAGTGCATGCTTGATATTAATAAAATTTAAAGTTACGTTTCATGTATTTTTAATCCTGTATGTAGATAATCACATGCAGCTGGACAAATTATAATCACTTTTATGGTATATAGATTACTAGGTTAATTAGAGTATCAATTATCCTGAATGTATCCCCATCCTATTTCAAACATTTTGAATCAATGAGAGGTATTTGACTAAATGAATTTTTCTTTGTAAAGATCCATTGCATTCAAGGCATGTCTGGATAACAGACATAGAGAAATGAATTAGACACATTCGCTGACCTGAAAAGTCCTTATCACATAGAATTTACAGACATGTACCTAATTAGGTGCAACACAACAACAATGCATTGATAGTGTGGAAGAAAATAAAAAGGGAGCATGTGCAGATCTGCCTAGACCTTACTGAAGGCTGGAATTTGAATAAGTGTCCTGAATAATAAGTGAGATGTCACAAGGCGGTGGAATTAAAGAGGAAGTTCTAGGTAGCCATAGGAGCAATTCTGACAATAAGAGGACCTTTTGTGGAATGACAGATAATGCCATTATTGAAGAGTAGAATTCAACATATGGCTGATAAAAGTTAAAGGTCAAGACGTAGGTTGAGGCAAGCTCTCGAAAGTTATTTTGTGTCTTGTTTGTGTTGTTGTGATGTTTTCAATGCTTTGGTTTGGTTCTCTTCTTTAGCAACAGATACTGCTATCTTTTGCTAGAGAATAAATAGAGACTAGATATCTTGGAATCACTGATGTTTGCCAGTCTTCATAGGGTAAATGAATGGGAAATAGTCCCAGTCTTTCTGGGAGAAAAGGTTGGTCTCACTCTGAGAAGGGTTTATCACTGGGCTTGGTGGTTGCTCTTCTGTGCTGTTGTGGACAATGGGCTCAGTCCTCCCAGCATTCGTAAGGTTGATTTGCATGCCAGGAGTTAATGTACATGATATATAAGTATAATTATAGACCTACAGTACTTTCTTGAGGGCCTCTAATTGACCCCATTGTTGGAAAGTAATTGTTCCCTCCATTACTGTTACAAAGGAGCTTGACTCCACCACTGGTGACAGATACCTCAGGAGACAATGAACCTGCCTCCACGACTGAATTTTGGACCAAAATTATAAGGTCAGCCTTACTTACTGGGAGAGTGTCTTGCTTTCACATAGTCCAAATCTTTTGCAGAAATAACTTGTTTTCCTCCCTTTTCTACCAAAAAAATTCACCATTCCTAAATCTCTTCCCAGAGGGATTTCATCAACCAGGGAGGACTGACTCTTATCACAGGAGAGAAGTATACACCCAGACAAACTGTGTCACAAACTCTCATACCTCCCATCTAATCTAAGAGCCTATTCATTTTTCCCTAGGAATCATTTACTCTCCCCTAAGAATACTACATCCCCCTACCCTTCCCCTATTAAAATGGTATTTAAGCCTGAATTGTAAGCCACCTCAGGAAGTTACTCAGTTTTCCCTGAGTATCTCCCAGATATACATACATGAAGTATACATATTAATAACTTCCTGCTTTTCTCTTGTTCGTGTGTCTTTTATTACAGGAGTCTCCCCTAAGAACTCAGAAGTGTAGAGAGAAAATTGCTTTTCCTCCTCTACATGTGTGTATCAAGCCTCTGTCATTCATTCACCACATTCTGTGTAATAACATTGGACTGATCCCATGGTGCTGTTCTCCATCACTTCACATATGTATAAGAACCCCCAGACCTTAAGGGAAAAGGAAAAGGATATCCTTGGAAGAAGGTAAAATGGACTGTGAATATCTTGCTATTACCTGTCTGGGGAGAGCAGTCAAGGGTTTTGCACTTTTGGGACAGACAGACTAGGATAGGTTTCTGAACTCCTTTGATCTATAGGACCTCACCCTGGTTTCTTGAAAGTGCTAGAGAAAGAAACAGTCTGTGGTTATAATCAAGGGAGACAGACATGATCAAATACGCTTTGTAGCACCGCGCGCTGGCAATGGTGCCGCAGACGACTGGCAGGGATCCTAGAGCTGCCTGACGAGCGAGGAACCTGCAGCGAATATTCATGCCCAGACTGCTACACTCAAGGGCAGCACTGGTGGAAAGAAAAGAGACACCAAGACTTCCTCATGGAGGAGGATGTGTATATATCCAAAAACTCCTAATGTATCTTTCATTTTCAGGCCATGATTTCTCAGGAAACATTCACTGCAATAGAAGTACCACAGGTTGGCTCAGATTCAGTGTATCATTTATGTGAAGGAAATGGACTAGGCCATGTCCAACCATTAATGATGGTTCGAAGCCTTGCTCTCTGGGGGATATCAGCTACTATCCTCCTACTGACTTTATTACTTCTATGTAAAAATTAATCTTCCACCTGTGTGAAGTTGTCCTCCTCCTACCATCCTCTTCCTGTGTGAACAGTCTGTTTCCCCCTTAAAAGAAATATCAGGTGCTGGTTCTGTGTAGAGTATGTTGCTGCCAAGATAAAGAAGCTGCAGTAATTGAAGGGGCAGACAAAAATTGTGTTAACCGTCCACATGGTGCTCTTATGAAATGCCCAGGAGTAACTGGTGGTTAGGAACACTTAGGGCTGAAGGCAAAAACCAAAAGTGTGGTCTTGAATTTCATGCACTAATTACATATATAGTTACCTGATCCTTCAGTAGCCAATATATTTTGTGGCAAAATGTTTTTCTGAGGTAAAGGATACACTGGTAAAACACACACATGTAATTATTTATTTAAAAGTATAATGCTTGTGCTCCCTTTGGCAGCACATGTGCTAAAATTAGAACAGTACAGAGAAGATTAGCATGGCCCCTGTGCAGGTATGATACGCAAATTCACAAAGCATTCCATATTTAAAAAATAAAATAAAAGTATAAAGATGAGGCATTTTGCACCATCCACTGGAGTGAGGACAGAATGAACAAATGGCTAAGGAATTATAATTTTAAGTTACCCTGTAACCACATCAGAGCATTTTCACGTTTTCTGAAGGTATACATCTTAGGAAGGAGCACCACTGTAATCTACTACTGTCGTAGATACAAAACTAAACAAAACAACAACAACAACAACAAAAACCAAACAGGTAATAAACCTAACAAAAACTGTAAAATATATTTCATTTTCAAAGGAATGAATCAAGTCCCAATAACCCCACAAAAACTCCCAAGTCAAGTTTCAAGTAGATATTAGGCTGACATTTCCTTGGCAGAGACTTCAATTAGAAATCTTCTGTAGGCGAAAGGTGGGAAGAGATGAGCAGATGAAATTTAACTTACTTCTCCAGCTCATGCTGTGAGCCCCACATTCTCACCTCCACAAACTAGCAAATGAAAGGTATTGAGGATTCAAACATTTTTCTTCCAGCAGCGGGTGGCCCAAGTGCCTCAACCCAGCTGTCTTTTCATATTAGAAAGAAAGCTGAGATCATCGTCACTCAGATAATATCCCATTTGTTCTGCTGCTCTCACTAAATTTTCTGAATTTTATGTGGGGTCTCTCTCCCACTAAGAGATGAACCTGTGCTACAATTTCTCTGTTTAAACTGTGGGATAATTCCTTCTTTCAGAAAAAGAAAGTGTAGAAACATTCATTTTTACAAAGAAGTTGGGCATTAAAAGACTGTCTTTTAATTAGAGAAATAAACTGCAGATCATTCAATTGTCACATTTCAGAGATTTGTTCGGCAAACCTTCAACAGTTTCTCTTGTTTTTAAAAAATGATTTATCAGCAGTGATTATTAGATCATATAATTGCAAGGGACTTTCTCCAGAATGGCCAACCATTCAGCAATAAATTCCAATGACCTATTCCTTATGAGGGCAGACATTCCTTCTTCATAGAAAATGGGCCTTCTATGTAGTGGTTTTTTGCAGTTCCCTAACTCCCTATCTGAAGGAGAAAAGGCAGTGGAGGAAATGGAGGAAAGAAAAATGGAAATTGCCTCACTTGGAATTATGGGAAATTTTTTAAAAGTATTTTTAAAATCAATAATAGAACTGCTAAATTACTATATTGCACAACTGAAACTAATGTAACACTGTATGTTAACTAACTGAAATTAAAAACTTAAAATAAATAAAAAATAAAATAAAATCAATAATAAACACAGGTTGTCCTCCTAGGAATTTCAGGACTGTGCTGGGTGTGGCTCGAAAGAGGCACAAAAATAAACTTAAGTTATTTTTCTACCATGAAACTACTTGAAGAAATGGATTTTAGATGAAATTAGAAAGCAGTATACAATAAGCTAGGAAGGAAAAAAAAAAATAAAAGGAAAAGACAGGCCATGAAGGCTTCCAACTTTACCCTCCTCTCCCCTCCATCTTAGTATTTGTAATTCATGCCTTTATAGGATCTCATGACGATATGTATATTCGTCAAAAGTCCTCCTCTCAGAAAAAAGACTAGTTTAAGCAAAAAGAGAAAGGGACTCTAATAATAAAGTAGTATATGACTGAGTATAAAGGCCAACTAGGGTTGGGTCTTATGAAGAACCAGGACAACTAGAAGTCTGTCTGTGTCTCCTTTGTTCTTACAGAGATCCAGACTACCCCATGTATCCCAAGTTTCAATACTCAGTGCCAGTGACACTTAGAAATGAATGATCTGTTCTTGATCAATCCCAATTCTCCATTTCTGGGAGAGAGAATTAGACTGTCTCAGCTTGGGTAATCAGATATGACCAGGGGATTCAGAATCACAGTTTAAATTTAATCATGGTGGAGAACCAAACTGTGGCTCACAGTTCAGTTACTGGAGAAAATCAGATAGCTTTTGAATTGAAAAGGTAGCCCCAAAGTGTTTACTGTGCTCATTTGTATAATATACTAGAACAAAGTTTCAAAAATGCCGTATTTTATCAGGAGCCATATATACTTCATATTTCTCTCTGACATTTCCAGGCAAAATAAGGACGTCACTCTGCAACTCAACAGATAAACTTTTATTTTTCAGTTAGTGTGTGCATGTTTAAGACCAAATAATTTCTTGACTTAGTTTTATGATAGAAAAATGGAAAGGCAGCAAGCCCAAAATGATCTTCTCATTCTTGACTATATAACTTTGTCTACAAAATTCTTTTTCCATATGTTCTCTGCAATGTTTAGGCAGATCTCTATCATGGGGGAGCCATATGTTGACTTTGCAATAGCATATTTTCTATTTTTCAGAATTGAGCCCACCATATTGTGGACACAGGCCATGGGAACCTCAATACCTTTCATTTCAATGCCAAGATGGCATTAAACATGTCTGTAAATGGTATAGCTAGAAGTACGATCACTTGATTTGAATAAATGGATGGAGATCTCTGACAGATCATGTCTACCATGTTTAGAATCCCATAAAGACATTTTAGAATCCAAATCCAAAGCAGAGGTCTTGCTTTGTTTTGGGTTCTTCACCGTAATTTGATCTCTGGCTAAAGGTTTTGCTGTTGTCCTCATGGTTTACAACTTGAAGATGTTGTGGAGTTGACTTTCAAAATGACAATTTCCCAGTATTCTTAGAAGAAAAGTAAAGGAGAGCTAAAAAGTTACATTTGAAAAAATTAAAGATGTCATTTTTGAAATTATGATGGGTTTTCCTCTAAAATTATTTACATAGGTAAAGCTTTATTTAAGATAAAGCTAGTAATTGTTATCCTCGTGTTAATGTGTCTAATGTATATGTTCAATGTATTCTCATACATTTAACTTTAGTAGTAGAAGTTTCTTTTTAAAGAAAGAAATTATTCTGTTTTGGTTGGGTGCCTAAAATGAGATCATTCTTTTCTACCCTAAAGGGTGTATATCATGAACTAGTGTGGAACACTGAACATTCTATATTTTTAAAGCAAAAGAAGGTAATTCACAGAGATTTTTTTTAAAAGGTCTTTTTTAAGGTTTTTAGAGAACTTGTTAAAAAACACCCACAACCATATTTCAAGTCACTTTCCCTCTCCTGTCTCTTCTCCCCACAAAATGCTCACAGACTGCCAATTTAAAGGAAAAACATAGTCAAGCCAGATAAAAGCATCCAAATGAAGAGAAGGTTAATCGCAGAAGGCGATGGAGGTAGTTGGGACAATCTGTTGATTTCTTTGCAATGACTGCATTTAGCCATTTCTTCCACAGCCCCCTGAGAATGAAGGTTGGTGTTCCCTAGCCCCCAAGACCCAGTTTGTAACAATGTTCATCCCCAGTCTCTCATCTTGATCATCGCCAGCCTTCTGACCTAAGAGTGTTGGGAGAAGAGCCTGGGAAGGAGGTCTTGGGAACTCAAAGCTAGGAAAATAAACAGCAATGTGAATGAGAATGTGAACAACTAGATGCCTTGGCTTAGCAATGCTAAGCAATAAGCTAGGTCTCCTGTCTCTTCATTTAACTCAAATAAAACCAGTAGAAGACATGATCGCCAAAGGCATTTTTCAGCCTCATCTTTGGCTCATGGCATGACAGCCCAGTGAGTTGTAATGACAAACATATATGAGAATATAAATTTCAAACTTGTATTAACTGTCGCCTTTTAGTTCTCCTTTCCTCCTTTATGATAACAGAAACTAGGTTTTCATTCTGAGTTATGACCATCTCTTCCTTAGATTTTAATCTGGGTTGCTACTCAAATTATTGTCATGCATGAACTGCCAGGGTCCTTATCCGTGAAATGGGAATAATAATAGGTACCTACTTCATGGAATTATCCTAAGGACTGAATGAGACACTGGAGAGATAATAGTACAGGCTGTGGTCTATAGTAAGAGGACAAAGAATATTAGCTATCTTCATGCTTATAACTTATGTTAGGAATATTAATTACCCAAAATATAAATTTGTAAATACAATTATATTCTGTTATGAATCAGAACACTTGGGTTCTAGTACTGGCTCTGTCGCTCAGAAGCTGAGAGTCCTTAAGTGAGATACTTAGCACCTCTGGTCTCAGCTTATAAAATGAAAAATTTGGATTAGGTGGTTATTAAGGTCACTTTGGGCTCTAATATTATTCTATATTTGACTTCTCCATAGCAACTGTTTTCTGCAATAAGACTGGCTGACTAGAGATCTGCTCTCTACAACATAGTTCTCTTTTTAGAAACGTGCAGATCAGAATTAAGCTTTTCTTCTAGGAATCAGTTTGATGGTCAGCACTTGAGTGTCACTTTCTTGGGAATTCCTGAGCCCAAACCTAGGAGAAAATTCTCATTTTCTTACCATTGAATATTTTTAGAAAAATATCTGTACAATAAAAATAAGTCCTGGATAAACAGTGGGATCTGATGTAAGTATTTATATATCAGATACCAGCGCTTAGGGAGCAGCATAACGGTGGCTGAAAGAGAGGGAGGGCTGAATTATAGCAGATCTGGATGGTAATCCAATGATAGCATTCCTTCCATTCTCTCCAGGCACCAAATTCAAGTTGTGACAATAGAAAGGTCCAGGATCCCTAAAGAATACTGTCAAGTGATGTCAACGGGAATGGGTTAGAGGAAAGGTTTGGCTGGAAAGTAGATGGGCAGTGGCTTTCATTCAAGAGGTTTGGCTTCAGGGAGCTGACAAGCAGACAAAAATGTGTTTCAGAGTCAAGGTAACACAAAACAAAATCCCAGTCCTGGAAACAGAGGCAACATGTGCAGGAAGGATAAGTTACAAGGGCAAATTCCTGAACTCCACTGATCATCACTGTGGGAACTGAATGTGTAACTGGAGAAGGAGAAAACAATGTGAAGTCACCCCTTATTTCAGGAGGTCAATAAGAGTCCTCAGGAAAAGCTCCATATACCAGATAGTTGTTTAGAGCCATTTAAACATGGGGTTTGGGGATAATAAATGGACAGGAAGATTGTATGCAATCTTGCTCTGGATTGGTCATAGGATGATACCATAAAGCATTGAAAACACTGATCTATATCTAACCTGTGCCACAAGCTTGTTGTTTTGCTCTGAGGCCAGCAGGAAGAAGACCAAGTAACCTCTCCAATAGGCTCTTTCTATTCTGAATCAAGATTTCACATAGCACTAGACTTAAAACAGTCATGGTGGCCCTGTCACCATTACCTGCATAGGGAGGTATCAGTAGGATGTTTGGTATCCAGGTTAAAAGCAGTCAAATTCTGGGGAAGGCAAAAGCTCCAGGTGTGGCTGATGAGAGAAAAACAAAGCAGAGTTGGAATCAACTCTAGGCAGGAATGTGGTAGAATGCAAGAGAAAAAGGCAAGGCAGAGGGATCGAGTGGGAAATATGCTAATGCTCCATCTCCAAAATAGCCTTTTACTGCAGTAGTATGCCTCTCCCTACACCTCCACTTATAACCTCCAAAGAGAAACCTGTCCCTCAGTAGAGGCAGCTTCTTCCATGGAGCCCATAGTCAATCCCCTATTTAGAGGAAAGGAATGTAGGAGGAAAGGACTCACTAAATGGAGACCAAACCAGAGCCATTTACTTATATCAATCAACATAATTTGTTATCCATATATATTAACAGGCAACCAGTGAACAGCTTTGATAAAAATAAAACCAACAAAACAAATGGGACAAAGAACTAAGATGAACAAGTGGGACAGCTAACCATAGGGGTAAAAATATTTTAATTCATGGAGGAGAAAAAAATGTTCATTTTAAAAATTGTGATAAGATACCTAGGAATAAACCTAACCAAAGAGGTAAAGGATCTATACTCTAGAAACCACAGAACACTTACGAAAGAAATTGAGGAATACACAAAGAGATTGAAAAACATTCCATGCTCATGGATTAGAAGAATAAACACTGTGAAAATGTCTGTGCTGCCCAGAGCAATCTACACTTTCTTTTCTTCTTCTTATTTTTTATTATGTTATGTTGTCACCATACAGTACATCATTAGTTTTTGATGTAGTGTTCCATGATTCATTGTTTGCGTATAACACCCAGTGCTCCATGCAATACATGCCCTCCTTAATACCCATCACTGTGCTCACCCATCCCCCCACCCCCCTCCCCTCTAAAACCCTCGGTTTGTTTCTCAGAGTCCATAATCTCTCATGGTTCCTCTCCCCTTCCGATTCCCCCCCCCTTCATTTTTCCCTTCCTTCTCCTAATGCCCTCCATGCTATTCTTTATGTTCCACAAATAAGTGAAACCATATGATAATTGACTTTCTCTGCTTGACTTATTTCACTTAGCATAATCTCCTCCAGTTCCATCCATGTTGATGCAAAAGTTGTTTCTGATGGCTTTCTGATGGCTGAGTAATATTCCATTGTATATATGGACCACATCTTCTTTATCCATTCATCTGTTGAAGGGCATCTCAGCTCTTTCCACAGTTTGGCTATTGTGGACATTGCTGCCATGAACATTGGGGTGCATGTGGCCCTTCTTTCCACTACATTTGTATCTTTGGGGTAAATACCCAATCTACACTTTCAATGCAATCCCTATCAAAATACCATTGACATTTGCCACAGAGCTGGAACAAACAATCCTAAAATTTGTATGGAACCAGAAAAGACCCCGAATCAACAGGGAATTATTGAAAAAAGAAAAACAAAACACAAAAACCCAAAAAACCAAAGCTGGGGCATCACAATGCCTGACTTCAAGCTATATTACAAAGCTGTGATCATCAAGACAGTATGGCACTGGCACAAAAACAGATACATAGATCAATAGAACAGAATAGAAACACCAGAAATGGACCCTCAACTCTATGGTCAACTAATCTTTGACAAATCAGGAAAAAAAATATCCAATGGAAAAAACAGTCTCTTCAATAAATGGTGCTAGGAAAATTGGACAGCCACATGCAGAAGAATGAAACTCGACCATTCTCTTACACCATACACAAAGATAAACTCAAAATGGATGAAAGACCTAAATGTTAGACAGGAATCCATCAAAATCCTGGAGGAGAATATAGGCAGTAATCTCTTTGACATTGGCCACAGCAACCTCTTTCAAGATACATCTCTAAAGGCAAGGGAAACAAAAGCAAAAATGAATTTTTGGGAGTTCATCAAGATAAAATACTTTTGCACAGCAAAGGAAATAGTCAACAAAACTAAGAGGCAACCCACGGAATGAGAGAAGTTATTTGCATATGACATTACAGATAAAGGGCTGATATCCAAGATCTATAAAGAACTTCTCAAACTCAACACCCAAAAAACAAATAACCCTGTCAAGAAATGGGCAGAAGACATGAACAGACACTTCTCCAAAGAGGACATACAAATGGCTAACAGACACATGAAAAAAATGTTCAATATCACTAGCCATCAGGGAAATACAAATCAAAACCACAATGAGATACCACCTTATACCTGTTAGAATGGCAAAAATTAACAAGACAGGAAACAAGTGTTGGCGAGGATGTGGAGAAAGGGGAATCCTCTTACACAGTTGGTAGGAATGCAAACTGGTACAGCCACTCTGGAAAGCAGTATGGAGGTTCCTCAAGATGTTAAAAATAGAGCTACCCTACGACCCAGCAACTGCACTACTAGGTATTTACCCCAAATTTACAGACATAGTGAAAAGAAGGGGCACTTGCACCCCTATGTTCATAGCAGCAATGTCCACAACAGCCAAACTGTGGAAGGAGCCGAGATGTCCTTCAACAGATGAATGGGGAAAGAAGATGTGGTACATATATACAATGGACTATTGTTCAGCTATCAGAAAGGATGAATACCCACCATTTGCTTCCACATGGATGGAACTGGAGGGGATTATGCTAAGTGTAGTAAGTCAAGCAGAGACAGGTAATTATTGTATGGTTTCACTCATATATGGAACATAAGGAATATCGCAGAGGACC
Source organism: Halichoerus grypus (assembly GCF_964656455.1). Lineage (NCBI taxonomy): Eukaryota > Metazoa > Chordata > Mammalia > Carnivora > Phocidae > Halichoerus > Halichoerus grypus. The sequence continues at coordinate 69,339,779 of NC_135721.1, read as the reverse complement.
ACAGGGGAAGGGAGGGAAAACTGAATGTGATTAGTATCCACAGAGAAATTTTAAGTTGTATCCAATTAAACAAGAACAAGCTGCCATCTTATATCTTATCAAATAACAAGAAAAAGTTCTTAAAAATGCAAAATATACTTGCCTACAGACAAAAACAAAAAACAAAAAACAAGCATAGTAAGTGTTCTAGTAATGATGAAGGAAATATTCTAAGGTAAATTAAAAAACACAGAACCTGAAAAAAAGTAAGTAAAAGGTATGGGACAATCAATCCTGAAAGAACAGTATCTATTTGGAGGCCCAAGAATGAAAAACAATGGAAATGAATGGGAAGAAATTATCAAAAAAAAAAAAAAAAAGCTTAGGAAAGGCACAGAACATGTTTAGATTGAAAGGATCTGCTGAGTGCTGAACAAAATGACATATTTACTATTGTTCTTCAAGTGCGATGTTTTAATCTTCACAACAATTGTATGATGTATTTAATTGTGTAGTCTTCACTTAACACTAAGGGTTAAACATTCTTATTTTATGATTGAGTAAAGTATGATTCAATCTTTAACTTATACAAGTTCCCACAATTAGTGGCACATCCAACTTTAGAGTATAGTCTTGCCTGAGAGACTTTCCTCTCAATCACAAATTGAATATGTAGACAGAAAAAACACCCACACCTAGACAGAGCATTAAGATGTCACAGAGAAAGAGATAACATTTTAAAAGGCTTGCCATGAGCATGTACGTTGCCAACAAAAGGATAAGAACCTGAGTTAAATCCATTTTCTTATTTACATACTTCATGCTACTAAGAAATTATGAATGAAAGTGATTCTGAACCCAAAAATTACTTTGTACCCAACCCAACTATCAATAAAGTTAAGAAAAAAGGATATTTTCAAATCTCTAAAATCTAGAAATATTTATTTCCTACATACCCATTTCTTAAAAACAACAAGAAAAATTAAACTACTGCAGCAAAATGAAATAAAAATTGAGCAAAAGTAGGGGATTTAACAAACAACAGAAGTAACCTAGAATTTCAATGGCCCACAGGATTATATTTGTTCAGAAAAACCAGAAATCCTGATTTATATTAGAATAAGGAGTACCTTCAAGAATAAAGTGGATTCTAATTACTGTGAAGTGGAAGATGTTAATATCTCTTCTACCAAAAATGGGGAAAATAGGCAATTAAAAACTTGGAAAAAGTGGCAATGTGGTGAAATCAGTGTCTCTGCATGAAGCAACTATAATGCTTAACTCTTTTGAGCAGTTTGGGAAACGGAGTAAGAGAATCCATTGGATCTTGATGCTCTGAACATTCTTCATGTGGCACAGATTTAGTGACCTAAGATATTTCCTTTCTTATGGACCTAATCATACCACTTGATTGTACAATTAGTAATCCTTAGTAATTAGTAATCATGTCATATATTCTAATAAGTGGTATTTAAGGTTTAGAATAAAACTAAAACAGAAGACTTTGATATATTTACGGGAGGAAATATAAATGTTATAAAAGTTGGCAATATAAAATAATGACATAGCTAACAGAGTCAGGAGATAAAGAAGGAAAGGTAAAGAAATGTGGATGTGGATTTGGAGCAAGATGGTGGAGGAGTAGGAGACCTAAATTTCGTCTGGTCCCAGGAATTCAGCTAGATAGGGATCAAACCATTCTGAACACCTACGAACTCAACAGGAGATCGAAGAAAAGAATAGCAACAACTCTGAACAGAAAAGCGACCACTTTCTGGAAGGTAGGACGTGCGGAGAAGTGAATCCGAGGCGATATTCGGGAAGATAGACGGCGGGAGGAGGGGGCCTCCGTCAGCCACTACTGGCAAGTGACAGAGCAGCGGAGCACAAAATTGGAACTTTTAGAAGTCTGCTCCGCTGAGGGACATCGCTCCAGTGGCTAAGTGGGGGGTGGAACCCTCGTGGGACAGTGTGGTCTCAGGACCCTCGGGGTCACAGAAAGACCGGGGTGCCTGAGTGCAGGAGAGCTCCCAGGTATTGGAGCGGGGAAGCCAGCTGCAGAGACGGAGCCAAGGAGTGGGCTCTCAGCTTGGGGTTGTCATAAACCATGATCCAGGGCACAGTCGGGCCACTGCTCCTCCAGCAGGGACCCAACAAGAAGCAGATCTGGGGAGACCCCCCTTCCTCCCCCAGGAGGAGTGGCATGGGAGCGCACCGCAGGGATCTGCTGGGATTGGAGACTCCACATGGGGTCGGGTGCCAGAGATAGAAACGCTCGGTCACAGGCCAGGTGAGCATGGAGTGTGGCCGGAGACCGGGTAGACAGGAGTGACTGACAGCTTTTCTCTGGGGGCTCACTGAGGAGCGGGGCCCCGAGTTCTCAGCTCCTCCTGGGTGAAGATTGGGAGGCCGCCATTTTCACTCTCATCTTCCAAAGCTGTATGGAAAGCTTGCAGGGAACAAAAGCTCCCGAGAGCAAACCCAAGCAGATTACCTAGCCCAGACCGGGCAAGGGCAGGGCAATTCCGCCTCTGGCAAAGACATTTGGGAACCACGGCAACAGGCCCCTCCCCCAGAAGATCAGCAAGAACAGCCAGCCAAGACCAAGTTTACCCATCAATGAGAACGGCAGAACTCCAGCGCCAGGGGAATACTGCACATAGAATTCATGGCTTTTTCCCCCTGATTCTTCAGTCTTTCAAAGTTAATTTTTTTTAACTGTTTTTTTTTTTAATTTTTCTTTTTTCCTTTTTCAACCAACATCTTATCAATCCCTTTTTTAAAAAGTGTTTTTTATTTTTCATTTTTAGAGTCATATTCTATCTCTTCATAATAGCTAACCTTATTTTTGGTGTATATATATATAAGTTGTTCTCTCTTTAAAATTTTGGGATACAGTTTCTTCTGACAGACCAAAATATACCCTAAATCTCTAGTGTATGGCTTTGTTCTAGTCTCCTGCCTGATCATATTCTCTCCCTTTTTTTTTTTTTAATCCTCATCTTTCTTTTTTCAACCAACTTCTTATCTCCTTTTATAAAATCTCTTATAATTTTCACCTTTACAGTCATATTCCATGCCTTCATCGTATTAACCCTTATTTTTGTACATATATAAACTTTTCTTTCCTTAAAATTTTGGGAGGCAGTTTCTTCTAACAGACCAAAATATGCCCAAAATCTAGCGTGTGGCACTGATCTATTTACCAGCCTGATCATATTTGATCATATTCCTTTTTTTTTTTAAGTCTTTTTCTTTTCCTTTTTTTTTTCTTTTTTCCTCCTTTCCCTTTCTTTTCCCCTGGTTTCAGGTCTCTTCTGATTTGTTTAACGTATATTTTTCTGGGGTCATTTTGTTCTCTCATTCGTCTATTCTCCTCTGGACAAAATGACAAGATGGAAAAGATCACCTCAGAAAAAAGAACGAGAGGCAGAACCAACTGCCAGGGACCTAATCAATACGGACATTAGTAAGATGTTGGAACTAAAGTTCAGAATGATGATTATAAAGATACTAGCTGCGCTTGAAAAAACCACGGAAGATATTACAGAAACCCTTTCTGGAGAAATAAAAGAACTAAAATCTAACCAAGTCAAAATCAAAAAGGCTATTAATGAGGTGCAATAAAAAATGGAGGCTCTAACTGCTAGGATAAATGAGGCAGAAGACAGAATTAGTGATATAGAAGACCAAATGATGGAAAATAAAGAAGCCAAGAAAAAGAGAGATAAACAACTACTGGATCATGAGGGCAGAATTCGAGAGATAAGCGATACCATAAGACGAAACAATATTAGAATAATTGGGATCCCAGAAGAAGAAAGAGAGAGAGGGGCAGAAAGTATACTGGAGCAAATTATAGCAGAGAACTTGCCTAATTTGGGGAAGGAAACAGGCATCAAAATCCAGGAGGCACAGAGAACCCCCTGTCAAAATCAATAAAAATAGGTCAACACCCCGACATCTAATAGTAAAACTTATGAATCTCAGAGATGAAGAGAAAATCCTGAAAGCAGCTCAGGACAAGAGATCTGTAACCTACAATGGTAGAAACACTAGATTGGCAACAGACCTATCCACAGAGAGCTGGCAGGCCAGAAAGGACTGGCATGATATATTCAGAGCACTAAATGAGAAAAATATGCAGCCAAGAATACTATATCCAGCTAGGCTGTCATTAAAAATAGAAGGGGAGATAGAAGGCTTCCAGGACAAACAAAAACTAAAGGAATTTGCAAACACGAAACCAGCCCTACAACAAATATTGAAAGGGGTCCTCTAAGCAAAGAGAGAGCCTAAAAGTAACATAGATCAGAAAGGAACACAGACAATATACAGTAACAATCACGTTACAGGCAATACAATGGCACTAAATTTGTATCTTTCCATAGTTACCCTGAATGTAAATGAGCTAAATGCCCCAATCAAAAGACACAACCTATCAGATTGGATAAAAAAACAAGACCCATCGATATGCTGTCTGCAAGAGACTCATTTTAGACCCAAAGACACCCCCAGATTGAAAGTGAGGGGGTGGAAAACCATTTACCATGCTAATGGACACCAAAAGAAGGCTGGGGTGGCAATCCTTCTATCAGACAAATTAGATTTTAAATGAAAGACTATAATAAGAGATGAGGAAGGACACTATATCCTACTTAAAGGGTCTATCCAACAAGAAGATCTAACAATTGTAAATATCTATGCCCCTAACATGGGAGCAGCCAATTATATAAGGCAATTAATAACAAAAGCAAAGAAACACATCAACAACAACACGATAATAGTAGGGGACTTTAACACCTCCCTCACTGAAATGGACAGATCATCTAAGCAAAAGATCAGCAAGGAAATAAAGACTTTAAATGACACACTGGAACAAATGGACTTCACAGACATATTCAGAACATTCCATCCCAAAGCAACAGAATACACATTCTTCTCTAGTGCTCATGGAACATTCTCCAGAATAGATCACATCCTAGGTCACAAATCAAGTCTCAACCCATACCAAAAGATTAGGATCATTCCCTGCATATTTTCAGACCAAATGCTTTGAAACTAGACCTAAATCACAAAAGGAAAGTCAGAAAGAATTCAAATACATGGAGGCTAAAGAGCATCCTACTAAAGAATGAATGGGTCAACCAGGAAATTAAAGAAGAATTTAAAAAAATTCATGGAAACCAATGAAAATGAAAACACAACTGTTCAAAATCTTTGGGATGCAGCAAAGGCAGTCCTAAGAGGAAAGTATATAGCAATACAAGCCTTTCTCAAGAAACAAGAAAGGTCTCAAATACACAACCTAACCCTACACCTAAAGGAGCTGGAGAAAGAACAGCAAATAAAGCCTAAACCCAGCAGGAGAAGAGAAATCATAAAGATCAGAGCAGAAATCAATGAAACAGAAACCAAAAGAACAGAAGAACAGATCAACGAAACTAGGAGTTGGTTGTTTGAAAGAATTAACAAGATTGATAAACCCCTGGCCAGACTCATCAAAAAGAAAAGAGAAATGACCCAAATCAACAAAATCATGAATGAAAGAGGAGAGATCACAACCAACACCAAAGAAATACAAACAATTAGAAGAACATATTATGAGCAACTCTATGCCAGCAAATTAGATAACCTGGAAGAAATGGATGCATTCCTAGAGATGTATCAACTACCAAAACTGAACCAGGAAGAAATAGAAAACCTGAACAGACCCATAACCACTAAGGAAATTGAAGCAGTCATCAAAAATCTCCCAAAACACAAAAGCCCAGGGCCAGATGGCTTCCCAGGGGAATTCTACCAAACATTTAAAGAAGAATTAATACTTATTCTTCTGAAACTGTTCCAAAAAATAGAAATGGAAGGAAAACTTCCAAACTCGTTTTATGAGGCCACCATTAATCTTGATCCCAAACCAGACAAAGACCCCATCAAAAAGGAGAATTACAGTCCAATATCCCTGATGAACATGGATGCAAAAATTCTCACCAAAATTCTAGCCAATAGGATCCAACAGTCCATTAAAAGGATTATTCACCACGACCAAGTGGGATTTATCCCTGGGCTGCAAGGTTGGTTCAACATCCGCAAATCAATCAATGTGATACAATACATTAATCAAAGAAAGAACGAGAACCATATGATTCTCTCAATAGATGCAGAAAAAGCATTTGACAAAGTACAGCATCCTTTCTTGTTCAAAACTCTTCGGAGTATAGGCATAGAGGGTACATACCTCAATATCATAAAAGCCATCTATGAAAAACCTACAGCGAATATCATTCTCAATGGGGAAAAACTGAGAGCTTTCCCCCTAAGGTCAGGAATGCGGCAGGGATGTCCACTATCACCACTGCTATTCAACATAGTACTAGAAGTCCTAGCCACGGCAATCAGACAACAAAAAGAAATAAGAGGCATCAGAATCGGCAAAGAAGAAGTCAAACTCTCACTCTTTGCAGATGATATGATACTTTATGTGGAAAACCCAAAAGACTCCACCCCAAAACTGCTAGAACTCATACAGGAATTCAGTAAAGTGGTAGGATAAAATCAATGCACAAAAATCAGTGGCATTCCTATACATCAACAACAAGTCAGAAGAAAGAGAAATTAAGGAGTCGATCCCATTTATAATTGCACCCAAAACCATAAGATACCTAGGAGTAAATCTAACCAAAGAGGCAAAGAATCTGTACTCAGAATACTATAAAATACTCATGAAAGAAATTGAGGAAGACACAAAGAAACGACCCAGCAATTGCACTACTGGATATTTACCCCAAGGATACAAATGTAGGGATCCGAAGGGGTACATGCACCCCGATGTTTATAGCAGCAATGTCCACAATAGCCAAACTGTGGAAAGAGCTAGCTGTCCATCGACAGATGAATGGATAAAGAAGATGTGGTATATATATACAATGGAATATTATGCAGCCATCAAAACAATGAAATCTTGCCATTTACAACGACATGGATGGAACTGGAGGTTATTATGCTGAGCGAAATAAGCCCATCAGAGAAAGACATGTATCATATGATCTCACTGATATGAGGAATTCTTAATCTCAGGAAACAAACTGAGGGTTGCTGGAGTGGTGGGGTGTGGGAGGGATGGGGTGCCTGGGTGATAGACATTGGGGAGGGATGTGCTATGGTGAGTGCTGTGAATTATATAAGACTGTTGAATCACAGACCTGTACCTCTGAAACAAATAATACATTATATGTTAAAAAAGAAGAACACAGTAGGAAGGGAAAAATGAAGGGGGGGCAAATCGGAGGGGGAGATGAACCATGAGAGACTATGGATTCTGAGAAACAAAGTGAGGGTTCTAGAGGGGAGGAGGGTGAGGGGATGGGTTAGCCTGGTGATGGGTATTAAAGAGGGCACGTATTGAATGGAGCACTAGTTGTTATACGCAAACAATGAATCATGGAACACTACATCAAAAAAATTAATTAATTAATTAAAAAAAAGAAAGAAATGTGGATGTGCTCAATTTTCTCATCTTACAATGTGGGAATCCAACTGATAGAGAGTAAAGGGAGTGGGCCTGCAAATAGAGGGTTAAGAATATTATTGAACATTATAAATGTAAATACGAGAAGAATTAAAAGATAACTCGGAGAAATAAGTGTAGAGAAGGAGTGGCATGGTAAACATACTCAATTCATCACATTTTAGAGATGAGAATCAGCAAAAGTAATAAAACAAGAAGCACTAATAAGAGAATTAAAAGCAAATACACTTAAAAGTGCAGACTGGGTGCCTGGGTGCCTCAGTCCCTTAAGCGTCTGCCATCAGCTCAGGTCATGATCCCAGGGTCCTGGGATCAAGTCCCACATTTGGCTCCCTGCTCAGCGGGGAGCCTGCTTCTCCTTTTCTTCCCCACGTGGTGCTCGCTCATCTCACTCATGCTCTGTGTCACTATCTTTGTCTCTCTCTCTCAAATAAATAAAATCTTTAAAAAAAAAAAGTGCAGAAAGAGGGAGGAATGTGAGTCAAAATGGGAAATTTGACTTTTCTTTTGATACATTTCTGTGAGCTTATGTTTTATTGTTTTTCTGTGAACACATGTATTACAATTCCAATAAAATATTTTAAAAGGCATGTTACAATGGTGTGCAAGAATCAGTGATTTCACAGAGGACGTCTTGATCACTGTACTCATTCCTCTTCGCAAAGAAATGTTGCCCATCACTCCTTGTGGTACTTAACTCTTTTTTTTTTTTTTTTTTAAAGATTTTATTTATTTATTTGACAGAGAGACACAGCGAGAGAGGGAACACAAGCAGGGGGAGTCGGAGAGGGAGAAGCAGGCTTCCCACTAAGCAGTGAGCCCGATGCGGGGCTTGAACCCCGGACCCTGGGATCATGACCTGAGCCGAAGGCAGACGCTTAACGACTGAGCCACCCAGGCGCCCCGGTATTTAACACTTGAGATTTGCTATTGCCATTGAGTTTCAGGTATTTTAGCTAACCATTTAATACTCATGCCCTGGAGAAAATACAGTGATTGTAAATTTAAAGAGAAAAAAAAGATGGACTATTATGAATCAATGATAACATTTTATATCAAGTCCAGACTGTTCCCTCTACCATTTCTACTGTTTCTCTCTCAATCTAGAATGAATTTGCTCCACTGGCTTTCAGTCAAAACCACTCTAGAAAATTGAGAAGGTTCTGACTTATGACCATTATATAGGTTTTTATCAATCTACATAGAACTTAATCATGTACCAAAAATAATTTTTTTTAAATCTATGCAGAGTTTACTATTGTTCATATGGATTTTTTTCTATTTTGTTTTCAAAATAGTCCAACATCTAAGATATTCTTTGTATCAGGTTTATATAATTGAAGATAAATATTCAATTTTGTATTTGAAAATTTTTTCTAAAGGTAAAGGTTTATTTTTGGTAATCTTGAAAAGAACATGAAATATATGCAGTGAAAACTATGGATGAATGTTTGCTCAATGGAGGCTTATTTCTACGTTCTTAAAGAAATAGTTCAGTAGTTATCTTTCATCACTTATTTGTCACCCATTTTTACATGTTGATATTATGCCATTAATTTTTCTAACAAACAAAAAATTAGGTAGGCACAAGTTTTAATTCTTTGTTCTTCAATAAAGTAAATTATTTTCCAGGGACAAAAAGCTAAAATATTTAGTTGTGAAATTAAGAAACAGAAGATCATATGGTATTTTTCTTTCTCTGACTGACTTACTTTGCTCAGCATAATGCACTCTAGCTCCATCCACATTGTTACAAATGGCAAAATTCCACTCTTTTTGATGGCTGTTTAATATTCTATTGTATACAGGGGAGGGGATAAAAGAGAGAGAGAGAGGGAAGCAAACCATAAGAGACTCTTGATTATAGAGAACAAACTGAGGGTTGATGGAGGGAGGGAGGTGGGAGGGTGAACTAAATGGGTGATGGGTTTTAAGGAAGACACTTGTGATGAGCACTGGGTGTTACATGTAAGTGATGACTCACTAAATTCTACACCTGAAACCATATTACCATATATGTTAACTAAGTAGAATTTAAATAAAAACTTGAAATCAAAAAGAAATAAAGAAACAAAAGATCATGTTTTCAATGATTGCTATAGAATGGTGAAGAGGGAAATATCTCAATATAGAAAAAAGATAAGTGGTATGGATTACTAATCTTAACAAAAATGTTTCTGGTTCTTTAGCTTACCAACTGAATGACTATTTCACTCTACACAGAGTGAGGCTAGAGAGCCACTGGGAAAGGATCTTTAAGTTTTGCTGGGGTAGTGACCATGACGGAAGCAAAGAAGCCTATTGCAAGAAATGGTTTCCAACAGTTTTCCATCCCCTGGTGGAAATTTTCTGCCAAACCCACTGGGAAGTTATGGCCCTTCTCTAAAGATTGTAAAGCATGGAAATAAATATCCCAAGGCCCAGGTTCTATAGCATTTGCCTCTCACCAAGTCCTCCTCCCAAATGTCATACCCTTTGTCTGATATTTCTGGCATGTGGCCTATTCTGACAATTTCTCATCTTCTATTTCTTCTTCAACAAGTTAGTAAAAAAGTAATAGGGGTAGAGAAGAAGAAATACAATCAGTCAACCGGTTGTTCATAGCAGTTCAGCATAGAGTTGTCAATGTCACAGAAAAAATATATTTTAAAATATATATTAAAAATA